>NC_134832.1:26326267-31126267 GCF_004210375.1 Tachypleus tridentatus | reverse complement strand
TTTATACTCATATGACACGATGGATGTATTAATAAAAGGCATGTGCTGAAACGTCTGAGATACATAAGAAATAATTATTTTGAAGTTGTGTTACTAACCATTTCGAGATATTTCTGTGGAAGGATTAACTCATAATTATAATGTCATGTTTCTAGTAAGCTTTTTCAACATTGGAAAAACACAAATTTCATAACCAAATAGAAATTATCAGGTACAGAAATTTAATAAATAAAAAACCACAGGTTATATTAGTTGCAAAATTTTAGAAGATGAGCATAGTTTTTGTAATTTACCAACAAAGAAATAGTCTGTTACTGTACAAACTTACTGTTGTCTTTGAGAAGCCTCAAATCAGAAGCATTATGATGTACAGTTTATCTTTTTCCATTGTAGTATAATATAAAGATTTTAACTTCACATTTCTAAGAGGTGAGAAAATAAAAATGGATTTCTGTTGAAATTTATGATTACGTACTAGTAGAATATTTCCCTAATGTATTAACTCAAACATATCTTAACACATTTCATTTATGACTCCTTTTAATTGAAACTAAGAAACATTAGATAGAAATAATGTCTTATTCTGTAGTGTAGTGAGTTCCAAATGTTTCGTGCTCATGGCACACTAGGAAAATAATATTAACTTTGTGGCACACTCGTGTGACCTCGCACTTGAAAAGAGGACATGCGAGTGTCACCATGCATACAGGAATTCCCATTTACTGTACTTTAATACCATGTGCTAGAATAATAAGGTCACATTTGCCTAAATGAACTTTATTATTTTACGTGGTCATGAAAAACCGTACTTAATGCCATACATTTACAAAATTTTGCAACACATATAGAACAGCTTCATAGCACACCATTTGAGAACCACTGCTATAGTGTTTGGGTTTAGGCAAATGTTTATTTGTGAAAGCTGTTGTAAGTGTGGATAAATTTAATGCTAAAAACTTCCTTTTTTTAAGATTTTATCAAATTTATTAGTTCTGTTTTTTGTTTTAAATATGAAACTTAGATTGCACTTTGATATTCAATTGATATTAAACACTTAAATATGTATATATATAGTTAAGAAAGCAACTGACATTGCATAGAAGATAACAAGTAACAAACACATATTTGTTCTGTTGGTTTGTAAGAAGAGATTTAACAATGCGCTTCATATGACCATCTACAATTCAAGGCATACTCGTCCTTGTATACGTATCATAAAATTAATTAGCTACACAGAAGTCATAATGTTTGAACTGGTCCTCAAATTAAACTGCTTTAAATTTATCATGTTAAGCATTTATAAAATTTATTCAAGAATAACTTCTTTATGTGGAATACCTTTAGGAGAAATAAGTTAGTTCGAAGTATAAATTGAACAGTTTATTTTTGGTGTACCTAAATATACATTCTTGTCGTGAATTACTATAAAACAATGCCTCAAATTATTTTTGTCAAATATTGAATGCCCCCGAGATTGCAATGTTCAATACTTGAAGTATTTTCTTTTGTTTTTTGTAAAATGAATTATTTCAAAATTATTGGTAATTATCTTAGAGTACCTGTTCTTTGGGTGCATGAAATAAAAGTGTGGATAGGAAACACTGCTTTTTTTTTCTTTCTTAACATAATAAAGATTAAAAGTGAAATAAAAATGCATAAGGGTACCTATACTGAAAAGAAAGACAATCTGATATTATATGTAATCCTGTATTACTTTTCCAAGTTGTGCTTATTTGGTAGTTTTTCTGAAATTGGATATGAGATCACTGTCTCTAGTTTGATGCTGATTAGTCAAGAAATGCAGAAATTTGTATGAAACAGATATATTGCAATGTTCAATACTTGAAGTATTTTCTTTTGTTTTTTGTAAAATGAATTATTTCAAAATTATTGGTAATTATCTTAGAGTACCTGTTCTTTGGGTGCATGAAATAAAAGTGTGGATAGGAAACACTGCTTTTTTTTTCTTTCTTAACATAATAAAGATTAAAAGTGAAATAAAAATGCATAAGGGTACCTATACTGAAAAGAAAGACAATCTGATATTATATGTAATCCTGTATTACTTTTCCAAGTTGTGCTTATTTGGTAGTTTTTCTGAAATTGGATATGAGATCACTGTCTCTAGTTTGATGCTGATTAGTCAAGAAATGCAGAAATTTGTATGAAACAGATATATGCTTGTTGATGTTTATTTATATAGATGGTTTTTGTGAAGTCCATTTCATTTACAAAAAGTGATAAGGAACTTGAATCAGGAAGAAACTGTTTACAGTAGAATACAGTTGTTTCTGTTTAGTTTCCATTAGAAAAAAAAAAGTTGTGGCATTAGTGTTAACGTTCATAAATCTTACTTTGACAGAATACATTTTCATAATTAAATCTGTATTGAGCATATGTACCTGAATATTGTAATAACATTTTAAACCACCATAAGAATCCTACATGTGAATTTTTGATTAGATAGAATAAAAGCCAAAGCTGAATATTTTTGGTTTTATTTCAATTTAGATTGATCAAAATAAAGGTAATATGTAAATTTTGTAATCAATACAGAAAGAGATCTCTAAATTTATCACAATATTATTGAAAGAAATTGAGTAAAATTCACTTTTTTTACTACTTCAAAGTAATTTGATATTCATAAAAAATAATTGTTTTTGTTGTGTAATTCTTTTGAAATTAAGGAATAATATGATTAACTTTATGGAATTTTGTAGATTATTGATATAATACTATTTTTTTTATTTACTCTGAAATACTTTTTTTGCTGTTTTATATTGCTTTATAATTAAGTTACACAAAGACACATTCTTTGTAAAAGTTGGATGTTTTAACATTTTTTCTGGTGATTGGGTGTTTATGTGTATATTTACTTATATATACTTGTGTGACATAGAGATGCATTTCTGTAATTTCACATTAACAGATGAATTCCGAACACATTTGCTACATATATGAGAATGCTAATAATGAAAAATATTATTATTTATTTAATTTTTACATCCAGTAGTGGAAATTGCATTCGTTAATAAAGTTTTGGTTTTGAAAACTAGATGGTATTCAAAGGATAGAGCAGAAGAACATTATACTGCTTGCACAAATTTGTTTACAAAAGCGTATAGATGTACCAGTTATTCTAAAGGGAAATATACTAGCCAGATTAAATGTTTTTTGGATTACTGAAACATGTAAAAATCAAACTAGATACAAATATATAATGTGATGCTTGTGCTTTGTGAAAGTGTATTATTTTTCTGAAAAGAATTATTATTTACATTTGTATAAAACCTTTTTGCAATGTATATTACTGTTCCATATGAATTATGAATATGTGTTTTAGTATTTTTGATATAAACATTAGCATGTACAAGGTTTACAAACAAGAATTATACTGTTCTATAAATAAATGTTTGAAAACCACAATCCATTTAATTCACTAAAACTATTTGTTTGCATCATGTAAATTGGCAGATGCAGAAGGACTACCTATAAGCCAGTCAGCTGATTTCACTTTTCCTAAAATTCGAAGGAAGGGATTCCAGTGTCATATTTGTGGCAAAATGTTCACAACACGCTGGTATCGTAACAGACATATAGCAGTGCATGGTGGGTTGCGACCAGAATATAGATGTAACATTTGCAATAAAGTGTTCCATTGGAAAGTTAATGTGATTCGCCATCAAGCAACTGTTCATAAAGCAGAGTGTTATATGAATAATTTGTAGAATGTTTTATGCATTATTTAATTCTGTGTGGAATTTTTTGTTTTTTACAGGTTTTTGTACTTGAAAATATTCTAATAAAGATATTTTATGATCAGTGCAAGAAACGGAATTTTATTGTTAAGGCTTTAAAATTATTGATGGTAAATATTAAAGCAAACTAAGATTCAATACAACTAAGTACAAAGTATCAACGACACAATTAAAGCAAACTTTTTCTTATAATTGCGTAGTGTAACATACCCATTATTTTGATGTTATTAAAGTTTAGGATAGCAGTTTAGGATACATTTCTAGCTTCTTTTGTACAAAATAGAAATATTCATGCACTATGTGGAGACCATACAATCTCATTCTGAACTTAATATGTAATAACAAAGACATTTATCCGAACTCATACATGCATTTTCATTGCTTTCAGATTCACAAGACTTCAATCACAGTCAAGCTAAAATCCATCTGACAACTTGCAGCTTTCCAGCCTCTTCAAAAAAGGGTGTTCACTGCCATATATGCAACAAATTCTTCACAACTCGCTGGTACTGTAACAGACACATAGCACTGCACTATGGTACCCGTCCAGAATATCGATGCGACATTTGTCACAGAGCATTTAGCTGGAAAACTAATTTGATTCGTCACAGGATTGCCGTTCACAAAAACCATCATTCCATTAAGTGAACTCATGGTTCTGTAGTTTAACCTTTTAACGTGTATATTTATTGAGACGTACTGTAACTACATTTTCAATAAAAGTGGTCAACAAAGTAATTGTTAGTCAAGTGTGATTTGATCTTTGAATATTTACGACACTTCCACATTTTGTGTAATATATTTTAATTGTTTAGCAAGAATATGTTGCATTAAAACTATGGTTCATATTTGTAAGAAATATCTCGTAATAGATGAACCAATAAATGTATACTTAATTTATTCTATAAAAATAAAAGTTGAACATTGCTGGGTATAAATAGCCACAAAATTCTTATTTACTAACACATTATTCATTGTAATTAACCAAAGCCATTGATTTTGTTTCAATGTTGTATTTATAACTAAGTGTATGGACAAATCAAGACATAATTTTGAAAAAGTGAAATTGGTTTGAAAATTAAACACATTTAGTGGTTCAAACTTGTTGAAGTTTTTAGAAATAAAACTGCTGTGAATTCTGATAAATAATTTGCATATTGATAAATTACATAACTTAGTATATTTTTAAAATTTTTGTTCATTTTAGAAATGAAGCAATGATAAATGTTAGTTTGAGACTTATCTATAATAATAAAAGGGTAGTGTGTGTGTAATAGCCATAGCTGCAAAAGGGAAGAACCTAGGGATATGTAACTTTTCACTCGTACAAAAGGGATTCTGAGGGTTTGTACCTGTGTATTTTTTTTTAAGTTTGACTCAAAAACTTTTGATCAATTATTGCCCTTAATCTTCATAATTCTGATTCCTGAAGGTGAATAGAAAAGTTTTTTTTTCAAAATATCACTCACTAACTGAACAGTATGTGGAAGTGTGCTGTCAAATACTGTTGTAAAAGAAGAAAATGGTAAAAAATGTGTCAAAATATGGCACCTGACTTGCCATTTCAATTCGGGCAGCTTTAGTTCTCAGTTTGATTTAGTTGTTCTGTGAGCATCAGTGTGGTACAAGGACAGTCACTCAGAGTTGTTCATCTCAACCTGCAGAGTCCATACTTTTGTTGTGACTGATTTTATGTTGGTTGATTTAGGGTCAGTAATGGCAAGAACCTTTTCATATTGGCACTATAGAGAAAACAACTTGCATTATCTATTATGAGGAGGCATTGCAGAGATAAAAAAATTTGCAAAACTGATAAATTGTGATAGGAATATATGATGTGAAATACTCAGTGCAATGATAAAGTGTTAAGAAGTGAATAAATAATTCTTTACTTGCAGCAAATATTTTTATTATACAATAAAATTGATGACATCTATAGGTTTCTTGGGAAAACAAAATCTTCAAAAAGAATTTTGGTGCATCTCTTTTCTACAATAGGTTTAAAATACACAGACATAGTCAACTTGCAAAGTATTAATGTAATATCCCTAGCAAAACCAGGTACTTTAACTGTTTTCACTTTGTGTATGATGTTTTACATTTTTATCGACTATATCAGTATTGTATAACATGATGTAAATATATGACATATTACTTATATTACATTGTTTTTGTGATATTTTGATGTTTAAATATTAAATAGATTGATTTATAAAATGAAAGATGAACAAATTTATCATTAACAAAATCATACTAAACAAAAATGATTTAGTCTAATTGATATTTAATGACTGATTATAATTGGCAACTTTCAGTAAATTCTTCACAGAAGTTTAAGGACACTAAAACTAGTGTGATAACGTATAAACATAAGTATTGCTTTTTGTTTTGTTTTTTAAACTTTGTACTGTATGTTATTTGTAGTTTGCAACTAATGTTAAGTTACACTTGGATTTTTTTTTTTTGTCTGTCTAAGTGTAGAAAAAACAGACTTTGAAAGGCAAGTATATTTCATTGGGTTTTGATGAACCCTAAGAATTATGTAAAGTGGATAAATAAAGGCAAATAAACACAGGATCATAATGAGTAATATGGAAGTACACTAATCTTCTTCTACATATTCTAAATTCACATAAATATATGGTTATGAAGACAAGTGCATAAAGCAAGATGTTAGCAAACACGAGCTTATATGCTTCAAAATCACAGAATTTCATCAGTCATTATGAAGTTCAACCATTGGTAAGGTACCTAGTACAATTTATGGATACATTGATTTAATCTTTTATGTACTAATGTCTCTAACAGTGCTCTGTATTTTATTTACTAAGGTAAATACTGATTGTTCTGGAAAGTTCAATTTATTTTGATATTATATCTCATACATCCTGAAAATTTTAAAGCAATAATGTTATAATACTGCTCTTTAATTTGTGAATTATAATTCTCAGTTGCATTCTCTACAATACTTTCTAGGATTTTCCAATGATTATCCAAGTTTCAGTTATTTTAAACTAGTTTGGTTTGCTTATAAACCAAATAACTAGGTTTTGTGGCTGAAATATGATTTCATGTGTGGATTGTGTTCTAAGATGAATATTTAAGATATGATTTGTAATATCTGGAAAAATGAACATTACTATGTATTTTTAAGTTGATATAGAGTAAATACATATACTGCTTCTTGCATAACTGTATTATTTGCATGTGAAAACAAAGAAATGTTAACATAAAAACCTTCTAGCATCACTAATTCATTTAGTTTGAAAGAAATTGTTCTATTCAGCACTACTAAAGCATTTAACAAAAATTTCCATTGTAGATATATGATTTTACTTTTATTTTAGGTACACATAGGACGCCTCCTACTTTGGTAAGAGGTCGGCCAGCTGTGAAAAGTGCCCAGTGTCACGTATGTTATGAACAGTTTACTAAGTGCTCAGATTTAAAAGAACACATGACACTGCATATCAGTGTTACACCTGAGTATAGATGTGATATCTGTAATAAAGTCTTTGCTTGGAGAACAAGTTGCGTTCACCACAGAGCATGGCATGCAAGATGAAGTTGTTCATGAGACTGTTAAAGCTATTTATCTTCTATTAATATTTAGGGTAATGAAATATCTTGTTGTGTTCACTGTGTGAATTTGTCATTTCTGAATACATATCATTTGTGATTTTGTAAGTTTGCTTTTTATAAAAAATCTAATTTCTTCCATTGTTTGAAGTAATACTCATATATCAAATACAGGTTTTATGGACTTAAATAGGACATTTTGTGAAGTGTTTGTTAGTTTATAAACATCATTTCAGTTGGATGTGGGATTTTTTGTGTTTTTTTAAACTGTTGGTTTTAATGTTGACTAAAGATTTGATTGGTAGAAATAAAGAGCTGTCTCCATAAGGCATAAAAATATCGATCTGATAAAATACAAATTATCACATATTCCAGTACTAGGTTATTGGTGTCTTCAGTAATTACTTATGAGAAAAAAAATTAGTTGAAAGGATTAGTTATCTATTTCAGACTACTATTTGGTTTGACCCATTTTAATGAAAATCTACCTTCTTTTGTAATCTTTGACTATGCTGAAATGTATATTTGAAAAGAGAAGCAATTATAATAATGTCTTAAATTCTCATAATAAGATTGTACTCTCTTAAAAATGTTCAGTTTTATTTTTCAATATTATATTTCTAATGAGGAAAATATCTTGAAATGTTTAATCATTTTTTATTTTGGCCTCTCGATTAGGCCAACTTTGGGGAATACTTCTTACAAGGTAAAGATATTTTAATATATAAAAACTGTATTTTTAATTTTTGTCATGATTGGTAGTTTATATAGTTATTTACTGATGTTTTGATTAATTGTTAATTGAACTTAGATAAATGTACAGATTATTAACCCTGACAACTATTGATATCTGTTTGTTCTAACTTTACCATAAATCTTGAGTGTTTTCATTCAGCAGAAGATAACCTGTTGTATTAAGGAACTAGATGATGGCAATATAATAGCATTCTGCAGTGAAAGAGAGTTTTAAAAAAGCATAATCATTGTCATTAAAATAATTACTATTATTATAAGTATTTTCTTTGGTTGAAAAAATTTGTAAAATTGTGAACTGTGTGTTTGTATTTATCAACTATTGTATAAATGCCTTTTTAAAAATTGTTTTCAATGTTTTCTGAAAATTTGTTTCACAGTAACTTTCTATGCAATAATATTTTATGCTAGTCAGCTCTAGTCATGCTGTTTTTAAAGTTCCTTGTTTATTCAAAATGTAGTCATTTTCCTTGTTCATCTTGCTTAACTCAAATTAAAATTTGTTTTATCTCTCATTGATTTTTCCTTCCTTCTTTTCACTTGTGGTTTTTTCTTACTGTTTCATGTTTGATATTGCATAAATGTTCAATTTTTAAGAGAAGTTTATTATTTATTTATAATTGAAACTTTTACAATGGTGATGACAGAAATTAAGAATTGGTAGTAATGTTTTGAGTTTACTCACTAGTTATGTGTATTATTTTATTGCAAGTTCCATTTGTTACAGTAAAGAAAAATATTATAAAAATAGGAACAGTCTCGGTCACTTGTGCAAACATTCTGAAGAATGTTTTCACCAGTGAATGAAACATTGTACATGTTTCAAAAATATTTTTCCTTGTTGTAAAAGTTATAAGTTCTATTAAAATAATAGAAATTAAGAATTAGAAAAATTGAAAGCCAGTTAGTTTTATTCTGGTTACTCACTGCATGTTCTGCTGTTTCATAACTGTCCTTTTATTTATTATTCTGCTGCCACTGTTTCTACCTCAATTAACCCTCTTTTATATCCCATTTTGTTTTATTCCACTTAGTTTCTCACACTACTGAGCAGAAGCAAAATTTATATGCAAAACATACTTCAATACATCACATTACAAAAAAAAAAATTCATGCACCATTTTAAACAAAAGAGACAGAAAAACTTGGCAGAGCAAAGTAATGAATAAATGCAAAATAATATTGTGGAACAAATTGCACAATGTAAAGAGAACATTGTCATATAGTATTTTTTAAAATAAACTTATAGTAGTAACTTTCTTATTTGTACAGTTTTCATTTTAATGCCCTGTACAAAGCTTATCCTACACCAAAGTTTATGCTTTAAGTAAATATTGAAAATATTAAAGTGCTTCAAAAATTAAGATGCATTAAGGTAATTATTTATATCCAAAACATTATTCAGCTTTGCATGAGATGCCTTCAGTAACATACGATCAAGTGATATTAACCAGATTTTGTTTCCTACCTAATATGGGGTAGTTATACATTGATGGGCATTTCACAGTTTTTCATGTGGAATGTTAATTTTATCATTGCTATATTACTTTTATCACTTTCATTAAACTTAAAATTCGTGTATAATGTTTTATGCATTCTACTCAAAGAAGGAATGTTCATATTTCTCTTCATACTTAAAAATGTGTTTCATATTTTAAAGATGGTTTTCTTTATTTTATCTACTGCTCAGATCTTAAATTGCTTACTATATGATTTTTGTGGTAAAAATGTTGCAGATAAGTGTGATATTAATACAAAACAAGTTTATGAATATTACTCTGTTCAGATTATATATTAAAATTTCTTAGTTTTTATGGTCTGTAATATAATGTTTCAAGTAGAAAACTCAGTTTATGTGTTAGTTAAATGCTATTGTTTTATGTGTTTCATGTTCTTTGTTGAAATCTTATCACATTTTTCTATCTTATTTTTTATTTACTGGAATTAATTAGTGATGCCATTTGCTGTGTTTTGTCATATACTTATGTTTATTCTTGTTGGCTCAGTTTCAGAACTGATATGAGTACTTTTCATGCTGTTTTAAATATAGTAGTTTGTGTATCAGTGCCTGTGACCTTTAAACTACACTTTGGGATACATAAAAACTTTCTCATATCACAAATGAGGCACTGTTCCTAACTTATATACTCCAAGTAAAGAGATAGTTATTTATCTTCATTAAATTCATTTGATCTGGATCTTAGAATACAGTAATTTCAATATGATTTTAAGCTGCAATGAATGAGATACAAAGGGTTCTTAAAGTACAGACAGGTAAAATTTCATTTGAGACTACGATTAGTTTCATCATTGACTTGTTGTTTGCATAGAATGATAGACTTTTATTACACATTAATCCCTTTTTAATGGTTTTTGATCAAAATAGTTTTAAATACTAATAGCCTTCAAGAGCATTCAATCACCAAAAGAAATTTATTTATCAAAATATGCTAAATTTATTTATTTATGAACCTATAGTGTTTACTTTTCATTAATCTGCTATTTCTATTGTTAAAAGAGTTTCATTTATGGGTTACTTTATCTACACTTGATATAAAACCTTCAACGTGCACAATACAAATAGCAATGCAGCATCATTTAAAATATTGTATGGATCTGTGGTTAGGATATTCAGTAAATATTTATCCTCTTTCACAGTAAACTAAAAGTACAACTCTTTAATTTTCTGAGCAATTTAAAAAAATGCTAAAATTGCTGTGATGTTACCTAATGGCAAAAATTTTAATCATTTTGGGACATAAGGGGTGCTAAAACTTGTCATTGTAATTAGTAGTTCTTGTCAATTTTACAGGGACAGGTCATGCAGGTCACAGTTTTGCCTAGGGATAACTTTGCATGAAATTTTGATAAATTGTAATTCTGGACTTTTGTATTTAGTACAATAAGTTTGTATATTTTAAATAAAATACCTTTAGAAGGTGTTTTTTGATTTTCAAAAGAAATGTTTAAGATTTTGCATGATTTTAATTGGGATGTGTGTGTGTTAAATCTGTTTACAATATTTATGAAGTTTATATATACTTTTTAGAGACATACACAGTGAATATTTTTTTGTTGTTAATTTTATCATTTGTTCTTCAAATATATTTATTGTAGGGTTGTTACACATAGTAACATAATAAATGCACATTATTTTAAGTTATTTCTTACATATTTTTGTTGACTTATTCTTGTTCTGAAAAAAACGTACAGGAGAGAGGCTGATACATGTTCATCAGAATTTTGTGAGGAACAATGAAAAAAAGAAAAGTGGGAGAGATGTTACCAAAATAACAGCAGTGAATAAAAGTACTGAAGACAGTGCACTTGTTGTGAAAACTGTATCAAATTTCAAGTGTATATTAATTGGAATGTCAAACAGAAAATAAGTCACACACAAATTATGTACAGTATTGTATGTAATATTTTTTCATAACTGTAGAACAGTGATGTACATTTTACACAAAAAGTATATATTTAAATGGTGTCATTTACAGGATAGAAATATAAACATTGTATGTACATGTTTCTGATTAAAGAACTTGCAAATTAACTTACTGTTCATATGGTTTTGTTATTTGAAAATTTTAAACTTGGTTACCTTCCTATAAGCTATTCTTTTGTTGGCTTTAGATTCGAGTGGAGTGGTGAAGAGTGCCAACAACAGCTCTTTGGCATCCACACATCGGTCTTGGTCTGCCAGAAAAGGGTATCAGTGTCACATTTGTTATAAGTATTTTACTACAGGTTGGTACCGTAACAGACACATGACATTGCATGGTGGAGTTCTTCCAGAATACCAGTGTGACATTTGCAACAAAATCTTTCACTGGAAAGTTAGTGCTATACGGCACCGAGCCACAGTTCACAGAACAAAAAAAAATTTGTGAAAGAGAAGGATTGGTTTGTGAAGAAAATATGTTCACACGAGGATGGTTATAGAATGTATAAAACCTGTGTGGTAAATAGTTTATATTTGGAAGATAAACTATTGTTGATTTTATGGTTAAACATCTGTATAACATGTACAAAAATGCATTATTTAATAGTTCCATGGCTTCATTTGTGTTTTTATGTAAACCATGCTTGTAGGTTACTCTTGCAATTATTAGAGAAACAAAAAAGTTTTAATAATTTGAGAATAAGAAATGTTTTATGTAATGTTTTAAGTTGTCTAGGTGGAGCTATTGCTTGTTGTGTAAAATGTTTTTGGCAAATAAACTACACAGAAATTGTTCAAATTTGTGACTAGTGTGGTTTTGCAAATGTTTTCTTTTCTTCAAAAATGATACAATAATCATAATAAGAATATAATAATTTTTTAATCACTTGGTAATAATAAACCTCATATGAATTGACACTTGTATTTAAGTTTAAAAATTATTTATAAATCACATAACATACAATCTAATATCTGGTGTAAATCATTGCTTGAATTATAATGATTCTAGTCAGTTTTAAAACATTTGTTTCTAAAAATGAACAAGAATTAATGATACTTGAATGGTGGATACTAATGGAAGTGTACAATAGGTAGTCTTTATATCTGTTTCTTGATGTAAACTTGAGAATGGCAATGAACAAGAGACCATCAGTTTTGCAGCAAACATTTATGTTTAGCTTTATTAATAACCAAATCACAGTAGAACAAATATGATATGTTTATATGCTTGGTGTACACACATTATACATGAAAGATCATTTTATGGTTGAATGTTCAGAGTAAGAGACTTTGAGAACCAACTAATAATAATGATCAAGCTGTTTGTACTCTCTTAACCTTTAGTTTTATTTATGTAAAAAAATCAACAGAATATATTTTGTAACAGTAAATGCCATGAAAGAGACAAAATTCTTTTCTGATCTTCTCTTTAAAACAATCACTTGTTTTTATTGCACTTTTTGTAATATTTGTACTGTGATTCTGAAATACTACTGAATATGTTGGCATCTGTTGAGTTGTGGAGATGGTAAGTTTATTGTTATGGCTAATTGAAGTTTTTGTGTGTTTATTTTGTTATTATGCACAAAGTTACACAAAGGGTTATCTATGTTCTGCTTACTAATGGTATTGAAACCTGGTTTCTAGCAGTATACATCTGCAGACATACTGCTGTGCCACTGGGATGGACTTTTGTTTGTTTTTATTCTATGAAACTGATTAAAAAATTAAAAGGTGACACTAGAGACAACCATTACTTAGTGAAAATGACATTTACTCCCTGTGAAAATAAAGGATCCACCACTATAATTACTTGCATGTAGTTTTGATGAATGGATGAATGTGAAAAGTAAGGTAAAGTTCATGTAATGGTGATTCATTATAGAGATCTGTATGTATAGCCTTGTGGTAAGGGTGACCAACTCACAGTCAGAAGGCTGTGGGTTCAAATCCTTGTCACACCAAATGATTTCCTAAGAGTTGATTTTATTATGTATAAGAGAATATTTAAATAAAAACAACTAATAATACCAACTGTAATTAACTAAGTTTTATGTTTATCTTTTGTGTTATAGGCCTATATTATGTTACATAACTATAGAGACATAAGAAGCAAGTGAATTTATTGAACTTTAATACAGTTTAGCCTGAACTTTAATTCAATAATACAGATATTTAAAATATAACTGTTCTTACTGGAGTTGGAATCAGGGTCTGGATTTTCTTTTGTTACTTCTTTAGAAATCAAATCTGTTCCAGTTCCAGAAGAATTATATTTGTTCCATAAACATTAAGTTTGCATCTGGTTTCTTGATTTATTTATTGAAATTCAATTTTTCAACAGCTAAGGTTTTAATTTTGTAATGGTTGTGTACAAATGTGAGGTTGTGTATGGTACTGGCCTGGTAAGGCCAGGTGGATAAGGCACTCAACTTGTGATCCGAGGGTCACAGGTTTGAATCACTGTCATACCAAGCATGCTCGCCCTTTCAGCTGTGGGTGTGCTTTAATGTGACAGTCAGTCCCACTATTCGGTAGTAAAAGAGTGGCCTAAGAGTTGGCAGTGGGTGGTGACGACTAGCTGTCTTCCCTCTAGCCTTACACTGCTAAATTACGGATGGCTAGTGCAGATAGCCCTGGTGTAGCTTTGTGTGAAATTCAAAACAAATCAAAACCAAGATCACATAGTACTTTGTTCAAAGATTGCTATATTGATTAATATTATCCTTAATTTGGCTCTTTTGTGCATCTTTCTATTTTTTTCAGAATTGAAAGCTATCTGTTAAAGGTCTGAACATAGCATTTGTTGTCCAATGGATTATGAATTTTTTAGTTACATGGAGGATTCTTATATGTTGTAGCTACCTTGCTTGTATGTACCAATTGCTATGATTATTTTATAAAGCATGATATCAGTAAACAAACAAATTGAAATTGAGTCACTTAGTTTATGAATACTTCATGTAACTTTTAAGTTTTTTCATTTTATTTTTTTATATTTCTTCAATAGAAAATTATTTTTCTAATATTGTGTATGAAATGAAAACAAAAAAAAACCTAAAATGCCCTTAATAACATTTGTCTTTTTTTTTTTTTGCAGTAGCGTATCCTGCAGTAAAATTCTCTCCAAAACTATTTATTTTGGTGTGTGACTATAATTTGATGTAATTTTCTTCCATGAAGAAAACAGCCACATGGTGAAATGTTTGAAACATGATTTGACATCAGTGATGTCGAGAAACCCACTTGTTGAGAAATTTATATGCAAAAACGGCTCGTTTGGGTTGAGAAAATATTTTACATAGAAGAGCGAACAACATTTTGACCTTCTTCGGTCATCGTCAGGTTCGAAGAAGGTCGAAATGTTGTTCGCTCTTCGATGTAAAATATTTTCTCAACCCAAACGAGCCGTTTTTGCATATAAATGATTTGACATGTTTCAATCAAAATGAGCTGTGAAATTTGCTGTACTATAAGCATCATGTTGATTTACTGAATGTTGACAGGTATTGAGTGCTTTGCTAAGGTGACTTTTACTTTCTAAAATCCATCATTTGACTATTGGTCAAATGTACCAGTATTTTGCAAGTGTATAAGAAATGTTAACAATGTTTCCTGCAGTGTTGTACATTGTTTCTGAGGAAGTGACTTCAAGCAAGTTAAACCTAAATTTTTACTTCCTCATAAAACATGATAAATGCAAATTCATGACATCGATAAGAAACACATGGAATAATCAATGGATCGTTACTTCTCTTTTCAGTTGGTGAAGAGATAAGCCATGTGTTTTGTACATTTATAACAGTTTTAAGGAAATTTGATTGTTTGCTCTAGTTTTTAAAGTGCACAATATCACCATATGTTTCAAAGAGCTCATTTTCCCATGAGTTATGAATTAATCAGTGATTAACAGTAAATAATGCCTTTTTTATTTTATAATTTATAATAAAATTTAATTTTTGTGCCAAATAAGAAAGAATATAAAATTATATATATGTATTCATAGGTAACACTTATCCCATCCAAGGACACCTCAGGTATTAACTATCAACAGATTTTGTAACAGATTAAGGGAGAAAGTTCAGGGTATTCCTGTTTATATGTTTATTTGCTTAGAATATTTTTATGATTTTTGGTTGTTGTTGTTATACTGTCATTTGATTATTCACTTTCTTTTAAGTACCTGATGAAATCTTTTAAAGAATAATAATTATATAAAATATGTTTCCTTGTTTGTATCTCTTACTTTAAAATGAATCGACTACAACTGTTTTTTATACTGGCATTTACAAACATAGAAGAATAGTGTATTTATGAATTGTGATATTAACCATTTGAAGTTTACATGGCATACATTTTCAAATTTTGAAACATATGGATCTAAGGCATCAGAACTGGCATGCATTTAAAATATTACATTGGTTATATAATTATATACCTCTTTTCCTTCACTTATTAAAAGTGTACGTAGCACATTTGTCATAGTTATAAAGAATTTAGATAAAATGTCATTGTGCATTTAACTCATCTTGCTAATGAGTGTAAACCTTCCTAAAGTTGTTTTATAACAAAGTATTAAGAGTATACAATTAGTTGTGAAACAATGTCTGGTGTGTGATATTGTAAAGTAAGATACTGGAAACTTTAGGAAAATATAATATGGGAAACAAAATTATTGTCCAATTTAATAAAAAAAGCCAAAAATGAATTCAGTCTTTGAATTTTTCTGAATTTTGTAAGTGCAAACATTTGGAAGTTGTTTTTTTGTTGTTAGTCGTATAGTAGATGTAAATTGTATGGTAATTTAAAACTTAAATATTTCATGAGATAATTTCATTTGTAAAGTGTAATTATGCATTTAAAAAGATGGAAACATGGTGCTGTGATATCTTTATGTTTTATGTTTCAGGTCCAGAGAAGTTGGAATGGGACAGAATGATGATAAAGACACCACATGGTTATAGGTACCTCTGTCCATCATGTTTGAACAGTTATTCATCTTCTGATAGTTTGAGAATGCATCATTACTATAAACATAGGAAACAAAACCGTCACTATTGTAACTACTGTGGTAGAGGTTTTGTTAGGAGTGGTGACATGAAGCGCCACTCTTTAGGCTGTAAGATTCGGAGAGTTTATTAAAAAAGGGTAAAATCTGCCAGAATATTTTAGTAAATGGTTTTGTTTAGAAATGTAAATATTGAACAGTTTGAACATCTGTTTAGCATTTTAAAAGCAAGGTTATTAATAAAGTATTGATCATTATTCATGGTCCTTTTGTTTTAAGGTTCTTTGATGGTCCTTACTGGCTGTAAATGTCATAATCAGAACACTTATTTGGAAAACATGCATATAACAAAAGTACTGTAATCAGTAATTTAAAGATATCATTAAATTGAATGAATGAGGTATAATCTTATTTGGAGCTGAACTGTATAACTTACAAATGAATATCATACTTTACAGAAGATTCACCCAGTGAAAAAGTTTTGCTGCTGGATTTCAGGACCAAAAATGTTGAAAGAAAATAAAAATAACCTTCACTTGAGGATGTATAGCATTACGTGACTGTTAAGTCTTTCATCTCATTAACAAAGATGTAACAAAATATACAGTCTATAATCACTTCCTTCCAGGGTCATACCGTTACCAGTGGAAAGCCATGGCTATAACAACAGGTGCTGGACGAGAGTACATGTGCCCATCATGCCGAAAAACATTTCACAACACGAATTCTTTGAGATGTCATCACCTAAAAGAGCATCGAACACCAACAAGATTTAGATGTCACTTGTGTGGAAAAGGTTTCAAATGGAACTGCTACCTTAGGAACCACATGATTCATTGTAAAGGGCAAACGTGATGTTATTTTTGTGTTGTTTAGGGATAAGAGATTAATAAAATAAAAAAATAAGTATTGTGAACATGACAGAATTTAATCACTGTTAACAATGAGTTAAATTATAGTAGTTTTAGTGTTATATGGTGTAATTAAGAATAGCAAGTTAAATATAAAATCAGTTTTATTCTTGAAGAAACTTTTTTTTTAATTTACAGAACTATAGTAATATTAAAGTATTATTTTATACTTCAGTTCATATGAAATGGCTAAATTATGGAAATGTGTGGTAATACCTGTAGATACAATATTTTCAAATTCATGATGATGTGAAACCCACTTGAAGTAAAAAATGTATCTCAAGATGGCTGGTATCGGTATTGAAACTTTTATTAAAATAAAGTAGAAAACAATGTTTTGACCTTCTTAGGTCATCTTCAGGTTCACTAAAAACATGAAGATATTAACTTGTTAACTTGAAGATGATCTAAGAAAGTCAAAATGTTGCTCTCCACTTTATTTTAATAAAAGTTTTAATACCCATATCAGCTCTTGAGAGATATTTTCAAATGTATTTTCCTTCCTGTGACTACTTTTGTAGTCTTGTTTTTTGTATATATGTCTTTTACACGCACATATAAGCAGAAGAAAGTGCATCTTGAACAAAGAGAAAGGAAAAAATGAGTTATATGATGTATTTAAATTTTTTTTTTTTGAAATACCTTTGTCAAAATAAAATTCACTTTTTATAGCTCTGTTAGAGTTTCTGGATATTACTCAATTCTGTTGCACTATAAAGAATGTCCAGTGCATGTTTTTATTGTAGGTTATATTTGTGTGTGTTTACAGTTCATCCACCTAACTATATTATTATGACATTTCATTATAGCATCAGTAATGAATGACACTGAAGACAGTTGTTGCACTGTATAATATAATACATGTAGCTAGGGTAGCTGCAAGTCATATTAATGTTATCAAATAAAAGACGTTTTTGTACTCTGTGTTACTTCCCTGATTAAAGATACTTTCAGTGGTTAAATTTAGGGTTAGCATTCTCTAGATACTGCCTGTCTTATTGAGATGATACTATTTGCATTTTCATTACCTTAGAGTTTAAAACAATAAAGTATTCAGTGGTAATTACAATACTTTGTGTGTGTGTGATATAATTACTTCATTTTAACTTCTGTAATATACATAAATTGTATTGTAAAAGAGAATGTTTGTAATAACTGTAAGTTGTTGTAGGTATATTTCTGATAAGGTTGATCCCTTTTCTCAAATATTAAGTATTCCTTTTTGTTGCTGCTCTGTATATACAAACCTTTTTATTATGCATTCCACAAGCTTTTTGAATCCCCCTATTGGAATCAAGTTATTTCCATGTGACTTTCATGCAAATCATGTGTTACTTCTCCACAAATTGTATGCTGACGCGGTGCATGTGACTCCCTTTGTGCACCTCTACACAAATTGTATGCTGACGCGGTGCATGTGACTCCCTTTGTGCACCTCTACACAAATTGTATGCTGACGCGGTGCATGTGACTCCCTTTGTGCACCTCTACACAAATTGTATGCTGACGCTGTGCATGTGACTCCCTTTGTGCACCTCTACACAAATTGTATGCTGACGCGGTGCATGTGACTCCCTTTGTGCACCTCTACCAAACAATGACTTCTCATTTGGCAGTGCATGTGACTCCCTTTGTGCACCACCTCTACCAAACAATGACAAATTGTATGCTGATCAAATCATGTGTTCTCATGTGACTCCCTTTGTGCACCTCTACCAAACAATGACTTCTCATTTGGCAGTGCGTACACTTGGATCTCTGTTTTTTTATTCACACTTGATTAGTATTTTGGACTGAATTTGTTTTCAAAGTGGTTTAATTTTAATAAACTTTTTTTTTAAAGCACTCAAGTTCAAGTACCTTTATTCTGGGCACATTTATTTCTTCAAACATTTGTTTTGACACTGATACAACATGAATTTGGAAGTTAATGTCACAACTTCAGGTGTCTCACATTTGATTTACACTTCACCACAAGCTTTGGGTGCTTGCAACCAATTGGGAGGTTTATCTTTGTATTTTAAAAGGAAGATTGAACTTTATATTGGTCAACTTATACCTCCAGATGTTGCCCCACTTCTTTCTGAACATATGGAACCTGTGCAGACCGACAAGGACTTTGATCATCTGTTTTCACTTCCCTAATTTGCAGTGCCTTCACATACCCTTCCTAAGGATTCTGTTTGACTTGTACATTTTTTTTCACGTTTCATTTCTCAGGTATGTGAAGCTATACCCATTGTGACTATATCTTATGATTCAATTTTGTCATTCTTGCAGGAGTATACATCCTAACCTTAATTGGTTTTTTCCTTTCCCTTTGACATCTAGAGATCATTCTGAACATTCTGCCTCCCAGTTGGGTGATGGTGTTAGTATGCCTTGCCTCCTGCAGGTTTAGTTTCAGTCTGCCCTTGCATATCATAGGGCTGCTGACTATTCATATATTAATGAACAACTGGTGCTATTTTACCTGTTTAAGAAGTGGGTCTTGAATCTCCTGTTGATCTCACACATGACTAATTTTTCTATCTCCATCTTACCCTCATAACTCTTTTGCAGTGACTTTCCACAATTCATTTCCTGCCTGAAGTTTTTCACAAAAATACTGAGGGATTTCGAGGGACATTCTCTCCCTCCTTATCTCCATGTTGGCTCATTTACTGTTTTCAGCTCTGGCTTTGCAAACTTGGTTTAGCTGTTGTTGAGATCTTTTAGGTCATGAAGCTATCTTACCTACTCTTTATCTCTGGGATTTGCATATGACTCCATTTTTAAGACATTTTATCTTTGATACATTCCTGGAGTCCTCGGAATTTTGGGTGGCATCTGTTCTGCAACATATGGTAGTCTGTTTATTTCAGACTGAGCTGAGTATGGCACCAATTTCAGTTTCCTCTTACTGTCCATCCTTTTCACAGTGCTGTAGTTTCTTTTGATGATGCAAGATATGCCACTAACAGTTCTGGTGACTGTCTGGCAGTTTAAGGCCTGATGGGAGCTCAGCTTGCATCCTTCATTCAGCAGTGGTTTCCTTTTGCTTGCTACTGATGTTTGGTATCTTCAGGTTTTGTCAGTGGAACTCAAAATTCCATTTCTTGCCCCACCTACTTTCTTCTCGGCAGCTGTTTCCTTCCCTTCTCATTGGGATTCCTTAACTTGTCAGCATCTAGCAAAAATGTTACAAGACCTCCTTACCAAATAAACTGTTGAACTTTTTCCATATCATTTGATGGGGTTTTATTCTTGGCTGTTTGTGGTTCCTCCAAAGAATGAGGACTGGAGGCCTGTCATTAATCTATCCTGTCTCAATTGTTTTTTTTTCACTTCCCACCTTTCACCATGGCATCCTACCTCACTCTTCAGTGGGTATTTTTTTGGGACTATGGATGACCAAGAAGGACATTTATATTCTGCATAATCCCATCTGTATTTGTGGTTCTTCCATCAAGAAGTAATGTACAAATTTCTCACCCTTTCATTCAGGCTTGCTTCAGCTTTTAATGATTTTTTGAGTGGTGAGAGCTTTTGATTTTCATCATCATACTGTAGGGCTGCATTTTCATTTTTACATGGACAACTGGCTACTTCTGGCCCATTCTGTACAGGAGTATGTCAACTTCTTCTTGAAGCTGCTCAGGTAAGCTGCTTGAACAAATTGGAAGTGTCTTTCCCAATACCTTGTGCAAAACTCACCTCAGTTAGACCCAACCTTTTCCTCTTTGACTTCATTTCATGGAACTGTATTTTCCCCACATTTTTTCTGCTCCCTCACTTTCTGCATGTGAGATTCTGTTGTTTTTGGTGATGTAGTCTTCTGTGACACTTCTAATCTCCTTTTGCCATGCATACATGTGCTTCCTTCAGCAGACTCTGCAAGATCAGTGGAAACTTTTGTGGGATTCCTTGGATTCTCCCATTACCATTCCTCCTTTTCTTATAACTAATCTCCTGTGGTGGTTGGACAAGACTCGCACATTGGAAGATGTATCACTTCCTCCTTCACCTGGATTTACACCTCTTTATGGATGCATCCCTTTAGGGCTGGTGTGTGTGGGTCAGTTACCAGGATGGATCGTTGTTATGTTGACAAATGGTCTTTTAGTATCAGTGTCTTAGAGTTTGTTGTTTTTTTTCCCATTACTGGTCATTGTCTGATAATGATCCATTATGACAATTAGATGGAGGTGGTTTACATCAATCACCAAAGAGGCATCAGGTTGAAATACCTCTGTTTTCATACATTGGATTTCGTCTATTGGACCCAATGAGCAACACATTTATTTTATTGAATATCACGTCTTGGGTGCTTTCAATCTCACTGCAAGTCATCTCTTCTATCCTTTAATGGAATGGTACCTCAATTCTTTTGTTTTCAGGTGTTTTGCAATCTGTAGGGAGTTTCCTCATGTTGAGGTATTTGCTACTATCCTCAGTCACCATTTACATTTCTTTTGGCTCCCAAGAGCCTCCCCTCAAGCTTGGATCAAAAATGCTTTCAGCCATCAGTGGTCACACAAATTCCTACATGTTTATTTGCCCATCCATTTGCTTTTCCTTTATCCATGCTGGGTCCTTTTGATTTCTTTTTGCTGGCCAGCTCAACGATGGTTTCCTCATTTTCTCCAACTACAATTATTCCCTCCTATACCACCTTCTTTATTACCCAAGATCCTTTGTCAGCCCCATTCAGCAGTTCTGCATCCCACACTTCATGTCCTCTGTCTTCACACTTGCCTTTTGTCCAGTACTTGGTGAGGTGATCTGGTTTCTCCCATTGTGTATCTTTTAATTTGGCTCAATCCATTTATGTTTTCTCCAAGGAAGTGTATCAGTGCAAATGGAAGGTATTTTGCACATGGGCACAGAGGGATTTTCTACTGCTTGTTCTACTGTTGCTGGTGTCTCTGCATTTATAAAGCAGCTGTCAGACTGGGAGGTCTTCACTCTTCTCAACTTTAGGTTATTGGTTAATTTTATCTGATACCTTTCATTTTACCACATTGATTTTCTCTCATTTTTACTTAACATGTCAATCCATTCCTTCCAGATTCATTTATTTGCTCTTCTGGAATGGGATATGGACCTCCATTCCATTAATTTACTTTCATTCAAACCTATTTTTTCGTGTTCTTTATTTCACCTGTCCCGTAAAGCATAATTTCTTCTCATTTTAGTCTGTGAGCATCAATGATCAGACTTGTATGACAACAATATTACATGCACACTTCACAACCTTATCTGTGTTTTTCCTTTATCTAAATTGTTCTTTCCTTCCCAAAACATTCTTTGTGGCTCATGAGAGTAACACCTCCTTTTTGGAGATATCTTTTCCCTCTGCTCTACTTCTCATCTCTGTCTCTGTCCTGACCTGTATAAACTTCTATGCCCTATACCTTCCCTTTGTTGTTATATTTCGCATGTGGCTTCATTTCATAGTTCTTGTTTCCTTTTCTTCACCAGTTGGGTTTGTTGTTTGATTAAGTTGACTTATTCCACCTTGTCCCCTTCCAACTGTACTTTATTCTTTGTTACCTCTTATGAAATCTGACACCTCAGTGTTTTCCTCACTTTTTGAATTCATAGGCCTTTGGAGAAAATTCTACTATTGAGCATATGGACCAACCCTAACACATTCATCTCCCATTATTTACCTCATATTGTGATTTCTGCTTCTTGGGTTTTTGCCTTCCACCTGTGGCTGCATCATAGACTTCAGTGCAACTCTGACAATCGATATGTCTTCATTATTTCCTTCTTTTTATTTAAGGACCCATTAGTCATAACTTTCAATACATGGATCCTGCTTTGTAATGAGTAGTGCCTGACTGCATATTCCTTAACACTAAATCCACACTGTACAACATGTTGACCAGTGATTTCATTTTCATGGGTTCTCATGCTTACCTTTGGGATGGGGTGAATAAGCTTGTAATATTTGTTTCATAAACTGGCCCATTCCAGACCATACCAACCATGGACTTCATGGGTAAAGCAGAAGGGGATAGCTTTCCATCCCTGCCATGCCTCTAGTAAATAAGCCGATATGGTCTACTTTTCAAAACAGGATTTTGTGATCACTCATTCCACAATCTCAGGTGTCAACATTTCTCTGGGCTCTGTAACACATTCTCAATCTCCCCCCCTCTTCTTCTAGTACAGTAGAGTCCTTACCAGTTACAAGCTTCTAGGGTGATTAACCATGGAAGCATTGTGCTGGATGGGTTACACATAAAATGGCTATAACCATTCATTTTAGAGTAGATTGTTAATTTTATCCCAGTGTAGGTGATGTTTTATCCTTCAATCTGCAGTGAACCATACAACAGAGTGAGACACCAAAATACAGTTCGCCCCTTCGATTGAGAACCCTCATCATACTCTCTTGTTTATATCAGTAGACAGCAGGCTGATTCTAACTTTAGGGTGAACCAATCAACATACATTCTTACACAGGTTTTGGGTTGTCTATCTTTTTCCCATGATTTATCCTTTAGTGTTGTGGGTCACAGGAGAAATACATAGGATTGTTCTGGTTCCAACCTTGCCTTTCTTTCATTCATTTATTGAGTGGATGTTATTGCCTTTTGGATGTTTCTGACTTGTTTCACAGTCAGGGGAGTTCATTGCATGGGACAAACTTTCTTTGGATACTGGATGTCACATTCTTGGATCTATAGCTCAGAGCTAATCCTATGTCATACTCAAGAATCAGAGTGGTTCTTTATTCTCCAGTTCTTGGGATTAAGGTGAAGACAGTATGATCCTACCCTCAATCTGACTGTCTCATCTATGGAGGTATCTTTTAAATGTTTTTGAGGAGTAAGTCCTTGCAACAATCCTTTATCTGAAAGAATGTGAGATTTTAGCTAATTTTTTGAATGTAGAGAAGTACCATATGGAAATTTATAGTTTTTTTTATACTAAAATTATATTTCTAATAGGTGCTTTCCTCTTTTCTCTTTTCCCAACCTTCCTCTCCACCCATTTTTGGTGCCTCTGTCATTTGCTATGTTTTTGTAGAGGAACATAAAGAGAATCACATTTTTCACATTAGAGTCCTATGTTCCTATTATTGGAAGAACGATGCAAGATGATTTGCATGAGAGATACATTGGAATTATTCGATTCCAATAGGGGATGTATAGGGCTTATGACATGCATAATAGAAATGTTTACATACAGAAGGCAGCAACAAATGAGAATAGCTGCTCTTGTAAGTAGAGAAAAGTAGCTATCAGAAATATATTTTCAGTGTAGGAAAATTATAAATTAATCAATTTGTGTTAGTGATGGTCACATTCATTAATAGGTTTGAAGTGTTTTGCAGGCACTGACTGAAAACAAGCCAACTTCTTTTGTTATGCATATACACAGATGTTGTATGTCAAAGACACACACTTTTTTATGTATTTCTTATACACATAAGAAAAATTATCAGCTCATTTTTTTGTTTTATACTGATTTTATCTTTGAAACTGAGTTTTCTCATTTTCACCTTTAAAATATATTCAATGTACATATTTTAAAATGTAAAAATGTAAGAAATCTGTACACCAAATGAGATTAAGTGTACAAACTTAAATCTTTTTCTACTGATTTGTGTGTAACAAAATTTTCTATAGTAAAGTTTTTCCCATCCTATTTAATGTTATGAAAAAGTTGAATTTTTGTTGATATGTTTTCTATTTTTATAGGTTAATGAATACACATACTTAATGTTGAAGTGGTGTAATTGTTAGCTTTATGATAAATGTTGGAAATTAAAAATATTTCACTTGTTTTATTAAATTAAGTCTCAATTTAATGTAAATTGGTTTTGTTTTATTGAACCCACAATTAATGGTCTATGTAATAGAAAAGCATGTCAGTAAAAAGTCTTGTTTTTAAATCACAATTAATATATTTTTGGCAAACCTCAAAAAATGTTTTAGATTGTACAATACTTTAAAGTTTTTGTAAAAAAAACTTAAGTTTTAAAAAACATGCTGTTAATTTTTTATTTATTTTTTTTGCTGGACATTCCATTACAAACTGTCAGACATAGCACTGTAATTTGAAGTACAAATGGCAAAAAAATTGAGTTTATTATAGTTTTTTTGTACATGTTTTATTTAGATATAGAAACATCCGTGTACATATGTATGTACAGCCATGTTTATACATTTTCACTGCAAGAGGTACTTGAATATTTACACATGCGATGGATCTTAAATATATTTTTCACATCCTTCAGAACTATTAAATTGTCCTGTAGCATGAAGCATGCTATTTCTCTTTTAGTAATAATATTAGAACCATGTACAGCAAGAGTTGCTAAAGTCAAACCACTACAATGTGAGAACTTTTGTGTCAAGTATTATCAGATCAACCATTCTTATTGATAGCTACTGTGTATGAAATAGTCGACTCGTACATACACTGACTACAACACTAATAGTTAAAGTAAACTAAAGTGTTAGGCATAGCTGGACAATAATACACTTTGTAATACAGGTATTGTTGAAATGGATAAGCAGTCATTATCTTGGAAAAGTTTTTATGCTAAAAGCATGCAATAACAGTATTTAAGATTTATTATATACATGTGTAAAACTACTCTGTACTTACTGTTACAAATGCATTTAAGTCATTCATGTTTAGAATAATAAAGTTTTTAAATGTTTACAGAAATGTTTCTAGCTCATTTTCTTAAAATGAAAGCTAAAATTTGAATTATTAAACAGAGTACACAAAACCATTGTAATTTACTTTCTACACATTGATACTGTATTGCCTCTAATTACAAATTGCAAATAATGATAGTTCTTATTATAATATTTATGCAGTTCTGGATTCTGTTTTTAACATGTGATTTGTTGATTTTAGTGCTAATAAGTTTTTTTTTCAACTCAAAATTACAAGAATAAAAGTTGATTAAATATTGGATTACTATTTCTCTAACACAATGTAATCTTCATGAAAAGCACCAGAAAGGGTTGGTGATAATCAAAGAGGGGACATTGATTAGGAGCAATATGGTAATTATTCTCAAAATTACATTTGTTGGCTGATCATGCTGTATTTTCTTTTATTTATTTTTTCTTCTTTTTTGACTAAAGTTAAAACATGTTTTTATGTTCAGTTTTGTGCAAAATATTTAATTATTAATAAAAAATATATATTAAAATTCTCAATTTTGCATTATTTACTCTACCTTAATTGTTCAACCTCCCCCAAAAATTTAGTTTATATTTGCAACAGTAAACTTAATTTTAAATGCCATGGGGCTTAATTTTTAAAAATATAGCTATTAAAATCTGGAAAGTTTAAACTTTTATTTAACAAAGTGTTTCAAAGATATTGCATCAAATTTATAGGTTACTGACATTCCATATGCATGTCTGTTCATGAACGTGACATTTATTTTGAAAATGAGTATATTAATATTGTGCTGCTTCTGTACAGCATGAGCTCCTGCTTAAAAATGTCCGCCTGATTAAAGCATATTTACATTTTATGTTACTCCACTATGAGGTGGGCCCAGCATGGTTAGGTGGTTAAGGCACTCGTCTTGTAATCTGAAGGTCGCGGGTTCAAATCCTCATCACACCAAACATGCTTGCCATTTTAGCTGTAGGGGAGTTATAATGTGATGGTCATTCTCTCTGTTCATTGGTAAAAGAGTAGCTAAATGAGGGACAGCTGGTGCAAATAACCCTCGTGTAGCTTTGCACAAATTTCAAAACAAACCAAACCACTATGAGGTATGCTTGAAAGATTCATTTGTAACACACATTTGTGACAAAATGCATATACAAATGTGTTAGACACTTGATCTTTCTTATCCTGTGTATCTCATATGGAAGATAGAGTAAACGTTATTCATTCAGTTTCCATTGTTGTTTCCAGCTGCAGTAAAGGAAACAATTACTATCAAACAAAAAACAAGAATATAAGAAATATTGCATTTTGACTGTGCAAAACAATAATAATTAGGTGATAATTTGCCACCTAAGTAGTACCATAATCAATATAAATTTGGAATAGAATTGTATCAGTTTTGTAAGTTACTATTTAGATGTACAAGATTAAATTGAGAAAAGAAGATTAGATTTATAGTTTTATTTTGAAAATACACCAATAAGCAAAACCAAAAAGATATTTTTTAAACAGTAAAATCAGTTAATATTTTGTATATTTTTTCTAATTTTGAGGGCAGTTTGGTTGAATGCAAAATTTGAATGTTAAACAGGATGACCTGAATGTATGTAGATTTTACATTAAAAAATGTTTTACCCATTATGGCTACATTCCAGTGTATCAGTTATGGAAACCTTTTCCATGGACATTTCTTATTACATGTTGTAATAACTTTATTGGATTTTAAATCATGTATTATTTTGTTTCAATTGATGTTCACAATTGAGACCTTCAGATAGTTTTGTATATCTATGAAATGTTTTGTACAAAAATAGTTTTATATTGGTGTGAGTATAATTCATAAATATTAATAATTTAATAAAATATTGTTTTATCATCAGGTCTGACAAGGTTTCATTGGACTGGGGGTCCAAGAATGTCTTGGCAAAATGTAGCCATCACCACAGAAAATGGAGTACAGTATAAGTGCCCAGAATGTAGAAAGCTGTTTCGTTCAACCAATACTGTTAGGAATCACTATTTCTTTCAGCATAAGAGTCCAGTTGTTCAAAAATGTTTTCATTGTGGGAAAGAATTCAAACGTCTTATTCATCTGAAACGACATGCACAGAATTGCTATCGTTTATAATTGGTGCTTATTTTTCTCTAATCATAAGATATTATCTTCAGTCAATACTCAGTGAAATAAACATGAAACATTGTATTTAAATGCATGTTTGTATAGAATATACTGAACAGTGTACTCATACTTACGGAAGAAAAAAAGAAAAAATATAAGTATACATTCATTGAATCTACTTAAATATTTATTTCAATCTAAAGTTTTATTTAACTTGGAAAGATTAATGTATTTGACTTATGAAAGTGTTTAGAAAGAATTTTTATAGATTCTTACTCATTTATTAGACATGTTAAGAGCAGTAAAATCAGAATTATTATTAGAAAACTTATTATGTGCCCTGCATTTGTCTCTTTAGGATATTGCATTTAACAATTAAATCTAAAAGAAATTCTGAAATTATTTAAGATGAGGATTAATTTAAAAAGTAGTGAAATCTTTTTAAAAAATTCTTATTTTGAGCTATTATGAAGGTAAATATAAAATAGTTTAGAAAGGCTTGTTAGGATAAAAATTGATTATAAGATTAATTATAATTATTGAAATCAATTAGTACAGTGTTTTTTTTACAACCCCTACATTTGTTTCTGTTAAAGTGACTGATGTTTTTATCAAGTTTGTTGAAGTTGACAATATATTTATAAGAAGTATGGATGTATTTTCTGTTTTATTGCTTAAGTAATAATGCAAAACAAAAAGAATAGAATATTCAGAATAATTAAATAAAAGAAAATTTGAAGAGCTTTTGGATTCACACAGAAAAGAATTTAATGTTATGCTTTAATTTCTCTGGAAGGAGGCTGAAGGCTGCATTTTTTAACCATTCACACAATTAAAATTAAAATGACATCACATAAGGGATGCTTAATGTTATAATTTGTACTAGCTGAATGTGAGCATGCCATGAATCATGAGAAGAACTGTAGATTCTGTAAGCTACAATGCAGCATGGCATATGAACTTTAAAAGCAAACAATATAAATGTTTGTTATTCTTAATTTTGGTTTTATTTATTTGTGAAACAGAACACATTTGGAGACCCATTGGAAAGACATCTAATAAAATTGAGTACATTGTGAAACTTTTAAGCTAGAAGTTGAATAACTGTGTACAGCACAATTTATGTTAAGTTACCTAACAACCATGTTTAGTGTAATTAACTGATAATTAGTTTATCAGTTTTTATTCTGAAGTTGATACTAGTAGTGAAGATCAAACAGATATCTATTTTGAGTAAGATATCAATGTGGATGGATACGATGTAATTCAGAAAGGTTTCACAGAAGTATATTCCAGTTATTTGCTTATATAAACTTGGTGTTGCCTACAGTTTTCTTAAATACATAAAGAGTAACATAATCAATTTTTAGTACTACCAGAAAAAGAAAAGTTATCATGGGCCTTCATAACTGACTGTATTATATTCTTCACTGTGTGTGAGGGTTTCTTATTGCTTGATTAAAAATGCTTTTTCTGTAAGTTTCAGTGTCATATTTGTTTTGTCAGCACAATGTTTGTTAAAAATATTCTTCTGATTATGTCGGTGTAATCCAGACTTGAAGCATTTTTTGTGTCCAGTAAATAAATTAAGATTGATGGAGATGAAGTATTTGAACATTGTAATTAATTGAAGTCTCATACATTTGATTAACTGAAATCAAAATTAATGATTTCATAGATAAAATGTATAGTGTCACAAAGCTCAAATGAAAGACTGAGATGGAATGTTTTGTTGTTGTTTTCCTCACTTTAGAAATAACAGTACATATTGCTATTATACAAAATTAAGTGGAATAATATCACTAAAATAATAACTTCTGTTGGGCAAATGCCCTTCATCAACAAGATAAGTGTTTTGAACAATTGCCATTCAACAATAAGATAAGTGTTTTGAACAATTGCCCTTCTTCAATAACATAAATATTTCGAACAATTGCCCTTCATCAATAATATAAGTGTTTTGAACAATTGCCCTTCAACAATAAGTGTTTTGAGCAATTGCCCTTCATTAATAACATAAATGTTTTGAACAGTTGCCCTTCATTAGTAAGATAAGTATTTTGAAGAATTGTCTTCATCAATAAGTATTTTGAAGAATTGTCCTTCATCAATAAGATAAGTGTTTTGAATAATTGCCCTTCATTAATAACATAAATGTTTTGGACAGTTGCCCTTCATTAATAACATAAATGTTTTGAACATTTGCTCTTTAACAATAAGATAAGTGTTTTGAACATTTGCCCTTTAACAATAAGATAAGTGTTTTGAACATTTGCCCTTCATCAGTAAGATAAGTATTTTGAACAATTGCCCTTCATCAGTAAGAAAAGTGTTTTGAACAGTTGCCCTTTATCAATAGAATAAGTGCTTTTAGCAATTGCATGTTGTCATTAAGATGAGTGTTTTTTACGTAAATGATATTATTTCACTTGTATTAACTTATATTAACAGTACCTTCTTTCAGTAAAGTTGTACAACTATATTGTACATTTTTATTTCAATTATTGAAAAAAAAATTATGTAACTGAACTTAATAGTTGTAAAATACTACATGTGTTAACTATTTGTACATTTTAGTATTTGGCTGTCATGGTGTATTATACATTCTGTATTTTTGTACATGTATTCAGCTTGCAAATTTATTATATTGTATATTCCAAGTTTCTGTACATTTATCCATTTCCTTTCCACTATGTAAGAAAAGCATAATTTTACATGTACATATCTAGAAGTGTCAATAGAGGGTTTTAATTTATTTTAGTATAAACTTGTTTATAAAGTTTTAGAAATGTGGAATAGATAGAAGTTTTTGTAATAAAAGTTTTTATGAATTTCCTTTTTCCCATTAAAGTAGTACTGATTAATTCTTGTTACAAATTTCAAGTATTAATTCTGATATACATACTTATTAGGTGTATCAAGGTTTCATTGGAGTGGTGGACCTAGAATTTCCTGGCAGAATATGGCTGTTACAACCAATAGTGGGATACAGTATCAATGTCCAGAATGTAAAAAGTTGTTCCGCTCCACAAACACACTTAAAAATCATCATTTCTTTCAACATAAGAGCCAACAAGTCCTTATATGTTTTCATTGTGGAAAAGGATTTAAACGTCTTATTCATCTCAGAAGACATACGCAAAATTGTTTTCGTAGTTCTACCTGAAAGGTTTTTCAGATTCTGACATGAACTTATCTTTTCATTAAACGTTTATTTTTAGTTCCAAAAATGTTCTTTTGTTATGCTTTGTTTATTAGTGAGTTTCGTTTTTATTGATAAAACTTTCAAAAGAGAATCTACTTACTTTGTCATTAAGTTTTTGTTTGAAAAAAAATGTAAAGAATTTCTTATATATTCTTTGTATATCAGAAACTGTACATACAAAATTTGAATTAAAGAAGAATTTAAAGATTCTTTTCCTGTTTAGTTCTTCAGATATTATAAAAATTACATTTTAAAATAACTGTACACAACAGAATGACTATGAAATTAGCGTATGTTAAGCTACTTTATGATGGTTCATTTTGCATAAGTATATTTTTTACAACCTTACAGCTAATTCCACATTATAATTTTTAAAAGTTAATAGGTCTTCCTAAAAGAATTGGATGAAAAAGAAAAACACCTCAATGATTTCTCATTTGGCTCATTTTCAAGTCAGATTAACTTCGAATGGGGGAATGAATATTTTTAAATGTAGTTATTCTGGGATGATTAACAAAAAATCATTTGATCTAACTGCATAGTTACTGATGGCAGTCTGTATGTTTTTTGGGTTTTTTTTCTGCCTGCTGAGTAAGTAGATGTGTGTTACTTACATTTTGTCCGTAATCTTTTATAAAGAATGGTGCCTTCAGATTTTATGATTTTCCTGGTTAATCTTTGTTTATTAGACACATTTCTTATTAAAAACATTTCAAAAGGAAACATTTTACTTACTTTATCATGATTTTTTTATTTGAAAAATTATTTTTCATATGTCTTTTATATATATGTACATACAATATTTCAGTTAATTAACTATTTGAACATTGTATAGGTCCTTATGACCAATGTTGTAACCATTTGTACTTGTTATGGTTTACACACTATTGATTTTTAATATATTAAGTGAAAATCACTGAAATTGGTAGACTTTAGTGAACATTACAAGGCTTTTACACCGAATAACGTATACTAATTAATAACCTAACATCCAACTGCAATACCCCCTACAGTCCTGTACCCATTTATACTCTCATTCCTAAGATGTGCTGGGCAATGTTCAGTTGCAAACTCTCTCTTTGTTAACCTGAGGATGACCTAGGAAAGTCAAAACGTTGTCCTCTGCTTATTAGTAAAAGTGTTAATACCTGTACCAGCCATTCTGAGATAAATTTTTATTTAAAGTAGGTTTCTCATCAAGAAAAATCAGATTTTATGATGAAGTATTTCTGATGCTTTAACAGGCAGTTGTATAATATTTCAGTTAAAGACAAATCTTTGTGTTATTATAGTAGCATTGTACATGATGAAAAAACAATTGTGTTTGTATGTGTAATATTAATAAACAAGACTTATTTATTGGTATCAGTGTGCATCTTGTAAAGCTATTATTTCAATAGCTTTTATAATCTTTTCATTTGTCTTTGTTTTCTTGTTTTTTTCAAATATCATAAATTGAGAATATTAATGCCTTAGTCTTTATGTTTGAAGTAATCAAAACTGTATTATTCTCTATAAACTTAAAAAAGCACTGAATTTTTATAAAGTATGGAAATAATTCCAGAATAATGTATGAAAAATTTTTGGTTTAAAGAGTTAAGAAAACCATTATTACTAAGTGTAAATACATAAATCTTTGTTTCAAAGTAAAGTATAACTGTCAATACAGATAAGAGGATATGGTATGCCAGAGCTGAGAAATTTTTATGTAATCTTGTATAAGCAGAGAAAATGGACAATCATTTGTTTCCACTGTGGAAAGTACAGGTATTGTAATGCTTATTATCCCAACAGAGGACCAATACCGAATTATTAACACAGTATCAGTGAAGAGATCTGTTGAAAAAATTTTTTCTTTAGAACGGATACGTGTTTATAGTGCTTTTAATTATCTCAACATAACTGTCTTACACCCATTTTTGGATTTTTTTTTTCAGGTGATTAGTGAAAAGGAATTTCAAAGCATTTGTGTGGAAATTACTAAATATGAAATATCCTTTCTAATGTGTACGTTTTTTCATATACGCAAGTACACACATCTGTTCTAAAAGAGCTTTATGTTGAATACATTTTAAAGATGATGTGTGGGGTCTCAGGATAACATTAAAATATTTTCCAAGGATCAAGAGTACATCTAGCACATGGAAAATTTAAACCCTACACAGAACGAGCTGATGCCATGAAAATATAAGTTGTGATTTTTTTTATGTCCAGGTGATGTGGGGTAGAGTAAAGTTAATTGCTCCCCTGATCTGATGGACAAGATTTATTGTTACTAAATTTTATTAAGTCTGTCAGTGACCTGCAGTAATAAAATGGTATTGTTAAAATTCAAAATAAGAGATGCCATCTTACCTTGCCATAGTTTGCATGTTTCATTTGATTTTGTTTGTCTCTTTGTTATTCACAGCAGAATATGTTGTAAAGATTATTGTTTGTTTGTTTATAATTAAGCACAAAGCTACATAATGGGCTGTTTGTGCTCTGCCCACCACAGGTATCAAACCCAGATTCTTGCTTTATAAGTCCACAGACATATCTGTGTGTCACTGGGCAGTGTAAAGATTATTAAATTAATATATAAGTGGTGAAAAGACTTTGTTAGATACTTGTACAATGTCGACATTTTTATATTATCATTCAGTCTGTGATGAATGCATCAAGAAATGGGTGAAACTTTAAGTTTTGTTGTATTTCTCAGGACTGAAATGAGTCTAGTTCCAATCACTGTCTAATATGTTGTCATAGTGATCATTATTTGAATGTTCTTTTATTTTTATTACTTGCTTGTGTGATGAAGCATGAAGCAATGTGCTGTTCACGTGAAACTGAGTATAATTTTAATAAACTTGTTCTAGAGTAATATATTGTATGTTAATATTATTGCTAAGTATGCAAAGCTATTTCATTGTATTTATAATATGGTGTGTTTATGTTTCTCTTGTCTAGTGCAAGACTTGGCATGGTCTGGTGGTTAGGGAACTTGACCTGAAATCTATGATCATGGGTCAGAATCTCTGTTACCAAACATATTTGCCCTTTTTGCTGTGAGGGTGTTATAACAAGATGGTCACTTCCATCGTTTATTAGTAAAAGAGTAGCCCAAGAGTTGGCAGTGGGTGGTGTTGATTAGTTGTCTTCCCTGTGGTCTGTCACAACTAACTTCAGTGCAGATATAACCTTTTAGTTATTTTGTGTGAAATTCAGTACAAAGCATCTGGTACAGTGCACTTGATTTTATAAAGTACATAATTGCATATTTTAACATTTGCATTGCATGGTATTAAAAATATGGTGCATTATTTCTATTTTCCTGTAATATATTTTAGCCATCACATTCTTAAGTAGCACAGCAGGTGGTTAGGATGCTCAACTTGCAATCTAAAGATCATATTTTCAAATCTCTATCACAACAAACATGCTTGCTCTTTCAGTCATGGAGGGAATCATAATATGACAGTCAATCCCACTATTTGTTGGTAAAAGAGTATACCAAAAGTTGGTAGTGGGTGGTGACGACTAACTGTTTTCCCTTTAGTCTTACACCGCTAAATTAGGGATAGCTAGAGCAGATATTCCTTGTGTAGCTCTACATAAAATTCAAAAACAAACATTCTAAGCTCCAAGATAAAATTTTTGACAGAAGTAGATAGGCTTGATATCAGATGGTGCAATTTATTCTTTTACATCAGCCCTTTCAGCTCACTCAAAAATATACTTATGATGTGTTTAAATCTAAATTTCTAAATAATTTTATTTGACTTCAATATTTATTGTGAGACTATGATTTATAAGGTATGTTAACATCTCCCAGAAATGCAGTAACATCAGTTATTTCAGTTTATTTACATTTGTATTTTCATATTGCTTTTTGATTTAATTTTGATTTGCTTTATGTAACAGTTTCTTATAAATTTATTTTTTGTAATCTTATGTTAATTTTCTGATCCTAAGTTCATTCTAACTATGAAGATATAGTGTTTATAAAATGTACTTCTTTCACTGTACTTCTTCAGGAGAATAAAGTGTTGTGTTTAATGAGTGTAATGAAATATTTAGGCATGGGTCATCATATAAACAAGATGTTCAATGTGAAGCAGCCTTCAGAGCTTAAACAGATGGTTGTAAATGGAAGATTGGATGCACCTGAAATAATATTGATATAGAGAAATTAAAATATGAATACTAATAATTTAAAGTTTGTTTAGTTATAAATTTAGTTTTAAAAATCTTTTCAGAGGCATACAAAAGTCAACAAGATTGATGCCACTTGGCATTATTTAGTTATTGTCTTCACCTTTTATTTTTATTGCAGACTTTCCAGTTCATACTGTTCAATTACATACATTACATGTAGTTTCTGTGTATTTGCAGTGAAATCATTATGGAGATTTGATTTGTTGATCCATCCACTCAAATGAGCTCATGAATCTTGGAGTGTATTGTGGTAATCTGGCTTGTGTTTTTTGGAAGTGATAATCACTGAAGTCTAAAGCCACGAGTCTTTAGAATAACTGTATTTTGTGTATGATTTTAGTATAATACAACTTTCATTTTTATTTGTTGAACCTACTTTTGATTTAAATATCTCATCAGAATTTTGTGTGGTAAAATAACACAGTGTTAATTGTTGTTCGAATATTAAAACAAATCTTTGTATTTCAAATATGTTTAACATAATTTTTGTTTGTCTGTGTTATTAGCACTTGCTTCATATTTTTAGTATCTTTGAGAGGTTTCTGCACCATACAAGTAGGCTGAATGGTTAGAGTTATTGCAAGAGGAAAACTGTTGTTTGCTAAGTATATTTCACAGCATTACTAACATTTAAACAATATTTTACTTCATTAAATACTAAACCGTCTGTAATTTTATGCACTATGGCCCCATAGTTTTTTATAAGTTTTATAGTCATTTTGCATGTATAAATATAGCTTGAAATACCCAAAGCATGGTTTATAAGTTAAAGATTTGCTGAAATAAATAAAAAATGCATATTGTTGTTGTTGAGAAAAGATATTAACACTGAAAGCTAGTATAGTTTCTTGTGTCTCAATTCTACATTTATAATGTTAAGTTATTTTATCTCTCTATTTCAAGATTTAATATTTTTAAAAATAATAAACTTGTTAAAATGAGATCATATACATTATTATTATTATAGCTTTGTTTAACTTTATCATTGGTTTTAATTGATGACACATTTTTGGAATGTTTCATTCAGCATCTAGGTAAACAAAAATCAGTGCTTGTATATTCCTTGATAGGGCATTCTTTCCTCTATATCAACCTGTTTGTTTTATGAATGAGTGAATGAAAGAAACTGTGGTGTAGGATTTATGTTTGGTTGCTGAGACCTTTTCATGAGATTTAAGTTTAATTACTTAGATTTTATGGGAATGCTCTGTGTATTACAAAAAATGTATTGCTGTCATATGAAATATTTTTTTTTGTATTGAATACCTAAAATATATTTTCAGAAAAGTATTTGTTGATATGCTTTTATTTTTGTTTAGTTTCTATGTTTTTGCATTAGTCTTATTGTAAATGAAAAATAGGTTATCAGGTAACACAAAACAGAAGCTATATTAGTGTAAGATGTGTTTTTATTGCATTTTTTAAAGATGCAATAAAAGCCTACACTTTTAGAGACTGAGATACAACTAACTCTAAAAATATTAATAAATTTTTTCTTGAAGATTATAACAACATGTAGGTAAAATGGAAATTAATTACCTTGGACATGAAGTGTTAGTTAACATTTTTACCAGGATAACTGTGCAATGATTTGTTTTCATTAACTATGTGATTAACATGGAGTATCTTTGTGAATTGGATGAAGTTTAAATAAAATTTCTAAATAAGTTCAAACTTTCTGTTAATAAATCCTTAATATTAATCTTAGTAAATATATAAAATGGACTTCTACAAATCTGGTGGAAATATAAGTTGAAACATGGCAGGTTTGTCTTTTAAAGCTTAAACTTCTGATATGTATATATAAATATTATTTTGTTTGGTGCATGCACAAAACATAAGATATTTTAAAAATTATTTTAGATTAACTTGTGTAGAGCAATTCCTACATAGGAAAAATTCAACTTGATATAGTTGAAAAGCAGCTGTATTTGTTTTATATAGTTGTCTATGAATAAGAATACAGTCATATTAGTGTCTTTAATTCTTGATGGATAATTTATTTGTATGTCCTCCTGAAATTTTAAATTTTCTTTGGTTATTGTTATTTTTGATTAAATTGTCACCAATGTTTTTAGGTAAAAGACTGAAGTGGTCATCCATGGCAGTGTACACAAGCTCTGGTCAACGCTGGCTTTGTAGTATATGCCTGAGAACTTTCTCTTCACCAAACTCTCTAAGGATGCATCATATGTACATGCATATTTGGCAGAAGACTCAGAAATGTAGCAAATGTGGAAAAGGATTTAAACGATCACAAGAACGTAACCAGCACGAACAATCTTGTAAACAGTGGCTTTAGAAAAATGATCTATTCTTCTGCCATATTTTTGACATTTTGTTATTTAATATTACAGTTAATACATACTCCTACCTTTATTTTCTGAAGTGTGTCAAATATTCATATATCATGAAACCAATTTAAACATATTAATATTAAAAACTAGTCTGAAACTTTTTATATAAAGAAACTATTGAACTATAAAGCTTGTAACTATTTTTTTAAAGGATTATAACTCTAAATCATGTGTCATGTAAGATGTACTCAACTGATTTGTTTGTTACACCCTTTGTGTGAAACTTTAAAAATATATTCTTATTTTATAAAACCTCATAAAACGTTCCCATAAAAGTTTATCAACATTATGTGTAATAACTAGGTCTTACTCCATGCTTAAGATTAAAGTACTTACATTATTGTTTGGCCAGGTAATGACCAGTATGGTACACTAATTGAAAACTTATTTTAGAGTTCAAACTTATATTTAGTAAATGTTTGTACATATGTTTTAAATATAGAAATATTCAGAATTTTACTAGTTTCTTGAAAGGAGTGTTTAATTTTAGTACTTGTCATGTATCACCATTATTTTGTTTTGCATGATTTTTACTACATAGTTAAAACTGGTATATGAACTTAACAGCACTTTTGTAAACACATTGATTGCATTCACAGATAAATTATGATTCCATCTTAAACTTGAAGATTAAGAAGGAAACATCCTATGTTGAAACACAGGCTTCATTGTGTCTCCATTCTTTTGGTGTTTTTAAATAAAGATGTTATATTTTATTAGAGCACATACCATAAATGGTTTATCACGTATTTTCAGTAATAATATTTCATTACTTTGGAATGAAATTGTCTATTATTTCATTCAGAACTTAAATTTTCATGCAAGTACCACACCCACATTCATGTACATTAAGATTGATAATTCTTATAGTTTTAATGAACCTTAAGCAATTCTTCTCATTTTATTTTTACTGTAAAAGATACCCATTTTGGAGCAGGCAGAACAAGTTTTAGTACATAGTTAAAACTGGTATATGAACTTAACAGCACATTTATAAACACATTGATTGTATCCACAGGTAAATTATGATTCCATCTTAAACTTGAGGATTAAGAAGGAAACATCCTATGTTGAGACACAAGCTTCATTTTGTCTCATTTATGATATATCACTTATGGTATGTGCTCCAATAAAATATAACATCTTTATTTAAAAACAACTAACTTACAACTTATCAACTAACTTACAGTTTTTAATGGTAAAGAAGGTTTTAGTATTTAAATCAACATTCTAATTTAATTGATAAGTAGACTTAAAAATGAAACTATAAATAAGCTTGTTATCTTAAACTTCCAGCTTGTTTGTATGCTGTCACATCACATCATATTGAGTAACTTTTTTTTCTTTTTTTTTGTCTGATACTACATTAAAATTGGACTACACCAAAAGTTATGGATTAGTGCAATTTATTGAAATACTAGTATTATTTTAGGGCCATTTAAACAGTGTATACACCAAAGTCAAGGACCCAAAAGTGTTTGGTGCATAAGTTGTTCAGTTAAAACGTGTTTAAAAGAGAACAAACAATATATATAGTAAAGTTTTCTATTTCTTGATATAGTATGTATAAAAAGTAAAGCATTTAGTGTAACTTGCTTTAATGTTGAAAGGAGTAACTTAAGTGTTAGAAAAAATTGATGAAAAAAAGATTCAAATGTTACTGTGCTGAGCTAATGAAAAGTCTATGCAAAATATAATATGCAGAAATAAAAGTGTAGAGAAACAAAATGTAGTATATACTGTACTGTTTTCTTACATATATGACTTAGTTTACATTTAGACCAAATTCTCTCAGATATCTGTTCATTCTTAAACTTGCTGTCAGTTTTGTTTATCCTTACCTTTTTTTATATGTGTAAATTTTGATAATTTAGATATGGTAAAAGAGAGATTTTTTTCTGATGATTTCCTGTTAAAAGATTTTAATTGGTTTTTATAGGACTTCTTCATCATAATGTTCTTGGGTCTAAATTATTAGTCACTTTAATGCTTTTTTCCACATCTCTACTACCTGGAGTTTTGTTACTTTCAGAAATAATTATGAGCCAAATTTACTGGTAGATAAAAAAATATATATAACAACATTGTTCCTTTTCTCCCTTCATTCTGTGTGATTCATGATATAAAGGAAATATTGGTAACCTGATTTTCTTTTTTATCCTTTTTTTTCTTCTATCTTCAATTTGTTTATTATTCTCCTGTATTTTCTAGCCCTTTTTTTATCTAACAGTTTTGAAGATGATGATTTCCTTTAGAAAGTGGCTTCAACAAGATCCTCGTTTGTATGATTGATTGCATTTGCAACTAACTCAGGGACTGCTCTTTAACTGGATCAGTTTTATCTTATGGTTGAACGATATCTCTGTGGAGAAGATTTACATAAAGCACCTACAAAATTATTTATGGTTGAATTCCTGATTCAACCATATTTACACCAAATGTCTATTGACAGTTTTCATTCCTCATCAGAATTAGGTAATTTTATACAGCATCATCCTGTATGATTGTAACCTTATCTCGAATCTGTATTACAAGAATATTTTGTTTCAGATGGAGTTTTTCATGTCATTATATCATATCTCACATTTTCCAACTTTTATACAGGTCCTCTTAACTCAAACTTAACATGTTCTGTGACAATTAACTTTCCTTTTATCCTACTTAAGTTGGATATTTTAACATAATAATTAATCACCTCTTGTGAATTTGAGAACCCTAACTTCTAATTTTGAACTTTGTGTGAATACAACTGAAGTAAAGTAATTAAGTACTTCTTTGTAGAAATATGCCTTTCTTTTGATTTTCACCTTTGTTTGTTCTTTGTAAAACTCATCTTGGGGACTTTCACAAGTCAATCACTGTTCTCAGTCACCTTGCACAGGCAAAGTTTGAATTAAATTATGAATGAAGGAGGTGTTTGAAGAAGTGTGAAAAAATATGAAGTTGACAGATAACAAAATGAAGTAGAAAATATGGTCAGTGATTTTTTTAATGATATACCTTACTGTATATCTTGAATATTGCATTTGAACACTGTTTTTTGAATTCTGAACATTTGGAATTTTAGGCATGTATAATATTTATAACACTTTCTACATGCAGATTTCAACTGGAAATATCAAGTATAACAAACCTAGAAATTACCTGAAACTTTATAGTAACATTTTTTTTCAGAATAAAATTGAAGTACCATGCTATGTTTGTACAATTATATAGTTGTTACGGCATCAGTATTAAATTATATTTAAAACACCATTATCAGTGTAGTAGCTTCACAGTCACTTGCTTTCAATTAAGCTTAAATCCATGTCCACAGATTGTGACAATATATATATATATGTATATAATATTATTGCCACCTCTTCTGTTTCAGTGATGTTATTTTTACATTTGAGAGTAAGAAAGGTTAGAATGTTATTTGTAGAATGTTTCACCTGTTGGTATATTTAAACATGGGCAGAATTTTCAAATTCTGTTTGTCTGGTGTGTTTTAATTCTTTAGTTCTTATGGTCTGCAGACTCTCAATGGAAGACAAGGACAGTATAATGTTTCCTAAGAATACTTTTCCAATGCCCAAAAAGTATTGTAAAGTGAAAGCCATTTGAAAGTGTTGTATTTTCATATGTTAGGCAAAATCTATAATATTTAATATGAATGGATGTTTGTTTCTTGTGTATAATTATTAATGATTCTTGAAATGAGCTATTTTTTTAATTCATCATATTCTCTAGACTGGAGCTGAAAGGTTGAATATGTCATACAAAGTTTACATACAGTAAATCTTATGTGTATACATAAAGGATTTGTCTAAAGTATTTGCATGTGTGTGACATAGCTTTTATACTATCTTTGTACACTTTGGAATAACGGATAGTATAATGTAATGTAGATTTTTTATCAAGAGAAAAATGTATTGTTTTGTAATAAGCTTTCTCTTGTGACTATAGGGAATAATATAAAGGTTAAATATCAAAGCTAGGAGCAAAGGCTAAAGCCATTGCATAATTTTTTTAAATATACACATTTTTGAGCTTAATAATTTAATGAAAACATACTTTTTTGTTTTGAAAATAAAATTTTCATACTGTCTGGATTGTTGATTTATAGGTAAATGGAGACCTACGAGTAAGATAGACGTCATCATCCCTCTTGGAAGAAGTTATCCTTGCCCACTGTGTGACAAAATCTTTCGATCACTGAATTCCCTTAAAAACCATCACTTCTTCAAACATAAAAGTCACAAAACATATATTTGTAAATTTTGTGAAAGAGTGTTCACCAGGAATTCCTCCTTGAAAAGACATTATATTATGAACTCCTGTGGTTCAAAATCAGCAAGTATTATTATATAAGTAAAATACATGTTTTTGTTCTTTCATAACATTATGAATGATTTTGTTTGTTTTTTTGTTCTGTTTCAGTATTAAAAATCAGAAAGCTTTCATTACATTAATGTTCTATTTTACTGTACATGTCATAATTCAAAAACCTTCAGAAAATAACCTATCAGTTGATTTTTCTCAATTAAGATGCCCTTCTAATGTATACACACAGATATTTCATAAGAATTAAAATCCACTTGGTGTCTTAAGTATATTGAGACTTTACAGTATTCACTAATGATTAATTAATTATAATTAATTTTTGTATTCTATTTCAATACAAGTAAATTTCTGTAATTATTTCACTTTTTTTTTCAGAGGCTTCCTTTTTTTTTGTAGCCATCAGTATTTGTTTGTCTCTCTTGGTTGGCAGTAAACCTTCTAATTAATATTTTTATGATATATTTCTTGGCAAATTTTCTTTTCTTAATCCAGCAATTTACTGTATCTGTGAGAGAACTTTTCCATTAATTATAAAGTTTGTCTCATTCCACCATTCCTTCTGAAACACACATGTGTATACTTCAGTTTTCTAATAGGAGTATCAATAAGTATAGATATTTTCAAGTTTGCTGCAGAAGATAATTTATATGGCCTTACCCATGGCAAACTATTTTTTCTTCCAGTTTTCTATATGATGATAGGTATAGCTATATAGAAATCCTGCTAATACTTGTAAGCTATTAGTTACAACAGTATAAACTTTCTCTTTTGAATAGTTTTTTTCAAGTGTTTATTTCTCGTGCAATTATATATTTATTTTACTATTGAATATAGTAGTTTAATAAATCTATCTTTTCGATTAGACTGTGACTTCATACCCCTGGAAAAGTTTGCTAAACTATGCTGCAGGCTGAGGTAGCCTGACAGTGTCAACCTTGTATAATTGTTACTGCATCAATAATAAGTTATATTTAAAACGCTGTTGTAAGACATTCAGGTTAGAATTCGTTATATGTTTTTGTTCTTTTTGTTGTACCTTTCTGTCTAGGAATATTTAGGATATGGACAAAAAAAAAACACATACATATCAGACTAGGAAAAGTTCAAAATAATTAGGGTTTCTAATCATCATTAGATAATTAAGAACATACTGTACAAAACTTATAATTTTTTAAAGAAAAATACAATTTTGTTAAGCTTTTGAAAAATAGCTATTTGGTTTTGTAACTAAAATTTGTCTTTGTTAAACATAAGGGGGAAATTAAACATTTTCTCTCTGTAATTTAATACATGTTATTCTCATGACATTACTTATCTGGAATTATTTTAGAAACATTTCTGCTTCATTATTCCTATTATCTTTTTCCATTTATGTTTGAAAAGTGTAAACAAAAAGTGTAAACAAATAAGGAATACAGTAACATACACAGTTTGTTTAGGTTTTGTAGGCTTAGATGTAAATGGGTTTTAAATACGACACTAATTTCACCACAAATTATTTTACCCTTTTAATAGGAAAGGTTACTGACCAGTTAGTATCTTTTATTTAATGATTGGTTTTAAATATTTTTCCTAAGACTGTTAGAAATTTTGGCCTGATACCTAGCTCTTACACACACGTTTTTCTTCTACGGAGAAAGAGTGTTACAAAGGAATATTTTGCACTGACAGCATCATTGAAATTATTTTGAGGTTTGAACATATTTTGTTCACAGCTGCTATTACTAATATCAATAATAATAAATTTGTGCTACACTAATACTGTTTTCGTATTTTAATTTACATAACCTGATGACACAGAAACCGAAATATCCTTGTTTTATAAGCTCATTGCCGGATTTATTTTCAGGTGATTTTCAAATCATGTAATGTGAACTGGGCTTCATAGTGATGTTTTATGAGTTGTTTTCATTATTAATTAATTATTATTAACTATAATAAAGTTGAGAATTTGCCTTTTTTTAATACTCAGTTTAAATGTTCTGCAGTTTGTGTTTGATATACTGAAGTATAGGTTCAGTCTACACCAACCACATTTTATGTGAATAATTTGAAATGTTTACTCTAAAAATGTATTGTAGTTTTATTTAAGCACCTAGTCTAACAATCTAGTTTGACAACTAGTACAAGATCCTTTGTACAGAAGTAATTTCTTTATGTGTATCTTTATGGACAGACTAAATAAACGTTTTTATTGTTGTAATCTAACTTGAAAATTTCTGATGAAAGCTAGAAGTTTTAGCTTACACTGGTATAGATATCAGTTTTAAAAGTTAAGTAGTGTAAAAACTAAATTACTGTGGGTTACAGGTTAGGCCTCTGAATTTTGGAGCTACTGGTTCAATTCGAAATCTGTGTGGTACTATGAATATTATAGGAGTAACAATCACTCTCTAAGTATGAGTGATTAGGTGCTACTGATTAACTGCTTTCTATCTGGTCAGATGTTAAAAATTAGTGGTGGCAAAAGATGACCTCAATAGTTTTGCCACAAATATAAATTAGCAAAATAATTAAGTATGACTTGTTTTTCAATTTTTATTGCATTGTAATGGTAAAGTTTTCTCAAACTACATCTTCTTAGTATGAATTAATTATAAGGGTGTATGAAAATCAGTTTTATACTTACTGGTATATACAAGGTTGAGTATGTTATAATTGAACATACAGATCTAAAAGTCTTGTGAAAACCTCCCAAGCTATATCAGCTCTTTTGTCATTCTTTGGCATTTCATTGGTAGTGTGATGTCACAAAAAAAGAAATTTACTGCTTTGTAATGTAAAATATTCAGTTGAAGGCTTATAATTTCAAAGACAAGGATATCCTTTGGGTATAATAGCACTGGAAATTAAAGGTACATAGATTATCTTGGAGAAAAAGATCTGCAGCAAGTCATATCTCAGCCTCAGTAAACAGAATGTCTTGTAATAAATGACAAAAGTCAGTGGCAAAATCCATTCCCATATCCTCTAGGAAACAGTATGGAATATAATCAACAAGGATCTCCATCTGGAAACAAGTCTAATAGGACATGGGTTCACCACGATTGTCATGTTTAACCTCAAACAGATAAATACGAAATAGGTAATTGTGTTATCCCATAAAAAGTCATATGAATTAAATTACCAAAATACAGCACCAGTGGATTTCTGTGTAATTGTTTTATTGAAGTAGGCAGTGGAAAACTGTTGGCTTTATATGTGAAATAGGTTATGGAAAGAAAGCAGAGAATGAATGGTATGCCTTGAACATGACATCATCATCATCATGGAGCCTTCTCCAGTGGAGAGTATGTTGCAAGTTTGTTGTCAAGATATAAAGTTGTCAGATAGGTCATGACTTGGTGTTGTAATGTGGGTTGTAAGATGTGGTGAAACTCTGAAATTGTTTTAATATGAGATACTCAACTCCATACAGATGCAGTAATTAAGAATGTTAAGTTTAACTAGACCTACCACTATATTTGACATTTTGTCAACCTCATCAGATTCAAACATATTAACTGACTGAGACTAAAGAATATTTAGAAGACAGGTTTGAAATGGTTGTCCTTTAAATATTTGATATCTTCAGACAGTATTTGTGGTTTCAGTATACAATTAACAGAGTTGTTAATGTACTAGCATATTATGCTAAATTATTGCTTACACCAGCATGTCCCAAACATTTGTTTTTCACTGTCCTTTTTAATAAATATGGATTCTTGTCCACCCTTCTTCCTTTTTTCTTTTAATAAGAGTGAATTAAGTAATGGGATGTAATGCATGTAATACACTAAAATTCTGTATGTGTTGAAGTAATTATGCATTACTTTTATTGATAAGAAATATATTAAAATGTTTCATTTGTCATTACTGCACTCTTAACTTCAGTGACACGTCTCCCCTTTCAATAAATGTTTTGTGCCCCCCCTGTAGAGTACACCTCTTATTGTTGGTTTACACAGTGCAACAACAAAGCAACAATAATGTTCATTTAGCATTAATACAGTTATAAAAATACATATCAAATACCTCAAATCAGTATTATCTGTATGTATTAAATAAACATACAATATAGTGTTCGTCAAGTGTGGAAGTAAAAACACCAAAACCATATGCACGCTTGCTTCTGATGGGCATAAAAATTTAGATGTACATAAATGAATCATGTGTTTTATGTTTAGATTTTGTACATGAAATCTTCAAAGTATTTTTTATTATGACTATCGAAATATCTTCAGTTATAACATGTAGATTTTGGGTTTTCTTTAAATGCAGTTTGTGTTTTTGAAAGTACATGTATTTTACTTGCCAAAAATTGGTTAAACAGGAAGTAGTTGTTATGTTAAATTCATATTATTAGCTTTTTTGTGTACAATAATTTATATATGTATTATATATAATAATTGCAAATTCTCTTTTGTAAGAGTAGACAGTTATTTTGACCAATTGTAATTACTATGTAATTTTGTGACCAACATTGGAAACTATTTCAGTTTTCATGTGTTAATAGTTACTCATAAAACATTTAATGTATATGCATCAACATTAATTACTAGTGTATAATGTGCAGTACTATTTTATTCTGCTTTCCTAAATAGACAGTTGCTTTAAAAGGAAAGCTTTGTTAAAATAAATATTTCGGTGGCATTTACACATGATATGGATTAACGTAAAAAGAAATTTAAATGATGAAGTACCCAGTTAAAATGTAAGGTTCTATTGATCTCCAAGCTTTCCAGCTCTTAAAATAAATCTTTCATTAAATGGAATTACAATAGTAACTGGAAGAAAAAAAAAAGAAGTAGAAGTCAGTGTTGTGAGAAAATCACAAGATCCAAACCTTGTGCACCATCAGTATTACTGTATAGACCTAATTATTGAATGAGTCTATCTACCAGAAATACATATTATTGTCAAAATTACACTGATACATCAATCTGCTCATTTTTTCAAATTAGCCTTCCTTAATCTTAAGCCCAATATTGTATTTTTTTCATTCATTCATCAAATTCAACATTTTTAGTTGTTGTAAGGGATCAAATGTCCTATACATATTTACAATTAAAAAAACAAAAAACTACAAAAAAACAAATAAAAATTCAAACCAAATGTTTTAAACCTTTTCACAAGGGTTACAGTATCACATACAAATTAATGACTTTCAATCTAAACTCAGATGGTATTTGATGTTCATGTCATTCTTATTTAAATATGCTGGTTGTAACCAGTGTCAAATTCTGGGAATTTCTTTTTATTTGTCATGACACATGTATATGTTTTTAGTAATAAAACAGAAGAGTAGTCCTAGAATAATTATTTCAGTTGTATATATAAACACAGTTCTGAAAGATTTTGGGTTGCAAAAACAATTCTGTTAATTGTTTTTAATTTTATCAATAAACGCTATGAGTGTCAAGCTTTGTATATGTGTGTGTGGTTTTTCTCTTGAGAATTATTTGCTGTAAGAAAAAAATTTACAGATAAAAAATTTTAAGTTTCTTCTGATCTTAAATCATCAGTTGTTTATGGTTTTTTTTACTTATTCCTGATCTGTATTTAATTTAACTACTAAAATTTGATCTTTGAAATATTGTGTGTAGAGTAATTCAAGTGTTAAGTAGAATTACTGTCAGCAGTAGAATGAAATGAAGTAGTTGAAATAATGTATTAATTTGTATTTATGACAACAAACAGGTTTGGGGATAATTAAGAATGAATAGTTAAAAATGCTTATCTATTCATTACAATGTTTTAATCACACACATGGTTACTTAAAGCTATGAGTGCAAGGCTTAGGAAGGTATTTATTTGAGGAATTATGGGAAATGTTTTAAAATTATCTAGTGATTTCAAGCATTTTGGGGATTAGTGTCTGTTACACAGGTAAGTGTAAAACACTGGAGAACTAGGGGTCATTGAGTAAGTTTATAATTGATTAATCACATCAGTAGTGTTGCACTCATGGCTTTAAAGTCAATGACCTTTGTGCTTTCAAATTCTGGCTATCATCATGAAAGTGTGAAACACTTTATGGGACAGCAGTTTTCTCTACATTAATAGTACAAACATATAAACTGTTTATTGTATAAAAAACAACAACATTGTTATATACTACTTTCAAGCACAGTTTGTTTACTATAAGACATTATGACGAACATGGTAATTTTTTTAAAATGAAAGTAAATTTTCTTACTTAGGCCTGCGTATAAAATGGAAGGAAATGACAGTACAGACCAGATGGGGAACTGCCTACTGTTGTCCATTGTGTCACAAAGTGTCTCCAACAGCAAATTCTTTAAGAGCACACTACTTTTACATGCATAAGATGGTGAAAGGACGGAAGTGTGAGATATGTGGGAAAACCTTTAAGAGAAACCAGGAATTAGGAAAACACCGACTTACGTGTACAGCTCGAAATAAAACTGTGTTCTAATAAGTTGCACATCATACACTAGTTGTACATGTTTGGGTTCTTATTTTAAATAAATAAATGAATTAGAGAACAATCTGTACATTTCTGTATGACTGTGAGTTAAAGCTTAACATCTATGATACAAATGAACTAGAAGTGTAGCCAAGGGGGCTTGACCCCTCTAAAGAAAAATCTAGGCATATTGATCACATATTATTTTGCAGCTTTTATTTGTAATAAACTCATTTCATATTATTTAATAGAAAAAATATATATATGAACACCATCACATTTTATTTAAAATGTTTTAATGACTATTTTATTAATAATTTAGATGAATTTTAACTTTTTATTATTTGGACCTTCCCTTAAAATTGGCTACATAACTGGAACAAACAATTATTTTATTTGTCTGAGTGTAAAGTTTTTTTATATGTGCATGTGTGTATGATAAACACTAAGAGGACATGTAGTTTTGATTATAGCAATTTACAACTTTTAATTAATATGTTATGAAGAAATGCTACTACATATTGAGTTAAAAATGAAACTTTTACTCTTTAAACAATTTATTAAAGAGTATTAGTAATTAGTATTACCTGTAGTTAAAATTTAGTCCATGAAAAAAATTGGCAAAAATTTGAATAGCTTTACCCAAACTTGAAAATTTAACCAATGGGAAAAAGGGAACAGGCTTGTACTGATGTGCACTGTTGCTCTTTTAAGTATGGTTCTTCGGATGCTAATCTTGTTGTAATTCATGAATCAGTTTTTAACCTTAAAGTTACCAACTTGATTGCTGTCAATTTGTGTCTAAGTACTACATAATATTGAGTCATGTAATATTTCCTTTACACTTTTCACTGTAAAGAACTAACCAGAAAGTCTGATTAAAATCATTCATTTTAAGTATTCAATACATAGGAAACCCCCAGTAGTATATAGCAGTACTAATTACAATATCTGATTATATTTTTGTTTAAATTGTGTTGTGACTTGTGTGTTATTAAGTTGCATGTTACCACTGAAGTTTTGGAACAATGAACAATTTAATGCATAAATAGTTAAGAAAAATGTGTCTTAAAACTGATAGAGTTCATATTGGATCTCTTAACAGTAATTTTAGGGTTAAAAATCAGTTTTTTGTTTTTTATAAAAGCTTTGCAGTATTTTATTGGGATGTGCCTAAGACGTTTCTAATTTACAGAAGACAAATAATACTTGATTTGTGGTTTATCAATGGAAAATACTTTGTACTTGCATCATAAATGTACACAACTAGGTCAGTATTTGTAACTGTCAAATTATTTCTTTTTAGTAATAAAACAGATTATTCTGCATGTTGAAGGTACACTTTTGGGTGTTGTAACTTTGTCTTTGATTTAGTTTGATATAAACCTTTTGATGGTAATTGTTTTGCTCATGTGGCAGTAAGATTTAACTTTAGAATTTTCCATCTCTTTTATTTAATTTTTGTATTGGCAAATTTGTCTCAAAATTGTCCAGTATCCAAATCATATTTTGAGAGATTCTTTTCCATGGTTTATGGCAAGAAAATGAAACAATGAAAGCATAGGCATATGTGATGTTACCACACTGAATACTTAACTGTAGGGTATTAGCCCTAGTCACAGGATGTTATCAACACTGAGTTGTTTTGAACAAATATAAAAAATGAGGCAACTGCTACATTCACAGAATATCAAAAGTGGCTGAAGTAGGATAGTATATGTCAATATGCATTCTGGTAAGAACAACAAAATTAGTATGTCATACCAGCAAAAATTAAGTAATTACTCGCATGTCTTTTTGGTTATAATCGAGAACATATCAATACCTTTATACACTATAAACACCATTGTGTCCCCACACTATTCTAAACCACTTTAATCCTGACTACTAGTGTGAAAGCTAGTAATCGAGAACATATCAATGCCTTTATACACCCTAAACACCATTGTGTCCCCACCCTATTCTAAATCACTTTAATCGTGACTACTAGTGTGAAAAATTTGAAGCTGAAAACCATTTGAACCAGTTTTGAACTCGTATGTAGAACTTAACACACTCATTTCATTGGTCCTTTTGATTCAACAAACATTTTAAATTCTGTATGCCTCATTTTCCGTTTATTGTTTTATGGAGTTATCAGTTCCAAGCTGTTTACAAATTAATACTGATGAATATCATATTAATTCTCTATTTCAAATATGTATCACAGTTATTTAATAATTATGTTTCTGAAAACTTTAAAGGCAAGAATGAATTAAACTTAGTTTGTAATTTACCAGACTTGATATAAGAGTTAATAAAAATGAAGAAACCAGGTGCAAAATTTTATTGAAGTGTGTGGTGTCAACAGAATGGATGTTATTAAGTGTGCACATAAGAAATTGTTAAAAGTGTGAAGGATTAGTCATTAGGTTAGACATAAATATAGGTCTATGACTACAATATTGCATTGTGTTAGGACTAGTTTGTTTTTTTGTTTTGCTTTTTTTTTGTAGTTATATGTGAAAATATTACTTTGTAAATGCATGGCTAACCTGAACAGGAAAAGTGTTAATTATTTTTGAAAAACTAACTTATATGAAATGAATTTCTTTAGGTTATGCTATTCAACAAGTTAGTGACAGGTGGAAGGTTGCATCAAAACATGGATTTCCTCTTCAAATAACTGACTATCTCTGTAACTTGTGTGGAAACTATTTTCGTACAGCCGATTCTCTGAGAGTACATCGTAACTACATGCACAGAGCTACAAGACAACATAAATGTTTCGGTTGTGAAAAGGCATTCAAAAAAATCTTTGAGTTGAAGAGACACTGGAAGAGTTGCAAATTAGTGCCAGATATTAAACTTTAATTCTGGTTCAGTAGCCAAGTAAAATATTTGCTTTCAGGTGACTTGTTTATACACTGTTTGTTGTGTACACTTACAGTGCTTCTTTCTTATAAAAATAAAAGGGCAAAGGATAGTTTTCTGTTTTTAGATAATACAATGGTGGGCTGGCTTCAGATATTTGTGTGGGAGGGATACAACTCTTAGAGTAATTAGATTTAAAGGTGTAAAATTACATCTCCCAGATCAGCTTTTATACATTAGCAACGTTGATACCATATTTTTATGCTAATCTGTTCTGCATAGTCTTTCTATGATGATTTCAAAATTAAAGTTTTTTGTAATACTCTTCTTTTAAGTGCTTTGTTATAACTGTTAAAAGCTTTCTAGAAAATAATTATCCCCCATAAAGTATTCAGTTAAAAATATAAATTCCAGGTTTTTAAGCCTCTTGACTCTCTATGGAAAGTTAGTTATCTATCATTTGCCAAGACTGAACAGCAAGTAGAATTCTGAGTTTAATAGAAGTATTAAAAACTTATCTCTAAAATTACCTTGAACATTTGATGTAAGAAAACTTTGCTGTTACTTACTGTGATATTTATTATTCTTAACTAGCCCATTGGAAAGTTTGTCGTTTTCCCAATGAGCCAGTCTGCCACTGATGAGATAGAATAAAACATGATATTTGAGGTTAAACTGGCTAATATGAAAATGTTTGCTGTGTTTGACTTGATTATTGTTTTCTGGACCTTGTAAAAGCTACACATTTTATTCCTCTGTATTGTAGGTATTCCAATCTTGTGTTTATTCTGTTTATACTGACACAAATATTAGTATAAAATCAACAGGTTATTTAAAAACGTGTGTTTTTTGTTTTTTTTATTTTAACTTGATGGAAAATTAAGTGTAATTTTATTGCATAAACAAGAGTTTAATAAAAGATGTATTAAGACAGTTTGAGTGTGTTTTGTTGTCATACTGCCTTTACAGCTAATCACTGTTATCAATATTTATGATGTACTTTGCTGCTTTCATCTCATTCTTATAAGACACATCATTGGTGCAAAGTTATTTTAAATGACACCACTGCCAGTTGTTTGGTTTTATACGAAGCTCACCTTGCTGACAACTGTTTCTTGTGATGCTTAGGTAATCGCTACAAGTGGAAGAAGATGTGTACTATGACTCCACTTGGACAGAAGTTTCAGTGTCCAGACTGTGGTAGGCTTTACAACTCAAATAACACTCTAAGGAACCACTTCTTTTTTAAACATACTGATAAAGGGAGATACAGCTGTCAGACATGTGGGAAGATTTTTACTCGAAGATCAATCTTAAGAAGACATACCTGTGTTTAGTTGGCTTGAAATGAGAGAAAGTGTGGAATTCTGTGACTGATATGAAACTTGCCAAGAATTTATTGAGATTATGAAAGTGAAATATAAATAAGATATCTCAACTAACTTATTTATCCTCCTCATAATTTTGTTACTTATTTTTCTAACAACACTATTTTATTTTTTTGGTAAATTTAACTTTATTTAAGATTTAACATTATTCCTTGTAGTTCCAGTGTAATAGTTCATTTCGATTTAACAGCTTTATTGATTCAAAAGGTGCCATAAGATTAGGCCTCAGTGAGGAATATATATTTTTTGAGTTGCCATGGAAACTGTTAGACATTTTTTATTAATAATTTCTCTTATTGTTATGATAGAATATCATCTTGTATGATAAATAGGTGTTTATATGTTAAAAAGATTATGATAGTTCAAATACAGTATCTTAAATTATATAAACAGGAGTTAAAAAATATGGTGTGCATGTTTCTTGTAATTGATATAAATCCAAACATTTACCACACTTCTTCTAAGTCAGGAAGAAATCATTTACATTTATTTCTTGGAATTTCTGTATATTTGCATTTACAGTAATGGGGTTATGCATTATATTAAATTGTCGTATGTATGTGTCACTACATACCTTGTTTTCAGAAACATATATATTAATAGATTTGTTACAGAATATAAGTCCTCAAGTGGCTTAGCAGTAAGACTGAAGACATATAATGCTTAAAACTAAGTTTTAATACCTGTGGTTATTGCAGCACAAATAGCCAGCCCATTGTGTGTAATTTTGTGCTCAGCAACAAACAAATTATGCAAGAAAGTGGATGAGACATTAAATATTAATTTGATGTTTCTTTTATGGGTGTTGTAAATGATTTACAATATTTTATTTTTTTAAACTATTACAAATAATGTTAAAATAGTTATTGTTATACATTTGATTAAAGTCTTGTTTGTAGTACTTTACTGAACTTTCAGTTAGTTCCTTTTTTTTTTTTTTCCTTACCTATTTGTTATGTATTATTGAAAGAAAGGTTTTTCGGTAATTTGCCAGCTAGGATTAGAAATATGTATAATTCATCTTATAATTCAGTCCTTCTTAATGTTATGTCAACTGGCAACTAGTTGAATAAGTAATATTTTGCAATATTCAAAGAAGAAGTGCTTAAAATAATAGTCAAAATACAGTTTCAAAGTAGAAGTGTTTAAAATAATTATACAGTACCAAAGATGTAAGAAAAAAAACCTCCTCTGCAGTTATGCTGGAAGTTTCTTCTCAATTGGGTTTTACACACTAATTTCAAAGCTAATGGTCATAATTTTGAAAGGCAATTCCTGTTAATATAATTTGAATGCTACATTTTTATATTGATGATTCAGTTCTGTATAACAATGTGTTAATAGGATGAAGTTGAAATAGTGTCCAGAAAAATAGGATAAGTTACAGCAAAAGAAATCTGTATAAATAAAACATTACAATATTTTCATATACTTGTATTACTGTAATATACTTATCTGGTATGAAGTTAATAAAACCAAATCAAAATTTGATGAAAATGGGTTTGTTTGGATTTTATATATGTGGAATTAGAATATATTTCATAAAAAATAAAACTTAGACTGAGTTACAGAGTTAGAATGATTTAGTTTGTATCTACTTATTTAAAGTAGTTTCTGTTCAGTTTCTAACAAATTAAAGGAAGAGTTCTAAATTCTTAATTTTCTAAATATGGATTTTATAAGTTGAAAAAAGATGGAATTTCTGTAATATTTTATACAAAACTTATGCTTTTAAATTAATAAACTGCATGTAACAGTACTTCAGCATTAACCTGAGTTCACATTTGCCTAACAGGTATTATGTAATCAAATTTCAGATTTCTGTAGAAATAACTCAACTTTTCCACCATGTAGCTGTGAATTTACAATTAATTAAATTGAAAATGGCACCCAAACATGACAAGGACACCATTTTTTAAACTTCATTATTTTATAACACTTTGTGTACAATTGTATTAATTTACTCCATAGGTTGTTTTGGCCAACAAGGTAGATGTAGTGAGGAGTGGATGAACTTATCCAATCTTGTATATGTAACTGATGCAACAGATTTCCAGTGTAATTTGTGTAGTAGAAGTTATTGAAGCAGAGATTCTTTAAGGAACCATCATCAGGAACTATATGCATAAACCTGTGAAGCCGCATGCTTTTTGTGGCTGCCAAAGTGCATTCAAAAAGTGTTTTGATTTGTGGAAGCATAAGATGATATGCAAAATGTACAGAAACTTACAGTTATCATAGTTTCATATAAAAACCTAGTTAATTGTTGTTTTCTGCATAAAAATTCTTTTTTAATTTATTGCTAATATTTGCCCCTTGTTATACATTTTAAGAATATAATTTTAGGTAGGATAATCAGTAACAGAAAGCTGCTACTAGTTGAAAAAGACAATTTATCAATAAAATGTTGAAGAATTCAGAGTCTATTGACTTTCATTGTGTCTTGTAACTTAATATTACCTAACTACTTTTAATTGTAAAGGTATATCATGTTTGTCAGTATCACAGAGAACCTAGCATTCCAATTTTAAATTATGAAGCAATTAAAGCTCCTAATTCAGTTTCATAATACAGACTTTGTATGAGGTAGTTTTGTAGCTTGCATTTTCCTGATGTATGTATGTGTGTGTGTATATATATATATATACACTTTTATGTTGCATTACTTGCAGATATAGGTAATGTAATTTTACTTTTATCAATCTGTAATTGGCCTTATCAACACTATAAGCAATTTCAGTTTAAATGATTTATTGACTTATACTTAACTGAAGATTTTACTTTTAGATTGCTGTCTTGTAGTATATTCCTTGTAATTTTCTTGCCATTTAAGTTAGATTAAGTTTAAAATAAACATAAGTTAGGTTTAAAATATGTATCAGTAATTTTTAGTCTCATAATAAGTGTGTATTAATTGAATGTTCCTAAACACTACTATTATCATTTGGTGAAATTTATATATGCAAATTTTTGGAGATATAAAATTTTTATGGATTTTGTTAAATTGTTGCTTACAAAAGAAAATAATTTTGGGTTTTGTACCACATTGTTGAGCTTGGCTTGAAGACTGGTTAACCTGAGGTTGTAATTTTTCATACAAATGTCCATAAGTTTGAAAAAGCTTTTTTTTTTACTAAGAATGTGTTTATAAAAATAGGAAAATATTAAATGTTTGTCACATATTGAATTTATTCAGTGGTGGGAGTTTTTATTTTGTTGGCTGGAATTTTACTTTAGATTGGCCTGGATTGTGGTTTTTGTATTCTGTTGTTGATATAAATGCTGTAAAGGTTTCTCTCTTTCATGGAAAATTTTAAAGAGTTCCTTTTTTCAAAATGCTGTGCTTTTTGGCTGTACACCATTGAAAAAAGCATCACTCCATCCTTTAAAGGGCTATGACATAGTTTCAACCTCACATCTACTAGTTTCACTGTTTATTGGTTGGAACTTTTGCTATGAACCAAATATATAGTTGTTAAACTTAGGGAGGAACAGAATTTCTTTTAGTTCCAAGAAACTCATTAAACATTTTTGATGAATAATTTGTGTGTATTGTTACAATAGAATATCAGCTTGTATAATAAATAGGTATTTATATGATGGTTCCAATACAATATCTTGTAGAGACAGGAATTAAAAACACGTTGTGTGTTCTTGTAATTGTTAGAAATTGAAGCATTTACCAGACATCTACTAAATCAGAAAGAAATCATTTACATTTATTTCTTGGAATTTCTGTATATTTGCATTTACAGTAATGGGGTTATGCATTATATTAAATTATCGTATGTATGTGTCACAACACAATTTGTTTTCAGAAACAAATATATTAACAGATTTGTTACAGAATATAGGTCTTTGAGTGGCTTAGCAGTAAGATTGTAAACATATAATGCTTAAAACTACATTTTAATACCTGTGGTAGGTGCAGCACAGATAGCCCATTGTGTGTAATTTTGTGCTCAGCAACAAACAAATTATGCAAGAAAGTAGATGAGATATTAAATATTAATTTGATGTTTCTTTTATGGGTGTTGTAATTGATTTACAATATTTTATTTTTTTAAACTATTACAAATAATGTTAAAATAGTTATTGTTATACATTTGATTTAAGTCTTGTTTGTAGTACTTTATTGAACTTTCAGTTCCTCTGTTTTTTTGTTGTTTTTTTTTCTTACCTATTTGTTATGTGTTATTGAAAGAAAAGTTTTTTGGTAATTCAAAGAAACAGTGCTTAAAATAATAGTCAAAATACAGTACCAAAGTAGAAGTGTTTAAAATAATTATACAGTACCAAAGATGTAAGAAAAAAAACCTCCTCTGCAGTTGTGCTGAAAGTTTCTTCTCAGTTGGGTTTTACACACTGATTTCAAAGCTAATGGTCATAATTTTGAAAGGCAATTCCTGTTAATATAATTTGAATGCTACATTTTTTATATTGATGATTCAGTTCTGTATAACAATGTATTAATAGGATGAAGTTGAAATAGTGTCCAGAAAAATAAGATAAGTTACAGCAAAAGAAATCTGTATAAATAAAACATTACAATATTTTCATATACTTGTATTACTGTAATATACTTATCTGGTATGAAGTTTAATAAAACCAAATCAAAATTTGATGGAAATGGATTTGTGTGGATTTTATACATATGGAATTGGAGTGTATTTCATAAAAAATAAAACTTATACTGAGTTACAGAGTTAGAATGATTTAGTTTGTGTCTACTTATTTAAAGTAGTTTCTGTTCAGTTTCTAACAAATTAAAGCAAGAGTTTTAAATTCTTAATTTTCTAAATATGGATTTTATAAGTTGAAAATAGATGGAATTTCTGTAATATTTTACATGAAACTTATACTTTTAAATTATTGAACTGTATATAACAGTACCTCAGAGTTAACCTGAGTTCACATAATTCAGCTACAATATGTTTTAGTGTATTAATTCAGTTGTTTTACAATCCCTATGCCAAACAGGTATGTAATAAAATTTCAGATTTCTGTAGAATTGACTCACATTTTCCACCATGTAGCTGTGAATTTGCTCATAATTAAATTTAAAATGGCACCCAAGCTTAACAGGGTCACCATTTTTGTAAACTTCCTTATGTTATCACATTTTGACTGTACAATTGTATTAATTTACTCCCTAGGTTATTTTGGTGAACAAGATAAATGTAGTGAGGAGTGGATGAACTTATCCAATCTTGTATACATAGCTGATACAACAGATTTCCAGTGTAATTTGTGTGGTAGAAGTTATCGAAGCAGGGATTCTCTAAGGAACCATCATCACTATATGCATAAATCTGAAAAGAAACATGTTTGTTGTGGCTGCCAAAGGGCATTCAAAAAGTCTTTTGACCTGAAGAGACATAAGATGATATGTAGAATGTATAAAAACCTACAGTTTTCATAGTTTTATATTAAAACCTAGTGCACAGTTTGTTAGTTTTTAAAATTCTTATTTCTGAGTTTAATGCTTGTTCCTTGTTCTCAGTTTTAAGAATATAATTTTACCTAGTATTAATTACTGGAAACATTATTGTTTTCATAAATAGTAGTAAATACATTTTGATAAAAAAATATTAATATTCTAGATTGTACTGGTTACTGTATATTGTGTGATTCATATGAAGTTCTAAATAGACCTAAAGAACCAAGACAATTATGTTCTCTGAGACACTTTTGTATTTAGATTATTTTAAACAATATGACTTTAAAAGTTAAATATAGTAATTTAAAGTATGTAAACAAATTTTATTGAAATAAGTAAGTGTTTGTTTCTTTAAAAAAGAGAAAATACATGGGAAATTACACCTTTTTTTGCTAAAAATAATACTGCATTTAGGTTGATTATCTAAAAAACATGTATACCTGAAATATATTGCTCAATTATCAATAACAGAAAGCTGCTGCTAGGTGGTAAGACAGTTTATTAATAAAAAGCTGAAGAAGTCGGAGTCTACTGACTTTCATTGTGTTGTAACTTAATATTACCAAAGTATATTTAATTATAAAGATAGATCATGCTTGTCAGTATCATAGAGAACTGAGCATTCCAAGTTTAAATTATGAAGCTGAGTGGAAGAAGACAAAAAAATTAAAGCAGCTAGTTAAATTTACTAATATATATATATATATACTGTAAGTGAATTTTTGCAGCTTGCAGTCTTCCTTTATATATATGTATATGTCACATTACTTGCATGCACAGGTAATGTGATTTTCTTTTCAGCCACAGCAAAGCATCTTAAAGAAGGGATCTAAGTTTGTTTGTTTTTCTTAAGCACAAACTTTGACCAGTTGGAGATCTGATTACATTTTTTGATTTGGGGGGTTAACCCCATTTCATTGGTGTATTTGATTATGACCAAGGTCTCGCAGATTAATTTACTCTAATCCTGCCTAAAATAATTTTAATTTGAAGGTGGGTTGGTAGAGATTTTAATGAGTAATAAAATGGAATCAGATATATATGCACCTCACAGTTGATGTTGCTGGTACATAAAAGTATAACTAATAAAAAGGGAAAGTAATGAGGTCTCATAGATTAAGTTAATCTAATTCTGCCTAAAAGAATTTTGAGTGCCATGGCTGTTGAGGATCTCCTCTTGTCTGTAATCTGTAAGAGGCTTTACCAACACTTTAAATAATATCAGTTTGAATGATTTATTGACTCAGGCTCAGCTGAAGATTTTACTTTTGGATTGCTGTCTCATAATATATTCCCTGCAATTTTCTTACAGTTTAGTTAGATGAGGTTTAAAATAGACAGACACAAGTTTAGGTTGAAAATTTATATCAATAGTTTCCAGTCTCATAGTAATACATGTGTATTAACTGAAATTTCTTAAATACTTTTGTTACTATGTATTGAAGAATGTATGTGTACATGTTTTAGGATTGTAATAAATGCTAGACATAAAAGATTAAATGTTTGCATATAAAGAATTCTTGGTTACAAACAAAATGCATTTGGGTTATTTACTACATAATTCCAAAACTGCTTAATACATGCTCATTATTTGTATGAAGAAGTCAGAGAAGTTATTCTGTATTAATAAATACGTTGTTAAAAGCTTGTGGCTGTGTTGTGCTTGGACTGAAGTTTGAACCTGTGGCTACAATTTTTTACACAAGTGTGTATAACTTTAAAAAACCTTTTTCTTTTTATTAAGTTTGTGTGTGATTACAAAAGGGGAAAATATTAAATGCTTGTCACTTATTGATGAATAAATATGTTGCATATAACTATACTGGTGAACATTGATATGTATTGAGGTTAATTTCACATTGTAAGAAAGATATCCCAGGTCCTTTTACAGCTCTTGAAACTACTTCATTCTTAAATTTGTGGTTATTCATTGTTGCCCAATATTGCAATATTCATTATATCAAACCATGTGAAAAAATGACAAGGTTAGTGTTAGACTACACAATTTAACAAACTTTTCATAGACCTTCCAGTGTATGTAGATGCCAGCTTCCAAGAGATTTTGTAAGTAATAGATCAAAAAATTAACACTGTTGGAGTAGTGTTAGGGAAGTTGACAAATATATGTATTGTATAATGTGATTGTCACAGTTCCATTTTCTTGTAATTCTCATTGAAACAGCCATTGATTTCAAGATGTAGTTCTAACAGAAAGAACTTTGGCTTTTGAGCCTTTCCAGCTTCCAGTACTTGTCTATTGTGTTTTTAATGGTACCAGGACATATATATATGTGTGTATGTCTTTTAAGCCTTATAACACTGACTTTATTGGTGTGTTCCTTTTTTGTAACCTTCATTTTGTAAGTTGGTATTCTGTTTCAAGTTGTCATGGGTTGTTGTTTTTTATTCTGTTGCTGTCATAAATCCTGTACGTGAAAAATATTAAAGGATTCATTTTTCTGAATGTTGTACCCTTTAGCTTTACGTTATTTAAAATATTATGACAAATAAAAGGTGGTGACATAATCTTCCGTAAGTCTACATATTGAACCTTAAGTATAATTGTTAAACATGTTAGCTATGGTACCATAGTTTGCCTCTGCACTATCACTTGTCTTTATTAGTTTATGAAAGTCATTTACATAAAGCACAATTAATTTTTTAATGTGTAGCTCACACTACCTACCCTTTATGATGTCTGACTATATTCCATGTATGTAAGAAGTTTCAAAAAGTATTTTTGTCTATTTCATTTCATGTGTAGTTGATTGCCTTAATGGATTTCATGGCAGATTTAGACTTTTCTTTCCCTAATTTTTTAAGTAAGAGGCGTTCCTACACTGTTCTTCACAAAAATGGCCTACACGAAACTCATTTGAAGTAATAGTTATAATGACTCATTGCAAGACAAGCCCTTTGTTGTGATTGGATGTCTTCATTTAACAGTGGTCAGTATGTTGAAACGAAATTTGTAGTAGCATAGAACAAACTAGCTGGCTGCTCTTCTAGCAGATCTGGAATAACTAGTCTTAATAAGTTAAGTTTTCACTCTTTATACTCCTGGATTTCACCTCACTGAATTGCACAAGAGTGACAAATTAAATTAATCACATGACATTCTCAGTTTGTGAAATGATTTTAATAAATTTAATTTATTTACTTATTTTCTTAAGAGTCACAATGCATGATAACTTATTACAACTTTTATTTTTTTTATAGTTTCTATAATATGTATTAACATCTGGAACTCTTAGTAAATTGGTTGATATTTGGAAGAAATTCTCCAAGCTCCTATATCTATAAATAAGAACAAAAAATAATAATAAAGCTCCTATCATAAGAAAATTGAGCTGTAATAATATTCAATTTAATCTTCTATGTCAACTGCTTTCTTAGCTAAGCTTGGCAAGAATAATGATGAATCATAAAGTAACTGGATTAAATGAAAATACTGTAATACATCTAGAACTTCTTGATATATTTTAATGCATTTTTATGAAAGTTTTTCGGTGAAAGGTTGTGTTTTATGATGACAGTTTCTGCTGCAGATCTTATAATATCTCTTGATGCATGTTTCTGAGCATACTTTCTAAGTTCATGTTTTAATGTGAGTCTTCTTGAGGCACATTTTGTGATGGGTTTTCTTGAATCTTGTCTTGGGGTGAGGTTTCTTGGTTTGATGTGAGTGTTTGTGATGCACAATTTGGGATGAGTGGTGCTACAATTTGGAAATGTATAAGTTTGATACCTATTTTGTTTCAAGTCAGAGTGTACAGTTGTTTATGTACACAAAGTGGCCAACAAGCCATATAATCTGTTATCTTGTTTTAACTTGCATCTACCTCATCCTGTAGCTCTTATTTCCCAATCACAATATAACTATTTACAGTTTTTATGTCAAGGTCAAAGGCAAGAATGTCTTCATATTAAAGTGATATTGAATAATGAATCCAATACTACAAATAAAAATACACTGCAAGGACACCAAAGGGAATATATTAGCAATGGAACAGTAAAGCAATGTTGGTAGAAATGTTTCACTAGTTGATATTGGTGTACAAGTAAGTGTAAAATATTTCCAGCAACAAATTATTGTAACTGTGGCAGAAAAATTGAATTAAATGAAGGAAATTATACATTGGCATTATTTGATACTTTTGAAATGAATGTACAATCTGCTGCTATTGACCCAGGAAAGCATAACAGATTTCAATGTTTCATAACTTGTTTAACTTTCTACATGAATCTCTTGTTATATATATACAGAAATGTCTAGATTATACTTTATGATGCTAGCACACTTGTACAAAGATCTTGTATTTCACGTGATATGTATACATCATCACAAAAAGTTTTGTTTCAAAATTCCATTTTATAGTCTGTGTTTATATTTACAAAAGATTATTGTGTGTAAGTATGAGATAGAAAAACAAACAAACTACCTGTGGTTATTGCAAATAAGGTGTGGTTATTACTACAGGTATTAAGAATATAACAATCAGTAATACAATCTTGTATCATTGATTATAGGTTCACGATATCGTTGGAAGATGATGAAGGTTATGACGCCATATGGACATAAATATCAGTGTCCAGATTGTAAAAAATTGTTTAATTCATCCAGCGCCTTACAGAGCCATCACTTTTATCAACACCAGAACAAGGGCAAGTACAGTTGTCAGTTCTGTGGGAAGGCCTTCACTCGAAAATCAAACATGAAAGAACATTTCTGTGACTACCAGGTATAAAAATAAAAACACAAAAATGTGCTAGACTTGTGTGGTTTTCTGGATTAAAACCTGGCCTTTTGAATTAAAATGTCTTAACTACTAGGTATAAACAAAAAATATGTTAGTCTTGTAATGTTTTGTGGACTAGAACTTGGGCATCTTAACTATGATAAAGAATTCTGTGCCTAATTTATGACAACTGATTTTTAAAAGAAAAATGTTTTGTAATAGCACATTGTAAGGAGTTACAAAACACATTGAAAAATACAAGCACTAATTTAAGTTCATTTCAGATATGATATAGCAGTGAAGTGCATATTTCCTGTGCATGTGATGATTAACATATATTTATTTAAGGTAGTTTTTGTGGGTTAATAGTCTGTTCTGAAGCTTAGAGATATACATGAGAATCAATTTCTGCACTTAAACTTTTAGAACTAATTAAAAAAAAGCTTGTTTAGTAAGAACATAAGTCAGGTTATGAGATATTGTATTGGATATCAATATATGAATGACAAACATTATCAGTGCAAGTGTAAAATAGCATAGATTTATAATGTATTATTGGCAGGTAATCTCTCTGAAAGTGTAAAAGAACATAGACTTTTAATGTATTTTTGGTAGTTAATATCTCTGAAAGTGTAAAAGAACATAGACTTTTAATGTATTTTTGGTAGTTAATATCTCTGAAAGTGTAAAAGAACATAGACTTTTAATGTATTTTTGGCAGTTAATATCTCTGAAAGTGTAATTTTTGCATTAAACTATTTCATTCTAATTTGCAGCAGATGCAAACAACTGTAAATACACATCCTCATGTGCTCATTTCATAGATAGAGGAATGGAGGAAGAAGTGTATTAAGTGTTTGTCATTCTTGTGATCTTCAAAATACATCGTAGGTGCTGTAAACACCTATTATTATTATTACTATTATCAGTATTATTACAGATATTTTAGTCTTCTTACTAACACTTGTGTCCTTGTATCTCCACCATTTAAAAGATGTTAAGTTTTTTGAACTCTATTACATATTAATATTCTGTTTAAAATAATACGTTCATACTACTGAAGGAGACTAATTTAGTGAGGCAGTATCAGACATAGGCTTATTATTCTGTGAATCATGTACAACTTAAACTTTTTCAAAAGTAAATATAATTTTTCTACTGATGTGTTTATAGGTCCACGCTATCAGTGGAAAATGATGTGGGTTGAAACTTCTGTGGGACGTCGTTTCCAGTGTCCAGAGTGTTCTAAACTATTTAACACATCCAACACTTTACAGAATCATCACTTCTTTCAACATCGAAATAAAGAAAATCATTGTTGTCATGTCTGTGGAAAAGGCTTCACCAGAAAATCAAACTTACGGCGACACATCTGTGTCCATCATCCAGTGTGGAATAGGGAGCTGATGCATTAGGTTTGGATTCATGGTCTTAATATTTAGGACTCAGACTGTTGCATCAAAAATGATCTTTTATGTGCCTTATATGTATACATATATGGTTTCCAGAAAATAATATAAATTATAAAAGTTCATCACATCTTATGTAGTAGTTTATCTGTTGAAACTGTTGTATGTACTACACCAAAATTTTCATGCAGCAAGTACATTCTATTTTAAGTATGTTGACAGATCAATTAGTTGTCTTTGTGTGATGCTAAAAATTTATGTAGGATTTTTAAACCATGTTACTAGTAGATATTCTGTGTATTATATTTTAAGAACTTTGACATGGTTTGTGGTGTTCCTAGTTTTTAGTTAACCAGTAATAATCTCAAAAAGTCTGTAATTTGAACAAACAGTGTAAATTCATTTTTATTTATTAGATTTATCGAGCAAAAGATAAGAATGCTACAATCTACCTTTAACATTTTTATTATATAAAAATGAGCTTTTCTTTATTGACGATAAATATTATATTGATGTCTGTAAGAATATTATAATTGCAAATAAATGCGAATCTTAAATTATTATTTTAATTTGATTGCTTTTTTCCACATGAGCTCATGCATGAAATTAATTACCAAGTAGGTTTTGAGTTTGTGACGTATTTGCATTATTTACCTGAAAATAAGGTGTCAAACCGATGTGTTAAAGAATATAATTCTGATTCACTGACAAATGTTCACTTATTAGTGATGTTTTTGTTCATTATGTCAACAATATAATTACTTTTGCCAACTGATTGAGTATTTTTAAAATAATTTGGCATTTCTTTTCATTTGTGACATTATTTATTTAATTCATCATATGTGGAATCATCATTTGAGGTTAAAAAAAAATCAAAATTTGTGGCAAGAACTTAGGTTTACAAAATGTTCAGGTATTGGAATTAATTTCTAAGGCCTGAAAGACAATCTGAGGTGGTTAGAAATTTTTGTTTCTCTTCACCCTGCCTGTTCAGAGATTAAATGCCAAACAAATTTGTATGGAGCCACTGAGCTTATATTAGAGAGAGATTTTGATGGCCATGCAGAGTTAAGGAAGATACTGACACAAGCACTGTGAAAGCCAAAGAGAGATTGTCATTTTACACTTTGTGTGAAACATGTGAATAAAGCAATTGTTATCATGGAAGGAGCAAGGAGATGCAGATGGAGTGAAAGCAGTTTTGAGAGACTGAATAGAAAATTTTTTATTAAAGTTGAGGAGATTTTGTGGAATTTTGATGATAAATTGTTACTAGTTAGTCAGTGGTTGGTCTTATGGACTTAGTAGATTAATGGCCCTTTTCAGGGAGGCTGGGATAGAATATCTTATGCCCTGTGAAATTTTATTGCAGAGGAAACTAGAGTGCCTAGAGAAAAATCTGCTTTCACAGATCAGACACTGAATAATGTACCTAACCCATGCCTGAAAAGTGAGGCTAGAAAGGAATAAAAGAATTGGTTAGCACATGAATGTTGTACACTGTTGAATGGAGAGGCATCTGTTTTCTGTGTTGAGGGTGTGGCTGTTAGAATAGGAAAGGTATTTGTTGGTTTCTGTTTTTCTGTAATATTTTTGGGCTAGTGTGTGGATGCAGTCATTGGTGAGGTTATTGTCATAGATTTCTGTTGTGCATTTGGGGAGGCAGGATGCTGTTGGATCTTTTTATATATTGTGTTTAGCTTGTTACATGTAATCGGGCATCCATATTCACAAAGAGGTCCGATGCAAGCTTTGTAGATTTTAACGATGGAGTGGCTATTGCACCTTTCTTTACACTCCCAAATTGATGAAAGAATGCCAACCTGGTACTTGTCTTTTTGAGGGTGTTGCTATAGTAAGTGGTCTATAATAACTGTGAATTTAGTCTTAAAAATGTCTGGAGTGTTGGATAATGTGATTTTGAATTTTCTTGTACTGTCTTCCCATTTTTCTGTAAAATGCTAGTGCCTGTGTTTTGATTGAGTTCAGAAGACCTCTCCAGTTGTTACACCATATAACTAATTGATTTAAAACAGCTTGTAGTCTGGATGCTGTTGTTAACGGGTCATGTGATATGCTCCAGGCTGCAATGTCACCAGCATCCTGAGAAATGAGTATGTATAGTAGCTGCAGAAGGTCTTTCATGTGTCTTATATAAGTATCATGAACCCAAACTTTTCTGTAACGTATCATTGGAGTACAAATATGCATCTATTTATACATTTTTTTTTCAAACATTGTACACTGTCTTTAAGAATTTATCTATGCTTTATCGCTATAAGATAATGATAGGTAATGACAGCTACCTTTACTGGGTTGAACTATTCAAACCTGGATTGATTTTCTCTGGCACTAACATGAGGAGGCACAGTAGTTTTATTGTATCCATAATTGTGGTGGTCAGCTTATTTCATCCTACATTAGGTAAAAATGCTTTGAGTGATTCTACTTGGGATGAATCATTAATAACTCTAGTTTAGTATCAGTGCTTTCCGAGTCATAATCTCTGACCTTGCTATCTTTTGGATGAATCTACTGTAAGAGATGTCAAGCCAGCATGGACAAGTTACTTGTCATCACATATGATATGTAACCATTGGAAATAACCTTTACATGAAATGGCTAAAATTCAAAAGTATATTTTATTATTGAATTGCTACATTTTAATTAACCTACTGACTACAGCTGATGTGGGATATTTGCAAGCCATGCTCCACATACAGCACACTCACATTCAACTGCTGAAGGCAGTTGACCTACATGGTGAATTAATGCTCAGTGGGTTAAAAAGCATAACTTTGTTCAATATCAGCATGACAATGCAGATGTGGAAGCTAATGAAGCAGCAATAGCAACAAACTCCACAAGCAGTAAGGGTTTTGCCAATGGCTAAGCAATACAAGTATCAAATCAGTATGGAGAGGTGACTTCTGTTTGTTGTACAGCAAGATAAAGCACCATATTTAGAGATGAGAATGTAATTCCTCTGCAGTTTGTGCAAATAGTTGTTTGTGTAATATGGTGTTTTATATTGTGCTACAAACCATGTAAACATGGTTCTTTTTTTGTTTTGAGACAGGAGATGTTTTGGATGATGCCAGGCACTATGTTATTTGTCTCACTCCAACCAGTGAATGGAAGTGATGTTTATGAGATGCAATGTTAATGCTTCTATGTATATATGTGTGTGTGTGATACTCAAAGAAAAAGCTTTCCATGCATATCAAGGAAACCCCTTGTAAGTTTTCCACTACAAAATGTCCCTGGATATAACAAGTCCTCTTCCAGAGACTTTACTAGTAATCATCTAATTACTTGCTAATGTTGACCAAAGCTTAACCAATGGCTGACACTGCAGCACAGTTCATCTCATATTTAGCTATACATGTTTTAGAGCAGCCAGAAGTGTTCATCAGTAGATAAATATAAACTTGTTTATTATAAGTCACGTTTCTTAAGAGATTTTATGATGAAACTGTAATAGAATTAAATTTAACCTTGGGAACTGACTTTTTGTCTTGGTTATGTAACAGCATTTTTGTTATGGCTGGACAGGGCCACATCTATGACTGTTAAAACCAAACAAGCTGTAGTGGTCCCCTATGTGGCATGTGAAATTGCATTGAACACACTGAAAATTTTTAGTTGTACATACTTTGTTACTAGTGTTATGCTAATTAGATCAGAAGACAGAAGTTGATGTATGGCAGATTGTAAGAACAGTGTCTAGATGGTGTATAATCTTCTATTTTGAATGAATAAAAAAACTAAGATCTGTTGGGTATGGGGTGGTTATAAATTTGATTTTTAAAACTTGAGACATTGAAAAAGGATAATACAGTCAAAAGATTTAGAAAAACAAAATGCATTTAAATTACTTATAAAATGTAGCTACTAATTTGACCACTAATTTTTATTCCTATCCTTATATAGCTGCACACTTTTTTTTGACATTCAAGATGATTTTGGTTAGATATCATGACTTTATACAGTACACACCAAGTCAGAAAGTGACACTTGATAGTAGCCCAATCCTATTATTCAGATCAGACTAGGTTCTTAAAGTATATGGTGGTAGTTTGTGATGACGAGAAACCCACTTGAAGTAAAAAATGTATCTTGGAATGTCTGTTATGGGTATCAACACTTTTACTAATGAAGCAGAGAACAACATTCAAGTCATCTTCAGATTAACAAAGAGAGAGTTTGTAAGTGACTGTTGCTGGGCATATGTCTAGGGATGTACTAGGTCTTAAATCCATTCATTCCAGTTGTTTTAGTTTCACAACTGAGTTGGTACCATTCAATATTTAATTGATATCTCACTAGATCAGATTTCTTTATTATCCAGAAAGGAAGGGTGTCTAAGTCCTTTCAGTCCTATTAATCTTATGATCAAGAAACCATTCTCACTGGAGTAACTGAGTGGTAACCATCAATGATGTTTCTTCACAATACAACTGAAGAGCTTGAAAGGTATGGGTTGCTACACCCTTTCAATCATTGGTTGCTTGCACTAAGTGTTCCAGCTGTCACATGAGTGAATAGTAATCACAGAATGCAGTGCATGAGTTGTTCCTTACACTACCACTTGAACACTATGAAAGCAGGTACCTGTGCTGTTTTAGTCAATATCCTTTCAAATAACTGTCTCTTCTGTCACAATCATTTAATCTCACCATGCTGATCAAGAGGTCAGTTTAGATGGCCAGGCCAAACTGTCAAAAATGTCTTTTGCTGGTAACTTCACATACTCCTTATTGAACTCATTACAGGCAGCCAGCTAAGTGCTTATAGCTCTTTATTCCTCATTATCTGAATTAGTATGAGTTGAAAGGTCGTTGTCTTATCACTTACAACTTCAAACCCATGTTCAAGCCAGTGCATAAGAGGTTTATCTGTGACATGTATATGTGTGCAGCTTATTAACGTGTTCCATATGCATTACCATATCTAATTTATGCTGTATCTTGGATGTTAATGAACCAATCTGCCACACCACAAGTTGCTTTTTTGCTACTGGCATGCATTATAACAAAGACTTTTCACTCTGGTGTATCAATTTCTTTACCACCTTTAATAATATTTGGTCTGCTTACAAGAAGTCTTTTTCCAGTTTTGTTGATTAAACCACTCCACATATTCCCATGGACATTGGGAGATGTCTTATCATAGTGCCATACATTATGCTAATAGCTTGGAGATATTTGCTCAGTTGCTCTGTGTAATATTTTCTTCATGATTATCAAGTGCTCAACCCAATTCATCTTGGTAGAATTAACAAACTTAGCAAGTGTCTGCTTGACAATCTGTATTACCTGTTCTGCCAAACTAACATACTGGGGTGAGAAGATGAAATGCATATTTTCACCATACTTAACACAGTTCAGGAAACAAGTGCTTTTCATTAAAATTGGCTCTCTGTTTCAAATAGATATCTAAAGTGCTCCATCAATAATTCATTAATTAACTGTGCCAATGTATTAATCAATAGAAAAACTTCCTCCAACTGCAACATCCAATGAAGCAACCTTTAGGGAATGAAGTGCTTGCTCAAACTTCTAACTCCTTCCAAAGAACATCTGAAATTTAGTGATAGTAGACAATGGTTCAGCTATGTTGATGAAGTTGACTACAGGTTGAAGCCAATATTTTACTGTGGCTAACTTATTAAGGCCCATAGAGACTTCATCTTTGGACAATGTGACCAAGAAATTACAATTCCATCCACATGAGCAAGAAATCTCTTTTTAGTTTAAAGCCTGTTTAAGCCACTGGAATACCATTTTCATTTTCTATGATTTTATACCAAGCATTTCTCCCTTTTTAACCCCTTTCAGTATAAGGTCCATTAACTTCAGTATGTTTTTGAGCATTTTACACAGGTTGAATGGCATGACTCAAAACTTTTACACAAACCATGTCTCCTGCTAAAACCAGTCTCAAATCTGTTCTCATGGGGTAGCTGAACTTGCCAACATCTGGGTGCCAGATCCAAACTGTAAAACAAAGGAAAAATTCTAATGCATTCAGAGATTCATCAGTTCTGATAAAAAAAAAAGTGATCACCAAGGAGCTAAAATGCATTGATCTCAATAACATGATTTTTATTTAAACATTTCTTAGAAAAGATGAATCAAAAATATGCATTTGAACACAAATTTTTCCAATCCAGATGAACAGTTGATAAGATATACTTGAAGAATGTATTATCTATGAATGTGATTGCAGTCTTTAGGTCTGATGAGTGTTTCACAGAAGTTTTCTTTGTCTGTACAGCAATAGCTGATGCACTTGTTAAGTGCATGGGAAAGACTGCTCTGTGAACAAGCCAGGACTACAAACTCTAAATAAGTCAGTTCAGTTAGCAGTGTAGGCTTAAACATTCTTGAAAAAGGTAATTTGAATATGTAGCACTAATGCCATTTTTTATCCTTTATGGTGAATGCACATGCCAATATGATGTCAGAGCACATTTGTTCTAAGCATTAATGAATGTGCAATTCACATAGCTTTGTTATGGAAAAATAATACATGTAGTTTTCAGAATCTGGTGACAAACATCAGCCATCAGTTTCTCCTATCTAATGTTAACATTTACTATCATCTGGTTGTCAGAAAGACTGATCATTGATTCAGTGGGAAAGGAAGGGTTAAGGGTAAAACTGTTTAAAGGCAGTGTATTTCAGATGCTGAAATTAAACCAATTACTTTACAAGCAGTATACAATTCTTTTCTCCATGAAGGTTTTGTAATTTTAAAAGTTGGCAACATAACCCCTCACTGACTCTGTGGTACTAAAACAACATATGTTGTACAAGAAAGTGGTAATATTCTAGTCTACTGGTGTAGTCCCTAAAATTAGGACACAAAATTCCATGGAAAAAGAGAAGAAAAAACAAACTAGCATAAGTGCATTAATCAAGACAACACCTCATACTGTAGAGACTTCTACTTAAGGACACTCTTAATAAATGAACACAGTACATTTTTTACCACAGTAAAAAAACAACAAAAAACTTACATTAAGTCTTATTAAGTGTGTTTGTTTAAATCAAAAAACTATATTCAGTTTTCCTATGTAAACCCAAGGCATAAACTTTTGTCACATTCTGCCCATATGGTAATTCAAATTTAGCAGAAAGTCAAAAAGAAAACAAGAACTGGAGAGCTATATTATTTAAAGTTAGCAAATATCAATATTATTTATTCCTCAAATAGTGTAAAACGTGACTATTTTCTACTTTCTTGTTGAAAAAGTATTTAAAATTAGTAACTCCTTTGTATGTATATTTCCTCTGCTACTGAAACTACACAGTTTGGCATTGTGTGTGTTAGTTCTAATTAATAAATCTAAATGCAATTCAAAATAATACAGTGTAAAAGTTGCTTAACAGAAAATTATCAGTATTTTCATTGCTCTCCACATGAAATATCAAAATACACATTTGAGCTTACAAGTGGAAACTGTTCATAATTTTATCTACCCACTTTTTATTTTTTCCTTTTATCAAGCAATGTATGCGTAAAATGAATATTAAAAAGAAATGCCAACTGAGAGTGTTTATATGCTGCATATAAAAGTGAAACTTTCTATGAGGTTTTTTTTCTTCTTATAACATTTCTTTTGCCATCACATTTGACATTTATCAAAATGCTATTGCTCTTCAGAAGGCTTTGCTATCACTAATTTCAAGAACTGGTTAGCCAGTGTGCAGTCATAATTCCTGGGTTTTACATTCATTTACCATTTCACTGATACATGGTCCATTTGAATGACAAACTCCTGCCCTACAAGAAGTAAAGGTAACATGTAACATATTTATACCATACAGTATCAGCATTCAGGTGAACTCAGGGTTAAGTGGAATATGCAATTGTGTACTCCTCTCTCTCTCTTGCACCTGTAATACAACTGTGCCATCTACACTACCATTTATACACAGGATGAACAATTTAATAAGGATATGCCATTACTAATGCTTCAAACATCTATCCCACTGCTACCCTTCCAGTTCCATCAAATGATCCAATACAGAACTTATATATTCTTCTTAAGAACTGAAATAACTTTTATGTCTACTTTCAGCAGCCAGTTCCATTTGCCAGTATCAAGAATTCAGATCTGTTGTAAAGGAAATGTATTGATGTACGTCACTGCATTTCAGCTGTCCAATGTTCACATAGCCTTGACATTCCTTCTGTCTTTTTGACAACCACCACTGGAGAGACTATAAAGTGAACTAAGTTTTTTAGTATACACAAAAAACATTCTGACCCAAAGTTTACAGAGAAACTGGATTCTGTTAGTCAAAATCAACAGGACTTAATTACATCACAAATACAACCAGAAATCTCTGTTGTGAGCTTTATACAAATATATATATATAATGAGAAAGAGAGATAAAGTTCATGTAATAAGCAATTATATCTTTTTACTTGGCATATAAATCCTAGTTACAACTTTCTGGCTTTACTAATCATTACACACATTTACTTTCACATGATGTAAGAAAAACAAAGAACTCTTCAGTTATACAATTCTACTTGGGTCCACTTGATGACGCTGTCCACCATGGTAGACACCATGTGACATTCTTAAGTGCTTAGTCAAACTTTCTGGATGGCTGTAGACTTTTTCACAAAGAAAACAACGAGAAATACTTCTTTCTCCATGAAGGATTCTCACATGTCTCCTCATAGCTGAAGAACAGGAAAATTCTGTTTGACAAAATGGGCAACTCGTTCGTTTGCCTGTGGATAGATGAAGAAATAATCATATAAAGGTAATAAAGAGTCTTGTTTTTCACCCTTCATAATCACATCTAATTAACAAACTCTTAAGAAATCACTGAACAAACTCATTTTAGAATCTCCAAGCTCCACCAATATCCATGCCTACAAAACAATGGCTTCTCAACAATAAAACTACATCTTCAGATTTAATGATTTACAAATAATTAACTTTTAAAAAGTATCAAACAGTGTAGTTTTAATGAACTGCTGCTTAGGAAATACATTTTGCTTTAAAATGTTGAACAGAAAAAGTACCTCAGTTACATACATACTAGTAATGCATGATTAACATGGGAGCCAAAGAAAGTGAAAAAAAAAAGCTACTTCCTCCATTCTGGGTTCATCATTTTTACTACACGCTCAAATCAAAACCTCAGGAAGCAGAAAAACGTTCTGATTCAGAAATGAAAGGACCTTAATACACATATGTCACTCTTCTGGTTTTACATACACTAAGCCACATAATATAACAGTTGATGAAATGGTAAGTATTTACTTACTATGGATAAAATCTACTATGGATTTCATACAGCATTTGTTTTTGTGTCAAGTAGCTGAATACATTGTAACATGTAATTTTAAACTAATAAAATCACACCTACACTAATAAGTGCTAATTTCAAAATGTAAGTAAATCTTAAGAATAAGTAATTGTTCAAATAAAGTCTTACTTTCTAAAACTTGGGTTTCTAAACAGAAGTGTTGTGTAATTTTGGTAAAATATGCTATGCCACTGTCAACTGGGTCATAAAATGTTAAGAATGCTGTGGAAATTCTAGATTATATGTAGAGGTATTTTAATCAAAGAAAGGTTGACAAGTACTGTTTTAAACTCTAATTTCAGGTCTTTAGAGCTAACTACATTACTTCTTCAATGTTGGATTCTGCTGTAATTTAATTTTAGTTTCAGATGAGTAACACACACTTTTTTTAAAGTACACTTAAAGACAAAAATTTCAATAAATACTTGTTTCAGGTGTCCACACAAAAGCTTCCTGCTCTAATTATCTATTATTTTGAAGTGAGAAAAAAACCTAACAGACGGAGGAGCTGGCCAAGATTTGGGCTACTGTAATAAAATAGTAACCTCTGACTATCACTCTTACACTATGCACCTATGATCCCCCAATCAGAAATGATTTTTTTTTCACAACAGGATGTAAATCAGTAAATCAAAAATTTAACATTATAAGATAAAATATTTTTAATGTTTTAAAACCATTAGATAAGATTTTCAAGGCTATGTCTCATTGCTGCATTAAATGATTACATTCAGATATTTAATTTTTGTACAGAGGAACAAATTTCAGCTGTATTCTTTCCTGTGTAATGAAACAGTTTTGTTGAATAACCTTACACACATTGAAATTCTTTAAATAAGAAATAACTTTAATTTGCAGAATATAAACACATCAAATTTATTTAATAAACAATTTTTAGTTTTTTTCATAAAATGCAAAACAATAAATATAAAATATGTGCAATGTTTTATAATATTTACAATATTAATTTGCACTTGGATGTTGTACTCGATATTATTTATTGTGTATTATACTTAAACATATGACAGGTATTAGGTAAAAAAAAAAATATTTCTTGAAGTGCAGTATTGTAAAAAAAAACACTATCAACTAACAGTTTATTGCAGTCATTAGGTTTCTGTTTGTTTTAGTACAAAGCTATGAAAGAGGATATCTATATATTCTCTAGGCCATGGAGAATTGAGCCCCAGACTGTAACTAAGTCCATCAACTTACCACTGATACACAAGGGGATGATTTGACTAAAAATTATAATAAAAAGGTTTTGGAAATAAAAAGAAAACATATATAAATAACTTTAAATATAATGATAAAACTTACTAATACTATTCAGTTAATGGCAAAAATATAAGAAACATAACATTTTATTCGTTTGAAAAACTTTGAGAGTTGAACATTTATGACATTATTTCTGAACTGCTAGCTTAAATTATAACCACTGGAATTAATGGTATAAATAAATAAATAAATAATATATATATTACTGAGCATAGAACTGAAATTAATGAATTCTTATCATAACACATTAAGAAAAACACAACTAAGTTCTCTAGCATCATTTAACCATGAAAAACTGGAGTGGGTTAACTGAGATGTAAAGGCAACAGATGTAATTTGACCCAAGTCATTGACTGATCTTTGGAAAACTTTTATTAATAGTCATTTTGAAGCTTACATTTACAAGAATAATCAATATTTCAAACAACACAATTTTGGTAATCTAGAAATAATTTGTGCGAAGGTGGTGTCCAAATATTTGATGCACTGTTCGTCTATGCTTGGAATAACTTTCTGGATGATGATAGATTTTTCCACAGAGCGAACATTCAAACACCTGCTTCTTTCCATGAACAGTTCGTTTATGTCTATTCAGTCCTGAAGCCCAAGCGAACTCTTCATTACAAAGGTGACAAATGAACTTGTATCCTATGAGTAGACAAGGAGGATAAATATAAATCTTTTGTTCATCATCATTAATGAATTTAGTAACTACAACATACACAACTTGAAAGTACCAAAGTATAGTTATAGCAATACAGGAGACTGCTACATATATTGTGCTGTAACCCTAAATATACATATTTATTTTAAATTATACATCAAAAAGTATTATAGATTCAAAGTTATAAAACAAAATTCACATTAAAAGACATAGTGACACCTTTTACTAACAGAGGAAAATGATATCTTTTATTCTTTTTTCTACATGCAGTTTGTAGCTCAAGTTCTTAGCAACTGAGAAACAACTGACTTTGTAAAAATATTGATCATACTGGCAATTCAAGTAAAACATTCATTCAAATAAACTGAATAAATAAACTTTTAGTTATTACAAAATAAGAATATATTTTTTACCTGCCCAAAAAGTCTAAAAATATGGTTTGTTTTATAGCCAAACAACATTATCCCAATCTTTTGTAACATGTTTTATGTATAGGATATATTAATGTTTATGAACATAAACCCATAAACCTTTTGATTTAGCCATCATTTCAATTTAAGTACTTTTATAAATATTTTAGTTCTGAGATCAAATTAATGCACTAGCCAACTTATGTGATTTTTAAGAATCACAAATACTTAACAGTAGATCACAACATTATTTTAAATTATAAGAAACCATTTTCCAAATCCTTTTTGTTTTAATAAATCTAAATTTTAGCATTATAACAAGAATATTATGTCCTATTAAAACTATTAGTAACTAGAGCCTTTAAGGATGTAAAAAAATCCTTAACTTTAATTGTATTAGATCATTATTAAAGGTACGAATGTTTTTGACAGAGGAAGTCTACTGGGCATTATCAACTGTGTGTTTAATGATAACAATCTGGATACACACATGATTATACAATTTGTTTCACACATACACAAGTTCAGCTAGGAAACTGTATTACTAATGGGGAAATAGTCTTTCATTAACACTTTTAGGCTTGTGTACAAAGCATAAAAAATTTTTTTGTTCACACTAAAACATAAATTAATTAATTTACACTTGAAACTGAAACCATATTTTGTTATACATAACACCATCAATACACAACCATTTTGTTTTCGACAAATATCATACTTTGTACCTACATCAAGACACCAGCAGCATCATAAGATCTGTAATGGGGAGATGAAGGATGCAGATGAACTGTAGATTCTCACATCATATATTAATATAAAATACAAACAGTTTGAGAAAAAACAAATACATTTTATTTTTTCAGCTATTATGAAACTTTTAATTTTTTTTTAATTCTGACAATCAAAGTAGTATAATGTGTTGTTGCTTCTAAGGTTACCTCATTATACCAAACTGTTTCAGTTCTTTTTTTGGCTAAAATATAAAAACTGTTTCGACATATTTCTTTTTCCCATTCTTTTCTTATATATATAAACATATTATATACCTAAACATCAGTATTGTTCAATTACTTAGATATTTTGGTGTCTAGATACTACAAGAAGATACTTTTCAGGCATCTCTTTTTTCAGATTGATACAATATTCTTCCAGTGTAACAGGCATCATGCCATCTAGTCTACTGGTACTTTCTACTAGCTTCTAAGGACAGTAGTATGTTTTTCAGTATTAACTCCTGTGATTTGTCCAAGATAACTCAGATGCCATCCATCCTTCAAAACATATTTGCCTGAGATAATCTGCAAAAACAATTTCTGCAGATATTTTTGTCCAAACTGATCTGCATAAAATCCTAAAACAGAAAGAACTTAAACAGTAGGAGTCCTAGTTGTCATAACACACAAACAATATGTACATAAGTAAACATCACATCTATTTTTTGTGTTGCCCCAGAGGCAGTAGAAACAATAAGGGCAAGCACAATCCAAATAATGATCTCAGAGGATGATCAGGTGGGTGAAACATTGTCACACCACCATGTGCCACATCGCCTTAAAGGGCCTATAATGGCTACTTATGTGGAGCTGTATATTGTCTTTAAATCTAAATTCTTATTTTTTCAACAAAACAATGACAAAGTAGCTAGTTTAACATTATAGTATAATGAAAAGGCAGTTCACATATGTGGCACATATTTCATAACTATGTTGCACATGTACTATCTGATTCAAAAATATCCAAAAATCCAATCAAAACTACTATCTATCTCATCTTTATATGGATGTCATTCAAATGCTTTATATGCACTTTGTAAGTGCTGTTAAACTTCAAAGTATAATTTGCAAATTAGTTCACTTAATCAGCAATTGTAATATATTAATTTAAATTGTTTGTTTTTGTTTCTTGGCTAAAGATGCACAACAAGCTAATGGCCTCTGTTTCCACAAGGACTGCTGATGCTCACCTCATTCCATTAGATGGACAAATTAGTATTTGAAATCCATTATTTCAGTGTCTTTGTTTGATTCCTCTAATTCCAGTCTATGTGCAAACAATACATAAAAACTAAATAACACATAAATACAGAAGACACATATTAGCAGATACAAGGCAATTTCTCATACTTCTTATCATTGCATGAAAATGAGTGCTGTAAAAACAAAGAAAATACTATTAGAAAAACTAACTTTTAAACTCATCATAATGCTCAAATTAAAGTTATCTAATCTATATGAAGACATAATTTGTTGAAACTGCAGAAACTGGTTTGAAAACCATTCCACCTCTATACCTGGAACATATACTGCTTGCTTGGTCAAACAATATGGTCATTAGCTGTTGATGAGTGGTTACACACTATTCCAAAATGATGGCACCTTACAGATACTCCATACTTTAATATTAGAAATAAACTGTACTCACAATAGTGGCAATATGATAAACAGTGTTTTAAATAAATGTATAACTACAAACAAGATAGATGCAGCATAGCTTACAATTTTCAATTAAAAAAGGAAGTTTTTCTCCAATTTAACCAACATAAATAACTATGAAACTTCCTTATTCAAACATCTACTCTAAAAGCATAGTTAAAGATCCCTGCTCCTCCAAAGTGTCAGTGTCAGCCATGATAATAGAATAGAAATCAAGTAGGCAGGCCATACAAAAGAACTGTTTCTGTTATCTACATCAAAAGTTTGAAATTCGAGTCTGTTCAACTCGCAATATTCCACTTTATTAATAGCCACATGGTACTTAAAGAAAATAATTCTCTACTAAAATGTAATGACAAAGAATCCACTTTTTAGGAAACAAAGTTTGGAGATGGTTTGAACAGGTAGTGAAGGAAACTTTATTACAAGTATGCATCACTTCAATAAGCTCATGTCATCAACAGATACAAGTAGTTCATATAAACACAGGAATATATACAGTATAGAACAGAGAGATCACATGACTGGAGATGGCTTAACAGCTTAATACAATTATCTTGGTAACCCTGGACATTAACAGAGAAAGAATGTTTTGTTCAATTAAGATACCTTCCTTTATTTTGTATTTGTTAATGTTTGGTACTTTACTTAATATTAGATCATTATTTTATTGATTACTTTGTGTTTTGTTTTTTTTCAGTTGCAATAGTGGCAAACATTGCAGGATTTTTCTAATTATGGTTGGTGGAATATGGTTTCCAATTTTCCTCTAGTTTCTCTGATGTAGCATTCTAAAGAGTTATTAGTCATTATTTTACAAATGCTGTTGGTATTGTGAGATTCTACATAAGTATTTATTTAGTAATGACTTTAGTTTAGGGTCATGTTTTTGTGAACTTGAAATCAACAGAAATTTTATGTTTAATGACATGTTTTCTCCAAATTTGAATAACCTAGAGTGTAATGTTGTGTTGTGTTTGGTGTATTTGTGTCAGTTTTGTTTAACTAAGTTCTGAAATTTTTGTTCTTGTGGTTGTATAAAAATATGTTTGACAGTAGTTGATGCAAATGAAGGCTGGTTTTATAAAATTGCTTGATTCATCTATATAGTCAGTTGAACAAGTCTTGATTGAATCTGTATTCATAGGGATTTTTAGTACATTGATTTTTTATGTTTGAATTCATAGGCAGAATTCCAGAGGAAGTAAAGGCCTGTGTAAGTGGCTTTTTTTTTATGATTGTAGGTTTTGACCTGTGTTGGATCTAATAATATTGAGGTCAAGAAAACAAACTACTTGTTATTTTTGTGTTTGATGAAGAAGCAAATGTTCAAACAAATGGAGTTTATGTGTTCAAAGGAAATGTGCACGTGTTCATTAGAAGAGACACCAGCAAAAGTGTCACAACATATTTGTAACAGTACAGGGGAGGATAAAGTGCAAATTGTAAGGACTGCACTTCAATCTTGGTCAAAAATATGTTGACACAAACAGGTAAAACAGAGCTGCCCATGCTTAAATCATCTATCTGATTTAATGGAAGTTGTTTTTTGTTGTTGTGAACTTTAAGAGGGAAACAAAAATCTACAGAGGTTAAGAATTGGGATCATTGCAATAGACGTAAAGTGCAATGTTACAAGCTTCTCTGGGGGGAATGTCAGTGAAAAGTGTCACAACATTAAAGCTAGCCATTAAGGCTTTAGTTAGTTTAATTCATTTCTCAAATTAAAGGTATCGTTTTAAAAGAAACATAATAAAAAGCTCAATGAAACACTGTACGTTTGTAATAAAATAGCTTCCACTACTTGTTCAACCTGTCCTCAAGCTTTAATTCTGTACTTAATCTCACTGTTACTACTGAATGAAAATATATAAATAACCTAAAATAAATTAACTTTCCAATAAGCATGAATAAAGATAAAACAGTAATTGTTTAAAATACATAACCTCATATCTACAGTGCATCTTGTGTTCATCTAGACAACTGGAAATTAAAAGCGTAGCTCCAACAGTGTGAACTAAACTGAGCAGTAGTGACATTTGGTTCAGAAATGATTTTGTTCTTGAAAACTCAAACAATAAAGCAGAATTTCAATCTTAACAAGAAATAAAATAACATAAAAAAACATTAACAATAGAGCCATACATGGTTTATTTATGCTTCAACATATAACAGTTTCTGGTTCAGCAATCTTTTTTTTAAGTACTTGTATAGTGTCAGCCATGTAATAACTACAAATAATTAGATGACTAAACAGCAGTTCAATAATGTGAAAGAAAATTAACTAACAATAAAACTTTTTATAAAAACCCAAGAAGAAAATATTTCATTTCAACTGATATGATGATTTTACAGAATATTTCAATGAATGAAATAAGCTAATGAATGGCACTTACTTTTGTAGTTTAAAGTATCTCTTGAACTACATACTTTAACACTCCTACGAAAAGTGGGGCCTAATAGGCCCCAGAGCAACTTGTAAGGTTATTAATATTAGGCTAATACATTTGTATTTAAATGAAATTTCCATTTCATTTGATTTCATTTCATTAAATGAAATGGCAATTTCATTTAAATACAAAATTATTAGCCTAATATTAATAACCTTTCAAGTTGCTCTGGGGCCTATTAGGCCCCACTTTTCGAAGGAGTGTTAATTCAATGTGTAAATTTCAAAACTTTTTACATGCAAGTATTTTGCACAAGTACCAAGAGAGTACTTACTTTAAGTCAGCTGGCATGACAAAGTCTAAATATAAAGTCAATGTTCTGAAACTTACAGATGACTTACCTTAACACAGTTGGATTATATTTTTTAAACAAATTTCTGTTAAAACTCCAAGAATATAATATTTATTGAAGTTAACTATAAAGGAAATAATTTCAATGTTTTCTGTTTATGAACATACAAAACCTCTGGTACTAGAACTGTTGGTTATATATTGCAATATAGCACATTATAGTATAGTATTGACTTATGGCAATAGAAGGAGCAAATAATAATTAATTTTTTGTGCATGCAATGGTAATTTTAATGTGTGTCAACAACTGTGGATGTTTCATCATTGCAGAAGGGGCTTTCTTGAAATGACCACTGACCAATATGGACTATCAAACATACACTGACAGATGATACTGGAGCTTCAGCATGCAAATGGTTTATCCATTCCAATACATCAGAAATTTTACGATATTTTTATCCTTTATCAATTGGAAGCAAAAACTATGAAAACAGTTTTGTACCAAAGCAGTCTTCACAGGCTTTAAAAGCAAACAATATTCATGAAGAAGAAAACAGAATTACTTGTTAAGCATTTCAATTTTGAAGTGAATAAAAAGCCATCAACAACACTTCCCACATTTATTAAGTGCTGAGTGTAACAGCAGATACTGAGCATGTAGTTATTAAACACAAAGTAGTAGCAAGGAAATATTAAACAGAAAAAAAAAAGCAAAACGTCAGACACTCTGAAACAGAGTTCTAGTACCAAAGCCATTGAACAGATTCAAAGAATCAAATTTCATTATATGTAATTCAACTTTTAAACTTATTGTTAGCTTTCATAACGGTAAATCAAAAAGAAATTCCAAAAGTTCAAAGCTTCATCATCAAATACTTTTTTAAATAATGATGTTAAATTATACATTTAACTGGAAGACAAATAGGTATTCTTCAAGGGATAAAAACAGCTTAGATATATTCTTCCAGTGTTGCATGCCCTTAATGAGAAAGTTTGGCAACAAGGAGCAGCTAGTTGTTAAGCTTTGAAAAACATTCTACAAAATATCATTTAAAAATAATGCAACTACAGTCTGAACAATGAAGAATATAAGCTACCTGCTGTTCTTAACTCCAGTGTTTGAATTGGGCTGGACAGACCAATAATCCACACACAAGTTGATCATATTGCTTCAGCAAAATCAAAGAAGCCAACCTTGGTATAAAACATACAGTTTTCCTTTAAAAACTGCAATTACCTAACCAATTTGGAAATTATAAAACCCAAATTAAAGTAACTGTGTAGATTTATTGCATTACTTAAAAAGGGTCACTTAGTTCAAAATAATTTATCATCCACTGTCTCATTGAGCTTTTAACTTTATCAGTTGAATAACCACACATACACACATAAAGCTGCAAAATGTGTAGAATAGCATAGGTATTTTAAGATGTACTTGCACCTAGATACATTTAAAATCAACACATACAACATGGTTAGTTTGTTAAACAACTCCAAGGACACCATCTTGTGGTATTTATTAAATTCAGCCTAAATGAATTACTTTCACTGTGATACACTGCCAGGCTTATTGTTGCGTTGCAACTGAAACAAGTTCAAAGGTAAGCTTTCTTAGAAATAAAACTGTACAAAATGATCACAAAGAAAAAGAAGGGTCATCTCAATTGCTTCCCAAAGTAATTTCTCTGATCACATGCCTTTCCCTAAAAATATAGAACCCATCAGATATGTTAAAAGGATAAGATTACCATGTCTCAGATTTAATTATCCTAGTCAAAAATCTGTATATTAACTGTATATTTCTTTTATGCATATCATATCACTGTTAATAAAAACTGCTAGTTTATTTATGTACATCATAAAGAATTATTTCAGAATACACAATAAAGAAACTGACATTAAAAGTACAGATACCTAAAACAGAACACAAATACTGAATATTTATGAATAAAATGCTGAAATCATGTTCTAGGTCAGAGTAAATAATTTGGAAATACAATTGTTTTACATATATTTTTATTTCCTGAGTAAAAGCTAGCAGTAAAAAATAGCATCCTGTATTAAAATATATGATGAAAATATTTCAAATATTAAAGGTAAATAACAACTGTTTTTAAATAATTATTTCCATTTTAGCAAACTCTGTACTCTGATTACATGGTGAGACATTCTGCCATTACATTTAGCAGTCAGTATTTAGATACTGTAAGTGAATAGTTACATTAATATATCTCAGTGACACTAGCATAGATACAAATGTATACAAACTCTTGAGCATTAACTATAAGAACATATACAAGATCCAAAACATAATTGGGTCAAATGCAGATATCCATTAATGTAAATTATTAAGTCTCACTAATGGGTCATTCCATGCAAACTCACCAAGAAGAAAAGAACATTCCCAAGTTCATGCCATAGATTTTCTTGAAAAAAACTTCATTTTGACTTATTCAGCTGCAAAACTGTAAAGCTGTACTGCATGGTTGAATAAATAAAAATGAGGTTTTTGCTTCAATGTTTTCAAGAAAATCTATGACATGAACAGGAAAGCCTTAGGTGAGTTGGCATGGAATGACCCTAATGAGACAGGCTCAGTACATGTGTGTGTAATTCCAAATAAAATAATGTGCATGATTTAAAACAGACCTCTCACACACAGGGTATCTTACCTCTTCTCCACCCCACGTCTTTCAGTTAATGTACATACACTACTATTAGCAACTCTGTTAGCTTGACTTACTTCTTATTCTTGTGTTAAAACAGTGATAGGCAGTTATGATCCATAAAAGGTTTTTAACAAACTATATTTTAACAATTTTCATGGCATAAGCATCATTCTTCGAGCATATGTGTGGAAGAACAACATTGATAACATTTTAATACACATTTTTAATCTCCAAGTGAATAAAAACACAAGTAGTAATAAACATCAAAGCAATATTATCTGGAAATTTTGAAAATACTACAGAATAAGCTTATTTGAAAAATTTAATTAACTACTAGTAAAAATATCACATAGTCTGAATTTGGTGGATGGATGAAAAAATCTAATTTAAGAAAAAAAAAGAATTATAAAATGCAATAGGAAAATATTGTTCAATGTGCAAAGTACATTTTTGGATATGGCTTTTAAACTTTAATTTATAACCCAGATGATTGAACTACAAAAACAGACAATAAAATAAATTTAACAAACAAAAATTCTGAAACGAAAATGTGCTAAATATTTATATAATTTGTTTGTGAGGATCAACATAGATGTCAGAGAAATGAAATGTATATAGCCTCCCATTACTAATGAAACCTTCAAAATACATACAATTATTCTTGTTTCATGGCTTGTAAATGTTTCAATTTTTTTTTACTTATCTAAACAATCTATATGGACAGAACATCAGCTTGTGGCAACTTCTTTCATCCTTTAATTTCTAACTTTCAGCATTTCGTGAAAAAATCTTATGGAACATCCGACGATGTTGAGATAAACTTTCTGGGTGGGTGTATACTCTTCCACACAAGCCACAAGTCCATGTTCTTCGTTCCCAGTGTTTAAACTTTTGGTGTCTATTTAAAGCATAAGATGAAGTGAACCTGGTTTCACATAACAAACACTGGAACCTTTTAACTGTAAAATGAAAATTAAACAAATGGTAAGAAGCTGAAACAAATAAAATGTAACCCATAAATAAATAATTCTTAAGAATATTATACAAAAATAACTTTATCAACCTTTAATATTAACTATTTATTTTGCAATGTAGCTGTTAAACATTTACGTGTATAATAATCTCATCGACCATCATATGAACACCTTACATGAATTGAGAGACCATTCCAAAGCTATGAACACAAGAAGTCAAAGTATACCTTACAGCAAAAGTTTCATTTATTATTATTAATCGTATAAAAGTAAACAAATTGATTTTTAATTAAAAGACAGAACATACTGTGAAGTGGAACATTCAGTAATTTCAACTGGATAACAATAAATTCAGAAATAAAACTATTTGTTGTATTGTTCTACACAATTTTAACTACTGTATTAAACTAGCAATTAGTTTATTATAATGTTGTCTTTACTTCAACAATTAATGTCATTGTATTTTTCAGTTCAGTTGAACTTGTTAGCTAATAAGATGCTACTTGAAGTGTAAGAAATAAAAGCTTTATTATTTACAAGAATGTTTTGTTAAACCCTAAACTATACACATAGGCTATTTGTGGTCTTAACATAGCAGGTATTGAGACCTGTATTTTAGTGCTATAAGCCTTCCAAATTTTCATTGTAGCTAACATCAATAACACATTTTCATAATTTCACAGTGAAAAATACAGTTACATTTTTCTAATGAAAACGAGCTTTGAAAAATTTATCCTGTGTTGTTTTAGGTGTGCCTTGAGGCAGTCAAAATGTCTAGGAATACCTTTAGTTTAATAAATTATATTAACTAAGATTTGTAATCTAAAGAATATTTCAATAACCTTTTTAGTTTAATTGTTGTTACTTAATTAACAACTTCTTTTTTCAAATAAAAAGCAAAATTTAGATACTACATGCAGCTAACAGGTAACTTGTTTTTGTGTTAACTTTCTACATGTCTGGAAAAAATCTTGTGGTACATCCGTCGATGTTGTGATAAGCTTTCTGGATGGGTGTAAGTCTTCCCACACAAAACACATGTCCAAATTCTTCTTTCCCAGTGTTTAAACCTTTGGTGTCTGTTTAAAGTGGAAGATGAAGTAAATTTGGTTTCACAAATCATACACTGGAACTTCTTTTCTGCAACATAAAAAATTAAAACAACTGTAATTATTTATAGGAACAAAAATCTGAAGTAATTATTATTACCAACTTAGACATTTTACTATGTATTCTACTACTGCTACACAGAAACTTAAGGACCACTTAATTATTACACTGAATTATAAGGAGTCTACAAAGATTTCCAACTACACTGTACAAGTAACTTAGTGTCAACATCAATCAATTCTAATCTTCATAAGCTATAATTATGACATTATGAACAAAGCAATGGTTGGTTGCAGTGAAACATGGGAGAGAGAGAAAAAATCATTTCACACGCACAATTATAACATCTCAAGACACTGTCCAACATACCATAAATCTAGTTATTTCATGTGGGTTCACTTTTTTCTTTTGTGAATTACATATTGTTTAAAAATAAATATTAATTCTTCATTGGAATACCTGTGCTGAGATTTTGATTTCATAGTTGGTAAAGTTCATAAGTTCTTGATTTCATAACTCCAACTTTCAACTTACGGAGAAGAAGCATGTATAAGTGTATGTTTATGAAACATGTTAAACTAAATATGATTCACAATACTGGTAGGAATTATCTCTCTCTACGTTAACCATTAAAGTGTGTTAAGCGTTGTCACCACTGATGGTATTAAATTGGTCAAAAAACTAAAGTGAAACCCAAAGAGAAGTAGCAACACTTAATTTCACAAACGTTTAGTATAGAGGAATAACAATAATAAAACTGTGAATTATCTTTTGCATTTCACTCAATATTACATAATTCTAGTGTAGAAGTAAATGCTCATAATATACAGTGTAGTACGATGTAAATAATGCAGAGAAAATGTTAATTATTAAAACACTCCTTTCACAACAAATACTATAAAAACATATCTTGTTTAGAAAAGGATGAATATTTACTAAAAACAATTTTATTTCACACAAATACCACAATACAAGTTGAACATGTTTGATATGGCTACAAAAATCAAAGAATATTAATTATAAACTTATAAATAGCAAGTCAGATGAAATACAAATAGAAAGTTATTAAAAACACACATATCCATTATCTTCTGTAATTACTGTACATATTTGAATTTTAATGATGAATAAATAGCGTTGTTTTTTAGTAAAATAATCAACCTTTAAGCCAAGTTTATTTGTAGTATCAAAAAGTATACATATATTCTAAAGCCAAGCCCTACAAATTTATTACCATAAAACTATATAACTTTTAAAGACTTATCTTTTCACGTGTATCTATAGTCTGATGTTAAATTTTTTTTTTTTGTTGTTTCAAAGACACTAACACAATGTAACTACTTTATAAAATTTGTAATTTATTTACTATGTGTACACCTACAATTTCAAAACATAAAAAGAATACACTGTAAAACAGATCAAAGCCTTTCTTTCCAGCCACTTCAAGAGATATATATATATATATATATAATCACTTAGTAATGTGGCTAGTGAGCTCTTCTTATGCTTGAAAAGTTAGGTGTGTTTGTTAAATTTTGTGCAAAGCCACATGAGGACTGACATATTGAGGGCTATCTCCACTAGCAATAGTTTATTTTCAAGATACAAACTACAAGCAAAGTTGCTAGTGAACACTATACACTCTGAACTCTCTGGTTATACCTCTGAACTGAACATTACAATTTGATTACAAACTTTGTAACTCATCAATAGCCCCCAAGTGTAGAGCAAACAGTTTTGTTTTGGAGTCAGTAAGAAGATGTAAAACAAAAAGTCCAGATCCACAATCCATCATGAAAATTTAGAAGAAGTATCAGATACCCCTCTATCAACATGAACTGAAAAATGTATTTAAGCATGCTCAGAAAAAAAAATGAACATTTCATTCAGCATTATTGAACAAGCAAGACATGGAGGAGGAGAAATGTGTTCACTAAGAACTGAGTAACTATTAACTGTTTGAACTTTATTTTAAAATTTATAGCTTACAGATATGGGTTACCAGTAGTTAATATCCACAAATCAATAAGTGCAGAAGCAAGTAAACTACAGTATATACTTTTGAGCAGGGAAGGACATAAGAAATGATATAAACAGGGACCTGGACATACATTTGTCATCAGTGGAATCTTCACAAGAATCGCTTTTTTGGATTGCTCCACACTTTAGAAGAGAACAGAATTTATATGAAGCATGTGCAAGATTATATTCTATACCAAACATGAAGGCATCCCAGGATTTGTAACAGAGTGGAACATTGTCAAAACCAATCACACAATACAGAAAATAATCACACACACAAAAAAGAACAAAAATATGATATACTCACCATACTATTTCAATGTCTGCAGTTAACATATTGTTAAGCACAGTTACAGAAAGACCTTAAGCCACATAAAGTGAGAAAAAATTAAATCTTTTATGCATCAAATAAAAAGGACCTACATTTACCTATGAATTCCTTTACCTTATTAGACCTTTCAGGTTCCAAAGATACAAACAAATTAAAAAGGGCAAGTTAAATGGCACTGAATGACATGAACACATGAACGAAAGGTTGAACCAGGATTGTAAAGAATAAATAGCTCACATATAATTTTCCTTTGATTAATAATGACAAAAAGCCAATAAAAAATCCATGCAGAAACCACTCACTCACTCCAATCCAGACAGTCTGTTCACAGTTATGGATAACACATAGCTGGTCTTTTCAGGGCTGCCAACAGATATGCATAAAACATGATTCAGAAATCAGATTAAAAAATTCTGTCTGGCAGTTAGTTTCTTGTGTAAAGTGTTAGAACTTCTACCATTACCTCAACTAAAGATATGGATGTGTTTAAATAAACAGTGAGGGAAGTTTTGGTTAAAGAAGGTCCATCAGTATCAACATATGAAGAAAATGAGACTGGAATAGGACACAAAGAAAAGTATCATAAATATCTAATGAAACTTACCACTAATACCAACATCTATAACAGCATACTTATTTCAAATTTTATTAAAAGTTCCTGGTCTCCAAACTACTTTTAAACAAGAATATAAAACTCCTTGAGATATAGGATCCATAACCTTTACTGATGAGTACAATACAACAACAGAAACTTCTTTACTCCTAACAGTGTTTCAAAATTAGAAACTAAATGTGGCAGGATAAAAAAGAAACTAAGGCAAAGCAATTAATGTGAAAGAACAATTAAAATATTTTAAGACTGATGAAAGCAGAAATAAAGAAGCAGTTTCTCACTGGGGTATAAAAACAAGTTATGAATGTAAAGAAAAAGAATAACTAGCTTTAAATGAAGTATGTGAGCCACAACAAAATGTTTGGGGTGAGCTGGTTGCAAGTCTTACAGCTTTATGGTGTCACATGATCGTGATGCTGTACCACATGACCGCATTCAATCACAATAAACAATATTAGCTGATGCCACTTCCATTTTAAGCTGCACTGAAATATGCAGCATAAGGTATGTCAGAAGATACATAATAATATGTAGTTTGAAATAAGGTATTTAATTGGTCTACATTTAAGATAGGGCAAGGTGGAATTAAAGGAATATTTAAAGGTGGAATAGTTATATTTCATTTATAAATTTGTCAAATTTTGTTGAAGGGTAATAACTCTTTAATATCTTTAAGAGTATTAATCAACGATAACAGCTTTGTAATCATTTAACAAAATATTTCTTGCAAAGTTGACATGTTAGGTTTCTAGTACTACATAATTTTTTTTCTCCACGATGTCCTGAAATGGGTTGAAATAATTCTAGTGTTCTTAATCATAACTCATACTCCACCTGTATATTAAGGTGAAATGGATATACTGCTTTTTTCATATTATGATAACATTTTGATTTAAAGCTGTACCAACAATGGCTTATCAGGTTCATTAGAAGTGTACAAGAGCAATACTTGTGAAGTAGAAATACAACAAGAAAAAGCAAGTCCTGCCAAGAAGTATAAGGTCATTATTTAAAATAACCTGACATGCCTCACATTTATAGCTAGAAAATGTGATGGCGATGACCCTGATGATGTGAAAAAGAAACGGTAAACAGAAATTTTAAGAGAGGGATTAGATGTATAAAAATAGGTAAAGATGAATGTTTGCCTGTTGGTAACATTTGACGATTGAAACTTTTATCTTGGACAGATTGAACAAGTACATGAAAATGAGGTCTCTGAAGTAAATTTCTTAGGAACCAAAAGAAGTGACAAATGTGGCCAAAGCTGTGTTCCCCTGTGACAGGTCACAAAGTATAACTTTTTTTTGTCTTGTTAATGGTAACAGTTTAATTTATCCTTGTCCTAGTTAAGAAAACTGACACATTTATTGTAGGGTTGTACACTTCTGTCATGCATGCATTTACTTTATGCTAAGAACAATGTATATACACTTATTTTTCACTATACATATTTTACTACCATATCAAAACTTAACTTGTTAAATTATTTTTTGGTGAAACCTTTATTTTTATACCACATTCTATTCACTCAGTTTTCCCTATTCTATCCTAATACTGAAATTAAAATTACAAGAAACACTATAAAAATCCCCCACTCAGAGTTTCTATATTCATTAAAGCAACATTTTACACATCTTTAATTAATTCAATCTTGAATTTAAAAAGTTTGGAATGATTCACCATTTGCAGATAAAGTTCATTCCCTTTACTGTTCCTTTGTTGTTTAAGTAGCCAAGGACAATATGATTTGCCACATTCAGTTCTTGAGTAACATTGATTCTTACATTCTAAAACCAGGAATAAAATAGTAATGCAATGCAGAAAATGGTCAACTACAAAACCAAGGCTTGAAACAATACATATAATTGTGTGAGAAAAAAATACTATAAATACTTTCGACTCTATAGTTTAAGCAATGTAATTTGTACAAATCACTGACAATTAGATATAAAATCTCACACACAGTGAGGAAGATGCTTATACCAGTGAAAACTTCCTAATGATGGAGAGAAATCTTGTGATTCAAATATGAAAAAAAGGGTTCACAAGACTTGTCATATACCTTAAGGAAGTGATGAAAGAAAATATTATGTTAAAAACATACAAGTTTCGACAACCTAATTAACCATACGTTAGAAATGTAGTGAGTGACATGTGCTGATTAAATATTTTTTATAACCTATTATGGATACAAAAACCAAACTTATGACATTTGATATACAGAGGTGATTTTTTAATTTTTAAAACATTATACTAGAAACATATACATCTCTTGTTACTCACTGTGCTTACAACTGTATGACTAGAAATGCACTAACATCAAACATTCAAAGTCTTATTACTGTAGTTTGAATGTCAAATCTGGTTACACAAAAGATTCATTCCCTTCTATTTGCTGCTGACTGAGTACAGAACTCATAAAAATGTGATGTTTTACTTTCTTATGATTCTTCAGAGCATCGGGACGTCTGAAAGCTTTGCCACAAATATCACACACAAAGTAAGGGATGTTTGTATGTTTGAAACGACGATGTCTGCTAAGAGCTGGTTGAAGTGTGAAATAGGCGAGACATATTTCACACTGATATCTTTTCTCTGTAAAAAAAAAAAAAAAATGTTTTATCAAACAGAAACTAAAGATAACTGAAACAAGTTTACACATCTTTCCTGACACAAGCTGTCAATACATCCTTTGATTACCATTTTCAAATTCTTAAATATTCACAAAAACATGTACAATAAACTATTACAAATGCTATGATAGACTAGTGCTCACATGTATAAAAACAGATTTCCACGCTCATTTTGAGAATGAAAACAACCATTTCTTCAAATTTTATTACAACTACAATAATAAAGTAACTACATTACAGTAATATGTTTACGATTTCAACAATAAAATGTTCATGCATTTTGCTACTTTTGGACTTATCAAAACATCTTTCAGTTCAAGAAGAAAAAATGTCAACACAAAAACAAAATGAACAAAGAAATATAAATAGTATATAGGATTAAATTTGTAAGACAAGAAGGAAACAGCATAATAATAAATAAATAAAAGCATTTTATTTTACACCAACATAATAAATTGGAACTTTGAGATGGTATCCAAAGAACTGTCCTGACCATACATCATACTGGCAATTTCTCTTCTTACTTATTTTATTAACACAGTTTTTATTACAGAAATATCACAGATATTATTTTGGCTTTAAATTCTTTACATATTACCAGGTATGGTCAATATCAGCGAGGTATATTTTTGTACCATAACACACTAAAACAGTTACAAAGATGGGTTTAGTTTTTTTGATCTGTGTGCATAAATACTCAAGAACTATCTGTTTAGCCATCTCTAATTTGGAAGCAATAGGCAAGAGAGAAGTCAGCTAGCCAACACTATCCACCATCAACTCTTGGGCTACTATTTACCAATAAACAGTGGAATTGAAGAAAACATTATAAAACCCAAACATCCATAAGGGTGACCACATTAGGGTCCCTAACCAGCATGCCCATAATTCAAAAAACATTTATGAACCAATAAACAATGTAATACAACCTAGACATGTATATATATTAGCAGCAATAATAACAATAAAAATTAAAATCTTAATGTTCATTTCTGATCAAGCTTTTATTCCTAAACATAAGTAGGAGAAAACTTTTCAAATAATTCAAGCAGTTATTTTGCAATTGCATGTGATTTTTGCAATATATACTACTTCAATCATTACTATTTTGACTGGTTTGTTTTATACACCTGCTTCTTGACTTCATGTTATTGGATCATTTCTGGATTAGATCATATTGCAAGAGAAATGCTTAAGAAAGTCTTTAATTGACACACACATATTTTCCTATTTTCCAAAAAAATTAAAGTTCAACCACATATAATAACAGTTGCAACAAGAATAAAATACATACATAAAGAAAATGAGGTATAAAACCCAATTTAAATTATTACATTGTATGCAGATAAAACTCTTTTTACCACTCAATAAATATATATACATTGGTTGATATATCATAGAATGCACCAAAAAAGAAATCAAAGATACTTTACAATTACACAGAATCAGTAACTATGTCCAGATTATCTTAAAATTTTGGAAGGCCATCTACATGATAAAACTATACTTTTTGTGCAAAATTTTATTCTCCAAACAATTTATGTAAAAGTGAAAAGCATTACCAAAAGAAGAAGAAAAAAAATAATTACTGTGACATTGTTTCTGAAGACTTATGGCCAGGAAAAAGTAATCTAGATGTAACTAATAACCTTATAATTTGCAATTTAAATACCTTTACTCATAACATTCTTAAAAACCCACTACACAGGTTATAAACATAAAGGTGAACCTTAGGATGAAAACACAACAAATACACATATCATAAAACTATTTTTGTTTACTTAACTAATGTAAATTTGTCACCTGCAAATAACACTAAAAAAACTGTGTGAAATTAACAATTAGAAAAAAAATGCTTGTAAGCCGAAGTCTTTTTTTTTTTTAAGTTCAACTGGATAAAATGTATACAAATGAACACAAAACTATAACACCTTTAAAAGAAAGCTATTCAAATTGATATTATTAACAGTAACATAATACACTTAAAAAAAAGTACATTACAAGGGGTAAAAGAGCTGAACTATACAGAAGAGGTGTAAGGTGTCTCAAAGGTGGTTAAACTTCCTATTGGATTACACATACTGTATATAATTTTACTATACTATGTACATAAACAGTAAAATTTAGGGAAAGTTCTTATCTAACTTGCACTTGACGGTACATGAATAAACTCCCACATTTACCATGAGGAAGCAAAAGGCTTCATAAAGTTAAGAACAGCTGACAAGGATTATGAATGTGGGGAATTCAATTATGTTTTTTTTATGATACAGGAAGGACATATTTTGTAGTTAAGCCCCTGTTTACACTTTGTCCTTTACATTTTAACAAAGTAATAATACTAATGAAAAATATTGTGATGTTCAAAAAATAATTTGGTATTAAAAATTCTATACTTTGTAACTCATAACATCTTGTTCTCTAATACTTGAAAAATATGATAAATTCAAATTAAGACTCAAAGTCATTAATACGAAATTTCTTTTGTTGTTATGAGTTGATATTTCTAGAAATTTACTCAAGATACAGTAACATACCCTATAAAATATACCATAATTACCACTAGAGGTCAGCCTTTTACAATAAAGTCAACTTAAAAACAATCTTTTCAATACAAATTTTTCTTTTAATCACTTACGACACAACTGACATCTAAAATTACTTTTATAAACATACTAAATATTTATATAGTTTAGCCATTTGTGATAATTCAATCTTTCTTTCAATGTTCATTTCACACAACCTTTTCACACAAATATTTTAAGAACACTTCACTACCTTTTACAATTTCTATTTTTTGTGAAGAAATATTTGCATTAGGAAGTGCATACATTGCGCATAGTACTCTTTAAATTTAAGTTTAATGTTAGTGTCTTCTGTATAAATGTTCCTTCTGTAACCCTAAATATTTTACATACATGTGACTCAAACACACAAAATGTCATATAACTCTTTACAAGCAACCCATACAAAGTGCACATCTATATATATATATACATTTTTAAGTTAATAACAAAGGCATCACTGTGACGTTCATCACATCAGCAAGATAATAAATGAACTGCTTCATCAATAGGAACTATATTATCTCACATCAATGTGAGAATAATTCTTAGAATAATTGTCTCTAATAAGAGAAATTCCTGTAGTAGTTGTAAAGTTAGTTTTCTAATAGTTATTCCTGTTGGCAGATTTGTGAAGCTCAAAAGACTTGAATGTTGAACACATTAATTATACCATACACTACACAACTTGTAGAAGTACTTTAATGTCCACCACCTTATGGCTGGTACAAAGAACATACGAGTGAAAATAAGAGAATGCATAACAACATACTGACCACTCTATATCTACCACATCCAATTCTGACAAGGCCTTTCACCCAGTGGAGGCAGAAATGCTTTTCTTATTATCATATCATAAACAAGAACAAGTGGCAGCAATTGAGATCTACTTATATGTGTCGCTATTGATTTTAGAGAAATTCAACAAAATCAGGTGTGTGAGATGTTAAAGTCTGGTGAACCTTGGGTACAAGTAATATTAATTTCTACACTATTATAACAGTAACTGAATTGTAATAATATGATAGAAATATACATAAACACATAATAAATTAAAAGCACTGGGCATAATACTTCTGAATTCCACAAGAACTGATAAATTCGAAAAATGTACTGCAATACTGGACAAAATGAGGTACAAATGGCAGAGATTCTTCACAGAAAACTAGAGAAACTGCAAATAAGTATGTGTTACACTAAGAATTAAAAACATGTTGTGACAATACCTATGTATTAGATGAACTAACAAAGTTCCTAATTAAAAGCAGATTAAGTTGTGATACACGACACATTTTGTTTGGAGAAATGTCACTTGGAAAAATTCTGATGTTAGACAAAACACTACATAAAGAGCTTGTGTTTTAACGCCACTTTTCATTCAGCAATGATGGAGACGGATTCAACCCATGTGTGGAATTTGTTCTGCATTTCTTAGCAACACTGGAAGTCAGTGACCAATGGGCTATAACAAACCAAAATACTGCATATAAAGTAATATTATTTTTCATGCATCATATACAGAAACAAGCAAGATGCAAAGCCACTTGAACCACACCAAATATACATATCACATCAACATGATTTGTTTGTTTGTTTTTTGAATTTTGCACAAAGCTAATCGAGGGCTATCTGTGCTAGCCGTCTCTAATTTAGCAGTGTAAGACTAGAGGCAAGGCAGCTAGTCATCACCACCAACTCTTGGGCTACTCTTTTACCAACAAATAGTGGGATTGATCGTAACATTATAACGCCCCTACGGCAGAAAGGGCGAGCATGTTTGGCGCGACAGGGATGCGAACCCGCGACCCTCAGATTACGAGTCACACGCCTTAACACGCTTGGCCATGCTGGGCCCCAAACGAGTGGTAAAAGATTAAACTAATATATATATAAGTAATTAATTAACAGTTTTTTTATAAACACCATCAACTTTACAACTTCCTGCTTGAGGTTACCTTTGTTGGTGAAAATAAGTTTCTAATGTCAGCTCTATCTTCCAAAATGTTTTATTCTAATCCTTCTTATCATAATAAAACAATCAAGTTTTAAATAAAAAAAATATGTCTGATACATTCTAGCTCATGTTTTTTAAATAATGTGTTTTGTAATATCTAAAGAAATAATTTTCATAATGCTACTATTTTGAAAGAAATTCTACAATACCAGAAAAACAAAATTATTACAAAACATTATGCTTCACTTATGTATAACACACAAAAACCCATGTTGTCCAGAGAAGAAAGTACGTATGTGCAACTTTCAACATATAGGCCTATCATTTACATAAACATTACCAAAGATTTATCAATTTCACCACACCTCACAACTTGCGCAAGGAGATTTCATCAAATAGTCTATATTTTCACAGAGTAAAAAGTATACCCAACTGTTTTATCTCTTTAATGGTCTATTTCTGTACATAAACATTTATTTATTCAATAGTAACATCTTGTAGTTTAAACACATATTTGATAATTTTAAGGAACAGAGATTCAGGAATAAAAAATATTCACCTGTTTACATCTCTTACCCCAATATGCTCTACATTTACTATTATTACCTATTATATTCCATTCAGTTTTGAGCCATAATCTCATACAAAAAAGTTTATTTCTCTACATAAAAAGAAAATGCTAAATCTGTTTTGAAACTATTTATTAATGATTAGAAGTCTAGAATTTTTAATAAACCTATCAATTATTTATGTGGTGGCTAACCCAATGATGCAAGCATTTAAATGGCCTGTTGCAGATTCCATAAAGCAAAAGAAATTTTGTGTCTGTTGTGGAAGTGTCTAATGAAAATACAAAATATTTCACAATAGTATTATGTAATACAAAATATTTCACAATAGTATTATGTAATACAAAATATTTCACAATAGTATTATGTAATACAAAATATTTCACAATAGTATTATGTAATACAAAATATTTCACAATAGTATTATGTAATACAAAATATTTCACAATAGTATTATGTAATACAAAATATTTCCCAATATGTAATGCTTATGGAAAAGTGAAACACTTCATTACATAGCATAAATTATGCAGAGTTTGGATTTATATGAAATAGCAGTAATCAACTTATTAAACAGTTTACAATTTGAACATTACTATGTATAGCAAATATTCAATAAGGTTTCTGATTACCATGCATTTTCTTTAGAATGTCAAAGTACAAACAAAATGTGAAACTAATAAAAACAAATATTATGCATACTTTTCTTCAATGAACAATTAAAGATCCTTTATTTGTTATGAAATACACAAAACTAGCTATATACCTTTACACTAGATCTTATAAGATGTCAGAGAAATATTCACACTTTGTATATGATTTTGAAAACAACAAAATGATAGTTGTGATCTTTTTTTTTTCTTTTTGCAAATAACAATTGAAACATTTTGTCAAAAACATGAAGCCCAAATACGTACACACAAACACACACCTATATTCTTAAACAATGTACAATATGAAGTTTCAGTAATAATGAAGATTGGAGGAGTGATTTGTGGAATTTTATAATAGTCATACTTAACTAATTATTATTACATGAGACTTCAATAGTTGTAATAACTAAAAAAGATAATAAAATATATCATTATTAATTAGTTATTTATTTACATCACAATATTCACTTTAAGTAACTTATATTCCATGACACTAATTAATTATATTGACTTAACTGGACAGTTCTAACATGGATACTATAATAAATGCAATGTAAGTTATAATAGGACATTATAAATAAATCAGATTTTTAACAGACACACTGTTCTTAATTCCTAACTGATTATTATCAACCTATTCCTGCCTGACAGTATCATGTGACAAGATTGTTTACAGTATTTATAGCTACAGCTTTAAATATTAAAATCAAGAATGGTTAATTAAGTTATGTGCAAACAGATATAATGACTGAAGTGTTTATGTCCTAAATAACTTTTTTTTCAAGAATAATTTCATCACACATATAATAAAAAGTATTTAATATAATATTTCACATTTAAAGCATAAAAGTACAGTTTAGTAATTATTTACTTCAGTGTTCATGTTAGCGTATCTCAGAATGGCTGGTGTAGGTATAAACACTTTTATTGATAAGCAGAGAACAACATTTTGACCTTCCTAGGCTATCTTCAGGTTAACAAGGAGAGAGTTTGGAACAGTTGCAAACTCTTTGTTAACCTGAATGATTAACATTGTTCTCTTCTTTTCAATAAAAGTGTTAATACCTACACCAGCCATTCTGAGATACATTTTTATTTCAAGTGGGTTTCTCATCATCAAGAATGTTCGTGTTAGTACCAACTTTGAAAACATCAGATTTTCTTCTTTATCTATTTACTGTTGATCACACTCAGGTGTTCTTTTGCTTAGTACCAAACTATACAACACAATGAGCTGTTTGCACTCTGTCCACTGCAAGGTATCAAAGACTGGATATTAGCATTATATGTCCATAAATTTATCACTGACCTACCACAAAACAGTTCAGGTGTCATAAAATGTTATGTTTTTGCTTTTTATGTTTCTGAAGAGTATCAGGACGCCTGAAACCTTTACCACAAATATTACAAAGGAGATACGGAATATCTGTGTGTTTGAACCGACGATGTCTACTAAGTGCTGGTTGAAGAGTAAAACAGGTAAAACAGATTTCACACCGATATTTCTTTTCTGTAAAGATAAAATAATCAGTTATCAAAAACAATACTATTAACAGAACTAAAATTAACTTGCATTAAACCCTTAAATAGCATCAATATATTTTCAAAAGTATAAGAATAAAAAAAATTCATAATTATATAAATCACACTTTTAAACTGTTAATAAAATTGAAGTATATCAGCACTTATTTTATAATTTTAATATCTAAAATATTGTAATAAATGTTTATTTAAAAGAACTATGAGGAAATATTATCCAAATCATTACATTTTATGTAAAACAAGTGCTACATGGAGTGTTATATTGTGAGCTTGTCTTTATAAAAACACAAACCATAGTTCAGGAAATTTTTCCCTTAAATAATAATTTATAGACATTTAAGAAGACTGGGAAAAATTAAAACACGGGAAATGTAAATATAGAGTTTTGGTTTGTTTTAGAACAAACTCACATTAGGTTATCACCTATATATAAATAAAGCCATGGATTTTAGCACTGTTAAATCAGTGGACTTACCACTGTCCCACCAGGGGACTAAATCTGGAGCAACAAAGGAAAAGAAACATCATTAATACATCACAAACAAATAACATTTATCACATATGAATTAAAAGATGTTACATATATGATAGAAGTGTTCAACAAAGAAACATACATACATACACTTATTAAATCCAGCTTCACTTACTTTTCATTATTTATAAATCACTGTTTTTTTAACTATTTGTCATCATCTTATACTCTTCTAATCTCAACTATAAATTCTGAGATATTAATAAAACAAATACCCAGGTTGTTATAGACAGTGGATCAGAATGCCTATGAATAATCCACATTTACCTTAAAACACCTTGGTATTTATATGAAGTAAACACAGCCAGTCATACTTCAAGTCATACTAAATTTCCAGCTGTATAGCTGACATAAAACCAGATGCACAGAAAAGAAATGTACTTTTATTTGAAATTGGAACATATGTTTGAGCAAGTTGCTGAATTTCAGTGCAATGAGTTAATAACTATTAAAACATATGTGAGTGTTAAAGTCAAAAGCCTAGCAAATATTTTGTGGCTTTAGCACAGATCAAAGAGCACTTAGTCTCCTATATTTATTGAATGTAAGATACATGTATTAAGGCCCAAATGTTGAGAATTGTTTTGAAGAGTTAGGTACAAGCATGCTGTAAAAAAAATTTAAAAGCCTATTTTATTCTGGTAAATAAAATTTTAAAAGGTGTTGTGATACAGTGATACAATTGTACCAATAAATCATCCCATACAATATCATTTATGTATCTTCAAACATCTGGCAAGCTTTCAGTAAACACTGTAATCCTTTTGTACAGGATAAAATTAGAATTTCTAATTTTTGCTAAAAAATTAATACAGAGATATTTTTATATTACTTCTTTGGAAGCTGCCATTTCTTTGATCAAACTTGAGAATTTGAAAAACCACCAAAAAGTATGAAGTACATAAATAAGACAATGTTGGTAATATAGCTAATAAGTTAGAGACAAAACTGTCAAACTTTGTAATAAGCTGTTCCCAATTAACACCAGAATTCTAAGTAGCCTATAACAAATTTCATAATTACTTTGCCTAAGAAACAATGAATCAATAAATGTTATAAGTAATGTTTCATATACTAATCACATAACAATGAATTGGGTTATTTCAAAACATCAATAAAGTTTAAAAGAAATATTTGCTTTGTTTCAGAAGTCATTGTACTTGAATTATTACTGATACAGATATTCTTTGCAAATGTATGTTATTGGATTTTGCAAATATATATAACTCTCAGAGAAAAATACACAAGTTCTTTGCAAAAAAATTAACCAATTTAATAAATTAATATATACAGAGTACATCATACTGGTAAGTTATACCAGTTTAACAATTTTTCAAGCTTTTACAGTTGCTTCACATGCATTTATAACAAATCAGTGCTTTTATAGACAGTAATTAACCCTAAAGAACACAGGAACATAATTCATCTGTATCAACTAAGATATCAAAATCAGTTTATCACAAATCATTAAATATAATGACATAAAAACAATTAACCATTTCGGCACTGAATAAAAACTTTTAATGTTTGGCATGGCGCTGAAATATATGTTTGATACTTCAACTAATTACAGTATTAGTACTAAAAGCATGATATCTCAGCAATAACTCAACAAAAGTCCCTGAAATATACAGTGATTGTACCCAATACTATATATGTTAAATTCAATACATAAGAATAACAGGAATAAAGGAAGGTCGCCTGCCTCGCTGAGCCTTCAAGTCAACTGTGGTCGCTAACTGCACCGAAATGGTTAAAGAAACATTAGAAATTGTAATATTATAGCAAAAACAACTGCTAAAAAACATGCTGATCAATCTCAGTTTATTATGTAAATCAGTCATTTGTTAACGAGTTGTGTGATTTGAAACCAAATTACTGGTAATTCAACCTATACCACAGGTTGTTCACAAAAGTCTGGAACCATAATTAATTTGCAGCTTGGAAGTCACAGCTTGGTTGAATTACACCTTCTTAGGGTAAAGAATTAGCAGATATGGTGTCCATAAATGGGTCCCAAGATTTCTAGACTTGACTTCCATAGATATTTCTAAGGACTGCTCAAAGCATGTGTGTATAAAGAGATCAGGGATAGTAAACATCTGAAACAATGAATGTTGGATCACTAACAATGACTTGAATGTTTTTCAGTGTCAAAAGGAGAATGAAAGTACCATCTCCAAACATGCTTTGAATTACAAGGACAACACATGGAACACATTGTGTAAAATTTGTGGAGGTATATATGGTTTGACTTTTTGGACATCCTATATTCCAAAGCAGTCTCACACAATCAAGTCTTAGTATTGTACTGAAGTGAATCACACAGTTCACTGTATTACAAACTGTTCATGAGCAAAAGTCAGACCCTGGAAAAAAAACATTTACTATGTTTTGCTCCTATGGAAAAACAATCAAACAAATGGAAGCCAGTTATTCGTAACAAGGCATAAAACGTAGCACCAGCAATGGTGAATGACAAAAAAACATTCAGAGTATAATAATACATGAAGCAACATTATTTTTATTGGTGAGCCATGCTTTACCCTATAGCCAGGTAACAGACCGATACATTTCATATAGAATTCAATACTCAATTTGCCAACCTCTACATCCATGGTAAGTAACTTGCAGGATACAACTATGGCAATAAAATAATACAAATTATACCTGAAAAACCACATTTAAAATATAAAGATGACTTAAATCACAAGACTTTTTCTACTCACCATTCAGCTTGTTAGTTTCAAGTTTCGGACATTAGTGTATATTTACTAGTTCATTAAAAACATGGATAAGTGAGTTTTACGTAACATTAAAAAATGAACTCTTGTTTCTCAGGTGATACTAAAAGCAAACAGACACAAGAAACTGTTAAACAATTATAAAGAACAACAAACTAATGGCTCTGATGGATCAAGTATTTCATCAGTTTCTGTTTATACTGCTTCTACTGGTAAACTGAACATCAAACTAAAAACTAATGTGCATCAGTACCAGGAAAATTATTTACATTTACAAAGTATCCCTTTTGTTTTTGCTGATTTTAACCAATACAGTATGAAGCCAAATGAAGTTAAAAGGCATATGAAAACCAAATATTCTTAGCAACAGGGTGAAAAAACAATCAAGTTCTTCAAATGACAAATGAAACAACTGAAAGGGCAAAATATCTTGTTTGAAAAGCAGGTCACTGTTCCATAGGTCTTGAAAGCTTCTTTGGAAACATGTTATTTGACTAGGAAAAGCATGAAGCTACACAATGTAGGAGAGACATTAATTCTTCATATTCAAGTAAGTGTGATCATGCATGGAGAGAGGTAACTTGAGGTATGCACAAACATGTAATCTCTGTTAGCATAAGAATTCAGTTGAAAACATGTATCCAGAAAAGTCCAAATTTGCCATATAACTTGATGAAGCCACAAGTGTTGCATACTGGAATCAGCTTCAGGTATTTGAACAATATTGTTACCAGGAGGAAGTACATAAATAATTTTGTGTTGTCAAGCATTGGAAGGGAGAGAAGCAGCAGAAGCTATATTCTTCACTAGCTTTTCACTACAGTCTTTCCTGGATTTATTGTATTGGAATATGCATCACAAAATCAATGGTCGATATGGGACTTAGAGTCATTTGAGGTGGTGTAGATCTTAAACCAAAAATTGGTGTGTGTGTGGGGGGGGTGACCCCAAGAAAACTCACTTTCACTAACTGACAAATTGGCCTTAATTTCAGCCTAACGAGAGACATTCCTATTGTATTAAACAGGCTGACAAATTCTCTGAATCAGCAAGAAACTTATTAAATGAAGTGATTTTTGTTTTTCTAAGGCTTCAGTCCCACTGAGCATGTCAGGGACAGTCTTGTAAGAGGCATTACACTTTGGCCAGTGACCCCAGATATTAAAAATACCATTAAAACATTTCATTTGCAATAATTGTCCAGTATAATGCATCACCTTGTCAACACTGATTTTTTGCATGCAATATCACTGCTATGGTTTCCTTTTAATTCACACTGATCATATATCATATCGATGTAAAATATCATTACCTATAAATGTGCACATTTACCTCTACCGTATGGTCAAATACTTGCATTTCAAACCACACTACTAATCAGATAGTGAATTGGCATAAAAATAAACTGAAGAGAGTGAAATTTATTTCATAGCAGTGGAATTTTGACTGGTCATAACCATAACATTATCAATTTTGATGATCTCTTGTTTTTAAAAGTGTTCTTAAACTTGTAGCAAGATGCACACACACATTTACATCTTTCCATACTAACACTTAAAAAACAGTTCAACCTTACATTTTCTTCAATAATTTTTACAATGGTTTAAAACCACACAGATAACATGAAAACATTAAAGCACTTTTTAGTTCCAAAATTAGCTGTATTTAGAGAATTTACACTTATGAAAATATCTGATGATTCATGTTGTCTAAAAGCTAATAATAATGTTTATCATCCCAACCCTCTTATGAACTCTACTGTAAGTTTATATAACACAAACAAATTTCATAAAGATATTTAGGCCATCATCATCTTCCGATTTTCTTTCTCTTTCCATTTCACTTAGTTAATTTAAATTTGAATAAAATTTGTTTATTTATTAACAAATTATGTAAACTTATACATCAAGGAATTTCTCACAAAACATTCCAAGTGGTGATTATATAATTCAATATTACTATGAAAATAAGCACAACACATCTCACAAGTAAATTCTTTCCGAAATGGTTTTTTTTTACAGGAGTGTCGCTGATGTCGATAGAGGTGAGTTTTTCTTGTAATCACGATACCACACCAGCAACACTGAAAGTGTCCATTAGGTAATACTATAAACCTTTGTTCCTTTTTTCCTAGAATGTGAAAATAAAAATGTTGCAATAAAAAGTACGAGAGAAAATATGATGCATAAATAACTATAAATAATATATAAAGTAAAATGTACAATGAAACTTTGTTCCTGTTAACTCATAAGTAGCATGAGAACAAATAACTAAAAATTATGAAAGTTTCCAACAAGAAATAATTAAAAACACCACCACACCACCACCAAAAAAAACATTTTTGCACACTTTAGTTTATTTTATCATGCAAGTACACTGTATGCATGTGTTGAAAATCTGTAACAAAAATAATCTTTGAGTTAGTAATGAGACTTTAATGACCTAGTCATGAAAAAAGAAAAACACACAATAAAAAGACAATTGCAGCTTTTTTATTGATAAGCAATAGAACACAAAGAAAACATAAATACATCTTTTAATACTGCTTTTCAAATAACTAACTGACAGATTAATAATAATTACAGATTCTTACTATCCTGATAAGCAATTACAGAAAAAGGAAGTAAAACTAAGTGCTTCTTTACAGGTAACATTATGAAGGCTACACACATGTGTATTTATGTATATATCAATTCACACACATTTATGCAACTTTACCATCAAACAGAAATGTTTCTATACCTAAAGTATGAAATCTACATGTGATTCTTTGTATAATGGTTCTGATTTCTTCAACTACTGATGTAATACAACACAATGACCATCTGAAACAAATGGTCAACTAGCAGTTGCAGGCTCGATCAGGTCTGCAAAGGTACTAAATGTAGCCCATTTGTTTAATGATATTTTACTTTGGCTAAACTAAGAAAACAAAAAGAAAATAAAACCAAGCAAACTAGTCCAGCCCTGCAACAGTTCTGAGAACTTTCTTCAAATGACAATTCAGTTATTTGTTCAAAACAACATTACTAACTAAGGATATACAGCAAAGAGTAGAAGATACAATTTAAACAACTATTCTGAACATAGTCTACATGGTCATATACTTGTAGCCTTGGTAAAAAACTTGCCCATGTGCAAAAAGAAATTGGCCATCCTTGATCTAAAAAATAAATTTCTTTTTGAACCTATATATTCCCCAAACTTCAGTGTGGCATACCTCAGAATTTTGAAAAGTTCAATGTAATTTAATTATAAAATTACAAGTTCAAAATTTACAAAACATTCTTTTAAGAAATATTATGGATGACAAATGTCTGGGTTTATGAGACAGACAAGGATCTAGTCAATATGTCTGAGAAAAGCTTCAGTACACAGACTGATATGTTGTCCACCTAATGAATGGCAGAAGTAATCCAAAAGAAACTCAAACAAATCATCTTTTAAAACCTTTATGTGGAACCAAATATTTCCTGTTGTTACAAGCGTAGTACTTATCTGTCTATAAATATATATAACAATATCTCTTTGCTAACACTGCAAACTAATCATTCTATTATAACAGTGTTAATGACACTGAAAATTTAAATTATGGACACTGAGAATTAAATCATTAAATATATAAAAGTACCTAAAAACAATTGCAACAAGCAATGAAATACAAAGTTTTCTCTGTTAGGTGGAAAACCTACAGTTTCAATAGAACTAAATCCAGAATAGTTAAAAATATATTTATAACTTTTCCTACTCTTTAAAATCTTTTATATTTTCTTTACTTTTTCAAATATTAATAATTCACCAATATTAAGGTGGTTTCATCCAGAAACTTCTATCAATATTTGCCTTTGAATCACTGATTAGTGAAGACTATACATTAAAGAAGTCCTCATGAAACAGACTGGTTGATGATTTTTCAACTGCATATCATCTTGACAACAAGCACCACACGAGTCACACATAAAGTCTTTTCTAGCTGGTTTATTTTTACAGTAGTGACGCTGATGGCGATATAGGTGATTTTTTCTCGTAATCACAATGTTACACCATGAACACTGAAAATGGCCATTTGTTAGTACCACAAATCTTTTTTTCCTTCCTAAAATGAAAAATAACACAAAAATGACTAATACAGTCATAAGAAAAAACTGAACAAGTAACAAATGAATGCATCTTTGTCCAAATATTGACCTGCACAAGTTCTTTATACTACATAATTTTATAATGCATTCTTGCAACTTTTAAGCACAACTGGGATATTCAACCACAAGACTTAACAAGTTTCAGTTGTAACAAGTGTTTTAATGCTTGACATGAACCACAAAATTAGTTTTGAAAATGTAGTACCATGACTGAATGTGTTTAAAATTCACATAATTTGTGAGCAACAGAGTACAACAATGAAGGTTCCCTTTTTTTCTTTTAATTATTCCTTTAAAACTGATACTTCTTTTACAAGTGTAATAAAATTTTGCAAAGCTAAAAAATTTAAATGGAAAAATCATCTTTAAAACACTTCATACAATGTTTAGTTTACTTCTCAGAATCAGATATAATTACAAAAGATGCATTTCAAGGAAAGTTCAAGTGCTGGTACAGTAATCTGGTAATAAGCTATCCACATGACTCTATACTATGTTCTTTTAAATAAACTCATCTTCCTTTCAACAACAGAGTGATAAACAGAACATTTTTATTGATAAACAAATACAGTGTTGTGAAAACAAAGTTTGTTTCCCTTTACAGGAAGCTTAAAAGCTTGCATAACAAAATTATATTTCAATCCTTATAACAAAAGAACAACACTTTCATTTAATGAAAGATGTATTCTGAAACTATACCACAAAATTCACATGCAGTGCAATATTTTTTTGGGATACAATGCTGAAGTAACAGCGTAATACAAAGAATGTCTTGTAATAAGTTACTGTTTACCAGGCTAAGGAGCCACTTAACTTTACTGTGGTAATCGTCACAGTAGTTTAAGCTTTAGAGCATTAAAACATGAGGTCCTACCAGAAAAATCACATCAAATTTCAAAATGTGTTTCAAAAAAGTGCTGTTCTGTTACAGTTATACATCCTGTATTTTGTTAATATTTAAAAAAATAATTTAAGCTTTTAATACTGCATTTAAGAAAAGCAGCTCATGGTTAACAAAAAACCAAAAGCAAAAAATTATCAGTCGGGTCTTTAATTATAAACTTAGAAAATGTGCCATTTATATTAACAACAAAGCAAACATATTTTGATATGTACATGTAAAATGGAATATTCATCTATTTGATAAGATTGGTTTTCTCCCTCTTCTGCTCTTAGCAGGAGATACCCCATGCTGCAGAGACAAATGTCTTTTGAGATTATCTGATCGTTGGAATGGTTTGCCACACAAAGAACAGTTCAGAAACTGCACAGGGCCATGTTGAAACTTCATGTGTCGTTGTAAACCCGAAGAGAAGTTAAATCCAGCTGAACACAGCAGGCACATGTAGTTCTTTTCTATAAATAAGTATTGAATCATTCAATCGGCTCAGGAAACATTCAAAGTTACAGCAGGCAAAAAGAGTAGAATTTTGAAAATGATGGGTTGTTCATATTCTTAGAAACACAGAAGAGAATATTATAATAGTTACAGGAATTGCTGATGAATATAAGGCAGCACTTTGTCATAGTACATTCATTTCTTTGGTTAAAAGGAAGGAACTTAAATCATTACAGAAAAGTGTACCTATACAGTAACTTACAAACCTATTTTTGAAATATTAACTTTGTATGTGCATAAGTGTCGCTAAACAAATGTTCTTACTCATGTTAACACATATATATTAAGCATGAACTATGTTTGTATGTGTACACATGTTCTACTTGTTACAAAAAAAACAAGCAAAACCTATTAAATGTTTAACAACAAAAAATTTAAGTATTTAGGCCTCAAAATACAAAAATGGGTTATGTGTGTAAGAAATCCAAACAGCTTCCTTTATTCATAACAAATACAAAAACTTGGAAAAACAAACAAACCTGTTTTACTTGGGTTCACCAAGCCTAAGACTTTCACATCTTTTAACCACAGAAAATATTTCTTGGGAATAAACTTTTCATCACATTTAATAAGACCAAAATAATACTTTTAAAGTTTGCACTTTCAAAAGTGGTATTTGTTGATAACAATTATATCTTTGTATAATCTAACAGTGTTTTAAAATCACCTTCCTTCCAACTAACTTCATTATATTATTTTTCTGTACAACCACACCACCTACGCCATATATTTAATCCACTACATGTATAACATTATGGTCACAATGAGCAAATTCTTGAATCATATTTGAATATTTTTTCTCAAGGTATGAAGATAGTTTGCTTTGCTTTCCTTAGAGTAAAGCCACCTGAAGATATTTGTGTGCTCACCTTGGAGAATCAAACCACAAATTTCAGTACTGTAAATCCATAAACTCATCACTGTTCCATCAGGGAATGAAAAAAAAAAAAAAAGAGAGATAAAATGCAGTATACGCACACAAACACAAAGAAAAAAAACATGAACAATGAGTGCTTTTACCTACCAAGTGTGAGTTGTAGCATTTAGTGAATACATAACATACGATATACTCAGAGTATACTCTGTTATATGTGCACCATACACTATAACATATTATCTCCAACAGATTTTAGTGGCAGAAAATATAAAATATCTCAAAAGCTTTTGTTTTACAATGTTTTCTCAGTAAATGTCAGGATATGACTTTTCAGGTTATGTTTGCAACACGTTTAATCCCAGTAGCAGTAGGAAGTGGCTGGACTTAATAACAAAAAACAAACAAATAAAACATTCAATGTAGGTGCTAAAACCTAAATAGCAAATACACCCAGCACAGTAGTTTTGGAAACAGAATATCTCTCTTACAAGGATATTAACAAATTGCACAAATGTTTGATTAAAGAGGTGCTTATAGACACCATCATTAGAGTAATAAAGAACTATTTTCAAAAATTCTCAGCTTAAAAGAATCAACGAGCTCCAACAGCCACGTAAAAATATCTCCAACTTAAAGTTTGGTTATTTTATTTAAAAACTTTAAATACACAAGATTTTCTTTGTCTATTTATCTTTTCTTTTCAACTACTATTTAAGATACTTCCTCTCTACATGTGAGAACTGCTATACATGCATGCAATCAAGAGCAGTAATTAACTTTTTCAAATAGTATTCAATATTCTGAAAATAATTCTTCATTTCCAGGTATTTGAAGAAATTTCTCAGAAAAGATGCTTCTTTGGAAGAATTATGAAAGATCAGAAATTAAAATGAGTGATATTAACAATTATTATTACATGCACTTGAGCAAATAACTTACAGATGCTCAAATTTAACAATTATTGTTTTCTGTATTTTGTCATAAGACTGGAACTACAAGCAGGTTTCCTAAGTCCCTTTTCTACTCCACATCCAAAAGTAAGTTTTACACCATGTTAATAACAATTTTTGTAAACTGAACGAATGGTTAAAAAAATGGCTATGTTAACTGCATTAACAAGTTATTCTTTATGGTGTAAATGCAATACATATATATACTTACATATACATATATATAAAATGGTTCAAATTTATCTTTCCTTTTGTGAAATGTAATAATTAAATAAAAAAATACATCAATAAAAAACATTTGAGTTGGATTATCAACTGTTTAAATCTGCATGGTTTTAAACCATGCATCAAGCCTCTTCTTTCATAGTTGCCATTTTATTGGTTGGGGTGAGAAAAAAAATTCCCTGGCCGCTGCATTTGCTGAACATCATTCTACTAGACTTCTTTCTTGGTGGTATGTTTGTTAAGGTCATAGTCTCTCTCACACCTATAGCAAACATCATAATGCTAAAGAGCAGGGTAATGGATGCCAATACTACTTTAATTGTGAACACATGGCAATGAATGTGGACTGATATTAAATATTGGTCAGACATGCAAAGAGTCACTGATGATGCACACATAGAAGTCTACTAATGTGCCAATAAAAACTGTTTGAGTTGGGCTACAAGATGTTGAAAGAAGAAAAAGAATTTTTTCTGCTTTTACTTTTTTTTCCTTCCTTACTTTGGAGAGCAGTCACCTTCCCACAACTGTCTACAAACAATGAAGGATGAAATAGATGTGAGATGTTGTAATTTGAGCACCCACATTTTGCTTTACTAATTTCTATTTTTGATTATTTTAATAGTTACTTATTTGATTATTATTATTTATGAATTTCTTCATGTGAGATTGGTGAATAGAGGTTATGATTGAAAAATGGTGTATCCCCACCACAATGTAGGTCCAACTTCTTCAGGCACCTCCAAAACCTAGGGCACATTTTATATCTCACATTACAGCCTGTACTCTGGGGATCCTTATAACTTGTGCATTGTTTTTTATTTTTGTTTGGGCTTGTTTTTGTTTATTAGAAAAAAAATATAATACATACTCATCCTATAAATTTTCATAAAGTATGATGTATCCAAAAGAGTTATTTTGAGGTAAAATACAAATAAAAAGTGCATAAATGCTAATGCAACAACTTATCACACTTTTATAATATTACTTACAAACAGTTCACTATTGTTCTCCATAACTGTTTGAAAATGCTTAAATTTTGGGTCTTGTTTGAAAAAAACCATTACATCTTGATCAAAATTTGTAATAACACTGTTAGAAAATCTAAAAAAAGTTAAGAAAAATGGAGTTCCCGTAATATTCCTAACTCTCTTTAATATTTATATAGAGGAACAAAACTTATAACTTCCATCCTTAATTTTCCTTAGATATGCTAAACATTGTTACAGCTATCACCACATAATCTAGTATGATTAAATACATAAGAAGAGAAGTTATTTACACACACACACACCTGAGACAGGATGAGTTATTATAATATATCTAACTCAGAATTGCTAGAGGATTAATTAACCCTTTAATGCAGTTAACAGGATTCTTGTCTGGCATGCATGAAAAAACAGATTCAATTGGGTTCATGCAAAGCACAAAATGGCAACCAACATGAAGCAAACTTCTTGGAACAAGATTATCTCTCTTTGCATTGCTCATTCTTTTGTAAAACAATCCAAACGTTCACAGAAAAACAGATTTGGATTTGTATATTTTAATTTTTGTTTTTTTTAATAAAATACTAACATTTTTATCCTGGTGCAATATAACTGTCTTTTTTTGAACCTAATTTAGGTACTTGTAGTAGAATACTCATAGGAAAATACAACCCAATGACAAGACGCAATGGTTTTAGAATATACGTGCTGTATATTCTAAAGTGGACCTATAAATACGGAGAATGCATTTTCTTTCATGGTACTTTGAAGATCAAACTGTAATTCATTTCAGTCCCCCTAAGACGAATATTATTTCAGAAAAAAAAAAGAGAGATTTCTCAATCAATAAAATACTCTTCAAAACATCCTACAATGTGGTTATACTTCTGGTAATTGTTTACTAAATTAGTACTAATGCATGCCATGCATGTGACAAGTGAAACAATAAAAAACTATAACACCCATGTTCATATGATTGATCTAAAGAACAAACATTTTCCCATGATGGTTCCTTCAGGAATCAAAATATGCTCCCTGACAATAAGCATAAAATTATTACCAACGTATTATTTTAACCAGTAAAGTTTAACAACAACTCTTTTTAATTCAATCAAATGTGTACATGCTCATGAGCATTTTTCACTAAATATTTTTAATAGATTAAAAGGCTATCTTTAATTTCAGCTCTTCTCCGAGTTGGAAACCTTGACTTATGCCAAAACGTAAGACTAATGTAATTAAATCTTATTTTACATAATGATGGTGCAAGACAATCACTTGTGACAAACAAGCAATGAAAATACAAACATGACAAAAATCACTTATTATTCTTGAAAATTATTTACTGGATCATTTAACAGCAAATGTTTTATACAATTAAGCCCTATTAAAATTAGCTTCAGTGATTCCATGCTGGTATTTTTTATGTGACATGAGATTATCAGGTCGCTGAAACCCTCTGCCACAAATAGGACAGATTTGGATGACTGCAGCGCCATGTTTAAATTTCTTGTGACGACTCAATCCAGAAGAAAAGGCAAACACTGCATGGCAAGTGTTACATCTGAATCTTCCTCCTAAAGTCCAACAAAATCATAAACTTAACATTTTCTATATTCATAACAATTAATGGATGAGAAACAACTACATCTACTGTTTTTCCTCTTTAAATTTACTTTAAAGTGTACTTTAAATGTATTTACTCAGCTGTAAGGAAAAACAGTAATGTACAAACTAACTCGTACACAAAACTATATATTTTAAAACAATGATAAAAATTACAGCAACATTTGCAAACAAGTCTTTGAAATACAACAATTAGTTTGGGGTTCTTCATGAAAATAAAACATGTATCCACCAATAACAAGTTCCAGAAATCTGGATAAGAAACTAGCATCAATAAAAAAAAATCTATGAAAAGCCTGCAATGAAAGAAATGTTACTTCCTTAGAGAATATGAATTTTCTTACATTTATGTCATGATATTCAAAAGCATGCAAGATCGACAAAAAAAAAAAAAATAGAGAGAGAGTAAACAAGTCTTTGAAATACAACAATTAGTTTGGGGTTCTTCATGAAAATAAAACATGTATCCACCAATAACAAGTTCCAGAAATCTGGATAAGAAACTAGCATCAATAAAAAAAATCTATGAAAAGCCTGCAATGAAACTTAGAGAATATGAATTTTCTTACATTTATGTCATGATATTCAAAAGCATGCAAGATCGACAAAAAAAAAAAAAAAATGGAGAGAAAGTAAAGACCGTAAAGCTAGAGGCTTTCAAAAAATGGAACTTTCCTTCATCAGGGGTAAATAGCAAATGACCATTGAACCAGATATGAGATGAGAGAACATAAAGTTCACATATGATTTGTAAAATGACAGGAATCAATGAGAGAGAGTAGATTTGAAACAAGAATAAAAATTAAAACTAAAAAACACAAAACAAATATATAATGGAAAACAAACTGTACGAAAGCTAACCATTTTTATTATTTTTTTTAAATACAAAATAAGTACATGGAAATAAGGCATGAATAATAAATATAATAAATCAATAGATCACTAATTATACTTTATCAAATAAATAATCAATTGAATAAAATTTCAAGTTTCTTTAAACTGTTTCATATTTATAGGTTAGAGAAAATATCTGGATATATTAATATGTCTTGGCCAACAGAATAACACTACACAAAACAACAGTAAGTCTTGCATTAATCATAGAACAGAAGGAGTAACATAAAACTTGAGGAAAAAAGCTACAAACCTACATAAATGAGGTATCTTTTAATTCACAAATAATATTGTAGACAACCTACCTACACATGTAAATACATTCCTGCAATGTAGATTAGCAAAAAAAAAGGTTTATTTACAAAATAAATCAAAAAACACCACCAATGATTGAAAACTATTCCTCTTCCAAATAGTCATTATGGTGTGCTAAACAGAACACAACAATCTTAGTACAAAATGTATAGTCTTTGTCAACTTTGAGGTACAAATGTTTGTGTGGTCTCTCAACAGCCTCAGAAAAACAATTCCTAAAAATTATAACACTAAGAGAATGATTAACAAAAACAAACTAAAAAGTAAATTATCATTTATTCATTAACAGAATCTTGTTTCTAAAATTTCAAAATACATACAATTAACAGTTTTGAAATCATGGACTTCCTTTCAAGTCTACACACATTAACCTAAAGATGACTGGTAAATGAGAGATGGAATCATTGTGAGATTTGCTTATGAAGCATTGTGATGATAGACCTTTATATGAGCTTTGACATCACCTGGCCAACTAAATTGTTTGAAACAGTAAGAACAACTGAATTTTTTTCGAAATGGTTGATGTTTTAGCTGGTGTCGCTTGAAATTATATTTGTTTGAAAACAGCTGCTGACAGACTGTACAAAATCGATCTAAATCTGAAGAACATGAAAGCTGGCCTGTAGATTTAGGTGTTATCCAAACTTTCTGACCTGGAAACAGAAAGCACATAAATATATGTGTGTTTATATGAAAAGCTTATCATTTACTCACTTTGACAACCAAATTTGATTAGATATTGTGTTTGTATATGATTAGATATTGTGTTTGTATTTTGTGTTTTATCACCAAATTCTCAAAAATGACACATGTATGCTACAATATTGGTAATACGCATCAATTAAGATTTTCAATTTTAAACAGACTGACACACTAAAGCAAAGCATACAAAAATATTTGGCATCAATAGGATTGTATATCAAGTAATATTCTAATAGCAAAAGAAGTCGCTGTTTCTCAAGTAAACAAAAATATCAAGTCAAAATAGATTGTTAGAGTTTTATATAGCAACTCTTGCTACCAATGATGTTACATGTATGCAGTAACAAGATTACCAAAATGTATTAAACATCAAGTTTCACAAATTGCAAATTTACTCAAGTATAACAATAACATCAATATTTTAACAATGTATATAAACAGTCAATTAAAGCAATGGCATTAAAATTAATTGAATATTATTATATTTACTTGGTACATAATTAAGTTTAAAAATACCTCGACAAAGTTCTCAAAACTCAATCATGAATACTAAAAATCTCTTAAAAAAAGATTTTCCATAATAATGAAAAATTGGTGAGGAAAATGAACTTAGTTGTGAATTAATATTACAGTGATGCTCTTTCAGTAAGAACGATTTTTAATTCTTAGAAGAAAACAAAAGTACAAATGCAACAACACAAAGTTAGTTGTAAATTAGTTTGGTTGAGTTTCATGTGGTACATAAGAGTAAAAACAAAAAAAGTAGCTTCCACTGATAGAAATACTGTAAAGATTAATTATGAATGAGAAGATGATACTGTAGTGTTGTTCTTCTTGTGTAAACCTTTCCACAGTACTGACATGAGAAGTTACGATGACTCCTGTGTTGGTAATGTCTATGTGCTGACAATGACTTTTTTGATGAATATTGTTTTCCACAGATATTACAAAAAACACGCTCGACTTTTCCTGTTCTTTTATACTTTGCCTTTTTTCCATAAAAGCCTAAATATAAAGAATAAGACAACTACAATATAGAAAGACTATTGTTTTGAACATTACACAATCTTAATTTCACATAGTAAATTATTAACACAGAAAAAATACATAACTGTTAAAGCTCTCCTTAAAAAATGTTTATTGCTGTAATAAAATAGAAGTGTTCATTTGAAAACATTATTAACATTTTGCTTTCTTTTGAAGCAAAGATTAAACCTGTTCAACTTATTTCTTTTTCGTGTGTGTTCCACAAATAACCAAATGGCTTGAACAATTGATTTGTACAAGACAATGTATAAAACACATTCACATAATAATGCTGCAATCTTTTATGTTTTCATATTTGATAGCCACTAATCAAGAATAGCAAAATAACAAATAAAAACAAAATAAAATAAAAATTTTAGTTTGAAAGTTGCAGGCCCAACATGTAATGAACAAGTTAGTTTTTTTCATAATTTACTTTGTACATTACTAGCCCTTGCAATTCTTAATTTAGAAAGACAAAAATAATTTAAATAATTGATAGTTCATCAATACAATAGTGAATTGATTAGTTTTTCAAAACTGGCAGTGGCTTTTAAAATGTTGGTAAGTTAATTAATACTTTGTATAATTATCACACTGGTAACTAGTCAACTACAGATCAAAGAATAACACAAGCCAGACAATATTAAACACATATGTACATATATTAACATTTCAGTTGTTTTGTTTTTTTTCCTTTTCTTAGACTTACAATAGTTTGGAAACACATTTTTCATACAAAGTACCTCTGTAGTACAGAAACTGAATGTAATATATTTCCAGTGTCACAAATATACTATTGGACACCAAATTTGAATTCCTGAATATCTAAACTTGGATAAACCTAAACTCTCAAAATACCAATCTATCATCATACATCCCCAACTATGGGATTAATATATTATGTTTAGATATTAATCCTACCAATTTTATAAATGGCTGATTAGTGCATCAGTTTGAAACACTACAAGTAAACTGAACCAAGATATGTTTGAATTTAGTTAATTTTTACAAAAGATTAGCAAATAAATTTATAACAACAACTCAAGGATTAAATTGTTTTCAGTTAAAAGTGTAACAGTTATTCACCACAATATATTTCATGTCTTACAAGAATGATAAAAAAACAACTCATTTAAACATGTACTGATAAAAATATTTATTACAATTCACTCAAAAAATGGTTCAAAGCAGATAATAATTATTGTTCTATTTATTTCCTACTTGAATTGATAATTCCACAGTTCTCAAGTCAAATAATAGTTGTGATTAAGTAATAATCCATAAAAGTAATTTAATTTTATTAAAGTACACAGTTTTATTTAAGGGTACATTCTTATACTGAGGCATATTATTAAGTACATTTGCAGTAAAAGAGAATTGTAATACAAGTAAAACTTTTCAAGTAAGTTCTTATCTCAGTATCTTTCCTGAAGGTAGCAAAATGTGTAAATTTATTTCTTAAAAATACCTATACAAACAATAATACAAAAAAAAAAATCAGTCACATACAGTAAAACTATATGCAACTTAAGAGACAACACATTAGTTGCATGACTCCAATGCCTTTCTCAGATGTCAGTTTGTATCTTGAAATTAATAATGCAATAGCTACAACTTTTCATATTTTGTACCATAAAAATGTCCTACTTTACATTAAAATGTCTTTATCAGTTTGCTTAAATTCAACTTAAATGACATAAGCAAATTCAAATTAGGAGTTTTTTTTAATATCTTTATTCATGAGAGATCATACAACTAAGATAATTTCACACGTGAAAGAACAACACATTATGTAATAACATTACTAAGAAAAGAAATATTCCCACCAATAGTAGTCATTCATCAAAGATAAATTACTTATGAGGTAAATTAAATTGGTGTAAACATGTTTATATTTCACAGGAATATTAATCATAAATGTACAGGCCTATATACAAAATTAACATTTATCCTTGACAAGAACTTATCCTTGGCAAAAACACAAAATCAACATTCACCTATGCAAGTTAAAAAAAAATAATCTTCATCATAATTCTAATCAACATCATTCAACATATCTTGTGCTGAAATAAAAGTTATAATTTTCCCACCTTGAAAATGTATTTACAGTTGTTACTCTCTCTCCGCTTACGAGATTAGCTATTCTCGTTCATCGCTGCAAACCTTTTCTTTACGCATGGATCAAGTTTTTCAATATGTGTCTTGTGTAAATCATCATGCATCACCTCTCCAGCAATTGGAGCATAGTACATTTAAGTGGTCTGTCTGTGCAACTTCCTCTAGGTGCCTCTACTGAACTATCACTTTACAGTTTGGCAGAAAACAGAAGCACTAAAAGTGTATGGGAAGAAAAGGTAAGAAGTGTGAGAAGAGGGAAGTACCCAATGGAAATATATTTTCAGTATAGGAAAATTATAATTACCAATATCGTACTTCCCTCTACTCACAAGATTAGGAAAGAGCAGTATAATGGATTTGACGTGAGCATGACTGAGAGGGTCTAATGATGTTATGGAAGGCAACATCCCAAAAAACAGTAAAACCTAATGAGCAGTAAGTGATAAAACCAAAAGGGCATGGTAAACCAACAGCACCATTGAATTAAATCATAAAGGAGAAGGCAGTGCTCAACCAATATTGGTGTTAAAAAAAAAGAAAGAAAAAAGATCCCAAAATAGACCATATATTAAATGGATAAGATGAAGGAATTCTCCAATCTGACCCATCAATCCACAAGAGCTGCCTCAGAAAGTATGTACCAAGTAGGATTGGCCAACTCTGGTTCAGAATGAGCCAGAATATTACCCATCCATGTAATAATGAAATTGCAGTCCCTGACCACAAAGAGACCAATGAAAAAGCTTAGATACTTCAACAGAACATTTAAGGGGCTGAGGAAAGTCTGAAGGGAAGGGCCCAAGATTGTAGATGGACAAACTACAGAGAAGGTAGTATCATTATGTGCAAGTAAATGTTGAAGACACCTTGCTGTTATTTTCAACCTACATGAAAATGCCTATTCAGAATGAGTAAAGCCTCCTTGTTTAACTGGGATAGTTAAATGAAGCAGTTGAAGTGAGATAAATCAATTACTAGCTGCCAATTCCCCAATGTTCTTGGGAACAAAGAAAAAGGTGGAGATAAAACCCTTTGAAGGATGAGGAATAGGTTCGATTGTCCATTGCAAGAGCAATACCTGAACTGTATGTTACAGATGCTAGTAGTTCACAGGATCTGAAGGGAAAGGAGAAACCAGAAGTGAGGAAAGAAATGGGAATCAGAGAAATATGAGGCTCTGATGGAAACAAATTAGCTACAATATCTGGATGAAACGATGGTGAGCCAATGTCACCTGAGGCTTGATAATCTTGGGAGATTATCAATATTTTATGAAATCCCTAGGAGAAGTCAAGGGTGAATGGATCCAAGTCAATAAGGCATCACAACCTATAAGGTTTCAACAATAAAGAAACCACTTAGTAGACACCAGAGCTGAGGATAAAATGTAGGCTGAAGTGAAGGAGAAAGGATAAGGGCATCTCCAGAAACCCCAGAAAATTTCTGTGGAGAGCCTCAGATGGAAGTACATGCAAGAAGGATACCATAAGAAGTTGGTAAAAATAAAAAGTGAATAAGGATATTGGATTTGTGAATATAGACATACGATTTGGAAACTACCCTCCAAATTGGTAACAAGTAACCTAACAATTGTGAATCAAAAACTGAATAGACAGCATGATGTAATGAAGGGGTAAAATAATCAAAAGACTTTGGGAGGACATGACATGCCAATCCTTTCATGTAACTGCAAAGTCAATGCAGCTAAATATCAGGAGAGGGAGTAAAAACAAAAGATTGGGAAGATTGTTCATGTAATAAGGTAGAGCAAGGTGAAAAAGAAATAGGTGACAGGGATAAAACAACACAAACCAGAGTCATAAAATGCATGAAGACCAAATCAGGCCTAGGAAACTTTCCAGGTTGGGAACGAGAATGATCAGAAAACTTTGGAGGCAGAAAAAGATGATCAAAGACCATGCAAGTCAGCAAAGGCTCAGAAGTTACATTAGGACCCTTGACAAAGTCTGGATAAAGGTTGGACCATGTAGCATTCAATCACATCTCCCAACATAAAGAAGCAAACCTGAGGCCAAAGAAAAATACTAGTCATTGATGTTATCCCCCTTGGTAAGACCAACTTTGGAATGCATTGCACAGAAAGGTTTAACCACACTAAAGTGCAAAAATAAAGGAACTTAAGTGATAAATCAAATTGAAGAATAACCACTTTATGAGGAAAACAATGTCACACATGGAGCAATAAACAAATAAAAGAGCACCTTCAAACTCAAACACTATCAAATGAGAAGTGTTAGTTCAGCAGAGGAACATAGAGGGAGTCACATGCATCATGAGTGTACTGTGCTCTTATTGTAGGGGATGTGATGTGTGCTGCTTTATAGGGGACACACTGGAAATACTTGATTCCACTAAGGGGCAAAAGGACTTGTGATATGTATAAAGAAAAAGTTTGCATACAGGGGGTGGCAATGAACAATAGTTAATCATGTGATGGAGGAAAAGTACCATATCAGAAACTAAGGTGACTTAGAGAGAAGTTAATACTGCAATAAAAAGAAAATTAAAAGTACAACAAGAATGAAAATATTAAAACATCAGAATAAATAGAAATAAGGTCTATGAATTAATGAAATTTTTGGTTATCCATAAATGTTGGATAACATTTAAAAAATATATATAAAATAAAATGTCTATTTCCTTTCACTGGGCTATTTGGACCAGACCCCAAACCTAAACATTTATTCTTTTTCCATTTGTTAAGTTTCACAACTTATTTTTATGCATAGAAAAATGCTAGTACAAGCATTTATTAAATATTATATAATATCAAAAATACATCTTGAACAAAAAAAAATCAACTCAAATTATGTTTCACTTTTCTTTGGGGAAAATAATTATCTTATTTTCATATAACCATTTTTTTATGTCTTTTGAAAATTGGAGCCTTAAGAAATAAAAATGACACCTGGCTTCTCTAATTTTTTGAGAGGGCCTGTTTAAAAATAAAATTATGTATTCTGGAATGTACATTGGAGCAAGCTCACTATGTTTTCACACTATAATTTTCTTTTTTGTTGCTCTGTTTTTAGCTGATATGGTCAAAAGTGAAAAATGTTTTGGTCTGCCCCCTATAGTGCAAGTGGCAAAATAACAATGAAGAAAGTGTTCTTGGAGAACTCAACAGGGAAAACTACATTACTCAGTTCTTGCACTTAATGCAACTACTTTTGTGTTGGGGAACACAAGATCACCACCAAAGAAAATGTACAGATACATGTAGTTCCCCATGACTAAAAAATGCTTTAGAGGACATGTTTCTTTGCAAATACAACAAATTATTTATAGCCACCTTCCTTCAGTTTTTATTTGTTACTATTTGCCTCTTGATATATTTAAGAGAGAAATACATGAGTTTTAACAAGAGTGTACTTTAAAAGTTCAATGCCTGTATGAAAGAGAGGGTGCAGTCTTTGAGCATACTTGTGACAGATGTTTCAAAGTTAAGACTAGTCAATCAGGACAATTTTTGTATCATTTATTTGTATAAATTTGTTAATTTTTACATGTAGATTACTACACTTAGCTTACTGTACTTAGCTAAAAACAGTTGCACAATGTCAAGAAAGGTTGATAGTTCACCCATTAATACCTCATAGTTTTCCTACAAGAGCCCTATATTGTGAACAGGATTACTGTGATGTTTCTGCCTCTTCAGTCATTATATGAATTCTACACAGTTGTGCCCTCAAGAACGTACTATTCCGAGTAAATGCATGTGCCATGCCTTGAGTCATGCTGTCTCTGTTTGCAAGTGATAATACATAATTGCACTTCACAGAAATGATTTGTTAAATGCATCACATAGTTTACTGATATTAGTTCACTCTTTTATTGGTTTCTAAAATGATCCATAGGTTATGTGGAATATCTAAAAACTGAATCCTCTTAAAGTGTTCATCTGAAGGTTGAATTGTAAGTGTTAACATTCAGATAGCAACAAAATATTTCACATCTATCCAGATTAAATATTACAAATAGCACCATGTTTACCAGCACCAGATTGAAGTACAAATGATATTATCATATGCTTTAAAAAAAACAAAACAACTTTACAACAAACCCCATTTCCTCAATAATTGATGAAAGGAAAATTACTAAGGTATATCTCCTAACCTTCTAGATACCACCATTTATGACTCAAATGTTAAATTACATATATAAATTATCACATTTACTCATTAAGGAAATGTAATGTGAACAAAAACTGGAATAAGTTTTTTCTCATAGTTTTGATTTTTATAGAATTAATATTTGCTGTTACTAGTTCATACATAACATTAACAAATGAGTTGTGGCCATGAAGATCAAACATAGTACAAATCATAGGAATAAATTTGGTCATATAATACATGCAAGTAGAACACGAGTAACAAGAATGTGATGAAGATAGAATACCTATCATATCTTTTGGATATTTTTATGGAATGATCAGTTATTTATTTAGTGTCTTAGGACAGAGAGGGCAGCTAAAGACAGCATCACCCAAAATACCACAATAGGAATACACTTATTTCTGTTGGGAACCAAAGAAAAAAGTATTTTTTATCCAAGCTCCAGTTTTAATGATGATGCTGATCAATAATGACTGGAAGTGACTTACTCCATGTAAAAAAAAAAAAAGTTAACAATTTGTACCAATCCATCCCTACAAGTTCAAAGACAAAGTGTTGAGTAACCATATGTATTTTTTGTAGTTATGAATTGTGTAAGGTTGGAAGTTTAGTATTTTATGATACACATGATAACTTAGTGTCATCCACTGTATCTATTTATTTGTTTTAGAAACTTTGAATAATAAAAAAAGATCTTTGTTACAAGAAAATTATTTCATTATGGCAACTCACAATGTTTTGTTTTCTTGAGCTTAGAAACTTTACAGACTTGAGATAGAATTACAGAATAAGCACTGGTAATCTATTCTAAAACAAAGATAAAAATAAAGTAACAACTACAGCATTAATAGAACTACATATAATGACAATGAAAGATAAACAAAGTTAAATCAAAGTCATGGGAAGATGTTGTAATACAAGTAACTGTAATGTCAGTAACCAACACTTTTGTAACATTATGTACTTCACAGCTAATATACTACCTATTTTAATTTATTATTTTACTATGTTTCACTATGGATATTAGCTAGTTAAGACACCAGCCACTTTTGCGGTACAATCAAATTGTAAAGACTGGTGATTAAGTACCCAAGAGAATTTCTAAACATTCTTTTTCCTTATAATGTGACAAAATGTAAGAAATAGAAAAATACATGAAAATTTCCACACAACAAGAACAGCAAAGTTTAATAATGCTAATAAAGCCATGGGAGGTAAAAGCATTGAAAATGGCTGAAAACGTGTGTGTGTGTGTGTATGTAGGATAAAACTGCCATATAATGTTTGTGCATATCATATAATAATTGTTTATTTAATAAAATATTTACAAATGTACTCACAAGCCAAGACTCTCAAAATGCTGAAATATATATGAAAAACAACAACAACACTTATTACATTTATCGTTATTACAGACAATTACAATTAGAAACAAAATACAGCCACTTTTTCTTGTTTGATACGTGAATAATCTAAACCAAAAATGGTTTTTCGGATTAAAACATTATTACAAATAACATTGTTATATACATGCCCTGCAGTATTGATTCAATATTTATATGGCTTGCTAATTTGAAAAACTTCTAAATAGAAAAATTTTCCAATTTCTGAAAGAATTATTGCAACAACAACAATCACATTTGAATCAAAATTCTGAACAGTGATAAAATGTATATAAAGTAAAAATGAGAAACAAAATATTGCATAACATTATATATGCTTCTTCTTAAAGAAAAAAATATAAAGAACCCAAGCTTTAACTATGTTGATCTTAAAGTATATAATATTCAAGTTATTTAAGCATAATTTCTTTTAGAACAACTGATGTCATAGAAACTAAAAAGTATTTTAATCAAAAACAGATTTCATTCACAGTGATCTCTTACATTCTATTTCTTTATTGAAGCTAGCTTTTCAGTCCTCTTCTTGAATTAATATCAAGTTTGATGAACAAAGGTGGAGTGCATATTTTACACATATTCAAAAGTAGAAAACAGCAATATTATTTAACTCTCATTTTATAAAGAAAAAAAGCTTCAAGATGAAATGAAAAAATCAGTCTCAACACTTCAAATTTCCTAATAAAAGCAATAGTTAGATTACAAAAAACAAACAAACAATGAATTTAACTTTTCATTAAACTAGTCACTAGCACAACCAAAACAACTGCTGCTAAAGGTTTCAAAAACAAAAATAAATTAAAGAAAACTATATTTGGCAAAAAACTTTGAATAACAACTTGTCCAACAGTATAAGAAAAATCTATATAGCATGTTCAATTCATTCATTAAAAATAAATACTACAATTCAAATAAACAGGCAACATTTGGAACAACAAAATGTGTATGCTTTAAGATAATTACTTGTAGTAATACAAAAATAGCTCTGTAATGCTTGGTAACTAGTGGAGAAATTACTGAATATACGTATTTATATTATTCCTTTATTCTTGAAGTATCCCTTTCATTAAAAATAAACAAAAAAGACTTACTTGTATCATCTTAGGGTTGGCACTAAGATATCAAAAACCAATACAAATTTTAACCATCCAGCCTTTATATTTACTATATATTTCTGGCTACAGTTGCAACAAGCATACACCTCTCTTATCACTTAGTTCCCGATTCATCTATTATGATGATTATACCCTTTCTGTCTGGTAACTAGGTAATTGAGGAACACGTGCAATTTACCTTAACATTGTGTGCCTAAACTATGGAATCATAAGAGCATAAAAGACTGCATTTTCACATTGTTGAATGAATGTTGTTCCAGAATAAAACTGTAAACCTAAGAGAACAGACGTGAAAATATTAAGTCTGAACTAGTTTGGTTTGCTATAAATTTTGAGTAAAGCTAGACAAGGGCTATCTGCAGCAGCCATGCCTAATTTAGCAATGAAATACTGGAAGGATAGCTAGTCCTCACTACCCATCACCAACTCTTGAACTACCCTTTACCAATGAATAATTTCACTGACCATCACATTATAACATTCCCACAGCTGAAAGGTTTGTTGAGATGGGGATTTGAACCCATGACCAGTAGATTGCAAGTTGAGCACTCCAACCACCTGGTCATTGCTTGGCCTAGTTAAATCTGTGAAGATAAAAAAAAATAAAGCTTATTAAAGACACCTTGTTAATGTTTGGTTCTTTGTTTAAAATCAGTTTTTAACAGATACATATATGATGTGTTTTTTAATTGCAACATTTGCAAATATGAGCTATTTTTTGTTGTTTATATGTTCCCCACATCAAATTGTTGTCAAATTATATAACCTTAAGTTTAGATTGCATATAAGGCAAATACAAAAATATTCTGATAATTGAAGTCCTTAATTATCAAACACTACTTTCATGTTTATCTTATTCAAACATACATAAATTGGCTAAATGGTTACTTCACTTCTCTAATTGCAACTGTGATAGACTTCAACTAAAAATATTACCATTAACAACAACAGTGAAACATACACTATTTCATTCACACATAATCACCAATGTATTACTCTCTATTTTTAAAAAGAAACAAAATGGCGAGTGGATGGTCATTCTAGCCGACATCAGTTTTGTCAAGATTTGCCAAGCAGAAAATGATCAGATTATCTTTTAGAAGAAATTTTATTACAAACCATTTTGTTCATTAAAACGTTTTTTTTAAATGTGTGAGGGTAATTCCAAAATATGTAAAGGTAATTTGAAAATTTCCTTAAAATGAAACTAAAACAAAATTAACTGAAAACTGTGTCCCATGTTGCCAGAGCACTGTACTAATCAATGAATTACATGTAAACAATTAATGAGCTTGTTAACAAGTATAACTCATCATCTGTTTCTATCCAGTTACTTTCAATTTCATGATCTTTTTCAACCTTGTTCATTAGTCAATTAGATTTGCATTTCCCCATTATACATTTTTTTCTTGTTAGGAATCATCTATCATTAATTAGAAGCAATCTTTTGATTTCTTACACCAACCAGCCTTTTAGCATGTTATCCCAATTCACTAACAGTAAGTCTAGTCTCGGTTGTTTTCTGAAAATTAGAAATTAAAAAGCTTTTTTTTTACTTCAACAGGTAGCAAAACCTCAAACATAACTATATAATGAATAAATTTCAACTTTTGTAACCACTTCTTGATAAAATGTTGCCTAGAGTATCCAACATACAACATCATGAACACACACACAATGGTGTATATAATACTGTATATCTCAAATATTTAGAAACAATGAAAGATTTTAACCCTTTTCCAATGATGTGTCATTCCAGACAATTAAATATCATTCTAAAATATTCATAAATGTGTTTACAACAGTATTGAAATATTGTATCAGTAATAATGTTCCTCAAAAGTTCTGTAACCAACCAAAAGAAATGAAAACTCACAGCTCATTTCATGACGACAAGAAACCCACTTGAAGTAAAAATGCATCTTAGAATGGCTGGTGTGGGTATTAAAACTTACATTACAATAGAGAACAATGTTTTTAACCTTCTTAGGTCATCTTCAGGTTAACAAAGGTAGTTTGCAACTGACCGTTGCTGGGTTGCGTCTTAGGGACGAGAGCGTAAATGGGTACGGGACTGTTTGGAGCATTGCAGTTAGATGATAGACTATTGTTTAGTATAGATATAAAAGTGTTCTTTTATATTGGTTTAACTTTGGTTTTAGTTGTTGTATAAGGACTGCTTTGATTTTCCATTTGTTCATATTTGTTTCCCTACTTAGTATCTGGGTGTTTTCTCTGGTTATGTTGTGTTTATTTGATTTGCAGTGTGCAAAAACATGTGAAAATGTTTTTTTTTGTTGTTCTTTGAATCTGGGTTCCATTTTTCTACTTGTTTCTTCAATATAGAAGTCATGAGAGTTGTTGCACTGTATTTTTTATAAATAATGTTGATGTTATGTTTGTCAGTGTAGTTTTTACATCGTACAAACTTTAGTTTTGTACCTGGTTTTTGGATAAATTTGGTGTTTTCTGGAATGTTGTGTTTTGTTACAAGTTATTTCCAAATGTTGGTTATCTTTTTTACTGATATCAGGAATATATGGTATGCAGCAGTGTAAGGTTTTGCAGTTTGTTACATCTTGAGATTTATTATTGTTTACTTAGTCAAAGTAAAAAATCTAGTCTTCTGTATATTTTTAAGTAATCTAAAGGCAAAGTAGAATAAGATTATTTTACAAAATGAAATTTTTTATAATTATAACTATCTTACAAGATTTGAAAACCCTTAGGGAATCAATAAGAATAAAACTAGGAAGTCAATTTATATAATTTACTTAGATTCTATTGTTAACTAAATGTCGCATACTGTAGTTAGCTCAGGTAACGAGTCAAAAGCTTGTGCATTAAAAAATGTTGAATGTCCAAATAAATTACTTCATATAAATAATTTAGTTTTATTGCATTAACAATTTAACAATGTTAACTTCTTCAAACTAGCTGCTGTAATATATTTTGTAAGGTGATAGTATGACATGCACAAACATTTTAGAAATTAGCCGTGTAGCACTGTAACCATATTTTTAGTATTTTTTACATGAAAGAAGACAGTCTTGTGTCATAATATTTTGGATTAATTAATGTTGTCTATTATTTAACATATATTAAAGTTAGGCATCAATATGTTAAGTTATTAAAATAGAAGACTAAATTGCTATAACTGAGGTAGATTCTTGCAATGATTGAAAGTAAATAAAAATAACCATTGTTATAAGGATAGGCCAAGCAGATTGTTTCAGAACAGGTCTAATCTACTTATCACTACAAAAACTTTACATGATAAGCAAAGGCCTTTTCATGTGTCTAGCATAATTCTACTGTTTACACTAGAAATTGGGAGCTATAATTATTTACTTTCCTAGCAACAAGCGCATGCTAACAATCACATGCTATCAACGACCACTTGATAATACTGCCTAAACTAAATACCTTTGATCCTATCTCAGTCTGAACATGTGCACTGATTGATTGAATTGAGAGAAAGAAGAAAAACACGAGTGCTGAATCTGCCACTAAAATCCCAGAAACAAAGTATGATTTCAAAGAATGTGAAAATAGTTTAGGACTTACAAGAATCCAGAACTGTTCTTGATTCAAGTTCTATGTAGCACATCCTTACACATAAATAAAATGGGAGAAAATATTAGATGCTATGATGAAATTTTAGTTGCCATGGTAACATGGCACCCAGGAATTGTCAAGGTTTGGAGTAGTGGAACATTTTTCACATTGCATCTTATATATATGTATATATAAAAAAAATTAAGAAAAAAATTGTGAGAACTTAAACTAGTAGATCTCGTTACATCGGCATTTTAGAAATTTAGTGCAATTATTTTTTTAATCTTATCACAATTTCATGTATGTATATAACACATCATTCTGTATAAATGCAGGCTTTAAAATTTAAATTCCTGAATTATTTAAAAAAAAAAAAGGAAGTGGGTTTAAATTTTTTCAGTGCAACAATAGCTATGAAGAACCAAACAGCCCCTCTGTATGTTATGCTCTATTAACAGTCTTTTGGCTAAGAAAAACTGCTGCCAGTCTCAATGGCCAATTATTTTACCAATACCACATACAACAAAACAGCCATTTCTTGATATTTGTTTATACCTTTTTTTTTAATAAATTGATGAACATACATGAATTAATGGAGAAGAAACATCCATTTACTTTGGTTTTATTAATGTAAAAGACATAAATTCCATATATAACTATGTTCATGATATGGATTTGATCTCCAACTAAGTGAATGTTGATTACTATAATTTGTCCTATAGTTCTGCCACAGTTTCATATAAACAAACACTTTAATATCATTTGTTTATGGCCACCAGTGGAGAAACAGTTCAGTGCCATAATGCATCTGTTGTTAGTAATTTTTTTACTTCTTCAGAATGCACATGAATTTAACTACATGTTGCTGCTCTCTGGACACAATTTTATGAAAGTTTAGATACACGTTGTTTTTAATCTTATTTACTTTTCAAACATTTGTTTTTCATGAGATGCACAATTTCTACTGATATTATAAAGTAACATTTGCTTTGAATGTAGAACTTAAAAATCTCAAAGTAAAACATAACCCATGGCACTACAAATTCTATCCAAAAGTGTTTTTCATAAGATACGCTTTTTATGATACATAATCTGTTTGTTTGTTTTTTAATTTTGTGTAAAATTACACAAAGGCTTTCTGCACTAGCCGTCCCTAATTTTGCAGTGTAAGACTATAGGGAAGACAGCTAGCCATCAACACCCACTGCAAACTCTTGGCTACTCTTTTACCAAGGAACAGTGGGATTGACCATCACATTATAATGCTCCCACAGCTAAAAGGGTGTGTTTGGTGTGATGGGAATTTGAACCTGCAATACTCAGATTACAAGTCAAGTGCCTTAACTGCCTTACCATACCTGATATGTACATTACTCTGAAAATTTATCTAACTTTAAATTTTACAAGACATTAGCACATCAATCCTAAAACACTACAGTCAACATTAATACCTTCATCATATTATCCTTTGTGTTTTTTGAAGGTTAAATAAGGAAATGCAGCAGCATTCCTTTATAGTGGTTTAAGTTTGGTTTGAGTTGTTGATAAGTAGAACTTCTTTCATTTTGCATCTGTTTATACTTGTTTCACTACTTAGTATCTGGGTGTTTTCTATGGTTATGTATTTATTTGAGTTGCAGTGTTTAAAAACATTTTCTACATTACAATAAGTAAATGGTACACAAGTGCTTTTAGTCTAGTTTTTAAAATTATGTATGCCTCTTTGAACATGTCAACCTTTCTCTTTTAATGTAAATAACTGATAAACAATTGCACGTATATTACTAGTCATATTTTTCAATTATGTACGAATGCAGTTATGATAAAATATTCTACCAGAAAATAATAAACTGGTTGACATAACACATTGCAAATAGTTATAAAGAAATTGTTTTTGGTGTTATTATAAAGGTTTTGTTGAAAATAAAAAAACAAACCAAAAATTATTTCATGAGGTATAATTCTTAGATAAAGAGACTGTCATTTTCTTTTAATGTAACAACAAGAATTAAATTAACATTAATCAATCCAAAATATTATAGTACAAGGCTATCTTCTTTCATGTAGAAATACACTTAGGTAAGTGTAGTGCAATCAACTTTGTCTATATCAGTCAACTAGCTTTTGAAAGAGTCTTTGATTCCTAGTTATTGGTTTAACCCTAGTACACATACTCGAACAAATTACGTTGCCCACACTGGGGGTCAAAAATGACCCCCACCAAAAATATTTTAAAAAAATTTATTTTCATATAAGCAAAGTATAAATTTGGACAAAATATTTATTCTATACAATTTATGCATACACTCTGGGTAACTTTATGGTCATTGCAAGCCATTTTACTACATTTGATACACTTTGAAGAAGTTATTTTCCTTGAATCACGTGCGCATATTTGACACCATTTCCTAACGTTCTCTTCAGCAACTTTTTGTCTTTTTGGAGGGATTACTTCATTTGTATCTTCTTCAGGCAGTAATTCATCAGTAAGCAACTTCAGAAATTCACGTCTTGCTCTTTTTTGGTACTTTGATGCGAATTCTGGATGGCACTGGCAATAGAGAAGGTAAGCATTGTATGCGGCAGCATCAAGAATGTTATAAAATAGTGCCAATGGCCACCTTCTGGTCTTTCTTTTTGTGGAAAATAATCTAACTATTTGGTCTAGTGTATCGACTCCTCCTTTGATGGAGTTATAGTATGATATTATTTCAGGTTTTCCTGATTCATCATCGATTGAGGGCTCTCTATGCAACGTAGATATGAATATTCTAGAATGCTCGAGAACATTTATAGAGTGTTCTAGAATGTTCTATAACACAAAATTTCATATCAATATATTATTTGGTTGTTTACCAGAAATGTAATTGAGTTTTTTAAACGGGGGTCAAAAATGACCCCCAATGTGGAAAACATGAATTTCAACATTAGACAAGGGGTGTAATACCCCATTTGCATAAAATACATGTTAAACGTATTAGTATAGATTAAATTAGGTACATTTTTAGGCCCGAAAGTCACACCTTTGATATTTCTATAACAACTTAAACACAAGTGGGCCCATTTTTGACCCCCACCGTGTGTATGAGGGTTAATGGAAATGCTAATTATGTTAAAAGCAATGTGGAGGATTATCAAACTTGCATTTTAGTATATGTAGATATAACTTTGAAAGCTTACAATACAAAGTGTTGGGGTCATAATCTGAGTATTTGAATAAAGTTGTATATATATTCTTAAAGAGAGATGACTTGATATAGATGCAAGAAAAATCCTAACAAAAAAAAATTGGTTGAAACATACCAAAAACTATAAAAGATGGTTTAAAATATAACAAAATTCTGAGAACAGGTTAACTCCCAAAGGATGAAGCAATTACACATAGCAGATCAAATACAAATGTATTATGTGATTGTTGAACAAATGCTCTTTGTAATACTACAAAATAAAAAATAAAGTGCATTAATAACTTAAAAACATACATAATATTATTAATGTACTTAGGTACATAACAAAATAATTGCATGGATTATTAAATAAATTTGTAACTTTATTGTACAAGCATTACAATATAAATAACTTACATGTTAGCTTCTTGCTGTTACAAATAGCCCAACTGTCAAACTTACATTTATTTATCACAAGTCTGGCTACTTAGTCTTTTAAATAGTAAAATGTCTTAGGCATCTTACATAAAAGTGTATAAAATCAATTTATTGGTATTAAAAAATTAACTATTTTAAAATATCTTTATCAAATGTCACTGCAACTACAACATAAGTGTAAATCATCTTTGTACTAAAACCACAAAATATAATTCATTTATGAAAATTTAAAACTGGAAAAAGCTTTTAGGTTTGGTATTAAAATTGCATGTACCACCTTGAACATGTCAACCATTTCCTTTTAATGTAAATAACTGATAAACAATTGCATGCATATTACTGGTCATATTTTTCAGTTACACACAGATGCAATTATAATAAAATATTTTACCAGGAAATAATAAATTGGTTGACATAACACATTGCAAATAGTCAAAGTTCAAGTAACTAACATATTATGTGTATAAACAACTGTAAACTATTACACTTTATATTCACCCTTTAACTTTGATCTATCAATTCCAATTCATTTTCAAATGAAAATACGTAAAAGTTCAGATTCCTGAAGGAAAAAAAAAATATTTGGTACTGCAGGTAATTTATTATCCTTAAGAGCTACAATATAAGTTGTTTAAAGTACTTCGTGACTTCCAGAGTGTTACAAACTTCTTCCTGACACACCCAAAAGCACATTATTAACAACGTACTTATCAAAACCTTTGTAATGTCTTCAGTACAGAAAATACTTATTTTTACACAAATAAATTACATCCGTGTATTTGCTGTTTTTGTCCATTTGTCTTTTTTAATTTGCTACAGATTTCTTGACAGTCTCAAGCTATTTGATATAATTAAAGTGAGTTTTATGTTTTTAAAGTGAGTTTAGCAAGCATTATGATACTTATATAAGTTAATAAGCTTGAAATTTGATCTATGCAGGAAGTGCAGAAAACAAAGCATAAAAATTATTCTTGGTATTATGATTTCTTTGAAAATTCAAAACACAAACCAAAAATGATTTCATGAGGTAGAATACTTAGTTAAAGAGACTGTCATTTTTTAAATGTGACACTGAGAAGAGAGAAAAACAATTGATAAATTTTCATCACATTTTTCCAGTAATGCCTACATCTGGAATTATGGTATGTACAGGTGTAATTTTTTTAAATGTGCCCAATTTTGGGTTACAAAAATAGTCATTTTAGTTTAAATTAAAATCCATTTTCATGTCACTATGACACTAGCATCACTAATTAATTGGACACACTAATAGAATATTGTGTGGAAATTACACTTTGGAATGTTGTTAGATGAAAAGCTTTATGTTTTAAATTTTTATATAACTATAGTGTATTGTTAATTTGAAGTTTTAAGTTACAACTCATTTTATGGTAACTCCTTGATAGTATACACAATTACTTTTTTAACTTAGCCTTCACTAGGCTTCCATTTTATTTACATATGTATATAAACAACATATAAGTGTAGTACAAACCATCGTAAAATTTATGATCTCACTTTGTAGTTTATTACAACTTACAACTTAGGGTAAAGAAAGCACTACTATTAGTAGCAAGCTTTGAAAACTGTTTGCACTCGGTTTTAGTGACTTAGTAAATTAAAACAGTGAACTTTAGGGTTAGGCACTAAAGACTAAATCCACTTTAAACACAAGTTTTACAGTTTTCATTGATTCAGTTTCAAATTATCGTTAATCTAGAGTTTTATATAGATGTATTTTCATAACATTTAGGTTGTGTAATAGTATTAATAATACTTACCATGAAGTATTACTTAATCGACTTTTCTTACATACATAAACCATGAATTAAACTTTGAAATGTTTCGTATCACCAGCAGTAGGCCTAATACTCATAACAGTATAGTCTTAATAAATTATAGGCCCAATATTGCTAAGATTATATTCGAAACTTGAAATGTAGCTGTATACCTAAATAACGTGAACAAAATAAACTTATCTCTCAAACAACTCCTTAAACTAAAACTTTTCAAAGCACTTTCTAAAGTAAATTTCGACCATTTTCTCTGTTTTATTACAGGTAAAATCCCCTAGGTTAATTTTTATTATCGAATATGAAAAATAATAACTACAAAAAAACTTATGAAAATTACAAAATAGCATATACAAAACAAAATAACTAAAAATTATTAATTTAAAACATCGTCAAAAAGTGCAGAAACCAAACTGAATCAAAATACAAAGATTATATTTTCAAGGCTACATCTGGGGACACTTAAAAAAAAAACTAGGCTGGACGTTATTTTCTCAAACAACAAATCTCTATTTTGATTCAACTAAAATTGATAAGTACTATTCATATGTTTTTCTCGTATTTAGGTCAATCATCAAAGGAAAAGCACAGAGAATTGTTCTGAGCAAACCATATAGTGATTATTGATGAGGAGAAACCCACTTGAAATAAAATTGCATCTCAGAAGGGTTAACCTGAAGATGACCTAGGAAGGTCGAATGTAGTTTTCTGCTTATCAATAAAAGTGTTAATAAGTATATCAGCCGTTCTGAGATACAGATCATATAGTGGTAACTTTTTTTATTGAGTTGTTGGCTGCAAAGAGATAGAAGTCATGGATCTTTACATGGTATTGACAAAAGTCACATGTCCAGGAGGAAGCTTCTTCTAGGCCAAACACTTCTTCCTCTCGTAACAGTGGCCGACTATTCATCTCAGTTTCAAGTCCTAGTTGCGAAAAATGTCATTTATATAACTATGAAGCCTTTAACTTTGTTGCCCAAGAGTAACAGTAAAGAGCAGTGCCCACTTCAGCAGATATAGCAAACTCTGTAATATATTACTTTCCAGTCACAACACCAAAATTTTCTCCTATTTCTCCACTCTGTGATATATTCAGGAAAAACTGAGTTAATTTTCGAGTTATTGTGTAGGTCTTTTTAATAGCCGAAGATTTATCAAGATAACGATCATGATTAAAGTAATACTAAACCTCTCATTAACTGAGTGTTAAATTTAAATGGAATGATGAGACTATGTACAAAGTGAAATGCAGAATTTGTGTGCTTTATTATTAACACAAACACAATGTGTGTATATGCTTTTCCTTGCACAGAGCAGTCACTTTTACGTTCTCTCAGTTGTTCCATCTTGAAATTCCTGTGCAAGTCTGTCTAGCTCTAACAATCTCTAGTTTGGAAGAAACGTTTAAGTTATCCATTACAGCTAGTTCTCGTTGTTATGACCTTGCACATCAGCAGAACATATATTATTCAATGAAAAAGAAAAGAAGAACACAAGCAGATAGGACCAAGTCACATTAATGGCTTTCTCAACCACGTGTTATGTGAAACGTACAAAAAATAGGTTCAGATTACATAATTTAGTATTACAAAAATTCATAAATATATAATATATTCATATAACATAAGACACACGTATGAAGGTTGTAATATATAACATTTACTTATGTAAAAGTATTAATGCACTTTTATTATCTCGAGATATCCTATCAATATGGATGTCATTAACTACATGTAGATACTGCATGAAGATTCAGAATTATAACACATAAATGCCCCCCAGTGTCTCAGCGGTATGTCTGCGGACTTATAACGCTAAAAACCGGGTTTCAATACCCGTGGTGGCCAGAGCACAGATAGCCCATTTAGTAGCTTTGTTCTTAATTCAAAACAACAACAACATAAAAATATCTTTGAAGCTATTAATAGATAGGTAAAGTTCGCGACTATTTCAGCTATCGTATTTTCTTTACTTATCTCAAACTTTAAAATTAATGTTAATGACTGAATTATAAAATTAATTATAAATTGTAAGTCATGGTGATATTTTCATCAAGTGAAACACAGGACACCAAGAAAACTAATCATATACATGAAGGGTTAACACAGAAATCCCCAGCAGCCAGTTATAAAATAAAATAAAATATAATCTGCAATAAATAAGTATATTTTTAACTCAAATATCTAAATACAATAAATCAAAATCAACATACGATACATGGAAATCATAACGCAATAATGATTGCCTGAATAATAAATAACATCGGGACAAAACATTTAGGCAATACACACAAAGGGTATACCAACCAAACTTATTTCTGAATTATAACTACTGGTATACTATGTTTTTCACTTCGAAAGCCTAAGTGACCATATAATGATTTGATATTGTAAATTATATGTCACATAACGTATAAAAATACCCGTTACCAATGATCTTTTTTACTTGAATTGTGCCCGGCATGGCCGAGCGCGTTAGGCGTGCGATTCGTAATCCGAGGGTCGCAGGTTCGCATCCCAGTCGCGCTAAACATGCTCGTCCTTTCAGCCGTGGGGGCGTTATAATGTGACGGTCAATTCCACTATTCGTTGGTAAAAGAGTAGCCCAAGAGTTGGCGGTGGGTGGTGATGACTAGCTGACTTCCCTCTAGTCTTACACTGCTAAATTAGGGACGGCTAGCACAGATAGCCCTCGAGTAGCTTTGTGCGAAATTCAAAAACAACAAACATTTATTTGAATATTTCAGTTTGAATAAAAGCCTGAAATATATCTTTCCCGCTATAAGAACAAGGAGACTAGGCAATAATTAATTAGTACAGTTAATTAATCTGTGTGTTTTTGAAGAGCCCACTAAGGTATAATCTATTTAATTGGAATTACTCATATGTTACCAATGTCAAAAGAGTAAGCTAATCACTGATAAAAAGATGCAAAATGGACTATTCTGCTATAAATACCACACTAGATTACATTTAGTGTTGGCAACCCCAAATACAATACATATATAATATAATATAATATAATATAATATAATATAATATAATATAATATAATATAATATAATATAATATAATATAATATTAATTTTCTATGCATTTCAGGAAGATCACCAGGAACGTTCTGGCATCGAGGCACAACATCATCACGACAGCTCAAGCACAAGGTCATGGGTTCATCCAGGAAGTTTCCATAGGCATAGGTTCACCAATATTTAGCATAAAACGTATACTCAGAGCTTGGAAAGTAAGTACTATAAAGTCATTTCAACTTATTTGCCAAAAATTCTGCTTATCCAATGAATCCAATTGTAACTACTCCCTAGTATTTTCATCTAATAATTACAACTATTCTAACTTTATATCAAATGAGTTTTTAGGTCTGCTCTGCAGAAATTCAGCTACAGTTAAACTACAAAAAGTGAACAATTATCAAAACATATCACACCAACGTTTTGTCACCGAACTTTACTTGATAGACTGAAAAATAAGGGTCAGAACATCCTTTCAGTTACTGATTTGTCAATCAATTAACTATCTTAACTAAATAATAATCACGATATATTACGCTTCTATCTGTCAAGAAAAACGAAAAGTGTTACATTCTTTGATTCATTGCTTTTTCAGTTAAATTAGTATCCCAACCACAATAATTAAACAGTCATAGTTGGTATATTGACTGATCATCGGAACAGGAGACCAGGCATGGCAAGGATAGTTCTCTTACTGTGAAAACACACCACTCTTTCTCCAGCTTTTCACTGACACAGCTGGTCTTTCTTCTAGAATCTACACTGAGAATAGAGTTTACATCAATACTCAACATTTCGTGTGAATGCAGCCAGCCACAAAAAAAAACCAAAAAAAACAACACTTCTACACATTGGAAATAGATTGTAAAAATCCCTGGTACACTCTAGCTCTAAGGAATACTAATTACATCACAGAATGCCTATTGTGTCTTAATGGTTCATAATGATGGCACACGTATTAATATTACATTTTCCAGTTTGTGATGGACAAGTGGTGCCTTTCTATTTCTACTTGGCACGTGGTGAGCATTCTTTGTTTGGTTCCTTTAGCTGTTCTTTTAAAGGTTTCTTATTGGTCATTTGAAACGTTTATTCAAACATAAATTTGTCATTTCATTTATGGTTTGACATCACAACTACTGTCATTACATTAGTTACTTCATAATGTTCAAGATCTGAATATTCAATTAATAGACCTGATTTCACAGGTTAGTATGATAATCCATTAGTGTTTTCTTGCAAGTTGTAGTCTTGCAACATGGTTATCCCATATGCAGATAGGGTTAAAAATAATTTGAAACTCCACTTTTTTATGTTGTTGTTTATAAAGAGAGTCAGTACGTTCTTCTATCCTATCTGCAGATATCTTCATTATTTAAATATGTACTCCAAAAAGATGAATTGGAGATAGTTTCAAATTGTTATTTTTGAAATGGTGTGGTTGTGAAGAAATGAAGACATCAGGTATGCCTGCTTCAGAGGATTGAGCTATAGTTTACCAAATTGTTGTTTCTGAAGTATATTGTCCTAAAATATTGAAGTTGCCCATGAACTCTGCATGGGAAGTAATTGAGATGTGAACAAGACATGTGACAAAATTATTAGACATTTCTTTTGGCCAAAAATTAGGCTAATTGATTTTCAGTTTTGTAAATTTGCAGTGCCTGTCAGTTGGTCGGAAAACATAACCAGAAAACTCCTGTTTCTCCTTTGAAACCTATTCCAACTTCGAAATAACATGTGATTGTTGATTGTGTTGAGCCTTTACCAAAAAAACAGATAACATTTATACTTCCACATAAAATATAATTTTATAATCATAAGTTTGATACATCCCTACATTTAGTTAGTGTCTAAATTTAAATTACAATTTAACTCAATTTCAGGCTATTTGAGATCATAATACGTAACATAATAAAATGGGGGCTCGTTTGAGATAAATCATAATATTTAACAGATGACAGATGTTACATGTAAGCTGATGTCTTGTCTCCAATGTTATTTACCAACTTATATATAACATCTGCCATCATATATATACATTGGAGAAACTAGAAGAACCTAACATAAAATAATAGGAGAATATATAGACTCTCTTTATAAACAATAACATTTCAGCGATGCATGATTTACTCAAATAGAAAACTTTTGCCAAAAAGTGGCAGTAGTAATGTTTGACAATACTACAACTCCAAGCAGTTCTTTCTTATTTGTACTGTGTCAGCATTGAGGAGCACTCAGTATATAGCTGGCATACATAACTATGTGCTTTACGACGTCATGTACCTATGGCAAAACCATACCACTTCACTGCTACTCGTATCTGTAATCTCACTGAGGATAAGCCAACATTGGCACATCGACCAATGTTCATTTATGTGACAAGAATATATCTTAACATTCATATATCTACAAAAAGTTGGTATCAACTTTAGTTTGTACATACAATGGTGTAGCTAGTTTTGAAAAACAACAGGTATGAACCATCGATTTTATGACTCAAAACCTAGAAAGCTGTGAATGTATTGTTTTTTAGAAAGTAAGAAATGGTCTTTGAATGATACACGTTTTGCAGGATTAGCGAACACTTCATTTTTACCAGCTATGTTGCTGATAAACTATACATCCATATAAGTACACACACTTCTGGTTTCCATTTCAAGTCTGTGCCCTTGGTGCACTACAATACAATTTTCATATTCTAAGCTGTTAGTTTAAATGTGAAACTAAGGAATGTCATCTACACAGGTGATAAATCTTTCTCTTTGCATTTATGTCAGTGTAAATTCCATCAACCACTCAAAAGTTGCAGGAGCATTACACTGAACAGTATGACAAAGAATTCGTGCAGTCCTTAAATCTGAAAGCAGTCTTAGGTATACCTAGTATACTTACATTGTCAAGTTCCACTTGCCAATATCAGAAGCCAGATCTAGTGTTTTGTACCAAAGGATGCCTTTCAATGCATATAGACTTTCGTCTATCCACAGTAGATGATTATACAAATCAGTGCTGTTACCTTTTAAACTGTTTGTCCAAACTTCTTATTCCTTGTCTAATGAGAGCACAACAGGTTTATCAGTAACTTATTGTCTTATCTTGTGACCACACATGATGTACATACATACCTTGTTCACAGTTTGATGGAATAAGTTGCCATAGTTTAATTTAAAACCTAAACAACAAGAATCAAATTTTTCCATGTGTTTCTGACTTACCAAAGTTATACCTGGTATCCATACTCACAAGTTTGTTCCTTATACTGTCTTAACATCTTTCCTACAATATGGCAGCCTTTCTTAGCTGCTGGTGTGCAACTTTATATGTAAAAGTTTGTTCCTGTTTGTCTTGTTGAGATTAACAAACTTTGCAAGCACATATGTTATAGCCTGTATTGCCTTTTCTAAAAGGTACTGCAACTTTATCTACCCTCAATTTGTACTGCAACTCAGCTGCAGTAGATGGTTTAGAGTACTGATTAGCAATTTTCCGACTCAGATCTGCCAACCAGTTTTCAATGGGATTACAATCTGGAGACTTTACTGTCCTTGGCAATCTTGTAACGTTTTCTTAGTTAAAATAATTCTATAAAATACGTACATTGTGGACAATGGCATTGCTATCCTGTAACAAAAGTTATTACCAAATCTTGTCCCAGTATATCGTCTCCATGTGATGCTTGTAGGAGGCGCCATTGACGTTTTTCTGTATAATATGAAGAGCAGTTTTCCACCATGATGAATACCTGCCCAAACATGTACTGCACCCCCTCCTGTAGGAAAGATAATCTTCCCTTATCTGTTCTTCAAGCAAACAATAAACACGAATCATACCATTAGTTTTAAGAAGTATAAACAGGACTCATTTGAAAATATGACATGTTATCATTGTCTTAACTGTAAGTTGGCATGCTATCTTACTCGAGCAACATAATTATGGTGATGAATTCTGGTTATCATTGGTTATGCAAATAACCCATTTTATATAAGAACTTTGTTTGGTCAGTCTCTCATTTACTTGTCTTCTGGATACCCTGGAACGATGAATGTGTTCATGTCATTCTTGTTGTAAGGTGTTGTAAGATCTCTCTCGACCTTGATGTATTAACCTGATCAAAACACAGCTGTCTCAGACAATAATGTTTTGCATCCATTAATATATTTACTTGGAACAAAATTTTCTGTAGTTCAACAACATTTGAAAATTCTGGATACAGCATACTGGGAGCACCCAACTGTTCTGGCAATGGACAGTCGAAAAATTTGATGTTCTATTACTTCTGGCACGTGACGAGGTCAGAGGTACATCAAGTACCAAGAAATTGTCCAAACAAAGCATTAATCTGTTTCGAAGTAGTACATCAAAAACACACTCTATCACACAAAACATATATGTATGTGTTTCCTGATAAACAAATACCTAAATCAACTTATACAGGCCAGAATTACAATTCTTACATGTTAGTCCAATCATACGCTACCTTCTCTGTTATTACTCGAGAATTTACTCGATAACTACTTCATGCATGTAGACAATAACAGCAACATAAAACAGTATGCCAATATATTATCTACGTCTGTAGCTACAGCTACCTCCACAAGGAAATTTAACAACTTAATATCCATAATTGTAAAATGGGACTGGAACTACATCACATTTCAAACAAACAACTGATTAAGCTAGTGGTGCATCTTTTCTGGGCAAGAAACAATGCATTTCGTTTCTTGGAAACATAACTGCATTACATGGTTATAATTAACTGAGATTGGGCCATAGTATACAACTAAACATCACTTGAGCATTTGCAGGCAATGTGAATCCCTTCTTAACGTATATTTTTCCAATTCACCATTTTTGGCTCATCTGATTGGCAATGGATATTTTTCCTATAGAAGTATAGTTTATCTATTACACAGGCAAAACTGACTGATAATTTACAAAGAGGGCTCATTTCCTATATTTCAGTACTTGAATTATGATTCGAGAAAACTAATTTTGTCTAACAAATTACACCACTTACAGTCATGTGAAAAAGTTAGGACACCTTATGAAAGACTGTATTTTTGTAACATTTTTGGATATATAGATATGTAATCTCAATTTTAACAATACTGAGAGATTATAGGAATGTAACTAAACAATTAAAACTGAAGAAAAGGCTTTTCAAGATCTTCTGTAAATGTAATTCTACAAAAATGCATATTCTAACTGAGGAAAAGTTAGGACACCCCCACATTTATTCCCACTTAAAATAGCTCAACTCACACACTGATGTATCACACCAGGTGCACATGATTAGAAGATCGTTACTCAGCATTTTGAATGAGACTTGCCCTATTTAAACCCCAGACATTTAGTTTGGTGTGCTCCTGACTGTTGAAGTGAGAGTGAGCACCATGATGAGAGCAAAAGAGCTGTCTGAGGCCTTCAGAAAAAACTTATAGCAGCTTATGAGTCTGGTAAGGGATTTAAAAATATCCCAAAAGATTTTAAAATCAGCCTTTCCACTGTCCGGAAAATAGTCAACAAGTGGAGGGCTTTCAAAACAACTGCCAACATGCCCAGGTCTGATCGCCCAAGCAAGTTCACCCCGAGAGCGGACCGTAAGATGCTAAAAGAGGTCTCCAAACACCCTAACATGTCATCACGGGACCTACAGCAGGCTCTGGCTACTGTTGATGTGAAAGTGCATGTGTCTACAATCAGAAAGAGACTGCACAAGTTTAACTTACATAGGATGTGTGCAAGTAGGAAACCTTTGCTCTCCAAAAGAAACATCAAGGCCAGACTGAAGTTTGCCAGAGAGAATGTAGACAAAGACCAGGATTTCTGGAATAATGTTCTTTGGACAGATTAGTCCAGAATTGAATTATTTGGACACCAGAACAGAGGACATGTTTGGCGTAAACCAAATACAGCATTCCAGGAAAAGAACCTCATACCAACTGTGAAGAATGGAGGTACAAGTGTCATGGATTGGGGCTGCCTTGCTGCAGCAGGACCTGGACAGTTCACATTCATAGAATCCACCATGAATTCTACTGTGTATCAGAGGGTGCTTGAAGATCATGTGAGACTATCTGCACGAAAATTAAAGCTGAATCGGAACTGGACCCTGCAACACAACAATGACCCAAAACATACCAGTAAATACACCAAGTACTGGCTGAAAACTAAGAAATGGAGAGTTCTGGAATGGTCGAGTCAAAGCCCAGATCTTAATCCCATTGAGATGCTGTGGGGTGACTTGAAACAGGCTGTACATGCAAGAAACCCCTCAAACATCTCACAGCTGAAAAAATTCTCCATTGAGGAGTGGGGCAAACTTCTTCAGACCGATGTCAGAGACTGGTATATGGCTACAAGAAGCGTCTCACTGTAGTTATTTCAATCAAAGGGGGTAACACTAACTATTAGGGGGTAGGGTGCCCTAACTTTTTCCTCAGTTAGAATATGCATTTTTATAGAATTACATTTACAGAAGATCTTGAAAAGTCTTTTCTTCAGTTTTAATTGTTTAGTTATATTCCTATAATCTCTCAGTATTGTTAAAATTGAGATTAAATATCTATATATCTGAAAATGTTACAAACGTACACAGGCTTTCATTGGGTGTCCTAACTTTTTCACATGACTGTAGGTGTAGTTAAAAACATGCTGTTTCATTTAGTCTATCAGAATTTGCCAAAATAAAATCAGTAGCAAGTGGCTATATACTTGCAGATCAATATATATATATAACATTGCATAATTTGTGAAATAAATCTATTAACTTAAGTTTACTTAACCTATTGTTTCACAAGATATCGTCGATCTGTTTGTCATGAGAATCATTTCAAATTCTTAATTTTATTCAACGCTGATTAATATTTAAATGTGTTTTGCGAATATAAGCAATTTTAACGAGCTGTATTAATTCAACATTTTATAAATGGTAAAAACGAAACAGCATAAATTAGTATTTTAAGCATACTTAAATATCTAAGTGTCTCTATAAAATCCCAACTCTACCCATTTTAAAGAACTACCGATAGATGGCAACCCTTTATCAGTTTGCTATTTTGAATTTATTTTAATTATAGTTTTAATAATACCCACACTCATCTTCTTGAGAATACGCTTTTACTTCAGGTGGATTTTTCGTCATTACGTTCCTAATTTATCAGTGTAAGACTAGAAGGATTGTTTTTGTTTGGTTTTTGAATTTCGTGCAAAGCTATACGAGGGCTATCTCCTCTAGCCGTCCCTAATTTTGCAGTGCAAGACCAATGGGAAGGGAGCTAGTCATCACCACCCACCGCCAACTCTTGGGATACTCTTTCACCAACGTATAGTGGGAATGATCGTCACATTATAATGCCCCCACGAATGAAATGGCAATCATGTTTGGTGCGATGGAGATTCGAACCGTGCCTCTTAGATTGGGAGTCGAGCGCCGTAACCACCTAGCTATGCCGGGCCCACTTCATCAGAATTTACAATAAAAGCATTAAAAAAAAAGTGTAGAAAATATTTCATCTCAGTTGTAAAGCGTATACAATAAACTTCATGGGTCTGGCATGGCCAAGTATGTTAAGGCGTTTCACTCGTAATTCGAGGGTCGCAGGTTCGAATCACCAAACATGCTCGCCCTTTCAGCCGTAGGGGCGTTATAATGTTACGATTAATCCCACTGTTCCTTGGTAAAAGAGTAGCCAAGAGTTTGCAGTGGGTGTTGATGGCTAGCTGTCTTCCCTATAGTCTTACACTACAAAATTAGGGACGGCTAGTGCAGAAAGCCTTTGTGTAGTTTTACACAAAATTAAAAAACAAACAAACAAATGTATGTATCATAAAAAGCGTATCTTATGAAAAACACTTTTGGATAGAATTTGTAGTGCCATGGGTTATGTTTTACTTTGAGATTTTTAAGTTCTACATTCAAAGCAAATGTTACTTTATAATATCAGTAGAAATTGTGTATCTCATGAAAAACAAATGTTTGAAAAATAAATACAGATTAAAAACAACGTGTATCTAAACTTTATTTCCAAGCTGCTCTTCAAAGTTACCAAACGAGGAAAACATTAAGATAAGTCAAGGGGTAAAACCAAAAAATATCACCAAATGTGAGAATCAGTGAGAGCAGGTTTAATCACCATCCGTGTTTTGATACTAAAATATTCCAACATTACGAATACAAACATTATTTCTGAATCTTACGATCACAAGGAAAATACCTTTTTTAAGAATATTAATCAAATACAACTGACCCCTATCCCCCAATAGTATTTTGGTATGTCCGCGGACTTATACTGCTAAAACCCGGGTTTCAGTTATTGAAAGAAAATAATTAAAAAGTGTTAATTTAAAAAGAAGAATAGGGATCGTCAAAAATGTGAAGTTTGTAGTTTGAAGCTCACAACTAAGGAGTGTTAAAAAGTTAACAAATTAGGCGGGAATTAGTGTCTACGTTATTTTTTTTTAATCTACGAATCGCTATTTCTGCAGTAGTTACCGATTTTAATGGAGTCAAAATGCCGCTTTTAAAATATTAGTCAAACACAAGATACAATACCAACTTTAACATGAGAGAAATAAATATGAAAAATATGAGTTACACAAAACATTACGTTAAAAATTCCTTTATACATAAGTTAACTTATTTTGATTAAATTAATAGTTTAAATTAAAATAACACAAACTCCAAATTACAGGATTTGCTACGTTTAGATATAAGAAATAAGAACTTGTGAATACTTGTCATTTTGTAACTTAAGAATTAACCCCTTGAATTAAGGAAAAATAATCTTAGAATCAGATGGAAATATCCGAACACCGTTAAAAATAACCTAACTTCAAACAGAAAAACACCCCAAGATAAAAAACAAGGCGTTTATAGTATATCATGCCAATCCTATGAGAAAAGTTATGTAGTTGAAACCAGAAGAATTGGTGTTTATTTGAATTTAACCACAAAGCTACACAATAGGATATATATGCTCTGCCCACCACAGGTAACGAAGCCTGGTTTTTACGTTGCAAGTCTGCAGGCATTCTGCTGTGCCACTTGGGTTAAGAAGCGTTGACACGAGAATTTCTGAACACAAAAGAAAATATAAAACGTGGAAACCAAAACAACGCAATTTTTCTTCATCTGAAAGATTCTGGCCATCAAACTAATTGGAAATGAACAAGAATTATGTAAAAAACGGATAACCACATAAAAAGTAGAATCATCGAAAGTTTCTTAATCAAAAGCCAACATAACTTTAACACCTCTCAAGATCATCTTAAACTTTACAACTTCCTGACTTCTTGTGTTCTTAAGGGAATTTCGAGATCAGGGGTCATGTACGCACTTGTTAGCCAGTTTTTCTTCTAGAATAAAACGTGAGACAGAAGAGGAAGAAAAAACGTATTTTGACAGTTTGTTCCTTGGTTTTTTACTAAAGTTAACTAAACTTCATATAATACGGAGCTGAAACTGAGCTAAAAACTGAAATCAAACATAGTTATAAATCATGGGTTCTGAAGACCTTCATGTTATAACACGAGCAATAAAATCATATTTTACTGTTACATGTGTTTTAACTCCTAATTAAGCTAATCATTTATTTGAACTAAAGATTCGTATTATCATTCAAATGTGGGAGACGATGTATTAAAGAAGGTTACTATAGGAATGAACTTCTTTGACATCTGCTGTATATGTTATACTCGTAACATTAAATCTACTATTCTATATTTCGAATTTTAATGTGTCAAAATTCGGTTATGTTTTTAGAATTTAGGTTTGTTTAAGAAGTCCTAGTATATACTCAGATCAGCGTTTATGAATACCACCCCTAAATAGATTTTGCTACGTTAAGCGACTTCTATGTTTATCTGGGATACTTGAGACTTAGTAATTAGGAAGTTAAGCGTCTCTCATGTCAAACAAACATTTTTACGGTTGATACAAAATCTCTTCTAAACGTTTCCTTGATATTTTTGTTTGTGATTGTTTGTTCAAAAAGCTAGAGAGGATACTATTTGTGTGTAGCTGTTCCTAATTTTGAATTGACAGATTAGAAGGAAAGTATCCAGTTCGGAGCACCCACTCTTTGCTGCCCCCAGTGACACAGCGGTATGTATGCGGACTCACACTGCTAGAAACAGAGTTTCGATACCCGTGGTAGGCATAGCACAGATAGTTTATTGTGCAGGTTTGTGCTAAACATCGAAACAAACAAGCTCTTTGTTTGGCTGACAGTAACGTTTGATAATGCAGAAAACTATTACAACAGTGCATTTAGGATAATACCAATTGATATATGCAAAGAGCTATGGAAGAGAGTTTCCTTTGTTTGGAACTTCTGCAAAGCTACTCAGGGACTATCTGTGCTAACCATTCCTAATGTATCACTGATAGACCATCTACCGCCATTTCTTGGACTACTTTTTTTTTAACCAACGAGTATTAGAATTGCCCGTGATATTATAATACTTCCATGGTATTAGGCAGGATTAGAGTAAGTCAATCTATTAGACTTTTTTTTTCTTGTGATTATATATATTTCTGTGCGCCAACAATACCAAGCGTGAAGCGCTCGTATACCCAATTTATTACTCACCAGGAACTCTAATCAGTCTACCCTCAAATTGAAATTATTTTAGGCAGGATTAAAGTAAACTTAAAGTAAAGGATTAGAGTAAAGAATTTAGGCTTGGTAAAATACATTAATCGAAAGGGTTTGACCAAGTATTACTAAAACTGTAAATAGATTTCAAATCGGTCAAAAGATGAAGGTGCTAATAGCCGAAAGTTTGTACTTGGAAAAAGCAAAAGCAATAAACAAACCTGGAGCCATTCTATTAACTGCTAAGACGCAGCTAACAATAACTCAGTTATCTTTACAGTAGTGCTACAATAAGAATTATACAACTGCCATTGGAAACAGGAAGAAGTATAGTTAAAGTTAGAAACACTGAATTGTTTTGACACTAACGTTTATACGCTAGAATATTTCATTCGTGGTTACTGGCTGCTGTTTTTAAGTTCATATTTGTCACGAGATGATTTAGTGCACGAAGTGCATTTAAAGCATGCATAAAAGATTGGTTTTGTCCACGCTGTTCCTAATAAGAGATCCTACGGTTAACGGAAGGCAATATAAGAGGTATTTTAAAAAATGCCTTCCACAATCTATTCAGTACACAGTTTTAAGCTAAGCTCATTTGCTGCAGGCTCACCGAGACACAAAAGATTTGTGGTGTTGGGGGAAGATGTAATCAGCACGAAAAGTCGTGTAATGACAAGGTATTGTAATGTTTCTCTTTACCATGCTCATTATAAAGCAAACCTGAAGATTGAATCTGTGAACGTTGGTGACCTGGCCATTTTGTCACTTTAGAAGTTACTGGCCTCACGTGCCAAGAAAGTATGTTATGAATGTGTTACATTCATATAAGTACGTCACCGCTAGTTAATATAATGATAATATATTTAATATTGTGTATTATTTATTTCCTTACAAAGGAAGTATATTAACCTTTTAACCTTGTATCACTAAAGTAACTTGTTACTCGTCCTTTTTCTTTGTTTTTGTATTTTGTATTACTTCACTTTTTTAGCTTTTGGCTACGGTGAAAACAAACTTTTATCAATCAAGGAAATGCAGTTACTTTCATTCGTAGATAGACAGGGTTGCAATTTTCCTAGTAATCACATGTTGATGGTCGTAAATACTGAATTTATCGGTTTTTGTCAACTATACTCATAAGGTACAGAGTCGACAGTTTTATTTTTTATTTTCACCAAATAATTTAGTTTGAATCTACACGTTCGCCATCTGCGCTAGCCATTCCTAATTTAGCAATGATAGAGTAAATGGAATGCAGCTAGTTAACACCACTCACTTCCAACTCTTGGGCTACTCTTTTATCAACGAATAGTGGAATTGGCCAGTTATAATAATGCCCCCACGGCTGAAAGGACGAGCATATTCGGAGATTGCGAGTTGAAAGCCTTAGCCACCATGCTAGCCAAATGATTAAGAAAAGGAATAATATGGAATGTTTGTTTGTTTATTTTTGAACTTCGCAAAAAGCTACATGAGGGCTATCTGTGCTAGCAGTGTAAGACTAGTGATCATTATCCACCGCCAACTCTTGAGTTGCTCTTTTACCAACGAATAATGGAATTGAATATCACATTATAACGCCCCCATGGCTGAAAAGGCGAGCTTGTTTGGTACGTTTTGGATTCGAACCGCGACATTCAGATTGTGAGTAAAGCGCCCTATCCCCTTGGCCATGCTGGGCCCCATATAGAATGACTCATTACCTCTAACACCTTTTCATTATGTAGAGAATTTACTATATCTCATTTAGCATTTGGACAAGTTTCAAAGCTGTGGTAACTTGTAGGCCATGTTTATAGTAACGCTAACTAAATCAACGTTAAAATAAACTAACTTGTACAATTTCATTGCTGATTGATCCAATAACCGAAATCAAAACAATGATTAATTTACTGCTAACTGAAATAAAAACACTCTGACTAATTCACCGCTAACTAGAAAACAATTTCATCTTCTTATAATCTTTTCATCGATTTTTTTTAGAAAATCTGACGTCAAAAATTTTAGAACTTTCTAGGCCTACATTGTTGCACCCTTCGATCTTAACGTTGATCACCTTCTGAAATTACAACATAGCCAAGTCTAGTGTTGTGTGGGTGTATGTTTTTTATAGGAAAGCCATATCGGCCTAACTGCTGTATCCACCGAGAGAAATCTAACCCTTGATTTTAACATTGTAAATCCGAAGACTTACCGCTGTTCCACCCTGTACTATTTAGTCCATAGTATAACATTAGTTTTACTAAAGATCTGAATGTAACTGTGTAGTTAACGTAACAGATTGCAGCAGTGGCGTATTTAGGTGGGGGTTAGAGGGGGCTCAATTCCAGGGGCCATTGATAATTTTATTCTATGTAAAGTTACATTGGATGTAGGGCGCACAAAAATTATTAGTCACTGGGCCCACCTTAAATCCGCCACTGGGGTACAGATCCTAGATTCAAAACACGATTGAATTTTCATTTATGAACGCATTATAAAAGAAAACAACCAATCTCATTTATTCGATCTCATTTAAATCACTGACTACCGTATTCTGATTTCCAAGTCGATCTCTTACACCTTCACCCCCAGGATCATCTTGCATGTTCCAGCTGTGTATTTATGTGTGTGTGTGTGTGTGTATGGATGTACATAAGTATATATTTGCATGTACGTATATATTAAGTGTATATATTTTTTTCCTCGCGTTACAATTTCCTTATTCCATGAGAAAGGTGAAGGAAAACTGATTGACCTCCAAACACCCGAGTATCAATTCCCAAATTTCTGTCTCGATTATTGTAAAATAACTAGTTCCAAGAGCCGGACAAAACCCTTGTGGCGGCAGGTGCTGCTGACTGACTGCCCTCTCTCTGACTATTATTTACAAAGTGATAACTACATTTGAATTTTAGTAAAGTCTATTTAGCCCATAATGGAATAATATCCCGTCCTGGATGAATATTCCAATTTCAAACTGTGCCCGATGAATAATCATTTGCAAATTTTTAAATATTTCCTGTAAAGCGTGTTTAAAGTCTTTTTTTTTTTTTGTAATCTCGAAACATACAAATATTTTGTATACAGATATACAGATATTTTGCTATTAATGACTTAGTTTCAGAGGTAAAGTATTACTTATTTTACTCTGCAACAATCACGTTAAACTAATTTTAGTTGCACTGGTTATCATTAGTCTTTGTAATCAACGCAGACTATTTTACAGTTTCTTTGTTTTTTTGAATTTCGCGCAAAGCTACACGATTACTATTTGAGCTAGTCGCTCCTAATTTAGCAAAGACCAAAGGGAAAACAGCTAGCTAGTCATCACCACCCACCACCAACTCTTGGGCTACTCTTTTACCAACGAATAGTGGGGTTGACCGTAACATAATAACGCCCACACGGCTAAAAGGGCGGGCACCCTAGCAATCCGTCTATGCCGCATCTATTTTGTAGTAGGACAGTACACAATTACTTATGTGCATGTTGTGACGATTTATTACAAATTTCATTTAAAATTTACTTCTTTTTTTTTAAGGTTCGAAATTAAATCAAATATATTGAAGATTGGATAAAAAAAAATATTTACCTAAATTAAATTAAATAGTGATTTCTATACTGAGGATTGTAACTGAATTTTTTAAATTAAAAGAAATGAAGATACTTGTATTATAAAAGTTGTTATTAAACTTCCTTCTTATAATGTTTTTATTGATATGCTAACTCAATTGCCTTACAATTTTATTAATTTTTTATTACACGTATGTTACTAAACCTTAACCCCTTTGCCTGCTTTCATGTCACGATTAACAATAATGACCATAAATTAATGACTAACATCATTAGAATCTAAAGTACCCACGCCCATTACTCTAGATAACATCTATATGTCTATATATATAAACATAATTCGACATGATATTCACCGCAGTGCATAAATTTTCTATTGTATGTACAAAACATAGAAAGTAAAGAATGCCTTGGAAAGGCTCTTGTTAAATTGAAAAAAAACACAACAAAAAACATTTCCTTCTTACAAGTTGAAGTTTTTCTTTCACGTCACTTATTATTAGCACGTGTTTTCATCCAAGATAAAATAATGCCTATTAGTTTGCCCTAAAGATTATACTTGTAAAAAAAAAAAAGTTAGTTCACTGCAAGTATGCGAAAATTACGTTTTATATCTAATGGGTTTGTTGATCCTGATGCCCTGCGCACGTGTTTATTCTACAATGCTATAGAAACGTTGCTTTCAATAGCAACTCGATTTTGCTACTGGTTGGAAGCCAGTCACGCGCTACAACCCCCCTCTTGTGCTGTAATGAACAATATAAATCCAGTTGGAGTACAGTAGTGACCTCTGTGGGTCAACACACAGATATAAAGCTAAGAGTTGATACGCGAGAATGATCATCTATTCCAGCTGCGGGCTGTGTCTACTCTTCATTACATAACCTGAAAAATGCCCTCATTTTACGAGAAGAACAATTTATACTGAGGCTAAACGATAACCACAGGCACACGAACCGAGCGTCTTATGCGTGGGAAGGATATTTATAACCGCACCTGTAACGCCTATAACCTCCTTGCCTCCCTACGCCTACAGCTATTTCGTGCAACTAGCGAAGCGAAAACATCATGTGCGACAAACAAGGAAGGGTTAATGGGGAGGAGTTGTTGGAAACAGGCCTTAATGTAATTGTGCTAAAAATTACATATTGGCCTCATTGTGTTTCTGATTTCAACAGTAGTTTTGTTTGGAAGCTAAATTGAACTATTGTTCTCTACTTTTGTCGTTTGTTAAAGCAAGCCTCAAGATCGTTATCATTTTCCCCCTTGTTGGAGTTTTTTTTTTTTTTTTTAAGAGAGATAAACAATAGAATCATTCGGAGTTAGTTTAAACTCCATTCCAAAGGTAAATATATCTATATGATATGAATTATATAAGCTAGAAGTGGATACTGTTAATATCTCATATGCTGTGTTAAACCTTAAGTTAAATCGCTCAGTCAGTTACGAATGTAAATAGTTATGCTCCGAATTTGATAACAGCGGTGTTATTGGTGACGCCCCTATATCCCTTTAAATAAGCAAATTAAAATATTAAGTTAAGTTTCTTGTCTGCACGTTTGCTCATCAGCACCTTAAGAATAATCTTAAACTGTCAGTATTTGTTTTTCAGAATTATGTATTGGAAATTATTTTACTACCCCTGAAAAATTGTATGTACTTAAGTTTTCAACACACTTAAATTTTACTGTTAATGTTTAAACAATAAAACTGTAGTGATTTATTAGTGAGAAACGGTATATATATTTTTATAAATTATAAATGAATTCTAGTTTATATATATATAATACCTGTAAATATCTTAGGTAATAAAACGAACAGATCATCCGTGGGGGAACAGTACGTGGAAAATGGGGAAGTTTGCCTACCTCTAGAAAAATGCAGTATTCATATCATTATTTTGTTGCGAAATGTGCCCAGTGATATAGAGATGGTGAAAATTTAAATACTGCCTTAGTTGTTACTATAGTTTCACATATTTCATCTCGGGGAAGGGGGGAATATCCTGCTTTAAGATTTTCCGAAATTATAGGGGGCCAAGTTGCAGTTCTAATCTTGATATTCTCAAGAAAAGTAAAAGTCGGCGTTTATAAGCAAATCTTTTCCTAAGGATTTTTTTTTTTGTAAATGTACAATTGCATTTTAATTTAATTTTTTTTAATACACGATGCCTTTCACACTTCGTATATACAAGTCTAGTAACAAATGATCCCAAACTTGCAGAATAGTCTAGTAAATATATTTGTTTATCAACTCTGTAATGAAATTTTATAATTTTAAATATGTATTTTAAAATATATGTCCACTCGAACTTACTTACATATGAGAGTTTTCAACTGTGCAAATATTTTTACAGATGAATAATTTATCATCAATTTCACACTAGGAAAAATAAAACCATGTTTCATAGTTTTAATTAATTGTTGAACTAATAATCAGTAAAGAAGGTCGAAACGTTGTTCGCTCTTCTATGTAAAATATTTTATCAACCCAAACGAGCCGTTTTTGCATATAAATAATTGTTGAACTGTTTTAACTGTTTTATTATTATTAAAATATTACAAAATAGTTCTTCATCAACGTTTATAAGTCTTCTGGATTTGTAAAAGAAATTATAATACAAATAATATATTATAAAAAAGGGAAGGAAAGGACAAAAATACACAAACAGAGATACTAATCATTTTTTACAAGTTCATGTTAGTTTAAAGCTGTCATAACTGAGGTAGTAGAATAACACAAAAAAGGAGCTTCAACATTAAACCAAAGCAGTTTCACTTTTTATTGTTAAAAATATTAAATTGAGAACTTTGTAATCAATATATCAAATTGTCAAAACCAAAAGAAAATTGCTTTTTGATATCTCAATTTAGATGCTTGTTCACTAGAGGAAGCTTATCGTTACGTCATCATGAAGCGACATCCAGTAGCTTCCTGTAGTAAATAGGAAACAAGTTACAATATTAAATTCGAGAGTGTGTAAAAATAGTTGATCATTAACGGCGTAAGGTAAGAGTTATTTAGTTTAGTGTCGGTTAATAAGATGGACAGTGACAGTTATTGCATTTATTTGTCTGCGATTGGTTTAGTATGTATGTTTGTTATCGAACGTTTAACAGAAGAAAGAATTTATTTGAAGTAAGCGTGTTTGTAAAATTAGGCCTACTAGTAAATATAGCATGTAAGTAACGTTTTGAATGAACGCATCAAATTGTTGTCATTATCTGAACTGGATATCGCATTATTTTTACGAAACCTAAGAGCCTATGAGGTATTGCACTTAGGCCTTCACAAAATGTAATGTTGTTGTCAAAACTGTCATATGTTTTAACTGGGAGAGCAACATTTATAGATCCGATGTATGGTAATTACAAAACGTGAACCAACAAAATTTGTGCTATTTCCAAAATTGTTCCAATTTTCAATACTTTAAATACTTTGTGAAGTATGCACCAGACTGGTCTGAATCCAAACCTTTATGAAGTTTGCTGTCTTCATCACACAATAAAGAAAAGAACGAACCAGTTCCACAAGTTTTAAACATGCAGCTTGGGAGGATACGAGACATCTATATGGTACTTTAAGCTGATTTTTTTATGGAATGCTTCTTCAGTAGATTAGGAAAAACATCATTTTAATATTAAACGTTGTAATACTCAATTCATGTCTTTTGGAATACTCCAACACTGTACAATTTTGGCATCACATTGTATAAGTAAACTTGTCTGTAAACAAGTTAGGGCTTTAAAATAGTGAATGACCAACAATTCACAAAAATATACTTTCTGTAAAAATATTAAACTTTCATGTAGCATTTTAGAGATTTGGAAGATCAAAAATAAATAAAAACAACAATTATCTGTCTTCAAAAATACTTCCTTGATTTATTTTCTAAATGGAATCAAATAGTGTGCAGAAGATCTATGCCTATAAAATTAACAGTGAGTGATAAATATGAGATTGAATTATTCAAGTAACATAACAAGATGGCCACTAACCACCGTGTGTGAAGTCTTACACAGACAACTAGTCAAAGCTATAGGTCTAAAATTGAAATGGATCTTGCGATTCTTCCATGGTTTGTAAGAAATGAAATGAGAATATCCTGTAACCATAACACATACAATGTTTACTCCTGCTAGCTTTGGGTAAGAAGACCTAAAGGAACAGTGGACAAATGGCACAGAATATCTTAAAGAATGTCAATTTACATGATGGATGTATTGCAAGGTCAATGCAGAGGTATTTCATGTTTCACCAGAACGAATGGTCTATTGTAATATAGCATACAATTAGATAAAGCAAAAAGAAATTTGTTAGTCCTATATCTTATAGGCCAAGAATGCAGAGGAATAGATGGAGGTGTTTATATTATGAGAAAAGCTGTTGGTAATTTCCTATATATTAATTACTTTTCTAATAAGCAGCAAGATTGAAAAGTGAAGGAGTTATATTCCATAACAGTTTTCTAAATTATATTTCAGATTAACTCAGGACTAGTGTTTGAAGAAATTCGGCAAATAAATGTGATCTGTTAATACTTTGCCACTTGGCCTATAGACTTGAGACTGAGTCTTAGAAAAGTGATCATCTTGTTTATAGTAAAGTATCTGTGGAAAATAATCCAGGATCTCTTTTGTGCTCTTTGAGCTTCTTTACATTCATTAACAAATAATGTATTGATGATGGGAATATCAAGTACTGAGAGTGCGATGAAGGAAGATCAGTCAGCCTCTGTTAGCTTCCACTGTGGCATTGAGTGTAGCCAGTCTCTCTCAGAACAATGAGGATCACTGACACAAGGATTACTGCCCAGTACCGAAGTTGAACAAAGCTATAGCAATAAAAGTTACATCTGATTTGTAACACGTACATAGATAGGACTTCTTGAGCTCAGTAAATGAAAATTATGATACAGGAGCAGATATTCCATGGATCTACTGCATGTATCATTATCTTGTCAACTTATGTCTGAAGAGATTTGGAAGAAAGACAGGAAATGATCAACAAGATCACTAATGTTTACTTGATCAATTTTTTCAGTGAACTCCAGACTGGCAGATGGAGACATTAATGGCAAAGTGAGTTGAAGATACATGTATAATTATCAATACTATTCTTTTGTGGAAGACATTCTCATGTAACTTTTAGGTGTCAAAGAAAAAGTGCATAATGGTGACGACATCAGTAGGTTTCAGAAAGTTCTCTTATAAAATGAAACATACAATGCGGTAAGAATCAAACAAAATCTTCAATAGTTCAATTGAAAAATATTAGTCATTTCTACCTAGAAGTCTGAGAACCTTTAAAAGGGGAGACATTAGAATGTTTATCTTTAGATTTATTTATCTTATCTTTGCCTTTTGTGGACCTGTCGACTTCCATGGGTTTTGCTGGCCATATGATTGTCTTGCATTTTTGTGCTTGCTATTTTTGACCTAACTTTTCTGGAGTCATGCATACAAACAGATAAACACATATACGTAAGAAGAAAAGGACACTTGTTGGAATGGAACAATGTGACTTTTCTCTTGAGAGAATGTAAGGCATAAAACGGTTGATTAAACGTTTTGTTTAGATGTTAGATCGCTCTTAATATCTTGAGATTCTGTACTTCGTTTCACCTTGGGTATAGTTTGTAAAAAATATTACATGAACCCTGGCAGATGACATGTAAACACAGCATTAAAATAGGACTGTTGTGGTTTTTATCACCATAAGGATTACAGGTGAAACAATCGTGACTGGAAGTCTTGAAATGGCCAAATTATTGGCAGCTGAAGTATTTGTATGGATTGGAAATATGGAACCATAAAGGATTATTGGCAGGGAAGGGAGTGTAGGAAAGAGAAATCTAATGGTATTATATTTCGTAGATCCCTACGACAAAGTTTAACATCCCGATCTTTCATCTCAGGTTTTTCTGCTCTTGGATATCGAAACACTTATGGTAGTTACTCTTCACTCTTCTGATGATTTCAATATTTGCAAAGTAAAAGGTTTTACAAACCTTAAAGTTAGGTATTTCAACAATTATAACTAGTGACTGAATATTCTTAAACAAATGAGGGAATCAGTAAACCACTATAAGCTTTTCTTCGTAAAGAAATGCTTTCAGTAATGCATAAATAATAAGTTTCTTGACATATTTATGCCACATTATCATAATCATTCTTCAGTTGTGTATTTTTAAAGAAAGAATTTGTAGTTTTTAAAGATTCGATTAGAGGAAAACAACACTTAGTGTACAGTGAGTCCACTCACAAAGGATGATGTATACTGTTACAAACAGTAGGATTATAATAGTCTCATTAAGTTTTAGACCCGAACAACATTATCGAACATAGTCAGTATATCAACTCTCGGGACATCTGATATTGACACTGTTTTAATACTTTACAGTAATGTAGTTATACAGTTTAATGCCAGTAAAGTAAGACAAGAGAGAAGTAGATTGCAAGAATATACGCGGAGGAAGATATTCATAAGTTTGTTATACGCAAGTAATACTTCAAAGGAAACTACCAACACATGCAAACATCAAAAGGTACAGTGATGGATGCCACACATGAAATGTGTTGTTTACACTGCCCAGTCAACAAGCTGTTGTTACCAGAATGATAATATTCCCAAGAAACGGTGTATAATTATTGGCAGGTGGCTATGAAATTACTGGCTGGTTGAGTAACAAATATGGTACGTCAAAATGAAATAGAAATCCTATAACCCGAGCGCTTTCGAAAGGTGGACCTTTCTTCTTCAGGGGCAAACTGGGTACGTAAGGTAGTAGTTGAAGTAAACAGTATAGCTAGCATTAGGTTTACTGTAAATAGTTACATTATTATGTGATTTTAAGTAGGTATATATTTATTTGCATATTATGATTGTTCAGATGTCTTCACAGTTGAATTATATTTTTAATAGTTATATGCTGGTATTGTTGGCTGCAATGAGTTCAAGAATTAATGCGACTTAATAAGCGCAACTTAATAAGCGGGTTTGCGCCCGCGTCGCGCTAAACATGCTTGCCTTCCCAGCCGTGGGGGTGTATAATGTTCCGGTCAATCCCACTATTCGTTGGTAAAAGAGTAGCCCAAGAGTTGGCGGAGGGTGGTGATGACTAGCTGCCTTCCCACTAGTCTTACTCTGCTAAATTAGGGACGGCTAGCACAGATAGCCCTCGAGTAGCTTTGTGCGAAATTCCAAAACAAACAAAAGCTTGTCACTAAGATAAAAAAAATCCTAGAAATATCTAGGACAAGTGTATATTATAAATATGACATATTGTAAAGCGTGAAGAAACTGAAATTTCTAAGTTAATTAGAAAGTGAAATTGAAAAATAGACAATGATATTATTAAAAGAACAATATCAAGATATAGATCCATCCAGTAAATGTGTTAGCTATCGTGGCTACTTTGTTTTAAAATTTATAACGTAAGAACACGGACATTTATGGCAAAGACAAGCAGTCAGGTTCGTAGATACATAAAAAGAGAAAATAAGTTATTATCGTAACTTGGATGTTGAGTTATTTTCAACTGGTACGTTAAAATAACCCGTCAATGAAAACACAATGCTACGATATTTATGTTAGAAGTGAAGTACTATTTGGGTAAAAAATAAAATAGAATTTTCTCTAAGCTTTAACTATTGAAGATGACAAGCACTAGGTGAAAGAACTAGAAAGATGTATTATTTGAGAAGATAAAATTTTGAGAGAAGATCGGGAAGGATATAAAAAATGAAACGTATGAAAACAGAAACTGTAAAGAAGGAAGAGATAGAAAAGTAGAAGATCACCAGAAAGAATATAACAATATTGCTCCATCCATAACATTAACCAAACCCAGTTTCCTAGTTTAGCTGGCCAGTAATTGGAGAAACCAATGGACTATGATAGAAAGGTACAATGGAAGTCAAACCAGGCTCAGTTAGAAATCGTTTACAGTATGAATGGGTAGAATGGTGAACAACAAGACATCTGTCTTGCTGCCTATCTAAAAGAACCAGCTTCGACAACATTAAGTAGCATTACAACTGAAAATTGTAGCAACTATAAGCAGATTTGGAGTTAAGGTACCATGGAAGACACACCAGGCTCAGACAGAAAATGTTTTCAGTATTAATGGGTGGAACGGTGAACAACAAGATATTTGTCTTGTTACCCATCTAGAAGGACCAGCTTCGACTGCACTAAGTAGCCTTTTTTTTTTTTTATTTTGAGCAAAGCTATTCGAGGGCTATCTGCGCTAGCCGTCCCTAATTTTGCAGAGGGAAGGCAGCTAGAACTCACAGCACACCGCCAACTCTTGGGCTACTCTTTTACCAACGAATAGTTGGACTGACCGTAACATTATAACGTCCCCACGGCTGAAATGGCGAGCATGTTTGGTGCAAAGGGGACTAAGTAGCCTGATAGTTGAAAATTGTAGCAACTATAAGTAGATTTGAAGAGTCACACTAAAAAAGAAGTGTCCGGAGTAAAGATTTGGAACAGGGTGTAGAAGAAAGAAGAGACCTAATGAGATGAACTGGCAGAAGGTTAATTGTTTGGCAAATTAGCTTACCCAGTTACTCCTCATGAAATGATGGATTCGTTGAAATATGAACAATTTATAACAGACGAGGATATGCAGATCAGGGGAAACCAACTTAGATGTGCTTTCTTAAAGGAAGCTCAGTAGTTGATGATGAAAGTACAATCCATTAAGGTCACAGAATAACTAATAAAAGAACCATTTATTTTTCACAGTGGCCACAACTGTGGCTAAAGAAAAAACGGTGGCCACACTAGTAATAAAAGGAAAAGTGTTAATTTAATCAAAATAATTGCATTTCAACTAACTTTCAATGTGAAAATTGATGGGGGTTTTCATCAACAAGTTTCGTGAAAACTATTCAACTTTGCAAAATGTGTCAAATCATTCTTTTGTAATTGTTCCGCAAGGAGGTTTAGCTTTAATTGAAATTCATGAATAGACCGTGATTGCTCACTTATTATTTTACCTCTTTCCTAAAGCTTCGTATTCAGATTATTCAAGTGAACCATCATGTCGCACAGAAAGTGCAAATCACACTGCCATGACAGAATTTCAAGTTCAGGGAAATTTTCAATATTACCTTTTTCCAAAAGATACTCTTATTTGAAGAAATAAAGAAGTAACTCGTTCCAAGACTTTTCCTCTATTTAACCATCTTATATTTGCAAAATCAATAAGTTCATGAAAATTACAGTCACTGCTTTTTGGCTCGCCATGGCCAAGCGTGTTAAGGCGTGCGACTCGTAATTTGTTATAAGCTTCAGAATTTCTATTGAAACAAAATTTATAAAATAAGGCTTACCAGTAAACATAGGCTGTAGAATGTTATTGAACCCTAATTATGCATAATATTTACTGAACGAAATTGCGTGACGATTTACGTTTACGGTAGGCCATATTGGCATAACGCGTAGTATGAATGACTGCTAAATGTTGGACTAACGTGCCATGGCCTTATTGGTTCCCATATACAAGGTCATAAAGTACTGACTAAACGTTTTGGATCCTCACGTTATGGCTCTCTAAATAGGGTCGAGATGTATTGACTCAATGTGTTGTCGAAATCGGCAATAAAATTGCCATATAGATCTTATAGTTTCAAGCATATATAAAATAATGATAACACTTAAAAATACGAGGCCTAGCAATAATTGTAAAAATGGATAAATGCGTTATAGCCATTTAGGTTATTACCTAACAGGGTCATAAAGTATTGAACCAAGGCAAGGACATCATGTGATTGAAAACTGTTATCGTTAGTTTGTCAGGTAACGCGTTGGAAAAAACCACAAAAGAACGTTAGAGCTCTGATGGCTTGTCACAGTCGTTAGATCAATATATATGTAATTGTATATTGGTGAACCGCTCTCATTCGTTACCCCTGCAGTTATATTAAATGGAAATATAATTGGTTATCAAATACATGTGTTTCAATTGCACCTTATTTTTGTTTTAATTTTTTTTCAGTTTGTTTCTTGTTAAACGCAAATCTACACAACGGGCTACATGAGCTGTGCCTACCAAGGGTGTCTTAACCTGGTTTTTAGGGTTATAAGTCATCAGAGCTACCCTTGGACCAATGAAAGCTTGTTAATTGTTATCTTGTATATTTCTGTATCTGTGATAAAATACTCCTATGTTGTTCGACTTTTTGGTTTTGTTTTTTTTAGTTTAAGCGTTTATATTATTGTTTCTTTGGATAGTGTTTCACCTCATGAGATGGGCATGGTGTACCGAAAAACAAAATGTCTAGAAACGATTTGACGTGAGACTAGAGGAGATTGGTTAGTTTGTTACAGTGGTGGATTTGTCGTCATTTATTAGGTACTCAAGAGTTTTGCAAAATTAAAATACGTAGTTTAACGGTGAATAGAGATTGTTTGTTTTCAAATTTGGTATAATTTCCTAACTTCTTAAAGAAATTATTATTAAATAATTTTTGTTAATATCCATTATTATTATTAAGATTTATAATAAATACTGTTTATGTAGTGCCATCTAGTGTTAACGTTTGGAAGTTAATGGTCAAGTTAAAAGGTAATACTCGTTAGCTAAATATACTTTAGGTTGATGCAATGATCGGTTAAGAACTGTTAACAAAAGTTATCAAAATAGTGGCACTTTATTCTAAAACTGATAAAACAAGAAACGAAAAGATAATTTCTGCCTATCATTGTTTTTATTTATGACTAATGACAATTGCAGCATATGTGCGATTCCTTTCTATTATAAATTGTGTTCTAATATACGTATTCCTGATTTTTCACCAACCAATTTATCTGCTAGTGTAAAATGAAAACTTTCAGAGGGAACGTTATGCTATCACATACGCATTAATTTCAGACAAAATATTCTTTATAAAATTTTAAATTTTAGAAGATTCTTTAAAAACAGACGTATTTTCAGTGATGAAGAAAAACACTTATAAAGAAAAATATATATGTAAAAACGGCTGGTTTGGGTTGAGAAAATTTTTTATCCAGAGGAGCGAACAACCTTTCGACCTTCTTCCGTCATCGTCAGGTTCACAAAGAAAGAAAGAGGTAACCGACCGATAGCTGACCACATGTTTAAATGGGGTGGTGTGACTGATGTAGAATGTAGAGGGCGTGCTTAGATGTTTGATTATATTTATTAATATGGGTATGAAGGTGTTCCTTCGTATTGGTTTATTTTGTATAAGTAAGGCTTCTTTAATTTTACGTTTATGTTTATTTCTTTATTTAGTACTTGGGGGTTTTCAATGGTTATGTTGTGTTTATTTGATTTGCAGTATTTTACCTAAATATTCATCACTAGTCACTGTAACTTAAAATTAATGTAGCCAGCGAGTTAGAAATAGCAATGTAAGTTGGTAGTTACAGTATAACAAATTATGAATAAAAAATTGTAATAGTAAGTATTGTCTTTCCATCGCTTCCTATTAGAATTTAGAAGTAAACGTAATTGAGAGACAAATATATGGTTTCATCTCTGTGCCTATCAAAACGTAGTATTTATTGTTTACCATACTCGTAATAAAGAAGCTCCATAATAAATTAAATTATTTTTTCAGCTATGTCTCTTTTTCATAGTTACGGCGTTATTGGTAAGCTACTCAATTATGACTCTTTTTACGCACTGATCCTAACATATGGCAAAAAAATTTTCTGTTCTGCCAGTAGTACATCAAACATATGAATCTGCAAAGGTATCTTGCTCAGAATTTTCACAGATTCACCAAACTAATTATAAAAAGAATTATGAAATATCAATTCGCCCCTGGTGGGACTTGAACCCACAATCTTTGGCTCCGGAGGCCAACGCCTTATCCATTAGGCCACAGGAGCAATAGTGTTCAAACTTTATATGATCTATTAATATAGTGAAATATATCGCATGTTTTATTCTAATTTTTACTATTTCTGTGCTGTTTTATTACCGTGTATTCTTCTTTTTCTTGTACAAGTTGTTACGATATATAACAGTACTCCTTTCAAAAACATGCCTGTTTATGCTTACAACGAAGAACAACGTAAAGCACATATTCAGCTAACACTGTCCAGGCCTAATGTTTTACTTCAAGATCACAAATAATTTGAAAGAGATTTATTTACAAGGTTATTAACAAAATAGGAAACCTGCAGAACAGATAAGATTTATAACTCAACATTTTAATTTATTATAATGGTGTTATTGATGTACTCTTGTCGTATGTACTTCGATTGATATCAACAGAACAGCTTTTTACAAGTCAAGGTCCTTTTGTATGCCTCGCAGAATTCCACAGAAACTATAGCGGCTGGTAAAATGAAAAATAACGATAGAATTATTCTGAGAGAGAGAGAAGACTGGCATTACAAACAATAACCCTGATCAAAGTAAACAACCCAGATTAATTCTTTACCGACCATTCACCATGCACATTTTTCACTTTTTTAACATTGAGAATCATAATCTCTCCTTTAGAAAGTGTTACATAATTATTAATTACTATATTTCCAGGTGATGTTTCAGAATACTACGTAAGCATTTTATGGCGCGCGGTTCCCTCGTGTAAAGCTTCATGAATTACTATAATATATATGTTTAATTATTTGTTATGCTGTTTTTCATTTATATTTTTACGACACGGACAAATCAACGTCACGTGAGGACAGCGTAAATTCTTATTACAATGAACAAAGTAATTATTATTAATTTTATTTTATATTAATGACTTTTAGTTCAACATCTCCTATTTTAAATATGCTCTCTGTATAAAAATGTTTTTAGGGCTTTTATTGACAAGAAATATGAGTTGTATTATGTACACGTAAATTTCCAAACAGCAAACTTTAACAAAATCTATTCAGTAAGGCTTAGTTCGTTTTGAATTTCGCGGAAAGCTACGCGAGGGCTATCTGCGCTAGCCGTCCCTAATTTAGCAGTGTAAGACTAAAGAGAAGGCAGTTAGTCATCACCACCTACCGCCAACTCTTGGGCTACTCTTTTACCAACAAATAGTGGGATTGACCGTCACATTATAACGCCCCCTCGGCTGAAATGGCGAACATGTTTGGTGGGATAGGGATTCAAACCAGCGACCCTCGAATTACGAGTCGAGTACCTTCACCACCTGGCCATGCCGGGCCCATAAAGGCAGAAAAGGATTGTACATGTACCATACTTTCTAGTCATACCAAAGTTCTAATACAGCAAACAATAATTCTAAATTATCTATCTGTGAATAGGTTCTTATTTTACGTATTCAAGAGGAGAGAAGTTCATGCTTATATTAACTTTCACAAACTTCTGTGTCACTCCTTCACTTGGGCATGACTCACACTCCAGAGGGGAAAGGACGGAAATATGATTGACTGACCATATGGTCGATAATATCGCCCATAAGAAAGTAAATGACAAGAAAAAAGCACAATACAAGTGCTTAAAATGAGAAGAAATTCCACTTAAACTAGGGTCCAATGCCTAAGTTTAGCCTTGTAATTCAAATTAAAAATTGAGAAAACCAAAATAAAATGCGAAACGCTTAATAAGAACTAAATAAAATTCACGTAAAGTCAGATTAAAATTCCATACCTATGCCGACAAACCTTGCTCGACCTGAATAATTAGAGGGATGGTGAGAGTCTGTTGAGGTTCTCTGTAATCACTGCAGTTTAGCTAAGTCATTATAGATGCTCACCTTGGGACTCGACAAAATATTAACAAATAATCAATGGTGTTTTTATTGGTTCCATTTCCTAGCAATACTAGAAGTTCTGCTGTACCAGAGCCAAGCTCAAGTTCTGTATGTTTCGATAAAGTGATTCTAAGAGAGGTAGAACAAGCTTTCTACTGTGATATAACTCAGGTATAGCTTTAATACCAGTGTAATGGTAGCACTCTCTTAGGGTATCCTTACTTCTCATTTTCTTCCTACGCTTTGATATCGCTGGGAAAATCTTATATGGCAATGAGATGTCGTGAATCTCTTGAAGACCCATTATAACGTCTCTCTTAGACGACCAATAGGTATCACCTTCTTCAACGTAACATTATGTTTTCTTAACTGAAGTATCATTCTTGGAATAAACAGGAGTCAGATGAGCCAGCTTTAGGTTTGGTACTGGTACATTACAATTTACATTTCTGGTTACTACTTATAGCAGGATATCATCAGATTCAATTGCATTGACCATAAATGTATAGTTCTTATTGGTACTCAGTGATTATAGTTCAAGAAGATTCTCTTCTATCAGCACAAATTTCATAGCTATGAGGTACAGGGGCTCGTTCAGAGTTGCTGACACTCAAACAAACTAAGTACTCACTGACATTGAGTAAAAAACATTTCATCTTGATCAGAACAGTTTTAAATTAATCTCGACATAGGACAAAATGTTTGGGAACAAATATGACATCTGCTATTTTTTTCCTTACGTTGGTTACTAAAATTAAGTTAACTAATTTATAGAAGCGACCAGTGTTTAATAATATGTTTATTTACATCATAAACATGCCTGCTGAAAAAAGTAAAATATTATCCAAATCGATGCAAATCAGCAAATGTCATGACAACTACAGTTAACATAAAGTTGTACTAAATCAAAATGCATTCCTGGTACACTGAAAATTGCTTGTTTTTGTAAAGGCCTAGTAAAGCCTTTTACAGTACAGAGTATATTTATATAAAGGTGTGTTTAGATTGGAATTTAGAATTTCAAAGACAGGTATACACTTTACATATAATGACACTGACAACAAAGTAAAATGAATCGATTTTGGCACCAGAACCATCCAGAAAAAGAACTGCAACTGGTCATATGCCAACCAAAGTAAGCAAAGCGCAGCTTCTTTTAAAAGGTCAATGGTATCTAGCTCAATATTACATATCCCCAAAGAATACTTTGCCATGTCATAGAAACATTAAGGATGGTGAGAGATAGCAACTAGCTCGAATTTCTATATTTGCCCTGCTAATACTGCCACCTATGGATATGAGAGTTTACATCATATAAGAACAGAAACAAACAACTATTTCACATAAATATCCATATAATTATCTCATGTTGTGTTAGAGCACAGTTTCTCTACTGCCTTCCAAGATGGGTAATGTAGACGTACCAGATGCACAGTTATGATTTAGCACAATGAAATAACACAAATATTTACTAACGCCACAAAATGTAACTCGAGTGCTTGGAAAGAAAGAAATGCAAAATCATTTTAATGTTTTGGTGCATCAGAATTCCCAACTGCCAATAAAAGTTGAAATCATTCATTTTGTATTTTACCTGATGACCTCATCTGTTCTAGATGTACATATATTTCATGAGTTTCACAATACTGCCAGTACATTCTTCAGATAAATTGTACGATTAATGCAAAACTGGTTCCTCTGGTATACATTAGAAACTCAAACTAATGTATACGTATTGTTACTACCAAATACTATGTATTACTTAGTTCATAGTCATCTAACTGTTCATCTAGTCAGCTGTGTCACCAGATTGAGCTCACGATTTGTTTGTTTAAGCTAGCTGAAGCTATTGCAGTCATTTTCTGTCACCAGTTCTCATATTTGTGCAGCATTTGCTGAAATGTAATTCGGGTTATTTATTTTGGAATTTCGCGCTACACGAGGGTTATCTGCGCTAGCCGTCTCTAATTCAGCAGTGTAACAAGACTAGAGAGAAGGCAACTAGTCATCACCACCCACCGCCAACTCATGGGCTACTATTTACCAACAAATAGTGGGATTGACCGACACATTATAATTCATCCCACGGCTGAAAGGGCGAGCATGTTTTGTGCGATGGGGATTCGAAACCGCGACCCTCAGATTACGAGTCGAGTGCCTTAACCCACCTTGCCATGCCAGGCTTGTAAGTCGGGTCTGATGTTAATGTGTCATAACAGGATATCAGTAATGCTGTTCTTTGTGACATAAAAACACATATTTAAAATAGCTTCAAATCTTTTAATTGGTGTATCATGTTGCAGTAGTAGTTAAAGGCATAAAGAATTTTGTTTAATGTTGAACCATGGTGGTTATTCCATGATATCTTGAAGTATCTGTGACAAAGGAGCTGTCATTCAGAACTTCTATTGAACCTTGATGGTCATTGTCTATCCTGGAGGATACCTATGAACAATGTCAACCAAAATAGCCATACTGGTGGATTTTTCTTTGGCTCCAACATCCATACTGTTGTGATCCATACTGCAGGATACCAAGGAACAATGTCAACCAAAGTAGCCATATTGGTGGATTCTTCTTTGGCTCCAACATCCATATTGTTGTGATCCATACTGCAGGGTGCCCAGGACCATTGTCAATCAAAATAGCCATACTGGTGGATTTTTCTTCGGCTCCAACATCCATGTTGTTGTGATTATCAACAACCATGTTGTCACAGATACAACCCCAATTAGAGATGAAATCTCCTTGAAACCAAAATAATGCTTATAATTTTTGCTTGAAAGTTTTTCTCTGAGTTTGCTGATGAGGACTCTTTCCACGCAGTCTCTTCTCACAAACCTCTTACCTTCAGACGTTGAATTTTGTTATACAAAATCACTCGACTTTTCACACATGTTAATGCTGCAGCAAGAACATGACTGGAACGTAACCATCACCCAGTCGTGCTGGAATTACACATTTGAATTTTTATACAGGTCCTAGGTAAAAGCTACATAATAAAAGTTTCTGAAGTAAAAACTCAAAACAAACAAACTTATAAAATTTACTGCTAATAAATTATAAATCACTTTGCATTGATTGTTATTTTGTTGGAAGGTTCTTTTGGATTATCAGTTGAAAATAACTCAAATTCTAGTCTAGTTAACAATCAATGATTAATTTATTTTGTTTTCTAAAGTGTCTACAACTTTAAATACTTGTAAATTGTGGTTTGTAGGCTTATGCTACAAATAACATTCAACCTTTTTTTAATAGTACTAGAAATAACACAAGATCAAATCAGTTCACCTGCACAAAGTAATTCAATAACCATGATATTTAATACACTGATAGATTCTCTCTACTATAATGAAAACTGTTGAAAGAGCTCTCTGTACATTATTTCGTATTTGTAATCTAAGCTTTGTCCTAGATGTTTTCCAGGTTTTCTGGTTCATTAAGACTGCATTTTTTCCACAAACAAGCAAATTACAACTTTAAAAATATAGCTTATAACAACACCGTGTTTATAATAAGACAAATTGCAATATTATGTTTTTAACTTAGTTTTGTAAATTATTTTTAAACTGTGTATTTAATATGCTTCTTACAACTGTGGTGCTCAGTGTTACTAACTTATTGACGCAGCATGGCCTAATCTATAAGTAAATTAAAATATTTGTAGAAAGTATAAAATTACACAAATGTTCTTTATTTAATAAAACTTGTATTTTTGTTTGTGGTGAAGGTGCAGGTTGACTCCATTAAATCGATGATGCATCACAAAATCAGTGTTGTTAATGATGAGAAAGCGAGGGGACTTTGAAAGATGAAAGGTTTTTAAAGTGTTCTAAAAGGAAACCTAGAGTTAAATTAATGTACGTTCAAATAAAACCGAAATAGCTGACAAGGAATTTGCAATCATTCCAGTTACAGACCCCTTAAATATGAATTAATTGTTAATGTCACGTATGTCACAAAAATCAAACGTGTTTTGATAAGTACAGGAATTTAAAGAGCTGCACATTATAAAACTACTTAGTTTGACAACAGGTGAAATTATTTATAAAAAACTAAACCACACGTACTTCTGCACGGTTTTTGAAATTCTTCTGTTTCAAGAGTAAATAAAATCAAACTTAAGAATAACAAATATTTTTATTTCGTGTTTGTTTTTAAGTTTATACTTCATGCTTTGCTGTAGTCTGCAGGATGTATAATTCTTCTCGTGATTCATGGCATGCGCACGTTTTACTGTACAAACGGCAACGTTAAGGGGCCCTTACGTGATGTCACATTAGTGTCTACTGACTGACTGGCAGACATTATACTGTTGTTTAACTGTAGATTATTTAAAATACGTGACCCATTCAGGCTGCCTTCTGTCCCTTTTCTGGACAATTTCTTTATATTGTGACTCTTGCACCAATTATTTGTCAAGTCATTACATTAGAAATTAAAAACGTTTAGGATTGAAAAGAAAGTCTATGTGCAAAATTATAGATACATTCCCACCTCAATCAATAAAGATTCCAAACATGGCTAGTGTGATATCATAAAAACAACTTTTATAATTCGATTTGAAGAGTGGAAATACATTAACAAGCACGCAAGCAATGGAACGAAAAAAACCTTGGGCTCCCTAGTAGCACTGTGGTATGTCTGTGGATGTATATTACTAAAAACCCAGGTTTTGATACCTGTGGAGAGCAGAACACAGATAGCTCTTTGTGTAGATTTGTGCATAACAAAAAACAAACAGTTCTATAAAGTTAATGGCATATTTGCACTGTTTAAATCTGTACATGTTACAATCTTTCTAAGAATATGACATTACAATATTTTAGTAACTAATTTTCGCGTGTCGTTCATTAGGTGTTAGGATTGTACTGTCTCTGTTACTTACCAAACATTTTGAGAATTCACTTTTCTGATTTGGTTACCATGTCTTCTGGAGCATGTTGCTGATTCAACAATTTAAATAGCAAGGAAAACTCACCTACCTCAAACAAGGTCTCTTATACCATATCCTAATTTTAACAGTCAGTGCTAATTATCGATTGTGTATACATTGCAATAACTACCAGAAAAGCAAGTGTATCCTACAAGCCTAGGAAAAAACCCTTTTTGAACATTTTAGAGACCTCAGACGACACTCTAAAGAAACCATAACAACCATATTTAATTATTTTTCTAATTGGTTGTTTTTATAATAATATGAATAAAATTGTCTAAAAAAGAAAAGAGAGAACTGCATAATGAAATCCCCCAGAATATATAGTCCGTTAGACCATTTTTTTAGGGTTAATGTTGAAACGTTCATTTGTAACAAACAGTACATTTTTTTTATTTCCTTAATTAAAGCTTCGTAACCATGTTGGTCATTATATACTCCATAAGGTGGTTAACTAAGCCGATGGAGAATAACAGTGCAGACTTGGAAAATAAAGCAAATTTATTTTTTGTAGAAATTTTAGGATTGAAATATATACAGTTCAGTTCTAACGCTAGGCCTAATTCAATGATGTTCCTGAATTTTAGTTGAACGTTTTTCTTGCCAAACTTTCACAGCTATTTAACAATACTTATTGAAATGTTAGTCCCGTACACTATTTTCTAAGAATTTGTATTTAGAAATATTGCCAGTGTATCTTGACAAACTTAAATGTTTGGTTTCCCATGACAAAAATGTTGGGGTGTTTTTATAGTTAAAATGGCCCTTAAAAGAACCATCGCATTTAACGTTGCATAGGCTTCGAAGTCTGAAAAGTTTGCTCAGGGAATTCCAGGTTATTAATGTTCTTCTAAATGGTTGCCAACTTTCGTTTCCGGGTGGGAGGCCAAAGTCAGGACAGGGGGACTTATGGACGTTGCAGATAAACAGCCAGGAAGTTCTTTCTCTCTTTCTTTTACGATGAGGGATCCGTCGTTGATTCATACAAGTTTTGGGAAGGCATGACAGTAAATATGTCGATATTTTCTCACCCCTCCTTTCAGAATTTTCACCTCTTTCTTCTCAATTTGTTTATTTGTTAACACGGCATTAAATAAAGCATCGTCTTTTGGTAACAGTGGAAATATTTTCCTGGTGCAGCACATAGTAATTATTGCTTCTCAGTAAAGCACAAGGTGTCCAGATTATTAGTCTGCTACCTAATCTGTTTAGATGTTTATTTTTGTTATTTATATTGTAAATGTAACCAACATATGCAGGAAAAAAATTGAAAAAAATGTAAAAATGTTCAATAAAATATTAAATTCAATTCTATTATTTAGTTGTTGCTACAAAACGAATCTGTAGAAAGGTTGCTGTTCGTGTAATGGTTTTGCACAACATCTGAATAACCACTTTCTAAACTGGTAATAATAATAATAGTGTTTTAAACATACCTCACCAAGAAGTAAATTCAACCTTCAAATTACCAATCGTTTTACACATAATTCACTTCCGGTAGGTCGACATATTACACCATATTGAGTAATTTTATGTTTTTTTTGTCATAATATCCTGGCATGACCTGACGGTTAGGAGGCTTGAATCGCAATCTGTGGGTCGCTGATTCGAATCCTTGTTACACCAAATACATTCGCCCTTTCAGCCGTGGGGGCATTATAATGTGACACTCAGTCACACAATTCATTGGTAAAATAGTAGCTCAAGTTGTGGTAGTGGGTGCCGTTGATTGGTTGCCTTCCCTCTAGATTACCAATGCTAAATTAGGGACGGCTAGTATACATAGCCCTCGTGCAGCTTTGCGCGAGATTCGAAACAAAACACCCCATAATATTAACTGTAAACAACTGACCAAAATAATTGAGTGAAATTCATAATTATATAACGTAAAATATTCATGAAACACCAGAAATAATGAATGGGAGAAATAGCAATATCAACAGTGCTTTTGTGATTAGTCGTCACGTGGCGGGCTGCAGATCAATAGGTTTAGGTATAGCTACGTGATGTCACTGAACGTATTCTGCAGTTTCAGTGTGAACATGGTATAAAAGTGACAGTGAATCCATTATTCGTTCAAAGACCTAGATAAACCCCTTTGTGAAGCTGAGTGCTGTTGGGTGGTTGTCTTTATTCTGGTCAGCGGTTCATACTCAAGAATAAACTGAGCGCTAGGAGTCTCTAATCTGGCATTTTGTCCCACGTGAGCACAAAATCCCATCGTTCAGATCGTAAATTCCAGTTCATATTTTTTATGCCTGTGACGCATATCTTATTACGGATTCCATAACTAAGAAAACCACTGGTCCACTTTGCATAAATATTTTAGAAAGATATGTTTAAAAAATACCATAAGATTAAATTAAGTACAGAACTACAGTTATAAGCGAAACTTATAAAAAAATAATTTGAATACCATTTGCACGTTATACTTTTAATGGTTGTTTGTTTGTTTTTGAATTTTGCGTAAAGCTACTCGAGCGCTATCTGCTTTGGCCGTCCCTAATTCAGATGTTTAAGACTAGAGGGAAGGCAGCTAGTCATTACCACCCACCGCCAACTCTTGGGCTACTCTTTTGCCAATGAATAGTGGGATTGACCATCACATTATAACGTTCTCCAGAGCTAAAAGGGCGAGCATGTTTGGTGTGGCGAGGATTCGAACCCCCTACCGTCAGATTACGAGTCGAGTGCCTTAACCACCTGGCCATGCCGGGCCATTTTTAATTTGAATATTTTTGTTTGTTGTAGATTTCTCACCTTAGTGTGTTTGTTTTTATTTACTGTTCTTGCTAGTTTTTCGAGATTTAGACACATCATAATTATATTTAGAATAGGCAGTGAAATAGATAAAAAAAAAAAGATAGTGGCAAACAGGGTGAGAGAATCGAGTATAATGACTAGTCAGGCCCGGCATGGCCAAGCGTGTTAAGGCGTGCGACTCGTAATCTGAGGATCGCGGGTTCGCATCCCCGTCGCGCCACACATGCTCGCCCTTTCAGCCGTGGGGGCGTTATAATGTGACGATCAATCCCACTATTAGTTGGTAAAAGAGTAGCTCAAGAATTGGCGGTGGGTGGTGATGACTAGCTGCCTTCCCTCTAGTCTTACACTGCTAAATTAGGGACGGCTAGCACAGATAGCCCTTGAGTGGCTTTGTGCGAATTTCAAAAAACAAACAAACAAACATACTGACTAGTCCGTGGTTGTAATAATAGACGACCATTCCAGTCAATGATCTGTTGTGCAAAAGGTGTCTTTCAAACATACCTGTCTCTCTCTCCAAGTGGGGTGTTTCACGTGGGTGCCGTGAGAACGTGTCGTCTGCAGCTAACTCACGGCTGGCTCAGTATATCCCTCACTTTCTTTTCTTACCATTGTCGTCTCAGTAATCACACTCCCATCGGAAAACCTGCTCAATAACACCTAAAACCTACAAGAACCTGCGTCAAATCAAACACCAAACGGAAATCCATAGATTTCCGGAACAAAACTTTCTTACATAATGATTATGTCAGGTGTGCAAGATCAGACTTATGCGATATACCCTCGACCACAGCTCCCACGCCTGTCCCCGTGAAATTATCACCACATTCCCAAGCCTAACCCGTTTATTTCCCTGAACTCCTATGTAAAATAAAGTACGAAGATAGGGAGAGCTTGGCTGTACTGGGTGAGAGAATATACTTGACTCTTTTTGGTATTTTTTGGGGTGCCTTTTGTTACCCATACGCAATGAGGAGAATATGTTATGAAACAAGCTGTCTATAGTTATTGAAATACCATCTGTTGGTCTGTCAAAGATGTTCTTCTATAACCAGTATTGTTATGGGACTAACTCAGATAAACAATTATACGCTTTGAAACAGCTATCTACTTCATTTGTCATAATGACAGCTTTTTTTTAACAATTCTTATTTATCAAGTTTCCGGTGAGTGAGATTTTAATGTAAACTAAACATAGCACTCATTTTTTTAATGTATAAATAAAAACATTCAACTCTAATTTGTTCTAATTTGTTCGTCCCCCCTCTTTTCTTTCGTAATTTCTGTGTGTGTTTTTCTTATAGCGAAGCCACATGAAGCTATCTGCTGAGCCCATCAAGGAGATTCTAACCGCTGATTTTAGCGTTGTAAATCCGTAGACTTACCGCTGTACCAGCGGGTGGGTGTTGCGTAACTCCTATTGAAAAAATTATTTACATTAAATATTTAACTTATAAATAGACAACGGAAAGTCATTTCAACTTCATACCTACAGTTCATCTGAGCTTTCGGTAAAATACAAACATTAAGTACTTGTTTGTATTAATGCAGAATTTCCGAAAAGTCTGTAACGATAGGCACTTAAAAATATTTTTGCAGAAGATTTTCCACGAGCTATCCTTGTAATTCGAAACAAGCTCGGGTTAACAGCAAGATTAACTCGACATTTTCGTGCTTTAACAGTGCCATAAGCAGTCACGTGTCTAAAAGGTAGGAAAAACTGCAAGTCGTCCATTGTTCCAGACTTTTCGCGCATCCTGTATAGACCATATTTTTCGTCTGCTCGGCAAACCGTTTTTAAGGATTATTTCACTTTTTGTTTGGATGATACTGTATGAGGCGACGATCCCGTAGAAGACAAAATCAACACCCATTTGTATGATTTCTACTTTGAGAGAATCAGCTAAAGGTAAGGCAGCTTTGTGGTTTAATTCTGTGATGTTAATTTGTTTCTGGAATTTTCCTGTCCAAACTTCTTTCACAGATGAAGTCGAGTATTCTGGTTATGAACATGTGTATGCACGTAAACAAATTTTCGCATCCACAGGATGTTGAAGTGGTTTCTTTTGTAAACTATATCACAACTAGCAAAATCGAAAATCAAAAGAGTCCAAACATAGTGAATACTGAGCAAAAACACTTTACATTTAAAAAAAAATGTAGTTAAATAATCACAGTACCTGAAAAAAAAACAACACAAGATAGGTAGAAACTGTAAGCATTCAAAAGTGCTAATGATTCTAATTTATTACTAGGCACAAAGTTAATGCATTCCTTTGATAGAGTTACTTTGATTAGTACGATCTAAAGGGAGTTTATGACATCAATATCTTCTCATAGGATTATCAGACCAGTCACACACCAAGACCTGCATAATGGATTGGAAATCCAACAACAATGCACCGCATTGTAATTCTTCTGAGGAGTAGATAACTTCTAAAGCAATGTTTAATAACAAGTCAAGGCATGGCATAGAGGTGCAGTGTGTATCATAGCTTCTAAATTAATAACAGCTACCTGCACCGAAACTTCGAAGGGTAAACATTTCTCCAAATCTAAACGTAAAGTTGCCATCGAAATGCTCTACAAAGCATGTTGATTTCTAAGAATTTTGCCTTTCTCTTTAAGACTCTTTAGATATATTAACATTTTTGAAAATCGGTATTTAATTGACGACGATAACATGCCGGTTTCCAGCAACAGTGGTTTTACCGTAACTGTGACAATATCATATTCCTTCCCACCCCTCGTCAAAATAACTATCCTATGACTATATCTTACTCTAGCTAGTTTCCTATCAAACATCTTAATTGTGGATGAAATAAGATATTTAATAAACGAGTCCTATCGAAAACAAAGTTCAGTGACTTTACAGGAAACAAGTAAGGAGACTGTACATATAAAAATAATCAGAAAGATCTTATGATATTTGTACTTAGGAAAAACGTAGGAAATTACGCATTTGAAAGTCTGAAATACAAAATAAAATTGCGAAAGAGTATTTTTACACGTAATACGCAAATATTACGATTTTAATTTTTTATAACACAGGAAATAAATATATATTTTGAGTAAAGTGATTAAAAATTGAATTAGACGTTTTAGATAAAAGGAATGCACGTGGTTGTGAACTATGCTAAATCCTGTACTGGAATGACCATTCATAGTAAGAAAGAGTGCGTATGTGTCCGTTTCTGTATGTGGTCAATGCACTAAATAAAGTCTGTGAATGTTTTTAATGACATTAAGCGTGCTCAACTTATGCACAGACAGAGATGCTGGAAACCTTGGTTTCTCTTTTTTACAGAACGAGACTGGTCTCATAACATGGATGATCTCACATTCTGGAAAGTCTTGGCAAGTCTCGAAGATTATCTTGTTCAAAAATCATTCTAGTCAGAACAATTTTGGTGACTTCACTGTTTAATCCCATTTTCTTAACACCTGCACATGAATTCAAACTAATTAAGTTAAAGGGTCAACTTTGTGACAAGTGATGTAAGCAACTTTTAACAACCCAGATTACCGCATTTCCTATTTCAGAAACAAGGTCCGCATTTTCGCCTTATCTCAGGCAAAAATTGAATGTCAATTTTTATGGGCATTTTTATCACAATTGTATCTCTTGTGCTTGGGAATAAACCAGGGACGTCTTGCAGGCCCAGAGAGTACCCTGCCGGCTGACATAAAGAGTTAACCCACTAACTACTGTTAGGCCCGGCATGGCCAGGTGGGTTAAGGTGTTCGACTCGTAATCTAAGGGTCACGAGTTCGAATCCCAGTTGCATCAAACATGCTTGCCCTTTCAGCCGTGGGGGACGTTATGATGTGACGATCAATCCCATTACTCGTTGGTAAAAGAGTAGCTCAAAAGTTGGCAGTGGGTGGTGATGATTAGCTGCTTTGCCTCTAGTCTTACACTACTAAGTTAGTAAAATATTCTAATATTATCTTTTAATGTAGTCATTAAACAACTGTGGTCGGAGCTTCCATTTTATTTGGGATAGTTTAATTCGTTCACACTGGATGTGCGTGGTCTCAGAATATTCGGTTTCACAAACTTCATACTTACCTGAGAATAATACAGACACAATAATTTTTCCATCACTCTAGCCGTGCTGATGCAGTTATAATTGAAACTCAGTGACCACGTGGACAAATTAGAGATGGTGTCACTTCACAACGTCCATTATAAATCATGACGAAAAATGTTAATTATATCAGAAAATAAATATAACACATTTTTAGTAATTTGTTATAGAAATAGATAATTTAACATCAATGAAAGGGAATTTTGTTTTTAAATTTCAAATTTAAAATAGAAGAAACATCTACTTGACACAAATCTTGAACAGATGTTCAAACTAACAACAGATGGCGCGACAGAAGAGGGGTAATTTTATTTTATGTTCTTTAATCAAGTTGATGTATTTAGCAATCTTAATGATATACACGTCTGACGCCAAATTCAATCGTCGGAATCTCTTTTCAGCTTTGCTGCTGTGTGGTATATAAACATGGACTTGATTTCTGTCATTACTAATTAAAAGAGCAGTTTTGTTTTTACCTCACATAAGATAGATACCGCATCCATATCAAAAGTCTCCATAACTGAATTAGTCTTCCCTAATCATCTTGTAATAACCATTTGTTTGCCCCAGCACAATTTCTCTGGACTCTTAGCATACGCAGTTAGTACAATTCGTTTATAATAAACTATAACTGTTGTCAGTGGTTATCGATGGATCATATTCACAGGTGACATTACTTCTCAGCTGAAAATCAACAAGTGTGGCAGAAACCTGATAAGCTGTTATTTAGTGGCCAAGTGTGCTACTAGTAATACACTGGACTGTTTAGCTGATGATAGTTTGGTGAACAATGTATCTTCGACACTTCTAATACCTAAACACACTTCAGCCAACAATTGGCAGCTGATATTTGCTATCTGGTTGATGTGTATCTGATCTGATGCTCCAAAGTGCAAGGTCCGCTACGCAACCAGTTATTTTACCTGAGCTGTAATATTGGTAGTAAAGAATATTGTGGTCTATGTAGTGAATTGACTGTGGTCAACACACGCTGATTATCCATGACTGTCTGTGGAAGAAGCTTAATGGTGTTAAGGGCTGCGTACTTGAGGGAATAAATTATTATCTTTTCTTTTACTAGACTAAAAATGCAGTGCAGTAGCCAAGATATTGCTCTAGGTTATGCTGCAATTTCATTCAATGGTAGTGTGAATATAAGTTGGTAATGAGAAAGAATATTTAACTGAATTTTTATTGGCACCACAAGATGCACGAATGCGCTAATTTTGTACCCAGATAAATACTAGGTAACTTACAACATGCACAGTTACATGGTACAAATGGCAAAAGTTAAGAATAAGGTTCTTTCTAAATTATAATATTTTCAGCTTCTTACTTATCGTTTGAAACAAAGCCCATCTCCATTAGTTGATGTTTTTGGTGTAGATTTCAGATACTGAAGCTTTCATTATTCTGGTATTGCTAGAAGTTTTGCCTTCAATATTCCTTTTTGTAGCGATCAGTGGCTTGGTTTTGGATGGACATTGAGTTATTGGACAGATCTGTACAGATACTAGGAAGGGCCCATCAGTATTTCCATGTAGTTGACTAGTCTGTTGTGAATGGTGAGATGACACCCTTGAAAATCTGTGAACCAAAACGTTGTTATGCTTTTTGATTGTCTAAGATTGATCATCACTGAAGGAATTAATGCCGAGAATATTATTGAAACGTCGAGAAACTCGTGTGATTTGTATGAAAACCTGCTAGCGAGAGACAGAAAAAGATTATTATTCGTCAGATCCAATCATGCCCAAGAAACTATAATTGTGATTAACGCCTATCAATCGGAAAACTATAGAATTTGACCACGAACGTTTATACGTTTTGAATATTACATACGGTTCAACTTCAATGAATTATTTCGGAAATTAGAATTTCTACGAGAACATTAAATAGCATCATCGGTAAAAGTCAGCGGTTGGAAACCAATCAAGCTTGCTAGCTCAAGCGAGGTGTGACAGTATTAACTTGCTCGTCCTTTGTAATAACTATCAGTAGTAACCGTTATTACAAATCGTATTCTTTTTTATTTATATATTAAGATATATTTGTGTTAAAGAAAGAAATTGTGTGCTACAATCTTGTGGACAAATACCATAAAGTTAATACATATTAACATTTAATCAACTTCTAGATTGAAATTTAAACTTCCAGTTATTTAAAATAGTAACACGTTAACATACGTAAAAATAAATCGGAGACTCGTCCAAAATAAATTGTAATACGTGACATATATAATTTACAAAGGACTTTGCATGTGTAAGTATTCTCTTTTGAGGAGCTTTTCTAGTTCAAGTTCATCTGCCAGTAGTAAGATATAAATTTATTGAAAAAAACCCAGCAACCTGTGATGGCATTTAGACAATACCATTTAGGTGGGGCTCGGCATGGCCAGGTGGTTAAGGCAATTGTCTCGTAATCTGAGGGTCGCGGGTTCGAATCCCCGTCACACCAAACATGCTTGCCCTTTCAACTGTGGGGACGTCATAATGTTACGGTAAATCCCACAATTCGTTGGTAAAAAAGGATCCCAACAGTTGGTGGGTGGTGATGACTAGCTGCCTTCCCTTTAGTCGTACACTGCTAAGTTAAGAACGGCTAGCGCAAACAGCCCTCGAGTAGCTTTGCGCGAAATTCAAAACAAAACAAACCAAACCAAACTGTTTAGGTAGGAACAGTAACGTCTCTACTCACCTAACAGCTTCAGTCTGTAAAAGGTCATACAAGGCCTTGATAATGCATTCCTCTTATTCCTTCATCCTTGATCTGTAATTGTGTTACTCGGCCCGGTATAGCCAGGTGGGTAGAGACGCGGGATCGAATTTCCATCACCCCAAACATGCTCGTTCTTTCAGTCTGGAGACGTTATAATGTGAAAGTCAATCCCACTATTAATTGGTAAAAGAGTAACCTTACATTGCTAATTAGGGACAGCTAGCGCAGATAGCCCTAGTGTAGTTTTACGCGAAATTCAAAACAAACAAACAATTGCGTTACTAGCCCTTCCTGGACAATTTCTGTTACACCTGAGTGTGTATTCAGATACACTAACGTCCAACAGAAAGTTATAAATATCCACAACACACAGAGATTTAGTAAAGGCTAAGACAATTTAATGAATAGAAAATTTTTATATTTTCGTACAACATTACTGAGGTTATTATCAAGACTGGCTGGTTTCTGTTCTTATCATCTGAGAGTTTTCGGGCTGTCGTCACATCTCAAGAGGGTAAATCAGCTCGAGACTGGGACAAAACCAGGAGTAATTGATGTCACAGTTCACTAATCAAGATGAGCTTTGTTGACATGTTTAATGGTATCAAAGATTTTTTCCATCAAAGATAAAGTTGTTTGAAGAGTTTTACAAAGGTAAGCTATCTCCACAAAAATTAGACATTTCCTTACGTATGACATCTTACAGGTAAGAGAAGTCAATAATCGAAATAAGAATGTATTAAATCAAACTACAGTTTTCTGAATTTCAATTTGTTTGTTTGGAGTGAAGCACAAAGCAACACTGGTTTATTTGTGCTCTGTCCATTACGGGTATCGAAATCCGGATTCTAGAGTTGTAAGTCCGCAGGCATACAACTGTGCCACTGAGGGACTGTCAGAATATAATTCTCTCTCTTTTTGTGTCTCAAACAGAACTGGTTAACCTACAATTCAACCACTCAGACATCACTTATGGATTTGATGTCTGTTCTGTCATCTTTCCGGTTGCTAAAGGACAACAAACTAATTATAAGCCTAAGTCGGAATCATTCTTAACTAAGACACAAGTTATATGACATGAAGTGTCAGTTTTAATATGAAACTAAAGTCTAAAGACACACAAGACTTTTGAAAACTTTACAATAAAATTATGAAAAGATAAACCTGATTTAAGCATGTCTTTTGGGCAATTTAGTAGCAATAAATAAGGCTGTATGTACATTATGTAATTATTTCTGTATAGCAGTACAAATGAAGACAATGCTCTTATATAAATATCCTGTGCATTCCAAGTCTTTGTACAAAGGCTCTAAATTCAGATTTCTTGGACGTCTTGTAGAAACAGTTTTAAATCTTTGCGCTCGTAAGACGAAAATAGATGTGAAGGCATTTCCTTTGAGCCCTGAATAAAATGTACAAATAGCGTGAACGAGCCCAGTTTATCTATTTGTGTAACTTGTTGTTTATCATACACCACGTTTTATATATCCTGTGACAATGCTTGCTGTATATATACAAATTAGTGACAGGTGACTAAAATCGGTACTAATGCCATTAAGTTATTCTATCCTTACGCTGTAGTGAACCGGATAAAATAGTGTATGCTGCACAGTTGATAAGTTTCACAATACCTGCACGCGAACAAGACAGCACGCGACATGCAGGTCTGAAAAGTAGGTAACAGTAGCGTCAAGACTTAAAAAAACAACAACAACAAAATAAAAAACGATGCACAACCTGATATACAATCTATATTTTCTCATCAATGTTAAATAAAAAAAAATGAATGAAGATTTACATGTTTTAACTGGTTGTGTTTAACCTCTTCCCCACAAACTCAGGAGCAAAGACAAGTCAGCTAAATCGTTGTTAAATTATTCTCTCGTCTGTAGCGAAGAAAAACTTCTTTTTTTGGCACAACGCATGTAACTCGATTTTCATAAGAAAAATATCTGGTTAGTAAATACTCGTTCAAATGAAAATTTATTCAGTCATCTGTGATTATCTTTGATTTTATTCTTTAAGAGTTGTACAGTTGGATTTTTGTACATTTCGACTTCAGTATTTTTATTAGATTAGCCACGTTGTAAATGTTTAGGAAAGCCCTAAACAGAAGAATAAATATTTACTTTATAATTTAGACTCAAAATTAGTAAAACAATTTTTGCTCTCAAAATGGTGCCTGTGCCAACTTATATCCGATCAAAACAGTAGTACTAATTCCAAGACGAAATAGTTACAGCAGCAACTGAACAGTGGTAGTGGTTGTCAGGTGATAAATAAAACGAAAAAAGAACTGTTTTTGAACATTTTCGAAGTTTCGTGCAACATAAGAAACGTTATGAAAATGGTAAAGTTTTTGATGTTCACCCATCAGAAAATAACTAACTTTCCGATTGACGATCTAAGCATATTTCACCCGTTTCTCATGTTCTTCACGCTCACTGCCGTCGCGAGCGCTCACGTGGTGTGTAGTTTTGGTTTTTCAAACGAGAGGTGGCGCAACGAGAAATCCGATTTTTGTAACAGGAAGTCATGCTGTTGGTAGTCTAAGATGGCGATGTTCGCGTGGGTGGGGTGCTGAATTTCAAAAAAAAAAAAAAAAAAATTGATACAGCGAAACGACGAATATGGATGAACCTCCGCAACGGATTTCTTGATAAGGTAAGAATCAGTGTAAGTATAATAGGGCTGTGTTTGTTTCTCACGAGTCTTCCCTTAGCACGTGATCTAGTTTAGGCTGTGCTAAGTCCAGCAAAATGAAAGGGTTTAACCTATGTTAGTAATATACTTTATAAAGATAATATCAATAGATTTCAATATAACGTAGTGTGTTTTGATACGTATGATATATTATTAGAAATTTCGTTACAGCGTAAAGAAATTAAAGACGTTCAAAAATGAAGCAGCATTCCACGTGATTGGAAGAAACACGTTGCCGCCTACGGTATCGCTCGCCGCCCAGGTAGGTGGAATCTAGTGGCTTTAGTCAGTTGTCAGGTGAAACACCTTAGAAATTAGATCGTACGCTGGCCTCAAGACTTATTAACTGCAGCGTTTGGGATATTGTCATACATGTATATATAATATACAGTGAACAGAAATCTATATTATGCTTTGTAGTTGTGCATTTTTAAAGAAATTTGTTTAATTTTAAAAGCGATTAAAAGTAGTAAGTTTTCTCAACACTATGCAGAATTTTAAATAAGTACATGGTTTCGCTCTAATAAAAAGCGATTCCATATCATTTCTAAGGTTTATTGATTTTATTAAAAGGCGTAAGCTCCTTTTTGTTGTGGTTGTTTGCTGTTGCAAGGCTTAGGAAGCTAAACTTTCGATCCGTGTAACATTATTCTTTAGTTACTACAGCCCCCCGCTAGTACAACGGTATGTCTCCGGATTTACAACGCTAAAATCAGGGGTTCGATTCCCCTCGGTGGGCTGAGCAGATAGCCTTTGTGGCTTTGCTAAAAGAAAACACACACAAACACACACAGTTACTACAACTACAGTTTTGGAACAGAGATATGCAGTATGTGTGAATGTGAGAGCGCGCAAGCCTGGCTGACGCGCGTGCCAGCCAGAGTGACGTTAGGTCGTACAGGGATGCCGTTTGACGTCATCAAATCTCGCGTTTGTTTTGTTGACACGCTAGCCAAATTCTCTAGCTTTTCGCGAAAGTGAAAAAAAGAAAAGAAAATTGTGCTATTCTAATTCAGGGTTGCGCATGGATACAGAAAGAAGCATTTCATGAAGTTATACGCTAAGAATTAATATTTCGCCGATTTACAATTGTGTAATATGTACAAAAGGAAAAAAAAAGAATTAAAATATAGAAACGTGACATGTTCACACATTTAATATTACGAAATGTTACTAACGACCGTAAGACACAAATGTGTATCACAAGGGAATGATTGTTATTAATCCAGATATCTTAATGTAAGAAAATGTTTTGTTTGTGTATTTATTTTGATTTGGTTTGAATTTCTCGCAAAGCTACACGAGGGCTATCTGCGCTAGCCGTTTCAAATTTCGCAGTGTAAGACTTGGAGGGAAGGCAGCTAGTCGTTACCATCCACCGCCAACTTTTGGGCTACTATTTTACCAACGAATAGTGGGATTTACCGTCACATTATAACGCCCCTACGGCTGAAAAGGCGAGCATGTTTAGTGTGACGGGGATTGGAACCCGTGACCCTTAGATTACGAGTCGAGTGCCTTAACCACCTGGCCATGCCGGGCCTCGTAAGAAAAGCATATACTTGTTTCCCGGTGGGACAGCAGTGAGTTTACGGGCTTGCAACGCTAAAATCCGGGGTTCGATTACCCTGATTGGACATAGTAAATAGACTAATATGGTTTTGTTCTGAAACAAACAATCTATATTCTCAAATTGATTAATATTTTATGTAAACATTCACAATGATGTAAATCTTATCACATTTTAATTTTTTCTATTCAACCTGATTGTTATTTCGGATATTTATGACGTCGGAAGTCAAGTATTATTATATAATAATAGATTTGCTGCAGACGTTTAAATGTGAGTGTTCAGAGGACTTCTGTACGAACGAAAAAATGCATAACTTCAATTATAAACTTCAAAAGATAGTCGGGATAAATTTAATAAAACTATTTCCTTCCTTCCAATCATCAGGGTATTAATATTATGCAGATTGGGAGAATGCTACTAGTCAACAGTAGGCTAATTAGTTAGTGCGATAAACTGAGAATGTGTTGTTTCGATGAAACGTTGTAGAATGGACGACAACTGCCTGTTGTGGAAACACAAGTGTGGAAGACGACGTTTCGAAAGTTTTCCGCAGTTGCCGTTCATTCTACAAAGTTTCATTATGAATACTCTGCCAAAACAATCTATTAAAAATGCCTTGTTTTATTTCTAAACTAGAGTCAGATTTGAAAGTAACTAAATACATTCGTACCTTTTGACACAACTCTTATAATTTCCTGTTGCTAATTGGATATGCATCTCTTTACGTATTTGCAAATATGCGTGTGTGTATTAGTGGTGGTAATGCATGTACAGCGCCATCTTTGCTTCATGATGTTACCTGCCTTTCTAAAATAGGTGCATAAAGTAAAATACAGAGGAAGGTCCAAAGACCCTTTGTTATACTTCACTGAAATTGTTTTGTAACTTTTATTATATTTTTATGTTGTTTCAATTATTTTTTAGATATGTTAGTTTCAAACAACCGTCTTCAGTTTTCTTTTTACATATTAATTCATCTTGCATACATATTAGTTCGACAAGCCATGAATCTCGGAAAAAAATATTTGATTTGATTGCACAAATCATAATAAGATCTTACTGTTCATAGAATGTGAAACTATTTTTTGTTCATCAGTTGTTTTGTACTGTTAATAAAGTTGTAGAACCTTAGCAGTTTCGTAATTCAGATTTAACTGTGAATGGAAAACATAACATTATTTCTGTATTACACATCCATAAATATTTTGGAGTTCATAGCATGTAAGGTTACTGATGTTATAACTACCATAAGTTTTTCTTTTGAATTAATTTATTTCATCACTCAGTGAAGTATTACACAATGTTGTTCAATAAGCATGAGCATTAGTTTTACAAATAAGTTGTTTTAAATTAAAGTAAAATATTTAAGGTGTTATTAGTGTATTTACTTTTATTTGGCCAGGCATGTCTAGGTGATTAAGGCACTCGATTCGTAATCTGAGGGTCGCGGGTTTCAATCTCTAGTCTTACACTGCTAAATTAGGGACGGCTAGCGCAGATAGCCCTCGAGTAGCTTTGCGCGAAATTCAAAACAAACCAAGTAATACGCCAGACATAACCAAACAAACCTTATGACACAGGCTAAACAAAATACTAGTGGACAAGACAATCCTAATAGTACTGTATCACCTTATGGTTAAATTGCCAAAGGACAGAGAAGTGGCTGTAGGAAATGAGCTGGAGCTATCTATTCTAAACTCCAAATGTGGAGTAAGTGGCTTACGAAGTTATGGTTCATCTTCGACGTATGCACTGAATAGTTGGTTTTCGTTACAATGTTTCTGCTAGTACCTTCGTTCAACTTGACGAAAACAAGTTTTGCATTAGCAGGAACGAAGAGGTCGCAGATCAACAAAAAAATGAAGCAAGTGGTTGCTTTAAATTAAGTTTTCTTGGGGGGATGGGGGTGGTTAAAGAGGGTTGGACATATCTACAATGAGTCTATTTGTCGTGCAGCTTTATCAAATTGTCTGCAGTTAAAAGGGTTAAAAATAGACCAAGATTCTTCCAACGTTAGGTAAAAGTATTAATAACCTGTACTTATTGCTGAACCACAAGTACATCCAGAAAATTACGAAGGAAAAGACGTCCATTTCATAGACTTTGCTACAATTCATATAAATCTTTAGTTGCGATAAACTGTACAGCTCGAAGGTTTTTAACCCTCACACGGCGGCCACCATCAATTGATGCTGCTTTCTACAACATTCCCGCTGTTTTAAGTGTTAAACTGAGAGTATTAGGAAATGTTGACTGTGTTTATCACACTGAATCACTGCAGCGGTGTTGTTTATACACACACAAAGGGTGTAATAGTTCAGTCTTCTTTCCATTATATATAGCACAATGGCGTTATTTCTGTATGTATTTCATGTTGTGTATAGGTACCTATTTTCTTCTTTAAGATGGTTTAGAATACAGTGTATTAAGACGAGTCAATCAATTTAATGACAGAATACCAAGAAATAAAATAGAGTTGGTGTTTTAATTAAAAATGTTTTTTTTTGTTTGTTTTGAATTTCGCGTAAAGTTACACGAGGGCTATCTGCGCTAGCCGTACTTAATTTAGTAGTGTAAGGCTAGAGGAAAAGCAGCTAGTCATCACCACCCACCGCCAACTCTTGGGCTACTCTTTTACCAACGAACAGTTGGATTGACCGTCACATTATAACGCCCGGCTGAAAGGGCGAGCATGTTTGGTGCGACGGGGATTGGACCCCGCAACCCTCAGATTACGAATCGAGTGCCTTAACCACCTGATCGTGCCTGGCCACTAAAAATTGACGCAACGTACGATGAATGGTAATGTTGACGTTTCGGACTTAAATCCTGCTAGAAAAAAAATGTAATCTCAGAAGCACATAACACAGTTGTACTACGTTCTATGTATGCAAGAAACGCTTCGAACAATATTGTTGGAAAAGTAAAAAAACAAAACACACACACACACACACACGTAAAGAGAGATAAAGATATAAGAAATATTTTAACAATATATGATAAAAATATTAATCTCATAAATAATCTAAGTAAAAGAAAATATTTTAAAGTAAAAACGTTTTAGACCTGCGAACCTTCATATCAGAAAGAAAAAACATTTCGGAGCCTTAATAATAATAAAAAAAATACACTAAAAATACAATCAATCAGCCACTAGCACCAGATAAAGTTTACTTCAAGCTGTTAGAATATAAATTTATAAACAAATATCAATATTTAAAGACAAATTTATACTTGTTCAAAAATTTCTGCTCGCAAAATTTATATACTTAAAAGTACAGTGTACTTATTTATTAGTGGCTCGGATGGGCTTGATTTTGTTCACAAAGTAGTTCAATATTTGGAGTTATGATGGTTACCTATAAGCGCAAATCATTTTCAATAGTTAGCCTGTTTCTAAATTTAGTCTTTGTAGCTGTATTCAGTAAAAATATTTGCTCACAAAGATATGTTGTTGGAAAACGCATCAAATTTTTTAAAGCTCTGTTGTTACTTATTTCGGGATATTACATGGCCATTTGAATCCAATGTTTGTGTAATTTCTTCCAGCTGAAATTTTATTTTTACGGTGTAATTAGTTGAAATTTCTATAAGCTGTTCTTTCTCTTTCAAAGGAAAATCGTTGGTATTTGTGGAGTCAACAAAGAGATTTTGAATTCACAGTAATTTTTCTAAATGAGGAGGGAAGTACTCCCTAATAGTTGTACACAAATAGATATATGCTGCAAGACTGAAACTTTTGCATCTTCACTTGAGGAAGTTTTATTCTTAAGTAAGAAAAACCACATATTTTCGAAGCAATCAAATTATTCCATAAGTATGCATTCATCCCAAAGTCTTAGCTTACTGTACATTGAAGCGCTTCAATTTTACTCTGAGCTTTAAAGTATGTTACCCTGGTACTCTGCATTGTAACATTCACTTCATTTAGATAGGCAGATATTTCAAAAAGGTAAGCCACCAACTCTATCCAGCATTTGTCCCTTAATTTGTATGCAAATTCAAAATGGCATTCAGATAAAAAGAAACCTATCTCCTCACGCAGTTTGTAAATCAGAGCAAGCACTTTACCCCGAGAAAGCTATCGGACTTCAGTATGAAGCAGCAAATGTTTATGCAAACATCCCATATCCTCACAAAGATCGCATCGAGTGGTCTTGTTTTTATAAAATTAACTATTTTAATGACATCACCCAATATCTCATTTACGTCTTCTAGCATTCTTTTCATTGCAAGTTTATGACGATTAAGACAGCAGTGGATACTCTCGATGTCAGGATTTTTCTTTTTTATACGTGCCACTGAGCCTGAAAAGTTTTCAATCATACCTGTGGCCCTATCAGTGCAAATACTTGAGCAAAGTTGCCATTGTATTTCATGTTCTTCCATAAATAAATCGATCAGTTTAAATATTTCTTCGCATGTTGTTTGAGTAGGCAAAGGTTTGCAAATTAGCATGTCTTTTTCAAAACTAGCTTTGTGAATATAGCGAACAAACACGAGCAACATCGCATAACCTGCGATATCTGCTGATTCATCCATCTGAAGCGAAAAAAAGTTGGACTCGCCTTATTAACTCCGTTAAGCAATTTGCTGACATATCCTTGATTCTTCAAGAAACCGAGTTGTCAGAAAAGAGCACAGAGTTGATGTTTATAAGAAATTTCTCATCAGTCGTGCACTCTACCAAATCTTTTGCGCATGGTTTTATAAAATCTTCTGCACTTGTATAAGCTTTGCCTACTGTTACAATACGGTAACTAACACGATATGAATCGATAAGAGCATCTTTGTTGTCCTGATGGACAAACGAACGAAATGTAGCTTTCCTTGCATTAAATTGCAAACACTTTCTTTTGAAATACTCGGAAGTTGAATTCTTTAATTGGGAGTATTCGTTTCTAGATGCCGTTTTAATTTTGCTGGATGTAAACTACTGTTACTTAACATTACTCCACATTTAACACACAACCCACTAGGTCCATCTTCATTACCTGTCCATGTAAAACCACAAACAATAAAACTTTCATCATACTTTCTTTTCTTTCTTGTTTCGGTACTTCTTGCGTCATCCTGTGTTGAAGTGCTTGTACACGATGATAACGTTTGAAAAACCATGATTTAGACCATTAAGTCCTTTTAGTCGTTACGTTCCCGTATTTGACCGCCCTTCCAAGCACAAAGAATATAAAAGGTCATGAGTTTTGCAGTTAATGAGAATGTCGAGAAACGGACTCGGTTCATCAGTATTATTACTAATTATATGACGACGATCTTCCAGTGTGTAGAATTCGACAAAAGTCACATAGTGTGGTTAGGACGGCCGACTCATAATCTGAGGGCGGCGGGTTCGAATTAACTCCAATTATGCTCGATCTTTCAAACGTGGGGACGTTATAATGTGATGACCAATCCCACTATTCGTTAGTAAAAGAATAACCCAAGAGTTGGCCTTCTCTCTAGTCTTTAATTCCTAAATTAGGGTTCTCGTTACAATGTTTCTGCCAGTACCTCCGTTTAACTTAACGAAAACGAGTCTTGCATTAGCAGGAACAATTGTTTTTGTTTGTTTTTTTTGGAATTTCGCACAAAGCTACTCGAGGGCTATCTGTGCTAGCCGTCCCTAATTTAGCAGTGTAAGATTAGAGGGAAGGCAGCTAGTCATCACCACCCACCGCCAACTCTTGGGCTACTCTTTTACCAACGAATAGTGGGATTGACCGTCACATTATACGCCCCCACGGCTGGGAGGGCGAGTATGTTTAGCGCGACGCGGGCGCGAACCCGCGACCCTCGGATTACGAGTCGCACGCCTTACGCGCTTGGCCATGCCGGGCCTAGCAGGAACAAAGAGATCGCAGATAAAAAAAAAAAAAGAAGCAAGTGGTAGCTCTAAATTAAGTTGTTTTTCTTTTCGGGAGGATGGAGTGGTTAAAGAGGGGTGGACGTATCTACAGTGAGTCTATCTGTTGTGCAGCTAAATTAAAAAAATAATGTTTTCAAAACTGTTTTCCATCTTGCTTCATCCCCTCATCCTGTTTTGATAAGAATGGTGAGTTTTTGTTAGGAGTACATAGTGTGGACTCCCCGCCCCCCGTGTACCCTTTCTCACCTAGATCGTTGTATTTCTTTCCCACATTAGTGTACAAATCTTGCTTGCAGTATACTATCTCGTTCATAAAACCGAATCGGTATAAATGTTATTAGAATGTTCCTTTACATTTAATCAAAAAATTTTAGCCAATTTAGATACCTTTACTTGCCTTTAATTTGGCCCGGCATGGTCAGGTGGTTAAGGCACTCGACTCTTAATCCGAGGGTCACGAGTTCGAATTTCCGTTACACCGAACATGCTCGCCATTTCAGCCGTGGGGGCGTTATAATGTTACGGTCAATCCAACTATTCGTTGGTAAAAGAGTAACCCAAGAGTTGGCGGTGGATGGTGATGACTAGCTGACTTCCCTCCAGTCTTACACTGCTAAATTAGGAACGGCTAGCGCAGATAGCCCATTGTGTAGCTTTGTACTTAATTCTAAACAAACAAAATTCGTAATATCCAGTATATGACACAATGTTGAACATTCCGTACGTTTATCTATGGGCACTTTATAAGAGCGACAGTCAATCCCATTACATAGGACAACCTATGAAAGCCTGTGTATTTTTGTAACATTTTTGGATATATAGATATTTAATCTCAATTTTAACAATACTGAGAGATTATAGGAATATAACGAAACAATTGAAACTGAAGAAAAGATTTTTCAAGATTTTATGTAATTCTTTGCTCACTAAGAGAAAATCAAGGCCGGACTGAAGTTTGCCAGAGAGAATGTAGACAAAGACCAGGATTTCTGGAATAATGCTTTTTGGACAGATGAGTCCAAAATTGAATTATTTGGACACCAGAACAGAGGACATGTTTGGCGTAAACCAAATACAGCATTCCAGGAAAAGAACCTCATACCAACTGTGAAGCATGGAGGTGGAAGTGTCATGATTTGGGGCTGCTTTGCTGCAGCAGGACCTGGACAGCTCACAACCATAGAATCCACCATGAATTCTGCTGTGTATCAGAGGGTGCTTGAGGATCATGTGAGACCATCTGTAAGAAAATTAAAGCTGAAGCAGAACTGGACCCTGCAACACGACAATGACCCAAAACATACCAGTAAATCCACCAAGGACTGGCTGAAAACTAAGAAATGGAGAGTCCTGAAATGGCCGAGTCAAAGCCCAGATCTTAATCCCATTGAGATGTTGTGGGGTAACTTGAAACGGGCTGTACATGCAAGATACCTCTTAAACATCTCACAGCTGAAAGAATTCTGCATTGAGGAGTGGGGCAAACTTTCTTCAGACCGATGTCAGAGACTGGTAGATGGCTACAAGAAGCGTCTCACTGCAGTTATTTCAGCCAAAGGGGGTAACACTAGCTATTAGGGGGTAGAGTGTCCTAACTTTTACCTCAGTTAGAATATGCATTTTTGTAGAATTACATTTACAGAAGATCTTAGTCTTTTCTTCAGTTTTAATTGTTTAGTTATATTCCTATAATCTCTCAGTATTGTTAAAATTGAGATTAAATGTTACACAAATACACAGGCTTTTATAGGGTGTCCTAACTTTTCACATGACTGTATTTGGTTAAGGATAACCATGTAGGAGGGAGGTGTTGTTGTTGACTGCCTCCCCTCCCTTTGTTCAATTTTGTTAAGAAAGGTTATTTTGCTTGAACCTTGGGATCACTAACCTGGTCATTTGAATCGTGCGTCGTATAAAGTGACGTCGCGTTAAAAAACAAACAAATAACTAACTAATCAGTATGGTGAAAGATTTGAAGGAACAGATATTTCTCCAGTAATATTCGTAGTGCTGTTTTATTCAAGAGCCAGAGCTGTTCGTTGTTAATCGAGGAACTTGACGAAGTAAAGCATACAACCTAGGAAATAAAACAAAGACTTCACGTGCATATATTGCTGTAAATCAGTTTAACATCCTGATTGGTGGTTTGTCTAATCAGTAGACAACACACTTGCAAGTAGTGACTTAAGTATGGCCCCGTATTTCCTGCAATTGCGAGGGAACTCGAGTCACAAGGGCCTAGCAAACAAAGAATTACCGACAAGGGGAATGAACTTCGGGAGTTTAATCACTTTTTATAGGTTGAGGGGGGCATCTTTTGCAGTTACGCTACTGCTTACAGACCAAGGTGTTTACTTAAACGTTCGTAACTTATTCTGTAATATTGTATACATAAACCTATTGCTCTAGTGTGTTTATCGTCACTTCCCTAAAATTTGTAAATGAAACTTTCTACATATTAGGCTTGGCTCAATCGCAACTTTGAAATGCCAAATGATCTATTTATTAACAGTACAACCAAAACAACTGATTTTCTTGAACCTATATCTAGTGATATTTGAAATTCTCGTGGGTAAAATCTAAAGAAGAGAGAAATGAGGTAGCCAGATTCATTTGATTTGATGATATTAGAAAATGGATTAGAGAGGAGAGGCTTGAATCTTCTAATTTGGAGTCGGAAGCAAAGAGTTGAAATTGTTGGAGAACCAAACTTATTTGAGGGGGAAGCACAATAATGTATTATAGATACCAACATATTGACAAGTGTAAATGTTCATGCCTGATTTTGGAAGCTGAGATAATATAACACGTGAATTTTAACGTCTGACCAAGGTATGCTAAATTAAGTACTAGACTAAGTTTTACATGTATATGAGGATAATATCTGTGATTTGCGACAATCACATTTGAACTTGTAACGTGTGTTTTAAAGTTGCGCGAAAACTGCCAACTTGAAGATCAGCAGTAAAGTTTACGTAGACTCAGGCTAAAATCCGGGTTAGATTCCTTGCTGTGGGGAGATTGCGACTTTAAGGTGAAATAAACAAACAGACAGATACATCATTTAACATTTTCAAACAGTATTCCAGTTAGTATTACGATCGTTTCCCGGTGATATTTATTTGTACACTTAACATACTTCATTGGTTTGGTTTGAATTTCGTGCAAAGCTACACGAGGGCTATCTGCGCTAGCCGCCCCTAATTTAGCAGTTTAAGACTAGAGGGAAGACAGCTAGTTATCACCACCCATCGCCAGGGGCGTGTTAATGTAACGGTCAGCCCCACTGTTCGTTGGTAAAAGAGTAGCATGTTTGATGTGACGGGGATTCGAACCCGCGACCCTCGGTAACATACTTGAACAGTAAACTTTGAAATAATCTAATAACAGTCTCTGTAAGGTATACTCGTTTAATAAAGAATATATATAGAATATTAGTGAAAATAATTGCATTTTAATTTAATAAGTAAAATCATAAGGAGTGCGTTAAACACAGCAAATCCAAACCTCTAATTGTATAATTTGTTATTTTAACTCAAAAACAAATCAAACAAAAACGTTGCATTAACTGAAATGGTCGCAGGGTACAAACCACAATTTGGAATTATAAAATGTACCCTAGGTTCTACCTACGAAATATAATTGTTTTTGTTTCGCCGTGTTTTTGAGCTAAATTATATCTATATACATATATGTACATAGAAATAGAAGAAACCCTAAGTAGAAAAATAACTATATTAGTCAGATGAGTACCTGTGAAAGATGGCTTTGTCCCACACACCACCTTTAAATGCATATCACTTAAGACTGGTCGAGTACCTAAATCTAAGACAAGCCGATTTGATAACGTAAAGCTAACTTCTGATTACAACAAAAGAATCCAAGTAGATTTCAGTACAAGTGAAACCAGACGATCGCATTCGCACCATCCGCTGCACGAACATTGTCTGTATCCCCTTCTCATACACTCAAATACACCGTCCACTTTAGGGAGCTCTTTGTTCCTCAGAGGGAGGGACCTTCGAGCGTGGGAGATGTTGCCTGCATTTCTATCAGTTCCGTCTTCATATCATAGGCTAACATCATCTTGTCGCGTACCTCCACGTACACACCTCTAACAAAGTATTTTCACATACCTTGAATGTTGCGTTGTGTTTGAATAACGTGAACACTGCAAGGATGAGACAGCTACAGAAAATGGCTGCTACTTTAATCGGTCGACTTGAACTACCTGAGAAATTGGAGCGACATTTGTTGTACGCGGATTATCTCTAGCTACGCTATTTCTCGATAATTAAAGCGAACTGTTGACTATATAAACGAGTCTGTTGTGACAGCGGATTTTCTCGCATGGCTGCTAGAAGTTTGTTCTTTTCTGCATATATTAGTAGTTGTGAAAGAGGCATCGAAACATGAGTTGGCCTAACCTTGTTTTTTGCTAAGCCTATTTAACAGTTCCTGTCGTGCTAACTGACAATCTATTGGAAAACGCTTTCAAGTCAATTAACATGGGAAATAATATAAAAGCATTATTGTGAAGAGCTGATGTAGTTAGCGACATTTACCATATACGTGAAGACGCAGCATTGGAACAACTTAAAAATATTAACATTCTTTTCGTGTACACTAGGATAATGAAACTTAATTGAACTGTTCAATGAGATAGTAAATAATAAAAGTAAGATCCATGAAAATATAAAATATCAGGAACATTTTATTATATAGATTTATACGTCCATACTAAATTGGACTAAAATTAAGTTGTATTTTATTCAGTTTTGGTTTGTTTGTTTGTTTGTTTTTGAAATTTGCGCAAAGCTACACGTGGGCTATCTGAACTAGGAGTCCCAAATTTAGTCCCCCCGCTAGTACAGCGGTATGTCTCCGGATTTACAACGCTAAAATCAGGGGTTCGATTCCCCGCTGTGGGCTGAGCAGATAGCTCGTTGTGGCTTTGCTATACGAAAAACACACACACACACACCCTAATTTAGCAGTGCAAGACTGGTGGAGGGAAGGCAGCTTGTCAACTCTTGGGTTACTCTTTTACCAACAAATAGTGGGATTGACAGTAACATTATAATGCCCCCATGGCTGAAAGGGCGAACATGTGTGGTGTGACGGGGATTCGAATCCGCGACCCTCGTATTACGAGTCGAGTGCTTTAACTGGACCTTGAAGTTAAAATTTATTTCATTTTTTTGTATTTTATCCCTGCAAAAGTAGGGATGGTTATCGCAGATAGCCCTCGTATAGCTTTGCGCAAAATTCCATACAAACCAAACCATTCTGCTCTTAAAATTTAATGTATTACAATACGTTTGTATTTGTTGTTGATGATCGTCTACTATTCAACTTTGATGTATTAAATCATATTATGATTTGTTGGCAGACAGAGTCTACTATTACACTTTGATGTACTAAATAATATTATTATTTATTAAAGGGCATAGTGTAATGTTCAACTTTGTACTAAGTCGTATTACGATTTGTTGGCAGACATAGTCTGCTATTAAATTTTGATCTATTAAATCACGTTATGATTTGTTGGCGGATACATTATTTTACTATTAAAGTTTGATGTTTTAAGTCACGCTATGATACACTGATGGATACAGTCTATTACTTTAATATAACCTTTTCTTGGCTAAAGATGGATTGAGATAAAAACAAACACCGCTTATGATTGTTAACCCTTCCAGAGTTAGGAGTTCAAATACAAACGCCTGTAACGTTTTTTGGTTAATGATTTAAAAATGTAACAGCAGATGAATGTTCTTTGTTATTCCGCATTAATCTCTCATGCTATCTCGGTGAAGTAAGAACACCGTAAAAACTCTATATCAGCAATATATTTCTGGCAATGAATATTGCTGGTGTTGTGACGTATGTGATACCTTGGTTACCACCTACTCGCGTTGTGCTTAATACGTTACCGTACGGCCCGGCATAACCAAGTGGTTAAGGCGCTCGACTCGTAATCCTAGGGTTGCGGGTTCGAATCCATGCCACACCAAACATGTTCGCCCTTTCAGCCGTGGGAGCGTTATAATGTGATGGTCAGTTCCACTATTCGTGTAAAAGAGTTTGCGATGGGCGGTGATGACTAGGTGCCTTTTCTCTAGTCTTACACTGCTAAATCACGAAGGGATCGTGCAGATAGCCCTCATGTAGCTTTGCTCGAAATTCAATGCAAACCAAACAGAACCTGATACGGAAGTTGAGGTTTTTTACAAGCGAATTGCAGTATCAATCGGGATAAGAGAGCCTTTAAAAGGTTGCATATTTGTGAACTTTATGTGGATTCGTTAACTCTCTATAGAAGCGTAAACTAGAAATGAAAAATTCTGCCTGTGAATTTTTATTTTTAACTGGGTAATGAAACTAAAATTTAAATAGAATTTAACACGATAGGAACATTAAAAAAAAAAAAGATCTATGTTGAAAGTTGACCATTTCTGACCTAAAATCATAAAACCTCGAAACGATAGACAATGAATTATATCTTATATCGTTATGGAAACTATTGGATAAGGACCTGTAAGCTCCTTTATTCATCCTGTTAATATATGAAAGATAAAGCTTCCTTGTTACATTTCATATTAACACTATTTCATGTGTTAAACATAGGAAACTATTATATTTAACCATAACTAAAAAATATTATATTCTTATTTAAATATATTCATTTTTTCTTTAAATTTCTGTGCAGATGTTCTGGATTTAGTTACCTTCTCGTAGATAGAATGTGAAAGTATGTTAACTTTTGTTATTATTTATTGTTTGTCTTTAAACAAAAATTACACATCGCAGTTGTTATTCTCTAGGAGACTAATGCTTGATTGACCGTGCACCTAACTTTACTGCTCTACTTGGGTGCGGGATTGAGGTGTGGGAAATTTGTACAAATCCGTGTGAGCTGGGAGTCTCTTGGATATGCAGAACAGAAATGATTGTTGAAGTACCTAACCCAGGATCGTGTAGTTTTTGTTCTGATGTAACAATATAATGTGTCATTTCTCTCCATTGTTGTACGCATCTTTATTTCATGCTCTTAGTTACATATGACGAACGTTTTAGCTGGCTCTTCTTGTAACATCCAAGTGTATCATTTCACTTACGTTTCCACTGCTTCTGATATTCGTTTTTATTTGATTTTTTGCTAAACGTTTATTGAACGTACCATGCTTTTGAGATTCTTAAGACTTACTCGGAGGACTTCAGTGTACCTATTGTTTACCCAGTGTATAATCATTTATATGGTTGTTCAGAAACGAATATTCATTTTAAAGTTACTTAACAACTACCTGTACTAGCCCTTTCATATTTCCAGCTGAAAGCCTACACACAATACAGCAGATAAGCAGTACCCATCGCCAATTTGTGGGCTGCTCTTGCATCACAGAATAGCTGAATATGACTGTCACCCTAATAGTGCATCCATGGCCTCAACTTAACCAGTTGACCGTAACCATGATTAGCACATTAGTTGTTTGAATAGCCACTTTCGTTCCACTTGCTGCAAACAGTTTAAAGGTGTGAAACATTGTATGTTTGAACACTCTATTAACATTTTTTTCCCCTATGCAGTTGGCGAGGAAATGAGGTTGCATATCCTCACCGGTGTATGAAAGTTACCATCCACCGCTAACTCTTGGGCTGCTCTTTTATCAACGAATAGTGGGATAGACCTAACATCGTAATGCTCCACGACTGAAAGAACGAGCATGTTTGGTGGGAGGGGGATTCGAACCCGCGACCCTCAGAATATGAATCGAGTGCTTTAACCACCTGGCCATGCCGGACCTTTATATGTTGTTTCTTACTATTATATGTTTCATGATTGTCGCTTTTTTTTTTTTTTGCTTGTTGCTTTCAGTTTTTATTACTTTTTATAGGTTTTGCTCTTATTGATAGATGAAGTGATAAAGTATGCAAAATGCAGTAAATTGACTAGGTGTGTGGAGATATGTCTTGGTTATAAAATCGAAAGAAGTATAAATCCTTTTTTTAAATACTTGATACCGTTTTCTGCTAATTATGGATGGTTATTGAACTATTTGTTACATGCAACTGTTGTCGAATTCAGTATAAACAGATAACCTCTGATAAGCTGTTGTGTTTAGGAACCGACTTGACCATCGCTCACCGATTTATGTATGTTTATGGAGTAGGGAGTACTTTTACTTTCCATAGTTTTTTTTATGTGTGTGTCGCTGCAAACATTAATACTTGACTGCACCAAATACTAGGTTCTAACTTTAGCCTAGGCCTAACTTTACATATTCTTTATAGTTAAGCAGTAAACATGTTACAAAGAAAAGAAATGTGTATTGCATATATTAAATGGTCTGGATAGTCTGGAAACGTTGGATTTTTTTTTTTTTTTAACAAGCACTGTAAATCACAGAACAGATTATGGTTATACATCACAAACTAGAGGACCCACACATTGGGCTTATTGGAAGCCATATACGCAACTCGCATTTGATATACCACTAGTGAATTAATTCGCTAATAATCCCTTTAGTGACTTAACTTACTAATAATCAGATGTTCGTAGTCTTATGTAGTGGAGGAATTAATCCCAAGAATCCCAAGATTGTTTAAACGGTCGAACAGTTTTACATTACCAAACAATGAAAGAAAAATGGGAATGTTTTGTATCGTGCCAGAATCTTGTAACTACTCTGTATTAATGTATCTACAAGGATGTATTTATACTTTCTATGGTTACAACCATATGGAGATCGTGAATGTAGATGTGCAACCAACAGTGACTGTTTTTCAACTGATCACCACGATGGCTATCTGAGTTACACCTACTACGGGTATCGAAGCTTGGTTTTAAAAGTTGTAATCCTACAGACTTTCCGCGGTGCTACTAGGGAGCTGGAGGAAAAGAGCATGTATATTTGTATGTCATGCAGTCACCTTTCCATAGGAAAGAATTATTACTGTTCATTGCAAAAACGGCAATGGAGAAATAGTCTCCGGTGCAAAGGTACAGGAACCAGATGTTCCACAGTTCACAGTGGTAAGCCAATGCCTGAACCACTGAGGGACTGCGTTGCTGCATACCTGTTCTGTCAACGTTGCAGAAGGAATGAATGATTAAAAAACGGACAATATTTCTTTGTTATATTACTTCTTATACTGATGATTTTTACAGTACAGTAATGTAGAAAATTTGTTGTAAATAATTCGTACAAGGTTTATTTTTATATAGCGTAGTTTTGTGAAAAATTCAAAGTTTAAATATAACCTTGTATATGCTTTAATCTCGTGGGAATGATTTGATTTTTAAAGCAAAACCACAGTGGATTATCTGCTGCGTCCATTGCGGGAAATCGAACCTCGGTTTTTGGCATTATAAGGCCATTAATTTACCACTGTCCCACCAGGTGACACTGTTGGAATGAAGAAAATGATGTATGTGTTAAATTATTACAAGAAAGATGCAATCAGTTTTAATCTTTTTTTTTTTGAAATCTAAAATGCCAAATTACGTTCGATTAAAACTATTTTAGGAAATTGCATAATGTTTCAATTCATAATTTGCCTTTCTTGATAAATGTTTTATCTATTCCAAATTAGATCCAAAGTATCTGCATTCACCACATGTTGGATATCTTAGTTTTTAAACGTCAAAACTTGTTTATAATAGCTAAATAACTTTTCATAATGAACGATAAGTGACCTGAAAAAAATGTGAACTTTTAAAAATTTAAGGTTTTTTTTTAATTTGGTATAATGCCATTGAAATGAAGAATCATTATGGAATGCTAAACAGATTTATCAAGTGAATCAGAGTTCTTTACACGCGCAATTGTACGTTAGATTTAAAAAATAGAAGTACGTAGGCTATTTTTTATGGAATTTGAAAGAGTTTAGCGCTTTTATTGTGATATATGGGCAATATTAATATGTGTTAGTATCTACTTAGTAGTGTGTTTATTAAAGAACTAACAACGTGGAGCATCTTAAGTAGTTAACAGTTATCTTTTCTAGAAAAACGTTATTACAGTCTAAATGTTTATGGTATACTGTAGCAATATATACATATAAACTGATCTGTTTCGTTATCATTCCTTATCATATCTTGGTTAGGATGAAAAATGAAAAATCGAACGTAGGATATTACTTCCAAATAGGGTAGTTCAAATTGTACTACTGCCACTTTGACAGTTACCTGATATAAACATAAAGTTATCTGAGTTTTGTGAAAATTCAGACTATTTTGAGAAAGGAACACGTATTATCGCCGTTTAAGCTACTTGGATTTAGACTTGTAATAGGCATCGAAACCTTGACATTGAATAATGTGTCTATCCATCGACGGTTGTCTTGTAGTTGCTATTAGCAACATTGTCTTTCTTGCGTCATATGGTTGCCATAGTAACAAGACAAGAAGTGACCTCGTGTAGCTAGGATTGAAAGTACAGAGATGAACATTTAGGATAAGAGAATGTTCATATAAATTCATTTGATAACATGTTTCAGGATTAGTGTTAAAACGTTGTATTTTTTAAAGCCTTACTCAATACTTAATAAAGTATTTCCTAAAAAAACTAACGAAATATATATTCTAAATAAAGTAGTAATTTTCTCTAATTGAACAACTTTAAGCACTTTAGAATTTTTAAAATTATTTTGTACTTTTCTAGATTTACATCTTGCATTAATGTTATTGACGATGGTATATTTGGATTAATCGGTGAGTAAAGCTGTTTGCATGTGTACATTTGTCTTATCTTCAAACCATTAAAACATAATTTGATGCGGGTTCCTGTTTGAAACGTTGTATTCCGTTAATTCTTATAAAATAGAGGGTAGTGTTAAAATAAAAAAATAAATAAATAAAAAATCGTTTTCGTATTTGTTATTAATAATATAAAGGAAAGATATGAAGTATGTTTACTATAGAAATTTAGTGTCATATGCTGTACAAATAAATGAATTTTGGCTTACGAAAAATTTGGAATAGAACGTGAAACCAACAGAAAAAAATATCCATAATGAATGGAAGTATAATATATTGTTTTCAGTTAGAGACTGACCCGTCCATAATGTAGGCGATTTAAGTATATTATGTTTTCGTATGAATTCGACTTTATTCAAAGTGTCTTAACAAAATTTTACACTATTAAAAACCAGTTTCGCGACTCATTTGTCACTCTTGAGACTTGGCTACTAGAAACCGGTTTCTTGACGTAATTGTCATTTTTCAGGTAAAACTACTATAAATCGGTTTCGTGACGTTAGTGGCACATTTGAGGCATAACTGTTCGAAATCGGTTTCGTGGTGTAATTGTCACTCTTTTAGGTATATCGGTGAAAGAATGAAAAATATGAAATTATTGAAATAAAACATAGAAATAAAATAAAATCAGAGTTGTAGGTAGCAATAAAAGCAATTAGTTAACAGCTAAGTTATATAGTCCCCTTAATGTGGTTACCTTTCAGAATTATAGAACTTGCTGAAATCACACTTTCTCTAAAATTTAATAATCTGCTTAGAGACTTATCGCTAAAATCTGAGTTTCGACACCTGTGGTGGGTACATAACACATAGCTCACTGTTTAGCTTTGCGTTTAACAACAAAACAAACAAGCAAGCAAGATGCTTATAGGCTTTAAAAACATTGATTTGTTTTTTGTTTGTAATTGAGCACAAAACTACACAGTGGGCTATCTGTAGTCTTGCCAACCACAGGTGTCGAAACCCGATTCATAGTGTTGTAATCCACGGGGGAAGCAAAGAACATTGAATAAAAATGTATTCACAACACTTAATTTTTATATTTTTTCTTATGAGTCCATAACAAAAGCTTTCTTCGAGTATAGAATTGTTTATTTAATTAATACACTCGTGAAAATCTTTATATAATCGAAAAGGGATAATCTTTGGACTTCGTAATCTTACGTGTGCAAGTGCATAGGTACTTATAGATACAATGAACATCACATTACGTATCACATCTTTATTAAATACGTATAAAACTGTTTGAATTGTACTTGTGTCTAGAATTATATGAAAGATTAAGTCACTAGTAGAACAACGAATACGTTTCTTCGTTAATGTAACCTTCCCGACGCATTTACCTTGTTTACAAAAAATAAATTCCTCCTTCATCTTTTTTTTTTCCTTAGAGCTAGATTGTTTACGAAATAAGATCAGTTTAGATTCAAATATATATATATGTTTCCGTATAATTTATTTAAACTGTTATCAAATATATTTAACTTAACGTTTGAACTTAACGGGTAATAAGAAAGTTGACATTTCTGAGATTTCCAACCTTCACAGCCTTAAGACCTTTAGTAATTACGTTTTGAGGGTAATAGCGTCTATTAAAAAAAAAAATAATCAAAAGCTGTTTCTAGCCCCTGAGTGACTCTACGATCAGTCTTAAGGGCTTATGACGCTAAAAGGTTTCAATACCCGTTGTGGACATACCAGAGACAGCCCACTGTGAAAATTTCCGCTTGGCAACAAACACCAAATCTGTTTCTAGTAGTAGTATATTATGTCGTTAAGACATTTTGTATAAACCTAAATTCATACGGATCATTTTGTTAACATTTGTGTATTATTAATGTTAACATTTGTTAACATTATGCAGTTTATTGGAGTTTATGGGGCCCGGCCTGGTCAGGCGGTTAGGGCGCTGGACTCGTAATCAGAGGGTCGAGGGTTCAAATATCCGTCACCCCAAAGATGCTCGCCCTATCAGCCGTGGGGGACGTTATATTGTATGATCAATCCCACTATTCTTTTATGGAAGAATAACTCGAGAGTTGATGGTGGGTGGTGATGGCTAGTCGTTTTTCCTCTAGTTTTATATTATTAAATTATGGACGGCTAGCGCAGATAGCCCTCGTGTAGCTTTGCGCGAAAGTAAAAAAAAACAAAAACACTAAATAGAGTGGTTTAACGTTTATTGTTTTCGATATATACTATTAATGAGATTTTTGTCTTTTATGCGTTACATTTATAGGCAATTCCATTTTGGCTACTTACCTTCACGAGATTGAATAAAAGCGAATGAAGCACAAATTCATAGATCAATTTTAGCTACGCCCTTCGTCTAAGAATACGGAATATCATTTCATAGATCAGTTTTAGTTACGCCCTTCTACGAATATGCAGAATATCTTTTCATGTATCAATTCAAGCTACGCCCTTCATCTAAGAACACAAAATGTCTTTTCCATAAATCAGTTTTAGCTGCGCCCTTCTTTTAAGAATGTAGAGAACACCTTGTGTTGCATAAGTGGACTGATAAATGAACTCTTATAATTTTTTATGTGATTACTCACAAAAACTACTTTTTCAACTCTCATAAGCAAATTATTTTAAACTTCATTGTATGTTTAACCATCACTGGCTCAGCTATAAGTCTGAAGGTTTATAACGCTGAAAATTAGGCTTCAATACCTTGTGATAGATGCAACCTGTTGAGTAGCTTTGTGCATAAGTAACCAACTGAACAGTTAATATTAAGATTAAATATGCAATCTGATTTTATTTTTCATGACGATTAATATATTGTTAATACTAGAAGATGCTCAATACCCCTCTCTCTTATATATATATATTCGCGTTCTCATCATACCGTTCTATTATTCTCAAGCGATTCCTCATTATAAGCAAAATAATAAAAAACAAAAAAACAAATTGCGTTTTGTGAAGTTAGCGAGACAGTTGGTCTTAGGAACTTCGGTGATTTGTTGGGCCAACAGAACTCACAAGTTTGGTTAGAGCAAAAGCTACGATCACTTGTCAATAAATAAATACCAAGAGTTTCTCTATAACGTGATTTATACTTACTGGCATTAGAAGTCAGTATAAACTTCTGTCAGGCTTGACGATCTTCTTTAAAATTAGGCTAATAATACGCGTATAGAAATTTTTGTTTCAGATACTGTAATTAAGTAATTGTTAGAATTTTTACCGCATTTGTATATATTTCTCTTTCCTGACGTTTCTCGTTGGGGTGTAATAATTAATGGTGATACTTAAGCCTTTCACGAACGACAAACTAATACTTAATTTAGCGATGTACGTTCGCACGCATCACGATTTGATAACAGCCTCATAATAAAGACCTGCGAGTGCAATCTGTACATAATTTGGGTCAAGTTGAGCCTCTCTATTCCTGGTTGAGTGGAGAGCGAAAACTGTTTCTCTTAGTTAACTATCACAACTAACTTTCAGAATTTTGTGATTGAGGGTCCACCAACACAAGCTCGATATATGCACTTTAAGGCGAATAGAACTGGGGGTCACGTTCCGCGCATAAATACTTTGACCTTCTCACATCTCCTTTCCTTTCTCAAACTCTAAGGCTAGTCGTCATAACCCTAAACCTCCCCTCTACACTCTCTCCGTGAAGTCATCTTGTTAATAAGGTTTCTGATGAGACCTAGGATAGACAGCGTGCAGTAAAATGACGTTTATCAGACGATTTTTCCCTGCTTCACAAACTTAAGATTCCCCGTTTAATGATTTTCCAGATAAGAAACCAGTTTGTCATTACCCAGCGTTCCGCGTAGGACGGTAGTTAGGCTGAGCTCAACAGCCTCGAGTGTTTAGGGAAAAGGGCGGCACGGACAAAACCACAGACTCCAATCGCGAGACTATTAAATGATGTTACTTGCTTTTTCCAGAGATAATTCACTTGAAAATAAAGCCTGTCTAATATACTGTTATTTCATATTATTTGACCATTCGTATTCCGTTCTTGGTATATTGAATTTCGATTTCTGCCTTTTTTTTTTTTTTCAAGTAAGCGCTGGAAGAAGGTGTAGCGTGGTTGTCATATATTTGTGTTTCCGCTCGTAAGTTCTTAGAATACGTTCACTCTAATATGGACTTTATTATTTCGTCTTGTACTATGATTTCTATTTTTATTTTAATACAGTGTTTACTTTTTAATTTCTTTTAATTTTTGAAAGAAAAATTGTTTCAAGCATCCATCTGTAGGATGAAATAAGATTATATTTGTTGATATCAGTGGATGTTTTGTAGATTTGGCTGTTTAGTTTTTGTTGTTTGTTCTTTTGTTTGCATTTATTGTTAATTTCTGACAGGAAGTGTTAGGTGTCACTTTAATCCAAAAAGTATGGTATATATTACAGGAGTGTCCAAACTTGCTTAACGTAAGAGCCACGTATGATAAACTTCAGATGTTTGAGAGCCACAAGAGATGAACAAATATTACACACACGTTTTGATTGTTACATGCACATTGTGTTACATAAATTTTATATAAATATTAAGAAATACATGGACGTAATAATATTTATTCATGTATGTAGTTTTTAAACTGTTAATTTGTATTAGTTTCAATAATCATAAAGTACACATATATATACCAAATGTTTTCTAAATCCTCGACGATTACTGTTTTAACTATATTTTATTCGGTAATGAACTACGGAAACATTTAAGAAAAATATGCAACTTTGCATTTCATTAACATTAAATGAGTCTGCCAAAAATAAAATGGGTAAAAACAGATATTTTCAATGGCATTTATTTGTCTAAGTAAATATCTTGTGAAAACAAAGAGGAAAATATATAACACAATAACATTAGAGATATTTTAATCAGATACCTCCTTACAAAGTTTTAGTCTTATCGTAATATTTTTATGGCAAACAGACATTGATATAATTATTAGGCTATTTACTGCTAGTAGAGGTCTTTTGAATTTTTATCTTGGTTGCGAGTCGTTGAAATCCCGGCTGATATGTTCTCAGGGCTGTACGAATTAGCTCCATCAGGTGTTGATTTGTAAGGATTGTACGATGCTTCGACTTCACAAACTTTATTACGGAGTACAATGATTCACAGCAGTATGTTGTGCTGAAAATTGAGATGAGTCCCACACTGGTTTTCTTCAGTTCAGGATATTTTATTTCTGGAAGCTTCCAGAACTCAATTTTAGAATGGGATTTATGGATCATCTTTAGACCCAGGACCTCCTGTAGTTCTATTAGTTCCATTTCCACAGCAGATGATTCTGTAACCAGAGGTTTGAGAATTGGACAACCATCATTGATCACATCAACCGTGAATAGATTTACAAGAAAGGCGAAACAGGGCTTCAGCTTCTGCAAGTCCTCAAACCTGTATAGGAAATTATCAAGCAGTTCTTGTAATTTATATTTGTATTCTTCCAGTTTGTGGTCTTTTATTTTAATATCAGGGAATGTATTTACTCCCCTCTTGAGATTTGGAAAGTAACTGAACTTTCTTGACAAAATGTCTCTATGAAAAAGTCGTAGACAATTTTCAGCTTTCAGAATAAACTGAGTAAGATCAGAAGCAATCTTATCCTTTCCCTGGCGTGCCAAGTTGAGAGTTTGTAGATGATTCATTATATCAGTAAGGAACGTTTGTTCTTGCATCCATTCATCATTTCCCAGTTGAGGGTAGAATCTTTTCTTTTCTTCAAGAAAAGTATTAATAGTCTCCAACAGATCCACAAACCTATTTAAGACATTGCTGTTTGACAGCCACCTTACAATGCAGTAGAAAGAGACATTACTGGGTTTATCTTCAAGATCCAGTTCTTCAATAAAATGTTTTAACTGTCGGTGGGTCTTCCCATCTAAGCGTATGAAATTGATAATTTCAAGAAAAAAAATCATAACGTTTTCATACTTGAAGTATCTGACTTCCAGGTGTTCACGAGAAATAATGCAATGAAAAGGTTGAAACTCTGGAAAGCTGGGATCACTTTTCATAAGTGCAATTAATCCTGCATTTTTTCCCACCATTGCAGGCGCTCCATCTGTTGCAACATTGACGAGTTTATTCAGTGGAATATCAGCATATGTTAAGGCCCTGTCAAGCGCATTTTTAATATAAACGCCACGAGTTGTTTTTTCAGTGCCATTAGGTCCAACATCTCTTCTTTCACAGTTACTTCAGAGGAAACATAACGAACAGATATCGTCGATTGTGGTTGGTCTTGTATGTCTGTAGATTCGTCAAGGGCTAAGCTGAATGCAAGGGAATTCTTTAAATCATTTTGCATTTTGCCTGCAACATTAGCACTTATCTGGGAGATACGTCTCTCTGTAATAGCGCGTGAAGCTGGTGTTTGTGCTATTAGTCGCTGAAGTTTTGTGTTATTTGGATCTAACACTACAACTTAAGTTATGTTTTTCTTGATAAATTCATCATCAGAATATGGACGTTTAACACGAGCAATATTCCATGATATAACAAAACTAGCTTCAGTCGTTCTATCAACTTCCTTACTGAATGTTTCCAACAGTATCTGCTGGCTATTTAGTGATAATTTTAACACAGCTAATTTGTTTTTCCGTAATTATGACTCAGGTGGATAATTAGACGAAACGTTTTTGTGATTTGTTTCATAGTGGCGTTTCAAGTTACTGGCTTTGTAATGACTGAGTAACAAATTGTAGATAACACACAAAGGTTTACCTCCTTTAACGGTGAATGAAAAATTTTCCTCCTACTCAGGCTTAAAATTTCTGTTTTCATCTTCATACTTTCGCTTCTTACAATTTGATAACGCCATCTTCCTTCACAAAATTTTCAAAGATACTTCTAAAACATTAAAGTGAAAAGAAACACTAAGCTTCAACATGCGCAACGCAACCAAACTCTATAGCATCCAATATCACCCTAACACTGCTAATTTCACTGCCCGCAACACAGCCACACGCGCCACAATCACACAATCGCAAGCCACAAAAACTAACATTGTCAATACTGGCTTGTACGATTACTGATTCTCCAGCACAGTTACTCTTTAATCCTTGTTGATTCGAAATTTCTTTAATCCCTGACTCAAACCTATCATTAAAATCAAAATTTAAATTCTTAAATGTATTTACTCACCATGAACATTAAGCTGACATTTTAATCCAGTGGACGCTCATTTTATACACGGCAAATAATTGGAAAACTTGAATTTTTTATTTACCTTTCATATTAATTGTGATTCAAAAAGGAGCTCAGCTCACATATTTCCGCGAGCCTGGTATATGAGCTGAAATACCTGTTAAGTAACATGGAATGTTTAAGCATAATTTAAAATTGGAAGTTTAATAGCAATCATACATTTCAAAGTAATAAGTTGAAAATAAACTTTTATGTCAAAATTTCAAAATTATAACAAAGCTTTTTCATAAATATTTGCAGTTTGCTCTCCATCTACCAAAAAAAAAAAAAGATTTTGGGATGATCCCACCCTCACCCCACGTCTCACTGATCATGAGAAAAACATCGTTGTTTGAGAAACAGTCCAGCAACTTCCGTGATTTGACCTTGAATTTCTTTAGAATATTCAACACTGCCAAAGGCGTCAATCTCACAGGACTGTTAGAGATAGACTCAATTGGCTAGGAGTAATTAACCAACAGGCTTTACAAAATATAAATAGTTAATTTCAAGTTTGACTCCTTAGGACATTAGTCATGGTCCATAGTTTTTAAATACGAAATTTGGTTGAAATTGGCCCAATTATTCTTAACAGTTTTTGTTATTTACATAAATATATATTTTGAGTACATAAACTTTTTAATTATTGTTTGTTTGTTGTTAACCAGAAAGCTACGTCTGCTGCGGTTGTCGAAACCCGATTTTTACTGATATAAACCTTCAGCCAACGGTTATTGGAGGGGGGGAGTTGTACTGAGAAAATTTCGAATTTTTTGCTTGCACCATAAGTTTTATTTAGCAATAGCACATAGTTATTAGCATTTTTTACTTTGGATATGATTGTACATGTATAAGCTGTTTCATATTAAGTGACAATTCTAAAAGGTACAGACTGAAAGGTTGAACAATGTTATTTTAGTAAAATATGGAATATTTGAATATATAATCTCGCGGTACCTGGTTGTTAGGGCACTCGACTCGCAACCTATTATGGGTCGAATTTTTTTCACCGACCGCCCTAGTCCTTTCAGCCATGGGGGCGTTATAATTTCACGGTCAACCTAATTTTATGTTGGTAAAAGAGTAGCCTAAGGGTTGGCGGTGGGGGTTATTGACTAGTCGCCTTCCCTGTAGTCTATATCTTCAAAAGTAGAAGCAACTAACAGAGGTAGTAGCCCTCGAGTAGCTTTGTGAGAAATTCAACAAATAGACAAACAAATGCGTGCTGGACCTGAATTTTCCTGGAAAAAACACGGGCTCGTTTCGAGAAACCAACAGCATTTGCTGATTTACGCAGACAAAATAAACATGATAATTTTCTTATAAATGAATGACGCAAACAAGATAAAAATGTAAATGAAAGAATGTGTAGGTGTGGAAATGTTGCATTTATTCAAAGTGTTCGTTAAGATCGAAAGCACTCTACAAGTTTCACCCTTGTGAGAAAGATGGAAAAAAATCAATTTCTTGATCTGTCTGGTAAGTTGTTTTTTTTTTTTTTTATTTTGCGAATTCTTTGTTCTTTTAGGTAGCAGTAGTTGTGTTAGGTTTATAGTTTTCTTAGAAGAAAACTTTAAACTAGTTACCTTTTTCAAATTTAACATCTTATTTTGTCTTTAGAGCAACAGATGACCACGAGAACATTTGAGTTAAAGTAAAAATTACTGTAACAGTATGTCAACCATACAACATTCAGTGCTGACGAGGAGGCCTTTCGCCCAATACCAGGACTCAACAAGCTGATCTGGATGTGACAGTTTGGATTTTGTTAAGAATTTCGGATAAAGCTACATGAGGGCTATCTGTGCTCGCTGCCCCTAATTTTGAAGGGAAATACGAGAGGGAAGATAGCTGGTCATCACCTCCTACCGCCGACTCTTTTTACTACTATTTTACAACTAAATAGTGGAATTAATCGTAACATTGTAACGTCCCTACGACTGAAATGGCGAACATATTTGGTAAATGAGAGGCAGACATAATGATGGCCGAGTCGCTTTTGATGTCATGGAGTGCTTGACCAACAACCGTTTCGCTGAGAACCAAGTTAAGCTGACAAATAATGTTTAATCGTTATATATGCTGACAATGGGCCTGCCATAAAAACATTGCTCACAAGTTATAGTTTGTTGTTGTTTTTTTCAATAGTGTGAAATAGAGTACTTCGAACATTGTTTGGATATTTATAATACAGGGTCCGCTCGCTAGTCCTGTCAAAAATTTCTCACTTACTTAATAATCTTAATCGATACGTTAACCCCAGGGCAACATTGCTCGGTTAATGTTGTCAGTTCCCTAGTGGTTTGAACATTGTTTCCCTAGGCATTTTCTGATTAGGTTTGTTGCCCCTAACATAGGGTAGTGAGTTTTTAAAACATTTTCAAAATTCAAAAGGTTCATTTTAAAAGAAAATTTCAGCGAAAAATTTACCAATCACTGATGCTACAAAAAACACACACATAAAAAAATATCATTGTAAAATATGGCAATAAAAACGTAAGTGGTTTGTTTTGTAGCTCTAAAAATTACTTTAAGAACAAAATGGTTAAATATTCTTCATAATTGGTTTGTTTTGTTTTGAATTTCGCGCAAAGCTACATGAGGACTATCTGCACTAGCCGTTCCTAATTTTGCTAGTTATCACCGCCCTCCACCAACTCTTGGGCTACTCTTTTATCAACGAATAGTGGGCTTGACCGTGACATTATAACGTCCCCACAGCTGAAAGGACGAACATGTTTGGTGTGACAGGGATTCGAACCCGCGACCCTCAGATTACCAGCAATTATATTGCTGTATGTTTACTTGTAACATGTTATTTAGGAATATATGAAAGTTCATTGCCACATGCACTATGTTGTGTGATTCAGTATAGTGCTGTACGATTACTTGTAACTTGATATTTTAGAATAAATCAATAAATGAGAGTTTATAGTCATATATGTTTATTGTCTTTGTTTCTAAATTAATTCCATGAAATATATGTTGCAGTAACAAGGAAAAGTTTTACTTGGGGTCGGGTTAACTGTTACTTAGTCGATCACCCCCCTTCCCCACCACCACCAAATAATCCTGTATCCACCACTGTACAAATGTTGCCGTATTTTGCGTCAGATGTTTATTAATATAAATCGTTAATGAATGTTTATTACTTTCTACGATATCTTCATTGGAAATGTGCTTCCGCGTATTTGAACGCTGAGGTCTTTAGTCCGAACCATCTTTTCAGATTGATTAAAACATTTGTAATTTTAGACGGAATGGAATACCGGAAGCCATTCCTACACTTACGTAGGCGCGTGATGGGAAAAATAGTTTTTTGTTGTTTTTTTTTCCCTCGATGAATTGTTTTCATTAACAACGAACTCATTATCTTGGTAAAGTAATGTGTGTGGGATTTTGTTAAGGTAGAGACCAAAATTCTATTTTTGGAACTGTAACAGGCGAGCCTTTTGTTTACCCTTTTCATTTAATGCTGGTAGAGGAGAATGAAAATATCGCAATATAGAAGCAGTACCCGCGAGTCTTTGCACGTGCTAGTGTCACGTGAAGATGCTACCACCCACAACCGAATCTCGTACCTAAACAAGCATCAGTTTGTCATTCACAGAGTCATTAGTGAATGTGAAAAATTAGAGTTGGGGTTGATATTGTATATTCCGTGTTAAACAACGAGTTTTAGGTCTTCCTTCCTGTACTTTGACATTCCTTCTCCTGTCCTTAATTGATGTTGGAAATCGCATCATATTTAATTTACTTCTATCTCTATCTTCCTGCTCTTAAATTAGATCGCTTAATGTGTGTGTGTTTTTAGTGGGTTTTATTGTTAACAAAGTGTATTTACTTGCAATCTAAGGATACGAAATTTCGTAAATGTCAAAATTATTTATGATTGAAAATTAGCAGTATATAAAAAAGAAATTCTTAGCTTTGTTGTGAGGGCCCGGCATGGCCGAGCGCGTTAAGGCGTGCGCTTCGTAATCTGAGGGTCGCGGGTTCGCGCCCGAGTCGTGCCAAACATGCTCGTCCTCCCAGCCGTGGGGGCGTTATAATGTGACGGTCAATCCCACTATTCGTTGGTAAAAGAGTAGCCCAAGAGTTGGCGGTGGGTGGTGATGACTAGCTGTCTTACACTGCTAAATTAGGGACGGCTAGCACAGATAGCCCTCGAGTAGCTTTGTGGGAAATTCCAAAAACAACAACAACAACAACAACAGCTTTGTTGTGTATGGTTATTCCAGCTGTTGTCAAAGTAACATGTTGACATCTGAAATAAAAAAAAAAAAAAGTGGTGTAAATTAATAATGCTTAGAATCGTCCGTAAATTTCAGAAGCAAAACCAGAAAGATGTCCGATGTCACGAAAGCTATGATCATTAGCGAAAAGACAGAATTGAGAAGTTTGACCTATAGTCATTGGATGACGTGTGATATATGTTGCGGGTAACTGATTGCTGGTAGAGGATAGTTAAAGACCCAACACTAAAGTAAACTCCAGTAAGGTTAAATTAGTGTTGGAAATAATACATTAAAAAAGTTGTAAATACTTACTTTTCAGAGAATTATTCGTGTAAGTGATTCTTCATACGTGGAAGTAACTGAATGTCATGGTTGAACAATACCTTAAAATCGTCCGCATTCGGGTAGAACCTTATTGGTCATAAGGCTTTAAAGGCACTTTTATTTTATAACGGTAACTTACAGATATTAGAAACGAGGTTTAATTTTTTACAATACAGTTTGAGAAAAAAAATAGTTTTATTTTCGTTAAGATTTTTTAAAGTATGATCGTGACTGAAATTAAGCGTTTTTATGTGTTTTTAAAAGTAAACTAATGATATTGTTATTTATAGTTGTTTTATTCATTTACCATTACCATATCATTTCAAAAATAAATAAGCTGTTAGGCTTAGTTAAAATTAATATTGACAGTTATATTCTGATATTCGCGTATTGGTCGTTACTATAGAAGTCTACTCCCAACTCGAATACAGTTTCGAATTATTGTTTCATAAGATAAATGTGTTGTAATCTCTTAGTCTAGTTTCTTTTTTGATACTCGTGTAACTGTACTTTAGTTTTTAGCCGCGTCATAGCGGCTCATAGAATGTCTTTTGAGTTGTTTTTTTCGAGTATAAAGTTTTAGCTCACAGCTCTGTCATCTCTTGACCGATTTGAGATCTAATTACAGTTTTGAACTCAAGAGGTCAACCCCTTTCGATTGATGTATTTTACCACACCCAAAGTATCGTAGATTAATTTACTGTAATCCTGCCTAAAATGGTTTTAATTTGAGGTTAAGCTGGTAGAGGTCTTGATGAGTGATAAAATTGAATCGAGTATACGCACACCTCACGCTTGGTGTTGCTGGCGTTCAAAAATATACCTAATAAAAAGGGTAAAAAAGGTATCGTAGATTAATTTACTCTAACACTGCCAAAATAATTTCAAGTGCTGTGATTATTGAGAATTTTCACTTGATTTTTTTATTTTGTTTTTATCCCTGTCAATATTACGGCTCCTCAGTGGTTCAGCGGGAATTCTGAAAGCTTGTAGTGCAAAGAAACATGGGTTCTATATCCGTGATGGGTACAGAATAGGTGACCCGCTGTGTAGTTTTGCGGTTACGAACAAACAAAGTAAAATTTTACTTAAAAACAAGTGAGTTACTGACATGGAACAGACACACTAAAGTATTTCCTTGTTGTTGTTGCCTTCTTAGTGCAGAGCTGTACAAATGGATTATCTACACTGTATCCACCGCTGAGAATCGAACTCGCCGTTTTTTGGCGTTGTAAATTCATTAACTTACCAATGACTTATCAGAGGATACCATTCAATTATAAGGTAGAGAATAGAAACTATATGTACGTGTTATTTAAGAAAAACTTATGCCAAATCTCCCCACTACTTACTACTATGGGTCGAGTGCAGCCCAATGGTTACCACGTCAGTCGACGGAGCTGTGGTTCCATGGTTGGTGTCCCACAGAAAAGAAAATTCGTACTCCACACTCTGGACTTGTAAATGCGTCGTTATGAGAGTGATAACTAATAATTTGTTTTGATTGGTGTCACCCAAGAGTTTTCGGTAGGTGGCGTTCACCAGCTGCCTATTTCTCTGGTATTATCACTTCGAACTGAACTGCATGACTGGCACAGGTAACTTTCCTGTAGCTTTGAGTGGAAATTCAACAAACAGTAAACATGTTGACATAGGTGTAAACATTAGTCAACGGTAGGAAATAATCTAAATATCGGTAGAAACGGGTAACTTTTAATCATATATAAATTTAATATGCATTTAAACTATGAGAACATATAAGTAAATGAAGTGTTACACTATAGATCACTATGAGCTGATGCACGAAGCGTTTGAAACGGCGGCTGAAAACAGGACACACCCACTACTACACGTCATACATCTCTAATGAAATAAAGTTCATACTTCGTTTCCAGCAAGGAAAGAAAGAACAAATAAAAAAAAATACAAAATATTAACATCTATAAAGAGGAATCGAAAATTATGGACAAATGTTTGGTAAGTTCCACACTTGTCCTCGGCCCTTTAGCTGTGGGGGCGTTATAATTATTATTCATTGATAAAGAGTAGTCTATATGTTGACTGTGTTAACTAGCTGCTTTTCTTTAATATGTCAGTTCAAAATTAGGCACCGCTAGAGCAGATAGCTTTTGAGTAGCTTTACGTGTATATTTGAAAACAAACACCGTCACAGTTCTAAAACCTCTAGCACATCACAAGTACAATATTTCGCTATCGAGGTTCTCCGTCACAATACAAGTCCACAGTCACAGATAGCTTACTGTCTCCATGACAACGTCACAGTTATGCCACGTTAATAACGCACACATCAAGACGCGCGGTAATTGTCTTGGACCGAAAAAAGGACCTGCAGGATACACTGAGTGTTATTGACAGGGGTTATAGTTTATCGAATTTTCATCTTGTGTAGCTCGACATGTGGTAATCCAAACTATCATATACTGCCCGTGGATGTTTTCTACTGGACTGTTACTTCATATAGCAAATATCAAGGCAATTCATTAAGAAATGTCAGAGATGTAACATCTTTAATTTTGATTAAGTTTTTCCCTTTTTTGCTTTGCACCAAAGTACGAAAACTTTATTTGTTAGAAAGGCATACTTAACTTTTATGGATTTTTTACAAATTTGGAACAATGGCACATATTTACCACTTACGAGTAAGAGCCTCATTTGGTGTAAATATAAGCCCCACGTGCAGTTATTTAACGAAAACTTGTCAGATTTAACAAAAAATTTTGCGCACACTTGCGCAAAAGTCACATGAGTTATCAGTCTAACTAATAACCGTTTTTTTTTTTTTGTCATTCCGATAAAAATGTCTGACTTACCACAACAACGTTGCAAGGTGAAAGGACGTGCAGATACATAAGTATTGGTCAGGCCAAGCAAATTAGATTAGCAGTTTCTAACTCAAGTTTTCAAAAGAATCGTACTTGTGGACCGTTGTTATTGGTTATTCAGTGTTAATTTTTCTGCAGAAAATTGCTAAATGAAATTATCTTAATTAAAGAGCGTTTAGTGTCATGTGGCATTAGCTGAAGCAATTAATATATACAATAATGCTTGATGCGGCTGTAGTGAGTGCATGCGGGTGATGGCAAGATACTGTTAATCTAGATTCCATGGCGTTACTGTAAATGAAGTTAACACAGTTTTAGAGGGGAAACTACAACCATTTACTTTACAGAATTAACTAGATTACTTAAAATATACGTCTGTTCTGAGTGATAGGATTTTGATCCTAAACTTATGTTTGTTACTACTAAGTATCACTTTCTTATTTGGTGTGCATTGACATAGACAGGATATCTAATCAAAAATATCTTAGATGTAAAAAAAAAAAAAAAGTAGTGTTCGGTTTCAACAATTGGCTTAAAGGAATGAAAGAAAATTAGCGTCCGAGCTGGTAGCTACACTTTTGTCATTAATAAACATTTAGAGCAAATATTCATTCATTGTTTAGCTAGGTTATGTTTTTTGTTCAATTTGAGTCATCATAGAAGGTAAAATAAAATACGCAGCCTAACTAAGTAATTTGCTGTAAAATTCTTATCAATGTCATAAGTGTATCCAACAGTTTGGCTGCTAATTCTGTCTTCATTCCTTTAAGTCGCATACTAAATCCTTTTAGGGCTTCACCTTTCCATACGTTTTAATTATATATGAGCCCTTCATGTTGCGAACTCCGAAAGTAATACAGAAAAATAAAATATTTCGGTAATTGTGGCTGATAAGTATGGACGAATCCTTTAAGGCAATTGCTCTAAGTAGTTTAAAGTGTTAAAAATACCTCTGTTAGTGCTTCTCAAAATGTGTTGCACGCCCATTGGGGTTTGTGTGTGTGCGTGCGTGCAAATACTCTCTTGGGGACACGAGCGGTTGGGGTAGAGTCAGTAATGTAGCAATGCAAAATTAAGCGTTTTAATATATTTGCTATTAATAAAAAAGTAATAAGTAATTACTATAACACACATGGCATTTTAATGTGTGTCCCTGTGTTACATCTCGTCACTTAACTCGATCTTTCGTTAGGGCGCTCGACTCATAATCTGAGGGATGCGATTTCGAATCCCCGTCGCACCAAACATGCTCACCCTTTCAGCCATGGTGGCGTTATAATGTTACGGTTAATCCCACTATTAGTTGATAAGAGTAGCCCAAGAGTTGGCGGTAAGTGGTAATGACTAGCTGCCTTCCCTCTAGTCTTACACTGCTAAATTAGGGACGGCTAGCGCAGATAGCCCTCTTGCGCGAAATTCAAATAAAACACTTTAAAAAAAAAAAGGAGTGGGTGGGTGGGAGAGTGAGCAAAATCATATTTATTAAAGGTGGCATGGACAACAAAAGTTAGAGAGAAGGGGGTTGGTTCCTTACGTGATTGTATAAAATACATAAGAACACTAACAGAAGTTGCATTCAGAAGACAAGTTATTTAAATACGCGTAACAGTAATTTTACAACCCTTACTGATTGATAGTTTACAAAATTTTCTTTTCGTATCTTTCTTTCTTCTTCTGTCGTTTATTTACGTATAAACAAAAAATGAGTGAGAATGTATCTGATTGGCGTGGCAGAAACGTCTCAACACCTGTACTCGTATGCAGTGGTTTAAATGCGTTTATTTTCAGGAACATAGGTACGCCCTTAGTATTAGTAGCAAAGATAAACGCCTCACTGTTTGATAGGCGAAACACCGACAAACACGCACGAAATGGAAGCCCTGTAGATGGCGATTGATCCTTTCTGAAAGCTAACAGGTAGTTCTTTCAAGTAATCAGGGCGTCGTCCGTCCAAGCTGAGAAAAGGTGAAACTTAAACTGAGCAAACAGCATGCTGCAAGAAATTAAAATAACAAAAAAACGAACGAAAGAAAAGAAACCTTGCATGTGTCTTCAGGAGATCTGCCACAGATACGAGTTTTTTTATTGTCTGTTTAGCAAGTTGTAATGGTTTTCAATTTGTTTAATGTAAGTTTTCAGTGGGGTTTAGAAGGAAAAAAGAAGAATTCTTAATTAGATTTTTTCTTTGTTCATTTTGTTTTTGTTTAGTTAGTTTGCAATAAATTAAATCTAAAGAGTACGATAGATGGAGTATCGTAAGATCACTTAATAAATGTTTACACCCTCGTTTAATCAATATTTTGCCTTTATTACTGGTTTGCTTGTTTGTTTGAACTTAAAGCATAAAGCTACATAATGGGCTATCTGTAGTCTGCCCATTAGGGGCTATCGAAACCCAGTTTTTAGCGTTGGAAGTCCTCAGACTAGTCGCTGTCCCACTTTTATCATAGGAGAAGAAAAAAAGATTAGAATTGAGTAATTATTAACCAACACAAAATGCAAGGTTAATCATCTATGGTATTAACTTCCGTACAGACCCGGTATGACCAGGTGGTTAAGGCACTCGACTCGTAATCCGAGGGTCGCGGGTTCGAATCCCCGTCACACCAAACATGCACGCCTTTTCAGCCGAGGGGGCGTTATAATGTGATGGTCAATTCCACTATTCGTTGGTAGAAGAGTAGCCCAAGAGTTGGTGGTAGGTGGTGATCACTAGCTAGCTGCCTTTCCACTAGTCTTATACTGCTAAATTAGGCACGGCTAGCGCAGATAGCCCGCGTGTAGCTTTGCACAAAATTCAAACCAGACTTCTTTAAATAAACTGATACGTCTTGCTCTCGTATGAGTACGTACAGTCATTTCCACTGTCGTGAATACGCACAATTAACTCTGTAATTTGTCACATTAATATTATAATTTAAGGCATAAGCTGGTTTAATTATATTGAGATATTACTTCAGTTATGTCTTGCTCTGTTAGTTTATTTCTCACTAAAATTGGTGCTGAACCCGTGTGTCGTGTAAATACGTAGAAAGTATATACTTGCATGCAGGTATCTTTTAAATGCGTAATGAAATTCCTTGGCATCTGTCCTTCTTCACGTAAAATTTGTTTTGTTACATATATTTTTGCTTACGTGGGAAGTATCGTTTTATGGGTTTCTGTGTTTCATTCCAACGTCAAACACTAAAACAGTGAAAAAATAAGTGCAAAGAACGGAAAAAAGCGGTGTGGAGAATGCATATTATATGTATAAACGAGAAGGCACCTTTTAAAAGCTGCAACACTCGAAATTTTTTATACAGGATTAGAGTAAATTAATCTATGAGACCTTGGGCGTGATCAAATCCATAAATCGAAAGGGTTTAACCTCCTGAATTCAAAACTGTAATTAGATCTCAAACCGGTTACGAGGTGACGGAGATATGAGCTAAACGTTTGTAGTTGGAAAATTTAAAGCCATTCTTTGAGCCGTTATGCCGCGACTGAAAATGAGGCGTTGGTGAATGGAAGTAATTTATAACGTCGAAAATTCAGAAATTATTTCTGATAATTAATTTATCTGGCATACATTGCACTACACGAGTAAGTAAAACTTATAACTTGTTTAATTTTTCTAACAAATTGAATCTTTTAGAATTATAATAGTCACAGGAACTGCTTTCTTTAATTTATAGTGCTGACTTTGTTGTGTTTTTTATAATCAGTAAAATTACGCTTTACCAGAATAAAACCGACACGTTAGCACATAAGTGGTTCGTACCGATGATTTTTATATATTCCCACAGTTTTAAGATTAAAATTGTGTAGGATATCGTATGATATACAGAAGTATTGTAGAGTAGATAATCGTGAAACAATTCTAATAACCTATGTTGAAACTGTTGCGTATTGTGTTTCCAATTTATTGTTACATACATTAAAATTTCTGGTTTATGTTATTTACCAACAAGATTGGTACAAGTTTATTCTTTAAGATAAATATATTTTTATATATACAAACAAACAAGGAATACAATTTATAATGACGGTTATTACTAATAGTTATTACAAATGATGGTTTATATACAGACAATACTAAATTTTATATCCGATCAAGAACCGAATTTTATCAGCGATCCAGGTCTACAATGAGCAAATTAATTCTAAGTTGCTTTTGTTACACCTCGCCAAATCTAACCTCACACCAGATGCAAGCTGACTTATTCCAGCGAAGATATTTAATGTTCTCGAAGACATAATAGCGTGTGAAGTAATTCACTGAAGTTGAACAGTTTTTAATGTTCAAAATCTATAAACGTTCGTGGTCAAATTCTATAGATTTCCGATTAATAGGCGTTAATCACAATTATAGCTCCCTAGGCCTAAAGCTCACTGACTGTAATTGACTGATGATAATATTTGTCTCGCGAGTTGGTTTTTATATACCTACCAATCACACGAGTTTCTAGAATTTTCGACAATATTCTAGCGTCTATTCGTAAACAAATATTGTTGCTTCTCACTCTTAAGAATTCTTAAGTTTCAAGAACAGGCAGGACTTGCGTAATACACAGTCAAAAAAATACCTCAGATGCAAAAAAGAAAAAAGAAAAGAAAACTATACAGAAACAATCGTAGGCACTAAAAAAATAAGTACAACAATAAATCCGTTACATAGCTGATGCACTGAATGCGTCATATCCTTTAGAGACTTTGTAATTGTAAGTCAAGTTAACTCATCGACAACATTGACAGTTTTGTAGTTGATAATGAAGGAGAGTTCGTGACACCACGTAAAGTGCGAGAAGTTTACGTATCCAAGAAACATTATTGCCAGCTTCTTTAGACCCCGATAGTACAGCTGTAAGTCTACGGATTTACAACGCTAAAATCAGAGGTTCGGTTCTCCTCGGTAAGCTAAGCAGATAACCCGATGTGGCTTTGATATAAGAAAACACAAGCATAGCTTGTTTCGCACGTAAAAGTTCGGTGCTCGATGTGTTGCAAGCTCGAGGTAGTTCTAACAACCCCTTGTATTTAGTTAGTTAATTAGCCAGAACTCGATTTTTGTTTCGGGAGAAAAACTTCAGAATAGACTGTCTGTTATGTACCCTCCACTGAGAATGAATCCCGAATTTCAGCATGATAAACCTTTACGCTTACTACTAAACCATAATCTGAGTAAGCCTAACTAATATTATGATAGTTTTAAAAACAAATATTTACTTAACAAACAAACAAATGAAAAGATTTTGAAGGAGTTTACAATATTAATCTCACTATCTTAACAAATCTCAAGGAATCGATTTTCAACTTTATACACACAAACTTTATTTTTCATTGAGAAAACCGTTTAGGTTTAAAAAATTGGAAATTATTCTTTTTATGTTTTCTAGGAAATAAGATTATTTTATTACATGGACGTCAGAATGGGGTTGGGGGGATGGCAAGTAGGTTTATTGTGTGTTTTTTTTTTAATTTCTCGCAAAGCTACTTGAGGGCTATCTGTGCTAGCCGTCCCTGATTTAGCAGTATAAGACTAGGGGGAAGGCGGCTAGTCATCACCACCCACCACCAGCTTTTAGGATACTCTTTTACCAACGAATAGTGGGATTGACTGTAACATTATAATGCCCCCACGACTGAAAGGGCGAGCATGTTTGGTGTGACTGGAGATGAACCCGCGACCTTCAGATTACGAGTCGAGCGCCTTAACTACCTGGCCAGGTCGGGTCATGGCAGGAAGGACGCTCACCTCACAAACAGTTAGCTAACACTCATCTCTTCCCCATAAAGTTTCATAGCTTTACAAGTTCTTCAAGTGGAATTGAGATTGTGGCCCACGAAAATGAACAGTACACGCTGTTGTGGGGGTTTTGTTTTTGAATTATAAACTGTATTCAAAGAACAGTACACGCTGTTGTGTGGGTTTTGATTTTATATTATAAACTGTATTCAAAGAACAGTACACGCTGTTGTGGGGGTTTTGTTTTTAAATTATAAACTGTATTCAAAGAACAGTACACGCTGTTGTGTGGGTTTTGTTTTTATATTATAATCTGTATTCAAAGAACAGTACACGCTGTTGTGGGGGTTTTGTTTTTAAATTATAAACTGTATTCAAAGAACAGTATACGCTGTTGTGGGGTGTTTGTTTTTAAATTATAAACTGTATTCAAAGAACAGTATACGCTGTTGTGTGGGTTTTGTTTTTAAATTATAAACTGTATTCAAAGAACAGTACACGCTGTTGTGGGGGTTTTGTTTTTATATTATAAACTGTATTCAAAGAACAGTACACGCTGTTGTGGGGGTTTTGTTTTTTATATTATAAACTGTATTCAAAGAACAGTATACGCTGTTGTGTGGGTTTTGTTTTAAATTATAAACTGTATTCAAAGAACAGTACACGCTGTTGTGGGGTTTTGTTTTAAATTATAAACTGTATTCAAAGAACAGTACACGCTGTTGTGGGGGTTTTGTTTTTTATATTATAAACTGTATTCAACCAACAGTACACGCTGTTGTGTGGGTTTTGTTTTTTATATTATAAACTGTATTCAACGAACAGTACACGCTGTTGTGTGGGTTTTGTTTTTATATTATAAACTGTATTCAAAGAACAGTACACGCTGTTGTGGGGTTTTGTTTTTTATATTATAAACTGTATTCAAAGAACAGTACACGCTGTTGTGGGGGTTTTGTTTTTTATATTATAAACTGTATTCAAAGAACAGTATACGCTGTTGTGTGGGTTTTGTTTTTAAATTATAAACTGTATTCAAAGAACAGTACACGCTGTTGTGGGGGTTTTGTTTTTAAATTATAAACTGTATTCAAAGAACAGTACACGCTGTTGTGGGGGTTTTGTTTTTTATATTATAAACTGTATTCAACGAACAGTACACGCTGTTGTGTGGGTTTTGTTTTTATATTATAAACTGTATTCAAAGAACAGTACACGCTGTTGTGGGGGTTTTGTTTTTATATTATAAACTGTATTCAAAGAACAGTACACGCTGTTGTGGGGGTTTTGTTTTTAAATTATAAACTGTATTCAAAGAACAGTACACGCTGTTGTGGGGGTTTTGTTTTTAAATTATAAACTGTATTCAAAGAACAGTACATCCCGTTGTGGGGGTTTTGTTTTTTATATTATAAACTGTATTCAAAGAACAGTACACGCTGTTGTGGGGGTTTTGTTTTTATATTATAAACTGTATTCAAAGAACAGTACACGCTGTTGTGTGGGTTTTGTTTTAAATTATAAACTGTATTCAAAGAACAGTACACGCTGTTGTGTGGGTTTTGTTTTAAATTATAAACTGTATTCAAAGAACAGTACACGCTGTTGTGTGGGTTTTGTTTTATATTATAAACTGTATTCAAAGAACAGTACACGCTGTTGTGTGGGTTTTGTTTTAAATTATAAACTGTATTCAAAGAACAGTACACGCTGTTGTGGGGTTTTGTTTTAAATTATAAACTGTATTCAAAGAACAGTACACGCTGTTGTGGGGTTTTGTTTTAAATTATAAACTGTATTCAAAGAACAGTACACGCTGTTGTGGGGGTTTTGTTTTTAAATTATAAACTGTATTCAAAGAACAGTACACGCTGTTGTGGGGTTTTGTTTTTAAATTATAAACTGTATTCAAAGAACAGTACACGCTGTTGTGGGGTTTTGTTTTTATATTATAAACTGTATTCAAAGAACAGTACACGCTGTTGTGGGGGTTTTGTTTTTATATTATAAACTGTATTCAAAGAACAGTACACGCTGTTGTGTGGGTTTGTTTTTTAAATTATAAACTGTATTCAAAGAACAGTACACGCTGTTGTGTGGGTTTTGTTTTTATATTATAAACTGTATTCAAAGAACAGTACACGCTGTTGTGTGGGTTTTGTTTTTAAATTATAAACTGTATTCAAAGAACAGTACACGCTGTTGTGTGGGTTTTGTTTTTAAATTATAAACTGTATTCAAAGAACAGTACACGCTGTTGTGGGGTTTTGTTTTAAATTATAAACTGTATTCAAAGAACAGTACACGCTGTTGTGTGGGTTTTGTTTTTAAATTATAAACTGTATTCAAAGAACAGTACACGCTGTTGTGTGGGTTTTGTTTTTAAATTATAAACTGTATTCAAAGAACAGTACACCCTGTTGTGCGGGTTTTGTTTTTAAATTATAAACTGTATTCAAAGAACAGTACACCCTGTTGTGCGGGTTTTGTTTTTAAATTATAAACTGTATTCAAAGAACAGTACACGCTGTTGTGTGGGTTTTGTTTTTATATTATAAACTGTATTCAAAGAACAGTACACGCTGTTGTGTGGGTTTTGTTTTTATATTATAAACTGTATTCAAAGAACAGTACACGCTGTTGTGTGGGTTTTGTTTTTATATTATAAACTGTATTCAAAGAACAGTACACGCTGTTGTGGGGATTTTGTTTTTTCAATTGATGGCGTTCAATACTTGCATTTGAAAGATAATTATAATATTATTAATTCATGATTCAAGTTTTACCTGTGTTGTTGTACCGGTTTTATATATACGTATGTATGTCAGTATCATATGCTATAGCAAGTTTATTCTGCTCGTGATGGACACACTCTCCCACGAGTAATCGCGGGAAACAGATTACTGAGATGATACGCGCATGCACGCAACTTATCTACCTGATAATAAGATCATGCAAGCGCGTGACCAGTTACCGACCTCCTATCGTGCACGAAGTAAGCGGTCACCGAGTGTGCGTTCAAAGTAACGGAACGTGACGTATTTAATATAGCTTTACCATGCGTTTTGCCATTTTGCAGATCATATGTAGTTAAAAGAAAAAAAAAATCATGCCGGCACTAATACTTTCGTGACTTTTGACAACTAATGAGCTAATTATGGCCAGTTTGTTTATCGTACCCATGGTAACAGGACATTCAGATGTCTCAAAAGTAGATGTCAGTTCATATGGTGTGTGCGTGCATTGAAGCAACTTTTAGTTTGCTTTCTTTTTCTCGGTCTTCGAACTGTGTAATCATTCTGTGCAATCACTTCGATAAACTGAACTATCTGAAGAAACTTTTTTTCTTATTCTATCGATGTTCTTCAGCAGCGACTCATATTGTCTGTTAATGTAATAAAAAACAACAACTCGCATACAACGGGGATTGTTGTACAATAAAATCAGGTTTATTGATTGAGAGCAAAGGCCTAAAACGACTTTTTAATAAACCTGATTGTTTGGTTTGTTTTGAATTTCGCGCAAAGCTATTCGAGGGCTATCTGCGCTAGCCGTCCCTAATTCAGCAGTATAAGACTAGAGGGAAGGCAGCTAGTCAGCACCACTTGCCGCCAACTCTTGGGCTACTCTTTTACCAAAGAATAGTGAGATTGATCGTCACATTATAACGCCCCAACGGCTTAAAGGGCGAGCATGTTTGGTATAACGGGGATTCGAACCCGCGACCCTCAGATTATCAGTCGAGTGGCTTAACCACCTGGTCATGCCGGGCCAAACCTGATTGAACTGTGCAACAATCAACGATTTATATGCGTTTTTTTTTTTTTTTACTATTATTTTATAAGGGACATTTATCGTTTAGTTTTTGGACTTATGCTGTCTTTTAATAAATCTTTTAATATGCAATAATTCACGTTTTATATGCGTTTTTTGTTATTTTATAAGGGCACATCTGCCGTTAAGTTTTTGGTCTTATGCTATCCTTTAAATTCGATTGTGCTGTGCGACAATCAATGTTGTTCGAGCTTTTTTTATTATTATTTTATAAGTGTACAAGTGCCGTTATTTATTTTTTATTAATAATTTTACCGTAGCTAACTGACTCCAATGAAATAAAAGTTTACACATTACATGCGAATTAAGGCAGCAAGTAGAACTTAGGAAAGTTTTACTACGATTTCAATACCTAACCTCCTTTGGTATAGCAAGACCAGGGGGTTAAGGAACTCTACTCGTAATCCGAGGGCCGCGGGTTTGAATCCTAGCCGCACCAAACATGCTAGCCCTTTCAGCCATGTGGGCGTTATAATGTAACGGTCAATCCCACTATTCGTTGGTAAAAGAGTAGCCCAAGAGTTGGCGGTGGGTTATGATGACTAGCTACCTTCCCTCTTGTCTTACACTGCAAATTAGGGACGGTTAGCGCAGATAGCCCTCGTGTAGCTTTGCGCAAAATTCAAAACAAACCTAACCTACTTTTCAATGTATGCAATACCACACATACTAATGGCAGCCTGGAATGTCGTAATGTCAAGACATTGTCTCACATTGATTCACATTTTTGAGTTTCTTCTCAAAGGAACGGTATTTCTGTTTTACTGCGAGTTTGTTTTTTTTATATAATCTGGGGTTGTAGTTTCACTGATTTATTAGTTAGATAAAAAGTATTTCATGTTTTTACCTTACTGACACCTGCCAAACGTTTTTATTGTGTGAGAACCTTGAAGACAGCATGGAATCTGAGAAGAGGCGAGAAAAGTCTGAAGTCGGCCAACGTAACGTGATACCATGTATACGACTCGTCTAACTAGATAGCCCACCACATACTTTTTGTATATGTCTATCGTATTTCATTTTCTGTTGCAATCTAGAAGCAAACAGATCTCTTTGGAGGAATAAACATCCAGCGATTGATAGTTTTGTGTGTCAAATTTGCCCTAATTGAATGTAATGCTGCTCTTGTTTATTGTAATAACCTCATTTCGGCAGTAACCTGCTCTAAGTGTAACCTTCAAACTGACACAGCAACTACGATGTTAGATACAACTGTTGTTTCTTGTGAAATAGAATGTTCTGTAAAACGACCCAGCATTAGAGCCTAGTTTTTCTAAGCTCGTAGAAATAAGCTAAGTGTTTTCAATGCTTGTATTCCAGCTGACATTAACTCTCTGATTTCGATGAATCATGAACTAGAAGAAACAATACCAGTATTCACGAACATCTTTTTCCATATTGTGCCCCCTCCAACTTCACACAGCGATACGTTTGTGGATTAATACACCAAAATCCAGGTTTCGATACCCGTGGTAGGCATAGCACAGATAATCCCTTGTGCAGTTTTGTGATTAACTACAATCGAACAAATCATCTGCACTTCAGCGTTGTATATATACAAATATAACAATATTCTTACCTCTGATCCCCTGAAATAGCCATGATGAAAATGGCTGTGGTTCTACCCCCCAGAGGTAGAACTATTTACAGGGTTGGCCCGGCATGGCGTGCGACTCGTAATCTGAGGGTCGCGGGTTCGCATCCCCGTCGCGCCAAATATGCTCGCCCTTTCAGCCGTGGGGCGTTATAATGTTACGGTCAACCCCACTGTTCGTTGGTAAAAGAGTAGCCCAAGAATTGGCAGTGGGTGGTGATAAATAGCTGCCTTCCTTCTTGTCTTACACTGCTAAATTAGGGACGGCTAGCCCTCGAGTAGCTTTGTGCGAAATTCAAAAACAAACAAACAAAATTTACAGGGAGGTGAAACTCAGGGTTTGCAAACAGAGCCTCTTTTTTTACCACAAATAAACACTAATTTAATGAGTCAAGACATGTCTTTTCGCACTTTTACAGCAAGGCCAAAATACTACCGCAACGTATACATCCGTAAGGAACAGTCACATTTCCCATTTCAACCGTATTCTTCTATACTGTTGTAACCAGGCAAACACCATACTATAAAATCATGTTCTGACCAGGATAAATTCTTTGTATTTTAATTAACACTGGAGAAGTTAATCTAGGATTTTGGAAGCTTTTAACTGTTTTATCACATCTACGGAAGCCTCGCCAGTTCGATACAGTGCTAAGATTGATTACTTCATACAGTACTATTTTTACATTATATAGATAAGGTAAACTGGCTGTTATTAAGAGATTTACGTACTTTTGATTATAAACAAATTCCAATTAATTAATGAGTAGATAACATCCTGCTTATTTTTTTAAAAGATCATGGATATTTGTTTCTTATAATAACGCGTGCAGTTTTCACACACACACACACACACACGTACATGTACATATATTCGAGAAAGATACACTATGAAGAAAAATGGCCTCTCCTCCATATTAAGATTGGGAAATATGAAAGATTCAACTTAAAAATATATTTTATTGTCATTGTATACATTGTAATTACAACTTGATGCTGGCCAGTGAATGTGGAGAATATTTATTATATAAGCATTTCATTATTATAGCGGGTTGGAAATACAACAATAACGTTTTCGGAACACGGAAATTGTGGTTTGTTACACATGTATAAGCTTCTGTCTGTAAACATTATCAAAGATAATGTTGTGATTTATACTTACAATGTTAATATGCACAATAGAAAATTCATGAAAACGTTGTGGTTATATACCTTTTTACTTTAATATGTATGTACAAGTTTCCATCTCTGAATACCATAATCAGAGGCAATGTTGTGATTTGGAACTGATTTAATATTATATGTTTATTTTAATATCTATGTTTGCTTCAGTTTAACATATATTTAGAAATTCATGTAACTTATATTGTTAAATGTGTATTACGAAAGCCCCCCCCCCCCTGTTCTCTATATTTGTAGAAGATTCTTGAGCGTAAGAATGAACAATGTTTTACATTGTTGCCAACTGAATTTAAAGCTTGTAAGAGACAACCAACGCAATGCGGAGAGAGAATTTTATTTAGTGTTGGTTTGTTACAATTAGTACACTATAAACCCCGAAAGATATTGCTGTGATTGGACGCTTATTAATAGGAAAACTACAGATATTTGACAGGGAATATTTATAGATTTCGAACGCTACAAACCATTTAATTTCAGTGAATTAACTTCGGATGTTAGTATTTCTACGAAGACATCATTCATCTTTGTCGGAAAAAAGTAGGCTTGTAAACAGCGTTAGACTAGCCATTAAGCGAATTGTAACGATATCAACATAGAAATAATTCGTTCTTCGTGAATTGTTGATGAAATATTCAGTTCCAGATCAGATAGAAGACTCGGTATTGTTTGTATATTTGAAAACTTTTGTATATAAATCGTTATTTGTAATAACTGGTATTATAAATTGTGTTGTTGTTTGTTAAATCATTATTTGTAATAACTGGTATTATAAATTGTGTTGTTGTTTGTATATTAAAATATATTTATCTTAAGAAAGAGAACTGTGTGTATTAATCTTGTCAGGAAATATAAATTTCATATCTATCGAGATTCAATTAACTTCTAAATTCTAATTAAAATTTTCCAGCTATTTGAAATCGTAATACGTAACGTGATAAATCGTAGACTTGTCCGAGATGAGTTATAATACGTAACAGATTCTATACTTTTACTGTAAAATTACATAAGTTTTCATTTGTAAAAACGATAATCAGAGACAAAGTTGTGATATTAAAATACAAAATATACTACGCATGCAGAAGTTGCCTTATATTTTTCAATCTAATCTGTACGTACAAATTTCCTTTTGTAAAAACGATGGTCAGAAACAGCGTTGTGATCTTGTTTTTTTTCATATTCTGTTATTGAAACAAACTTTGTTGTATTGACAAAGCGTATTTGGAGGCTTAATGGATGTACAAAACAGAAATAGCTAACAAAACACGTGCTCTCCTCGTGACAACACGTGCACAATGATCTTTGTTTTTGCGCAGCTACAGAAAGAATTAGTCACGTGATTTCCGGACTGTTCAGAAATTACTTTGGAAACTGTCAACATCCACCACGTGTTTATATTTAACACTTGCGCTCAGCTAATTTTCCAAGCTCGGATATAAAGTGTTCTTACTTAATATTACAAATACGTAGGTTGTTTTTTTTTTTTTTTTATCTTCCGGAAATAATGATCCGTAAATTGGATGAAAACATTTATTAGTAAATATGCACCACGAAAATGTAACGAGTAAAACGTCAGCGGTATGGGAGGGCCCTTTTCTAAGACACAATAAAATTTTAGCATCTCGGAGACTTTAATTAAATGTGTATATCGATATTTTGCATGGGCGTGTAAAACTGTTTCGATAATGGAGTTTGTTTTGTGAGTATTTAACTACGACGACACGTGCCTACGAAGCATTGCCAGGTGGAAAGAACAAAGCTAGGGTTAGGATTGAAGTGCAGATCCTTTATATGAAACTTGTTCCTCATAAAGCCACACGATTACTGATTGAATGCGTATGGGAAACTTAACATTTCACGAATCAGGTTATTAATTGAATTGACGCACCACAAAACGTGGTATACGACATGATTTGTAATTATGGAATTATTTTGGAAATTCATACCGATCAAAACAAAAGTTAAGTATATACATACTGTATATAAAAATATTCATAATTATCATCTATCAAATCATTGATTACCAAATTAATAAACACAAATCGAACACGTAAGTCAAATTGGGTTTTAATTGTTTGTTTTTGAATTTCACACGAGGGCTATCTGCGCTAGCCGTCCCTAATTTAGCAGTGTAAGACAAGAGGGAAGGCAAGCTAGTCATCATCACCCACCGCCAACTCTTGAGCTACACTTTTACCAAAAATAGTGAGATTGAGTTTAGGTTTGTGAAGAGTTGTTTTGTCTATATTTTTAGCAAATTTGCGTTATTGTGAAGTTAGGTTTATAACTGTATATTTCAGGGTATTGCTTCATACTCTACTAATTACATATATCAATCGAGATCTGTGTTTACCAGTTATTTCAATTTTAGGCCCGACATGGCGAGGTGGTTAAGGCGCTTGACTCGTAAACCGAGGGTCCCAGGTTTGAATCCCCGTCACACCAAACATGCTCGCCCTCTCAGTCGTGGGAGTGTCATAAGTGACGTTCAATCACCATTTGTTGGTAAAAGAATAGCCCAAGAGCTGGCTGTGGGTGGTGGTGACTAGCTGCCTTCCCTCTAGTCTTACACAGTTAATTTAGGGTCGGCTAGCGCAAATAGCTCTCTTGTAGGTTTGCGCGAAATTCAAAAACAAACAAATATTTGGCTTTGTGTACGTTATTTGCTGGCATAGTTGGTATGTAAGTGTAGGAATGTACCATCTGCGTTAGCGTATGCTACCATATTATTTATTTTTAAAATTAAGAATTAACTTCCCCTCCTCTCGCAATTTTAGAGTTGGGATACGGTGCATTTCCTCGCATCTCGCACCGAGGCGAATTTTCTACCAATTGAACTAACTAGCTAGCCCCCTGGTCATCCCCAGCGAATCACCTTTAGTAACAACACAAACTATTGTTTTATCATTCGTTCATTTGTGATTTGTATGTCCTAATCTTCTGGTTAACTTTTAATTTATTCGAGTTGACATAGACTTGAGATAATGGGAAGACCTAGAGGTAGGCAACAGTTCTAAATGTTTGTTTCGTTTACTTTACATGGAATTAAGGTTTCCTCATAGACTTTGTTTGTTTTGAATTTCGCTATTCGAGGGCTATCTAATTTAGCAGTGCAAGAATAGAGGGAAAGCAGCTAGTCATCACCGCTCGCCGCCAACTCTTAGGCTATTCTTTTACCAACGAACAGTGGGACTGACCATAACATTATAACGACCCAAAGGCTGAAAGGGAGAGCATGTTTGGTGCGACAGGGATTCGAAACTGCAGCCCTCAGATTACGAGTCGAGTGCCTTAACCACCTGGCCATGCCGGGCCCTCAAAGTAACAAAACAATGTTTCGGAGAATAGTCTCCGACAGCCAGAATTGACTTAGACATATTACGTGGTTGTTATTATTATCAGTATGCTAAACCACATTTACATGTGCCTGTAGAGGAATATTACGTTCTTGACTTCATTACTATTATTTAGATAGCTAAGTTTTAGAGTTGGGACTTTTTCAGGACTATGATTGGCTGAGCTATAGAGTTGTTACTGTTTTCAGGGCCGTGACTGGTTATGTTGTTATCGTTAGTTTCTATAGACAATTGAGCACAAGCTATGATTCGAAATCTCAAAGCTATTTCTTTTTACCACACCCTTTTACATCAGTAATCTCTAGGTGTTGTTTGTAATAACAATACATAAAAGTGAAGAAAGTAGCAGTAAAACCATGTTTTGCTATTTTTATTTATTTATTGTAGATTGTCAGTGTCGGGAAGTCTACAAACAAGTTCGAACACTTTGAAATTGATTAGTGAATAAACACTTTTCATGTCGCATACCGAGCGGCTTGGTATCCGGCCACGTGACTTTCATCTGTGGGAGGATAAACCGGGAACTACTGATGCTGAGCCCAGCTGATCGTCTTGGTGCTGTTGTTCGTTGTAGCTACTACGACAAGCGCTGTTAGATACGGTACTTCTTCGTCAATTGCTAGTGAAACGCTTCCCGCAAGTTGAGCGTAGGAGGCCGTCTTACTATAAAGAACAGTCGCCGAGCAACAGGTTCTAGAACATCGCATCGTGCTCACAGCGGGTGTCACGTTAAGGTAGGGTTAAGCTGGATCCCACATCCAGAGGAGCACTGATGCAGATAAACTGCGAGCTACTTTATCTGTTCGCAGAAGTTCGGAACGTTGGCTAACAGGTAAGTGTAGAAAATGATCAAAGGATTAATACGTATAACCAGTGTAATCTACTTCCGCGAATACGAATTGAGATAAGGTCGCGAGCAGTGTCAAATGCAACGTCTCTGTAAACACGTCTTTTATATTTATCAAATATTAATTTGTAAAAATACTCCCAACGTTTTCAAACATGTTTAATTAAATTAACATTTTAAATAAGACCTTTATTGTTGAGTAATAAAAATGTGTTTATGACTAAAATACCTAAAATTTACTTTTCAAGAAAGGAAAAGAACAAAACACGTGAATCGTTATTTAAAGAAAAGTGTAATTAAATAATTATTTAAAACGGGCCCTGCATGGCCAGGTGGTTAGGGCGCTGGACTCGCAATCTAAGGGTTACGGGTTCGAATACCCTTCACACCAAACGTTTATGCTCGCCTTTTCAACCGTGGGAGCGTTATAGTGTCAATCCCATTATCTTGGTAAAGGAGTAGCCCAAGAGTTGGCGGTGGGTTATGATGACTAGCTGCCTTCTCTCTAGTCTTACACTGCTAAATTATTAAGAAAAACAGACCGCCATGTTCGTATTCTGGAAGAACAGAATTATGGAAGAAATTATTCTTGGATTTCTACGCGTTTGCTAGCAACTGGCGTACACAATCTCGTTCTCAATAGCAGCATAGCATTAAAATAATAATAGAAATAAAAAAGTGTTTCAGATTATTCGTTATTTTAGCATAAGGTTTATTCGTCTGTAATTAGGCACAAGGCTACACAGTGGGCTGGCTATCTGTACTCTTCTCATCATAGGTATTGAAACCCCTGTTTCTAGCATTGTAAGTCCGCAGAAATTCCCCTGTGCTACTGTAGGGGGGAGGATGGCACTATCTAAGGCAGTTGTATCAAAATTATATCCCTAAGTTGTGTGTACCCTAAGTCACTGACTGAGGTCGGGATCATTGGTTTAACATACACGAAATATAGAGATTACGTGTTACCATTGGGAAATATGAGTTGATGAAATACGAATAACCAACCATATAGGCTTAACAACATTAAAGACGCTGAAAGAGGGTGTGGATTGGCCCTGTGTTAGTATTTTGGATTTGAAAATGGCTAGCCGATTTCTAATCTGTGCAGTGCCACAAAATGTTTCTCGCGCTTTAGGCTGTTGGTGCGTTATAAGAGTGACAGTTAATTTCCTAGTTTGGAGAGAATTGCGGATAGCCGTCAGTGATGCTCAAAAATCGCTGAAAATATTATTTGCTATGAAGCTTACAAACGTAAGTTGAAACTGGTGAATTGTGTTTCCTCACTGCTATATGGGTCCTACCTCCATAGATACCTCTACTATTAGGTGGTGAGGGTGCCCGACTCGCAATCTGAGGTGCGCGGGTTTCAATTTCCGTCGCACCAAACATGCTTGCCCTTTCAGTCGTGGGGGCGTTATTATGTTACGGTCAATCTAACTATTTGTTGGTAAGAGGGTAGCCTAAGAGTTGGCGGTGGATGGTGATGACTTCTTGCCTTCTCTCTTGTTTTACACTGCTAAATTAGGATCAGCTAGCGCAAATAGTGCTCGTGTAGCTTTGCGCAAAATTCAAAACAAACTTACTAGAAAGTGGTTTCCTTATGGATAAAAATCTGATAGTCAGTTGAGTAGTTATGAGCTAATTAACAAATAAATTTTCATGGGGATAGATATTGCTATTCCCGCACTATAGTTTGTGGACAGACTTTGTTTCTGTGAGGGCGTGAGTAGAACTGTGCATTTCAGAGCTGGGTTCGAATCGTTATTATACCACAAATATTCACACCACTGTCGGTGCATTATAAAATTGTTAGTCAATCCCTCAGTGTGGACAGTGGGTAGTAAGCTGTTTGTCCTCTGGTCAGTCGTTCCAAATTAGGGATAATGACACAGTCTTAGTATCGTAGCCATAAATACAAAATATAGCACGAGGCAATTCACGAATATAACTCACTTTTTGTTTTCGAACAACATCGGAGCTGCATTTTCCAATCATAACTAACGTAAGTTTTTAATCCTTTGTGATGTCTCGGTGGGGTTGGGTCAGCGGTACGTTTATAGACTTGTAATGCTGCAATCCGAGGTTCGATTCCCCGTGGTGGACACAACAGATAGCTCAATGTGTCTTTGCTGTAAAAATAACACACACGTACAGTATTATTAATTAAGGACGATTTCTTTAGCGTCTCATTTGAATAAACCAGTCATATATAAAATTATAGTATTTCATTCTACTTTAATTAGCTTTAAACGTTAATTATGATGCGAGTAAAAAAACACGGATTTAAACAATAATTTGCATGATAGATATAAACGTGTTTGGAACGATATCATTATTGTAGCAAGCTCTTTTTTGTTCGCTTTTTCCGATTATAACTGAAATAATACGTAAGTCTATCAAAATTATGGGGTTCACTGTAAAACAGTTCCGTCTTCTTGAGATATAGTCAGAGTACAGCAAGTGTTTTCATCCAATGAATTAGATTAACGTACTGTTTATTTTTTTATCCTAATATTTAACTGAATTCCGTTAACCTTTTGATTCAGACATAAAGCATTTTAGTATCGCAATGAATCACTTATGTTTTATTTGGTTGTTTGTTGTTAAGCATAATGCTACACAATAGGCCATGTGTAATGTATTGGAACCTGAATTTTGAAACTTTACTGCTGAGCTACTGGAGGGCTACTTATTATGAATACTAGTGAAACTATCTTCATCTATGTTTCATCGGTTGCGTAAATTAGTGTTCTAATATTTTCGGTATCAGAGCAAAGCATTCCAAATTCGCATCAGTTTTTATAGTTTAATTTTATTTCTAAGCCTATATTTATTCGTTAGTAACACCTTTCTTCAGATGGTTTCTGATTATATTCACTCTTTGATATGTTTCTCTTGATGACAAGCACGATGATCCAGGAAGGTCATTGGCCAGATTAAGGACTAAACACTGGTTTAGGAAGTGCGGGGACCTGCCCCCCTCTTTTATAGTTTTTTTTTCCAGTAATTTCCCAGTTTTCAAGAGTAGGAAAAAAGCAGGAGAACACAAAGTTTAATTCATAACTCAAGAGTTTCCAGAGCCCTAATGTGAACCCTGGATCCCCTGATAATGGGTGATTCGCTCATTCAAATGAACTTTGCCCCTCGTCCCAGTTTTAATTTGTATCCTACACCTCTGTAAACTTGGAATATCCTAGTAGTACAGGATTAACTTGTCCGCGTATAATGCACTTAACACTCCTACGAAAAGTGGGGCCTAATAGGTCCCAGAGCAACTTGAAAGGTTAAAGAAGTGTTAAAAGAAATAAGGAGGCCAGTAATTTAACACAGTCCAGAAAGTTACACTGTTGATCAGCGTTCAGCATGTCCAGGTGGTCAAGGCACTCGACTCGTAATCCGAGGGTCGCGGGTTTGAATCTCCGTCTAACCAAACATGCTCGCCCTTTCAGCTGTGGGTACGTTATAATTTGACGGTCAATCTCGCTATTCGTTGGTAAAAAAGCAGCCCAAGAGTTGGCGGTGGATGGTGATGACTAGCTGCCTTCCCTCTAGTCTTATTACACTGCTAAATGTAGCTTTGCGCGACATTCAAAACAAACCAATCCAGATGTGAATGTTTGTTATGAAATTTCATATTCCTTATTATAACACATCTGTAACTACGTGCCATTATTACCTTCGGATATCGGATAGAATATAATGCTTTGTTAGACGTGGAGACTGTGAAATCTGTTCAAATGTTGGATATGCGAACAACTGGAAGCTGATGTTGGTGCATCCGGGACGTAGTTGTAATATGTTTACACTCTTCTCAGGTAACGGACCTTTAAATTAGACAGTCTTATTCCAATTAGCTTACAGAATGCTCAAACAAGTTTCTCTGCAATAATCGAACATAAAAAATGAAACTCAACACAAACAGTTTCAGAACTTAATATTTAGTCGACATTCCCTTGGATTTCTGTAACGCTCCATATAGACATGACATGCTGTCAATGAGTTTGTGCAGATATTCATACGAAATTGACTGCCATTCGTCTTTGAGCATTTCAAAAATTTCATCTTCCGTGTTGGGCTTGCGATCTTTCGTTGATCGGTTTAACTCGGCCATAAATATTTAATCAGATTGATATAAGGTGATTGATTTGGTTATTCAATAACATCAATACTCATATTTCTAAGATGTCTTTTAACTATTCCACAACTGTAGAAAAACTTGTTTGATCGAGACGTAGACAGACCATTGAATTTTTCTGGTTCAAACCACGTACAAGTTTGGAATATTCTTAGACGCCGTGTACACTAGTTTCTTAATCGATTACGCGACATCAGAAAACTTTGCACTGCACCGTCTATCGTCTTCGGAATAGCATAACTCCCCCATTCCCTTAACATCTCTGTCGACTGTGGCCAGTGATGCAGTGATTCTTATTAATGCTGGCTTACTTATATTGACTACCTATTATTGCTAAACTTAACTCTTTAAAACAAGTTGATTCAATAAGATCCAGCATCTAACCAATATACATTAATGACACTTATACTCCTGGCCCGGCATGGCCAGGTGGGTTAAAGCGTGCGACTCGTAATCTGAGGGTCACGGGTTCGTATCCCCGTCGCACCAAACATACTCGCCCTTTCAGCCGGGGGGGGCGTTATAATGTGAAGGTCAATCTCACTATTCGTTGGTAAAAGAGTAGCCCAAGAGTTGGCGGTGGGTGGTGATGACTAGTTGCCTTCCCTCTGGTCTTACACTGCTAAATTAGGAACGGCTAGCGCAGACAGCCCTCGAGTAGCATTGCGCGAAATTGAAAAACAAACAACACTTATACTCCATAAGTTGGAACCTTGGTATATATTGTTAATAAAACTGATTACTTCCTGTATTTGTCTTAATACTTATGTTCCTAAAATGTACTTCAATTTGAGCTTTGTTGTTAATATGATTCAAATAACAATTGAACTGTCTGTAAATTCTTGCTTCACCTAATTGTATTTTATTAATTTATTAATCCGTAACTAGTAACCAAACTTCACATAATTTGACTACTTTAATGAACTGTTTGGCAAAACAGAAAAAGAAGTTAAGAGAAATAATTATCTTTCTCGGGCATTATTTTATATTAAAAACATGGTAATTTGAAATCTTGGAGCATAGCATGTTGTGACTTATTAACGTTTAGCTTAACGTATTCGCTGATGAGTGAAATTGCCCAGCACCTTAGGTTAACTCTGTCGTTAATTGGACAGTTTTTATGTGGACATCAATGTGTTTTTTATAATAGGTCTACAAGTGAGCTGTGAAATTTTTCTTTCACACTCATGAGTTTTCGAGATTTTGGACTCGTCAAGCATTGGCGGTTCGTTACTATAGTTATGTAGCGTCAGTGCACGCGTGCACGAGTTTCGTGTAAGATATGGGGATACTGCTATCTACACGTTTCCTGTTTTGACACTATGTTTGGAAATCTTTAATAATCAAAATACTGAATGTAAGTCTAATTTACTTCTTTGCACTCGGGTGAAACAGTTTCGTTGTTTGTGCGTTTAATGGAAGAGACGAAAAATATGCTTTTACCTGTGAAATATATTTCCATTAAGTTTTTACAGTTAAAATTTTAATGGTTATGACAATTAGACATAACTCACTGACCCATAAATAGTCGAATATTTAATAATTATGTGATGTATATGTTTCAATAATTAATCTCTAATGTCATCTAAAATGCATTGAGTACGATTACGTTTAAACTATAAACTTACAATATTAAATGAATAACTAATATTTATATTACTTAAGCCAACAAAACTTCATAAAATGTTAACGAATACCACTTTTCTGTAACGGAATTACGTGATAAGACTAACACGTGCTTCATGACGTATTTCCTGTTCTGTTGAACACATTACTTTGTGTATTATTGACCGACTGAAAGCCTTTTGTTTTCAGACATCTTCACATAAGTCGTTACTTTCCGAATAAAATTAATTAATTAAATATAACTATTTCTCACGTACACTATTAATATTGAAAATATTTTAAACAAAAAAGGAGTAACAAAAAGCATTCATATGGCTATTTTTTATGCGTGCAGGAGAGAACACAATAAAATATATATTATAATATTGTTTGCTTTATTTTCAGTTTTTGGGTAAAGTTATTTTTTGCGATGTTTTAAAGAAAAATGATCTATGGCATTGAGAGAACTTTGTTCTTATAACTCTTTCCTGGCTTTTGCATTTGGACCTGTCAAATATAATTTAATAAACTTGGAATGACTCATGGTATATCAAGAAGTCAGTTTTCCTTTAAAATGCATAGAGTTCATAGCTCCAGTGCTATCTAAATATAAATCAGTCGGTAGGAATGGTCATTAGACGCACTGATGGGATTTCTTCGGTTTCCAAGGAACTTTTATTACATGGAGTGTATACATACAGTGTATATACTTTCACTTATTACTGTCGTACAGAAACACTATTTATATTCATAACTGGTAAAACCATCAGTCATTTGGCGGATTTCTTTTTCACACTTTGTTTACACATACTTTCGAGAGAGACATATTTATATTCAAGTGAGTTGTTTTTAAGTGACATGTTACTTGCTTTTTGATAAAGACACTAAAATGTTATTTAAATAATAAAACCCAGCGGATATGAATAATTTTATCACAATGTGCTATCAGGCTTTCTATTATCACTGGCTTATTTAGAAAAGTGTGGATGTGTTTTCTTATAGCAAAGCCACATCAGGCTATCTATTGAGTCCACCGAGGGGAATCGAACCCCTGAGTTTAGCGTTGTAAGAGTGTAGATTTACCGCTGAACCAGCGGGGTATTTTGAAACAGTAACTCCAGTCGTACAAACTTAAAGTGAGTGAATCAAAGAGCTGGTGTGACAATATTATTTACTTCTACACCAGATAATGATGTGCTATGGTAATATTACTCACTATTCCACCAGCTAAAGAGTTGGTATGGTAATATTACTCACTTCCTTACCACGTGATGAGCTGTTGTAGTGATTTTTCTCATTCCCCCACCAAAATCGGTGTTTTTCACTCGTATATAATGTATGAATTTTTAAAATAAGTAGAATAACCCAGTGACAAGTAGTGAATTGAATGATAGATTGGAGTTATATCCCTTTCTAGGATGCAGGATCACTTGATAAACCAGCACTATCGAGTATGTAACATGTAATTCTTAAACTCTACTTTAGTGTCCATTAACGCATACTTCAATGATATTCAATTTCAAATCTCTGCAATAACACATTCATGTTTTCAGTGATGGCCTGAAATGTGTAACCAGAAAATGAAATTTTATCTACACGCATGACGCGTTTCTCCCGTTGTAGTCTTCCAAATGAAACCACTGCTCGACTCTTGAAAATTGCAGATGTCCTGTACAGACCAAGTAATGTGGTACTGAATTAGTACAGTCTTTCCCAATTGCTGATATATACTATACAGACCAAGTGATGTGGTACTGAATTAGAACAGTCTTTCCCAATTGCTGGTGTGTCCTGTACAGACCAAGTGATGTGGTTCTGAATAAGTACAGTCTTTCCCAATTGCTGGTGTGTCCTGTACAGACCAAGTAATGTAATTCTGAATTAGTACAGTCTTTCCCAATTGCTGGTGTGTTCTATACAGACCAAGTGATGTGGTACTGAATTAGTACAGTCTTTCCCAATTGCTGATATGTCCTGTACAGACCAAGTAATGTGGTACTGAATTAGTACAGTCTTTCCCAATTGCTGATATATACTATACAGACCAAGTGATGTGGTACTGAATTAGAACAGTCTTTCCCAATTGCTGGTGTGTCCTGTACAGACCAAGTGATGTGGTACTGAATTAGAACAGTCTTTCCCAATTGCTGGTGTGTCCTGTACAGACCAAGTGATGTGGTTCTGAATAAGTACAGTCTTTCCCAATTGCTGGTGTGTCCTGTACAGACCAAGTAATGTGGTTCTGAATTAGTACAGTCTTTCCCAATTGCTGGTGTGTTCTATACAGACCAAGTGATGTGGTACTGAATTAGTACAGTCTTTCCCAATTGCTGATATGTCCTGTACAGACCAAGTAATGTGGTACTGAATTAGTACAGTCTTTCCCAATTGCTGATATATACTATACAGACCAAGTGATGTGGTACTGAATTAGAACAGTCTTTCCCAATTGCTGGTGTGTCCTGTACAGACCAAGTGATGTGGTACTGAATTAGTACAGTCTTTCCCAATTGCTGATATATACTATACAGACCAAGTGATGTGGTACTGAATTAGAACAGTCTTTCCCAATTGCTGGTGTGTCCTGTACAGACCAAATGATGTGGTACTGAATTAGAACAGTCTTTCCCAATTGCTGGTGTGTCCTGTACAGACCAAGTAATGTGGTTCTGAATTAGTACAGTCTTTCCCAATTGCTGGTGTGTTCTATACAGACCAAGTGATGTGGTTCTGAATTAGTACAGTCTTTCCCAATTGGTGATGTGTCCTATACAGACCAAGTGATGTGGTTCTGAATTAGTACAGTCTTTCGCAATTGCTGATATGTACTATACAGACCAAGTGATGTGGTTCTGAATTAGTACAGTCTTTCCCAATTGTTGGTGTGTCCTGTACAGACCAAGTGATATGGTACTGAATTAGTACAGTCTTTCCCAATTGTTGGTGTGTCCTGTACAGACCAAGTCATGTGGTACTGAATTAGTACAGTCTTTCCCAATTGTTGGTGTGTCCTGTACAGTCCAAGTAATGTGGTACTGAATTAGTACAGTCTTTCCCAATTACTGATATGTCCTGTACAGACCAAGTAATGTGATACTGAATTAGTACAGTCTTTCGCAATTGCTGATATGTACTATACAGACCAAGTGTTGTGGTTCTGAATTAGTAGTCTTTCCCAATTGTTGGTGTGTCCTGTACAGACCAAGTGATATGGTACTGAATTAGTACAGTCTTTCCCAATTGCTGATATATACTATACAGACCAAGTGATGTGGTACTGAATTAGAACAGTCTTTCCCAATTGCTGGTGTGTCCTGTACAGACCAAGTAATGTGGTTCTGAATTAGTACAGTCTTTCCCAATTGCTGATGTGTTCTATACAGACCAAGTGATGTGGTTCTGAATTAGTACAGTCTTTCCCAATTGGTGGTGTGTCCTATACAGACCAAATGATGTGGTTCTGAATTAGTACAGTCTTTCGCAATTGCTGATATGTACTATACAGACCAAGTGATGTGGTTCTGAATTAGTACAGTCTTTCCCAATTGTTGGTGTGTCCTGTACAGACCAAGTGATATGGTACTGAATTAGTACAGTCTTTCCCAATTGTTGGTGTGTCCTGTACAGACCAAGTAATGTGGTTCTGAATTAGTACAGTCTTTCCCAATTGCTGGTGTGTCCTATACAGACCAAGTGATGTGGTACTGAATTAGTACAGTCTTTCGCAATTGCTGATATGTACTATACAGACCAAGTGATGTGGTTCTGAATTAGTACAGTCTTTCCCAATTGTTGGTGTGTCCTGTACAGACCAAGTGATATGGTACTGAATTAGTACAGTCTTTCCAAATTGCTGGTGTGTTCTATACAGACCAAGTGATGTGGTTCTGAATTAGTACAGTCTTTCTCAATTGGTGGTGTGTCCTGTACAGACCAAGTAATGTGGTACTGAATTAGTACAGTCTTTCCCAATTGCTGATATATACTATACAGACCAAGTGATGTGGTACTGAATTAGAACAGTCTTTCCCAATTGCTGGTGTGTCCTGTACAGACCAAGTGATGTGGTTCTGAATTAGTACAGTCTTTCCCAATTGCTGGTGTGTCCTGTACAGACCAAGTAATGTGGTTCTGAATTAGTACAGTCTTTCCCAATTGCTGGTGTGTCTATACAAACCAAGTGATGTGGTTCTGAATTAGTACAGTCTTTCCCAATTGGTGGTGTGTCCTATACAGACCAAGTGATGTGGTTCTGAATTAGTACAGTCTTTCGCAATTGCTGATATGTACTATACAGACCAAGTGATGTGGTTCTGAATTAGTACAGTCTTTCCCAATTGCTGGTGTGTCCTGTACAGACCAAGTAATGTGGTTCTGAATTAGTACAGTCTTTCCCAATTGCTGGTGTGTCTATACAAACCAAGTGATGTGGTTCTGAATTAGTACAGTCTTTCCCAATTGGTGGTGTGTCCCTATACAGACCAAGTGATGTGGTTCTGAATTAGTACAGTCTTTCGCAATTGCTGATATGCACTATACAGACCAAGTGATGTGGTTCTGAATTAGTACAGTCTTTCCCAATTGTTGGTGTGTCCTGTACAGACCAAGTGATATGGTACTGAATTAGTACAGTCTTTCCCAATTGTTGGTGTGTCCTGTACAGACCAAGTCATGTGGTACTGAATTAGTACAGTCTTTCCCTAATTGTTGGTGTGTCCTGTACAGTCCAAGTAATGTGGTACTGAATTAGTACAGTCTTTCCCAATTACTGATATGTCCTGTACAGACCAAGTAATGTGATACTGAATTAGTACAGTCTTTCGCAATTGCTGATATGTACTATACAGACCAAGTGATGTGGTTCTGAATTTGTACAGTCTTTCCCAATTGTTGGTGTGTCCTGTACAGACCAAGTGATATGGTACTGAATTAGTACAGTCTTTCCCAATTGCTGGTGTGTTCTATACAGACCAAGTGATGTGGTTCTGAATTAGTACAGTCTTTCTCAATTGGTGGTGTGTCCTGTACAGACCAAGTAATGTGGTACTGAATTAGTACAGTCTTTCCCAATTGCTGATATGTCCTGTACAGACCAAGTAATGTGGTACTGAATTAGTACAGTCTTTCCCAATTGCTGATATATACTATACAGACCAAGTGATGTGGTACTGAATTAGAACAGTCTTTCCCAATTGCTGGTGTGTCCTGTACAGACCAAGTAATGTGGTTCTGAATTAGTACAGTCTTTCCCAATTGCTGGTGTGTTCTATACAGACCAAGTGATGTGGTTCTGCATTAGTACAGTCTTTCCCAATTGGTGGTGTGTCCTATACAGACCAAGTGATGTGGTTCTGAATTAGTACAGTCTTTCGCAATTGCTGATATGTACTATACAGACCAAGTGATGTGGTTCTGAATTAGTACAGTCTTTCCAAATTGTTGGTGTGTCCTGTACAGACCAAGTAATGTGGTACTGAATTAGTACAGTCTTTCCCAATTGCTGGTGTGTCCTATACAGACCAAGTGATGTGGTACTGAATTAGTACAGTCTTTCGCAATTGCTGATATGTACTATACAGACCAAGTGATGTGGTTCTGAATTAGTACAGTCTTTCCCAATTGTTGGTGTGTCCTGTACAGACCAAGTGATATGGTACTGAATTAGTACAGTCTTTCCAAATTGCTGGTGTGTTCTATACAGACCAAGTGATGTGGTTCTGAATTAGTACAGTCTTTCTCAATTGGTGGTGTGTCCTGTACAGACCAAGTAATGTGGTACTGAATTAGTACAGTCTTTCCCAATTGCTGATATATACTATACAGACCAAGTGATGTGGTACTGAATTAGAACAGTCTTTCCCAATTGCTGGTGTGTCCTGTACAGACCAAGTGATGTGGTTCTGAATTAGTACAGTCTTTCCCAATTGCTGGTGTGTCCTGTACAGACCAAGTAATGTGGTTCTGAATTAGTACAGTCTTTCCCAATTGCTGGTGTGTCTATACAAACCAAGTGATGTGGTTCTGAATTAGTACAGTCTTTCCCAATTGGTGGTGTGTCCTATACAGACCAAGTGATGTGGTTCTGAATTAGTACAGTCTTTCGCAATTGCTGATATGCACTATACAGACCAAGTGATGTGGTTCTGAATTAGTACAGTCTTTCCCAATTGTTGGTGTGTCCTGTACAGACCAAGTGATATGGTACTGAATTAGTACAGTCTTTCCCAATTGTTGGTGTGTCCTGTACAGACCAAGTCATGTGGTACTGAATTAGTACAGTCTTTCCTAATTGTTGGTGTGTCCTGTACAGTCCAAGTAATGTGGTACTGAATTAGTACAGTCTTTCCCAATTACTGATATGTCCTGTACAGACCAAGTAATGTGATACTGAAATAGTACAGTCTTTCGCAATTGCTGATATGTACTATACAGACCAAGTGATGTGGTTCTGAATTTGTACAGTCTTTCCCAATTGTTGGTGTGTCCTGTACAGACCAAGTGATATGGTACTGAATTAGTACAGTCTTTCCCAATTGCTGGTGTGTTCTATACAGACCAAGTGATGTGGTTCTGAATTAGTACAGTCTTTCTCAATTGGTGGTGTGTCCTGTACAGACCAAGTAATGTGGTACTGAATTAGTACAGTCTTTCCCAATTGCTGATATGTCCTGTACAGACCAAGTAATGTGGTACTGAATTAGTACAGTCTTTCCCAATTGCTGATATATACTATACAGACCAAGTGATGTGGTACTGAATTAGAACAGTCTTTCCCAATTGCTGGTGTGTCCTGTACAGACCAAGTAATGTGATACTGAATTAGTACAGTCTTTCCCAATTGCTGATATGTCCTGTACAGACCAGGTAATGTGGTACTGAATTAGTACCATTTTTCCCAGTTGCTGAAAACAGTCCAGTGTACTTTGGTCTAATTTTATTGTATACTTTAACTTTCCAGTTGTCAGAATCCAGGTCTAGCATACTAAACTAATTAGAACATCTACTGTATTCAGATATTTATTTCCTTGCAACGAAATGAACGACATCAAGACATCCATCGTACAACAGTTGGTCGATTTCAACAGCAACATCCCTGATACTGTAAGGAAACGCACAGGAAAGTAGTTGCTTTCCTGGTTTGCACCACTTATGTATATGCAATTATATGTTACTATTATCTCAGCCAGTTGGCCATCTGTTTATACTAACATATCAGCAAACGCCTTAATTCAGTTCACTGAATTTTTTGTTAAAGTCACAAGACAAATTTTGTTATACAAGCTCCTAACTCAGGAATATGTGCACAAGCTTTAGAACCTGGTTTAACTATGTTGTTAGTCTAAATCGCTTCTGTTTTCATTACCCTACTGATAACTATTTAACTAGAAGCTGAATATCTGAATGCCCATAGCTTTAGTTGTCACTACTATCATGTATCAACCATATCACTGCAGCAAGCTAAAACCAACCTTTCTGTTATTCAATTTTCATTATAAGCATGAGTAAAACCATTAGTACCTCGTTACTTGGTAGAAAAATATTTTGCCTGGACTGGTTGGTAGCTAGAATTATATATATATATATATATATAACTGTAAATATAATGTTTGATGTTGTTGTTTAAATCCAGTCCACGTGGAAAAAAATCATTCAACTGGTACATAGGCTGCACTGACTTGGTTAAGTCAGCAGCCACTGACGAACACATTTTCTTAGTAGCAGAAGTATTTTTGTTTATCTGTCAAATTTATATGTTGCAGCTTTTGATTACAAACTTATGATTTGAATAACTTATCAAAGGGATGTCGTCTGGTAAGTGATCATTTACCAACACGCTCTTCTGAAAGATCTTTGCTCATTTAAGTACCTGACAAAAGATATTATCAGTCAATTTTAGTATACAAATAAATGGCTGGTTAGCGTACACGTATTTTGTATGTTATCAAATTGGTACCATTGTACCATACCATAATTGCTTTCGTGTCAAAGTTAAAGAAAAACAGATCTAAAAAATAGACTTCATTTTGTTTCGTCCGATTAAGCAATATAATATTATTTTATTTTGTATATGCAATATATCTGCATTTCTTCTTGTTTGTGTCTGTTTACTTAATTATAACTTCCTAAAGTTAATAATCAAGTAGAATTTCCAACGATGTTATCTTAACTAGTTTACTGTTGTTTGTTATTTAGCCGGATTTTAGTGTTGCAAGTCCGTAAACTCACCATTGTCCCACGGGGGGACAAGTTTTTTTGTATTGAATTTCGTGCAAAGCTACTCGAGGGAAAGCAGCTAGTCATCACCACCCACCGCCAACTCTTGGGCTACTCTTTTACCAACGAATAGTGGGATTGACCGTAACATTATAACGCCCCCATGGCTGAAAGGGGGAGCATGTTTGGTGCGACCGGGATTTGAACCCGGATTACACCTTAACACACTTGGCCATGCCGGGCCTTAGGAGGTATGTACTTTTCTTATGAGGCCCGGCATGGCCAGGTGGTTAAGGCGCTCGACTCGTAATTTGAGGGTCACGGGTTCGAATCCCCGTCACACCAAACATGCTCGCATTTTCAGCCGTGGGGGCATTATAATGTTACAGTCAATCCCACTATTCGTTGGTAAAAGAGTAGCTCAAGAGATGGCGATGACTAGATGCCTTCCATCTAGTCTTACACTGCAAAATGAGGGACGGCTAGCGCAGATAGTCCTCGAGTAGCTTTGCGCGAAATTGAAAACAAAACAAACCACTCCCTCAGGCGGTCAGTGGTAAGTAATATGCTTTCAACGTTAAAATCCGAGGTTTGATTCCCTTCGGTGGATAGAATGCAAATAGCCTATTTTGTAGCTTTGCACCCAAATAAGTGCACATAAACTTTTGGTTTTGTATAATTTCTAAGTGATAACGTTTTTGTTCAATACATACGCTGTGGAATTGAGGACTTGCATTGGCAAGTTACTGGCTGAAATATACATTTATACAGACTTTAATATGTATATACAGTTTTGATTATTTTAATATTACTATCGAAAGTTGAAATTATGTAAAAGCAGTATATATATCTTTATCTCTGACGATATTTTAAATCGATTGTTCAACCTTGGCATATAAAAGAATTATGAAATTACTATACAAACTACAACGTAAAAAGCAGGAAATAGCTTCAATAAGAGAAATATCTATGAAAGTAGTGTCCACACAGTCGTAAGGATAGAACACGTTGGATTTAAGTATAATCGTCTCTCATGTTTAATCACTGACCATAAAGAAGGAATCAACAAGAAGAACCTGCCGCCTCTTTGAGTCGGAACGGAGGAACTGATATAACTTCTATTACGCACTCAGTTGAAAGTGCGGAGACTATTCAGTGACGTATTGTGTCGAACCGTAGACTGTTCAGTCCGTAGCTCGACACGCTACGTACAATGCAACGTCTATAATTTTTTTGGGGAGGTGGAGGTGAGTGGGTGTGTGAATTATACTGTTTCATTGTGTTTTGTTAAGCATAAAACTACACAATGGGCTATTTGTGCTCTGCCTACCACGAGTATCGAAACTCTATTTCTAGCGTTTTAAGTCCGCAGAGATACCGCTGTGCCATATTTTTATTTGCCTAACTGATATAATTTTTAATCTAGACACTTTAGGTTTTATTATGGGAGGAACGGAATTCCAGTATCAGGAGGCAATGTTTACTTATCACCCCGGGGATCTGTTGTAGTAACTAAATTGTTGTTCCTGTAGAGTGTGGATGATGACTGGTAATTTTGGGTGTGGGACTTCGAGGACTGTCTTTTATGTGTGAGAATGGTATTTTCGTTGTCTGAAACGGTGCTGTATTATTATTTGATTGCATCGATGTTTTGGAAGTTTCGAAAATAGCTACAGAAGAGGCTATATGTGCATCGCCTTCCATAATGTTGAACTGATACAGTAAGCGGAAGAAGGCTGGGCTCAACAACATCTATCGCCAACTCTTCGGCTGCTATTGTGTGACCAAATAGTGGAATTTGACAATTAGTCTTATAGCACACCCTTTTTCCCAAAGGAGTTATTTGTTTATTTGTAATTAAGCACAAAGCTTCACAATGCCTACAACGGGTATCTAAATCCTCTTTTTAGCGTTGTAATCGCGCAGGCTTACCGTTGTAGCACTGGAAGGCTCGTGACAACGGGAAGCGAATGATGAACGCACGAATTCAACGCCTGCGTTCGCTATCATCTAGGCATTCTAATAAATAAACAAAAATTCTCCAAGTGCCTTAAAACTTATTTTACAGATAAGATGTCCAAATAGTACTTTTATCAACAACTTGCGTGTTTGTTTTATAACAAAGTCATCGGACTATCTGCTGTGTCCACCGAGGGTAATCGAACCCCGATTTTAGCCTTGTAAATCCTAAGACTTAATTTTTTTTTTAAATTTTGATAACAATCTAAATTTAAAAAATGTATAAAATTTGTATATTCCTTTGACGAATAATTTGATTTGTTTCTATTCGGATGTGAGAAATTTTGCCTAATTTTTTTTTTAATTTTATAACAACAAATTTCACAAAAAATAGTATATATAAAAAAAACTTCGAAAGTACGCCTATGTAGTTACCAGCGCCATCTATCGCAGCTTACATAATACGAAAGAGTCATGTATCACAGATTGGAGCCATGTAAAGTGATAGTAAAATTACATAATTAACTTCTGCCTCATATTTTTATGCAATTCCACACACATTTTGGGTTTTTATTAACACAATAATTTTACATAGTTTCCTGTCAACGTGCATATGCATGTTGTCAGTGTAATAAAAACGCATATAATATGTATATTTACAAGTATATTATATATTATTCACTGAATAATTAGATATTCAATTGGTAATAACCAATTATTAGATAAACAAGTATTTTATCAGTTATGGAAAGCTTAAATGAAAATAATTAAAAATAAAGTTGTGAAATATCTGTATGGTAAATAAATTGCTGATATTATGAAATTGCAATATTGAGATGCATATTTTGTGTATGTGTGACTTTTATTGGATGGTTCATAGAATCATTAAATCAGGGCTATAAATTTAAATGCTAAAATCCAGTATAGAAGATAACAGATGTGAATTGTGTACATAAAGGCAGGTGCTTATGACACAAAGGTTGGGCCATAGCGACCCCTCCCCCTGCCATTAAAGATATTAAGATATTAATTCTGCTGTGTCTATTGTAACTTTGTGTGTGTGGGGGATATATATAAAGTAGACAAGTGTACAAAACGACTCTGAATTTATAGCGAGTGGACTGTTCTATTGCAAATAGACGTCACTGGGTCAGTTATCTAGAAGAAGGATTTGTTGCGTTTCTTTCATTTTTGTTTTCTTTTATTCCAATGTAAAAAAAGGCTTAAATATACTTTTGGAGAGCATGTGAATTTTAAATCCACGTCATCGGATGGCGACACGTTTTATTTTAAAGGAAAAACCCTTAGTTGGTGTCAAAGTTCTCGCCATTGTTTAGTCGTTACACGCATTACTACGGAGGTGGTTTTTGTTTATTTCGCATGTTAATGATAACTGGAACTTTTAATATTTTGTTACTGTCATTTTTTGTGTTAGTTTATATTATTTTATAGTTTGTGAGACACGGGACCCTGCTCGTACACTTGAAGAGCGAAGCATCCGGCAGTTTTTTTTTTAGCCGGTTGCAATAAAGAAAATGTTCAAATTGGTTAATTGTGGTACCTCTTTCTGGAAACTAGCGTTGTTAATAACCAGCAAGACGAACACATTACTTTAGCTCATCGCAGTCCAGGGAGAGTCGCGTGAGAGCACCAACATGTCTCTCATCAATGTATAGGGAAGGGGAGGAGACTCAACACGAGCTGTAGGACGGGGTAGTAGGGAGCCAACCACCCGTTGCTCAGGTAGGTTGGTGCCCGGGTTGAGTGGGGGGAAGAGGGAGGGAAGGGAAGCCTCCGTTTGCGGCGGTGGAGGCGGCCGTCAGTGGCTTCAAGAGACCACGCTGAGAGATTCTCACTTCTCTGAGAGAAGGTGGGGGACACAGAAGACAGACAGCACGTGGTAGTTAGTGATCGTAACTTCGATACGAAGGTTTCACGTACAGAAGCAGGTAGGTAGCATGTTTACTATAGAACGCTGTTTGTTTCACATGAATGTAGATTGCGCTTTTATCGCAGATTCTCCCAAATGCTGTGAATTTAATATTATATGTTTCAATAAACTTTTTGGGAGGTTTAATTTTTGTTTTTGTAACCACTAGTAACGAAATTTGTAAGAAATTCTTGTATGTGAACTACTCATGTTATTTTTTAAAGTTTTTTTTTTCTATTATTTAATATCTTATTAGAAGATATTAAAGTCATGTGACTTGCACACGATACTTAGGAAATTTGGATAACTGTATAGAGCCAGCTGGAACAATTACTATTCCAATTATGCACTCTATGAGGCAGTACATATCAAAGTTATTCTGTAGCTTATTTACCGCTTGAAATATTCGTATTAAAATATTTTGTGTGAACTGTTTAATACCACGTTTTAAATTATAAGGGTGAGAGCCACGGCCAGTATTCGTTGAACGACCGCTTGTTCTCGGGACATTTTCTACCGTGAATTACACGCAGATATCGTTGTCTTAGGTGCGCTAGAAAATGTTGATGATTAGATTAGGGTAGAGTGGTAATAAACAAATATAATAAAACAACTATTTGGCATTGGTTTGTGAAAAGCCCACTACAAGAATACGAGCATTTACTAATACTGTAGTGCAACTGGCGCAACAGTGTAAAGCTCTGGCATGTATATACGACATCATTTGAAAAGAGATCTTTAGTTGTACGTGCGCAAGTATAGCAGACGCCCTGGTTTTCCAATATTCGCGCGCATGTGAGACTCTGAAATTAGCTCCTGACGCCAACGTTCATGACTCGCGGGATATTTGTTACGTTTTATTGATTTGTTTAATTTAATAGAATAAACTTAAATTTATTGCTAATGAAAATTTAAAAAAGGATAGAAAGGAAAACATCAGTTGAAAACAAACAACAACAAAACAAAAGAGTAGAAAGTGATGAAATATATTAAAGAGTGGTTTATTGCCAGGGTAGGTAATTTTCGAGGAAGCAATTTATGTAATCAGTCATAAGATATGAAACTGAGGGTGTAAAACATTGTATATAGTCAGCTATAACAAATTACATACAAAAAAATAATAATTTGCTTCGACAAATTTTCTGGACATAGCAAATGTGTCTTCAACTAAAAAATTATGGCGAACCATTGTTAGAAGTGAAGAAAAATGAGTCTTAGAAACATTGCATTTAAAATGCCTGCCATATGTTCCTAAACCTCATATGTACAAAGCTATAAACGGCGACCATTACTCCCGTTAAGAACATGTTGAAATTCCGAAAGAGAAATAAGGTTATAAATTTATTACTTATGGTATTTCCACACATCTCCGCTTAGGCTGGTAATGGTGTGTTGTTTATTGCTGTAAAACAACGATGCAAGAGTAAGCCTGATTGAATACAGCAGACGAGACATCTTGTCTGTGTTGATATATGTTAGGGCTAAAGACGTCTGTTGTTCGCTACAGACTGTTCATGTGAAGAGTTCTTATAAAAGAAATATGTTTAGACATATTTTCACAGATGATAATGAATATTCGAGTAAATCTGTCAGTGATTTTTGTTTCAAACCTTTTTCTTTTGTCATTGTCGAACCTCTTGCATTTGTGACATATAAGAACAGTGAAGTTACCTAAGTTAGGCCTAAAATGTGTCGCTCACTTATGGCCTCGAAATAAAAATACATTTGTCTGCTTTGCACATGAGAATATTTTTAAAAACCGCGATTTCTATCACTTGGGAGTTTAATAAACGTGTTGATTTTGCAGTCGTTGTTATTGGTTATTACTTTAGAAACTGGCGAGCTAGCAATTTATTAACCATTTCACGAAATTCTGTACCTTCAGAGATTCACGAAGTTACATTATTGAGGTAAATATCCAAAGGCACAGTAACTTTAGACATTCGCCCAAATAGGCTAATGTGTACCCTGAGTGAACGTAAAAATACCTAATATTTTCAAACTTCCAAACAAATGCTTTAGCTGCGAAATTACTGTTCGAAGTCATAGCAACAACGACGACTGCAAAATCTACACGTTTATTAAACTCCCAAAGTGATAGAAATCGCGATTTATTCATACATATCAATATTTATATTTTCAACTGAATTGTTACATACATATTTTAACCCACTCTGGAATTTATACACTTTGTTAATTCATCACTTTTAATTTTACACCCAAATTTAAGGCTGGTCTGTAAAAGGGAGGGTTTGATTATTTTAGAGCAAAACTACTTTTGGTTATTTACTGTGTCCATTGCAGAGAATTGAACCTCTAATTTTAGCATTTTTAAGCCATAGACTTCCCGTTGTCTTTCCAGGGAATCTATAAAGAAGCGTGGAGACAGCTTTTTATTTAATTAATTTGTTTATTTAAGTGAAAAGCTGTACAATGAGCCACTTCAGTTGTACGCTTACAGGGATCGAACCCTGAATTTAGCATTTTAACCATTAAAGCTTACTGCTGAGCCACTTGGGGGATATTAATCGACGAACAAGTGAACTATGAGGCGAAATAGTTAAGAAAAACTTACCATCAAACATTTATTCCGAGAATATTGAGACGCGTTTATAGAATATGGACAGTTTTCATAGCGTTTGTTTGATTTTGAATTTCGCGCAATGCTACACGAAAACTATCTGCGCTAGCCGTCCATAACTTAGCAGTGCAAGACTAGAAGGAAAGCAACTAGCGATTACCACCCACCGCCAACTTTTGGGCTACTCTTTTATCAACGAATAGTGGGATTTATCGTCACATTATAACGCTTTCCAGGGCTGAAAGGGCAAGCATGCTCGGTGTGACGGGAATTCGAACTCGTGACCTACAGATTTCACAGCGTAGCAGCAGCAGTTAAAATTATGATGTTCATATGTGTTAACATATTTATCATTCATACTTTTTGTGTTATTCTCTGCATGATATAAATTTATTTTGTAATGCATTTTCAGATTAAAACCAAGTCCTCAGAAGAACTTGTAGACGTAAACTTTTCCTTAGGAAACAAGATCTTGGCAGGTTCTTTTCTTAGCTCACTTGTGCTACAGAATTATAGACTGGTTACGACGGAAGAGGGAAATTTTCGATCTGAGAAATCACTTGAAGTTTAGACCTGAGTCGTCCAATTATTTTCGTCACTTGGTCAGCCTCTGCATGGATAATGACCTGAGTCCGGGTATAGTATGGCTGAACAAAGCCTAACAATGACCAGTGGTACTGAAAAAGATGGTAAGAAGTTGGTGGATGTTGCAAACACTCGCAAAAGGAAACGCTTGAGTGCCGTTGTGGATAAACTCGCTACTCAGATTGAGAAAAGGGGTACTGAAGGTGTTCCTGAAGAGGTAACTTTAAGTAAGCAAGAAGGAACCATTGAAGAAGAGGAATCGCATCTGGACAAACCTGGTGCTGTACCTGTTAGACATATTAAAGTTCCCAAAACGCCTCAGAAACAGCTTTCTATCGATTCTGATATCAGCGTAACTGTACAAGCGAAACTCGACCTTGAAGAGATAAAAGAAGCCTCATCTGAAGATAAAAACCCAGTAGTAGGTGAAATGCCTCCAACAACTAAACACCTACTCGAATCGACATCACTAGAAGCTCATTCTCGCCAGAGGTCACCGCGATCACCCTTATTTCGTGTTCCAACTCCGGCCTTTTCAGATATTTCAAGTCCTGTGGATAGCTCACATTGTCATGACTCTGGTAAAAAACCAAGTTTTCAGCGTATTTCGGAAGAATCGGATCTTGGAGGAAAGAATTGGGAGAAATCATCATTCTATACACCCCCGACTTCAGGGGGAAGTCGAGAGGACAGCGAGTCCCATTCCACGGAGCAAGAACTTCCTCCAAGTCCAGGTCCCGATGGAGAAGGAAGTGACGATCCATTTCTTGGTGACGCACTGTCTGCTTTAATTCATGAAGACAAACAATTTATTTCACCGTATCTACACCACCCCACCCCCATCACTATGTCGCAAAGCCCGCTTGATTTCGGGAATGCTTCCATGCGGCCGAAGGAACCGTTAGTCGAAAATCCTATACCCACGTTTCCAATTTGCAATTGTCATCACTGTAGGACATTGGCTGGACGTGCTAGTGGTAGGTTTGGTCACACTTTGTCGCTGGGCGCGTCCTGGGAAGAAATTGGCCACCCTAAAGCACTATTTGAAACAATGAAAATGATGCCAAGTTCTCCCATTTCACCTTTGACCCCTGTGTCACCATTTACGCCTGGCTACGAAACGTTTTTCCAGCAAAAATTCGTACCTGAACTTTACCGTCAGCGGAGCCACTCGGACAGCGATATCCAGAAATGGCTGGAAGGAAGCTCAGAACCGCAACAAACGGTGGTGACGCCGCAGCCGCAACTTCAAGAAGCACTACATGGAACTGTTATACGACATGGACGTCTCGTTCCGAAACCCTTAAGGATACCAAGCGTTCAGAAAGGAGGGAGTTTGGAATCAGAACAGTCAACCCCTCAGGACTCGCCATTAGACTTGTCAATGAAAACACACAGCTCAAGGCGTGTTATGGCGGCACCCGTGAGTGTCATATCAGATACCGTTACGGCACAATGCGTGAGTGTGTCTCCTGGCAATTTTACTAAAGATCATTCGTTTTCTTTGTTTGACCTTGCTCGTCCAGTTAGCACTGGACTAACAACACGAGAGTTTTTAACTCCAAAGTCGGACACGGGATATTTCAGCACACATCCATCTTCGGTTATTACAGAAAGTACGATGTTAAGAAGAGATAACCCCATAGTGAGATATAATTTAGAGGTAGAAGGAGCCACTGGTTCCGAGGTTGCGTACGTGTGTCCTATCTGTGGACAGATGTTTTCGTTGCATGACAGACTAGCCAAGCATATGGCATCAAGACATCGAAGTCGACAGAGTGATGCGACCGCGAAGACTTACGCGTGCGAAGTGTGCAAGCGGTGTTTCGCGCGAAGCGACATGCTTACTCGTCACATGCGTTTGCATACAGGAGTGAAACCGTACACTTGTAGAGTCTGTGGTCAAGTCTTTAGCCGAAGTGACCATCTGAGTACACACCAACGCACCCATACCGGAGAGAAACCGTACAAGTGTCCACAGTGTCCCTATGCTGCCTGTCGAAGGGACATGATTACGCGCCACATGAGAACGCATGCGCGCTACGAACTCCCAGACAGTAGCTCCAGTTTCGAAGATGTCAGTGAATCTCCTCGTGAAAAATCGCCGCGAGAAAAAGTAATTAGTTTACCACCAGGGAAAGAAGAGTTTGAGCCGTCTTCGCCTACACAGAAGATGAGTGCCTTGAGTGTTAAGAGTCCTGCAACGCCCTCAAGTGGGTCCCCCGGAAAAGAATGACTTTAAATTTTATTAGTAGGTAAGTGTAATTATGAATACAAATATAAATAAACTTTTAAGGTATATCTATATTATTGTTTGATATTGTATTTTTGCTGTTGAATTAATTACTAGGAGAAAGGTGTACTCCATGGTAACGTTGATATCCTTGATATTTAATTTCATATTGTTAAATTCGAACATAGCTTTACTTTTTTAGTTAAAAAACTAAAAACGTATCAAATCAATGTTTAAACTGTTGTTTTGAGTAGCTGATATAAAATTAATAGTATACATAAATCTATATCATGCTTATCATTGGTGATCGATACTTGTTTCAGTGCCATTTAACGTCCTTCTTTGTACCATCATAGATAGTTGGCGTTAAATTTTAATAGCATTTAAGCATTTTCGTGATTCACTTTAGGCAAATATACTGGAATGCCCAAGATTTGGATGTGCCCAAATTACCGTACACTCAACAGCATGGCACTGTATGGCCAAGCGGTTAGAGAGCTCGTAATATGAGTCGCGGGTTCGATTCTCAGTCACATCAAACATGCTAGCCATTTCAGCCGTGGGGTATTCTAATGTGACGGTCAATCCCACTATTCATTGGCAAAAGAATAGCCCAAGAGCTGGCAGTGAATGGTGATGATTAGTTGTCTTCTCTCTAGTCTCACACTGCTAAATTATGGATGGCTAGCACAAATAGCTCTCGTGTAGCTTTGCACGAAATTGAAAACAAACACTTAATAGCCCTCGAACACAATTTTTGGTATGTATATTTTGACGAGTGCTTTAGGAGACAATTCTGTTTATATTAAAATATTTCGATTTAGTTTTTTTTTTTTTTTTAGAATGAAGCCGTATTGAATATCGTATTTATTGACAGTTTGAAGGGGAGGGGTCGAAGAAGTGAATAAATTAGTACTTTTGTATATGTTTAATCTCTTCCTCTCCCAACCGTATTAACCACTCTCACCACTCTACAGTAGCGTGTTCTCTTCTGTCGTGACGATAGTAAAACGTGCGCATGCCATGAATCACGAGAAGAATTATGCAGTCTGTAGACTTCAAAAGTAACAAATAAAAATATATATTCGTTACTCTTAATGTTGTTTTCATTTGGTCTTGATACGAAATACTTTCGTGAATCTTGCGGAAGTACATTTAGTTTATATGTTAGGAAAGAACGGTTATTGTTATGTTACACGTTTTTATGGTAATAATGACTTTCTTTTCTATTGTAACCTGATAGCATCCCCTGTACCACTTTCCTTTCTTTCCCATAATACGATGATTTCTCATAATACAATTTTGATGTTTTGATTTTGTCGCAATTCAAATTTATTGGAGCAATCCAAGTGGAAATGGGATAATTCAAAATTGTGTATCAATTACCACTCTTTTTGGTTATTGGTAGAACATTTGCTTTTTACGTGTGTTTATGGAAATTGTTATAGACTTTAACAAACAAAAAATATCGTAGGAAAAAGTGAAGACCACAATCTTGTTCTAAAAGTCAAAATACTTTATTTATTTGTAGTTGCACACATTCCAGAGGTAGGTGAAAAGATGATCTTATAATCTTTTTTGGTTAAGGTGGAGGTGTGTTATCAGTGTAAAGTGGGTGGTGGACTTCATAGCTTGGAGGTAATTTTAGTTCATTATTGAATACATGGTTTGAAAGTGTGTTATCGTACTATGAAAACTTGATTCTAATTAGCGATATGATATACAACACCTCATTATCTTTAACAGAGTGGAACTGATCGTTATATTTTTATATTAAAATAGTTTTAGATCGTGCTGACGTCGTTACAGCCCATCCCCCCACGTTCATTCATGCTGTACTTGACAACCTTGCACCTTGACCTTCAGCGTAGTTCCCATTTTCAAAAGTTCCGTCGTAAGGTTATCATGTTCAAAGCACTCATTACCTGTTTGCTTTCCATAAGCCATGTAGTGTGCGAGGACAACGGTTTTTTTAGTGCCCATTTTAAGATTCCACAGAAATCCATACACACTTCGTCTAGTGAATTGACTGTTATGCCTTCTTTGTAAGTTGTAATATCTAATTTATTATCTTAACTGTGTGAATAACTCCGTCGAAAAGGACCGCTTCACATACTTGTTCCAGAAGCGATAAACAATGTCAAAATGTACTGATACATTCCATTTCACTACGATTTTATGTTGGCGGTGACGTGTCCCGTGGCTTGCTGATTTTATTATGCAATGCAAAATCTTTCCAATTTGACGTATTCACCCCCTTTGTATATGAGTGTAGTGTTCCATAGCCTTATACAAGAAAAATTTATTTTTATCGACTGACGTTCCACGAGACTGTATAACATGAAATTCTTTACATTTTATCCTTTCTGTTTCTTCACGCTTGGCCTTACGAACTTTTTTTAATCTTTCATGTATAAATGACACATGCTATAACTAAGTTTAGTTTTGTTACGCCACATTCGTTTTTGTTTTGTTTGTTTGTTTGCAATTAATAACTTGGCCAGAAAATGACAAAATCGTCACTTATAATTAGTGACAAAAGTATTAAATTCTCTCGTAATATTTTCACTATCCAAATTATCAACATATCGTTCGCGCGTCTCTAACGTTGCATCATGGGATACGTGTCGACTTATTACAAGTACTTTTAAAGTCGGTTTAGCAAATAATTCTTATCAGCAGATTTCTGGAACACTAAAACTATAATAAACGAAAGTTATTTAAGTAAATCCTTCAGGAGTAATGTGATGTATTTAATGAGAGCAGTCTCTCCTAGCTTATCTGCTCCTTGATATGGAACCAACTCTAGCTAACGAAGCTTGGTATTCTGTCGCCCACGAAAGAGACTATTCAGTCGTGATCCAACATGCTTCCTTGTGTCGATCTTCGCAGTTAATCAGTGGTTGTTCTTACTTTCTTGTCGCTGGATCGTTTACACGACAGTCCCGGCGTGGGTGTTTTAAAACCAGCGGCCTCTTTTTCCCGAGTAGAGACACGAAATCCAAGCAATGAACAGCTACCATAACACGGTTCTTCAGGAAGTTTGGGGTGCCAGAAACGTCTGTCCTCCGTGCCCTTTGGCTGTTGAAGCTCAAAAGAAAACTTGTTTTTCGAGCTCCATTTGCAAAGGTTTGAGCTTTTGCCAAATCTCTGTATGGAAGGTGCCCAAAATTTTTGTTGGAAAAACTTTCAGTGTTAGCTGGTGACTAAGAATAGGGAAGGGAGGCCGGTTCGGGAAGGCCAAAGAACCAGTGAACCCCTTCCAAATTCTTCGCACAAAGTTAGTAGAGATGTCAAAGAATATTTCTACTTTTTTTTTAACTTCTTGTGCGCGTTGAATTTTACTGACGTAATACCATGTCACTGTCAACATGTTTTTTGTATTGTTTTTTAATATTTAATTTCATTATTTCAATAAATCATGTAACGTTAACAGCCCCTCTCAATTCTAAAAATTCACTTTAATTATGGATTTAAATATAAAGCTGATACATTAACTGACCCAAAGAATGTATCGGATGACTTAATGTTAAACGTAAAGTCTGCTGTGGTATATTATACTTCCATAAAAAAAAAAAGTTCGAATCCCCGTCACACCAAACATGCTCGCCCTTTCAGCCGTGGGGGGCATTACAATGTGCGATCAATCCTATTATTCGTTGGTAAAAGAGTAGCCCAAACGTTGGCGGCGTCCCCCGCTGGCACAGCGGTAAGTCTACGGATTTAGAACGCTAAAATCAGGGGTTCGATTCCCCTCGGTAAACTCAGCAGATGGCCCGATGTGGCTTTGCTCTAAGAAAACAAGATGGCAGTGGGTGTTGATGACTAGCTGCTTTCCCTCTAGTCTTACACTGGTAAATTAGGGACGGCTAGCGCAGAGAGCCCGCATATAACTTTGCGCGATATTAAGAAAACAAACAAAATAAACCATAAATAAAGCATACCTGACTCTTCAGGGTACATAAGATCACCCAAATCCCAAGAGAGAGAGAAACTATAAAAAAATGTTGAGTTCTATGAATTAATCGGTTTCATCTTTGCTTCAATATATTATTTCATTAGTAGCTCAAAATAAAATTATTTAATGACGATATATTCATTTCTATCTACGTGTATTGTTTAAGTAATGCTGTGGAAACACGATATAACTTTGTCGATAGCCAAGCAGAATCTTTAACTTTCTTTATTATAGCAATGCTTTTATGTGGGGAACTACTGTATATCGAAAGCTCCATTACAAGCTCGGCCCGCTTTCTTGTCATTTTCGATTTGATTTGTTCAGTTATGAATATTATTTCGAATCTCTTCACTCATACAAAATCTCAAGCCAGTACTTCGTTACTCTAATATTTCATTTAGGATACAAAAGACGATTTTACTCTTTTTAACTTTGACATTTGACACTGCATTGTGAAGATAGTACAACCATGAAAATATCCTAACAAAAACAACAACAAATTTACAATAAGAGGTTTAGCTCGCTCATCTTCTAGTAACTGTGAGTCACACGATGTACAATCTCCATTCTGTCTCTAGGTTTTTTCGCTGCTCTGTTTCTTAGCTATTTGAATAAATAACATAATAATATCCAGAAGTGTGACTTTCTGGATTTCCGAGTCCTACGTTTGTTTCATGTTAGTGATTAAACATAAAGCTAGTATTTTCTACCTTGAGCGTGTTCAAAGACTAATATAAAGCTAGTATTTTTTAACATTAAGCTTCATCTAAGATTACATTTATGGTGAAAAATACTAGTTTTATGTTATTCTAAGGTTAATATAAAGCTAGTATTTTTTACCTTGAGACAGTTCTAAGATTGATATAAATTGTTTTTTTCATGTAGCAAAGCCACATAGGGCTATCTGCTGTGTCCACCAAGAGGAATCGAATCTGTGGTTTTAGCGTTATACATCCGTAGACTTACTGCTTTCTCAGCAGATTAATATAAAGCTAGTGTATTCTACTTTAATACCGTTCTAAGATTAGTATAAAGCTGGTGTATTCTACATTAAACCTCTTCTAAGATCAGTATAAAACTGTGTGAAGGCAGTACTGTTATTCTACTTACTAAAATGTAAAATAATAACAATAATAAAAATGTAAATACTACCAGTATGCTTGAAGTGTTAGGTGAATTGAGCAGAAATAGTAAAAGGAGGTTTTAAAACAATAACTTCTTAGTACTAGTGTTGGGAACAAAGTTAACCGGTTATATTTTTACACTACACATCTTTTACAGTTTCATCTACAGTAAAAATTTCGTGGTATCATTTCAGTGCGTTCGATTTCTCTGTACACTTCAATGAACGATAGTTGTTTATGTTAAAATGGCGGTTCTGATGCTTTCTTATAGATAATTCATACCTAATTCAGTAATAATTTCTCTAATAGAATGTCATGTTTTAATTCAGCTTGTGTTTTAGGCATTAATTTACGGCTTTCAGCTATAACTGTGCTTTAGATTAGTTACGATTACATTAATGCTGTTTTGTTTGTTTTTGAATTTTGCGCAAAGCTACACTAAGGCTATCTGCGCTAGCCGTCCCTAATATAGCAGTGTAAAACGAGATGGAAGGTAGCTAGTCATCACCACCCACCGCCAACTCTTGGGCTACTCTTTCACCAATGAATAGTGGGATCGCACGTAACATTATAACGCTCTCACGGTTGAAAGGGCGAGCATGTTTGGTGTGACGGGGATTCGAACCCGCGACCTTTTAACGCTGTGTGAATATCTGTTAGCTATTCGGGATAAGATGGTGTTAGCCCTAACCGAACGAGATGAACGTTTAAATATAAACGACTGTAGTTGTATCCTTGCGTGCGAAACCGTCATTAAGTAGGTGCTTGAATCTTCATTGGAAAAGGTAAAAGAAATGAAAATAAATAACCACACGAACCTAGCATTATAAAGGTTTAATTCAGTCTCAACTAGTAATCATTCTATGGCCAGCGTAGTAATGAGTAAATATTGTCAGCTCGTATGTTACATACAATGACTTGCAGGAAAAAATCACTCGTTATATTACAGCTACCTCGAGCCCTGTCGCACACCTTCAAAAAACGTTTAATATTGTTCACTCAGGTTTCCGCCTGTTTAATTATGGTTGCTTGACGGACAAGAGATACCGGGTTCGATCCCCGGACATGCAAGAATGTTGGATTATCACACAACCTCTCGTTATTTATGTAAATTACCTATATTTTCCTTGTACACGTACTATTGTTTGCAGTTATAACTTATGCATATTATGTGTGTTTAATGGTAGTACTTGGTTCAACCCGTCCTCAAAAATCCAGAATTACCACCGAAGAAGGAACGAAAATATTTTAATTACTGAAGTTTTTTTTCTGATAAATTTTAATATAAAAAAGGGATAAAACTGAATTTGTATGCATACACGTCTATTATAATGTTATTCAGTTTCCTATCTGTCCTGAAATTACGCACGCACTTTATTTTAATGGATGTAAACAAACGATGAATGTAAATATGCTTTATATGAGTGTTAAAAGTTTAATTAAAATAAAATATAGAACAACATTTCGACCTTTTTTTACTTCAAGCGGAATTCTCGTCATCATGAATAAATACATTTTAGTCGCAACATATTAAAAGCTTATCAAAGTTATCCCCCCAAAAAAAACAACAACAAACGTTGGGTTCTAGAACAACATAATAAGTTTATTGGTAGCATTAAGTACGGTAAACTTTAATCCTAACTAAACTAAAACAATTTATCTATTCATGGAATATAGGTAGTACTTAATAAAGGCTTAACTAATGTTAGGCCTAAAACAAGCAGGTGTCGTTATCAGCTATTAGGCTTCGTTTGTATCGTTCTAGAAATGTACCAGTATACATATTTTTTCTTTTGTCTGTTAAATTACATATATTTGCTTATTTTTTAACTTTTATGTACTCTCTAGACTTTTTTTTATATTTTGTATTTATTTATCTTTATATCTTACCATCTTATTATCAAGGTACAAGCCTACACTAAACGTATTAACGACTTACCTTGTCTGATTTCTTATTAACTCAGAACTATACAAACGATTATTTCCCCTCTGTCGATCTAACAACTTACTGCAATTTTGTCATTTTGTGCACCCGTCTATTCGTAAAATCGCTTTTTTTTATTCATCCGATGTTTTTTTTATGCTTCTAAGTTTTCATAATAGTTGTTTTCTATCGTCGCAAGTTCGTTTATTTTTTTTATACCTGTTTAATCGTCTATTTGTATCTCAGGACTGCTGGTATGGGTATTAAATACTTTTATTAATAAACCAGAAGACAACGTTTCGATCGTCTTAGGTCATCTCCAGGTTAACAAAGATAGAGTTTGCGAAAAATCTCTTCTTGTTAACCTGAAGGTGGCCTAAGAAGGTCGACATTTTGTTCTCTGCTTTTTTAGTAGAAGTGTTATACCCATACCAGCCGTCATGAGACACATTTTTACCTCAAGTGGATTTCTCGTCATCAATAATTAATCGTCTATTTGCGTCTTCACCAACTGTTAACTAACATGGCACTACACTCAGGTACCCGTCTATTTATTCGTCCATTTTTGGATCTTTATCTGATATTCTGTCAACTTCTGTGTACCCAGAACAGTGGTTTTTAAACCCTTTTGTTCGCAAAACGCCTACTTGGCCCAATCCACCTTTTCTGCTCTCTCGTGAAGCCTCGGCTTTGGCGTTGCGCGTCAATGGCTTGAATTTTGGAATACTTGGAACCACCTCGAGGATCTTCGTGGACCACCAGCAGGCCACACACCACACTTTAAAAAGCACTCATTTTGAAGTAACAATGACCATCGCCTCACTGTACACCAGGGGCATAGATCCTGGGGCGATGGGTATACATCCCTCTTCATTTTAGGTGGGGGGGTATGGTGCACACAATCATCCCCCCCACAGTTTGGTCTGTTGAATTGTTTTATTGCATCACAGGCCTACAAATTGTATGTTTGTTCTTGTGATTCTCGTGTTTTTACCAATCAAATTACATAATTAAGCCTAGATGTAGGCTTTTTCAGTAGCCGAAATGTACATCTTTAATATAGGCGTGCTTCTAAGCTTTTCGATCTAAGCGATAGTTCGTGAGTATCAGTCAGTAGGCCTAAGTATACATGCAAGTATCGTGGCAACAAGATTACTCTGTGACTGCATGTTTACAGTTTTCAGATTCACGTAATCAGAAATTATTAATTTGCAAATTGAACAGTCCACATAAATGGTTGCAAAAATATCTCTTCCCCCCCCTATCGGGTGTAAAAAATCTACGCCCCTGCTGTACACTATAACCACGTCGCGTGTACTTCACCACCTGTTAGTCTTATTTGCTGCTATGCAATGAGCTAAGACGGTGGTTACCAAGATTTAAGTTGTTATTACCCGGTGATGCGTTGGAGCGCTGTTTGAGAAGACATATGTATTAAGATGATGTTTGTAAAACTGTTTAACCTCTGGTTACTTATTGTACTAAACAGACCATTGAATTTTATGTGTGCGTTCCTAATTTGAGAGGAACGCTTGTGAAGACTTATGCCAAGAGTTATATTTCGAAATATATCTGAATAAGTAGGAATTTATGAAAGTAATATTTGTAGTTTAAAAAATACTGAATAACATAAAAATAAAAATAACATAGCTGGGTTCGTTTAAGTTCTTTGAAGTTTCTCTCAGAAAATGTAGAGCTGAACTGGTAGAATTCTAGAACATCCCATTATTGTTGTACACAGAGTCACAGCTGTGTGTATTTTTCTGCAATGTTTAGCGTGTCAACAAGTTATTCACTCGGTTTGAAAGAGTCACGTGTTTTAATTTGGTTTATCTGTTTTTATTAACGCCTCTCACGTGGTGTTTTTATATGTTAGAGACTTCTAAAGTTTATTTTACATCACTAATCGCTCTTACGGGAATGGTTTGTTGTTAATCGCGAAGTTGCACAAGGGCTATCTGTGTTGTGCCCACTGCATGAATGGAACCCGAAAGTTTAGCGCGACAAGATCTCAGGGTTATAGCTGAAACGCAGTGGAGACCGTACTGAATATACACAGGGGCAGGTAACGCAAAAATATTCGGGATTTGATTTCTAGGGTGAACAAGCGCAGATAGCCCATTGCGCAAATTTGCGCTTCAGCAACCAACCGAAACTGGGTAAATGATCTGTGGATAACAGAGAAATGTCTTTGCTAATCAACAAGAGCTCGTGTTTAGTCTTTCCTTTCTTTATTTATTAGACATAGCTTTCCTTAAGGCCTTCGTTTTTTTTCTTTTGTCCTGCTGCTACCAGGTCAATAGAAATAAACCACGGTAATTATATAACACGTGATTTCAAGTTTCACCACGTCTAAAACATATAAAACAAAAGTTTTTGTATTTTTTTTTACTTAGATGTGGAAATCGCCTGAGTAATCAGAATTTTAGTCACGTAATAAGTGTAGAGATTTTTATCGTACATATAAATTATTAATTTGGAACTTTAATTTAGAAAACTTGGCTTAACGTAGCTCTTTTTACACTGCTTACCAGGGCTTTGTACTGTCCTAGGTTCGGGTCTAGTTTTCGATTATTTCATTGCTCCAGGAAATCTCAAGAACAATTTAGTTGCAAGACTTTTTTTTATATACATAAAAATTTTATTTCCATTGTATTGATGCTGTGATACGTTTTTGTTGTCTCTGATAAAATGGTTTACTTATGTAATCTTATCACTAAACGTCTTGGTAGATCTGTTTCTGCTGTTACTTTTGGTTTATTTGAGTCTAAGAATGCAATGGGCTGGTTGTGACTCATTTGTTAACGTGCCTAAACTGTGAATTCGAGGATTTACAGCTCGTGCTCCATTCCCACAAAAAACACGCTTGGCACTCTGAAGCCGCGGGTGCGCTATAAGGGTGACTGTCAAAACTCACTGTTAGAGAGGAGAAGAGTAGCCTAAGAGTTTGCAGCGGGTGCTCTTGACTGTTTTCTCTCTAGTCTGTCAATTCGAACTTAGGGACCACTACGCACAGATAGCCATGCGTAATTTTGCGCATGTTATAAAAAATAATATCAGAACAGTTGCAAAAGAGCAGCAATAACTGTAGATACACAATGTATCTCCTGTTTTGTTTGTTTTAACAGTGAACAGTTTTCCCCATTATGTTAATTATGTCGGTAAAACTCGTAGGTGAATTCATGCACTAGATATGTAAAGAGCAGCATAACGCAGAGCCATTTTGTAACCTATACCTTTATGTCAATAAATCATCACTATAGTTAGTGAAGTAAGAAAGGTTTTAAAGAGAAGTGTGTAAAATGCAGATAAGCAGTTGTGTTCTAAGTATGGAAATCTTCAGACAGTGACGTGTCTAGGCGGTTAGGGCGCTCGACTTGTAATCTGAGGGTTGCGGGTTCGCATCCCAGTCGCGCCAAACATGCTCCCCCTCTCAGCCGTGGGGGCGTTATAATGGTAAAAGAGTAGCCCAAGAGTTGGCGGTAGATGGTGATGACTAGCTGCCTTCCCTCTAGTCTTACACTGCTAAATTATGGATGGCTAGCACAGATAGCCCTCGTGTAGCTTCGCGTGAAATTCAAAAACAAACAAACAAATCAGACAGTGTAAAACACTTTGTCACCAGTATCCTTGTTCTGATTGATAGCTTGCACTTTTGTACGGACGTCTGTGATTTCTGTTCTTTCGAGAATGGATTTTGTATTTGGCTTAAATCAACAAATTTCAAATATGTACATTATGTGTCTCGTATCTGATCCTTCCTTATGAACCCTGGTATTGGGCGAAATGCCTTGTCGGCATATGTAGTGTGGTGGACAATAAAAGTAGCGCAGCCTTTTTTGTTTTCACTCGTGGGTTCTTAGTATGTTGTTCTAGTTTTTCTCCGGAAGCACATCTAACAAAACGCAAGCCATACTCATCATAAAACATTATTTTTATGTTTAACGTTGTGTAATTACCACAGATTCGAAATCCAGTCCCATTTAGTGTAAGAACTTCAAACCTATAAAATATTACTTCTACCGTATCTCTTCCTTCATTTTGTGCAAATTGCATTATTTCTGCTCATAGTAAAGTTTTTAAAAATATTACTTCTATCATAATGAAATAGACTTGATAATTCCTAAACACAAGAAATACTTGCATTGCTGAATAAATATACATGTTTTTTTACTCTTCTGTCTAAGGTTAAGTATTATTTTTCCGATGTGGTTCAATACACATACAAAATGCATCCTTTAATTTCTTACCCGGAGATGGCCTAGTAGTTTGCGTGCCGGTCTGTGGATCGGAAGGTCGACGGTTTTCACCGCGATGGCGTTTGAACAAACTCGGCATTTTCAACTATGGGTACTTTAGAAAGAGACATGGTGAACCCCGTTATTCAATTCAAAGCCTAGCACAGTTCTTGCAGAGGAAGATGTAACTTGACTGTTGACTTCTCTCTCTCTCTCTCTTGGTCAGTGGTTCAAAATTAAGGACGACCATACCTCAACCTAAAGTACCCTGACCACTTAACTCATAACCAATATGTACCTAATGAGTCGATAACGTTGAAAATACTAGTTTCAGTAATTAATCATGCTCTTTAAATTTCTTTCGTTTTTTTTAATTTTCGTTTTCAAAATAAATCAAGTATAACAAATTAGGAACGAAATTCCATCCATCCACCTGCCTATTTTTTCCTGCCATTGAAAAGTTAGTATATATGTGTGTGCGCTTTTCGTTATCTTAAAAAGCAAACTATTAAATTATTAGTAATGCGTTGCTATACGTTTATACAGTTCAAATTTGGTTTAAATAGTACAAAAATTTCATTTCACAAAAAAATCGTGCAGTTTTTTTTCTATTTGCTAGAAATTGTATAAGGTTTCTATGGTAACGTTATCGTTGCTATAGCAAATGTGACATCAGAGTCGTGCCAAGAAGATAATCTTGTCGCAATGACGTCAGTACGTAAAAAATCGTTATGTATTCGCTTTCCAGGGTGAAAACCTTAAACCGGCTTATATGTATATAATGAAAAACGTTTATACGTACAAAGAGCTTAGTTATATCTGTGGTACTGAACAGAATGCTCTGTAATGTTCTATCTTCTCTTGTAGTACATAATTACGTACCCTTTGTATCTATATTATATGACATTATGATTTTAATGCAAATATTGAAATATGTGTACTATCATTAATTTATGGAAAATTAAAAGATTCGTTTACTTTCATCTGTAGGAACGTTTCTTGAAATGGTAATTGAGAAAGAGGTTGTATATTTTAGTATGTAGTTAACATATCAAGAAGCACAAATATTAAGAATAAAACGCAACTTGTCGGATATATGGCTTGCGTCCCGTTACCGAAAAAAAAAAAAAAAGAACGCGTTCCGCGCATTGCGGTCATCGGTGTAACAATTAGAGTAAAATCTCGCTACTTGTTCAAATAAGAGGAGTACAAGGGTTGACGGTGCGTGGGTTGACTGTCTGCCTTCACTCGATCAGTTTAAAATTAAAGAAGGCTTTTCGTTGATAGCGCTTTGTGTAGCTTTGCACTAAAATGTGAAATAAAAAACAAACCAACGGCTATTTCTAATATTCCAAAATTCATTTTAAATTATGCAGTATAATTACTTGTCATTGAAATGTGTCGAACAACAGAAATAAAACAGTTTAAAACTGTGTGTCACACGAACACGTATTCTTCTAGGTTTTAGAACTAAAACATTTTGAATTATTGAATAACCCGGGCATGCCTGTTCAGTGCACAGAGTAGACATGGCTACCTCTGAGGTGACATGTGAGAAGGGGGCAGATCACCCATGTCATGCCACTCCTCAAGCACTCGTTAAGGTTTGTGACAATCGGACCAGCGATTCGTCAGATATAAACTGACACATACTGAAACTTCTATCAAATACTATTGAATAATTCTAGAAAGTTTCGTATTTTGGAGGTATAGCCAGGTGGTTAGGGCGTTTGGCTCGCCCTTTCAGATGGGGGAGCGTTATTTTAATTCCATCATTTGGCGGTAAAAGAGTAGCCCAAGAGTTGGCGATGGGCGGTGTTGACTAGCTCTCTTCCCTTTAGTCACTCACTGCTAAATTAAGGATGGCTAGCGCAGATAGCCTTTGTGTAGCTTTGCGTGAAATTCGAAAACACACCAAACAGAATCTTGGAAGGCGGATAAATGTATCAAAAACTATATTTCAACAAAAACTTGTAATTCCCATGATCAACAAACTCGTAACTATTTAAACACGCTAACTCTATCAGATAGACTCTTGAATAACTCGCTTCAATACGATAAGGAAAATATGAATAGAAATGAACTGATGAACAAACTAGACAATTACATAATACATGATGAACCAAGTACCTCTTTCAACTAAACTTCATAAATTAGAATCGTACAGGCCAAACAGTGCTAAACTAAGTGAATTCGAGATACAAACGTAAGTCTCTCTTAAAAGGGTTTTGTATGTGTGTGTGTGTATGACTGGTAAGCGAAACTGTATCGTGAACACGTAGTAATAGCGCGATCATACATAAGTGACGCCAGTGGAAATATTAATATTACCCTATTAATTGGATGTGACGCGAAGAGGGTATATTAATTAAAACTGCGGACAGTGGACAAAATGTAACGTATTATGAGTAATGTAACAATAACGTAACAAGGATGTCTACAGCAAATCTGACCTTTCTTGGTCCAATACACGAATCTAATTCCAATGAAGATTGGAGCGTTCTGTTATTGTGTGACAAACAATAAACAGCAATATTACTATTTAACTACCTTTTATATTCTATACTTCTGTTTGTCATTACTCTACGAATAATCTTCTTTGTTTCTTGAATTTCACACAAAGCTACTCGAGGGCTATCTGTGCTAGCCGTCCCTAATTTAGCAGTGTAAGACCAGAGGGAAGGCAGCTAGTCATCACCACTCACTGCCAACTCTTGAGCTACTCTTTTACCAACGAATAGTGGGATTGATCGCACATTATTATGCCCCCACGGTTGAAAGGGCGAGCATGTTTGGTGTGACGGGGACCTTAACCCGCGACTCTCGGATAACCACCTGGCCATGCTGGGACAGCTTCTTTAATACTTATAGATATTTATTAATAGATAAATTAAAACGCTATTTTTTTGCGTTTGTAAAATAAATTCGACTTTCCAAGAAGGTGTCCGCATGACACAAACTAATTCTGTTTTTTCAACTCACTCCATTCTATAAAGGAGAGGTTGCTTTTTAACATCGTTCTGAAAATGTATTGCAAAAGTTGTTTATTCTCAACATCTGGACTTTTCAATGAAAATTAAAAGTAACCTAAACCTGGTCCCTCCACGTGTTGCTGAATACATGCAATACGAAAGCATAATGTACATTGGTTCTAATATTCTAAAATTCTGATGAACCATGATAAACTTTCATGCTCGAATCCCTGCTGTTATCACATGTTTATTACTTTACGCCCTTCATGTATTTTTAATGTTCAGTTTTCTGTATAATGGTAATATTTGTGATTACTGTTATGTTAATTGATTTTTATCGTTTTTTCTTAGGTACATTAAATTGCTGATGAAAAGATACCACTGGATGTGCATCATTCGTCACTTCCTAGGAAGGGTGTCACCTATCACGTGATTTCCGGTGTATTGGCTACTTTTTTTTTCCCCATCTCTCTCTCCTTTATCCTTACATGAGATAGACGATAACGAAAATTGTGTAAAACAACGAGTAAAGAAATCGCTGGTTAGCATTACGTTGGCTTGTAGTTTTGGTAACAGTGAAACATGTACTACAGATTAGCCAATCTTTTTGCCATTTTGCGTGTAATGTTTAATTAACTTTGATCACCCTTTTCATTAAAACTAACAACAAAGCTAATTTCAACAATTTATTTATCTGGATTTTTTTTTGTAACCGAAAATAATTAAGTGTGTGCGTATCATGTAGCATAATAATAATAATAGTAAACTGTCCACCTATCTGTATTTTTAATTTTTCATTTAACCTAAAACAACCAGAATCAGTTGTGTTAGGTTTTTCAAATTACTCGAGAGAAACTCCAAAAATTTTCCTGTAACATTCCTCTAGTTAGGGTTTGTAATCTGAACTCCATACTTTCAATTGGAATATATGTTTCTCTATACTTGAGCATTGTTTTAAGCAAAACGTGTAAAAAATAACATTGAAAACTTAATAATAACAATAATACTGTCGAAGCCTGTACGGTATTTGAATTTTATCACAGTGTTTGACGTTTGCACTATTTATTTTCTTAATATTATTTATAAAACCATGTGATACTCTGGTATATCATTAGCTTTAAACACAAAACATTTGACTGTTTACAGTTGTAGAAAATGTAACACGTTACACTAACTGTATGCGTAATTTCCAAAGGAAATTTTGCTTCTTTTAAGATGTAAAAAATTATAAACTTCAGATTATAATTAGATGTGTTTGGGCAGAATATGACTTTATAATGGCATAACAAATATGTCTGTATATATATGTTAGATGCACATGCTTTTAAATTAGAAATGGACAACTAGTGACACGCGGTGGCGCAAATGACACGCTAAGCCAAGATTTGCCTGTTATTTATTCGTTATCACTTGTGACACCTAACGCGAAGTTTCTTTGGAATTTCCACACATGCAAGGAATGTTATAAAAATACAAGTTGTCATTAATAATTGTTTCTCTTAAATCGTAATAACTTTTAAATGCTCTAACTTCACTTCAACATTTGGGACGTTTTTTCTGGTCAATGGTATTACAACCGTTAGAAAGTTTTGACCATTCCTGGTTCAAATAAACTGATTTTTCCTTTAACAGCAAACACAATATTGTTTAATATACATCTTTGATCATAATTTGCTCAGTTGTTTTAAGTTTTAATTTGTGATTTTTCTCACAACACGTTTTACAGGCTGTTTTTGTTGTGGTAAAGCTGTAAAAGAATTTTTTGTGTGTGTGTGTGCCAAACTCATTGTTGTAGTGCGGTATAAATTTATTTTTACTTTATCTGTATATTCGTATTTTTTTCCCAGTGAGGGATTGTAAGATACTAAAGGTGATAAATTATGCTCAATTTCTGTACAGTTGAAGTTTATTGTCAACGGTAAAGGGAAATTGAATGCTCATTTTCAAACATCATTTTACTGTCATTTCAATGTAAGGATGTGATCTTAGTGCATCAAATTTGAAATGTTAAAGCCTCAAAACCAAATGTTTCTTAAGCCTATTTCTTTCTAATTTATACGTTGTGTTTGCTAACGATGAATAAAGAAAAAATGGAACAAAAGAGAGTTGTTGTTGTTTTAGTGCAACGATACTTGCATTTTGTCCACCTTGGAGAATCGAACCTCGGATTTTAGGCTTGTAATTCCGTAAATTTATTGCTAAACCACCGGGAGGACCAAACAGTGGTACTAGTTGTTTTCGCAGGGCAAAGCTACACAATGGACTGTTCGCATTTTGTTTAACGCGGGGAATTTAACTTGAGTTTTAGCGTCGTGAGAAAGAAAGAGAAATTGGAATTTTGACTTTGTAGATAAGTATCTTGTAGCCTCTAATGAGTCTAAAACCTTCCACATTTAGCCTATGTTCTATGGAAATAAATTACAGGAAATATTCAACTTCTTATTTCCACGGCCCGATATGGCCAGGTGGGTTAAGGCGTTCGGCTCGTAATCTGAGGGTCGCGGATTCGAATCTCGGTGGCACCAAACATTCTCGCCTTTTCAGCCGTAGGGGCGTTATAATGTTCGGTCAATCCCACTATTCGTTGGTAAAAGAAAAACTTTATTTCCTGTAAATAATTTTTAGAGCGCATTTATTCACATTCGTGTTTTAATTTGTTATATTTGCCCTTTTGTCTGAAGCAGAGATTTCAATATATTGAAAATGTTAGATAATCACTCAATTTTTGCTAATTTTACTGTTAACACCAACACAGTCGGTGCGACATTATTTATTATAGTTCCAGGAGTGAATAAAAAATTATAGTTCCGTGTTTCAACTCTTGTGGACTTCTCAACAGATCGCAGTAGCAATATTAACTAGAGCAACGTTAACGATCTAAAGATTTTCACACAGTTATGTTGTAGGTGGAAAGTATTTGATACTCTGCTTATAAAATGTACGTTTTAAAACTGAGCAATGCATCGTATTCGTAAGAGCATTCAGTACAAGAAATATGTTATAAAAATTAACTCGTTATGTCCGAACTAAATAAATTTATTTATTTTCATATTTTATTGGGTTCGAATCCCGGTCGCACCAAACATGTTTGCCCTTTCAGCCGTGAAGGCGTTATAATGTTACGGTCAATCCCATTATTCCTGGGTAAAGGAGATAGTCCAAGAGTTGTGGTGGGTGGTGATGAGCTGCCTTCCATCTAGTCTTACACTAGTAAATTAGGGACGACTAGCGTAGATAGTCGTCGTGTAGCTTTGCGTGAAATTAAAAACAATAATATTTTATAGACAACTTGGCTAGATTTTCGGCGAAATAAAAATCTGAAATGTTAATATTAATACAATAATTTAGAACTAATGACATTCCTTGCTTCGTGAACCAGCGAAACGTGGGGAAGGGGGAATAAATATGAAGTTGTAGAAAAGTGCTTCTTTTAAGCATGCTGGCGTTGTCACCATAATTATCTTGACTTTCTTACATCGCCAACATTTAATTCTCTCTACTTGGTAGGCCCGGATAACTCAGTCGGTAGAGCGTTAGGCTTTTAACCTAACGGTCCAGCGTTCGAGTCCCTGTTCGGGCGAGGTTATGTTTTAGCCCCCCCGCTAGTACAGCGGTATGTCTCCGGATTTACAACGCTAAAATCAGGGGTTTGATTCCCCTCGGTGGGCTGAGCAGATAGCCCTTTGTGGCTTTGCTATAAGAAAAACACAAACACACACTACTTGGCCCCAGCGGCACAGTGATAAGTCTGCGGGTTTGCAACGCCAGAAATCGGGTTTCAATATCCATGGTGGAAAGAGCAGAGATAGCTCACTGTACAGCTTTGTGCATTAACTGCAAATAATAAATGTTTTGTGAATATTTAGGTAATTGTGTATGTGTTTATATACGAACACCCACACAATGGTAGGTAGAGAGAATGACATGGCTCTATTTTCCTCAAATTAAATAATAAAAGCATACACAACATACAAAATTATAAATATGTATTTCCTTCTACTTATGACTATTGCGTATCTGAGAAAATTTACTCATTCTGGATTTTCAGTTGTGTCTTTCTATCGATATTTTTGCAAACACGATAGTTTAATTCATTTGGTAGGTTTTAGATTTTGCCATTCTTTGTTTAATGTGACGAGTTACAAAAAACTACGATATTAACAAAATAATTTATACAAGCATATTTGTCATTTGCTCAATTAGATCTTGTTATCAGCCCTATTTCATGGTTTCTGAAAAAAACGTTTTTTTTTTTTTTAGTGGTTGTGAGTGTTTTTGATCGAATACAACATTTCGAAACGTGTCAAAATGATTTTAGCTATTTATGTAAATACTGAAAACTACTGTTTCTAGGAGTATTAAACAATTATTTAATAATGGTTTGCTCTGGAAAAACATTTCCCATCATCCCTCCTTGTTCACATTTTGAGATTATTGGATACAAAGCTTCTAGTAAGTAAGCTTTGGTTATTGTAACATCTTCTAATGAGACCAACCAAACTTTTCTATCAATTATCTTTACATACAGCTGTATAGGAAGAGCGATGATATGGTTTGTATGATGACTGCTTGTGAATATAAGGTCTTCATAATGTTTTAAATAATGTTGCACGTTTTTTGGAGAAGGCGTTCTCATCTTTGATCTTTGAATTGACTTTAGTGTTACTTGTTTCTGAATTGATTCGTCAGTTCTATTTCTGGTTTCTGTCCATATAACGTTTTTGCGCGTATAAGTTGTAATAGATTTATGAGGATAATGGCAATATTATATGTAGCCTGATCCGAAATAAATATACATGTTGAATTCTGAATTTCAAAGACTCCCCGGCTTTCTATAAACTATCGTTTTGAATCATTGTAACTGTAGGTTTAGCATGTATATATATGTATATTTTTTTTCTTTTTGTCATGTATATGTGGAAATTCTAAATTTTATATACTGGTTTTCACGACTTATGTTTTGTTTGATATTTCCCACTTATTCACGAATTGCTCAACTGAAATATCTTAGTTCAGTGTACATGTGTAAAGTGAAGTAAGATAGGGGGTAGAACCCCACCTGTCATATGACATAAGATAACGAAGCCTGTGATCGAGTGCCCATTTTCCACCTGTTGGTTTATTGTCTGTTTATCCCGATAGGTGGAGTATCACTGTGATGAAAGCTCCCTCTCTTGCTAAATGTGATGTCGTTGAACTTGAAAACAATTGTAAATCGATACCCAATAATGTTATATATGAACTATACTTTGTAATGTTTCTTGTCTCTCTGCTCTTAGTTTTAACGAGGCGTGATTACAACTGGCTTGAGTTATTTTAGTAAAGTAGAATATTCATGAGTATCCCTATATTTTATATATGTATTTTGTCCTTTATTTAAGAAAGCTATAATAATAATAATAATAATAATGTGAATAAAAATTTCGAAAATACTACAGCGTGTTGTACTTTTTTTGAAATGCTTGATGTTCACGACATACGAATAATAATCAAACACGAAACTCGTAAAATTGCCGTACTTAAAAAACGGATGTTACGTATTTCCGACAAGCTGTCTCCTCACGTCTAAAACATTCACAATAACTCGTGTGTACAAATTTACAAAAAAACAAACAAACAACAAAACCTTTCTACATGTGATGTATCTGTATAAAAATATTTGTAAATGTTACCAGTAGAAGTCTGCATGTAACCGAATATTCGAGTGTTTGGTTGGCAACAAGAAATCGAATGGAAGTACCCTAGATGTACCAACTTTATATATGTAAAAAAAAAAAAAAAGTGCGGATCTCTGTCTTTTTTCTTTCTTTCATGGAATATCTGTCGCATATGATACGAAAATGCAGAGTAAATCAACAGAACTAAAAAAAAAAGGGGTGAAATTGATTAAAGCAAAACTTCGTTTAGACATTTAAACTTGAAAACATGCCTAGAGGTCAGCTAGATTAAAACATGCCTATGGTCAGCTAGATTTTATTGACGAGACAAACATAACGATAAAAATATCTTCAGCAGTCTGGAAACAAAAGACGAAAACTTGGGATTGTTTGTAATTAAGCGCAAAAACCATACGATTCGCTATCTGGACTCTGCCCACCACGGGTATCGAAATCCGGTTTCTAAAGTTGTAAATCTGCAGACATACTGCTGTGCCACCAGGGGGAAACTCGATTTAGAAATCGCAGAACTGAATAGGATCAAGATCGATGGAGTTAAAGTTAAATGGACCTTCACCTTCATTGAAGTTAAGGTGAAGTTAAACATGAAACAGAAAACACGCTTCTAGGAATAGAACAGTATTTCTCAAGATATTTCTAAACTTTCGCACGATTTTAATATTAATTAAATATATACGAATTTAGATGTTTACAGTGTATTTCTCTAACTAACATGTTATACGGGCCCACGCCCGTATATAAAAACATCACACTGTGTATTTGTAGTAGACACCAGTTTGAACTTACATCAGTTCAAATCATAAAGTTCACATAAGCTCAATAGGTTCGTTCAAATAATTAATTTATAGGAACAACATAGAAAAAATATCAAATAAAAACCCAAATCAGGTTTAAACTACTAAAGGCAATACAAAACTAAAAAATTAAACAGAGTAAACTAACCGTAATTTGTAATTTTATTAAATATTATTTAATTAATAAGTACCATTATATAAGCGGTTAGTAACTATCATTATTGAAGAGGAGGCTTGGTATGGCGAGGTGGTTAGGGCGCTCGACTCGTAATGTGAGGTTCGAAGGATCGAACCCACGTCACACCAAATATGCTCGCCCTTTCAGCTGTGGGGGCGTTATAATATGACGGTCAATCAATCCCACTATTCGTTGGTAAAAGAGTATCCCAAGAGTTGGCGGTGGGTGATGATGACTAGCTGCTTCTCTCTAGTCTTGCACTAGGGTAGCCCATGTGTGGCTTTGCCCAAAATGAAAAAAACAAACAAATATTGAAGTGCTTTAAATGTTCCCAAGAAACATTGATACTAAATATTATCATGCTTGCTTATTTTGTGAACAGCACTCACAAGATGTTTGTGTTTTATTTGTCAGCTCTGTCGTATACTAACAACAATATTGACTATGAATCGAAACTTTTTCACAAAAAATGCTCATATAATGCACAAAAACAAGCTGAAACCAGAAATAAATTTTAATCAACTTTATACTGGCACTTACATGCGTACGATTTATGGTTTGGTTTTTGAATTTTGTGCAAAGCTATACGAGGGCTATATGCGCTAACCCTCACTAATTTAACAGTGTTGAAGGGAAGGCAGCTAGTAATCACCACCCACCGCCAACTCTTGGGCTACTCTCTTACCAACTTATAAAGTTAAGGTCAATCCCACTATTCGTTGGAAAAAAGTTGTCGGTGGGTGGTGATTATTAGTTGGCTTTTTTCCAGTTTTACACTGCTAAATTAGGGACGGCTAGCGTAGATAGCTCTCGCGTAGCTTTGCGTGATATTCAAAAAGCAAACAAATTGAAACCCTGTTAGATGACGCACAAAAAAAAAACAAATTAAGAAAGCAATCGTATATGGAAAGAAAGAGTTCAGTTTCCTGTAGTGTAGATTGAGTTTAGCCATGGCGTGCTTTCGCAGCTTCTATGTTGGCAATCTTTAGTTAGTGTCTTAATGGCATTGCAGCAAACTGGTCGACTGTGTAACGCCATGAAACTAAGATAATTGTGTCCAAAGTTTAACACGTAGTTTCTTACAGCCACAGCGTACGGCTACCAAATCGTAATCTGCTCGAATATTTTAAACGAGCCGTAAAACTGCTTGCGTCAGCATCTATATGTTGGCTCAACTGTGACTGTTTTCTCCATGAGTTGATTTTTTTCTTACTTAGAATAAATCATTTCTTACAATACCCAAAATATGCCTGTCTTTTTTCGCTACTGTGGCATTCCTAGATATAAATATTTACACAAGTTGCTGTTATACAAATACAAGTAATTGAACATTTAAGGATTTAGTTGGCATAAACGAACTGAAGCGTTTAAATGAGATGTTTTACTTAAAACAGACAAATCTTTATTATGTACAATACTAAATCAATGACGTACTACATTAAATTCACTATGTAGCACAAGTTTTGTTCCTGGATAGTATGTGTTATTTCTTAATTTCTTATGTTGTAAAAGTACAGAAAAACTTTGCTTTTGTGACCTGGACAACGAAATTCAGAAATTAACCTATTTTCTATGTAAAAACGGGCAAATTTACACGTTTGCATTTACATAAGGTCTGAATAAAACAATATATGAATCAAGATGTACATGTATTTATACTAAAGATATAAAAAATAAACAAAAATGTTTAGAAGTGAGTAGTTTTTCGATATGGCTACTTTCTCTCTGGCGGAGTGGATACAGGGAGCTCAGGGCAGTGTGGCGCTGGGGCGATGGATGATGGATGGTCTGGATACATGATAGCAGATGCATTCTTGTCAACCCGACGTTTAGAAGGGTCCACCATGTGGAAGTAGCGATTGCTCGAGTGGTCAGTGGGTTCACGCCAAATTCTTGGAATAGCGAACTTCATGTCTCTCTTTTCCCCTCTGTACCATCCCGCAAAAGAGCAAAATAAAATTATTATTATGAATAATAGATTTATTTCATCCACAACTAATGTGTAAGAGGTTCATGCAAAATATTTTATATGTGATATTTGTGTATACTATTGGAAATTTTAAAAAAATAATTAAAAGATATTTAAATTTTAAAAGACCTAAAATTTATATAATATAAAATCTTACTATTCAAGAAAACAAAAATTGTCCGTCTTACCTTCTAGAGTTTTGTTACAGTGCTCACAGGTAAAATAAGGTGCCCAGGTCTTGATCCCTGACAGGCATGCTGAATAATGCCTTGTAGGCCTCACACATTTTAGCAGATTCTGTCACAGAGTACTTTTTAGCTCTTGTCTTGATAAATTGGCCATGTACATAGCAGAATGCGTCTGGAGAATGCTTGCAGCTTTTTGATGCCGTCTCTGATAAAATTAGATAGGTCTATGTGTTCACTTAGGCAGCTAGAACTAAACTGAAGTGGTGAGCCCCTGTAAATATGTCACAATGGAAATTCTAGAAAATTCTGAAAGACTCTTGAAAATTCTCGTAAGTTCTACAACATTCTAGAAAGTTCTTGAAAATTCTCTATCAGCTACTCAGCACTGAAGCTACCTGGAATGTTCTGGAAAATGGATAAATTTGAAAATTTTGTTACCCAGGTCACAAAAGCAAAGCTTGAAGAGAAAAATGGGTCTTTTCCATTTACTTTAGGCATAAGCAATTGGGAAATAACACTTTCTGCCCAGGAAGAAGAACAAGTAAAAATTTTGTTACATAGTGATATCAGAATGGATTAAAAGGACTAAATGGAAAATTAAAAGTGAAACTTAAGAGTTGAAAATATTTAGTTTGATTTTTGGGTTTCAATTTCCCGCAAAACTACACGAGGGCTATCTGCGCTAGCCGTCCATAATTTAGCACTGTAAGACTAGAGGAAAGGCTGCTAATTATCACTACCCGCCCAACTCTTGGGCTACTCTTTTACCAACGGATAGTGGGATTGACCGTCATATTATAACGCCCCCACAGCTGAAAGGGCGAGCATATTTGGTGTGATTGGGATTCGATTCTCGACCCTCAAAGTACGAGTCGAGTGCCTTAACCACCTGGCCAAGCTGGGCAATCCTGTTGAAAATATACACCCAACTAGCTCGTTTATAACAAATGAGAGAACATAGTGATTCTATTTGTTTTTAACATAATAAATATCAAAAGTGCAATAAAACTACATAAAAGTAACAATATCGGGGGAGGACATATTGTTTTCAAAAATTTTATCAATAGGAAATTAGAGAGGGGGTGAGTAGAACGCGTCCTATATCACTCTATCAAGTTTGGTGCTGGTTGATCAAGAAATGCGGAAGGGACATATGCTTTAAAGGTGCAAACAAACAAACACAAAGTTAGCTTTATATACCCAATTAGTCGGCTGGAATTTATTGGCAGGTCATTTTAAGAAAGACGTATTCTCTAGCTTGGAAACAAAAATGAAAACCCAAAGTTAACTTTGAGGAAAGCATAAACAAACAGCAGGCAAAAGATGCTCACTGATAAGGCCTCAGAATAACAATATTATATAATAAAAACTTCATCTTCATAGAAACCAAGTGAAGTGATGACACAGGATAGGATAGAACAGCATTAGCGGTAGTAACAGGTCCAATAAAGCTTTAGAATAATAATATAATATAAAAAAAACTTCACTCTCACAGAAAGCGAGTAAAGTGAGAGCTCAGATAGAATAGAACAGCATTAGCGGCAGCAATTTATATTTAACATTCCTATAACAGATACAGGAACTAATAATCTATGTGTGTGTATGTGTGTGTCTATGTATGTGAATTTATCATATAATAGCATTTTTTATGTATATATGTATTTCCACTTGGCTATAGAGTTACTTACCTACGTACATGTCCGACATGGTAAGGTGGTTCAGGTTCTCAACTCGTAATTGGAGGGTAGCGGGTTCGAATTCCCGTCACACCAAACATGCTCGCTGGTAAAAGAGTAGCCCAAGAGTTGGCGGTGGGTGGTGATGACTTACTGCCTTCCCTCTAGTCTTACACTGTTAAATTAGGGACAGCTAGCAAAGATAGGCCTCTTATAGCCTTACACAAATTCTAAAACAAACAAACAAACTGTTTTATATACTTGATCGTCAGGGACAGTGGTAAGTCTACAAACGTACAACGCTAAGATCCCAGGTTTGATTCACCGCGGTGAGTTCAGCAGTTAGTTTAATGGGGATGTGGTTGAAAACAAATAAACGAACCTAATCGTCAGTTTTGTACATTCTGAACAATTTTTATGTTGACAGGTTTAGTCAACTGTTTATATCAACACTTCAAGTCGAAAAAAATAACGTATTTAAAAGCAGAAATAATTACATATTTAAATAAAATACCAGTAGAACCTGGTGATGTGTAAAAACCTGAATTCATGTCAGATCACCTATACTTGGTACACTGATCATATAATCCTCCATTCATGTGAAAAATCCTTATTTCAAGATTAATTATCCAGAATATAACTATGAATCCAAAATTAATTAACCAGAATTTTGTAAAGATATTTAAGTGTTTTTTTCAAAGAACCAAATGATGAAAGGATTCTAGGAAAATAAAGATTTTTCGTGTTAATAATTGACAATTCTGGTTGACAGTTATATATTCATGTTGGATGCTACCTTGTTTTATTACCGAAGTTGTGTAACAGATTCCGACAAACTCGCCCATGCTCGAGTCTGTGTTAATACGTCACTCTGACGTCAATGCAAAATATTTCCTTGTTAAGTGGTTCTTGGTAATTCTAACAATAAGTCAACCACTAGCAGGAAATAATTTATCGATATGATGAGAGTGTACATTATCGTAATGAGAACAAATCATTAATTATTAACACGACTGTGTGTCACGTAAAAAGAAAAAACAACAAAAAACAAATGTAGATGTGAACGAAATAAGGCCAGAATTTAACGCCTCCCCTCCCCCTCCTTTTACACCAATCACACGTGAGATTACAAAGATAAAACGCACATTAAAGGCTCTAAGGGTATTGGCTAGCATGCAACCAGATGTCAGTTCTGAACATAATCCCTACTTATATATGCAAAAACGGCTCGTTTGGGTTGAGAAAATATTTTACGTAGAAGAGCGGTCATCGTCAGGTTCACAAAAAAAAACAAAAAAAACCCAAACGAGCCGTTTTTGCATATATATTTCTCTACAAGTGGGTTTTCTCGACATCACTGATAATCCCTACTTAGTAGTATGCGCATTTTCTCCATTATCATCATATTAGTGTAATAAATTTCCGGTGTAATGTAGCAGGTTCAACTGCATGCAAAAATAAAAAAAAAACAAAAAAAAACTACAGTTGCTTTGCCGATTGTCCTTGGAAGAACGCAAAACACACGAATCAGGGGGCGCTAGGTGAGAACTACTTGGGATGGAGAAAGACTGTCCATCTTAAAATCTCATATTATTCAACAAACTTTATTAGGCCTGGAATTATCTTAATTAGGGTGAATTATTCCAAAAGCTGAATGTTGTACTACTAGTGGGATCATTCACTCCTTTTTAACTTACTAATAACTCGACATAATAAAGTAAATATCGGTTACTTCAGAAAATTCCTCTTAGTTCACGTTAAAGTGATTACCAGATTCCTTCTTTAGCTATGACATTTACGACTTGAGCTCCCTATATGTTTTATAAGGGTAAAGAAATAGAATCCTATTGGGATGCGAATCAAACTCCTTATTTGAAAGATAACGAAATATATTTGGTAGCATTTTGTCACATTACTAAACATATTACACTGATTTAAATTTGGACAGAATGAATTCAGAAAAAAACTTTGCATTGCAATTTTGAATGATCTAAATTTCCTACTAAATGTGTTTATTTAACTGTTTTCAAATAACAACCTCTGTAACCTGTGGGATCATTGTAGTTTATTAGGATTCATTATGTTGTAGCTTCTGTGTATGTGTGCAAATAAACAGTAATGAAACACATTCAAGACTCTTGAATGGCATATCATGCCACACATGTTTTATACCAGAAATACTTGTAGTCAAACAAAAATAACATATACTAAATCCACAAATTACAGAAATATGATCAAACGATATCTAAAGGAACGTGACCTGACATGACTTGGTGGTTACGGCGCTCGGCCAGCAATCTCAGAGACAGGGATTCGAATCTCTCTCATCAAAAGTGCTCACCTTTTCTGTCTCGGGGGGGGGTGTTATAGTGTAACTGTCAATCTCACTATTTGTTAGTAAAAGAGTGGCTAAAAAGTGGGCTGTGGATGGCGTTTATAAGCTGCCTCTAGTTTCGGCCCTCTATGGCCAGGTGGTTAGGGCGCTCGACTCGTAATCTCAGGGTCGCAGGTTCGAGTCTCCATCACACCAAACATGCTCGCCCTCTCAGCCATGGGGGCATTATAAAGATGCAATCAATATCGCTATTCGTTACTAAAAGAGTAGCCCAAGAGTTGGCAGTGGGTGGTGATGACTAGCTGCCTTCTCTCTAGTCTTATACTGCTAAACTAGGGACGGCTAGCGCAGATAGCCCACGTGTAGCTTTGCGCGAATTTCAAAAACCAAAACCATACCATCTTGTCTATCACTACAAAATTAGGGACAGCTGGCAAAGTAACACTCATGCAGCTTTAGTTGAAATTCAAACTGAAGGAATATATGAGAACGTACGGGTATAGTACTTGACTAGTTGACATCCAGCCACAGTCTAAAAATACCTGTGGCGGGCATAGTACAGACAGCCCATTAAGTAACTTTGTACTTAAATATAAACAAAGAAAACACTGTGCCCTGTTGCATTTAATTTTTACTTAATACATGGAAGAGAGGGGAAGAATAATCCCTTAATATGTATTGGCCATATAGTATATTTACTGAATACAGTTAGTGAAGGACCAGAACTTAGTATATTTACTGAATATAGTTATTGAAGGACAAGAACTTGGTGTATTTACTGAATATAGTTAGTAAAGGACAAGAACTTGGTGTATTTACTGAATATAGTTAGTGAAGGGCAAGAACTTGGTGTATTTACTGAATATAGTTAGTGAAGGACAAGAACTTGGTGTATTTACTGAATATAGTTAGTGAAGGACAAGAACTTGGTGTATTTATTGAATACAGCTAGTGAAAGACCAGAACCTAAAGTGTATTTACTAAATACAGTTAGTGAAAGACCAGAACTTGAAGTGAATTTACTGAATACAGCTAGAGAAAGACCAAAACTTAAAGCGTATTTATTGAATACACTTTGTAAAAGACCAAATCTTAAAGTGAATTTACTGAATACAGTTAGTGAAAGACCAGAAATTGAAATGTATTTACTGAATACAATTAGTGAAGGGCCAGAACTTAAACTGTATTAGTGACTGCAGTTTGTGAAAGACCAGAACTTGAAGTGTATTTACTGAATACAGTTAGTTAATCTTCTTTACTTATATTCCTTTCACAACTTAAAGCTACTCATCCGACAAAAACAGAAAATAAACTCAGTTATAGCTATGGCTTCTCCCTGGTCTTGATTCAGTATTTACACACAGGTGAGGAATGCACTTCTGGTCAGTCGGTAAGTGCAACGTTAAGTCTTTGGAGTGGTGGGTTAAACTTTGATATCTACCTTCAAGGATGCTCTTGACGTGTTCTGATGATTTAGATCAGGACTTTTTTGTAGTCATTTCATAACCTCTACAAATCCTAGCAACATTATTCTGTATCGGGATAAAGTATGGCCAAGTTGGTTATTCGAAAATATTATTGCTAGATTCAGTAGCAAATCAATGTGCCAAGAAACATTAAATCTGCTCCTATACTTCTTCTAGTATTGATGTCTGCGCGAGCTTTTCGTGAGCTGCGACTTGAAGAATCGTATTTTTTAACCTTCTTGTTCGAGAGGGTGGTCATAGCTTTCTCACTTCGGGCCATTTAAAACTCTCTCTGTCCATTTTTCATCATTTATCAAAACTGAATGTAGCCTAGTTGTTAGTGGACTACGGGCTCGAGAGTTCAAGGTTCTCACCAGGGGGCTGTAAATGTGTTTTTCAGAGTGACGGTCAAATCTTATTGTTCGATTAAAGGAGCTCAAAAGTTGGTGGCGGGTGCTGGTGTCGTAATTCCAGTCAATCAGTTCAAAATTAAAAACTGATAGCGCAGATAGCCCTTGTGTATCTTTTTACGAATATTGGTAACAAACCCTCTTTTTTTTCAATTAAATACTCTGGATTATACTAGTAAGTAATCTAATTTACATCAAACGAAAGATTTAGCTTCTTTTCTTCACATTAAAAACATTAATCACTTTTATTAATATGATTTAGAGAAAATTTGTGATTGTCTGTTATTCATGAGTACATAATCCGTCTTACGATGTGCTAACAAATTGAAATTAATTTTTACTGAATAAGTTTATCTTTAATGGAGTCAACTTGCTGTCTGTCTGCGTTTGTGAATCCCTAGTGGCTAAGGTGTTCTACTTGCAATCTGAGAGTCGAGGGTTCCAATTCCTGCCACCAAACATATGCGCTCTTTTAGTCGTGAGAACGGTATAATGTAACGGTCAATCCTACTATTCGTTGGTCAAAGAGTAGCCTAGCTGGTGGCGGGTGGTGTGTATCAGCTTCCTTCCTTCTGGTCTGTCATAGGTTGCGAGGATAGCTCTTGAGTAGCTCTGTGTGAACTTCAAAACAAACCAACCCTTAAAGAATCAATGATATGTATATTTATGTATACCAATATATAAATATGTGTGTGTGTTTACTCTTAATGGATTAATCTATTGATATATTTGCTATTACTTTGTTTCAATTTTTTTTTTTTTCATTTTAGCGTTAGCATTAATGTGGATAACATATTAGGATGTGCTTTCTTATTTATACAGCTTAGCCTGGTAAAAGTTATATTTGGTACTTAAGAGATGAAAATGTGTGTCTTTTGTCCATAATGGAAAAATAACCAAAAATTTCTTCTTGCGATTAGCACTAGTTTTATCTGTGAAAACAAAACTACTTCTGTTCAAACATCATATTGCTGAATTATTTGTTCAAACACACTTACACGTTCCTTATTATTAAACAAAATTACTAAACGTTTATTTAACAAACTCAGAAAAACAATCCCTAACTTGATTGGTTTGAACTTTAAAAAAACGACAACACATATTTCTGCATCCAAGGGAAGAGCAGCGCCACTTTGGCATAACCGATGTTTAGGCATTTTTGTTTTCTAATTTAAAACTCAAAACTATTTTCATAAACAATTAGCAAACTTTGTTGGTGAAAAAAAAAAAGTTGTTATTGTGAGTTAAGAATACTGTATGCTCACGCTGATTGTGATGGAAACATTTGTATTCAGCACCTGCGCTCAAGGCAAAATTAACATTTTTTTTTCTAAGAAAGTTTGTTACTCTCTTTTTAGAATACAAGAGAAAAAATCTATGTGTAAGTATTTGTTGTTGTTTTTGTTAATCCTTTTAAACCTGATTTAATCTTTTAGTTACGAGGTTTAATGAACTCATGCAACCAAAATACTCAGGGTCTTATCATTATTACTTTAAGTTATATAATTTGTCAGAAGTTTTCCCATTTTCTTTCTCATTATAAACAAGCTCTGACGTATTCAACCAAGGAAACAGTGAAATTTAAAAAGTTCACAGATATACAGCAAGTGTCATATAAGTATATAAATGCTTATTAACCCTCATTGTTCACATCTGCAACTTTTTAAGCCTAAGTTTTAATTTATTACAACGTAAAATTTTGTATTTATTCATTGATTTCTGTCACATGCGCTATATTGTTACGATACTAAGTGTTTAAAGGAAGTTATTCTTCACAAGTTTACTAAATAATGCTAATGTTGTAAACGAGTCCTATCATTGGGTGGTTTATTTTCGATTATTTGTTTAAAATGTTAACCTATTCCAGTCCACATAATGATAACGAATTAATTTTTTCCTTCAATAAAGTTTACTTCAGGTTACATCTGGTAGATATAACTTCACAAACAACTTTTCAACAAAAACACCGAAACATAAAGTACACATGACCTACTGGTATAAGTAATTTGCAGAATTTCCTCCCTTAATTGACTTAATATTTCACTGTCTCAGTGGCAAACTTATTCTAGCATATGTATCATTACTATTTTCCTATTTACTGCAGAAATCGTCTGGATGGTACGTATTCATGACGTAATCACAACCTTCCTCTATTAAACAAACATCTAAACTAAAATATTAAAAACATAATAGTTTAAAACAGTAATAAAATGTTTCTCTTGTTGAAGTTGAGCTTTGCATTTATAAATAGAGATTTTACATATCAAAAAATCAGTATAGGAATGATAAAGAACTAGGATATTGCTATCATGAAGAGAATTAGAGAAAAAAAGGGTTTGCTTCGAATTAAAGAGTAAAAACTATAGTTTAGAATGGAGGTAAGACACCTGATATTAAAAACTATAGTTTAGAATGGAGGTAAGACACCTGATATTAAAAACTATAGTTTAGAATGGAGGTAAGACACCTGATATTAAAACTATAGTTTAGAATGGAGGTAAGACACCTGATATTAAAAACTATAGTTTAGAATGGAGGTAAGACACCTGATATTAAAAACTATAGTTTAGAATGGAGGTAAGACACCTGATATGAAAAACTATAGTTTAGAATGGAGGTAAGACACCTGATATTAAAAACTATAGTTTAGAATGGAGGTAAGACACCTGATATTAAAACTATAGTTTAGAATGGAGGTAAGACACCTGATATGAAAAACTATAGTTTAGAATGGAGGTAAGACACCTGATATTAAAAACTATAGTTTAGAATGGAGGTAAGACACCTGATATTAAAAACTATAGTTTAGAATGGAGGTAAGACACCTGATATGAAAAACTATAGTTTAGAATGGAGGTAAGACACCTGATATTAAAAACTATAGTTTAGAATGGAGGTAAGACACCTGATATGAAAAACTATAGTTTAGAATGGAGGTAAGACACCTGATATTAAAAACTATAGTTTAGAATGGAGATAAGACACCTGATATTAAAAACTATAGTTTAGAATGGAGGTAAGACACCTGATATGAAAAACTATAGTTTAGAATGGAGGTAAGACACCTGATATTAAAACTATAGTTTAGAATGGAGGTAAGACACCTGATATTAAAAACTATAGTTTAGAATGGAGATAAGACACCTGATATTAAAAACTATAGTTTAGAATGGAGGTAAGACACCTGATATTAAAAACTATAGTTTAGAATGGAGATAAGACACCTGATATTAAAAACTATAGTTTAGAATGGAGGTAAGACACCTGATATTAAAAACTATAGTTTAGAATGGAGGTAAGACACCTGATATTAAAACTATAGTTTAGAATGGAGGTAAGACACCTGATATTAAAAAAACTATAGTTTAGAATGGAGGTAAGACACCTGATATGAAAACTATAGTTTAGAATGGAGGTAAGACACCTGATATTAAAAAACTATAGTTTAGAATGGAGGTAAGACACCTGATATGAAAACTATAGTTTAGAATGGAGGTAAGACACCTGATATTAAAACTATAGTTTAGAATGGAGGTAAGACACCTGATATTAAAAACTATAGTTTAGAATGGAGGTAAGACACCTGATATGAAAAACTATAGTTTAGAATGGAGGTAAGACACCTGATATTAAAAAACTATAGTTTAGAATGGAGGTAAGACACCTGATATGAAAAACTATAGTTTAGAATGGAGGTAAGACACCTGATATTAAAACTATAGTTTAGAATGGAGGTAAGACACCTGATATTAAAAACTATAGTTTAGAATGGAGGTAAGACACCTGATATGAAAAACTATAGTTTAGAATGGAGGTAAGACACCTGATATTAAAACTATAGTTTAGAATGGAGGTAAGACACCTGATATTAAAACTATAGTTTAGAATGGAGATAAGACACCTGATATTAAAAACTATAGTTTAGAATGGAGGTAAGACACCTGATATTAAAAACTATAGTTTAGAATGGAGATAAGACACCTGATATTAAAAACTATAGTTTAGAATGGAGGTAAGACACCTGATATTAAAAACTATAGTTTAGAATGGAGGTAAGACACCTGATATTAAAAACTATAGTTTAAAATGGAGGTAAGACACCTGATATTAAAAACTATAGTTTAGAATGGAGGTAAGACACCTGATATTAAAAACTATAGTTTAGAATGGAGGTAAGACACCTGATATTAAAAACTATAGTTTAGAATGGAGGTAAGACACCTGATATGAAAAACTATAGTTTAGAATGGAGGTAAGACACCTGATATTAAAAACTATAGTTTAGAATGGAGGTAAGACACCTGATACTAATGAGGGAATTAATATTCTTCAATGAAGATGATGATTTCCTTATGTCTTTTATAGGTTTCGAGCTTTTGATCCTAGTGGTATACGTTTATTTAATCCAACGATTAATTTACATTATTTCAAATCATCGATAACTTAACACAGATGAAACTTTGCAGAATGGACAGCAACTGCCTGCTGTGGAGACACAAGTGTAGAGGGCGACGTTTCGAAAGTCTTCCGCCTTTCGTCTTCAGAATAACGCCGGAAGACTTTTGAAACGTTGTCCTCTACACTTGTGTCTCCACAACAGGCAGTTGCCGCCCATTCTACAAAGTTTCATCATGAATGCTGTGCCTAAACAAACAATCTATCAAAGAAAAACTTTACACAGACTAAAAAGCATAATCATAAATTCCCCGGATGAAACAGCGGTCAGTTAGATTCCCTGCAGTGGATACAGCAGTGTGGTTTTGCTCTAACAAACAAACAAATAAACAATTATCAATGTTTATAATTTGTACGACACTGGTGAACACACTTTCATTAATAATAGAACCACAATAAAAAACATATTTTTAGTCAGTTCTTACCAACCATCACGTCCAGCATTTACTTACGTCATTACTTTACGTTTTCACAATCTCGCTACTATTGCTTTTACAGTCATTTGTCTAAAGCCATTAGTTGCCTACCTTCAAAATTTGCTAGAGCAGCAATTATAGGTAACTAATATTACTTTGCTATGTCTGAATATCATACATTTAGTGGTCGCCCATATATTTAATTTTAAAATCACCATTATAGGTATTCTTTCAATTCATTAGGGAATAACCAGGCACTTTCGGCGGTCGTTTTCGCTAAAACTCACCACCTGTGTAAAAACGGACTGGAACCATTCCACAGACATCGGGGAACTAGGTGAGAGGGAGCTGAACACATATTGTATCCATCAAGTTTCAGAGAGACTGCACAATTTGACGGTTGCACGGAAAACTACGTGTGGCTGGACCAAGGTGTTTACAAGTCATGTATGGCATAGATCATGCTGCCTTTTGTTTTACCACAAGACTAAGTAAGCATCACGTCTCACTAAGCCTTAATGCCCGACAATGAAACATGATATAACAGAGTTAATGGAACCATTACCACATTGTCCATAACTCCTTCAGTTTGTACTCTTAAACAGCTACCAAGTACGCCAATGTAGAAATCACAAAAAATTTAGGCCATAACTTCAACAGGCACTCTTGTGACGTTATTAGGCCTACCAGTACAGTGGAACGAAGCCTGAGCCACAATGATACAAAGAGAGGGTTCAGTGCCAACATGTAAAATATTAAACTAGTTGAAAATTACGTTAAATTTCACACAAGAGGAAATGTCTGACATTAAGACTGATCTTGAAAAGACTTGTTTAAACATCCTACGATGGTAATAAGTACATGACGCTGGAAGATCTCAAGGATAAGTAATATTACAGTTTTACTCTTCATATATTTAACTTTTATATTACCTACACTTATTATGTAAAGGCTTTTTGAATGGTTATTATATAATGTCAACACTTAAGTTAATTTTTTTTTTGTTTTATGCACTTTACAGTTGCAGTAAGTTCCTCACAATAAGTGAAAATTACTTATGATATTGCTTGGCACGAAATGAAAGAAAAAACGAAATACAGTTGTGATGTGTGTAATATAACACTTACCCTTCTATTCGTTTAGATTTAGATATTAGTTGTTTTTAGACATTTACTTCTGACTTGTTCTCAGGAACATTTTAAGAATATCTCTTCTGACTTGTTTACAACATATTAAACTATTTTTGTAATTACATGAGCTCTTACGTTGAGCCGTTGTAACCAGAAAGCTGATCTTTTTTGTTTTTTGTTTAGTCTTAATAGAATTACTGTTTTCTTAAACATATTCCTTAGTTTTGTATAATGATATGGAACAGGTCAAGGCTAGTTTTATAATCAACATGAAATCATATTATTTATATATATATATTAATGAACTATGTACAAATTATTCGTTTCGTCATTGTTCTTGGTTATCAGTTTGATGTCAGTCCTTTAATCACAGAGTCACATTCGTTCTTTAGCGCAGAAGATACAATACGAAGATAGAGGTGTTTGTTCTTTTCTATTCAAGTTTATTCTGGCCAAGGCACTAAATACATTAATATTCTATGTGGTTAAATACATTTATACTTGCTTTTATTCAAGTTAAAACAACAGTTGAATGTTATATTTGGTTCCTTTAATTTCGGTTTTAAACACTTCACATCACATTGACGACACTACCACCCGTTTAATTTTTAGCTGCAACATAGCATAGGAAATCATATAGATATAGTTTTAATTTTAACCTTACCCGGTTATTTGTTTTCATTCTGTATATAGCCCACGGTAATTTCATTTTTATGTTATATTTTGAGATGTGTCACAACCTTTACTTTTCAAAATACTGCTAGTTAGAAATGTTTATTCACAAGCAATGTTACTTAGAAATGTCACGTATAAAACAAGTAATGTTAACCTTTGTCAACTTTGACACATACCCAAAAATATGAAATAATTACGGAAATGCACATGTTACATACATACAGGAGTCACAAATAACAGTGGATGCAGCAGAACGTTCATGTTTTCATTAGTACAGCACTTTACTAGAGAAAATATAAAAGCTGTAAAGTTAAGTATTGGGAACACTGGTTGCATTTGAGAGTAGTAAGAAAGAGTCAAATTTATGGTAAACCTTAAAGAGACTACAGGATTACATCAGTCAAAGTCAACTGATAATAACTGAAATAAGCGCTCACCTTTACAGTTCATCCAGTAGAGATTACACAACCTCTATGACGTTATAATACGATACATGATAAAACAGGTGTGTAAGGCGAGAAAAGGAAGGAGCCTGTTCAGAGTGGATTTGAGAAATATATATAAAAGACAGGAGCTCAACAAAAGAAGAGAAATAATGGAAAACCATTGGGGTGGAGAATATCAGTCAAATACTGCTGTTAGAAAATAACATCTAGTTCTAAATCTATGTTTTGTTGATTATAGTAATAGACAGAAAAATGTCATGCCTACTTTGGTATGGGCACATTTTCTATAGGCATAAGTGCAGCTTCAATAAAATTGATGGAAATAAGAAAGGGAAGCGGAACATAGAATGATTGTTAGATATAGGTATCAAAGTGATCTACAAGAAAGTGGTTCCAGAAAGGGGTTCATTGATTTGTTAGAAATATAAATCCAACAATGAAAGAGCTATTTAAAGTGAAACAATCACAATAACAATGGCCGAGATAGAAAGTCAATCGGATGAAGTAATACAGTTATTAAACAGAATAAGTTTTTATTATTATTATTCTTTCCCATTTTGGTTTTGACAGTGGTTTTATTAATTCTTATTGTGTGATTCATTGTTTAGGCGTAGAAATACAACATTAGTGTGAATGAGAACTGGTAATCACTGACAGAGAGTCAATAGGTAAATAAGTGTAGAGGATTGGATGTAATATGTAGTAGTAACTGAAAGAAAATAGAGGTGAGATAAGTGAAGTTTCAACTGAGACGGAAGTCACGATAAAGGATTTTTTCCTAGTCTTAAGCTCAGAGGAAATAGAGGAACTGCAAGCAGTGTATGCGAAAGTTATTATTGTAGCTTACTAAGAAACATTTAGGAAGGAAATGCTTAGAAGCTAAAAATAAGTGCTTGGCACTATAAGTTGATAATAGATGCTTGGAAATAAAAGCTGACCAAAAATGGTTAAGGCTGGAAAGTAAGTCTAACTATTTGTTTGTTTGTTTTTAATTTCGCGCAGAGCTACACGAGGGTTATTTGCGTTAACTGTCCCTAATTTAGCAGTGTAATAATAGGGGAAAATAACTAGTCATCAGCATCTACCGCCAACTCTTGGGCTACACTTTTAACAACTAATAGTGGGATTAACCGTAACATTATAAAACCCCACAACTGAAAGGGCAAATATGTTTGGTGTGACGGGAATTCGAACCCGAGACCGACGGATTACGAGTCGAGTGTCTTAACATCTTAGCCATGTCGGGCCTAAGCCTAAGTAGAGAGTTTGTTTGGAGTTAAACACAAAGCGATACAATGGGATATTCGTGCCCTGCCAAACATGAGTATCGAAACGTCGTAAGACCCGTAGACATGCTTCTGTACCACTGAGGACTAAACAGAGAGAATTAGAATTGATGATGATAGGACGACAGGATAATTCTGGTGATAGGACAAGTATGCATGAATTAGGTACTCTTCTATTATTTGCTAAATTTTGTGAAAACAATACAGAACTATTTATTGTAATTTGAATAGAATAGTGAGAGAAAAGGAATAGTAGTCACAGGATATGGTGAGTAAGTTGATTTCTGGATTACTTAGAAAGGTAACAGCAGTGTGTAATAATAATTGTAGTGTAGATAACTTAAAGTATTATGCAGTTAAATCAGCTATTTTTGGAGAAGTATGAGTTAAGCTCACAAACTTATTTCAGAGAGTTAGGAAAGTAGCATTCAAAATATGTAAAGATTGTGGAACATTCAATAGCGTAATTATGCAAAAACATTATTAGCAGGTGAGAAAGCTTTAGATACCGTGGATTAGAGTGCTTGGCTATCGTGTATGTGTGTGTGTGAGGGGGTTTGCAAAACTAAAACCCTTTCTCTTATGTGAAGCATTCATTATGGGAACAGACAATAATACTTCAATCTAGTTGGACAGAGTGAAGACTGAAAACTGCTACAATGGAGTATATTACTCGAAAAGTTTACTTCTGTGGTATGTTATAAACCAATGAGTGGCCATTGAAATGCATATACAATTTCGTTCTTCAGTTATCAATGTCAGCTGTTACTTTGCACTGATACTAATACACACTATATATAAATACGAGACTTAACATTCATTCAGCTAGGATTAAAACTGGTGTTGTGTATAAATGTCTAATTATCCAAATAAATAAAGAGTAGAAATTTGTGAAATTACTAGTTCTAGCCCTGTACAATAAAGGTGGAATAGATAAGACAGAAGGTTTTGAGTGTGGATTATATAGATATAAGACTGTGAACATTTTCTGTTTTGAAGTAATAAATATATATGTGTGTTTGTCTATAAAACTGGAACTTATAAAATATCTAGACAAAGGCTGTGAACTCTGATATGATAAGTTTAAGGATAGTGAAATTATAAGGTTTTCACAAGAGACTGTGAGTGGTGAACTAAACCAAAGAAAACTTAAACAATACTCTAGAATATTGGAGTCTGAGTTAACAATGAGATTAGAAAGAAATATATTCCAGGTTAAATAGATGTTATGATGTTTGATATAAGGAACATTGGCTGAGGTTGAGAAAGCATCCAGTTTTTGGTCAGCTTCTCAGGGATTAGGGAATTACAGTACTCTAAATAATTAGAAAACGAACGGAGTGAGTGGCCATCTTTCTAGTTTATTTGTTGTGGATTGTGGGACATCCTATGATTATGAGGTATTATATATTGATATAGAGAAAAACAGGTTTGCAAGATGAAAAAGGTAATCGGTCAGTGTAGGTTTGAGGAAGGAATATGAAAGAATAAGGAGACCAATAAATGGTGAAGAAAGAAAGTAAAATGCTTCCAGTAAGAAACAAAACCCAGAACTAAATCTATGAGATATTGATTTTAGTAATAAACATAAAACTTTTATGTATGTGTTTTTATGTGTCATCCCCAATAAGAATAAGTACAATCTAAATAAAGTCAGTGGATACAAGAGGAGAAATTGAAGTGAAAGTTTAGCATGGTCGTAGCAAAGTGGTGTCATAGCAAACTACAATTGTATAATACACTCGTATTTCATACTTATCTCAAACAGACCATTATACATTCTTTTTATATGATAGTGAGTTTATCAATTTATAACTGTAAAATATTGTTCTAATTATTATGTATTGCATCCATTAATCCAGAGAAGATGGTCTGTTACTTTTTCACTTCCCCGTTTTCACATAAGCACATAACCTTAAAAATATTTATACCAAAACTTTGTACAAGCCGGTTTGTCATTGCTATTTTGGTTTGTGGTTAAACACAAAGCTAAATAATGAGTTATCTGTGCGGTGCCCACCACAGGTAGTGAAAACATATTTTTTAGTATTATAAACCGACAAACACACCACAGAGGAGGAGATTAGTACGTCTGAGTGGTGAATTGATTATTTATTTCCTCCATTATTGTTTCTTCATATTTTTAGTTGTCTGAAACAAACTTCTTGCAAAAAAAGATGAATTTCTGCACAAAAGCTTTCTTATTTTATTGAATACTGTTGTGGATAAAAATCAGATTGTGCCAATCAGAAGCTAGGATATCATCAATTTTGCTTAGACTTCTGACACCATTATGTGAAATACACCTTTGTATTTGTGTCCTCTGAATACATATTGTAAATCTTGACCATGAAATTGTTCTTTTCTCTGCCATTGAACAAACTGTCATTGGTTGTCTCGAAATAGTTAGAATTTGACTTCTCCTGTAATGTAGTAGAAACTATCATGAAGACAAATCATGTTACAAGTAGTATTTATTTCAAATACCAGAAGTTCAGTTAATGGCATTTTCACACAGATCACCAACTTGAGCAAAGTTATGCTAGAACAAGGAATTGAAGCAGAGGTTTCATGCATTTATAGACCATAGAGTATTTATTCAGGCGTATTCTATTTACTTCTAAGCTTATTCACAACTTTTATGTTTAAATAACAAACATACAACTTACTCCAGAGCTGAGACTTGGTCTATGTCTGTGGGGGACCTTTCATCTCTGCCAACTCCTGACAGTCGTATTGCAGACTTCTTATGGACTCTGATTAAGAGTAGCCTTCTTTTAGCTATTGTATAAAGTTGTTGCTATGTGGTCTAGTTTATTATTATATAACGTGCGGGTGTTATTCACTTAAAGACCTGCTAGTTATAGAGGGATTGTCTCATCTAGTAGCCACTGAAGTTACAGTCAAAGAACAACCATGAGTGAAAATTTGTAGCTACCACGAAATTATTAACTTTGGTCACTAGCTTATCTCTGTAGCCTTTTGGGCCCTATTACCCAGCATTTACCAACCAAGTACTGATTGGATTTCATTAATTTTACTAACAGAATATTATACAATTTCGATATTTGTTAGTGATTCGATGCTTTCTTCCTAAATCCTCTTGCGAGACATCTTGATCATAAGATAAATATCCTAGCCAGCTATGCACTGAAGTGGTGTCCATCCAACTCAGCTTTAAAAGTACTTTCATTATATGCCAACATTAAATTGTGAACAAATTCTTTTCTCGTGTGTATGTTTTATTACTAACTTAATTTTCTACCTTTCCATACACGTAAGTGTTTCAGTAAAATGCTCCCACTTTGTTCCATTGATTAAAGCCTGATACAGTTTCAGCCTTTTAAGTTGATTATCTCTCCCAAGCAGTGGTTTGTAATGTTTTGAATGTAACGTTCGCACCTTTATAAAAGTAAACATGTAATGTTGCATCATGGTTCAAGTCTTTGATTCACTGGCCAACAAAAGGATTAAATCTCGTCTGATCGTTTAGCAATATGAATTTCAAACATTTAATGATTGGGAAATAATGTGAATAACTACTTGTAGGTGACATTTTACATACTTTTGACTTTACAGTTTTGTATAAAAATGCTGTGGTAATGTAGTTGCTTTCCTTTACCATCTTTTTCTCGACTGTTTAGAAAATATTTTGAAACTAGTAAGTGGCAAAAACAACTTGTAAGCTTTGTTAATGTTTTTAATATTTTTCTTCCTAAATGTTTTTACACACTTTCAGTCTTATATTTTTCGAATTACTGATGTAGCATTCTCACACTGATGTTATTGTTACTTGACCTTTTGTGTAAACCTGGTGGTTAGGATGCTCGACTCACAATTTACGGGCCACTGCTTCGAATTCCGTCACGGAAAAGACTCGCCCTTTCAGCTGGTTAGTCGCTATAATGCGACATTTAATACCACTTTTCGTTGGTAAAAAGCAGTCTAAGTGTTAGTGGTAGATAGTGTTGACTACGTGTCTTTCTAGTCTATTATTTCAAAATTATGGAAGACTAGCAGCAGATTGTTTTCGGATAGCTCTGTGTAAAACTCAGCAAACAAACAAATTTGTTCTGGAAACAAGAGATCTAGCTTGCTGGTTCACGAGTTGTAAGGTTAATTCAAATTAAAACAATGACAAAAAAGGTGTTATAAATAAATGTGTGTTATTAGTTAAGTACACTAAATCTAATTTATGAAAATACATGAATCAAATTGATAGTAATTACAGCCTTCTAAGCTAATTAGCACCATAACACTTGTTTACTCAGTTTATGTGTAAGCAGAGCCTAAATCATTGCTATTAAAGAAATATCCTTATCATTCAGATACTGGCTATGGTTGATAGAGTTGTTAATTTATTATTATCTGTTATTCTTGACTTTCACTTTAAACTTTTAATTATAATAAATCCTGTGAGGTAAATCGTGGTAGTTTCATGAAAACAAATTATTGGCTTGATGTGTTGAAATTGTATTCTCGCAATGTCGACATCTAATCTGAAGTTTTTTTTTATTAGAATTGTAAAACGTGTTTGTGATGCCATAAATTATTTTTAAATTTGTTTTTTACAAAACTGTGAGACTGTGAGACATACAATTTTTTTTTTGCACGATTGATGCAACATCTCATGTACAAGAGTTTTCTGATAAAACGAATGATGTGATATCTTATATACAAAAGGTCTCTGGTAAAACAAATGATGTAACATCTCATATACAAGAGTTCTCTGATAAAAGGAATGATACAAAATCTTATATACAAGTGTTCCTTGTTTGAGATGTGACGATGGTCTATATTATTAAACATGAGATTCTTCATTGTGTGAATGGATGTAATGGTAAAATTAATGTTGCTCTTCCTTACACAGAGAACGTAGTGGTGGTTACTCATTGACAGCATTAAGATTTTTCATTGTGACAGTTGTTGGATCTATTTGTAAGTTTTGTAGTTAGCATGGTTCTTTTGCAGTATCAGGAACCCACTGTAATTAATAATACTTTATGAAGCCAATTTTATGCTTTGCGGAGTCTCAGCTCTTCGGCAGTTAACACCAAATCATAATACGTCGAAATCTTAAAGTTATTGGAATGAAGAAGTTAAGATACATTTTTACGGACTTAACTGACTGAAGCCTGACAAGATAAAAAGAAATACAGAAAATATAGACTTAAATCTTCTGTGGATATAACACTGTTTTTAGAACCAAGAGAACTCTGTAAAAAGACAATTCAGAAACGCCGCTTTCTCTTCATGTTACAACCGCAACTCCTATAAATGTTTCTTTTATTGCAAACTAATCGTCTAGATATGTTTTGTACTGGTTCAAAATATCCATTAAATCTGATTTTAGTTTAAGTACTAGATACATTGCGTTCTGGTGAGTGACTTTAACGTCCTATACAAAGATTTTTCTTTTGTCTCTTTAAGTTAAAGATAACGCAGTTTAAATTACAACTTAACTACAGCATTTATAATGTAAACAATAGACGAAATTAAGTGCCCCTTAAAAACTTTAACATAAATTAATGGATGAACACAGTACTTGAACCTTAAACACTTTAACGAAAGCTCTGATATCGCTGACTTAAGTTTTCTAAACCTTTCATTGTCAACAAAGATTTTGCTATAAACAACTATAAACAGGATACAAATTCATCATTTAGATATGCCTAAATCTCGCCTTTCTTTTAACAACTTTGTAGCGTTATATGTAACACAAGAACAATGCTAAATCGTGCTTTTAAAATATCCTAATCCCTTGCTGTGCGAAACAAGTAAACTGCTCGTTAAAAACATGGCAAAGTGAAACGACAAAATCAAATGAATTGATTTATAGAAGTTATACTTTATTATAAGTTACAGCAAAACATTGATAGATAGCTGTATAATTCATCATTGGGATATATATAATACGGCTCGGCATGGCCAGGTGGGTTAAGGCGTTCGACTCGTATTCTGAATGTCGTGGGTTCAAATCCCCGTCGCACCAAACATGCTCGCCATTTCAGTCGTGGGGGCGTTATACTGTGACGGTCAATCCCACTATTCGTTGGAAAAGAGTAGCACAGGCGTTGGCGGTGGGTGGTGATGACTAGCTGCCTTCCCTCTGATCTTACACTGCTAGATTGTGGACGGCTAGCGCAAATAGCCCTCGAGTAGCTTTGCGCGAAATTCGAAAACAAACAAACAAATATATAATACATTCAAAACATATTAGAAAATTAAAGCAATAAGTAAATACTAGACACGGGGTAGATACAGAATAATATTTGAGCTAAATATAAACTACTGGATATTACAAACGCATAGTAATACCAAAGTATGCTTTTAAGTCTTAAAACGTTTTAAGCATAAATCTCTAAACTTATCGTGTTTTTAACTGCAAATCGTGGGATCAAAATACCTCATTGAAAACGTTCGTCCTTTGAGCCATTGAACTGTCATAAGTAGAAGATCAACTCCCCTATACCCATTGATTTGTTTGTTTATGAATTTTGCGCAAAGTTATTCCAGGGCTATCTGCGCTAGCCGTCCCTAATTTAGCAGTGCAAGACAAGAGGAAAGGCAACTAGTCATCACCACCCACCGCCAACTCTTGGGCTAGTCGTTTACCAACGAATAGTGGGGTTGACCGTGACATTATAAAGCCCCCGTAGCAGAAAGGGCGATCCTGTTTTGTGTGACGGTGATTCAAACCCGCGACACTCAGATTAAGAGTAGAGTCTTTAAACCACCTGGCCATGCCGGGCCTATACCCGTTGGTAAAAGAGATGCCCAAGAGATGGCAATGGTGATGTTGACCAGCTGCCAACAGTCTAGAATATCACTTTGAAATTAGGCTCAGCATGATTTAATTAAAAAACACAAACTAGAATATAATATGAATAAAATGTTTCAAAGGTAAATTGCATTCGAGGGGCGACGTCCGGCTCTTCCTCATGAGGGACCTTAATTGGAATAGACAAAATATTGTGGCGGCTACGCTCTTACATCTTGTGGGCATGAACACTGTATTGTTTAGAAAGTGAACCAGTTTTATACCTCAGAACGGCTGGTATGGACTGATAATGAGAGAACAACGTTTCGACCTTCCTAGATCATTTTCAGGTTAAGAATCTGCGACTCACTGATCACGAGTGGAGCATTTCTGAGCACTAGCCCAAACATGTTGGAATTTTTAACGTTATCTTTAGTAGTTTCACTAAACAAAGAAACCTTAAATGATTTTTTTTGTTTGTTTTGAATTTCACGGAAGGCGACACAAGGGCTATCTCCACTAGCCGCTCCTAATTTAGCAACGTACGACTGGAAGGAAGGCAGCTATTCATTGTCACCCACCACCAACTCGGGCTACTCTTTTACCAATGAATGATGGGATTGACTATCACATTATATTGCTTTCAATGTTGAAAGGACGAGCATGTTTGGTGTGATGAGGAGGTGAACTCGCCACTCTCAGATTGCGATTCGAGTGTCCTAACTACCTGGCCCTATCAGGCCTGTACATTTGAAACTAGTATAGATGAATTAACTGAACAGAATTATAAGGTAAAGTTCTTAAATCAAGCGTAAAACTAGAAATAATCGGAAAGTGCTAGGCCTAACTAATAATAGAATACTTTTTCTTGAAAATTTGTTTATTTCGAGTAGAACAATAAATACTAAATGAACTTTTTTCGTTGTTTATTAACAATCTAACAAGTTCGTTGTTCGGTATTTAAATGGTCATGACAATTTTGCAGTAACCTGTAATGGATGCAAACTTATCTTTATTTTCTATCCTGAAACCTAATATAGTCTTGTTTTTTTTGTGGAATGCATGATTTGAGAATGACGTCAAAATACATCTTTAAACCTGAATAACAGTTATGTAAAGAGAAAAGCAACATTGAGATCACGTTTTCTGTAGAAGGCATCTGGTAGTTTGTAAAGCAGCTAACAAAAGCTTATGAAGACACGTTTCATAATACATATGGTTCGAAAGGTCGCAATTGAGATGGGTCACGATTATAAGAGAGTCTTCGCTTATCTTCCATACAACTGCTCTTGGAACGCCAAATTAGGAACTATAATTAGAGTAAAATATGTGGCATTAATAGGCTGTTCTATTGAAACAGGATTTTTTTTTTCATGCTATTATTAATGATTTCGTACATACGCCTGTAGTCTTTGTATCGTTTGTATGTTAAAACATAATTTTCTAGATTTGATAGGCCACGCTCAAAGTAGGTGAAACGTCATTACGTAAAAATTGTTCATCATGCTAATAAATCATTTAGAACTCGTTAATAGCAAGATCAGATTTATTATAAGTTATTAATGATGTACTGATATTTATTTGTTCACACCACTGAATATATATCATGAGACAAAAAATAATTATCCGAAACGAAAACATGATTGTAGTTATTATAGTATATACCTTGTGTTAACACTGACCTCACAAATAAAATAAAGGCAAGAAAGAAAGAGCAAAAAGTTCTATTAAAAATATATATTAAAGAAAGTTTAATTTGTCTTTCTATGAAGGTTTTAAGTAGCTTCTTTCTAAGAAAATTTTCAACAATCATTTATAAACGTTGTTAGGATATTGCTGGCTTATCGTATAATCTATAAGCTAAATAATACCACAGATTAATTATATGTGTAGGGACGTATTCAAGTAACCAATTCTGCCACAACAGAAACTTGAAGCAAAATTTATATGTTAAGAATTTGTGGATGAGTGTATACAGTAGTTCCATATACACAGATGATGTTCTTAGGTTTAATCGAGATGAGGTGCTATTTAATATTGTTTTAGAAGCCATATTTGAAATGAATTGTTTTCTGCCCAGAAAGCAGCAGGAATAGTTTGAACAGTCATATGCCCAACAAAGGAAGAAGTATGAAAAATAAGATTTCCAGCTGGACACTGGAATGGTCATAGGCATATGGAGAAAAACGGAAGTAACTGATTCTGTCAATAACACCTTGGCTGAAAATAAATATGAGGCTATCGATACACTTTAGGTTGTTGTTTGAAAATTGTGTTGACAACTCAGGCCAAAGGCAACAAAAGCAACTCAGTAATATGTTAGAAGAATATGCCACTGCACTTGTAGGACCACCAAGATGGCTGATTTGGTTGAAAAATGGCGATTCAGCATCGTATGGACACAGTAAAAGTACACTACAAAATATTTTTTGCATTAACTTCCTTGGAGTATTAGGGGGCTCGCTAATGCTGGAATAAATCAGATGCTGCCAGGTGACTAATGCAATAATCTTCAGAGATGCTTTGTCATCTCCAGTAGTGATTATAAGGAAGAAGAAAAGTGTAACCAGATTCAATGTTGACCTTAGACTGGCAAGTGCCGCAATTAGAATTGAAGACTTTCTTTCATTATAAACAGATGAATGTTTGAATTTGTTAGAAAACTCCCATTTGTTTAACACATTGAGTCTGGTATCCATACACTGACAAGTGGTGCTGGATGATAAAACAGGGGAAAGACAAGTTATATGAATTCCATCCTGTCATTCGGTCTATGTAAAAATGGAGCTTTCATTTAAAGGCCCAAAATAGAAGATACGGCTGGTCTACATTACCAGTGTTTTGATGTCTGGCTGCATGTTTGAGTCAGCATCTCAGAACTTGAAGTTGGTGTTCCAGTGCATATCAAGAGCAGACTTGAAACGAAAACCAATAAAATGTTTGCTCATTAGCACAGACGTAGAGTTTCCCGGTCATGTTATGGGGAGATATAGGGTCTTGATAGACAATGTTAAGGTAGCTGAAGTGAAAGATTAGCTTTGGTCCATGATGAAGTGAAAAGTTCGCATTTTCCTCAGTTATTTTTGTTATATCGCCAAAGTCTGTGGCGAACTTCTCACAGATAGCAATATCATTATCGACTCTCATAAAAGCGTAAAAGCACTTTGGTAGAATTTATGCATGTGATTAAGACTTCTGATTCTTAACGGCTGATTTAGTTGATGTTTCAGTGTTTATCAAACCATGCCAAGACTGTGAGATAATGCTAGCACGAATGGAGACATAGCAGTGTTATCCTAGTTGCAGGATATAGTAGAATACGTAATCATGTATACTTACGACTTCTGTGGCCTGGCATGGTGTGATGAGGATCGCGGGTTCGAATATCCGTTCCATCAAGCATGCTTACCCTTGCAGCTGTGGAGACATAACAATTTGATGGTCAATCTATTACTTGTTGTTAAGAGAATAACTCAAGAGTTGGGTGTAGATGGTGATGACTAGTTGTCTTCCCTCTAGCCTTTCAATGCTAAATTAGGAACAGCTAGCGTAGGTAGCTATCGTGTAGTTTTGTACGGATTTCAAACCAAACACCTTTCTAATGCAGGTACCGTATTATAAAGAAAGAGATGCTTACAGAGGTTGTATTTATAAAACACTATACCCACTACATGTATGGAGGGTCCATGTTTTGCTAAAGTGGTTAGTAAACTTCAAAATTACAGAGATGATATTAATACATTGGATAAAAATGTCGAAAATATGATTTTGTCAGAGTTTATTGCCTGGTGAGACAACGTGGTAAAATAGATAGACTATTTCACCATACTGTTAGACCTCTTCCATTTGCGGATACCGTGTGAAAACTGAAACCATGAATATTCAGCCATAGAAGGTGCAAACATGAAGTTGGTGGATGTATGTTGAAGTTAAAGTTTCAGAAGCTCAGAAATGAACAGCTGAAGGACCCTGACCCATAGTGGATGCTCCTTGCTATTTACCAAGGTGAAACCCAACCAGTAGTAGTAGAGGAGTGTGTTAGAGGAATGTGCGGGTAATCTTTGATACCTGTACAAGCTGTTACAAATGAATACAGGAAACGCCATTGCACTTGTTATTAACCCATAAGGCACAATACTTCAACAATGCTAAGCTATTGTTTGAAAATGGGATGCAATAAAAACACTCCATGTTTTACGCATTACAAAGACTAGAAGGCACAAAGATATAACCTGAACTTGTTCTAATATTTGAATATAGTTCTTCTGAATGCAAATAAGACCAGATGTTCAGCACTGATGTGAATGCTGAGACAGAGTAAACTGTAAAGAGGATTATTTAGTTTGAATATTGATGGCCTATTCCCAAATACTGTGAGAGCTCATTGCTATATTAATTTCTGTTGACTACTTCATGTTGGTTAAGTAAAAACCCAGGAAAGTCTTGGAATCAAAAGTTTGCAGGTTCTCTGGACATGTTTTAGGAAGTCAGGTCAGGTTTAGATAGTGTAGTGTATACCATTGCCTGAAAGAGACAACAAATGGCACTTAACAAGGCTGCTAGTTGGTTAAGTGAAAACCCAGGGAAGTCTGGGGATCAAAAAGTTTTCAGGATCTATAGATATGTTCTAGAAAGTGAGGTTGCATCTAGTACATATTTGGTTTGTCCAACACGTAATGCCATAGGTTTTGGTTGTAACTATGTCATGACTTTGGTTAATCTATGTGCTCAGTGGAATCTTTGACCGATTATAATTATTTCAATTTTGAATTTAAACATGGATTTTCAATATTTAAGGTAGAATTCCAACCATAATCACTCTCTCTTTTATTGATGGGCCAGCGATTCTTCTGCCTTGTTCCTGACATGAGAACTCTTCTTGTTATTTTTCTGCTAAAGTACGAATTCGGTTTCGACCTATAAAGTCTTGCAACTGTTATAGAATACCCAAGACTTCCAGGAAACCAACAAGGTTAATTTATTCTAGTTTCTTTGTTCTCTGTAGTAGAAAATGTTTATATTCTTTTAAAGGAATATTGCAGCACCACAGTTAATCTGCACTGGAAAGATCATGAACTGTAATATCCTTTGTTGATTAAATTAAAGGTGTTTATAGGTCACATCCAAGAAACGTTGTGAGAAAAAAAGATCCTGAGGTGATACTGTCACTGAACAAATAAAATGACTTTAAGTACTAAATTCAAGTGTCCTTTCTTAGAATTCTTAAGGTAATCGCCATGATTTAAGATCATGGTGTTTTAGTTCTGTGAATACGAACCTTGAAAACATGGAATCTGTGGGTTTAAACTATCTCATGAAATATCACCTATGATCCTGTTTGTGCAAGTTTATATGTTACAACTGGTTTTATATTTGTTTCATTCAAATATTATCCATTCTCATTATTTTACACACAAGAAAACACAAGTTTTTTAGTACTGAATACTTCACAAATTTCCTGGTCGAATCTACTGTTATTAGCGGACCTATCGGTGTGATATTTGTAGGGAATTCAGTTCACCGAAAATCTCTAAACTGTATAAGTGTTTTTTTTTCTACAATAAAATTGGTAGTGAAGAAATATGTGAAGCGAAAACTTGAAAATGTTTTTTTTTATTTTCTGTAAGAATATTAGGAAAGATAATGTATTTAAATAAGAACCTGTAAGCATTTATTTTTGCACGACAATTTGAAATGAAGATGCTTTTTCGTTTGAGGAAGAAAACTGGTGTATTTTTAGTGTAGTGTAAGGCATGGAGTGAGGCACTGCTTAATTTTTGCCGAATATCCTTGGATCTCAGATCTGGAACTTGTTTTGCAATTTTTCAGTGTAAAGATGAAAGCACTATAATTAATTTTAAGTCGGCCTTAGTCGTATTTCTATTTGGTATTTGACGTCAGTCAAATACATCAATGCTCTTTAGATATCCCCGAAATAGTATCCCCCGTAGTAGCTTTTAAACTGTTATTTTCGCGATATCAAAACACATCCCCTTCCCCCACCAACATGCAAGAATAAAGAAACTTTTTTTTTATCTATAAAGTCCGACATTGCCAAGTGATCAGGGTGCTGCACTCATAGTTTGAAAGTCGTGAGATCAAATCCCCCATCCCACCCAGTATGATCACCTTTTTAACCGTGGGGTAGTATAATGTTAAAATCAATCCTTCTATTTTTTTGGTAAAAGAGTAGCCTAAGAATTGGCGGAGTGGGAAGATTAATAGTTTCCTCCCCTTTATCCTCCTTTTCACTGATAAATTAGGGTTATCTTTTATGTAGCTATGCGCGAAATTCAAAGGAGACCAGGCCAAGTCGAATTTCTTTCTTATTGTTTGAAGATGGCTCAAAGAGTTCATGGAAAGTTGGTTACCGTACCAAGATGCGTTCCTGGCCACAAAACGGTCAAATATGGCGTCATCAAAATATGAAAAAAAATATAGTATTACAAGAGGTAGGATGGTGTGATAGTACAAGATGTCCACTCTTGTCGAGACGTACGATAATTACTGATGTAAGGAGTGGCTTCTGTCTAGATGGGTCCAACTTGGCCAGGAGGTTAAAGCACTCGACTCGTAATCCGAGGGTCGTGGGTTCGAAATCCTGTCACACCAAACATGCTCGTCCTTTCAGCTGTGGGGGCGTTACAAAGTCACGGTCAGTCCCACTATTCGTTGGTAAAAGAGTAGCCCAAGAGTTAGCAGTGGGTTGTGATGACTAGCTGCCTTCCCTCTAGTCTTACACTGCTAAATTAGGGATGGCTAGCGCAGATAGCCCTCAAGTAGCTTTGCACTAAATTCAAAAACAAACAAACCATTTAGATGACTGCTGTTTTTGACCATGTTATGAATGTACTTTCTAATAGTGTTGAAACTCATTTGCACATGTTTTGTAATTGGGCTTCCCTAATATAATTAATATCACAGTGTAACTTTACAAACGTGTTTGAATCATTTAAACAAAACAAACAAACAATCTTCTCTACCAATTAAACATTGGCGCGAAGATGTGTGACAAATAAAAATGTTAATATTTCAATACTATTCAACACTTTCTGAAATTTGTAAGTCATTTTGAACATAGTACAGTAAGCAACAGCTAAGTGTTTGCGTTCGTCAGAAATAATGCAGCAGGAACAAACGAAACAGAAACAAACAATTCTGTTTTGAAGTTCGCACAGAGTTACAATATTGTCCCTAATTTAGCAGCGATAGACTACAACCACCCACCGCCAACTCTTGATATACTCTTTTACCAACGAATATTGCTATTAACCATCACATTAAATCCACCTCCCCCATACTGATGAAAGAACGACCCTCGGATTGCGAATCGAATGCGCTAACCATCAGGTCATGCCAGCCAATGGTAAACGAACACGATTAACATGTAACAAGTGTGTTTAGTCACAAAGGGTGGCTTTTACGTTAATCACACGAAAAACCAAGATGCAAGACGAGTTTCGTTACAGATAGTTGCGATTAAGTCTTTCATCAGTCTTTTAAAATCAATTTAGTTATAAACATATTTTATCTACTATGATCATCCAAGCTACAAACTCGTTAGGAAAGAGATTAAAAGCCGTTCGTAATTATAGAAGAGGGTTTCGCAATCCTTTGTGTTTGTAAAGAGGGTGTTTGAACCGTATATCTCAAACAGTATTTAGGAATTTCAATGCACCTTTGTCCATCGACGGAGCACTCTAGCGGCAAGACGTGATTATTTTTGATGAATACACTTCAAAGATCAAGGTCGAAAGTTTGAGTATAATCAAACTTATGAGAGCTTCTAGAAAAGAAAAAAACCTCACGATCCACACGCAGTTTACAAGGATTCCCCAAAAGCCAAGACATATATATATATATATATATATGTTTTTTGTGCCTTGCTAAGAAATCACCAAGGTCAACGTCTTCCAGCCCATCTGGAATTTTACGCTTGAGTCATATTGAAATATTTTGTTATGGATGTTAACATGTGCTTTTATGCCCACTATGTATTTGATAGTAAGACAGAGACTAAATAACACCTGAACATAACCATAACTCTCCCAATTGTGTAACAAAACCCTCGTAAAGACCAAGCGACTGACAGATGTTAGCTTTTATCAACCAGACGATGATGAATAAATATTGTTAGTCAATCAAGGTTTGCTTTATATGTAGAGAGTAGTTTGATATGTATACCTTGTTTTCTCAAACTACGTAAATTGAAACAGCATTTATAATAATAATAGCGCTTTTAAAGGGGGATTTAAGTATTTTTTTTATGAAAGCTATGTGAGAAATATTCTGCGTGAAATGATAGTAGTATAAGTTAGTTCTTTGATATGTTCAGGCTTAGATAATATTGTGGTGAATACATCCTAGAGAAATTTATTATAAAGATTATAAAATGATTTAACCAAGCTCTTAACCTTTGCTAATTAGTCCTATAATTAAAAAAATAACAGATTACATGCTGCTTGGCATGATCTAATATCGCAAAACTGAAATCTGTCATCGAAAATGCTCGCCCGTTCAGCCAAGGGGCGTTGTAATGGTGCAGATAATTTCACTATTCCTTAATAAAGAGTAGTTCAAGAGTTGGTGGTGGGCGTTGTTGACTAACTGTTTTCTCTGTGTCCTTTCGAAATTAGGGACGGCTAGCACAAGTAACACACAGGCAGCTTTGTGGGAAATTCAACACACAAACAAAATGTTTGTATTTATCTAGTTACTTACAAACGTTTACCCTAACTTTCGGACTTCTCTTATTTCTTAGGAACAATAATTACGTCAAACAAGAATTATTAATGGCGTTTTGTGGAACACAAACTTCCTAACATGGGTAAAACTTTTTAGCTAGGAAAGAATGTATAATTCAAAGAAAGATATATACTAATCACTGTACAGTTACTGCGAATTTTATTTTTTCCACTGAAAATTTCGTAAACAAATACTAATATTTTGAATCATATGTGTATATAACCTTTGTCTACATCATTAGCAAATAATACACCTTAAGGTAGATGTTTATATAAAATTGGTGACTCTTTTATACTTCTAAACATCCAACTATAATTTTTTTTCCCGATACAAACGACATAAACTGTGTATACAGAGGGCGCTGCACGAAATGTGAGCCACAGCTAGAATGTTATGGAAAACGTATAAAACAGTGATTGGTTACATCTTGATAGCATTAAACGTAAGATAGATTGAAAATAAAACAGCAGTTGAATCCTCAAATGACTAAATTTGGAACATTATTGCTGGCTTTCCTAGAATACATCTATGAGTTGATTCTGGAATAATCCTCAGAAATAATTATCCTATCTTGAGGGACAACATCTGATCATACTGAACAGTAACAATAACCTATCAAATCATACATAGAAAACCGCTTTCATGAGAAGTCTTAAAATAAGTACCGAATAATATTAGTTGTGGAACATACATTTGTTTGCAAATTAATCATGCAAACAGAATGTATGAGAAAGTATACGTGATGGGCATAGGTCTCTTATCAAACAAACAAGTTTGTCAATAACGAAAACCAGAATCAGACATCTTGAAATATTCCAGAATGCAAAACCATCAAATATTTTAAACTGGATGAATGTCTATGAATCCTCCCCTCGATTAATCTTAAATGTAGTTTAAGGAAAATATATTTTCGTACAATTGTAATCATTATTACAAAAGCGTGTGTGTGTATATATATATATATATATATGTATATATTGTACGTATGTATGTATTTTCTTTATTTATTTGTTAAACACAAAGCTACAAAATGGGCTACCAGTATTATCCCCACCGCATGGGTGGAGTTCCCCATTTTAACGTTATAAGTCTTCAAGCTTAACGTTGAACCAGAGAGGAGTTCCCCCTCTAAACTACCTGATTCAGAAGTGTATCTGCATTGTATATTTATGTGTTAAAATACTTTTCTATTTCATTTATCTCTGCTTCGTTTTTTCATTTTTTTTCACGTATTTTCTCAACATGTAGAATTTGGTAAGTAATTTATATCGGTCTAGTACTGAAACTTTAACAGACAAACGTTCAACGAATGAACAAAGGAAGTACTTAGAACAAAATTGGACGAAGTAAATTTTCATAATTACAAACAGATAAAAATTAAAAATAAAACAAAGTAACGTGATTCATGCTCATTTATTTAATCCACATGTTCAGTGTCCCTGTTCCTGCCTGTTAGAGTTGTTGTTGTGGGTTCTTTCTGGCTACCAACGTAACGATTCTTCAGAAATGCACACACCTCGAATCAATTATTATTTTATAATAACTACGTCAGCCAGCATGATTTTGTTTCTCTCTAGCATCAGTATTTTCCTCACGCGTTACGTTACCTTCGGCCAATACAGAAGCAACGAGTCAGCTAGCTAGATAACCTTCCCGACATACCTGTTAGACCTACCTGGAATTTTTTTTTACTAACCCCAGTCATAAACGATATTAACATTAGAACCAGAAGTAAAGCCACTAGCAACTTTGTGAGCTGCGGGGGAAGAATGGAATAATAGTTGATAAGGGCAGGGCTGTCATTAAAAGTATCCGAACGGTGGCGCTACATGTGTAAGGTTTTAGTCTATCATTAGAATAATAGCAGGTCCAAGAACAAGTTGCTAGCCGACGCCGCTGGAAGCGCTGGTCTCCCACCCCCACGACCCTGCAAGGACCTAACCTGTTATCTAGAGGCGGTAGTTTGGCGTACAAGTAATGAAGTCGGGTTTAAAACCCCGTCGTTAGACGTTCAGCTAAGTACCATTCTTCATTGTTCTTCGGCTTAAGATGTACCCCCAACTTGTCCCCCCCCCTTTCCACTTATTCGCAGAGACTTGATATTGGTGTGTCAATCAACCAATACATGCGCTCATTAGCGTGGTTGTTTTCGGTATTCCGCCAGCCGAATGCGTTCTCTCGTGCGCCTGTGAAGTATTTATTGGCATCGAGTGTTGCATGTGAGAATTCGATTTGGCGGCTAGCCAGCTGGCTGATAATAGAGCGACACAATTATGAGAAAGTTTTTTTGTTGTTGTTGTTTTGTACCCAAACTATATTACCTATTCATTTGAGCACAGTTTTGATAAAATGAAATTCGATTAAAGTTTCTTTAGTATATTTTGCATCTTAGATGCAAGACACCCACAGACACTGATTAGACTCACTAAAATTATGTACGTACGTGTCGTAAAAACTGCACCCACCAGGTTCACATAACAGTTCTGACCAAACTGACCAGATGTAACCCAAATTATTCTGTAACGAGTTTATTCGATAGAAACTATTCCCCCTTCCCAGATGGGACAGCGGTAAGTCTACGGAATTACGACTTTAAGACCTGGGGCTCGATTCTCGCGGTGGCTTTGTTTTAAAAAAGAACAACGAGATGTGAACGTACATCTTGGAGTTTTCTAAGGTTTAAATTAAGTTTAAAATCGGTCCGGCATGGCCAAGTGGTTAAGGCGCTCGACTCGTAATCTGAGGGTCTCGGATTCAGATCCCCGTCACATAAAACTTGCTCGCCCTTTCAGCCGTGGGGGCGTTATAATGTTACGGTCAATCCAACTATTCGTTCGTAAAAGAGTAGCAAAAGGGTTGACGATGGGTGGTGATGACTAGCTGCCTTCTGTTTAATCTTACAACGCTAAATTAGGGACGGACAACGTAGATTGCCCGAGTCTTGCTTTGCGCGAAACTCAAAACAAGTTTAAAAGTCTGTTCATGAAACAAACAAATCTAAAGATAATTTAGGAAACACTATACTATGAAATAAATTTAAGATAAATCGTAGTAATAAAAGGAAAAGATAATAATAATAATATCATCGAGTAGACGAACATTATTAATTGTTTGTTTTCTGTAAGTTCTGTCAGAATATTTTATCACCAAAAAATAGTGTTAAATGAATGAAGTGAATTTACGCTTTTATGTTATTCTTAAACGCCATATTTGAATTTTTTAGCATAAGAATAATAGAATGTATATGACTAAAAACACAACATTAGCCTTTCGATAATATAAAGAATATTCAACAAACTCAGTGCTTTCCATTAATAATTGAGCGTTAAGAAACAGCAATCGAGGGGGGGACAAGTTGCTAAGGGCACATGTCTCCAACTTTGACCCGGTAGCGAAGCACCGCCTTATTAAATGACGATTGTTTGTTTATTTTTGAATTTCGCGCAGAGCTACTCGAGGGCTATTTGCGCTAGCCGTCCCTAATTTTGCAGTGTAAGACAAGAGGGAAGGCAGCTAGTCATCACGACCCTCCGCCAACTTTTGGGCTACTATTTTATGAAAGGATAGTGGAATTGACCGTCACTATATAACGACCCCACGGCTGAAAGTGCGAGCATGTTTGGTGCGACCGAGACTCGAACCCGCGACCCTCGAATTACGAGTCGAGTGCTTCAACCATTGAATGACGAAAATAAGATATATAGCTGTCTTGAAAAGCCACAGTTTGAATTATCACGGTTAAAATAGGAGATAAGGTGTCCAATCATTAATGTCCCCATTTAAATTCAAATATGTTCTGATGTTTAACTAAGCACAGGGACTTCCACAGGGAGCGGCAAAAGGGGCACTTTTCCCTGGACAAAATGATAAACATTCTTTATCCAATCAGCATATGTATATGAATTTTTTTATTCACCCTGGGAACATTCCTGTTGACATCCTTGTTCACATACTTGAAACTTGACTGGTTAATGTAGTCTTTCGATTAATTTCTTGATTTTATAAATATTACAGCGTAAGAAAATTAATTTTGATGAACAAAAATTGCGTTTCAAAGGAAGTAGAAATTCCAAATCACTGGACGCTTTTATATTATTCTTAAACGCCATATTTGAATTTTTTTCGTAAGAATAACAGAATGTATATGACTAAAAACACAACATGAGCCTTTCGATAATATAAAATAATATTCAACAAACCTAGTGCTTCCCATTAATAATTTGAGCGTTAAGAAACAGCAATCGAGGAGGGGGGACAAGCTTCAGGTGATTCGTTAGGCTAAAACACCATAACTTTCAGATAAGACGTTAAACCTGCGATGATTAAACTTTTAGTGACCATTGTAAATAACTTTGGACAAAGCGTAAGGAAATTAATTTTGATGAACAAAAGTTTTGAAAGAAGTACAAATTCCAAATCAATGGACGATCAAAATCTTTACTACAGTAAGGTAATATTAGAACATTCGAGTCAACTAATGACAGTCCCTCACTAGTACAGCGGTAAGTCTAGGGATTTACAACGTTAAAATCAGGAGGTTCGATTCCCCTCGGTGGACTCGCCAGGTAGCCCGATTTGGTTTTACTATAAGAAAAACACATCCGATAAATACTTGTCAAATTCTTTTTTTTCTTCCTATTTGCAACCGGTGTTATCTATTTGTTTAAATTTCATAAAATAAACACACGCACTAACTTGAAATTTAGTATTTTGTTATATGACGAATATGTAGGCGTATTTAAACAACATACAACGTATTATTACAGAATATAACTTGTGTATATTTTGTGGGCGGCACATTACTGGAAAAGCAAGCGTAGAATTATAGTGGCGAAGAATAGAAGCTAGAAGTGACAAGAGAGAGAACAAAGTTGAGGGCGGTTTGTAAGAGGTCCCAGATCTATGTCCAGTTTAGGGGTTTTATCACGCAGCAGTTAATAGCTTTCGAAATGCCTGGGGGCAGATCCGGGCTAAAACATCGTTTTATCGTTTGACCTATCACTTCCAGTAGTCACGGTTCGGTTCCCGGTCAAAACACCTGCATAGCTTCTAGAAAAAAAGAGAGAAAAAGAAACTTAAACTAATTACGATGTTTGACAAGAGCGTGCTTCTGTGGGTGCAACATTAAACGTGTATTAACCAACCTTCAAAAGATCTCCCATAAAGTACACCTTGATCTGCATCAGTGACCTCTAATGTAGCTCAGAGATGAGGTGAAGAGGTTGTTAACATCTCGAGGATCAAAGCTGTTGCTTTGGTAACGGATCTGAAACACGCATAAAAAAATAACAACTCAATGTTAACGAGCTTCAGTTCCTGGGCAAAAATTAAAACAAAACCTTGAGCTAAAACAACTTCTTCAGATGGTTTCATAGACTGAGTTTTACTGACGGTAGAAAATCATTGGTTTAAAACATAAACAAATTACTAGACCAAAGATAACTTTTTTTCCAAAAATTCGTTAGGCTAAAACACCATAACTTTCAGATAAGACGTTAAACCTGCGATGATTAAACTTTTAGTAACCATTGCAAATAACTTTAGACAAAATAATTTAATAATCTAACTTTTAAAAAATTTAAATTACGTATACTTTATATTCATGTTTATAGGGTATTGAAACTTTGTTTGTTTTTGAATATCTCGCAAAGCTACTCAAGGACTATCTGCACTAGCCGTCCCTATAGAGGGAATCACCACCCACCGCCAACTCTTTGGCTACCCTTTTACTAACGATTAGTGGGATTGATCGTCAAATTATAACGCCTCCCACGGCTGAAAGGGCGAGCATGTTTGATGCGACGGGGATTCGAATCCGTGACTCTCAGATTGCGAGCGAACGCCTTAACCACCTGGTCATGCTGGGCCAGGGTATTAAAATGATTAAGGCATCAGTGTTTTTGTTTTCTGCTGTACACAAAAATACATTAAAGTACGGATTTATAAGTCTGTTCTTGATATTTATTGTAGATTATTGTGGTTAAAGAAGAAATAATAATCTTATAATTGTTTTTTGTTTTCGTGAGGAAAATCAAAGTTTTGCCAAGCTGAAGAAGCTATACTGAAAAATCAATTTCAAATTTTTCCTCTTGTGACTTCAATCAAAAGTCGTCTGGGTCAGCTGGTATCTCTTGTTAAGCAAAATCAAAAGTCGTCTGGGTCAGCTGGTATCTCTTGTTAAGCAAAATTATTTTACACCTGGTTGAGACGAGAGCCCTACCCCTCACCCAGGTCACCAACTTTCACTGAAGTAATATAAAGAAAATAACGCATCACTTTGTTTATCGTTTCGCATTGGACTGCATCTTAAGATCAACATAGCTGTTTATACCTACATAATATATGTCATAAATTATGTTGCGTAATTGAAACTTCTATTTGGGCTCTTCATGCTTTAACTAATTGAAGACGATAATACAATGTAACTCTTTCAATGTTATAAGTATTTAAACTGTAAAACGTGTTAATGAAAATAAATTAAAGTAAAATACATTTGTAATTAAAATAATGAGATAAGGCGTACATCATTCTGTATAGTGACCAGTGTATCAAACGCGTTTACTTATATCAGAAATTCTAATTTTGTGAAAGTACGTGGTTTCAGAATGTGTCTTAGCAGTATTTTTGTGAGTGGCTAACCTTTTATTTCAGTAAGTAAATAATATCAGCTACTACTAACTGTTTCATATCGCATACCATGTGATAAAAATCTAATTCTGGTGCAATAAATTAACTTAGTTTTAAAGAATCAGGGAAACATATATAAACATGTACTAGACTATATAAAACACATTACGAAGCATAAACATACATTACGGGTATCGAAACCATGTTGTTAGCGTTATAAGTTTTTCGATTTGCTACTGAGCCAGTAAAGGGCATAACTTTTTATAGCATATCTTATTAAAATTTTCTATAACTGAATATTACTTATTACAATTTCAATCAACTAAAGTGTAAGTCTAAGCATGTTTGTCAGTTTCTTTATAAGATAGGCCCGGCATGGCCAGGTGGTTAAGGCATTCGACTCTTACTCCAAGGATCGCGAGTTTAAATTCCCGTTACACCAAACATGCTCGTCCTTTCAGCCGTGGAGGCGTTAATACGTAACGGTCAATCACACTTTTCGTTGTTAAGAGTTGGCGGTGGATGGTGATGACTAGCTGCCTTCCCTCTAGTCTTACACTGCTAAATTAAGGACGACTAACGCAGATAGCACTCGAGTAGCTTTGCACGAATTTCAAAACAAACCAAACTTTATAAGATCAGGTATATTGAAATAAAAGATTTAAATAGAACGACAGTTGATACAATAATGCAGTTTAAATTATATTGTTGTTAAAAAGAAGCAGTTGTTTGTTTATGTATTTGGTGCCAAAGATGCGTATAATGTTTGAGTTTTTCATTAAAACACAATGAAAATTGAACAAAAAATAAGCTGATAGCAGCCACATCCACTACCTAAACTTTTCACGGTTTACAAATAAAAATGTTAGTTCTACAAAGTACCATATGAGGGCAGCAAAGTATAATAATACTCACTTTTATTCGAATTTCATTTTAGAAATAACACCCTAAGTTTACCAACTGGAAACCCTTTTCAACAACGTTAATTTGTACTTTTCCTGTGAAATAATGTTAAAATTTCCAATTATTAATGCATACGTGTATTGAAGTTCACAGTTTTCCAGAAGACAGTACCTATTCAGTAACGAAGAATATTTAATTATCCTACAGATTTTATTGGTGGGTAATATACGGTTTTACAGATAATAAATAAAAGCAGCTTTATTATAATAAACTCTCAAAATACAAAGGGATTTTAAAGATTTCTTTCGTGTTCAAATAGTAGGTTTCACAATGTAAAGTTAATTTTGGATAACAAATGTCATTTTTAATTTCACGCAAGATAATTAAGTTCCATCATGAACCTACTTTCCATTCGACACTGTAACCATTCTTAATGATATCAGTTGGTAGTAGTTTCGTATTCAATTATGGATGATATAGTAGATATCGCATCTTTAATGAAAAGCGGTGCTTAGATTTATAACGGATGTTAAAAGTTAAATGAGGAACAATGTTGTTGTTTTTTTAATTTCGCGCGCAACTACACGAGGGCTATCTACGATAGCCGTCCCTTTCATAGGAATACTGCTAAGTTAGGGAAGAGAGACAGTCATCACCACCCACCGTCAATTCTTGGGCTATTCTTTTATCAATGAATAGAGAGATTAACCGTTACTTTATAACCTATTTGCGGCTGAAAGGGCAAGCATAGCTGGTGTGACGGGGATTCGAACCCACCACCCTCAGAGTAGGAGTCGAGCGCCCTAATTACTTGACCGATGAACAATCCTCAGTTTTTATGAATATTGAACTATAATTACGTCATGTAAAACATCACAATAGAGGGTGTTCATTTCCGTGAGAAATTGCGGGAATTTCTAGAATAAAAAGTCATTTCACAACTGATATCTAATTTTTGAGTGACCAAATAAAGAACAAATAAGCTGTCAAGGTACTTTGCTAGTACTTATATTTTGCTCACGATCCTAGCAATACAGAATATGATTTTATAAACTGACTCAATATATATATATAAATATAGTTTAAGGTTTAACTCAAATATTTTAGGCCGACGAACTCCAGATGACGTTAACAAAACTATTCAAATAACACCTAATGTGTTGCATAATTTCAACCCTAATGTTGTTATTTCGAACTGCTCTGTATAGGAACTACCCCTAAAATATATTTTAGTTAAATACGTTTACCGTATTGTATTCACTAGGATGCATTCTATTTTAGTTTAAATTAGAATGTTTGGATCATTTGTGTCCAAAATGTTAGTTGTAATTGCCTCTCCTCGAATGGCGTGGTATTGAAAGGAGACAATTGAATGAGAGATCTAACGTATATGAACATAGATAACGACGTATAGAACAACAGGTTAATTATAAATAATAGTTCAGAACTACTCCTGTTTTCGGCGCTTGTTATTATCATGTTTACAAAGAAGAACCTAACTGAACACTGAATGCACGTTTATGTCATCCAAACGCTGGACATGGGTCACTGACTTGTCGATTCTCTTATTTTGCTTCTCTTGTGTGACTTTATTTTCTACACAAAGATTTAACACCTGTTCTCATGCATCCTTTAATACTTTTTAAAGGTCAGGGGCAGCTCGTTACCACAGGCTGTCGCTGTTTAAGTGGTCATTGTTTTTTTTTAATTATCGAGAGACATATTTGGTTCCGGGTCTTAATCAACTAGGATGTTCTTCGAAGAAAGAGTTATTGTTGAACGAGATAATGTGTACAAATCATCTTCTTTACCATACAATAGGACCATATAACATACTTAAAATAAACAATGTGTCGATAGAACAAGTTGTTGTTACAAGCACGCTATTTTTTATGTTATTGTCTCAGAGTGAATTTTTATCCTTAGACAAGTGGTATACATTTGTAAAGTAACTAAGTACGACGTTACCAACGCGACTAATATTTATTATTTGATTTTCTTTTCTTTTATTGCTTGCGTCTTACTCAAGTTGTTAAAAATATGATTAAATAAAAAACTCAAGTATTATTGGAATGAATAACCACACTGGGCTATCTGCAATGTCCAGCGTGGAAAATTGAACCCCGGATTTTAACGTTTTAAGTTTATATATATATATATATATAATACTGTCCTAGTGGGGGAAAGTAACGTTAGAAAAACGCTTTGACTACAAAAAAAAATTCAATAATCATATGTGTTTTTATTATTTGTTTGTCTTTGGATTTCGCGCAAAGCTACACGAGGGCTATTTGCGTTAGCTGTCCTTATTTTACCAGTGTAAGACTAGAGGGAAGACAACTATCTCGTGATCATCACCCACCGCCAGCTCTTGGACTACTTTTTTACCAACGAATAGTGGGATTATCTGTTACAATATAATTCCCCCACGGCTGAAAGGGCGAGCATGTTTGGTGCGACAGGGATTGGAATTCGAGCACCCCAGATTACGAGTCGAGCGCCTTAACCACCCCGCGATGCCCTGTCTGTTGTTTTATCCATTAACATCTATAATAATTTGTGTTTACTTCAAAAACTAACAAAAGTTTTATGTTATTTACACCTCATTGAAGATCCTTCATATAAATTTATCCTGATGAAAAATGTACCACGTTTATTAAATTAACATTAGTGAAGTAGAATAATCTTGATTCATAACTAACAAAATCTAGGTACTTAAACTGATTTATTAATACGTTTCTACTTAAAAAGTTTAATAAATTTTGTTTTTTATTTTATATTAATATATGTCTAAACTAATGTCCAATTTATAGAAAATCGTGAATACCATTTATACCTGCGTCATTAATAATGCATCATTTCTAGCCTTAACCTATAATATAACCTTAATACACCATCCAGTACGTATATACTTGTGTATACATATTCATAATTAGCCACAAAGTGTACGTACAATTTTATATATAATCATAGGTACGGAAGTACACGTTCACACAGTAATTTGTAAAATATTCGGACTATTAGTGTTATAGTGGTTCCAGCTCAGCACCATCCTAGTACGGTGTAGAAACGCCCTTGGCTTGAATAATTTCTCATATTCTACAAGCCACGCTCTCAGCTCCGTTGAGAAAAGTATGTAGTGCAGTTCTTGTTCCTTCATTGTATATATAACTCGGTTATTTGATGACGGATAAAAAGTTGAGGACGAACGACTCCTCTAGTTGTGCTATATGAGTTGTTGGCAATAACGTTTTAGTTATATTAAACCAAATGGGCAATATGTGTCCTGTGACAAGGATCGTTATTGTATTAAAATAACACTAGTTTGTAGATTAAAAAAATCGCCACGCTTTTTGGAAAGTTTTAATTAAAGACATATTTTGATCTACTGATATCCAGGTCTGGAGACATTCTAGAGGAAGTTCTCAAATACAGTGCTTCAACACAAACGATGACATCCTAGAGTAAGTCCTCCAATACACTTATCTCAGCCCATACCATCACATCCTAGAGTAAGTTCTCAGATACAGTAATTCGGCCTAAATCATGACATCCCATCACAGTTCTTTACATTAGGTATCAGTTGTTCATCTGCTGATCCTACGACTGTGTTTTTACCTATTGAGTTTTCTTGCGGAGCTGCTGGATGCGTCATTTCTACATTCGAGGGGTAACGAGATACATTAAACAGTGCACATGAACTACGAAGATACTCTCAACTACACTTATTTATCTGAATGTAGAGAAGGCAAACAAGTCACGTGCTATTTTACACATTGATACCCCTTCGTACAAAAAAAAAAATGTAAAATAAATGTGCTAATACCAATTTATAAGAGTGAAAGTAAGTGGTTGATATTAATTAGTAAGTGTGAGAGTAGGTAGTCTTCTGTGGCTTCCGGTTTTAAAGTACAAATTTATATAACATACGATTATATCTAAGCTGTGAATAATGATATAACCTATATAAATAGATAAAATAGAAGTATAAAAAACGTAACGTCAGTTCACTTTGGTTTTCGTTATTTATTTGAAAACTTGAATAATATTTTTAGTCTCTTTTTTTATTATAAAAGTGAGTGATGCTCGGAGGTCTTCTAATAATGCAAAATATGTTATCATATGGTTATGAGATTGTGACCTTTATCACTTTGTACAATTCTCTTCCAATTTATCTCTTTTTAACACTTAGTTATTTGTAAGATGTTTGTTTTTGCTGTTTTTTTTAAAAAATTCCGATTTCACTGAAGCAAACTGAAATCCAAAATAATGAGTGCTTATCTACAGTATCAACAATAGGATGGCATACAAGAGAGAACTATGTAAACCAAAATTGTTAGAAACATATTAGAAACTTTGCATGACACCATAAAAATTACAGCCCTTGGAAAATTATGTTCCATGTTTTATTTATGGATTTGTAAAACAAAGCTAGAGCGAACAGTTGGGGGAATTCTTTTCATAGCGCTTTCTAGGAATTCTAATGTGTTTAATCTCAGTAGCTTTGCGATCCGTCTCATTAATAAGGACCATCGCTCAAGGCAATCAATTAACTACAGATTTTACGATTAATATTCATAGAAAACGACTAAAGCAGTAGCCAGTCTCACAATAGGTTCGGTGTGCGTGATATTTGGAACCGCCTTTTGTCCACCCACTCCGCTTGGGGGCGCAGTCATTGCTAGTAAAATAAGCGCCCCCTCTGGGTCTCAGGAATGAATTAATATGCATAGCTCAGCTGGCATGCTAGCTTTCTGTTAATTAAACTGAAGAAGCCGTAGCTCAGGGGAGTCGTGAACTTCAAACCAGAGAAACCATCCGTAACTTTCACCAAAGTTAATTAGCCTACACTTGTCAAACGATAGGCCGCGCTTTGACATAAACTCTACTTATTGTGGCTTCTCTTTATACCATGAAAGTCATTCATTGCCAAAACGTTACAATAATTGATTTTTGATTACGCATAACTAAAAGCCATTTCATCACGTTCAAAAACCAAACATTAACATGTGTTTGAAGCCTTTATAAAGCCTAATTTGGTATTGCGATTACACCAAACAGCTCAATTGTTTTCAGTAATCATTACTGCTACATAATTTTGATCGATACAGATATTAAAAGTTAATAATTTTTTCTACATTACAGACAAATGCGTTGTTTTCTTTTGTTTTTTATAGTGAAGCTTGCTTGTTTTTGAATTTCGCGCAAAGGTACTCAAGGGCTATCTGCACTAGCCTTCCCTAATGTACAGTGTAAGACTAGAGGAAAGGCAACTATCATCACCATCCACCGCCAACTCTTAAAGGGCGAGCATGTTTGGTGCGACGGGGATTCAAATCTGCGACCCTCGGATTACCAGTCGAATGCCTTAACCACCTGGCCATGCTGGGCCTTATAGTGAAGCACATAACCACACAAGGGGATATCTGTACTCTGCTCAATACACGTTTGGAGCGGTATAAACTGCTGGTATAAACTGAGGAGGAGCAAATACATTAGTGTTTGTGTTTTACTTGTAAACAAAAGCAAGGAATATGTTAAATTACTCTCCTCCCCGAAATTTTATTTTAGGCCGTTGAATCATATTATAATGCATGAAGATAAAAACACAGAATACTTTCATAATTTTGGCAAGCGTTCCGATATGCAAAAGCTATATTTCAAATATAAGACACTAAGTTTTTTCCTGAGAATTAGAAGAACTATCAGAGATAACCTTTAACACAGACTAGTTAAATCAAGAAATATTTGTGAATTTGACTTAGCATTCTATGATATATTTAAGGCTTAATAACTACCACAGATTCTTTGAATAATGTGCGTTAGTGTGTTTTTCTTATAGCAAAGCCACATCGGACTGTCTGCTGAGCCCACCGAGGGGAATCGAACTCCTGATTTTAGCGTTGTAAGTCCGTAGACTTACCGCTGTACTAGCGGGGGGCAATGTGCGTTAGGGGTAAAATGATGTCTTACAGTTAGTTGATTATAAATATTATCAACACAGTACCTGCCAGATATGCTGTCCAAATGTGGACAAAAAAGAAACAGAAATACGCAAGTGATCAGAGAAGCAAAAATTTCTGTTCACAAACAATTTTTATGGCAATAAACAAAACCGTCTAGAGTTTTTTTTGTTTGTTAGAGAAATATAGTTTTCATACACGACAGGAACCAATCAAATAATAACGTCCTAAAACAGTTTAAATCCAGACTAGGTTTCAAATGCTATATCCTACCATCTTTATATAACCTACATCAATGACTATTCTAAATGATAAATACAAGGGAGAAAACTCCCAGCTCATACTAGGTTATTGTACAAGTAGCTTTTCATCACTTAAAATGATTTGCTCCACCCAAGGGAATATAAATAAGTACAAAATCAGACTACTATAATCTTCACAATATCTCTTGCTATGTTTAATATTTACTTAAGAAAAAGAATTGGCTCAGAGTTACGACCTTTGGAAATTTGTTTATAAGAATGTAATAAATGTATACTCAGAAGTTAAAATTATTATGAACAACTGTAACACAATGAAACAGTCTTTTTTAAATTTAATTAAATTATAAATGAATATATATATATATAGAAAACCCTCACCAGTACTGAGTATGTCAATATTTACTGTGTTTTGTTCTGCTTACAGGTTATTTAAAACTTTTTCTGCTTAGAAGTTTGTTCGTTTTTCCTTTTTTCTAATTACACTGGTGTAACTAGGATCTACATTATAGTGAGGAAATGTCCAAGCAATATACAACAGTACAATAACATTTTGTTGTTATCAGTTTGTTGATAAAAAAAAGCTCTACAATGAGCTATCTGTGTTTTCTTCACTATTAGTACGGAAAACCGTTTTTTAGCGTAGCAAACCTAAAAATATACTGATGAACCGCAAGGAGGCAAATGTTTGTTTGTTTCTTTTGAATTTCGTTCAAAGCCACACGAGTGCTATCTGTGCTAGCCGTCCCTAATTTAGCAGTGCAAGACTAAAGGGAAGGCAGCTAGTCATCACCACCCGCCGCCAACTCTTGGGCTACTCTTTTACCAACGAATAATGGGATTGACCATCAAATTATAACGCCCCCACGGCAGAAAGAGTGAGCATGTTTGGTGTGACGGGTTTCAAACCCGCAACCCTCAGATTACGAGTCGAGAATGAAAATGTAAGAATGTTAACTTTCGTTCTCAGTTTCATGTATTCTGACTTTACATTCCTGTCATGTCTTGACAAGATATAATAATATTAATAAGTGAAAAAACATCAAGCATAGGTGATTAGGGCGCTCGACTCACAATCTGAGGGTCGCGGGTTTGAAACCCGTCACATCAAACATGCTTGCCCTTTCAGCCACGGGGGCATTATAATGTAACGGTCGACCCATTATTCGTTGGTAAAAGAGTAGCCCAAGAGTTAGCGGTAGGTGGTGATGATTAATTGCCTTCCCTCTAGTCTTACCCTCCTAATTTAGGGACAGCTAGCGCAGATAGCTTTCGTGTGGCTTTGCACGAAATTAAAAATAACCAAAATAAAACCAAGCATAGGGACATATTCATGAGGAAAATGAAGTTAAAATTTTAAAGAACTAGAAATACATGTCTTTTCGCTGTTGTTTGTTTAAGTTTTGTTCTGTTAACATATTTTCTTTTGTAAAATCTGCATCACAATATGATGTTATAAATTTATATCACTTTTATAGGAGAAATAGTTTCAGAAACGATTTTTTTTCAGCAACAGCAATAGTATTCGTCTTCTAGGGGCTTTTCAAAGCTAAACGTGTTCTAAATAAATAATTTATGATTTTGAATATCGCAAAATGTTGAATAAAAAGAAAAAGACACAGACGGGGACTCTGTGCAGTGCGACAAGATTAAACTTGTTAAAAACAACAACAATAAAAATAATAATAAAAACACATAAAGTAGTGTTTAAACGTTTCCGGAAATCAAAGATAGTTTAGCTTTTCAATAAAGTTGTTTGACTAAAATTAATAGAATATTTATTACGTCTGTCTAATGATAAGATAACACATTACGTTATTAAATATACGCGATGGAAGGCATATGTAAGTTATAGGAATATACAAATTTATTACGCAATCAATAAAGCTTAATAACAAATTTGAATCGGTAAACAAGGCAAGACATTTTTCATGTAATATACAGAATTTATATGCCTTGCTGAATTACAAATAGTTTCGAAGGGAAATAAAATTCAATAAATAAGTTAAAGGATTGTCAAGATACTGTGTTTGTTAATTAATATTTGATTGATGTCATAAAAAATATTTGTGTGTTTACACTTATCCAGAGTTGAAGATATTGTACATTGCTGTTTATTACAGCCAGAATTGGAGATACAATACATTTATGCTGTGTACCTCAATTGGAGTTGGAAGTATAGTATATGTGCTGTTTCAATTTTCCATATTTGAAGGCATAATATATATATATGCTGTTTACCACACCTTTTATTTTTAGTAATAGCTATTTAATTACCACACTAATGCACATTTTAAAACTTTAAAACATATTACTCTGTGACCTGTGATTTCGAGCATAATACAAGCAAATCCACTGTAAGGGGGGAGACTATTGATCAGAAGATTGAAACCCCCACGACCATGTATTTTAAATGAACTTACTGGAAGGTTATAGATTTTAGGCAGTGAAAAGAATAATTACGAAACTGAATCCACTTTCTTAAAAAGAACAAAAACTATTTTGTAAGTTAGGTTTCACTGGATTACATGTACTGATGAGAACAGTTATATTTGTAATAACGTTAACATGTTAAATAGACATAAGTTACGTATCATTCCTAGACGAAAGTTTAATGTAATGGTAAGATGTTCTATTTCTTTTAAATATTACACCTTTTATCGTATACTAGCAATAAGAGCAATCTTGTCTCGCAGTTTGCTACTGTGGGCACTGATTTTTTTTATTATCTGAATTATCCCCGTTATATTGCTAGCTTTACGTAGATCTAAGAAGTCTAAAAACAAACATCCATCATTACAAATGGAAAACGATAATTCTCTGCTAACGATGTCAGTTAGTTTTTTTTTGGGAATATACACTGCTGGCCAAAATATGCATTTTGCATTGTTAGACTCAACCACTTATTTGGGTACAGCTTCGAAAGATGAAAACAAGAAAAGGGAAAATAAAAATAAAAAAGTTTTTTAGCATTTAATGGGAAAAATGTGAACACTATGAAATTAGCCTAAATACTAGCTGGTCAAAAGTTTAAGACCATACTGAAACGAAGCGTTAATTGGTGAACACGTAACGAAATTTAGTCATTTGTGTTCAAGCATTAGCGTTGTCAACATCTCCCACTGACATCTCCTGTGTTACATTGGGTAAAAACATGGCAAAGGCTAAAAAGTTGACACAGTTTGAACGTGGAAGAATTGTTGAGCTGCAAAAGCAAGGTCTTTCTCAACGTGCCATCGCTCTTGAGATTGGGCGTAGTAAAACTGCTGTTGCAAATTTCTTAAAAGACCCTGAGAGATACGAAACGAAAATTTGAATTGGTCGGCCCAAGAAAATTTCGCCGGCGTTGAGCAGGAGGATTCGACAGGTTGTCCAGCAAGACACCAACCGATCGTCGAACCAGATTAAGACCCTTACAAACGCAGAATGCAGCTCAAGAACAATAAGACGGCATCTACGAGAGAAAGGCTTTAAAATCCGTAAATGTCTTCAAAGGCCACGCCTCCTTCCACACCACGAAACAGCTCGTTAACCTTTGCTGAGAAGCACCAAACATGAAACATAGAAAAGTGGACGAAGGTTTTGTTCTCTGATGTGAAAAAATTTAACCTGGATGGTCCAGATGGCTTCCAACGTTACTGGAACGATCAGAATATCCCACCGGAGACATTTTCTACACGACACAGTGGATGAGGTTCCATCATGATCTGGGTTTGCTTTCTCTTTCCATGGAACAATGGAGCTTTAGGTTATACAGGAGTGTTAAATAGCAGCTGACCACATTGGCATGTTGGAGAGAGCATCTTTATTGACTGAAAGCCCTCGCTTGTGAGGAAATGATTGGATCTTTCAGCAGAACAACACTGCAATCCACAATGCCCGCAGGACAAAGGACTTTTTCATGGCGAACAGTGTGATTCTTTTGGACCATCTAGCGTGTTCGCCCGAACTGAACCCCATTGAAAATGTTTGGGGGTGGATAGCAAGGGACGTATATAGAAATGGACGTCAATTCCAAACAGTGCATGATCTTCGTGAAGCCAACTTCACTCTTGAAATAACATTCCAGCCAGCCTTCTGCAAACGCTTATATCGACCATTCCAAAACGAATGTTTGCAGTTATTCGCAATGACGGCCGTGTAACTCACCACTGAGATCTCTTGTTGGGCATTTCCTACCCTGTTTAGGACTTATTTTTGGTATGGTCTTAAACTTTTGACCAACAAGCATTTAGGCTAATTTCATAGTGTTCACATTTTCCCTATTAAATGCTAAAAAAGTTTTTTATTTTTATTTTAATCTTTCGAAGCTCTACTCAAATAAGTGTTTAAGTCTATCCACGCAAAATGCATATTTTTTTTTAAGTTCATTGACCTTAAGATTTTGACCACCAGTGTACTTCGCAGAGTACTCGATATTTTGTTTCAATTTTATACCTAAAATCAGACTACAAACAAACACTCTCCGTTTCACTGTCCTTTTATTCTTCTCAATAACGACCTTAACCTCAACTAGTCTGATGAAGGCTGGCACGTTTGTAAGTCAATAATGTTTATACCGTGTGACTGGCCCAGTTGGCAACCACTCAGGACAAGCGTTCGACTCTCAGATTGCTAGTTGAACTTTCTAACCATCAGGCTCCATTTTTTACAAACTATCCTAATAGGCAACTTTATATTGTAAGTTCATAATATAGTATTTCTTATGGATTCTGTAGCCTAATATACAGTAGACTGACCAGATAGCTTGTACCAGCTTTCTTATTAAGTAATAATAAGATTACAATAACTTTAACCAAATTCTTGTTCACTGTCAAACAATTTAAATTACATCTAATCTGAAACAAGCTGCTAAAAATGTGTATAGTAATAATAAAATTGAAATCATATATCCACGAAAAAATGTATTCTCAAGATGGCTGGTATGGATATAAACACTTTAATTAAAATAAAGTACAAGACAACGTTTCGATCTTCTTAGATCATCTTCAGGTTAACAAAGAGAGAGTTAATCTGAAGATGATCTAAAAAGGTCGAAGCAGCCGTACCAGCCATCTTTAGAATACGTAATTGAAATCAATACTCGACAAATTTCGATGCTCCCTCCCCCGATGAGACAGAGATAATTTTACAAACTTATAACGCTATCATCCAGAGTTTGTTTCCACGTGGTGGACAAAGCAGATATCCTAATGTGAATTTGTTATAAAACAAACATACTTTGATATAGACGATTTTCTTAGTCTGATCACACAGGTCTGCGAATTTAAACTCCATAATAACGGATTTTCCATAATTTTGAAAATTTTACAAATTGGGAATATTACTTGTTTTTTGAATTTTTTTGCGCAAAACTACACGAGGGCTATCTGCGCTAGCTGTCCTTAGTGTAAAACTAGAGGGAAGTCAGCTAGTCATCACCACCTTCCACCAACTCTTGGGCTACTATTTTACCAACGAATAGTGGGATTGACTGTCAGTTTATAACAGCCTCACGGCTGAAAAGGCAAGAATGTTTAGTGTGACGAGGATTTGAACCCGCGACCCTCAGATTAAGAGTCGAGTGTCGTAATTTAAAATAAAATATCGTAAATCACAGAAAACTTATCTAATAATCAGAGGTCGTCCCCCCTCACACACACACAGGCATACAAACTCAACTGTAAGTCGAAAGGCTTACAAAGTTGACAATAGGATTTCGATGTTAGTGGCAGATACATCATAGGTCACCCATTGTGTAGCTTTGCAAACCTTAGAGATCTTTCAGCTTCGCAATGACCAAACCACTGAGAATACAACCGAAATACACGAACGATGACAAACAACATAAATACGACTAGTAATACATGGATGAAACATGCAATATCAAAATAAAATATTTTTATTTGATTATATCTGATTGTTGCAACACTTATAACTTTCGTCGCGGAAGTTAAAAATGTTTTTTTGTTTTAAAAACAGAATAAAATGCTTCCAGAGGGCTCAATTACAGTCGCAACTGAAATTGTAAATGATGCGTATGTATGTATTATATGTAGTAGTTATGTAGTATCACCTTGAGAAACGCCCAAATAATGATTACTAGGGAGATTTTTAAATGCACTTAAGGTGCCACCAACTGGACGAAAAGATCGCCCACGATCAAAGTAAAATCAACGACGGAATTTCAAATTAGATCTGTAAAATAACGAACCCTTTGATCATATTTTTCGGTCTGTACTCCCTTGCCCATGTTAGATAAGACTGTTTTACTTCAAACAGTTTAATCTGTCCATTAGATAGTGTCATTTTGTTTTGCATTTGAACACCAAGAGTTTTTCTGAAGACCTTTGTTAGAAAACTTCCAGGATGTTTGATGTCAGTTCGATTAGATACAAAATAAAACACATAGCAAGATGGATACTTCATATAGGATTTGTTTGTGTGTTTGTTTTAGAAAGAAGCCATATTAAGTTGTCTGCTGGGACCACTGCGGAGGATCGAAAGTCAATTGTACGTCTTTAAACTTGCTGCTGTCCCAAGGGGTAATAGACCTCCTAAAGTAGATGCACATGTTCACATTTTTAATTATTCTCGCAATGATCAATAACTTTATAAAATAATTCACTTCCATCTAATCGATCGTTTATTTTAACATATTGAGACAGGTAAAAGTGTCTTCTAATGTTTCAGGCTGGATAGATAGCCACGCTTACTTTATGATAGATAATTTTCCTATCGAAATATCTATATTCTAAGAAATTACGTTGATTATTACAAGCGATTCTGAATTAAGACAGAGATTCACTAGTATGATTGCTAGATATTATAAGTCATTTTGAAACAAGACAGAACTTCGGTCATTAATCAGATGCCAGTACTAGTAATGCCTATTTCCCTCCTATCAAAAATTAACAGTAGCAACACTGTAAAATAAAGAAAGGACTTTGAATTACTGCACTGAACGGAGTTAGGGTGATGACTTATCCATATATGTGGTGGGGAATATGTGTGCATGAAAAGGCAACTCATGAAAATGTCAAATAAATGTGTTTTGTTTCAGAATACGAAATGTGTACCAGACAGGACTTACAAGTCTAATGATACATAAGTAATTCAGATAAGGAGAGCTATAGAAAACAATTGTTAGTAGTAATGAGTAAGTAATTGTATCCTGTGATCTCACCATTTAGGTCATGCAATGACAACTTCGGGGTCATGTTTTACGAAATTTCTGTTATCATGTACAATAGATCCAAACATTTCATTTACATGGATAACAGCGGAGAAAACATCTCATATCAAAAACTACTAAAACTGCTCTGTAACAATAATTGTTATAGGCATAAATGCAGGTGATGTAGTAGTTAATAGTATTAATAAATGGTGATAAACAGCTAATAGCTGTATTCAAAGTACTACCGAAATGTGACAAATTAGAGTAAGTTGGCTTCATTGTCAACAATGGTTGCTCCTCGTGAACAACTTTTCTGAAGTTTATTCATAAATGAGTCTGTAGTACGCAGCCGCTGACATACATTTCCAATAATCTGATGTGAAAGATGACATTCATCTAAAAATCGTTCTGCTTACAATGTGACAGCAGTCTAGTCATTTTAAGGAGATTATCCATTAATTAGAACCACGTTAAACTGTTATCCAACTGAATGGTGTGTGTTTAGTTAGATCATTTGGAATTAGCTAAAGCATTATTGCTGTGTGATATTTCATGTAGGGTACTTGTATTTTGATACCTTTTTAAGAGTTTAGGGATTCAAGAGGAAATTATAAGCTTATGAAAGTTTCTAACCACACACCACAAACCATGGTTTGTGTAATAATCTTTACTACGGTCGGATTTCTATCTTGTATAGCACATCTCCATATGTATGGAAAAGATGCATTTTTTTCTGTAGCTATTATATATACTACATGACTGTGATAATTTTTGTTTTAATGTGTTTCATCTATTATTGGCTAAGCTTTTTCCAATTAGCCTTTCTGGGTTTATGATACTTATTTACGAAGTTGGTGAAAGACGTAACCTTGAAAACAGCATTGAGTGACCTCAAAAACATTATTAAATATATAGGCCTATAATATATTATTTCTTACCATTAACAATTATTTTTCATAAATCTAATTTACCACTGAATTAGCCCAGCATGGCCAAGTGGATAAGGCACTCGACTCCTAATCCGAGGATCCTGGTTTCGCATCCCCGCCACACCAAATATGCTCGTCGTTTCAGCTGTGGGGGCATTGTAAAGTTACGGTCAATCCCACTATTCGTTGGCAAAAGTGATGCCAAACAGTTGACGGTGGGTGGTGATGAGTAGCTACCTTCCCTCTAGTGTTACACTGCTAAATTAGGGACGGCTAGCACAGATAGTCCTCGTGCAGCTTTGCGCGAAATTCAAAACAAACCAACCGAATACCACTGAATTATGTTTGGTTTGAAGGAGATTCGAACCCACGACACTCAGCTTGCAAGCCGAACTACCTTACTCTGCTATCAATATTTGTAAAAACCAACTAAAGCATCTAAAGCCCCACCGTAAGCATTTGCATAAAACGGCGATATTCCAGACCATTAAAATTAGACATGTCTTGGAATGTAATGAGAATTTTACTCTATTTAGTCGAATTTATGTTGATTATCAATTAGGAATTAATCTTAATTCTAGAATAAAGTAACAGATGTCAGCAATATCACTGCTTTTTAAAAGTGAAAGTTTTAAATGAAGCAAAAACTTATTTTAAAGTATTTAGATTTTAAAAAATTACGTGATTACTTACCTGGCCATACATAGTTCTACGTCAATTGAAAGATATGCGCTTTGTTTGTTTTTGAATTTCGAGCAAAGCTACTCGAGGGTTATCTGCACTAGCCGTCCCTAATTTAGTAGTGTCAAATTAGACAGAAGGTAGCTAGTTGTCACCACCCACCACCGACTCTTTGGTTATTCTTTTACGAACGAATAGTGGGATTGATTATCACGTTATAACGTGGTGTAATGACGGGGATTCGAACTACTGACCCTCCGATTACGAGTCTAGCGCCCTAACCACCTGGCCATGCCGGGCCGTCTTTGGGCTTTCCAACATATCAGTGTAATTATGAACTTGGTGTTAATTAATAGGTAATACTTTTAGAATATTTTAAAGTAACATTAATTTTGATTATATTATTTTAATGTTTATAATTTAATTTCAATTTAAGTATGATTTTTATCGTTTTCCTTTTTAATTGTTGTTGTTCAGAAGTGGAGCTTTTATCAATAGATAGGTGGTTTTACCGTGTATCCTAATTTTTTAATTTAGATGTTTATTTGCTAGAGCGAGCTTGTCATAACATGACGCCCCCCGCTAGTATAGCGGTATGTCTCCGGATTTACAACGCTAAAATCAGGGGTTCGATTCCCCGGTGGGCTGAGCAGATAGCCCTATGTGGCTTTGCTATAAGAAAAACACACACAAACACATAACATGATTATGATAAAACACCTAGAACTTTCATGAAAATTAGGTCTTCTAGAATTTTCAAGCTCCTTGTATTATATAGAAAATTAGATTGTATATAAATGCCAGACATAGTGAGTCAGTCATTCATTTAATGAGCTCAGCACAATATCTATCAGTGAATTAAATATATTCAGTTAAAAAGTGAATCAGTCAGTGGGCATGTTCCTGAATGAATAGGGAAGAAATCCTACGTTTATTAATAATTTAGTTTAAATTTTTCCATTGAAACATTATTTATGAAGTTAGGTCTACTGGTGAACGTAGGCTGTAAGAAACGTTATTGAAGAAATTAATTAACTTGTAATGGTACATTGACTGTACTTCGTATTAGTTTCACCAAGTATTGTAAAAATAAAAAACGCAACAATAGAACATGTTCCAGCAGTATTCCCGGTCCCACCAAACATGCTTGCCCTTTCAGCCGTAGGAGCATTATAATGTTACGGTCATTCCCACTATTCGTTGGTAAAAGAGTAGGCCAAGAGTTGGCGGTGGGTGGTGATGACTAGCTGCCTTCCCTCTTGTCTAACGCTGCTAAATTAGGGACGACTAGCGCAGATAGCCCTTCAGTAGCTTTGCGCGAAATTAAAAAAAACAAACAAACAATCGAGCAGTATCAGTGTGTGTGTGGAGGTTTTTAATTTTTATTTTAGGATATACACTAGATTATGGGATATTAATCTATTTAAAAGATCCTTACGTAAATCAAACAGATTTTCAAAGAACATTAATATTTTGATTCCTCCACGATATACAGTTCTTCACAAATTAGGGTATATGATTACCAATTGAATAACGTAATCAAGCCCCCTTTTCGTTTGATTTAAGTTTGTTTGTTTTGGAATTTCGCACAAAGCTACTCGAGGGCTATCTGTGCTAGCCGTCCCTAATTTAACAATGTAAGATTAGAGGGAAGGCAGCTAGTCATCACCACCCACCGCCAACTCTTGGGCTACTCTTTTACAAACGAAAAGTGGGATTGACCGTCACATTATAACGCCCACACGGCTGTGAGGGCGAGCATGTTTGGCGCGACTCGGGCGCGAACCCGCGACCCTCAGATCACGAGTCGCACGCCTTAACATGCTTGGCCATGCCGAGCCAGCGTTGGACGGTGTTATTGGCGATTATGACACCATCCAACTTGATTGTTTTTGTAGCTTTTCGCTGGCTATTGACCTTTTTAATTTTACTTAATATTTCAACTGCTTCATGGACATTGTTTCACTTTTTCTAAAATTGTACTTGTTTATGCCGTTTTAAAGATTGTTGGGGCAGACAAGCTATTTGCTTTGCGCCATAAAGCCCCAAACCAACCAAAACAACCGTTATAAGCAATATAGTTGGATTATAATAAGTAAAATGGTTTTAACATTATTTAGAATAACTCATGCTCATTATTAGATATATACGTCTATTTCTGATTTACATAAATAATTTTCTTTTATTATCAATGCGCAATCTAAATAGTGCTAAATCATTCAAGTGATAATACAGAACTATTATTATATTTGTCTGGAGATAAATTTAAAAAGACAAGTTTGCTCAGTTACTTTGTGAATAAAGCCAAGAGACGAGAGGGGGTGTTTTTGGATGTTGTTTTAGTTTTGGCAAAAATTGACTCATATTCTTAAGATAATTTGTAAAAGATTTGTTATTTTGTTATTTTTCCCTTACATCCTCGCAAATGTTACTCTTAAGCCTAATGTTTAAGAACCGGTTGTGTTAGTCGTTGTATTTTTATCACTAGTTTGTCTTTACGATAAAATAACAAAGCCTATCTCTAATTATATAAATCTTTACAAGAAGCGACAATAACCAGTTCTAGAAGTATATGTAATGTTAATAATACAATGTATCTAGACTGATTTCTATTGTAATCTACCTATGATTATAATATGTAACACAAATTTTGTTCCTGGATAGTATATGTTACTTCTTAATTGGTTATGTTGTAAAAGTACAGAAAATGGCCATTATTCCCTTCAAACTTTGCTTTTGTGACCTGGATAATGAAATTAACCTATTTTCTACTAAACACAGGCAAATTTGCACATTTTGATTTACATAAGGTCTGAATAAAACAACATATGAATCAAGATTTACATGTATTTATACTAAAGGTATACAAAAATGTTTAGAAGTGAGTAGTTTTTTGAGATTTGCGACGGTAATGTAAATCACTTTCACATATCAGGCCCCAAATATAGTCTTTCGTAATGTTTTCACTATACATTTCTGGGTAGCAGCTTCCAAAGTTCAGTAAATCTTGGTGGAAGCGCTTGTCTTACTTCTCTGAGTATGCTCCCATGTTCTCGCTAAATTTATCAAGATGAGTGTTAAGGATGTGGATTTTCAGGAACATCCTGCAGCTTATTTTGCCATAGTTCTACACCAAAGCCATAACAAGTTCCACATAACTTTTGGCCTTCTGATTGCCCAAGAAGCCGAACCACTGCGACAAAGCTGTCCAAAGCTTTTTTCCTTCATACTGAGCTTGCTGGGGAATTCTGTGCACTCCAGGATCTTCTTTATTTGTGGTCCAACGAAGACACCAGCTTTGACCTTTGCCCCAGACAGCTTAGAGAAGAAGTCTCGAAGTTACTTGAAGGCTGCAGACGTCTTATCAAGAGCTGTGACAATTTGTTTCATAAGACCCAATTTTATGTGCAATGGTGGGAACAACACCTTCTGGAGGTCCGCTAATGGCTCACACTTTACATTGTGCCTCTTCACAGAGAACTCGGTCCATTGTGTCCAGTGCTTCCTGTTTTAGTGCGCTGCGGTGTCCCTGCTGTCTCAAAGGCAAAGATTACAGGGAAATTTGGTAAAGCTTCCTTGGAGACCCATCAGGAATGCCACCATTTTGAAGCTTCCGATAACCTCTCAACCATTCTCATCATACTTCAAGGCTTCTAGCAAGGTCTTGACGTCGTTGTATTCCTTTCTGAGGTGCACCGAATGAGCCAGGGGAAGAGACGGATACTTATTCCCGTTATGGAGCAGCACGGCTTTGAGGCTTTTGGATGAGCTATCAATAAAGAGGCGCCACTCGTTCGGGTTACAGATAATTCCAATTGCCTCGCACAGATCGGAAACATTGTGGCAGAAGTAGAGTCCATCTTGATGAGTTCTATAACATTCTAGAAAATTCTCGTAAGTTTGAGAAAATTTTCTATCAGCTACTCAGCACTGAATCTACTTGGAATGTTCTGGAAAATGGATAAATTTGAAAATTTCATTACCCAGGTCACAAAAGCAAAGTTCTTAGAGAAAAATAGTTTTTTTCCATATACTTTAGGCGTAAGCAATTGGGAAATAACACTTTCTTCCCAGGAACAAGAAAAAGTAAAAATGTTGTTACATAGCGTTATAGGCTGAAATTAAACTAATTTAACTAAGTTAACTCTTAAAACAAGTAGAAACAATAAATTATATTTAGATTGTATTTGTTTAATAAAACAATGCACTTAACCTGTTTTAACATTTAGTTCTGTGTAAAAACAAACTAGTGATAAATAAATATTATAACTGGTCCTTAACTGTTAGGCTTAACAGTAATAGTTGTGTGGGTATAAAAAAAAGATGTATTTAGGAAACATAAACATAAAATTAGTTAAATTCTTGATACAAATCAAACATCTTTTTACAAAAACTATTTCAGTAATTGTACTGGGCTTTGAAAATCATCTGAATATTTGTTCAGTAAAAACTTGTTCTTCATACTGAAGTAACGAAATATGAACTTGACTGTTACTTTTGATGAATAAATCTACTCGATGAATCTAAGAATAAAAAAATAAACAAAGTTATAGGCGTTTTGATGACATAAACAGAATTATCGTCGTATTTAATTTCATATATAGAAACCTAACCTTTACGTTTTTAGACAATAAAAATATGTCACCCTCTGGGATAGCGGTAAGTCTTCAGATTTACAATGCTAAAATCAGGGCTGTGATTCCCCTCGGTGGACTCAGCAGATAGCCTGATGAGGCTTTGCTATGAGAAAAAACACTTACACAGTAAAAAAAAAAAAACATATATATATAATTATCATAGCTTTTAATAGTACGCAAAAACAATTTTTACACTTTTGAAAACTGGTTAATTTGTGACATTGAGTATTATTATCTATATAATTCGTATGGAAAATTTTAAATTGTTCAACATTTATCTATTTTGCCTATGGTCTAGCACCTTTATTTGAATATTAGTTACGAACATAATATGCCATCAAATGATCAAATAATGCTAAGTACTTTCCAATATCAAAATAAGCTATACTGAAAAAAAAAAAGAGATAGAGAAAACCAATCCAATTAGTATGGAAAATAGAGTGTTTCATATGTTTAGAAAAACGAAATAAATCTACTGTATCGCAAGTCACTAGAAATTTAATTTGTCGCCGAAAAGGAACGCCCTATCAATTGAAACTTCTGTGGTACCGAAAGCGAAATCGAGTTAAGTTGAATCCCACAATATAGATAACACTGTTTCTGCACTGAGTTTGAATGCAGATTAGGAAGGGGCTTTTAAAAATTAACAGTAGAAAAAACACACACACTCTCTGAGTCAATTCTTGGCTAGAAACGTAACAATGTAGTAAAAATAACTAGCAATTAAAAAATACCTGCGAACCCTATTTTGTGGTAATGACTTAACGTCAACTTCATGAAGAACGTGACTTAAAGAGACAGCGAAAAAAAAACTATTGAAATAACGCAGAGGCATCTGGGACGGTCCAATGTGTCATGCCCAACGTTATAAACTTTCAGTAAAATTACTTCTCATTTTGAAAGGCAGAGTAGACAAGTTCGCTATAAATCATTTTCAGGGAGCTTTGAACATCTGGAGTAAATTTCTCATAGTTAAAGAGATAAATAACCACAGTTAACAAACACCTTTCAAAGTTTACAGTATATTCCATATAGACAATAACCAATGATGCCAAACTATCCATCTCGCGTTAATAAAGATAGTGATGGCTGTCTCAGTAAGAACAGATAAAAGTTTATTCAAAAAGTAAATTGGGAAACGTGTCATGTTTTGAAACTACAGATCATCAAATCTCTATTAGATAGTGAATAGTACCGTTAGAAAGTTGATACATGAAAGAAGCGCTGTCCGCCGATGGGACAGCGGTAAGTCTTCGGATTTACAATGCTAAAAACAGGGGTTCGATTTCACTCGGTGAACCAAACAGATAGCCCGATATGGCTTTGTTGTAAAACCACACACCTAAATGAGGGACTATATACGTTTGTTTGTTTAGAATTAAGTACAAAGCTACACAACGGGCTAACTGTGATCGCCCACCACCGGTATCGAAACCCGGTTTTAACGGTGTGAGTCCGCTGACATTCCTCTGTGCCACTAGAACGACTATATACGTCTTCAGAATAAGATATTCCATTGTACTTCTTATATCTTTAATATTCTTTCGCTACTATAATATTTACGTTTTGAGATACTTTAATAATTTTTTTCTAATTTATCTATTTTTCATGTAGATTAAAGAATTCTCGCTTGTTTAATTTTCAGTCAAAGTTCTGAATATGTAACAGAATTAACTGTTTTAATGTCAATATTTTATCTTTTTATAACGTTATTTCTACGAATCCTCTCCTACCAATGGCAAAGTGAAATGTCTGCGGACTTACACTCTTAAGAGCTGGGTTTCGATACCCCTGGTGGGCAGAGTACAAATAACCCTCTCTTAGGTTGGTGCTTAAGTACAAAACAAAAAATTTATATGATAAACAGCAAATTTTTTTAGGGTTAAGAATAACTTGCATATTTGTAAATATATGAAAATTACTTGATGTTATTGATCATAACATGAACAAATACTGAAGTATAATATGCAGTTCAATGTGATTATTGGAATGTATTAACATGTTTAACATTGCTCATGGAATACCATTAGCAAATAGAATAAAAACAAACAGTGCCCCGAGGAAATCTTAACTCCAAGGATATAGAAGCTTGTTCTTCCACTCTTGAAAGGCCCGGCATGGCCAAGTGGTTAAGGCACTCAACTTGAAATTTGAGGGTCGCGTGTTCGAATCCCCCTCACACCAAACATGCTCGCTCTTTCAACCGTGGGGCATTATAATATGATGGTCAATCCCACTATTCATTGGTAGCCCAAAAGTTGGCAGTGGGTGGTGGTGATGACTAGCTGCCTTCCCTCTCATTTTACAGTGCTAAATTAGGGACGGCTAACGCAGATAGCCATCGTGTAGGTTTGCGAGAAATTCAAAACCAAACCTCTATAGAATAAAGTTATTTATTTATCTGATTAAATTCTGTAGTAATTAAATGCCGTGAATAAATTAATATATATTATTCTATTATGCCACCTTTGTTTCACTATTTAAAAACAAACGCACCTGTAAAATGTTTATGATAATTATTCAACGTGTTATTGTCTTTATAACAATTAATAATACTTTCTTCAAAAGTGTTAGTTAAACATCTTGTGCTTACCAGAGGTCAATAATTTAACCTTCATTAGGTTTTTGAATTATGACGACTAAAGTTGTTGTACGACAAACAGGAAAATATCCAGATTTAAACTGTAATATAAAAAAAATGTATAAGTTTTTCTTAAAATTTATCTATTTGTGACTCCAAATAATTATATTATATTTTTCAATTATGTTCGACAAACTAACGCGATTCACATGAGTTTTCATTCAGCCAAAGGCCGTATGTTTAATATATGGATTTTGTGGAAAATAACTTTAATTTAATCAGGACGACCTTTTCGGTAAACTTTATTGTAATTTGTAGGGTATAATTGAAATAAATATCAGTGTCAATTATTTCAGTAGTATTAAAAAATAATTAGCGAATTAGTATTAATGTCATATTTAATGAATGTTGCTAAACCTAATGCATGTTTTCGATAATCTCCATCATCAGTGGACTCAGCAGATAGCCTGATATGGCTTTGCTATAAAAAAAACACACGCACAACCTCCATCATTCCTGTATAGAGTTAACTGTTGACTCGAAAATTGTCTTTTTTACTAACTAAATTAAATGAGATTTATCGTTATTGGTATAATACTTTAATTCGTCATTTAGTCTAATAAACCAGCTTGCCAACATACAGAACTTACACATCCTGTAAAAATTCTGACTGTTTTTTTTCTAAATAATTTATTCACATTTTATGACTTTTTGATATGTTAATTGATGATGTAATTTAATCACAATCTGAGTCGCAAAAAAATTTCATAATATCACTTTCTTTGATTTCGTATCTCGTAATTTAATCAGCGTTTATAGATAATAAATATAAGTTTATGCTATTTTAAGTCATTTGAAGTCTATAAAACAATATATTTTAAAGTATCTTTTGGCTGGGGTAACACTTAAGCATAAGAATGAAAAGTGGAAGAAACTTTATTATAATTATACTTTTATAATATAACTCCTTTCATTATCCATTCAAGCCGTCTTCAAACTTTATTTTTGGAAAAGTGGGTTCCTTACCATTAAATTATCCCTGATCGTTGACGGGCCTCTCAATTTGGCTTTTTCCTTTTTATATTGAATGTTTCCCAATGAAAAGCAATAGGTTTACAAACTCACAATGCCAAAATTCGGAGTTCGATTCCCATAGTGCTCTGAAACAGAAGAACAAATTTAAATCTGACATAAGTTATAATTCTTGCTGAAACTATCTCCACAATTAATACACATTGTTTGTGATCTCTTGGAAATCTACACACACTTTCTGAAACTTATGCATCGTACATCCCAAATCTTGGCATTTGTAACTCTTGCTTATAACACCCTCAAATGTTAAGATATACAAATATTTAATAGTGAGCCCATTTTTAGTCTAACGCTTCGCTGTATCTTTCTTTGTCAAAAGTATTTCTGTAAAAGTAGTAAATTTATAAGTTATTTTGCCTACAATCCTTTCAGATTTTTACTTCTTATTTAAAATATCAAGTCTTCATTTATGTTTTCTGATGTATATACTACAGTTTAAATTTTCATCCAAAATAAACTTTAATTTTGCATCGAACACGGTATTCTTGGTGAAAATTTCCACTGGCCATGTAGTTCGATGTGTCAACTTCCCATTGACTGTGGCAAGCCCATGTGTGGACTTATAACGTAAAAAAAATCGACTTTCGATATCGGTGGTTGGCAGTGCATAGATAGCCCACTGATGTTTTAACTGATATCTTATTTTAATAAACACACTATTATTCTTCACTATTATGACTGCACTTGTTTCGGCATCTGAAAAACAAATCCACTTCAGATTTTGAATTGTAAAACTTTGGAAAAAAGTTCAAGTTATAACTATTAATGGAGGTTGGTCCGTATTGTCTTTTTATCTTGTTTTATTCTTCTTAAGTGTTTAGAAACACTAGTATCATTAATCGTATTAAGCCTAACAAATAGTTTTAGGCTTAACAGAAATTCATAATCTTTTGCCCTATTATGTCACCCAACGGGACAGCGCGGTTTTACATCGCTTAAATTGGTATTTGATTCTCTGCTGTGAACAAAGCAGATAACTCAGTGGGGCTTTGTTCTAAAACAAACAAATAAGACAAAGTTATATAATTAGTTTGAGTTTTCTTTAATCCTAAAATTTATTGACATAAAACAGTATAACACTGGAATTACAAACTAAGCATGAAAGTTTCAAGACAAAGAAAATTAGGGCTAATTATCTACTATATGACAAAAGAAGACATCGGTTCGTAATTCATGGTTAACGAGTTTGATTTGTCTTGAATTTCGCACAAAGCTATACGAGGGCTATATACGCTAGCCGTCTCTCATTCAGCAGTGAAAGGCTATAACAGAAGGCAGCTAGTCATCACAACCAACTCTTGGGCTACTCCTTTTACCAACGAAAAGTGGGATTGATTGTAACTTTACAACGCTTCCACGAGTGGATCGGGGATTCGAACTCACGACCATCAGATTACATAGTTAACTGCACAGCGATTCTTTGTCACTTTTGGTGTAGCTTTCAATTATGGTCGCGTTCTGACAATATTTCACCTACAAAATTCAGTCAAGTGGATCTTGAAAGGGTTTCTGAGGGTTGTGATCCTAATACACAAATTGCCATTGAATTGTATGGGATGAGGATCTATCTTAGCAATTTGGAACGCCGTCCAAAAGAATTTGTAAGGGCCCATTAAAAAAAAAAAGTAAATAAAGAAACAGTTTTATTTAAATGTCGTATCATGTTGTACAACATAAGAGACTGTTTGTCTTGTTTCTACTCATAAAAATAACCCGTCATTTGTTAAATACTAATTCATTCTAGAAAGAGGATATAATTACACCATCTTTTCATCTTTGATTACATTTTGAAGATACTTTTATTAGGATGAAAATGAAAACATAAAAAACAAACATTTAAAAATAAGGCACAGACGTAAATATGGGAAGAGAAATATTTGTTTTTATTTAGTTTGTTTATTTGTAGTTAAGCATAAAGCTATACAGTGAGCTATCTGTGTTGTGCTCACCACGGATATCCAAAGACAGATTTTAACGTTACAAGTCTGCAGAATTGCTGTTACCACAGAGAAGGGAGGGGGGCAAAGAGTAAGATGTGTCTCAATAAGAGGGGCAGTCAAAAAGCATGACCATACAGCGACCGGGAAACATTTAAATATATTTAATTTTTCTAAGAATTTTTCAAAGTAATTAATTTCTTGTCTCTAACCATCATGTAGAACAATCATACTCATTTATCTTTAGTTCTAGGCTCTCATTATTTCCAAATTAGTCGTTTGGTATTCAAATAAACAAAAAGTCAGAATAAGAAAATACACCATGTGAGAAAAACACAGTTTGAAGAACAATTAATCATACTTGTTTGTTTGAAGCTAAACGCAAAGCTACACAATGGGCTATTTGTGCTCTGATCACCACAAGTATCGAAGCTCAGTTTCGAGGGTTGTACGTCAGCAGACATACCACTGTGCTACTGGGGAAAACATTGATGATCCTATATTATATGATAACTTTGGCTTCTGCAGGCATAGTTTTGTTCATTATGTCGAACCCTGGCATGGCGTTAGCTTCACTAGGGAAGATAACTTGTAACTATGGAATACGACACTAGGACTAAAAATTAAAACAATCCTTTTTATTAATTTAAATTCAGCTAACAAAGTGGAAATGTTTACAGTAATAATCAGTACTTAATTTATAAGAGGAAAAAAAAGATACCTGACCTCCTGCTGAAATGAAACTGGAGGAAGAGTAGAATATGTAAATCACATATCAGTGTAAAATCAGTGAATCGGTCTCAAAATTAATTATAACGTTTCCATCTTTACCTGAAAAAAATCAATATAGAAAAGATACAGCATACATTCAACGCTGGGAGTAATCAAAACGTAACAAACAAGACATTTAAAAATGTTTACAGTTAAAGAAACTTATTTTTTCTTGCTTTTATGTATAAAAAACAAATTGCAAATATTTTTTGTACAATTTCATGCTTAATCGAAATTCGTGTTACTTCGGTCATGCCTTTTCCCAAATGACACAGCGGAATGTCCACGGACTTACACAGCCAGAAACCGAGTTTCGATATTCGTGGTGGGCAGACCACGTTAGCCCATTGTGCAGCTTTGTGCTTGATTTCAAACAAACAAACAAACAAACTTTGTATTGATGTCCTTTGTATTGATGTGTGTTGTGATTTATACATGGAGTGGAAATAAACCTGACTCCCTTGGATATACTGTCAATTTGTTTTATTTTTATTAGATAACATAAAAAAATATAAAATTACATGATTTAAGAATGCACTCGACAAAACCTGTTCAAATATTATTTTTTATGATTTAGAAAGAATTAGCTACTGATAAAATTCATTTCAAATCTACAGTCATGTGAAAAAGTTAGGACACCATATGAAAGCCTGTGTATTTTTGTAACATTTTTGGATAGATAGATATTTAATCTCAATTTTTACAATACTGAGATATTATAGGAATATAACTAAACAATTAAAACTGAAAAAAACACTTTTCAATATCTTCTGTAAATGTAAACTACAAAAATGCATATTCTAACTGAGGAAAAAGTTAGGACACCTCCACCTTTATTCCCACTTAAAATGGCTCAACTCACACACAGGTGTATCACACCAGGTGCACATGATTAGAAGATCGTTACTCAGCATTTTGAATGGGGCTTGCCCTATTTAAACCTCAGACATTTAGTTTGGTGTGCTCCTGACTGTTGAAGTGAGAGTGAGCATCATGGTGAGAGCAAAAGAGCTGTCTGAGGCCTTCAGAAAGAAAATTGTAGCAGCTTATGAGTCTGGTAAGGGATTGAAAAATATCCCAAAAGAGTTGGAAATTAGCCATTCCACTGTCCGGAAAATAGTTAACAAGTGGAGGGTTTTTAAACAACTGCCAACATGCCCAGGTCTGGTCGTCCAAGGAAGTTCACCCCGAGAGCAGACCGCAAGAAGCTAAATGAGGTCTCCAAGCACCCTAACATGTAATCACGGGACCTACAGCAGGCTCTGGCTACTGTTGATGTGAAATTGCATGCCTCTACAATCAGAAAGAGACTGCACAAGTTTTAACTTGCGTCGGAGGTGTGCAAGGAGGAAACCTTTGCTTTTTAAGAGAAACATCAAGGCCAGACTAAAGCTTGCCAGAGAGAATGTAGACAAAGACCAGGACTTCTGGAATAATGTTCTTTGGACAGATGAGCCCAAAATTGAATTATTTGGACACCAGAACAGAAGACATGTTTAGCGTAAACCAAATACAGCATTCCAGGAAAAGATCCTCATACCAAATGTGAAGCATGGAGGTGGAAGTGTCATGGTTTGGGGTTGCTTTGCTGCAGCATGACCTGGACAGCTCACAATCATAGAATCCACCATGAATTCTACTGTGTATCAGAGGGTGCTTGAGGATCATGTGAGACCATCTGTACGAAAATGAAAGCTGAAGCAGAACTGGACCCTGCAACACGACAATGACCCAAAACATACCAGTAAATCCACCAAGGACTGGCTGAAAACTAAGAAATGGAGAGTCCTGAAATGGCCGAGTCAAAGCCCAGATCTTAATCCCATTGAGATGTTGTGGGGTAACTTGAAACGGGCTGTACATGCAAGAAACCCCTCAAACATCTCATAGCTGAAAAAATTTTGCATTGAGGAGTGGGGCAAACTTTCTTCAGACCGATGTCAGAGACTGGTAGATGGCTACAAGAAGCGTCTCACTGCAGTTATTTCAGCCAAAGGGGGTAACACTAGCTATTAGGGGGTAGTGTGTCCTAACTTTTTCCTCAGTTAGAATATGCATTTTTGTAGAATTACTTTTACAGAAGTTCTTGAAAAGCCTTTTCTTCAGTTTTAATTGTTAGTTATATTCCTATAATCTCTCAGTATTGTTGAAATTGAGATTAAATATCTATATATCCAAAAATGTTACAAAAATACATAGGCTTTCATAGGGTGTTCTAACTTTTTCACATGACTGTAAATTCTATCAAAGTTGAAAGTAAAACACGAAGTAGGAATGGGTGAAATCATGAGTACACAAACTTCTTTGAGGTTGCATCTCGTCCATTCTAACCTTGTTTCCTTACTTTTTGGTGCTCCCATTCCACTTTCTAATTTTGTATTTAAATTTTTTCAAACTTGTCTCATAGCTTTGTTTTGGTGCTAAGTCTTGAGAGTTATGGAATCTAGGTCTATCTTTTTACTTTTTTAAGCCTATTTTTTTCGTAACTTTTCTTAGAGCTATTTTTCCTGGCTTTTGCTGAAATCTTTGTAATAGTTTTTCTTTAATCTAGTCAGGATGATATTCTTTTCTTTGGCTGGATTAACGGTTAAGTCTTGGTTTTCATATTCATCTTTACTGTTTCTAACCTTATTTCTATTCCACTGGGACAACGACGTTCCAAAGTTATCAGCATAACACCTTCTCCTTTTTTCTCGTTTTGTTTTCTTGAAAGGTACGTTTTGGAAATCGTGCATCCTCAGATGCTACTTGGTCACACTTTGTTTTCAAAAGATAAATAATACAACTTGTCATTCTTATTTTCAGTCCAGAGCTCTGAAGCATAGCCATGTTATTGGCATTGATAGGGTTTGTCCTCATGTGAGAAACTCATGTCTTAAGTATTAAATGCAATGATAAAATTACTTTGTCCACTACAGAACCCTGGAATGAGGTGTATAGAACTGAAAACTTAGCTTTCAAATGTTAAATCATAGTTAGAACCTAGATCTAGAAAATTAACATAGTCCATTTATCTTGCTGATACAGCTGCAGACTGATCATGTAGCACGTGTGAATAAGCAATCGTGTATCCGCAAGTTATATAAGGGCGGATTATCACTTTGCAGCTTACAAAGAGTGTTCACCATAAAAGAACATGACTGGTAGTGTATTGTTAGCTCCTTAGTAGCGCTCCAAAATAGTTATTGTTATCACATGTTATTACTAAGGCTATAAATAAAACTAAGAAAAGTACGTTTGGCCAAGGTAGCATAATTCAGACATGTTCCTTTAGATTTGAATAAGGTGAAGACAAGAAAGAGCTATATCTTTCCAACAAACAACGTTAGTCAGTCAGTCAAAACGACAAATTTGTAGTTTTATGAAATTTCAGTTTTGACTCTACCAACTTTCTTACTTGCTTTGATTACTTGTTACCCTACAATTAGTTTGGTTACTACTCAACAGTGTACGTTAAAGTACTTATAAAGCTTTGTTTATATGCTGTTAACAGTGTGTTATTGCACATATGGACCATTCGTACTACCATACGTATTATAATAGACTATACCTGTGAGTCTCAATGTCGGCCTCGGTCTCATTTTAATTTTAACAGAAATCAGTCCAATTTGAAGATAAAGAAAATCGAGTGTTTTAGAATTAATAAAAGTTGTTATACACCAAGACAGCAGATAAACGATTTCGCCTATTATGTGGGTTTGACGTCATCTACACAAATCCCAAAATTCTCAGATCTCATTTTATATTTATGATTACTTGTTGTCTACAAGTGAGAGCAACATGCAATATATCATCCTAAAAGACAGTAAAATGAATTAATAGTATTTAACGATCTTTTGTTTCCTAAGATGAAATATGTTGTGTTATACAATATTACTTTTAATTATTACAAAACTTTTTATTTCAGTTTGTGTGTTTTTCTTATAACAAAGCCACATCGGGCTATATGCCGAGTCTACCAAGGGGAATCGAACCCATGATTTTAGTGTTGTGAACTCGTATCCTGACCGCTGTACTAGCAGGGACTTTATTTCAGTTAAATGCTCTTATTAAACACTTCGAAGTTCATCATGGCCAGGTGGTTAGGGCGCTTTACTTGTAATCTGAGGGTCGCGAGTTGTAATCCCCATCACATCAAACATGGTCGTCCTTTTAACTGTGGGATCGTTATAAAGTCACTCTCAGTCTCACTATACATTGGTAAAAGAGTAGCCTAGGAGTTGGCGATGGCTGCCTTCCCTCTAGTCTTACACTGCTAACTTAGGAACAGCTAGTGCAGATAGCTCTCGTGTGGCTTTAGGCGAAATTCAAAACAAAGCAAAAAATAATTTCGTATAATATGACTGTATTTTCCATTTTCTTCCTGGATTGTCTAAACTGAAATAAAAAATATACTCTATTTAAATTATTTTGTACAACTTGTCAGAGACCTCTAGTGTCTACCCTGTAACTGTAAGTGTTCTAGAATCTATTTGTTCAACAATTTCTAGTTTTGTTTAGTTTATCTTGCTTTTTTTGGACATAGTTTGGTTGGCTTAGAACTATGTCATGGAAAATGGAGCCCGGAGTTTAGTGCTGTAATTTCGGGGACTTGTCGCTGTCCCACAGGGAGACTTTTATTTTGTAATATGATATTTTTATAAAATTGGTATTGTCTAATGACTAGGATGCTTGACTCGCAATTTGAGAGGTTATTGACACCTGTTACTTAGCATTTTCTCTCTTTTTGAGCCATGGGGGCGTAATGATATGATGGTCAGTTCCACCATTCTCTGGTAGAATGTAGCGCAAGAGTTGGTGTAGGGTGCTGATAGTTAGTGATTTTTCTTGTAGTCGACAGTTTAAATTTATGGAAGATAATAAATAGTCTTAATTGCTTTGCCACAAACAAATAATTATCTTGAATATATCTTTAAAAAAAACATTCTGAAACGAAAACTTAAGCTTATCTTATCAAACATAAAGACAACAAATATGAATTACAAAAAACTGTCACAATTTCGCAAATAACATTGCTTCTGTAATTTGTTTTCCTTATATATACCGCTCTACTTAAAGTTTAAGTCAGATGGCAAATCAGTTGTACGCTTAACAATACGTAGAGCAGGAGCCACGAAGTGTAAACAAGATGTCAAAACAATGTAACTTAAGTATGGACGAGAAATTTCATAGGTTAAAGGAATTATTAATTCTATATGAGAAATAATCATAACACATTAACATAAAAGTTCTATTGTACATTAATCTATTTAACGGTATCATGAAATGTGTAATAAAACAATAAGAAAGGTTCATGTCTGTTGTTTTTTTTATTTCGCGCAAAGCTAATTTAGCAGTGTAAGACAAGAGAAAAGGCAGCTAGTCATCATCATCCACCACCAACTCTTAGACTACTAAGTGGGATTAACCGTCACATTATAATGCCCCCAACAGCCATTCTGAGATACATTTTTGCATATGACTTTTATTTATCACCGAAAGGTATAACAAACTGCTTAACAGAAATATTGCAAGGAACTTTTTGTGTTTTTTATAGCAAAGCCACATCGGACTACCTGTTGTCTCTACCGAGGGGAATCGAACCCATTGAGTTTAGAGTTGTAAATCTGGAGACTTATCGTTGTCTCTGAAGGAGACTGTAAGGAACGTCATTTTAGTAGATGGCTTAGAAAAACAAATTACTAGTTGCATTTTTTGTGGTCTTAAGAAATTTAAAGTTTTGTTTGTGAAGTTGAAATTTACAATAACTTTCAAATAAATCAAACATCGAAAAAAACATGAAATTTAAATTGCATGTGAGACTCGTGTTATCATTTCCCTAATAACAACTATAATGGAGAGATTACAACCTCAGTTCTCGTTTTACAAAGTTTTAAATACATATATAATAATACCCACATTTTAAATTTCACACAATAAAAAATGGGTATTTTGCAAGGATACAAAAAAAACGTACATGAGGCCAATGTTTTGTGAAATGTTATATAATTTTAAGATTACAATCTATTTCTTTATCCCAACGATTCATTCTTCGTTTTTAAACCTTACAGTTGTATTCAATTTTAAAAACATTTCGTTTACTGTTGTATTCTCTGCGGAATAATTTGTAGTGTACTTTTTGGATGCCCCCCTTACCCGTCTCGCCAACAAATTGTAAAATTATCATACCCACCGCAAACATTTAGCTTACGAACGAGTAGGGCTTAGATAGACACTTGCTGTCGCCGTAACAACATGCTACCGAGGCTCTTCTAATGTTCAGACATGAAAGCAGGTCACTGTAGGTTAAGCATAAAAGGCTCACAACTTTTCAAGCAGACTTCGCAGTGAACAGATAATACCTTGCATAAAACGCAATGCGCCGTCCAGAAGATGATCCACGCCTATTACAGATGATTACGTGCGGTCCCACGCAGGACCGACCGGGTTTGTTTGAAGCCAGCACGAGGAATGACGTGGGCGTAGGACGGTGGGTTGGGCCAATCACGATGCCAGTAGCCGTACGAATGACGGGTAGACATGGATGTAATTGGCCATGTCACACCACGGTAATTATACAGCTTTAAAATAGCTTCTGGGATGCGTGCGAAGCCAGTCAAACAACATTCTTATAAGCAGCTGCTTGCTGGTAATTGTGGAGTCAGATGAAATTAGTTTCTTAGGTGATTGATATGGGGATTGTCCAGTGTTATAAAACAAGAGTTTTCAGTAACTCCTGCTTCTGTACCTTAGCACGTGAGCAGGGGGAGCAGATGATGAAACCAATTTTTTTTGTGTAAGATTGACACCTTTCTCGCAAAATCAGCACACGACAAGGCAACGGAACACCCCTTCTGATTCACTGCATCATGTGTTTAGATACCTCTTTAAATCATTCCTCTTGCTTAGATCTCCACGTGAATTCTCTCCTCAAATCATTTCTCTTTTTTAGATCTCTACGGGAATTATCTCCTTAAATCATTCCTCTTGCTTAGATCTCCACGTGAATTCTCTCCTTAAATCATTTCCCTTGCTTAGATCTCTACGTGAATTCTCTCCTGAAATCATTACTCTTGCTTAGATCTCTACGTATATTCTGTCCTTAAATCATTCCTCTTTCTTAGAGCTCCACGTATATTCTGTCCTTAAATCATTCCTCTTGTTTAGACCTCTACGTGGATTCTCTCCTTAAATCATTCCCCTTGTTTAGATCTCTACGTGAGTTCTCTCCCTTAATCATTCCCATTGTTTAGATCTCTACGTGAATTCCACACTTCAGTTCCTGCTCTTGCTTGGCTGCTCTTCCTTCAGTTGTTCCCTATATTTAGATGTTCTACCAATCCCTTTCCTTGATTGTATCCCTTGTTCATCTTCTTATTCATATTTCTCCTTCAATATTTCTCTATCTTTAAACATCAAATCTCTTCCTTGTTTATGTCTTCCTCTTTTAGTCATTCACCTGGTTCGGTTTTCTCCAATAATTGTTCCTTATTTTTATACTTTACGAAAATTCACTCCCCTACTTATATATCTCGAACAAACATACTCTTACTTGAACTTTAGTCATTTCTCTTGTCTTGGTTGCTTTGGTCCAATACATATTGTAGTTAATACAACTTCTTCAAAGGTACTCATATCTTCGGTTAGATTACCACTTAAGGAGCAATCTTTCAAACGGTACTTAATCGTTACTATTCTTTATACTGCTATACAATTGATACTATTAGATAGAACAGTATTTTGACCATTAAAGTATTTTCATTCAATAATCTTTAGAATACCACTTTAACCATTATTGTTGTTTCTTTCAATAATCTTAAGGATGTTACATTAATCATCACTGTTTTATTCAATCATTTTTAAAGTTGAATTTAAACGTTACTGTAATTTCACTCAGTAATGTTACTTAATCATTAATGTTTTTTCATTGAACAATGTTTAGAATACTAATTTAACCATTATTGTTGATTTTCTTCAATGAATTTTAGAACACAACTTAAACCCTTACCGTTGTGTCATTGAACAATGTTAAGAATGTTCATTTAATCATTATTATTGTTTCTTTCAATGATCTTAAGGAGACAACTTTAACCGTTACTGTTTTTTCAGTGAAGAATGATTAGCACATTGATTTAACCATTGTTGCTGTTTCTTTCAACGATCTTGAGAATACAAATTTAACCGTTACCATTCTTTCATTGAACAATGTTTAAAATGCTAATTTAACAATTACTATAGTTTCTTCCAATTGTCTTTGGGATACAACTTTAAACATTCCTTTTGTTTCATTAAACAATATTTAAAATGTTAATTTAAGTACTATTGTTGATTTTCTCAGTGATCTTTAGACTTCAACTTTAACCGTTGCCGTTCTTTCATTGATTAATGTTTAGAATGCTAATTTAACTATTATTGTTGTTTCTTTAAACTGTCTTTAGAATACAACATAACCACTACCGTTGTTTCATTGAACAACATATAGAATACTAACTTAACAATTATTGTGTTTTTTCAAATATCTTTTCTGTAGAAATTTAACTGTTTCTGTTAATTCATTCACCAATGTTTAGAATGCTAATATAAACATTACTATTGTTTTGTTCAATGATCTTTAGAGTACAACTTTAAGCATTACTGTTTTTACATTAAAAATGCTTGGCATGCTAATTTAACCATTATCGTTGTTTCTTTCAATGATCTTTAGAACAGAAATATAACTATTACTGTTGTTTCTCTGAAAAATTTTAGAATGCTTATTTAAATATTATTGTTGTTTCTTTCAAAGTTCTTTAGAACACAACTTTATCCTTTATGGTCGTTTTATTGAACAATGTTTGCAATGCTAATGTATTCATTTTTGTTGTTTCTTTTAATCATCTTTAGGATAAAAATGCAACTAATGAGATTGTTGCTTTGAACAACAGCAATGCTAATTTAACCAATATTATTGTTTCTTTCAATGGTCGTTAGAACACAACATTAACCGTTACTGCTGTTTCATGGAACAATGCTTAAAATGCTAATTTAACTTTTATTGTTGTTTCTTTCAATGATTTTTAGAATATAACCTTAACCGCTACCTTTCTTTTATTGAAAAATGTTTAGAATGATAATTTTACAATTACTGTAGTTTCTTCCAATTATGTTTGGGATGCAACTTTAACCATTGTTGTTGTTTCATTAAACAATATTTAAAATGCTTATTTAACCATTACTGTTGTTTCGTTCAATGATCTTTAGAGTACAACTTTAACCGTTACTGTTCTTACATTAAAGAATGCTTAGCATGCTGATTTAACCATTATTCTTGTTTCTCTCAATAATCTTTAGAACAGAAATATAACTATTACTGTTGTTTCTTTGAAAAAATTTATTATGTTAATTTAACCATTATAGCTGTTTCATTCAATGATCTTCTAGAGAAACTATAACCGTTACTGTTCTTACATTAAAGAATGCTTAGCATGCTGATTTAAAAATTATTGTTGTTTCTTTCAACGAAGTAGAGAATGCAAATTTAACTGTTATCGTTGTTTCTTTCAATGATCTTTAGAATAGAACTTTAAACATTTGTGTTGTTTCATTGAACAATGTTTAGAATGCTAATTTACCAATTATTCTTGTTTCTTTCTACGATCTCTAGAATACAACTTTAACCGTTACTTAGGTTTTATTGACAATGTTTGGAATGCTTGTTTATTTAAAAATGGCTGGTATGGATAGAGAAAGCGTTATGTAGAGGAGCGAACAACGTTTTGACCTTCTTCGGTCATCGTCAGGTTCACAAAGAGAAAAAGAGGTAGCTGACCGATAGCTGACCACGTGTTTGAAGGCGGTTGTGTAATTTAGTGTAGGAATGTAGAGGGCGAGCTTAGATGTTTGATTACATATTAATATAGGTATAAAGGTGTTCCTTTGTATTGGTTTATTTTGGTCATGAGTTATTGTATAAGTAAGGTGTCTTTAATTTTGTGTTTGTTTATGTTTGTTTCTTTATTTAGTATTTGAGTGTTTTCTATGGTTATGTTGTGTTTATTTGACTTGCAGTGTTCGAAAACGTGTGAAGGTGACTTTCTATGTTCTTTGAATCTGGTTTCCATTTGTCTACTTGTTTCTCTAATATAGAAGTCGTGGCAGTTATTACATTGTATTTTATAAATAATGTTGTGTGGTGTTTGTCAGTGTAGGTTTTGCATAGTATAGACCTTAGTTTTGTGCCTTTGTTTTGAATAAATTTGGTATTAACTGGAATGTCATATTTTGTTACTAGTTTTTCCCAAATGTTGGTTATTTTTCTGCTGATGTCGAGAATATATGGTATGCAGCAGTATATGGTTTCGTAATTTTTTTAAATCGTGAGATATATTTACTTTTGTTAATTGATTTTGCTTTTTGTCTAGGCATATGCGTATAATGTTTTCTACGTTTTGTGGAGGAAACTTATTGATGTTGATGAAGTATTATTTTATTTTATCTAATTCGTCGTTAATTTTATCTGGTGGACATAATTTTATGGCTATGTTTATTTGGTTTCTTAGTATGTTGAGTTTTTGTTTTGTTTCATGTGTTAAGTCCCAAGGAATGTATAGTCAAGTATGTGTGATTTTTCGATAGATTTCTGTTTTAAATTGCATATCGGTTTTTGTAATTTTGAGGTTAAGAAATGATATTTGATTGCTTTCTTCCTGTTCACATGTGAAGTTAATGTTGAGTTGTACAGAGTTAATGCGATTTAAAACAATTAAGTATGTGTTCTGTAAATGGGAATTCCGCAATCGTGTCATCTACATATCTGTACCAATATTGTGGTGGATGTAATGCTGTGTTAATTGCTTGTGTCATAAAAAAACTGACAAGAACTGGTGAAACTGGATTGCCCATGCTTAGATCATTTGTTTGTATATAGTTGTGGTTGTTGAACATGAAGTTTGTCTTCATCGTGGTTAATTCTATGAGGGTTGCTAATTGGTTGCTGGGAATGTCTATTGATGGGTTAGGGTCTAGGATATGGAGTTCTAAGGCTATCTTGCAGGCTTCGGCGGTTGGGACTTCTGTAAAGAGGGATATGACATAGAAACTGGCCATTAAGGCTTTATGATTAAATTGATTAACTTTAGATTTGAAATTAAAAGAGTCTTTGATGAATGAGCTGGCTGTTTTTACATATTTGGAGAATGCCCATGCTATGTATTTACCAAGATTGTAATTAAACGATTCATATGTGCACAATATTAGTCGTAATGGACAATTTGGTTTATGAGGTTTGGGGATGCCGTATATTTGTGGTGTGCGTGAGTCTGTCTTGCGTAGGAAGGAATAAAGTGTTTTTGAAATGGTGTTGGCTTTTTTCATCTTTAGTAGTAATTTGTTTAGTTGCGTTTCTTGTGTCTTTGTTGGATTTGTGTGTATTGGTTTAAATTTGTTTGTGTGTGATAGGATGTTCTTCATTTTTTTGGATGTGTTCATTTATGTTCATTATAACTATAGCGTTTTCTTTAGGGGTCCGGCATGACCAGGTGGGTTGAGGCGTGCAACTCGTAATTTCAGGGTCGCGGGTTCACATCCCCGTCGCATCACACATGTTCGTCCTTTCAGCCGTGTGGGCGTTATAATGTGACGGTCAATCCCACTATTCGTTGGTAAAAGAGTAGCCCAAGAGTTGGCGGTGGGTGGTGATGACTAGCTTCCTTCCCTCTAGTCTTACACTGCTAAATTATGGACGGCTATCGCAGATAGCCATCAAGGAGCTTTGCATGAAATTCCAAAAACAAGACAAAACAATGCTTTAGGAGCACGCCGCTGGTACAACGGTAAGCCTGCGCATTTACAACTCTAACACTAGCGGTTCGATTCCCCTCAATGGATTCAGTAGATAGACCGAGGTGGCTTTGCTGAATGTAAACACACACACTGTTTACTTTATCTGCTTTCAGAATTTTAATGTTTTTGTCTTGTTTCAGGTTTTAAATGTCTGTTTTTATAAGGTTGTTTTTAAGTTTTTTGTTTTGTGAAATTATGTTGATGGTTTTGTGCAAAAATTCCTGGAAAAAATCGTTTAGGATGCTGTTTTTAGGTGTTTCTGGAAAATGTAAATTTTTAATTTTTTCTGAAAAGTTTGGCTGTTGAATATCAATAGAATTGTCGAAGTTGTTTTTCTGTTGGTTGTTTTCGGTTGTTTTCTTGTTTTGTTTTCTGTGGAAAGTATCACAAGTCTTCTGGCTAGGTCTTCTAGCCTTGTTTTAATGTTAAGTCTTGTTTTAGTCTCTAAGGTTGGAATGTACTAAGATGCTATTGCGAAGTTGAGTCTTTTGCTAAGTGCTAAGTAGATGTATCTCGTCTGTGTTTAATTGTCGGTCGGATCTATTAATTATGAGGTTAGTCAACGGTTTGTCGTGATGTCTTTCCTGTTGTTTGCATCTTAGTTTTTCCAGTTTTTTGTTGTGGCAGATCTTTTTGTCTCTGTCATTCCTAGTGTTGATATGGTTTATGTTTCGTTGTATAAGTCCGTAAATCTCTGGTTTAATGCAGCATACAAGTTGATTGTCTGGGTTCTTTTTTGTTTCTGTAAATCATGTAGTTCTTTGTATTTCGTGTTCAACATGGCTTTAAGTAGTTTTTTTCTGTAAATTTTGGATAATGTTTGTGTATTTATTAAATTTTTTTTTATAGTTTTACCTTTACAAAATTAGGGATTAGTTGTTCCTTTCTACATTATCGAATGAAATAGATGTCATTTCTTCTATTGATAATTCTTTGGTTTAAATTTCTTAGTTTCTTAACGATCGTATGAGCATGTACTGTTAATAGTGGTGTAATGTTTGTTAGTTCAGACATAATAGTTACAAATACATAAAGAAAACACAAAGACGTACACTTCTTGTACAATCTCCGTGACGAAAATATAATCCGTGATGATCAGAAAACCCACTTGCAGAGAAAAATATATATGTAAAAACAGCTGGTATGGATAGAGAAAACTTTATGTAGAGGAACAAACAACGTTTCGACCTTCATCGGTCATTGTCAGGTTCACAAAGAAAGAAAGAGGAAACTGACCGATAGCTGACCACATGTTTGAAGGCTGTTGTATAATTTTCAGAAACACCTAAACACAACATCTTAAACGATTTTTTCAAAGAATTTTTTCACAAAACCTTCAACATAATTTCACAAAATAGAAAACTAAGAAACAACCTTACAAAAAGAGACATCTAATTCCATTAAAAACCTAAAACAAGACAAAAACATGAAAATTCTAAAAGCAGATAAAGAAAAAGCAATATTCATAATGAACACGAATGAATACATCCAAAAAATTAAAAACGTCCTATCAAACACAAACAAATTTAAACCAATACACACAAATCCAACAAAGACACACGAAATGCAACTAAACAAAATACTACTAAAAATGAAAAAATGCCAACACAATTTCAAAAACACTTTATTCCTACCTACGCAAGATCGACTCACTCACACCACAAATATACGGCATCCCCAAACCTCATAAACCAGATTGTTCACTACGACCAATAATATCCACATATGAATCGTTTAATTACAATCTTGGTAAATACATCGCTTGGGCATTCTACAAATATGTGACATCAGCCAGCTCATTCATCAAAGACTCTTTTAATTTCAAATCTATACTTAATCAATTTAATCATAAAGCCTTAATGGCCAGTTTAATGTTATATCCCTCTTTACAGAAGTCTCAACCACTGAAACCTACAAGATAGCTTTATAACTCTATATCCGAGACCCTAACCCAGCAATAGACATTCCCAACAACCAATTAGCAACCGTCATAGAATTCACCACGAGGAAGACAAACTTCATGTTCAACAACCACAACTACAGTCATGTGAAAAAGTTAGGACACCCTATGAAAGCCTGTGTACGTTTGTAAAATTTTTGGATATATATATATATTTAATCTCAATTTTAACAATACTGAGAGATTATAGGAATATAACTAAACAATTAAAACTGAAGAAAACACTTTTGTTTAGTTATATTTCTATAATCTCTCAGTATTGTTGAAATTGAGATTAAATATTTATATATCCAGAAATGTTACAAACGTACACAGGCTTTCATAGGGTGTTCTAACTTTTTCACATGACTGTATATAGAAACAAATGGCCTAAGCATGGGCAATCCAGTATCACCAGTTCTAACGAATATTTTTATGACACAAGCAATTAACACAGCATTACATCCACCACTATACTGGTACAGATATGTAGACGACAAGGTTGCGGGATTCCCATCTACAGAACACACACTTAATTTTTTCAATCACATTAACGCTATACATCCCAATATTAACTTCACATGTGAACAGGAAGAAAGCAATCAAATATCATTTCTTACCTCAAAAAATCGATACACAATTTAAAACAGAAATCTACCGAAGAAACACTCGTACTGGACTATATATTCCTTGGGAATCAACACATGAAACAAAACAAAAACTCAACATACTAAGAAACCAAATAAACACAGCCATAAAACTATGCTCACCAGATAAAATTAACGATGAATTAGATAAAATAAAGTAATACTTCATCAACAGCAATAAGTTTCCTCCACAAACCGTAGAAAACATTATACGCATATGCCTAGACAAAAAGAAAAATCAACTAACAAAAGTAAATATATCTCACGATTTAAAAAAAATCACGAAACCATATACTGCTGCATACCATATATTCCTGACATCAGCAAACAAATAACCAACATTTGGCAAAAATTAGTAACAAAATATGACATTCCAGTTAATACCAAATTTATTCAAAAAATCGGTACAAAACTAAGGTCTATACTATAGACCTTACACAAACATAACACCATTTATAAAATACAATGTGATAACTGCCACGACTTCTATATTGGAGAAACAAGTAGAAAAATGGAATCCAGATTCAAAGAACACAAAAAGTAATCTTCACATGTTTTCGAACAGTGCAAGTCAAATAAACACAACATAACCGTAGAAAACACCCAAACACAAAATTAGAGACATCTTACTTATACAATAACTCAAAACCAAAATAAACCAATAGAAAGGAACACCTTTATACATATATTGATATGTAATAAAACATCTAATCACGCCCTCTACATTTATACGCTCAATTATACAACAGCCTTCAAACATGTGGTCAGCTATTGGTCAGTTACCTCTTTTTTTCTATGTGAACCTGACGATGACCGAAGAAGGTCGAAACGTTGTTCGCTCCTCTACATATGGCTTTTATCTATTCATACCAGCCGGTTTTACATACACTGCTCGCCATAAATCTTAAGGCCAATGAACATAAAGTAAAAATATGCATTTTGCGTTGTTAGACACAACCACTTATTTGAGTAGAGCTTCGAAAGATAAAAGTAAGAAAATGGAAAATATAAAAAACAAACTTTTTTTAGCATGTATTAGGGAAAATGTGAACACCATGGAAGCACCAAACATGGGACGTAAAAAAGTGGAAGAAGGTTTTGTTTTCTGATGTGAAAAAATGTAACCTGGATGGTCCAGATGGCTTCCAGCGTTTCTGGCACGATAAGGATATCCCACCGGAGACATTTTCTACACGACACAGTGAATGAGGTTCCATCATGATCCATAGAACAATGGAGCTTCAGGTTATACAGAGGCGTTAAACAGACAGTAGTTGGCTACATTGGCATGTTGGAGAAAGCATCCTCATTGCCTGAAGGCCCTTGCTTGTGAGGAAATGACTGGATCTTTCAGCAGGACAACGCTGCAATCCACAATGCCCGCAGGGCAAAGGACTTTTTCATGGCGAACAAAGTGATTCTTGGACCATCCAGCGTGTTCGCCCGAACTGAACCCCATTGAAAATGTTTGTGGAGGATGGCAATGGAAGTCTGTAGAAATGGACGTCAATTCCAAACAGTGCATGATCTTTGTGAAGCCATATTCACCACTTGGAATAATATTCTAGCTAGCCTTCTGCAAGCGCTTATATTGACAATGCCAAAGCGAATTTTATTCGCAATGACGGGCGTATAACTCACTACTTAGATATCTTGTTGGGCATTTCATACCCTGTTTAGAACTTTTTTTTTGATATGGTCTTAAACATTTGACTAGCAAATATTTAGGTTAGTTTCATAGTGTTCACATTTTCCCTTTCAAATGCTAAAAAAAGTAATTTTTATTTTCCCTTTTCTTATTTTCATCTTTCGAAGCTGTACCCAAATAAGTAGTTGAGTCTAACAACGCGAAATGCATATTTTTTCCTTATGTTTATCGGCCTCAAGATTTTGGCCAGCAGTGTATATAAATATTTTCCTTCAAGTTGATTTTCTCGTCATCACGGATTAGAATGCTTATTTAACCATTACTGTTGTTTTTCCAATGATCTTTAAAGTACAACTTTAACCGTTACTATTGTCTTTTTGAACAATGTTTAAAATGCTAATGTAACCATTATTGATGTTTCTTTCTGTTATCTTCAGGAAACAACATTATCCGTTACCGTTCTTACATTGAAGAATGCTTATCATGCTGATTTAACCATTATTGTTGTTTCTTTCAATGATCTTTAGGAAAGAAATTTAACTGTTATCGTTGTTTCTTTGAAAATTTTAGAATGCTAATTTAAGTATTATTGTTGTTTCTTTCAATGTTCTTTAGAATAAAACTTTAACCGTTACTGTTCTTTCAGGGAACAAGGTTTAGAATGCTAATTTATTCATTATTGTTGTTTGTTTCAATGATTCTTAAAATACAACTTTAATCTTGACTGTTGTTTCACTAAACAATATTTAGAATGCTAAGTTAATCATTAATATTGTGTCTTTCAGTGATCTTTAGAATACAACTTTAACCGTTCTGTTGTTTGATTGAAAAATGTTTAGAATGCTAATTTAACCATTATTATTGTTTCTTTCAAAATTCCTTAGAATACAAATTTAACATTTACTGTTATTTCGTTGAACAACGCTCTGAAGGCTAATTTAAGCATTATTTTCGTTTCTTTCAACGATCTTCAGGATAAAACTTTAACCCTTGTCGTTCTTTCACTAAACAACATTTAGAATGCTAATTTAACCATTATTGTTGTTTCTTTCTACGATCTTTAGAATAGAAATGTAACAATTACTGTTGTTTCATTGAAGAATACTTATAATAATAATTTAACCATTATTGTTTTTCTTTCAATAATCTTTAGAATAGCAATTTAATCATTAAATTTTCTTTCAATGATTTTTAGAATACAATTATAACTGTAACTGTTGTTTTATTGAATAATGTTTGAAATGCTAATTTAACCATTATTATTGTTTCTTTCAATTACTCTCAGACTAGAACGTTAACCGTTACTGTTTCTTCACTAAACAATGTTTAGAATGCTAATTAAATCTTTATTGTTTTTTGTTTCAATGATCTTTAGGATACAACTTTAACCATTATCATTCTTTCATTGAACAATGTTTAGAATGCTAATTTAACAATTACTGTAGTTTTCTACACTTATCTTTGGAATGCATCTTTAACCATTGCTGTTGTTTCACTAAACAATATTTAGAATGTAATTTAAGCACTATTGTTGATTTTCTCAATGATCTTTAGATAACAATTTTAACCGTTACCGTTGTTTTATTGAACAAGGTTTAGAATGCTAATTTAACCATTCTTGTTGCTTCTATCGATGATCTTAAGAAGATAACTTCACCCTTGACTGTTGTTTCATTGAAAAATCTTAGTAATGCTAATTTCACCATTATTGCTTTTTTCTTTCAATGGTCTTCAGAAAACAAATTTAACCGTTACCATTTTTTCATTGAACAACGCTTAGAATGCTTATTTAACCATTATTTTGGTTTTTTATCAATGTCCTTTAGAACAAAGCTTTATCCTTTACGGTAGTTTGATTGAACAATGTTTGGAATGCTAATTTATTCATTATTGTTGTTTCTCTCAATGAGCTTCCTAATATAACTTTTACCGTTACCGTTGTTTTATTCAACAATGTTTAGAATGCTTAGTTAACCATTATTGTTGTTTTTGTCAATGATCTTAAGGAGACAACTTTATCCGTTACTGTTCTTTTATTGAAAAAAGCTTAGTACGTTGATGTAACCATTATTGTTTTTCCTTTTAACGATCTTTAGAATACAACTTTAACTATTCTGTTGTTTCATTGAACAATGTTTAAAATGCTAATTTAACCATTATTTTGTCTTTCAATGATCTTTAGAATATCACTTTAAAGTTACTGATATTTCATTGAACAAGGTATAGAATGCTAATTAACCATTATTGTTTGTTGTTTCAGTGATCTTTAGGATACATCTTTTACCGTTACCATTCCTTTATTGAAAAATGATTGTAATGCTAATTTAACAATTACTGCAGTTTCTTCCACGTATGTTTGGGATAGAACTTTAACCACTGCTGATGTTTCAGTAAACAATATTCAGAATGCTAATTTAAGCGTTATTGTTGATTTTCTTAGTGATTTTTAGTATACAACTTTAACCTTTACTAATGTTTCATTGAACAATGTTTAGAATAGTAATTTAATAATTATTTTTGTTTCTTTCAATGATCTTTGGAATAAAACTTTATCCATTACTGTTGTTTCACTGAACAATGTTTAAAATGCTAACTTAACCATTATTGTTGTTTCTTTTAATTATTTTTGGAATACAGTTTTAAACATAAGAGTTGTTTCACTGAAAAATGTTTAAAATGCTAATTTTACCGTTATTCGTGATTCGTTCAATGATCTTTAGACAACGTTAACCGTTACTGTTGTCTCATTGAAAAATGTTCAAAGTGCTATATTAACCATTATTGTTGTTTCTTTCGATAATCCTTAAAATACTACTTTAACTCTTTCTGTTGTTTCATTAAACAGTGTTTAGGAACCTAATTTAACCATTGTTGTTGTTTCTTTAAATGACTTTTAGAATACTACTTTAACTTTGACTGTTGTTTTATTGAACAATAATTTAAATGCTAATTTATCCATTGTTGTTGTTTCAGTGATCTTTAGTATACAACTTTAACCTTGGCTATTGTTTCATTGTTCAATTTATGGAAAGCAAATGTAACCATTATTGTTGTCTATTTCAAAAATCTTTAGGATTCATCTTTATCCATTACCGTCCTTTCATTGAACAATGTTTAGAATGCTAATTTAACAGTTATTGTTATTTCTTTCAACGATCTTTAGAATACGACTTTAGCCTCGACTGCTATTTTATGGAACAATAATTAGAAGGCTAATATAACCATTATTGTTGTTTCTCTCAATGATTTTTAGAATACAAATTTATTCTTTCTGGGTAAGTCATTTAACAATGTTTAGAAAGCTAATTTAACCATTATTGTTGTTTTTTTCACTGATCATTACAATAATAATTTATCCGTTTCCGTTGTGTTATTGAACAATGCTTAGAATGCTAATGTATCCATTATTGTTGTTTCTTTGAATAATATTTAGAATACAACTTTAGCCTTGACTGTTGTTTCTTTTGAAAAATGTTTAGTATGCTATTTTATCATTATTTTTGTGTCTTTCAATGATCGTTATAATAAAACTAAATAATGTTTAGAAATCTAATTTAACCATTATTATTGTTTCTTTCAATGATATTTAAAATAAAACATTAGCTTTACAGTTCTTTCACTGAACAATGTTTAGAATGCTAATTTAACTACTATTGTTGTTTCTTTCAACGGTCTTTAGGATACAACATTAACAGTTACAGTTGTTTCATTGAACAATGTTTAGAATATCAAGTTTAACGTTTTGGTTGATTTTTTAAATAATCTTTAAATTACAACTTTAACCGTTACTGTTGTTTCATTGGAAAAGTTGAGAATGGTAATTTAAAGATTATTGTTGTTTCTTTCAATGATATTTGGGACACAACTATAGCCTAAACTGTTATTTTATAGAACAATATTTAGAATGCTAATTAAACTATAATTGTTGTTTATTTCAATGATATATAGAAGGTAACTTTAACCTTGACTGTTGTTTCATTGAAAAACCTTAAGAATGCTAATTTCACTATTATTTTTGTTTCTTTTAATGATCTTTAGAACACATCTTTAAACGTTACTTTATTTTATTGAACAATGTTTAGAATGCTAATTTAACCATTGATGTTGTTTCTTTTAATGATCTTTGAAATACAACTTTATCTTTACGGTTGTTTCATTGAATACTGTTCATAATGCTACTTTAACCATTATTTTTTTGTCTGTCAATGATATTTAGGATGCAATTTAACCTTCACCGTTCTTTCATTGAACAATGATTAGAATGCTAATTTAACAGTTATAGGTGATTCTTTCAACGATCTTTAAACTACAACTTTAACCGTTACTGTTGTTTCACTAAAAAATGTTGAGAATGTTAATTTAACCATTATTGTTGTTTATTTTAATGATCTTTAGGATAAAACTTTAACCGATACTGTTCTTTCATTGAACAATGTTTAGAATGCTAACTTAACCATTATTATTGTTTCCTTTAATGATCTTTACAATAGTAATTTATCCGCTCCCCTTGTTTTATTGAATAATGTTTAGGTGCTAATTTATCCATTATTGTTGTTTGTTTAAATGATATTTAGAATACAACATTAATCTTGACTGCTGTTTCATTGAACAGTGTTTAGAATGCTAATTTCATCGTTATTGTTGTTGCTTTCAATAATCTTTAGAATAAATCTTTAACCATTACTGTTGTTTCTTTGAATATTGTTTGGAGTGCTAGTTTAACCATTATTCTTGTTTCTTTGAATGTTCTTTAGAATACACTTTTAACCGTTACCGTTGTTTCATTCAAGAATGTTTAAAATGGTAATTTAACGATTATTGTTGATTTTTTCAATAATTTTTAGAATACAACGTTAACCGTTGCTGTTGTTTCAGTCAGTTATTTTTTGAAATACTGGTTTCTTAAATATGTGTTTATTTGTTTGTAGTTAAGCACAAAACTACTCGAAAATCTATCCTTTCTCTTCTCACTACGGGTATAGGAACCCTGTTTTTAGCGTTGTAATTCCGTAAACATATTATTCTGTTGCCACTAGTGGAGTTGCTAATACTCTTGCGCATATGGTCACTCCAAAAAATGCTCTGACTTACATTTTATCTTAAGTGTTAGTTAAGGAAAAGGAAAATTAGCCTAAAATATGGAAAATGTTATTTTCTTAAATGTATATTTTTTATGTATATTTATTTTGACATTTGGGCATGAAATTCTTCCGAGCTATTCGCTAAATCTATAAAGCGATCAAATCATTTTTTCTTAGAATATTAATGAGTAGAAAAGAATGATTGCACTAAATTGGAATTGCCGTTGACTTAAATGAAAACAGTCAACATCTAGCTCATAGAAACATGATTTTGGATTTAATGTGCATTTATCCATATTTATAATTTTAAATTTGTGTATATTATATTCCTTTCGAAACTGTTGTGTGTTTTAAAGATCAAATAAACTCGCATTACTTCGTTTTCATTCTAATACATTTTGCAATTTATTTTTTCCGTAGTGTTAATAATAAACTTAGTCTATAAAGCTAGATAAATTTGATGTGTGGATGTACATTATTTGGTAAATTTGTAAAACTTAACGTACAACATAAATTGTATAGTAAAGAATACTTTTACCTGTGGTAATTTTGTGTTATTTTTTCCTTGATATAAAATTATTTGTTGCATTATACAAAATATATTCGGTGTTCAGTTACTCGGACAAGAACAACAGTATCCCAGCTATGGGTTCTGACTGCTTTTGTTTGATGTGGAATTTCGCGTAAAGCTACACGAGTTCTATCTGTGCTAGTCATCCCTCAATTAGCAGAGAAAGACAAGAGGAAAAGCAGCTAGTCATCATTACCTACCGTCAACTTTTGGGTTACTCTTTTACCGACGACTAGTGGGTTTGACCGCTACAATATATCACCCCCACGGCTGAACGAGCTAGCATGTTTGGTGGAACGGAGATTGGAACCCGCGACCCTCAGGTTGCGAGTCGAGCGTTCCCTAATCACCTGACCATGCCGGGCCACGGATTTTTATATAAATAATCTAATGAAGGACCAACAATTTACAAGTTAAATAATAAATTTATGCCACAAATACAAAACAGGTTTGACTTTTAAAGATCTGAACACAAAGTGGAATCAATGGACTCAAACTATATCTTTACTTGTATAGTTTGTGCAATATTTGTCTTTCAAAAAACAATACTCCTACACATTTCTAACCGTCAAAAGTCATGTAAGTGGCTTAGAAGTTTTACCTGCCTTATGTGATAATAAATTCTCTCCTTTTCCATGTGGTATAAGGTCACTGCTGACCAATAGCTTCGCCAGACACTGAAGTACGAGACTCATGTCCCAATTCTGTTTGAAACAAATCAGAATAGAACATCTTAATCGTTGTCATACTGAAACGCCGAAAATTCCCGACCCCAAAGTTTTAAGTATCTAGCGACGCCTCTGTTGCTGACCCTTTATAAGAAGTTAAAAAACAAACTTATATGACCCTGGATACGCCAAAAAGGTGCAAAATCCGATAACTTTAAAAGAAAAGCATGCCCTCTGAGCAGAAATTTCTAATTGAGTTAAATTTAGGATAGTTAAAAGAAACAAACACAAGACTGCTGGTTAGTGCGTTTACTAAGGTTATTTTTAATAAATGACTTTAAATCAGGGGTGTGCAACAGGCGGCCCGCGGGCCACAACCCGGCCCGCCAAGCCATTTAGTGTGGCCCTAGTTGTTGTAATCTAACCATGTGGCCTGATCTGTAATCCAACGCAAATGGAATATTTTTAAAAGCATCGATCCTACGGGATTCCCAGGCTTCGACTCGACAAACTTCTAAAATTATCTTTGCTAGAGAGGAGCAGGCCGAATTCGATTGGTCGGCCTCCTTAGGGCATGAATAGGTGACGTGCACTAGCACTATTGTCTACGACTCAACGTCATGTCCTGAACCTCGCCTTCGCCCGCTGGCGACAATTTTCCCTAACCTCTGCTGTCCGTCATTCATTATTGGTGAATATTTTATTACCTTTTACAGTTACTACAAGAGATTGAAAGTAAATTGATTATTATTTAGCATATTGTTGTGACTTTACTGAATTTATTAAAATTTTTGCTTTCAGATGCATCTGATTCTATGTACAGTGTGACCTCGTTATTCGCGGGGTTACGTTCTTTACCCTCCGCGAATAGCGAAAACCGCGAATATTGGACGCAGTTTTAAAACGTATATGTATGCGATTATATACTATATGAAATGCTTCCCAAACACTAATGATACTTATACTCATTGATGCAGTAATAATGTAGCAATATTGCATACTGTTATGTATTTCACTAAATTGTACCGTGCGTTACCGGGCTGTGCTTTGCCGTTTGCGTTGTTAGGGAAGCTGAGGCAGTCAGCCAATAGCAGTCCAATCTTGTTTGGTGAAGACGACAATTGATAAAAACGGCTTGATTGAGTAAATACAACAGAAATCTCCTCGAAAAGCCCTTTCAGTCTCTGTGACCTACAAAACGCAGTTCGCGCATAACCCGCGAATATGCGGGGCCGCGAATGGCGAACCGCGAATAGGCGAGGTCACACTGTATTTTGCTATTCTCAATTAATTTAAGTACCGGAAGGCTATGATCGGGATGCCAATTTAGAAACACGTGTTTCTGTCCATAAGAGGTTCCATGTGTAAATAAATTCTATGTTTTTTTCTACTTTGCTATTTTCGTGAGAATAATTTTTGTTTTGATTTCAGGGCTAGTAAAATGTCAGCAGTTAAGAAACGAAAAATTGATGATGAGGGAAGGTTATTCAACAGTGAATGGTGCACAAAATATCTTGTTGTCCCACATAATCAAGGTGTTGTCTGCCTCGTCTGTCAAACTACAATTGCAGTCATGAAAGAGTACAATATTAAGCGACATTACGCAACTAAGCACTCCTCCCAGTTTGATGAAATTGTTGGTCAGGCACGAAAGGACAAAATTGAGCATTTAAAAACATCCATTGAAAAGACGTAATAAAATAAAATGTTTTAACTGTAAGCGACTTACATTTTTTTTTTATAATTCTAAGACGTCGCATAATTCGATAATCTAAACATCACTGTTTGCATAAACTCTGGGGACGTGAAACGAAACACAACCGATCAGTATCTGTGTTAACTGGACAGTTCAACCAATAAAACAAGTTATCACATCTGTTACATCAGAGCAGTATTTATCTTAACTAGACTGTTCAACCAACAAAACAAATTTGCACTTCTGTCACAGCTAATAGTATCTGTGTTAATTAGATTATTCAACTCACAAAACAAGATGGCACATCTGTCATAAGCAGATAATCTAATGCAATAAGAAAGTGGCTATGACAAGATATTTTTATAAAAATTCACGTAAGTAAAAGAAATATTAATCAAAAAACATTTTGATATCCAATCTGGTAATCGTGGGTTCGAATAGCCGTAACCGAACGTGCTTTCCCTTTAAGCGGTGGGGTCGTTATAACAATCTGTTAATCCCACTATTTGTTGGTAAAATAGTATCCCATTGTTGGCGGTGGATGGCGTTGACTAGCCATCTAGTCTATCACTACCAAATTAAGGACAGCTAGCGCAGATAGCCCTCGAATAGCTTTCTACGAAATCCACAACAAATCAAACTAATCAAAAACAGGTTCATTGACTATGTAGCTTACACTAAGGTAAATGGTGCTGAGATTTCTTAGAGGGTAAGTAGAGTTGTAGTGTTTTGCTTCTTTCAAAGAACTCACGGCGAGTGACTTAAACCTCACATGTGTTGTCCGATACAGGATTACACGCAGAGTGCTCAAACGTTACCGTAAATTTGTCAATTAATTTGTGATTTTCTTGTTATTACAATCTTATATAGGTATCGTACTTTTATACACACAGTCAAGGGCGAGGGGGGTAAGCTATGTCGCAAGTCGAAAATGCGCCTAGATACTTCTTGTAGAAGGAATATTTAAGGTTTTAAGAAATTGACGAGAATCTTTATAACCAATTGAAATCTGATAGATTTAAATGCAAACCTAAGTAAAATGTTCGGTGGCGTACTTATCTGATTATTATATAAATGTATAAAGTCCGAGCAATTAGATGATAAGAGTGGTGCTTTATAGAAAGAAGGCATGTTTTATAGTTTCTAAGTAAACTATAAATCAAACGTTATGAGTATAAGTAAACGATAAATTAAAGAAGCTATTTATTTTTAAAATAAAATAACATAAGTCAATATACAAGAAAACTGAAATATAACTTCATAATATCGCACGGAGTCATCAATACAGCATTGAAATTATTGAAAAGTTAAACCAAATAAGACGTAATGCAAAAACAAAACAGGGTTATGTAATCAAGAACTTATTTTCATACTTTTTTTTTTCATTAAGAAGCTAAACATAAGTTTCTCTTATGCAACAAATTCAGCCGCGGTGGGGCGTATAAAGATTTTTTTTTCTCTAGATTCTCTTCCTGGTGATATTTTCTTTATCAACAGTTTAACTGGCTTTATCAATGTTGCCTTATTTCATTACCAGGCTGTGTTTTAGGGTTAGTTACTTGCTGAATTTTATGAGCGTGAATTTGATATGGTTTGAGTAATATTATAGTTATTGTCAGTTTTACCCCAGTGAGTATTTTTGTGAAATTGGTGTTTTCTTTCTTGTAGCAGTTGGATGTGCTCATGAACGCCACGTGAGCAATATAAGACAATTCTATCTAATCTTTCTAGAATGGAAGATGAAAGAAAGAAAAAAAATACGAGTTTAGAAGAAATTTTGAAGCAACTGAAAGTTTCATCTATCTAAAAGAGAGCACTACGTGAATAGATTGTCTTTTACACAACCAACTGTATGGTTCAGCGTTACGTGAATAGATTGACTTTTACATTGCCAACTGTATGGTTCATCATCCCTTGAAAACTAGACAGTAATTCTGCTACTTGTTCTATATTTAATAGTGTAGAGTGAACACAGAGTAACTGATCATATCACTACAGTGTATCTCGAAAGCATAGGGTGTGGGTGGTGGAGGAATATTTCATGGTGGGACAATAAAATTAATTTTTCTCACAAGGTGGTCTAGGGTTATATAGACCTCCTGTAGTGTGTCGTTGTCTAGGGTTATATAGACCTCCTGCAGTGTGTCGTTATTTTAATTTTAACACCCTCTTGGAAAGCCTGCTGGCCTCAATAATTTTTCCAAGAAATACAACAAAAACATTTATGGGTTTTATATTCTCGTCGTATAACTACTTACAGAAAATTGGCTGGAAATAATTCATTGTAATAACAACTCCTTCCCTTTATGGTCTTAAAATTCTGTTCTACCCTTACATATTTAACATTGCTAAATATTCGACAGTAAAGCTCGTATCTTTAAAGAATATCATCAGAGGGCCTGGCATGGCCAGGTGGTTAAGGCACTCGGCTCGTTATCTGATGGTCGCGGGTTCGATCCTCCGTCGCACCAAACATGCTCGCCCTTACAGCCGTGGGGGCGTTATAATGTTACGATCAATCCCACTATTCATTGGTAAAAGAGTAGCCCAAAAGTTGGCGGTGGGTGGTGATGACTAGCTGCCTTCCCTTTAGCAGATAGCTCTCGTGTAGCTTTACGCGAAATTCTAAGCAAATCACACCAAGAACAACAACAAAAACATTGAGGACAAATCCTTAATTTCATCACACGCGTTTTCATAACGAAATAAAAACACTGCAAACCTTTTTACTGTTATTTATATACAGTAAGAAGGGTTATTTTTTGCAGAGTTTATATAAATGAGTAGCGATTACAGCGCTTTCGTAAGTTAATGTAGGTTCAGCTTACTTTTTAAAACAATTAAATGGATTTTTATTTTTATTTCCTTAATAAATAATTAATACCGAATTCGATGAGTTAAGTAAAAAATAGTGCGTAGTTTGAGTTGTCTTGTTATAAATCTGATAAGCATTTAAATAGACTTCCTCTTAATGGCATCTAAAGAAAGTATTATATTGTTTGAGATACTATTGCAAATTTGCACAATTTTGGAAGGATAGACAAGTTAGCTCGCCAACAGCACCCACTGCCAATTATCGCACTACTGCTATTGAAGAATAGAGTTTGAACTTAATTGCTAAAACGCTGAGGGCGATTTTTTGAAAAAGGTTTGATTTTTTTGGAATTTTTCGAAAAGCTGCATAAGAGCTATCTGCGCTAGCCGTCCATAATTTAGCAGTATAAGACAAGAGGGAAGGCCGCTGGTAATCACCACCCACCGCCAACGAATAGTAGAATTGACCGTCAAATTATAACGCCCTACGGCTGAAAGGACGAGCATGTATGGTGCGACGGGGATTCGAACCTGCAACCCTCATATAATGAGTCGATTTACGTCCTCTCTTTTCTTCTCAGTTATAAATATTTCCTTATTGGTTAATAACAAAATATAAGATCATATTATAATTTTGAAGTATATTGATGTTTTTGGAGAAGGTCATGCAAACGTTTCACGAAGTCACGGTTGTAATGAACCAAACAACATAAGACGACGGTTTTACTTGTAGTTAGCTTTATCAATTTGTTCTTAACCATGTGGTCCTTTATGGGAGAACGTAAGTTATTTTAAATTCGACGTAAATGTTTAACTAAATAAAAAATCGACTTCAGAGAAAGTTATGGACTTGGTTTTTGTTCCCAGAGTTTTCTTTCCTGTGAAAGAGATATTCTTCTAAGGCATAAGTTTCTCTGCATAGCTCTATGTATATATTTAACTAAATGCACAATGAAATCACATTACTAACATAAGGTTGAATACAAACCTACTACTTTATGCTAGTAATATTCTTTCATTGTGCATCTGCTAAATATTTATAGTTACGTGCTATTTGGCTATTATTTCTATCTGAAAGTAAGCAAGTAGTCACATGTTATAACTAAAAACTTTCCATGAAACAAATATATCTTTATTCAAGTAAAATATAGTGAAAGATTACAGATAACTGGGTTTAGTTATGCTTTCTAAGTAAACAGAATGTGTCCAATCTTGAGTTGTAATAACTATAGGAGATCAATCCATGAACATACGTACTTTTCTCTTCTAGGCTATGTTTTGGTCGAAGTTATTGAGCTGTTCTTGGATACATTGACTATCTCTGTCTGCTCTTTCTCTTTTTTGTCAATGAGACTGATCTAATGACGTGCATGACTTAGCATTCTGTAAAGTTTTAGACTTAGGATTCCCTATAGTCCTAAGTAAAATTAGTCTTATTCAGAATTTGCGCTAAAATATAGTCATACAGCCCAAACAATATTATCATAAGAGTCCATCAATGGTCTTGTATGGATATTCCTGGTTCGTTTTAATTCCGGGTTCGAATCCCCATCACACTAAACACGCTCGCCCTTTCAGCTGTGGGTATGTTATAATGTGACGGTTAATCCCATTATTCTTCGGTAAAAGAGTAGATTAAGAGCTGGTGGTAGGTGGTTATGACTAGCTACGTTCCCTCTAGTCTTGCACTGCTGAATTAGAGGACAGCGAGCGCAGACAACCCTCGTGTAGCTTTGCGCGAAATACAAAACAATCAATCAAACAATTAATAGTTCTATTTTATTATTGGAACTAACAAATATGTTTTTTTATTCCGAAGGTTTGGTTTATTCGTGTTATACGTACAATTTCTCAGCACATCTGTACTTGTGACCTTAGTGACTAGTCTGTTAGTTTAACTTTACGTGAGAATGCCACAGGCTAAAGTATTAAACTGTAGTAATTAAAAGATACCTGCATTTTACACTTATACAATTAGAATATACAGTTTTTAATGTTTTCACACATTTTCTTAATTTAATTCATGACATTATTAACAGAATACATTCAAACAGGTTAAATACAATAGGGAGAACTCAACAGCTCGTTTGTATTGGTTAGAAAGAAAAACCAAAGAGAAAAGTGACTTTCCATTGGATATGAAATGAGTATGGATTCTGGCATAATTAGGTTTATCAAATGTCGAGCTACACAGATTTCACAATATTAATTTTGTCCTATTCCTCTGCAGTCATTATTCCTCACGTTCCATCAGCAATACATATGAAAGTGGTAGAAGTTAACTATTAGTGAATAATTTAGACAATGAATTGCAAACTAAACCTTTTTACTACTTATTGTATGGATTTGTTTGTTTCCTTCAGAGCAAAACTATGCTCAGCTAGCTGCTGTTTCTACTGCGGAGAATCGAACCCTAAATTTTAGCGTTGTAAGTCCATAACGTTACTGTTGTTTCAAAAGGAACTTGTTGTGTTAAACATGTGACAAGTTGTTTTAATATGATTAATTTCAATTTGGTTTATTCACCATAAAACTTTCCCTCTTTTCGTGAAATGCTTGTTAAAAATCAGTATGCTTGAACACGATACACTAAAACTATGAAAATATTTTGATCTTGAACTATGAATTTTGTTATTGTAGAAGGTTAGACCAAATATCCTTTCTTGTTCTATTTGTACTCTAGTGTTTAAACTTGTTACATACAGTTCACGGAAAATTCATTTCCGAGAACATGCAGAACACACAATGTGACTGAAGAGGAATTGGGATCTGATAACGTGTACAAGTATAGAGGGATGCTATTCCAGGATCAGTAATTCTTGTCTGTAGTGGTGCACAATTACGTCAACAATCTGCATGATACATTATAACCAGGAGATTAGAGTCGTTATAGTAAACCAGTACTTCTAAATCAACTGAACCTTTATCAGTTATTTTCTACATATCGTATGATGGAAGGAGGATGCATCACCAGAGTAGTAAATCATTAGGACATTCTGAGATTAATAGTGCATTTTTGTCGGCCGCACGATGTTTGCCATTTAGACCAAATGAAGTCTAGTGCTGGTCGTCAGTGGCTCTGACAAGGTTTAATATGTACCTCAGATGATGTTCGCCAGAAAAACCTGTATCACTCGTGATGACGAGAAATAGTCACTAGCTGATAAAATAAGTAATGGTATGAAAAATCATAACACAAAATGGTTACATTGAACATCACAGTAGTTCATTGTTGGTGAGTTCTTTGCTTTGTACATATCGTTATCTTTTGTTTTTATGTCATCCCGTTTTTCGATGTATCATTGTGGTATATTCCTAGTAATTTATATTACTCCTTATAATTAGGCCAAATTTTGGTCACCTTTTGACATCCTCAACCTTTGCATAAGGTCACACTACTTCAATAATGCTCATTTACATCAGGGTTTGTGTTGACCAAGCCACAGTTATGAGCTTTTTGGTTTCTTTTTACCAGCCTCTTTTATGTCGATTTTATATTTGATAATGTCTTTTACATTTGCTGAGGTCATTGTTATGCTGGTAAATAAATCCCAGGCCAGATATGTCGTGTTCAAGAAAGAATAGAATGATGAATCAGAATCAGTTTGTACTTGTCAGAAGTCAGATTGGCTTTAATTTTGTGTAAGTCATTAACATTATTGTCCGAGATGCATTTACAAACTAAGGTTAATTGTACGTGTTGTACGTAGACTGTTATACCATTCACCTCTCTGATACCAAAGAAATTATTATTGAATTTTGCTTAACAATTCGAACTTGGATTCATCTATAAAAAGCATGTGTCTACAAGTTTATTTATTCCACTGTTTGTAGTCCAATGTCCATTTCTGTCATTAGTTGTAAACGTATTTCATCAACTAAACGTTTATTGATATTATTTTATGTTAATGTTTGTCTCACATCTGTTTATACCGCAAATTCATTTGTAAAACATTACCATTGTCTATCTCGTAAAGAGATGCCCTCAATTACTTAATATCATTTTTGAAAGATTTGAACTTTTTACCTTCACTGCGTCTACCATCAAGAGCACTTATTTGATATAGCGTCTTTCGAGTTTTCAACATAGCACCAATTAAACCTCGAAATTCTGCCTTAACTTGCTGTACGTAAAGTTTTCATCAGCTAAGCTTTCAATTTCTACAAGTTTGTTATGCGAAATTTCTTCCTTAAAAGTTATTACTGGACCAAAACTACGATAATAGTAACAACTATAAGACAAAGTAAAATGGCTTCTATTTGACACTGATGTGTCACATTTTGATTGGTTGTTAATGACCAGTTACAGTGTAAACTATTAAAACAGGGTAACTATGCTCTGTTTGGTTTTTGTACAAGATAAAGGGATGTCCTTTCCATATTATTTGGCTTTTATAACTTTTTCCTCAGTGTATATCAGAAATAACTGTAAAACAATGAGGAAAAAAGTTATAAAAGCCAAATAATATGGAAAGGACATCCCTTTATCTTGTACAAAAACCAAACAGAGCATAGTTACCCTGTTTTAATAGTTTACACTGTAACTGGTCATTAACAACCAATCAAAATGTGACACATCAGTGTCAAATAGAAGCCATTTTGCATTGTTAGACTCAACCACTTATTTGAGTACAGCTTTGAAAGATGAAAATAAGAAAAGGGAAAATAAAAATAAAAAACTTTTTATCATTTAATAGGGAAAATGTGAACGTTATGAAATTAACCTAAATACTTGCTGGTCAAAAGTTTAAGACCATACCAAAAATAAGTCCTAAACAGGGTAGGAAATGCCCAATAAGAAGTTTCAGTAGTGAGTTGCACGGCTGTCATTGCGAATAACTGCAAACATTTGCTTTTAGCATGGTCGATATAAGCGTTTGCAGAAGGCTGGCTGGAATGTTATTTCAAGTGGTGAAGATGGCTTCACGAAGATCATGCACTGTTTGGAATTGACGTCCATTTCTACAGACTTCCCTTACCATCCACTCCCAAGCATTTTCAATGGGGTTCAGTTCGGGCGAACACACTGGATGGTCCAAAAGAATAACGTTGTTCGCCATGAAAAAGTCCTTTGTCCTGCGGGCATTGTGGATTGCAGCGTTGTCCTGCTGAAAGATTCAGTCATTTTCACACAAGCGAGGCCCTTCAGTCAATAAGGATGCTCTTTCCAACATGCCAATGTAGCCAGCTGTTGTTTGAAACCCCCTGTATAACCTGAAGCTCCATTGTTCCATGGAAGGAGAAAGCACCCCAGATAATGATGGAACCTCCTCCACTGTGTCAAGTAGAAAATGTCTCCGGTGGGATATTCTGATCGTTCCAGTAACGTTGGAAGCCATCTGGACCATCCAGGTTAAATTTTTTCTCATCAGAGAACAAAACCTTCCTCCACTTTTCTACGTTCCATGTTTGGTGCTTTTCGGCAAAGTTTAACCGAGCTGTTTTGTGGTGTGGAAGGAGGCGTGGCCTATAAAGACATTTACGGTTTTTAAAGCCTTTCTCTCGTAGATGCCGTCTTATTGTTCTTGAGCTGCATTCTGCGTTCGTAAGGGCCTTACTTTGGTTCGATGATAGGCTGGTGTCCTGCTGGATAACCCGTCGAATCCTCCTGCTCAACGTTGGCGAAATTTTCTTGGGTCGACTACTTGAAATTCTCGTTCCGTATCCCTCAGGATCTTTTAAGAAATATCCAACAACGGTTTTACTACGCCCAATCTCATCATCGATGGCACGTTGAGAGAGACCTTGCTTTTGCAGCTAAACAATTCTGTCACGTTGAAACTCTGTCAACTTTCTAGCCATTGCCATGTTTGTACCCAATGTAACACAGGAGATGTCAGTGGGAGATGTTGAGAACGCTAATGCTTGAACACAAATGACTAAATTTCGTTACGTGTTTACCGATTAACGCTTCGTTTCAGTATGGTCTTAAAATTTTGACCAGCTAGTATTTAGGCTAATTTCATAGTGTTCACATTTTTCCTATTAAATGCTAAAAGTTTTTTTATTTTTAATTTCCCTTGTCTTATTTTCATCTTTTGAAGCTCTACTCAAATAAGTGGTTGAATCTAAGAACGCAAAATGCATATTTTTTCTTTGTGTTCATTGGCCTTAATATTTTGGCCAGCAGTATATATGTTTATGAGAATGTTACAGATTACTAGTTGGAAATCTGTATACTTAAAAATTACAAAGTAAACATTTTGGTGATGGAATCAAAAATTTGTTTATACAGAGGTTAAGTGAACTTGAACCAAATGTTTTCACATCACTCCAATCTATATTTAATTAAAATGGAGTAAGTATTTTTCCTTGATGATGAAGGAGAAAATGTGGATAGATGAAACTAGTATCTGAGATGGGACCAGTAACTGAGGATGTTGTTCACTCTAGTGGGTCTGTATGTTAAAAGCAGTATGTCCATGTTTTCAATTTAGTTTCGTGACAAGGAAGTTGAGTCACAGATATCGACCTTCATGGTTAATTTTCAGCAGGTTTGTAAATTTAGTCCAATCTTGTGGAAGAAGATGATTATTAGACTTAATAATTATTGTAAAGAACCATCTAGTCACCTTGAAGCCAAATAATGCAGTCTATATAAGGACTTTAGGGTAATAACCAATTAGCATACCCAAACTCCATCACTGGGTGAAGTTGCGAATGACCAGATGATGGCTTAAGGAGTGCTATTGTCAGATGGAGTGGCAGACATGTCAATGAGAAAACAGTGACCAATGACACAGCTTAAAACTGTCATAGGTATAAAAATGGACTATTGAAGAATCAAAGTACGTTTAAACACTTGAGGCTGAGCAGAGCTTCCAGGTGACATTATATTATTGTTACACAGTGTTTTGTTAAAAAAAAAAAAAGAAGTATGAGAAACTTATAGTTATACAAATTCAGGGACCTCCAGGTTTTAAGATAAATTTGTGTCTTTAATGGCATTTTCACTTTGCTTATGAATGTGTTTATTAGTATTATTTACTAGAGCCCAATGCTGGTGTTTAAAAACAAATTAATGCACATGTATTCAGATTCACTCTTATGTAAGTAAACGTTTTAGTATTTTGTAAGCACATGTGATTTTTGTAACACTGCATAGAGCCAGTGTAGTGCACTGCCACTGGTTGCTGTAATGATAGAAGCAACGCATGAAATCCACTGTTTTAGATTGAAATCCAGTTACTGTCAACTGCAGAGTTATTGTTTTGAACACTGGCTTATTTCTTTATTGTTTATTTGCTGTTAGAATAGTTCTCAGTAAAGTAAAGAAGCTGTTGAAACCAGATGTAAAGTATGTACTACTTTATTTGAACTGCGAAGATGAGGAGATGCACTATTTTGTCATAACACTTGAAGTCGATGGTCAAGAACTACGTAAACAAGCTAGATTAATATCAGTGATTGGAACTTAGAAACTTGTGGAATTTTATAATATGTCAATAGAATTAATCTCTCAATTAGATAAACAACAGTTACTTTCACTATATAAATAAAAATTATGTCCTTCCAAATAAAGAGTTACCACATAGGTTTCCATGGTGCGCTAAAGATGTTTCCCATGGTGATATTAAAACATGTTGCAGGACGGAAGAATATGGTCGCACCTGGATTTTCAATAGAGATAGTGATTGATAAAATACCACATCATTTGGCTCTTGATTTTAGGCAGATGCACATGGTCGAACTTGTTAAAGCATTTTCTTTGTTTTAGATAATAAATATGTGAATCCATTGGAAAGGTAGTCTTTTTTTTTTCAAAAAATAAAAGCTACTTTCTTGCTACTGGCATGTCAAACTGGACAGTAGAAGTAAACCGAAGACTGCTTTACAGCTTAAAATGGTTTGTATGAGTTCAATTAAGATATTTAGCCTGCAAAATGTGTCATTCAATTTTAAAGTGTGGATTACATTGAGAAATTAGACTGAGAAAAATATTACAGTATTTTTTTTATATCTTGGTGATTGATTACATATTTCAGTCTGTTTCTAAGAGCTCAAAAATGGTGTTCTAGCGAATTAGAAAGGAAAGTCCAGGATGTGTGGAGTTATAAGTAACACATGTTAAGTTACTTTGATCACATTCTTCTGGAATGTAATGTTGATAGAACCTGAAAACATTGCATTAGCTTAGGACTAACCCTAGCTTGTAACTAGAAGAGAAGCCTGTAGCTTTCTAAGCAGTTCATCATATTAATTATCAACCCTTTATGGCTAACTTCTCCAACAAAACTATGTCATGTCTACTGTGAGTAAGATTGGTACATGTCTTAAATGGACTGAACATACTGACCAAACAATTCATCTACTAAACGTGTGGTTTGTTTGTTGATCCAGTGCTTATTTATTCTGGGTAAGAAAGTCCATTCATTTTGGACATCGATGTTAGTGATGGTATAAATTAATTGGTCTTGTCAGTCACAGCTGGGCGTAACTTTGACAGCTCTGGAATTCTGATGCAGCAGAATAAAAGATATTTGCTGCTCGCGGTTGTAATATTCGTCAAATATTACAACCATTACTAGAACGGTAAGACATTCATTCTTCAATAGTAACAACGTATAACTGAAAAATAGTTTATGAATGAAAAAAATAGGAATTTTAATTGTATGTTAATTCTCAATAATAAGAGATTGCACCTTCATTGCACACGTTTATCTCAGGTAATTTTATAGTTTTTACAGATTAGCTGTATGTGTGCAATTGTTTGACTTGATATTATCCCCCATTTCACCTATTCACATAATTAGAATGTTACCGTGAATTTTCGATAAAAGCAAGGTATGCTCATATCTTGTAGAAAGTTCGTTTCTATTTTATTCATGAGTCATTAGAAAAAAGAAAAATGTGATAGTGAAAAATGTTTAACAAATAAAAGTTCAAGCAAAAGAAAAACTAATTTCCAACTTGTCTTAACATTAGGTTAATACATTGAGTGAGTAAACCTCTAGGCCATATGGGCGGTGGTTACAGGGATTTCACCAACTTCTTTTTACTGTCATGATATCAAATCGTGGCTCGCAATAGTTTATTAACCCGGCAGGCCAGCTGGATTGGTATATACCTCTACAGTGATGAGGTAGCTTGTGATGGGTCACGAGAGGGACCGCTTGGGTGGGAGGTGGGTGGAGTATAAGCTGTTGGAAATCTAAATTCTAGTATGGGAAAATCGCACTATTCGTTAAGTTTGTTTTTTCACTTGATGACGTCATTTTTGATACAGTAAATTTAAAGTTTGAAAGTGATTTTAATATAGCTGACTGTACGACTATCCTTCGGGCGGAAAACAAACGTAACATCAGAGTTTACAACAGTGGATGCTTGTAGATGTTTGAACTCAGAATTCTAGAAACAAAAATCTTTCTGAAAACGTTGAAGGAATGGAATACATAATTAATGATTCTTTATTCTAGCTTCCGTGTACTGTTTAGTCTTAGCTGGACTATAGTTTATTGTACTAGCTTTAATTAGTATGTAGAACTATAATCATCAATCAACATGGGATAATGTTTGACAGTAAGTTTTTTAAAACTGGAGTTATTTTAAGATTTAAAAAAGAAGAAAACATCCTAACGTTGTTGCGCCCTCTAATGGAGCGTATTCTAAATTTCTTTGAGACTGCAAAATCAACAATTTGAAATTTGGCTGCTATATGCACATATCAACACAAACAAGCAAGAGGCTAGGCAAACATGTCAGCGGGATGTGGTAAGAGATATGTTGCATGCTGTGATTGATTCTAAAAATCTCCTGATAATGTTCTTAATTAGAGTCTCCATCTACAGCTAAGTGAAGAGCTCATGTTTCCTCGCCAGTCTGATAGAATTGTAACTTGTTTATTTTTGTTTTTAGGACGACAAAAATTACTAGTTTTTTACCGCATATTATATAATTATAATTTCACATCAGTCAACTAAAACTACACATTAGGTAACAGAATATCACATAAATATAAGCCTTATGCCTAGACATATTAAATAATGCATACAATCTAAATGTGTACACCTGAAAACTCTTAATTACGTGTCGTATGTAAATCTGCCAAATTATCTTTATCATATGCCACATACGTTGAAACAGCTAAATTAGAGTAAAACAAATAAGTACAAATGAAACTATCGTCGACAAATGTGATGTCATTTAATATAATTATGTACGTTCAATTACTTAAGTAACCTGATCTGTTGATGTGAGGTGTATGTTCCCACAGGAGATAAATCCAGTCCTAATGTATGACCTATCATGTTAGTCGTCGATAGTTTTAAGCCTTAATATGAATATAATGCATTTTAATTTTCGTTTAGTAGGGGGTAAAATTATAGCAAAAAATACTGACAAATCCATATCTGTTTTGTTTTTTATTAATCAAAATTTACGGAATGAAAAACACAGTGTGTCAAAAGGTTTTTCTAATACTAAATGGTTCCGAAAGTAATAAAATTGATGAAATTATCTTCAATGATAGAAGCGAAATCATCTGTATTTTATTTTCGTTTTCTTGCAAATTAGGTGTAGGTGATACTGCCCCTGGTGGCGCAGTTGGTAAGCTTGAGATTTCGTTTCGAGCAAGACTATATTTTTAAAACTTAATGGAAAAATTATGAAACTACTGTTTTATTTGCAACTTCTCGACAGCCAATAGGCAAGCTAATTCAGAGTTTGAAAAACTAACAGATATGTATGAGATAATCGTCCGAACAAGAAACAATACAACTCTTCTACAACTACCCCTACTCAGAATTGTTGAAGTTCATTTTGTAACCGCATCAAATCATTATCTTAGGTGTGTGTTACAAACGTCTAGTTGACGCAAAATATGATTGTATCTGTCATTTCTTCGGTCTGTCAGTGATAAAGCCGGCGAGGTATAGTCGTTATAGTGACGAAATTTGGTTTTTCTTTTTTTTCTTTTTAAAATTTCGCTCAAAGCTACATGAAGGCTATCTGCCCTAGCCGTCCCTGAGTTAGCAGTGAAAGGTTAGAGGGAAGGCAGCTAGTCATCACCAACTGTTGGGATACTCTTTTACCAACGAATGGGTGGATTGACCGCGACATTGTAATTTCCACGCAGCTGAAAATGCGTCCCGAAGATTGCGAGTCGAGCGTTTCAGCCACCTGACAAGACCGGGTCGGTGAGATTTGAATAAATTAATACGGAGTTCAATTTGTGATAAATTATGAACTTTGAGTCGTGGGCGCGTTATAGAAGTGCCAATTACAATTACTGTCAGTCCCATTCTTCAGTTCATAGGGCCGGGCAAGGCTTTAGTGGCGGAGGGTAATTTTCGTTGATTGCAGTTTTCTCTGGTCAATAGTTAAAAAATGATGCAGATCGATACGCCTGAATCCTGGGAGTCTTTAACCCAACCATTTAGCCCAGGTGTCCATAATGTAACTTCCAGGTTGAAAATTCCAATTTCTGTCAAGCATTTATGATAAGGTTGGTGAACTTTTGGAAACTGCTGACTCGACATTCACATATAAAACTAAAGTAAAGAACGACTTTTAACTTTTCTCTGACTTGTGCAACCAGAAAACACAACGCCGATAAATTCAGTTGTACATGTAATGAAATGTATTTTTGTGACACTCAGACATAAAGTCCAGCTTCAACCTTATGGAGCAATCTGGTTATAATTGAACATTTGTACTTTTTGGTCCAATATTAATACAACTCCTTGTACCAATTTGATTTTGTTATTCACTATTCCTCTTTTTTGCAAAAGAAAAACAAAAGAGTTGTTATCTTCGAACTGTTGTTTATTTATTTATTTTCCAAACGGCCATCATCGTCCTTTTTCTTCATCTTCCAGTTATTATGTTATTATGGAGGTAACTTAACGTTCTGTTTGTTACTGTGGAGGTAATTTAACTTCCTGTTTGTTACTGTGGAGGTAACTTATGTCTTATTTATTGGCACCAAATACATTCACATATCTTAATCTCGTTTGAAAAAACACATATATAATATTGTTTGTTTGTTTTACGTTAAGCACAAAGCAGCACAGAGGATTATCTGCGCTCTGATCACCACAAGTATCAAAACCCGGTTTCTAGCGATGCAAATCCGAAGACATACCGCTGCTGTGCTACTGGGGGGTGGACGTATGATATTGAGCACACACTTTCATAACCTAATGTTGAAAAGTCAATGTAGTAAAAGGTTGTGCTGTAAACTGTTTATTTTATAATTTTACAACTAGAAATATCCAGTTAGTGGATTACATGATCCACTTGAAAAGGGTCATAGTTTAATGACTCAGAGTTATAAGTCAGTTAGTCCTTGATAAGTTTATGGACTTTCAAAGCTAAAACCTGGTGTTTGATTCTTCGCGATCGCCAGAGAGCAGACAGCCCATTGTGTAATTTTTGCGCTAATACAACACGTGGCCATTGAGGATATTGAAAACCTCAACATTACTGGAATGTAGGTCATGTTTAGACCCAAGAGGGTCAGTGTACTTTGACTTCTTCTTCCTTCTATGACAGTTATTTTAATAGAGGCTTGTCCGTGAATGCTATCCTATACCCATGCTGGGCAGAGCACGGATAGCCCATTCTGTAAATTTGTGTTAATTTTAAATAAACAAACAAAGAAACTGATTGTCAGCCTTCTAAAACACTCACGGCACGTAACTCATGAAGTGAATTGTCCATCCCTTTCACAACGTATATTGTGTTCAAAAATCGTATAAGACTATAGCGTACACATATATACTACAGAATATTATACGAGATAGAGATTTGAATTAGAGCAATGTTTGAAATGTAAGAATTTTAAGTAGTGTTAGTCTTAATAATAAGCGAATAATGGAAATTGTGGCTTTTTAAAAAATGAAACAATTTCAATATTAACTCTAAAACAACATAACACAGCTAATGTTGTGAAAGCGATTGGACCAAGCCCGTAAAAAGTAATTAAATTTACGTAATATGTACAATAGAATCATTAGTATTCTATACAGTTATTTCCTTTATTTTTGTTGTTTTTTTTTTATTGATAAGATTACAGTTTTAATTACGGTTACGCTAGCATGACCTTACGTACATCAATAGACACTGCATCTGTATAGGTAATAAGTTTGCAAGTCAGTAAGCCATGACGTGAAAACTAACAATGTCAAGTTCTAATGTCAATATTCTATCAAGTGTTACAAGGGTTATGGATGGCGACTTAAAGTCCGCTTTGCAATCAGTCCACTAGGTGATTGGAAGCCACAGAGCCACCTGACATTTAAATTAAACGTGATAGAGTGACAGGATCTTTAACATAGAATTCAGTAGCGCAGAAGTCACTAACTAAAACACGTTGCTCTTATAAAAGTCACTTCGTGCTACAACTTTGGGTGTTTCGATTCCAAACATCGATTCCAAGAAGCGTTGCGTGTTTAGAATTAATATTCTTCGAGCTTTTACACTAAGATGACACTGATTACACAACATCGATTATTGTTTGAAAATCGCCATTGTTGACCTTTGCTGACTTTTCGGCCTATTGTTTTTTCTGGTATTTCGATAGCTTTCGGGATTTAAACCGCAACAGAAAGTGTTTAGAAAATTGAATAAAAACAAAACTATTTGATCAATATATGTATAACAAATATACTTAGATACAACGTTTAAGTGTAAAATGTTCATTAAATCATGACGAATTCAATAAGAATCGCTTTAGTCTTACCAGTTGTTAACTTCAATTAGTGCTGTTTCAATATCCTTTAGTTATATTTCTATTTCAAGACCCCCTTTTCTAGTGGCACAGCTGTATGTCTGCGGACATAAAACACTAGAAACCAGGTTTCGATACCAGTGCTGGACAGAGCATTGTTACCCTGTTGTGTAGCTTTGTGCTTAATAAACCTATTTTAAGATACAAACACAGAATGAAGTTGGGTGATATCAATTTATTTCACTTGTGATCCTACCCTGTGGACTTATAACGGTAACACCAAATATGATCGGCCTTTCAGCTGTGGAAGCATTATAACATGACGGTCAATCCCGTTATTCGTTGGTAAAAAAGTAGCTCAAGAGTTGACGGTGAGTGGCGATAACTAGCTGCCTTCCTTATAGTCTTACATTGCTAAATTAGGGACGGCTTGCGCATATAGCCATCGTGTAGCTTTGTGCAAAATATTAAAAACAAACAAATAAACAAACAAACATTCGCTGGAAAGAACAAAATACACAAATTATGATTGTTATTTGTACGTTTCTAATGGGATTTATAAACACTTTCATTGACAACAACAAACATCTCATAATTCCTTAGTAAGACTATGAGAACGTGGCACAATAAAAAATAATGTATCTATTATTAGTTACAATGACTAGTTTCGTTAACACAATAACCATCAGTTGATGGCAACCGTTAACGAAACTAGCCGTCTGTAACCAATTACAAGTATATTACCTTTCGTTGTAACAAAAAAAACGTCGTTTTGGGGGTTTTTGCTCTTAACAAATACCTCTTTATTGTTAATTTTAAAATACTTTTATTGTTCGTTCACAATATTCGATATTATTTCTTTATTTAAAAAAACAAACCTGCATAGTTCTTGGAACGACTCAAGTACATACTACGGACTCACCTTAGGTGACAGCTAAATTCATTTTATGTCAACATTCTTGGAAGTATTATTTAGTTGAAGTAATAATACTAAAAATACATTAATTAATTTCTGTAATAGATGTTCGTGTATATAAGACATATTAATACTAGAAATAAATGAACTTATAACAACAAAATGATGTTTTTTAAAATTTTTCCAGAGACTCAATGTTTCGCTATTTATAGCCTTTTTTTTTTATAAACGTTCACTAAAACACAAACCGAAAGTGAGAGTACAAAGCTCCACAACTAAGTAAAACGTTGAGAATCCAATTACATAAAAGTGTAAAACAACAGAAAGTTATGTGTATTAAAGCTGATAAAGCTGTAAAGGAGAAACGTTGGTTAAATTTTAAAACAATTTTTGTTACATATATATCTAAGCGTTTTATCAAAATAGATAAATACAACATTTCGGTGTTATAAGGTCGTTTACTTCTCACGGCCATTATTTAATCATTCGCGTTAATTACAAGTCTTTGAGTTAATTACTGTTACAGTAAAAAATGCGCCCTCGAATATATCGTTTCTATTGCCCATTGGGAAACGGAGATGTGGAAAGAGAAAAAAAAAATTGATAGCCGGTTTATGACAGTGCAAAAGATTTAACAGAATAGCGGAAAATAAAGAGGAGCCAGACTTGACAACAAGTTCGAGAAAAAACAGCTACCTATCTGATTGAGAAACTCCGTTCAAACTTTGTGTTTTTTTGGAAAGTTAACCAACAGTATTCACGCATACAAAACATCTTTAAACATTACAAAAAAAGTGGAAAGAAATTACTGAGACGGTAGGACGTAGAAAAGGCGAAGCAAGGCTTACATTATAAGCAGAAAATTTTAGTACGTTTATGTCAACAGTGAATACCAGGGTTATCGCAACATTTATACTTCATTGTTATAAACTCAGGTGCATGGTTATTTTAGTTCAAACAATTGCCTGAACTTTCTCTTGGTTTTCGCTAACAATAACGTTTTTACGACTGGCTGAACATGAAAAAACGTATAACTGAACCATAGTTTAGCATTTTACGTACAACTGTAGAGTTTTATTACCTTAAAAAGTTGCAGAAAGTTTTTTTTTCTGCTCAGCCCAGTTTCAGATTGTCATGTTTTATGGATTAGTAAAAACAAGTAATTACTAAACATCCAAGTCAAATAATAAAAAAACTAGAGTTTAACTCTAATGCCACTTTTGAAGATTAAAATTAATCAAGGCCAATGTTTTATAATATCTCAACTTTAATCTGGATCTTTCATGTTCACGTGTATAAATTGGCAGTGCCATCTATAGCCGTTTTTTAATAAATGTTTTTTGTTTTGAACTTTGCACAAAGTTACACGATGGCTAGCTGTGCTAGCCGTCCCTAATTTAGCAGTGGAACACTAGAAGGAAGGTAATTAGTCATCACCACCCACCGTCAACTATTAGTTTACTCTTTTACTAACGAATAGTTGGATTGACCACACATTATTATACCCCCCCCGGATGAAAGGGGAGCATGTTTGATCGGACGGGGATTCGAACCTGCGACTCTCCGGTTACGAGTCGAGTGCTCCAACCACCTTGCCATGCCGGGCCATTATGTAGTTATTACTACGTTTTTGTCAAGTACCTGTACTAATTAACATAATTTTGTTATTTTGTGGGTCACAAAACTACACAAAGGGCTATTTGTGCTGTGCCAAACATCGGTATTAAATCCCGATTTTAACGTTATATTTCCACTGACTTACCGCAAAGCCACTGGAATAACCTTCTACTTAAGTATTCAACAAGCTTAAACAAATTAAATTACGAACACATTTATCTGGACCTATCTTAGTACTTGCAATTTTCTAAACTGAAGTTAAGTCGCGTTTAATTAGGAACATCAGTTATAGCTGTTTGTTTTGCTTTTGTTTGTTTTTTGAATTTCACGCAAAGCTACACGAGGGCTTTCTGCGCTAGCCGTCCATAATTTAGTAGTGTAAGACTGGATGGAAGGCAACTAGACATCATTCACCGCCAATTCTTGGGCTACTCTTTTGCCAATGAATAGTGGGATTGACCGTTACATTATAATGTCCCCACGGCTGAAAGGGCGAGTATGTTTAGTGTGACAGGGAATGGAATCTGCAACCCTCATATTACGAGTCGAATGCCTTAACTACCTTATTAGTTTGTTTTAATTCAACAACAAGCCGAATCAAAAACAAATTAAACAAAAAACGCTGATATGGTATAAGCTGCAATACGGGATTATATGGAAGTGCTTAAGTTTAACAAGCAGTTAATACTTTGTGTCCCCAATGTGCTTTAATAACTGCAGAGAGTCTTTCATGTATCGTTATAACATATTTAATCAAAGTGTCCTTTGGGATTTTACTCCAAATGTCTATAATACACTCCTATAAAGTTTCTTTAGAAGCAACTTTAGATTTACCAAGTTTTTGATGTATCAAATCCAAGACTGTTCAAATGGGTTGAGTTTGGGCTCTGTGGAGGCCATTGCATCATTTGAATGACTCCAGCAACTTCTTTCTTAGCTATGTAACTTTACATAGGATGGATGAGTTTTGGGGTTATTATCATCTTGGTAGCAGACATATTTACCAATAATACATAAACCACTCGATATACCATGACGAATCAGTATCTGGTGGTACTTGCGCTTGTCCATTATTTCATCTTTTTCGCAAATATCCCTGCCTCCTCAACAAGAAAACACTCCCAAACAATCACACTGCTCCCCCATGCTTCATGGTAGGTATACGTATTAAGGTTAATATCTTTTACCTTTCTTCCGCCGAATGTACAGGTTACGATTTGAACCAAATATTTCAAATGTGGTCTCGTTCTTCCATAATACTCTTTTACAATTATCAACAGTTCAGTTTTTGTACTTTTTTTGGAAACTTTCAGTCTCTTGACAACATTTGGAGATTGAAATAAAGGTTTGTTGTTTTTTTTAACTGCTATCCGACCAAATATTCCATTCTTGTTGAGTCTTCTTGATACTGTAGGTGTGGACACTTTTTGTAATTTGGTATATGGTCATTATCTTATGCTTGAGATCAGTGACAGTTTTCCTTCTGTCCTGAAGGCTACATAAACGAAGATACTTAACATCAGTATCATTAAGTTTATGTATTTTGCATCTTCCTTTCCTATTTTCAAATTTACCTGGCTCTACTTGACTGTATTTGGGAAGCATTTCATGTCTGCAGCAATTTGTTGGAGTCCAACCGACATCAGGTAAAGCTTTAATGCTGTCACTCTGCTCTACTGATAATTCTCTACGTTTTTTTTTATCGTGGTAATATACAGTGTTAAACACTGTTTGTTTTCAGTTTTATTTGTGGAGTGCTATTAAATTGATTTTTTTTTCGAGCGTATACCGCTACCATATACTAGTTTATTTCTATATAGTTAATGCACTGCATGAGGTACCATGACAGTTATTTCAAACCATTACTTTCATCAGTGTGTGCATTCAAGCAGAAACTTTATGACATTCCCTTAGTACAAGTGTATGGAAATTCTAAAGAACTATAAGTATTCTTAGCCTAGCTCAATCAACTGTCAGAAAAGCATTTCCATTGTATTGAAATTTACATTCTGTAATGACATAGAAGAATTAACCTCATGAAACGGATAGAATGGCAAAATATTCTCTTGCCCTAACACTTTTGCACATTACTGTACGTACAACCAAATCTACTTTTATTATTTAATTGATATACGTGTTTTGGAACTTGACTTTCTGTATTGCTAATTGTTACTCTTAACTTTAACTGCCTTATTAGGGAAAATATTCTCTCCCTCAGTCTCGCAAAGCCTCGTTTATTTAGCCGTAGAAAAACCATAAAACCAAGAATTCATTAGAACGTAACGCGTGACTCTTTCGTCATAACTGAGGCATGACAAACATTATGACTAATCTAGAGTTATTAAGTTCTTCCCGAAGAAGAAAATCCCGGGAACTCTTTTGTCAGTTACTGAGAATTTAAAACTGGAAAAAATTCGATTACGTCACGTGAGCCTACTCTGTCATGTAGCATGATAAAGTGTTTATTTGAAATTAATACAGCACTAACTATTTTAGGCCTTTTTTGTAAAAAAAAAAAAAAAAAGTATACTACGGTTGGAAATGTCTGTGTGAATGATTTATCTACTTCTTTGTAGCTGATACATTTAATGTTATTAATTATTTACTGCAATGTTTTGTTTTTGTTTTTTTCTGAATTTCGCTCAAAGCTACACGAGGGCTATCTGCGCTCGCAATCCTTAATTTAACAATGTAAGACAAGAAGGAAGGCAAGCTAATCATCACCGCTCACCGCCAACTCTTGACTTACTATTTTATCAGCAAATAATGAGATTTACCGTCACATAGCGTCCTCACAACTGAAAGGGCGAGCATGTTTGGTGTGATGGGTTTAAAACCTGCAACCCTCAGATTGTGAGTCGAGCGCCCTAACCACCTATGCTTGATGTTTTCTTCACTTATTAATATTATTATATCTTGTCAAGACATGGAAAGAATTAAAGTCAGAATACATTACACTTTCATTCTCGACTCGTAATCTGAGGGTCGCGGGTTTGAAACCCGTCACACCAAATATGCTCGCCCTTTCAGTTGTGGGGGCGCTATGTGACGGTAAATCTCACTATTTGCTGATAAAATAATAGGTCAAGAGTTGGCGGTGAGAGGTGATGATTAGCTTGCCTTCCTTCTTGTCTTACAGTGTTAAATTATGGAGGGCTAGTACAGATAGTCCTCGTGTAGCTTTTCGCGAAATTCAAACCAAATGATACTGGGCAGGATGAGGGATCATAAATTAACTTACAAGTTTCGAAACTTACTCCTTCTTCGGACTGAAATATACCGTCGAACAAATTCTACACTTTTAGCTGTGAGTACACCATAACCATCACCTCCCCCCCTTTCCCAATGACTAGGAGTAGCTGTTAAAGCGATGAGTGCTCCTTACTAATTGCTCTCTCTCACCCCTTTAGTTACTTTTCTAAATTATGGATAGCCTTATTCGCCCTTATTAGCAAGGACTAATATCAATAAATGAATAGAAGTAGAATATTATGCCGAATCTCATACTTCTAGTTACACTCTTAGATCACAGGAAATACACCAGTCGGTTGATTGTAGGAGCAGTTAGTTTGAAGTGGCTGAGCGGCAGTCAGAATCGATATTTTTTATTATTATTTCTGTGTGAGTATGTTGCTGGCAAGATATATTACAGAATTTTGTAGGGCTGGACAATAACGAAAAGTGCATAACGCGCGGCTCTAATATTTTAGTAAAAGGGAAATGTATACAGAGAAAGAAATATACTCGAAGCCTAAATTTTCTGAAGATGCACATTAATTTATACATTATCGGGAACGGTGTTGATTATTTTATCTTTCTTTGTAATTCACCACGAAGCTACAGGGATATCGCATAGCACTGGAATCGCGTGAGGGGCATTGTTATTGTTAATACATTTGAACTCTGGGATATATAATATTAAACAATACTGTTGAATATTTTGTTTTGTTTGGTGTTTTTCACTAAAACACGAAACTTGTTATAAGTTTGCATAGCTAGAATTGCTAACTTTCTGTTGTACTGCCGTCGTTTAGAACGAGTTCACGTTTGGTGATAGCGTGCCTTTCAAATTCCTCACATTATAGTGTAAACTGACTCACACTAACACACTGTTGACTTTTTTAGAAATCTCCTGTGGCTGATCTTAAATTTTTTTGAGTCACGAAACCGTTTCTAATACTAGCTATCAGTGCGACAGTATCGTAGTTGAAAAGCCAAAGTTAATTGAGATTTGATCTCTCAGCGAATTCATACCAGTTGTGTTCGAATTGTCATTTTCTTACTTATGGCTCAGTGTTCTCCTCACTAATGATAACGGTTACAATAATCCCCCTTTCAGTGCCACAGTAGTGTGTCTGTAAACTTACAACGCTAAAAACTGGGTTTCAATACCCGTGGTGGGTATAGCAAAGATAGCTCTTTGTGCAGCATTGTGTTTAATTACAAACAACATCAACGGTCACAATAAATTGGTTTTCTTATCAGTAATATTTTTATTTAACATCAAATACTGAAGAGTGCTAAAAAAGCACCGACCTCATGAGCCGAAGAAGCGACTACTTTACGAAAGTACACGACCTTTTACTTCGATTATTTTTTACATTTATGATCGGTTCATAGTGATCTACAGTTCTGCTATCGTATATCAAAACGGCAACGAAGCGTAACATGTAGCAGCCTAGATCAATGAAATCAGTTGCTAATATTCTCGGTCCATTTTGAGGTTACGAGCACCTTGTTAAATCTATAAACTACAATGAAAAGAAATACTATTGCAATGATTTATTTATATTTTTAACTTTCATCAAACTTTATAGTTTCATTACCACTTTTTTTCTTTAAGTCTAAACTTACAAACTAATGAAAGTTTTGTATTTTTATTTTACTGCCAGATCTCACAGTGGGACAGCTGTAAGTTTACGGACCTATAAGGCTAAAATCCGAGTGTCGATTCTACAAAGCAAACACACAGTACAATGCGGCTTTACTTACAAAAAAATAACTTTTTCGGGTTTAATGATTAATTTTTGAAGAAAATTTTTATTATAAATACAAATATCCGTTAAAGCAATAGTTATTTTGTATTTTTTACTGTAATACTAGTTTACTTTTTAATAATGGACATATTGATGTTTAGACCTACTTTACTAACACATATGATAGTTGTATGAAACGACCTCTGTAGTAACCTCTCAGAGTGAATAAAAAAATCATATTTTCACAGTTACATTAATAATCTGTTTATAGCAGTTAAGTTCATATAGTTTTGTTGTAACTTCTTTTGAACTTCACAGTTACGCATATCGCATAATTTTTGCGACACTCATCATCGAAATAACTGCGTAATTTGATATATCTTAGTGACTTATATCTGTTATTATTGTCATTTATTAAAGTTATTTTTTTTATTGAAGCACTCGAGTAAAATTATTGGCAAACACTGACTCGTGTTTGTACAGCCTGCACAAAGAATCGACACGTGTATTTTACGGTATGTGTTATATATATATATTCAAAAGCGTGTCATAATCTCTCTACCTTAAAGGCAAAAAAAAAAACATGTAATAACACCCTACATGTAGACGTATTTGAAAAAAGGTTTTTAGATTCTTTTTCAATTAATAGGCCCCCTGGTGGCTCAGCGACAAGTTTAAGAACTTGTAACGCTGAAGGTATATTTCCCAAATCTCTCTTGGCAGAGCATAGTTAAATCATTGTTTAGGTTTGTACTTAACGACAAAGAGACAAACAAAAATTTAATTTAGAACGATATTCAAAAACAAAAACGTTTGTGATATAGAAATAACCTAAAACTTTATAATTTGAAATAAAAGTATCATAATTCCATTTTGTTTTTGTTTTTTAATTTTGCGCAAAGCTACATGAGGGCTATCTGCAATAACCATCTCTAATTTAGCAATGTAAGGCTAGAAGGAAGGCAATAGTCATCACAACCCACCGCCAACTTTTGGTCTACTCTTTACGAACGAATAGTGGGATTGACCGTGACATTATAACGCCCCCACGACTGAAAGGGCAAGCATGTTTGGCGCGACGGGGATGCGAACCCACGACCCTCAGATTACGAGTCGCACGCCTTAGCACGCTTGGCCATGCCGGGCCCAATCCATCATGTAGCTTTGCGCTTAGTAACACAAAAACATCTTGTTGGAAATATAGTCATGGTAAGTTCTCTCTTTTATTATATTTGGAATGGATTTATATACCTTTTGTTTTTTATTGTATGATATGTTAGGCTACCTATAGGCTATATGTACTTCCGCATCGTCCCCAAAAGTACTTTGTTTCAAGAGAAATTTAAAACTAAAATTAAGAGTAAAAAAAAAATTAATTCTTACTTTTGAAGTTCATATCTCATTCCGTGTTGTAACCAACAAAACTGTATAATTTTTCTCGTGATTCACATGATGTGCATATTTTACTGACGTTACGACAGTACAAATTCTAAGGATGAGCATCCTTATGTGACGTCATTTTATTGTCTAGTGCCTAACAGACAACATACTAATGTACATTATGCGAGTTTTTAAAACAGATGACCACCTCTGTTCAACCCATTTTGTTTCCATCTTCTTTTTTTAGTTATTCGATCTTCTTTCTTTACTTTTTTAATTTTTTACAAACCATACCATGTTTTTAAGAGTTGTATTTCCACTTATTTTGACGATTACTTAAACGCTGAGCCCGGCATAGCTAGATGGTTAAGGCACTCTCGACTCCCTATCGCACCAAACATGCTTGTCCTTTTAGCCGGGTTAAGGTGTGATGGTCAATCCCACTATTCGTTAGTAAAGAGTAGCCCAAGAGTTGGCGGTGGGTGGTGATGACTAGCTGCCTTCCCTCTAGTCTCACACTGCTAAATTAGGGACGGCTTGCACACATAGCCCTCGAGTAGCTTTGTGAGAAATTCAAAAACCAAAACAAAACATAATGGATTATCTGTGCTCTGTCAACAGGGGATATTGAAATTCGATTTCTAGAGTCATAAGTTCTTAGAGTTACCGCCGAGCCACTAGGGGACATTTCTGACAGATTAAGGATTGGTTAAATATAAAGAAAAGCTGACATGGATATTGAAGGAACAAGTTATGACGAAGATGAGAACAAATTAGAAATATAAAAAATACGCAAATTTCGCTCAAAATGATTTTCACAAAAGAAGCAGACTTAATGTGTGTGTTATCGTATAGAAAAGTCACCTCGAGACTATCTGCTGTGTCCACCGAGGAGAAATGAACACCTGAGTCTGGCGTTGTAAATTCAAAGACTTATCGCTGACTTCATTCTTACAAATACTTCCATTGTACATCTGTTTGTTTGTTTATATTTTGAATTTTGCGCCAAGCTATACGAGGGCTATTGCGTTAGCTGTCCCCTAATTTAGCAGTGTAAGACTAAAGGGAAGGTAGCCCAAGAGTTGGCTACCTTCCCTTTAGTCTTACACTGCTAATTAAGGGGCTACTATTTTACCAACGAATAGTGGGATTGATTGTCACATTATAACACCCCTATGGCTGAAACGGCGAGCATGTTTGGTATAACGGGGATACAAACCCGCGACACTCAGATTACGAATCAAGTGTCTTAACCACCTGCCCATGTCGGGTAAGTACACCAACCTTTTCTATTTTCTTGGATCATTGAATTACTTTTACTAACTGTATATAAACAGATAGATAAATGAATATTCATGTAAATTTTGTTTGAATTGCTAGTTGAACAAACTAAAAGCTAAATAATTAACCCCCACCGCTGGAAAGAAAAGTTGTCACTGCAAGAATAATTTTGTTGTTTTTTCGTACCCGAATTTTAAAAGCTTTGTTTAAGTAAATCGTAGATTATCAAATTAATCCGAAACCATTTATGAAAGTCCAGAAGAAATGACTTACTCGTGACAGTTATTTTTTATTATTAGTTTTGAATTTCGCGTAAAGCTACACGAGGGTTTTCTGCACTAGTCGTCCCTAATTTAGTTAACTCTTGGGTTACTCTTTTACCAACAAAAAGTGGTTGTATGAATGCTTAGTTATGATCGCCTTACTTTTCGTTACTTTTATAAACTGTAAAGTCCACCGCTGGTACACCGGTAAGTCTACGGATTTATAACGCTAAAATAAGGGGTTCGATTCTTCTCGGTAGACTCAGGAGATAGCCCGATGTGGCTTTGCTATAAGGAAAACACACACAAACACACTAAAGTGAAAGCCTCCTAGTGAGCTCTAACCTTCCAAGTTAAACTACGCCATTCTTTACAAATCACTTGGTAGAACACACGCGACATGATCTTGTCATATTATACTATAGTTACAGCTGTGATCTTAGTGGCTCAAATCGTGTATAACTCTTAACTAGTGTGTTCGCAGGTTCTACCGCTGAAAACAAAAATAGGATTAGATTTTAACATTACGCTTAGGTTTGAGCATGACATTGACGAGATGTAATCACGCCCACCTAACCTGAACTCGAAATATTCAGAGCATTGTCCTCGTAAACCGAGAAGTGAAATTGTTGAAATTGAAGACTTATGTATTTTGAGTTCAGATGTAACATAAACATTTTGAAGTTGTACAAGCAACATTTTAAATTATGTGCTGTTTTTTCTTCTGATTACCTGACTTTGAATTTCAGATGTGATGTTTATTTACAAGTGTAAAGATAAAAACAAAAACTGGTTATCCTTGCTTTTCGCACTCCGGATACCGTAACGAGAATTTTAGCCGACAAGCCTCCAGACGTAAGCAAAGTTGTGATAAGAAAAAAAACAAACAAATATATGATAAACAGCTTAAGAAGTAATATTAACACTAAATAATGTTATACTCCTTTTTTTTTTAACAATGTGCAGCTGACGTCCTAGTCATTCCAGATACATACAACTTTAATAGAAAGAAAGAAAAAAACACCACGTACTTTTATTTCACAGACGTACACGTTTTTCTTTTGCTTTTTGGCTGACGTCAAAGTTGAGAAAAACTAGAGAAGTGGGAACAGAGCTGGCGTCAATGTTCCTAAGACAACAAGGAGATTGTGTGTTAGTCTTTGAATTTCGCGCAAAGCTACGCGAGGGCTATCTGCACTAGCCTTCCCTAATTCAGCAGTGTACGACTAGAGGGAAGGCAGCTAGTCATCACCACCCACCGCCAACTCTTGAGCTACTCTTTTACCAACAAATAGTGGGATTGACCATTACTTTATAACGCCCCCACGGCTGAAAGGTATAACATGTTTGGTGCGACGTGGATTTGAACCCGCGACCTTCAGATCGTAATCTGAACGTCTTAACCCACCTGGCCATGCCAAGCCTAAACAAGGAGATACACTGAAAATTCTATCTGGCTTCAGTACATTTATTTTTTCCGTATTTTAAACTAAAAATTTAACTCATTTTCAGCCAATGAATTTTTGATAATCGTTTTATTTACAGGATATTGTGTTTACTTATTAACTAAACGGGATAATATATCACATTATACTGGGTTTTGAGAATTGTGTTATTCATGAGGTAGATCTTTATGACAATGAAATATATTTCGTTTTCTGTGCATCGTTTACATTATGTAACTGTCTGTTTGTAGTTGAACGCACAGCTACATAATTCGCTGTGTTATGCTCATCATGGATATAGAAAGCCAAATACTGCTCCGTGGTATAAATATTAGCCATTACAAAGAGATTAAATGAATATTTTATTCCACCATTTTTCTTGCAGGCGTCGTTCGTGCTTTTCATGGCATGAACGATTTTAAACTTATGAACAAATACCAGTATAACTAACATTTATCTGAATAAAAATGCTATTGATAAATTGGAAGCACTAATGAGTGAAGGAAGACAAAAATATAAATTTCTTTGTTTTGAATTTTGCACAAAGCTACACGAGGGCTATCTGCGCTAACCGTCCCTAATCCAGTAATGTAAGACTAGAGGGAAGGCAGCTAGTAATTACCGCTTACCGCCAACTCTTGGTCTACTCTTTTACTAATTAACGTTGGGATTGACCGTTACATTATAACTCCCCACGGGTGAAAGGGTGAGCATGTTTGATACGACGGAAATTCGAACTCGCGGATTATGAGTCGAGTGTCTTAATCACCTGGCCATTCCAGGCCAAAAATATATATAACAATATGTCAAATATATTATCTTCAGTGCCGACGAGGCCTTTCGCCAAATACCAGGGCTAATCAGGCCGGTTGGGATACAATAAGCATTGTAGTTGTTGGGCCAATATTTATAAACAACAACTATTTTGGTGTGAAATAGATTAAACTGATGAACTGTCATTTTTAGAATCTTATTTATGTGTTTCCACATCACAATTACGTTTATAACGTTTTTAACACCAATTTTTAAAACAATTTCAATTGATGATAAATTATAATTTAGTTTTAGTTTGTTTCTTGATGGCCAAAGTTTCTTTGATTTTACGTCTTCCTCCTTGTTGGAAATACATATAATTTCATATTTGGATAGAGATTGCAGTAAATGTTTAAAGACTTACCAACAGGCGGCGTTAGACGTTGTTTTATATACTACTCCAAACGAGAGCAAACATATCGATAAACATGGTAAGAACCTTGAAGTTTATTAAGTCTGTTCTTTATCATCAAAACATTTTGTTTTCATTCTCAACTGCAAACTTTAAAGTGATACACTGAAATTTGAAGATGGTTTTCGGTGGTTCTTAACTTTTTTCATCGTCTTACCCCCTGAGACTCTCCAGAGTATCACCGTGTCCCCTATAATAATTTTTGTAATGGTGAACTTTGCCTAAAGGTAGAATAAAACAAAACTATATAAAGATCCTAGTTTATTGAAAATGTTAAAAATAAATGACCTTGAGAAATGCTGCAAGTGCTAAACAAATTCAAAATCCATGGAATTACTGAACATCATACAAAACCTGCTTATTCACTCAGTGTGAGGGTTGATATAATATATATATAATGAGAAAAGATACTGAATACGATGGAAACTTTGATATTTAAATTTTAAGTTCGATGTATTAATATTATATAGTTTAAAAATTTAGGCAATTCAAAACGTTGTAATATATGAACATTTTTACTTAAAATTAGACAGGTGGTTGCGCAACAAGCATCTCGACGCGGTTCAACTGCCGCACTTCAGCGTGTTTCTCATTGGTGGGGAGTTACAAGCACTTGTCACAAAACTACAAACTGCTCTATGATTTCCCTAATAATTCCCAAACCTTTCGTGATCCCCCTAGAAACTTCAAACGACCTCCCAGGGGGTCACAACCCCCAGGTTAAGAACCACTGGCTTTAATTTCTAAATATTATTGAAGACAGTTCTCAAAACATAGCTATCCTTATTCATGAATAGAGACTTTTGTAGATTGACAACTTTGGAACGTCGTACGTCACTTGAGGAGGGGTGTGCATAAAATTATAAAACATTTTTAAATGATGTAGAGCGGGAACAGGTGAAAACCATTTCTTCGTAAAACATTTTTCCCGGTTTCTGTTTTCTATAACAATAAATAAAAGTGAGTCAGAGTCACTGGCAAAATGATAGGCATTACAAAAATAACATATTTGTGTAATTGCCTTTATACTTAACAAATATAAAACTGTAATGATTACTATACAATCCTGTATACGATGGTATATGGCATGTTCATGTTTCACATTCTTCTCAATTTGTTCACCACTGTTCAAAATCAGAGATGTGTGAAAACCACTTGAGGTATCTCTCTCTTTTGTCTACCATAAGTTGCTGGCAAGAAGTTTTCAATTCGCTATCAGAAGTAATCAGTTGAGCAAGGAGATGAAAGAAAAAAAAACCCTACGAAATACTATTTATAGATGCAGTATAATACTTTAAAAGTTATGGCTTAAACACCGGAACCAACGAAGCATTGGAAACCAATAAGGCCGAAAATCCTTAAACATATAAAGTTAACTGTAGATTTTGTTGTTGTTTTTTCTAAATTAAGACAAATGTAAAAAAAAACAACAAAAAACACCTGTGGTTAATTTAATTTTTATAAAAATTTAGGCTTATTGGTTTCCAATACTTTACCGAATTTTGATTTTTAATCCATAACTCCTACCGTGTTTTTGATTCATGAATAACAACCAAGATTCTCATGCAGTTTTTTCTTATTTTCTATTTAAGAAACAAACAAACACCAGTTTCATGGGATGTAGTTGCTTTATAATTTTTTTTCACACTGAAATTCATGGATATATGATGTCCCCTACTGGGACAGCGATAAGTCTCCGGATTTAATACGCTAAAATCAGGGGTTCGATTCCCCTCTGTGGACACAACAGATAGCCCGATATGGCTTTGTAATAACAAATGCACATACACTCGATATATATATATGTATAATATCTTCAATTTATAAACCACCATCCTGTTATTATTTGATTTCAAGATCGACAGATAAAACTGAATACACCCCATCTATGACTGATGGCCATGACCTGGAATGGCCAAGTGGTTAAGTCACTCGAATTATAATTCGAGAGTCGCAGATTCAAATCCCTGTCACATCAAACATGCTCGCTCCTTCAGCCGTGGGGGGTGTTATAATGTGACGGTTAATCCCACTATTCATTGATAAAAGAGTAGCCCAAGAGTTGGCGGTGAGTGGTGATGAATAGCTGCCTTCCCTCTAGTCTCACACTGCTAAATTGTGGATGGCTAGCGCAGATCGCCCTCGTGTAGCTTTACGTGAAATTAAAAACAAACCAAAACCTAAAAATGACACAAATCAACCACACACGTAATACAAGTTTGAAACATTTTGTTCAAATACTTAACTATTGTTTCTCATGATAGTGTGTGTGTGTGGGGGGGGGAGTTCGTATAGAAAAGCCATATCGGGCTATCTACTGAGCCCACCGAGGGGAATCGAACCCCTGATTTTAGCGTTATAAATCCCTAGACTTACCGCTGTACTAGCGGGGGGTGCTTCTCATGATACCATAATAAATTAAAGTGCTGATTTTGAGCCACAAGAAACATCAGTTTGATCGTAAATATTGTTGTCAGTATTTCCTTATAGCAAAGTTTAATAACTCAATGAAAACAGACTTGTTTATCCTTTCGCAAAAAAAACTTACACAATAAACTTATTCACCAAATGTTAAATTGTTTGGAAGATTAGAGAACTCCAAACCATTTTTAATTGTATATCCATTCTTATCAAGTTCTTAAAAGAAACAGAGTTAAAAAGCTACCAGTTTCTAGTTATAAGGAACCATGTTCGACACCATTGACCTAATGGAACACAGCCAGAATATATGGGTCTAATACGTTTATACAGTACATCAGTAACGAACATGTCTCTGTATTTTTTTATTTATTTTTGTGGAATCAACATATATATTTTTTTTTAATTTAGATTCATTCAACTTTTAAATTACAGAACTATTTTCTGTGTGAACATTGAAACAAATTGCAATTAAATGATGGCAGTATCTCGCCAGTACTTTAAACTGGAACTTCAGAAGGATCTTCATTTTACTAGACTTACATTACGTTAAAACACCAGTTAAACACCCGGTGAAATTGGGAAACAGGCTTTCAAACAAAGCACAACAGATAAACTTGCTGAATGTCAGCGATTGTGAGTAGGTTTAATAACTATGTTTCTGCCACCCCCGAGACCTATCCATTTTGACAATAATGAAGTGTCAAAAATTGTCTATTATTACTCTTTATTACAGTCTACCTGCCTCCCTCTTGTTTTTGTTTAAGTGTTCCATTTGTTAAGCTGCTAAGGTGTTGCAAGGTATAGGGGGCGTTGCCAGGTAAAAACAGACCTTATTTGGAATAACATATTATCGCTTGCGAGAAAACAGAAGAACAGTGACCAGGAAGAATAAAAATTATATAGCGAATGTAATGAGTAGGTTATACTGTAAATTATTATATTTTTAAGTCTATATTACAGCAGTTAAGGTATCTAGTCTAACCAGAAAATGTTAAAATGTTATAAAACGCAAAATGAATTATTTATGATAAAACGGAATAAAACATTTTGAAAATGTTAACACTTGAATAATATGTCATTCATTTACACCCACACACATTCTTGTTTCTTTGTATTTTTTAGGTTAAACGTCAAGATAATGAAGTATATTTACGTAAATAAATTTTATTTAAAAATTCAACATCTTTAAGAGGATAAAGCTAGATTTGTATACAGAATATGTGTAAAGTTTCATTGGGCACACACAACTGGTATTTATACTACGTAATACGTTTTTCAACTAAATTTCTTGCACGGATTTTGTTAATCTTGCGATAGTATAAAATGACACACATTTTATTATAATGGATAATAAATTCCATTAAACGATCGGTGAAAAACTGCAATTTCGATTAAATTAATAATCATAAACTCTCTCCAACGTACATAAGCCTGACTTTTAGGGTTCTCAATGCGCAATTACTGAATGTGCGCATTACACTCCCCACTACCCCCTTCACTGGGTGTCTTAACGGTAACTCTGAAGGCTTATAGTGTTTGAATTCGGGGTTCCTTACCCGCACCGGGCACAGCACGGATAGCCTATTTGTGCAGCTTTATGCTTGAGCACCAAAACAGTAAAATTATACCTTTTACATCTAGTGCTTTTTATCTGATCATTCTTGTCTACATCTGAGGATCGTGGGTTCGAAGCCCTTTCCCCCTAAACATATTCGCCCTTTCAGCCCTACAGCTAGGTTACAATATAACCATCAATCTCACTATTCGATTAGTGTAGTCTAAAATATGTTGGTTGGTCGTATTTTCTAGTTGCTCTCCCCCCCCTCCATATTCTATCACTTTTAAATTAGGGACGGCTAGCCATAAGAACCCTCGCGTAGCTTGGCGCAAAATTCAACAGTTCAAGCCTAATCACATTATATGGTCGATTCAGTTGGATTAAAGAGAGGAAATAAATATCGAATGAATTTCTATCATATTTCACCATTAATATACATTTCGTCTTATATTTATTGGAGAGGGCCCGGCATGGCCAGGTGGGTTAAGGCGTTCGACTTTTAATCTGAGGGTCGCGGGTTCGAATCCCCGTCGCACCGAACATCCTCTCCCATTCAGCCGTGGGAGCGTTAGAAAGTTACAGTCAATCCCACTATTCGTTGGTTAAAGAGTAGCCCAAGAGTTAGCGGTGGGTGGTGATGACTAGCTGCCTTCCCTCTAGTCTTACACTACTAAATTATGGATGGCTAGCGCAAATAGATCTTGAGTAGCTTTGCGTGAAATTCAAAACAAACAAATAAAACAAATTTATTGGAGGGATGCATGTGTGAAACTGTTGGAAATGTGGTAGTTTTATTTGTCTGTAATTAAGCACAAAATTTATAGCGTTGTAAACCAGTAGACTTGTCGATGTGCCACTGGGCGAGATATGGTAGTTTGTATACACTTTCCAGAAAGTTGTGAAATAATGCTTGACATCTGGTGAAAGTGGGCCGTTTTATTTAATGGTCAAAAGGGGAAATTGACTAGTGCTCATCACGTTTTGCAAGTAAAACCTGCAAAATAAAGTAAAGTAAGTGTATATGTTTATTTCTTTCTAGTTGACTTTTCTGTAAAGCTACACGAGGGCTATCTGCGCTTGCCGTCCCTAATGTAGCAGTGTAAGACTCGAGGGAAGGCAGCTAGTCATCACCACTCACTGCCAATTCTTAGGCTACTCTTTTACCAACGAATAGTGGGATTGATTGTAATTTTGTAACGCCCCCACGGCTGAAAGGGTCAGCATGTTTGGTGTGACGGAACCCTTAGATTACGAGTCGAATGCCCTAACCACTTCCTCGCCATGTCTTTACAAGTGAGTGTATAAAATAAAACGAACGCCCTGGAAAACAATATACAGTTGTATATCTAATTTTTTGTACCTGTTCGTTATACATTTCCACATTTTTCGACCATTCGGCACCAAACTTGACACAGTGTTATAAAATGACATTAGGAAGGTCATAATTGGTTGGGAAGTCAAACCCCATTTCTTTGCATATTGATAAAATTTTTGAAAACAGTATGTCATTTTTTTCATTATTGGTACCTTTATGTATTTTTATTTCACTTATAATGTTTATTATGCTAAGAAATAAAAGGAAGTACAATTTACTATCCTTTATTACAAACGAGTTTTTATTTTAAATATGTTTTTTTTTATGGCATCGTCTTAAAAGCAATGGTAAATAAAGGAGTTCACAAGTTTATATTTCGCCCAGGGCAGAATTGTGCTTTGCGGTGTGGACGACGAGACACAAAAAACGAATTTGGAATGTTTGTCCATTTGAAGTATTCAAACTTTGAAAAGACATATCTTGAGATCGATTTAAATTGAAATATGATTGGTAATAGAATTTAATTGCGTTCATCAATAATTAACTATTTTACAAACATTAAAGATGTGTACTATTTCTTTGATATAAATAAGAATTTATCATGGATGTTGAAAATATAAAGATAAGAAAGTGTTAAAAAATTCGAAATCGTTAAAAAATAACTTGCTATAAAGTGAACAAAAACCCTGTACTTTGGTAACAATATTTAGGTATTTTGATGAAATATATATAAACAGTCATAAAGCGCCGACAATTTTTGTTGTGGTATTCTTTTCAGAATTTGTTGTGATTTTTTGATGTTATTTAAATAGCCCCACCATGACAAAGCAGTAGATCTGTACACTTATAACGCTGAAAACCGGATTTAGATACCTGTGGTGGGGACATTACAGATAGCCCATTGTGTATCTTCGTGCTTAAATACAATCAAATAAAGAAAACTGTCGTAATATTGATGTTTTTGAAAATAAGATGTAGTCTCAATGGTTTAATTTCTCTTAAACTTTATCTACATAACTCAAGCCTTTATATAAGATAAATCCATACGATAATGTAACAATAAGATTTTACTTTGTTTCATTTCAAGGGTGAGTTATTCATTCTACCTCTTTTATTATTCTAACCAGTTAGAAATTCCAAAATTTGTTTAATTCAGATCAAACAACAAAAGATGTTAATCTCAAATGCAAATGATATCTTCATATTTTGTATCGTATTTTTATATCAAAAAATTTTCGATATGTCAAACAATGCATGCCAGAGTATGGATATAGGCTTAGAAAATGAATATCAAAAGGTACATTTCTATCATACCTCCGTAATTGTTACTGTTAAGCCTAATGTTTAAAAAAAAAACAGTTGTTTTTATCATTATTTAGTTTTCACACTAATGTATATCGTAAAACAGGCTAAATATATTGTTTTATTAAATAAATACAATCTAAAAATTGATTCTTGTCTTTCATGTCTTAAGGATGAACTTTACATTTACATGCACTTTGATCCATTGCTTTAAATTTAGCCCATCGTTATAGATAGGTTATAATATAACTCAGGCTAAGTATCTTCTATTGTTCAGTCTACGTCTACATGAAATACTAATTATTGGCACTTCTAATAAAGTTCTATTTCTAACTTTTATATAGTTAAAGTTTATAATTTTATTGGGAAACCAAAGTAGTGATAAAAATAATATAATTTGTTCTTAAACGTTAGGCTTAGCAGTAACAGTTGCGGTGGTATAACAGAAAAGCATGCTCATTCAACGTTTCATTGTAAGCAGTGGCACTTATTTAAAGATGGTCTTGAGCATTAAACCTTAACATTTTATTTCTATATTGAGATAATGCTGGCAGTGGTTGAGACTTGTGTGTGAGATAATTTCGTGATTATGTTAATTATGTGGGTTTATTAGAATTTATTTAGCTTGTAGAGTGCCTCAGGTTTTCAGCCAATATCCACTAATGGTTTAACCAACAATATTTCTTGTATTATTTACGATGAATTTCACTTGTTTTTTGTTATTGTTTAGGCCCGGAATGGCCAGGTGGTTAAATCACTTGACTCGTAATCCAAGGGTTGCGAGTTTGAATTCCCGTCACACCAAACATGCTCGCTCTTTCAGCCGTGGGGGCGTTATAATGTGATGGTCAATCCCACTATTCGTTGGTAAAAGACTAGCCCAAAAGTTAGCGGTGGGTGTTGATGACTAGCTGCCTTTTCTCTAGTCTTACACTACTAAATTAGGGACAGCTAGCGCAGATAGCCCTCGAGTAGTTTTGCGCGAAATTCAAGACAAAACAAAGAAACAATTACAAATATTTTCAATAGTATAAAACATTCAATTTAACTAATATTGTTGATATATCGTGAAGAATATAATGTATTTGACTGTATTCACTCAGTAGGTTGAAAAAAGTCAAGGTTACATCAAGGTGTTAGTTACTGAGTCAAATTATTTTTTCTTGGAATTGTCTTTCTAAAATTAGGGTGCGTCTTCTACGCAGTAGCGTTTTACAAGGCGTAAATACGGTATATTACTAAGATTTACATTTCACAAAAACTATAGATGTATAGCATAGGCTTAATGTCAAAATGTGCGTTATCAGTGTAAATTCCAACAGCAGAAGAGTTAGTAAGAGTTACATTTTACACAAACTATAGATGTATAGCATAGGCCTGATGTCAAGGTGTCAGAACAATGTCACAAATTCACAGTTTTTGTCCTGCGAGTTTTAAGAAACAACCTACTACCTATGTACCGTTTATTGAATATAGATCCATTAGATGTAATGCCATCATATGACATTTCTATCATGGTGAGGTCTCTTACTGCTGTGTCATTCGGGATAGTGAAATTTTAATGTTTATCGAGTTTGAAATATTGATACTTGATTTAAATTATTATACGGATAAGTTGTAAAAAAGGATTGTATGTTAACTTTTGTAATATTAGGATTAAGAATATCTGGTTAAGAAGCAAACACACGGGATCACTTTCAGAAATTGGAATGTTTCAAAGGTCCCAAAACTCGAGCACTTTCGAATAGTTGGCTATCCTTCTTCAGGCTTTAAATGACGTTTGATCAGCATGATCGAGGAATGACAGTGACGAACGATTTTTCAACGTTATATCTTTTATATATAGCTCACTGATAGCGTTAGTGTGGATTACGATAAACAGAGTTTCATTGGTCAAGTATTGTCAGTGGACGGTGTTGACTAGCTGCCTTTCTTCTAATCTACCACTTTTAAATTATAAAAAGCAATAGCAGATGCCCTCTAACAGTTTTATGCAAAATTAAAACAATAAGACAAACAATAAATACACAATTATACGTTCCCCGCTACGGATTTATAACGCTAAAATTAGGGGTTCGATTCCTTTCGGTGGACTCAGTAGACAGCCTGATGTGGCTTTACTATAAGGAACACGCGCACACAACTATATGCTGTTACGTGTTCTATTCTATCCTGCAACTGTGATAACACTAGTAATAAAATAACCTAAAAATATTAAATTTGGAGATTCACTTATTTTTTTCCGGGAGTAAGAAACAAAGAAAAAATAATTTTGATTTATGGACAGTGTTTCAAACTCAGTGAATAAAACTTTTCATGTTATGCAAAACTTGATCAAAAACCATAAAAAAATGTTCTTAATAATAATAACGTTATCTGAGAAAAGCATTTTTCTCCCTTTTTCGAATGGAGGGAGAATTTTGTACAGTGTGAAAAGTCGGAAAACATGTACGTTAGTAATTGAACATGCGTGATTCAAGGATTTTGTAGTGAAGGTTTTATAGGCGTGAGCTGATTCCTGTCCGTAATTAAGTGCAGGGTGCAGGTGTTTAATTACAAACAGGTGTTGGCGAGAAAGTTGTCAATTCGTCATTGCTGATGGATTTTATAAACAGTTCAATGAACAAGTCAGTAGCTTTGGATAATGATAAACTACCTTTTAGGTTTAGGTTTCTGTTTTACTAAAGTTATATCACTTTACCCGTGTTAACTAAGGTTGTGACCAAAACGAATACATTATTACTTTTGTTTCTTTTTTTCAACTGATTATTTTGTTGGCTTGTTGCAAAGTGCAAAAACTGAGCAATGGGCTATTTGTGCCGTGTCCAGTTAACCACAGGTTTTCACTTTTTTAACCACTCAAGCTTACAGCCAAGCCGCGAGGGGGTTGGCTTTACTTAAAAATAATATTTTGTTTGAATTTCGCGCAAAGCTACACGAGAGCTATCTGTGCTAGCTGACCCTAATTTAGCAGTGTAAGATTAGAGGGAAGGTAGCTAGTCATCACCACCCACCGCCAACTCTTGCGCTACTCTTTTACTAACGAATAGTGGGATTGATTGTAACATTATAACGCTCCCACGGCTGGAAAGCCGATCATGTTTTGTATAACGGGTATTCGAACCTGCAGCCCTCAGATTACGAGTCGAGTATCCTAACCACTTGGCCATGTCGGGCCTTCTGTAGTCTTACGAGTCAATATTAAAAGAAAATGTGTTTATAACTTTAGAATATTTTTATTTCAGTAAGAAGATATGATTACTGTTTTTCATTTCGGTAATTTTCACAATTATTATTAACTCATTATAATCTCAAAAGCTGTCTGTTTTCTTCACTTTCAGCCTCTAAACACAAACTCAGTCCTTTCAATTAATAATACACAATTTATCCAAGTACACAATCTGATATTCCTTTACTTAGTTATAACCCGCAGGAGTTTTATTCAGTAACATAATTGTAATTTTTATTAGATTTCAGGGCGAAAAACAAACAAACAATATTCTTTCTATCTGACTTCAAAATTAATACAAACATTACTACATTAAACTCTTGTACTCACACCAATTATCTAGCCTTATATTATCTCAAATCTTCAGATGTTTTCATTAAACTTATTTCTCTCTTCCTCTTGTAATCACACCAATTATCTAGCCTTGTATTATCTCAACTCGTCAGATGTTTTCATTAAACTGATTTCTCTCTTCCTCTTGTTATCACACCAATTATCTAGTCTTGTATTATCTCAACTCTTCAAATGTTTCCAGTAAACAGATTTCTCCCTACCTCTTGTAATCACACCAATTCTCAAGCTTTGTGTTATGTCAACTATTTAAATGTTTCCATTAAACTGATTTCTCTCTTCCTCTTGCAGTCACACCAATTATCTAGCCTTGTATTATTTCAACTCTTCAAATGTTTCCAGTAAACTGATTTCTCCCTACCTCTTGTAATCACACCAATTCTCAAGCCTTGTTTTTCCTCAACTCTTCAAATGTTTCCATTAAACTGATTTCTCCCTACCTCTTATAGTAGTACCATTTCTCTAGCCTTGTATTATCTCAACTCTTCAAACATTTCCATTAAACTGATTTCTCTCTTCCTCTTGTAGTTAACACCAATTCTCTAGCCTTGTATTATCTAAACTCTTCAAATGTTTCCGTTGTACTGATTTCTCTCTATCTCTTGTATTCACGACAGTTTGTAACTTTTTATTACCTCAGTGCTCGAAGTGTTCCCATTAAATTGGTACACATGTGGAGAGAGATAAATCAGTATGAATATAGATATGTATTTATATTTACCCAATTAAAGCTTTATTACAATGCTTAAATAAATAACAAATAAATTATGGTTACAATCGTGCTGGAGTACTCTCGAAAGGAAAGGAGGTGTATTACCAAGATGTGAAGCGATGAGATAATAAATCATGTTTAATTTTTTTTCCACAGTAACATCACTTAACTTTCCGAGTTTGAAGTCTAATCTTGACTGCTATATGTTGCACGAGAGAAAAGTAACAATACAAAATTCTCAGTAGTGAGTATTCAGACAAAAAAGGCCATCTTTATTTTGGAGTTACTTTGTTTCGTGGAGTGTTGTTGACCTATGTTCATAGATATGTTGCAGTAGTTCACTAAATCTGAGCAGTGGGCATTGTTATAGAATGGTAGTTCTAACCATATAATTGAAGCTACTTGAAGTCACGGTTAAATAACAAAACTTGATTTTGGGTTGGGGGATGTTTGCCCGATAACTATTTCAATCAGATGATAAAAAACGTTGGGCAGATGGTTATTAAAAGAATCGTGACCCGCCAAAAGTTAGGCTTTGTATAAAGGTGTTGCGTAGCAGAATATACAATGCTGCTGCACGCGTTTGGAGTTTTGGTTTCATTATTCGTGCTAGAAAGTAATATTAGGATTTCTTTTCTAGCAGGGTTCATCTTCATCAGGTGAAATTGGCAATTCACCTGCAAATGAAATCGATTATTAATTCAGACTGTCCGTGAAACATATAATAAAAAAGGGGCATAATTAATAAATGTAACGTCCGCGAAATCACAATTATTGTTTTGTAATAACTCTACAATTTTTACCCTGAATTGTTTATGTCTTACGATTGTTTTTTTTTATGGCTTTATCGACATATTTTATCAATATGCAAACCTGTCTCGAGCTATTAATCAACTTTTCCAGATGCAATTTGTATGGTTTTCAAATTTATCATGGACCTTAATTAAGATGGACGTGATCAAATACTGCTGAGTTAAGCCTAATTGGAAACGTATCCTCAAAGAATTGTTGAGAGTCATATAGGCTTTCATTCGTGATTCTAGGGAATTAAACTGTTCCTCAGGAAATTACCTGTTGACACTTTGCGAACACTTTTAAACAGATGGCTATCGTATATCTGGGTGGGAGAATAAAACCGTAACCTACATTGATAACGTAAAATACGCTCATCATGAAACATTTTATAGCATAAATATGCCTATATCTTTATTGAATGTACTAGCATGACCTGGTGATTAGGGTGCTCGACTCATACGTAATCTGGGGGTCGTGGGTTCGGATCCCCGTCACCAAACATGATCGCTCTTTCAGCCGTGGGGGTGTTATAAAGTGTCAGTGAATCACAGTATTCGTTGGTAAAAGAGTTGGCGGTGAGTTGTGATGATTAGCTGCCTTCTCTCTAGTCTTACAACGCTCAATTTAGGACGGCTAGCGCAGACAACCCTTGAGTAACTTTGCGCGAAATTCAAAGACAAACAAAAACAAACTCGTCAGCCGTTCAAAATTATGAACGGAGACACACACACACAACCTTAATAGCTTTATCAAACATAAATAATTTTTTCATTAAAATTAATTTTTCTTTTCAGTTAGGTTCGAGATTTACAGTTAAATATACTGAATTGGCATGCATCCATTTTTTAAATCGCCAATGTTTCCAGTAATCGTACCTGTAAAATTATAAATTTGACTATACTTTTCTTTGGGATAAAATAAAACTCTTATCATTTATTGAGAGAACAGGATATAGGTAAACACCATCGCACAAGTGTTTTTTGTTTTCACATATTTTACCCACGATGATATTACCAATAAATGCTATTCTGAATTTAGAGAAATAATTTGTATGCACTATGTCTATTTTTGAATTTCGCGCAAAGGTACATGAGGGCTATCTGCGCTAGCCATCCCTAATTTAGCACTCTAAGTCTAGAGGGAAGGAAACTAGTCATCACCACCCACCATCAACACTTGGGCTACTCTTTTACCAACGAATAGTGGGATTGACCGTGACTTTATAACGCCCCCACAGCTGAAAGGACGAGCATGTTTGGTGGTGCGACGATTCGAACGCGCGACCCTCGGATTACGAGTTGAACCCCATAACTCATCTGGCCATGCCGGGCCTGTATGCACTAAAACCTAACTATGCCACAGCCAACTGTTTATGATGGTAAAGCTACGATTATTTAAATATAATACATATATGTATTTAATGATAACAGTACATTTCTCGTTGGATATCTAATTGAAGAAAGATAAAATATGTTAACCATGTTTAAAAAAATTTGTTTTCCTACCGCAGTGGTCGGCAATTTAAATAACAATAACAGCTTTCTTTTTTTTCCTTTCTTATTCGGTATAAATCCCAGATATTCAAAGCTGCAATGCACGTAGCCCCTTTTTCAGTAGTTGGACAGCTAGAGGGTTAAAGAGCCATAGGTTGCAGACCTCTGTCCTAGCAGAAACGTAACTCCAAACACACGTATCTTACATAACACGCCCGTATTTACAAACTTTAAGATGCATGTAAAACCTGTCGTCTTTATCACAATGGTTTAATTGAATAAACGTTTTCAAGCTCCTGTGTTGTCAAACAAAAATGTTTCGTATTATCAGTGTATAACTTTACTTCGATTTTTCTCGAAAACAATGTTCCAATCTTAACTCATGCTGAGAAGTTAGTTACGATCTTGTGGATGGTTAAAGTTTGACAATGTTCATACATATATATATGTTAATCGTGAGTTAATCGAATGACCCCAGAAAATAATCTGACGAGATAAATATTAAGGCAGTTCAAAGAGCCCGGATGAACTAGCCAAGCCTAGAGGATACCGCGAATGTTTTTATCGCTTCCTACCATCGTTTTTCTTGTCTCGTTGCTTGATAAACCGTTAGTTAGCACGTGATGCCGTCTACTCTTGTGGGCCCCAAATTATTATTCTCACAAGGAGCGAGCCAGTAAATAATTTTTATGAAGAAAAAAATCATTATTGTTATTACTATTGTTTAGGTAAAACAATATACGGCTACCAATGTTTGTGACGAAAGAAATGTGCATTAAAAAAAAAAGTGGTAAATACGAATTATTTTACGTTTCTGTTTCCAACAACTGTTGAACTAAAGTTTTTCCCTGCATGTTTGAAGTTAAAGTTCGTTGATCACGAATAGAATCCCAGTCTTCTTAACACGAAATTCTAAAATTAACAAGTAATTTGAAAGTTTAGTCACAACATATATCATCATACTGTCATATATTATATTACTGTTTTGTGTGCCTTCTGTCCTTGACCTGACGTGGTCAAGTGGTTAGGGGGCTTGACTCGTTACCCTGAGGGTCGTGAGTTCAAATCCCCGTCATATCAAACATGCTCATCCTTTCAGCCGTGGGGGCGTTATAATGTGACGGTCAATCCTTCTATTCGTTTGTAAAAGAGTAGCCCCAGAGTTAACGGTGAGTGGTGATGAGTAGCTGCCTTACCTCTAATCTTACACTGCAAAATTAGGGACGACTGACCCAGATAGCTCTTGTGTAGTTTTGCGCAGAATTAAAAAAACAAACAAGCCCTCTGTCCACCATACGTAGACAATAGCACCCCGGATGATATATATGTATATCTCAATCAGTCTACATTTGAGATAATATCTAATACTTCAATTTGTCTTTAAGGAAATATGTTTTTTCTACCTAGAGAAAATTGTACATACTGTCAATATTTCAAAAAATAAGCATGCTGCCATCTGTTACGCAAATATGAAAACATATTGTAAGAGTTTATTGCAGGTATCATTCCATGATGTTGTAAGGCGTATATATAGTCTGTTTGTGTTATAAATATTTGTATGCTACACAAAGTTCATCTTTTTATTTTCTATTCTCACTGGTAGAAAAATGTTCTATGGAATATTCTCTTATAAACATACTGTGTTAATTAAACATAGAACTGTTTGGGAGAAATATAATCAAATAATTTTATAAGTCACATGATCACTAAGAAAAAGTCAACCTGGAAGTACTACTAAATTAGAAAGAATACTAGTTAAGCCATATGATAAAAATCCGCCATTTCTGCTATACTCATAGACCCTTTGTACTAGTTTTACAACATTCCAATAGATGCCGTCACTAAAACTAGTCTAGCAATTTAATTTAACTATTCTTAATACCTAAACTGATAAAACCTTTATTTAGGTACTCAACTCATTGGTTTCAACAAAATATTGGGTATCTTATATTCGATGCAATAAAAATGTCAATTATACATTGAGTAAAAAACAAACCAAAATCGCCAGTGCTGGTCTATAGAGATTTCAGCTGATCCGTGAGACGGTTTAAAATAATTGTGTATTTTAAAATATAATTACAGAAGTATATTGTTGCTTTACAATACAGCTGAAATGGATTACAAAAAGTTAATAATTTATAAGAAACTTATAAGAAAAAACTTGTTTTTAGTTGGTAAAAAAAATGTTGGCACCTCTGATCTGAAGGATATCAAAAACTTATGAATATCTTGAACCATATTACCAATTTAATAAATCATATTAGTTTGAGTCATCAAATGATTTCTTATTTTCATATTACGTCATTAAATAAAAGAGTATTTTTATTACTGTTTTTGCCATAGAGAAGTATTTTTATACATAATTTCTGCTCTTGTAGATCATTATAACAATTATACCAAAATGATATGTTTTATACCCCGTATTCAAACATTACTAAAACCACTATCTGTCCATAATTTAGCAGTAATTAACTACAGGAAAAACAACTAGTCAATGACACCCATCGCCAACTCTTGAGCTACTGTAATAAAATAGTGGGATTGACTATGGCGTATAACGTCCCCACGGCTTGAATGGTCAGCATGCTTATTAGTGGGATTCGAAATAATTAAATACCGGCTATTTTTAGGCCGTCTTAGTTATGATTGAAGGAAACATTTTTGTTACAAGAACAATGTATGTATTTAACGGAAGAGAAAAAAAATCCACATCATACTTTAGCCAACTAATATCCTTGTTTTACTAATGTTAATAGGAGATCTGGTTTACTGTTAGCTGTACCCCAAGGAACTCGAGCTACATCGTAAACTCTAGTTATATATGATATTGTAGTGGTATCGTCTAGTTATATCCTGAATTACAGTTGTGTGGTACATTATAGTTTTATCTGACAGGAGCTTTATCCTGAACTCTAGTTGTATCATGAATTCTAGTTGTATTAGACATACCAGTTGTATCCTACATTCTTAGTTTTATAAACAAATGTGGAACAGTGCAATTTACATGACGACAACAGACAAAATATTTGATGTAGAATATGTTTTCTTGGTAAGATGGTAAGTACCTGTTCTCTTGAGGTAATTCCTAATGAAACATCCTTTGTGTTTTATGTTGTCAATCAACAAACGAGGAAAGAAAATATCTCGTTTAACTTGTTCAACACACACACGCATGCGCAACACGCAGAATAGATGTACAGCTAATCATGTATTATTATTTATAAAACAACTCATATTTAAAAAAATTAAGAAATATATCAAGTATATTTAAGCAACATATCTAATTACATTCTGTATGCTTAATCACGCATGCGTCAATAAAATGATTACTTACCTTAAAATGATTGATGCTGATAAACGCGGGAAAACATTACAACAGCTGACTGTGTAGTTTTGGTGATCGCTTCCTTCCTCAAGCCACTTCTTCATTTTTTAAAATGCTTCTCGGTCTTCTAAGTAAAGTTGTTTTTTAGCGTTCTCATAATGTTTTCTTTATATGCGACCAAGTTAATTAAATGTTGGACACAATTTACATTTAGAGAAATTTCAAACATGTTACTTGCTGGAGAAAGATTTTGAAATAATGGAATGATACGAAGTTTATTCGTAGTTTAAAAGTGAATTTTAAACGTTCTAAATTTAAGATTTTTCCGAGTTCCGTCAATGCGAATGATTAATATTTGATGAATATTCAGGCAGAACTAATCACGTTTTATCTTTGCCTACATTACGTTATTCGCTTTACGTCGAAATATTTTACGAAAAAATATAACCATTCTGAGCACATTGGTTCATATATATATATAACATCTTTACTGAGTTATCGTCACACATAGGAACCGTGTCGTTTCTCTCTAAGTGTGTTAATAACCACAAAATAATCCATGTAATTAACCATCTTTTTACTTTATCGAGTTATTGCCACACATCAGGATCTGAGTCGTTTCTCTCTTAAGTGTGTTAATAACCACAAAATAATCTATATAATAAACCATTGTTATATTTTACTGAGTTATTGCCACACATCAGGAACCGTGTCGTTTCTCTCTAAGTGTGTTAATAACCACAGAATAATCCATGTAATTAACCATCTTTTTACTTTATTGAGTCATTGCCAGACATATCGAGAACTGTCTCTTTTTTTGTGTGCGTGAATAAAAATACACAAACGAAGATATTTAAATATCTATTTTCTAACCATATAAATAGTTTGGATATTTCAGCTACGTGTTTGAAATGTATGTTGTGCAAAGAGACAGGAATTATCTTTAATTAAGCCTCTTTTTAGAACAGTAACATCCACGCAAGACCGGTTGTATTCAAGACAGTGTAGGAAACAATTTTAATGGTTGATAATTTAAAGTCGCTAACTTTGTTGTTCAGCAGCAATCGATTTTTAAAAAGTTCACTACATTTAGGAACCACTTATAAATATTTGCATACATTTTGCAGAGAGCATAGGCAGGAAAACATGCTTTGGGCAAAGTCTGATGGTGTGGAATTCGTATGGCAGACTTGGGAGGAGTCCAACAGCTGACTCCAACTCCCACCCAATCGCTTATACCCTCCAATTTTAAGTTTGGGATAAGTGCTGGTTTTCAGCTATTTTTTTTATCACCAATAAGTAGCGTGCGCTGCGTGGTAGATGTAACCTTTGCTTTAACTATTGTATGATAGCTTAAAATTTATGGTAGTTTATGAAGACCTATAATCAATTTAAAATTTGTGTCGAAAGATTTGTTTGTTTGTTGTTAAGCGCAAAGCTATACGATGGGCTATCTGTGTTCTGCCCATGCGGCCATCGAAATTCAACTTTTATCATTATAAGCCCTTCACTGACCACCGAGCCACCAGGAAACGTATCGGAAGAAGTGTGTTATTTTAGAATTGAAGTCGTATCGAATTTAAATCTCATAAACTTAGTTTGTTTGGTTTGAATTTCGCGTAAAGCTACTCTAGGGCTATCTGCGCTAACCGTCCCTAACTTAGCAGTGTGAGACTAGAGAGAAAGCATCTAGTCGGCCCGGCATGGCCAAGCGCGTAAGGCGTGCGACTCGTAATCCGAGGGTCGCGGGTTCGCGCCCGCGTCGCGCTAAACATGCTCGCCCTCCCAGCCGTGGGGGCGTATAATGTGACGGTCAATCCCACTATTCGTTGGTAAAAGAGTAGCCCAAGAGTTGGCGGTGGGTGGTGATGACTAGCTGCCTTCCCTCTAGTCTTACACTGCTAAATTAGGGACGGCTAGCACAGATAGCCCTCGAGTAGCTTTGTGCGAAATTCCAAAACAAACAAACTAACAAAGCATCTAGTCATCATCACCCACCGCCAACTCTTGGGCTACTCTTTAGTGGGACCAACGAATAGTGGGATTGATCGACATATTATAGTGCCTTAACGTCCCCCTCTTTACGGCTGAAAGGGCGAGCATGTTCAGTTATGAGTTGCAAAACAATGGTTCTTGAACATTTTAAGCCAAATACATAGTACCTTTATTAATTTATATTTCAAAATGTAGTCGATGTGTTCTCTTTGGAGCTAGAAGGTTTATCAGGGATCCCAATATGTAGAAACTGCCTTTGATTTATTAATTATATTATTTTTCAGTCATTACTGCCTAGTTTTTATTTATACATTCACTGTTAGTTTTCTAGTAACCCAAGCAACTTACAAAATTATTTCTGAATCAGGAATGTGACATTTCTATGATGCACGACTTCACCTCATGAAGGACCATTTACAAGTTTTTAGAAATGTATAATCGTATATTTTTACTTTATATTCTACTATTAGTAAAAATTACAATTAATTTATGACACTTGGTTTTCGGTGAATTAATTATTTTATGATATTTATGGACTGAAATTCACACAATACCCGTTTAACTCGTGGGTTATGAAAGAGCTTAAATTTTATATTTATATGACGTTGGATAACTGCACAAGATAGGATTCCGCCAATTTAGGGTGGATAAGAGCTATTTCTACAGGAATGTATTATAACACACAAGACTTCGTTTTTACTTGCTTTGTCTTTTTATTTACAGTGATATAATTAAATACATCTTAGTTTGGCTGCTTGAATAAACGCACAAAAAGTAGAAACCAATAATTCAATACAAAAGATTCGTCTGAGTCCAAACTAAGCAATATATAATCTACAGACCTTTTCAGAGAGTTACGAAACTTCCCGACAGTTCACGAAGTATAGAAATTCCGAACAGTTATTGAAATTTCCCGACTATTCACGAAATGTAGGAATCTTGTTTTTGTGATAATGATATAGCTTTTAATGAAATTCACAGAAGGGAAACTGGTGACAATATTTAAACACATATTTCAGAAAATACAAAATTTGGTAAAACAGTTATTTGTCTTAACTCAGAAGATAATCGCTTCATGTATTTACCACATTTAATAACGTACGTGGAATCTTATATTTTCATTATTAACGCTCATATAAAACATCTATGTTATAGGATTTCGTATCTATTCCGTTGTATATTTATCTTTTATTTTTGGTAAATACCAAAATATACATGTTAAATTACTTCATACGTTTCCTCACTATATTAGAAATAGAAAAATATTATCTTTCAACTGTTTTAAAAATAATTACGAAAAAAAAAAACGAACAAAACAAACATGATAAATTAGTAATTTTCAAGGATACAAGGATCGTCAGGGAGCGCCATCTATAAATGTAGCCTCTTAAGTCATCATATTTGATTTACAACATTTTCCGACTCGCTTTTCTTTAACAAAGGTTAAATTTCGGGCTATAGTATGGATTGTACTAATTCTACAACTTATATAATTAAATACATCTTCGTTTGGCTGCTTGAATAAACGCACAAAAAGTAGAAACCAATAATTCAATACAAAAGATTCGTCTGAGTCCAACTAGAGGCGCCATCTATAAATGTAGCCTCTTAAGTCATCATATTTGATTTACAACATTTTCCGACTCGCTTTTCTTTAACAAAGGTTAAATTTCGGGCTATAGTATGGATTGTACTAATTCTACAACTTCGAAACATTAAAGCATAAATACAATGCTGTTTCTATAATTTGCTAATCATTGAGCTCGAACTGCTGATAAATTTGGAGTTCACATAAGTTCGTATTTTTTTTTATCTTATTAAATATTTTCGTACTGAAATGTTCCGCAGCATAACGGTTAGCTTGTCAACTAAAGAGATACTAAATAATTTCAGCATGAAGGTTTAAAATTAAATATCTTGTTCCTGTACTACCAGATGGCACTTGTTATTTATTGTGTGTAATCATGGGTATAATATTCAACTTTTATTTAGCACACCCCAGGTATTCTACATTTGTCAGAGGTAATTCTACGGACTTATAACTCTAGAAATTGAGTTTCACCACGCGTGGTGGGCAGAGCACAGACAGCCCATTGTGTAGCTTTGTGCTTAACTGCAAAAAACACTGTTAAAATAATTATAACGAAACGTCTTCAGTAGTGTTAAGTGCTAAAGTATGGTCAAGATATTTCGCGTATCCCTCCTGTTTATTTTTTTATCGATACACTACTTAGATTCTGACTATTCATACTCAAGGGAAGTAAATAGCTATTCTTTGTTAGGTTTCGCAGAAATTACAGGAAGGTTATCTGCATTCGCCCTCCCTAATTTTAGAAGCGACAAAATAGAGGGAAGGCAGCTATATATTCAACATTACCCAGCATAAACTCCTCGGATATTCTTGTCAGTACGAAAAATTGACTTTGAAAGTAACTGTTTTAATGCAAAAAAGGCCCCAACATGCGAAGTTCGATTTTTTCTTTATTAACGGGACTCGAAACACGAACCTAAGATTCACACTCTAGCAAGCTAACTACTGGGCTAAGCTCGGCCCTAAAGTATATAGAATTAGCTTCGTTAAGAGACACAGAAGGGCAAGAAAATTTACACAAATAATCACACACACATAAAAATATCTAGAAAATATTAGATCTTTTGCTCATTAATCATATATCACAGACAACAGAATTTACAAGTTTGGTCTCACACATTTCCAACCAGATAATGAATTATTCATCCCATATCTAGACATTTAAAACAACCTTGCTATGTAGTATGTAGCTTAATTATGGTTGACATTATAACTTGCCCCCGCTGAAACAGCGGTAAGTCTGTGGATTTACAACCCTAAAATCAGGGATTCGATTCCCCTCGGAGGACACAGCAGATAGCCAGATGTGACTTGGCTATAAGAAAAAAAGCATACATTATAGCTTCTCAAATAGAAGTTAAAGAAAGAGTAGGAATTTTCATTTATGTCACGAATATAATTTCTTATAGTAAAGAACTCAGAAAAGATAAAGTTATATAAGGTAGCCATTTTTTTACTACCTACAATTATAACTTATCACAATCTAAGAGCTAATAACACGTTATATTTTTTATTTCACATCTCAGTATCTTCAAAAGATTTATATTTGTTCAGATCTTTTCGTTTCGACAAAACTTACAACCTTTAACACAACCATTGCAAGCACGTGTCCAATTAAATTGATGTACGTACAAAAGGATATTTTAACACTTAATGAATTAATCTGGTTTTTTAAAAGGCTTACCTTTAGTATTACGATAATTTCAAGTATTTGTGCAATAAAAGATAAATAATAATATGTATATATATATAAACCATCCATTAATACGTTTCCTTTGCTACAATTGATGTCCGCGAAAGTTCATTGCTTCACTAAAATTTAAAGAAACAATTTGTTTTGTTTGTTTGTTTTGGAATTTCGCACAAAGCTACTCGAGGGCTATCTGTGCTAGCCGTCCCTAATTTAGCAGTGTAAGACTAGAGGGAAGGCAGCTAGTCATCACCACCCACCGCCAACTCTTGGGCTACTCTTTTACCAACGAATAGTGGGATTGACCGTCACATTATACACCCCCACGGCTGAGAGGGCGAGCATATTTAGCGCGACGCGGGCGCGAACCCGCGACCCTCGGATTACGAGTCGCACGCCTTTACGCGCTTGGAAAAAACAATTTAAACGAGTACTATGAAAAAGAACAAAAACAGAAAATGGAATTATTTTTTTGTAGACAGTACTAGTTTGCATTCCAATAAATTCCAGATACACAGTTCGATTCTGACGGAAATAATTAGGCATATGTCTCGAAGATACAGGTTGTTGTATTTTCCACGAGAACAATGACGTCATCACAACTTATCGTCACCAAATGCTTCATTTGTAAAAACGTTTTCTCTGGATGTTATTTCTGTGTTACTTTTGTCGATAACGTTGATCTCTCTCTGTGGCTGATGCACGTACTTGTAGAAATACGCCATGACCGCGAATAACAACATGACTGCTACCATTAAACTAGCGAACATTAAAAATTCATGCGACTGAAAAAAAAGAGAATATTTATTAAGCATCACTGTTAATATCTTGTGCCACTTAGTTAAGATGTTGGTAATATCTTGTGCTACTCAGTTAATATGTTGTTAATATCTTGTGCTACTCAGTTAAGATGTTGTTTTTATTTCACTACTCAATGTGATTAAATATTCAGATAATGTTGAGATTTTCTAAAGAAACGTTTAACTTACATATGGTCCAACCAAACGTGTTCTTTCAGCCATGGAGGTCGTTATAACGTCACGATCAATCCCACTATTTGTTGATAAAGTATTGTCCAAAAGTTGGTAGTGGGTGGTGATGACTAACTGTCTTCCCTCTAGTCTTATACTAAATTAGGGGAGGTTAACATAAATAACCCTTGTATAGCTTTACGCGAAATTAAAGACAACCAACCAACCTACCAAAATTATATATGATAGCATCTTTTATAGAATAGATTGTCAGTCTTTTTAAACAATTTTCGTACCCTCGAATTACGAGTCCAGTGTCTTAACCACCTAGCCATGCCAGGCTATTAACAGCTTGTCAATCACAAACCCTTTGATTAACAGAATGGATAGCTTAACATCTCTTCTGCACGCAACCATAAACTAGACAGTGCAAAAGTTTGTGACGTATTAAACAGCAAGGATATATTATATTACATTTAATGTAATGAAAATTTACCAAAATGATATAAAAACTTGTGATTGTATGTTTTTCTTGTATATACAATTTAATAACTTAGAAAAAACTGATTGAACACCTAGCGTGACAGGTTTGCAATTGTATATTTAGTTTACTATTCTTGTTCGTTTCAGCTAAATATATATTTAGAAATACATGTAACTTATACTCTTAAATGTATTAATGCATGTTGCGAAAATTCCTAATTATTATTTGTTTGTTTGTTTTGAATTCAGCGAAAAGCTACATGAGGAATATCTGCGCTAGCCGTCCCTAATTTAACAATGTAAGATTAGAGGAAAAGCAGCTAGTCATCACCACCCATTGCCAACTCTTGGGCTACTCTTTTACTAATGAATAGTGGGATTTACCGTTAAATTATAACACCCCCATGGCTGAAAGGGCAACTATGTTCGGTATGATGGGGATTCGAACTCGCGACCCTCAGATTAAAGTCGAATGCCTTAACCACCTGGCCATGTCCCGCCTATTCATTAAAGTTGTAGAAGATTCTCGAGTATAACAATCAACAATGTATTATGTGTTTATATAAATATTAGTGGTTGCCAGTTTTGTTCTCTAGAATCTCGCCTAAGAATTATAAAAGTAGTCATTGCAAAACGCGAGAAACAGTATATATAATTGGTTTCCTATAGTTGGTATACTATAAACCTCGGAAGCTATAACTATGATAAGCGTTATTAATAGGGAAATTACAGGTATTTGACCAGGAGCATTTCTAGATTTCGAGCATTACAAACCATTTAACTTTAGCAGATTATCATCGGACATTAGGTTTTTTACGAAGGCATTATATAACTTCAACTGTGAAAAATTCGCATGGGATTAGCGAAGAGTTAGTTGGCTCCCCTTAAGAAAAGTGTACCAATATATTAACTCGTAATTAATCCGATCATTGTGAACCCTTGATAGGATATCAGTGAAGTTCTGGACCACATAGAAGACTCAATAACGTTCGTAATTTTGTAAAACTTTTGTATAGAAATTATTATTTGTAGTAACCATTACTGTAAATTGTATTATTGTTTGTATATTAAAATGTACTTGTGTTAAAAAAGAAAATTGTGTGTATATCAATCTTTTTGGTAAGTATCATAAATTTGATGCACATAGACATTTAACCAACTTCTAAATACAAATTACAATTTAACTGACTCCTTGGCTATTTGACATTGGAGTAGATAACGTAATAAATTGGTGATTCGTCCGAGATAAATCATAATAGTAACACTGGCAATAATAATAAAAAATAAAGGAATTTCTGCAAAACTTACCTGTCGGTGGAACAGCTGTAGTTTAGCAACGATTACTACAATCAGGTTTCCAAAAGCCACGGTTAAAAGCCATGCAGCCTGTAACACAGATTTCATGGATGATGGAGCCTATGAACGAGAGTATGAGAATTTGGTTTTGTCAAAATATTACAACTAATAATAACACTAATATAACAAGGCATTCACATATACACATGTGGGTGTTATTCAGGGTCATTTGGTGTTACACATAGCTAATGTCAGATGTTCTCCATCTTAAAATGTCTTCATTTTATGTTCTTGATTCATGTCTTGGCATCATCCAACAAATCGTCGAAGTACATTTTAAACAGGCCAGTACCCTGAATGTTTGAAGGGGTAGGGTTCTAGTTTGTGAGATCAAAGCATGCTAGTGTTACTGGGGTCTGGGAAAGGGGGAATGCCACTATTTCAGGCCATAAAATGTTGGTGCTTCATCAGAACAATGTGGGCTATGGACAAGTAGCTTTGCTATATATATATATATATATATATATATATAATCACATAAGCTTTTTTTTTTACATCGCAAAAATAGAATGTTCGACCGATCCCCCTTAACCTCCCCCTGCGTATATGCATATCAAACATTTGTTTATGTATGTTAAGTTCGGAAGTCCCCAAGGCTAGAAAGATTTGACAAACTCCTATGCACTGCTAATTAGTTTTATAGTTTCACATTTCCTCTTATCAAAGATAACTTAATACAAAACGTTTCTAAGCCCAGTATTATAAGTTACATCAAAAGTATATATGTGGTAAGTTTAGCATCATAGAGTAAAGGTGAAAACAAAACAAAAAATATCAAAAGAAAAGCTCAAAACTAGAACTTTCCCTCAAACAGCATTCAAAATTACAATATCTATCAAAACAAATACGAATGAAATAGATTCATTAGCACATCAGTACCACACAGATTAATATCCATCATCCATTTCTTTACAAATATTGTAATGTTTAAGTTTTATTACCTAGTGTGTATGTGTGTGTGTTACTAGCACAATAATGAATTTATTTTATTTATATTTTTTCATAATTTTGAATTTTACTATGAGTGGCAGTTTTAGCTTTGAGCTTCATTCTCAACGTTTTAGTTTTAAAGTTCACCCTTTGATGTTTTAGTTTTGAGCCTCACTCTCAATACTTTAGTTTTAAGGTTCACTCGATGTTTTTGTTTTGTCGTATAAAGTCAGTTGGAATAGTGAAACCGTATACTCTGCTACCAAGAATTACAAAACGGACAGTAAAAGTTTCTGTAAAACTGTAACGTAAAAATTAACCTTTGAACTCACGAAACCGATAGAAGAAATTAATAAAAGGAAGAAAATGCAGAGGAGTATAATATTCCAGTGTTTTATTATTCGTTTCCATAGGATGAACCTTTTTATGTTTTGGTTACAGATTATATAAACAAATAACAATGTATACAAAATGTTTTGCAGGACACTTTTCGAGAACTCTGTAAATTTCAAGTTAGATTACGAGTATCTCATGCATGACCACACTTGAGTATTAGTGTATTTACTAAAGCTAAGTGACACCACCATACATTATTGTGCAGACTCATAAGCTGCTACAATTTTCTTTCTGAAGGCCTCAGACAGCTCTTTTGCTCTCACCATGGTGCTCACTCTCACTTCTTTTGAAGTGAGCACACCAAACTAAATGTCTGACTTTAAATAGGGCAAGCCCCATTAAAAATGCTGAGTAACGATCTTCTAACCATGTGCACCTGGTGTGATACACCTGTGTGTGAGTTGAACCATTTTGAGCGGGAATAAATGTGGTGGTGTCCTAACTTTTTCCTCAGTTAGAATATGCATTTTTGTAAAATTACATTTACAGAAGATCTTGAAAAGTCTTTTCTTCAGTTTTAATTGTTTAGTTACATTCCTATAATCTCTCAGTATTGTTGAAATTGAGATTAAATATCCATATATCCAAAAATGATACAAAAATACACAGGCTTTCATAGGGTGTCCTAACTTTTTCACATGACTTTATACCTTTAATTCGAGATGAAAAGAAACCCACTTGAAATAAGAATGTATTCACAAGACGGCTGGTATGGTTATTAAAACTTTAATTAAAATAAAGTACAGAACACTGCAAATAAAATGAACACAACATAACCATAGAACACACCAAGGTACTAAGTAGGGGAACAAATATAAACTATGACCGAAGAAGGTTGAAACATTGTTCGCTCCTTTACATAGTGCTTTCTCTATCCATACCAGCCATTTTTACATATATAATTTTCTCTACAAGTGGGTTTTCTCCTCATCACGGATTAAATGCAAAATCAAGAAGCTCGACTTATACAACAGCTCAAACCAAAATTAAACCTATATACCTTTATACCTATACTAATTCATATCCTCACATCTAACTTCAACACCTCTTATAATTCTGTACCCGTTTGCACTCTCGTCCCTAAGACATGTGCGCGGCAACAGTCAGCTGCAAACTCGATTTGTTAATCTGAATATTAAGAATGTCGAAACGTTGTTCTGTATTTTATTTACTTTATTTTAATTAGTTTTAATATCCATACCAGCAGTCTTGAGAATACATATACCTTTAGTTCCACAGTCTTTCATCCTTACCTGAAAGGCACGGCATGGCCAAGCGCGTAAGGCGTGCGACTCGTAATCCGAGGGTCGCGGGTTTGCGCCCGCGTTGCGCCAAACATGCTCGCCCTCCCAGCCGTGGGGGCGTTATAATATGACGGTCAATCCTACTATTCGTTGGTAAAAGAGTAGCCCAAGAGTTGGCGGTGGGTGGTGATGACTAGCTGCCTTCCCTCTAGTCTTACACTGCAAAATTAGGGACGGCTAGCACAGATAGCTCTCGAGTAGCTTTGCGCGAAATTCACAAAAAAAAACAAACAAACCTTACCTGAAAGATATCGCACGTTGCTTCCCGCCTCTATATTAGATGTAGGTAAATGATATATCTGTGTATATATAAGTAGCGTTACTTTTTGGTTTCCAAAATAGTCAACTTTGTAAGATACACACACAAACTGCATCCCTACCTAAATGTGTCAAGATGTCCAAACGAATTTTGAAGTAATTGTATTCAGGAAATTACAAATAGCCCAGATGATGGAATAAAAGAAATCGCGAGAAATGGCAAAAGAAACTTCTACAAGACAAGCTAGAGTTAGTGAAAGGATAGCTAGAAGAAGAGCACAAGAGACACCTGATGAAACTTCTACAAGACAAGCTAGAGATAGTGAAAGGATAGCTAAAAGAAAAACACAAGAGACACTTGATGAAACTTCTACAAGACAAGCTAGAGATAGTGAAATAACAGCGAAAAGAAGAGCACAACAGATACCTGATGACATTGTTGCCACACAAGAAGGAAATCGTGGCAGAATGACAAGAAAAAGAGCCAAAGAGGAAAACAAGATAAGGAATAGCAAGTTCAAAGAAGCGTTGCTGCTACTAAAACTAGAATGTATTTCGAAACAGCTTATGATTATGATCTAAATCATGGTTATAAATATGCAAATGATGTTGGAAGGTCTATAGAATGTGTTGTGATAATGGTAAATTTGAACTGCAACCTTTCAGAGAACTATCACCACGAAATTTTATTGTACTCCTACGCAAAACAATAATATATTTGAGTCTGTCTGTTTGTCTGTCCATTATCTAACTACTCCTACGTCGTTTGGCCAATCTCATCCAATCTTTGTGGAATGATAGTTTGGAATAAGGAAAGTTTTTGTATGGGCTCAGAACCCTTCTGTTCCCATCATTGACGTTATTGAGCAGTTACTATGTTTGACCTAATTTAACACTAACTATATATATAAATGACGCCACGTCCTTACACTGAAGGCAAAATAAAACTATTAAATTTTCTATAATACAACATACAAACAATGTGTGTGTGTGCGCGCGGGGGAGGGCACAGAAATGTCTTATGTATCTCAGAGAGCATGGTAGCACTTTTTATGAAGGAATACAATGAAAAAATGGTCACCATTATTGCAATAATACATACATTCAGCTGTAGTTTTAGCTCCAAAGGCTAAAATAAGACTGATATAAAGAGCCGTTTTTTTAATTATATCCACTTTCTACTTTGTCCCTTAATCTTTCAACTTCGGCCCATAAGAGACTTATGCTGCCAATGACTGTCAATTAATTAACCTCTTGAAACAGCGTGGAAGGACATTAACAGCTAAATGTTGAAAGCGGGTAATAAAAACCACATCAACCTCCACTACAGATCCGCTACCTCTTCTTACAAAGTCACCCTGACCATCATACAATGTATACCATGTTTTAAGTATATACATACTGAGCTCTTAATTCTTATACAAACATTTTGATGAGGTACTAATTAATACTGTAATAATGTGTTATAAGCAAATTGTATGAAAGTTATAATTCTTTTTGTTATTTATCATAACGTTCACTTAACATTTTTTTCAGTTCATAACCTGGACAAAGAACAGGTATCTCCGTTTTACGCATATAAAATACAAATAGCAATGAAATAAGCTAATTTACATGTGCAAGGCAAACCGATAATTCTTCAATTTTAGTATTTTAATGTTAACAAAACATGCGCGACACTCTTTCAGATATACACAGTCTACAAATGCTTCAGACACAACTTTCATTAATTAGAATAGTTACCACAGTACTATAATCGGTTCAGGAGACACTTGTAACATTATAATTTTATGTATTTACAATATTAAATTCGGTACTGTTACAGTGCTAATTTATCTTTATCGGATACAGGCTGCACTTCATGTAGGATTAACTGAAGTTTGGCCTAAGACAAGTGAACTCAGATTTCGGTGTCTGGAACTATAATTCTTTTGTGTTACTCTAGAAATTGTGTATTTAAAGACGTACTGTTGCAATAAAGATCCTAACTTGACTGGAAATGTTTTGCAAATCTTTTCTAGTATTAAACAATCTTATGTTTTTGTCTGTTACAACACTTACAGTAAAGAACTGGCCAAAACATCGGGTGAAATCACTTATATTCTCAATAGACCTAGCAGCAACTGGTGGAATTAATCGCAATATTGATGGGATTTTTACTAAATTTTGTAATGCGGATTCACATGCAGTTTAGTGTATAAGTATTTTACAAAATTGTGTCTAAAAATCTAAGGTCACTAACAGTAAATCTATATCTGAGTACCACGATGGGACAGCAGTAAGTCTTCGTTAAAACTGGGGTTTTGATTTCTCTTATAGACACGGCAGTTAGCTCGATGTGGCTTTACTATAAGAAAAACACTCAGACACACTCAAAACAAATAAACGTACAACCTAAAACGCATACATTTATGTCACAAGTTATATTGTTATAGTATTTTAAACTCGGATGATGCATCTTTGTTTGACATGTTAAACAGCTACTAAACTAATGCCGTAAGTTAAAATTTAATTAAGAAATCTGTAGTTGCTGAAAGGAATCGATTACCCTGGCAACCATTGACCATCATGATAGACTTAACATTTTGGTGTACTTATATTAGGAGACGTAGCCCGAAAGGTTGGTTAGTGAAAGGTTTTGTTCTGGAACTAAAATATGTATTTTAAGTATAAATGGAGTTATGTTTTCCTTACCTTAAATTATTTTGGGACATTTATATGACAAGATGTTACCGGAAACGTTGTTTAGTAAAAGGTTTTGTTGTGGAACTTAAGTCGTTTCTAAAAATAAACGGAATTATAATGTTTTCCTTACTGGAACATGTACGGTTTCAGAATTCTCGTTAGGATCGAAACGTCATGCCAAGTCCATCGAGTTATCATATTAACGTTATTTTCATCTATAAAATAGCTACTGGTATTTTGAACGTGAATAACACATTATGAGCCTATGAACCCATGTGTTAAAATTTAAGAAAGTCAAAGACCTTTAAGGTTAAAGCATAGCCATATCTATTTTTGAGCTGCAGTATCCATAGACGCTAGGAATTGTTTGAACTTGGAATCAAACAAAGGACTATATTTAGCTGCGTCGTGGCCCGTATTTTCAATCTTCTAGTCCGCAGCCCGAATGCGATTTTTCTTTGTTAAGGTATTTTTTACAAGACAACTTTGAGAGTTAAGTTAAATTATTTATTTAGTTATTCTAAACCAGTTGTTTATAATACTAAAACCAGTTCTTTACAAACGAAGAGTTTCTTTGAACAGATCAAAAGTCTAATATTAACAAAAAAAGAAAAACAGCGTATGTTATTCATAAAATTCACCACTGTCCATTTCCGTGCTGAATTTTGGGCAAAGCTACTCTATGGAAATCTGCGTTAGCCGCGCCAAATTTTGAAGTAATAGACTAAAGGGAAGGTAGATAGTCTAAACCATCTACAGTCGACTCTTGGGCTTCTCTTTTACAAACGAACAGTTGGATTGATGGTCACATTATACCACTCCCACGCAGAAAGGATGGGCATTCCGGGTCGAACGTGTTCATTTGTATAATGAGATAGATCCTATAGATATGAACGATTTATTAGAGCAGCAAAGAATTTCATATAAGACCTCTGTAGAAAAATGTGTAATTCAGCACTTCATCTATTACAACAAAACCATACCAAAATATAACATCAAATTATTATACATATTGTCTGTAACCTTATATCAGTTCATATTAAACATTCAGTACTTGGTTAGTCCTCCTTGTACGTTAATAAACTCCATAAAGCGACGTGGCATGTTGTCGATAAGGCTATTGATGTAATACATTGTGATTTCATCCCAACTTCTCACCTGCAACTCAACTACAGTAGCTTGTTTAAGGTCCTGGTTAGCAATCTTCTGGCTTACTTCTGTCCAACAGTTCTCAATGAGATTACGATTTGGAGACATTTCTGGCCATGACAATCTTGTTTCATCCTTCTGGTTGAGATATTTTATAAAATATCTGTACTGTTGACAATGACATTATCACTCTGGTATACAGAATAATTACCAAACCCTACCTTAGCATATGGCAGAAATATCATTTTCATGTGATGCCCGTTGGTAGCATCACTGATGTGTCCCAGAAGGATACGAAGAGCAGTTCTTCCACCATGATGTACAGCTGCTCAAATATGTACATCTCTTCTGTGTCCCACCTCAGGGAAAAGACAGTATTATCCCAGTTGTTCTCCAGGCAAACGACAAACACAAATTTTTACCATCAGCTCTAACAAGCTGGAAACAAGACTCATCTGAGAAGATGACATGTCAACATTGTTCTAACTGCAAGTTGGAAGGTTGTCTTGACTCAATAATACGGTGACGGTGGTAAATTTTGGTTAATATTAGTATGTAGACAGTCCGTCTTGAAAAATAACTAACCCTTTATGGTCAGTCTTCTGTTCATTGTTCTACTGAATACCCTAAAATGAATGTATTCATACCATTCCTCTTGTAAGGTGTTGTAAAACTTCTTTTGGCCTTGCCGTGTTAACCTGATCAAAACATGGTCATCTCAAACAGCAGTTTCTCAGGGACTGCCAGTAGACACTCCTTGTTCAGAATTTCCTGTAGTCCGGTGACGTTTCAGGATTCTAGATACAATACAGTGGGGGTACCATACAATTCTAGTAATGTGCATCTGTTTCATACAATTTTATGGACAGACGAACAATTTGATATCCTAAGACTTCTAGCATGTGACGAGGCATAACACTGCATCAAGTATCAAGAAACTGTTTGAACAAAGTGCTGATCTGTTTTGAAAAAGATTATACTAAAAGCACACCCTTTTATACAAAATAGTTGTGTATGTTTGTTTTGACAAGAAGACTCTCAAAATAGTTTATACAGACCAGAGAGACAATTCGATCATACACTACATTCTATGTTACTATTCAGGCATTTACTCAATAACTACTCCATGTATGTAGACAGTAACATCAATATAGAACAGCATGCAAACATTTTGGCCAAAACTATGATAGTGTAGAGTTGCTTTAACTTTGAAAGGGGAAATACAACCATACTTTATTAATTAAATATAATATTTAAGAATCTAACCATTGAGGGAAAATCCAATAAATTTAAGTTAATTAACCAATATTAATGGATTCGCTTGACTGGAAACGGGTAGCATATGCTTGAGTTAATTAAATGTTTGGTTTTCAAGTACTAAATTACTGTGTTATAAAAATGTTAACCTTTCTACTACGAAATATAATTGAATCTAAAAAAATAGAAATTCAGCTCATAAAGCCAAATAATAACGAAATAATGCTAATAGAAAGATAAAAGAAGCTTACTGGATCGCTAAACTAAACACTATTCAACTTTGTGGAATCAATCCAGATCTTGGAACCAGTTGTCTCAAATAACTGGTTTCATCTCTGTCAGAAAAATAATCCTTATTGTTTGATCGTTTCTTTTATGTAGTGTAAACTCTTAATTTTTCACACCTGTTTGTATAAATTAACTATCTTAACACCTCTTTTTCAATTAGTCTCTAGATGTCGCCTTTATTTTACTTAAATACTCAAGTATAATTTTATTTATTTTGTTTTAATCATTTCTAAAGCAAAATATTCCTGACACCATTTTATATAGCACTGTCGTCGCTGGCTACATCGTACCGGAAATTAAAAAAAATATACCAATCACTTCCCGGAAGATGTCACTCAACTTACTTTATATATCGCTCATTCGATTACACCACCATTACCAGTTTACTCCTGAAGAAAAAAGGCCCACTTTTCTAAAGTGCTCAAGTTTTCATCATTTTGTATCAAGTCTCATTGAATCTATGTGTTCTTCTGATAATGGTGCTTATTTACGAACCTTAAATAATGAAGCGTATACCGATTTTCATAAACATGGAAGATATAATTTACATTTTCCAAATGCAATTAGTAGTTCATAAAGAAGATAAAAGTGATTGCTAAAACATTTTTCATTTTATTCATATCTAGTTTAAAATGTTGACGTGATTCCTAGAAGTTTAATCCTTTTGAGGTGTAAGTCGTCCGAAAGTTGATGTATAAAACTAACAATTAAATGAAATCTTAGGATATTTTAGTGCACATTTCTAATGAAACTAGTGGTCTTAAACTAAATATTTATGATTATTAACGTTGCTCTGCACATATTTACAATTTATTATTAATTTTAAAGTAATAAAAACTCTAGCGAAGATTTTATCATGGTATGCTTGGATTTTTTTTAATTTCGCGCAAAGCTACACAAGGGCTATCTGCGCTAGCCATCCCTAATTTAGCAGTGTAAGACTAGAGGGAAAGCAGCTAGTCATCACCACCCACCGCCAACTCTTGAGCTGCTCTTTTACCAACGAATAGTGTGATTGATATAAGATAAGTTTAGATGTACAGACTTATATATGTTACCTTTTTTACCATTTAGACTTGTGTAGATGGTTATCCACTATAGAGAAAACACTATCCATTTATTAGTCAGACTTGACATCATAAATTTTAAGTTTAACAGCACACACCTGTAGTTCATTGGACTTACAGCGAAATAATTCAGGTTTGATTCCGTGCAATGGTTGAAGCGGGTTTAACAAACAAATAATTGTCCCTAACAAATTATTTGCTACTATTGTTTTTAGTTTAGGAAGTACAAAACTATATTTAGGTCTACGGAACATTTTGTTAAAAACGATGTTGATTAATGTGTAATCCTTACCTTTGTTTTGTAAGTTACAATGGAAGAACTATCAAATTTAAGTTGTCGTTAAACAAAAACAGAATGAAGGCTGCAGCTTCCAGACTGTTAGAATTGTTTTCTACTGCGTCAGGTAACTTTGAAATTTTCTTATGTTGTTTGGAATGTAGAGTAATGCAGATTTGTTTTGAAGTTAGTACCTGGTGGTGCATCCATTTTCGTATTCAGATTCGAGTTTAAAATCTTATTACAAACTCTTGGTTCAATTTATTTTCTTAAATATAGAGCTTATACAAACTGAAATGCTAGATTTATAAAAAATTAATATTTTTTGAACAATTTGAAGTTTGTAATTTTAAGCTGTATTGGTGCAGAACTGTCTCCACTACTGAAACGGTTCCAATGTTTCCTTAACCCTATTTACATAAGTGATCTGTGTAGGGAAATAACAGTACATTTTTAGCATCGTGGTATGTTTATACTTAAACTGAGACATATTAACCAAGAACTTCTAACTGCCTGTTTATTACTCTGTAGGCCTTCCTCCCCAGGTCGGTCAAAATTAAATCTATAGACTAACAACGCAAAAATTTGGTGTTTAACTCCCTACTTTTTTTCAAAAATACTTTACTCTCTACTGAATGGTTTTGCTTCATGAAACATTGTATATTAATCGACTACAGCGCCCAAGGCGTCATTTCCACTTTGAGTTTTATCTATCCAAGAAAGAGATGCCTTTTTTAAAGGTGATTTTGACGCTTTGCATACAACTTGTCTAATCTGTAGTCACCATTCTGTTATTGTCTCGACTACTTAAAATGTTTATAAACCTAAATTAAGCTGAACTGTTATCTCTAATCCCTGAAGTTGTGTAAATATATTTACTCGATTAACTGAGCACATCTTTAATTATTTCAGTAATGTTTCAGTAACTTAAGTTTTTTTTTCTTTGCTGACAGTTTAATCTGTTTACTTGGTGACAAACAGTTGCTGGATTCTTAAGTTGTTAAGTTTATACTAGAGGTGTTAATAACTAATCATTTCAGGATCAAATAGACAACAGTAATGTAGAACAGTATCTTCTTTTGACGAAACAGCGTACTAAGTGAGTATGCCTTTGGTTTGGTTTGAATTTCGCGCAAAGCTACTTGAGGGCTATCTGCGCTAGCCAACCCTGATTTAGCAGTGTAAGACTAAAGGGAAGCAGCTAGTCGTCACTACCCACCGCCAACTCTTGGGCTACTATTTTACCAACGAATAATGGGATTTATCGTAACATTATAACACCCCAACGGCTGAAAGGACGAACATGTTTGGTGTGACGGAGATTCGAACACACGACCCTCAGATTGTGAGTCGAGTGCCTTAACCATCGAGTGCCATGCCGGGCCAGTATGCCTTTGATCATTAAAAATCCTATGGTGAGTCAACGGTAGAATTACAGATTTTTGACGAAAATATCCAAGTAGCCTATTGTGTAGCTTTGCACAAAACAAACAAATAGTAAGTATAAAATAGCATTATTTTAATTCTGCACATAATTGTTTTATATTTTCAAATGCGATTAAAATTAAAACATGAATGTCTGTCTTTTTATTTGTATTAGTTATTGAAATATCACTTTCTCTTTTAAGTTATAGATTCCAAACAACTTTAAATGCTTTGCAAAATTCTTATTTAATCTTATATCAAGGAATTAATTATCTGTGGATTATTTTAAAAGACAGTTGAATCTTTATATAATGACATTTACTTCAACAGGAAATTCTAGAAAATTTCATGTTTATAGAAAAAAACACACGTTAGAGCTAGCAAGTACTGCTTATCACACATCCTGCCGTCTATCAGTTAATTTGAAAAGTAATTGAACAAATTTTTTTGCAATTAATTAGTAATAAACACTTTATCGACACGCTTGGCAAATTGGACTCTAACTACCTATGTTTTATTTAATCGTATATCAAAGACTGAATTATATGTGGATTATTTTAAAAGACACTTGACTCTTTATATGATGGTATTTACTTCAACATGAAATTCTTGAAAAATTCATCTTTATAGAAAAAAACACGTTACAGTTAACAATTATCCCTTATTACGCGTCCTGCCATCTATCAGTTAATTTAGAAAGTGATTGAAAAAATTTCGTTTTTGTAATTAATTGGTAATAAACAATTTATTGACATGCTTGGTAAACTGGACTCTAAGTACAAGGGAATGACCAATATTGTTTATGTTCGACTAAACATATTAGTAGCAAATGCTTTGAACGGTTTCAAAAAAAAATCATCTACCTATTTTTCAAACATTTTAATTAGTTTTACTTCTTAAGAGTGAATCAGCACAATAGGGTATCCGGCACTATATCCACATGTCAAGAACTATTTTTGGTTTGGCTAAACTCTAAAATTTGATCTCAACAGTGAGTTTGTTGACTGGAGAAGCCAATATCGATCGCAGAACGCCTTCCATTAGAAGGACCATGACAAGATCAGGTTATAAAATTTACAGTGACTGCATTGTGATGATGCACATGCCTGACATCATGATTTTTTGAAAACTACTAAATGAATATGTTTATGTGTGGATGTTGGAATTGGAAATGTATATGTATCTATGTAAGATTCCAAATGTGAATAAGAAAATTTGATTAGGTATGAAGTTTGAGGTGTGAAGTTCACTGTAGCCACTGGCTTGTCAAGCATTATTTGAAGAAATAACGAAACTTTGTTTTTAAATACAGGCACGCGAATCTTTTGTTGTTGCTGATGAAACATTGCACAGGTAGTGGATTTTTACAGAGAGTGGTGAAAGTAACTCATGCCATACTTGCAGGAAAATGTATGGTCTGGGTTTTACAAGTGTGGCTTGTAGCATTTCAGTCAGGCCAAAATGAAGTGTGTGTGACTGGCGTTAAATTATCTGTGCAATATAAGATTTATAAACAGCATCACTAAACATAACAGATATAAACTTGGTGTATCCAGTGTTTTATTTATTAAGTGAAATATTTTTTATCATGCAGATTAAAGCTTTTTTAAAGAATACAGTTTTTTAAATATATTCTTAACACGGCCAGATAGAATGCATGTAAATACAAATTGCGTATGAAGTGCTGGAAGTTAAACCTGTGTGTGAAGTGTACCTGTTTTCCATTGTGCTGAACTTGTAGTTGACGAACGTCACATGGGAGAGAGATGTAGGTGCTAATGAATTTCTGTGGCTGAAGAAATCAAGGCAACACTTGAATGGTTGTTGATCCATATTAACCACCAGTGTGAGCACTCTTGTCCTCCAGTTTCTTTCCAGCTGGATTGAATTATGTTGGTTCAACAAGATGGAAGTGGAGAAAATGTTACAGACTAGCTGCAGACTGTTGTCATGCTCTTTACAGTGTTAGAGCTGAGGTTTAGGTCAAGGGGATGCCTGCATTGAGTATGGTCCACGGGTAGTAAGAAACATGTTCTAGATGCAATGTAAACATGAGCACTCATAAGCGTGTAGACTGGGTTACTATGACTAATCAGAGTTCATTTTAACTTGAATTTTCAACTCTGACCTTCCCTATTTAAGATCAAGTTCTTAACCCTTTTGGCTATCTTCATACTTTAACTTTGTCAGATGAAGTTACCTGTGTTTTCTGTGTTGCAAAGACATATCACAATCACTGCTAAAATGGGATTGTGAGTTCAGATAAATTCATGATCTACAGTTTGCAAATCCCATGGAGTGAAGGTGCAGACTATACCTAAAAGGTTCGAAAAGTCCAACATCAAGGCAACAGATGTATGTATCTGTGCTCCATAAAAGGATGTTTTGTTGAAAAAATAGTCTTTATGATGTGTGTGCTTTCCTTTGGTGAGTCAATCTAATTGCGAATCCAAGCGATACCTTCCTACAACTTGACCACCAGTAATGATTCACAAAATGGGAAAGTTTGTCTATTCTTCCAATTCGTTTGTCCAAGACTGAAAGAGTAACTGTACAAAATACTCTTTGTTTTTCTCTTTCAACAATCACTACGCATTATATGAAGAAAGAGCGACCTCCACCACATGTGCCAGGGTACCACTTAAACATTACTAATAGCAGTCTCTTCAGCACCTTTGGAAACAAGGGTGGAGAAGATAATACTCCCCATAAAACCCTTGAGGTTTAAAAAATGACTCTCACGCTAGAAGATAATGATGTTAAAAAGAGATGGCCCTGTGAATAGATACTTGGACTTTATATAACCATAAAAGAGACCATTTGTTGGAGCAGAAAGATCCATTACATGCATTTGGAGAAAGAATTGCGTCACATTCAAGAGAACCTGGTACGAACTCGGAAAGCTCTTATGAGAGTCAAAGAGTGTCTTCCAATCACAGCGCATTGAAAATCCAAAATTATATTAGAGAACTTGTTTTTGGAACTCATTTAGGCAAGTAGCTTCGTATTGCCTTCTAAGTTATACATCTTTTTGAAGTTCTGTAAGATTTGAGTTTAAGAATTTTGTATCGATGGTTTCTCTGTTTATCTGCATAGTGTAACCCCCTTCTAAAGGGGATAAACTAATTCATTGTTAAATTTTTTTAATGTTTCTTTGTAAAACAACTTAATATAACGTAAAAAGTAGTTTTTCACAGTTAAAGGTTTATGTTTGCTTTTATCGTATTTTTTTGCGTAGTTTATTAGATTACTGTCTCCTAAGGGGATTGATTTTCATTAAATAAAGGATTATTTTCTAATAGTGTATTGTTGAAAATTTAATATGTTATAATACTACATCTTAAAAGGAGAAGGTGAGATATGCCTTACGTTTTTATTATATAGAATTCGTTTTCCTATCCGTAGAAATATATAACATGCTCACTTGCTTTGTGAGGCCAGATGCAAATTTTGGTATTCTGTATGTCATTTCAGAGGTTTATTAGAATATCTAGTCCGTACCTACCCCAGGAGCTTGAGGTTTTACGTGATTTTTTAACTCTATAAAGTTTAATTGAAACTCAATTAGGTTTTTGCTCTAGTTTTGGTTTCTAAGTAATGAGGTTGTTAAATTAGAAGTTCGCTGTTTTTTCTCCTATCTTTGTAGATTCCAGTCAACGAGGGAACAGGAATCAAACATAGAAAATAAAATAAGTATATTGTAAAATCAAAACTTAGCTTGTATGTCACTTTCTTTTTACTTCATTAAATTCGTAGGAGATATTTTTAGTTTCTTTCTTTTATAGGAAGTGGTGAGAGATTTAATAGCGCTATTTTTGCATCTCAGTCACGCAATTTCACACACATACACTCACAACACATATTAGACTAGATCCAGAACCTAATGAGGATATGGACAATGCAAAATAGATTCTCAACATAATCCCAATCTTCGATACATTTTCTTCATCGTTTCTCATGCTTCAGGTGTGTTGTTACAAATCTAACTGCATACAGTTACATTAAGAACATCAGTTGTTTGGAATGTTTACCACGCAGACCCTTTGTGGGAGAAAATGGAAAACAAAACAAAAAACGTGACAGTAACTGGTGGTTAGGGCACTATGTAAGTCGAAGAAAGGTCTTAATATACGACTTTCTAAATTGCTATTGCTTAACGACAAGATGTACGTAAACTGCTATTTTAATATCACAATATGACATCTTCAAACAGCGGATATATGTGCATGTATCAACATTATAATTTATAAAAGTTTGTTTGTTTTTTTAATTTCGCGCAAACCTACACGAGGGCTATCGGCACTAGCCGTTCCTAATTTAGCAGTGTAAGATTAGAGTGAAGGCAGCTAGTCATCACCACCAACTCTCTGGCCAACGAATAGTGGGACTAATAGTACATTATAACGACCCCACAGCTAAAGGACAAGCGTTTTTGGTGTGATAGGGACTCAAACCCGCGACCTTACGTGTCGAGCGCCCTAACCACGCCGGGCATATTTGTAAAAGAAAATTCTGACCCCCCCTTTATGACGTTCCTCATACAAGTATATACGATTAGTGATACAATTCAAACGTCAAATTCTACAGTTGCTTTATAAAAAGTTCTGATCCATTTGGAATTTCAAGAATGTGGTACTTACCTGAGAATAGGAGAATTCAAGACCAGTAACTGAAAACATGATTTCTCCTGCTGTTATAACCATGTATTGCGGGATTTGCAAAAACATCGAAATCTCATTAGGTTGAATGATGGTGTACATATGCAATCCCAGCTTCTAAGTTAAAAGAAGAATAAATAAACAAGAGAAGAAAATTAATTTGAACAATCTTAACACAATTCTTTAGCATAATAAACTAGATAAAAGTTTCTACGCATGTGCAGTTTGAATCGCCACCTAGGAGATAAATATGTAAACATAACAATAAAAGAATTCCGCAACCACAATGTTTTTATTGCCCAAGAATGTTATATTTTTGAACACCATCTGTCTGGATGAAACGAGGGAATATAACTACATTTATAATGAACAGAAAATATGGTTAATCACAGGTAAGCAATCCTACAGAATAGTACCAGTATCTAATAATGTACAAATCTATCTAAATACATTTATCTCAATTTCTGTTAATGAAGTATATATATATATATATGTTATATTATAACCATAAATTTTCAAACCATAAACAAAACACATTAACCTGAAAATTTATAGTTATAATTATTCAGAGGTTGAGATTTGCTGTTTCTAACGCAGTCCTTCCTCATGATTTTGTTTATTTATTTAGCTTCATTTGGAAGTAATTATCGAATTTCACTATATGTGTATATTAGAGTATAGAGGACAGATTACGAACGCATGCTCGTTGTTATGAATTACAAGTGCTTACAATGACCGCTTTTTTCAAGCCTTCAGTACAAAATGGTGTACATCAATCCACAAAACACTTACATAATGAAATAAAAGTTGGTGAGTTTTATGCAAAATGAAGTAAAATCTTTATCATTCCAGCGATATTTTTCTTTCTTTGAAGGCATTTTGCAACTGTAGCTGATAATGTTAATACATGATTTCCTATGTACCATCTTATTTCCTAATTAAACAAATATTACTTTGTCACTTTTTATTGCGGTTTCACCTTAACTTGTTGTATTCAGTTTAACTTGTTGTATCCATATCACTTTAACTTGTATCCATATTCAGTTTATTTGTGATATGTCTTACTTTTACCAAAATAAGTAAAAACATTTAAATATATTATTGTCACCAGGTGTTATGGTGCAATTCTTAACTCAGTTTTGTTAGTAAGGGAAAGTGTTAAGATGTAACCTCTTTGTTGAATAGTAGGTGCTGTGATACAAACTTTACTTCGTTCTGGTTGACGGGAGCAAGTGTTAAGATGTAACTTTTGTTCCATGCAACAGATACTATGATGTAAATCTTACCTCAGTGTGGTTCATGGAAACAAGTGTTAAGATGTAACTTTTGTTCCATGCAACAGATACTATGATGTAAATCTTACCTCAGTGTGGTTCATGGGAACAAGTGTTAAGATGTAACAGATACTATGATGTAAATCTTACCTCAGTGTGGTTCATGGGAACAAGTGTTAAGATGTAACTTTTGTTCCATGCATGGGAACAGATACTATGATGTAAATCTTACCTCAGTGTGGTTCATGGGAACAAGTGTTAAGATGTAACTCCCCCCATTTCTGACATAAAACGTTCCAATCTTTGCGTCAGGGTGGATGAGATTCCCTTTCCACGTGCTATTGGCAACTGGTAGATACAAGTTATATCTAAACATTGTAATAAAAAAAACCCGAAAGTTATTCCAAACTAAGAAAACCAAAAACATGTCGTAAAAGTTTTCATTAACAACTTTTTTCGAAAAAAGTAGGAAATAAGTTAAGATTTAGTTAGCCTTAAGAATAGTGGATATAATCGGATCATTAAGGTTATACCTTTTTGCAGAGCAGTAGAGTATTATATAAAGATATTGAGTGTCATATCCATGATGCATGTTTTAAAGACCACTGGTCACGAAAAACAACCCTTTTAAGCGTAGCGCCAAAATTTTGAAATACGTCTCAGGAGTCACTGATTGGTATATATAAACTACTTGGCTCTACTATTCATAATCTTTTTTCAGACTTGAAATCCATGAAATATGAAGAAAGATACAACTGCGTATAGTAGTTATGGTTGGAGAGCGTTCAACGTTTCCATCTTCTTCAAAATCAGTATCACACACCTTATCCTCTTCTAACCTAGTTACATTTTGACCTCTCAGGTCACATGTTCTTCTTGTTACTCTTCCTTCTCCACTTTCAGCATCATTTCTTCACTTCCAATTAATATGATTTGCTTTATTCAATCATAAATACAAAGGTTGGCAGCATCTTTCTGTGTTTATGATCTGGTAAGGCGTTTTACGGATGTCACTGATAAGTATATTTTTCCCATTAGAAGAAGGTTTTAAAATTATAGTACTGGTTACATAGTCTGGCACCACCAATCAGTTTTTCTCCTAAATTCTGGTTGGTTTTTCGCGGTCGGGGCGGTCTTAAATAATGCATTTAATGTAAGTCAAACTTAAACCTTTCACAAAGACAAATTCTTATTACAACGAAAGTACAAAATTACTGTTAAATATAAACTTACGGATAACTATATGTTACTCTTTAAATGAAATGATGCGCATTTGACATAATAATGGTACTACAAGGTAAATATTTTTATTGGTATAACAAGGTAAATATTTTTATAAAATACACAACATTTCTATTGTACAGTAAATGAAATCCTACTTATAAATAAATTTATTCTTTTAACTCTATAACAAAGCTGAGGTTGTTGTTTTTTTTTAAATGATGCTTTGATATAACAACATAAATTTAAAAGTTATACTTACGTTTCACTGTATAGTTTTATCAATGGAGAATTATACCATAACAACACAGCTTTAAAATTCAAAGATGGCCGATACTTAGGAACCAATAGTATTGTGAGACATGAAGTACTGTCCTGATTTCCAGGCCCCTTTATACGTTTTCCTTGCTATTTCTACAAGATTAGTGCCTAAACAAGAAACTCACTATAGCTGAGTTTGTAACCGAGAAGTACATTGACTATTAGACAATCTCATCTCATTTGGCTATAGCTCAGAGAGTGTCAATAGCAGTCAAAGCCTGTGGTCGAGGTAAACAAAATAAACTGTGATACACTTACAAACTGATACACATTGGCCAGGTTCTGTTAAGTTGATGTTGCTGCTCTAGAAAGAGAATTATCAGAATATATTTTGATTTTTTTTATCACAGATGATTTGTTACGTCTCTCACCAAAACCCATAAAGATTCTGTGTTTAATTACATACTTACTCTCCGGGTATGATATTCTTCGAAGCCATACTTCCGATGGTCAACCCTTTAGTTGAGAACTTTTCAAAATCAAGTGGAACAAAGTACGTGTTTTCCTTTCCCTTGATTATTAGAGTGAAATTCACTTTTGGTTGTTGTTTTAGGTTTTTGTGCAATATCAAGAAAAACTGTACATTAGCAGTGCCAGTTTTAGATGTTCTCAGGGGATCTTCGAGCTATAGAAAGGTTAGAGAATAGTTATGAAATTAAACAAACGAATTTGTTTAATGAAGATTTAGCAGAAACAACTAAACTTAACGCGCATTTGTTATTATCTGTAGAATCTACAAGTTTGCTCAAAATATTCATCATTCATAACAGCAGTTAAAAAACAGTAATACATTTGGCTTCACAGTTCAGGAAACAAAACTCTTGAATTAAACCAAACCAAAGATACTATGTACAAGGAAATATTGAAAATGATCGATACAATATGAACATTTAGAATATAATTTAAAAACTCGAAATTCATTCTTAAAAAAAACCGTTATGATATTCATAATCTGAGATTTTGGAATGTTACAATTAAAGCTGTAGAAAACAGGACTGGCGTTAACGTTATGGTAATATATTTAAGAGAATCAAAACTTATACTAAAATACAGTAATTATGTTTGACATCATCATTAGGATACCATAGGCTTATAGAAAGAACATGTGTTAGCATAAGAATACATTACATTAAGTGTTATATAACTCAAATATTCTTGAGTATTGGAACATCGAAACTTTTTTCTGTTACAAACAGAATTCTAAGTATGACGTAACCAGACCTTATCTAAACATTAGAACGAAATAGCTTATGCTAATGAAAAGTATATTTCAAGTGTGTTATTATTTTGTTATTAAGCACACAGCTACACAATGGGTTATCTGTGCTATGACCTTCATGAGCATCGATATCCATTGTCTAGCCTAATAAGCTAAGCCACTGGAAGAAAAGTGTGTGTTCTAATTAGAATTTCTTTTTCAATGTTATAAAATCAGAATTTGTTCTATTATAAAAATGTTCTAGGTCTAATATAACCAAAACTGCCATAATTTTTTTTCAAGACTTAAAGTCTCAGCTTACATTTTTAAGAACAATATTTTTGGAATTTGAGGTGGCCATCATCGTTTGTATCTTTCCACTAGCCAATGTTACATTGTAATCCTCCGCTCTGGTAAAGTTATCACACCCATCCGCAGCGAAGGAGATTTTGTATGTTTTGTTGGCCTTCACGTTTTCTGAGACATGAACCTGTAATGAAAACATGATGTGTCAGTAAGACCACATGTGTAAAACATAGACCTGTAACGAGAACACATCGTATCAATGAGACCACATGTATAAAACATTAACCTGTAGTGAGAACGTGGTATGTCAGTAAGACCACGTGTGTAAAACATGAGCGTGTAGTGAGAACATGGTGTGTCAGTAAAACCACATGTGTAAAACGTGAATGTGTAATGAGAATCTGGCGTGTCAGTAAGGTCACTTGTGTAAAACATTTTCATGTAACGAGAACGTGGTGTGTCAGTAAGATCACTTGTGTAAAACATGAACCAATAATGAGAACGTGTAAGTAAGACCACAAGTGTAAAACATGAACCTGTAATGAGAACGCGCTGTTAGTAAGACCACATGTGAGTCGATAGTTATACCTATCATTTCAGTATTTATAATTCATTGTGGATTTTTCTAGTTACCTGGGTGTGTTAGAAAAACAAGTATTCCCACTTTATAATTTTACGAATTGGTTTCGACTATTTTTCAGATTATTTAATTAAATTAGACCAAATATTTTGATTACGAACACATGTGTTCCTTGTTCTTGTCTAAATATTTCACAAACTCCATTTTAGAATTTCGAGGGTTTTTATTTAGTTCAGAAAATAATTGAAATATGAAATGTCTATTTTCAATTTTTTATTAGAAAGTAGTCAAAACGTCAATTTTTTACATTCAAACCTAACTAAGGTATAATACAGTCATGTTTAACTCAGAGTTTATTAAAGTCAAGTTTGCCTAAAGTAATTACTGAATGTGCATACTGAGATTTTCGTCATGAAGAAATAAATGTTTAAATTATATAACATAAAATTATTGTAGGTGGCGCTAAAGCTTAAGTGATACAATACACATCTGAAGTTTTTACACAACACTTTTACGAGCAGCTAACTTTTAAAGAAAAGCATAAACACTTATTACATGCGTAAAGAAATCTGCAAAGACAGACACTATATAAGTTAATATGTGAGAATGTTTTTTGTCTTTGTTCGTAAACTATGGTGATGAGGAACATCTTCATAATGATATAAAGTAGAAAACGTAAGAAACATAAATCCAGTCATTATTTTCAACGGTTTAGGTTCCACATAAACAATAAAATGGAATAAGTAATTTCTACATATTAAAATGTAGCCATTATTGTAGAAATATTTTATCCTACCTCACCAGGCTCCAATGTGATATTTCTAGGACCAATAAGGTTAAGATGACAAGGCAGTGTATTGATGACTCCGAACTGACTGAACCCTGCAGCTGGAGTTAGAGGAAGTGAACTCTGTAGGTAAATACATCATTATTACTACGAAAATACAAGGAAGAAACACCTATATGTAAAAAAAAAGTGTTACTTCGAAAACAAAACACGAGAATTGAGTGTGGAACAGTTTAAGACCAGTAACTCTCCTCTTTTAATCTTCCCTAATTTCCAACTAAAAATCAGTCATCTTGTAAAGATCAACTTGTGCTTACATCTAAAAAACGGCAATCACTAGGTTGACCAAACAACATTCAATTAACTGCAGACCACCGGAGGATCAAGTTGATACAAACAACGCTTTTTTAACTCTTCATTTAGTGTCTTCCCTTTCAACCAAATATCATCATTGTTGAATAAATGTTTTTTATCTGGGAAGGATGAAAACTAAAGAGGAGAGTTATTGGTCTTAAACTAGTCCGTTTGTGGTCCACAGTCCCCTTTTTACTTATAAGTGATTTCCTGCGTATTCTATTCAAAGAAAATTTCATTCTAAACTCTTCAAAAGGCTAAGAACCTTTAAAAAACGTAGCTGAGAGGAGTGTTACGGGGTTTCAGCCTCTTCCCTCCAAGAATTTCAACATAACTCATAAAGTGTTCAAGAAGTTTGCTTCCACGAATAGCACTTAACCCACTACCATTAATGTACAATATTACATTTCGCACATCTTTCTACAACACAGATCATTAAGTATTTTGATCAATAGCTTTCTTCTTCTCTGCAATGATTTGATCTACCAGGTTATTCAAGATATATTATATTTGCAACCTTGTTTATGCAACACATCTTTCTTTTTGGACTAGGCCAGACTATTATAGAAACTCAGTGACTTCCTATAAAATCCAGGAGTAACAATTAATCGGTACCAAATGTGGACCAGCTGACGCTTAACTGAGAAAGTTCCAATATATAATTTGAAAAATAATTCAAATGATCACAAATAACACTTGTACTTAAAGAACAATAAATGCAAATTATATCGAGATATAAGCCTACGGTATTTTTATAATATTCATAAAGTAGGCTTATCTCTCATGATAATGTGTACGGATAGAATAGGGCACGTTTTTATTGTCTTCTCCACAATTGGCCTTATTTTCGATATAGTGTTTTAGCATTCATAAAGGATTTTTCTTTTTAACTAATGTTTCACGCAACTTATTTTGAAAGACAATAAATAATTGAACACTAAATGTCGAAAAATTACTCATGATTATCAACTTTATTCAAGTTCCATGGCGTTAAAGACTAAAAAACATATTAATATAATATCAAAAATTAGACCAGTTTTTCCCGCAGCGCTCCCTTCAGCAAAACACGAGCGCTCATGTCCCCGTCTGATAACTTTTTAGGCCGCTAAAATATCTTACTAAAATATAAGTTGTAAGGCAATTATATTCAGCTCTTAGGGCTTAATTTTAACAAATATAACTTAGAAACCTTCATAACTCTTTTGTTTGACCCCTGATGTTCCCTAAAAGTTTACTGCCTCTTACTTTTACAAATACCCACTGGAGCAGGGGTTCTCAACCGGTGGGTCGCGACCCCCCTAGGGGTCACAAAGCCTTGGCAAGGAGTCGCTTAGCCTTGTTAGAAGTAGCTTGGGATAACATTAATTTTATTTCATCAATTACATTTTCATGCTCTTACATTTTTTTTCTTTCGGTGCAAAGCAAAACGTGTGCTACGTTAGTTCAATGTCATTAGGTGATATTGTATATGTGTATGTGATGAATGTGCCTGTGAATGTGTATGTGTCTGCAACTGTATGTATGTGAGTGCATGCGAGTATGTGAGTGCATGCGCATGTACGTATGCTTGTGTGTCTGTTTAGCTGTGATTAAGTGTGTGTGTGCTCGCTGTCGACACGTGAGTCGCATGTCCGTTGCTGATTGGTGGATGACGAATCGCGCGACTGGCCACGCTCCCTTCCCTCCCAATACTTACCCCATCATTACTCTACCTGCACCCCCCACAAGTAGTCAGTGTAAGATCTACAGTTGCCAAAGCGTTCATTATTCAACATTTTTATTTTATTTTAATAAGGAGATAACTAAGCAGTAGAGGTGAGTTGTGTCCATGGCTAAACGGCGCAGATACTCAGAATGCTACCTCAACATTGGCTTTACCACTGTGCTCGCCAACGACGGCATCAAGAAACCACAGTGTGTTTTGTGCCATGCTGTCCTGAGTGCAGAGTCAATTAAACCATCAAAACTCAAGCGCCATCTCGAGACAAAACATCCAGAACACGCAAAGAAGGGTTTGGATTTCTTCAAACGGCATGAACGGTGTCTTAAAAGCCAAAGAATCGATAGAAGTGGGTCGTTTCAGCAGCAGAGTGCAGCCGTAGTGGAAGCTTCATATGAGATTACATTCGAAATTGCTAAACAAAAAAAGCCTCACACGATTGGAGAAACACTTCTTAAACCTTGCATGATGAAAGCAGTAAATCTTATTCTTGGAGAAGCCAGTGCAAAAAAGATGCAGCAAGTATCCCTGTCAAATAATACTATACAGAGGCGCATTTCTAAAATGTCTATGGATGTGAAGGAACAGGTTTCGACTGAAATCAAGGGTTCCCCTTTGTTCTCCTTTCAGCTCGACATGTCAACAGATGTAAGTTCATGTTCTCAGTTGCTTGTCCTCGTGAGATACATTAATTCAAAGACGAATTCTTATTCTGCAGTGCACTTGAAACCACAACAAAAGCTGATGATGTCATGGAAAAAGTTTCAACTTTTTTTCAAGATGAAGATCTTCAATGGGAAAACGTGTGTGGGGTTTGTACGGATGGGGCACCGGCTATGCTGGGATCGAAATCAGGATTCCAGTCGAGAGTGAAAAGCTAGCACCTCAAGCAAAGGGCATCCACTGCATGATTCACCGATATGCTCTCGCCAATAAGACTCTCCCTGCTTCTCTGCAGGAAGTGCTTGAATCTGTAATCAAAATTGTAACTTATGTGAAGACTCAAGCACTCAACACTCGCCTACTCAAAAAACTATGCAAAGACATGAATGCTGACCACAAAGTCCTTCTCTTCTACACAGCAGTACGTTGGTTGTCGAAATGAAACGTTATTAATCGTGTCTTTGAAATGAAAGATGAAATAAAGCTATTCCTGGAGACTCAAGAAAGGAAAGATCTTGTAGCTCACTTCGAAGATAAAGCATGGAATAAAAGGGTTGCGTACCTAGCCGACATTTTTGACCAGCTGAACAAGCTCAATTTGAAGCTTCAAGGAAGGGAAACACATGTTCTCCTTTTTCAAGATAGTCTTCGGGCCTTTGTTTCCAAACTGCAGAACTGGCGTCGGAAAACCAATCTTGGAAACATCGCTATGTTTGAAAAACTTTGTGGAGTGACGGATGAGTCTCAGATCCAACTGGATCAGTTCCTCAAGGATGAGATTACCGAACATCTTCAGTCTCTAGAAAAGGAAGTCGAGCGTTACTTCCCTGAGCTATCACAGAAACAGGAGGCCCTGGTAAGGAACCCATTTTGTATTGAACTTGATGCATCCAGCATCCCAGATGATATCCAAGATGAAGTGCCAAAAGGTTGGGAACCCCTGCACTAGAGGACAATATATATGTAAAAACGGCTTGTTTGGGTTGAGAAAATTTTTACGTAGAGGAGCGAACAACGTTTCGACCTTTTTCGGTCATCGTCAGGTTCACAAAGAAAGAAAGAGGTAACTAACCAATAGCTGACCACATATTTCAAGGCGGTTGTGTAATTGAGTGTAGAAATGTAGAGGGCGTGCTTAGATGTTTGAATATATAATTTTATATTAGCTATTTTATTACTATTTATTATATTATTTTCAATATAGATATAAAGGCATTCCTTTATATTGGTTTATTTTGGGTTTAAGTTGTTGTATGAGTAAGGCTTCTTTAATTTTGCGTTTGTTTATGTTTGTTTCTTTATTTAGTATTTGAGTGTTTTCTATGGATATGTTGTGTTTATTTGACTTGCAGTGTTCGAAAACGTGTGAAGGTGACTTTTTATGTTCTTTGAATCTGGTTTACCTTTTTCTACTTGTTTCTCCAATATAGAAGTGGTGGCTGTTATCACATTGTATTTTGTAAATAATGTTGGTGTGGTGTTTGTCAGTGTAGTTTTTACATAGTATAGACCTCAGTTTTGTGCCTGATTTTTGAATAAATTTGGTGTTAACTGGAATGTCATATTTTGTTACTAGTTTGTTCCAAATGTTGGTTATTTGTTTGCTGATGTCAGGAATATACGGTATACAGCAGTATATGGTTTCGTGATTTTTTGATTCATGAGATATATTTACTTTTGTTGGTTGATTTTGCTTTCTGTCTAGGTGTGTGCGTATAATGTTTTCTACGGTTTGTGGAGGAAACCTATTGATGTTGATGAAGTATTGTTTTATTTTGTCTAATTCATCGTTAATTTTATCTAGTGAGCATAGTTTTATGGCTGTGTTTATTTGGTTTCTTAGTATGTTGAGTTTTTGTTTTGTTTCATGTGCTGAGTCCCAAGGAATGTATAGTCCAGTGTGGGTGATTTTTCGGTGGATTTCTGTTTTAAATTGTGCATCGGTTCTTGTAATTTTGAGGTTAAGGAAATAATATTTGATTGCTTTCTTCTTGTTCACATGTGAAGTTGATGTTGGGATGTATAGAGTTAATGTGAATGAAAAAATAAGTGTGTGTTTTGTAGATGTGACTTCCGCAACCGTGTCGTCTACATATCTGTACCAGTATAGTGATGGATGTAATGCTGTGTTAATTGCTTGTGTTTCAACTTGTGTCATAAAAATATTGGCTAGAACTGGTGATACTGGGTTGCCCATGCTTAGGCCATTTGTTTGTATATAGTTGCGGTTGTGGAACATGAAGTTTGTCTTCATCGTGGTGAATTGTATGAGGGTTGCTGGGAAAGCCTATAGATGGGTTAGGGTCTCGGATATAGAGTTCTAAGGCTATTTTGCAGGCTTCAGCGGTTGGAACTTCTGTAAAGAGGGATATAACATCGAAACTGGCCATTACGGCTTTATGATTAAGTTGATTAAGATTAAGACTTGAAATTAAAAGAGTCTTGATGAATAAGCTGGCTGATGTTACTTATTTAAAGAATGTCCATGCTATGTATTTACCAAGATTGTAATTAAACGATTCATATGTAGACATTATTGGTCGTAATTGACAATCTGGTTTATGAGGATTAGTTGTTCCTTTCTACATTGTTGAATGAAATAGATATCATTTCTTCTATTGATAATTCTTTGGTTTAAATTTCTCAGTTTCTTAACGATCGTATGAGCGTGTACTGTTAATAGTGGTGTTAGCTTCCGGTCAGTTACCTCTTTCCTTCTACGTGAACCTGACGATGACCGAAGAAGGTCGAAACGTTGTTCGCTCCTTCGCTTTATTATATATAAAGTTTTTGAGAAATTAACAAAACAAAAAGTCGAGAAGTTAAACTCAATACCTCAATTTTTATTTGTAGAAAGCCAGCAATGAAAAAAGAAGAAGCGGCTAGAAGACCACCTGCAGTGATTCTCTGGAGAGACCTGGAATTATAAAAAAAAATGAAACAGAAACAAGTTCAATTCATGTAGTAATATCCATGTAATAATGAACAATATTTAATGCCCAGATGTGGAATTTTGTTAATTTTAGAAGCTACATACCAAAAACAGTAGTTATAGATTTAATCCATCAATTACAATGTAGCGTGGTTAAATGTTTGTTTTTAAATTTCGCGTAAAGCTACACGAGGGCTATCTGAACTAGACGTTCCTAATTTAGCAGTGTGAGACTAGAGGAAAAGCAACTAGTCATCACCACCCACCGCCAACTCTTGGGCTACTATTTTACCAACGAATAGTGGAATTGGTCGTAATATTATAACGCTGCCACGGCTGAAAGGGCGATCATGTTTGGTATGACGGGAATTCGAATCCAAGACTATCGGATTATGGGTCGAGCGCCTTAATCACCTGGCCATAAATACTTATCAGTTGGTTATATTATAACTAGGTATAAATACTTATCAGTTGGTTATATTATAACTAGGTATAAACGACGCTTGACAATAAAACAATACAGAAGTACAATATTTCGACTTGTCTCCTCTCCATTAACTCAGTTATTTACTATTTAACTTATCTGCATATTAAAGTATTCATTCTCTCTAACGCTATTACGTAGGATAAAAAAAATAAAATTGCATAACAAATACGATAATGGAAATACTAAAACAATGCTTATATTATTGTAATTTATCGTACAATACTACATATTTTCTTTTCTTTTTAACAGGATGCTCTAGGTTTGATATGTGAATACTATGAAATTACATAAAGTTTTGTTACTTATGAAAAAACTTAAATTTCCGAAAATGTAATTAAATATCAATGACATTCACACACACTCATACATAAATACTTGCTTTATATATATATATATCTTATAAAACTAGTTTTCAAGGTAGTAATACAGCGCCCTCTTTCGACAGTTTTGATTACCATAACTAATTTCAACCATTAGGTAGACAAGCCTTCATCTGGCTGAGCGTTCAGTATGAGGGTTTACAACGCTAAAAGTCAAATACGATAGCCCATCTGTAGCTTTACGCTTATCAACAACAAACAAACAACAATTTGACAAAAGCAATTAGTATAGAACTAATATCCATAATACAAAATTTTAATAACGTCAGTGCTGAGTAAACTATAGATATGAGTCCTGAGTTGATAAATTAATGGTTAATTGTGACAAATGCGTTTCTTTAATCACGAACATTTTTAAAACGGGTTACGTTAATAATACGAGAATGACTTTTCCATTATCTTATACTGCAATATTTATAAAACTAGTGTAGACCGTAACCCCATATTCCGATAATTCATTCTAGTTTAAGCGTAATAATAAATAAGCTTATGGACAATAACAACTTTTAGTTGACTACTGTTACGTGTTCTATGGGTTCTTACTGCTAAATACCAAAGCTAATGAGAGTGAGTTCTTACCTAGTTAAGCAGTTACATTTTGCCAGTATAGGATAAATGATGTACTCGAACAGAGGAATGAAGACAACAATCAGGAGAGGGTTAATAACCTGCATCTGATCAGGTTTAATTGAATAATTTCCCTGTAAATATAAACAAAAGAACCAAATTTATAAAGCTATTAAATGTACTGTCTACAGGCTTACGATGATAAAAAATCAGGTTTCGATTGCATAGCTTTGTTCTTAATAACAAACAATACACTTGAAATATACTTTTCATTAGAATAAGCTGTTGCTTTCTGATGTTTCGAAAAGGCCTGGTTACTTCACACTTAGAATTATGTTTCTAACAGAAAAGGCGTTGATGTTCTAATAATCAAGATTATTTGAGTTATATCACACTTTTTGTAATGTATTTTTATGGTAACACATGTTCTTTCTATGGGCTTAAGGTATCATAGTGATAATGTCAAACATAATTACTGTATTTTAGAATAAATTTCGGTTTTCTTAAATACAGTACCATAACAACCAAACAACTAGGTCTCATGGATTAATAATAATCACTGCAGTTAAAAAGCTATCTTCAAACAGGATTAGAAATTGGTTAGAAATTATCCACACTGTCACTCGGCCAAAAATAAGATGAATGTATATTTTTATTGATTAATAAATTTGGATGCCATTAATAAGCAAAAACATGTACACTTTAGGATTACTGAATCTCTATCGTGGGATAAAATACGCTTTGTAAATCCAGTTTGTTTTTCTTTTATATTTTAGTTAGTCAAAAGTAATTTTTATTGAAACTGACATGTGTCAAAAGAAAACGGAATGACCGTTATAAAAGGACGATGCCTTGATGTGAAGATGTGACTTTGAAAAATAAAATCAACAAACAACCATGGAAAAGTTTTTCTTACTCATTATGTATTGAAATAAAATGAGTTAGTGTTGGCTTGACCATAGACAATCTGATTATTTCATGATTTATCTTTAGAGGGTACTGTTTTGTCTATAAAGTACTATGATATTGTGTCAAAGCAACAAAATATATTCTATTACAGCTGTTTATGGTTTAAGTTACCATTAATGGACTTCTTTTAGCTCTTTTCTTAGTAGGGTTTTTATTTTCTTGATGTATGAAAATTATATGGCTAATGAAAATATCTGGTACATTATTAGTTAAAAATCACTAAATGTTAGTGATGAATGTTACAAGTCATAATATCTTTTTACATCGCTCATTTGTTATGATCATGAATAATCTAATTAAATTTTCTACTTGGTTGTACCATGTATGTACTTGTTCTATCACTAGGGGACGGTCAGTTTTGGTATATATGTACCTAACAGATGGCACCATCACGAAGTCAATCAAGATAGCTGGCTGGTTTGCATAACATGCTGCATCATCTTTGAAAAATCATTGCAATGAATTAAGAGTGCCATTTTAAAGATATCTTGTCATCAATGATGTCACAAAATTCATTGTCTCCCTCAAATACCCTACTATTGCAAATGCTTACTAAAAAAAAACCTTTTGAAGACCAAATGTTAATGATAGAAAATATCATTCTGACCACACAGATATAATGTTGTTTCGTTATTCAAACCAAATTATGCACTAAGTTATTCGTCACTACATTCACTAACTTTCTATTAACTTGCACACAAATACAATAAGTAATTACTCTTAAGTGCCCGGCATGGCCAGGTGGATAAGGCACTCGGCCCCTAATCCGAGGGTCGCGGCTTCGAGTCCCCGTCACATCAAACATGCTGGCTCTTTCAGCCGTGGGGGCATTATAATATGACGGTCAATCCCATTATTCGTTGGTAAAAGAGTAGCCCAAGAGTTGGCGGTGGGTGGTGATGACTAGCTGCCTTCCCTCTAGTCTTACACTGCTAAATTAGGGACGGCGAGCGCAGATAACCCTCGTGTAGCTTTGCGCGAAATTACAAAAACAATTACTTTTAAATGTCTTATTGAAATGCAGAATAACATGGAGAAACGAAATTAAAACGTAACAGAATTAGGAAGTTAATTTTAACCAACTTGCCTCGGAAAACTCAAGTTTAGGACTGCTTTTCAGGGGTCAGTTAGGCTAAATAATATATATGTAGAGTTTGCTTGGTAAAATTAATCTCGATATTTTGGTTTTATAATTTGCTAATAGTAGTATATTTACATTTATGTACAGAACTTACCAGTGTACCATTCATACGAGTAGCTTGTAATGTCCACCTTGAGCCCTGAAAGTTAATGACAAATTTGTATTCAAATACTAAATAAATAAACAATAAACAAATTATTATTCAAATAACCTGTACCTTATTACCATTCATATAATTTTACGTCCTGCGGGTAATTTTAAACAAAATTATGTAAATCAAACTTTTCGTTTTTGCTAAATATATAAAAGAAGAAATTTTGAAAATCGAGTACGAACTAAGCACTTCTCTTTTTTTTTTTTCTTAAACTATTTATTGTCAGATATATAAGTACAATACTCTGTATACTCGACAATGAACAAGTTTTCAATTTTACATAATAGGGCATTTCTTTTAATTATCAACGATATACTTTGTGCATACATTATTTTGTTCATAGTTTAGCTGACTAAATTGATACTGTAAAATATAAAATTAAAAAATAACGGAATAAATATCACCAAAAATAAAAATGATCATAATTAATAAAAAATGGTTTCTATTAGGCATTTTTTTCCTTATGAATATTACGTAGAATAAACGGTGACGTAAGTTGCGTTGGGTTCTGCCTAACTGCCTGTTTAACGTTTTGTCCTGAACTGTCGCATCAAATTAAAATATCCTGCTCTTTTTCCTGTGCGAATGTGAATTAGAATTTTTCTTTTATCTCGTGCCGATGTTTTTAAAGGAAGACGCTTTTTAATCCCAGCAGTCAACTCATAACTGTAAGTTAGCAAATAAAAAGGATGACCATAAAAATACTTTGTTTTAAAAGTTACGGCTTAAACGCCGAAAGTCAGCGAATTAATGCATATCAAATAACCTTAAGAGTAGTAATTCAGATCTGCTATCTAATAAGCTTTTACCTCAATACCAGAAGACATTAGTAGAAGTGGGTGATGAGAAACAAATGTTCTACGAAACGCTATTTATATATGCAGTATTTAAAGCATTAAGATTTACAATGTCAAGGGAAAAATAACACCTGCAGTATAATACTTGTTTTTATAACAAATTTTAGGCCTACGAATTTCCAATATATCAATGGTTTCTTGGAATTTAAATCGTAACTTTTAAAGTATATTCTATATATAAATAGAGTTTCATAGAATCTTCTACCTGTCTAGCTCAACTTTTGAGTTCTGATATTGAACAAAAAACATATTGGGCAGTAACTTTTGTGAGAAAAAATATAAATCTTAAATGTTATTTTTTACACACTTTTAATTTTGAGCCGAAATTGAATTAAGAATAATTTGGAAAAACAACAATGACCTGATGTTACCTCGTTGTTATAAAAATTTCGTTCTATTTGGTCAAGTTTATTGAGTTTTTTCTTTGCTGTTTGCATTCAAGTTATTTTCTTAATAACATTTCTGAAGAAAAATCAGTTTTGCGGATACTTTTAAATTCCTCTGTCGGATATCAGTAAGCCTAAATAACACAGAGGTGAGAGGCAATCTAAGTCAAGATAGAGCGAAAAAAACAAACTATGAATATTTCGATAACACCTATCTGAGAAGTTGAATACCTATGTCAAGCAAAAGAAATCTCAAGAAATAAGACTTATGGGTTCAAGAACATTTTTGTTGTTTTTCTTTAATATGATACAACGGAACGTAAAAATTGATAAGCTAAAAATATCATAAGGAGGCTTAAGTTTTTAAATTAAGTATGCAAACATTGAACAAGAAATATAAGTTTTAATCACGCACTTACCTGTTGATCAAAAAGTGCCCAAAACACAGGTAGCGGAATATAAAGCCTCAAAATATAGAGCACAACTTTTATCTCTTCTATCAGCTTCAACTGTTGAAATATTTATGACAAAGTAACTTTATGTAATCAGTTGTCTTCTCTAAACCAAATATTATATTTGATCTGGAGTAAAACAACGAATAAGTTTATTATTATTATTATTACAGGCTTTTTAACATGAGTGAGGTTTAAAAATTTTTTCAAAGCAATTTAAGATAATTTGGGTATTTAAAGAATGTTAAAACTCGTGCCTCAATCAATATTCGACATTATATATCAGGCCAAGTATTTAATTGTTAAATATAAATTTTACAGATTTTTCTTCCAATTTCACCAAACATAAAATCAAAAGGAGAATCTGTGACGTGAAAGCCTAATGTTTTTGATTGGCCATACCTATTGCTGTAGACTGCGCTTGATGAATATGGAAAAACCTGCCACATACGTATTTAATCATTAAATACTTGGGCTGATATATAATGTCGAATGGTGATTTAGGCATGAGCTTTAACATTATTCAAATAGCTAAATTAGTTTAGGTTACTTTATTGGTGATTGAAAAGAGCTTTGAAAAAACTACAAATCGCCGTTATAAGAAGCCTAACCTTACTTTTATAACTTGCCGTTTCAGTGCTGAGGAACCTTCAACAGGCGATAATAAAATACTCAGCAGTGGGTATAGTCCTTGAAACAAAACATCTTATATCCTATTTTCGATTTTCTCTTTGGAGAATATGGAACAAAAATTTGTAAGATGTACAAATAATCAGTAGCTACCTTCATTGTGCTGAAGAATTATTGCACGTGTGATTTTCTATGATAACGAGGCGACAGCTAGTTAAGAGTCTCTAGCTTCTATTCACTCACGTACTATAAAATTTAAATTTTACCAGGTAAATTATATATTAGTAAATGCTTCTGCTTCTGTGCAGTTATTAAGTTTTCTTAATAAGCATTCTTCTGTGGACAAGTCAATAAATATTATTGAATAGCAGTGATGTTACATTAGTTTTTCTTACTAATTTCTAATTTGTAATTAGTTTTATTTTAGTACCTTTCTAGTCACACGAATATTTTTAGTTAAATGTAAGCTTTTTGTTGAAAAAAAAATCAATGTATCTTATCCGTAGGTTCTTGTGTATCATCGAGCATAAACAAGTGACTTAGTGTCGTCCATTTCACTGTAAAGTTTTCCATTCTCCTGTTTCGTGTCGCCATTGTGTTTTTCTTAGTGCACATATGTAACTTGTTCCTCTGTGTCATATTATGATGAGTTACTCAACAGAACCACCAAAAGTTATCATCAACATGTGATTGGTGTTTTTTTTGGAAGGGCGTAAAGAATAGTAGAACAATCTTGACAAATATGTATTTTATGAGAACCCTTTACAGTGAAAATTGCACTCCAGAGAAATAGTTCAAAACTATCACATAAAACATAATGGTGGAAGAAGGGGCTAAGACAAAATTATCACACAAAACACAATTGGAGGTAGAAAAGGGGGCTGAGACAAGGCCATCACACAAAATACAATCGATGATGGAAGAAGTGGCTGAGGCAAAGCTATCACACAAAACACAATCGGTGGTGAAAGAAGTTGCTGAGGCAAAGCCATCACACAAAACACAATCGATGATGGAAGAAGTGTCTGAGGTAAAGCCATCACACAGAATACAATCGATGATGGAAGAAGTGCCTGAGGCAAAGTCATCACACAGAATACAATCGAAGGAGCTGCAGGATCTTTTCGTTCATTTCCCGTATCATTACCATATATCGTGAACACCTTTCTATAAATGACACTCAGTAAATATGGTTTTCTTTTTTACACATGTTTGTTATATCATTATGTAAATATATCCGATATTCCTTTTAAGAAACTGAATAACAACTACTAGATATGTCAAAGTACATTAACGCTGACAAATTAACTTTATTATGAATTCATACCTTCTTTATATCTAACGCACAGCTAAATAATACTTAATGAACATGTAAAACATATATTTACTTAGTCACCAGAAACACTTAATTAGTATGCTAATACCTTCCCCGTATTTACTAAATCATCAGAAAACAAACAAGCCCATGCATATATTAAATAAGTATAGACACTTCAGATAGTTTTGTAACTAAACTTGTCCTTCCTGATCTCGTTTTATCAAACTAGAACTTTACGTTTCTACGTCAATATTTTCATTGAATATTTCATTATATTGATCATAATACGGTAATGTGTTGTGTGTTAGTCAGCCAGTCGACACTAAAATGATATCACATTATGGACATTTAACATTCCAATTTATACTCTTGTGAGGTCAGTAAAGCGTGCGCATGCCACGAAGCACGAGAAGTATTATGCACTCTGTAGGTTAAACACAGCATGACATATGAATTTCAAAAGCAAGGACTAAAATCATTTATTTCTCTTAATTTTGGTTTCATTTACTCTTCAAACAGAACACTGTCGGGGACACTGCAGAAGTACATCTAGTTATTAGGATGTATTTTTTGTTATTCTTACGTCATACTTGTCGTCAGCATAGTCCAACCAATGTTCTCTTCTGTTTTCGTTCTTCGTGATCCTTACTTTTCTTTTGAGTGCGTACTATAAATAATTATAAAACTGCGTAAAATACCAGTCGTGGAACAATTATGTAATCTAAATACTTAAGTTAAAAGCTAGTTTAATTCCAAAAGTGCACACCTGTGTTCAGAACTTGTAACAGAAACACATATTATATGGTTACGTTTCTTAATGTTTCAACGTATACTTAGTTTGAATACGAAACTTAAGCCCGTGTTTTAAGATATTTTAGTATCTAAGACACGATTGTAAACTGTTGCTAATCCTTAAAAATCTTCTTGAATTTTTGCTTCCTGTTAGAATTGTTCATGCGGTCACTTACGCATGCGGCCCGGCACGGCCAGGTGGTTAAGACACCCGAGGGTCACGCGGGTTCAAATCCCCGTCACATCAAACATGCTCGCCCTTTCAGCCATGGTGGCGTTATAATGTGACGGTCAATCCCAATATTCTTTGGTAAAAAAAGTAGCACAAGAGTTGGCGGAGGGTGGTGATGACTAGCTGCCTTCCTTCTAGTCTTACACTGCAAAATTAGGGACGGCTAGAACAGATGGCCCTCGTGTAGCTTTGCGCGAAATTAAAACAACAAACGAACTTACGTACATTAAACAAAATGAAAAGTTATTGAATTTCTGTTTAAGTTGAGTTTATTGTAGATCTGTGCCTTCAATAATATCTGATGCATACCTCAACCTACATTTCGTCAGTGCGACAGTATACAACACAAACTATGCATAAGCAAAGATTATACTTACAAATATACATTGCAAAACTCTGAGTACAATGTTTCCTTGCGGCGGGATAATGTTGTAAAATGGTTTTCCACACAAAAACAGAGCTACAAAAGAAATATATATTAAGACTCGTAAAGCGTAATATGCTTACATTTTGATAAAAACAAAATCTTTACTTTTATACATGTTTTTAAATGTTAAAATCCAAGCAATATTTCGATAAAAAAAACAACTAAACCAATTAGTAGATGGCGCTTTTGTAGGTCAGCTTGTGCTGGATGTTCAACAATTATTACAGTACGATTGAAATCAATTATAGATGTTATTTAGTAAAATTTAAAAATATCCTTATTTAACAACACCGAAGTGTTTTCAAAGCATTTACGTCCATTTGTTGTCTAAATTTAATATAATTTTATCTGATAACAACCAAAGGCCTGTTCATAAGATGTTTATTCAAAATATCTTTTTTAGAATAACATCGGTTATCATGTTTTGAAAAATCCTACAAACATACGTATTCAACGTCCCTTAAAATCGCACAAAATATGTCTCACTAAAAATAATATTACAAGATTTATTTCAACATAGAATTTTGTAAAAGTTACATATTTTATTTAAAACATTTATAAAATATTTATATATACATCAGAAGCTCAAAATCACCAATCTCTGTAAACGAGCTATTAATCACTAATTTTTTAAATCTAAAATTGGGCAAAAATGGCTGTCCATTAAAAACTGTTTATTAAGCTCTATCAAGTTTTGAGTGACAGAGCTATATGGTAGCTCCTGGAAGATAAAGTTACACCAGCATGACATTTATATAAGTACCACTTCTTGTAAATACTCTATTACGTAGTTTCTGAAGTATATTTGATCAGTTAGAGACTTTACTGTACTCATAACATCCAAATAGTGGAAATATGTAAAAATTAAAACCAACTTACCTAATGCGATTATCATGAGAATTGAAGGAACCCCAAACGCAAGTGGATAACAGGTATTGTTACCAAAACAATGTATGTCCGCTAAAGGAAAGAAATAATGCATAATAATTTTACCAGCATGTGTGCAGTAAAATTGTACTAAAGTGCCATGCCTGAAATACAAAAGAGGTATCATTAATCGAATAATTTCTGAAAAAGAAATTATCAAAAAATAAGTGATGGTGAAAGATACCTTGAATAAAAAAATCCACCAACGTGGAAATAAGTTGTATACAGGGTGTGAATACTTTATCTGTATCATTTTGTACATGTGTAATATAATATCTGACAAATGGGAAGACTAAGATATTAATCTCTCTTTCAAAACTACTACGGTCTCGTATAGCCAAATGGTTAGAACGCTGCATTCTCAAGGTCGCGAGTTCGAATCCCCGACACACCAAACATGCTCGCCATTTCAGCCGTGCGGGCGTTATAACATGACGGTTAATATAATTATTCGATTTTGGTAAAAGAGTGGAATAACAGTTGACAGTGGGTGGTAATGACTTATTTCCCTTCCCCTAGTCTAACTCTACTAAATCAGAGTCTGCTAGCGCAGGAGCGCTAGTGTAGCTTTGCGCGAAGTTAAAAAAACTACAAAGTCATTCTTATCAAACGAGAAAGAATTAAAGGAAACGGTGTACTTTATACTGAATATAATAGGGACGTCTTTATAATTGCATATGTGTTAAAATAGTCGCTATCGATCATTCCAAAAATAAAAGAGAGAACATATGTTTTAAATAAAGGTATTCAATGGCGAAGATAGCTGTCAACATCTCGACGTTGTATTCTAACTATGCATGTTACAAGAAACTTTAAATCCCCACGAGAAAGCACATGTGACACAAAAGGATAACAGCCCAGAGTTATGTTTAGCTATGCTTAGCCACGTTCCAAACTCTTCATTGTCAATATATCCATAACTATGCTAAAATATGCGTGTATGTAAAATGTTTAAAAACTGCTTGACAAACAAGAAGTGTTCACATGTTTAAGATAGTAGAACAATTTTACCTATGCATTACTTAAAGACGTTGTTTCTTAAAAACTTATTTGGTTTGTTTTGAATTTTACGCAAAGCTACACGAAAGCTATCTGGGCTAGCTATCCCTAATTTAACAGCGTAAGACTAGAAGGAAGGCAGCTAGTCATCACCACCCACCGCCAACACTTGGGCTATTCTTTTACCGAATAGTGGAATTATAACGCCCCCAACAGCTGAAAGGGCGAGCATGTTTGGTGTGGCGGGGATTCGAATCCGCGATCCTCAGATTACGAGTCGAATGCCTTATCCACCTGGCCATGCCGGGCCTAAAATTTGTTTCTAATACGACATACATCTAAACTGTTATTCCCATGTTAGTATAAAGGTGAACTTTTGAGGACGAGTGTTTTGGTTCTAAAAATTTTATTTTTTAAGGAGTACTTCATGCAGTGCGCTTATCAGTGATAAAGTATTCATGTAGAATGTCTTTCAGTACTTAATACTCATGTAGAATGTCTTTCAATACTTAGTGTTAATGTAGAGTGTCTTTCAATACTTAGTACTTATTGCTTCAGTCTAGCGTACACACTCGGACAATAACATAAGAAAAGGAATTTGAAAGAGTTAAATTTGTTTATTTTTTAATGGTTGCCTTGAGATCTTTAACGTCATTTTGCAGGTTAATATAAAATGTATGGGTCGTGTCTGGCAGCAAATCTCTTGCCAGTAAAATATATTGCATTATTTTAGCTTTAATAGTTATAACTTGTACGGTACACGGCCTTGAAAATTGGCGTAAATCAAGTTTAACATCATGCAAGTCCAGACATGAAACACTGGTTCGCGTGCTGGGCTGCAAGTCGATAGGTCCAAGGTTTGAGCCACAATGTACTGTTGAAAACATTCAGCTGTGGGAGCGCTATAATTGGGACAATCAATCCTTCTGTTTAGTTAAGAGTATCTGCACAATAGGTGGCCAGTACTGCTGGTAAGTCTTTGTCCTTCCTCTATTTCTAAGTTAGCAAAGAATGCGCTTGAACTTTAAGGGTATCTGATTTGAACGTTTAATTCACGTGTTCTGTTAGGTGTTGCTCAAGAAATTACCAGTGAACATCTTAAAAATAGTTTCCAATTTAGGATTCACAGAAAATAGCTACAGAACCTAAATAACATCTAAACTACACGAGAAAAAAACGTAATGAAAAATCGCATAGAAAATCCAGTTAAAACAACGGTAGTTTGAGCAGGTGGAGCTGTTGTCATTATACTGTGAATTACAGTGTAAAATATTACATAAAAATATATTCATGCTTTATCTGGCTTACGTACTACTTACCTCTAAATATAGGGGTAAGAAAGGTGGAAAGAAGACTTCCCGCATTTATAGAGAGATAGAAGAGAGAGAAAAAACTCTGCAACTGTCGTTTCTAGTTACAGAAAAATGAAAACAAAAACACAGTTGTATATTTCTAATTGATAATACTAACACTACATGTAATATAATTCATGATAGAACCAGATTTGTTTTTAATTGTAGCATTCTTGTGACATATTATACACACTAAAAACGTAATAACGAGTAATATCTTAATTAAAAGCGATGAACATTATAGTTCAACAAGTTGGCATAGTTTACGTTGCATAAATGGTTTTTGGGTTAGTCAAAGCACGTATTTCTAAAGAGATTGCATTACTATTTCTAAATGAAGAATTATTAAAAGACTAGTATAATTAAATACTATCCTAATTTATCAATTAATTTCGATGAACTTTAGTTAATAAAACCACAAGAAGCGTTACTTTTAACTGTTTACAAAATATTAGTAATTTAATTAGCTTTATTTTATTTCATTACTCAAATGAAGTTAACCACAGTTTCCTAATTTCTTCAAAACTAAAATCCGTAATACTTATGAATTAACTCTCCCTAACTTTAAGCACATTTAACTAAAGCTACTCTTATAAATCTCTTTAAAACCAGGCAAATAATTTCACATTTTTTATTAATGAATTATACCAAGTTTTGAAACTTACTTGACCAGGCCCGAACTGATCTCCTCCAAAAGCAGACACACAAGGCTTTATACCACCAGTACCAATGGCAATAAGTGTTAGGCCAATCATTGACATAACTCTGAAAACGTATGTGGTATTACTCAAATGAATGAGACATACACGAAGCTAAGATTTATGTGTGTGTGTATATATATACACACAGTCATGTGAAAAAGTTAAAACACCCTATGAAAGCCTGTGTATTTTTGTAACATTTTTGGATATATAGATATTAAATCTCAATTTTAACAATACTGAGATATTATAGGAATACAACTAAACAATTAAAACTGAAGAAAAGACTTTTCAAGATCTTCTGTAAATGTAATTCAACAAAAATGCATATTTTAACTGAGGAAAAAGTTAGGACACTCTACCCCCTAATAGCCAGTGTTACCCCCTGAAATAACTGCAGTGAGACGCTTTTTGTAGCCATCTACCAGTCTCTGACATCGGTCTGAAGAAAGTTTGCCCCACTCCTCAATGCAAAATTTTTTCAGCTATGAGATGTTTGAGGGGTTTCTTGCATGTACAGCCTGTTTCAAGTCACCCCACAGCATCTCAATCGGATTAAGATCTGGGCTTTGACTCGGCCATTCCAGAACTCTTCATTTCTTAGTTTTCAGCCAGTCCTTGGTAGATTTACTGGTATGTTTTGGGTCATTGTCGTGTTGCAGGGTCCAGTTCCGCTTCAGCTTTAATTTTCGTACAGATGGTCTCACGTGATCCTCAAGCACCCTCTGATACACAGTAGAATTCATGATGGATTCTATGATTTTAAGCTGTCCAGGTCCTGCTGCAGTAAAGCAGCCCCAAACCATGACACTTCCACCTCCATTCTTCACAGTTGGTATGAGGATCTTTTCCTGAAATGCTGTATTTGGTTTACGCTAAACATGTCCTCTGTTCTGGTGTCCAAATAATTCAATTTTGGACTCATCTGTCCAAAAACATTATTTCAGAAGTCCTGGTCTTTGTCTACATTCTCTCTGACAAACTTCAGTCCAGCCTTGATGTTTCTCTTGGAGAGCAAAGGTTTCCTTCTTGCACACCTCCTATGCAAGTTAAACTTGTGCAGTCTCTTTCTGATTGTAGAGGCATGCACTTTCACACCAACAATAGCCAGAGCCTGCTGTAGGTCCCGTGATGACATGTTAGGGTATTTGGAGGCCTCTTTTAGCATCTTGCGGTCTGCTTTCGGGGTGAACTAGCTTGGACGACCAGACCTGGGCATGTTGACAGTTGTTTTGAAAGCCCTCCACTTGTTGATTATTTTCCGGACAGTGGAATGGCTGATTTCAAAATCTTTTGGGATCTTTTTAAATCCATTACCAGACTCATAAGCTGCTGCAATTTTTTTCTCTGAAGGCCTCAGACAGCTCTTTTGCTCTCACCATGGTGCTCACTCTCACTTCAACAGTCAGGAGCACACCAAACTAAATGTCTGAGGTTTAAATAGGGCAAGCCCCATTCAAAATGCTGAGTAACGATCTTCTAATCATGTGCACCTGGTGTGATACACCTGTGTGTGAGTTGAACCATTTTAAGTGGGAATAAATGTGGGGGTGTCCTAACTTTTTCTTCAGTTAGAACTTTTTCTGTATATATATATATATACAGCAACTGCTGGAACTCTAAAGCTAATCATTGTTAACTCTATTTTGGCTTTAAAAAGTAATATCACGTGCAATAATGATATTAAATGAAATACTGACTAAATATTTGCAAAAGAAAATTCACATTTTTATTTATTGAAAACAAATTCGGTATTTTAAGAAAACACTACTGTCTGTTATCATTGTTCTATTTTTTGGTGTTAGGCATCTTCTGTGAATGATTATTTGATGAAGCTGTTAATATAATTGAACATAAAGTAATTTAACCTTTACTTTAGGTATCATTGGTATCATACAAAATAGAATAATTCGAAAACCCTTTTTAATACAGGATTCCTTCCTCAATCGGAGACAAAGCAGTGTTTTGGGCGGCAGGGAAAAGAACAATAAATGTAGGTAATTGCTTATTGAAAAGTCCAGAATCTGCTTTATTGAAATATGCAATCCAAATAATGATAACTTGTTTCATTCTGGAGTTATTAGCAGTTAAAGAGCCATGGGGTTTCGGAGTGGTCACGGCACCTCATTAGTAGCGGTTACTTCACATGAATTGATTACCTCTTTTTTTCTTCATCATTTGATCTGACAGAAGGTTATTATTTCTATCACTACTGTTTTAGTATCACCAAACCAAATTTTCAGTATCGTTACTTCACCTTTGGGCTTGATTGATGGGTTTACCTCGAGAATTTTGTTTGTTTAGAATTTCGCGCAAAGCTGCACGAGGGTTATCTGCGCTAGTCGTTCCTAACTTAGCAGTGTAAGACTAGAGTGTAGGCACCTATTCATCACCACCCAGCACCAACTCTTTGGCTACTCTTTTACCAACGAATAGTAGGATTGACAGTAACGTTATAACGTCCCAACGACTAAAAGGGTGACCATGTTTTGTGTGACGCGGATTCGAACCCACGACCCTCAGATTATGAGTGAAGTGTGCTAACCACCTAGCCATGTCGGACCACCGTCTGAACCGTATCCACAAAGGTTGTAGAGGTTGCAAGTCAAACATCTCGAAATTTTGCATTGCTGCTGATAATCGAGGGAATAATCAACATTGATTATGTCGAAGAGTAGCAAATTTCCACTCATGGTCAGCGAGGCTTGTAGCTAGCTACCTGCTGAAGATGCAATGGCGAGCGAAGAAGAGGAAGTGGGATCACGTAGCAGGCTGTTGGTTACACGACAAGAAGGACTATACTTAACTATGAGGTTTCTGTTGATGACGTGGCCATTCATAAGTCGGCCAATTTTTGTCTGATTTAGAAAGTGTAAGCCGTAGTTGTTACATCTCAATGTACCAGTGGTGAATTTTTATGTTCGATCCCTGCCACCGAGGCATCTCCGGTTGAAGAAGAGAACCTGTTGTAATAACTGGAAGAATTACGAACTTTATAGCATGTAAGGCAACTGAATTAAACATTTGTGTTAGAATTACTACCTAATCATCCGTAACTAGATAAATAACTTACGTCATTGGAAGGAAGTTGGGTATAGATGCTGAAGATAGAATGATGTTTCCCATTACGTAGACTATTGAGACATAAAAGATAGTTCTGAAACAAAATGTAAAAGAATGATTACATTTGAACAGAGGTTAAAATTATCGATTCTTGAAGCTAGTACTGTTATCTTGGTGATCGATATTTCTTTCACATTATTAATTTCTAAGATAGTTCAAAATCAAGTTTAAGTGGTATAATGTAACAAAATTACGACAATGAAAATAAGTTTGGTTTGATGTGAATTTCGCGCAAAGGTACATGAGATCTATCTGTGACAGCAGTCCATAATTTAGCACTGACACACTAGAGGGAAGGTAACTAGTCATCACCATCCATCATCAACTTTTGGGCTAGTCGTTTACCAAAAAATAAAAAAAATTATCGTAACTTTATAACGACCTCATGGGTCATGAAAATAGGAATATATATTATTTAAAAGATATAAAGCTAAGTTGTTAACAAAAAGTGCCTTAGTACAGCAGGTGTTAATTATTCCATTGCTTATTTTAAACTGTCAAAAATGAACGATTCGACTTGTAATCCGAGAATCCCCGTCACCAAACATGCTCACCCTTTCAGCTGTGGGGGCGTTATAAAGTTACGGTCAACCCCACTATTCGTTGGTAAAAAAGTAGCCCAAGAGTTGGTGATGGGTGGTGGTCACTAGCTGCTTTCCCTTTAGTCTTATACTGCTAAATTAGGGACGGCTAGCGCAGATAGCTCTCGTGTAGCTTTGCGAGAAATTCAAAACAAAACAAATAAAATTGAACGTTTTCTTTAAAATGTTTGTGAAACGAATTAGAACAATTAAAAAACTCGACTTTATTCGGTATAGTTACTTCCTAAAAGCCACCCTGAAAAGGCTAAAACCTTGAAGGTAAAATAATAATTCTAAAAAAGAAATATTAAAATGTAACAAAGTAACTACAGGTTCATTTATGAAGGTGTAGTACTCAATTATTTTATCCTGTGAATATCATTAATGTTCTCACGTGGAAAACAACGATATATTTCTAGCTGTTTTCGCTATGAATTGTCAACGTTTAATTGTTCGAGTTGTTTTGCACTTGCACGCGTTCACATATGTGTTAATCTCCAGTGTGCCGATTGATTCGTGCTTGAACCAGTTGCATCGTTATATATTATTCCATTTGTTATTAACAGGTCATCATATGGTTGGTGCTACTAGTCAAATACTTTAAGCAGGACCTAATATTTTTTCTTGCTACTTCAGACAAATCTATAAGTATTCAATATTCTGTTTTCCATACTTCTATTAATATAAATGACCACATGAGGTGGGTGTTGATACACTCTGGAAGAGCTAACCCAATTAAACTTTTTATTAAGTGGCAACGTTTTTCATTCAACAATCTTTCTCAACATTCTATAAAGAAAGAAGTCCAAAAGTTCTCAGTTCAGTGCAACATCTCTAAACAAGTTTGTGTTGTTGCATATCTTGTCCAGATTCAGTAAAAAACTAAACCTTTTATTTCCTTGCTGTGTTCTTTTATCTAATGTCTCCAGTTATTAAAATACAGAACTCAAAATACTCAAACTCGGAAATACATTACCTCTGAGAAGTCAGTATATCTCAAAATATCATATTTAAAATATTTCGTACATTCCGGTAAAATGCCAGATTTTGATTATTATTTAGAGTTCTTTATTTAGAAAATGATAATTAGCAATAATTAATGTTTATACGTGAGAGTAGAATTATTAAAAATAAAATATTTAAATCATATACTCTCTAACGGAGAGTTATCTTTTGTTCATTACTTAAGTCCTCTGCCTTTCTTCTGCAGATGACCTTCTTCCATAACAATACTATTGACAGGATAACGTGAGAACCAGGAAATAAAATTTAAATTCCAGTTTTCATGAACCACGTGAGACTTAAGATTATTACAGGGTGGAGTATCGACCTACCTAGCCGAATGCACTAGCAGACAGATAAACAAATTCAACTTCTCTCCTAATTTCCAGTTACTTCTCACCAGCGATACAACGTACAAAGATTTTTTTTTTCCATTCCACTTTCAAAAATATATTTCTTAATTGTGTATAAACTGCGTATATCAAATCGAGGCAGAAGAAATGATTGTGACACAGAAAAAAAAATCACAAAACTCGGGCCTATCAGGTAACTAAGAATAGCAAAGGGTATTTTGACGAGGTCGTTGTTAACCAATAAGTTATACACGTGAAGTTTCATATGCACGTGATTAAAAGATTTTCTTTTGCTAGGCCTTATCGGTTGGAAAAGCCAAGTGTAAAACTTCAAAAATGGTTATAAACTACAGATCGAGCGTCGACCTTATCTCGAAAGACGTATATTTGTGTAACACAGACTCTATGAGTTGGACAAGAGTTCCTTGGCCAATAGAAGTTTTCGGTTTCAGACAAGAATTGTGGACCCAATGATGTCTGCTGGTTACAAAATGGTGTAATTGGGACCAATATTGATTTCTTGAAGTCGATAAGGTCTTGTGACTCAATACTGATCGTTCGGTTTGATCAAATAAGAACAAACAAAACGTAGATGAATTAACGCATGCTTTTTTATTGTGGGCAGATAACTATGACACCTAACCCTCACCTGCATACGAATTCCTAGAATTGAAAATTTCCTGAAAATTATATCTTGTTGTTTGACAGAAAAATGTGATTGTATATGAAGTCTGGTGTAAAAGACTATTAGCATTTTAAATTCTTTAATATATTTTCTATATTTCTGAATGTTATTAGATCGTATACTTCCAACCTTGACTTGCGAATTGTTTACTCATGGTTCCTTACCCCTGACTTACTCATATTGTGTCACATTCAATAACATTTTGTTCTTACTCAGTGTACAAAACATGACAAAAACACATTAACTACAGAGACTCATTTTGTTTAAAAAATACGTAGGAAACACGTGCAATAATTAAGGGGTTTGACTGCAATATTGATCGTATGTTTTGTTTAATTTGTTTGTGCGTGACTCGTGGAATTAGGGATACAGTTAATAAGGATACGGATTTATAAACTATTTGGTGTATAGATAATTTATAAGGATGTTTAATTAATTCAATGACAGATGTAGAAGTAATTAATAACTGAGTTTCAACACAAATACGCACTTGAACTTCCCTAGAAAAGAATCTGCCAACATGGCACCGAAGAGAGGTGTGAAGTAACAACCCATTGAGAAGGTGTGGTAGATCATGGTGGCCGTGTCTTCGTCATAAAGAAGAACCATTGTCAAGTACAAGGTTAACACAGCTGAAATAAAAGTAAGTTGTCAAGTTCAAAACAGACTACCAGCAACTTAAGCTAATATAAAATTATTCTAGCAGTGGCTACATCAAAACTGAAATACATTGCACACTGGACACTATAATAATGCATCTGTGACAAGACAAAACCACTATTATAAAACATTCTCGGTCACTCCACCCCGCCCCCCACTAGTACAGCGGTAAGTCTACGGATTTACAACGTTAAAATCAGGGGTTCGACTCCCCTCGGTGGGCTCAGCAGATAGCCCGATGTGGCTTTGCTATAAGGAAAACACACACTCCACCCCCTCATTTCAAGTTCACGAAAATCTAGCTCGTGCTGGTTCATCAAGTGACCTGAGACACAAATGATTGGTCATTCAGCCTATGATTGTAAATAAATATTTGTCAGAAACGAATTTACATCTATACAATTCATGGAATTTCACTTCAGTATTAAACACAGTTACCATAAACACGTTTCACTTCGGTATGAAACATAGTTACCATAAACACGTTTCACTTCGGTATGAAACATAGTTACCATAAACACATTTTATTTCAATACAGAATATAGCTAAAATAAAAACACATTTCACTCCGTATGAAACATAGTTACCATAAACACGTTTCACTACAGTATGGAATACAGTTACAATAAATACATTTCATTTCAGTATGGAGTTAGTTACCCTAAACATATTTCATTTCAGTGTAGAATATAGTTACCATAAGTGTATTTTCACTTCATTATGGAATAGAGTTACCATAAATACATTTCATTTCACTATGAAGTACAGTTACTATAAAAACATTTCGCTTTGGTATAGTTACCACACACACATTACACTACAGTATGTAATATATTTACCATAAGCACAAAGAAGAACTTGACATTAATGTTGATAAAATACTATTGTACCCTCGAATACTACTTTGAATAAAAACTGTTTCTATGGTATCTTTAACGTACGGAGTTTCTTGTTTAATTTTAAAAAAAACAAAAAAAACATAGTCGACGGGAATAAAGTTCACTAAGTGTGCAGGAGGACACTCCGTTTGGTCACTCTCTTCTTTTGGTTTTTAAAGGAATACATAAATTAGTTTAGCATGGTAAAGACGGATGTTATCACACATCATGCTTAATACTGAACAAACTGCGACTTCATAATGAAGCATAAATGGTTGTAGAATATGTGTGGCATTAATATTGTCATCCCACATGTATGCGGTTCTGTGTATCCACCAATTTTTCATGCCTAGGTAGTTAGAGCTCTCGACTCGTAATTCAAGGGTCGTGGGTTTAAATTCTCGTCACACTAAACATGCTCACTCTTTCAGCCGTGGGGGCGTTATAATGTGATGGCCAATCCCATTATTCGTTGGTAAAAGAGTAGCTCAAGAGTTGGCGGTGAGTGGTAATTACTAGCTACCTTCCCTGTAATATGACATACAGAACGATCTTGTCAAATCTATGTTTTGTTTCTTAACGCAAAAATTATACAAGAACACGTGAATAAGGTGTAATACAATGGTCATGTGCTTGTATTACACCTTATTCACGTGTTCTTGTATAGGCACAGTTGTTTTGTAAGCGGATTCACTTTTCCTTGTGAGTCTTTAAAAATTTCGTAGCCAGTCCACAACAGACGCCTTTCCTTTGGAAACAATTTCTCTGAGGTACTTCAAAGTGAAAACTCAGATAACACTGTATAAAGCCACAATGGAGCTAACTTCAAGAGGTGAGTTTTATATTACTTCCCCCATATGGTAATACCTAATTTTCATTTTTATTTATTTATTTTTATCTCTTGTTTTTCATTTTTTTTTATTCTAACTTGGGAGAGCTGTCACCTTACCACAACTGTCTGCAGGCAGTGAAGAGTGATATAGATGTGGGACGTTATGGGCTTGAGCACCCACATCTTGCTCTCCTAATTTCTAATTTTCTTATGTGATACTAGAGAATTATAGGTTAAGACTGATAGACAGTGTATCCCTACCACAATGTGGGTCGTATTTCCGCAGTCACCTCCAAAACCAAGAATACATTTTATAATCCTACGTTGCAACTTGTACCCTATGATCCCCTTTTTTTTAAAAAAAAATGTGCAGCGTATTAAAAATTCATGTCAATGTATTTTGGTTTATGATTTGAATATTTTATCTTTATAATATATATTCGTGTTGGCGGTAAGTGGTGATGACTAGTTGCCTTCTCTCTAGTCCTACATTGCTCAATTAGGGACGGCTAACGCAGATAGCTCTCGTGTAGCTTTGCGCGAAATTCAAAGCAAACCAAACGAACCCTATTTTGCACATAATTTGTGTATAATATTTTTGAACTGGGTTTTGTTTGTTTGTTTGTTGATTTCGCACAAAGCTACTCGAGGGCTATCTGTGCTAGCCGTCCCTAATTTAGCAGTGTAAGACTAGAGGGAAGGCAGCTAGTCATCACCACCCACCGCCAACTCTTGGGCTACTCTTTACCAACGAATAGTGGGATTGACCGTAACATTATACACCCACACGGCTGGGAGGGCGAGCATGTTTAGCGCGACGCGGGCGCGAACCCGCGACCCTCGAATTACGAGTCGCACGCCTTACGCGCTAGGCCATGCCGGGCCTATTGAACTGGGATGTAGGTTAACGTCAAAATGTTCCATAAACGTTTGTTAATATATAATGATATTATTACCTTTCATTCCATAGTAACAGAATCTCTCACAGAACTCGTTTCCAACGATAAAAACGACCGACTTGGGATATTTTTTCTCCTGATCTTCCTTTTTGATAAAAGAAATCAACATGTATTAAGGCTCTAAATTTTACCATATGGATAATGTTTGTCAAATAAAATCATAAAGTTTTCTTAAAACATACTGTAGATACTGACAAAAAACGCATGATAAATTTAATGGTTGTTTAAACGTCCACATGGAAAAGGTGAAAAACAATTAAGAAATGTTGACTCCATTATAGTGTTTCAGTACGTTATGTTAAAAACGAATGGAACCTCACGATGTCGATTCATCTGGTCATTCTCTATCCAACCAGATAACGCATTTTTCCATTAGCTTCGCATACCATAATCCTTAGAGAAGAAAACTATACAAAATGTTTAGTGAATGAAAATTTAATGCAGTTTTATTTGTGCGTTATGATTGTTTAAGAAATTTTCTGCTCCAAAAAGGGATCGTTTTGTGAGCTATATTTTTTCTAATTTTTAATTTGGCTGTTTATATGCTATTACAGTTAAGAATCTAGAAGTGTAGTGCAGTTAATAGGAAACTAGTACGATATCAGTAGGAGAATCAGTGAAACTAATGTAGTTTGTTTCACACAATCGATGCTCATGAAACACTGGTTTGCACCATTTAATTCGAATTGTTATATTAAACCAATTGAGAAGATGTGATTATAACAAGCTATTAATTAGATTTTGTAGATGAAAAATTGTGCCTCGCTCATCATTCATAAAAATATTTTCAAATTAGCGAGACTGTTTTATCATATAATTTTCGGGCTTATAACAATATATGAGTTGCTTTTACAAGAAAAGATTAGAATGTGTATATATTACCTAGTTTCAATATTATTTTATCATCTTGAAAAAAAAAAAAAAAGGAAGAGGTTATTTAGACAAGATTACAAACACTGGAGTTGAAAAGTTATTCAGTCAAGATTACAAACACTGGAGTTGAAAAGTTATTCAGTCAAGATTACAAACACTGGAGTTGGAAAGTTATTCAGTCAAGATTATAAACACTGGAAAGTTATTCAGTCAAGATTACAAACACTGGAGTTGAAAAGTTATTCAGTCAAGATTACAAACACTGGAGTTGAAAAGTTATTCAGTCAAGATTACAAACACTGGAGTTGAAAAGTTATTCAGTCAAGATTACAAACACTGGAGTTGAAAAGTTATTCAGTCAAGATTACAAACACTGGAGTTGAAAAGTTATTCAGTCAAGATTACAAACACTGAGTTGAAAGTTATTCAGTCAAGATTACAAACACTGGAGTTGAAAAGTTATTCAGTCAAGATTACAAACACTGGAGTTATTCAGTCAAGATTACAAACACTGGAGTTGAAAAGTTATTCAGTCAAGATTACAAACACTGGAGTTGAAAAGTTATTCAGTCAAGATTACAAACACTGGAGTTGGAAAGTTATTCAGTCAAGATTATAAACACTGGAGTTGGAAAGTTATTCAGTCAAGATTACAAACACTGGAGTTGAAAAGTTATTCAGTCAAGATTACAAACACTGGAGTTGAAAAGTTATTCAGTCAAGATTATAAACACTGGAGTTGAAAAGTTATTCAGTCAAGATTACAAACACTGGAGTTGGAAAGTTATTCAGTCAAGATTACAAACACTGGAGTTGGAAAGTTATTCAGTCAAGATTACAAACACTGGAGTTGAAAAGTTATTCAGTCAAGATTACAAACACTGGAGTTGAAAAGTTATTCGGTCAAGATTACAAACACTGGAGTTGGAAAGTTATTTAGTCAAGATTACAAACACTGGAGTTGAAAAGTTATTCAGTCAAGATTATAAACACTGGAGTTGGAAAGTTATTCAGTCAAGATTATAAACACTGGAGTTGGAAAGTTATTCAGTCAAGATTACAAACACTGGAGTTGAAAAGTTATTCAGTCAAGATTACAAACACTGGAGTTGAAAAGTTATTCAGTCAAGATTACAAACACTGGAGTTGAAAAGTTATTCAGTCAAGATTACAAACACTGGAGTTGAAAAGTTATTCAGTCAAGATTACAAACACTGGAGTTGGAAAGTTATTCAGTCAAGATTACAAACACTGGAGTTGGAAAGTTATTCAGTCAAGATTACAAACACTGGAGTTGGAAAGTTATTCAGTCAAGATTATAAACACTGGAGTTGAAAAGTTATTCAGTCAAGATTACAAACACTGGAGTTGAAAAGTTATTCAGTCAAGATTACAAACACTGGAGTTGAAAAGTTATTCAGTCAAGATTACAAACACTGGAGTTGAAAAGTTATTCAGTCAAGATTACAAACACTGGAGTTGAAAAGTTATTCAGTCAAGATTACAAACACTGGAGTTGGAAAGTTATTCAGTCAAGATTACAAACACTGGAGTTGAAAAGTTATTCAGTCAAGATTACAAACACTGGAGTTGGAAAGTTATTCAGTCAAGATTATAAACACTGGAGTTGGAAAGTTATTCAGTCAAGATTACAAACACTGGAGTTGGAAAGTTATTCAGTCAAGATTACAAACACTGGAGTTGGAAAGTTATTCAGTCAAGATTACAAACACTGGAGTTGGAAAGTTATTCAGTCAAGATTATAAACACTGGAGTTGGAAAGTTATTCAGTCAAGATTACAAACACTGGAGTTGGAAAGTTATTCAGTCAAGATTACAAACACTGGAGTTGGAAAGTTATTCAGTCAAGATTACAAACACTGGAGTTGAAAAGTTATTCAGTCAAGATTACAAACACTGGAGTTGGAAAGTTATTCAGTCAAGATTATAAACACTGGAGTTGGAAAGTTATTCAGTCAAGATTACAAACACTGGAGTTGGAAAGTTATTCAGTCAAGATTACAAACACTGGAGTTGAAAAGTCCTCAAACGATTCAACATTCCTCTAATTTTCTCTTATAGAAACTTATTTATTAAATGATGGCCCCTTACACCATTTCTCTCCATTTGTGTTGTTTTTCTAGGCATCATTTTCAAGAGTGACCAGTATAAAAAACTACACAAACTGTATGTTTCTGTTTTCACGAAAGCTTTACACAAGCAATGCGACTACCACTTAAATGCGTTCCGTTATTGGATGAAGAAAGAGCATGTATTGAACATAACAGCGGTTAATGTTCATTCTCTCATTTGGTTCTCATAATAATTTTTACTGTTGTGAGTTTTTAAATAGAGTTTTATGTTATTTTAAAGACAGATAACGAGGTATAAAAAACTTTTATTTAAAAAAAGTAAAAATTTAAAAATGTAGACATAATAGGTAAACTAAATATTTCTAATGATTCAATGCTTCCCAGTGGCACAGCGGTATGTTTACCAAGTTTAAAGGTAAGATCCAATGAAAAGATATTAGGAGAACACCCTCCCAGAAAAAACCGAAAAAACCAAAACAAAACACCATGATCTTGCGTTTCTGCTAATAGAAAATACTTCATGTCGCTGACTTACGGCGGCGTTTCTGCTAAGAGAAAATACTTCGCGTAACTGACGTAAGACGGTGTTTCTGCTAATAGAAGATACTTCTCGTAACTGACGTAAGGCGGCGATTCTGCTAATAGAAGATACTTTGCATCACTGACATAACTTTACACTACAGTAGGGCTTATAAACCCCTCTCCTGATTTTCTTTTAACACGTGATTAAAGCACGTCTGGCTCCCCAGTGGAAGAGCAATACGAGTATGTCTGTGGACTTACGACGCTAGAATCCGGGTTTCGATATCCGTGGTGGATATAGCATAGACAGCCTATTTTGAAGTTTTGTGCTCAGTTATCGAGTTATTTTCTCGATAACAAAACATGAAATAAAAAAAAATCCTGACTACAAATTTAGTTCATCTGAACTTGTAGTTTTTATTATACAAAAATAAAGTGGTTCAATAAATGATATTTAGGACATGTTTATCTTTAAAAGCCCATTTCATGTCCTCTTATGGAAGCTTTGAAAAATGAAAATAGACATATCCACTAAAAACGTAATAAAAAGATAGTTATCCCCACCGTATTCATATGATAAACACTTACATACTAAAACTAATTCAATAAATAATTTATTGCATCGAACTTTCTCTTGAACTGTTTTATAAGTATTTTAACAGAAAGTTAATATTAAAGACGGCTTATCATGAAATATGTTCAATCAATAACAGAATTATAAAAACATGACTCACCGCTTTGTTATCAATGAGGTTCGAAGCTGAAAATGTAGATAAATCATTAATTTAACTTAAGTGATTTAACGATCATAAATAAATGTAACATAAAACATTGAACAATCATTCTACCAATACTTTAAAGATATATTACTCATCTTTCAAAGCAACATATAATTTTTAATTAAATCCACGCTATATTTCATATCACCATCAGCAACGATGGTAACTAACGCCCTCTGCTCTAATGTAGAAACAAATAAAACATTTGGAAGTAAAAATAAACAAAAAATTCAGTTTGTATTAATAACTGTAATGACGAATGTCATTTACTAGATATCTAACTTTATCAAACGTACGCGATATTTGTTTTTATTTTAAATATAATCTGTGTAGTATGAAAAACAATCATATGATAAAACCGATTTCATGTAAACGTTTAATTTAGAAATCGTAATTGACCAAAACGTTAAATTTCAGACAAAATGGTTCCAAAACGTAATGTCCACATAAGAAGAACATATAACCATTTTGGAATACATTCTGAAAACTTTATCGTTTAAGTTTTTACTTGGAATCTAAATTTCTGGCCAACAGCATTTAATATATTTTAATTACATCTCCGTGTGATACGTTATTCTCAGTTGCTAGGTCACCTCAAGTGTTGAACTATCACTTTAAACCATTGTTAATTTATTTCAACTTAGTTCAGAAACCTGTATATAAAGACGTTTGTAATGAACGTTTTGTACATATAGTTTGGCTGCAAGGACTGTTTTATGTTTTCAAAATCTATGCATAGATACAAATAAAATAAGAATTCAATATTGGCTGGATTCCAAGAGATTTGTATCTCTAACTAAATCAGATACTGACTGAATTCTAGGAGATTTGTTTCTCTAGCCAAATCAGATACTGACTGGATACCACGAGAATCGTATCTCTAGCTAAATCAAATATTGGCTGGATTCAAGAAGATTTGTATTTCTAGCTAAACCGGATATTAGCTGGATCCCAGGATATTTGTATCTTTAGCTATATCGAATATTGGCTAAATTCCAGGATATTTGTGTCACCCGAATCAAATACTTGCTGGATTCCAGGAGATTTCTTGACGTCAGAATCATATACTCAGGATTTACTCAATTAAGACGTTTTAAGTCCTCTTCCCCGAAATACTTGCGCGTGTAATGATTTATTTATTTAATATTGAGCTATTCTTAATATTTCATTGTTTAAAGCAACAGTAATAACAAGTACGGTTAAGATCTACTAACTTAAAGATGCGTTCTTTATCAGGGAAAATAAGCTCCGAATCTTTTCACATTTACATCTTGAATTTACTCAAAAACTTTGAAATACAAGGTAATCTTATCAATGCACAGATTTTATGTTCTTCTACTGTGTGAACATTATAGTGTGATGTTCACAGTATTTGGATGCGATTTCCGTACATTTCCATTCTCATCATTTTCCAACTAAGATAACTAATATTTTCACACAGCGATTGTCTATTATCGACGTTATTACATACTTAGTTTTTTTATTATTAATAGTCACAGGTAAACTTTATAGATCTAGTTGTTATCGGTGTTTTTTCATTAACTTTACATTTAGTTGAAGATATTGCTATCATCTATAGAAGCACTTGTGCATCAATAAAGGACACTGGAAATTATAGTCGTTTCTCTCGGATCACTTAGATTACGTTCGGAAAGATTAAGTGTTTCATCTTTTGTTCAATAATTTTCGAATTCAATGAAAAATATAAAATTGTGATCACACGGTATTATCTTCACAATTATTTCTCAATTGCTTCAATACTCGAACGTAATCGAACATAAAAATGAAATTCAAAATAACACGAACCAGTTTTGCAAATTAATATTTAGTCGGCATACCCTTGGATATCAGTACTGCTTCGTATCGACGTGACAGTGAGTTTGTACAGATGTTCCTGAGTAATTGACTGCCATTCTGCTTTGAGCACTTCAAAAATTTCATCTTTCGATCTTGCGATCTTTCGTTAATCGGTTTAATTCAGTCCATAAATTTTCAGTCGGATTGATATCAGGTGATCGACCTGGCCATTCCATAACGTTGATTCTCTTATATCTAAGATATCTTTCAACGACTTAGTTGCAGAGAAACTTATTTGATCACTTTGTAAGCTAACCGGATTAAGAAAATCTAACAAACTACAGCAGGTTCACAACACATTTTATAAGAAAATGTAACTAAAATCATGAAACGTTCAGGTATTTATGAAAACCATGTTAAAATTAGGATTTGAGATTGCGTTTGAACAGAACTCGTCGAGTGCCTTCTAAAAACATAGAGTTTAACATGCTTTTCTGTTATCTAATAAAAGATATAACAAATTAACAACATTTTCATAGAGAGGGCGCTCTTTTCTGTTCACCCCCTGTATGTAAAACTTCTTTAATATCACTGTATTTGTTTAATTTGAGTAACATTTTATAATACTTACTGTTAAATACTTCTAAACATTTAAGTAAATTATATTGTTAAACATTAATTGAAAACAATACTAGATTATTACATGCTCTGTAAAGATATATGTTACCGCAATTGTTGCATAACAATAAAGGAAAGTTATGTTACGTGAATGAAGTCCATAAACTTGAAAGCAAAATTCTTTAGTGTTATCAAAAATAGTTTCGTAATAGAATCCTTGTTTATTTTAATGTAACCTCAAGTAACTGTTCGTTTATCAAATGTGAGTGTTTTATGATTTCAATCCAGCAGGGTATATTTAGTAACACTTTAATTATTTAAACTAATTTAATCACTCATTCACCTGTTAAAGTAAATAAGCATTAATCTAAGTTGTTTTTCATAAACATACATTCATAAAAATACGAAGTTATAAGTTAGCTAACTTATTTATAATGCTAAAAACGAACTTTAAATAAAAGCAGCTTAGGTTAGCAATTCCTGAACTTGGAAATTTGTTCATGGAGACGTGAAAACACGTGAAACAAGCATACCTTCAGTGAGATTGTCCGTGTTCCCTGACGATTTTAAAATCTCCATTTCTACTTCAGAGTCCGGAGTAATAATCCTATTCAAAGAACAGCTCAATTTGTCAGTGAACGGTGGAAACTGCAACTGGTAGAACAAACAAGTGTGGTGTTCTAATACAAAAACAAAAACGTAATCAGATCGTATTAGCTTACAATGACATTAAAGCACAGTCTCACCACACATAAAATAGAACTATTTACGTCATTATTTAGTGTCTCTTCTCGAGTTGAAAACACACGACTGTAACTGATTACGAACGAATGGAAACAAATACCAATTGCTACCACCAGGAGTGTTTTTTTTTTTTTTATATCCACAGCAAACGTAGAGGTTGGGTAATTTAATCAGCGTTTCTATTAGTATAATCTTAGCTTACCTGAAATCCCAGCTGAATTCCATAAAACAAATACTAAGCTACACAGATTAGATTAAAGCACTTATCTATTATCATGAAACCAAAGTATCCATGGTGTATCTGTAACCCTTGTTTACTGTAAGACAAACAAATATTCCTTTATTATTGCTCAATAAAGAAAAACGATGATTATAATTGCATAAACATTTTTTTTCATAGTATATGTTTGTGCTTCGTGTAGTGCAAGATAACTAGAATAAAAATTTACTGTCCAGTTATAATCTTTGTTTGTTTTTATCTTGTGGGCCCGGCATGGCCAGGTGGTTAAGGCACTCGATTTGTAATCCGAGGATCGCGGGTTCGAATCCCTGTTGCGCCAAACATGAACGCCCTTTCAGCCGTGGGGTCATTATAATGTGACGCTCAATTCCACTATTCGTTGGTAAAACGTAGTCCAATAGTTAGCGGTGGGTGGTGATGACTAGTTGCCTTCCTTCTAGTTTTACATTACTAAATTGGAGACGGCTAGCGCAGATAGCCCTTGTGTAGCTTTGCGCGAAATTCAAAACAAACAAGCAATTTTATATGAAATAATCAGAAGATTGGTATGAATCTAAAATAATCAGAAGATGAAGATTAAATGCTCTTAGTCATAATGCATATTTCTTATTAGTTCAAACGGCGTTGTAATAGGATTCAACGATTCATTCTTTCCACTGGTTTGGGTACCCGATGTTTACCATGTGTGATAAAAGGTTAATTATATGTCATAATATGTATGTTTTTACCTTTCAGATATATCCTTTACGAACCCTTTAATTCAGCGAAAACCAAACCAAAACTGCTTTATATAATTAATTTCTATTTCTGTAATTGCACAAATATTTTTGTAATAGAAATTTGGACCTCGTATGCCCTGAGGGTTGGAGCATTCGGCTCTGAAACTGCAAGTCGCAGAATCGAATCTTCTAACTAAATGTTTGTTTGTTTTTTTGAATTTCGCACAAAGCTACTCGAGGGCTATCTGTGCTAGCCGTCCCTAATTTAGCAGTGTAAGACAAGAGTGAAGGCAGCTAGTCATCACCACCCATTGCCAACTCTTGGGCTGCTCTTTTACCAACGAATAGTGGGAATTGATCGTCACTTTATAACGCCCCCACGGCTGAAAGGGCGAGCATGTTTGGCGCGACGGGGATGCGAACCCGCGACCCTCAGATTACGAGTCGCACGCCTCAACGCGTGGCCATGCCAGGTCATTTAACTAAACGTGTTCACCTTTTCAGACGTGAGAACGTTATAATGTTGGTAAAGAGTGGAACAAAAATGAGCATGTTATGTCATATCCTTTAATAGATCCCTCTAGTGATAATGTGGTAGAACTAAATGTGGTTGTAGAGTACAAATGTATAATATAAAATACAGAATTTAAAAACTCAGAGAACAAAAAAGGGTCATTAATCTATCGTGTCTATCAAACCATGAATTTTATATCCAACATGACTCGATTCATAAATAGCTTACGAAGTTCAACACTTGTAATATATTATTATTCTTGTAGAATAGTACTTAATCCCAGGTTGTGTTAAATTAGTATGTTTGTAAAAGGAGAAGAAAGCTTCACCCGTTGAATTTCATTATTATTAAAATTAGAATTTGATAACAACCGCATTAGATCATCTCTGGGTTTGTAATGAGAAAATCAAACATAATGCTGATATCTTCTAAAAATAAATACTCGATAAACGCTAAACTTACGTATTACACCCTCAGGAAAACACTGTACCAACGCGATATAATAACGACTCAGTATTTCGTAGACTTCTGTGTGTATTCATTGACAAAAATATTACACATGGCAATGAAGGTAAATTTTCTGTTATATTTTCCCTTTTTATTAAATTTTTATGTAATACAAATATTCTCACTAGAAATTGGTTTGTAATATAATTAACGGTTTTTTTCAATATCATAAGGGGTTAGCGGATTTGTGATGTGAAAATATAGTGTGTTTAAGACTATACAAACGATATTTTTTATTATTTTTAAGACACACTGCTCTGTTCATATAAAACTGATGTAGTTAAAAGGATAATTATGTGGGAATTCCGAGATGTGTCCAACTTCAGTTTATTCAACCTATACGTATTTTAAACAAATTCAAAAACAGTTCCACTATTAAATTTCAACTTTTACTGATATATACTTGTTAAGGGTTTGTTTGTTTTAGAATTTCACGCAAAGCTACTCGAGGGCTATCTGCGCTAGCCGTCCCTAATTTAGTAGTGTAAGACTAGAGGGAAGGCAGCTAGTCATCACCATCCACCGCCAACTCTTGGGCTACTCTTTTACCACTTAATAATGGGATTGACAGTCACATTATAACAGTCCTACGGCTGAAAGGGCGAGCACGTTTGGTGTGACGGGGAATCGAACCCGCGACTCATATTACGAGCGCCCTAACCGCCTGGCCATATCGTGTCATGCTGTTGAGTGTACAGTGACTTGGCTATCTGTGCTTTACCCTCAGATTCACTGCCATTTCAATCAACTAAAACTGTAAAAAACGTAAAAAAGTATCACTTACCTATTGATTTAACTTAGTTTAATTCTCTATTAAGATTATTTTTGTAATTTCCGTGAAAATTGAAGTAAATTTATCACGCCATAAGCCTATGGAATTTACATATAAATTTTATCTTCCAGATAGTTCACAGTTTAATACTATAATTAACAACGAGATTCATATCAGTTTTTTTATATATTGTTAGTGAACTGTTTCATACGTATCTGTTGCTGTGTTGTAATATATTTTATTCACTTGACAATGCAAGGTAAATTTAACAAAATGTAGTATTTCTTGGAAATTAAAAAAGGTTTTGAAAATATTTTACTTGTTTTATCCATAAGATAACTTTAATTAATTCTTACTTTGCTTGTTACAATGTTTATCATAAAGTTCAATTGACACAAAAAAAGCAAAAATACCATCAGTTTGCCAATAAACCTCACTATTTACTTTTTAGGTTATTTCTGTATTTTGAACAAAAAATAGTGATTTCGCTTAATATTTTGCTTTCTTTATTTGTTCCAGTGCAAAGCTACGTAATAAGCTATCTGCATTCTGTTCACTATGGAGAATTAAACCCTGGATTTTAGCTTCGTGAGCTCGTAAAGTTACCGCTGAAAAATAATGGTTTGATAAACTCACTAGAGAGTGAACTTTGCAAAAAGTAGAAATATAAGATTACTTAATACGTTGAACTTCTCTACGGATGTGTCGATAATGTATAGGTTAATAACAAATTTCAAATCCTAAAATTAAAACCAAAAACACCCGTTATTTTGAAATGAAAAATATAACACACGTAAAACTGAGCTTTTCTGTGAAACACTGTTAGGAACTCTGAAGACAACTTAAGGACTAAAGTTAGTACTGCAATGCACTCTGAAGACTAGATAAGGACTAAAGTTACTACTACAAAGCACTCTGAGAACTGGATAAGGACTAAACTTGCTTTTGTTTACTTTTGAAGTTCAGAAAAACCAAAAGTATAGGAAGCATGGTATTTTGGTAAAATTATTTCAAATATCGTAGTTTGGGTTAAATATTTATTTATGTATAGCATTACAGAGAGAACAATGTTCACTGTGCCCAGCACGGACATCGAACCTAGAACATTTCATTTTAAGCCTTTTATCTTACAGATAACCCAAATGGAGAGCTGATTTATATGAATAACTTTCGTATTTGCTAACTAGGTTAGGGAGCTAGATTATCAAGTTATGTAGTTTCACACGGAATAAAATTACAACTGTAAGTAATAATAACCATGCTTAAAAATGTTAATTTATTAAAACGTGTTTTTGAAATAATGTATCACATCAAAACATAAGTAGTTTGAAGTTTATTGTTCTCTGATAAAGATCTACGAATGATTGATAATTAATAAATTAACAAAAATTAACATAAAGTGAAAGCATTATTTTCGAATCCAATTCCATGTTATCTAAGAATCCAATTCTTAGTTTCCTCGAGTTAGAATATTGAAGTGGTTCATAGAATGAAGTAAACCAACTGTAATTTCTCTTTGATAAAAGAAAACACAAAAGAACACCTGCATTGCAAAAATAGATACAATATACATCTGCTTATCGACGTACGAATAAGATGTATCATTGTGATAAAACAGCTGCTACTAAGTACACGTGAATTTGTATTGCAATATGTATGGTGACAGTTTACTTTTATAATATTTAAAATGGATAACTGGGAACTTTGTATCGATTAAACAAGTAGGTATACTTAAATATATAATGATAGTTTAATATCATAATAATAATTCACAAGAAGTCATCTCAATGTCACCAAAACAGAACGTTGTTATATTTCTGTATTATCACTTATTTTCGTGTTTTTTTTCTAACATTACCACTACACTTACTGCTTCAATGTTGCGTTTTTCATCATTGCTAGTCCTACCCACGAAGCAAACCTCCATGAAGCAATACAACTACCTGAATATTATACAAAAAAACACAATTCATTTTGACATTAGGAAAACGTCGAGGAGATTTTACCATATGCAAATAGTTTCTTTTTATACTTTTGATTAATGACATAAATAAATAGTGTTTTTAATTTTTGGGTGAATAAATGTTCAAGTTTTGTTTTCATGTTAAAACATTCTTATTTCACGAATTTTAAATCCCATTCATAATATACTTTTTTTACACACAGAGAACTAATTTGTTTTGTAACACATGGGTTGTAAGTTCATCAGTTAGGTTTATTGATTGTTTATTGTAAATTCAAACTTTTTGAACTTATACCACCTAAGTTCAGTTAATGTCAAACAAATTAACTTAATTGTTGTTAAAACAAAATGGAATTTGAAATCAGTAATTCAAAAGTTTTAGAATTATGTTTTACTATTCACAGAAGAGTTAGGAGCACGATAAACAGTCTTATTGGTCAAGTATTCAATGAACATCAAACGCGGCTTGATGGCGAGAGGGTGCTCGACTTGCAATCTGCGGATAGCGGGTTTAAATCTCCGTCACACCGAACATACATGTGGGGGCGTTTTAATGTTACAATTAATCCCACTATTCATAACTAAAAAGAGTTGCTCAAAAGTAAGCGGCGGGTGGTTTGACTGGCTGCCTTCCCGCAATCTGTTACTGCTAAATTAGGAAAGGCTAAGGCAGATAACCCTCGTGTAGCTTTGCGCAAAATTTAAAATAGACTAGACAGCTTAACTGATAAATAGATAAATTTGTAATGAAAGTCAGTGTTCAAAACACGCATCGTCAGAGTTCAATTATGCAACGTAAAACCAGGTTGGTGATAATATTACGTTAACCTGGTGTGTATGAACTTTTCTTACCTAAACACCGACAGACATTCGATTGATAAATAGATATACTACATATAGTGTTAACTCTGGTAGGTTGTATATAAAATAAGTACTGTTTTTCTAACTGTCGACCTTACACTAAATATCACATGTACAATATTGTAACCATTCAGTTTTCTTTCTATAAAGCTAACAACCAATGCGTGTATTTACTACTGAGAATCTTACCTTGTTTCTACATTCCTTTAACGTAATATTATCACCAACCTGGTTTTGCGTTGCATAATTGACCTCTGACGATGCGTCTTTTGAATACTGACTTTCATTACAAATTTCTAACCAATTACCAGGAATTGTATCTTCTTCTATTAACGTTACTAAAAACTAATTTACAAATACGTTAGCTCAATCAGAGAAAATAAAATAACCAAATATCATTAAAAAAATAAACTTCTGTGATGTTGGTAATCTTCAAATAGCGATTACTAAATTATTCAAGCATATTCAGCATAAACGTTTGTTTGTTTCAACGCAAAGCCACTCTAGGCTGTCTCGTTTGTTCACAGCGAGCACAGGCCTAAGTAAATTTCTAACATTCAAAGAAATATTTCTAAATTACTTTGTTAGGTCTGTGCATTACCATTTAATATTACAGCTGTTGAAACTACACGGAGAAGGACACGAAAATACAACTTTTGGCATTAATGAGAAAATAAGTAATACGTTCATAAATAAATACTTTCAAATTTTGAAATAAAACTAAGTTTTTCATACATTACGACCATTAGTTTGCAAAAAAATAAAAATAAAAATCAAGAGAAGTGTGTGTATATTTACAGATAAGGAAAGTAGGCATACACTTTCGTTTACATACAAATATAAGTACTGTAAAACAGCTTTCACTGGTAGTGCCTATGGGAATACTAAGTCTATTTACTTGTTATAAGTTTTGCAGACAAATGTTGAAAACTTTCTTTTTCAAATTATTTTCACTTTTCGATTTTTGGTTTAGTTTGTTTTGAATTTCGCACAAAGCTACTCGAGGGCTATCTCTACTAGCCGTCCCTAATTTTGCAGTGTAAGACTAGAGAGAAGGCAGCTAGTCATCACCACCCACCGCCAACTCTTGAGCTACTCTTTTACCAACGAATAATGGGAATTGACCGTCACATTATAACGCCCCTATGGCTGAAAGGGCGAGCATATTTGGTGTTATTGGGATTCGAACACGCGACCCTCGAATTATGATTCGAATGCCTTAACCACCTGGCCATGCCAGGCCCTTTTCGTTTTTACCTCTCATCTTTAAGTAAAATAATAAAATTGGTGTGTTGTAATATATCGTCAAAAAAAAAGTAAAAATATTTAATCATAAGCACAGATCACTTCTGTTGGTCTGCATATGAGTGATTACTAAATATTTATGGATGAGATTTTCTTCTGCTACTTCCTGTACGAAATGACACTAATATGCTTCTGTTATTATCATATGACACTAGTAACGTGTCCGTTATTACCACATAACACTACTAACACTGTTATTACCACATGACACTACTAACACTGTTATTACCACAGTGTTACAGATCGATATTCTGTCAATTATTACCACAATTATTTATAACATGCCTTCTTCATAAAACATAAAAAAAAAACACCTTTGACACGATATACCTTTCGTTGTATTTTTACAAGCTGGGTTAAATGCACAAGTTGTATAAATAATGCGATACAGTTTTTTCATGAAAACGAAAGTTAATGATTAATAACATGTCCAATGATACATATACAGCATGTTATGTGTTTTGAAGTACTTTTTTATGCTACGCAGATTCTAAGGTGAAAGTATTCTGCTTAAAATAGTAGCACTGCTGTCACTGATAGAATAGCCCGATCTTTTTTTTCAGTTTTTTCCAGTAGTAGTTATTTTATTTTGGAATTTTTCATTGTAATGCTACATTCGCAAACAAAACGTATTGCTTTCGACATAAGTGAAAACAAAACATAAGTCGAATCAAGAAATCGAACACATCGATCGATGTACTCGCTTGTATTTACAGCAAGTATAAGATCTGAGATACAAACGGACATCTGTTCCCGAATTTTCGACTTGAGATCGTAATTCGATATATATATATATTTATGTCTCTTTATGTGGGTAAATTAAATATAAATATGGAAACATATGCTTCACTTACACTCTTGCAGGTCTTTCTCTATCCTCTTCACTGACGACATTGTGTGTAACAGGTCGTCGATGAGCAAACGGATTTCACTGCGCAAGCGTCAGATACTTTTCCGGCAGGAAACGTGTAGCACCGGAAAAACGTTTCGTAATATTTTCAAACAAACGTTAGAAGGATCCTCCTGTATCATGTTTAGGTTTTGGTGAAGCGGTTGTAACCAGATCAACGTCCTAAGTTGAATACATAACAAAAGCTTGTGTTCTACCAAACGCTATACACAACCACAAGTATGCTACATACATAAATATAATAAAATTGAATAACACTAAGTAGCCTTGCCCATTCACAGGTCTCTTGGAAAAGTAAACTGGAACATCTGCTTCAGGTGTGGGTTAACAGATCACTTTTGGTACGGCATGACCAGGCGCTTAGGATGCTTGACTCGCAATCTGGTTCCCCGCTGGTACAGTGGTAAGTCTACGGATTTACAACGCTAAAATCAGGGGTTCGATTCCAATCGGTGGACTCAGCAGATAGCCCGATGTGGTTTTGTTATAAGAAAACACACATACACACATGCAATTTGAAAGTTGCGGGTTAGAATATTCGTTAGACAAAACATGCTTACCCTTTCATCCGTTATATAGTGATGGTCAATCCCACTATTCGTTGATAAAAGAGTAGACCAAGAGTTGGCGGTGGATGGTGATGACTAATTGCTTAAACTGTTAAATTAGGGACGGCTAGCGCAGATAGCCCTCGTGTAGCTTTGCGCTAAATTCAAAAACAAAAACAGACATTTGATGCTAACTTTATCCTAGTAAACGGTGATAAAAGGAGTGGCACATCTCGTTAATTTGTTGTTAGTGTTTATTCTGTTATTCAGATTTTGGGGATGTACCTACTAGCGAAATTTTCAGTTTTTGTTTGTTGGTTTTTGCAAAAAAATGTATATATGGAAGATGGATTTACACTATCTCTAGATACATAAGTAGTGTTTTACGATGTAGAATTAGGATAGCTAATCCACACTATTTTATGATGCAGGAAAAGTAGACTAAGCTATTTCAACTAATAAAGTTTTTAAATTCGAGTTAGTCCTGGTACTACCATATAATTATGGACATTGAGGATCCTACCGGAATGATCATTATTAGAGTTAGCAAAGTGGAAGCAGATGAGCCTCGCCACGCCACTACACTTACTTTTTCCACACCATATGTGAGAAGAAATACACAGCTGTCAGAACATCTGAGGTAGATAGATGAATATTATGCAAATAGTCTACGAATTCAGTGCACTGTTTGAAATTCAATTTAAATATTCCAATATATATGTAGAACAAGATTACCATTTGTTTCAAATTACATTAGCTCCCCACCACATTATAAGTGACTTATCTTTAATTACGTAACTGCTACGTGTGTTATTCTAGAGCATGAGGGATATAGCTAGTGGTTGAATAAAGTAGACAATATAGGAAAGGATCATAAAATCATCAAGTAGTGCTTCGTAATATCTCCTGTAATAATTATTTGAAAGAAGGAGAGCATAACAAGGTTCTATGCTAATTGAAAATGTGTGAACACGCATTACGCATGACATACATTAATACCCTTTCTGTATGCATTGGAGAGATCTGTCCACAATCATGTATTTAGTTGGTATGTGCTACTACAGATGTTAGCAACAGTATTAACAATTGGTAAATCGTGTAATCCTGATAGATACCCCACCCCTAACTTACTTTTTTATTGTCCAAGGGTGACGTGGGTGACATATGATTACTGATAGAAATAATGTGACTATATTTTTCTCAAAGTCTAAAAATTAGTTACAGAATATTTTGAGAAAAACAAAACAAAACTTTCATTATCAGTGTAATCAATCAAGTGTACATGTCTACCTTAATTGTTTTAAAATTCGTTGGTAAAAGAGTAGCTCAAGAGTTGGCGGTGGGTGGTGATGACCAGCTGCCTTCCCTCTAGTTTAACACTGCAAAATTAGTGACGTCCAGCGAAGATATCGCTCGAGTAGCTTTGCACGAAATTCAAAACAAACAACTCTATGCTTTTATATGCTTTTAAAGTACCATTTAATGAAAATATACAATGTTTTGTTGTTTTGTAGAATGTTACACAAAACTTCTCAAGGGATTTCTGTGCTAGTTGTTCCTAATTTAGAACTCTTGGGCGACTCTTTCACCAAATAAAAATAGAACTGATCATACCATTATAACCTTCCCACAGCTGAAAGGGTGAGAATGTTCGGTAATGGGATTCGAACTTGTAACCCATAAGTTGCGAGTTGAGTACTTTAACCAGCAGGCCAAGCTTAAGTGTTCATATTTCTTATTCAGCGTACACATGGCGTTAATAAAAGTTTGTCCAAACATTTCATGTTGTTGTCATTTAATGAGATGTGAAGTAAAATAATTTTAATTGAGGACGTTATAATCAAAAATCTAAATTTTGAGATCGACATTAAAGTTAATTATACAACGTTTTCTTTAAAATATATCTATAGTTTGGTTAATACGTGTCACAACAAGAGGCTAATATCTTATGACGAGGACAGAAGCACGACATTAAAAGAGTCTAGAGCAAAGTTGCAATTCAGATTATGTCATTTTCAGATAAAATAATTTCCTCGCAATTATCAGATAAGTTTACTTTGTCAAAATAGAGTTGTAGAGTGGTATGAATTTTGAAATTCTACTGAGTTTTAAGCTATGTGAGAATTAATTAAACTGAAAATGTTTAACGAAATGTAAAAATAATCTTTATTGCAAAAAAAAGAAAACAATGTTTGTATTTGCATACTGAGATAAACGCATTTAGTGAGTAAATTATCCGCTTTGCACCTCTCAAGATGACTGTTTTCGCAAGAAACTACGTACACTCTATTTGCAATAGCGTTACCACGTGACTGATCAATTTCCAATGGCATGCATCAGTTGTAATATACAGACATCGTCCACTCGAGCAGCGAAGGATGTTGCAGTCGTACAGCTTTTTGATACTGATGTGTGACATTAACACATGTTTTATAACAGAGTAAATAATACCTGCTATAGATAACTAAAAGGAACAGTTTTCATGGTTTTCTGGATCACGTGATTATGACAAGACGGTAAGAAAACAGTATAAATGAAAATGCAAAGAAACCCACATCAAAATATTAAATGATATGATCAAATAAATTTCAAATTATTCATCAAATGCAGATTGCATAAACGTTATGGAAAGAATAAATTAAATATGGACATAAAAGAAAGAACAAACAAAATATACTGAATAAATAAACAATATTTATTTACAATGCGATTTGTGAGTTTACCAAATTGGCTGTGTTCCGGTTCACAAAATGATTATATGTATACATCGTAGCTGCTGTGACTGGAGAGAAAGATTTTCTAAAAGGCCAGGCTTTCCTTAAGCGTCAATTTTTCAACTGGAAAATGTTGAAAAAATCTTCTCCTATAAGTATAATTTATGAAGTTCTTAAAAATGTAAGTTCTGAAAAACCTTGTGCCAAAAGAATAGCACTCAGATTACATTTTGTCGTACTTTTCCACCTCGATGAAGATAACTATTGTGTTTCACAATAGGTTATATTGTTCCTAGAATAAAAAAGGCAAAAAGCAAACGAACATTAAGAAGGTTTTCCTTTATATTACCTTTCTTTTGTTAATATTTCAGCTTCCATCTTTGTTCACCATCTATTCAAAAAATAAATATGAAACCCATCACCAAAAAGCATACAGGTGTAAATTAATATGATCTCCTTAGCATTTCTACAGTAAATCCAGTTATCACAGTCTGTAATACAAACCAACTGAGCCAGTTCCATAACTGAGTTATGTTAAGTGTATGTAAATTGAACAAATTCTTACCTTGGTCCAGGGTTATGTATAACTGGTCATTTCATAAAGCTTGTACTTGCTTTTCAAGCTCTTTTGTCATTGCATTTCTGAAGTATGAGTTATTGTTAGTAGGGGCCTAAGAGTTTATCTTTCATTAGATATAGATATATATAGGTAATTAAGGAATGTGGAATACTGTATTATGATCATCATAATGATGTGAAAAAAGTCTGATTCTTTTTCTTTGTTCTACCTATAAAATTATTCTAACATATATGTCCTCTCAGTGGGACAGCAGTACGTCTGTGTATTTACGATGCTAGAAACTAGGTTTTGATATCCATAGTGGGCATAGCACAGATAGCCCATTGTGTTGCTTTATGCTTAACTTCAAACAAACAAATACATTAAGATTGATTAATAAGAAATTAAGACTTCAGCACATTTATTTTCTTCTCTTTGTAAAAAAGATTTTTTCTCTTTTACACGAACATTTATTTCCTTTGTTTACTGTTTTAATTCATTTTTATCTCTCAATAAACCAAACTTTTGTAACTTTCCATTGTTATGAAACTTAGTGATTGTTTATAGGTTTCAATTTTATTTGTTTTTTTTGCAAGTATCAAAGATTATGTTATGAAGTCGCCATTTTGGTGCCATAACTGAGATATCTTATTGCAGAGTGTTTTTTTAATGTTTCTTTGTTCCCTCTGAGTAACTTAACTATGTTATAGTTTATGATCAAGAAATGATACTTTCTGAGACAATGTAAAACTTACAGTGGAAAAAAAGCAGCTTTAGTTGAGATGTAGATGTGAAGTAAAATTGTAGCAACAACTGGGAGAGGATCTCTCTCTGGATCAGTGGATTTCATAAGCAGTGGTGAGATTTATGTAATCATTCTTAATCCATCCTCATGTTGAATGGCAACTTTGGGGGGGGGCAGTTTTTCTTAAGTGACTATTTTTCAACTGTAAAATGTTGAAAATCAATCTTCTATGAAGTTCTTGAAAATAAGACTACTGAAAAATCTTGTGTCAAAAATTAGCACTCAGGCTACATTTTGTTGTACATTTTCACCTTGATGAAGATAACTATTGTGTTTCACAATAGGTAATACTGTACCTGGAATAAAAAGGCAAAAAGCAAACATATTTTAAGAAGGTTTTCCTTTCTACTGCCTTTTTTTTGATAATATTTCATCTTCCAACTTTGTTTACCATCCATTCAAAAAATACAAATATGAAACCCATCACCAAAATGCATACTACCTCTGTATATCAGCAAAGACAGGTGTATAAATTAATGTGATCTCCTTTACTTTTCTACAGTAGATCCAGTTATAGCATGTTAATAATAATATTGTATTAGATTGCTTCTACAGATCATAAACATAAGTTTTTATTATAATATGGTATTATGCTGAGAAGCGGAAAGCATATATAAGGAGTTGAGTTAGAATGGTGATCCTCCTTTACATGCATCTCATCATGACCCCTGTTATCTTTAGTCAAATGGGCAGTCTGGAACTTGGTAATAAAACTGTCAATATAGTCTGAAACTTGGATTTCCTTTAAATGATCTGATTCAAGATCTCTTGGAAGAGACAGTGACAGTCTAACATATTTAAAACATTTTATCAGGTATTAGCTCTGTGTTTCTGTTCCATTACATAGTGAGTATTGTGCATTTTTCAACTAACACTTACCTACTCAGTAAAAGTTTTGGTATTATTCTGTATGTAGTATTTTGATTAAATATCTAGTTATCAGAGACATATCAATAAAGCTCTATAAATAATTAATACAGTTCTACTAGAGAGTGAATTCTTAAGGCGAAAGTTTACAGCAGTCATATGTCATTATCTGTTCCAAGTAACATTTATACAGAAGTAAAAACTCATTACAGGACAATTTGTACAAGCTTTCGTTTTCTCCTTTCAGAAGAGTTCGCCCTTTTTCATGAGGGAACATACAGAACTAAAGAGATGTGAGTTTCTAGTCGTTAACATATGCAACTATTACCAAAGCCAAAGAATTAGCGTATTTCTTTCTATATTCAGTTTACAATAATTCATATTTTATTTAGGACACCCTAAAAAACGTTATAAAGGCTTACCTAAATATGTCTCACTAAAGATGTATTTGGAGGTAATTATTGAATGTTAAAATACGATACTCTTTCAGTCGCAATATACCGAACGTAATAATAAAACAGTTGTATGTGGATATTGTAAGAATAATGCTTAGATATTTAGGTGTTTATCTATGGTAAATACTACACAGACTGCTTTTAGACTTGCAGCGAAAAAGGAAGAAACGTTATGTATTTTGTGTTTTGCTTATATTGGTTTAGTCCTAAACCCGGATATTTGTAATCATGAAGAAAAACAAGAAATTGCTTTATGCCCTGCATCAGTGTTTGATAGTCCGTCATAAGCACCTTGTAGGTCTATCAAGAAAAACCGAAATTTGTGACGTTTTTGTGTTGTATTCGCATTTTAGTGGTCTGAGAGATAATAAGTTGTTCCCTGGTATTGAAAGGGTTGAGAAATGCTGTCTTACATCCAGGGCCAGATTAAATCCTTTATGGGACTTAAGCACTGAAAAGATATTAAAAGTGGTATATATATATATACACACATATATATGTAATTTAAAATAAAAACAATAGTAAACCAAAAAATATTTTTTTATCTTTCGAGATAAAACAAAACTTACATGTATGCTGAAATTAAAATAACTAAATTACAGAACAGTACACAACGTGTGTTGAAAACAGACTAACAGCTTAATAAATTTTATATTGATCAATGCAGACCTGGTTCAGGTAAGGATAAGTAATAAATAGAGAACAAAATTGAGAAAAAAGTATGTAGTGAAGTGTAAGGAAGTCTAACAAAGATATAGTCTGCTTATTCAGTAATCCAGGACTGCTTACATCATACGATTGAGAAACACAATGGTTAAACGATAAAAAGACTGTTCTGGCAATTAAAGATACTACACATAAAGAAATTATCAAATGGAAAAAGGAAAGATGTGAAGATAGTAATATAAGTAAATTAGACTGTTGGAAATAAATCACCATAAAAGCTGTATTCTTATATATATATACATATCTTTGGCGACCCTTTCAAACAAACGATCCTTTTCAACCCGGAAAAAATCATGTTGGTTGATGATAAGCTACTCCAGGACTTTCAGAAAATAAATACACATTTGTTTGTTTGTTTAGAGTTAAGCACGAGGCTACACAATGGGCTATCAGTGCCCTGTCCACCACGGGTATCGAAACTCGATTTTAGCGGTGTGAGTCTGCAGGTATACTACTGTGTCACTGAGGGGGGCAACCACAATGTAAACAAGAGAATTATATAACTGAGTAATGACAATATAATCGGCCCAGCATGGCCAGATGGGTTAAGGGATTCGACTCGTAATCTAAGGGTCGCGGGTTCGAATCCCCGTCGCACCAAACATGCACGTCCTTTCAGCGGTGGAGGCGTTATAACATTACGGTCAATCCCAATTTTTTTAGTAAAATAGTAGCCCCAGAGTTGACGATGGGTAGTGATGACTAGCTGCCTTCCCTCTAGTCTCACACTGCGAAATTAGGGACGGCTAGCGCAGATAGCCCTCGAGTAGCTTTACGCGAAATTCAAAACAAACAAACAGACAGTATAACACAGCTTAATAAATTGGTTATAAACTATTGATAAAATTAAAAAAAATATATTAAAATTAATCAGAACAAGTTTAATAAATGGAAACATAACTTAATTTTACAAACGATAAAAGAAAGTTTAAAAGTAGAAAAGGCCGAGCTGTTCATCAATACCAAATGGGCTTAGACAACTAAAAATAGGCCTGGCATGACCAGATGGTTAAGGCACTCGACTCGTAATCCGAGGATCGCGAGTTCGAATCCCCGTCACACCAAACATGCTCGCCCTTTCAGGGGCGTTATAACGGGACGATCAATCTCACTGTTTGTTGGTAAAAGAATATCCCAAGAATTGGCGGTGAGCGGTTATGACTAATTGTCTTCCCTCTAGTCTTACACTGTTAACTTAGGGACAGCTAGCGCAGATAGCCCAGGTGTAGCTTTCGATAATTGGCCTAGCGCGTTAAGGCGTGCGCTTCGGAATCTGAGGGTGGCGGATTCGCGCCCGAGTCGCGCCAAACATGCTCGCCCTCCCAGCCGTGGGGGCGTTATAATGTTACGGTCAATCCCACTTTTCGTTGGTAAAAGAGTAGCCCAAGAGTTGGCGGTGGGTGGTGATGACTAGCTGCCTTCCCTCTAGTCTTACACTGCTAAATTAGGGACGGCTAGCACAGATAGCCCTCGAGTAGCTTTGTGCGAAATTCCAAAAACAAACAAACAAAGCTTTGGATAAAATTCAAACCAAACAACCCAAAATTATTTGTTTTTTCGATTATGATTCTTTGATTGGTGTTGCAGGGAACTTAAGAGAAGGCTTATTAAATATCTAGAGAATAAGAGTTTTGAGTCTAAATATATATATATATGTGTGTGTGTGTGTGTGTTAATTTCATAGTTACACAATAGGCTTATCTGTGTTGTGATCACCACGAATATCTAAACTCAGTTTTATCGCTTTAACAATCATTTAGACTTTACGCTGAGGTACTAGTGGGAAAGATTTGTTTGTAGGTAAGCAAAAGTTATATCTAGGGTATCGAAACCTGGTTTCTAGCATTATAAGTCCACTGATATGTCGCTGTGCCACAGGTGGCAGGAGGGAAGGTTGAGGGAGTTATTATTAAATTGCGAAGTTATTCTAGATACTTACAGTTCATATGCGTTTTTATTAGTTATAGTTATTTAACTCGTGTATTATATTTTGTAATTATTAGATAGGATTCATCCATCGTTTTCTTCAATGTATTTATATTTTTTAAAAATATTTTTATGCTTGAATAAATTTGAAAGAAGTTATGCTTTTTGACTTTTTATAAATATTTCGGTTTAGGTAAAGGTATAATCCATTATCTTTAGTATACTAACACGTACGACGCATGGCTGTTAACATGGGACACTTGCATCTAGGGTTCGTTTGTCCATCTGGAATTTCGAGTTTACTGTTTTTATACGTTACATTTTTACATTTGGATATTTAGAAAATACATCGCAACGGCGCAGATAGCGAAAGACTAAATGGACAGTACGTCCATTATTACCCAAGTTAATCGGGAAGAGGAACAACTTGCTACTTTCCCACCCGAAAGAGGTCAGTTTGTCTACAATAAGGTGTTTATCTAGTAAATTTAAACCAGTTAGGCTTAACGCGTATCTAGAATGTAGTATAGTTTAAATTGATTTAAATAAGGCCTAGAGACGGTTAACCTCCGATTGCGTTTTGTCAAGTCTTTGTTTTTCAGATAATTTTATTATCACTTGTTAAATCGTTATAACTAGATTCTGACAAAGTAGGCATAATGTACATAATCACAGAATAATATAATAAAAATGAAATATACCCAAAATTGTAAAAACAAAACTAGGTCAGGCTAAACCTAAGGTTCTAGATAACTAACTAAACTAACCTAACTAAAATTTAAAAGTCGAAACTAACCAAAACATTTTTACCTGGAATCTACTCACCTTCCTAAGTATTGTTTTCTAAGAAAAAAAAGTTGAAGAAAATAAGGCAAATTTAACCTCTGGCATAGTTGAAAGAATGTGGTTTCTTGGCTTTGCAACACGCTTTTAACCTATGCATGCCTTCATTTTTGCCACAATACAGAACTATTAAACGTTCTTTGCATGATTTATAAACTGGGGCTCCGTGTTCTTGTTTACAACCCACTGTCTTGGTTGTTAGATAGTCCAACAGAATTTGATTTAATCCGTTTTATAAATTTGTTTTGGCTTTAAAATTTGAAAGTATTGTTTAAGCTTATATGCTGTTTCCTAACTTTCCACTTTATTGGTTATTGCCATAACCATGCCAGTCAGTGATAAACAGATGATGCATTGAAATTGCATTTCATATCTAAAGTTTTAAAGACATGTTTTACACGTTTAGTATGGGTGAAATTAGGTACAGATTTCTGTTTGTGCATTTAGCTATTCAACTGTAGTAGTTTCCAGTTCATCATTCATGGCCATGTTATGGTTTTACATTTGGCATAACTTAGACTGTCGTCATTACTACTAATAGCAAACTAATTGTTTGTTTTTCCTTGTTGTATTTTACCTCACAAATGAGGTACACTGGAGACATATCACGTTTTATTTGTGGCTCTTACAAAAGATTTAGTATTTATTTTCTCTATGACCGGCTCTATGTGCTTGTTACAAGAGATAGTTAAAGAAGGGCTTAAATATACCATGTGTTTAGGGCATTAGTTTCTTGATACTACATTTAACAATGTTACATTTTCATGAATAACTAAACTAGTTTTTTAATCTTCATAAACATTAACTTACAGTTGTACTGTGGGAAAATTATGAATAATGTGAACAGTGATTTGTTAAATATAGATATCACTAGCTTTTGACAATAGATAGTAAGAGTGATTCATGAGTTTTGTTTAATCAGAAGAGGGGCTAAGGAGCAGGGTGGTATCTACAGTGGGTGGGACCACCCAACAAGGCTCGTTTTGTTTGTGCAGCATTTCCATTCAGTGTGAGCTACCGTGTTTCTCCGAAAATAAGACAGGGCTTATATTAATTTTCACTCCAAAATATGACACTAGGGCTTATTTTCGGGGGATGTCTTATTTTGATATATTAAAAAAATGAAGTTACAAAGTAAAACTATTAAACTAACCATTTAAAATAAACTATTATTAAACTATTAAACTAACTGATTAATACTTAAACAAACTAATTAACTAACTATTAAACTAATTAATAAATTAATTTTTTTTATTTCTTTCCTCTTCCTGCCACTCTTAACTAGGGCTTATTTTAAGGGTAGGGCTTATTATTGGAGAAACACGGTACTACTGACTAGCACAAAATATCACTGAGATAAAGTTCACTGTTAGTTTGAAAAATTTCTTTATTGATGTTGCAATTACCTTGTAAGAAACATTTTTCCTAAAAAGTTATGAAACAAATAAATTCTAGATGCCATACAAAGTTGTTTGTTTTTTTCCAGTAAAACTTTATATGGAGTGTAAAAATATTTAAGTTTTGTAGGTATATGATATATTAAAGTATATTATTGTGATTTTTTTTGCATAAAATTAATTTTTAATCTCATTGTGACTAATGTGTATCAATTACACTGTACTATTATACTATGTAACACAAATTTTGTTCCTAGATAGTATGTGTTATTTCTTAATTGCTTATGTTGTAAAAGTACAGAAAATGGCCATTATTCCTTTAAACTTTGCTTTTGTGACCTGAAAAATGAAATTGAGAAAGTAACTTATTTTCTATGTAAAAATGGGCAAATTTGCACATTTTCATTTACATAAGGTTTGAATAAAACAACATTTGAATCAAGATTTACATGTATTTATACTAAAGTTATACAGAAAATGTTTAGAAGTGAGTAGTTTTTGAGATTTATGACTGTAATGTAAATCACTTTCAGGTATCAGCTCCCAAATATAGTCTCCCATCATGTTTTCATTATATGCTTCCTGGTCACAGAAACAAAGTTTGGAGAGTAAAATATGTTTTTTCCATTTACTTCAGGCATAAGCAATTGGGAAATAATTTTGTCCAGGAACAAGAAAAAATAAAAAAAATTTTTACATAGTGTTATCTGTTAACGGTAGATCAGTCAAAGATAAAACTAAGCCTATGGTAATATTTGTTTCTGCCTTTGCTGTTTTAGATTTGTTGTTCATGTTACAACATGAGTTTGCCTAGTGACTGCTCATGTGGACTTTCCAAAGGAATTTACAAATTTTCAAAGTCATTAAAATTATGAACATGAAAATAATAACCCTTTCTTTTTTTTCATAGCCAAGGGGTGGTGGATGGTATGATGGTGGCAGCTGTATATACATCCATTTATGAGCTAGACTGGTTTATACCATCCACCATTAAAATCATCCTATTTAACACCCTTCTAAGGATAATGGGGAAAAAAAGGGGCATGTTATACTTAGTTTAATGAAATCAAATTTTCCAAACAAATTTGTGATGTTACAGTATTTTGAGTTGACAAGTAATAGTTCTCTCTACCTAAGTGAGGTTTACTATATTATTTATTTGTAACTTTCACTAACAGTTCATTTTGTACTATTTCTATTCATTGTGTATTATTTTACTTTTATTATAAATATTGTTTTGCATTGTTAGTGAAATGTATCCACACCCTTACTATCATCTACATAAACAATAACCATTTCAAAGAATGTCAAAAGATGTGTAAGGCAAGATTTTCTCTTATTGAAACCATGTTGACTAATAAATTTTCTAATTTTTAAAATAACTTTGCAAAGCATCTTTTAACAGACTTTCTGAAACTTTTCCCTTACATGAAATAAAACTAGTGAATCTAGAATTATTAGGACAGTTTTTACCACCTTTGAAAAGAGGAATTACATAAGCTAACATCCAATCCAAGGGTGAGGGTATTCCTAATTTTCTCTATTATCTGGTGAACTGCATGGATTTTGAAGTGGATAAGTTAAGTTATTTCAAGGACTGAATATCACTGGTGATGAAGAATTGATCATTGTTTTTCTAAAAAACATTGTATGAAGACTGACACTGCTTTTAGGCTGCACACAAGGGTGAGTTTGAGTTCCAAGGTCAGCATATGCAACACAGTCAACCAGTCTTTGGTTGTCGTAATTGTCTGGTATGCTCGGGATTATATTAATGTAGGGTACATACCTGCAGATAAAGTCTACTATTTCTAAGTCAGAAAAGTTGAGGGACAATCATTTAGAAATTACTAGCTGTGTGGATATCAGATTAGTGACAGTGCTTTATCAGTGATATATAATAGCTGGAACCATCTGACTAGCATGGTGGCTAGGCTGAAATGGAATTTTTGGTATTTATTCTAATTTGAGTTTCAGTAAAAACCTCTAAAGATGGGTGATGCAATACCTAGACAGTCTATAAAACTTCTGATATAATAATTAGACAGTATTGAATCACCCAAGAAACAAATTTGCACGTGTATTCATTATGGCTTCAAAATTCACTATCAGTCAGAAGAAAGATGTCAAAACGATTAGAGCTTGTTATACATTTTTCCACCATTATAGATATGTAAAGATGTTAAACACATTTTATTTCATGGAACCGTTAATGTAAACCATGATTTATTTGTTAGTTTATGTGTGGGGTGTTCTGCATACTTAGCTGCAAAATCTTACAGAATAAATGATAGAAAATGCACATCCCTTACATAAACTGAGCTGCTACTGGTATATTGATTGTGTTCACTGTCAAAGAAAAGTTTTTTTAGTTTGTGTAGAATGAATTTTTCTAGTATTGTGTCTTTTGAATTTTTTCCAAAAATGCACATCCCTTACATAAAACCTTATTTTTCAACTTTGGCTATTGGTGCTAAAGTCATGTACACTGTGGAAGTTATGGATTTTCAAGTGGCTATCATTTTGCTTGGAATTTGATGAAACAACTACTGAAATTTGTAATTGTTGTCATTGTGTGTAGAACTGAGCAGTTTACAGTATTTTGCTTTTTGAAAAAAACATGAAATTAATATATCAATCATTTTTTGAATGCATTCATGGTTAAATATTTAAAATACTGTATTATTAAGTTTTTTAAATATAAAACTAAGTTCTTTGTTAGTTTCCATAGTTTCAATAGGTGATTATTATATAATATGCTGTATCATAATAAATATAGGATTCAAGTTAATGAAATATAGTGAAAAAGAAACATCTACATAGATGTACTGTATTATATTTTCAAATTGTTTTGGTTTTAATAAACACTTCACAATACCATTTATAAATGTGACCTTACATGTAGAATAATTATTTTTTACCCTCTTTCTTATTTCCTCCCTAACTTGGTGTTTAGTAGTGGTGTGCCAACTGTTTTTATGTTGAAGTGTATGTGTGTGTATTTTGCTGACCTTCAAGTGTGTATTTTTAACATCCTACCTACAAACTTAGTACTTAGAATCAGTGCCATGTGACATCTAGTTATCATATACAGATAACACACCCTCATTTTGTCTTGTTTTAGAAATAAACTTGTAAGTTAAGTGTAATTGTTGAAAATGGTCATGTTACCAAGGTATTTCTATGAAAAGTTATTAATAAATCTTGTAACTTACTATTGGACATTTCATCTTTATCTTCAAAGGAACTTAAGTAATTTCCACACAGGTGTTCATTTTGATTATTTACAGCTAGTTTTTTTTCAACTGATATTCAAGGTCCATGACAAATAGTTATAAATTTGTTATAAGTTATGTAAACATTTATTTTGAAAAAATATCTTGATGTATATAGTTCATATTGCATATTTATTGTATGAAATAAATTTGTTTTATTTTTTTTTTGGAAATGAACTTGTAACAAAAGATCTTTGAGACAAATTGAGTGATTTTATTTCTGAAACTGTGAATCAGTCAGTTTTGTTGTCACTACGCATGTGAAGTTTCTATATTGTATATGTAGAGTTGACTAGGATTCCTTAGTTAAGTGTTTATAGATGATGTAAGTGATGAAGTTAAGAGAAACAGGGTGGATTATATCAGGATAAATGAACTTATTACCATAAGTTACAAATAAGTTTATCATTTATTTACTTTGGGAAAAATGGCCTTTGTGCATTAAAAGTTTTTGAGAGAAATTTAACAGATTTTCATATAATAACCAAAAAATATTCCCTTAAATTTTTATTTCAGAAATATTCTTCCACAATTATCAGCTAATGAATTATATTTTCTAAACATTAAGCCCTTTAGATTTAAAGAAATAAATTATTTGTTGGCAAAAATGAACTTAATCTTTCCTACTTTCCTTATCTCTGGGATACTTGTCTAATTCTTACTTAGCTGTGATGCAATTGCACTGTGAGCTTTTCAAATATAGTGGTAATATCAAAATAATAATTTTTAGTTAGTAAAACATGTTTCTGCTCAGTAATTGAAAATAGTGATATATTCATTTACATTAATGTCATCCTGTTAAACAATTTAAGCCTTTCAGAAATTGTACATCTTTAGTTTGAGTTTAATTCATTTATAAACCTAGTCTACAAGTATGTCAAAAATAATAATGAACAATTGAAAATACATGATAAGGTAAGCAATATGAGTGGGTTGACACCAAACACCCTCGTTATTTACATATACAAGTACATAATATCAAAGATACATTAAAAACAGAGTGCGAGTTACTATGACATTTGTTAAATTTTGCCTATTTCTTCTTCACTCTCGAATAATAAGAAAGCTTTAAAAAAAATCATGTCTTTGACAAACTGGTGGTTATTTATAACATAGATTCAACAAAGAGAATATAGTTGTGAGCTGTAAAAACCACATGTCTAGAAAAAGTTTTGGAAGTTTTCCAATTGGTCTTTTGTGTAAGGTAACGCCTAACCTTGTGCTACACTACTGTCTACACTTCTCTGTGTGTTAATATTGATTCACCTTCTGTCTTCAGTGAGGTATACACAATTTAAACAGACTATCTTAACACTAAGTAAATTATATGATGAGGAACGGAACTTACCAGGTCATCATAGCTGTGGACCCTGATTTTATACCCATTTCCCTACAAGTTTGTCCAAGTTAGTTTGGTATCCTAAATGTATATTGTTGTGGCACACTATGTTATAATTTCAAAGTCCTTTGTTAACAAACTGCTGTTAATGAATAAATTTGTTTTTCACAGAGGTTTTAACTATGCACTTATTGTTTGGTATCCATGTTATTGCAGACAAGTAATAAGTATCAGTTTTTTTAGTTAAGAGTACATTAGGAGTTTTTCTGATAATTTAATTAACGGTTAATGGATGAGTCAGTCAAAGTAATCATTAGCAGTAAAGATGAAAATTAGAAAAATAATTTATTGTACTCACTTTGTTCCATGTTTTATCCCCCTGAAATATTTTATTGTAGTCCAGTTTACAATTCAGTAAAAGTTTTTATTGTATATATTTGATAATTCTTGCCCTAATTGCTACTTTTCAGGTAGTTTGTAGTTAACTTTCTAAATTTTGTCTTATCTGATACCTTACTGCAAATAGTTAGAAAATTTGATGCTTAACTGCCTCAGACATGATTGAAAATCAGAATTTTTGTACCTGGATCTTTTACTTAAAAGTTGTGCATGTCATAATAGCTTTTGTTTTTTCAAAAGTCTTCTTAGATTGATTCTTGTCCAACCAGTAGTATAACTGCTCATTCAGTCTGTCGTAGAAAAAAAAAGTGTGGCTGTCTCTACACAGTAGATTTAACAGGTGAAGAAGAGTGAATTAAAAGATAGATTATTTTGAATAGGAGAGGATTTGAAATAAGTATTAAGTTAGTAAAAAAAGGAAAAAGGATGATTGTTAATCATTTGAGTTAGGGTTAACATGAGAAAACAAAATAATGAGGAATGAAACAGAATGAAACAGCCTTTAAATATAAATACCAAATTCTGTGTACTCAGTAAGTTTATCCTAAAGAGATTGTGGCAAAAATTATTAAAAATGATTAATTTATAGGGGGTGGAGTCTCATCCAGAAAAAATTATTAAATCTTCAGTAGGCCCTCATTGAAAATAGTTTAGTATGTATAGTGTCAATTTCAAACATTTATGTACTTTAAGTAACATAAAGCTGTCTTATTGTTTGGATGTGTTAGGTATTTTAGAATTTTTAAGGTGAATGCACTGCTTGTGTGAATACGTGTATCATTAATACCTTTAATCACACTGCTATATATACATTTGATGCTCTTGACTACAACATGTACATAATTAAGTGAAGTAGTTTATGTGTAAAAACTTGAACTGAAGTCCATATTCAACCCCCTCGGTGTGGATTCCTGTACGTGGTGAGGGGACCTCCCAGGGAAGGTTCTGTTCTATCTGGTTACCTTCTCTGGGATCTAAACATCCACCCACGTGTTTGCCGTGCGTGGCGACCCGTGAAGGGGAGGAGAGGATCCTGGTGGTTGAGGGGTCCAACCCTAACACACCACTTTGGCCTCGAATTCCTGTAGACGGGCGGCCTTTGGGTGGCCCCCCTTGGGTCAATCGGCTGGTCCACTTGGGCTAGAGTCAACCAAGTTCCAGTGTTGGAAGTTCTCAATGGGTGTTGTGGACATTGTGCCTGATGCTGGTGTTTGGGTATAGTGCTCACGAAACCCTGGCGTTACTGCATTGTCCTTGCGTGACTTTGTAGTGCATCCCCTTGTAGGGCTCCATGGTGGGTGGGGTCAGTGGGTACCAAAATTTTTTCTTTTTCCTATGGATCCTCTAAAAAATTTAAATAAAATTGTAAAAAAACAGTCAATGGGTAGCGACCACGTCTTGAATACTCAGAACAGCAATCTTCAACATCAGTAACACACGCACCTCATTTTCTTATATTACATTCTCTTTCGAAAACCTTTAGGGCAAATGTCCCCTTTTTTTATTCAAAAGGGACTAGAGGGACTTGCTGGCTCTCCAAAATCAGTAAAGAAACTTCGATCTGGTGACATATTGGTTGAAACATCCACATCTCAACACAGTGAACTCCTCTTGAATTCAAAGGCAATTGGGGATATACCTATTGAGGTTACACCCCATGCTACCTTGAATTCTTCACGAGGAGTTATTGTTGAAAGGATTTGAAGAACGTTCCAGAGTCAGAGATTCTCGCTGGTCTCTCCACTCAAGGTGTTTCTGCAGTGAGGCATCTCCACTGCAAAGATGGAGTTACACTGCCAACAAATACCCTCGTTTTAACATTTACTTCACCACGTGCACCTGCCACCATCAAGGCAGGTTATCTCATTTGCAGGGTTCGCCATACATACCAAACCCTCTTCGATGTTTCCAATGTCAGAGATTCGGCCACTCAAAGACATCCTGTCGTGGTTCCCTGACATGTGCTCGTTGTGGAGGCAAGGACCACGATGCCTATAACTGTGACATGAACCCACATTGCGTAAACTGCAAAGGTTCTCACCCCTCTTACTTTCATTCTTGCCAAAAATGGTTGGAGGAAAAAGAGGTGCAGCGTTTGAAAACGACACATAACATTAGTTATCCTGAGGCTCGGAAATTGCTGTCCACAACTCCATCTCGGACATATGCTGCTGCACTTCATTCCACAACTACAGTGGGAGTGCAGACAGATCTCTCTGTGCCTCCAAGAGAATCGTTTTCAAAACAAATGAAAAGCCTTTTGACCTCCGTGGTTAAAATGGTTGATGAATCAACTTCCACACCCATCTCTGTTCCTCCCATACCTTCCAACAAACCTCAAGATCCACATCCTTCAGTTTCAAATACAGGCATTTCTTCTGATACATCTTTTTCTCCCACCACAAGAGACAAAACAATTATTCGTTCGCGTCCTCAGTCACTGGATTCCCCTTCCAATAACAAAAACCTGCCCACCCGACCCAGAGCAGGATCCATGGAGGTTGATAGACCTCCTCCGACTAAAGACAGTAAAGAAAAAAGACGTGGTCGTAAACCGAAGGGTTCTCCAGCCACTTCACCTACCCGTTCTTAAAAATGGCCACCTTGATACAATGGAACTGTCAAGGTTTACGTTCTAATCTGGATGATATCAAAACGCTGATTGCTTCCTACCATCCTGTTTGTCTTTCTTTACAAGAAACATTTCTCAAAACTGCTGATACTGTCTCCATTTGGCAGTTTTCTCTGTACAGAAATGACAGGTTGTGTGATGGTTGAGTACATGGAGGGGTGGCACTGTTGGTTGATCAACACGTGCCCACCCTGTCTTCGTCACTCAACACACCCTTGGAGGCTGTAGCCATCCGTGTTTCCTTGGGTCATACCATCACTGTTTGTTCTCTGTACCTGTCCCCTGGAAAGACATATGATCAATCAGATCTTGATGCTCTTGTTGAACAATTGCCATCTCCATTTCTAATCCTAGGGGATTTTAATCATCCCCTCTGGGGAAGTGCTATTATTGATGGGAGGGGCCGATCTGTAGAGCGGATGCTCTCTGATCACAATCTTTCTCTTTTCAATACTGGTTCTTCCACTTACTTTCATGCACCTAGTCAGTCCTTTACCGCTATTGATCTCTCAGTTTGCTCCTTTTCATTATTCTTCCATTTTTCATGGAGGGTTGACAGTAATCCACTAGGCAGTGATCATTTTCCGATCCTTTTGAGAGAGACTGGCCGTCGTAGATGCCACCCTACCTGCGTGCCCCGGTGGAAGCTGGATCAAGCAGACTGGCCCACTTTCACTGCTCTCGCAGAACTTGATCCTGCCATCGTAAATCAGCCATCAATAGACGACTGTGTAGCAGCGGTAACTGACTGTATTACACATGCAGCTGCTCAGTGTATTCCTAAAACCTTGACACGTTTTCCACAATATCCTCGTCCATGGTGGAATCCTGCTTGCCACTTAGCACGGAAGGCTCAAAAGCGGGCCTGTGATACTTTTCATAGATATCCCACACTTTCAAACCGGGTTGCTTTCCAACGGGCCCTTGCACATGCTAGGTGGGTAAGACGTCACAGCCAGAAGGAATCTTGGATTAAGTTCACAACCAGCATATCTTCTACCACCAGTTCCAAGATCATATGGGACAGGATTCGAAAGGTTAATGGACACTACAATTCTATCTCCCTCTCGATCTTACTCTCTGATGGTCAGGAGGTGACTGATGTTCGGAACATCGCTAACACTCTAGGTGAAAGCTTTTGCTGGGTATCTAGCACTTCTGCTTGTTCCTCCACCTTCCTGGCCATCAAAACTCGGGCAGAGCGATCACCTCTTTCCTTTCGAACTGACTGTTTCTTTGACTATAATTGTCCCTTTACCCTGGTGGAACTAAAAATGGCCCTTCATCGGTCTGCCAGTACGTCTGTTGGACCTGATGATATTCATTATGACATGCTGCACCATCTATCTCCTGCTTCTCTTGATGTCCTTCTGATTGTTTTCAACCGGATCTGGCAGGAGAATGTTTTTCCTGATGCCTGGCGCCAGACTATTATTTTACCTTTCTCTAAGCCAGGGAAAGATCCCAAGATTCCTTCAAACTACCGTCCAATTGCTTTGACGAGCTGTCTCTGTAAGACATTAGAAAGGATGGTTAATGCTCGTCTTGTTTGGTTCCTTGAATCAAACAACCTCCTCTCGCCCACCCAGTGTGGGTTCCGTCGACAGCACTCCACCACAGACCACCTAATTGCCTTGAAACATCTATCAGAGAAGCCTTTCTCAACCGCCAACATCTTGTATCAATATTCTTTGACATAGAGAAGGCTTACGACACAACATGGAGGTATGGCGTTTTGCGAGACCTCCATATATATGGGTTACGTGGCCATCTACCCATGTTTATTAAATATTTTTTAATGGACAGGAGATTCCAAGTTCATGTGGGTTCGACACTTTCCCGTTCTTTTGTACAGGAACTTGGAGTCCCTCAAGGCTGTGTATTGAGTGTTACACTCTTCAGTATAAAGATAAATGCCATCACTGAACAACTCCCTCTCACTGTTGCGAATGGGCTGTATGTCGACGACTTTCACATCTCATGTCAGTCATCAAACATGAGATATATTGAGTGGCAACTACAAACCGGCCTCAATTGTGTACGGAAGTGGTCTCTGGCGAACGGCTTTAATTTCTCTCTGTCCAAAACTGTATGCATGCACTTTTGACGTCAACGGGGTATTCACCCTGATCCTGAACTTCATATCGGTGAAGTTTTGCTGCCAGTGGTCCCGGAGACCAAGTTCTTGGGGCTTATCTTTGATCGTAAACTGACCTTTATACCACACTTAAAGCAGCTTGGGTCAAATGCACAAGAGCACTGAACATCCTCCGTGTTCTCTCTTCTACCAGTTGGGGGGCAGATCGCTGTTCAATGTTAAAGGTATATCGTGCTCTTATTAGATCGAAACTCGATTATGGGTCAATGGTCTATGGCTCTGCCTTAAAGATGCTGGACCCCGTTCATCACCAAGGACTTCGACTCTGCACTGAGGCTTTCCGTACCTCTCCAGTTCAAAGTATATTCATTGAATCTCATGAACCTTCTCTACACCTTCGCCGTTTGCAACTATCTTTACAATATACTTCGAAACTTCATTCCTTACCAAAGCATCCCACCTGGAAATGTGTTTTCCTTCCTCGGTGGGCAGTACTTTTTCAGAACAGACGATCTGTCATTGCTCCGTTTGGCCTTCGCATCTGGGCGCAATTAGATGAATTGGGTCTGTCCTTGGATAACATTGCAGATTCCACAGGTCGGCCCATCCTACCATGGCTTATTACAGCCCCTAAATGTGACCTTTCTTTCAGTCACCTAAAAAAGGCAGATACTCCAGATTGGAAGTACCGTCTTTTATTCAATGAATATCTTTCAAACAATCATTCAGTTCCCATTTATACAGATGGTTCCAAATCAGGTAATTCAGTGGGCTCTGCTATGGTTTGCTATGTGTCAGTAGTTGTGCGCAGAATCCCTTCTACAGCTTCTGTGTTCACTGCTGAACTGTATGCCATATCTCTTGCCCTGGATCATATTGCAGCTGAGCAGTACTCCAACTGCACTATTTATACTGATTCGCTTAGTTCTATACTTGCCTTGGAATCGCTACACGTTAGCTCACATCCTATTCTCGCTGATATTCGAAACCGACTGGCCCATTTCTCATTAGCAGCTACTTCAATCCAGTTTTTCTGGATACCAGGCCATGTTGGTATTCGCGGGAACGAGCTTGCAGACATGGCAGCTAAATATGTCTGCTTCAGCACCATCACTCCTATGCCTATTCCGTACATGGACTGTGGTCTTGTCTTCAAGGCTCGGCTCCGTGCCAGCTGGCAGTCCACTTGGAATGAGCAACGTGACAACAAACTTTTTCAAATCAAACCCAAAATTGGACTTTGGCCATCTAGCTTCCGTAAAGTTCGGAAGGAGGAAGTTGTTCTCACTAGGCTATGCATTGGTCACAGTTTTTTAACTCATCATTTTCTTTTATCTGGAACTGATGCACCAATGTGTAGTTTGTGTAACACTCAAATCACTATCAGCCACATTTTACTTTCTTGCCATCGTTACAATTCTCAACGACGGCAATATTTTAAACATATTTTTTCCCAGGGTCAATCTGTAACATTGGACAGAGTTATTGGTGATGGTGACTCTGTCCACCTTGATAATGTTTTTAATTTTTTTAATGACCATTAATCTTTTTAATCTCATTTAAGTGTTGCATATTTATTCATTACACCTTTTTAATTGTGGTTCCTTTTTTACAGTTTTAATCTCTCTCCTTCAATTTGACATTGGACAATGGCCAGAACATTAAATAACTTCGACACCAGGACTGGAAAGGCCAACTTCAGGTGACTAACGCTACTGTTTGAACTATCCGCTTGAACTACTCGTTAGTCGTCCTGGCGAAGTTGTTATTATACTTTGCTGCATATCATTTCACACTTTTACTACTTAACTTTTTAGTACTGGCCATATTGACTCATAACCCGGAACCAGGACTGGAAAGACCAACTTCAGGTGACTGGCAGTGGTTTTTATACTTACCTGTTAGTCTTCCTGGCGGGTTACGATCATTACCATTCTGCTACAGGTAGTTCTTTACAACTTTGTTGACTGGATGTCAACATTGGTTTTTACGCCATTTTCTGTTTTAATTGCAGTTTTGCTTTTATTTTCAATTACTTTTACAAATTTTACTCCATTTACTTGACTTTTATCTTTTTACTGGACATTTGGCTACTCATTATTACGATTTTGCGGAGTGTCTTTTAAAACTTTTATTCTTTTACATTTTGATAATAGCTGCTATGACACATAACCAGGACTGGAAAGGCCAACTTCAGGTGATTGATGGTGGTTCTTGAACTTACCTGTTAATCTTCCTGGCTGGTTATGATCATTACCTTTTTGCTAGAGTAAATACCTTACAACTTCTTATACTCTGCCTTCTATCTTAACATTGTAGACTAGGTGTCAACATTGGTTTTATACTTTTTTGTTTTACCTTCATTTCCATTTATGTCTATTACTACATTTATTTATTTTTTTTTACATTTTTACAGAATGTCTGGCGCAGATAGCCTCGCTGCTTTGTGCCATAAAACACTAAATCAATCAACAATCAATCAACCATATTCAACCTATATTCTGTTATCTTAGTACTGGTTGTTTACTCATGTTTTATTTGCCTCTTTATGTTGTTGGTTGGAGGATTATGTTTCCTTTATTGTTGTTGCTCTTTAATGCATATTTTAAAGGCTCTGTTAAACATACAATTTTGTTTGAATCCTGGTGAATTAGGCATAAAGAATTTTGCCCTTAACTGTAATTTGTATTTGTGGTTTATAAATAATTCCTTTATTAACCTATGTGTATGAGATTAGTTTTTGTGTTCTTGGAATAAAACATCTTTGCCTTAGAAATGTTATTTAAAAACACATGTATATTATAAAAATTTTATATCCTTTACTGTAGTTCCATGTGACAAGGAACATTGAATTACGACACTTATTACATGTTAGTATGTTAGGTGGTGGAATTGATATTATTTTGGTGCAAAATAAAACTAATAACTTTGGTGTCTTGAATCAAAACATTTTTGTGTGATGTGCATCCACATTGTGAATGATATTTATGGGTTTTTTTTTTATAGTGAATAAATGAGAGGTAGCTGGGGATTTAACTTGTCCATTCTGTTTACTTCATAAGCAACACAAAACAAAATATTCGTGGTAGTCCTGAAATGCATGAGATAACTATGTTAGTGAAACACCATTTGCATAAAAAGCTGAAGTATATTGGTACATAAAAGTATGCAAGTAAATTAATAACTTTGTTAGCATTACATAAGTGTCTAGATGTTTATTACAGTGTGTGTGTTTGTGTAGTTATCATCATGTAAGGTAAGAGTTGGAATTGTGATGAAACAAAATGGTGGTCATTAAAAGTGCACGGTTAAAACCACCATTAAAATCTCTAAATATTAACAATGACTATTTTACAGTATTGACTGTATTAGACTAAAGCTTATTACACTTATAAAGCTGCTTAAATCTCAATATACTTGTTTATGGAGTGAATTGAAATTTAACTATTTCAATGAATTTTCATCCAGATGAGTTTGTAGATAAAATGAATTTTATTGCTTTAATTTCTACAAAAAAATTGTCTGGGGTTTCATTTATTTAAAGTGTGTATTGTATTTCCTCTTTAACCAAGCAGTGGCAGATAACTTGTTCATGCAAAAGAAGTTTTGTTACATAATAGTCATATTTTTAATATGTTTGGGAGCTGAGAGATGTTTGTGAAAACTTTCACCTGTTATGTATAGGTTTGTTTGCTAGAGTGCAAATGAACAGCTAAACTACAAGCTGTCTTGGTTGTTAATATATATGTGCTGTGTGGTTAAAACATTTTTCTTTTCTTTTAATAACTATGCCCAAAGTGATTCCTCAGTTCATGTACATGGTAAACGATTTAACCAAACTAATTTATTTCTAGGACCTGGAGAATTACGAGTAGCATAATAAATCAGAGTATGTGTAACATACAATATGGTTAACAGCATGTTCACTCAGTCTTATAGAGTGCTAACGGAATAAAGCTAGTTTCAACACTAGTCAAATAAAAGACAGAGGTTTACGGCTGCTAAGTATTGTATGTTTAACACTTGTGTTTATTGTTTTCTCTGTAAATATGGTCTTAAGTTATTTTTAACGTTACATAATTGGCTTGAGTATATGCGTTAGTTATGAAACTTAAGTAACTTACAAACAAACGGCTCTTAGGAACTAACTAGTTGCTGCAGTAGTTTTAATCCTTGAATGCATGTATGAGTAAGATTTTATTTAAATATTTTGTTTTAAAAATTGTAGGTGATTAATCATGTACTTACTTTTTTATTATATATATTCATGTATCCTTTTTTTTTATGGTTATGTTGTGGTTTTGTAGAGCTTTTGTGATAACTAGTAAGTTATAATGTTAAAGAAATATTATTTTTGTATAGCCTATCCTGTGATAAAAAAACCTCGAAATAAAGGTTTCCTCAGTACCCTGTTATGTTGTTTCGGTGCAAATGCTGGTCAGACTAATCCTCCAATTTATGCCGAAGAAAATGGAAGATATTCTCCAAAGGTAAATGTTTGAATTTCATTTGACTTTTAAGAAAGTTTTTTAGAATATATGAATTTAATTAAAATTCCTAGTTGTATCATTTTGTAAAGTTGGGTGATGAGTATTGGAATTTGCTAATTGCTTAATTGTCAGGTTTATTAATTGATTATGTTCAACTAATTAGTTATTTTCATGTGGGACTAATATTCCTATTTTTTAAAGAAAATTTTAATTTACCTTTCATTTAATGTGGTATATATCATAAATGTGCAATAGTGTAGGATAAGGTTACTTTTTGACTCCTGAAGTGTTGCACGTGAAAGTGTAGCATACATGTTATGAGGTACAAAACCTATAACAAGCTGAAAAAACAATTAATACCATTGTATAGGTTTCTGCCTATACATTTTCACAATGCTACTAAATCTGACAAAATTTTGTTCTTTGTTTAAAATAATTTTTATATTTCATGTAAGAACCCTAGCCCGAAGTTTTGTCACAGTGCATGATATATACAATTTTATTAAAGCAAGTTTATATTGCTCTTAGAAAAAATAAGAAACTGTAATGTTTACTTTATTGGCAAGAAACCTTTTGTTAATACTAGGTATTCTTATTGCAAAGTTAAAAGGATTCATAAGGTAGATATTTCAAATGTCTATGAAGTTTAAAAAAAAACATGACAAAAACATTCTAAGCTTTTAAGGAAGAAGTTCTTAATACTAACAGAAAGTTAGAAGGAACACATTAGAATGCTTAACTTCTTTGCACTTTATAGTACAGGCTGGAAGAAATTATAGAAACTAGGGGTGTGTATCTCATCACAGTAGTCGACACAACACGTACCTAGATATCAGAAGTTTTGTTTGTTACAAAGTTTTACAGTCTTTTGTGTAATTTATTATCTATATTACTAACATTGTCTTTTTAAAGTACTTCACACTTCAATGCTTTTTCAAATTTTAGCTTTGATCAACTAAATGGCAGCTGGCAAGAGAAGTAAAATAGGAATAGAAGTTGATACCTATTTTGTTATTGTTAATTTGTTATGTTATTTTGCATGTAATGTTTTTGATGAAATAGAGACAACATGTAGTAGACAATACTCATTTTCCTGTATTGAATCATTAATTTTTAGTAAAAATACTTTATTAGAAATTCTAATTTTTTTCTGTCAAATAGATTTAAAAGGTTTACTGACACTGTTCAATTTTGTGAAGATAGGTAAATCATATCAGATGATGTATTGATACAATCATATCACAGCTTCATGATATGATACTTGTATTGCCATATCTTTTTTGTAACCTGCATGCATGATGAGGAATCAATAAACCAAACAACTTGAACTCTTCTATACCAGGGTAACTAGGTGGTGCTTAAGTGGCAGGTGATGACAGCCAGGCTTTTCCATTTTGAGTGTTTCATATCTAGCTTGAACTAGTAGTAACTGAATAAAAGTTTTATTCATGAAAAGAGGTTAACAACATAATATGTTAAATAATGTTAGGTTATCATTAGTCAATACCCAGTAAGTTCTGACAAAGAAGGTTAAATGAGCTAGTTATTCAACAGTCTAGTTTGTTTTGAGGATGTAAAGAATATTGAATATTAAGTTATTGTAACATTTTTCATTAAAACAATCTTGCCCTATGTAACATTGGCTATTTTGATAGTTTTTAAGAAATAAACAATGTTTTAACTGATTGGTTCTCAATATGTTGTAATAAATTAAGAAAAATAATTTTGAAAAATATATATTGTGCACTAGCATTCTATTATGTTATTTTTAAACCATGTATGTTAAGTACAGAAACATTGAGGTTATTTTCTTTTCTTTTTTTTTGGAGGTGTTATGGTGCAAGAATCAGAAAATAAAAGGTTAAAAAAAATCCTGTTTTAACTTCATGCTTACTGTTAGCTAGCCATACGAAGTAAATACGAATGACAGACATCACTGTGGCTAGTGATGTAACCAATGGCTAAGAAGCTACATACTCGCATTCATCAGTTGCATGTAAGCAAAATGCAACTGTACTGTCACTCATAATTGTGCCATTGGAAATATAATGTCTAATATTTCAATTACTTGTTTAATGGGAAGAACCAAAAACAGTAATAATGAGAAATGCTAATTTTTGTGACATTAATTTTATTGAATCAGCTATTTTACCTGTCACAGTGCAATGTAGTCAGTTCTCATAGATTATTGATTACTTTGATTGGGTTAATCACCCAGCCTTAATTATTAGACTGTTACATTATAAATCATTCTGGCTTATTTATACATAAGCAATGAGGTTGCTTTCATATTTTATGTAATTATTTTACAATTAATACGGGTTAAAAACTTATGAGAACTTGTTAGGTGTTCCCTCTGTCAGTTATTACTGTTGACTGAAATATGGTACTAATAGTTGAAATAAATGTGCAGAAGTCTTCTCTTCTGGTTTAAGTTTAAACTTAGATTGGTTTAAAATTAAATTTTTTTCCTTTTTAAATTGACTAAAATGAGTTTTTGTTTTTTTAACCATTTCATAAACGTAGAAGAAATTATAATACTTGGTACTAAAATTAACTATCATAGTTTCTGTAAAGACAGAAATACAGCATAAGTTTACTGTTGAAAAATTGGGGCCTTCCAGTTTAACATCTGCAAAGGAAACAAACTGTTCCTTTGGAAGACAAAAGTCTTATCATGAAGACAAAATTTAGCAACCTGTTTTTCAGTAAACTCAGTATTTTAGAATTATGATTGTTGTATTCACGTTTGGATGAAATTCTATTAAGTTACATTTTTGTGTTTCTTGGTGTTTGAGAATTTTGGAGTTTTGCTTATATAATTAAACAAGTGGTTAAATAAAAGTATGTTGAAACTCAAAATTTCAGATTCAGATCCCTGGTGCCTATCTCCTCCCTGCAGCAAAAAGTCAGGATGTTCAAAAGATGTGCATGGTCATAGACTTGGATGAAACCCTTGTTCATAGCTCTTTCAAGGTAATTGTATAAATAGTGAATATTGGTAAAGCAGGTCTAGATTAATTCTGTGCAACATTTTTTTTTCAGTTATTATTTTGAAGTTTCTTCCCCAAACTAGAATTCTGGACAAATGAAGCCAGTGATCAGAGTTAACAATGAACTTTTTTATTCCATTTATCCAAAATAATTCAAGTGGTTCTGACATAATTTTTATTTATTTATTTTTTCAATATTTCAATATTGTCACTGAGGTTAAGTTTCTTAGTGTACTGTAGAAAGATATAACTTCTTGGGAAATTTAAATTGGGGAAGTTAAACTTTTGTATATGTTTGTATAGCAGTTTAGGATACAGTCTATAAAACATTCTCCTAGTTTTAATATTCTACACAAGATTTGTTATAGTAAAGCTTCAAAAAATCTTATTTCTCTGTGTATTAACATTAAATAAGTTTTTGGTAATTACTCTTAAGTACCTCAGAATTGGCCAAAACTAAATACTACAGTTTTATAAGGATTTAGAAAAGCCTCTAGATTGATGAATATTACGTGAAACATGAATGTATGTTTATAATTCAAAATTATATCAAGTTGGTACCTTTTATTTTTGAGTTTACATTTGCTACATATTACATGTGAAGATTCTTTCACAAATTTATTTTGTTTTTAAATACCTAATTAAACATAAAATATATATATATAGTACATATAGTTGTGCATTCTTAGAATGTAAGAAGTTTTATTTACAAGATGTGTCTGTGGAAAGGACTCAAGTATTTTTGTGTAATTTGTTTAACAATTTCCATCTGCAGCTTTGATTTTTGTTGATTCTATGTTGTGTTTTACTGACCTTGGTTAATAATAATTTTGTTTATAATATTCACCTGCTCTTCTAACTGAGTATTCTCCTTGTGAGATGTCAAGCAGATAAGATTTACTAAACTGCTGTACTGGTGAGCACCATAGAAAATGTTTGTAAAATACAAAGAATATTATATTGTCTTTTCTTGATGTTTCCTCCCTTAATTTACATAAGAGGTTCTTCACATGAATATTAATTTAGTTGTAACCATATTATTAATTTATCTTATTTTAAATAAGGAAAAAAGAAAGTAACATCTGAATGTTAACTTGAATTTTCAGCCTATCAGTAATGCTGATTTTGTAGTTCCTGTGGAAATAGATGGCATTGTACACCAGGTAAGTATTTCTGGTAACACTGTTCAGTATCTATATTGCATTACAGACACAAAAATTAATTTTTGTCAGTTTTGAATTTTTGCATAATAAACTATAAGAAGATAATGCAGGATTAACTAGTTGCTTGATTAAAGGTTCAAAAAGTGTTTGTGGTACAAATCGTTATTGACCATTAAGGTATTTAGATTTGTTTTAAAGCAGTTATATGGGGGAAAACAAAAGCAAAAATATGGATTAAGTTGAAACTGTTTACATATTTAAAATAAAATTTGTTGTCCATTTTATTTTTTTCAACATTTATTTTCATTGTTATGATGTTACTCACATGAAAGCTGTTTTATTAAGAAGTACCACCAGGGAACAAATGTTTTATCAGTAAGTTTACAGAAGTACAACTTTTAAAACATGAAGTTTGGTTGACCACAGTGGACACAGAAAGATGTGGTTTTGTTCTAAAATAAATTTGTGAATATATTTAAAAGGGTTTTTAGCATAAGTTATGAAAAAGAAAAGCTGTAAATGAGAGATATATTTATTTTTGGTTTTTAAGAACAGTGTTTAACAATAAACTTTAGGAATTTCAGAAGCTAAAAGTGATTACAGTTGCTAAAAACATTTTATTTCATATAGAAGTTTTATAGTGTGTACAAAGTTTAAAGCATTTTGATTTAGTTTAGTTGTTTCAATTTATGCAGATAAGCTGAACACATTAACCTGTTTTTTTGGTAATCTCTTATTATTTGTTACACATTAAAATAATTAGATCTTTCGCTAAGTGTTTTTTTCTTTCTCTGGTATAGGTGTATGTACTGAAGAGGCCATTTGTTGACGAATTCTTAAAGAAAATGGGTGAACTATACGAGTGTGTTTTATTTACAGCCAGTCTTGCCAAAGTAGGTTTTGTAGAAAATTTGAAAAATTTTATCTTTGTTTCTAGTATGAGAGATGTGTATCATTCTGAAATATTGAAGAAAGAATACCTGTCTTATAAATCATATATACAAACAACAAAATTATTTGAGTTAATAGTTAAAAAGCACTTTCCACGTGTATGCCGTAAATGTAGATGTAAAGTTCTATAAATAGTTGTTTGACATGAATTAATTATCTAACCTACGATGCTTTTTGTGCTGTTATGTCATTTACATCATTTGGACTAAAATGTCTTATAGATTTATTAATTAGAGTATACTTAGGACTGTGACGTTTACAACATCCGAGTATCACATGTGGCACTCAAGTGTATTAAGGTAATATTGCAACTCTTGCTTCATCTAGAGTATCATAATTTATTATCATATTTCCTCAATATTATAGAGTACTGCATCATCATTGTCAATTGAATGATATTTGTCTATATAATAGTTAAAAGAGAAAGTTACACTTTTTGTGTACATCCAGTAAGAGTTAGAGTTGAAAGGATATGCTTGATGTCATAAAATCCATTTTTAAGATAATGGCTTTGAGTATTGTATGTGAGACTTAAATGCTTCAGTTCAACCACCTAAGCATCAACTTTGATACTTGAAACAATGAAAGGGTTAATAATACTATTGTTTACAAATTGATTTTTTGTAGTTTGTTTTTAATGTGCATTTTGTTCTTCATTTAGTTTTACTTTAATCGAAATTTCGAAATTGTCATTGAAATGAATTGTGAACAATTTTTCATACATATTTTAACAGTAAATGTTATTTTACTCTAAAAGATTGTTACTAAATGAACTGTTAATAAAAACTTAGCAAAGCTTTTAATATTCTTCCTTTTCAAATATGATCAATAAAAATAGACACAAAATTCTTAAATATTAAATTATTAGTAATTGTGCTTTCTAAAATTATTTTTTATATTCTTATTAATATAGGATAGCTAATTCAGTTTTGTTAAAGTGATGTAGTGGTGTGTTGTGCAGTCTTACTTAGATGGTGTTGTATGCCTAGATTCTGTTTATTATTTGTTTTCAGTTTTTAAAAATATGTTTAATTTTTAGTATGCTGATCCTGTAGCTGACCTCCTGGATAAGTGGGGTGTTTTCAGAGCAAGACTTTTCAGGGAATCTTGTGTCTTCTATAGAAGCAATTATGTAAAGGTTAGTTTTTTCTAGCAGTAAATGAAAAGCTTAGTTTTCACAAAGCTATCACTTATACACTGAAGTAGTTGGCTCAGAGAATTTAAAAAGTGTTTATCAGAAAGTTGGGTATGATTTCATCAAAGGTGAAAACTTAATGCATAGTTACATGTTTTAAAAAAGTAGTGTGCTTTGATGGTTTTATTACTAATGGATTTAAATAGAAATATGTTGGTTAAATCTTTAAACATTTTAACCCTCTACACATGATATTGTTCCATTGGGGCAGACTTTACAAGTCTGCCGTGCACTAAAAATTGTATTTTTGATGGTATTTCTACCAAATATTTGCCCTTGAATTTCTGAAGCCCTTACTGTGTCCATCTGAGTGATTGGTGATTTTAATATTAAAAATAAAAATACTTCTTTTTGTCTTGCAATTTTCATATTTCATTTGCGTAACCTTTAGAACCTTGTAAGTGCATATTTTTTCAGTGAAACTTTACCTTTTATTTTCACTAATTTTAGTGAAATCACCAGTTGAAAAGGAAAAGTTGGAAAATATGAAATAAAATAAACCACACTTTTTGTTTTTAAATTTTTCTGTGAATATTAGATAGTCAGTCTGATCTTCACTGTTTCAACTATATTGGACTTTTGACATCTGTTTTATTTTAATTTTATGGTTTTACTTCCTGTATTTTTTTAAACAGCCCTCAAAAGCAATATAAAACAGCTCTAGGTAATTTATGAAGCAAGTGCTCCACGTGTGACTTGTGTTCTTATAAACTGTGTATTTCAGAACACAAAAAATACTTAGTACTGGAGTATTAGTGACAGTTAACTGACTTTTTAACAAAGTTAAAAATGAGTTTAAGAGATTGTTAACTTCATAGAATTGAACAACAACATTTATAGACAGAGAAATCTAAAGCCAATTGTTTGCTGTGACCACCATAAAGAAATTGTCATAAGATTTGTATTAAGGAATAAATATCATTTCTAATGGTTATAAGTATGCCCATCAAATATGACTGTAGTTTAGGTAATATCTTTGAAAACTACGGTAAGGTGGAAGGAGCTTCACTGGTACATTTGACAAATTTATTCATATCTCAGCAAACTAGAAGGTAGGAGGTTTAGATCTTGTGCTCTGCTCTGTTATTATCTATAACTTTTGTTTTTAATTAGTTGGACAGTTTAAAATGTATAGAAGAGAAGAAAGAATATCAGTAAAATAGAATACTCAGCAAAAATGAACTATATCACAAAGAGTGGTATAGTGTGAGAATGTATGTAAATTTTTCATTTGCAAATTAAGAAATAAAAACTTAATTTAAAAACTTGAATTATAAACTATGATAGCCAAAATTACTGACATACTTTAGTAATAAAATTGTTTAAATAAATTCTGAATGTGACTATGTAAACAGGTTGTGAATTTTGACTGAGGTGTGTGCATATCTTATTAAAACATACAATTTTATATACAAATGCTATTCTGAAATGTACTCTTTGCTGTTAATTTTGGCATATCAGTATTGGTACATTTGTTTTCAAAGGATCTGAATAAAGAATTGAGTAACTGTAGCTAGATGAGACAAAGTATAATTTAGTCCAGTGGCTTCATATGTAATTTATGTTAATCTCTCTCTATATATATATCTGCAGTTTATGTATATCAGCATGTTAAAAATTGTTGTTTACTTGATTATGTATGGAAATACCAACATGAGTAAGGTTGTGCTGATAAGAAGTGTGATTTTTATGCTTATTACTAAATATTAAAATCTACTTGGATTGAGATTTACAGTTTTTTACTTTTTTTTATCAACTCTGTACATGATGGCGAGTAAAATGTATGCAGTATAGCTAACTATAATTTTGACTTCTTTCCTTTGAGTTGTACACTGAATTCTTTTTACCACACCTTTTTATTCACACCTTAAGGTGTTTTTGATTAGATATCAAGATTTTTTTGTCATTACACACCAACGAACCACACCAAATAATAAAATAACACTTGGTAGTAACCAACATTAACTTTAGGGTCACAACCCTTTTATGGGAACAAACCTTTACTTTACAGAACTAATCAGATTCTTTATAATATATAGTGAGGTAGTTTTTCTTTTCTAAAACAGAATTAATAGCTTCTTGTGTAGTAATGCCATTGAATCTAGATTAACAGTTTCTTGTCATCACTCCCATGCAGTTGGTACAGCTGTATCAAGCTTCATTATTTAAATTAATATTATGTGACACTAAATGCTCTGTAATTAGAGTAATTTTGTTAAATTTAATAAATTTGTGCTGAAAAGTTTGCAATAAATAATGAACAAAAACTGTTCACTCATATGATTCTTTTGAAATTTAGCTGGAAACTGCTAATCTAGTTTGCTTGGCCCAACCAATACTTGTGTCTTTGTATGTCATTTCACCTATAGTTTTGGTGCTCTAAATCAGTTGTCTTTGATAGAAATGACAAAAAACTGAAAATTGTCTAATTTTACTCTTGGGCAAAGTTGTTGTAAATATATTACACCAATAGCTTACACATCTTTTTCTGTAGACATATGCAAAAATTGTCATTCAATGTGAGCAGTGTTTATTGAATAATTTTGCATATGGGATATATATATATATATATATATATATATATATATATATGTACACCTTATTGTAAGTTGTAAAGATCTGTCATTTTCCCTAATGTGAAAAAGAACTCAAAAGTATGTTTTTCTCTATCAAATGAAGTTTTCATACTTTTGATACAAAGTAAAAAAGAATAATAAAAAAAATCAGTGATTATTGGGATGTTGTATATCACATGTTTTTAGTGGATTGTCTTGAATTTTCATATATGAAATTACAGTCCAGTGAAACACAATCACTGAAAATAGACGATATTTAAGATTACTATAGTCTGAACAACAGAAGGTTGAAAATTGCTAAACTGGGACTCCTGTTAATAAGTGTCTTGTGGGTTATTTTTCCTTGGCTAAAAGACACAATATCATGTGTCTTGATATTGTTAGTTCAACACAAATTAAAAAAAACAACTAATAGATTGCCATGGTCCTGATATTTTAATTGTGTTTGTGTGACAACAAACTTATATGTGATGGAGACTGACAGTGACATGTTGGCATAGCTTTTACAAATTTAGTTGTTTAATCAAGTGTTAGCTGTTGGCAACCTTGCTGTATTGCTACTCTACTCTGGTCTGTTTTTAATATCCTCCAGGATAGAACTCTGACATTTAATACTGAGGGAGTAAGGGAAAGAAGTGATTAAGACACACCAGCATTTACTTTTTTCCATGGACAAAGCAGCATTGAGTCTAGAATTCCCTCTTTGTTTATTGTTTGTTATCTTCATTTCCTGTAAAAATAAAACAATGTTTAGGATTCTGTCTTGTCTTCGTTTTGTGTTTAAATCAGTGTTTCACTTAGGTTTTATCTAATTCTTGTTTGTTCAAACTGTTAATCTGTGTTGTAATTCTTTTAAAGTTTTATGTTCCTTAATTATTTTGATAAAAAATTATTATGCATATTAATGAAATTTTCTTGACTGTGGGAGTCTGCCTGATGATTATCAGTTTTGAGAAAACATTTATTCATTAAATGTTTGTGCCAGAGTTTTCTAATTAATTGTGATTGAAATGAAACAGTGGCTTGATGGTTAAGTACCATGTTACTAAAAGGATAATTTTTAATGCAAAAATTGTTTTTGTGTACATGTGCAGTATAAACTAAATAAAAACAAATTTTAGTAAAGTTTTTAAACCAACTTAATGCTGTGTAATGTAGGTTTTATATTTTTAACTTTTAAGGTTTATAACTTTGAAGCTGATATGAAAAACTAGAACCATTAGCTATTCTCCAATCACTTAGAAGTTTCTTCAAACCTGACACCTAAATGAAAATAATGTTCCATCAGCTTCAGTGTTTTACATTACTAAGTGATGTCTTTTTTAATGATTTTTATGATTGATATTTCTTATGTTATATTTCTACACAAAGGTGTATAAATTTATTACTTTTTAATGTAATTGTTGTAAGTGTTAATTCATGAACAAAATTAAATGATTGAACAATAACCTTTTTCATGAACTTTGTACACACCTCGAATACATTGTTGTGGGTGTATTCATTGTAGAAAATGTTTGCCTTCTGCAGGACTGGGTAAAATCATTTGATTCTTTATAGATAAATGTTTAAAATGAAATGAGTTTAATGGGAAATAGTAAACAACAAAATAATTCTTTATGCTTGTTTCTAATGTGTTTTCTTAAATTAAAAGTGTATTGTACTTTCTCATTTACATGTGCGCATGTGGGTGTATTCATTGTAGAAAATGTTTGCCTTCTGCAGGACTGGGTAAAATCATTTGATTCTTTATAGATAAATGTTTAAAATGAAATGAGTTTAATGGGAAATAGTAAACAACAAAATAATTCTTTATGCTTGTTTCTAATGTGTTTTCTTAAATTAAAAGTGTATTGTACTTTCTCATTTACATGTGTGCATAAAGGTTTAACTTAGATTTCTAGTAATATAATTATTATAAAAAGTTATGTTTCTTAGACAATCTAGGATTTTGTTTTTTTCACCTGGAACTTAACGTTAGAAAATTTTAAATTTGAGTAAAGGTTTGTGTGACAAAATTCATTGATGGTTTATCTTATTTTTGAAAACTTAAACATTTCTGTTTTTTGTATGTGGCATTCAGGAAAATAATAATAATAAGTATAGAATATAAATATTACATGTATTATGATGTAATTTTATATATAAATATTACATGTATTATGATGTAATTTTATATATAAATATTACATGTATTATGATGTAATTTTATATATAAATATTACATGTATTATGATGTAATTTTATATATAAATATTACATGTATTATGATGTAATTTTATATATAAATATTACATGTATTATGATGTAATTTTATATATAAATATTACATGTATTATGATGTAATTTTATATATAAATATTACATGTATTATGATGTAATTTTATATATAAATATTACATGTATTATGATGTAATTTTATATATAAATATTACATGTATTATGATGTAATTTTATATATAATTTTGAAATTTTTTTGCATGTAGCTGATTTTGTAATGTACAATGTAATTTTTATTTCAGGACTTGGCACGATTAGGAAGGGAACTGCACAGAGTTGTTATACTTGACAACTCTCCAGCTTCATACATTTTCCATCCAGATAATGCAGTAAGTTTCTCTTTCTCTGACTTTTTTTACTGTTACAAAAATAATTTTCATTGTTATTTTTTTTGCAATGAATTTGTGTGTTTTTTTATAGCAAAGCCACATTGGGCTATCTGCTGAGCCCACTGAGAGGAATCGAACCCCTTATTTTAGCATTGTAAATCTGTAGACTTACCATTGTACTAGCGGGGGGGCTTTTTGTAATGAAACATTACATAAAGTAATTTGTCTCATTATTGCACAGCAATTTGATGTAATTAATTATCATCTTACCCTGCACTCCCTACAATAATGTAATGAGCAAAGTGAGTATCTTTCCACAAGAGAATAAATAGCTTTTTTTTTCCTCCGAACACTAATTCTCTTACTACAGGTGAGTGGATTCACCCAGCCTGTATCCTTCAAAGTAACCATAAAGCAGTGATGATGTAGCTTTTTAAAATGTATACAAGATTTCACAGATTATCAGTAAATTTCACACAAAATGGATGTTTTATTCAATGATTTGCTCATTCTTTTTTAATGTCAACTGTGCAGTGTGTAAAGTGATATGGATTTTGAGATTAAAAAACTTTTATGCATCAAAAAATAGTGAAAATTTACATGCAAAAATCTATCTAACCTCAAAATAATTCTTAAACTTTTGTTTTTCTTTATAAAATCTTTGTATTCTGTCTATTATTTTTACTGTTGTATCTCTGTGTAGGTTTGGTTGATTTGACAAACTGGTAATGACCATAAAAAAATCAGAAAATAGATGTAAATTATGATATTTTCATTCTAGAATGATTGTAGGTTATAACATGAAACCACAAATGTTTAGTCTAAGCATCAATATCATAACATTAGACATCTATGTATATATTAATTTTTAATTAATGACATTTCACCAGTGTATTATGACTAACATTAAAGAAGTTGCAATGATATGACACACATACATTCTCAACACCATATCTGATAATATAAAATTGGCTTTTGGTAAGTGACCTCTTAGCTTTGTTCTAGAGGACCAGCATTTTGTAAAATAGTCATATTTTGGTAATAATATATTACATGTGTATGTATATATTACTTTTATTTATTTACAAATAAGTTCTTAAATTTCAGTTGTTTCTTCTTAAACATAGGACAGTAAAAAAAGAAATGTAGAAAATCATCTTTTCTACTTATGAACTTTGTACTTGCCATCAGCTGCTAAGCCTTGTGAAATTTTACATACGAAGGATGTAAAACAAAATAATTTTTTAAGGTTTTTATGTGTATTTTGAAATAAGAAATTATAAATTACTATATAAATCCCACATAGCTAAGCTGTAATTAGGTCTAAAAATATATTTCGAGCTCTGTTATCTCCTACTTGGGTCATTCCATGTCAAATCATCCAGATTTTGAAAAATTTTCCAGATCACCCCCTCAGAATGCCTTGAAAAAATTCACATGTGCTCATCTACCCATATAATGAAAAATTGCCAAAGATTAGATCAATATCTCTAATAGTTTCTGATGTACAGCCCTGTAAAATTTAATTTTTTTTATTTTTATTTTTGACAAATTAATTTTCAGGCAACTTTAGCTGCTTAAAGCTGCAAGAGTAATGGTGGTAGAAGGCTGAAATTTGCTACACTGCCTGAATTAATCTCACAGAATTCAAAAATGGTCTCAAACCAAGTTTATCTCTTTTAGGATTTTCATAGTGAGGCTGTAAAATCACCTGAAAATCCAAAATCGTAAAAAACATTGGTTTATTTAATAAGCTATAGCTCTTAGACTTAATATGATACAAAGCTGAATTTTGTTTTCAAATTTCCTATAACATATCAGTTGATAAGTCAGCAATTGTTGTAAATAAAAGTTTATTAGATCTCCTGTAAAAAAATTTAGTTGCATGCAACTTATGATTTAGCTAAAAATAGCCCTACTTCAGGCCAGATTTTTACCATATATTTTACATCTCTGAATATGATCTACAAAAAAAAATCAGGATGGTGTTCAACCTACGTTTTGAGTTATAATTTTTTAAAGTATCTTCTTACTGTACGTTTTTTACTTAATGGCTTTCTATTGATTGTAAATAATATAGTTTTAAACACTGGTGAGAACTTAGCAATTATTGAAAAACTGAATGTGAAGGGTGTGGTAGGAGGGATCTGATTTTCTAGTTTGAGTCTGTAACCAAAACAGACAAAAGGCTATGAAAAATTATGCTTTACCTGAATGATTACAAAATTAAAATTAGTAATAATTGAATTTCAAACTTTTTGGAGGGGAGCTGAATAAATTAGAAAATAGAGGACACCTAGAGAGCAAATGTTACAATTCTCATACTAGAAAAAATTTGGGATTTTTAAAAATATTAACTTACAAAATTAAGAGTTTAAAACTTATATTTAGATTATTAGCCACATTTTGATACCATGTTTATTTATATATCATGTTAATAAGGTACCTTAATTTATTTTGAATGTAACGTCTTAAACCTCTGTGACACATACAGAAAAAAATGCCTTTAGAGAGAGGGTTATTGTCTTGTTTCCATATTTCACACCTCACATTTACTTCCTATATTTGAGGTACACAGCTTCTCTGAACTCTCCTTCCACTTGGTTGTGTAAAAATACATCACCTACAGTGCATGACCAGTGGAACTTTCTCAGGATTCCTCAACCTGACAAATCTACCTCCCTCCTTCGTGTCTTGAAAATAGGTAGCTGGACCTATTCACTTCCAATTCTGGTGTTCACTTTACCTTTTCTCAGTCCAGACATTTACCTATTATAAATGCTTCTCTGTGGAAGGGCATTCCCTACTTATGTTTTTCACTTGCTTGCTATCCATCAAGCATTCTCATAATTCCTTCTCCTCCTTATGTATCAAATATGTTCCATATTATTCACTTTCTTGTCTCATGTCAACAGCAAGGGGGACACACTTCAGATCTCTATGCTTCCTGGCTTTGGATCTTTTCCTTTGTGTCCATTTCAGTGAGTTTCATAATTATGCATGTTACAAGTCCACTTAATCTAGTCACTTGCTATCTTCTCATTAAGACCATATCTTACACATGGAATGGTCTCTCCTTGCACATGCCCTCCATTGATTCACTCCCACTTATTCCTTCCCAAATTAATTATAGTCTTCTTATCTTTTATTTCCTGTACTTCATCGTTGAACCATGAATATGTATGTCTTCAGTCAGGTCTGGTGCCATCTTTGTCATCAGGCCTGTCCTCCTTTTATCATTTCTTGGATTTGGAACTCCCCTTGCAGAATAATCAGTGATGACGAGAAACCCACTTGTTGAGAAATTTATATGCAAAAACGGCTCGTTTGGGCTGAGAAAACACTTTACACAGAAGAGCGAACAACGTCTCGACCTTCTTCGGTCATCGTCAGGTTCACAAAGAAAGAGGTAACTGACCGGAAGCTGACCACATGTTTGAAAGGGGTTGTGTAACTGTGTGTCGAAATGTAGAGGGCGGTATTAGATGTTTGAATATATAATATTTATTATATTAATATAGGTATAAAGGCGTTCCTTTATATTGGTTTATTTTGGGTTTAAGTTGTTGTATAAGTAAGGCTTCTTTAATTTTACGTTTGTTTATGTTTGTTTCTTTATTTAGTATTTGAGTGTTTTCTATGGTTATGTTGTGTTTATTTGACTTGCAGTGTTCGAAAACGTGTGAAGGTGACTTTTATGTTCTTTGAATCTGGTTTCCATTTTTCTACTTGTTTCTCAATATAGAAGTCGTGGCAGTTATCACATTGTATTTTATAAATAATGTTGGTGTGGTGTTTGTCAGTGTAGTTTTTACACAGTATAGACCTTAGTTTTGTGCCTGGTTTTTGAATAAATTTGGTATTAATTGGAATGTCATATTTTGTTACTAATTTTTGCCAAATGTTGGTTATTTGTTTGCTGATGTCGGAATATATGGTATACAGCAGTATATGGTTTCGTGGTTTTTTGATTCTTGAGCTGTATTTACTTTAGTTGGTTGATTTTGCTTTCTGTCTAGGTGTGTGCGTATAATGTTTTCTACGGTTTGTGGAGGAAACTTATTGATGTTGGTGAAGTATTGTTTTATTTTGTCTAATTCATCGTTAATTTTATCTGGTGAGCATAGTTTTATGGCTGTGTTTATTTGGTTTCTTAGTATGTTGAGTTTTGTTTTATTTCATGTGCTGAGTCCCAAGGAATGTATAGTCCAGTATGGGTGATTTTTCGGTGGATTTCTGTTTGGAATTGTGTATCAGTTCTTGTAATTTTGAGGTTAAGAAATTATATTTGATTGTTTTCTTCCTGTTCACATGTGAAGTTGATGTTGGGATGTATAGAGTTAATGTGATTGAAAAATTAAGTATGTGTTCTGTAGATTTGAATCCCTAACCGTGTCATCTACATATCTATACCAGTATAGTGGTGGATGTAATGCTGTGTTAATTGCTTGTGTTTCAACTTGTGTCATGAAAATATTGGCTAGAACTGGTGATACTGGGTTGCCCATGCTTAGGCCGTTTGTTTGTATATAGTTTTGGTTGTTGAACATGAAGTTTGTCTTTATCGTGGTGAATTCTATGAGGGTTGCTAACTGGTTACTGGGAATTTCTATAGTTGGGTTAGGGTCTCGGATATAGAGTTCTAAGGCTATCTTGCAGGCTTCAGTGGTTGGAACTTCTGTAAAGAGGGATATAACATCGAAACTGGCCATTAAGGCTTTATGATTAAGTTGATTTAGATTAGACTTGAAATTAAAAGAGTCTTTGATAAATGAGCTGGCTGATGTTACATATTTGGAGAATGCCCATGCTATGTATTTACCAAGGTTGTAATTAAACGATTCATATGTGGACATTATTGGTCGTAATGGACAATCTGGTTTATGAGGTTTGGGGATGCCGTATATTTGTGGTGTGCGTGAGTCGGTTTTACGTAGGTAGGAATAAAGTGTTTGTGAAATTGTGTTGGCTTTTTTCATTTGTAGTAGTAATTTGTTCAGTTAAGTCTCTCGTGTGTCTTTGTTGGATTTGTGTGTATTGGTTTAAATTTGTTCGTGTCTGATAGGATGTTATTCATTTTCTGGATGTATTCATTCGTGTTCATTATGACTATAGCGTTACCTTTATCTGCTTTTAGAATTTTTATGTTTTTGTCTTGTTTTAGGTTTTTTATGCAATTAATGTCTATTTTTGTAAGGTTGTTTTTCAGTTTTCTGTTTTGTGAAATTATGTTGATGGTTTTGTGAGAAAATTCTTTGAAAAAATCGTTTAAGATGTTGTTTTAGGTGTTTCTGGAAAATATAAATTTGTAATTTTACCTGGGAAGGTTGGCTGTTGGATGTCAATAAAATTATCTAAGTTGTCTTCTTTCTGTTGGTTGTTTTTGGTTGTTTCCTTGTTTTTGTTCTCTGTAGAAAGTATCACAAGTCTCCTGGCTAGATCTTCTAAACATGTTTTGATTTCTATGGTTGGAATGTGCCTAGGTGCTATAGCGAAGTTGAGTCCTTTGTTAAGTAGATGTATCTCGTCTGTGTTTAATTGACAGTCGGATCTGTTAATTATGAGGTTAGTCAACGGTTTGTCGTTTTGGTGTCTTTTCTGTTGTTTGCATCTTAGTTTTTTAGTTTTTTGTTGTGGCAGATCTTTTTGTCTCTGTCGTTTTTAGTATTGATTTGGTTTATGTTTCGTTGTATAAGTCCGTAAATCTCTGGTTTAATGCAGCATGCCAGTTGATGGTCTAGATTCATTTTTGTTTTTGTTAGTCATGTAGTTCTTTGTATTTTGTGTTCAACATGGCTTTCAGTAGTTTTTCTGTAAATTTTGTATAATGTTTGTGTATGTATTAAAATTTTTTGAAAGTTTTACCTTTACAAAATTAGGGGTTAGTTGTTCTTTTCTACATTGTTGAATAAAATAAATGTCATTTCTTCTATTAATAATTCGTTGGTTTAAATTCCTTAGTTTCTTAACGATCGTGTGGCGTGTACTGTTAATAGTGGTGTATGCGGTATGCTAGTTCAGACATAATGGTAACAGGTAACAGGTAAGTACAAATACACTGAGAAAACACAAAACTTACACTTCTCGTACAGTCGCCGCTGATGAAACAATAATCAGTGATGACGAGAAACCCACTTGTTGAGAAATTTATATGCAAAACGGCTCGTTTGGGCTGAGAAAACACTTTACATAGAAGAGCGAACAACGTTTACCTTCTTCGGTCATCGTCAGGTTCACAAAGAAAGAGGTAACTGACCGGAAGCTGACCACATGTTTGAAAGGGGTTGTGTAACTGTGTGTCGAAATGTAGAGGGCGGTATTAGATGTTTGAATATATAATATTTATTATATTAATATAGGTATAAAGGCATTCCTTTATATTGGTTTATTTTGGGTTTAAGTTGTTGTATAAACAAGTTGTTGTATAAACCATCAACATAATTTCACAAAACAGAAAACTGAAGAACAACCTTACAAAAATAGACATTAATTGCATAAACAACCTAAAACAAGACAAAAACATAAAAATTCTAAAAGCAGATAAAGGTAACGCTATAGTCATAATGAACACGAATGAATACATCCAGAAAATGAATAACATCCTATCAGACACCTAACAAATTTAAACCAATACACACAAATCCAACAAAGACACACGAGACGCAACTGAACAAATTACTACTACAAATGAAAAAAGCCAACACAATTTCACAAACACTTTATTCCTACCTACGTAAAACCGACTCACGCACACCACTAATATACGCATCCCCAAACCTCATAAACCAGATTGTCCATTACGACCAATAATGTCCACATATGAATCGTTTAATTACAACCTTGGTAAATACATAGCATGGGCATTCTCCAAATATGTAACATCAGCCAGCTCATTTATCAAAGACTCTTTTAATTTCAAGTCTAATCTAAATCAACTTAATCATAAAGCCTTAATGGCCAGTTTCGATGTTATATCCCTCTTTACAGAAGTTCCAACCACTGAAGCCTGCAAGATAGCCTTAGAACTCTATATCCGAGACCCTAACCCAACTATAGAAATTCCCAGTAACCAGTTAGCAACCCTCATAGAATTCACCACGATAAAGACAAACTTCATGTTCAACAACCAAAACTATATACAAACAAACGGCCTAAGCATGGGCAACCCAGTATCACCAGTTCTAGCCAATATTTTATGACACAAGTTGAAACACAAGCAATTAACACAGCATTACATCCACCACTATACTGGTATAGATATGTAGATGACACGGTTATGGAATTCAAATCTACAGAACACATACTTAATTTTTTCAATCACATTAACTCTATACATCCCAACATCAACTTCACATGTGAACAGGAAGAAAACAATCAAATATCATTTCTTAACCTCAAAATTACAAGAACTGATACACAATTCCAAACAGAAATCCACCGAAAAATCACCCATACTGGACTATACATTCCTTGGGACTCAGCACATGAAATAAAACAAAAACTCAACATACTAAGAAACCAAATAAACACAGCCATAAAACTATGCTCACCAGATAAAATTAACGATGAATTAGACAAAATAAAACAATACTTCACCAACATCAATAAGTTTCCTCCACAAACCGTAGAAAACATTATAATGCGCACACCTAGACAGAAAGCAAAATCAACCAACTAAAGTAAATACAGCTCAAGAATCAAAAACCACTAAACCATATACTGCTGTATACCATATATTCCGACATCAGCAAACAAATAACCAACATTTGGCAAAATTAGTAACAAAATATGACATTCCATTAATACCAAATTTATTCAAAACCCGCACAAAACTGAGGTCTATACTATGTAAAACTACACTGACAAACACCACACCAACATTATTTATAAAATACAATGTGATAACTGCCACGACTTCTATATTGAGAAACAAGTAGAAAATGGAAACCAGATTCAAAGAACATAAAAGTCACCTTCACACGCTTTCGAACACTGCAAGTCAAATAAACACAACATAACCATAGAAAACACTCAAATACTAAATAAAGAAACAAACATAAACAAACGTAAAATTAAAGAAGCCTTACTTATACAACAACTTAAACCCAAAATAAACCAATATAAAGGAACGCCTTTATACCTATATTAATATAATAAATATTATATATTCAAACATCTAATACCGCCTCTACATTTCGACACACAGTTACACAACCCCTTTCAAACATGTGGTCAGCTTCCGTCAGTTACCTCTTTCTTTGTGAACCTGACGATGACCGAAGAAGGTCGAAACGTTGTTCGCTCTTCTATGTAAAGTGTTTTCTCAGCCCAAACGAGCCGTTTTTGCATATAAATTCCCCTTGCAGAATCCTATTTTTAACTTCTCACTGATGATCTGAACTTTGGTTTCCACAATCCATCTTCTTTCATCCAAGTCTCTCCCTTTCCCTTCCTTATATACCATCCTTACTGATCAAATTTCACATGTCAATCCAACATCAGGGAGAAACATTCCTTCATCTTCATTTATAGGATTTGTCTGGTCCATCTCTCTCAGAGTCTTTCCGTATTGTAGTTTATCTCCCAATTGTTCCACTCTGGTCAACCTTCTTCCTCTTTGAGTACCACAGTACATGACATACTTATTGCTGTTGGTCTCTTTTTCACCACTTTTCCTCTGATCAATCTGATTTATAATATATTCACTCCTCTCTTTCATGTTGCTTGTCTGTCTCTTCCATCTTGGATTACTGAGTGCTGCTTTTACCACCTTCTTTCTATCCTGATGCCCTGTTCCTTTCTGATCAACAGAACCCACCATTCTCCTTTTTGCCTATTTGAAATCTAACTGTAGTTCATACTCTTATCCAGGACCCTCTTAAACCTCAAACAGCTTGTTTAATGTATCATCTCCCTGGTCACACATTTCTTCTTTATTTGTAGTTGGCATTGTTTGAATGTCCTTACCATGGTTTTCTCCCAAATTCTCATCAACCACACTAAACTTTGTCCTTTATTCTGTTCAGTCTTATCCTTTTTTTACTATATATCACATCTCTATGCTTATTTAGGTATCGGGCTGTTCATTGTTTGTCACATTTATTCCTATTTAAGGGGTTCTGACCACCATTCTTTCATTCTTAGAGCCCATTCTTATACTTGGGTTTTCTCTGCTTCTACCCTTCAGGATGAATCTGTCTGATCATTCATCTGATCTATACTATTTTGGACGTGGATGAATGTAAGCTCTGTAGTGCCTCTTTTAATCAGACTTGTCACCTCCCATGTCCTCTAGCTCACTGACTTTTGATGCTTTTCTTCAGGCTGGCCTGTGGACTACAACTCATTTTTTTGTCACCAACTCTGTTCCACTTAGCTTTCTTTTCTGTGTAGGGTTTTAGACTTCTGCTTATGGCCCTTCTCAGTCTACCCTCTTTGTATGGGAGTGTGAGTGAAAAAAAATTTTTTTGTCTCACAATTACTATAGCATTCCCTGAGGCAACTAGGTTGCCTCCCAGGGTATATTTGCCACAAATCCTGCAGTGAGCCAGGCTAAGGGAAAGTACTCATATCATCTGTCCTGGCTCTACAAGTTCCCACAGTGAGATGGGTTGTTATGTTTTTTATATCTGTACTTGTTCCATAGATTATCATTGAAAAAGGTAGTACTGAAGTAGTGTCTCTGCCTCCATTTCCAGCAAGCACTTACTAGCTTTTAAATATAGGGTTTTGCAGTCACCTGTTGTACACTCTTAAGAGACCTTTCTATACAGAGAGATCAGTGGAGATTTGTGTGTATTCTCCAGGTTTCGTCTGCACAATTTCTCTTCTTTTGTTGAGTGAAACATGAGAGACCCTTACCTTTTGCTAGTTCCCAGCTGTTGGATCATGAAGAATTCTCACCAGTTGGGACATAACTACTGATACTACAACAAATAGTCCCTCTACGGTGAAAATTGGAACTGAGGTGACATCAGAGTGTATTGAAAGTCACCCCACATCTTTATAAAAGAGTATACCCTGGATAAGACAAGATACAGTCTTCCATGAGATGTCATACCCCACATGCTTTATAAAGGGATCTAGTCTAAGTAATTTTCATACTGGTCCTTCCACCATCTCAACATGAGATTTTAACTTTGTGTGTTAAGAGTTAAATATTTGTTTTTGAAGTTAATATTTTCCATACCTGAAAATATGTTTCTGCTAGTCACTGTGCATATTCCCATCTGTTCTCTCACTTTTCCAGAACACACTTATTCATTGCCCCATCACAGAATGGGGATTCAAGAACACAAATATAGAGGGAACCATTGCATATGGAGATGTGTTTTACTCTTATTAGTGGAGGGATCTACTGCATGATGACATTGTAATGCAGTAGCATAAATTCACATGTTTTCAACCAAAATTAGATCAGCTTACTTAAACCTGGTAGCTTGCAAATCTCAATGGCAGAACTCTTGATCTCGAGAAGAACCTTTGTGTGTGTACAGAGGTATCTATCAGAAATATATGTTCAAGTAAGAAAAATGTTAACTTTGATTTTGTAACTTGGAGTAAGATTAAAACTTAGTATGTTGCTATTTTAGAATTAATAATTATTTTGCAGGCAAGTGTAAAGATTTACTTTCTTAATAATGGGTATGAGTTATCTTCTGATTGTGAAAGAATTTAATTAAAGAAAGCTCTATGTGCAACAGTTTAATAAAATGGCATAGAAGAACTTGTTTTAAGTAGCAATTTCTGATCATATTTTTATTGTGTCCTTATTGTATGATGGAGTAATCTTTTGTGTACATTAAAAGAAAATAATAAAACTTTTATGCAGATTTGGCTTAATATGACTGGAAAGTTCTTAGGGATGTACAGTAATGATGATAATGTGGGTTTTATTTGGGACTGACATGCACATTTCAGGAGATTGTACAATTTGTATATTGAGTTTGTAGATAGAAAGAGAAATTGAAAGCTGTTTTAAATGGGTGGAGGTGATGGAAGAGAAGAAAGGTAATCTGTATGAAGTTGCAGCAGGACGTAGGAGATTGAAAATTGTAGATGACTTTGAAGAGGTCAAAAGTAGTAATAATAGGGCTAGTGATTTAATTATAAAGGATCAGACTGGTGAGGATCATATTTCATCTTTTAACTTGTGTAAATGATGAACTTGAGCAAAAATGGATAACAAAAGGGACAGATGAGAATGGGAACAGGAAACTTAAGGATGTTATTGGTATTGGAGATTATTTAGTATAACAAGTAGATAAGATAGTCTGTTTGGCAAATAGAGGAAAAGAGATTATTATATTCAGAATCAGGGATGTAGGATATAACTGACAGAATAAGTGATGTAGTAAAGATGTATATCTAATAGTAATATACTCTTTGTAGTGCATGTAGGAGCTAATGATGTAGGGAAGGGTAGAAATTTACAGAAGTATTGGATACAAGTCTAAAGAGGCCACATTTGAAGTATTGTGTTCAGTCTTGATTCCCTTATCTCGGAGAGAACATTGAATGGGCATTATTGGAAAGGATTGAAAACTGCTGTGATGATACCTGAGATAGAAAGGTTATCATATGAGGATAGGTTATCCTTGTACTTGTTTACTCTTCAGAAAAGAAGAATTTGAGGGGATGTGATCAATGTGCTTAAAATTGATAAAGGAATTGACAGTGTTGATGTATCTTTTTCTTTCATATTTAATGGTGAAGATAAGACTAAGGAAAACAAATATAAATTTTGGCAGGGAAGAAGTAACCTTCAGCTAAGACAGCTTTATTTTTATAACAGGATGGTTGGTCTCTGGAATAGGTTACCTTTGCATGTGGTAGATGCAGTTAATTTAAGGAAGTTTAAGGAAGAACGTCTGGCCATGAGTTTTTTGTTTTTTTTTAAGGATTTTGTTTAATTTTGTGAATACAACAACATAGATGGACCAGAAGGTTCGTTTCTGTTCCCTAATGTTGTTTTGTCCATTTCTAGACATCTGTGCATGATATACAAAGCTTATAACTACAGCTTTACTTTGGGGATGGAAAGAACGTGTATTTCTTTTGGGGTTAAAAGTTTATGGTAACAATTTTGTCCAAACCAATAAACAAACATCAAACAATATTTGGGTGTGATCAGACATCCTATTGAATGCTATATTTTATTATTTAAAGCAATAGAAATTTAAATAACTTACAACTCATGATGGTATTACGTCAATTCTTAAGTATTATGATTACCACTTTATGAATTTTCAAATAAAAACTACAAATTTACTGGTAAATGAAGCCAAGTGTTTATTATAAGAAAATCTTTTTTTTTTTTTTGTTTATTGTGTTTATTCCATTTTCTTGTATTACATTTAGATGGGTTTTATGGTTGACATGTTTCTAAACTATGAAAATTTAAGTCAGCAGCTACCAAAATTATGTTACAATAGAAAGTACATAAAGGGCATTGCAATAGGCCTTATCACGGTTAGGGTTCTGCTGACGTCACAGCACGATGATGCGAGTGCTATTTATAATGAGCTCACGTGGATCCAGAATGTATGGGCAAACAAACCAGCTGTTTGGCTGACAGAATGGCACACGCAGGGCCTTTTTTGAGAATGAAATTGTTGGAAGAGGATGTTCCAAGGGCCAAATTTTGTTATGAAAATATAAATCAACATTCAAATACTCAGCTGAAAAGTTGGTTGCAATGTTGTTGGCTCCCAGTCACAAGAAATTGCGCGATTGTGTTAGAAAGGTAAGGTGGCTTTATCAATTTTTTTTTTTTTATTCACACAAGTTATTTTCAGTTTTCCATCATCCTATGTAACTTTAAAAACGTATACCCAATGGAAAAAAAGTAGTCTGTTTTCATTGTGATTATATATCCACATATACGAAATCGACTCATAGCAAGTAATAATTGATCTGTAGACTTATTACACAGGGATAATTAACTGAATTACATGGAATTGTGATTGCTTGCATTTGTAGCAGTTCCATAATAGAATTTTCGTCCTTTTGGCCCAAACTCACTGTTAATTTCGGAACTTATTTCACATACTAATGCATTGTATATTCAAAACCCCCTTTTTTGAAAGAATGAATGTAATTCTTGTGATGTTATTTGATATTATAAAACACTGAACAATAAAAATACATTAGTTCATCTACACTCACCTTTTAATTCCTACCCAGTATAGGGTAAATGAGGAAAATCTTATTCCTCATTGATAAAAGGCCAGTTGACAGAGAAACATGGGCAATAAATTGATCTGTAATTTTCTTAGACAATATTTGATTAGGGACTATGAAACCCAACTGTGTTTTTGTATCTCCCCCATGTCATTTGGAAGAGGAGGGAAGAAAAAAAAAAAGATTAAAATTGCTTTGAAGAGTCAATTTATTACCTGAATGTGTTTATCTTGATATTCAGTCAATGTTCACTAATCACAATCCAAAAGCACATCTATAAATGAAATTCCTTGTAGCTCTGCCAGTGTTGATTCCAGTTTCTATTTGTGCATGCAGACTGTTGCATTACATCATGATCTAAAAATAGCACAAATCCACAACCCTGATAAGGCCTGTTAGGAAAACGATTGAACTACCGATATGTATTATGCATTTAGAACCAACTGCATTTTTGTGTTGCACATTTGCTCCTGTCATTTTGTGTAAGAACTTGCATATCTCATGTTTTTTTAATTTACTAATTAAACTGATCAGATTCTTTCCAAACGGTTGATCATTTTCAGTATTATGATTTAAAATACTGTATGTATTTATTGGGTGTGACAAGTTACAGTCATAAAATCTTATTACACATGTTCAGAAAATAACTGTTTTGTTGTAAGTATTAGCATAAACTGATGGTTGAATTGGTTCAGCTTTGGTTGGAAAATACATCAATATGAGAGAAAAGAAGTATTTGATACGACCATTGTATAATACTGTATTCGTTTTTTTCCAAGTCAAATTGATCCATATTATGTTCAGTTGGAAAATAATAGGAGGTATGGTGAAAAATTTTAACAATATGAAAATTATGTTTTATGTAGTCTTGCAATGATATTTTATTGTAGGTCAGATGCAGCATTGTAAAAACATAAAAGCAGACTTATCACAGTTACTGAATTATTTGTAATCCAGGTGCCGATCTCTTCATGGTTTGATGATATGTCTGACACCGAACTCCGTGACTTGGTACCTACTCTGGAACGATTGAGTCAAATGGACAGTGTGTATTCCTTGAAATGTAATATGAACCACACAGTAGGAATGCATCCACAATCCTCTCAGATTCTTAATGGACCTTCCATATATTCTCAGAAACAGCTCAATGGCACTGCTCGATCTTAGTAGATGAAGTCACTTGTTTTAAGTTCTTGATGTCTACATTAGCAGATTTAGTATGAAAACACTGTTTTGTGGATCAGGTCAGGCAGCTAAATCAGAAAGTAAGAGAGAGAGAGAGAGCGAGGAGACATGTTGCCATGACAACAGCTGAATATCTATCTGTGTATTGCCAATACCACGTGTAATTTGTATTTCTTTACCTTGTAAGTTTCTTAACTTACGTGCATTAAGTATGACTAAACTGGGGTTTGCATTGAAACCTGTTTACTGTTTGTGTGTCTGTCTATATATACATATAGGTTGGGAGAAAGTTTTTAAAAGGGTAGATGTTTCATTGTGTTTGAAAGAGATTGTCAAGTACAAATGTCCTTGATGTTGGGCTTATGATTTTAACCTTCTTCAATAACTTACAAATCTGTGAAGAACTTTGGCATTGCACTGACTTTTTCAAATTAAGATGATAGTGCATGCACAAAATATTGGTTGATCTTTGATGTTAGAATTTTGTTTTTATATAAACTCTGTCATACTTTGTTAAAATCACAATTCATAATTTCATGAACTGCTTTACTGCAGTGAATCAAGAGAGATATTTGTCTTTTATTTTGTTATACCAAACCATTGCATGATTTATGACTTTTGTAGAGACAGCATGAGCTACATTTGTTTAACTTGTTTTTACCTGATTATATGTCTCTTGATGTAAGAGATCTCATGTTGTTAAGGGAGATGATTATTTAACTTGTAACTGGACTTGTTGGAGGGAAATGTGAAACAATAATATGATGTTACAACATGTTGATGTTAAGGTTTTGTGTAACTGTCTTGTGACTGTTGTCAGCATCTACACGTTTTTAATTTCTCTTTACTTGCTGGTGCAATAATAGCATACATATGTGTTTTTTGAATGTTTTGTCATGCCAACATGCCTTCCTGTTTCAGAACCTTATTGCAAGTATGGAAAGATGGCCAATGACAACATTAACTGCTATACCGGATGTTTAATTATACAGCCACCTAAAGGCCAGGTTAAAAGGAGTTCTTTTTGTTTATTTGGATAAGTATCTGTGTTTAATATCAAAGAGGAGTAAATTTATTCCTCTTCGTCAGTAATTATCTGTGAGAGCAGAAATAAATATTTTTGGTATCATTTGTTAAATGAAGTACCAGTCTGTGGGTCTTGATCATAGATAACAGAAATATTAAAACTATTGATCATATCAAAAACATCCTGTCTACTTACAGCATGTAGGCTTCCCTTTAGAGTTGCATATTTTGCAAAGATTGCCAAGTTGCATTGCAAGATGAAAATGAAAGAGTTCGTCATTTACAGTGGAAGTGTTTTTCACCATTGATGTTTCATTCAAAGATGAGCCATCTCCAGTCTGTTATTGGAAGGTGAACCATCTTTATAGAATTTTGAGTGTTCCTACGTTGATCTACTCTATGATGTAGAAATTGTTACTTTGAAGAACAGAACAATCATAAAGCTAACACCATTGAGAGAATTCACTGGAGCACTGATGAGCCCATGTAGGTTAACAGATAATAACTGTTTGACTACTACTAGACTTCTGTCTCCTAGCAACAACTATTATGTTAATTAATATGCTGGATATATATGTGTGAACATTTGTAGAAGGTGGAAGTTTTAGTGAGTGAAAATTACATAGTTCTCTAACTTTCAGGATTATCTGGAAACTTTTGCACCGTGTAGACGTGGAAAAGTTAATGTGGTCCTCGAAAAACATGAGATAGTTCATCATGTGTTTTTTACATGTACTATAACTGTTTTACTAGGCCAAGCTTTCCTAACTTACCAGTACATCACTTAAAAAGCTACAAGAGACAAAGGTACATCTTAAAACTGCTTATACCTTGTAAATAATAAGGGTGTGGTTATTATAAACGTTTTTGACCTTGAAGCTATAAAGCCTTCAGAATTTTTATTGCCTAGAGATGCTAATAGATCTCTAAGTGTTGGGAAAGTTGATTTTGTATATCTGTGTGTGTGTGTGTGTGTGTATATATATATATATACACACACACATTCAACTTCTACTTATCTGGCCATAGCTTGGAAACCTCTAATTTTATGGTACATGCAAATGCAATATAAGTTGCATAAACAAATTAGAAATAAATATTTACCCTCCAGTCTCCCACCTTTTCTTGTTCTTTAGAACCAAGTGTTTTACTTTATACAAGATAGCAGGAAAATATAGTCACATGCTGAAAATTTATATTAAAATTTTGAAGTTGTTATAAACTTGTTTCTTTCAGTCTCCATTTTTTTGTGAATTCAACATGAACTTGAAAACTTGTAGATTTGCCCCCATATCATAGTCATGATATTTTGATGTACGATTCATTTAGAATCCTCTGATGTATTGTTTGGTTCTGTGGTCAAAAGATACATGTTAATTATTTACGTAGTAAATATAACAAAGCAACCTTTATAATGGTATAGATTTTATTGGGCTTTTGTTATTTTAGAAATTGCTCATAAAACTTGTGTACTGTATTTTATTAAAAGCCTTCTGTTATTTTCTCCACAACCAACCAAACTGGACATTTTCTTAAGTGAAAGAAAAAGGTTTTTCTTTTAAAGATATTTGAATTACTGGTAGATCTTATTAATTTTTATATAAAGATGTACCATCGTCTTCTGTTACTTTTATTTGAAGTTAATAATTGACAGTTTCTACATTTTTTAATTATAAACCGTTAAAAATTAAAATAACCATTAAATTACACTTATTTTTTTTCTCTATATATTATAAAGTGAGATATCTTGCATTTATATTAAGAAAAAAGTTTTTTGACACCTATTAAATGGAAATCTATCCTGAGTTTGGGCAGAATTTTTGCAAAAAAGTGACCCTTAGAAATTCTCTCTCATCACAGACTGTGATGAACAGTTGATCATTTCTGTTTTCTGTGAAGTAAATCTTTAAAGAAAAGTCATACTTAAATTGGGATTAATGTTTAACATTGTAACCTTTTTATTAGGCACTCCCAAATTGTAAGAAACATGAGTGGATGAATACATTAGTAATCTTTACATAATTAAAGGTATATTTGTTTTGAATTTTATTGAAAGTACATTTTTACAGTTTTCTTCTACAGCTCATACCCACTAGAGTGGTAAAAATATGTTCTTGGATGTTTGTATTCTTCATTAAATCATTGTATATCATTAAACAAGGTACATTTACTTTGTTGGTAAATATACAGTATTGTTTGATAAATTGAATCAGGTTAAATTCTGATAAGAAAAATCTTATTTTAAAATCAATTCTTAAAACACACAATAAAGTCTTCTGGAAATCTGATCTTTTAACATGGCAAAGATAAATTGTACATTTTACATATCCAAATTTCAACATTATACATGTGAGTTTCAAGTATAAATAGTGACTAATATTTAAGTACCCTAATCAGTGTCACCATTTTAAATATGTAATTTATTTTGTAATGGTTGGGAATTCCAGGTTTGTTTGTTTTTTTTTGTTAAATGGGTAAAAATAATTTAATTTATTATTCCTAAACTTGGTAAAATCATGGAATTGTAGTAATTTTTAAAGAGATTGTTTACAAAAAAACAAACCAAAAACTTTCACAATCTCTTGAAACTTCAATCACCAGTTAATGTTTTTTTATATTGAATTTTTTTGTTCAGGACTTAACATGATACAATCAGTTTGCCACAAACTGAACATTTTCAAGCTATGGACAGAGGTGTAAATAATATATTAAAACATAGAAATCATTCAAAATGATTCATAAGCTTACTTAAATCTGTGTTGTTTGTTGTAATGTTTAACGGATTGGATTTTTCTATGGTTAGAAATATGTGTGTGTGTTCAAAATATGCCTTAACATTTCACACCATTTTGTATAAAGTATTTGTAATACAGAGATTTGAGTTAAATTTTGTTTTTCAACAGACACAACTTGGGTTTTAGGAAATACTACATTGAAATTTAATACATGAAAAAAATTAATGTTGAAAGTACTTGTATATACTTCTGTATCTAAAATAAAGACCTTGCATGTAACAATAAAATTGCTATGATATTTGAAATTGTATTGTAATATTTTAAATTTTGGAAGTAAATTGAAACATGAATTTTGGTGTTTGAGAAAAGTGCAGCTGAGACAACAATAACAATTGCTGGGAGAATAAAGAATACAATGAAATTTATCTGGATAAGATCTGAATTTATGTTTGTAGTTGGAATTGAAATTAGTACAAATATGAATTTGATCAGCTTCTTTGTAGCTCTGGGATGTTTTTGAGGAAACACAACTTATATGCAAATAATTTTGTTCTCCATCCTTAGTTTTATTATTTCTTTTTTTCATTTATCATTTATATGAATCTTTCTACTTTTATTAAAACTACTGAGAATGACCCACTGGACTATAAAATATTTGTTTTAAATATTGTATAAACACGAAATTGTACATAAGTGATGTTTACACCTAGTTCTGCTTTTTCTTGTGGTTTGATTATGAAATTGAAATATGTTGCTAACGTATTGGGAATTTTTAAGTATAAATGAATGTTTTTTGTATTACATTTGTATATTTATAGGCAGACATTGAACTTAAAAAGACGTTTTCTTTTTTCATGCTGAGTATCAACATTTTACATGTAAAAGAAAACAGCAGTATGGTGAGGGTTGATGGAATAAAGTAAAACACGTTTAGTTTTGAGACCTTAATCTTAAAATTACATAAAAAGAGGGAATGAACAGAAGTCGTAAACTGACAGTGATTTGGATTGAATTATTTTCTTGGGAAGAGTTGATATATCAAACATGTATATACTTGTTGTAGGGCAGTGCCTTGATATTGTTAATTTCAATTTTTTAAATTACGTTTTTCACAGTAAGATTTTAAGTAGTCGCTATTGGCGTTTAATTGTTCAATTATTTAAGTCATTTAGATGGAAGTTCTTCATTGCTAAATATTTGACAATTGCATATCATCAAAAGCATTCTGCTCAAATATAAATATAGTCAAATACAGGACAAAGTTTTTCTGGTGCAGTGTTGCAATATTATGCGATAAACGTATTCCTGCCCTTAGAGAATAGTTCCGTGTTTTATTAAAGATCTGATAATGAAAAGTATTCAGTATTTCAAATACTAAAATCTTTTGATTTTCATCTTGTGCATACTGAATGAACGAGTAAATGAATCTTATCGCTGTATCTAAAGATACGTGATTTTTTTTTTTTTACGTGCAACAGGTATTCTAAAGTAGTTTCGGTCTGTTACAATTTTTTTTTTTTTTTTGTTATTCAGTAGTTATATTTTCCAAAACTATGAAAGTCCATAGGTTTTTTTTGCAAAATATACCGAACAGTTGTAACTGGTAGAAGTGTGGGTTTATTCATGAGTTTTATGGTTTCAATTTTATTTCCAAGAAATATATATATTTCTGCATGTGTGCGAAAATGGTCAACATTTTTTGTATTACATGGAACGCTAGTTTGTTTTTCTGCTATTTTTGTGTTTATTTCTGGAGATGGGTATAAATTTTATGTTGCTTTTGTTGTATTTGAATATTCAAAGATACTTGGCTATTATTCGTTCTTCAATACTGTTAGCACCTTTGTTGGAATACATCACAGACATTGTTTATGACATGAACATTCCATATCTTTCACGTAGGACTAATTACATTTTAAACTTAAAACTTGCATAAATTTTACAAGCTTTGGAAGTACTAGAAGGTTTTAATTTACTAACCAGAACATCGCGATTTTACGAAACATTTTTAGGTTTTATTTTCTTGTTAAATATTAGCTTCATACTGTAACATTCTTTACATTTTACTGAATATTTATAAATGTGTACTGTCATGTGATCAGATTTTACTTGTTTTGGTCAACATCAGCGTTACATTGTCAAGTTGATATTCTACCGTAACTATAGGTTGTAACATTTTCCTAAATGGCTTTATCGAATGTATACTTAACGTACGCTTAGAGGAACACTGACAATCTTTTATTTAATTATTACTCATAACAAGCACAGTCACTTCCATAAAGTAACAGTTAACCGTTCTATTTTTCAAATGACTGTCGTGACGAAATCTACAAAGTGCATTAGTTAGACGCTAAATGTAAGCCTAATCAGTTATCAATCTTTTGAAGTACTGTCACCAACAACGATTGAATCCGCTTAATTTTAGAAGTTATTTTCAGTATTACTACTAGTAAGATACGTGCTTTCCATTTTCATTGAAAATTGTTTTGATTTTTGAAAATAAAAATGAAATACAACTTTAGGAATTTTGTACCATTGCTATCTTTATGTAAGGGAGTGTATTCTAGTATTTCCTCAAAACTAGTGTAACAAAAACCATTAAACAGAGAACTGCACTGATGTTGTCTGAAGTTATTAATTTACTGATGTCTTGTTCTCACAAAGTTGCAGACAATGACAAGAAAAGTTGGATCAACTTCTAAAAGTTATTGACTGTTTGCGAATAGTACAGGTGAGGAGACGAAAGTTTCTGATTATCACAGGCTGTTTTTCAGGCCCTAAGCTCTCTTTGAGGCTTGAAAGATTTTAAGCCTGAATTACTACCACGGTTTGAATTGGATTTGAAATAGTTTAAAGTGTTAGTTTTAGTTTTCATTCTGTTCTTCAAATTTAGTGTTCTTAAGGTACTGTTATAAATAAAATATATCCAAAAAATTAGTTGATTCTTGCTATTGTAAAGAAAGAAAGAGAAAAGATGCTGGTATTGTGATTAGCCACAGAATTGCCCAGTCAGTTATCTTGAATATAAATTATACTATATAACTTCATCACAACAGCCTTCATAAACGTGTTCCGTTGATTATCACTATCCTTTGATCGATTTGTTATTTGGTTTATAGGAAGGAAGCCTACTTCGTAAAACAAAAAAAAAAAAGAATGCGATTAAAATATATTTAAAAATTAAGTGCTCCTCACGTGAATTCACGGTTCGCTTTCAGCACCCTTCAAACCACATTACCAATTTATAATTGTTTCAGCTATAGTAACTACCAAAATCCTGTAATTACTGATTTTGAGCGGAAAAATATCACCTGCAGACAGGTTTTTGTAAGTATTGGTTTTCGATAGTTCACTGGCTTTCAGTTTTTAAACTGTAATATACAGCTTAATATTTTATTAAAAGTTACAAACAACTTTCACAGAGTCTTCATCTTTCATTTTCCAACCTGATGAGTTATGGCACTGACAGAAAATCCTCTTTGGCATCAATTTATGAGAGAGAGACAAAACTAGACTTGAAATGCTGCTTCTACACACCTGATTTTGAGGCGCAGTGAACAAATCAATAGAAAGGAGGGAAATCAAAATATGCAGCTAACCTAGTTGTTAAGAGAATATCATGTATACTTGTTCTTAAAAGAGCATTGAAAATAAGATATCCAAACACTTTTTCAAACACTTCACGCAAACTTACAAAATGAATATCTGCCTGCACAGTCGTTCTTAATTTTGAAACAATTAGCAGCGATTCAACCACCCTCACTTCAAACCTTGTCTGGCTAAATAATTTGATTTGACTATTATCCTTATAACGCAGCCTTGGCCTCAATGTGCGAGTGCATTTTCTCGACAACAGGATGCAAACCACGAACCTCAAAATTCTCACACTTGAGTACGCTAAATCTGTTATGTCATGTACTGCTCTGTCTCATTTGTATTACGTTTATTAACAATGACGTATTTTCTTACCGTGTCACCAGTCTGAGAATTAAATAAAACTTTGTGATTATAATGTTCAGTTGATTAAAAAAATATTAGTGTTGTCAGTTATTGCTAAAACTATATCTAGATGAATATGAAAAATCTCATTTACATTATTAATAATTCATTATTCAGTAACGTTTATATCAACAAACAAATGAATACCTTACTTTGATTACTGAAAAAACAACAAACGACTTGATTAAGAACATGTTAAAGTCTCCAGGCCACGAAAAAGTTTTACGAATTAAATTTTAAAGTGTAACATCCTTCTGCATGATCCTTGGTTTGAATTTCGCGCAAAGCTACACGAGGGTTATCTGCGCTAGCTGTCCCTAATTTAGTAAAACAAGAGAGAAAAGGCAGCTAGTCATCACTGCCAACTTGTGGGTTGATATTTTACCGAAGAACAGTGGGATTGACCCTGGCATATATAACACCTCATGCTTTAATGGGCGAACACATTTTGTGGGTCGGGGATTGGAACCAGTGACCCTGTTACGTAACGCTTTTCAACAAGCTGTAAAGAGAACACGTTAAGAGTCCAATTAAAGGAAAACAACAATTTGATGTTATAAGGTCGTTTGCTTTTTGTATTGCAATGCTTTCTACAAACCAACAACCACTATAGAAATTAAATAATAACATTTAATTACCACCTGGCAACGCCGGGCCTCTTATGCTACAGAAAAGATAGTGAACCTTTTATTAGAACATTAACACATCAATTTTTTATGTACCATCACCTGATACTCCTTTAAGACTATGTAAACATTGTTGTTTAGAAGCTAGCCTACACAACTGTATGAATATCTGTCTGGCTCTAAACTTTACATTATTGTAAAACTATTTCTCAACGAAACAAAGATACTTTTATAACAGTAACTGTTGGTGTGAATACGGAAGTCTTTACTTCGGCATGAAAAGGTTTTTGAAGTTCATTGTTTAGAACAACATCCGTCGTGATGTTTTTCATTAGTACAATTTCTCAGCAAACCAAGCTAATACAAGTTGTCACAAAAACGTATTTTTCCAAAGTGACAACACAGTCCTTTACCATGTTTCTGTTGTAACAAACGCACATAAATATAAAATAGCATATAGAAAGTCATAAATACTGACTGACATTAGAATGGATGTTATATAAATACCAAACGTTCGCGTTTGGATTCTACTGAATAATTATCTTATTTTTTTAATTTTTTTTTTTACACAAAAGCCTTTCTGTTGTAGTGTAAAGATAAAATGTTTTGAAATTGTATTTCAACACTATTTTATATGCTATTAAGTTTTAAATAGACTATTAAGGCTACATATAGTTTCGGAAAAGATCGATAGGTACAATGTATTGAAGAATTGCTTTTGCAAAAAGAATAAAACCGTTCTTAGCGCTTATAATAACAGTACCACCGTGTATGGTACGTGGCTTGATGACACGTAATTTATACACGAACTTACAATACGTTGTCAAACGAACAAAAAAGTTCGGATTGTAGTATATAGATAAAAAGCAATTTAATAAATGTCTTATATCTTTCTGTTTTATAGTTTGTCAACTATGTTTAAAAACTGTTGTTTTCTATCGATTATATACAATATTTAACAAAAACTTTTCATGTACAATTCTCTGCGCTAAAGGCTACGTGCATCCTAGTGGTTAGCGTGTAGAACTGAGGATCTTGTTTCGTTCCTCTTTATGGGAAAATAAAAACACTCGCCATCTGCATTTTGGGTGGGTAAATGAATCGAATTCGTACTATTCGATGATAGCAACCAACGTGTTGGCGGTGGGTGATGTTGACTTGCTATCTTCCTTGTAGTCTACCACTTCAATATTAGGGTTGGTTGACTCGTAGTCTCAGTGTCGTGGGCTCGAATCCTCGTCACACCAATCATACTCGCCCTTTTAGCGGTGGGGACGTTATAAAGTTACGGTCAATCACACTATTCGTTAGTAAATTAGAGACCGCTAGGGCAGACAGTCCTCGTGTAGCTTTTCGCGAAATTAGAAAAAAGAAACACTTTACCTTTATAGTACAGTACCTTTTTCATTCTTTAATTTGGATTTTTTAAAAGTTAGTAACTTATTTAAATTTAGAAGTCGTCGTTTCACCCAAATTATTTTACAATTTTCGAACTATTCCTTAACTTATCTACAACTTTATCAATCAAAAAGTATCAGTAATTTCGATAATGTACTATAGTACTTTTAAATTTAACGTTAAAACTATTTTAATGTCGATTGTTAACTTAAAGACTTATTAAATAAGTTTTGATTTAAAACGTTAGTAATAAGAGAACTTTTCTGTAACCTGAGTTTTTAAAAAAAATAGATTTTACTAAAATTAAAAATTCTATATTTCATTTAAATTTATTAATTGTCAAAAAGTGTCTGGTTGTTTTCTAGTTCTTATATTGAAGAGTAGCAAATGACGCTACGAAACCAGTTAAATAAAGGAGAGTTTGATAAGAAAAGGAAGAATTCGAATATTCTAATACATATACATATTAAAATGAAGTCACATACATATATATATAAACTGAAAGCCAGCTCGTACCATCAAACTATTTACTGTTTTCATCACATATGAAGGTAACCCATTCCAAAGACTATTAACCTCTGCTAGAAAAATAAAATTACATTTGCTGTTTCAGTATTATGCTTGATTTAGCAATAGCTTTGGAAAAATATTAACGTAAACATTCACAATATTCTATCTGCACAAAATTAGTAAGTAAAACTTCAATCAATTAGATAAATGTTTCGATAACTGTGACAACAAATATTATAGTTTTACTTCATTACACTTGCTTCATCCATTAGAATTTGTATTTAGAGCTAATACCAATGCTCTTATTTCTTCAAACTTCTACAAAAATAAAAATATATATATATTCATTTATTCATATATTCCCACAGAAAGATTAGTATGGTTCTTGTTTTACCTTTCCACATAGGCTTGCAATAGATTTTAATACATATTTTGAACATTTACAGTATTTTGGTGTTAAGAAGGTAGCAAAAAAAAAAAGAAACAACTTCGAATTTAGATGTTCCAATTGTCTACCCTCTAGGACAAAAATATTACTGAACAATATATTTAAAGAGGGAATATATTCTAAGCTGGCAATTAACTGACATAATGAATAGTTTAAACTCTTTTTGTTTGTTTGTTAAGTTGGTGTTTATTATGTAAATTATTTTATGCCTAAAGACCATAGTTTTAAATAAATATTTTACCCACTTGGGAATCTGAAATCACTCAAGCCTTTAAAAAAACTAAATGAAATCATTACTTACTTAACGTACCTTCATAATTCCATAATAAATGTAAGATACATATTACTTAGGGACATATCACGCTAAAAATGTGGGTTTTGACATTCACGATGGTTGGATTACAAATGTAACTTTCGATTTATCAGTAAAGAAAACAACAAAAACCACTTAGTAAAATTATTAATAAGAATTCTCGTAGTACTGAAACGTACATATCTGTATGGATTAAATATTAGTCCGTACATTATGAAAGTGATTATTGGCTTATGTTTTCTGCTATCTTAAGTTTTTATATGGTTTCCAAAAGTTGGTCTAGAATCCATTTTTTATTTTTTTCTATTTAAACTTTGCTTGTTGTTTATGAATAAGAAAAAATATAGGCACGGAGTCAGTATTTTTATTATCCATAATTAATAAAAGTTGACGAGTAAAACTCTGTTTGTATTGTTAAATATGATGTCGATGCAATATTCTTAACCATTAAGAAACAGAATTACTAATTATAAACCCAAGTGTTCGTTAAACAGTAATAAAAATGCTGTCACTGAACAGAAAAATAAGATATTCTTATTTCTTGTCATTACAGAACATATATTTTTTCTAAGCTATGTTTTAAATGTCACGAGTTAGTTATTTGCTGGAGGAAGTGTTTCATTTCTTTGTTAGATAGTGACGATTAACAACTTTACTGTCATTCATTTATAGAGGGCCTGCCATGGCCAGGTGGTTAAAACACTCGACTCGTAATCCGAGGGGCGCGGGTTCAAATCTCCGTCGTACCAAACATGTTCGCCCTTTCAGGCATGGGGTGTTATAATGTTGCAGTCAATCCCCACTATTCGTTGGTAAAAGAATAGCCCAAGAGTTGGCGGTGGGTGATGATTACTAGCTGCCTTCCCTCTTCCCTATTAGTCTTATACTGCTAAATTAGGGACGGCTAGCGCAGATAGCCCTCGTGTAGCTTTGCGCGAAATTCAAAACAAACCAAAATCATTTATTCAGTAAATTAGGGTAGGTACAATTAGCAAGGCATTTCTGCTGAGAGGTTGTTTGTGAACGTAGGCTTACAATTTGTGTTAAATTGAAAATAGACTGTAGTAAACATTATATAAGAAAAAATAATTCGACTGATGAGTAGTCTGGAATTGCATTATTTTGAAAAATTAATCCAAAAGAACACAAACAAAGTTTAAAAATGTCACAACACTTATGTTAGAAGGGGGTTTACTTTGGTTAAATTTTAGCATGGCAACTCTATTACGAAGAAGACGGAAGCAGTTAACACAGTTAAAAGAGGGTAAAAATATTACAATAAAAATAAAAAGGGACAAAACGAAAATTAGAAGATGAGAAAGAGAATTAAAAATAAAGGTCAAGAAGAAAGTGGTAAAATATTAAAAACGACAGAAGAAATTTACTTAAAAGTAAAAACAAATCAAGAAAGAAACAGAAGAATAATAAAATATCAAAATAAATTTATAAAAAGTTAAAGATGAGACGAGGATTTAAAACAGGAATTGAAAGAAAGAAACATGATGTTTAAAGAAGAATTACTAACAAAACAATCTGATTGGTGACAAAAACAACGAAGCAGTTTGTGATGTAGAAAAAGATTAGCACAATAAAATGGAAGAAGTATTGCAAATCTGTAACGACATGTCAATAAAGTACAGAAAGACTGTAATAACAAACTCGTAGGAGTACTAAAAGAAATTACTGAAGCTGTAAAGAACATAAGTGACTGAATAAAACTGGAAAATTGCTAAATGCAAGCCTTAAACGAGACATACAACCTCTTTCTGCATACGCCCAAGAAATCCAATATGAACACCACCTGCTATAAGATATTGACTAGAGTAATTTATTTGATTTCCAACTGACAACTGTTTCATCAGGACTAATCTATCTATGTCACCACCAAATGCAGTTCCAAACTACGGGTAAACAACACTGCAAGGACTATGATGGAAAAGTACCATGGAAAACATTACAGGCTCAATTCAGAATAATTTTCAAAATGAGTACATGGAATAATGAACAACAAGCTATTGATCGTGCAGCTCATTTAAAAGGGCCAGCTTTAATGACATAACTCATAACAATAACAACTGTTATCCTATAGTTACAGAGTGGCATACATAAAGAAAGTACCCAAAGCAAATTTCTGGATTAGGATATAGAAAAAAGAAGAATTATTAACTGAATTTCTTGAAATCTTTCAAGGTTTTCCAAATTATCTTACGAGGATGCTCCTACTGAACTGGTGGCTTTATGGGCATGTGGTCATCTTATAGATGTATAACGGATGAAGATGTGAGAATTAGATTGAAGTAAAGCAGAAGTACATTTTAAAGGAAGATCTCCAGTTCGAAGTGGAACTTGAGTCTATTAAAGTCAGTAATAAATAACTAAAAGTACCATGTGGAAATTACAGGATCATCTGATGCAGTAGTATTTAGACACAATTCTCTCTTCTGATAGTCCAGGAAAATTGAGAGAACTAGCTAGATATTTAGTTATAGATAATAAAGGAAATAAAATAAGTCAATAAATTTCACTTTAAAAGGCAAATTACAAAAAAGTAGATTAAAGCCTTTATAGAATAAGAATTATTCCTCGTGAATACTAGAAATAAGACACTGTGAGAGATGTGGCCATTACAGCCAATATTGTAAATAATCAACATGTCAGTAAGTGAAGGATATGAATCGATAAGTAACTAGATCAAAAGAACAGCCCCCTGCTAGTATAGCAGTAAGTCTACAGATTTACAACGCTAAAATCAGGGAGTTTGATTCCCCTCGGTGGACTCTGCTGATAGCCCGATGTGGCTTTGCTGTAAGAAAATACATACATACACACACACACTCAAAAGAACCATAACATAATATAATACTTAGAGACAACAAGAGACCTGTTGGTCCATGTCGGCTATCCTATTCTCTAAGCCAGATTATAATTATTAAAAAATTAAAGGCAGTCCTTATCATTAATATATCTATCAAGATTTCTTCAAAACTCACTCAAATTTATTGCCTCCTCAACATCCGAAAGTAACCTATTCCATTGGCCAACCTCCCTGTTTGAAAAATAAAGTTTTCTTAGCTGAAGACGGTTTCTAGTTTGTCTAAATCTATATTTCTGCTCATAGTTCTATAATTCTCGTTTTAAATATAAGAAGTGTTGAAACATAACATTATTAATTTCTTTTACAACCTTAAACGCTTCAATCAGATTCCCTCTAACTCTTCTTTTTTTTAAGAAAAAAATTTAGGATATTAATTTCTCCTTATATGACAAACCTTCCATCCCAGACATCACTGCAGTAACCCTTCTCGGAATAACTTCCAACAAATCAATGTCTTTCCTAAGATAAGGAGCCCAAGAGTGAATACAGTACTCAAAATGTAACCTAACCAATGGCCTACACAATGAAATTATAACCCCTTTGGACTTGTATTAAGTATTTCTGTAGATTAAACCTAAAATCCTATATGCCCTACTACTAGCAACACCATGCTGCTAGGATGGCTTCAAGAACAGATTAACGATTGCACCAAGATCCATTTCTTTCATGACACACTTAAGGCTATTCCCAACCAAATTATACTTATAATTCAAATTATAATAACCAACTTGCAATATATTACATTTATCATAATTAAAACCTATCTACCATTTAGTTCTCAAATCACTAAATAATCTAAACCCTATCAAATAAATAGTATTTATTGACTATTTCTTCATCTATGTTAATAATGTAGATAACAAAAAGCTATGGACCTAAGACTGGGCCATGAGGTACACCTCTTGCAACATTAATCCAGTATGATTGAACTCCATTTATAACAACTCTCTGCTTTCTCCCGTAAACCTGCTTTTTTATCCAATTAGTTAATTTATCCTCCACAGTTATAGCGATAAGTTTCTTTAAAAGTCTCTTATGTGTCACTTTATCAAATGCTTTCTGAAAATCCAGATATACCAAATCCATACCCTCACCATCATATTCACATGCAGTAACATTTTTCAAAGTATGTCAAAAAATTTGTAAGATAAAATTTTTCCTTACTGTATCGATGTTGACTAGCCGATAGAATTCTAAACTTTGTTAAATAACGTTGCAAAGTATCTTTTATTAGATTTTCCAAAACATTTCCCATAACCCATGTAAGACTAATAAACATATTATTACTGGAATAACTTATATTACCTCCCTTTAAAATAAGAGTGAAATTAGCTAATCTCCAATCTGTTGGTACTTATCCACTATTCAAGGACTTACAAAAAATTGTGGCAAGTGGCTCATATATTCAATCCTTGACCTCTATTTAAAACACTCGGTGAAGCCTTATCTGGCCCAGGAACCTTACCATTTTTAAACTTCTCAATTTTGTTTTGATAAGCTCAGAATTTATGCAATTGCTTGTTCAACTTTCCGTGATGACAAAAAACACACAAAAAACTTGAAGTAAAACTGTATTTTCAAGACGGCTGATATGGGTATTAAACTTTAATTTAAATAAAGTACAGAATAACGTTTCGATCTTTCTAGTTCATTTTCAGGTCTCTTTGTAAACTTGAAGATGACCTAAGAAGGTCGAAACATTGTTCTGTACTTTAATTAAAGTGCTAATACCGATACCCTCAACATGTTTTTTACTTGGAGCTATCTTTTTTTTTCTGCACAGAATATATTTGTTTTGAATAGTGAAAAATGTTTTTGTAACTTTTTCTTCCACACTTGCTCAGTGCTTTTAAATAACTCAGCTGCCCAGTTCATAACAGATAATTCTTGTTGCATTCCTTCAAAATTTGTAATAAAAACGTCGTTATTCCTGATTTCTATATGCAACAAAACATCATACCTAACACAGCAATGATCAGTTGTACCTAGGTGTTCCTCAACTTCCATCCTCTCAACCATTTCTGTTAAAAATAAGTATCTATAATAACATCATTTCTAGTAGGTTCCTTGATCAGTTGGTGAATAAATCAATCTTGAACAGTTTACATAAACTTTTCTCCTTCGTGGTTTAACTCTAACATTTCCCAATATTATATTTGACTCTAGCATTTCCCAGTATTATATTTGACTCTAGCATTTCCCAGTATTATATTTGACTCTAACATTTCCCAATATTATACTCCATGACTTTAATCAATTAGATTATCTCTGAAGTCAGTATCCAACAGAAACAGAGAAGTCTTTTTTTTCTCAGATAAGCCAGTACTGAAACTTCTACCAAACAAAAATACTTGAATGACTTAAATTCATGGTCACCATTATCATGCACCTGAAATGTATTTTGGCTTTAGTTAGAGCAAATAATGATGCAGCAGTATAGGAGAAATTATTAACTTCTTAAGTACAGCACCAAACTATAAATCTCTTACTTATGAAGAGTTGAAGCAAGTCTATTATCATTGTGATACTCATAGGGTTTGTTTGTTTGTTTGTTTGTTTTGGAATTTCGCACAAAGCTACTCGAGGGCTATCTGTGCTAGCTGTCCCTAATTTAGCAGTGTAAGACTAGAGGGAAGGCAGCTAGTCATCATAGGGTTGGAGAACAGTTATATCTTAACACTAGTTTCCATATGAATGCATATGTAAATATTTTTTGGTTTGAATTTCAAGCCCACTTATCTAATCCATTGAAAGGTCATTTCCATTGTAGGTCTCTTGGATGAAACAATAGAGCTGACCATATTGAAATAGAAAATAAGGATATTTCTGTGGATTGGAAGAAGGGCGGAAACTAGTTATCATTGTAAATGACTGAGTGATGGACTTATATACTGCCATCGTCTATTGGGTTTCATAAGATTAACTACATTCCACATAAATATGTCTTTTTCGGTTATTATGCACTTCTGTTCACCAAATAAAGTTAATTTGCTACATAAGTAACAACAATTCGCTAACTTAAAGTGGACAAATAGCTTGGCCTTTTTGAGAGAGAGAATTTTTAGATCGCCTACCCTACTGGATCATTAGGTCGTTTTGCAATGCTACCAGTTAGTTAGTTGTGATTTAGTCCTGTCAACTGCCAGGGTCATTAAGGCTGTCATCGCTTCGCTTCTTCTGTATTAGTATTTGGGTATGTTAATTTTTGAATACCCAGGAGGGTCAGGTGCACGAGACCTCTTCCTCCATCCCTAACTTTAATGTCGTCTACTCTTTGGAGTGTGTTATTGGGTAGAACTTTGGGCCAGAGTATTATTTAAAGTTTTTTTTCAATATTTCTATTCGTTTTCTTGTGTTTTTTTTCTTCACTTGTATATAATCTTTTTTGTAATTAAAAAAATAAATAAAATAAAAATAAATAAATAAATAAATAAAAATAAAGAAAGGTACAATAAAATAAAACTAGTTTTAAGCATCTAGTGCATGGTGGCCAGCTTGATTTATATTTCTTAAATATATATTTATAGGAGAGAGGTATTTAGGACTATGTTCATCATGCACATAGTATCTGTCGAGAAACAGTTCTAAAGTGCACTATTCCTAGGCTTAATCTCCAGTATTGGACTGTCTTCTGCAAAAATGTGTACTTCTTGCAAAAATAAAACTCACTGGCGTTACCAAATACTAAAATGCCTTGTTGGTATTCACTAGATAATTTCCTTCTTTTTTTGAATTTCACATATTAGAGACAGCTAGCTTATGTAACCTGCCTCGTTTATAAATTTATATTAAGAACTTTTAAAACAATGTAAGTTTAATGCACAACGGATTAACAACTTTACAGATTTTGGTAGATAATAATTAATGTAAGAAATTTTAGTCCACCTTCACTATAGCGGTCAGTCTATTTCTAGATGAAAACTTAACATTTGATAACGCCCACCAGTGGCTCACCGGTACGTCTGCAGGCTTACAACGATAAGAATCGAGTTTCAATACCCGTGATGGACGGGACACAAGCATCATCCAACCAGCATATGATGACCAGTTAAGCTCATATAGCCGAGAGCTATTTTACATATTTTAAACTATATTGTACATTAAAATAAAAAAACAAGTTGTTATTATGGTATAAATATATTATTTATCCCAGTTTAAAGTCTTCACTGAAACAGTACTGCTGAAACACTTTAATATTTAATAAGTAGACTGTTGTTCCAGTAACAAAAAAACACACCAAAATACAATGTACCTTTTATTTTTGGCATTATTATTTTTTGCACTAATTTAATATATTAGGGCAGTGCTTCCCAACCTTTTCGAATCTAGGTACACTTACTTTAGTAAAAATTTTGTGTGGCATAAACCTGTCCTTCCAAACATCTTTTGAAATCTCTGCCCAGCACAAGACTTATTAACCATGTGAGCTACAAAGTCATTAGACCAGTGGTTCTTAACCTGAGTTCAGTCGAACCCCAGGGGTTCGGTGAGTCAGTCTCAGGAGTTCGGCAGAGTTCAAGACACACACACTGTGTGTGTGTCCGTTCCGTTCACCCTACTCGTATGATTCGTGATGTCATGCTCCACTTGGCCATCATTAGCTGCGGCTGATCACGTCAAATCACTTAGCCTTAATATCTGTGCTGCAGGGAACTTCGTGCGCTTAGCTGTCGACTTGTAACAAGTAATCGTGCGTTATTTGTGATTTTTTTCCTAATCTTTCAATCCCTTCATACTAACTATGTCGAGCAAAAACAGAAAGTGGTCGGACGAATATGGATTCACGTGTATAAGGGAAAATGATGGGAGTCAGCGTCCTCAATGCATGATTTGCAATGGAAAGTTGAGCAATTCTAGTCTAGCACCGGCAAAACTAAGAGAACACTCCCTAAAGCTGCATGGAGATGGGAAATACAAGAGCACAACGCTTGCTGAATTCAAGGTAAAGAGAGCCAGGTTCGATGAAAAGGCCACTTTGCCTGTTCTCGGCTTTGTACCCATCGACAAACCGATCCTCACAGCATCGTACGAAGTTGCGTACTTGATCGCAAAGCAGGGCAAACCACACACCATTGGTGAAGCACTCGTAAAACCAGCTGCGTTGAAGATGGGGAATATAATGCTGGGAAAAGCTGCTGAAAATAAGTTATCCCAAATTCCTCTTTCAAATGACACCATCAGAGGCAGATGGTAATGAAATGAGCTCTGAATTCGAGGTACTTCTGTACCATTTAAGCCAACTTATTTTATTCGTGCGATATGTGAAGAACGACGAGATAAAAGAAGATTTTTTTATTTTGTAAGCCTCTCACAACAACAACTAAGGCAGCCGACGTGAAGAAACTTGTGAATGTCTTCTTCGGAGACTACGATCTTTCGTAGGATATGGTTTCTGCAGTTTGTTCGGACGGAGCTCCAGTCATTCTGGTACGAAACTCTGGTTTTGGTGCACTGGTGAAAGCCGATGTACCTCACATCATTGTAACGCACTGTGTTCTGCACAGGCATGCGTTGGCAACAAAAACCTTGCCTTCAAAACTGGCAGAAGTATTAAAAATTGTAGTGGAATGTGTGAACTTTGTGCGAAATAGTGCCCTGAAGCACCGCATCTTCAAAGAGCTGTGTAATGAAATGGGCTCTGAATTCGAGGTACTTCTGTACCATTCTAACGTTCGTTGGTTATCCCGGGGAAAGGTGCTGAATCGTGTTTTTGCTATGTATGTGGAACTAGCCCTGTTTTTACGAGAGCACCAACATTGTCATGCAGATTGCTTCGAAAAATCTGAGTTCATTCTCACTTTGGCGTACGTAGCCGATATCTTCAATGCTCTCAATCAGCAGATGCAGGGCGGTGGAGTCAACATCATCGAAGTGAAAGAAAACCTGAAGGCTTTTCAAAAAAAGCTACTGTCATGGAAACGACGAACAGAGAATGATAACTTCGCAAACCTTCCCCCTGCTGGACGACTGTGTAAGTAAGATCGAAGATGTGTCTGAGATCGGAGACATCTCTGTGCCCGGGGAACTGAAGCAAGCAATTGCTATGCACTTAGATGAGCTCGCAAAGTCTCTCGACGGATACTTCCCCATCGGGCCCGGCATGGCCAAGCGTGTTAAGGCGTGCGACTCGTAATCTGAGGCTTGCGGGTTTGCATCCCCGTTGCGCCAAACATGCTCGCCCTTTCAGCCGTGGGGTCGTTATAATGTGTTGATCAATCCCACTATTCGTTGGTGAAAGAGTAGCCCAAGAGTTGGCGGTGGGTGATGATGACTAGCTACCTTCCCTCTAGTCTTACACTGTTAACTTAGGGACGGCTAGCACAGATAGCTCTCGAGTAGCTTTGTGCGAAATTCAAAAACAAAATAAAACAAAACTTCCCCATATCCAGTATGGGTGAGACAGCCGTTCACGTTTAGTATTGCGACAACAGATGTCAATGATGAATACCTCGACAAAATCATTGAACTTTAACAGAGCCAGGTTCAACAGCAACTTTTCAGAACAACAACGCTCTCAACGTTTTGATGTCACCAAATCGTAACGTACCCTCTTATTGCTGAGAAAGCCCTTGAGATACTCATGCCGTTTGTTACAACGTTTCTTTGCGAGCAATCCTTTTCGAGGATGGTAGACATAAAAACGAAGAAAAGGAACAGACTTTGTTGCGAAAACGATATGAGAGTGGCACTTACTAAAGTGAAGCCACGCATTTCTGAACTTGTCTCTGAAAGGCAACAACAAAAGTCACATTGATTTGCAGTAAATATTCATTGAGTTATGTTTTTGTTTTTATGTGAAATTAATGTGTTTTTTTGTTTTCTTCTTTGAACACAGTGATATTGTGTGCAACTGATGCATGGTTCATTTTGTGCACTAATAAAATATCTATTTATGTTTTGAATTTGAAAAAAAATCATATTTTATTTTTCAAATTACGAAGGGTTCAGGAATGCAAGTACGAAACGTTCGGGGTTCAGTACCTCCAAACAAGGTTGAGAACCACTTCATTAGACCGTAGCATGACGTAACGTCTCACGAGGTACATCGTAAGATCAGCAAAACAGAATATATTTTGGTTTCGTTCACAAAACTAATTTATATAAATTTACTTTTTTCTCGTATGACTTTTATACAATTCCGCGATACGCGTGCTTGTCTGACAGCACATCAGTTAGAAAACATTGCACTAGAATTGTATCAGCAAGCTATTACAGTGTAACTAGAACAGTTATTTTGTTGTTTTGATTTTAAGTTAAATTTACGTATGCAAAGCAACGTAAATAAATCATGTTTGCTTGATTCTACTTAACGCTACTGCTTTGCTTTTAACAAATGTTAGTTTATGTATATGCGGTTCGATATATTAACGGATACAATTGAATGCGAAGTAGTTTTAAATATGACACCACGCCTCTTCAGTATAAATTTATATTAATAATCCGCGTGTTGAAAATGTTATAACATATAAAACACACATTATTCACAGTATCCACTGATGACAAGTCATTTCGACCAACAAATAACAGGTATCATTGAGGCCTGCTGGCGTACGACAGCAAGGTGGCTGTCATTCATTAATATTTAAACAAATTATTAATTAAACAAGAATTTATTAATATTTAAAGAAATTATTAATTAAATAAAAAATAATATTTAATCAAAAATAATTTTTCCGCCTTAAACGGGTTCTAATCCTACTTGTTCATAGATGAGGTAGGTGAAAGATAGTTTTCTGTCCGCATTACGCAGATTCCACGATATAGAGGGCATTTTATAAGAAAAATCTTAAGATAATTCTGCAAAATTTTGATATTTCTGGCTTGTATACGTTTCCGCCTTTTGTAGTTTCCGGCTTAGACAGGTTTTACTGTATAACAAACATCAGAAAAAATTGATTACGGTTCACTGAGTCGCTGTCATAGTCTACTTCAAGATTACCCACATGGTTTTCAATTAATAATCTCAGAAGGTCTGGTAATCATATGTTTGTTTACTGAAAAGACGTGGCTTATGGAACATTAGCTTCTGTTGCTCCTTCAGTGATGTCGAGAAAACCCACTTGTAGAGAAATATATATGCAAAAACGGCTCGTTTGGGTTGAGAAAATATTTTACATAGAAGAGCGAACAACGTTTCGACCTTCTTCGGTCATCGTCAGGTTCACAAAGAAAGAGGTAATTGACCGGAAGCTGACCACATGTTTGAAAGGGGTTGTGTAACTGAGTGTCAGAATGTAGAGGGCGGTGTTAGATGTTTGAATATATAATTTTATTTATTTATTATATTAATATAGGTATAAAGGCGTTCCTTTATATTGGTTTATTTTGGGTTTAAGTTGTTGTATAAGTAAGGCTTCTTTAAAACAGAAATCCACCGAAAAATCACCCATACTGGACTATACATTCCTTGGGACTCAGCACATGAAACAAAACAAAAACTCAACATACTAAGAAACCAAATAAACACAGCTATAAAACTATGCTCACCAGATAAAATTAACGATGAATTAGACAAAATAAAACAATACTTCATCAACATCAATAAGTTTCCTCCACAAACCGTAGAAAACATTATACGCACACACCTAGACAGAAAGCAAAATCAACCAACAAAAGTAAATGTATCTCACGAATCAAAAAATCACGAAACCATATACTGCTGTATACCGTATATTCCTGACATCAGCAAACAAATAACCAACATTTGGAACAAACTAGTAACAAAATATGACATTCCAGTTAATACCAAATTTATTGAAAAAACAGGCACAAAACTGAGGTCTATACTATGTAAAAACTACACTGACAAACACCACACCAACATTATTTATAAAATACAATGTGATAACTGCCACGACTTCTATATTGAGAAACAAGTAGAAAAATGGAAACCAGATTCAAAGAACATAAAAAGTCACCTTCACACGTTTTCGAACACTGCAAGTCAAATAAACACAACCACAGAAAACACTCAAATACTAAATATATATATATATATATATATATATTTCCATATACATTTCTGTTGCTCCTTCTTTACACATTGTGCCAATACCATTCCAGGTGGTGTTTTAGTAGCTGTTTGTCTATAACACTATGTAACAAAATTTTTACTTCTTCTTGTTCCTGGGCAGAAAGTGTTATTTCCCAATTGCTTATGCCTAAAGTAAATGTGAAAGATCTATTTTTCTCTTCAAACTTTGCTTTTGTGACTTGGGTAATGAAATTTTCAAATTTACCTATTTTCCAAAACATTCTACTGCTGAGTAGTTGATAGAGTATTTTTTCGAACTTACAAGAATTTTCTGGAAAGTTGTAGAACTTCACTCGTCAAGATGGGCTCTGTTTTTGCCACAATGTATCCCGTCTGTGCGAGGCAACTGGAATTATCTGTAATCCGAACGAATGGCGCCTCTTCATCCAGAAGTGGCCCGGCATGGCCAAGCGTGTTAAGGCATGCGACTCGTAATCTGAGGGTTGCGGGTTCGCATCCCAGTCGCGCCAAACATGCTCCCCTCTCAGCCGTGGGGGCGTTATAATGTTACGATCAATCCCACTTTTCGTTGGTAAAAGAGTAGCCCAAGAGTTGGCAGTGGGTGGTGATGACTAGGTTCCTTCCCTCTAGTCTTACACTGCTAAATTAGGGACGGCTAACACAGATAGCCCTCGAGTAGCTTTGTGCGAAATTCAAAAACAAACAAACAAATCATCCAGAAGCCTCAAAGCTGTGCTGCTCCATAATTGGAATAAGTATCCGTCTCTTCCCCTGGCTCATTCGGTGCACCTCAAACAAGAATACAACAGCTTCAAGACCTTGCATACTGCCTTGAAGTATGATGAGTATGGCTAGGAGGTTATTGGAGACTTCAAAATGTTAGCATTCCTGATGGGTCTCCAAGGTAGCTTTACCAAGTTTCCCTGTAATCTTTGCCTTTGAGACAGCAGGGACACCGCAGCGCACTAAAACAGGAAACACTGGACACAATGGACCGAGTTCTCTGTGGAGAGGCACAATGTCAAGTGTGAGCCACTAGCGGACCTTCAGAAGGTGTTGTTCCCACCATTGCACATAAAATTGGGTCTTATGAAACAAATTGTCACAGCTCTTGATAAGACGTCTGCAGCCTTCAAGTAACTTCGAGACTTCTTCTCTATGCTGTCTGAGGCAAAGGTCAAACCTGGTGTCTTCGTTGGACCACAAATAAAGAAGATCCTGGAGTGCACAGAATTTCCCAATAAGCTCAGTAGGAAGAAAAAAAAAGCTTGGGGCAGCTTTGTCGCAGTGGTTCGGGGCTTCTTGGACAATCACAAGACCGAAAGTTATGTGGAACTGGTTAAGACTCTGGTGAAGAACTACTGCAAAATGGGCTGCAAGATGTTCCTGAAAGTCCATATCTTTGACGCTCATCTTGATAAATTCAAAGATAAAGTGGGAAGATACTCAGAGGAGCAAGGCGGGTGCTTCCACCAAGGTATACTAGACGTGGAACGCGCCTACCAAGGAGTGCATAACGAAAACATGATGAGAGACTATATTTGGGGGCTGATACGTAAAAGTGATTTACATTACAGTCGCAAATCTCGAAAAAGTACTCACTTCTAAACATTTTTGTTCATTTTTGTATAACTTTAGTATAAATACATGTAAATCTTGATTCATATGTTGTTTTATTTAGACCTTATGTAAATGAAAATGTGCAAATTTGCCCGTTTTTACATAGAAAATAGGTTAATTTCTAAATTTCATTATGCAGGTAATAAAAGCAAAGTTTGAAGGGAATAGTGGCCATTTTCTGTACTTTTACAACATAAGCAATTAAGAAATAACGCATACTATCCAGGAACAAAATTTGTGTTACATAGTGTAATTTGGAAAGCATTAATGAAACGAGCTTTGTAACCAGGCAGGTATCAACAGTACACACTATCCATCGTACTGGCACTAAAATAAAAAATTGAATAATAAAGTAAGGAAATTATCAGACAATACTTGGTCATTAGCAGTAGTAACTGTGAAAGTAATTCAATATATTTTAAATAGGAAGTAATTGAAATTTCTTTTTTGGAGATTTTTTTTTATTTTGATGGAATAACGTAGTTTTGTCTGTAAGACTTTGCTATTGTGTGGATCTTACTAGATTCGCTGAAGTGTTATTGCTGAGGAGATCTAAGTTGCAACATTGGAAGATGGGATTTGTACTAAAAAGTAAAATGTTTGGTACCCCCAATACAATTTGTATCACATTTTTTTCTAGTACCTCAAAACAACAAGAACAAACAAACAAAAACAAGACATATTCGACATTGACCTTATTGTTTGACAGATGTTTGTTTTCTGACTGAGTTTTTATTCATTAATTTTCTTTGTTCTTCTCCAAACAATTAAATCTGTAGTTCAAGACGTCTCGTTCAGTTTTCAGTGGCCAGATCAAAATGTCTTACACGGTTCTCTCAATTTTAGGTGAGAAAAACCACATCCAGGGTAAAATCTCTTTGATTCAATTGTAGTTCATTTGTAATTTGCAAAGAAAAATAGAATAAAAACCGTTAATATTTACATTTCCTATCAAAGAAGAGATGTTGCACTGATATTATTTGAAGTTTGTTTCTCGCATGAAACATCAGCCCGGCATGGTCAGGTAATTAAGACACTCGACTCGTAATCCGAGGGTCGCGAGTTCGAATCACAGTCACACCAAACATGCTCGCCCTTTCAGCCGTGGGGGCGTTATAAAGTTACGGTCAATCCCACTAGTCGTTGGGAAAAGAGTAGCCCAAGAGTTGGCAGTGAGTTGTGATAACTAGCTACCTTCCATCTTGTCTTACACTACTAACTTAGGCACGGCTAGCGCAGATAGCCCTCGTGTAGCTTTGCACGAAATTGAAAACAAACCTAACAATATTCTCTGTCGTAATGAAATTATATTTAATAAATTATCTCTTCTTTTATAAAAGTAAAAGTTCTTTTATTTAAGCGAGTTATTTGAAGATAATAAGCTTAGCTTAATAAACAATAATATTCAATAAATAAGAATTTCGTAATATTTTGACGTCATTACCGCACTCTCTAAGCCTAATACAATTTACATGTCTCGTCACTGTAATATTTTACCGTTACTACCACACTTTCTGAGCTTAATAATAAGACTTACTTTATGTCTTGTCACAGAGGAAGGTCGAGATTACTTCCAAACAAACATAATTTAATTCAAAAACATTTTCAGGAAAGTCTAATGAAACTATAAAACATTCACACGTCTGTAGTTCATTCCCAAGATCTCGAAGCTTTCCACTTCATTACATTGTTTTTTATGTACGGCTTAAATTTCATCACTTTCCCACTTGAAACGTATATCACTTTTGCTCAGTTTTGATTACTTAAATAGTTTATAAATTTCTTTTTACAATGGTATTATCGAAAGATAATTTTTATAACTATTTGTTCAATTATCTGTTGTGAGGCTATACAATAATGAGAAACAAAAGACCGTATTAATAAAATTCAAAGAAAAAGAAGGAATATTAGATGAGAAACAAAACCTTGGCATTATAGTTCTAGAGGGATGATAGTGTCTTAGTATATATCATACAAACCTTATGCAGGAAAAAAAAATTATATACGGGGATTATTTACTGTCAAGGCTCATTGACACTTTATAAAAAAATGTAAATTTGATTTTTCAGTTTATATGTTGAATTACATTGAATGAGTGTTACAAAATGACAATAAGTGTTACAAAATGACAATTCTGAAATACGTTCGAGTGAAATGTTGATGAAATTCAATATATTTAGATTTACTATTGTTAGTTCATTTTCGAAATATTATATGCATTCGACACCTGGAGAAGTTTCTCATGAGCCGAGAATAATTTTAACAAATAAGAAAGTTTTGACTCTACGAAGAAGTGGTATAAAAGAAGCATATGGAATTCTGCTAGTTTGCTAATGGCTCCAGTCTTATGGTGTAGTATTCTGAGTTACACCGATTTCTTCTAAGTGTAAACAAGTAGGTTTTACAGAATAACTGGAGGTTAGAAAAATGTGCTGTGAGATAAATCTCAATTCTCTGATTTTGCGTATCAAGAGTGAAAGAGACGAGACATGGAATATTACTTAATGAAAGAATCTTTGTTCAATGCAAAACAAACAATAAAATATGGACGAGCACAAAAAGAGCATTTATATTAAATATAAAAAAGATTATTACATTGAAAACAAAATAGGAGAGATTACAACCTTAGTGTATCATCTAACCTGCCTGTAAAAAAAAACAACAAAACAAAAACAAAAAACGAAAATCCCTATTCACTTCTAATAGTTAGTTCAAATTTATAGAAATCTTTTGTCACAAGTGAAAGGCTCAGAACAATAGATAGCGTGAGAGAAAAGAACTTGAATTATACGATTGACGTTTTGTGTTGAAACTACCCATACCTGAATGCATTAAAATTTGAGTATTTAATATTAAACAAGAGTGGGTGGGAAAAATCTACGATATATGTTACATAGTTACTTTCTCACAAGAAGATAAAATTCTAATTTCCTGTCACATTCTTTCCTCGATAAAGAAGGGTATTATTCCAGAACTGTTGTGAAAGCAAAAGAAGCAGCGGATCATGCTATAATATTCTTCATAGCATCAGTTCTATATAACTGGAACATGATCATACAAAAACAAGACTATTAGCCACTTTATGCTCAGCCGTTTCTAATGTGTTTACTAGATATTTGTAGAGGCAATTGTCACTTTATGTACTTTTTTAAAAACAATTTTAAGCTCCAAGTCTTTATTCTCAATACATTACTAAAATTACCTACAGCTATCAATGCTTTAGTATATTAGATATAGATAAATACACAAATAAAATAATTGACTCAGTAATATTAAGTGCTAGAATAAGGCCTCGGTTGTGCTATTCAAAATATTTGTAACCAGAAACATTAACATCTGCGAAACACTGGACACTCACTTCATATGTGGCCCGCCATGGCCACGTGGTTAAGACACTCGACTAGTAATCTGAGGGTAGCGGGTTCGAATCTCCATTACCCAAACATGCTTGCCCTATCAGCCGTGAAGGCGTTATAGCGTAGCAGTCAATCCCACTATTCGTTGGTAAAAAAGCAGCCGAAGAGTTGGCGGTTGCTGTTGATGACTTTCCCTCTAGTCTTACACTGCTAAATTAGGGACGGCTAGTGCAGATAGCCCTAGTGTAGCCTTTAGCGAAATTCAAAACAAAGGGACATACAAATAGTTCATATGTTTAATTGAGATTTCTCTTTGTGATTGGTTTAAATAATGATAACAACTTTGTTTTATTCAGATTTCTCTTTGTAATTGGTTTAAATAATTATAACAACTTTGTTTTATTCAGATTTCTCTTTGTGATTGGTTTAAATAATAATAACAACTTTGTTTTGTTTAGATTTCTCTTTGTGATTGGTTTAAATAATGATAACAACTTTGTTTTATTCAGATTTCTCTTTGTAATTGGTTTAAATAATTATACCAACTTTGTTTTATTCAGATTTCTCTTTGTGATTGGTTTAAATAATGATAACACCTTTGTTTAAAAGCATATTATAATTCTAATCTCCACAAATACTTCCTAGATTGCTATATTATCAAGTAATCTATATTAACAGAAAAAAGAATACCAAAGTTTTGTCTCCTATGTTTCCATATATAACCAACATTTCAAAAAAATTAAAGCCAACTTAAAAATCCTCTGCTGAATAATTTGGCAACTCGTTTTGCCGGTCGCAGGTTTGACTTCTTGTTACCAAAAATGGTAGCTCTAAAAGAAATAGAAACTAATCGTGGTAGGAATTTTGTTTGAAGGAAGACAAAAACAACACAATTCTTTCTTGCTCTTCTCAACACAAAGGCTCGAAAACAACTGTTGTTCCCCTTCAGACACGTACGTAAAATTAATTGACTACTTTTGCCAGAATCATGGCCGGATAAGACATGAGGATCTTCTTTTCCAAAGATTGATAATGTGCAGAAGGGAAGATTAATGTCGGCGATTTGCACAAGTGTAGTTCTGGAATGAAGAGACCAAAGCATGCATCCGGAATAACAAGTTCATATGTTACTATGACAATGGACTTATTTAGATATTAAGTTCAGGGTTCTTTGAAGTTTTTAAAATTATTTTTATTTTTATTTTTTTAAAATCTGAAAGGAATTTCATCGTTAAATGAACTTCATCGTACCGAATTAGATTGAGGACTCTTTTCAGAGGAGAATGAAACCATTGAGTCCAATGTCCAGATGCATTTTGTTGTGGGGGTAAACCGAAGCAAGCGAAGAAAACCCACTTTTACAGGAGAGACGTCGTATAACCTATATGTCATGTGCTCTTTCAAAAACAGTGGGGGCATTATAATGTTACGATTAATCCTATTATTCATTGATAAACAGGTATTCCAGGAGTTGTCGGTGGATTGTGTTGACTAGCGGTTTACCTTTGAGTCTCTCACTGCTAAATTAGGGAGGGCTAGCGCGGATAGCTTTCATGTAACTTTGGGCGAAATTAATGAAACCAAAATAAATTACATTAATCTTTGGATATCATTTTCAGTCGTTTTATTTTTATTTTGTATAAAGACACAAAAATAGAAATCGTAATAAAGACCACATAGAACAAAGAAACATTGGCTCTTTTTATGCCCTCGGCTGACTTGATGCAAATTAACAATACCGTTAACAAAAACAACAACGAAAATAAACTCTGGAATATTGGTTTCAATAATCGGTTAAAAATACATTTATTCCACTCCCGTCTCCTAGCAACTTATAGTGTATTTCTTATTATGAAATCATTATTTGTTGATATTTTTCTTACAGTTTATTATTTCCTATACTGATAGTGAAACAATGTATTTCCCTGCTGTTATAAGATCACTGTTGTAATCCATATTTTAATGTAGATATTTGTTGCTAGAGGGAATATATTATAAAGTTACCTAGATATTTCATGAATGTTAATAATCTAGAATTTTTGTGGTATGTAGTAAGAAGGAATACGTTGCAAGTATTAGTAAGCATTCAGTGAGTCAATGATTGAATCAGTTCAGTGTCATTCGTGATGACGAAAAACCCACTTGTCTCTCAAGACGGCTGGTCTGTGTATTGAAACTTTTATTAAAATAAAGTAAAGGTGAAAGTTTCGATCTTTTTAGGTCATCTTCAGGTTAACAAAGAGAGAGTTAACTTTTAGATGACCTAAGAATGTCGAAACGTTGTTCTCTACTTTATTCAGTTAGCGAGCTAAAAAGAGTAAAATCAGTTTGTTCGTTATTTATCGATTATAGATAGAGAGGAGATTTAACATTAACCAATAAGTTTATTTATAAGTTAGGCGTAGTATTACTCTCGTAATTTCTGCTCAAACGTTTGTGAGTTAGGCCTAGCAGTGAATGAAGTTTGTAGCAAAAGTCCAAGAACAAAGTAATTTGTTACCGTTAGGTTGACTGAACTTAGGATTATTTTTTATCAACTTATCCAAAAGAATTCGACCAATGACAGAACACGTTACAATGTAAGAATACATGGAAAACCAGAAGCAAACTATAAATTATCAGTGTCTATGACAATCGCAGGAAAATTTACTTTATTTTATTTCATATCTGAGCTCGGTTTCACAATTAGTCATAGAGCAGTAGTTACATTTACCTGCTGTTACAAAGGCTGATAACCCCATGCAATAAGTCCACGGGCTTACAACGCTAAAATCATGGGTTCGATTTCCCCATGTAATCAAATAATCAAATGCAGCCTCGTTCTAAAATAAATGAATAAACAAAAGCTGGCTGTAGTTTGCAAGAAATAGTTTACCGATTTATAGCTGCTCAACCAATATACACAAGAAAATGTGGTATGATATACACTGCTGGTCAAAATCCTAACGCCAATGAATATGAAGAAAAAATATGCATTTTGCGTTGTTAGACTCAACCACTTATTTGAGTAGAGCTTCGAAAGATGAAAATAAGAAAAGGGGAAATAAAAATAAAAACTTTTTTTAGCATTTAATAGGAAAAATGTGAACACTATGAAATTAGCCTAAATACTAGCTAGTCAAAAGCTTAAGACCACACTGAAACGAAACGTTAATCGATAAACACGTAACGGAATTTAGTCATTTGTGTTCAAGCATTAGCGTTGTTAACATCTCCCACTGGCAACTCCTACGTTACATTGGGTAAGAACATGGCAAAGACTAAAGAGTTGACAGAGTAGCAGAATTGTCGAGCTGAAAAAGTAAGGTCTCTCTCAACGTGCCATTGCTGGTGAGATTGGGGGTAATAAAACTACTGTTACAAATTTCTTAAAAGACCCTGATGGATAGGAAACGAGAATTTCAATGGTCGGTCCAAGAAAATATCGCCGGCCTTGAGCAGGAGGATTCGACGGGTTGTCCGTCAAGACACCATCCGATCGTCGAACCAGATTAAGGCTCTTACGGACGTAGAATGCAGCTTAAGAACAATAAGATGGCATCCACGAAAGAAAGGCTTTAAAAACCGTAAACGTCTTCAAAGGCCACGGCTCTTTCCACACCACGAAACATCTCGGTTAAACTTTGCTGAGAAGCACCAAACATGGGACGTAGAAAAGTGGAAGAAGGTTTTGTTTTCTGATGTGAAAAAATGTAACCTGGATGGTCCAGATGGCTTCCAGCGTTTCTGGCACGATAAGGATACCCCACCGGAGACATTTTCTACACGACACAGTGGATGAGGTTCCATCATGATCTGGGGTGCTTTCTTCTTCCATAGAACAATGGAGCTTCAGGTTATACAGAGGCGTTAAACAGACAGTAGTTGGCTACATTGGCATGTTGGAAAGAGCATCCTTATTGACTGAAGGCCCTCGCTTGTGAGGAAATGACTGGATCTTTCAGCAGGACAACATTGCAATCCACAATGCCCGCAGGGCAAAGGACTTTTTCATGGCGAACAAAGTGATTCTTGGACCATCCAGCGTGTTCGCCCGAACTGAACCCCATTAAAAATGTTTGGGGTGGATGGCAAGGGAAGTCTGTAAAAATGGACGTCAATTCCAAACAGTGCATGATCTTCGTGAAGCCATATTCACCACTTGGAATAACATTCCAGACAGCCTTCTGCAAACGCTTATATCGACAATGCCAAAGCGAATTTTATTCGCAATCACGGGCGTATAACTCACTACTGAGATATCTCGTTGGGCATTTCCTACCCTGTTTAGGACTTCGATTTTGGTATGGTCTTAAACTTTTGACCAGCTAGTATTTAGGCTAATTTCATAGTGTTCGCATTTTCCTTATTAAATGATAAAAAAAATTTATTTTTATTTTCCCTTTTCTTATTTTCATCTTTCGAAACTCAACTCAAATAAGTGGTTGAGTTTAACAACGCAAAATGCATATTTTTTATTTATGTTTATTGGCCTTAAGATTTTGGGTAGCAGTGTATATTTCATTAGGTAAAAACATGGCAAAGGCTAAAAATTTGACTGAGTTTGAACGTGGAAGAATTGTCGAACTGCAAAAGTGGTTGAGTCTAACAACGCAAATGCATATTTTTTCTTTATGTTCATTGGCCTTAAGATTTTGGCCAGCAGTGTGTGTGTGTATAAATATATATATATATAAAACTTAAATGAATATTTCTGACAAATAATTTCTTCTTCGTAGGGGCGATAGGTCATAAAAAGGTCATATACTGTATGAAGAATAGAGATAAATCATGAATCAAAGTAGTGGTTCATAATAGGGATCGCCCACTTTTTTATTGTTATTTAATATTGTTTCGCCAGCCTAAAGCAAAAATTTCTGTGAGTATTCCAATAAAATCTGGGCCACATTATTTAACACACTTTCGCACGTTGTTTAGGATACCTAGCTAATAACAGCGGCTGTACGACTACTCACACCCAATTCTTTTAATGTAGTCTGTGACTTATATGGAGCTTCATAACCCTCTGTTAATACATCCATACCTATATAGGTGCATGCAGGCCATAGATATAATTTAATATTTATATGACAGACATGACACGTGTACTATAACGATTATTATGTCATTGTTGCAGCTGTATTGATGTAATATATAATTTATTTATGCATACGGTTTCTACCCTTTCAGTCATGATGTTGCTGAGTGATCATAGTTTGTTTTTTTTAATATTCCATGACCAATTTTGTCTAGTAGCATCGGATTGACAATAATGGTAATTATAGTCAACACTGCATGATTGCAAATTTTGCAATCACTGCATATATAGTAGCCATCCTTGATGTTGACTATAAGCTTAGAGTGGCTAGCAGGAGATGATGACTCAAAGCGAAAGTGAGATAGAACTTTTGTAGCTAAATACTTAGCTTTAGATAAAATATGCAACATCAATGGCCCACCGAAATTTAGGGTCGTCAATGTGGAAGAGAGTCGGGGAAGTGTCATTACAGCAACTTCATCAGGAATGGAGTGTGGAAACGTATATTAATACAACCAGTTCACGACAGTTGATTAACACGTTTTCGATCCTTTAGAGTGTGCTTCGAATATATGTGCATACGTCTATACAACTTGTAAAGTTCATATTGCAATCTATATATATATATGGTTTTAAAACATAAAAAAACAACTATAAAGCCTGCACGTATACATATCGATTAAATACTAGTCAATACGCATTCCACGTATAACATTTATGCAGTTACAAAATTCATTCCATGCATCATACCAGTATAGTTAAGTAGTTACTCCAATCCAGTGTTTAGACTCCACATATAACTGCAGGGTATAAATATACCAACTATTTACATTTTACAAGCATAAACATATCATGTAGTATGTTTATATTGATGCATCAGAGCGAACATACATGCAGTACCACTATCAATGATAAATTTGTGGCTATAATACAGTCAGCACGAGGCCCGACATAGCCAGGTGGATAAGGTACTCGACTCGTAACTTGAGGGTCGCGGATTCAAATCCCCGTCACACCAAACATTGTTACCTTTTCTGTGTGGGGGCGTTATAATGTGACGGTTACCACTATTCGTTGGTAAAAGAATAGCCCAAGAGTTGGCGGTGGGTGGTGATTACTAGCTGCTTCCTATCTAGTCTTACACTGCTAAATTAGGGACGGCTAGCGCAGATAGCCCTCGTGTAGCTTTGCGCGAAATACAAAACAAACACAAACAGTCTACATGAAACCAATCGAAACTTTGCTATTGTTTCCCGACAGAACATAAAACAGATATTACGTATTTCATTGAACTATTTCAAATAGGACAGTATTGTTATTAAATAGATTTGTGTTTATAATGGACATTAAAAAGCAACACTATAAATAAATTGTTATTAAAAATTTAAATAGGAGAGAAAGGAATACTGAAAAATACAAAAACAAGAAAATAGCTGAAAGTGAATATCAGAAAGATAAACAAACAAGCTTAAGGTTTGAGACATTCCTTCCTCAAGCTACACATCCTATTTTGACTCCAGGTCTAAAAACTGTAATAACTAGGAGAGTCAAAATAGGATGTGTAGCTTGAGGAAGCAATGTCTCAAACCTTAAGCTTGTTTGTTTATCTTTCTGATATTCACTTTCAGCTATTTTCTTGTTTCTGTATTTTTTGAAGATCCATATTGCCCCTTTTTAAATTAACAATTTTTAATAATTTCGTGGATAATTTAATTTCGGGAGAAGTGAATTTAGGGCTCATTACAATCGAGAAGATAGCTATTGGCAATAGAGTTGCGAATTGATTCTAAGATAATCAGTGATATTGAGATCGCTCATTAAAGGAGATGATAACAATAACACACTGTTGGATAGATAGTTATAGACAGTTTTCTATGTAACTCGTGCTATATGTTACAGCTTACTAGCTGTACTTTGTAACTCTTATTGTTTTACCAGAATGATTTTAAAGCAGTGTATCTCGACTTGTGTTTACACTGAATGGAAAGATACACGCAACCATAACTGTGTAAATATGTAATGGCAAAGCCAGTAATCAATGAAATAACAAACACTTCCATAAGACTACATAACGGTACACAGTTAGTTTGAAAAGGCACGAGATTTTCTCACTCGTTACTGTGTCAGTAAGATACTGAAATACTACAATACATAAACAGCAGTATGTGACTCTATCGTCATAGAGCATAGCAGTAAGATATAACAAAGGCAAAGAGTCTTAGTTGTCATGGAGATGACCTTTATTGCATTCACCGACATGCTTTGCGCTGTTAATTCGTCACGTGAGCCACCTGAAAAATTTTAAAATCACGTTGGTTCTTCTAACTATAAGTACGAATATTTTCAAATTGGTAGAGTTCGATGAAAGAAAGGAGGTGAGTTTATTGCGCTTAACGATATAACTTTAACGAATCCGCGGAATTATCATAATTACAATCTTACAAATGCAAACAATTACTCGTGGTTATCACATGTAAACTAATATACGAACATTGCTTTGTATTATCTGTAAAATTATTCCAAAATGTGTTTTAATATTTAATGTTTACTACTGTTTATGTTTCACGATCACGCTTGCTAATGCTTACTAGCCATCTGAGCTGTTTCACGTTTAAAATTGTTGAATGATTCATATAATCACGTGCTTTTGTAATCATAAGATCACAAACTAGGGCAATATATTTAAGTTTCTGTTGGAAGGATTATTGCCCTTAATATCTATAACCACTTTAAGTATACGATATAATACCAATTAAATATCACATAAAGAGACTGTTTCAGACTTTGCAGTAGCTCCACTGTTAGGACTAGTACTAGATCTAGGACTAAGTTTGCTATAGATAACGAATGGCGGAGCTGGGTCGAGAGACTTAACCACCTGGACATGCCTGGACATACGGAACGGTATAAAATTCCAAATTCCTAAATAATCATTTTACTTTTTTTTATCTCCACATGCATTCTTAAACTCTGTTATGAATTAATAATCCGTAAAAGTGCTATAGTTGCTTTACTTATATGTTCTTCATACTGATTTTAAAAATATGTTTTTGACTTTTTGACTTGTAGTTTTCTTTACCTTTTTAAAATTGCCCTTGTCTTCATTACCTAGATTCGTTGTACATAATTTTGTTCTTGCAACTTTCAAGTGTTGGAATCTTTCTTGTTTGTTTGTTTTTTCGCGCGGGAATAGAATCCTTAAATAAAGCGATATGTATTTTAAAAAATCTTAAGATATTTTCCTAAGTGGTGATAACGTTATTTTTTAAAGTTAAAACTGAAGGATGACTGAGAAGATACGTAGTTTTAGAAGTTAAGTTAAGATAATGGCAAGTTAAGAATTTACGGAGTGAAAACAGGTTTAGATTATTTCCTCTGTTAGCAGGAGAAATGGGCCTGGCATGGCCTAGCGCGTTAAGGCGTGCGCTTCGTAATCTGAGGGTCGCGGGTTCGCGCCCGAGTCGTGCCAAACATGGTCGCCCTCCCAGCCGTGGGGGCGTTATATTGTGACGGTCAATCCCACTATTCGTTGGTAAAAGAGTAGCCCAAGAGTTGGCGGTGGGTGGTGATGACTAGCTGCCTTCCCTCTAGTCTTACACTGCTAAATTAGGGACGGCTAGCACAGATAGCCCTCGAGTAGCTTTGTGCGAAATTCAAAAAACAAACAAACAAGCAGGAGAAATAACATGGAGTTGGCGTTTTATTGAAGGGCAAATGAATTACACTACTTGATACATGCATGCATGGCCGCCGCCCGGCATGGCCAGGTGGTTAAGGCACTCGACTCGTAATCTGAAAGTTGCGAGTTCGAATCTCAATCACACCAAACATGCTTGCCTTTTCAGCCGTGGGGGCGTTATAATGTTACGATCAATCCCACTATTCGTTGGCAAAAGAGTAATTCAAGAGCTAGCGATGGTTGGTGATGACTAGCTGCTTTCTCTCTAGTTTTACACTGCTAAATTAGGGCCGGCGAGTGGAGATAGCCCTTGTGTAGCTTTGCGCAAAGTTCAAAAACAAAACAAACATACATGCATACATATATATATATATGTGATTAGGGATGCGTATCTCATTACAGTAGTCGATACAATACGTATGTAGATACATAAGTTTTACCAATGGTTTGTTACAAAGTTTGAAACTTATTCGTAATTTTTAATCTATATTACTGACGGTGTCTTATTTAAGTGCTTTTTCAAGTTCTCTGGTTTGATCAACTAAATGTCAGCTTGTAAGAGAAGTAAAATATAAGTTAACTTAATACCTATCAGTGTTGTTAACATTAACTTGTTACTTTACATGTGATGTTTTTGATAAAATAAATGAAGACAACATGTAGTACTCAATATTAATTTTCCTTTATTTAATTATTAATTGTTAGCAAAAATACTTTATTAGAAATTCTAAATTTTTCTCTGTAAAAGACTTTTAATGTTTACTGAAAGCATGCCAACTTTCGGGAAGATAATAAATCGTACCTTATCATGTCTGACGATGTCTTGATAGAGTTGTATCACGGCTTCACGATACAATACTCGTATCTTAACGCTTCATCTTTAATAATTATCTCTCCTGAATCTAATTAGCACGACAAACCATCAACTACAATGATGGTATAAATTGTGATAATTTCATAACCCATTAATGAATTAACCCATACATAATTTTGTTTTCAGCTAGGGCACTATTCGCATAGAGTATTCGGTGTTCGAATAGTGAAAGTGGGTTTACTCGCGGTACTCTCTCCCCTCCCCCCACCAAATCTGCGGCATTGGATCTAATGATCTCAGTCGCCTTGAAGGATTATAAGTTTAAAATCGGTCGTTGATTTTGTGATAAACGTGGGGCTTGTCGTTGGTTTTTCCGCTAATGTTTGCTCGCCTAAAACTACTATTAAGCCGAGGTCCATTAAATTTTTAATGTTATTTTTATTATTTTTTCCTTATTGTACTATAATTTTTGAAGGCACAAATATATATATATATATATATATGCTTGTGTGTGTGTGTGTGTGTGTGTTTTTGTCTCACAGGCTCTAAACATTAAATTACCCAAACAATCATCATGACGAAAGGGGCAAAGAGAAACAATACTTCTGAGCGCCCCCGGTTATATCTGACCATGAGCATTAGTTTGGGGTCAGATAACTTTACTGACTGAGGAATCTAAATTAAACTGGCAATTTAAAAGAGCAGATACTGTTTTGTGCCCGAAATCAGTTCTGTTATCTGTTACGATCTTTGTTACCATTAAAAATGGCTTTTATCTCGATGCATTGGAATGTGGTACAACAAGTAGATAGTATAACCCAACAAATTATAACACTGTTACACGACATGAGTAAGTACTTTCCGTACACTGGGTGACACACTGTGTCGTTGAATTTTCGTGTTATTATTTTTATTAAATTATATTAAAAAAAAGTTGAAATCAAGCGAGAACCCGGTCGCATGTCGAGAGAATAACAAATAGGACTCCATACCCGGAAATCCTTACCGAAACCCCCCAAAAACTGGCACCCAAGATAATAAAAACAGCTTGACGATGGGTAGGTAAGAGGCAACTTTTAAAATCCTTGTTAACGATCGTTGGGCCCTAACTTTTCATCTCGGTTGACATAGCTTCCACATGGCCTACGAAGGGTACCAAGTTCCACCCCCAGTGTTCATAAATAATGGGCTATCACACTAGAAAGAACAGCAAAACAATGGTTGGTGGTAAGTTGTTGTCAGTACGATTTTCGTTGTTTATTATTTCAAACTTTTGATTATCACAAATGTCTTACAGTGTTCACCCATGGCATTTAATTCTACATGCGTAAACATTGAGTTATTCAATGTTTACATGCACAGTGTGTTTCTAAGCTAAAATGCCACACTTTTGCGTTTACAACTACAATGATGTAGTTCGTTTAAAACTTCATAGTTCGTAAAAGAGGTTTTCTATAAATGTAACCATATTCTTTGTTGTTACTTAAAAACAAAAGAAAAAGGTGTAATATATTTCTTCTAACCTACGGTTATGATATTACTTGTATCTTAATTGTTCTTTGTTGTAATGCTTTTAACCTAAACATCCGCTACTAACGTTTTTACAGTATAAACTGGAATGATATGTTTAGTTGTACTACTGTTAACCTAAACATCCGCTACTAACGTTTTTACAGTATAAACTGGAATTTCATTATTTTTGTTCCAATGATATGTTTAGTTGTACTACTGTTAACCTAAACATCCGCTACTAACGTTTTTACACTATACACTGGAATTTCATTATTTTTGTTCCAATGATATGTTTAGTTGTACTACTGTTAACCTAAACATCCGCTACTAACGTTTTTACAGTATAAACGGAACTTCAGTATTTTCTTCCAATGATATGGTTACTTTCGTAAAATAACTTCAAAGCTACTCTGGTATAAATTTATGTTGAAGAGTTGAAAATGATTTAGCAGTACAAATGAATACATCTATAGACTTACTAACGTTTCAAGTTATTCCAACAACATCTCTTAGATGACATGTTATCTTCAGTAACTCGATGTGTTTTTTATTAGAGAGAGGCCCGATATCGTCTGATGGTTAAGGCACTCGACTCGCAGTGTCTGGGTCGCGAGTTGGAATTCCAGTTACCAAACGTGTTTGCCTTTTTAACGGTGTAGACGTTATAATGTGACGGACAATCATCCTATTCGTTATAAAAAGAAACAGTTGGTGGTGGGAAGTGTTAACTTGTTTCCTTCCCTCTAGTCTATCATTGCTCTATTAGGGACGGTTAGTGCAGATAGCCCTCATTGGACAGAAATAAAAATGAACCAAACATATCGGAGACTTCACCTTTATATTACAGATATTTTGCTTACAAAACATATAGTAAAGGTTTGTCGCCACTAACGCAGACAGTTTGAAAAATGCAAAAACGAAATTAATTCGAAACCGGATAGAACCGTTTAATCATTGAAATACTTAAACGCTGTATTAGTAAGTGAGTATTTTGTGCACGTAAAAATATTCAAATAAATGCGTACTGTTAAACACATCATCTGTAAGTGGGCGAGATATCGATTCCTTAAACTAATACAGAAGATCATCCAGCATAAAAATCGTACATGCATTAATACTACTCAGAACATAAACAACGCATCAATACGTACTAGCTGCAGAACAGCGACAAGCCGAATAAAATTAGAACACTTGTTTATTGAAGTATATCCCTGGGAAAATTTTCCCTTTAGAAAAGGGCATATGATTTCTCCCATAAATGTTTTCATATCCTTTCTATCGTAATGACTTTTAATCTAATACAGATATGTATTTAAATAATCGCTATGTATTTTTTCTCTCCCACATATTTTTCAAATTCTTCTGTGTATGTACAAGTTCATTTTATCATTCTCTCATCAAATTTAAATTCCATTTTTTGTCCGATTAAAGTCCACATTATATATATATTTTTTCTTTGCATTATGTCACATTCACAAATGTGTTCAATAGCTTCTTCTTTCTTCCATTTTCGGCGCTTCCTTTCTGTTCTCTTATTTCTTGTGTATGAATATTACATCTTAACTTTATCCACGTTTTGATGATTGTTTCTATTGTTTTTGTAACTCAGATATTACACCTGAACAATATATCTTTTCTATGTATATATTTTGATGAGTATAATAGCTTTATTGTTGAACTTCTTTTCGATTCTCCTCTATATTTCTTTTACACTTTTATTCCCGTTGCTTCTTCGATCTTGATTTTCCCGAAAGGGGATTTAAGGCCACTTGGAGGATTTAAAAAAAAGTAATGCAAAGTTACGTGATGGCTATCTACGCCAGCCGTTCCTACTTTAGTAGTGAAAGACTAGATTGCAAGCAGTTAGTCGTCATTACGTAACTCACTTTATTATAATGTTTCTCAATGCTGTTATTTTTTTTTTTGTGCGATCCATTTCAAAGTTAAATGAGAATGCCAAAGTTTCACGTATCCCTCGTGGGATTTGAACTAATGTGAGGATGTTAAATGTAAAATAACTGGGATATCTATAGATAAGTATTGGTGGATAACTTAAGTTTATGGTCATTTTTGACACGTGGATATTAGATATAGTATCACGTTAAATAATTTAACAATTGCTACACCATTACATGCATCGTATTTTATTTTTTTAATAAACATTTTTTAACCACTCATGCATGGGCAAACAGTTTCTCTATCTTTGAACTTTCATTCTGTTGTCAGACTTATTAGTTAGCCTTAATGCTGTGCAATACACTCTGCACTTTCAGCTGTGAGAGCGTTATAAAAGTAATAATCAACACAATCATTCAGTCCAAGGAGCAGACCAAACCTTTGTTGCGCCAGGCTCTTCTGGCTAACCATTTGTACTTGTATCAAAACTGGGAATAGCTACTCGTGAATCTTATGAGCCTCTGATTTGGACATTCAGGAGCATCCAACGAACTTGTGATTGAGATGTCCAGCATTAAAACTAAATGTTTCCAATGTTTTTCTGTTTACGTTGTCAGTTTAGTGTAAAGATACACAATGGTCTAATTACGCTCTGTCCATCACGGAAACTGAAACCCGGATTTTAGCATTTTTGAGCTCTTAACCCTATCGCTGCTGATTGTCTTTGGTACCATTCTTCGGTCAACCATTACGTTTGTACTTGCATATAAGATTCGTTTACGTTCATATAGCAGTACCTTTGATAAATATTTCACAGTATTGATTAGAACGCATTACAGAAGTTATAACATTACACTTCTATCATCTATTTCTAGAAAATCTTTCGCATGTTTGAAAACATCTGTTTTAAGTTCAGTATTAAAATTCGATTAGCAGAAATGAAGTATGAAATGAATTAATTTTTGACCATTAGCAGCACCAGCTGGTGCACGCTTTGATTTCTTAAGTGATGGTGTCTTAAAATATTTTTAAAATTTGGTATTGCTCTCTTAACGACCTCTCAGCAGCAAAAATGTTCTATTAAAATGGTTTGTTTTGAATTGCGTGCAGAGCTACACGAGGGCTATCTGCTATAACGTCTCTACTTTAGCAGTGTAAGACTAGACGGAAGACAGAGATAGTCATCAACACCCACCGCACACGTTTGTATTGCTCTTTTATCAACGAATAGTGAGATTGACGGAAATATTATAACGCTCCTATGGCTGGTAGGGCGGGCACGTTTGGTGTGACTGGGATTCGAACTCAGGACCCTCAGATTAAGAGTCGAGTGCCCTAACTACTTAGCCATGCTGGTCCTGAAAAAAAGGTGGATTCGTAAGTACTAAACAAAAATGTACAAACGTCCCAAAAGGAATTAACGTGAGGTATCGTAGTATGTGATAACATGCCAGTACCTTGTTTATAAAGTGAATAGATTTTGATATTTTGCCACTTACAGATTCTTCTTCTGGACCATTTGAACGTTTTCACAAAATTTGTTATAACACTCAGTTTTTGTCTTGAGAATGCGTGCGCACCCTAACATTTAAATGCTCATGCACTTGCATTTCATTTCAGTAGATGTAGATTGTTTGTTTGTAAGTAAGCACAAAGCTACACAAAAGGCTATCTGTGTTCTTTCCACAGGGTATTCAAACCCAGATTCTATCGTTGTAAATCCGTATACTTATATAGACTAGAATGTAACTAGCGGGCAGGACGTAAACATAATTTATCAGACTTTTTTCATGGTTTGGTTTTGAATTTCGCTCAAAGCTACACGAGGGCTACCTGCATTAACCGTCCCTAATTTAGCAGTGTAAGATTAGAGGGAAGCCAGTTAGTCATCACCACCCACCGCCAACATTGGTTTTTTTTTTTTTTACCAGCAATTAGTGTGATTGACTATCACATTATATTGCTCTCACGACTGAAAGGGCGAGTATGTTTGGTGACGGAATTCGAACCTGCAACCCTCATATTATGTGTCAAGTACTTTAACCACCAGGCCATACCAAGCCTTACATTTTGTACAACAACGTATCAAAATCTTACAAAGGTTTTAAAAAGGTCTAACGTTAGATCGTGGAATAACATTAAGTTTACTTGTTGGTAGTACTCAGTATGGTAAAGTTTAGCGCAAACTTAACTAAAGCGAAAGACCTACACAAGTAGCTGATATACTTAATAAAGGCTTAACTAATGTTAAACCTAAGAAAAGTGGACATATAGATTTTGATGTCTGCGATTAAAATTATTTTGTATTAGTTTAGAAAGTCTGTATGTAAAGAATCGCTGTTGAAATAAAAATACTAATTCGACATCAAGAGTTTAGCAGATCTCTGCTAGCTATGTCATATTGTTTCTTGATTAAATTTCCCATAAAGCTTACTCGAAATAAATTTGCACACGCTCTTGTTGATCTTGAAGCGATATACAGAAGTAAATTACAAAATAAATACCCACCGCCAACTCGGACTATTCTACCAACGAGTAGTTGGAATAACCGTTACGTTATAACTCTGCCACAACTGAAAGGACGAGTGTATTTGGTGGTGCTAATCGAACCTGTAACCCGCAGATTGAAAGACAAATATCCTAACCATTAGGGGCCCAGCATGGCCAGGTGGTTAAGGCACTCGACTCGTAATCCGAGAGTCGCGGATTCGAATCTCCATTACACCAAAATATACTCGCCCTTTCAGCCGTGGGGGCGTTATAATGTCACGGTCAATCCCACTAGTAGTTGGGAAAAGAGTAACCCAAGAGTTGGCGGTGGGTGGTGATGATTAGCTGCCTTCTCTCTAGTCTTACACTGCTAAATTAAGGACGGCTAGCGCAGATAGCCATCGAGTAGCTTTGCGCAAAATTAAAAAAAAACAAAAAACAAGCTATTATCATTTCTGAAAACCAATTAGTTTCCATCATATTTAAGCATTCAAGTTAAATGCGAGCAGAATTTCATATCAGTGGAAAAAGTAGAACAACTAATGCTTGAGTGTCAAAAAAGGAAGTTAAAATACGTAATGGTATTAGTAAATAACATGTTTTAACACTTTTAGGTGTTTTCTTCAATTTGACGTTTTTTCAAGAGGTTAAAGCTTGCTTCCATATGAAACTGTATTCCATAATGGTTGTGCCGTAACTTAATTTAGATACATTTGCACATTATTGTGTATTTATCTATTATTAGAGTGAATGAAATGTTTTAAGAACTATATTAAACTTGACACAAAAAAAACGCAAATAAATCATTAGGTTTTATGTTTTGCCCTTAGCTCCAAGCTGGAGCTGTGTTTTTGCTTTTACCTGCGACACAATGCTCTTATAAGTTTAACACATTGAATCATGTTTTAACTTCAGAGAGTTTTCTCGACTGAGCCTTTAAGTATACAGGTTTGTAGAGAGTAGCAATTTCTAATATTTTATATTGAAACTTACTAAGTTGAAAAGTTTTTACAATTTTGTGAGTTTGATTTTTTTTTCTCTATCAACAGTGAAACATCATGAAATTTCTTGGTTACCATGACAGAAGGAAAAGGTTGTTGTTGGTTGTGTTCAGCCTTTCTTTGTTTAATTTCTTTTGGATAAAAAACTTTTGTATTTCCAACTTTTGCATTTCATCGTCACAAGAAGTCTACGTGAAGCCGTTGACCAGATTAATTTACAATTTATCCTTTCTAAATGACACAAAAGATTTTCGGTTACTGGTGAACTTGACGAATTTTAGTTTTTTGATAAATAACAAACGATGCGACAGCATCAGCGAACTCTTCATGGTAGTGTTTGTCCACAGTGCACCAAAACATTACCACAATCGTCAAACTATCAGGCAAACTTGGGGACAGGAGACCAACATTGTGAACGACCCTTTCAGGGTTGTTTTTCTGATAGGACAAGTTCAGGACCAAACTGTTCAGTTGGCATTGGAGGAGGAAAACCATATCCACCAAGACATAATTCAAGGAAATTTCATTGATAGCTATCGAAACCTTACGTACAAATACGTGATGGGACTGAAGTGGGTGACTTACTACTGTCGTCACGTCAAATATGTGTTTAAAGCTGACGACGATATTTTCGTCAATATCTTCCAACTAGTCAAATACCTGAAAGACACCTTCGGCACAACACCGACAGGAGGATTAGTGTTGTGCTATCTCATAGAGAAACCTTCTGTGAAAAGAAGCCAACGAAGTAAATGGCACGTGAGTTTCACAGAATATCCGTGGAAATACTATCCTCCATATTGCTCTGGATGGGCAGTTGTTATGTCCCCTGATGTGATATTTGGTCTTTATATACAGTCGTCTCGGGTTCCTTACTTTTGGGTTGATGACGTTCATGTGTCCGGCACTCTTGTCAAGAAGCTAGGAGTATCTCATACGGATTTAAGAAACACAATGACCATCAATCGAGCAGATATTGCAAGGTGGCTTGAAAGTAAGGGCAACGAATTACCCCCCTTTGGTCGTCCTGATGTGAATAGAGAGACAATTCACGCTTTATGGACTAAAACTTTGTTATATTACAATATCATCGAAACTCTGGGGTAGAACTCACAGACGTATGCAAGAATAAAAAACAGAAATTTGATACCTCTACAAAATTTGTACTGCAAAACCACTTGTTGAAGTACTTGTGCAGATTTGTATTCGTACACAGAAAACGAAGTTCAGAACATATTGAGCCAGACTTGCTTTTGTTTACTATAGTTTTTACAAGTTTATACGTACTGTTTCTTCGCAGTTTTTATATTTGTTACTTCCGTATAAACTATAAAAATACTCAGTAAAAACGATAGTTACTTTAATAACGTGTTAAAAACAATAAACTCGCGAGCAGGAACAGCGATGATGTCAGAGGAAATAATGCTAGAAAGACGTGATGAACGTGATTAGAACAACTGATAGGATATTTGTAGTTACGTATGTTGAAGGAAGCTGTATTACTTATAAATCTTGTTTATAAATTTATTTTTCTTGTGGTTTTGTAAGGTATCAGAACAAAGTGTTATTTTTTTGAACACGTGTGTCAAATCGAAATGTTTGCTCATATTCATTTAGTTTAACTTACGTTTCTAATAATTCCTAAATAAAAAAAAGGATATTAAGTGTCCACTTGCTAAGTTAACGGATAATAATAACATTAAGTTACGATAATAGTAAAATTGTTAATATGTCACATGTATGTCTTTTAATATTCTTCTTATTGCGGAAATTGTTCTCGTACGTGTACTTAACCGTAATAGGCTAATATATAATTATCGTAGGCTGACAAGCAAAGTGTAGTTTTACGAGTTGTCTGACAATATGTTAAGAAATTCAACAATTTGAGTTAAATGTGGTAATTGTAACAGTGGTATGACAATTACAAGTGTGGTAATTGTTATCTTTTTATGACAATTTCAGTTAAGTGTTGTAATTGTTACCGTGATATGACAATTGGAGTTAAGTGTGGTGATTGTTAACTTTGTATGACAATTTGAGGTAAGTTTGGTAATTGTTACCATGGTATGAGCAGAATATTACATAGCATTTGTACATTGTAGGCACCAATATTTGTTTCACAGGGAAGAAACTAACTCGTTACGCTATTCTCTCATTAATTTTTTATAACACAAGAACTGTCCTCGTACTATGAAAATATCAAAGTTTCGAAGCTTTAGTAAATTTCTCTTCGCTTTATAAACTTATAATGTTCAACATATATGTTCTATTAAACTACTAGTTACAGCGATGTTCATTTTACCCACTGAACGTCAACATTTTACGAAATGTCGTGTATTACACTGAAGACATTTTTTTCCCTCTCATGTTAGCAATATTATCACAGCTTATATATTACTTTGAAGCTGAGCTGAACGTGACCCAAGGGATTGAACTATATGGTGTTCGGAAAGTCACTGTGAGTTTTGAAAGCAGTGATAACAGCATTCATTCAGTCTATTTCAAGCCAGCAACTGATAGCGGTGTTTAGAAACAAAATAAGAAGGATCCAAGCCTGTATTAATGCCAATGGGGGTCACTTTCAACATTGTTTATAATTGTCATTCATATTTACCTCCTGTATTCTATAATGAAACATGCCTGTTAATAAATATATAAGTGCACAGTGACTTTCCGAACACCCTGTATAAGATCTGCTAATTCATAATCACATCCTTTTACCACAAAACAACAACACCAAAAAAGCACACACACACGCACTCAAAACCCGTGACCTGCAGTTTGGAGGCATGGTGAATTATAAGGATGACGGCTTAAATCTACTATTCGCTCAGATAGAAATAGCCAACACATAGTGGTTGGTGCTATTGATTACTACTCTTCAAGTATATCACTTAAAAACTAAGAACAACTAGTGCAGATAGCATTTGAAAGTTACTCGTTTTACATCCGAAAACAAACAAACCGTTGAACCTAACTGTTCAACAATGTTATTAAAGTAAATTGAATCGTAATTTTCGTCCAGGTTAGAAGTTCCGCATTACCTTATCAGTAGCATTACCTTATGCCCAAACGTTCTTTTTGTTCTGTTACCATGTGTTGAAACGTTATTTTTATTCGGGGTAGCTTTTATACAACTTTGAAACTTTACATTGCAATTAAGAATTTTCTATTTAAGTTTTATCAAAACATTGTTGAATCATTTTTATTATCCTTCTATCCACCTTTCTTCAGAGGAATTTCTACTATGAAAAATTCCAAATACATAATTGTATTTTTGTAACACTGTTATTCAATGTTCTATCATTTTTTTGCGATTTATTTACTAAAATGATTCATTAATTATTTTATGAAGGCTACAATTACAAGCAGTTCTTCCTACACCATACAGTATCTGTTTTCAGAAGTAGAGACCATACAGTAGTGAACATTCTACTCTATTCTAAAACTGTGATAATACTGATCCAATTCTACTGTCTAAATTTAACTGAGTTTTATCATGGACAAGCCAGTAGCAGAACATCCATTGAAGCAAGCTTAAAGAATCAGAATGCTTGGTCACATTTCTCATTCCATTCACAATGTGTCTCGACTTTCTTATAAGCAGACAATGGTGCTGCTATCTTGAAGAAGTTTGGTTATAAGTCGTGAGTAATATGATGCAGAACTAAGTAAACTGTGATATTTTTGTTTGACCACAATTTAAGGCTAATTTCTCACAATCATTATATCAGCTTGGTTTACAGAGATTCCACCTCTCATTACAATATAACAGAGAAAATCTTCACTTCTGTAAACATTATCAAATAGTTGATTTTAGTTTAAAGTTTGCTATATGTATCTGCTGCATCATCAGGTCCTCAGAAGCAGAATCAAACATGTGTCCAAACAGCAACATTTCATCAACTTACGTCAGACATCTTTCTCAATGTAATTTCTTGAGTGTAGGCTTAAGTAAACTCTTAAAAGTAGCACTTGCATTAGCTAAGCAAATAGCATTATCCAGGAACCATATAAGCCATCTCTTTCACCATCCACTGTATTTAAGCACTTTCGATGTCCCTAGTATTTCAGAGAAGCTGGTCAGTTGTTTTACTAGATACAGATTGCCTGTATCTATATTGAGTAAGTCACCATCGTTTACACAATCGACCCTTGGTTCTACACACATACACACATCAGTATATTTAACCAAGTCACTTAGTTACTTTGACGGCAGTGAACCTAGATTACTCACAGAATCCTTAACAACTAACATTAGCTATGTTTTTAGCCACATATTTACTTTTGAACATGATTCTATGTATTACCATTAGTGTTGATTTTGCAATTCACTTACTGTTTTTATAACCATCACAACATACAGTCATGTAGCTGATCACTCATAATTAACACCAAGTCAAAATAACGTCAAGATTTTACCCCAAACCGACAACTATCTTTCCAAGCTAGAGTTGCCTTCTTTACAAACATGAAATAATAATGTATTCCCTTTTCTACATACATTCGTATAATCCATTGTTCCCTATTTGATCTGCCTGACATCAGATAACTTTTCTAAGGAACATAAACTCATGTGTTGCACAAATATCTTTATTTATTTCCTATACAAAGTTAGAGATCTATATAAATGTCCTGTAATGTCGAATCCATTCTCAACAACCACAACGAAATCTGTGTCCATTGGTCTGAGTGGTAACCTCACTTGAAGAGATTGATGTATTGTGAAGTCTACAGTGTTCTGTCCGCTTTTATGTCGACAAAAAACCCAGCCTCGCTCTCTTATAATAATAACCTCACAAGTACGTAACAAGCTTTACCTATCCCTGTGAGAACTGGGCTGACCATGTAACACTTCAGTAAAGGCTGTCTACTGTACTTCCTAAACCTGTGGTAATGCCTGGATTAGGTCCTGTTAGTTTTCTGGATCTTATGCTACTGAGTAAACCACTTACTGCTAATTATTCCCAATTTAATGGACTAATGAATACGACTAATAACTGAGATTGCTTTGGTGAAGTGGAAAAGTATAGGCACTGTTACTTGGCTAAGATCTGGAAACCAGTATAGGTGGAATGTATGGGTGACTGTTTAACCCTACTTTCAGTAACAATTAATATCCATAACCTCATGAATGCTCATTCTAATACAACATACAAATACCATGACCTATTAATATTTTTCACTCTTCAAACATAGGGCATTGCTGTTAACGACCAGTTTTTGCACAAAATGTTAAGTTGAAGTAACATCCACACAGATACTGATGAATAAGAGACACAAAGAAAACTAGAATAAATCAGTTTTCAAAGTTTTGTGGATCATGTGCTTATAATAAACTTCATAAATACTGGTAAAAAAAAACATGATATGCCTGCAAGTCACAACATCATATTAGTTCAAAATATTATACGCCCACTGTTTCATCGGTTTTGATCAAATAACACTTTGTTGTTAAAGTAATTTGGAGCACTCATAGAGCTTTTGACTTAGCTACTGGTACACTCGACAAAAGAAAATATACTGCGCATATAGTTTTATATTAGTTTGAAATTGTGGTTATTTTATTTTGTACAAGCGTATTTCGTATTTACGTACGCTATTGAAGTTTTTTTTGTAACAATTCTAAACAAGTCGTTTTTGTCTGGTGAACGAATATAACTGAGTTTATTTAGGAAATAAGATATGATTTTACGGTTTCATTTAAATTAAACTTAACTTTTTCAAAAGCTAAGTTAGTGTTCTGAAGACAGCATTCAAAATCTTCAAGCATTAATCACATATTGTAAAGTTGTTGGCCAAATTTGAGATTTCTTTTTTTGTTTGTTTTTGAATTTTGCGCAAAGCTACTAGAGGGCTATCTGCACTAGCCGTCCCTCATTTGGTAGTGTAAGACTAGAGGGAAGGCAGCTAGTCATCACCACCCACTGCCAACTCTTGGGCTACTCTTTTACCAACGAATAGTGGGATGGACCATAACATTATAACGTCCCCCACGGCTGAAAGGGTCAGCATGTTTGGTACGACCGGGATTCAAACCCGCAACCCTCGGATTAGGAGTCGAATGCCTTAACACACTTGGCCATGCCGGGCCGTGGTAATTTGAGATACTGATTTAAAATATTGGTTTGTACTTATACTTTCTTTGGTAGTGACGCTCTGCTCGTGATACAAAAAAAATCGAATAAGAACTCGCACATGAGATAGCTTTACTCAGTGGTGAAGCGATTTCTAGCGAACACTGTGACCAGAAAATTTGGTTAATGCGTACTTTGACATAGAAGTTGTCAAATTGGACGAGCATTTCTTACAGCATAGCAATCAACATAATCCTTATAGTATGTTACATCCTATTTATATTACTTATAATAGTACTTGAACTTTTGAACTATCATACCCTGTGTTTACTTTGAGTTTTAGTCTAGTCCTAAGTGTAGCTTTAAAAGGGCATCATTCTTGTCACTGATTGGCTTGACTTTCGACCGTTTAAGAAGTTCGTGTTTCTCACTGGTTGAATCTGAACAGTTAATGCATTTTAGTATTGAATATTGTATATAGCCTGTGTTAGTCTGAACGTGTATGAGGTATGTTTTAGTGTACAGCACGAATATTAATCGTGGCTGTAGAAGCTTTAGCTGAAAAGTTATGGTTCAAACGAATTCTGTAGTGCTCATTTATTTCTTAGTGCTGATGGAAGGAGTTGACTTTGATGATTGTAGATGGCAGCATAGTACTGAAACTGTGACAATTAAAACAACAGATACTACCACAGTTACTGTACTGATGTTCTGAGAGTATCTGTTTAACACTACAAACATATAGGTGATGTTGAAAGTAAGGTTATATGTGTGCAGTTCATATATCTGGAAATATTACATGAAGTCGTTTATGCATAGGAACTCCACAGAACACAACTGCCGGTGAGCAAATGGATAAAAGATAAATAATTAGTTTGAAGTGTTAAGAATATGATACATGAAGTGAAACAGTGAATACTGGGCTATGAGACATAATTAGAACGTACTGTATAATCAATATTTTCTTTGATCTTGGTGTAATAATATTTTCAGTTTCAACACTAAAACATTCCTCAGATAATGAATTTTACATTGGAGGAATAAAGGTAACAAATAAGCTCATAGTAGATTTGAAAGAAAATTAAGTTTGACCCAGTGTTTGAAGTTAGTTAGTTAGTTGGTTTTATCTAAAGTATGAACGAACAGGTGAAATTGTCTATAAAAAATAATCAAGTAATTTATGTGTCTATTTAGTGAACTCGGTCTTTGTTTTTCTCGTGAAGGGTTAAATATTTCATAATTTTTCAGTGAATATTTCTTAATTACTATGTTGACAAGAGTCACAGTTAGAACGCACGTTGGTGTTGGAGAAAATATGTTTTTCCTATTGTGTCTTGTGAAATATGGATGAGACTGTTAACAGTATTGAACCAGATAATTATTTTTATAGGAACTTGTGTTTGTGTGACATATTCGGGTAAACTAAATATAAGTTTGACATCCAGTGAATAGATCCAGTAAACATGAGATTCGATCAAAGACAAGTCACGGAGAAACATTAAATCTTCTACCAAACGAGTTGATTGATTTTTAATTAAATAACAAATCTGGATAAAATGCGATACACAAATTGAAAAGTCTTTATTATGCACTAAACACAAATGCAATTTGTACACTTGCAATTTACTTACGTTGGGCTGTCAATTATTACTAAATATTTACAGTTTCAGGCCACCCACAGTAGTAACTAAATGCAAGGTTTCTATCTGAAACGAAACTACACAGTATGGAGCACGACTACGATACCACGTGACTGGCTATTCACCTTCCACGTCGTTGGAGCTGTGACCTCTACATATTATGTACACAACCAGTGAAGAACATCGCCTTCAACATTGCCTTGTAATAGTTGTGCATTGATCTAGTGAGTTCATTATATGAAGGCTGATGGACCAGGATAGAGGTTCAGGGGTGCAAGGTGTATATATATATATATATATATATATGTTATATTCCTTATACGCACCTAAGTACACATATTTATTGAAGTGGCGCAAGACCAGGGTAACAGTTTCATGAAACTGTTCTTTCATTTATGGATTTTAGTTTTAATCAAATCACTAAAAGTTTGAGACCAGCATATCTAACTCAATTTCTGACTAATGAGAAACCATGTTTTATTTGTTTCTTACTTACGATCAAATTTAACATATTTAAGATGCGGAACAGTATTCCTAGAGTAGAAAATATATTCATTCGAATTGCTTTTTTTAAAAACAGAAAAAGGAATGGGGGTATTTTGTAAAACACTACTTTACATGCTGGCGCCTCCTGGTGTGTTAAAACTTCTAAACGATACTGTGCATCTAATCTAGACAAAACTTATATACATAAATGTGTATATATATATATTTACTGCTAGTGCAATCATTATATCAGATTTGCCGCAAGTATAATCGAATATGTTTTGGTTATTTACACTACTTCTTGTTCTCATAATGGTTAAGGCACTCGACTCGTAATCTGAGATTCGCTGGTTCGAATCCCCGTGTTAAACTGTTTCATCAGACAACAATAGATATTTGATCAGGAACGTTTACAGATTTTAATTATTATAAACCGTTCAACTTCAGAGAATTAGCCTCTCACGTTAGTATTTCTACAAAGAACATTAGACATATTTCTAGGTCACTTGAATCACAATGTGTAGATTGCGGGATCGAAACCCGGAACCGATCATGTTCATCCATTCAATACCGGAGGCGTTATAATGTGAGGGCCAATCATAGTATTCAGTAATAAAGAGTAGCCTAATAATTGGTGGCGGATACAGCTGGTCGGTTGCTACTTTCTCTCTATTCGACAGTTCAAAAGTAAAGACTAAGGTAGATAGCCTTGCCATAAGCAAACATATGTTACTTAATATCAATGAAGATTGTTACAAAACACGTTTGGTTGTAGAACGGAGTTGTATTCAGTTCAAGAAATAAAATATTACAATTTATTCTCATCCAGAGAGTTCAAACAGGATAAAAAGATTCAAAAAGGTCAGTAAACCATTGAATAATAGGCTTGGTATGAAAAATTCCAACGAACATAAATCTATTCAAATAAACTCTTCCACGAAATAAACACAACAACAACAGGTAAATTTTAGTTTGAGAAGAAATAAACTTCTCATGCTATTTAATTTTCATCATATCTGAGAAACGTTATACAAAAATTTAATTGTTGGAAAGAAGTGAGGGTTTGTTTTGTTTTTTTGTCTTGAAAATCTCGTCTCGTAATCTGATGGTCGCTGCTACGAATCCCCATCGTACCAAGCATGCTCGTCCTTTAAGCCGTGGGGGCGTTATAATTTTCGATCGATCCCACTATTCGTTAGTAAAAGAGTATCCCAAGAGTTGGTGGTGAATGGTGATGACTAGCTGCCTTTCCTCTAGTCTTACACTGCTAAATTAGACGCGGCTAGCGCAGATAGCCCTCATGTAGCTTTGCGCGAAATTCAAAACAAACAAACAAACAAACATTGTGACGAATAAATAATATTTGAGAACAAATGTAATGTCAAAATACACGCACAAACAAATGATACACAGAGGTATTCAGGAACCATTTAGAATTACCTTGATAGATACTGTGCAGCAAGCCAAATACAATATTATACCTGTAGATGCATTTAAAGTATTCGTGTCTGCTCATCCTACTGCTGACTATCGTGATGATTTAACTTTCCCTGCCGAATGACAGTTGAAAGTTAGACCTAAAAAAAAGTGAAAGCAGAAACATAAAAGGTTGGTAATTGCTTAATTAATAATGCTTAGAATATGGCTTTATTGATATATATACTGAATTCACTCCCAGCAGGTAGCCAGCCCTAAGTACTAGCTAGTATGGAGACGTGAGGATAGTTTATTTCACTAAAAAAATATTATTTAACAAACAAAAACTTGTGTTTGAAAGGTTCGGTTAGTTTTTTTAATTATGTCAAATTGATGACAAACAAACGTAAAATCGGTTGTTTTTTTTCAATCGAGAAGGAAAAACTTTTACCTGGATTAAATATACCGCAAATATAACAGAATATGTTTGGGCCATTTACACTACTTCATAGAGACGAATAAATAATATTTGAGAACGAATGTAATGTCAAAATACACGCACAAACAAATACTATCCAGAAATAACACGTCATGCGTTCTCTTAAACGTTTATGCACTAGCGATGTGTTTTTTGTGGGTTCTAGAGAAATCTATAGGCAGTGGTTGTCAACATTTTAAATATAAGAAAATGTGACCTGATTTAGGTGAAATTAATTCTCTTACGTCAAAGTACATATGACGTGTGAAAAGTCCGTACGTGACGAAGGATATCATTTTCAGATTCAGCGTACAGAATTTACCGTAGAACGTGTAGAAATTTCAAGACAATAAAAACCATCGCAGGCTTATGTAATACGTCAATATGACAGATAAAACGCACTGATATCAAGGCACAAAAAATAGAGAATGTAACATGAAGCGCAACTAAATGTATTGAAGTAAGACATATGAATGCTTAGAAAATTGTATTTATTTCGTTACAGATTGGGAAAGTAAGATGAAAATACATAAATAATGTGGAACTTACATTAGTTCACACATGTGGAGATAAACTTTTCATACAGCTCTTCTGTATCTAAGTCTTTGTAGTGTATGTTTTGTTTGTACAAAATATTTAATTGTTTTATCTGGACTATGTTACACCTGGTTAAGTTAATTTGTTAAATGTGCTGAATGATATATTCTTCAACAGGATTACACTGTATAATAAAATTTTTACTTTTTCTTGCTCCTTGACAGAAAGTGTTTACGCCTAAAGTAAATGTAAAAGACCTATTCTTCTCTTCAAACTTTGCTTTTGTGACCTGGGTAATAAAATTTTCAAATTTACCCATTTTCCAGAACATTCCAGTTATATCCAGTGCTGAGTAGCTGATAGAGATTTTTTTCGAACTTACAAGAATTTTCAAGAATCTCCAGATGCATTCTGCTATGTATGTGGCCAATTTATCAAGACAAGAGCGAAAAAGTGTTCTGTGACAGCATCTGCTAAAATGTGTGAAGCCTACAAGTCATATTTCAGCATGCCTGTCAGGGATCAAGACAAACCCTGGGCACCTTATTATACCTATAAGCACTGTAACAAAACTCTAGAAGGTAAGACGGAGAATTTTTGCTTGCTTGAATAGTAAGATTTTATACCATATAAATTTTAGGTCTTTTAAAATTTAAATATCTTTTAATTATTTTTTTAATTTCCAATAGTATACAAAAATATCACATGAGCCTCTTACACAATAGTTATGGATGAAATAAGTTTATTCTTCATAATAACAATTTTATTTTGCTCTTTTGCAGGATGATAAAGAGGGGAAAAGAGAGCCATGAAGTTTGCTATTCCAAGAATTTGGTGTGAACTCACTGACAACTCAAAGAATTGCTTCTTCTGCATGGTGGACACTTCCAAACATCGGGCTGGCAAGAATGCATGTGCTATTGTGTATCCAGACCTTCCATCATCCATTGCTCCAGTGCCACAAAGCCCTGAGCTCCCTGTACCCACTCTGCCAGAGAGAAAGCAACCATCATCAGAAGAGTAGCAAATCAGAAGAGGAGGTAGACATTGAAGATCCAGATTACAATTTCAGAGGTGCAGCTGGTGAGAGAAACCCATACTACCCCAGCCAAAGAGACCTCAATGACTTGATCAGAGATCTTGGTCTAACAAAGTCGAATGCCGAACTTTTGACATCTAGACTCAAGGAGTGGGATTTGTTAGATGAAAGTGTGCAAGTCGCAAGTCACTTCTAAACACTTTTGTATACCTTTAGTATAAATACATGTAAATCTTGAATCACATGTTGTTTTATTCAGACCTTATGTCAATGAAAATGTGCAAATTTGCCCGTTTTCAAAAATTTTAAATTTCATTATCCAGGTCACAAAAGCAAAGTTTGAAGGGAATAATGGTCATTTTCTGTACTTTTACAATATAGGCAAGTAAGAAATAACACATACTATCCAGGAACAAAATTTGTGTAACATAGTGTTATTCAAGAGATATGTGCACTGCATGGCAGAGCTAATAGGATTTGCTCAAATCACTTAGAAGTAAAAACAAAAGAAAGGAAAAAACTCAACCAAGTCCTCATAATTAAGACCTTGAATTTTATTAACAAAAGAGTAGATGGAGTTTGTAATTTTAATTTCGCGCAAAGCTACACGAGGGCTATCTGCGTTAGCCGTCCCTAATTTAGAAGGCAGCTGGTCATCACCACCCACCACCATCTCTTAGGCTACTCTTTTACCAACGAATAGTGAGATTGACTATAACATTATAACGCCCAAACGGCTGAAAGGGCGAGCATGTGTGGTGTAACGTGAATTCGAACCCGCGATCGTTAGATTACGAGTTGAGTGCCTTAACCACCTGGCCATGCCGGTCCGATATTTAGATGGAGTAAAATCCATTCAGTCGAGTAGAAACCTATTTACAAATGATAATATTTTTGCCATTCATCACTAAACTGAGCTTAGTAATAAATAATAAAATGTCTAAATTTCAACGTTAAACAATCTAGCGCCAGAACCACAAGCAATCTTACTAAAAAAAAAAAAAATTATAATTTACGAAATGTGTGTGTGTGTTTCCTTATAGCAAGGCCACATCGGGCTATCTACTGAGTCAATTTACGAAAGTCTCTGTTTTTATAAACAGTTTCACGTATGAAGAAATGGTGAAAATGTGGGAAGAGATTAAAAGTACTAATATGCCCATTTAGTACACCTGTTAAAGCTTATATGTAACACAATGGAAAAACGTATATATCTGGATACTGAGAAAAACTGGAAACGAATAATAAACAAATTACGATAAACAACTTTTGCAAACAACGTTTGTTCAACGTCTTCCACTAAACAGAGATAACATTATAAAAACTCAAAACCAGCCAATTAGAAGATGAACGTTTTCAGAATAACTGTTCTTTCAACCTGCTACGTTGGTTTACTGAACTATAGCTTGTTTGTTTGTTTTCTAATTTCGCGCAAAGCTATGTGCGCTAGGCATCTAGTTATCACCACCCACCGCTAACTCTTGAGCTACTTTTTTACCAACGAACAGTGAAATTGGCCCTTATCTTATAACGCCCCCAAGGCTGAAATGGTGAGCATTTAAGGTGTGACGGGGACTCAAACCCATAACCCTCATATTACGAATTGACCGCCCCAACCACCTGGACATGCCTCGTTGCACCATAGCTTTTAAGACTTGAATAAAGAATTATCATGAATGCGATAACATCCATATCTTGACTTCAGGAAGTCATATCCATTAGAAGTACATTTACTGTCTAAAACTTTATTGAAACATTATTATTTAATCTTAAAACAATGAATATTTTTATAAAAATATTCACTCTTTTCATCTACTCTGTCTTTCTACACTAAAATAAGGTAAATAAACACATACACTAAAAATTCAAAGCCAATAAGCTTTGGAGAAACGCTATTTTCATGTATTCATTCAGAAACATTGCCTATGGGTATACTTTTACATAATGAAACGTTAATTCATTAAAAATTAAAAACTCTTGTTCTGCGTTGTGATTAAACGAAGTCATATTCTTCAATTAAATATTCAAAGCTATTTGCATCCAGAGCAACAACTACTTTTATTTTGTGTTTGTTAACTTGGTTGGTTGTTTGGAATCAAGCATAAAGTTACATAATGGGATATCTATGCTCTGCACGATACGAATATCGGAACCTTGTTTCTAGCGTTGTAAATCTGAAGACATTCCGCTGTGCCACTGAGGTGGAAGAAATTTTGTTAAGTAAAGAATAATAAACTCTGTCTTGTTTGGCGAGAATGGGAAAATACTGGAACATGAAATAATTTTTCCATGATTTTCAGGAAAAACACCAGAATATTCCATTTATCTTTCAGTTGCCCTTTCTAATATAATTGGCTTCGCATGGCTAGGTGGTTAAGACGTTCGACTCGTAATCCGAGGGTCGCGGGTTCGAATCCCGGTTACACCAAACATGTTCGCCCTTTCAGTTGTGGGATCGTTATAATGTAACGATCAATCCCACCATTTGTTGGTAAAAGAGTAGCCCAAGAGTTGGAGGTGGGTAGTGATGACTAGATGCCTTCCCTCTAGTCTTACACTGTTAAATTAGGGACGGCTAGCGTAGATAACCCTCGTGTAGCTTTGAACGAAATTCAAACCAAATCAAATTCTTTCTGATATAATTAACAGTGAACTGAGCTTCCAAAAGAAGTTTTCACAATTTAATGTATATGGTGTGAATGTTCAAATACATTAATGCGCAGTGAAATATCTGTTCACCGCTGGCACATCAGCATATTTGCGAAATTATTAATCTAAAACCTGGGTTTCGATACCCGTGGTGGGAAAGCACAGCTAGACCAAATATGCGTAGATTTATGTTTAATTACTGTGACGGATTTACTATTACATATTTATTTTAATATCGTTGTTTGCTTTCTTTTATACATTTAGAAATGTAATGAACTTATACTGCTCTCCCCAGTGGCACAGAGGAATGTTTGCGGACTCACAATTCTAAAATCCGGATTTCGATATCCGTGGTGGGCAAAACACAGATAATCCGTTTAGCTTTGTGCTTAATTCTGAATAAACAAACAAACAAACAAACTTATACTGTTAAATATGTATTGCGAAATAATCGCTTACATACTAAATTTGTAAAAGATTCTCGAGCTTAAGAATCAACAATATATATTTTATGAAAGTTATAAAAGTATGTCGAGTTTAAAGTATCATCAGTATTGGTACCTTAACTCAAATTTCTAGAATCTCTCCTCTCAAGCTTATAAAAGGTAACCAACGCAACGCGAAAAGACAGTTTATATTTTTGGTATACTATAAGCCTTGTAAGCTATAACTGTGATAAAGGCTTATCAATCGCAACAGTATAGATATATTGACCAGAAACGTTTATAGACTTCGAACATTACAAACAGTTTTACTTCAGCGTATTAACTTCTGACGTCAGTGTTTTAAAGAAGACATTGTATAATTTCAGCTGTGAAAAAACTCACATGTTAAATGAATTATACCAATATCAACTCAGAATTAATTCGCTCGTTGTGAATCCTCGATAAGATATAAAGGAAGTTCAGGATCGGATAGGAGTAAGCCACTAACCCATAGAAAGTGTTGTATGTCGGAGAGAATTTGTCTGTAGTGTTTGAAGTAAGCAACTAGCACATAGTAAGTGTTGTATGTCAGAAAGAATTTGTCTGTAGTGTGTGAAGTTCGATCCAAAATTAATCATAACATGTTCTCGAATCATATTTTATTATTTCCTTCACTCCACTGTAAAATCGTGATCATGGAGGTAAAGAACTACGTAGCTCAATGTTTGATATTCCTAGTGTTACATGCAAAAAAACAAAATCAAAATACGTTCGACTTATAGTCCGAAATAACTGATTCTGGCTATAGCCGTCGATGGCACTTTAATCTGTACTCAGAAGTATCAAATAAGTTTATAGACCACAGAAATTATTGGCTTAAAATTATAATGGATTATTGTTTTGTGTTTAAATCAATTAAAAAACAACAACAATAACCAATATGCTAGGCTTTACGTAGAAGTAATGAGAACGGATGCAGGTGACTTTCTTCTTCCAAGATACAAAAATTATCAATGTAACACATGAACATACCAGTCGCCATTTCGTACAAGAAGTCTGTGAAGGGTGAAGACAGGGTTTTAAGTCGTTATACTTATCATAGTAAAGTTTATAACTTCACTTATTTACTGACTGAATTAGCGAAGAAAAGACCAAAATGTATGACTATAACGCGTGAATTTTGAGAACGAATTAACTTCTTTTAAGATTATACTTTATCTTAAACTTTGTAAGAATTTTGTATCACCAGTCAATAGACAAGGGAAAGTAGGCATTCCAAGTTTTTCTATCTTTTTACGTGAATAATAAAGGCTTATACTTAGTCGGATGCAACAGTAGATTAGAGCTGCTTTGGAATTTTCCCTTTTCGAAGACACATACTAAGGAAAAGGCTAACATTAGATTAAGTAGAAAGAAAATATGCAATACTTAAATGTACGGAAAATGTATTTATTTTCTAACTTCATGTATGTTTTATTCCCTAAGTTTAAGTATAATTCAAACCTTTAACAGAACATTCGAGCAAAAAACAACTAAAAAATAGACTTATCCTTGATAACCTTCATAACCTTCCTTTTCATTAGTTAAGACTACCTAAATTGTTAATAATAATCAGAATATGTGATTTCACGATTGTTAGGCATAATGAAAACTTACATTTCACATTTTCCCTATTAAATGCTAATTTTTTTTTAATTTTTATTTTCACTTTTCTTATTTTCATCTCTCGAAGCTCTACTCAAATAAGTGGTTGAGTCTAATAACGCAAAATGCATATTTTTTCTTTATGTTCATTGGCCTTAAGATTTTGGCCAGCAGCGTATGTGTCATGTAGACCTAACAAAGTAAGAGTGTTACTGCGTGTGATTACACTGCATTAATCTGGGTTATATTATTTTACAAGAAAATTATTCCATTCTGGTTAGATTGTTTTGTTGCTGCTCGTCTTTTGTTACATTATACTCTGAAATTTATGGAAGTCGATCATTAAATATATGATGATACAACCTTTGAGAACAACTTCACATTTTGTTTGTTGTAGTTGCATACCAGCATACATATTTATTCAATGTTGTACATTTGTTATTCATTTTGAACAATTTCATTGTGGTAGTTGGGTGTAGAAAAGTCAATGCAGTAGTAAACTGTTGAAAAACATATAACATTCAACTGAACGCATATGTAGGTACGTAGCATAAAATTTATTCTCCATAAATGAACATAAAAATCTAAAATTAACAAGTACTATAGACACGGAGTCAAAATGGGGCTTGGTTTGAATTTCGCGCACAGCTACACGATTGCTATCTGCTTTAACCGTCCCTAATTTAGCAGTGTAAGACTAGAGGGAAGGCAACTAGTCATCACTACCCACCGCCAACGTTTGGGATACTCTTTTACCAATGAATAGTGGGCTTGACCATCACATTATAACGCCTCCACGACTGAAAGGGGAAGCATGTTTGGTGCAACGGGGATTCAAACCCGTGATCCTCGGATTACGAATCGAGTGCCTTAACCACCTGGCTACGCCAGACCGTCAAAATAAGGATTTGTAGTTTGAGAAAATAATATAGACACTATTTCTAACCTTGTTTGCTTATTTTTTTTATAGTTCCTAGTTATAAGCTTAAAAATATAGTTCTTGCGCTTTCATTGAACTCGTTTATGTGCTTTTTTGACGATTGCTATTCCCTCGTTTTAAATTAATATTTTTTTCGTAATGCTGTAAGAATACATTGGCAAACAACGATTTCTATGCACAAAGAAGAGTTTTATTGATGATGGAACATACTACATGTTTCCACATACCTGAGAGATGACAGATTGATATCCTGTTAAAATATGTCGTAACTTTCACCATCATTAGAATCGTTTTTTGCCAATCTGTTGTAATATTCTTAGCTAATATATTGTTTACTTTATGGTAATACATAACTCACACCCTATTATAAGTTAATAAAAATATATTTAAACTGTAGTTATACGTTTGTGTTTTTCTTATAGCAAAGCCACATCAGATTATCTTCTGTGTCCACCACAGAGAATCGAATTTCTGATTTTAATGTTGTAAATCCAAAGACTTACCGCTATACCAGCAGGGGACTAGTGTAGTTAATGTTTCATGGGTTCTTATGAGTCATGAATTTCTTACTTGATGGTAAATTTATGGAATTCATTTAATATGTGTCTAAATAGATTACAGGGAATTCCAATGGGAAGAAGGTAACTGCGTTCTGTCAGTTGCATTTAAGTATTTATTTAGATAAGATTTTCTTACATTACAAAAATATTATATAGCTTTGTACGTCGGTCGTACGTAGCGACATATAAGCTACATTCTTATATCAAATTATTCAGAGTTTCTCGAGACAGCCTTATGAATTTATCTTCTGGAGGTAATTCTAGAAAAACAAAACAATCTATATTTACTTTAAAGATTTCAATAAAGAGTACACTTTCAGTTTTGAAGATACAAGGTTTTCATTATTAAATACGAATATTCCAAACAAAGTATGTTACAATGTTTACTACTCACAGTTCATTACGTAATTGTTTATCATTACACGATTTGTTGTAGCTCGTAAACTCACTCACATAAGCGAAGTTTCTCCTTTAGAAAATTAAATAACATATGTGTTCAATTCTGTGGAATATTTAACAGTATTTTACGTAAATATTAAGGGGTTACAACTTTTATAGAGTAGTTAATAGGTGTAGCAATTTTGAATAAGAAGGTCTTGCAAAATCGTTAGTTTAATTTATTATTGTATATAGTTGTGTTTGACGTCACATCATTAGTTTAATTAGATTAGTTTACATGTTTACTTTCTTCGTCATAATATACCTGGTATATTTGTACATTCAATGTTTTATTTTTGTAAATCTTTCGTTTGTGCTGCGGGAAACCGATGCTACCAACATCATGCGTTTGAAACTGAAACGTATGGGTTCAATTACTACAGTTAGGGTGACCGCTGATGTTATGTAGTATTATGATACATTGTAGTTAGTGCTTTGTGGTTTAATTTTTCTGGGAATATTATTTTAGTTTCTGCTGGTGATATCAGATTTACTGCGATTATCAGGACTAGTATTCGATCTGGTAATTGTTTTCATTTTCGAGGATCTTGTTTAGTTGTTTTGTTTCATATTGTCATATTGGTTTTGATTAATAATTACTTTCTTGTGGAGTAAGAGCATTCTTGACGTTGTAATTACAACGTGTTTGCTGGTTTCTGCTCATGAAGATGTAGCGGAAATCTATATTTGAGGACTGCGTGATTTTTATGTTTCATTATAATTTTATAACTCGTAAAATTCAACAATATTGTGGCTTGGTTTTACATACCTTTCCAAATACATTGGGGCCCGATAAGGCCAGGTGGTTAAGGCATTCGACTCGTAATCTGAGAGTCGCGGGTTCGAATCTCCGTAACACCATACATGCACGCCCTTTCAGCCGTGGAGGTATTATGAAGTTACGGTCAATTCCACTATTCGTTGGTAAAAGAGTAGCCCAATAGTTGGTAGTGGGTGGTGATAACACTACTCTTACACTGCTAAGTTAGGGACGGCTAGCGCAGAAAGCCCTCATGTAGCCTTGCACAAAATTCAAAACAGATCAAACCAAAGATATTGTGATTTTTGTTTAATTAAATAAATGAGTTTTTTATGAATTTAAGAATTTAAAATAAATAAATTCATTTGTTTAATTGAATAGTGAGATTTACCCAAGTGAATATTACTAATTGATTACTGATGAGCTTCTTTAATTAATTAGCGAGATTTACCCAAGTAAATATTACTAATTGATTACTGATGAGCTTCTTTAATTAAATAGCGAGATTTACCCAAGTGAATATTACTAATTGATTACTGATGAGCTTCTTTAATTAAATAGCGAGATTTACCCAAGTGAATATTACCAATTGATTACTGATGAGCTTCTTTAATTAAATAGAGAGATTTACCCAAGTGAATATTACCAACTGATTATTGATGAGCTTCTTTAATTAAATAGCGAGATTTACCCAAAGTGTGGAAAGTGAATATTTTTCAGTGCTAGCGGAATATAATTCACAATTATGCACATTGTCAATTAGATTACGTCAAGCCAAAAGAATAGCATAATACTAAATGTACTTTGTACAATACACCTTACTTATTTTGTAATTTTGGAATTTGCATCCTAAATGACACTTATACATCAAAAAAATTTGGGCCAAACACTCCAAGGTTTAGGTTTAACTACCCTATTTTCTTCAACTGCTAACAATAGGAAGGCAAACATTTAGCTACAACTATGGCTTACGTCGATACACTTAACGAGATATCGGGATTGACTGTCACTCTTACAACAACAACACAGCTAAAGATGTCGGCCGCGTTCAGCAGAACATCGCAGACTCTTTCCAGCGCAGGAGCCACATCCAGCCAGCTGTTGTAATGAAAGTGGGATATTAATAATATATATTTTATATATTTTAAATAATAAACAAATAGGTTAGACCTCCCAACCATTCAACTACAGCATCCCCTGACTGGAACTATAGACCAGAGGAAAGACAACCAACCAGAAGCAACCGCCGCCACAAGGCTCTTTGAGCCATTTAGTAAGATGGACTATCACTTTGATAATGTAGTCCTAAAACGCGAAACGTGTTCTTCAGCATTTAATTCCAAACCCTAAAAATCTCCCACTTATAGTCTGAAACGTTAATCGCTACGTCACATCCGGCCTCACTTTTCTACAGAAAAACTAACAATTGAAATGACCTTCACACAACGTTGTTAGTATTCCGAGTACACAAACTAATATGTAAAAAATATTTTGACTTTTTATAGTATACTTTAAAACTAAGTGAGACAGTATATGTTAAAAGGATATTTCATGGAGCCATTGAGTTTTTTTTTTTTTTTTGTTTAAAAAGTACTTACAAAGTAAGTTTCAGTGTTAATTTACGGTAATTATCTATAATTTCACAAATAAAAATTATTTCTGTTGTATTTTAACAAGGGTGTGTCGATACGCCTGAGTTATATAAGTTTTGATTGGTGTGGGTATCCTTTCAATGAAAACTTACTATTAAACCTTTATGTATATCCACATTGTGCGTGCGTGTTTACAAAGCCGCAAATGACAAACCTAATTCAACTTGGAGCGCAAGTCACGTAAAAGAATTGTGGCGATATTGTTTATTATATTCCAGCTATCAAGTTCTAATGGTTTGTTTTGATTACCAGGTGCAACAATTTATACTCGTTGATGTCAGTTAATTTCAGTTGTTTAGAGTGTACAGAAGGGCTGCTTTATTTAGCTTACTACACACTCGTTTACATTAAAAATTATCCAACGGTTATTTCCGTTACTAAATTTATGAAACATCATTGAGCCGTAAGATATTAGATTCTGGAGTTAATTATTTAGTTAGGTCTAATTTCATCTAAACGTATTTTTTATTTAAATTTATTAAAGAATGAAAAGTATATATGTATATATATATTGATTTTCACATTTTCCTGAACATGTATATCTAAATTAATATTTAAACATAATATTGCATTTTGCGAACATTAATAAATTGAATTTAATCGCTAAAAATGGTGTTTTATTAGTTTGACAAAATACTATCCACTACATTGTTTGACAAAATACTATCCACTATATTGTTTGACAAAATACTATCCACTACATTGTTTGACAAAATACTATCCACTATATTGTTTGACAAAATACTATCCACTACATTGTTTGACAAAATACTATCCACTACATTGTTTGACAAACTGCTATCCACTACATTGTTTGACAAACTACTATCCGCTACATTGTTTGACAAAATACTATCCACTATATTGTTTGACAAAATACTATTCACTATATTGTTTGACAAAATACTATTCACTATATTGTTTGACAAAATACTATCCACTACATTGTTTGACAAAATACTATCCACTACATTGTTTGACAAAATACTATCCACTATATTGTTTGACAAAATACTATCCACTATATTGTTTGACAAAATACTATCCACTACATTGTTTGACAAAATACTATCCACTACATTGTTTGACAAAATACTATCCACTACATTGTTTGACAAAATACTATCCACTACATTGTTTGACAAACTGCTATCCACTACATTGTTTGACAAACTACTATCCGCTACATTGTTTGACAAAATACTATCCACTATATTGTTTGACAAAATACTATCCACTATATTGTTTGACAAAATACTATCCACTACATTATTTGACAAAATACTATTCACTATATTGTTTGACAAAATACTATTCACTATATTGTTTGACAAAATACTATCCACTACATTGTTTGACAAAATACTATCCACTACATTGTTTGATAAAATACTATCCACTACATTGTTTTGAAAACACTTATGTTTGACCGTCGGTTACGTAACTGTGGAACACAAACAAATGGTCAACATAATTTATGTGTGACTCTAATAACATACAATGTATATAAAAAAGAACAATTTATTGTTTTGTAGATAATTATAACAAAGGCCCTGGACCAAGAAATACTGATGTTAGTAGAAGGATTACATTAGCATAGAACAAATAACTTAACTATGTTATTAATGTAAAACTAAAGCTGTTAACAAAGTTAGAATAACCTCATTCGTTTGAAATATTTGGAGAGCTAAAGTAATATGGTGTGTAGCATTATCGCTGAACCTTTCGACGTTTCTCTTACTTCTTATTACCAAATTTAACTTTTTTTGTGTGGTTTTGTTGCCGTTAAATACAAAACTAAACAGTGGGCTATCTTTGCTCTGATTTTTAGTGTTATAACTTTGGAAACTTACCACTGAGTCACTGGGAAGGCTTATATTTCTGGAAAAACAAACATACTTTTAACATACGTGTTTGAAATACATGAGTATTTTTGTTTGAGTTACCTGAGAAAAGTGTTTTCTAGAACTTTAAAATCGGAAAAAAAGTTTCAAAATCTGTATTTCTACTGTATATGATTATATCCCAAAGTAGTCTTTCATAATATTAAATATTGTGTAGTTATAATGGATAGATTATTCGCATTTTAGACAAAAAAAAGATCCGTGGTTCGACAAGACTAAATAAAAACTACGTGTTATAATAGCTTCAACTGCGTGTTTCAACAGCTTCTTTGGGAGAAATTCTAATAACTATGCTGTGTTAAGTAATAAAAGTCACATACAGAAACACTTGTTTAAATAGTGAGATGGTAAAAAATATCAAGTTTTAAAGAATGACAAAGAATGTTTCACAGACCGTAAGGCTTCATAACTAAAAACAGAACACGATGTACAATTAACCATAACAGATCACGTTACTCGTATGAAATACTATAACCTTTCACATTTAGTGCTAATCGATAATATGAAATGCTGTAACTTTTCACATTTAGTGCTAATTGATAATTTGAAATGCTATGACCTTTAACGTTTAGTGCTAAATAATATGAAATGCTGTAGCCTTTCACATTTAGCGCTTATTGATAATGTGAAATGTTGTCACATATCACGTTTAGTATCAATTGAATTGAAAAGAACTTTAATAGTTTATCCAATATTTAGAGCTATTTTCCTCAAAGACGCTATCATTTTTGGTAAATCAAAAATTCAAATTTTTTTAATATATACCTAAGGTGTTTCAGACCCGTGTAGCAAACTTCTACTAAAAGCTCTGAACCCAGTCTTAAACCACGCAACAATAAAAATCATCTACAGGACCTTTTTTGTACATGGTATTGCTTTCCAAGGCTATTTGAGGCAAAATCCATTTGAGCTGCATCAGACGACTTGACAATTGCGTGATTGAATGTAGTTATCATTATTCTAATGTCGTATTCGATCCTTTATTGTAAAATAGCCGTTGATTTTCACTCGTAACTGAGTTTGACAACTTCCAATCATTGTGTATTAACTAATTAATTGTATTACAAGATATGCCCAGTTTCAATTTAGTTGCGTTTTGGGTCAAAGTGTTGCGTCTATTAGCCACAGACTTCGTTTTGTAAACTCTGGTAGATTGAGAGCGTGTTCTCACTGTCGTGTCTTAAACACGTTGTGCTAGTTTCTTGATTCTTTAGTTTCATACTCAATACAATGAGCCCCCCCCCCCACTACCAGTGACACAGCATTATCTCTTGGGATTTACAGCGTGAGAAATCTGGTTTCTGTACCAGTAGTAGGCAGAGAACAAAGAGCCCACCGTGTAGTCTTGTGCTTAATTGCAAACAAGACGCACAAGACCAATATAAATATTCTGTCTAGGAAAGGACTGTGTTTATCTTATCGGCATTGCACTGATGAATGGAAAGAATTCCCAGTGAATAAGAAATGTTACCATATCTATTGTGTCACTACAGCAAGGACGGCAAGAAAACACATTAACAATGCACAACAATCCACATTTCATAAAGTTAATCGATGTCATTATACGTGTATATGTGTACAAGCAATTATTTGATTTATTTCTATTTGTACTAGTCCGATATCCTATGTACAAATGCTACTCTTTAGACTTTTTGAAATCGTGGAAAGAACCAGAACTGGTTTCCTTATTATTGATCTTGGCATGTGTGAGACGTTTGCACATCCAATTGAAACTTTAAAGTAACTTTAAACGTGAAATAAAAGTACAACACACCCTTATTCGGAAGGAAGCTACGAAAATTCGACAGAGACCCACTCAGTGTACTTAACAAAATGGCTGAAAACAACACACAAATTTTCTCTTTATCCGTTTCATTTAGTATCTACACTTCATTGCGACAATTTTTGATTATAACATTGTATATTATTGTAACATTACGAATACATGAAACATAAGCAGAGAAGGTAAAATAATTGCGAAAACGGGTCTTTTGATAAGGCTTTTGGCAGACAGTGGACGTGAATTTTAATGTAAATGAGTTAGTAGAAGAAGAAAAGAAGTGAACAAAATAACAGATTGGTTGGTGAAGAACATGGTTGTAGTATTACAGTACAGAAGAACGTAGTTGTAGTATCACAGTACAGAAGAACGTGGTTGTAGTATCACAGTACAGAAGAACGTGGTTGAAACTCAATGAGAGAAAGGAAAGATGACGAAGATCTACTTCCTGGTAAGAGACAAATAATAACAGTGAATGATATTAAACATATCGAACCAATGTTATCCAACAATGAATGATATTAAACATATCGAACCAATGTTATCCAACCATGAATGATATTAAACATATCGAACCAATGTTATCCAACCATGAATGATATAAACATATCCAACAATGAATGATACTAAACATATCGAACCAATGTTATCCAACCATGAATGATATTAAACGTATCGAACCAATGTTATCCAACAATGAATGATACTGAGGTTAAGACAACAATTGCGCAATATTTTTATAATGATAATATTGATTTTAATACAAAAACCAGTTTTTAATGGTACACGATAATGGTGACGAAGTAAAAAGTCGAAATATTCCGAGTGTATAAGACTGTTTTAAGTCCTAAGGTTCTTGTCTTTATAATGTAAGTTACTGAATAAATGTTTGTTTGTTTTGTATTCTGAGGCAGTCTCATTTTAAATGTTTGTTACGTTCCATTAAATATTGATTTTTCTATTAACATTTATATTATTTAATTGCCAATATGTTATTTTAAAAACCAAAGTCTAAGAGACAATATAAGTTAAAGACAGTCAAACAACTCGTCAGGTAACATTAGCTCTTCCTAATAAAAAACTGTTGGTACAGACATATAATTAGCATAACATAATATTTAGGGACAACGAGGAACTTGTTTGTTCATTTTGATTGTCCTATTCTCTAAGACAAACTAAAAATATAACATAAATAAATAAAATTAAAAGCTAGCCCTCATCTTTGATATATCGATCAAGATTTCTTTTAAATTCACTCATATTTACTGCCTCCATAACATCTGAAGGTAACCCAATCCGTAGACCAACTACCCCTTTTAAAAATGAAACAGTCTTAGCTAAAGACGGCTTCTATTTTGCGTAAATCTATACTTATGTCCTCTAGTTCTATGATTCTCGCTGTTAAGTATGAAAAATGTTAAAGTTACCTAATATGTTTATCAATTACACCAATTTTAGGCATTAATTGAACATCTAAAGACGCTATTAGAAGAGATAGCAGTGTTTTACCATATAAAAATAAATTAATGCCAGAACACTTTTATACTACCTTACCTCTGAAAAAGACAAGTCTTCCCTTCAAAAACGTTGTATTGTTCTTGTTGTTTTTAAAATAAGATTTACCTTAGATGTAAATTCGTTAAATATTATAAACATATTAAACGAAAGATAAACAGTGCTGTACTCGGACATTTATATTTATAGGTGAACTGAAAAAACGATGTTTAACTTTAGTCACTGTAATGTGGAATTCGGTGCTAAGTTACCCTACTGTAATAACTAGATACATGAGCACTGTTTTATTCAACAATAACAACAGCATTATTGATAAATATGATAACACACGCGACATAGCACATTTATAGTTTACAGACGTGGTTCGTGCGAGATTTATGTGATAGGAATATTTTCAAAATCTTTTCTTTGGAGGTGTTGTATACCATTGTTAGTACTGATGCGACCCCCACAGTAGCTCAGAAAACTCTGAGGGCTCAAACTGCTAAAAGTTAAGTATGTTTATAACAAAGTTGTCAGGTCCAGTGACCTGGGAACATCTGCAGAACCTAACTTCTGAATTGGGAAGAAACTTTGAAACGTCAATACAATTTGCTCCCCCCCCAGTGGCACAGAAGTATGTCTTACAACGCTAGAAACAGGGTTTCGATACCTTTGTTGGACATATCACAGATAGCCCATTGTATAGATTTGTGCTTAATTACAAGCAAGCAACCAATACAATCTACAGGTACTACAGGGAAAAAATAATGTCATTTTTTGGAGGTGAAAGACAATAAGGTGAATATCATAATTAGTTATAAGTAATAAAGTGTATTGTAATACTTTTCATGAAATACGAAACTTAATACTAAATTTAATTCTATAGAAAAAACAATTAAAACCTCATCATTCTTTTTTACTAGCATCTAAAATCATACATATATCCACTAGAATTCGAAACCATGTATAGATGTGTATCTTATCGTAAGCTATCATACATGTAACTTCAGACAGAAAATAAAAATATGCAAAAAAATGTCTGTACATTCGAAGTTAGTTTTCCAATTTTTAACATAATCGTGTACGTGAGGGCTTCCAGCAGTCGGTTCAACACTGTCATATGCTAATATCAGGTGTTGATAAGAATGAGTTTCGACATTTAATTAGAAATAATTTAAATGATCTGGTAGTGAGATGCGAAATAAAGCGAATAGCATTAAAGTCCTTGTTAAAGAAATCCTGATATGAAACTTTAAAATAATATAACGTCCCTCGTTTTGGACTTTTTAGTGATATTTCAATAGTTAACCTCTTTGTTAGCTGTTGACTTTAATTAGTACACTGTTATTTTACCCCAAAACTAAACATACATATCAATAACTTACGAGTAATTCCTTTTAACAGTGTTCATTATATTTCTAGGCCCGGCATGGCCAGGTGGTTAGGGCACTCGACTAGAAATCTGAGGGTCGCGGGCTTGAATCCGGGCTTGTTCAAATTATTGAACAAGATAAAATACGTGCAGAAGGTAAACATTTCATGCACTAGCTGAATACATGGGAAATTGCAGAGGTTTTTAAGTTCAGATTTCTTTCTTTACTGACAGCTTTGCTATTATAGTCATTTCAACAATGTTTTGAACTCATAACTAAATATATGAAAGAATGGACCTAACAAATAAGCAGGCTTACGTCACATCAAAAGTATTTGAATTGGTAAGCATTCATTGCTAACAACAGAACCAAGGCATTTGTTGTGCAAGCAATTCATGCTGTAAATAGCTTCTGCACATACTACTTGGTCGTGTCCCAGCCTCTCTCACGAGCCCTGGTGTTGAGTTAAACAAAGGTCTTGTCAGTAATGGAAGAGAGATAGTGTGGTTGACACAAATCATAAGTTCTTGTAATTTCTATTGAAATTAGTATTAACGTGATATAAACACATTGGTGTATCTTGTTATTATCGTCCACTGTTCTTTAAGGATAACGTTCAACCATCTTTATGTTCATTAATGCTTAACTAATAACAACTACAAAGCTGCAGAATTAACAATACGTGATTAATTTTCCAGACTTTGCCGCAGTTTCGAAATGTGTCGAGTCATCTCTAACAAGTTTTCTAACGAACTTCTTACACACCATCGTGCCAGTCATTTCCAGCCATCTAACGTTAAAACTACCTCATTTCTTAACTATGTGAAGTAAACGATTAATGTAAAATGTAATCAACCTTTCCAGTCTTAGTCATTGTGTGACCATGGAAACGTACAAAAACAACAACAAGAAAACAAACACTTTGAACCTCACTAAATGTAATGATGTCAATGATTACTGATTTAATACGAGTATGCACGTGAAGGTACATCTCTTTCCACGAGATGACAATACGTTTCTTCTGGTAAATCATTTATTGAACTAAAGGTTTCTCTTATCAAGAATATCTTTTGCTCACTTGACGAAATTTTTGTAGGATTTCGCTGTTATTAAGAAACGGGTTTCGTTTACCTGGGTATTTGTAATGCCATTGTAAAACTAAGAAAATTTATTCGAATAAAACTTGAAGAGGTCGCTCGGTGTCAGACTCCCAGCTTACACATAAATCTGATATATAATTTGATTAGTTTAGTTAAAGGTTTCGCGCAAATCTACATAAAGGCTTTCTGCACAAGCTGTTATTAATTTAATAGTGATCGAATAGAGATAAGAAAGCTAGTTCACATCACCCACCGCTAACAATAGAGCTACTCTTTTATCAGAAGCAGTATTCTAAAGTTTACTAAAGGAAAGAAACATAGCTCTACGCCTGCCGCTAGTACAGCGGTACATCTACGGATTTACGACTCTAAAAACAGTAATTATTCCCCTCGGTGGGCTCAACAGATGGCCCGATGTGGCTTTGCTATAAAAACACACACACACACACACACACATAGCTCTACATAGTTTTTCTAGTTAGCGATACTTATCTTATTAGAGAGTTTGTTTGTTTTGTTTTGGAATTTCGCACAAAGCTACTCGAGGGCTATCTGTGCTAGTCGTCCCTAATTTAGCAGTGTAAGACTAGAGGGAAGGCAGCTAGTCATCACCACCCACCGCCAACTCTTGGGCTACTATTTTACCAACGAAAGTGGGATTGACCGTCACATTATAACGCCCCCACTGCTGGAAGGGCGAGCATGTTTGGCGCGACTCGGGCGCGAACCGCGACCCTCAGATTACGAAGCGCACGCCTTAACGCGCTAGGCCATGCCAGGCCCTTATTAGTGAGATAAAGATTATTATGGAACACACTATAATAATAAATGTATTAACGCAGGGTCAAATTAAACGTTGTCAAAAATATAATGAAAATTAAGAGAAACAAATATTTTAATTTATTCCTTTTCAAGTTAATACGTTATGTTAGTATGCAGGAATGCATAAATTTTCTCGTGATTCATGGCATGCGGGCGTTTTAGTGACGTCAGGACAGTACAAATTAAAACGTTAAGCGTCTCTTATGTGACGTCATTTCAGTATTTTCTGATTGACAGACAGACAGTACACTACTGTGCATTGATGCGAGTGGTTAAAACAGGTGCTCTCTTCAGGAGGTCTTCCTCCCCTTTGGGTAAAACGATGGGTAGGACATGAGCTACTTGTTTATAAACAAGGTTTGATCACAAAGGTGTTTCAAGAAGCGTCTGGTGGATGTCTTTACAGCAAAAGTTTGAGAATAAAAAACACAATTTTTACCATGGATTTAAGTCGCTTTAGACTGTGTCACTCATACTTGCTTCTTTTGAATCTCATCCCTATATTCTGGTAAACTTTGTTTACTAATAAAATATCTAGTAGGAGAGAGGATACTATCATATGGAAATTAGGCTTAACTCCTGAGAGTAGTAGGGATGTTGTGACGTCACACATGAATGAGTCAGTAGTAAACCAAAATAAATTACATTGGCGTCACCCGTTTTAATTTCTATAACCAAAGTTTTGTTGAGGCGAAAAAACAATTTTCGCTTTAAACTCTGATAAACTTATGAATCTGGACAGTAAGTTTATTGGATACGTGTAGAGCTTTTTCTATTTATCTTCTATTTTGATTTCAAAATATCCATGTTTTCTTATGGCAAAGCTACATCAGGCTATCCTCTGTTTCCTTCAAAAGGAATCTAACCTTGATTTTAGCATTGTAAATTCAAAGACATACCATTGTCTTTTCAGAAGGCCCTCTGAAAAAATAAAATAAAAAAAACAGATTTAGTGTATTTTAGATAGTGTATTATAGGTAGAAAAGTTGAACTTGCTGTCACAGTTGAACAGAAATATTTTACGATATTTATTCAGTTTTAACTACATGTATTATGTATGCACGTTTCTAGACTTTGATTCTGGTTTGAAGTTTACTCTTCTCCCCCTGTAGTGCAATTATTTGTTTATTTTTAAACATTAAAGTTGCATAACGACTAGGACCAACTATTGGAGTCGACTTTCAAAATCTCAGCACACTAACCTTCAGCGTAATAAACTGTCTTTTAACCACGTGATTATAATCCAAAAAATTGTTGTCTTACTACCAGTATTGTTATTGTATGCTTTAAATTTATTTAAATTTCCACACTATTATCTGTCGCTGCAGTGCCATAATACGAATACGCCGTGATCCCCACTTTATATTAACACCTTTGTTACTTTGGAAGAAGCGAAACGTTTCACTTCATACTCACATAAAAGAAGCTTGGTTGCATACTTATTAAGGTAATTAATTAAAACGAAACCACAATTCTTTGTATAAATCCTTACGGAAACTACCAAATACAACTAATATGGAAACTTTAAGCTCATTCTTATCTAACAGTCGCGACCACTTGAGAGGCAAATTGTGAAACTTGTATATATATATTTCTTCTCAACTTCTATTATTTCTATCTTTATTTTCGCTAGAATTTTTTGTTGCTACAGAGAGCAGTTTAGACATTCAATAATAAACTTTACCACGTGTAGTATTAAACGCACCGTGTAGAAACATTCTATATAACCGAAAATAATATCCTATTTCAATGACTTGAAACTTAATCACTATTTGTGTTTTAGTGTTAATTTGTTTACAGTTTCGTTGCAAAGCTAAGCAATAGACTACTTGTGCTCTGTCCATTGCAGGAAATCGAACCTCGAATTTCAGTGCTGTTAGTTCGCAAACTCTCCTCTGACACACTGAAGGACAAATATTTGTGATACTCAAACGTTGAACCAGAACTTGTTTATTGTAAAACAAATATATATCTTTAGCGAAAGTAGTTTTAAGATATGAATACAAACAAAATATTTTATTGTTTGTTTGCTTTGATTTTCACGCAAGGTTGTTTGAGGGCTACCTGTACTAGTCGTCCCTAATTTAAAAGTAGTAGACTAGATGTAGCTAGTCAACACTACTCCACTAGTTGGACTACTCTTTCACCAACAGATAGTGATATTGGTCATAACGTTATAACTTCCCCACGGCTAAAATGACATAAATATTCGATGATAGAGATCGGAAGTCGCGACCTTCATGTTACAAGTAATATTTTCTAATCACCACGCCATGCCAGACCTAACCATCAGACCACGCTAGATCATAATATTTCTGAACTAAAGAAACAAGCGAACATCAATAATATCGTTGTCCTTGTTCAAAGGTATCAAATAGCATTTGGCCCACCAGAAACATTTCTAGTTATACTTAAATAATAGAAACAAAATAGGCTCTGATCTCAGTAAATCGAAAACTTTCATCAAGTTAATATGAAATATTTTTACAGCGCTGGTGGTCGGATTATGTCAGTTGTCTTTAGTTTTACCACCACTGAGAAGCCGGTGGCTGTTATACTTTCCAGTAACCCGGTATACCTTTCCATTTTCCAAAAACAAACGTCTGTTTTAACTATCCCCTTCTAGAACATTGTACTTTTAAAGTTCGACAAATTAGTGTCTATTGATTAGGAAAACAATTTTTTCTAGCCACACTGGAAAAGTTTCCATGTAAAGGCTGTTGTTGTTTGCAATTAAGTACAGAGAAACGCAAAGGGCTATCTGAGCTATACCCACCATGGATATCGAAATCCTGCTTCTAGCAGTGTAAGTCCAAAGGCATACCGCTGTGCCACTGGAAAGGGGATTATTAACGGATTCACAAGACAGAATATTTCACAAGTTTTTATGTCAACAACATATCAAATATACTTAATAGACAGTCAGAAAATATCTTTGTATAAGTGTCGTAATTTTTGTTACTGTGTGAGTTTAACGATGCAGATAGGTAAATATACGTAACTTCAGTGTTCTATTTCAGGCTCACCTAACGTGATATTGTAATCACGTGTTGCTGTAAGAAACATGCATTCAGAGAAAACGGATAAAAGATGTTACATTTCGAACACAGGCTTTTCTACATCAATTTGACATCGTCTAATCAACGATGAGTTTGTAAATATATCTTCGTTGAGTTTTCTAGCTGATTGATGTAAAGTAGTGTTTCCCAAGTATACCGAGTGTTTCAAACATTGCTTTTCCCTAAGTTAGCCCTAACTGAAAGCTTAAATTCGAGAAGAAATATCAGATTGTGGCTGAAAATGATATGTTTTCAGTCGAATATAAACTTACAAGGAGGAATTCCAACTTTAGATCTGAGCTATAACTCCCGATAGAGCAGAGCCTAGTAAGGATATGGTCTCTTCTCAGGTTAATTATATATATCAGTCACGAAACTCTCTTACCGAACAAAAGTCGAGTGGTCATTAATCAATGTCTTGCTATTCGACAAACGCTAGTCATATAACGAAACGTGTCAGTCTTACTTTAACTTTGTTTATGCGTATTTCCATAGATCTACATTCCCTGAACCTAATTTACTCGATTATTTGTGTCGTCCATTGTTAACTGCATAATTAGCATGATGACAAGAAACCTATTTGAAGTATTCTAAAGACGGATGGTATGGGTATGAAAACTTTAATTAAAACAAAGTACAGGACAACGTTTCGACTTTCTTAGATAATGTACTATGCTGGTACAGCGTTTAGTCTACAGATTTACAACGCTAAAATCAGAGGGTTTGATCTCCCTCTGTGAATTCGGCAGATAGCCCAGTGTGGCTTTGCTATAAGAAAAACACCCACATTCTTAGATCATCTTCAGGTTAACAAAGATAGTTTGGAAACTATCCATCAAACTTCATTGAGTAGTTTAGATATATTGCCTGAAAAATATAATAAATAAAGTCTGAAAAACCAAAATATGTTATGGTCTCATAAGTTCAATCAAATGTGCTAGTATCTGATATTATTAAAAATCAATTACATATTCAATACACGGTACTTCATAAAACTAAATTTGAAAACAACTAATTAACGACGAAACATATTTGTTTTTACATGCCTTACAGATTTGTAATAAGGGTAAAGTGGCTATACCTCTCAGTCTTGAACTTCATAGGTAAGTTTGAGAAGTACGCTAGAAACTGAGTTTGATAATAGTTATACAAAGTATTAATTTTTTCATTTACCTCATGTGAATGCCCTTTTAATTTTTTCTAAATCATGAAAAATTTATCATCTATTTGGATAAACTGTGGTCAGGTTATTTTTGCACAAAGAGATATATAAATTTTCGTAGAGCAGTGTGGAGTTTATCATATTTGTTGACTCCTCTAGCTAGAACAGGAAATAGGATGAAGATTTATTGTTATGGCGATTGAGTGATTTGGCTCAACTTATATTCATCAGTGATAACTGAGTCTACTCAGGTGCTCACGTAACTTCACTATTGATAATAACAACTTTGTACAACAGACTTTTTGTTTCAACGTAGAAGAATAACCTAAGCACATGCTTTCAGCTTGTATATACAGATTTCTCACATCTCCAGATTTTGTTAGGTGGAAATGTAATCATCACGCTTAAATGAATAAAACTCCCATAACAGTTAGTGACAATTTTCATTTAATATTTCCAGAATAACTCGAATTTAAAAATATTTTTAAATATCGAATACTTATAGAAAGAGAGAAATTAAATTTATGATCCCTTGTATTATGGGCCCGGCGTGGCCAGGTAGTTAAGGCACTCGACTCATAATCGTAGAGTCGCTGGTTTAAATCCCCATCACACCAAACATGCTCGCTCTTTCAAACGTGGGGGTGTTATAATGCGACGGTCGATCCCGATATTCGTTGGTAACAGAGTATCCCAAAAGTTTGCAGTGTGTGGTGATGACCAGCTGCCTTCCCTCTAGTTTTACACTAGAAAATTAGGGACGGTTAAGGCGGATAGCCATCGTGTAGCTATGCGCGAAATTAAAAAATGCCAAACAAAAACCTTTTATTATGAAAATTAAACATCTTTGTACGTGCTGTTTTGCAAGCAACAAGCATTTCTCACGAAACTAAGTGATGTCACTTAGAGAAGTGACAATTGGAAGAACGATATTTGAAAAAGGTTGATAAAGAATCAAAATTTAGAACGTTTTAAAACAAGACAAAGTTAAACTTGTCATGTTCGTTACGCAAATAGTAATTGCACCAATAAAATATGAAACTTATAAATTGACGGAGACAATTTAATAAAAACAAGTTCGGTTTTAATCTACTTCTAAATTAAAAGAAGTTTAGTGATTTTAGAAAAACTTTTTAAGAAGGTGAGATTATGAAACTTGCTAACAAGAGGGGCAATAAACGAATATTTTTCAGACAAAGTTAAGAAAGAGAAGAGCACCACCATGTTTCGAAGTAAGCTTTAAGTTAAGAAAGAGAAGAGCACCACCATGTTTTGAAGTAAGCTTTAAGTTAAGAAAGAGAAGAGCACCACCATGTTTTGAAGTAAGCTTTAAGTTAAGAAAGAGAAGAGCACCACCATGTTTTGAAGTAAGCTTTAAGTTAAGAAAGAGAAGAGCACCATCATGTTTTGAAGGAATTATATAAGCTTTCAAAGAATATGAAAAAATAAAAAAAATAATTAGTGTATCAATATTATTTACCAAACAACATTACAAGCTACCGTAGATATTCATAAAGATAATTTAAAGTACCAATATGTTTTTCACACTGTATTATAACTTACGCACTTTATTAACAACTATAATAAATAATTAAAAGTGTGTTTGTTTTTTAATTTGGCACTAAAGCTACATGAGGGCTATCTGCACTAGCCGTTCCTAATTTAGCAGTGTAAAACGAGAGGGAAGGCAGCTAGTCATCACCACCCACCGCCGACTCTTGGGCTACTCTTTTACCAACGAATAGTGGGATTGAGCGTCACATTATAACGCTCTTACGGCTGAAAGGGCGAGCATGTTTGGCGCGACGGAAATGCGAACCCACGACCCTCAGATTACGAGTCGCACGCATAATTTAAAGTACCAATATTTATTATCATAGTGTATTACAAATAACCGTAGATTACAAAACACTACAATGAGTAATTTAAAGTACTACCAATATTTATTATCATACTGTTCTACAAACTACCATAGATTATTAAAAATTATAATAAATAATTTATAGTGCCATTATTTATTATAATACTGTACTATAATCTACCATAGACTATCAAGAACTATAAAAATAATTTAGAAAATCAATATTTATTAGCATTCTATTTTACATAATACCACAAATTAATAAACACTGTAGTAACAATTTAAAGTTCCAGCATATGTTCTCGTACTGTATTACAAACTATCGTAGGCAATAAACAAATATATAAATATAATTTAAAATACCAATATTTCTTATCATACTGTAATACAAACTACTGTACATTATTAAACATTATAAAAATATTTTAAAGTATAAATATTTATCATAATAGTGTATTACAAACTACTCTGCATTATTAACAAATATAAAAATAATTTAAAGTACCAATATTTATTATCATACTGTATTACAAACCACCATATATTATTAACAACTATAATGAATATTTTAAAGTACTAATATTTATTATCATACTGCATTACAAACAACGCAGATTATTAACAACTAGAATAATAATTTAAATTTCGAATATTTCCTATCATTCTGGCCCCCAGTGGCTCAGCAGTATGTCTGCGGACTGACAACGCTAAAAACCGCGTTTCGATACCCGTGGTGGATAGAGCACAGAGAGCCCATTGTGTAGCTTTGTGCTTAATTCAACAACAACAACTTATCATTCTGTATTAGAAACTGGTGTAGATTATTAAAAAGTACAAAAAATAATTTAAAGCACCAATATTTATTATCATACTTTACTACAAACTACACTAGATTATTTAAAACTTAAAAATAAATTAAAGTACCAATATCTCTTATCATACTATAATACAAACAACTGCAGATTATAAACAACTATAAAATAATTTAAAAAACAAATATTTATTATCATACTGTATCACAAACCACCATAGTTACTAACAACTGTAATGAATAATTTAAAGTACCAATATCTATTGCTATACTCTTCTACAAACTAACGAAGATTATTAAGAATTATAATAAGTTAAATTACCAATATTTATTATAATACTGTATTAAGAACTACCGTAGATTATTAACTGCTATGAAGATAATTTAAAGTACCAATATTTTTATCATACTTTATTACAAATACGGTATATTATTGAAAACTATAAAAATATTTAAAAAAAACAAATATTTATTATCACACTGTATTACAAACTACCATAGTTATTAAGAACTATAATGAATATTTCAAAGTACTAATATTTCATATAATATTGGATCTCAAATTACGGTAGATTGTTAAAAACTATAACAGTAATTTGGCATACCAATATTTAATTTCGTACTGTATTACAAACTAAAATAAATTTTTAAAAACTATAAAAGTAATTAAAAGTTCCAATATTTATTATCATACTGTATTATAAATCACCTTAGATTATTAACAACTATAATTAATAATTTAAAGTTCTAGTATTTCTTATCATACTGTACTACAAACTACCATAGATTATTAAAAACTATAAACTTAATTAAAGTTCCAATACTTCTTATCATACTGTACAAGAAAGAGCCATAAATTATTAAAAACTATAAAAATAATTTAGAGAACCAATATTTATTATCATACTGTGTTACAAACTAGTAAAGATTATTAATAACTATAATTAATAATTAATTTAAAATACCAATAATTATTATCATACTGTATTACAAACTACAATAGATTATTAACAACTATAAAAATAACTTAAAGTTCCAATAACTATTCCCATAATATATTACAAAGCACCGTAGATTATTAACAACTATTATAAAGAATTTGAGGAACCAATATTTATTATCATATTTTATAACAAACTACTGCAGATTATTAACAACTATAAAAATAATTTAAAGTACTAATATTTATTAAATACTGTATTACAAACTACCATAGATTATCAAATACTATAATGAATCATTCAAAATACCAAAATTTGTTATTATACAGTTCTTCAAAGCACCAGAAATTATTAAAAACTATAAAAAAATAATTTAATGTGCCAATATTTTTATCACACTGTATTACAAGCTAACGTAGATTATTAAGAAATATGAAAATAATTTAAAGTAGCTATATTTATTATCATAATGTATTACAAATCTTCGTAGATTTTTAAGAAATATGAAAATAATTTAAAGTAGCTATATTTATTATCATAATGTATTACAAATCTTCGTAGATTATTAACAACAATAATTTATCATTTAAAGCACCAATATTTATTATCTTACTGAACTACAAACTACTGTAGATTATTAACAACAAAACGAAATAATTTCAAGAACCAATTTTTCTTATTATATCATGCTGTACTAGAAACTACGGTACATTATTAAAAACTATGAAAATAATTTAAAGTACCAATATTTATTATCATACTGTATTATAAACCACCTTAGATTATTAACAACTATAATGAATAATTTAAAGTACCAATACTTATGATCATACATATTAACATAACATAATATTAGGCTGAACTGTTTAGTACTTTACAAGTATATGAGATAAGCGTTGTAACAGATAATAGATGACGTAACATTAGGCCGAACTCTCATGTACTTTACAGGTATATGAGATTTCTAATTTCATCAAATAAGCGTCTATTATTTATTACCTCTTTTTTATCATGTGAACGTGGATTAATTCACAGAATAAAACAATAAATACAGTTATTTAAAGTGGTTACAATAAGTATTTAACGATTAAAATTTTCTCATTGCAATAAAATTTTTTTGTTTCTGTTTGTTTTGAACTTCAGAAAAAGCTACACGAGGGCTAACCGCGTTACCCTCTAATTTAGAAGTGAAAGCTCAGAAGGAAAGCAGCTAGTCATCTCCACCCAACGTCATCTCTTTGGTTACTCCTTTACCAACGAATAAATGGATTAAACTTTACTGTATAACCCTCCTTACACACACACAGCTGAAAGGGCGAGCGTATAAAACCCACAAACCTCAGACCACGAGTCGAGCTCCCTAACAGCCTGACCATGCCGAGCGTTGTTGTTTTTACCGATATAAAAAAACATACAACATGTGAGAGAAAATGGCTGACAACAAGAGTAATTTTAAGAACCTCATTTTTCTTTTAATTCCAGTAATTGACTATTTTCATGACTTACTCACACATTTCTCTTATTTTTGCTTCTAAACTTTCACGGTTTGCTTTTATTCGATAACAACTTGTCCAGAAGCGCAACCAATCAGTTGCTGAAAAATGTTCAAGTATTTAAGAACTAAGAAAACAAAACTCGTACAACGGTACGCTGGAAGAACAGCCATAAAACAAAACTCGTGTAGCTTTGCGCGAAATTCAAAAAACAAAGAAACAAACAGTCGTATCCCACTCGTGTAGAAGGGAGGTTTGTAATAGGCTCACAAATGTCGACAAAGGATTATTGTGATGAATAGAAAGATCCGTTTGTTTCAATGACGTTCATTTGAGTTGGGTTGATTGTATTGTTGAAAGACGATTACTGAAGTGAAGTAATTGTTTTGTCTTCACTCGAGTTTTAGAAAATGCAAATCGAGGTGGTTTGTTGTGTCATTAGTTCGACAAGCCGTAGTCCTTTATGGAAATGAAGTGTTATACGACAACCATGGTATTCAGGTATGCTATGAACCTTATTTGCTCTTTTAAAATAATCAAAATTTAAGCCCTATCTCAAGACTCTCCCCAAGTTTTGAGACTAGTTAGCAACTGCTGAATAATAATTTTATTAATAATATTTTCGTTGCGCTAGTTCAAATACTGGGATATTAGTCTATGTTTAAGGAATCAGTCAGTCGGAATAGACTCTGAGGTCTTTTGCGTGCTCTAAACCTGTTCACTTCCTTTCGCATTATTCAATCACCGGCAGTTAGTGAGCGCATTCATCCTTGTAGCAGGTACATTAACTTTTGAGCCATATATTTCAATAACAAATGTTTTTGGAAAGCTGGTCAAAGAAACGTTTCTTGATAACAATACCTCTGCTAAACGACCAATCATTATTATACCCCTTGTAGATCAGATATATATCCTTGGAAGGGTAAGACACCATACTTATAATTACAAAGCTGAAATAAACACCTAACACATTACACGATCAGTCTCTTTTGTAAAACAAGCCGAGAGTTCAACAATGCTTGTGAGGTAGTAGTCCTTACAAAGTGATGAGTAAAGCTAGAATTATTGGATTTAGCTCATCTTCAGATAACAATAGCTAGATTCAGATATTCTTTTGTTACAATGATTACACTACATCACAAAATAACTACCAAAACAAATGAGATCGTATATAAATGTTACGATCTCTATATTCATACCATCTATGTTTTACGTCTGTATTACGACACCGTAAGTGTTATGATTACTGAATTTAGAACACCGGAAAGTTTCGAAACATCATAGTTGAGCTGATTGATGTCTTTAATACAGCACAAGGATTCCAAATTATACACGTCATAAAGTGGGATAATTTAGAACACCAACAGATTATGATGAATGAGCTTAGAACGTTTTGTGTAAAAAATGAAAGCTATGGCTATAAAAGACAACCTTTTAACCCAGAAAAGCCATTGTGATGATAATGACTGTATATCCTGGTACTATTAAGAATATAATGAAATAACTTGACCTAGATTGACAAGCCAAACGTTTCCAAACTTCCAACCATACCTCAAAATCAATGGTTGTTACCAGGAAAAAATGTGCGAAAAATTAAATTCACAGTAATTCTAGTCAGTCTCATATCTCTCAGTTCCTCCAACGCAGCTATAATTAGCTTTTGTGTCTGTGGTCTGCCTAAGTGAAGTTATGGGAGCTGATGTATGTATGAAGTGATCACTGGAAAGTTACTCAAGATTATATAATCTAAGATTGGCAATTTAAATATTCAATAAAGGAACGCTTAAATATTTAGAAATAAAATGTCAAAATGTAAATTCAGGAAGAATGAACAATAGTTTATATATTTGAAGAAAATACCAAATTATTTAATTACAATTGTAATACACAGATGTGGTAATGCAATTTTAAATTTTGCGTGTTCCATGGTCAGCATTTACGAAGAATAATTATTAACTTTTAGGTTTATTCAAATTCATATTTGTAAAGTCAAACTCTCCTTATTTACAAAAAGAGTAATGCCTTGCTCTACAGCTAATATCAAGTATTTCTGTGAAATTCACTCGCAAGAGCTCCATGTACCTCTTGGACGTGTTAGTTTATGGTTCTGAGCAATTATTAAAGTATTGGGTGATGGTTTGAACATTAAATTGTGGTTACGTTTTGCAATATAATCTAGAGCTACCAGGAACTGAGGAATGATATTGTTTTCTTAGTACGGTCCTTACAGTAGACTTCTGGACGAATGAAGGAGATGAAATGCCACGGATCATAATACTGACAGAGGTAAAACCAGTAGTCATTCCTATTTGAGAATTCTTAAAATTATTTAATCGTGAAATCTTGAGACCAGTTGACTGTCTATTATAGCTGTTCAATCACACGAACCGTACGCTGTTAGGACAAACCTGTTATATTTTGAGATTGTATAAGTATTTTTAATTAATGCTAATAAGGATATTTCGTTAATATGCCACTTCTAAGATCAATATTTAATTAATATGACTTGAAATTAACGTTTTGGGACAACATGGGACCTACTGATCCGTCTTTTTTGTAAACTAAATTAAAATAATTAAAAAATAAAGCCAATTCTCATTATTTACATACATATCAAGCTCTCTGTTACACTCACTGTTAAACTTTACTGCCTGTACAACATCTGAAGGTAACCCATTTCAAAGGTCAGAGAAATAAAATTGTCTTCGCTGAAGATGATTTCTACCCTACAAAAATTTACCTTTGTGCCCTCTGGTCCTAATATTCTCACTGTTAAATATGAAAAAAGATGATAAAGTTGTTTAAAAAAAAAACACAAAAAAGAACGGGAACAAGTTCAGCCCTTAAAAACAGTTTAGAAGTGAAATTGAGTGCAACGTGTCATTTAAATTTTTATACTTTATTTTTCACAATGTTTTCACTCAATCTAGCGCCGGCATGGCTAGGTGTTTAGGCCACTCGACTCGTAATCCGAGGGTTGCGGTTTCAAATCCCCGTCATGCCAAACATGTTTGTCCTTTCAGCCGTAGGGACGTTATAATGTGATGGTCAATCCCACTATTGGTTGGTAAAAAGTAGCCCAAGAGTTGGTGGTGGGTGGTGATGACTAACTGCCTTTCCTCTAGATTTACACTACTAAATTAGGAACGGATAGCGCAGATAGCCTTCGTGTAGCTTTGCGCAAAATATAAAAACCGAACCAAACTTATTACACGACCTGTGAAAAGTGTCTTTGGAGACAGAAAAAGTAAAATGTTATGGTAAGAACAACTTAGTTCACCACCACAGTTGTAAAAAAGCGCAATCAAAATGTTGCATTACTGTTATTCTAAATTTGTTTATTATTGTCATATACAGAGATACTGAAATGAAAATCCAAGCATGTAAGAAAGTGCTTTGAACTGATATTAAAACGTATTGAAAAGCCTAATGTATAATGAAACTATGTAAATTAGTGATTTGTTGTCTCATGTTTAAAAGTTTCACTAAAAGTAAAAGGATTAATCAAGTGATAAAAAATAAAACAGATTGTACTGCAACTTTCCTTACTGGTATTATAGTTACGATTTTACACAGGATTGACACTTGTGTTTTGTGTGTTGTTTTTTTTTATAGTAAAGCCACATCGGCTATCTGCTCAGCCCACCGAGGAGAATCGAACCCCTGATTTTAGCGTTGGATGTCCGGAGACATACCGCTGTACTAGCGGGGGGCGGTATTGATACTTAATTTTATAGTTGTACATGTCTTTATTGACCGGACTATCATGATTACCCATTCGTGAAGGAAGTGGTCACTCTTAAAATATAATATAAAAAAAAGATCAATTAAATTAATCAAACGTCTTCATTGGTGTTTCGGTCGTGACTTTTGTGTGTAGAATTCAGGTACATCTTTGTTTGTCCTCTAGAATTGTTTATTTTCTTTTTGGTAAATAATGTATTAAAACGAGGACCGGAATGTGTTGTGATATTTCATACGACCATTTTCATAAGACCATGTCTGTGTATAATACACTTTTAACATTTGAACGTGACAATCATTTCACTGACGCTAGGTCGTGCAGCTGTCCTGCACACTCACTAACAGTTCAATAGTTACACGCGCATTTTTAACTACTTTAACTTTATAGGTGTGTATACATCCTTTAATACGTTTATAATATTTTATTCTAGTGACACATTGTAAGCATTAGCGTATTAGCTATAGGTGGCTCATTTATAATAGTTATTGTAGCTGTTTAATGGGAAGAGGTTTTTAGGCACTATTCTATCAGATATGACGTGTCTCATTATTTCTGTTAGTAGATTGTTCTTATACAGATTATTATAGAAATACATCATAGCCCTTCTGTCAGTTGTATATGGTATATCTGAATATTTATGTAGAAATTTCGCTGCTGTAATTCTTGGTACACGGTTTGCTCCAGCTAACATTTTATTTGGAATGGCTTGCAGTTCGTTTTTACTGTGTTTTGTGATATATTATACAATGCTGAGCATACGTATTTCAGTACTGGTCTGACAAATGATGTATAGATCTGAAGAATATTTTTGATGACGTTGTGCCTTTGTTTCGTACTGAGATAATCCTAACATAACTTACACGTTTCCATGATCTGTTTAAATTGATGTATCGAACACAAAGTTAATTTAACCACGACTTTTTGTTGTTGTTGTCTTTATCTTACAATCTATTTTATTCTTTAATAAGAAGAAGTTCAGAAATTCAAACAGCACTGAGTGAGCAAATTGAATGTAATGTAATTAAAGTGCATTCGTTTGTTACATTTATGACCGTTTCGTCATATTTTCACAGATTTGAAAATGCTCTGGAACGAGTGGTAGGAATTCTGTCCAATAACAAATTTTCTACAGTATTAACATTCATTTTTCGCTCAAATTTTGAATTCTGGAGTGTTGAATGCAATCTTTCTATTTCAGTGAAGTAGTTTAAAATGAACAATTTCAAAACTGATATTTGATATAAATTAGCTGTTATATAAGGATATATTTCCTAATTTTTATATCCCACGTTAATCTGAAAATTGTGTATTATGGATATTCAAATAAATTTTTATTAAATATATATAAATGAGTATACCTGGAACACATTTCACACTATTCTTATTTGTTTTCTCTTAAAAAACGAACACTTCATTTTATGTTGTAATGGACTTAAGATAAAGCTAAGGAAAAATTAGGTTTATTTTCAAATTTCTTTTTGTATATCAACTATTAGAACATTCGTAAAACCACAAATATCACTAAGTTAAACACGGGCTGTTATTAAATTAAATCATGCTAAGCATAACCTGCTCACAGATGAAAGATTTTATCTAAATATCTAATATATCGAACAAGACTACATTTAAGCCAATAAAATGCACACAAAAAATTATTGGAACCTACATCTGATGACTTAAGAAGTTGTGTGGTTGAATGGAGCTGCTGTGATTTCAGTTGCTTCGAATATCGCCCTTATGAAAACGTAGTATGTTATTTTGAGGTTGGTTGGAAGTTCTGGCTTATATGTCTTTTTCCATTTCAAATTCTTATCTACTAGCTATTGTCAATGAGAGACAATGACCATCTGCATTTCAATGCTTTCTTAGGTCATAGTTTCTTGTTTTTTAGGACAAGATCAAGCTTAAAAACCGTATCCTAAGTAAAACAGGAACTATGCCTTTTCTTCAAAGAGTAGGCTATTACTCTTTGCCGTGAAGGCATCGTTCCGTTTTTACTTGGGGAATGATTTTGTAAGCTTGTTCTTGTCCTAAATAATTGATGTGGAGAAAATTGATAGCTTCCTTTTGCAATTTTCTTTGTCTCCCGGTGTCGATAATATATTGTTCAATGATAGAGAATCCACTCTGAAACTATTATATAAATACCAAGTAATTCACCCTTGGCGCCATGTCTAGCATCTGAAATCAAAATGCCAATATATGTGTTCACAGTAATTAATAATGTGGAGGCACTGTATCGGATTAAAATAGAATAGAACAAAATATTATGGGACAACATGGGACCCAATGGTTCATCTCGGCTGTCCCATCCTCTAAAAAATTTAAACCAAAACTATTAATAAATAACTTTAAAAAATTAGAACCAACTCTTATCATTCGTATACTTATCAAGCTTTCTCTTAACCTCACTTAACATTATTGCCTGTATAACATCTGAAAATAACCCATTCCAAAGGTCAACCACCCTGTTAGAGATATAAAACTGTCTTATTTGAAGATGAATCCTACTCTGCCAACATGTTTATTTATTTCTCCTAGTTGTACTGTTTTCACTGTGATGTATGAAAAAAGATGGTGTTTCAGCATTATTAATTCCCTTTACAATTTTAAATACCTCAATCAGATACCCCATAACTCTTCTTTTTCAAGAGGAAAAAGTTTTGAAGATCTCAGCTTCTCCTCATATGATAACCTTTTCATCTTCCTCACTATTCTAGTAACCCTTCTTTGAACCATTTTCAACAGTTCAATGTTCTTCCTGAAGTAAGAAACCCAAGAATGAACACAATACTCCAAATGTAACTTAACCAGTGACCTATACAATGAAAATTATAGCTTCTTTATACCTGCATTCGATATTTCTATAGATGCAACCTGAAATCGTAATTGATCTACCACTAACTAAAGCACATTGCCTAGATGACTTAAGAGACTGATCAGCTAGTTACACCAAGATCCCTTTCTATCATGCTTATTTCCATCCAAATTATATTTATAATTCATATGATGATAACCCACAGTTATTATCTTGTATTTATTATAAATAAAACTAACCTGCCATTTATTTGTCCAACTCATTTAACGATCTAAATCCTTTTTGTAAATCAACAGCATATTGTTCACAGCTAGCGCCACCAAAAACGTTAATATAATCTGCGAATGTAAGTACTTTATTGACATTCCTTTATTTATGTCATTAATGTAAATCAAAAAGAGCAAAGGTCCTATGATTGAGTCCTGAGGTACCTCACTTCCAACATTAATCCAATTTGACTGAATTCCGCTTGTAACAACCCTCTACTTTCTTCCATCCAGCCACTCTTTTATCTAAGTTGCTGACGTATCCCTCACACCGATAGAAATGACTCTAGAATACTTTTCTATAGCATCTTGTCAAATGCTTTCTGAAGACTCGGATATACCAAATCTACACTCTTACTCTCATTTACATAAACAGCAACCTTTTCATACAATTTTAAAATAGCTGTAATGCAAGATTTTTCCTTAGTGAAACCATATTGACTATCCAATAAAATTCTAAGCTTTGCTAAATGACTTTATAAAGCATTTTGTATTGTATTTTCCAAAACTTTTCACACAACTTTTTGTATAATTACTGGAACAGTTTTTATCACCTCTTTTGAAAAGATGAGATACATTAACTAATTAATTTTCAATCCTCTGGTACCTGTCCACTATTCAAGAACTGACAAAAAATGCTAGAAGTCTTATCGTTTTCTAAGCTTCCCAATGTTAACTTAACCAGCTCATACTTTATGCAGTTCACTTATTCAACTTTGATTTCTTCTATCAACTATTCAAGACGAGGAATACTCTTTACATATTCGTTAGTAGAAACGAAAGAAAGTACTAAATTTAATAGTCCAGTCATCTAATAATCATCAGATACTAACCTTCCTTTATCATCCCTCAAGGGTCCTACCCTCATTTAAATATTTTGTTTATCATTAATGTATATAAAGAAATCCTTACTGTTAATTTTTAAATTTTTAGCCAACATTTTCTCATACATCCTTTTAAATTTACGTAAAACAACAGTAACCTCATTTGGTACATTAGTATTCCGGCATGAGAACTTGTGTCGGATTAACTCTAGTGTGAAGTGATCAGTTTTCTTACTTTACTACAGGAGGGCGTGTTACGATTAAATACTTGTTTGTTTGTTTAATAACAAAGCCACATTGGACTATCGTCCATGTCCAATGCGGGAATCGAGTCAGAAATTTTAGCGTTGTAAGTCGTAGACTTATCGCCGTCTCACCAGAGGACGGTAAATGATATCATAAATTCTTTAAAAAACAACAACAACATTTTTTTTTCAATATCACGGTACCTTTATGTAGTTATATCTTCTTCTTGACCATAAATCTGATAATAATAACAACAAACTACTAATGTAAAACGTTCCCTATAGTAATAAAAACAAACTCTTAATGGAAAAACGTTCCCTAGACAAACGTTCTAATCTTCTAAGTTGTGCTCATTCCTACTGCAACATATTTTCTTGTATCTGTAATATATTACAGTGTGTTTGTAAAACACAGAACACTTTTACTTCTTCACCGAAGCCGACCAGTTTTTTTTCCATACAGCATTTGATCCGCACCAAACATTGGTAAAGTGAACATTGGCGGATTGAAATTAATTAGATATGTCTTTATATATATATATACCGAAACTGTTGTTGCGGATTATCTAAAGAAAAACAAAGTAACTGAGATTATCTTGCTTTATATGTAGGCTTCCTTTCTCGTTTTATGACGTCAAATTGGAAACTAAATCTCCTGGTAACTCCAGCCAGTTGCGCTAATAAACTAAAAATCGTTTGTACGTCGTCTTATGACTGTTTCACCAGGAGCGAGAATGAAAGAATAATTGATAAATTTGTAATTAATGACGCATGTTATTAGTGACAAACTTCTGTTAGAAGTGAAACAAACAGAATAGAAGAAAAGAGAGGCAGAAAAGAAACAAGAGTAGAAAACAAATGTTGTCCCCATCAAAAATGTAACAATGAAACTTGTTTTTTAAATAATACAAAATCTATCTCATATATATCGATTAAAGAGAGATTTAAAAATAAGTTTATAAATACCAGAATTTTTAAACACCGACAAACTTTTTCTGTGAAGGGTTTAATGGACACATAACCAATGAAATTACATGAATTAGTTTCAGTTTGAAGGTTTGTCTGTTTGTTTGGTTTTGAACTTCGCGCAAAGCTGCACGAGAGTTATCTGCGCTAGCCGTCCCTAATCTAGCAGTATAAGATTAGAAGGAAGGCAGCTAGTCATCACCACCCACCGCCAACTCTTGGGCTACTCTTTTACCAACGAATAGTGAGATTGACCGTAACTTTATAACGCTCCCACAGCTGAAAGGGTGAACACGTTTGGTGCCACGGGAATTCGACACAATACTTGTTAAGGTTGAAAGGAAGGAGAAAAACAAATGTGATGGAGTGATCGTGTTTGGAAAATGAAGAAAGGCCTAAAGATTGAGGAGACATGGAGGTTGGCCTAATAATATTTTATGTATAATTTTCACAAACGTTATATATGCATTTTAAATACGTTTCAGAGTAATAACTGATAATTAATATTAGTAGGTATAACGAGCTACGTCTACCTGAGTCAGTTTGGACACGACATTTCAAACTGTTAGCTTCATTAGATTAAACTTACTAATTTATTGAAAATAGAATGAAATTACATCTGCCCGTCCTTTTTGTACATAAGTAAATCTCTATAATAATTAAATGTAAGCTATTGCTTCTAGAGAAAGATTGAGGTAAAATTAGAAGTTCTGTATAATGAATATACGGTCATTATTTCTGAGGAGTTGATTGGTAGAGCTAGCAGTCTCTCACGTTACATAAAAGTTAAGTTTATAAGGTACATGTTGAAATATAAGGATGGATGTATAATTCAATATAATATTTGGAACTTACACCTAGAGAAACTTATGGAAAATATAAATCTGTAAGAATTTTACACTCGCACTGGGTGTCATGTAAGCTATGTAATTACACTTACTACTTACTATGTGTACGATTGTGTTAGTTTTACGATTATAGTTCTAAGTTCTGTGTGTGTGTAAAACTACAACATTTATGATATTAAATGCAATAATTTCAATACCATAAACAAACATACAAATAAGTACATTAAGTTAATTCTACACTTTTCCCATATATATATATATAATTCAATACCATTACGTCTCCGTACAAATTTCAACAGGAGTCTAAACGTCGACAGTTAGACCCAAAGTTTTATACGTTTCGTACAATATACGAAATTATACTATATAATATACACTACATAATCAGGAGTTCGATTACCCTCAGTGGACTCAGCAAATAGCCTGATGTGGCTTTGCTATGAAAAAACACACACCCGCTGTATATGATATTAGCTTCCATAGTCACTGCCACAATTTTATTTATTTCTACAGCTAGCACAACGCGCAAAAGAAGATAATTACAGGTTTCAAATAATATACAAATGTGCGTGTGTGTTTTCTTATAGCAAAGCCGCATCGAGCTATTTGCTGAGTCCACCAAGGGGAATCGAACTCCTGATTTTAATACAAATGTGATTCAGACGCATGTACACATAAGAAGTTAAAAAACAAACAAACAAGGATGACGACAGTTTATTTTTATTCTTCTTAATACCACAGTTTTAAAAAAAATGGCTACTTAACTATTTCAGTATAGGTGTCTAAAAATCCACGATGGCCAAGTATGTTAAGGCGTTCGACTCGTAAATTAGGGTCTCTGGTTCGAATTTCCGTCACACCAAGCATGCTTGCCCTTTCAGCCATGGGAGCGTTATAATTTTACGGTTAATCCCACTATTCGTTGGTAAAAGAGTAGCCCAAGAGTTGGCAGTGGATGGTGATGACTAGTTGCTTTCCCTACTAAATTAGGGACGGCTAGTGCAATAGCCCTCGAGTAGCTTTACGCAAAATTCGAAACAAGATAAAGATATTTGGATGTATAGAAAGCATTACGAAAATTATAAAGAGTGTTTTGACAATATGTATAAAGATCTTAATCTTGAACTAACCGAGATTAAACTTTACCAGGAAACATTGTAATGCTTTACGTAAATCAATTAGTATAGTGTTAATTTTGTATGACAGATTGATAATGCTGTTAAAGGAGCGGAAGTAACAAAATATTATTTGATCATAAATAATACATTCATTTTAATAATATTGTTCATAATAATACATTTACTTTAACAGTATTTTATAAGAATACATTTACTTTAACAATTTTGTTCATAAGAATGCATTTACTTTAACAGAATCGTTCATAATACATTTACTTTAACTATGTAATACTTTAACAATATCAGTGTGCCTTTACACACTAATTATATGTGTTTTGACCTGAAAAACTAAAAAGTTGTGTTTAAAATTCAATTGCTGACATATTTAAGGACTACATTACAATAATTATATTCTTTCCTTTCTAGCTTACGTATAACCAGACTTTAGTGTAAAGAACATATAAGGTTTGTGTACTCTTACCACTATTCATTATATGGGTTTCTTGAAAGAAGAAAATAACAGCTTACATTTCCATCATTGCTGGAGGACTAGAATTATTCCAAGTACAAAAGTGGAACCACAGATCTGTTTAATGGATGGGAATATTACTGTAGACAAAACAATTTAGAGTGGAACCACAGAATTGTTAAATAGATTCAAATATTATTATAACCTAATACAATTTAGAATCAAACCACAGAACCAAAAATATTAATACACACGAACACAATTTAGAATCAAACCACAGAGCCAAAAATATTAATACACACGAACACAATTTAGAATCAAATCACAGAGCCAAAAATATTAATACAGACGAACACAATTTAGAATCAAACCAAAACTATTGCAAAGCCTTTAATATTATTACTGGCGAATACAATTTAGAGTCGAGCCACAGAGCTGTTTAAGATATTTAAATATTATTATAAATGAGTACAATTTCGTGTCTAGCTGCAGAGCTGTTTAAGATATTTTAAATATCACCATTGACGAATACAATTTAGAGTTGAGCCACACAACTGTTGAATTGAAGAAATTTAAACATTATTATAAACTGAACGGATTACCTTTCCAGTGTCCAAAGGCGAAAATGGAAGAGCTTGATTAATAGACATACAACATAATCGAAGTAAATTCACTTACATGGTGTTACTTATAGTATTAAAAGGGGAGATGTATTTCGCCCAGTAGGCAAGAGTTTTAACTATGGATATAATGTCTCGAGTTTATGAATTCGTTATAGGGGTATGTTTATAATATCTTGATGAGAGTTTGATGAGCTGCTCTTGTACAGGTAGCATTTCGGTTAATGATTCAAGGTAAACTGTTGGAGTGTAATTTGGTAGTGGGAGTGCGATGTAGTCTTGAATATTGTTTAGTTGTCAAGTCACATGTTGTCGTACGCGAACAGATAGCTAATGTATGACTTGTAAATTGTTTTAGAATGGTTCTATCTGTGCATTCTTTGTTGAGTCAGCTGATGCATTTCAGATAATTTATTCTTGTACTGGTTTTGCCAATAATATTCGACATAAAGATTAGACCGAGATACTCAATGGTGTTCGTAAAATCGATGTTTGTATCGTTTAATTTTACTTTGAGGTTAATTAATTTTTTCCTGAATTTATTAACCTTTTTTTAACAGAATGTAATTGCTTGAGTTTTATTAAGACTGAGGGCGACGCGCCTTTGGTTGTACCACTGTGATAGAGTGTCCAATGTTGTTTGAATTCTAGTGACAGTGGTATATTAGTTGTTAGAAGTCATCCTTTTAACTATGTCTTCAACATATTGAGATGTTAAAGTATCGTTTAGAAGGGCAGGGGAGGGTATGTCGTTAATAAAAATATTGTGGAGCACGGGGCTCAGTACCGATCCTTGAGGTATCCAAGTTATTAAAGTGAATGGGTTAGGAAATAGTTTTTGAATTTTAACCTTAGTTTTACGGTTTGTGATAAAATTGTATATTCAGCGAAACAAATGGTTCGGTAGACCAGTAGCGTGTGTTTTAAATTTAAGGCCGTTATTCCGTAATAAATCGAATACTTTTTGAAAATCAATAATGTGGTAGCAATGGTGGTTTGTTTGCGATTAAAGGCTTGTTAAACCTGACTAGGTGGTCTACTGTTTCTGGTGCCTTCGTTTTGATTGTTGCTCAGAATTTTACTGGTTTCCAGGTCTGAATTGCCCCTATTGTTTATCACTTATTTCCATCATAACAGATTGATAGGTGTACAGTTACTAAGGTTATTATTGTTATTATCTTTCTCACGTATTACTTTGACGATAATTGATTCTTATATTCAGGGTAATATCCTGATAATAACGAAGTAATGAATACTGTGACTAGGTAGCGTAGGTTTGGAAAGTCTACCCACAGAACTGTTGATGACATTTAAAAATAATTATAGAATAATATACTTCATAGTCTAACCATAGAACTGTTGATGAAATTTAAATATAATTATGAACTGATTTAATTTGTAATCTAATTACACAACTGTTGATGACATTTAAATATAATTATACACTAATATAATTTATGTTTTTTTGTTTGTTTAGAACTAAGCACAAAGCTACTCAATAGGCTATCTGTGCTCTACTCACCATGGGTATCGAAACCCGGATTTTAGTGTGTAAGTCCGCAGACATACAACTCTGCCACTGGGGGGCAATATAATTTATAGTCTAGCTACGGAACTGCTGTTGAGATTTAAATATTGTTATAAATGAATATATAATTTATCGTCTTGCCAAAGAACTGCTGTTGAGATTTAAATATTGTTATAAGTGAATATATAATTTATGGTCTAGCCAAAGAACTGCTGTTGAGTTTTAAATATTGTTATACATGAATACGCCCGGCATGGCTAGGTAGTTAAGGCACCCTTTCTGCCGTGGGGGAGTTATAATGTTACAGTTAATTCCACTATTTGTTGATAAAAGAGTAGCCTAACAGTTGGGCTAAATTAGGGACGGCTAGCGCAGATAGCCCTCGTGTAGCTAGCTATGCGCAAAACTAAAAAAACAAACATACAAAAAGACGAATATATAATTTATAGTCTAGCTACAGAACTGTAGGTTCCTCGCTGGGACAACGATAAGTCTTCTGACTTACAACGCTAAAATCAGGGATTCGATCCCCCTCAGTGGACACATTAGATAGAACGATGTTGCTTTGTCATAAAAACACACATAGAACTGTTGATGAGATTTAAATATTATTATAGACAAATGTAATCTATAGCTCAGCCACAGAACTATTGAATATACTTAAATATAATTATAGACGAATATATAATTTAAGGACAAGCAAAGTTCATTGCTGTATTATTAACAAATTATATTACAATCGTAAAAACTTTTGTTCGTATTTAGACAAAGCCACACAATGGACTATCTGAGTTATGCTAATCATGGGTACCGAAACCCTGGTATAGTGCTAAAAGTCCTTAGAATAACCGTTATCCCACTATGAGATATAAATTGTACAATACCCTATTACAATTATATTAAATAATGTGAAATGTGTTATATTTTACGTTAGATGAAGAAACGACCATAGTCCTTAGAATGAAGTTACATTAATTTGGTTTGACGTTTCATTTCCATAACTTAAAATGTACTAACTGTCTTCGGCAGAAGTTGATTGTAGTAGTGAAATGTACACGAAATGTCTATAACCTTGTTCTGGAGTTCACGGTCGTTTCTTATTATACGAAATTTTTATATTCTTTCAGTCAATAATTCTTACTTTTTTAATTACTCCAGTCAACGTTTTACACTATGATTATATATCCTTCACTTAATTCAAAAGGTTGTGGTCGTTTCTCAAAATAAGAAAATTTAAATTACTACAGTCATAATTTTGTACTATGATTATATATCTTTAAACGGAAGTACTTAATTGATAAGTTTATGGTCGCTTCTCATCAAACACAATTTTAATTATTCCAGTCAACATGTTGTACTACGACTATATGTCAATCACTGCGAGTACTTAATTAAGAAGCTTAAGGTCGTTTCTCATTATACAAAATTTTTTAAATTATTCCAATCAACATTTTGTACTATGAGAATATATCTTTAAATGGAAGTCCTTAATTAATAAGTTTATGGTCGTTTCTCATCATACAAAATTTATTAATTACTCCAGTCATCATTTTATACCATGATTATATATCTTTAAATGGAAGTACTTAATGAATGTACGTCTTCATGCATAATTTTCTAATTTCTCCGTAAAACATTTTATATTAAGACTATATATATTTCAAAGGAAGTACTGAATTAATAACTTTGTGGTCATTTCTCACCACACACAATTTGAATTACTCCAGTCAAAATTTTGTACTTTGACTATATGTCGTTTACTAGAAGAGCTTACTTAATAGGTTTATGGTCGTTTCTTATCAAACACAATTTCTTAGATACGTTACTCTACATTTTGCACTATAATTATATATTCTTCACTGGAAGTACTTAATAAGTTTATTGTCGTTTCTCATCATACGCAATTTTTTAATTACTCCAGTCATCATTTTATAGTATGATTATGTATCTTTAAATGGAAGTGCTTAATTAATAAGAGTACGTCGTTTTTCATCATACACAATATAAATTACCCCAGTCAACATTTTGTACTAAGACCATATATATTTGAATGGAAGTATTGAACTAATATCTTTGTGGTCGTTTCTCAGCATACACAATTTAAATAACTCCAGTCAACATTTTGTAATATCACTATGTATCTTTTACTGGAAGTCATGAATTAATAAATTTATGGTCGTTTCTCATCATACAATATTTTTAATTACTCTACTCAACATTTTGCACTCTGCTTTTATATCCTTCATTGGAAGTACTTAATAAGTTTATTGTCGTTTCTCATCATACACAATTTAAATTTCTCCAGTCAACATTTTCTACTACGACTATTTGTCCTTTACTGGAAGTACTTAAGTAATAAGTTTATGGTCGTTTCCCATTATACAAAATTTTTGAATTACTCCAGTCAACATTATGTACAATGACAATATTACTTTAAACGAAAGTACTTAATTAATAAGTTAGTGGTTGCTTCTCATCATACACAATTTCAATTACTCCAGTCAACATCTTATACTATGATTGGAAATATCAATTTTCTAATTACCTCTGCTAACATTTTTTACAATGAGTATATATCATTTACTAGGAGTATATAATTAATATGTTCATGGTAATTTTTCATTGAACAAAACTTTTAGTTATTCCAGTCATCATTTTGCACTATAATTATATAATTTTAAAAGAAAGTACTTAATTAATAAGTTTATGGACTTTTCTCATCACACACAATTCCATTTACTTAGTCAACATTTTATACTATGACTATATATCGTTTACTGGAAATACTAAATTAATACGTTTTTGGTCGTTTCTCGTTATACCCAAATTTTTAATTACTTCTGTCAACATTTTATACTATGACTATATATCGTTTACTGGAACTACCTAATTAATAAATTTATGGTTGTTTTTCATCATATACAACTTTTTAATTACTCTACTTAACATTTTGCGCTGTGATTAAATATCCTTCAATAAGTTTATTGTCGTTTCTTATCATACACAATTTTTTAATTATTCCAGTCATCATTTCGTACTATGATTATATATCATTAAATGTAAGTACTTAATTAATAAGTTTATGGTCGTTTCTCATTTTACAATATTTTTAAATTACTCCAGTCAATATTTTGTACAATGACAATATTATTTAAATGGAAGTACTGAATTAATAAACTGATAATCTTTTCTCATCATGCACAATTTTGTAATTGATCCAGTCAACATTTTGTACTGTGACTATATATCCTTTACTGGAACTACCTAATTAATAAGTTTAGGGTCGTTTCTCATCATACACAATTTCATTTACTCTAGTCAACCTTTTATACTTATACTGTACATCGTTTATAGGAAATATTAGATCAATAAGTTTTTGGTCGTTTCTCATCATACCCAATTTTCTAATTATGCCAGTCAACATTTTGTACAACTACAATGTATCTTTATGCGGAAGTACTTATTTAATAAGTTTATGTTTGATTCTCATCGTACACAATTTGAATTACTTCAGTCAACACTTTGTTCTATGATTATATATCCTTTACTGAAAGTACTTAATTAATATGTTAATGGTTGTTTCTTTTCATACACATTTTTAGTTATTCCAGTGAACATTTTGTACTATAAGTATATATCCTTTACTAGGAGTATTTAATTAATACGTTTATGGTCTTTTCTTATCACACAATTTTTAATTACTCCAGTCAACATTTTGTACTATGACTTTCTACCATTTATTAGAAGTACTTAATTAAAAAGTTAATGGTCATGTCTCATCATACACAATTTAAATTACTCCAGTTAATATTTTGTGCTACGACTATATATCTTTCACTGGGAGTACTTAATTAATAAGTATATGGTCGTATCTCATCATACATAATTTTGTAATTACTCCAGCCAACATTCTGTACTACGACTATATATATTTAAAATGAAGTACTGAATCAATAAGCTTGTTGTCGTTTCTCGTCATACAGAATTTAAATTACTCCAGTCAAATGTTATACTATGATTATATATATTTTACTGTGAGTACTTAAATAATAAATTTATTGTGCTTCTCAGGATACTGAATTTTTTAATTACTCTACTCAACATTCTGCACTATGATTATATATCCCTCACTGGAAGTACTTAATAAGTTTATTGTACTTTCTAATCATACACAATTTTGTAATTACTCTAGTCAACATTCTGTACTATGACAATATATCTTTAAATGGAAGTACTTAATTAATAAGTTCATGGTCGTATCTTATCATGCACAATTTTGTAATTATTCCGGTTAACATTTTGTACAACGACTATATATATTTAAATGGAAGTACTGAATGAATACGTTTGTGGTGGTTTTTCATCATACACAATTTTTTAATCACTCCATTCATGATTTTATTCTATGACGATATATCCTTTATTATAAGTACTTATTTAATAATTTTATGGTCGTTTCTCATCATACATAATTTTTTTAATTACTCCAGTCAACGTTTTGTAATATGACAATATATTATTTACTAAAAGTACTTAATTAATAAACTTAATATCTTCGTCGTCATACAAAATTTTATAATTACTCAACTCAACATTTTGTAGTATAATTATGTATCCTTAAATGGAAGTAAATGATTAATAAGTTTACAGTCGTTTCTCACAATACACAATTTTAGTTACTCCCCTCAACATTCTGTACTATGCCTATATATATCATTTACTGGAAGTATTTAATTAATAAGATTGTGGTTGTATCTCATCATACACAATTTGAATTTCTCCAGTCAATATTTTGTACTTTGACCATATATATTTAAATGGAAGTACTTCATTAATAAGTTAGTGGTTGATTCTCATCACACACAACTTGAGTTAATCCAATTAACATTTTATACTATGACTATATATCCTTTACTGGAAGAACTTAATTAATAATTTCATTGTCGTTTCTTAACGTACACAATTTTTTAATTATGCCAGTCAACATTTTGTACTACGACTATACATATTGATATGGAATACTTAATTAGTCAGTTTTTAGTTGTATATCATCACACACAGTTTCAATTGCTCCAGTCAACATTTTGTAGTATGACTTGATAATCTTTAATCTAAGTTCTTAATTAATAAGTCTGTGGTCGTTTCTCATCATACTCAATTTTTTTAATTACTCCAGTCAACATATTGAATTATGGCTATATATGTTTAAATGGAAATACTTAATTAGTAACTTTATGGTGCTTTCTCATAATGCAGAATTTTGTAATTACTCCAGTCAACATTTTGTACGATGACTCTTTATTCTTTACTGGATGCACTTAATTAATCAGTTTATGGTCTTTTCACATAATGCACAATTTTCTATTTATTCCGGTCAACAATTTGTACTATTACTATATATCATTTATTAGAAGTACTTAATTAATAAGTTTATTGTCGTTTTTCGTGATACCAAATTTTTAAATTACTCCACACAGAAGTTACTAGAAGTACTTAATAAATAAATCTATGATCGATTCTCATTATACACAATTTTATAGTTACTACAGTCATCATTTTGTACAATGAGTATACACCCTTTACTAAATGTACTTAATCAATAAGTTTATGGCGCTTCTAATCATACACAATTTTTAATTTCTCCAGTCATCATTTTGTACTATGAATATACATCCTTTACTGGAAGTCTTTAATTAATAAGTTCACGGTCGCTTCTTATCATTCACAATTTTTAATTACTCGAGTTAACATTTTCAACTGTAATTATATATGTTTTACTGGGAGAACTTAATAAATAAGTTTTTGGACGTTTCTCGTCACACCCAATTTTCTAAATACTCCAGTAAACATTTTGTACTCTGACTATATATCGTTTAGTTTAAGTATTTAATTAATAAATTTATGGTGGTTTCTCATCATACACAATTTTTTAGTTACTCCTTTCAACATTTTCTACTATAGCTATGTTTTTTACTGGAAGTACTTAATTAAGAAAATTATGATCGTTTCTCATCCTACACAATTTTTTAATTACTAGAGTCAACATTCTGTACCATGAAAATATATCGTTTACTGGAAGAACTTAATTAATAAGTTTATGGTCGTTTCTCATCATAGACAATTTTTAATTAGTCCAATTAACAGTTTGCACTATGACTACACATCATTAAATACAAACACTTAAATAATAAATTTATGGTCGTTTCTCATTATATACAATTTATATTACTGCAGTCTACATTTTATACTATCACTGTATATCCTTTACTGGAAGTACTTAATTAAGAAATTTATGGTGGTTTCTCATCATATACAATTGTTTTAATTACTGTAGTCAACATTCTCTACTATGACAGTATATCGTTTACTGGAAGTACTTAATCAATAAGTTTATTTTCGTTTCTCATCATACTCAGTTTTTTAACTTAATTACTGTTAACATTGCTGAAGTGAAAACTTTCTTTATTAACTTGTGGTTGGTCGTTGTAAAATAAATCTGCTTTGGGCTATGTGCTTTGTCTTCCGCCTGAATCGTTGATTGGATTTTAGCGTTTTATTTCCATAGAGCTACCCGCTGTTGTTCCAGGGGATCTCTTAGTAAGTACGAAGTTATATTAATCTAGAAAAAAAATGCTTCATACTTAACTATAAAAAGGATAATTATGGATGTGTTTTCAGAGCTTGCAATAAAACGTTACATCTCTTGTTCATTTTTCTATATTTTATTTATTTTTACCCGGATTACAAATAATGAGTTTTCATATCGGTAAATTAAACATGATATTCCCTCAGCACTAATTTTATTTTAATCCTCACCAGACGAGAAGTAAAAGATTATGAAAACTAAATTTAACTAGCATTCACGCTAACTTTAAATATTAAATGAAACTTCAAGATTTTAGATTAAACTGTTTATTAGCTTTGTTTTGAATTGGTTGAAAGTTATGTATATGGACGATTTAGAAAATTCATCATTAATTCTTGATATTTTTAATTTTTCGTTTTCGGGTTTTGTATCAAGAAACTTAAGCAATATTTGTTTGTTTGTTTTGAATTAGCGCAAGGCCACACGTGGGCTATTTGCATTAGCTGTCCCTCATTTAGAGTGTAAGACTAGAGGGAAGGCAGCTAGTCATGACCATCCACCACCAATTCTTGAGCTACTTTTTTACAAACGAATAGTGGAATTTACAGTCAAATTTTAATGCCTCTATGACTGAGAGGGTAAGCATATTTGGTGTAAATGGAATCGAACCCGCGACCCCTGAGATTACAAGTCAAGTATCCTTACCACCTTGTCATGCTGGACTTAGACAGTATTAGTTGCTCGAATGATACAAAAGGATAAATTACTTTTATTTTTTATTTTCTTGTTCCGTTATTTTTTTTCTCGTTACATTTGCTTCAGTGGGCTCAGCAAACAGCCGAAAGTGGGTTTGCTATAAGAAAACAAACAAACAATAAATTTGCTTGCTCGTATATGTAATCTGTATATTTATGGCTGCGATGTGTTTACAGGCTAGAATTATAAAGAACAAACCTAAAGCTGTTTTATAGAAGTTCCCCGCTCGGACAGCGGTATGTCTTCGAATTTACGATGCTAAAATCAGGAGTTCGATTCCCCTCGGTGAACACAGCGGATAACTTAATGTGGCTTTGCTATAAGAAAAACACACGTACATGTTATAGAAATTAGCCAAGAGAGCAGGTTGAGACCATTGTCATCACACAACACTATCAGTGAGCGTAGATGACTACACAATTTTGAAAAGTATATCGTATTGTTACTTTTACGAAAGTTATTTGCACGTGTAAAGTATTATGATATTTTCAAATATTGTTAACATTAACATTTTGTTCAGTCATATTTAGTTCGCCCGGCACTCGACTCTTAATCCGTGGTAAAAGAGTAGCCCAAGAGTTAGCCGTGGATGGTGACGACTAGTTGTCTTCCCTCTAGTCTTACACTGCTAATTTAGCGACGACTAGCGCAGATAGCCCTCGTGTAGCTTTGCGCGAAATTCAAAACACACAAACATATTTAGTCATACTATAAGAGGAAGACGAGAGGTGAAAATCATAACAACAGAAACGACTTTTGTTATTATGTTCAAAAACGCTTATAAAATATGACAAAAATCCTTAAAGTTTACCATCTGGTAAAATAAATTACTTATAAATATATGATATATTTATTCAATGGTATTGTTTAATCCAGCTCATATGCAAGTGCTGTATTAAGGCTTAAGTTTTTAATACTGAGAAGAACAATTTATAACGTTAAATTTAACTTCGATAACAATTTTTAACGGTGAAAAAGTGGGAAGTGAAAGAGTTAAGTTTGAAGGCAATGACTAATTTGTAGAGCAGCTATCAGGGTAATGTGGATCACCTTACTGTGAGCTGACTAACAAGCACAGCTAATTTATTGGAGTTTTATAATAAATGCGGAGTTAAGAGGTAGAGAGTAGATAAAGGTAATATACGTTGAGTAAATTACTTCAAAGCAGCTAAGAGATTAAGAGTAGGTAATGGTAATATATATATTAAGTCAATTGGATTGACACCAAAGCAGTTAAGAAACTAATAGTATGTGGAAAGCAAACTCTGAGTGTAGTTTGATCAATTCGAAAGTAAAGTTCAATTGTAAGATGTATAGGTAATAAAACAGAGTATTTTAAACTTCAAGTCAGCGAGTCAAAACATGCCGAACAATGTTGTGTCAATCGTTTAATGATAATATTTCTGGAACTTGTTTATGTTTCCTATATATGTTTGTCAAAAATATCAGCATTCTGCCAACGTTGATATCCCTGGTTTTATCTGTTCAAAATTAGATTCTATGCACAAAACACGAACTCTGTTATGAAGACCGAAAACATTTATAAAACTAACAGGATATAACATTTCAATGTCGTCATTTGATACAAATTCTCCCCCTCCTAGTTAAGATAGTTTGAGAGTCTTATCTGAATTAGAATTAGTATTAAAAGAAATGTTAAATTCCATAGCTAGTACGTGCAATTTATTTACAAATCAAAGTGCGCCCCCTTTATATTTACACATTGTGTTCTAACTGTTTTGGTTTGGTTTGGTTTGTTTTGAATTTCGCGCAAAGCTACACTAGAGAGAAAGCAGCTAGTCATCACCACCCACCGCCAACTCTTTGGCTACTCTTTTACCAACCAATAGTGGAATTGATCGTCATATTATAACGCCTCCACAACCGAAAGGGCGAGAATGTTTGGTGTGACGGGGATTCGAATCCGTGACTCTTGGATTACGTACGAGTCGAGTGCCTTAATTAACCACCTGGCCATGCCGGGCCAATTGTTTTGAGTGTAGTGTTTAACTCTGTCGTAGATATCGAATTAATTCGTAACCAGCAAAGTTCTTTTTAGAGGTGAACCTGTAGTTGGTAAAGGCTATCTTAATACGTTTAGTATATATATACACTAACTTGTGTTTATACTTATGTACAAACTGATGAAAAACAGAAACTCCCAAAGAAAAGAACTGTCATAAAACAAACTTTATTATTACATCCATATGAAAAACTATTATTTTAAACTAGTTTCCTCCTATTTTTACGATCATTGTTTATTAGAACAATGGAAATCGTTTGTAGAAAAAAAAACGAAGCAATTCAAGTGAAAAACATGTACTCATAATTTAAAACCCAAGCTACCATTTATTGTTATACTAACTTATAAAAACATGTCAGATAACATTTTATTACAAACTGTCATCTACCTTTTTTTCTTTCTGATTATACAGTCTAAATAGCTTACAATAGCAAAATATCCTAAACTGCTTTCTTTTATTAGGTAAGCAAACGAGCAAAGAACGAAGGTTGGTTTTGAGGTTGGAAAACATCATTGTTATAACCCAACAGATGACTAACGTAAACAGCAATATATGACTTAGATCACACAACAGCGTTACGTATTTAACGTACCACAACACAGAAAGGGAAAGTTGATTTTGGAATGTGTCAGCATTATACCCCAGTGTCATTAGTGACGTAATTTCTACATCATCTGTAGCTGCTTGAACATTGGTTTTATTAAAATGCTTCTTCTCCAGGGACTGATGGGATATGGACGTCGACAACAACCTGGTGCAGTGAACAGGAGCCACCAGTATTGAAATTATGGATGAGGATTTTTTGTCTTGGAGGAGTAAACGCGGTTACGCTACGGTTATCCGTCAACGGTCTGAATTTAGTGTTTTCGTTTTCCTCGGTTTTCGTGTTCAGGCTGGAAAGCTGGAAACAGGAAAAGGAAGGAACGAACGGCAGTGATTTCCCCGGACTCGTTAAAGAGTAGCAGGCAACAATTCCCAGAAACACTCCCACACATACCAACATCAATCCTGTTATCAGAAGGATCGAGCCAACAGCGATTAAAGGATCTAGAAAATTACTTGTGCTCTGATTCTGCTGGCGAAAACTGGGAAAAGTACGATATAAGGTTTCTTCCAGCTGAACTTGCTGTTTCAAAGCCATTGACACCAGTACACTTCCGCCGATTAAATTAAATACCCCAAATAATGAGAAACAAATTACGAATGGACAAGCCATGACAAGACTTGTGATGATCCTTTCTTTTGACGACATCGTTAAATGATTTGATGGAATGGATGGCATACTCGATCTTACTATTTCTTTCGAACGTTTGATGGCCCTTAGCTGTAAAAAGGTAACGTAAGAAGTATTATTACAGGCCATTATATGGCATCTAAACTTTCAGTTTAGTAAATAGAAAAGAAAACGCACACCACATTCGTTATGCTACAAAGATATGTATTTCTTCAAATAATAAAATTAAAAAGTATGACTTGACGCAACCCTTGCTTTAATGGTTTTGCTTTAAAAATATTGCAGAAAACATAATAATGCATAACTGGAAGCCTATGAACCTAGGCACAGTTAAGATACGATATGGCACAGTTAAGAAAGTTAACTCCATATTTTAGCGTTGCACCTCTACTATTGTCCTGCAGACAAAATGAAGGAAAACATTAGTGGAAGCCAGAAAATAGCAGAAAACAACCACGAGCTAACGTTCTTAAGCACAGTTCTTAAGAATTGAACCAACTAGCGTTCATAGGTATCTAGTGTGTGTGTATGTGTGTGTGTATGTGTTTCCTTTTAGCAAAGCTACATCGGGCAATCTGCTGTGTCCACCAAGAGGAATCAAACCCCTAATTTTAGCGTTGTAAATCTGTAGATTTACCGCTGCACTAGCGAAGGACAGGTATCTAGTTAGTAAGTTTGAAGTTAAGCATAAAGTTAAACAATGGGCTATCCGTGCTATGCCCACAACAGGTATCGAAGCCCGTTTTCTACCCGTTGTAAGTACCCAGAAATACCGTTGTGTTAGTGGATCTTTAATAAAATTAATATTCTTCTTTAATTTAATAAGATGTTCATAAAACCGTTAATTAATATTATTGTGTAAATAAATAACAAGTTCATGAAACCGTTAATTAATATTATTGTGTAATTTAATAACAAGTTCATGAAACCTTTAACATTATTGTGTAATTTAATAACTTGTTCATGAAAGCGTTAATTATTATTATGGGCTACAGCAATGTTCCCTGAAAGCCAAGAAAAGTTGCAATCTGTGGGTGCGCTGGAAGTGTGAGTTATGATCAAATCAGACGAGAATAGCCCAAGAGTTGGAGATGGATGCTGCTTGTTGTCTGCCTTCCCTCTAGTCTAGCCATTCAAAATTAGGAACGACTATCGTTTGAGTAGCTCTGCGCAAATATCCAAAAGTAATATATACACGAGTAGTTCCGTCGAGGAATTTTGTTTTTAGACCATTAGTCTTGCGAGTGTGCTTATATTTCAACAGAACCAGTTTCTAAGCTGCTTTAACATAACCACATCACTTCCGTCCGTTTGAGCTCTTGAAATATCTTAAACTTTAATTTTTCTTAAGCATTAGGAGAGTACGTTTTTTCTCGAGAGTCCAGCATTTGTATTAATCCACTGTAGACGGCCTAAAATAAGGATATTTGTGTCGGAGTGTTCCAGAACATTAATCCAAAAGTACATTTTTCGACTATAAACAAGAATGATCAGGAATGTACAGTAATAGCAAAGCGAAGTGTTGCCAATGTTTACCTGGTGTCGTCTGACACACTTATATTAATACATACCTCTTTTCTTTAATCAAATGCTACAATACGCATGCGTAACAGGTTTGAATAAATATAAAGGGGTTCATGGAAGCTAATTCAACCTAGGTTTATGATGCTGAAGAAATATATCTTTTTTACTTTCAGTTACACCTAACTCTCTGTTAATACCAATTACATCTTTATTGAAGAAGCTAAGAGGAGTGTTACTTGTGCGGTCAGACGCACGCGAAGGTCGCCAAATATGTTGGTTTATTCCAATATCTAATTTCCTTCACCAAGACTATTTAGAATTCTTCACACTCACTGATATGCGATTTTATATACAAACCCAGCACTGTCAGATTATTATTTTTTTTAGAAATAAGGAGGAGAGTTTTGTCCTAGGTTTGTGATAAAAATGACTTCTATAACGATTGGTTCAGATCGTGCCTTTTTTATTGCATTGGTTACCCCTAGGATACATGGTAAACAACAAAAGAATGCGTTTTCTTTAAAGTTTAAACAAGAGTTATTATATACTAAAACATTATTGTAACAAGTTATTAGAGACTAAAATTTAATGTATTAAAGTTTAAACTAGAGCTGTTAAAGACTAAAGTTTAATGCAATAAATAGAGTAAAAAAGCGTTGTTAGAGAACAAAAGTTATTGTTCATTCTCTACACTAGAATCTGCTTAACTCTACAAAGAAATTTTTAATTTGTTCAATTTCTAAAAAGAACACTTTTTTAGCTATTTCACGTCCCTCATTTTTACTTAAAACTATTTTTATAATAAACATTTGCTGAACGTGTAGAGACGTCAGAATGTGTATGTTTCCGAGAAACCGAAATTTTTAAACCTTTTTCTGAATAGAAACATTTTTAGAACGTTAATGAATTGTTTTATCAGTCTTCAATGAAATTAATATTCTTCTTTAATTTAATAAGATATTCATAAAACAGTTAATTAATATTATTGTGTAATTTAATAAGATGTTCATGAAAGAATTAATTAATATTATTAGGTAATTATTAACATGTTCATAAAATAATAAATTAATATTGTGTAACTTATTAAGCTGTTCATGAAACAATGAATTAATATTATTATGTAATTATTAATATGTTCATAAAATAATTAATTAATATTACAAGGTAAGATATTGAGATGTTCAGGAAACAAATCATATTATTTGATGACTTAGGTGTTTATGAAACAATGAATTAATATTATTGTGTAATTATTAAGACGTTTATGAAATAATTAATTCATAATATAGGGTAATTACTGAGATGTTCATAAAACAATTAAACATGGAGTAGTCTCACGTGGCCAGCCCGGCATGGTCAAGCGTGTTAAGGCGTGCAACTCGTAATCTGAGGGTCGCGGGTTTGCATCCCCGTCGCACCAAACATGCTCGCCCTTTTAGCCGTGGGGGCGTTATAATGTGACGGTCAATCCCACTATTATTTGGTAAAAGAGTAGCCCAAGAGTTGGCGGTGGGTGGTGATGATTAGTTGCCTTCCCTCTAGTCTTACTCTGCTAAATTAGAGACGGCTAGCACAGATAGCCCTCGAGTAGCTTTGTGCGAAATTCCAAAACAAACTGTTATGGGTATTAACACTTATTGATAAGGAGAGAACAACGTTTCGACCTTCATTTTTACTTCAAATGGGTTTTTCGTCATCAAGAGAGACTAACCACGATAGATGTCAGGTTACAACTGGGCCATCCATCTTAGTCGCTAGGTGACAATTGCACAATTACGGTACAGTTAAGAACTTATTTTTTATGGATGTGATCACGTGATTTATGGCTTGTTTCATAATAAAGGAAAGGTTTAAACACGACATTTGTCTCTGATCTTTAGTTGCATCTATTATCTATTAAATCTTCATATCAAAGCGAGAATATGTAATGACTAAAACTAATAGTATTTATCTGGAGAAATTAGGAACAGCTCATCTAGTCTTACACAGCTAAAGTAGGGACGGCTAGAATAGATAGCCCTCGAGTAGCTTTGCGCGAAATTCAAAACAAACTTAAGTGGCCAATAACGTTTTCTTAACCTCAAAGAGAAGGGTGTAAGAAATTTTCTATACTTTCGTTTTAACCATTAATAAGATAACTAAGACAAGTGCTAGTGAACTAGTTATACCAGTTCCACCTAAACAGCTAAACCAAAATTGAATATTTAATCATTTCATTTTTTAAAAATTAATGTAGAGTTTTTGAACTAACGTAAGCCTTATTCGTAATATAAAGCGACTCGAGGTTACTCAAATACATTATCTCCCAGCAGCACAGCGGTATGCCTGCAGACTCACACTCCTAGAACTCGTGTTTCGATAGCCGTGGTGGACAGAGCACGAATATCCCATTGCGTATCTTTGTGTTTAACTAAAAACGAACAATCACTCAACTAAATACGTTCTGATTAACTAATCAAATAAGCGTTACGTTGAGTGACTCATATTTCATTTGCAAACAGCTTATATGTGATTAAGAACCACATGTTTTTAAACGTGACCTTTAACCTGGCTCATTATCAAACCTAGCTCAGTGGAACATGGTTACTCATGAGGGACGGAATTCATCAAAACTGGCACGAATTAGTGACACGTGGTAAATAAAATATGAAAGTGCGTTTCATATTTATTTGCAAACAATTCATTCATTTTGCTATTCAACTATCAATCGTCAATAGTTTATCGCTATTGTAAAACTCCAATTTGTCGATTTAACCATGCCCAGTTTGGTGATAAATCTGGAATACGAAATATCTATTGCATTTTCGAATGAGCGAAAAATATACTATACAATAGCTACGGGAGATATTTAACATTATTTTTGTAGAAAACGAATGTATAACACCAACAGTAAGTATTAGAAATTGATTCCATGCTATTACCATTCGCATCTACCAGGTGAAAAGTATTTCAAATGTAATAAGTGCAGTCGATGGGGGTGTGACCGTGACTGCATATCCGTCGAAAGAAAGTTCCAAAGGAAATAGTTGAAAGAGAGTTTCTATAAGATAATACAAAGTAAAACTAGAACTGAAAGGAAAAAGAAAGCTTTATCTGCTCCCATAGTAACAGCTGTTGTTGTGTTGATTGTCTTAAAAATGCTTGTTCGGATGTTATATCATTTTGTGGAATTTATTTGTTGTTTCAACAAATTACGGTTGTATTTTGTACTCAGATATATATATATATATACACAGAAAGTTACAACCAATCATCGGTAAAATAGGTCAACATTTAAAATCTAGTTTTGAAGTTGTATCAAAATGAGTTTAAGTTTTTATTTTATTCTGAATTATTTAGACCAGAGAAATAGAAAACAAAAAAAAATTATTCAGTGCTATGATATTTTCTAATGCAAAAAGTTTTAATGGCATTTTAAGATTAAGTCACGAAACGAATTAGTAAAACTTATATCAGTTTGATTAGAAAAACTTGTGATGAATAAAAACATCAGTTTTCTTATTGGGAACTTCAATTTGGTTATACAAACTTGTGTTGAATAAAGAACTAAAATTAGTTTTCTTCTTGTTAAATCATGATAGTTTCTGAAAAAATGCTTTGTAATTTTTATCTTGGTCTTTATATAATAATCATTGCATAAACACTTGCACGTTTGTGTTAAATATTAATTTTTTCATTTTATTAACTGTGTATTCATTTGTTCAATTAAATACTTAATGTTCAAAAGCGTAACCAAAATGTCAACTAATTCATGATTATATGTATCTATGTTAAAAGTTTAATACTCTTTTTTTCCTTTTTGTAACTTATAATTTCTATATAAAATATCCGAATGATCACCCAATAGCTTTATCTCGTGTTGTTACGTATAAATGAAACGTTGTTGATTAATAGATTAAAACTAGAGCTAAACGAGATTGGTTCCGTAACACGATTGTCACTAGTGATATTAAAATTATATTGAGCACTTATATAGGGTCTAACTTGCAACAGGTAGAGTGATCCGTACAGCTTTTTCACATAAAAATATTAGTGTAGGGAGACTGTTAAGCGATGTACAGCCAAATGACACAACGCTTCGAAAAAGTGATTTCCATGCGGACTGGAAATTTCATATAAAAGAACGCTGAAGAGGGTGACAGCTTAAAAAACATACCCCAAGTCAACCTGGAGTAACAAACGCCCTCATTCTTCTATTGAAGGCGACGGCTAAAAAAACCACACACCCCTTTAACCTGCAGTAACGAAATTTTTTGTCGGCAGTGTGAAGGTGATAACTACAAAACCACATATAAAGCCAATCCGAAGTAACAAATGTCCTTATCATTGTAGCCAAAGTAACAGCTCCGAAACCACATATCAAGCTAATCTGGAGTAACAAATTTCCTCATCATTGAGAGCCCACGTGACAGCTCCAAAATCACACATCAAGTCAACTGGAGTAACAAACATCCTCATACTTGAAGTAAAGAACGCCCTCACCTTTGAAGTGAAAGCTATAATCAGTAACGCCACAATTTCGATCCAAAAACGATGAAGCCTCACGCATTCCATATTACAGTTATTAAGACAGTTGCTAAGGGCTTAAAGTGACGAAATCTTGTATGTTTCCAAATGCACCTCAAATTACAACTCTTCACTTTCCTAAAGGAAATTCCTTTAAACGTTTGGTTCTTTGGTCACAGTAAAAGCTATCTTAGAAACTGACCCCATGGACAGTGGACTGTTTGAAAAAAAAGCTCTTTACGGCATGTGATATAAAAAGAAAATCAAGGTCATTTGTAGAAGCGTTACAAAGAAAACTGACGAATTCAGACATTGTGTGTACTTATGTTCACGAGAATGAAAAACACGGTCAACGAAGAAACTGTTCCAAAGGCAGCAAGGCATAATTAACATCATTCTTAAAAGATGTGCTCAACCCATATAGTGAGTAATATAATTTTACAAATTTTTAAACTTTAATGTACTGTTTTTATGTGATTAACTGTTTTTTTTGTTTCAATTCGACATTGATGTACGTGATTGTTAGCACTTCTTCACTAAATTCTAGATTGGAGTGTATTACGAATAGAGTAAACCCGCGTTTATGCTTGATTTAGAAATAATTATCGATTAGGTAATGTTTTGCTAGTATCTCTTGCTGTAATATGCCTTGGGGTTCTAATCCACAACTCGCCACATTGGCTACATAGTCGCGTTACGTACGGCCCGCTAAACAAGATGAAAGATTTGTTTGTTTGTTTATTTTTGAATTTCGAGCAAAGCTACAGGAGGGCTGTCTGCGCTAGCAGTTCATAATTTAGCAGCGTAAGACCACCCACCGCCAACTCTTGGGCTACGTTTTTACCAATGAGTAGTGCAATTGATCGTAAGATTATAACGACTCCACGGGGGAAAGGGCGAGCATGTTTAGTGCGACGGGGATTCAAACAGATTACGAGTCGAGCGCCTTAATTACCTGGCCATGCCAGGCAAGACGAAAGAAATACAGAAAAATCATTTACCATATATAATACGTTTACTTAACACTAGCTACAGTAGTGGCATGATGCTGATAAACTCACGATAAAAATTGTAAAAGCAACAAAAATCAGTGGATATGATATCGAAAAACCAACCTTTCCTTGAATGTGTAATGAACCTAATATTATTTAATACAAAATTACATTTGCTTCAATTGAATATATTACCTCGAAAGATGTGCTTTGTTTTAGTATTTCGCTTAATGCTGCCCAACAGCTATCTGGGCACTTCAGTTGTTTCTATTTGTATTACTCCAATATAATACAATAGTGGAACTTAACCGTTATTCATAAAGTGTATCCATTCCCTCAAAGTGCGTATCGTGCTTTTTGAGCAACGGGTCTCGAATCGTAATCATTAGATTCAAAGTCCGGGCTGTCACCCAACAGGGCCACACCCGGCCCAATTCATAAATAAATGTCAAATATTTCATCAGTATTAGTTAAAAATCAAATATTAATTCGTATTTGCACAAGTCCAAATATAATGTGAGAAAGCACTGGTTTATTTGTAATTTAGTGGTAAATCCGACAGTTAGGGACTCCTAATAATTGGTTTATTATCCTTAACAGCGTTTTAAAATTAATAATTAACTAACACACCTTATATTTTCACTTTGCTTGTATGACTAACGTTGCTACATAATAAATTACTAAAAAGAACAATGAAAGATAAAAAATAAGTTAACGATTATTTTATCAAATATGTATTTAGAATGGAGCAAACGTGTGAAGGGAGATGTGCGTATATATATATGTATGAATTATACAGGGTGTTCGGAAAGTCACTGTGCAGTTTTGTAATCAGATTTTATTCAGTCTATTTCAAGCTAGCAACTGATAACGGTGTTTAGAAACAAAATAAGAAGGATCCAGCCTGTATTGATGCCAACGGGGGTCACTTTCAACATTGTTTATAATTGTCATTCATATTTACCTCCTGTATTCTATACTGAAACATGTCTGTTAATAAATATATAAGTGAATAGCGACTTTCCGAACACCCTGTATTATATAACTATTAATTGTTTATATACGTGTTTACACATTTATGTACTCCAGCTCGATTTATTTAAGCTAAAAAAGCACTATCATACTAAAAGTCATTTAAAGTAAAACATAAGTCCGAGACAACACATCATTATAAAAATTCACGTTTTAGTTTTCAGACTTACCGCTAAAGAACCATCTACTTGTTAAAATAAAACCAGAAAAACGTGTCGAGCAGTTTTTACACTTTGTTAATAAAACAAAGGGGTATAAGTACAAAGTTCAAGGGGTATAAGGCATAATATTTGGTATTACCTTGACGAATCGGGCAAAAGAGTAAAAAAAACACTTTATAAACGTAAAATGTTACAAAAAAGTCTGTAAAATTGATTTCAGAAGTGTGTTTTCATTTAACAAAGCCACCTCGGGCTATCTGCTGAGTCCACCGAGAGGAATCGAACCCCTGATTGTAGCGTTGTAAATCCGTAGACTTACCACTGTACTAGCGGGGGACTGATTTCAGGAGCTACAGTATTATCGTAAGATAAAAGAAACATCCCAACTTCGTGCTAATAAAGTATTTAACATATGGTTTATCTTTAAACATCTTTATGTACTGTTTACTAATATTGACTTTAACGTTAACTCTTTCTATATTTTTAAAAGCTAGAGATGTGATAAAATTGTATTTTATAGCACTAAAAACATACTTGCATTTATACATAAAACGCTTGCATTTTTCTGTCCAGAACATTTCTCGACCAAATGCTACAAATCTCATATTGTTAGAAAGACTTTTGTCTGAGGAGTCCAGGTTGCATATTGGCTTTTCCTTTCAGAATCACCTTACTTATTTCTTGCTTAGTCAAGCTTTTTTAATGTAACGGGTATGCTACACGATGGCACAATGTTGTTGTGGTTATTTTACGACTGGTTTCAATTTCAACTTTAGTTGTTGTTGTTTTTTGCTTACCAAGTATTTCATACAAAATACCATATGTCGAATCCCAGAAATGTACGAATATTGCACTGAATATAATTGTTACGGGCTTTTTCGATTTATTTAGGCTAAAATACTCGTGTGGAATTCGTTCAAAAACAATATGCTTATCAGTTTGAGAAGACGCATTGCGACGTTTCTGAATATTCAGCTAAGTTTGCCTTCATTTCAATTTTACCTATTCTTTGAACTAATTTAACTAAGATGCGTTTCATAAACTGCAATAAACAAACTTTAGTTACTATTTTCTTTACTATTGGGTTTATTCTTCACTTTTATGAGATTCTTTGTTTTTAACTTGTAAAACAGTGTATTACGTTGAATGCTCATAACTGTCTCATACTCTGTACACCTTTATAAATAATATTACTTTACTTTATTGTTTACTTTGCGTGTAGTTTCAATAAACAAAGTTATGTCCACGTGTTAATGTGTTTCCTTGACTACGTCAAATATTTTTAACTATACCAGGATTTATCGACCTAGCATATAATGTGTACAAGAAAACAGAGTTCAAATGGCATGTGTGAAAATGATATAATAAAAGACATTTAAGCGAAAGAAATGAAACTTACGGCAATTATTTTACGGGTCTAGGACATAATGAATATATTATATTTTTTCTATTTTATTCTCCAAGCTTAAATCAACCACTTCATGCTTACAGTTTAACTTGGAATCAACATTCATTCTTGATATATTTTTAAACTTCTTTTAGCAATATGCAGTTACAGAATTGTAAAACATTGTGAATAAAAATACTGATTTCAAGTAATTTTATCATAACAAAATGGTCACATAATCAAATGAAAGAATAAAACTAGAACTACGTAGAGTAATATCTTACCACTGCTTTAGCTATACTATAACACTTTCTACAATCCATCATGTTTTACGAACAAAGTGTTATAATTAACGACTCCATGGGGATTCGAAGAAATATAGTTAATTAACTGTTGCAGTAACATATCTTCTTTAGAATCACGAGTCACGGGTATGTGAGAAAGATAGCTTCTATATAGCAACTAGTTACGGGTGTGTTGGTAAGATAGCTTCTATGCAGTCACTAGTTACCAGTATGACTACGATAAATTCTACACGGCCCAACATGGCCAAGCGTGTTAAGGCGTGCGACTCGTAATCTGAGGGTCACGAGTTCGCATCCCCGTCGCACCAAACATGCTCGCCCTTTCAGCCGTGGGGGCGTTATAATGTGACGGTCAATCCCACTATTCGTTGGTAAAAGAGTATCCCAAGAGTTGGCGGTGGGTGCCTTCCCTCTAGTCTACACTGCTAAATTAGGAACGGCTAGCACAGATATCCCTCGAGTAGCTTTGTGCGAAATTCAAAAACAAACAAACAAACTTTAAATTATTTATTATAGTTGTTAATAACGTACGTAAGTTATAATACAGTATGAAAAACATATTGGTACTTTAAATTAGCTTTATGAATATCTACGGTAGCTTGTATTGTTGTTTGGCAGATAATATTGATACACTAATTATCTTTTTTTATTATTTCATATTCTTTGAAAGCTTATATCATTCCTTCAAAACATGATGGTGCTCTTCTCTTTCTTAACTTAAAGCTTACTTCAAAGCACGGTAGTGATCTTCTCTTTCTTAACTTAAAGCTTACTTCAAAACATAATGGTGCTCTTCTCTTTCTTAACTTAAAGCTTACTTCAAAACATGGTAGTGCTCTTCTCTTTTTTAACTTAAAGCTTACTTCAAAACATGGTGGTGCTCTTCTCTTTCTTAACTTAAAGCTTACTTCAAAACATGGTTGTGCTCTTGTCTTTCTTAACTTTATCTGAAAAATATTCGTTTATTGCCCCTCTTGTTAGCAAGTTTCATAATCTCGCCTTCTTAAAAGGTTTTTTCTAAAATCACTGAACTTCTTTTAATTTAGAAGTAGATTAAAACCGAAGTTGTTTTTATTAAATTGTCTCCGTCAATTTATAAGTTTCCTATCTTATTAGTGCAATTACTATTTGCGTAACGAACATGACAAGTTTAATTTTGTCTTGTTTTAAAACGTTGTAAATTTTTATTCTTTATCAACCTTTTCCAAATATCGTCCTTCCAGTTGTCACTTTTCTAAGTGACATCACTTAGTTTCGTGAGAAATGCTTGTTGCTTGCAAAACAGCACGTACAAAGATATTTCATTTTCATAATAAAAGGTTGTTGTTTGGCATTTTTGAATTTCGCGCATAGCTACACAAAATTATCTTTGATCTTTTGTATCTAGAACAGTTTGTTGATTCATAAAATTATTTACTCAAAGAAGACACTTTAGTTCATTGTAATGATCCTGTGCTATTACTGAAAGGTAATTTATAGAAACATTGTTCTCAGTAAATCTGTAGGAAAATATTGTATGTAGTATATCTAGAACAAACAGAAATATTCCCCTCATCATTGCATATATATATATATATATAACTTTCACGTGCTCTGTTTACAAAAAAAAAAAGCATAATGAGAAATAATTGAAAACAATATCACTTTAAAGTAAGTACGTTCAAACCGTTGTAAAATGTGTACTAAGAAAGAAACAATACGTTATTTTTAAACAGTTCTTTCGGTTTGATCTACGTCTAATTTTCATCCCTTGTATTACTATATTTCAAACAATATGATACCTGTTGGCTGTGCTCAGTTTTTCTATCTGCGGACAAAGATTTCGTTACAATACGGATAGTGAACTCCCAGCTGTCATACCACTCCACACTTGCAATAGAAGATTAATAACGTGTTCTTCCGTTAGCGCCTTTTCTAAGGCACCCAATCTTGCCGATGATAAGTTTCTATTGCAATTGCATACAAGCAGATAACGGTCCGAACCTAAGAGTCTTCTTCTCTCCGGCTGTCTCTTGGAACTCCTCTACGTACTGCAAAGTAATCACGTGCTTCTCACATGATCACGTGGTCAACTGCACCATAATGAATACACTTTGACAGCTCTTGCTGTAGGTGCTGTAACCATGTTATAGATAACACTAACAAAATATATTTAAATGACAGAGAAATTTATACCTTTAAATTTAATTCTTTATTTCACCCAAAATTACTGATATATTTGTCGTTTACATTAAAAATATAAAAGATATACTATTTTTCCTCTTTCTCTTCAAAATCGGAAGGCATGATTAAAACTTCTTTCTTGTACTGAGGTTTATATACATTTGTGTAACTCTGAACACAGAAAGGATGATGAATGCGTCCCATTTCTATACGTGAACGGGAAGCCTGGCATGGCCAGGTGGTTAAGGTACACGACTCGTAATGCGAGGGATGCGGGTTCGAATCGCCGTCGCACTAAACAAGCTCGCTCTTTCAGCAGTGAGAGCGTTATAATGTTATGATTAACCCCACTATTCATTGGTAAAAGAGTAGCCCAAGAGTTGGCTGTGGTTGCCTTCCCTCTAGCCTTACAGTACTAAATTAGAGACTGTTAGCGCTGATAGCCTTCGTGTAGCTTTGCGCGAAGTTAAAAAAAAAACCAAACATGGACGGGAAAGTTAGGCCTACCTTTTCTCAAAAATTTCAAATGAAAAGCTACTCAGCAAATTTTCTTCGAGACGTTACCATTGCGATTATAAATATCATATTTCATTGTTGTATCGTACTGAATTCATGACCGTTTGATATTTCAGGTAGAGTTCTTTGTTATCTCTGTTACAATAATACTTCGTTGTTTTTTGTTTTTTGTTTCTCTTGAAATTTCCCCGGTGGGAAAGTTTTCGAATTTAAAACGCTAAAATCAGCGGTTCGATTCCTCTCGGTGCACACAGTAGATAGCCCAATGTGGCTTTGCTATACGAAAAAAGACTCTCTTGAAAAGGAGGGCACACTATCTGTCTAAATGCTCATTAGGGGCCCGGCATGGCCAGATGGTTAAGGCACTCGACTCGTAATCCAAGGGTAGCGGATTCGAATCTCTATTACACCAAACGTACTCGCCCTATCAGCTGTAGGAGCGTTATAATGTGAGGTCAATCTCACTATTCGTTGGTAAAAGAGTAGCCCAAAAGTTGGCGGTGGATAGTGATGACTAGCTGCCTTCCCTCTAGTCTAAATTAGGGACGGCTAGCACAGATAACCCTCGTATTCAAAAATTCAAAAACAAATTAATCAAATAGATAAATGAAGGGAAAGATAGCTAAGAGAATACGAAAACCTTACAAAGTGGTTATGTAATTTTATTTACCATTTCCTGTACAAAATCAGTATAAACATAAATAGAAAGTTTATTTTTATAACTTGAATACGGTCTAAAACAGACCAGAGTACGATTGGTCATTTCAATAAACATTGTATATTAGGTGGTGAAACAGAAAAATACAAAGTAGTAACTCGCTGAAAGAAACAATGTTTAGTAATTTAAAAAGTAACCTCTTGGACACGAACGTAGCTCCAGAAGATAACTTCTGAAACGTACTTCTATCAACATCTGATTAAAATAGTTATAACGCATGTACTTCACCATCTTTAAAGTTATTGAGAGAATACAGAACATAATTCGTTGTCGTCTTTAAACAGATTCCGTCTCGACAAAGATAATTGGGCACTTGACTCGCAATTTAAAAGATGGGGGTATGAATTTTTGATCCACTAAACATGCTCTTCTTTTCGGCTTGAGAGAGTTATAATGTTACACTTAATCCCACTATTCATTGGTAGAAAGTAACCTAAGAGTTGGCAATGGGTGGTAATGACAAGCTGCCTTCCCTCTAATTTTACACTGCTAAATTAGGAACGGAAGTTCAGATAGCCCTCGTGTATTTCTGCGCGAAATTCCAAACAAACAAAACCAAAACCTTGTCTCAATAACACAAATGAAGCAGTTGCTAAACGATCAGTGTCATTCTTTATGCAGAGCGAACAATCTTGAACAGGATAAGGTGCAACGTTGATCTATTTCCTGCCCTTATAAAGAGAGTTTTAGTTTCGTTTTCTTTGAATTTCATGCAAAGCTACTCGAGGGCTATCTGCGCTAACCGTCTCTAATTTAGCAGCGAAAGAAGTATTGGGAAGTACTTTCCTGGAAAAGTGTTCGAATTATACTAATATAAACTGTAATATTTTATATATATTAAAAGTAGTAAACTTTATTGAAAAAAATTACAGTTTTTTAAGAACTCTATTTCTTTGTATTTTCAAACTACATCGATGAAGATGTCATTTAATCTTTACATACAGCTCTAAGGGGTGTCGTGTTCCTGTTGGAAAAATAGTACTTTTATTTAAAATTATGTTTGATGATAAAGAAATGGTTGTTTTATATCGTAGTTATTTTACTAATTAGTTGAATCTGGAACACCCAAAAGGTGAAAGTTTTTAAAAGGTGTTTTTGTGATGCAATTTGTTAGATGGCACCGTACTGTATTTATTATTTCGGTCACGTACATAGACAGATATACGCTAAGAACGTTATAGCAAAGTGAGTCTAGTAGCAAAAGCTGAAGAAACTTATTCCTTAACTGCAGTTAAAAACTCTGTATTAACTGTAATTGGAAAATCTACTTCGATGGATGTGTATATGATGTAATATATTCTTAGATATGTTTGCAATTGGTTATGCTTTTAAACAAATTCATCTTCACTGTTTGTTTGTCTGTTTGTTTTTCAATTTCGGGCAAAGCTCCAAGAGGGCTATCTGCGCTAGCCGTTCCTTATTTAACAGCGTAAAACTAAAGGGAAGGCAGCTAGTCATCACCACCCACTGCCAGCTCTTGGGCGTTTCTTTTAACAACGAACAGTGGGATTGACCGTAACATTATAACGCTCCCACGACTGAAAAGCGGGCGTGTTTGGTATGACTGTAATTTGAACCCGTGACCCTCAGATTACAAGTCAAGCACCTTGACTACCTACCATGCCGGGCCTTCCTTCTTCATTGAAGGACTACTATGTAATAAAATTTAAAATGGAATATTATATAAAAAAGTCTGTTACTTAATAATTCAGACATTCACAGTGTGTCTGTCTGTTGAATTTCGTGCACAGCTACTCGTGGGCTATCTCTGTTAGCTGTTTCTAGCTTGTAAGCGATAGAGTGAAGGCAGCTAGCCAACACTTCCCACCTCCAACTTATCAATGGAAGGTGGAATTGATTATCACATTATAACAGTCCACAGTTAAAAGGGCGAACAAGTTCAATGTTGGAAATTCGAACTCGCAACATACAGATTGACCTTCCTGACCACCAGGTCGTGTTATCAATCAATCATTTTTGCAACATCATGTATATTTGGTTGTTTTCGTTTTCGTTTTTGTTTTGTTTTTTTTTACTTTTCAGGTCAACACAATTAGATAAAATATTTATTTTTGTAAATGTGGTATGCATGCCTTATTAGTCAAGCTTACCTTTTATAACATCAAATTATCTGAAAGGTTCAACGGAAGTACAACGACTGCGAACAATTTTTATTTCCAAAATGGCCTTATTCAATACATTAAGGGAGAAATCTTTAGTAATTATAGAGTCAAATAAAAAAATTCTTAACCCTAGAATGATAAACTTTGGTGTTAGAAATCAAGAATAAGTCTAGAAGATTGTCTTTAAAGATTCGAAAGTTGCCGTTTACTGTTTTATTTCAACATTCAGAGAAAAGTATTTCAAGAAATAAGCTCTTAAAGCAATAATATAAACTGGATAATATTATGGAAATATTATAATTACGAGTAAGTAGTAACGAAAAGAAAACATCAACTTTTACAAGTGAATTATAAAAACGATTCCATTTTAGCTATTAAAGTGAAGAAAGTAAAAAAAAAAAAAATCCCATGTTTAGTAAAAGCTGTTTCCTTGAATTAAAATATTTTGGAGTTTATGTAGAGCGATATTACGGTTTCTGCCAACTTTTAAGAAGTAATCTGTGAAATGTTGTTTTTTAATGGTTTATGATCGTTTATTTGATTAAGATGTTCGCATATTTTAAAGTGCAAAGGCTACCAACATATGGGCGTCTTTAATAACGAATTCTCGAGTTTTTTCACCTACAGCCAGTTCTAAGACCATTCTTAATTATTTTTAATTGACCAGATAATACGATCTGACCATCGCTTATTACGCATCAATGCAATTAAAGATCCTAACGTGTGAACCACATTCAAGCAACAAAAGAACGCGAGGTACGAATCTTCGAACTCATGGACTGGACATGCTGACCTCTATACCACTCACAGCCCAGATAGCCTATTGAAACCTCAATTCGAGAATGTGTAAATAATATTAGACTTTACAAAACTTTATAAATAGATGACTAAAATCTCTCCAAGTAAAACAAACTATGATGGCATTACATGGACAAATATATATATATAGAACCTAATGGTTTTAAGTTAGTTTTACACACACATACAACTGCACAACGTAATGGTTTTAAGCTAGTTTTACACAAACACATACAACTGCACTCGTCTGTAAAGAAAACTGACAAAAAAAACTATAAAACCTTTTCCAATGTCTATTTAAAAGTGAAAATACATGACTGTAGACTAAAACAGTTGTATATGAAACCAGTTTTAAAGATCATCGCAGAACAAACAGCTCTTCATTCTTTTCAATCAGAATTATTTCTAAACATTCAAATCTCTTGTTTGCTTTGTATGTTTGCTTAGAATCTTCATAGTCGGCAGAGATTCCATCCTTTTGGAACAGATGAAATGTGGATGAAATGTCCAGGTCGAAGCAACTCAATAATGGTCTTTCAGAAGCCAACTAACAGGTACAGTGGCAGGTTTGTGTAAGTCTATTAATATTTATATTTCAAGACTGACGAAGCTATTCTTTATAAAAAAATTGCTACCTTGGAAATTGTTTGTTTTGGATTTCACGCAAAGCTGCACGAGAGCTATCTGGCGATAGCTATCCTTAGTTTAAAAGAGTTAGATTAGTCATCATCACCTACCACTAACTCTTGGGCTACTCTTTTACCAACGAGTAATGGGATTGCCCGTTACAATATAACGCCCTCATACCTGAAAGAGCGAACATATTTGGTGTGACGGGCATTCGATCCCCCGACCCTCAGGTTACGCCATAACTACCTGTTCATGCCGGACCCACTGGAAAGCGTAATGATGACTATTGTGATCACATGACTGAAAATGTACAATAATGGAGAAAGGTGTCACAAGGACAACATGGAACATAATTTGTACAACGTAACTTTCGCTTCTCCACTTGTACCTCTTCCTTGATAATAACGTGTGAGTGATAAAAACACTAAGTTATTAAACCCCTGTTGAAAGGTTGTTGTCGTTTCTTTGTTTGTCGAGAATGAAATATTATATATAGTAAGTGAAACCTTAGAAAGATTACTTGAGAAATAAATACGAAATTTCTTCGAATTACGTTTCTAGTAAGAACTTTAAATATCTGTAAATTATTTTAAAAACATATTTTACATTATTCAAGAAGAGTCTTAACTTTCACGTACAGGCATTCACTATTCAAATTTTCTAAAATCTTTCTATCAGTCATGGCCGGAAATACCTGGGGAGCGAGCAGGAGGGCCTGGTCCCCTGGCATTTCATTGCTCCCCCCTAATTGATAAACACTTGATTTAAGACTGTTATTAATAATAGTAATTATTCTTTTTCTATCATGTGTTATTTTTATCCAGACAAACTATAACACACTGATTGTTTGAATTTTGTTGGATCATGTAATTACTCAGTTTCAAGTTTTTTATTTCGAATAGTTTTTTTACAAGTTTCATATATATTAAAATATTACATTTTATACATGCTTTGCGAATTACAGTTTCTACATTTTGAAGGCCTGACATGGCCAGATGATTAGGGCACTCGACTCACACGCTTAGATTTGTGGGTTCGAATCTCTCTCACACCAAACATGCTCCTTCTCTCAGCCGTGGGGACATTATAAAGTGACGGTCCATCCAACTATTCGTTGGCAAAAGAGTAGTCAAAGAGTTGGCGGCGGGTAATGATGACTAACTGTCTTTCCTCTAGTCTTACACAACTAAATTAGAGATAACTAACGCAGATAGCCCTAGTGTTGCTTTGCGTGAAATTCAAAAACAAATACGCCAAATTACATAAAATCAAGTTACGAGTTCTACTTAAAGGAAACAACTTCAAATTACAATGTTACCCAACTTTTAGGGCTTACTAGCTGTGCTTTCCATAAGTTTTACAAGTTACAAAGTAGCCAGTTTTCGAAGTCCTACATACTGTGAATTACACAAATGACAAAGTTTCTGTAAACTTAACAAATTATGCAGCATTTATATTTTACATACGACGAAGTTTCCGCAATCCTATTACATAGCCTTTACAGGTTTTATAAGTTATGTGTGTTTTAAGTAAGTTATGGATTCTTACTGAATATTTTTTTTGTTTCGGATTAGAAAACAATCTTAAGTTAGTTTTGTGTTCCTTGTTTTCCATCTAAGTAATAGTGTAAGGATCTTAAAAAATGATAACTCCGTCCTGCATAATTTTTGCTAAGTTGAATGTAACAATTGTTTATATAGGAATAAGGCACGCCTAATCCAAAAAGGACTTTAGTCTTTTAGTGTTAGTTCATGTTTTTCCACAAAAGCCAGAAAACGAAATTACAGATTTTATTTACTTTTTTTTATAATTAATTATACTACATTCATACTTTAAATATATTAATTATATTTTTAGTGATAATCAGGTTATTTTGGTTTTTTTTCAGATTGAATTTTGAAATTTAACTGCAATAAGTATAGTGGTATAATGGATCTTAGAAAGTGCAAGAATAGTCCAAATATATTCTACTATATCTGCGGAAGTTTTGGTTTGGTTTGGTTTGAATTTCGCGCAGAGCTACACGACGGCTATTTGCGGTAGCCCTCCCTAATTTTGCAGTATAAGAGTAGATAGAAGGCAACTAGTCATAACCACCCACCGCCAACTCTTAGATTACTCTTTTACCAACGAATAGTGGGATTTACCGTAACATTGTAACGCCCCCACGGCTGAAGGAGCGAACATATTTTGGTGTGACGGGAATTCGAATCTACGACCCTCACATTGCGAGTCGAGTGCCTTATCCACCTGGCCATGCCGAATAAGACAGTTTTGCAACTGAAAAGCAAAGAAGGAAAGTTAACGACTTTGTGAAAAGTATCTACTATGGATTCTTTGGAATGAAGCTGGTCGATCAAGAAAAGGATTTAGCTCCTCATGTTGTTTGTCATTCTTGCGTTAATAATTTGACACAATGGGCAAAAAGCTCAAGCAAAAAGCTAAGTTTTGGAATCCCTACTATTTAGAGAAAACTCCATAATCATATGAATGATTACTACTTTTGTACGACCAACTTAACTGGAATCAAAAGTAAAACAAAATCCTTAATTGAGTACCCAAATATACCGTCAGTCATAAGATCTGTTCCTCAGTCAGATTCAATACCAGTTCCTGTTTTAAAGACTTACAACCACTCTTAAAATCAGTTGACTCAGACTTAGAAGACTCAGGAAAGGATCGTAACTTTGCACCAGATGTTTCAGCTGATCCCAAGGCACCCGGGTTGTTTACACAAGCAGAACTGAATGATCTTGTTCGTGAAATACTCAGACCTGATAGAGAAAAAAGGAGATCATTTCCTTATTCAGGGCCATTGAATTAGCTATAATTGGGTCTCAAAACTAAATCAGCAGGAAAAGAGTTTACAAATGCGGGCTAGTGTATAATCGGATGGTGCAAGATGTGCTAATAGAGTGGAATGTGCGTTTTTCTTATAGCAAAGCCACATTGGGCTATCTGTTGAAACCACCGAGGGGAATCGAACCCCTGATTTTAGCGTTGTAAGTCCATAGACTTACCGCTGTGCTAGCAGGGGACTACACATAGGATGAATAAGACGTAATTTACTATTTTAAGGCCTGTAATGTTTCTTAACAACCTAACATCGGTAAAACCGTGTAAACACAGAACGTATTGCAAGCTTTCCTAAGAACGTCTGGTGTCTGATAAAAATCCACTGAACTACTCCGACAGTGTAACTTTGATGAAGCTTGACATCTGAGATAAATTGTCACGAATTTTTTTATTTTTTAAGAGTTGAGTTGCGGAACAGTCGTGGTAATATAACGAAAGTCCATAAAATATAAAATGATAACATATTAAACGAACTTCTAAATGATACAGTAAATAATTAATATACTGTACTTGAACTAAAATATAACCATGACAAATGTAATTGAAACAAAACGTAAACTATTAAAAGTACTGACACAACTAATCCGACTCACTTATCAAAACACTCGGAGCAGACAACGGGAAGTAATAAATAAAGATAAATCTTCCGTAACAGCTGGAAAGTAAAGACAATGAGTTGAGAAAATTCAGTAAGAATAATGAACCTTAGAAAGGAAGTAATAAAATTAAATTGTAATAAAATTATACTGTATTTAACAACCTGTGGATAATACACATTATAAGCATAGTTTATTTGGAATATCTTTCTCTATTTGGAAATTTAAAAAAATTATGACTTTAAAGCTAAAAATGTCTGTTTTATTGAAAACTACGAACTTAAACATTTGATTAACAATGCCGATACTTAATATAGGTAGTGTGTTTTGTTTGTAATGAAATAGTTAATTTATCCATCAGAACTCATTCTGTAAAAATCAAAACAATTCATCTGTGTGAAGAAAATCTTCATAAATATAATTATAGGCATAAAAAGATCATAAATACATGATGACAAGCGTGACTGATATAAACAACTTTATTATAGTGTTTCTTTCTAAGAGTAATGCGAGGGTCGCGGGTTCGCGCCCGCGTCGCGCTAAACATGCTCGCCCTCCCAGCCGTAAGGGTGTATAATGTGACGGTCAATCCCACTATTCGTTGGTAAAAGAGTAGCCCAAGAGTTGGCGGTGGGTAATGATGACTAGCTGCCTTCCCTCTAGTCTTACACTGCTAAATTAGGGACGGCTAGCACAGATAGCCCTCGAGTAGCTTTGTGCGAAATTCCCAAACAAACAAACAAACTTTCTAAGATTTATTATGTATAAAAATACAAGTTCAATTAAATATAAATCTGTAACTTGTCTAGTAAGCAAAAACATAGTGTGTATGAGTTCGCTTAATGATTTTTTTATTGTTGAATTTTCTTCATCGTTTCATAAGAGCTCTCTGCAGTTGTCTCTAATTTTGAAGTGGTGAAATAGATGGAAAACAGATAGTCATCATCACCCACGTCATCTCGTGGGCTACTTTAATCGAGAAAATACTTGAAGAGGTAATTATTTGAGACAACTTACATTCATTCTAAATTGAAAATTCATATTTATTACTGAAATAAAACATTTAACTCAACTTCCTTTAAACTAACCAAGTAGGAAAATACAACAATCAAATACCATATAAAAATCATTAATAATAAAACAAGGTTTAAAAATGCATAATTTATTATATTCCTAACTGCACTACAGTATTAAAGTTTAATTTTTATAATTCTCTGAATTTGAATGCCTCCTGTCCTCCCAACAGAAATAATTGAGAAAAAATTACTTTTGTTGTATATTCTGTAAATAATGTACATTTTAAATTTAGGTACGTTTTAAGCACAGTAGAACATTAAAATGTATTTTATCAATATTTTGATATTGTATTCGCTTATATTAATGACCAAAAACGTATAGCAAAAAATCATTTCATCATTTTAACACTCTAACACTTGCTCTTGAATAGGTGTCATCGCACGGTGCCTGATGCCAGCACCTAGGGGAGAGTGACAAATTAAAATAAAGTTATTCACTGCTTTATCGGCGGGAATAATGTACCAACTATAAAAAGAACTTAAGTATTTAGACACTTATTTCTCACTCATAACATGATAATTATTGTCCATATGAAATTTATTTAAGTATGTTTTCTAAAGGGGATTACGTTTATGTTCTATTTTTTATTCAATGTATTTAATAGTATAATAAATAATATTATAATTAATTTTTAGTGAGTTTCTAATTAATTTCGGATAGTCCCTAAATATAGGACATTTGTTCAATAATTACCATAAATCATTTTTAGTTACTATATAAGGATTACAGTTGAGATAGTGATCAATGAAATAATGTGTATAAGGAGACATTAAGAAGATTAAATATTATCTGACTTCTCTTTACTTATGTTATTTAAAACTGTATCTTAATTAAAACTTCTGCAAACTATCATTTTGCAAGAAAACATAATAGTTGGTATTTAATATTGCAAGAGTTATTATATAGAAGTGTCTCTGACTATAGTTCTAATTTAATTAGTTCTTTATTTCCGCTAGTAAGTGGAATTATAAGCTAAACCTTATCTTTATGTTTATTATCTGTTGTTGTTTTCGGTTTAACTCGTGATAGCTAGTTCAGATGGCTTATCAAAATTGACACGCGTATTTATATTTCATTAAATAAAGGTAAGTTTATTAACCAACGGACTTTGTATAATAATGTGTAAACCTCTAAAACCTTTAGTATGAAATAACTTATTATAGTGAAATTTCCCTGTAATTTAGCCCCTTTTTATTCTATGTTTTTCGCCCTTAACTACAGAATAACCCTGTAATACGTTAAACAAAGTTGTGGATTATTTAAAAACGGAAACTTGAAAAACATTACTTTTACTTTTAACTTAATAGTTAAACTCATAATGAAAACGTTTAATTTCAACGTGCATATATAATTTAAACGTACACATTGTATGGATTATGTTGATTGTATGCGGTTAAACAAGAAACTTGAATAACAGTTTTAAGTAAAATACCTGTAGCCATCCGTTCTCTCTTTAAAAATGATAATGTTTCATCTACATGATTAACTTGTAGTAGCCAGTAAAAGTACAACATGCTTACTGTCACACTGTATTACCCAAACAATATTGATAAGCATAGCGTCGGTAGCATATTACAGTTCCCAAAGTCGTTTGATAATTATAGTATATTTGTTCGTAACATAAGTGCTGAAGTTATTGTTACGTACTATGTAGCCACGCGTTGTAGCGAAATTTTTTACTACTGAATGATTTACACTACGTGGAAAAGAACAGTTTTTAGTTTGAAAACCACCATCAGCACCGGACTTATACATTGGGTTACGACTATTAATTAGTGTGTTGGAATTCTCTAGCCTACACTTCGCAGCCAGTGCAATACCTGAAGGAATTGCGTGAGCGTTGTCTGGGCGACGCACGAGCCGCCATTAATCTAATGTGTGAGTTTACTCATGAAACAGAATAGCTTCAAAACATAAAGCTGTTCTTCTTGATTTAGCTTATCACCAGAAAGAATCTATCGGATTAGTTCGAAAAGTAAAATCATCCCACAAATTTCTAATTTCTAAAATTTCATTAAAATATATATTTTCATATCTGTTTATGAAATATATCCCCAAAACTGTTAGGTCCGGCATGGTCAGGTAGTTAGGGCGCTCAACTCTAAACTTAAGAGTTGCGATTTCGAATTCCAGTACTACCAAACATATTTGCCCTTTCAGACGTTAAGACTATATAATGTCAAAGTCAATCCCACTATTCAATAGTAAAAAGGGAGCTCAAGAGTTGATGTGGGTGGTGACGGCTAGCTGCCTTCTCTCTAGATTTTCACTGCTAAATTAGGGATAGCTAGCTTAGATAACCTTCGTGTAGCTTTGCGCGAAATTCAAACCAAACCAAACCAAACTAACTGCATTAAAACAGTTTAGCCGAGGCATACCGGGTCATAGAACGGCTCCAAAGTTTTGTTTGTTTTTCAAGTACAAACATTTAGTCCACAGCTCCGATTTGAGATCTAATTACATTTTTGGGCACAGGGAGTCAAACACTTTAGATTAATGTATTTGATCACGTCCAAGATCCCATAAGTTATTTCACTTTAATCCTGCCTAAACCTTTTTTTTTCAATTATAGGGTAGGCTGGTAGAGAGAAATAAAATCGAATCTGGTATACGTGCGCCCGACACACTTGATATTACTGACACACAGAAATAAAAGTAACAAAAAGGTAAGAAAAAAGGCTCATAGTTTAATTTAACGTAATCCTACCTAAAAGAATTTCAAATGCCGCGGCTATTGAAGACCCCCACTTGTGCTGTGTGTAATGCTCACTGGGATTTCATATTCAATTATATTTTTCGTGTTAAATAAGTAAGTTAAATACTCGCAGTCTTCTGCCGTCAAGGTAAATGTGAAAAATACGCCCACATAATATCTTAGTAAAATTATCATTTATTTTTACAAATATTCTTATGTCGAGTTTTTGAAGTAAAACTTTGAAGCTTAAAATTACAAGAAACAAATACTTTAAAAGGTTTCTAAAGTCATGCGTATAATCATTTTATATTTCAATAGTGACAACTGGTGTTAAAATGAAAACTAGACGGGTACTCAGTAGAGCGAATGCCTCCGTCACGCAGTGTTAATTATTTTCGGCCCTCAAAAGAACTACGAAAACGTGCCCGTATGTCCGTTTTTATCAACTAACACGAATCATTTTTGCATCAAAGCTTCATCAAGATCTGATCACTTAGTGTAAAATTCGGTCCATAGATTAATAATTAAGGATTTTGTGGCCTTGATGTAATCTTGACCTTTGGCCTTGTTACTTCAAAAACTAATCTTTTCTACGTTTAGGCATAGTCCAATTGTATACCAACTTTTTTAGAACTACATTAAGCCGTTTTCAAAAATTCTTGTTAAACACATGAGCACTTACACATATACACACCCACTGTGTGTACAAATTTGCTGTACAAATATTTTGATAAATACATTGTGTACCTAAGATTTTTTGATAAATTTGTTCTGCATCTCGGGGTTTCCGATAATAATTTATGGTACTAACGGAATTTCAGATTAATATATGGTGGAGTCACAATGTTAATTTTTGTTTATTTTTAGATTTCAATAAGGCTTCGGCAAAAAATTAAGGTAAACCAATAAACCATTTGTCCAATAGCACTAGCTAAGCCTTTTTCTTCTTTTAAAGAATATTTCAGGTAGTGTGTTTACATGTTGAATTGTGACATTAGGAGTGCTCTTGCCTTCCGTCTGGTTTTGGAGAGGACGTCTCGGACTTTTCGAAGAAAATGGATATTTAACTATAAATGTGGTAAAGATAAGCATACGATAAAATTTTAGTTTATGAGTTGACATATAGCAAGAACATTAAGTGTGCTTTGTTCTTATCCCGGATATCAACAGTTCGGAAAATAAACTTTAATTTAAAGTTTAAGCAAATTTATGTTTGTAACCATGTAGTTTGTCTATATAAATAAACGTAGCAGAAACATTAAAAGACGAATAAATGTTTAAATTCCAGCTATATCTGTAATCAGGTTTGTTTTTTTGTTTCTTTATAACGAAGATTTGATACTGTTAGATGTCCTTACTTCGTGAAAAAATATTTGATCAAGAGTATTCATAATGAATATTTCATAAAAAATGACAAATAAAAAATATATAATTCAATCACTAAAGTTTAAGAAATCATTATCCCTTTTTATAATGTATCTAAACACGACGTTTAGTTAGTAACTGTTACTTTCACAATTATGACTTACGTATATTCATCGGTTCAGACACCAACTCAACAAAAGTTGTTATGTGCTTTTTCTAAACATAAATGAGACATCTAGTCACCTTTGAAGAAATTTTTATTTCAAGAATATCACCACAATTTTAAGTTAAATAATATACTCCTAAAATTGTTAACACCTCTGTCCATTTACATTTAAATCGCAACAAATACATATCTCATACGATCTTCTGTTACAAAACCAAGAATTTTCTTGTAACATTTACATAAAACGAGCTTTTCAACACACAATTAAAAGGAATGATTCTTTAGTTATACGGTGTTGCTGTTGTGACGTAAGATAAAAAATTAAATTTCAGTTTTAGAGCAAAAAAAAAAAAAAAAACTCATTCCTTCACCTGGTTCCTTAAAATATGCTCAGTCATAAAATCCAGGTCTGAGTTTCTGAACTGATTTGTAAAAAAAAGAAGAACAACTTTTCCTTCAAATGCGATGCGAACGAAATGTTCAAATTGATAATTCCAAACCAAACAAAAATAAAAGATTATTCATGATATGTAAATTAAAAAACAACTTAGAATTAAGTATTCAAAATTTCATAAAACTTTTCAAGTTAGTTGAATCTCCTGCACTTTCTTGCGTTATAATACGATATTACATAGTTTAGAGACAGAAAATATCCAATAACAAACAACATTTTTTTCAACGGGGTGGAAAAGTTACTTTAAAATAGAAAATAGAAAAAAGTGTGACTAAATGAATATTTCAAGTAAAATATAAATCTGTATAAACCTAATGTTGTATACGTCATTTCAAGAAGAAAATGGGTCCTCAAAGACGAAAGTTGGAGAAAAAAATTGTTCTTTGTTCAATAGTAGAAGCATTAATCACTAAATATGATGCAAAAATATAAATTGTGTTTTTGCCAGAATATTTCATTTGTTCACAAGTGACTTACAAAAAGAAAAGTTGATTAATAAAAAAATCAGTGTTGAGTGTAGAGCTACTTAAAAAGGCTTGTGAACAGCAATAACATTTAAACAGATAATTCTTATACCGAATGTTTATTACCACGTACACAACACAATGGCTTCATAAGACAAGCTTTGAATATTATATTTATAACATCAACAGTTCATAGGAATACAAACGAAAAAGTTCATTAATGTGGTAAAGTTTCTTATCAGTCATTGAAAATATGGGCGTGAGAAATATAAGACCAAAAATTAATTATGCGATTAATTGAAAATTAATACAAATTAATCCTTGATGTATTGCCTAGTTTTCTTAAATTTTAGCAGAGAAAGACGCAATGCTTGGACACTAATCTTTACTTTTTTTTCTCATTTATTTATATATATTTATATCGTACTTAATTTACACATTGCGTGGCATGTCATTTCCTATTTGATAACAAAGAGAACAAAATTTATTTATTTTTTGATAAATCACTATTTCATTTATGTTATTTCCTATTTGATAACGAACAGAATAAGATTTCTTTATCTTACTTAAATCACTATTTAATTTATGTTATTTTCTACTTGATGAAAAATAGAATCAGATTTCTTTATCCTAGTTAAACCACCATTTAATTTATATTATTTCCTATTTGATAACGAACAGAATAAGATTGATTGATTCTTGTTAAATCACTATTTAGTTTATGTTATTTCTTATTCGATAACGAACAGAATTATATTTGTTTATCCTAGTTAAATCACTATTTAACTTACGTTATTTCTTATTTGATAACGAACAGAACTAGATTGGTTTATCCAAGTTAAATTACTATTCAATTTATGTTATTTCCTATTTCATAACGAACAGAATTAGATTTATTTATCCTTGTTAAATCACTATTTAATTTATGTTATTTCCTATTTGATAACGAACAGAGTTGGATGTGTTTATCCTAGTTAAATCACTATTTAATTTACGTTATTTCTTATTTGATAACGAAAAGAATTAGATTTGTTTTGCCTAGTTAAATCAATATATAATTTATGTTGTTTCTTATTTGACAGTTAAAACACTTGAATTATATTCTTTTGTTTGTTGTTGTTTTTTATCAATTTTATTACTCTATTACGGTCATTTAGACATAATGTTTATTTGTGATTAAGCGCGAAGATCCATAATGGACTGTGTGTGTTGCGCTCACCTAACCAGAAATATTAGCGTTCTAAGCACTCAAGCTTACAGCTTAGTCATCGTTTGTTTGTTTTTTGAATTTTGCACAAAGCTACTCGAGGACTATATGTGCTAGCCGTCCCTAATTTAGCAGTGTAAGACTAGAGGGAAGGCAGCTAGTCATCATCACCCACCGCCAACTCTTGGGCTACTCTCTTACCAACGAATAGTAGTAGGATTAATCGTCACATTATAACGCCCCTACGGCTGAAAGGGCGAGCATGTTTGGTGCGACGGGGATGCGAACCCGCAACCCTCAGATTACGAGTCGCACTCCTTAACACGCTTGGCCATGCCGAGCCCTTAGCCATCGAATCATTTGTTTTCTGTACACATAACTTACAAATGCAAGGTATGTTTTATTGTGTTCTGATTGACTTGACACTGGTGTAACATACCGCATTTCTCTACGTTGCATCAGATTCGTCTTACTTCATGTTATACACCGTATTTTTCTACAATACTTCAAACTAGTCTGATATTTGTGTGATGTACCGTATTTCTCTACACTACTTCAGATTAGTCTAGCATTGATATCAATGTGTGTTATGTATTTCTCTACACTACTTCAGATTAGTCTAGCATTGATATCAGTGTGTGTTATGTATTTCTCTACACTACTTCAAATTAGTCTAACATTATGTAGCCTACCTACTGATAAGGTGTATTTTCATTCTTTCTCTTCGATAAAACATCAAAGTAAATGTCTGACACTACTTAATTATTAAAACTGCAAAACGCTGTTATAATTATAACTTTACTTCCTACCCTTAAGAATATCCAGCAGACACTATATTAACAGTTGTTGTTTTTTACTTTTTTGCAATTTATCATCGTGATCTTTACTTGGTGTATTAAAATTAGTAAAATATCTCAATTACATGTAAAGTAGATTTAGGAAAGTTCTTAGTGAAATGCATAAAAATAATCCATGAATAACGAATATGTAAAATTAATTTATAAGTTTAATTTTTTTGTAAAAAAATCAAACATTAAACAAAGGAGAAAATTGGCGTGCACGCCTAATACAAAATGAAAATAAAAATATTTGAAAGTAAAGTTTTTCTGGTGTTTTATGAATAAGTAATTATATTGACTTCAATAATTATTCTCATTAGTAAAGTATGTAATTATATATGAAACAAAGCATTTTACTGCAACGCGATAAAATTTTATTCTATAACAATATCTTTAGCTCGTGAGAAATAAGTGTTTTGGCAACTAAAAAAAATGTACTTTAATGTGACCAAGTGCAGGATCTGATACATAAAGTGCAGCTTGAAAGTAAATAGGGCGAATTCAGCCAATGTTTCTGGACAATTCTGTTGTTATTAAATATATCAAGTAAACACTTTTTTTTCACACAAACCACTGAAATAGGTTTTTTTTTTCAGTGAAGATGAGATTTCCGGGGTTAAGATACGGGTGGCAAGGGTGTTCTGACTAGAAGGACATCCATCAAATACTGCTGTAGAACGGAAGAGAGTTACCGGAGGTCGCTTATGTTGTTTTTAGATCCAAACACCCTAATAAGCTCTTCTTCGTATTGGTCAATGTTCCGTTTGAGGATATCCATACACGGCCCAAGAAGTCGCTCAAAAGCATGGACGTCAAGAACTTTATAACAAAGTATACACTGTTAGTTTATTATCCTCTCTGCTCTTCCAACAACTTAATGTTCATTTAACGTTAACCCTAGAATTACCGTTGAAATCCATGACGACATAAAAGGATTTTAATAAACGACATTCTAAACCATTTATACATCACATTTCTTAGATTCATGACTTTTTTTTTTAAACTACAGGACTTTTAGTAAGACATGAATCACACTATTAGAATTAAACATAATCATCTTTAGTAATAGTTAGGCAAACAACGACTTATAAGCATAAGGAAAAGTTTTATTGATGGTAAAATATACTGGATGTTTCGACAGAACACAGATCTGAGTTCCCTTAAAGTCGTTGTTTGCCTAACTATTACTTCTTTACTCAAGTATAAACACCATTAACATTACAATTACACCTTTTAATTTCTGCTCAGCAAAATAATAATCAAGAATATTACATTTGGTTTTATCAGTTCTTTGTTGCGACAGACAGAAATATTAAAATTACTTAGTATGGTGCAATATGTGGACCACAATGGTGCAATGTGTAAACCACACCAGTAGTGAAGATATTTGGTTTCTGGTTACATGATGTTACTAAATTTTTATATAACATTTTGATAATTAAACAATTAAATCGTAAAAATCCAAATGTCCCCTATACCAGGTATGCTTGATATGCTGGAGTAACATTTATCAGATCTGACGTTAACCGAACGTTGTGTATTTCTTCCTCGTCAGAATGAATGTTGTCCATATATAATGTAATTAATAATAATTATTAAACATTATACTGTCAAAATTGGTAATTAATAAGTATTCACTAGGTAACAGCACTACTTCGCGTGACAATAACAAATTAAGAAGAAAAAACAAGATGTTGGTCCGGTAAACAGTTTGAGTGTAACCAGATCATAGGAAGCTGTAACGTTAATAACTACTGATTATAGTATTATTAGCTGGTGTTTAAATCATGTCGCTACATTTGACAATTCGACTTTATGAGACTGGTAAAAAGTATTTGTAGCCACTTTTAAAACTCGAATAATCTTTGTGAAGATATTAATAATCTGGGATAAAAACATCAGAACAGATATCACAATATTAATGTTGTTACCAAAACAAAATGTCTTCATACTTCACTAAACACAAAAAGATAATATTAGGGCAAGGAAGCACATTACGCTAACATAATAATAATAATAAGTTGGCAAACAACGTGTAATAGTTATAATTAAGTGGTTTAATTTTGGTTGAACATACAACATGTTTCGACAGAACGTTGGTCTATCTTCAAATCTGAAGAAGACAAACGAGTATTGTCCCTAAATTTCTAATAAGATTGTATTGGTTTTAATTCAGCTAATATACCCTATTAGCATAGGCGTACGGAGAGTATTTAAGACGGGGTGATGGATGTATAATTTTTGCCCGAACGAACCCTAAAAAATTGCTCAAGTGGCAGTATGCATTGCGAGCTGGAGGGGAGAACGCTTCCACCCCATCCCCTCGTACGCCTATGCCTACATGGTATACTATCAGTATAATTTATTTATGGATTATCAGTTATTATTTTAACTTTAGTTAGAATGAAAATTGTTAGTTCAATGAGAGGGGGACGTAGTTACGTTCCTTGTTGTTTTTCTCCGCACTATCCATGTGGCCTAAAGATCTTTGTCATGCATCAGTGTATTTCTTACATACTTACATGCTAATCTAACGTTTCCTATAGCGTAGGCGGATGCTGCTCGAGGTTTATGAGTGACAAGAGCAAGTTCTGTAAGTAAACAGAAAAAAAATCATATTTTAAAACACAAGTACAAGGTACCCGCTCTTTATTTATTATAACTAACACTGATGTTGGACTTTCTATTATTAGATTTCTAGTTCACAACTTCATCGCTTGTTGGTTTTTGCATCTGTGTTCCCACAAGTAATATCTCTAAAAACGTAAGCAAGTATTCAATTTCTAATACATGACTTGTTTGTTTTGGTTTTTGAATTTCGCACAAAGCTACTCGAGGGCTGTTAGTGCTAGCCGTCCCTAATTTAGCAGTGTAAGACTAGAGGGAAGGCAGCTAGTCATCACCACCCACCGCCAACTCTTGGGCTACTCTTTACCAATGAATAGTGGGATTGACCGTCACATTATAACGCCCCCACGGCTGAAAGGGCGAGCATGTTTGACGCGATGCGAACCCGCGACCCTCAGATTATGAGTCGCACGCCTTAACACGCTTGGCCATGCCGGGCCACTAATACATAACAATCTCGTAATTCACGGTTGACATGAGGCCTGCGGATGAAAACTTTATTAAAGTTCTTTTGGTTTTAATAACAGATTTTTCATAATTCAACTAAGCAGATTTTGAAAAGATTATTCTTTCTTTTTTCTACACCTAACGCTTTTTTTTACAAATCCTATTTAAATAAACAATGATTAACTTATGTTAAAGTACATATAACATTTTGTGAAAAATCTGTACGTGATGAAGGAAAATGGATATTATTTTCTGATCCATCGCACAGAAATTACTGCATAACGTAAACATTTCAAGACAATAAAACTATTGCAGACGTGTGTTATTTGTCTACAGTAAAACACACGTATTCCGTTACCCTTAAGGGTTTTATTTCGTTATTCAATGTATATAACACGATATGACTTCTACTTGTGTTTGAACTTTTGTCTGGTAAAAAAAATAGCGTAATCCTGCTACGTTATAAAATTAATGCGAAACAACGTAATAAAACATAGGTCTTAGTAAGTGGATAACTCAGTCTTACTTAGATTATTTGACGAATATTGTTATATCTTCCTTCGATTTGTTAACACTAGAATCGCACAAGTTGAATAAAATTTCCATATAAAAATGCCACAAAATGGCGCGCTGTTTTGTTTTTATATTAATGTCTGACGAATTTCGACATTATGCGTAATAACGTTAGTTAATGTTTTGCACGATAGCTTTAATTATAAACTGAACAAAAAGTTTCATATTTTTTTCTGTCTTAGTTGATTACCTTAGAAACAATAAAACATTTTCAGTGTACTTAATTTTTGATCATTCGAGTAGTATTCCACAAGAATGATTTTTAATAGATTATTTAGAGCACTGATACTTGGGGTTGTAAGAGTGTCTAACTGACAGTATTTGTTTCTAGTCTTTAATGTACATACAGAAGTATTCGTTATTAGAACTACATTTATCTGATTGTAAATCAGATGGTGTTTATGGTTAAACACGGCCATAACAAAGCTACACAAAAGACTGCTTGTGCTCGACTCACAATGGGTATGGATAACAGATTTTTAGTGTTATAAGCCTTTAGAATTGCCGCCAATAAGTAGCGTGGCAGGAAAGCTGTAACTCTACGAATTTAAAATTCTAACATTAGTGGTTTGATTTCTCTTGACAAACACGACAGATAGCTCAATATATCTTTGCTCCAATATAAACGAACTTACTACTGAGAGTAGTAAGGGTCTCTCTTTACTGTTCAAAGGATGCCTCTTCAAACTAATTGATTGACTCAGGAGAGGGGTGAATCATCAAAGATGACGAGGTCGCAGTTCCAAAATTTGTCGTAAGGAACGCGTTGTAACACTGCCATGACAAGCAACCATGATTAATCATCATAATATAGAGAATATATTTTTATGCCCCCATGAAAGACGGCCATAACTCATACAATAAATGTCGAATCAGGTCGATAATTAATTAAGTCGCCCTAAAAAAAGGCGTAACACTAATTAATTATATAATTAATAATTACTTAATTAAATCATTTATAATTAAAGCACCCTAAAAAGGACACTTGTTAACTAGTTATTCCTAATAAAGAAGAGTGAATGCTAATTCAATAGTTCATTAGTTAATAATTAAGTTCTCGTAAGACAAAGTAGAATACATGTTTCTACGCAGCCATGAATCATACAATACATGTATCAACACGAATATAATTAATCAGTCAACATTATAATTAATTTATAATTAATTCATCCCTAAAAGAACACTTTATGCTAATTCACTTATAATTAATTCAGTAATAATTATTTTCTCATTAAAAAAGAAGTTTGACACTAATTCATCAGTTAATTAAATTTCCTGTCCTAAAAGGACTCCATCTTAATCAAGTGGTTATTGATTTTCAGTGATATAATAAACTGTAAAAAAACACCATAAAAAGGGTGATATCATACAATAATAGAAACGTATACTTTAAACAACAATATACATGATTAATATGTCACAAAATAATTTACACACTTTTTACAAAAACGGACTTTCACATACACGTAAACAATGTTATTACCGTTAGCGACCCAGCAAAGCATACATAACGACACGCCCTTTGGTGACTTTTTGAACTATGACCTGTCATCTTTGACAACATCACCTACTTTCCCCCTCCCTTCAGGCAGCCAGCGGCTCTTACTACTACTGAGCCACTAGGGGGCTTACTATCAAATAACGAGAAATCCGCATATCGTGTGTATATTTAAACACGTTATTGGATTACACTTGAATATATCATAACAATACATATCTAAATGAAATAGATTCCAAACGGCAGGCTTCAAATAATCTAAATTTGCCTACTTTGAAAAAGATCAAATATAAGTTAAATATATTACATAGTTAAGTGTTAAAGACAGTATGCCACATCTTCTTTACTTTTTGCTGAATATTCTGGTCTACAGATGACATCCTTTGATAGAAGCTTTGCCTTTATGGTATACCATTTTGATGCATCCTGCATAGTCCAGTTGAACCCATTCACACATGTGTCTTTCATCCAATTCCTTCCTCTTTCTCTCTTGCCATTTGTCTTGCTTTCCAATAGTGTTCTCTCTGTTGCCTTCCTTCTGACCAAACGTCTATAATATGTACACTTTCATTGTTTTAATGTGTTAAGTAACATTTTTCTTGTTCTGATCATTCTAAGTACTTCTTCATTGGTGACTTTGTCGTTTTAAAATATTCTTAGAATTTTTCTGAACATCCAACTTTCATCATCATGTATAAAAGTAGACAGTAAATAGCATCTAGTAAGACCCTTTTACCTCTAGACGTTAGTGCTGCCAAGAAATCTCTTGTTTTGCAAAAGGCATTTCTTGCTATTTCTGTTTGTTTTATTATCTCTGTGTCACATTTATCATTCACCGCAATGATTTAACCAAGATGTCTGAATCTCATCACCTGTTATAAATAGATCCCGTTGACAACGATGTTTATCCTTTGTCGTCCTTGTCGTTTTGGTTTTCATTCTGAGTCCTAATTTTGCACTTCTGATCATAATCTCATTTGCAATATGTTGAATTCCTTTTGCTGTTTCTGCTATCAAAACAGTGTCGTCTACATATTTGAGATTTATAACATTCACTCTATCAATGCTTACTCCAGATAACCTGTCAATGTATTTTAGAATGTCTTCTGTTTACGGGTTAAAAGGTTTCGATCTTACTCCTATTTTATAGAACATTATGTTGATTCATTATTATTCAACATGACTGATGTTGTCTATTGCCACTATTAATTTCGAATGAACCTCTTATTCTTATAAGGACATGAAATTTCTAATATTAAAAAATGTAATTAATTGAATTATATATATGTGATTTACCTTTATTCTTATCTTTACTATTTTTAAAGCTTTTTAAAATCCTCTTATTCCAATCTAAAGTTAAATTTGGTTATATTTTCGGTTAAAAAATAGTTTTAGTAAAAACATAAATGGCTTAAACTTAGCCTAAATACTTTTACCTCCAAAGTATTGTCCTTTAGTCAAACGTGACAGTTCCTTCTCTTCATCTGACTGAATAAAAAATAAAAATAAAACCATACGAAATGTGTTACAAAAACAAGAAAGACAAGGAAACATAGATACAACTGTTTATGAAATTCTTGCTTTTAAGTACCATTAATTATATTGCTTCCTACCAGTGGCAGAACAGTACGTCTCGGGACTTACAATGCTAGAAAACTGGGTTTTGATACCAGGGATGGGCAGTGCACAGATAGTCTTTTATGTGGTTCTGTTTTTAATTTTAAAAAATCCAGATACATCTACTTCTTTGTATAATTTATTAGCACTTTGTCTAATAATATTAGTCCTTTTGCAATAATTTATAGCTCTGCCAAAAAATAAGTACTGTGACGAGTGAAGAATATAAACCGAAAATACTTGTTGACGTCTGTTTGTTTCTTATTAACCAAAGAACCACACAATATGCTATCTGTCTTGCGTCAACCACGGATACCAAAACCTGATTTTTTGTGTTATTAGCTTTCATATTTACTACTGAACCACTGGGGAGAAATGGGGGAGGTGTTGATGCACCATAATTACATCAAACCATTGAAGAAAAATATAATTATATAATAACTTCTTACACAAATATTTTACAATATTAATCATAATTAATAATAAATATGTTTAGCAAGTAAAGTACAATCAGTTTCTAAGACCTAAGGTTATCAATTTAGTATCCTCGCTGCTAGTGGCCTCTGTGGCCCTTAACATTCACTAGGTTGCATTGGAGTGTCAGTGTGGTCGTGAAAGATTTTCGTGAAAGTGAAGTGCACTAACACTTATTACAGACTTTAAAACATAACATGAAACTATCATAGAAAGTGACAAGTCTGAATTGTATAAAGTTTTATCCTTACCTCACTCATCATCACAATGCGAACCATTCCTTCTTCAACAAAATACATGCCATCAGCTGCATCACCCTGAATTAAGAAATAATATACATGCCATCAGTAGTATCATCCTGAATTCAAAACAAAATATATGCCATCAGTAGCAACATCCTGAATTAAGAAACAAATAATATAGCATCAGTAGTAACAACCTAAATTAAGAAAAAACATGCCATCAGCAGTATCACCCTGAATTAAGAAACAAAATACACGCCATCAGTAGCAACATTCTGAATTAAGAAACAAATAATATAGCATCAGTAGTAACAACCTAAATTAAGAAAAAACATGCCATCAGCAATATCACCCTGAATTAAGAAACAAAATACATACAATCAGTAGTATCACCCTGAATTAAGAAACAAAATACACGCCATCAGTAGCAACATTCTGAATTAAGCAACAAATAATATGACATCAGTAGCATCACCCTGAATTAAGAAACAAAACACATAACACACAAAGAATATGCAACTCCATTTGACCTTCAAATAAAACCCTTTTCCAATTATAGAATGTGTTTTCCCTCTATGGTTAAGTTATACCCCTCTTCCTATTACAAAATGTATTTATATTGCAATATTTATTTATTGACCTCCGCCCCCCCGGACTTACAACGCTAAAATCAGGGGTTCGATTTCACTCGGTGGGCTCAGCAGATAGACCGATGCGGCTTTGCTATAAGAAAAACACATATTTATTAACCTCCACCAAGTACTGCAATATTTTTCTATTTCAGTAGCAAAACATCCTTTTTCTGGTTATAAAATGTATCCTTGTCACTTTAGGACAAATTTAGATTAATCTTATCAGAAGTTTATTTGTATGTTGAGTTTTGTGCAATGCTAGTCAAGGGCTATTTTTGCTACCCATTCCTAATTTTAAAGAAATAGACTAAAAGAAAGATAGCGAGTCAAAACCATCCACCGCCAATTCTTAGGCTTCTCTTTTTCAACAATCGGTTGTCACACTGTAATGTCACCAAGGCTGAATCGGCAAGTATATTTAACAGTGTGACCGAGCCTTCGACCCTCATATTACTAGCAACTTTTTCTAACAATCAGTTCTAGTCAGGCCACACTTCATATTTGTTGCTGCTATAAAGTAACTTGATATCCAATACATTGTTATGTATTAGAAATGCATTTATCAACGAACAAAGGTTTGATATTAAATAATTTATAGTATTTGCTGTTAAAAGTAGTAAGAGTGTTTACGACATGTTTAAAGTATAAAAAATGTCAAATTATTATTGTGAACAATATTTCTAATATTCAATATTTTATTTTAGAATTCTGTTTGTTAGAGGGAGCTTTTAATGGCATAGTAATGATTAAACATTTAAAAATTTCCTGCGATATATTAAAAGCTGGTGACAATATATAAATGCTAGATAAGTGTGTGAAGGTTAGTTATTCAGATTATTAATAATTAGTGTGTGAAAGAATGAGAGTTAGTGTGTCTGTTCGTCAGTGATGGAGTTAATAAGATAGTTAGTGTGTTTGTTATTCATCGTTTCACGAGAAAATTCTACCGGTAAGTCATGTGACATTAATTTAGGATTTTCTAATAGGTGACATACAACTGAACGTATCCTGTAGTAAACGTTATAAAAGAAATAAATTAATTCCCTGGCATAAAGTGGATAAAACATTGCATTTACGTCTAAAGATGAAATCAGTTTTCAATATAAACTCTTCAGCAATCTCAGTTACCCAACCCATACATTATTAGGTGCAGAGAAGATTCTTCCTGGGCCTGGCATGGCCTAGCGCGTTAAGGCGTGCGCTTTGTAATCTGAGGGTCGCGCCAAACATGCTCGCCCTCCCAGCCGTGGGGGTGTTATAATGTGACGGTCAATCCCACTATTCGTTGGTAAAAGAGTAGCCCAAGAGTTGGCGGTGGGTGGTGATGACTAGCTGCCTTCCCTCTAGTCTTACACTACTAAATTAGGGACGGCTAGCACAGATAGCCCTCGAGTTGCTTTGTGCAAAATTCCAAAAACCAAACCAAGATTCTTCCAGTAAAAATAATTTTCAACTTTCCTCTTGCTGGAACTTAAGTTCATCCGATGTTCGCATCATCTCACTATCTTTCTTCACCCCTAGAGGCAATTTCTTGCCTTTCATTATCAAACCGAGTCAATCTATTGCAATTTAAAACTAGAATTGATCAACATTTTGCAAGACTTCCTAAAAATAAGCACATGGAGTCGTGACTGCTTTCTTTAGAAAATGAGTTTTAGTTCCATATGGGGCGAATGGAGTCCCAGCTACATTTCGCCCATACGTCCGGCTATTACCTTTGCTTCCAATGTACAGTTAGCTACTTTGCTGCTACCACGATACTGTTGGCCACATAGACTCATTCTTTTGAATCTGTTTCCTTGGTTTATTAACAACTATAAATTTCTTACCATACTGGCTGTAACACTCATGATTTTCACATTTATAACAATTTTCTTTTTTTAAATCCTCTGGGAGGACTTTGTACTCCCTAGAGACTTTATTCTATTGTTTCTCGCAAAATGTTATTCCATGTTGCAATTGAAACATCTATTGTTTTACTGTTTATTTCTTTCATACTGAAAAACTAATTGTCTAAATAATCATCTAATTTCTTCTTAATATTTTTATATTAAATTTTGTTTATTTCCATCAAAATAATTCCACTTATAGCAGCAGTATGTAAAAGGATCTACCACTGCTCGGATTCTTTGAGTTATATGGTAAAAATAAGAAACTTCACTCCATTTAAGGATACCGAATTCATTTATTCCTTCAGTAACGTTTCCTAGAGGCTATGTTCACTAACAGGCTAAACTGCAAGTTAATGTTTCAACAGAAACTACAAAACTAATTTATGAACTTACTTGTAGAATGTTCTCGTTAATATTAAGTGACTAACTTACGAATTTAAATTGATCACTGAGTAACGGATGCACTAACTCCCACTAGCTAACATGCTTAAAGCGACACTCAAACTGAATAAATAATTATGACTCAATTAGTCTGGCATTTTTATATTATTACAAGTTTTCTGCATCCTACAGGAAGCTTCAAGATGTTGCGTCATTATTACATCACAATAAGCTTCCTTTAACAAACACCTAAAATAAAATATTAGAAAGGTTATTTGGACTTTTATTATAAATATCCATACACGTATTGCACATTAATAACTATTTCGTTTCTTCTTAAATGGTCTGTATAAAGCCGAAATTATAGAGAGTTTCATGAGAAAGCTTGACTTTATACCTTTATATAATACATATATATAAATATAATAACTTGTAATTCGTAAAAGCTATTTTTCATTTCTATTTACATATATATAATCATTCATTACTTTTACAAAGTATCTGACTATCAATAATTTGTTTGTTTTTGAATTTCGCGTAAAGCTACACAAAGGCTATCTGTACTAGCCGTCCCTAATTTGGCAGTAAGTCTAGAGGGAAGGCTGCTAGTCATCACTATCCACCGCCAATTCTTGGGCTACTCTTTTACCAAAGAATAGTGGGATTGACTGTCATATTCTAACGCCTCCACGGCTGAGAGGACTAGCATGTTTGTTGAAACGGAGATTCGCACACGCGATTCTCGGAATACGAGCCGAGTGCCTTAACCACCTGGTCATGCCGGGCCGTCAAAGTAATCTAAAACATCTTAAATATAGAATAAACTAATAGTAGTAAAAGAAATTCGACATTTCAAAACTTAGAATATTTGCTTGAAAACTAGGGACGTGGATTCAAGTCTAATTATGTCTACATTTACTTTATTAGATAGATTTAATATATTTTAGAAGCAAGACATAATTTTTTCCAATCATTGTGACAATATTTACTTAATACAAGATACATAGCTATTGTTAAAACTGACTGACTTGATTAATTTAAACTTGTTAATAAAATGCTATTAACTTTTTAGATGTTTCTCTCTCTTTTACGATTGAAGCAAAAATAGCGTTTTGATAATGAAAACTGTGGTAAAATAAAATCATAGAACGTCGATTATTGTGTAGTAGTATCATCTATCAAATAAATTTATAATTATTTCTAGTTCAATATATTCGATCTAATATATTTGTTACCTCAATCAGTGAAAATTGTCGTAGATTATATTTTCACTCCTGTGTGTGTGTTTGTCTTCAAGATTTCTCGACAACTGTTGAATAGTGTTGGGAAAACCTTGATGTCCATTTCGATTATGACTCAGAAAAAACAATCCATATTTGTTAACTTGCAGCCTGATTTTTTACACTATTTTTGCTCTATACATCAGTGATGAAACTTGGTGGACATATGTAGAATACTATTTCTCATAATGCTCACGAAAATAATTCGCGTTCGTTGATAACTACAAACGTACAAAGACGTTATGTTGTGAGAACTGAATATTATCAACGCGGTATGGTGGGTAAATGCGCTCCACTGAATACCACCCTAGATTGTTTCTGTTATTCATATAGAAGTTACTAAAGCTATATGCTTCCATGCCAAAGGGCAACCGATTAGCAGCAACCACTCCCAGCTCTTAAAATATTTTTTCACCATCAAATAATGGAATTACGTTACAATTACCCATCAATGATACTTTGAGCATGAACGGCGCTAGGTTTTGATCCCGTGACTCGCAAATCGTGAGCTGAATGCCTTAACCACTAGGCGAATGAAAATGATATCTTTAACACATTACAATCTATAATCCCTTTGAAGACCGTTACTTCAGAAAGAGCATTGAACATTAGTAATTATTTTTATATTGTAAACTTAGTTTTCTCTAGAGGAAAGACGGGGTTTTATTCATTACACAATTGTTTTAACATTTGTACTTACCATCACTTAACCTTTTAATTAATATACATCTGAGAGCAGTGAAATTAAAATATTTTTTTTCTAAAGATAAAACGAGTTCACTTACTTGCTTGATAATTATTTCTCCATCTGTGTAGGTTTTGGGCATTAACGCATCACATAGGTTCATCCTTTCGTACGGCTATAAGGAAAGTTAAAAATTTCAGAGTATCTGTTTCTCGTCACAGTAGTTACATTAGTACCAAACACAAAACCCTTGTGCTAATGTTTCTTTAATTCTCTGCTAGCGTTTTTTGTAACGTTGACTAATATGGATTTAGGCTGTTACATACAGCACTCTATGAAAAGACTGTCATGTGTTACGTTATTATATTTGTATATTTTATAATTTTGTATAAAGCTACAATTAGAGGGAAGTCAGCTAGATAGCAACATCTAAAGCTAATCCTTGAGCTACTCCTGTCTGATCGAATAGCGCATTCACAAGTTTAAAAGTTTAATTAAACAATATTGATTACATTTTAAGTATCTTGGGTTCATGAAACATACAAAAAACACGAAATCCACCCAAATACACTTGATTAAATAAAAACGAAAAAGCCAAAAGATTTTTTTTTGTTACAATACTAAATGATATCCAATAACAACATATCAAAATAATGCATTTTGGCATTACGTCATTTTATTTAGTTGCTGAAACCGTACTTATATTCAATTTCGCTCCTGATTAATCTAAGAATTATCCCTGATTCATGTTGAATAACATGTGATGTAGTTTAAAAGCAGAATTGTGGATTTCATTTTTCGCCAGAGCGTTCTTCAAGGGATATATAGTTTCTTTGTTCCAAAGCACAGTTTACTTCATTGAACATCAAACAATTTCTCATATTTCAACACTTATTTTCGAACAAAATTTAATGTTGTTTTTTATTGTTAATTACACGTGTAAGAAAGAATAGAAGATGGCGCTAATTTGTATTTGCTTTTTTGCATCTAAGACAAAACGACGTTTATAGATCGTCATTACTGTGTATCCAAATAGACAGCCTTACGACATCGATAAGTGTGTATTTTTTATCAATTTCTTTACTAAAACTTGCGTGTAAATTATGAATTGAAATTTTAAATGAAAGAATTCATTTGATAATTTATCATTATATAGATTAAAGAGTGTTCACCACGTTTGATTTTAATCTTACTCTATATTAGATATGATTTCATCACGAAATTTCAGAAATTAGTGAAAATATTCAAGAATAGAAGGTTAACTTTGAAGAAAAATATCAAGGTTTTAATTTAGTGCATAAGTAAAGATTTTTGAAATGATTGAGCTTTTTACAAGGATTTGTCTGAATTAAAAGAAAATTTCTTTACAAAATACTATCAAAATAAAAAACGAAACAATGGTCGTGTCGTCACAGTGAAAAGGTTGGTACTTATACAAGCTAAAAAGGAAATTAGTACAGTTTTGCCACAGAACAATATGCTAGTATTGACAAATGTAAATTCACTTTGGTCTCCAATAAGACATCATGATTAGTATGAGTAACTTGATGTGTGTTTACAGTTAGTAGATCAACATTTCTTCCATAGATGGATTGTTGTAGATCATTACAAGTTCCTCATTCGTGATTGGGAGCCTTAAATTTTCACAGTTTAACTTTGGACTAAATTTCAATTCTAATTGAAAGATTTCAATAATATTTCCATTCTTTGCAGGTTGTAAGATAAACACACTTTGTAAACGTTGATAAAAAAATAAATGTACAGGGTACATTAGTGAGGAAAATTCAAGAAGAGTCATCTCAATCTAATGTTCTATCAAAGGGTTAAATCACGTCTGTTACTTATTAAATCACTGATGGTATAATAAATTACGAAGTGAATTATGATAAGTTATTTCTCGAGTCCATTGAATAGAGAAAGGTTATTATTTATTTCATGTTAGCGATAAGGAAAGCATGACATATATTCCTAATCGATTTTGAAAAGCCACTTTTAAGAGACACTCCTATTTCTAATAAATTAAAGAAAAGACACTTTAAATATGATTAAATTTCAAAATGTTACGACTAGTTTTAAATACTTCGAAAAATGCCAGTCGCACCTCTAACACAATGGAAAATTTTAAATCTTAGTTGTCATTCAATAAACCGTGTTACTCCAGCGTCATATCTAAAAGAAAGGGTTGCTTCTTATTTCAAATAATTGGGAAAGCATGGCTTCTAGTTATAACAAATTAAACTGAAAGTACTTCTTATTTTTAATTAATTGTAATATATACACTTTTATCTCCGAATGAGCTTGTATTTTAATTTCGAACAAAGCTACACGAGGGTTATCGGTATTTTATCTCCCTAATTTAACAATGTAAGGCTAAAGAGAAGGTATCTAGTCATTACTACCCACCGCCAACTTCTGGACCACTCTTTTACCAACGAATAGTGAGATTTACCTCCACTTTATAACGCCCTCATAGTTGAAAGGGCGAGCATGTTTGGTATGACGGGGATTCAAACTCACGACCTTCAGATTGTGAGTCGAGCGCCCTTAACCACCTGATCATGTTGGGTCCTTAGTAATCGAAGCAAATGTCACTTTCACTTTCAATCAATTAAAAAAAATGTCATAGTTTACTTTACTGAGAAGAGAAAAATCAATCCTACCTCTAAAGACTGTAACATTGGCACTTTCTCCAAGAGTGTCTCGTATTCCTTTCTCTTTTTGAAAGCACTCTTCAAGACTATCTTTCTAAAGACTTGCCGGCTCTAAAAATATTGTAAAACTGTAAATACAGGGTTAAAATGTATAACATACGTATTTATAAATACATATACTTCCACATGAAGTAAATAACACCCCAATTTAATACCTGGAGTTGTATTTGTTGTTATTCATTTGTTACGTAAACACGTGATTATATTTAACATTGCACAGTATTAATATTTCTATTATACTTATGGCTTGGTTTGTTTTGAGTTTAGCGGAAAGCTATACGAGGGCTATCTGCGTTAGCCATCCCTAATTTAGCAGTGTAAGACTAGAGGGAAGGCAGCTAGCCATCATCACCCACTGCCAACTCTTGGGCTACTCTTTTACTAAAAATAGTGGGATTGACCAAAAATTATAACACCCCCACGGCTAAAATGGCGAGCATTTTTGATGCGATGGGAATTCAAATCCATGACCCTCAGATTACGAGTCGAGTGCCTTAACCACCTGGTCATGCCAGGTCATACTTAAGGCAATAGCTACTAAGGCCAAATGGTACTGTATCTAATTTTTAACTACTGACTAGCGAGAAGACGACTTCTCAACACAACCTTACCACTCTTATAATACACCCCCAGTTTTAAAGCGCTAGGATTAACTTATGCTGACGTATGAAATCGAACCTATATCTCTATGTCCGAAATCTAAGCTCTACCACAGGGGCAACTCGAGTGCCTAAACTTGCACAGAAGTATTTTATTTGATTTGGTTGCTTATAGTTAAAGACAAAGCTATACAATGAACTATCTATGTTATGCTAATCATATGTGTGAAATCCCACCCTTCAGCATTGTAAGTTTGTAAGCTTACCGCTGACCACCCGAAGAATTCATTGTTTTTTTTATATACATAGTTGTATTTATTTGTTTTAATTTTACACATAGTTAGATACTCGAGTGTTAACAGGACTATTTGCTTCTATTTTTTTAAGTGACTGTCTAGAGGAAAGACAGACAAGTCAAATTGACCCACAGCCCACCGCAAACTCTTGAGCTACTATTTGCTAACAAATAATGAGATTGACCGTAACGTAAAGCCCCCGCAGCCGAAATAGCAAGCGCGTTCTGTAATAGGATTTAATCTGGCTACTCTTGAGTTGCATGTTGAGTGCCCTCACCATCAGACTGTGCTAGGCCTTCTCTTATTGGTAGCTGATTTTAGAATATAGCTTGGCTTCTTGTTATAAAACAATGTTATAAATAGATCCTTTGTCGTGTACCAAATAAAAGATGCTTTACCATTATCGCCAACATCATGTTTTTTTCGTGTTTCTTTATAACTTACAACACAACTGTGCTTTTATTTTTATTTTCAAATCAAAATTTTATTTCAGCAAATAATAAAGGATGAGTGGCCACTCTTTAAGAATGATTTTTTTTCTTTTATCAAAAACATCAAAGAGTTCTGAACCAGGACTGCATTTTTCACATATTAAAATGTATCCAACCTTTCAGAATAGGAATGTGTGTATGTGTGCGTTTCTTATAGTAAAGCCACATCGGGCTATCTGTTATGTTCACCGTACAATTAAATTTCGGTTTTTAGCGTAGTAAACCTCTAAACTTACTGCTGTCCCACCAGGTGACATTATTTTTTCAAATATTAATTGGCAGTAACTGATGGCTAAGGTGCTTGACTCGCAATTCTAGAGATTATCGAAACCTGTCGCCTAACATGCTCTCTCTTTGAGCCATAGTGACGCTATAAGATAATGGTCAATATCACCAGGGGGCTTTTGACCCTTGTTATACATATATGTAAGGCTAAATAGTCAAGTCAGGAACCTCAAGTTGAAGAATGGTCGTTCATGGTATTAAACTGCTGACTACAAAAAGAGCAATCAATCGCCTATACTGCTATTCTTAACCGAAAAGCGAAATTGATCAATTTGAGCTCAAACCTCGGGCCTTCCAATCCACAGCTAAAACTTACCACTTGCAACCACTCTATTGTACATGAAGAAGAAAAAGGTCGCAAAAATGCGTTATGAAGTAGCTAAGCATAAGATTATTTAGGATACTTACGGTTATATCTTGGTAGCGACTAATATTTTTCAAGTTCCCAGTCAAAAATATTTTTCGAATGATCATACATTATTTTATTTTATATCATGTAATAATTGTGTAAGATTTTCGTGCTTACATTATCCAAAACTGATCGAATTGTGGTAAACAGTGTGGTATTTACGTTTGAAATATTCAGGTTCGTTTTTAGTTTAGCACAAGGCTACGCAAATTTATGAGGAGATTATTACTAGAAGGTCATAAAGTCTTGATTCTTACCATAACCCAGAGTGATCCTTCTGTAGCAGCTTCTATGGTAGCAGCTCTTGGCATGTTGTACATGAGTGCAAGTTCACCAAAACTCCCACTGTTCTCATACGTTCCCATTAACTTGTTCTTTTCTGCCTCGGTGCTCACATATATATTATACACGCCACTAAAAGAAACCATGGTTTATACCATTCTCATCTTAACAAACCCAGGTTACAACTAAAAGATGTACGGTCTTTATATTTTTACATAAATTGGCCCCAATTCAAACAATACATTATCCTGTGATCAGTGATGTCGAGAAAACCCACTTGTAGAGAAATTTATATGCAAAAACGGTTCGTTTGGGTTGAGAAAATATTTTACATAGAAGAGCGAATAACGTTTCAACCTTCTTCAGCTGTTCGCTCTTCTACGTAAAATATTTCCTCAACCCAAACGAGCCGTTTTTACATATATAATGCATTATCCTTTTGATCAGAACACAACCAGGTCATGGCTTAAAACAAAAGATATGTCATATCTGGAGCTACGTTTGTACACGTAACATTTTTTTATTATCTGATATTTGTGTATTTTTTAAACATTTTTGTCAAACGTCTTAACTGTCTTAACGTTCGTGAGAAATAGAAATACGTGATGCACAAGTTTAGCAAAGGGTTCGAAAGAAAAACTCCTACTTGTTAAACATTTGTGCAAACATATGTTTACATACAAGTATTTATTTGATTTCTTTATGTTTGTACAAATTAGCTATCTTTTGCTTTTCCACTTTCAAAAAAATAGTATTGTTAGTTTGAACTACTTCTAATTTCAAATTAATCTTAACTAATCGGGATTTTCGAAAAATTTGTTTCCTGATTACTCGTCGAACTTAAAAATGAATGAAACCACTGGTTTATTCACGTGAGGTCGACTCTCAGAACTGGAGAAGGCACCATAATTAATTTATTCACCGGTATAGGATTTATAATCAGAACTGATAAAAATCCTTGGGCTGATTTCAAGTCAACCCTCAAAATTAAAATAGACACCATGATTAACTTATTCACTCATCCAAGGTCGACCGTTACAAAAACAATAGGTGTCATTATTGACATATTCGCTGGTTTCAAGTCGCTCCTCAGAACTGAAGAAGACAAAATGACTGATTAATTCACTGACTGCAGAAAGACCGAATATGTCTTAAGAGGCAAGGATACCGTCAGATGTTTCTCTTAATAAAATACTTTTTTTTATGCCAACAAGTATAAGTACACTTTAAATGAAGTATTTAAGTTATCTCATTTAGTGTTTAAAAAGTTGCCATCGTTATAAAATATTAACAATCTACTATCTCAACATTAAAGTTTAATAACATTTTTACACAATTTTAATTCCAGTCGATGTTCGCTTACTTTTGTACAACGTAGAAATAATCTCCATCATCACCTTGCCTTATCACAACTTGACCAGGTTTCACCTGCCCGAATAAAAAAAAACCGTGTATGGTTTGATTGTACACGTACACTTAATACTAACGTTTATTCATAATATAAAAGCAGAGATATTGACAGAGTTGACCAACTGATTGAGAATTCGAAAATCCCGTGCTCCTAACTTAGTTTAGCTAGTATTTTAAGTAATTGCTAAGAGGTTCTAATTCTGACACCTTTTGTGTAAAATAATAATGTATTTAATCGTTGTTCAGTCGGTAATTTCACGAAGTAAGAAAAAGATCATAAACTTTTTATTTAAATTATTGAATTACAAAACCAATTATGAATCCATAAAAAATCTCAATCGGTAAATTTATAAGTGAATTTATGCATAATAATTATTTTATGTGAGACAATTATTATTATTATTTTGAAAAAATATCTTTACTGTTGAAACAATTTTTAAAAAAAATCAAACAAAAATGAAGTTCGGTTTGAAACCAATACAGAAGGTTAATAACGGTTCATAAAAAATATCTGCAAATACTAATGCGGCTCCATTTAATCAAAGATGAGAGACGTGACGTTACGTTTAGCAATATATATTTGGTTTAAATCGAATTTGCAATCACTCGACAGTGTAATGCTGTCACGGAGGAACTTATGGCTGGAGGGTCTATCACAGACCTTTTCGAAGAAGAGTAATCGTAGAGCGAGAAAGTTTAACGATGTAGAATGAAAGAAAACAACGTTTAGTAAAAGGAAGTCTTTCATGTTATTTATAAGTAAACGTTATAGAAGCAAATAAAAATAACAAATCTCTTTAAAAATAAACAACTGATATTCCCTATGGAAATTTAGAAAAAAAACTTGGTCAGTAAAGTGTCGAAGACCACGCTGAAGACGATCAAAGGTAAATCAGTGGTTTCTTTTTTACTCCCAAAAGCCATTAATATTAAACAAGGTAAATCTCCTGTAACCATTATTAAGGCAATACTAAAAGAAATTAATGTTTAAAGCGATTTAAAAAGCTTCTAGCTGTTACTCTAAATCAATACTTATTATTTTAAGGGAGAGATGGCATGTCAAATTCTCCGATGCAGCTCCAAGTGTCTTTTGTGGCGTAATGTGTTTAAAGATTACATTGAAAACTGATATCTGCGGGCAGTGGGGAGTATGTAGAAAGTTTATGAAGATTTGTGCTAACAGATTGGCCTCGAAATCTCTTACAGAAGCTCATTGACATAAAGGTTTTAGTGTTAGCAAAGTTATTTAATCGTGACCATGAAACTATTCACAATACAGGTAGTAGCTCAAGAAACATGGAACATCGTCCTCGCAAAATGAGATTAACCTCAGTAAATATACAAGGATAAAAAAATCGATTTTTTTATCTACGGCAACAATGAATATATGTCAAACAGATGAGGACTAAATTATAGTATATGCGAATTAGATCTGTAATGAATACAAAAACATATCAACAATTGATGTTTACTATAATATTAAATATTACTATGAACGACGTTCAGGATGGTAAGAATTTTAATGCGTGTCAGTTGTATATTTAAATATTATTAACCACATATTTAAGAACAAACTATCTTTGAATACAACATCCAGAAAAAACATTATTTGACTCAATTTTATTATCATTTACATAAGAATAAAGTTATATTAGAAACGAGTATACTCGCCTTTTTTTCGAATATGGCATCCAGAACTTGTTGCATTTGTTGCTGAAAAAAAGTAAACAAATATCACAGTTTTTAGTAATATTATTGTTTATAGTTGTTTGAATTTCGCGCATAACTACACGAGGGTTATCTGCGCTAGCTGTCCCTAATTTTGTAGTGTAAGACTGAAGGGAATGCAGCTAGTTGGATTGACTGTCACATTATAACACCCCTACGGCTGAAGGGGAGAACATGTTTGGTGTGACGGGGGATTCGAACCGCGATCCTCAGATTATGAGTCGAGTGCATTAACCACTTGGCCATGCCAGGCCTTGCTTATAGTAATATCTATACTAACAATCCTTCTGATTATATTTTAGGCATGAGATATGGTTAAATAACAGACTGTGTACTTTTTATATATCAATAAGAATCAAGGTGTATTCGAAATTCAATAATGTTTTTTTTTCTCTGAAACTAAACCACTGGTTTAGTAAAAGTGTAAGAGCAAAATTATAAATTTCTTACATAAAAAATTCCTAAATTGATTATTCTGAAGCTATTAGCAATATATTTCTATCTAGTAACATCTATAAAGTCAGGCCTGTATAGTTCGGTAAAAACGTTAACTAATTTTAATTATTTTACATTCTCATTGGAGAATGAAGTAAATAAAAACTACATCCTGATGTTACGAATGTTCTATTTTATTTTTACTTGTTCTACGTTCCATACTAGTTTGGCAAATCTAATTAAAAATCAATTCGCAACTAGCATAATAATATTTCTGCAGAAAACTTGCCAATATGTAAACATTGCTAACAAACGAAAATTGTTTACCTCATCCAATGATCTGAATAAAAGAATATTTTCGACGGCCTCTCCCAATCTCTGTCGCTGTTCGTCTGTTTTTGGATATACAGTCTGAAAAAAAATCATCTGTGTGTGTATACATATATGTATATAAATCTTTCATATGTTACGATAAAATCGAACTTCCTCACCAGACTTTAGTCCTTTTATTTTAGGTTGTAAGGCGTGAAAAAAATTGCCTACAGTAAGTTTTTAGGATATATACAACTTAATAGAAGTTTTCGGCCATTTTGTTTTTCTGTTTTCTCAGATACATACGTGAAGATAATTATTTGTTGTGTGCTAATTGTGCTCATTCGAATTTTATGCATTGATACTGGAAGAGTTTTAGTGGGACTTGTAGAAAAAACTTTAACACTAACTAAATAATTAAAATTCGTCTGTTTACTAAGATATTATTAATTATGTTGTGTTCTGCTGTATTTAGTAAAATGCAAATGTGCCACTCTTATCATACGACAGTTGGGATACTAAAACAAAAGCACGTCAGTTTTTTTAATAATTAAAATAATATCGAATAGGCTCATTCTTCATTTATTTTTTTATTAAATGTGTACTCTCGATAAATGAATTATTTTCACTGTTATATTACGAGTAATGTATAGATAGTTTAGCCAATGAAAAAACTTCAAGAATTCCCACAAGCTGAATTTATTAATAAAGTTGCTTCTCAACTATTTATCGAAAAATTACCAAAGCACACACCACAAATATGAATTACTGCATTCTTTAACATAATATTAATTTTTAACTTACATAATATTATTCAGTTTATTTTTCGAATTTTCATTGAACTACTATTCTATTAGTACTCCCACAGCACTAGTCAATCCACTCTTCACACCTCTCCAATGATCTGCCATTAAGGTGTGACTCCAAGGTATATTTTGTGGAGCAGTCCTTCCGCCTCATCCGTTAAAGTAATACTGAAGCAGTCCTTCCACCTCATCCATTAAAGTAATACTGAAGTAGTCCCTCCACTTCATCTGTTAAAGTATTACTAAAGCAGTCCCTCCACTTCATCTGTTAAAGTATTACTAAAGCAGTCCCTCCACTTCATCTGTTAAAGTATTACTAAAGCAGCCCTTCCACTTCATCCGTTAAAGTATTACTAAAGCAGTCCTTCCACTTCATCCGTTAAAGTATTACTAAAGCAGTCCTTCCACTTCATCCGTTAAAGTATTACTAAAGCAGTCCCTCCACTTCATCCGTTAAAGTTTTACTAAAGCAGTCCTTTCACTTCATCCGTTAAAGTATTACTAAAGCAGTCCTTCCACTTCATCCGTTAAAGTATTACTAAAGCAGTCCTTCCACTTCATCCGTTAAAGTACTACTAAAGCAGTGCCTCCACTTCATCCGTTAAAGTAATACAAAAGAAGTCCTTCCATGCTAATCATTACAAAGCTGTCTCTGTATAGGATTAACTTGTGTGTTGAAAGCAGTACAACACCCTCATTTAATTGTAAAGTAATCTGTTTAGAGTAAGTTTCTGTGAGGTAGCTATTGCAAATTTAATGTTTTATTTAAGGCCTGCTGCTAAATAAGCTTCCTGCTAATCATGAAACAAAACACTATCTTTCACATAATCCAAGTTAATGAAGAGAATAATTTTCAGTAACACTAATGTTTCCACCAAAACACTACTTTTAACTTCTGTTGTTGTGATTTTTTGCCTCCACAGTGGAACAGCAGAACACAGATAGGCCTTTGTGTAGCTTTGTGCTTATATATATATAATAACTAACAACGACAAATTGTTATTTTATGGAGGGGAGAGTTTGCTCGTGTTTGTTTTTTGCCTCACGGATTTTATTACTAGATATTACTTCTTTATTACTTTCACTCCCAGGAAAAATACTCGTGCATTCAAATATGTGACGTTTAACAGAGTTCAGTCAATTTCTGCTTACATGCTATACCTCAATTAATTCATTCTACCCTCACTTTCTTAATATCTTCTTGAGTCGTTTGATGAGAAACAGACATCGCTCAAAATTTAAAAAAATAGAGTTGCTTAAGTCGGATTTTTTTTAATTGTTTTCTTTGCCACTATAGTATTTTCAATCTAATGTATTTTTAGCTAAAGTAAATTTATTTGTCGAGTTTACCTGGTAAGTGGTTATTTGCAACTCGTGGTTACTACAGATTTAAAGATACCTTGTTGAAATTATAAAACATCATTGTCCATTAGAAGTTTAATATTTTCTGTGTGTATGTTTTCTTATAACAAAACGACATCGGGTGTCTGTTGTGTCTAACGAGGGGAATCTTACCCCAGATTTTAGCGTTGTAAATCCGAATACTTACAGTTTTCGATCTCAGGGACTAATATTCTCTATTCAAAAGGAGAGTTACAAAATATTATTGTTGAAAGAAACTCTAATAGAAACTTTAAGGGTATAATTCACACACACACACACACACACGTTTATATAGTCTTAGAATATCTCAGTAAATACATTATATGGATCCAAAATCTTCATCTTGACACTTAAAATGTCACAAGTAATCACGGAATATATTTTACACAGATATATTGTTTTCAAATTTGTTGTAAGATAAATGTTCTTACTTTCTGTATTAAAAATTAAATTCACATTATTTATTTTCTAAATTTCGGTTGTTGTTGTTTTTCTAGTTATCAACTTATTTTATCACAGTAAAATAAACGAGTAATATTTTTTTAAAAAATTGCCTTCAAACTGTCGTCATCTTCATCTTCTTCCGGATCATAATGTTCGGCAAACACTGAAATGAAAAAGAAAGATTTGTAATATCACTGTGTATCCAAACAAAGTCTACATGATAAGTGTTAGTGAAGCTATTTAGCGAAAAGGTCAGGAATGAGACACTGATGTTACAATACTACTAGCTAAGGATAATTCAGCACATTTCATAATCAGTACTAAACCTCGAGCCAGCTGATATGTGTACAAGTATGGATATAGCGTTAAAACAAAACGTTCTATCTTTAAACGTTCTCAACTTACACTTTAAGGATTGTGCTATTTACGAGTCACAAAAAGTATGTCCGAGGTCATTTTAAGAACGTATAGAATAGTTAAGTCATTGTTACTCTAGATAGCAGAGTATGTAGACGAAATTCAACTTATAAAAGTGTCTTTCAGAGTGTTAGGCACTGTACGAGTGATAATCACTAATCATTCAAATTGTTTTATGTCATGGAGTGATAGAAGTATTTTATCTACACTTCGTAGTTACCGTTGTTGCCGATAGGTGTCTAGCATTGAGACATACCTGAATTCTGTTATAATTTACAGAAGAAATAAAGTTTGAATTATTGTAAAAATAGACTTCCAGAGTGTCGATGGGTTTAAAAATATGAGATAATATCTCTCTAAATTCAAATTGTAGAAAACTATATCACTATTCTTTAGTTAGTTGTATTAATCGATCGCATAGCACTGACTTGGGCCCGGCATGGCCAGGTGGATTAAGGCGTTCGACTCGTAATCTGAGGTTCACGGGTTCGAAACCCCGTCGTACCAAACATGCTCGACCTTTCAGTCGTGGGAGCGTTATAATGTGGCTCTTGGTAAAAGAGTAGCCCACGAGTTTGCGGTAGGTGGTGATGACTAGCTGCCTTCCCTGTAGTTTAACACTGCTAAATTAGGGACGACTAGCGCAGATAGCCCTCGCGCAGCTTTGCACGAAATTCAAACCAAACCCTATAGTCTTAAGGACGGCTAGCGCAGTTAGCCCTAGTGTAGTTTTGCACAAAAATCAAAGAGAAAACAAAGAATTAGGAACATTAATTACGTTTTTGTTTACCTTGTCTCAGTTAATATTCATCTGATAATATACAAACACTCTTCAACGTTTCAGTCTATCTTTTCAGAAAATGTTTTAATGTTTTCACGACATGATATTTTTATAAGTTTACTGATCAACCATCTCATTCTTCAATAATAACTTGGCAATGAATGATATATAAGCATAATGGAATGGTTCAAGTTGGGAGCACGTACCACATAATACGATAGAACATAGATCTGTCTTTTTCAGGTACTAATATGTTACATGTTTCGACAAAACATAGGTCTGCCTTATTTAGGTATGAACACTACATGTTTCGACAGAACACAGATCTGTCTTCTCCAGATATGAACACTATATGTTTCGACAGAACAGTGGTACTTTATCTGTAAAAAAATGCAAAAAGCTCTTTTAAAAATAAACCAATACGTTTCACTTATAAATCGTTCTTTGCCAATTTATTATTATTACACAAGATGTAATTCTATACAAAAGTACCTCAATATTTAATATTTTGAAACGTATAGAAACAAACATGAATTGACTGTTATAGTTTCGAGAAAATAATACGTGATTGCTAACTGTATACGTAACTTATGCTTCATTTTGAGAACTGAAATCATTTAAAAGAAGCCATACCATAAACGTTACGCCTATAAATGACAGACTTCACCTACAACAAATTATGAGATTCGTTAAGCTGCAACAATGTAGTTATCCAAATTTACCTCTGAATACGGACGTATAAATTACTTCACATTTCTCACATGAGCGTACAGTTCTCGAAACTGTTTGGAACACTACACTTACGCAATTTTGGGTGAAGAAGAATATATAGTCACACCTACTTATAGACATTCAGGCTTTGATTATAAAAAAAAGGTATACTTTGATCTCTTTTAGTATTCTGAGATGAGCCGAATTTTATTCAGGGTAACCAGATAGAATCGACCAGAATAACCGAAGGTTCTACAGAAAATGTTTTATGGACATAAATCTAAGTTCCCACATATTGACCAAATTATGAAAAAAAAAAAAGTATAGATACCGTTAAAAGAAGTGAAGTGATTTGTATTTATTCCAAAGGTGATAACTTATATCCATCTTTACTAGATACAAGGAGCTCTCAGAAACATTCAGTGAACTGTGTTCCGGGTGAGAAAATACATCAGTATAAAAATGAAACAATAATGCTGTTTCTTCCCAGAATGTGTGCAGTAGCTACGACATTGTTGTTCATTCATATAAAAAATAAGGGAGTTTTGATCTTCCAGATGACACCTGACTCAGCAGTGGAAAACAAAAATTACTGTTTAATTCACATATCATGTTTAATCTTGCAGAAATCTTTCCGACCAGAAAATGCACCTGATATTCAAAATGAATAACCTAGTTCAATAGGAAACTGAAGTAAAATGAACTTAGTGACTTCTTTGACCAAAGTTTTGTGTTAAATTACGTATACTTAAATACATGAAATATTTGTAGAAGAACAATCCAAGTTAGTAAGTAAGCAACATAAAGTATGTCTGCATAGTACTTTTTTTCACTTTAATTTGTTTTCAAGATATCACGATTTGTCCCTAATTTTAAAATTGTAAATACAATTAAGAAACTCGTGCTCTGGCCAAAAAAGTGGTGTAACTTTTTCTTGCCACTGCAAAACGCTTAAACAACAACACAATCCTAAAAATATTAACTTACAGAACAGTTAAATTACAACAAAAGAATGCAGAGATCAAACCCTTCAAAATGCGTACGTCCTAACATAAGTGGGCCCAGGATTACTATCACACAGTAGGTACTCATTAAAAAGGTCCAACATGGCCAGGTGATTAAGGGGTTCGACTCGTAATCCGAGGGTGACGGATTCGAATCCCCATCACACCAAACATGCTCGCTCTTTCAGCCGTAAGGGCGTTATAAGTTATGATCAATCCCACTATTCGTTGGCAAAAGAGTAGCCCAAGAGTTGGCGGTGGGTGGTGATTACTAGCTGCCTTCTCTCTAGTCTTACACTGCTAAATTAGGGACGGCTAGCGCAGATAGCCCTCGTGTAGTTTTGCGTGAAAGTCAAAACAAACAAACAAAAGACAAAAAATAGAACAAAAAATAATCGTATACAATCAATTGAGAAAAAATCACATGAATAAAACGTAAAATATATTAGACAGAAACAAAGTTATCTATAGATATTAATAACGAAACAAATAAAATTAATATGCATCTCATAAATATAAAAATATGCAAAGTGTTGCAGCTTCTTACTGAACCATCTGTCAGTCTAGACTAGGCTGAAAACAGTCAGAACTGTTTGCATGGGCTACAGCTGTAAGTTGTCCTTGTCATCGTACAGTAGCAGACAGGCAATGTCTATTTGGTTGATAGAGGTCTTATGACCTATCTGTGATCGTAGAAGATCCACAAGTCTCTTCAACTCCGAAGTAAGGCATGAGAAGAAACAGGAGGAGTTTGAACACTAACAGCAGAGCCCTCTCCATCAAAAGATGCATGTCAACTTTAGTCTGTTCGAGAGATTTTATCAGAATTTGTGGCAATTCAAGGTGCTTCAAACGTCAAACAGAGTTTCTAGATTGAAACAGGAATATAGACAGTCAAGAAAGCGAAAGGTGAAACTGATCAAGACCTCTAATAAATCCAGTTTAGGAAAAGACACCGAAACGAGGATTTTATAACGTATAACAAAAGTCAGGAAGGTTTGGTTTGTTTTGAATTTCGCGAAAAGTTACACGAGGGCTATCTGCGCTAGCCGTCCCTAATTTATCAGTGTTAGACTAGAGGAATGGCAGCTAGTCATTACTATCCACCGCCAACTCTTGGGCTACTCTTTTAACAACGAATAGTGGGATTGACCGTTACATTATAACGCCCCCACAGCTGAAAAGGCGAGCATGTTAGGTGTGACGGGAATTCGAACCTGCCACCCTCACATTACGAATCGAGTACCTTGACCACCTGGCATTGCCGGGCCGTTAGAAAGGAAAGATATGTTAACACAGGGATTTTCATCGCTTCAGAAACAGAACTAGAAATGTAGGTTTGAATGTTGTGATGACCTAGATACAATAACAGACTATTACCTTGTTCAAGCGACATTTTTGCATGAATATGCATACTAACGTGTACATTGTTCATAGACAACGTATATCTTATAAAAGTGGGAATCCTGACGCTACAAATTTTGTAAGGATCTAAAATGATATGAGCAATAGTGAGGCTTCCAGCGCGGTATTTATTCACAGAGTAGGTCACGAGAGTACAACTTCATGTGATCATTAATTTGCGTATTATTCTGCTACATTAATAGTATCTGTATGTCACCGCTAGGAAGCTGGTGTCACTTTCTTCATACACGCATATATATTTACTCAAAATACAAATGATTACATAGATGTGTTGGCATTCTAATGCAAGTACAAATTCATAGATAAACTAAACGATAGAAGGAAATAATATATGAAGGATAAACACAACCATATTTATAAAACAAAAATAGAATTAACTGTACCGTAACTTTATCAGGTCTTTAACTATCACCCAACTAAGTTGACAAAAAACCCCTTCTCAATTCTCTGGTTGCTATAAATACAGAATTTTAGGGTCCAATATAAAGTAAATATGGTTCCTACACAAATAATTAAGATTAAGTTGAGTGAATGTACAAGTATCAGCATCTGGTTTCTGATCATGGAAATCCATTCACATTGATATCTACATTCCTTAAGAATTTCAGATACAACGTGATTCGAAAGCATCACGAATGTCTTGTTTCCTTCCTCTGTCTGTACATTCGTAGTCAATGTTCAACTGTATATTGTACAGAAACTACTTTAAGTAAAATATTCAGCAAAGCTGTGTGCTTACAAAATATTTTAGTCCGCATGATTGAAAACATTTAGTAAAACAACAAACCATTGCATACACAACTTGTATATTTGGTGTGATATCTCGGCACCTGCTTGTAGATTTTACTTTCTGCAAATTATTTCATCCATGAATAGATGCAACAATTTCTATAACTGAAATAACTTAATCCTTAAAAAAAAACACTAGTCCAAATCGAATTTTCATTTAAATGTACCAAGACTTCATCAATTACTATTATCTCGTCAATAAAAATTCGCTACTTGCCATATATGCCAGGGTTGAGATTAAAAACATTATTTAATGAATATATCAGGTGCGCTGTATATTTAAGTAATGCTTCACAAATTAGTAATCACAGTTTATTTCAGAGCTCAAAATCTTAACTTCCAAGCCAAATCCTTTATTTTCTGTGATGTGTCACCAATAATTTATTCTTTTATATTACACAAAATTAATGAATGACATAATGTAACATCCTCATATGCGTGTAACACAACATACATAAATGTATTCGATTATTGTAGCTCATATGTCAATAGACTGACACACTGGAGCATAAGGCAGATGTTGTCAAGCCATAGCCAACCTGCTTTCATTTTGTTGACACAAACTAAAGTTACACTCAGTTCCTATGCTAACACACCCATTCTTCACGGTTTTATTATAGCACTTCTTCATCAACATGGGCCAGGTAAAGTTAATACTTCAGATGCTTCAATATGAGCTCCACTAGCCTCTTAAACATGGTAGATGTACTATACAGGCTTACTGGTATGATGAAAAACTCAAATAAGCTTTATTTCGTTCTAAAATATGTTTCTCTTCTGCTCCCATCATACCACTCAACTTGAAATATCTTAATGCCAGATCTAAGGTGTTGAAAAAATATAATTATTCCAATGAATCCAGACATTATTGTTCAGGGTAAAGTAAATGAATCAACTGTTTGGTTTATTTCGAATACCATGCAAAGCTAACAAGAGCTATCTGCACTAGCCATCCTTAATTTGGCAGTGATATACTAGAGGGAAGGCAAATAGTCAACATTACTCAACACCAGCTCTTGAGATACTCTTTTGCCAATGAATAGTGAAATTGATTTTCACATTAGGATGTTACCATGGCTGAAAAAGTGAGCACATTTGATGTGATGGGCTTAGAACCTGCAACCAACAGGTTTTAAGTTTAATGCCCTAATCTTCACGCCATTACAACATTCACCCCATCTACAATAAAGACAGAAACTAGACTACGTTCTTTCTTTCAGACAATAATTACTAGCGACAACCAAGCACTTTCAAAAGGCTGTATAATCGTATCTTTAACATCAATTGTATCTCAACAATGGAGCACAAGCAAAGTGAATGTAATACTTTGGATTCTGGCCACTCATCTTCACTGGAACTAAGCTATTCTGTCTATAAGATGCTCTTAATGAAACGTTCTACGAGACTTATCAAACTAAAGGTTTTCACAATAAAATGTTTTTGTAAATAATGAAATGGGTGGAAAATGATTTGAAGGAGTTAAAGCAGAAAATATTTGAGTATTATTTATAAATATTGTACTCAATAAAGATTCCTAAGCTAAATACTTATGTCTTTACAGAGAAACAAACTATTTATTTATTTTTTCTCTTTATCTTCTAAATACTTTTCAATCATTTCTTCATTTCACGTCAGAGAGAATTTAAAATTGAGAAAGTTATACCTTAGCCTAATACGTTGAGACATCTTTTTTACCTTTTTTCCATTTAATTCTTTTCAAGGATTTTATGAGGACAAAGGTAAAAACAAACAATAAAAAGTATAAAATTTGGACTCCTGTGTGATCGTGTTTATACCAATCAAAATAATATATAAATTTTCATACACCCAACGTATTAACACTAAAAAATAATTTGTTTTTCTTATAGTAAAGCCACATCAGGCTACCTGCTCAGCCCACCGAGAGAATCGAACGCCTGATTTTAGCGTTGTAAATCCGGAGACATACTGCTGTACTAGCGGGGGCCACTAAAAAAATATAGAATAAAATGAATTTACTTATCTTGAATTCTTAGGGGGGGCTAGGCTCACAAAAAAGCATAATTTTGAAGGTTTGAGCCAATTATTCAAACATATTTCAACAAATTTACATGAAATTTGGTAGAAACATCCGTTTCTATAGGCAAAACACATTGAAAAACAAAAATGGTGGACTTACCCATTATTAATGATAATAGGGCGAATCAAAATGCCATAATTTCAGGGTTTTTAACAATTACTCTGCAGTATTCGACCACTTCACAGGAGATGTGGTATAAATATATTATTTTACACGTTCTAAATAAAAATATTACAATTTAGATATTTTTGTTTTTTGCTCGATTTTTTTCAGCGACTAAATATGTGAGATTTTTGTGAATTATTCATATATGTGATGACACATTTGCATAGAGTTTTAAATAACGATAATTGTTTTGCAGTTTCTAAGCAGTAGCATAAACAACTTTTGACTTTTCTGTGTTTTTCACAATTTTTCAAATGCCAAAATTGGCCATGTTGAGATTGCGTAGAAAGACATGTTGCATTCACCCACGAATATTGGCCTCTTTAATTAGAGAGTTCAATTTGAAAGTTTTTAATGACTTACTTCGCTTAAAATTGGGAAAATGTCTCTCTCTATAAACAATGGAAATTACATATTTGATATTTCCAAATATTACTAAAATATTTTGTGTAAGTTAAACGACAACACGATTTCCTAGCTTTATTTCTAGAAATAGTATGGTTTGATTTGTTTAGAATATTCACCAAAACTACACAAAGCCAGTTTTTCTAACTTTGAACTGATAAACTAAAGGAAAGGCAGCTGTCCAACAGCACCCACCGCCAAATCTTGAACTATTTTCATCCACAAACAATGGGTCCTGTGATTAGGTGATTAGGGCGCTTGACTCCCAGTTTGCAGGTTGTAGGTTCGAATATCCCCCCAACCAAACAAGCTCTACCTTTTAGCTAAAGGAGTCTTATATTGTGACGTTCAATCCCACTATTCATTAGTAAAAAAGTATCCCAAGAGTTAGCGGTAGGTTGCGATGGCGAGCTGCTTTCCCTCTAGACTTTTAACTGCTAAATTAGGAATAGATGGTGCAGATAGCGCTCCTGTAGCTGTGTGCAAATTTTGAAACAAACGAAACGGATCCACAACCCGGCATAATAAACACTGGATCACGCCAAACCCAGTTCTAATCCTAAAATGTTATCAATAAAACAGTGACGGCTCCCAGTGGTAAAGTGGTAAGTTTACGGAAGTACAAAGCTAAAATCTGTGGTTCTACTCCCTGCGGTAGATACAGAAACTAGCCTAATGGGGTTTTGCTCTGAAACAAATAAACAAAACAAAATGTGATATTCATGACATTCGTAATGAAAAATTAAAAGTTTTTTTTTTCAAATTAGTGTCAGGAACATAATTAATGGAACAACCAATAACATCGCCCAAAATAATGAGCGAGCATGAACAGACAGAAAACGTTTTCAGTTTTGCACTCATTAACGTTTCCTTTAGTTTTGGCAAAATCGCTCGATAATTTCAATACTTCATCATTAGTAAAATTAAAGATAATAATTACCGTTTTTACATGGATCTATAAGAAAATGAAAAAACACAAAGTCATTAGAACACATGTTAAAGTAACTCATAAGTATCATGATAAACTTAAAAAGGAGATTTCTTCTTGTCATCTTGTACTGAGGTTCTTTTTTAAAAAAAAAAAAAATTATAAAAACCTGCCATGCATAAATTTTCTCAGAAATATTTTCTTATACTGTGAACTCAGTTAAACCTGTTTATATACAAACATGTATGAAATAGCTGCCAATCGATATTTGAGAACTTCAATTATTCCAATGTACCATTTACCACCTGAATGAAAACATGTTTAATTCTATAATGAGCAAACGGCTAGATCAAGAATCCTCATGAATCACGAATAGCATTACTTAAAAACGGCTAGATCAAGAATCCTCATGAATCATGTATAGCATGACCTAATTTCGAGCTACGAATCAGAAGGGAAGACAGCCTTTCAGTGTCATCTACCTACTAAAGTGACTACTTTTAATCGAATGGTGCAATTTATAGCTGAAGGTGCGAAAAGTGTTCGATAGCTCGTACTATGAAACTGAGACCTTTGGAACCCAAACACATAAACTGTGAACAACAATATTGGGTCGCGGGTTCGAATCCCCTTTACAACAAATATGCTTGCCTTTTCAACCGTGGGGGCGTTATAATGTGACGGTCACTTTCAGTATTCGGTGGGAGGTGATGGCTAGCTAACATTCACTGCCAAAATAAAGAATGGCTAGTACAGGTAGTCTTCAGGTAGCGAAATTTCAAACGAACCAAACAAACAAAAAAAAAACAACCGCTGATGTCGGGTTTAATCCCACTAGTTACTACTGAAATCCATTAGGAGGGTTTGGTTTGTTTTGAATTTCGTGCAAAGCTACACGAGGGCTATCGGAGTTAGCCGTTCCTAATTTAGCAGTGTAAGACTAGAGGAAAAGCAACTAGTCATCACCACCAACTCTTGAGCTTTTCTTTTGCCAACGAATACTGGGATTGACCGTCACTTTTTATAACGCCCCCACGGTTGAAGGGACGAGCATGTTTGGTGTGACAGGAATTCGAACCCGCGACCCTCAGTAAAGTGTCTTATCCACCTGGCCCTGCAGGGCCTCTATTAGGAGGGATTTAACACAATGTTTATACGATAAAAAATATAAAGTTATTCAATGTGTGAATAGTATAGAAACAAGTCGGTAATTTAAGAGCCACGAAAGTATATTAGGTCTCACCAAGCTTGTATGGATTTGCAAACTACATTAGTGACATACGTTCGAAATGTCGTCTCTAAACTTCAACAAAGTTTCAATGTAGTTTTGGGTTATTTAGTTGTCAACAAGGCATTTTCCACAAAAGAAAACCATTACATTTAGTTAGATGTCCAGCCTAAATATTCATTAAAGTGTAGCCTTGATTATCAGGTAATCGTGTACTTTAAACTCTAAACTCTTATGGTTAGGATGCGACTGCGTATAATAATTGTGTGGTAAGAACAATATGTGTGTGCCCATACAAAAGTATATCCCAATAAAAGCGAGTAGAGACAGCGTGAGGGTGGGGATGCAGGGGTTAATGCCTATTTATTTAGTTCACTGTGATTTATTGATATTTGACGTTGCCACAGGTACACTTATAGCTTATATATTTTTGTTACGCGGTCTTTCAAAGAAAGATATTTGTAAAGATTGTTAAACAATATAGAGCCAAGTAGCACAGTATATGGAAGAGGGAAACATTATCGTACAACAGTTTAATATGGCGACAGACTCCAAACTACACAAAACGTTCTCATCGTGAAATGTGATGAAGGTAAAAATATTTCTTAGTACTATTAATAAAATAATAAAGAAGGACTTAAAGATGCACACTGGAAACGTTCCCTGTTTAAAGCCACGCCTCAAAATCAGCGGATGTTTTATTTGTAAAGACAACCAAGGAATCCGGAACCACAACAATTCCAATTGATCACATATCTGTTACGTCCCAACAAGCAGTAACTTTTTGTCCTTTGACCTGCTTAAATTTGACATTGGAACCCGACGTCCACGAATAGCACATGGTCTATACATAATTATCAAGATATACTGCATAATTGGCGTTGATGTCTGATGACAGCAAGCTGGCAAGAATAGATCAAATATAACAATTAAAGAATAAAACTATCCTTACATAGATTGGTTATAATTCATTATTTTGTCATTAGATATCTTCTCTGATAGCGGTTGTATTCCTAAGATTGATCTCGCTATCCTTTCAAAAACGTATCGCCACAAACACTTGCTATTAATTTTCAGCTTTAATCCCGATATTGGCCTCGCTATGATTTAAGAAACTTATTTCCACGAAAACTGCAGTATAGCACGATCGACGGTGGAAAATGTATTCAGAAAAACAGCATGAAATAATGGACATACAGTCATATGAAAAAGTTAGGACACCCTATGAAAGCCTGTGTATTTTTGTAACATTTTTAGATGTATAGATATTTTGTTTGTTTGTTTGTTTGTTTGTTTTGGAATTTCGCACAAAGCTACTCGAGGGCTATCTTTGCTAGCCGTTCCTAATTTAGCAGTGTAAGACTAGAGGGAAGGCAGCTAGTCATCACCACTCACCGCCAACTCTTGGACTACTCTTTTACCAACGAATAGTGGGATTGACCGTAACAATATAACGCCCCCACGACTGAAAGGGCGAGCATGTTTGGTGTGACCGGGATTCGAACCCGCGACCCTCGGATTACGTGTCGAACGCCTTAACATGCTTGGCCATGCCAGGCCAAAATGCATATTCTAACTGAGGAAAAAGTTAGGACACCCTATCCCCTAATAGCTAGTGTTACCCTCTTTGGCTGAAATAACTGCAGTGAGACGCTTCTTGTAGCCATCTACCAGACTCTGACATTGGTCTGAAGAAAGTTTGCCCCACTCCTCAATGCAGAATTCTTTCAGCTATGAGATGTTTGAGGGGTTTCTTGCATGTACAACCCGTTTCAAGTCACCCCACAGCATCTCAATGGGATTAAGATCTGGGCTTTGACTCGGCCATTTCAGGACTCTCCATTTCTTAGTTTTCAGCCATTCCTTAATGGATTTACTTTGGGTCATTGTTGTGTTGCAGGGTCCAGTTCCGCTTCAGCTTTAATTTTCTTACAGATGGTCTCACATGATCCTCAGCACCCTCTGATACACAGTATAATTCATGGTGGATTATATGATTGTGAGCTGTCCAGGTCCTGCTGCAGCAAAGCAGCCCTAAACCATGACAATTTTACCTCCATGCTTCACAGTTGGTATAAGATTATTTTCTTGGAATGCTGTATTTGGTTTACTCCAAACATGTCCTCTGTTCTGGTGTCCAAATAATTCAATTTTGGACTAATCTGTCCAAAGAACATTATTCCAGAAGTCCTGATCTTTATCTACATTCTCTTTGGCAAACTTTAGTCTGGTCTTGATGTTTTTCTTAGAGAGCAAAGGTTTCCTCTTTGCACACCTCCCATGCAGTCTCTTTCTGATTGTAGAAACATGCACTTTCACATCAACAGTAGTCAGAGCCTGCTGTAAGTCCCGTGATGACATGTTAGGGTGTTTGGAGACCTCTTTTAGCATCTTGCGGTCTGCTCTTGGGGTGAACTTGCTTGGACGACCAGACCTGGACATGTTGGCAGTTGTTTTGAAAGCCCTGCACGAGTTGACTATTTTCCGGACAGTGGAATGGCTGATTTCAAAATCTTTTGGGATCTTTTTAAATCCCTTACCAGACTCATAAACTGCTACAATTTTCTTTCTGAAGGCCTCAGACAGCTCTTTTGCTCTCACTATGGTGCTCACTCTCACTTCAACAGTCAGGAGCACACCAAACTAAATGTCTGAGGTTTAAATAGGGCAAGTCTCATTCAAAATGCTGAGTAACGATCTTCTAAACATGTGCACCTGGCATGATACACCTGTGTGTGAGTTGAGCCATTTTAATTAGGAATAAATGTGGGGGTGTCCTAACTTTTTCCTCAGTTAGAATATGTCTTTTTGTAGAATTACATTCACAGAAGATCTTGAAAAGTCTGCTCTTCAGCTTTAATTGTGTAGTTATGTTCTTATAATCTCTCAGTATTGTTAAAATTGAGATTAAATATTTATATATACAAAAATGTTACACAAATACACAGGCTTTCATAGGGTGTCCTAACTTTTTCACATGATTGTAGTTGTAAAAAAAATGTGATTAGCACAGAGCATTAATGTGTAAACAGACTGTAAACTTTATTTTGTTAAATATTAAATTTTATACCAATTATGTTTCACTTATCTATGAACACTATTATAGAATATTTTCATGTTGAGAGTTTTTTTGACATTCATTGTTACAATATGGAATAATGATTTGAGGAAGGAGATATTGTAATGTATAAGTTACATTATGAATAATAGAAATATTTTAAAAGCTAAACTGGTAAGCGTAGATAACTAAATATCATACCAATAAGACAACTATATACATATATATATATATATATTTAAACTTTTAAGACATTTTTAAAGTATTATATAGTTATGGAAATTAAAATAAAACGTTAAATTTCAAAAAACTGCCCCGCTAGTACAGCGGTAAGTTTACGAACTTACAACGCTATAATCATGGGCTCGATTCCCCTCGGTAGGCTTCCCCGATAGCCTAATGTGATTTTGCTATAAAAAAAACACGCACACACTCAGAAAAAATGTTGCGTAAGAAATAAATTAGGCATAAGCACTATCATTATTTGACCTCAAAATTGATGAATAATTAATCAAAATAAGAGGTGAAATAAACGTAAATAAATATTATTATTTAGCATAGAAAAATATACAACCTCTACTACATATTAAAATGACCCGGTATGGCCAGGTGGATAAGGTAGTCGACTCGTAATTTGGGGCTCAAATCCCCTTCACACCAAATCTGCTCGTCCTTTCAGCCGTGAGGGCGTTATAAGGCTACGGTCAATCACACTATTCGTGAATAAAAGAATAGTCCAAGAGTTGGCGGTGAGTGATGACGACTAGCTGCCTTCCCTTAATCTTACACTGCTAGCGCAGATAGCTATCGTGTAGCTATAAATACAATAAAACAAACATGCACAGCGAATTTGGCTGGTTAGGAATTTTTAGTGAAAAGTTACAAAATGGACTATCTGTACGCTGTCCATCGCGAAGAACCGAACTTCGAAGACTTACCGCTGATCCACTGAGTTGCCATATATTGAGATTTAACTCAAACGGGAGTGACAAGTTACATGTCATAAATTATAATTAACCCTATGTCTTCTTTTTCTTCTGTTTTATTACTGATTAGTATAACTAGGGAGGAAGGTATTATAGCGGTATGCGTATAACAATTGTCCCTGTAACACCATCTCCCTCCAGTGGCATAGCGGCATATCTGCGGACTCACACTGCTGGAAAGCGGGTTTCAGTACCGTTGTGATCAGGCCTTGTGTAGCTTTGTGTAGCTTAATACTAAACAAACAAACGATCTCATGAACTTTATTATACAAAATAGAAAGATTTTTAAAAATGAAACTGGTAAGCAAATATTAGCGAATGTTATACCACTAATGTAACTTCTTCGCAGAGAAATGTTAGGAACCCTTGCAATTCATTTTGTAATCCCCTACCTGCTCAGTGGCAATGCTGAATGTTTATAACTCTAAAATTTGGTTAAATACATATGAATAACTGAATGAAAATATATACACTATTATAAAAATATTAATAAATTCGTAAAATAACAGTAAATGAATTGACTAAAAAATAGGTAATTATTAATCTTACCTGATTTTCTTCTAATGAATCTGTTAGGTGGTTCTGAAAAAAAAAATTATACAATCAAGTTAATTGATGTCGAATAGCAATAATAATAACTAATAATTAAGTACCTTTTTTATTAATATTATTTTTGTATAACTATATAATCGGACTGAAACATTTAATTTATAGTACTTAAAAGAAAAGCTAAAACTATACAATGTCACAAATTAAAAACACTTCCATAGTAATTGATCCCCAGCGATATGTTTGTGGACTTACAATGCTAGAATCTGCGTTGCTTTTTGCTTAACTTCAAAAAACCAAAATCCATACTTTTTCATTTTTAATAATTGTTTCTTTAACAACGGGAAGAATCAAAGTGATGATTCAGTTTAGAGTCAAAATTCTTTCCTTGATTTCAAGTGTAACTGTTTGTGGGATTGAGAATATAAAAAAAACAACAACAAAACAATTATTATCAGGCAATAAGAGAACATTGATCGTTGACATAACTTAATCGTTAAGTTTAAATCTGTCAAATAAATGATGTCAGCAAAGTAAATGCTACGCGTATCGCAAGGTTCAAGCAACGAAGATAAGAACGAATGCACGCAAAAAACAAACTACATTTTACATAGGAGAGAGTTTGATTTTACTAAAAGGTGAAAGTGTACAACGCATGATGTAGTGTCAAAAGAAATATGACGACAATACGAGGTCTACAAAGACAGGTAGACAGTGAGAACGTTATTGACGTGAACACTAAAAATACAGTTAGACATTAAAGAAGTTATTGAAATGAACCCCACGTAAACAGGTAGACAGTCTGGATTTCATTGAATAAAAATCCACAGAAACGTGTAAAGAGTTAGGATTCTATTGAACAAGCACCCACAGAATTGTGCACAACGTATGGATTTTTTTTAAATAAGCACAAAGCTACACAATGGGCTATCTGTGCTCTGCCCATCACGGGTATCGAAACCCGGTTTTTAGCGCTGTAAGTCTGCAGACATACCGCTGAGCCACTGGGGGGCGACATATGGATTATACTGAAAAAATAAATTCACAGAAACAGGTAAACATTCAAGTAACCTCAATAAATATACAAATTGCCACTAAGTATGGGAAGTTACCAAAACATTGTCATTGAACACAAACAGTATTATATATACTGAAAAAATAACTAAAAACAGAAAAAATTGCTAAATTTATTGAAAAATAACTAATAAAACGAAGTCATTGAGTGTGTGAGTGTATGTTTTCGTATAGCAAAGCCACATTGGGCTGTCTGTTATGTCCACCAAGAGGAATCAAACACATGATTATAGCGTTGTAAGTCCGTAGAACTATCGCTGTTCCAGCTGGGGGAGCCAATGCTCTTGAATAAGCAACTAAAAAAGTAAAAGTACCAAAGTTATTGGAAAAAAACACTGAATTAACCGTAAAGTATGAAATCTATCGACAATAAACAAATTAAATAGACTGACAATACGAAGCCTATTGACATAAAACTCATAGAAATTGAGAAAAATACCGATTTCACTCAGGTAATATCAACAAGAACATCTACGTTGAAATAAACAGAATATAACAGAAGACAGACAGTTGTTGTTGTTTTGAATTAAGCACAAATACAACACTTTAAGCTCATTCTTATCTAACAGTCGCGACCACTTGAGAGGCAAATTGTGAAACTTGTATATATATATATTTCTTCTCAACTTCTATTATTTCTATCTTTATTTTCACTAGAATTTTTTGTTGCTACAGAGAGCAGTTTAGACATTCAATAATAAACTTTACCATGTGTAGTATTAAACGCACCGTGCAGAAACATTCTATATAACCGAAAATAACATCTTATTTCAACGACTTGAAACTTAATCACTATTTGTGTTTTAGTGTTAATTTGTTTACAGTTTCGTTGCAAAGCTAAGCAATAGACTACTTGTGCTCTGTCCATTGCAGGAAATCGAACCTCGAATTTCAGTGCTGTTAGTTCGCAAACTCTCCTCTGACACACTGAAGGACAAATATTCGTGATACTCAAACGTTGAACCAGAACTTGTTTATTGTAAAACAAATATATATCTTTAGCGAAAGTAGTTTTAAGATATGAATACAAACAAAATATTTTATTGTTTGTTTGCTTTGATTTTCACGCAAGGTTGTTTGAGGGCTACCTGTACTAGTCGTCCCTAATTTAAAAGTAGTAGACTAGATGTAGCTAGTCAACACTACTCCACTAGTTGGACTACTCTTTCACCAACAGATAGTGATATTGGTCATAACGTTATAACTTCCCCACGGCTAAAATGACATAAATATTCGATGATGGAGATCGGAAGTCGCGACCTTCATGTTACAAGTAATCTTTTCTAATCACCACGCCATGCTAGACCTAACCATCAGACCACGCTAGATCATAATATTTCTGAACTAAAGAAACAAGCGAACATAAATAATATCGTTGTCCTTGTTCAAAGGTATCAAATAGCATTTGACCCACCAGAAACATTTCTAGTTATACTTAAATAATAGAAACAAAATAGGCTCTGATCTCAGTAAATCGAAAACTTTCATCAAGTTAATATGAAATATTTTTACAGCGCTGGTGGTCGGATTATGTCAGTTACCTTTAGTTTTACCACCACTGAGAAGCCGGTGGCTGTTATACATTCCAGTAACCCAGTAAACCCTTCCATTTTCCAAAAACAAACGTCTGTTTTAACTATCCCCTTCTAGAACATTGTACTTTTAAAGTTCGACAAATTAGTGTCTATTGAATAGGAAACCAATTTTTTCTAGTCACACTTTCCACACTAGAGAACTTTCCATGTAAAGGCTGTTGTTGTTTGCAATTAAGTACAGAGATACGCAATGGACTATCTGTGCTCTGCCCACCACTGGTATCGAAACCCGGTTTTTAGCGTTGTAAGTCCGCAGACATACCACTGAGCCACTGGGGGATAAGATAGACAGACAGGAGAATAGAGAATAGCTATATAAACGTTAAAACGTGAAACTTTGAAGAGCCTAAACCTTGAAACATCAAAAAAAGGATTCATGATGACGAGAAACCCACTTGAAATAAAAACGTATCTCAGAATGGCTGGTATGGGTAATCACACTTTTATTGATAAGTAGAAAACAACGTTTCGACCTTCCTAGGCCATCTTCAGGTAATGGAGTTTGAAACAGAATTGTTGTCGCAGCTGTTATTGGACAAACTTTTACATCGAGTTATCTCTTTTCTGTGCACCGCAGGATATCAAACCCCAAATTTCAGCGTTACAGCTCTGTAAACTTACTGTTGGCCCAGGAGGGAACAAAAAATAGAAAGACTTAGTGGATTAAGGAAGAAAAACAACAAGGGTAAAAAAATATTTATTCAGAGTGACCTGAACTACCTTCGAAGAAACTGTATCCTATCCATATGGCAGACTTTATTAGTTCTGCCATCTAAGTCCTTCAAAGCTGAGGTAAAATAAATATGCAAAGAAATGTAATAGCTTATGCTATGGAAACTGAAAATCAATGAATTAGACAGATGAAGGAAATATATATATAAATGAAAAATGGGTGAAACCTAATAAAGTATGAAGTGTACGTTCTTCAATATCGATCTCCTAACATGTGCATACTTGAAAGATTGTTCTAAAATACGCGATTTTTCATAATAACCAAGCGAATGAAATGTCAATCATCTTTTCATGTAACATAGGTACAAATATGGTTAATACTAATATATGATCTAAACGTATACAAATTCAATATGTAAAAGGGAAATATCTTTTCTTACACATATATCGTACTTCATTCAGTAAAATGTATCAAATATGTACCTAAAAATCAATGTTTATTTATTTTGAACATTTTTTTCTTCGACTCCTTATTATTGGATGAATAAATACTCGGTATTGTAAAGGTATCCCTGTTGAGTAGCATTTGAAATTACTGAAGCAAAATAAAAAAAAATATTTAGAAAATAATTCTTATCTTCGCATTGAATTATCTATAAATGCCTACTTAATATAAACGAACGTTTAGGAAACGTTTCTTTTCTTTTTGATATTGTATTCTAAGAAATTAACTTTAGAAAAGTACGTTAAATGGAAATATATGATACATTTTTTAAAACATATCAATGACAAAAAACACATTTCAGGAGTTCAAAGGTCAAAGCCTTCGCCATATTTGTCTATTGGTCAATAATAGATTGCACTCTATGGACGAGAAGAAGGTTGGTAATAAACTTTCCTCATAGGGCATAGAAACAAAAGGTCACAGTTGTAGGCATTACCCTACGCAATGCCATCTTTATATATATATATATAAACCACTATAAATACAATGTGTGTCCACTTGATACTTGTGTAGCCTTCTCAACTTCACTCACATACTGTTGCACCTTTGAACTCGTTATGTTACTAAATGCTTTCACGACCAAATTGTCTTTTTCTCTGCACCACTGGGAGAGCAAATATGTTTATTTGTAGTTAAGCACAAAGCTATACAAAAGGCTATCTGTGCTCTGACCACCACGGTATCGAAACCTGGTTTCTAACGTTGTAAGTCAGCATACATACCACTGTGCTACTGGGGAGCATAACTTAAGATATGAAACAAGTAGTATATAATTCTATATATTCTATATATAATAAGTCCCCCGCTGGTACAGTGATAAGTCTACGAATTTACAAGCTTAAAATCAGCGGTTCCATTCCTCTCGGTGGACTCAGCAGATAGCCCATTGTGGCTTTGCTATAAGAAAAAAACACACACAAATATATAACTTAAATTACGACACCACGTAAGACATAAGTTATAACATCAAGTAATATATAATTTAAATTACAACACCATGCAAGATATAACTTAAGTAATAATACATAACCTACCTTATAACACCAAGTAGTTAAAACTTAAGATATAAATCAAGTAGTATATAACTCAAGCTATAACACTATACTGTTTAAAATGCGATTTGGAATTTACTCTTCAAACTGTGCATTGCAAACTAGTAGATCATTTTTTTTGCTTATTATCAAACTATGGTACAACCTGATATTTTCTGTCTTATAATATTTTATTCTTTGATAATTTAAGAACATAATACAATAGTCGGTTTACATTACTACGTTGTCAACGACTTTAACTTCTACACACATACACTGTACAGCTTAGTGTTCCTAACATCTGGTCTCAAACCAATCAGACAGAGTTTAGTTGAATAAACGTTAGGAAACTATAGAGAGAAATATAACATTCAACCTGCATGTTTTAGATATCAGCGTCTTCGATTAATTATAAGCGGTATTAATAGATTCTGTTAAGCAAATTAAACAATGTATATATGTGTGAAACTTTTTTTTCTTCCACAACATTTACTTCAAATAATTCTATTTTTTATAGCAGCTTTTGTCTGTTCTTATCTTACTTCCCCCGGTAGGACAGCGCCAAGTCTTCGGACTTACAACATCAAAATATGGGATTCGATTCCTCGTGATAGGCACTTCAAATACCCTAATGCAATTTTCCTCTGTCCATATAATGCATACATGCTGGAGTATATGTCGAATGAATTGTTTGGAAATAAAATAAGCATTTAACAAACTTAAAGTAATTTAATAAGATATCCTATACGTCGAAATTTGTATTTACTTATGTATATATCGAATAAATAAATATGTAAATGAGGTATTGTTCTCGAGGTGCATAAACTTTAACAGTATAATATTTTCAGTCAGGTTTGATCGATGATTTATGTATTATATAACAGTGTGTTTTTCAAAATACAATTTTATGATAAGCAGGCCTATATATAGAACTGTATTTTAGTTCTGAGTAAGTTTCTATGTTTTTACACAGACTCATCTGCTTGAGATAACAGTGAATTAGAAACGATTGAAAACACGCAGCAGTAGAAAGTTTTAGCTTCTCTGAAAGTATTAATGGTGTAAACTCTAAGTTGATTTCAAGATTTTATGTTTTAGAATACCTAACCGAAACGTTTTAATTGATTTATCTTCCAAAACAAGATGAAAGTAAGAAAAGTGAAGACAAAGCATCAGAACAAACTATCTAGGGCTGTATCAAAATGACTTTGAGTGTGATAGTCAGCAAGTCACATGACACCCACAGCCGCTATAAGATCTCGATGTAAAGGCAGGAATCACAACTACGTTTTGGTATTGATTGGTGTTTCATTGATAGAGTGATGCCACTCTATATATACATATATTCATACACTCACCCTGGAAAGATGAGTTTACATTGTCGAATCACTAACATGGAAATATTCTTTTTCCTTAATAGCTCTCTCGAGGAGGTTTCCTATATGTGGTGAGGAGACCTCTCAGAGAAGGTTCTGTACTTTCAGTTCACCTTTTCTGGGATTTAAACATCCATTCACGTGTTTGTCGTTCGTGACGACCCGTGAATTGGAAGGAGAAGAGTATCCTGTTGGTTAAAGGTCCATCCCCAACACACCTATTGGCCTGGAATTTCTTTAGACGAGTGGTCTTGTGGTACTCCCAGGGTCAGTCTGCTGTGTCTATCGGGCTAGGGTCAACTGAGTACCAGAGTTGGACTTGCTCAACAAGTGTTGTGAACACTGTGTCTGACGTATCCAAGTTAATAGTGAGTAAAGAGGCGTGTTTCCAGCAAAGGTAGATAGATGTTGCTAAAACTGGTTTAAGAATTGAGTTACTGAAGAAGTTCCTAACCAGTTCGGTAGAAAGGCTATTTAATAACAACAAAAAAGAAACTAAACAAATTAGGATTATGAGCTGTGGACTGTATACGTGCACGTTGAGAAGTTTGTAACATCTCCAAGTATGAAACTGTCCATGTCAAAATAGTTGTAGATATTTTATTTAGGCCAATGTGCCTTTTGGCTTTGGTAACAGAACTAATGCAAGAAGATAACTTTTTTCCGGTTCATGCTGTAATTGCACAAACAATTATCTCTCCAAATGCTCGCATTGTACCAGTAGTGTCCTGAAATTATGAATCTTAAAATCGAAATGGTCAATGATAAGAAGGTAGAAGTGATACAGACTGGTTGAAAAGGTGGCGTTGCAAGAACATGTAGAAGTATGCTCAGAACTATCCAGAAATCTGAAACACACAGATTGTACAAACAACAGCACAAACTCAACACAGTAACGGGAACTCACTAAATTGCTCATAGGATTTACTAATGTATTTGTAGGTTTAGATGAACATCTGCGCAAGTAACAATATGTCATCATGTAGACACAGGTGAAGTGCATCCTATTGGATAATTATCTTGCAGACATCCTTAGAACATCAGGAACACTGACAGTGCTGAAGTAGAGGAAATGTTAAACAAATGAATAAATCAATCTTGGAAAATTATTAGTGTTATAAAGTTAGGTGTGAGTAACATTTTTTTGAAGTTTATAGAGGTGAGAAAGTAAATGGCCTTTACTGAGAGATTAAAGGATTGCAGTGCTCTAAATTATTAGATAATTTTTGAAATGAGAGGCTGCCTTTCTAATTTTAGCCATATTAGAGACTACAATGTATGGAAAACAGTGCAATGCTAGAAAGAAATGCGATAATTCGATATGAGCTTGAAAAAGAAATATAAAAAAATTGAAGTTTAACGAAAAGAAAATTGGAAGATGTAAGAGATAACACTATGTAACAAATTTTGTTCCTGAGTAGTATGTGTTATTTCTTAAATTCTTATCTTGTAAAAGTAGAGAAAATGGCCATTATTTCCTTCAGACTTTTCTTTTGTGACCTGGATAATGAAATTTAGAAATTAACCTATTTTCTATGTAAAAACGGACAAATTTGCACATTTTCATTTACTTAAGGTCTGAATAAAACAATATATGAATCAAGATTTACATGTATTTATACTAAAGTTATACAAAATTGTTTAGAAGTGATTAGTTTTCGAGATTTGCGACTGTAATGTAACTCACTTTCATGTATTAGCCCCCAAGTATAGTCTCCCATCATGTTTTCGCTATACACTCCTTGGTAGCGGCGTTCAAAATCCAGTATATCTTGGTAGAAGTGCTCGCCTTGCTCCTCTGAGTATGTTCCCACGTTCTCCTTGAATTTATTAAGAAGAGCGTTAAGGATATGGACTTTCACGGACATCCTGCAGTCCATTTTGCCATAGTTCTTCACCAGAGCCTCGACCAGTTCCACATAATTTTCGGCCTTGTCATTGTCCAAAAAGCCCCAAACCACTGCGACAAAGCTGGCCCAAGCCATTTTCCTTCCTACTGAGCTTCTTGGGGAATTCTTTGGACTCTATAATCTTCTTTATTTGTGGTCCAACGAAGACACCAGCTCTGATCATTGCCTCAGACCGTTTAGGGAAAAAATCTCGAAGGTACTTGAAGGCTGCAGACGCCTTATCAAGAACCGTAACAAATTGTTTCATAAGACCCAATTTTATGTGCAATGGTGGGAACAACACCTTCTGGAGGTCCAGTAGGGGCTCACACTTGACATTGTGCCTCCCACAGAGAACTCGGTCCGTTGTGACCAGTGCTTCCTGTTCCAGTGCGCTGCGGTGTCCCTGCTGTCCCAAGGGCAGAGATAACGGAGAAACTTGGTAAAGCCTCCTTTGTCTATGTGTTCACTTAGACAACTAGAACTAAACTGAACTAGTGAGTGGTGAGCCCCTGTGTAAATAAATAATTACTATGGAAAGTTCTAGAAAATTCTCGTAAGTTCTACAACATCCTAGAAAGTTCTTGAAAATTTTGTAAGTTCGAGAAAATTCTCTATGACCTACTCAGCACTGAATCTACCTGAAATGTTCTGGAAAATGGGTAAATTTGAAAATTTCATTAGCCAGGTCACAAAAGTAAAGTTTGAAGAGAAAAATAGGTCTTTTCCATTTACTTTAGGCATAAGCAATTGGGAAATAAAACTTTCTGCCCATGAACAAGAAAAAGTAAAAATTTTGTTACATAGTGTAATGAATGAAATGAGAGAGGTGAAGTAAAAAGACATATGTTGCCCGTAAGAAACAAAACTTATTTATTAATCTTTGTGTTTCTGATTACCAGCAATAAACAGCAGTTTTTTACACTTACCTTGATATGAATCAATGCCTTATAAAGGTAACTACAACCTAAATTAAGTGATGAACATAAGAAAGGGAAGCTAAATGTGAGTATAACACGATTGCAGACGTGGTCATTTCCAGTTATTATTGAAAAGGAGAAGAAAAGGGTACAAATGTTATGAATAAACGTTTGGGAATAACACGGTATCACATAAAACTATCTCACGTTTTCCATGAATGAAAATAAAAGAATTACTGGAAAACATTAGTTGGTTGAATATCTTAGAACCATCACCTGACTACATATTTGTCAAAGTGGATGATGAAAGTAGGCTTAGGGCTGATTTCAGCACTCCAGAAGATTGTATGAATTCCAAGTCATCTGATTCGACCAATGTAATGTATCTGTCACTTTTTAGAAACTAATGAAGCATGTATTGAGAGAAGTACAATAGGATAAATGTCACATCTACGTGGATAACCTAATACTTTTTGTATGCCTTAGTTAGAACAACGAATGCTTCATATTTGTCCAGAATTTTAATATTTTTCAGACCACGCATTCTTGACCAATCCTCATAAACAAAATACATTGTGTAAATGTGAGTAGTGAGTGATATTTTTCACTGGTAGATCAGGTTATAACTCTAGGACATCACTTTATCCTGTTGGAATGGTCAAAAGAGACGTGGGTATTACATGTACTCTGAAACAACAGTATTATAAAATCTAGTAAATAATATCTTGCACTCTTATCTTGTGGGTTCGTTTATCGTTTATTCATTATTAATAATATTCTTTAATTCACCTATGAATTGCACGGCATGGCCTGATAACTAAGGCACTCGACTCATAATCCGAAGATCGCGGCTTCGAATCCCCATCACATCAGACATGCTCGCACTTTTCGCCGTGGGGACATTATAATGTTACGGTCAATCCCACTATTAGTTGGTAAAAGAGTAGCCCAAGAGCTGGCGATGGGTGGCGATGACTAGCTGCCTTCCCTCTAGTCTTACACTGCTAAAGTTGAGAAGACTTGCGCAGATATCTCTCGTGTAGCTTTGTGCAAAATTCAAAACAAACAAACATATGAATTTCTAGTTACATTTAAAATGTTATCTTACCTTCTAAATGATCACGCTCATTTTTAGTATGTGTATGTATTAGGAGACTGACATCGGCTTTCCCTAGTTGTGAGTTACAGATATCACTAATGTTCCACAAAAGTATCTAAATTATGAACAGATATTTTGCACAGGATTACGTAAATTACGACCACATAATTACGTATTCAAGACGTACGCTAACATCTTCAAAACACTGAAGAGAAGGAGCTGCTTGAAGCTTTAGTTATCGTAAAACAAAAGCATCTCTATTTGTGAAGCAGAAAATTTGCTATTCAAGTGAGACAGGCACCATTTAAATGGTGAGCTTCAAAAATCAGAAAAGTATGGATAGCGACACTACAAGAGAATAAGTAAGGTGTGTATTTGTCAGCCAGTAATATCACTACATTAAGATATCAGTGAAGTTGTGTAATGTTCTGTGGATGAAGGTGACTGGCTTTGGTCTCCTTAACTTCAATAAATGAGTTAGTTTGTAAATGTTTTGGATTTTTAAAGCTCAACCATTTAAATGGTGCATATCCCACTTCAATAATGAATTACCTACTTCACAGATAGAGGTGGTTTTAGTTTTACAATTACTAAAACTTTATAACTGTTTTTTTAAGTTCTCAAAAACAGGTTGAGTAATAGAGAAGTCGTTAGAAAATCTGCTCTGTGTTAGGTTTTTTTCTGTTTTCTTTTCAAATTTGGTAAGCAAACCTTGGCCGAAATGGAATGACAGTAACATTTCTTTGTTGTTGTTTAGAAAGATGGAAATGGAAATATTCGTGTGACGTTTCGTAGATACATTTCAGAAGAAAGATATTTTTTCAAAGAAACTAATATTTACTAGCTGACGTAGCCGTTAAACGAATGTGTAAAACTTGAAAACTCCTAACACACACAAACACACATCGGTGTCATTTCGTTGTGTACATACCAGGTTTGGTGGCAACAGGTGAAGCGTCTCACCAGTTATCAGCGAAAACACGTACACACAAAGCCCTTTGTCAGGTACTTGTTTATAGATAATTATACTACGTTTCTCACTGAACAATAACTATGATTTTATTAGACCAAGCAATTTAGATAGTATAAACTGAAACAGATGTTAATCTCATTAAGGCTAAGTGAGTGTATTTTGTTTTACCTAAAATCATGCCCAAAGTTGAAAAGAAATTACAGCCTGGCTAAATAGTGAATGAATATTCACTGTAAAATTATCATCATTAGTGTATTTTGTTACAGATTCGTTGCAGAAGTTAAGTTATTGTAATAAAAAGCACATAACCTGGTCTCTTCAGAAGTTATATTATGTAATAAACAAAGAGAAGCAAAAACCTAGTCTCTTACGGATGTTATGTTACTGTAATAAACAAACAAAGAGAAACAAAAACCTAGTCTCTTACGGATGTTATGTTACTGTAATAGACAAACAAAGAGAAACAAAAACCTAGTCTCTTACAGATATTATGTTATTGTAATAAACAGACAAGAGAAACAAAACATATTCTCTTGCAAAAGTTATCTTAAAATTCTCTATCGCTTTTGTTTGTTTTCAATTAAGTGTAAGATACTGTGTTTGTCTTATACTTTTCATATAGAAAAGTATAACCAAGGTAATTTAAAGTAAAATATTCTTTATCAAAACCATTAATGAACACCTTTTAAAAATAAACGTAGTAGCTTTAAACTTATTAAAAATTCATTTAATCACACTTTTAGGTCTTCTTTTGTTTGGGGGGAGGGGTGTACAGAAGTGATTTCTAATCATTTTCTGTATGCTATGAAATAATCTCAATCAAGCTACACGGATCGCTATACCATTAATGACATCAATCGATTTGGAACCTAGCATTATTTTTACTATATGACTTATGTTAGCTTGTAACATAATGTTAATTTAACAACCATCTAACACACGTTTTAGTATTATGATATTATAAGCAACACTTCAGAAAAGTTCGATCGATCTGTAAAACCTTCTCATAAAATAATCTAGCCGGAAAGGCTAGATACGAGGAAGGACCTGCTCTGAACATTAAAACTGTTTAGCTGTTAGACTAGAGGGACAAAGAGCATCTATTCAAATGCACACATCGCCTACTCTTGGACTACGCTAATCGTTTTTTTGTTTGTTGAATTTCTTGTGAAGCCACTAGAGGGCTATCTGCGATAGCTGTCCATGATTTAAAGTAGAAGACTATAAAACAGACAGTTAATCAACAACACCACCACAAAACCAACTCTTGGACTACTCTTTACCAACAAAAGGTTGGATCGACTGCGACATTACAAAGCCTCAGTACTGAAAAGGCCATCACTTTCAGTGACGGAAGTTGAACCTGTGACCCTTATAACGAACGTCATAATCATCGCGCTTTGTTAGGCTTCATTTTAAACTGATAGTGAGTCTTAGATCGCACTATTATAACGTACATACGTCCCCGAAGCACAGAGGAGTATGCAGTAAAGGGATACGAATCACGAATCTTGGATCTAAGTTGTTTTTGTTTGTTTGTTTGTTTCAGCGCAAAACTACAAAATGGAATACTTGCATTCCATTAATTGCAGAGAACCTAATTCCTGACCTCAATTTCTAAGACCAGAAACTTACCACTGGTCCACCAGGAGACTGAATGTGCAGTCTGTAATCCTAAGCTGTAGGCCACGCCTGGCCCAAGTTTCTTTCAATATTGTAATGGTTTTAAACACACAATAAATCAATTAAACAAAAAAAGACTGATACAATGTTGCCACAATTTTTTATGTATTTAAATTGAATTAAAATAAAAAGATTTTTGTGAATGATACCACATAATATATCAATATTAATAGAATTGAAAAATGAGAATATCTAATTAATACCAATAAACTGATTAAGGTTTATTCATACTTGAAGTAAAAATGTACTCTGAAGACAATTGGTATGGGTATTAAAACTTTAATTAAAATAAAGTACAGAACAATGATTCGACCTTCTTAGGTAATCTTCAGGTTAACAAACGCTAGAAATTTAATGCATTGACTCAACAAAAACAGGTGTAACACAAACACTGAGAATCCAATGCGTCGACTCAACAAAATCATGTATAACACAAGCACCGGGAAGTTAATGCGTTGACTCAACAAAACATATCTACTATAACTACTGCAAAGTTAATGCATTTAATTCAATTGAAACATGCCCAACAAAAACGTGAATGTACTGCCTTCACTAAACCAAAACATATTCTTAATTTCTCTTTCAGAGCGTCTTTCACACAATTCTGAGTTTGAGCTCGACAACTACATGTTACATATAGTACATACTAGAAACAGAATAGGGTTAACTGGATCACACATACTCGGTATGTTTTATATCTGTTGATTAATGTGGGCACAAGAGGGTAGTAGTACCTAATACTTAACCAATCATGTATATCAACTTTCTCTCATTGATTGCACGGCTTATGAATTGTGATGTAAAGCATAAAAACACACATTTGAAGATATTAAAATAATTCTACCACTAATTATGACTTATTTCTCCAGAATATAAGCCCTCATCGGCTCAGCAACGTTAATTATGCAAGAAGTTATCCAAAAAGAAGAAAATTTAAGATGATAAAGATAATTTTAATCGACATAGTTATGACACCATATTCCGTTCCACCACGGTTGATTAAACCTTGTGGAATAAATGTACATTCTGGAATCAGTAATCCCCAATCATTTGTTTCATCTCTGTCAGAAAAAATAATTTATAACCTTTGCTTATTTCTTTCATATAGCGTAAACCTTAATTTTTCTAAAACTTACTATCTCTATAAAATAATTTTCCAGTCCTGTTTGGTTTGTTTTGAATTTCGTGCAAAGCTACACTAGGGCTATCTGCGCTAGCCGTCCCTAATTTAGCAGTGTAAGACTAGAGTTAAAGCAGCTATTCATCACCACACACCGCCAACTTTTGGGCTACATTTTTACTAAAGAATAGTGGAATTGACCGTAACTTTATAACGCCCCCACGGTTGGAAGGATTTGAACCCTCGACCTTCAGGTTCCGAGTCGAGCACCTTAACCACCTGGACGCGCCGGACCTCAATCCTGTTTGTATAAATCGGTTAGCGTTTTCAATCAGTCGCTAGATGTCACCTTTATTTTACTTAAAAACTTAAGTATCGTTCTATTTTTTAGCTTTCTAACCATTTTTAAAACAAAATATCTCTAACACCTTTTTATGTAACACTCTCGTCGAATGGAAAAACACGCTAAACATTTCATGGACGACCAGACCACTTTTATGACATCACTAAACTCCCTTTATACATTATTCATTCGATCACGTCACCATTTCTAGTTTGCACATGAAGAAGAAATGTCCACCTTTCAAAAGCGCTCGATTTAGAGAGTTTTTATCATTTTGTATCAGGACTTATTGAAACGTAATTAGTACATTGGTGGCAACACTGCGAAAGGTTTTATCTAGTTAAACTCAGCTATAACTTTATAGTAGTAATGCTGTATAATATATGTGATTATAAAAACTTTATTCCTTACTGTTGCATAGGATAGCGATGACTAATAGCTACAGAAATATTACATACTGACATTCGCTCAACGCATATCCATTCTATTGGTTAGATCACTATTGAAAGTATAAAAGTTAATTACTTTAGTTACTTTGAGTTAAGAGCTATCTGCCTTTATTAAGAGTGACTATTTCAAACTTGATATCGTAAACTGTACATGTGTTTGCGGCATTTGTCAGTTTTTACTTATGTAACTGTCGAAAGCAATTTCTAATTGGTTTATTTTTTAGATAAAGAAGCCCTCATCGACATAGTTATTATTTAGGACATTATAGAAGTCAGTAACGAATTATTCTTTTTTCCAAATTTCGATGTAGCTCATTTCTTCAGTGTAGTTTCTCTATGCGGAAACATGAGGAACTAAGATTCAAAATTACTCATCTTATTTGTTTATAGCTCAATTACTTACCCATGTTTATACCAGTTTCAACATTGTTATACGTAACTGTTTTCATTTTGTTTTGTTTTTATACTGTTTTAGTTTTTTATTAAAAACATTCTAATGGTCATAATAAACACTTTATTTTTCTTACGCCTACTACTTTGGATGTTATTTTTACTTACAAGACGACCCACATTCGAATCCGATATTTGATTAGGAATCAAATAACACAACTGAAGACTCAACCGTGCATAGTATATAGTGACCTTAAGATGAGCCATCGTTTATACAATTGTTAGAACAGCCATTACGCTTTCTATTTTAGTTAGATTTATTTTTAAAATATATTTAAGCTCCTCTTCCATATTATTAATTGATTAACGGTTTAAAATTATTAGATATGTGTAGAGAAAGAAATTCAAGAACACTGATATCAAAAACAATAGTTAAGTAAATTCATTAGTTACAACGCGCATTCTTCCGAATATAGTGCGCTTTAACCACACGTCTGAGAGCGAGATTTATATATGCAAAAACGGCTCGTTTGGGTTGAGAAAATATTTTACGTAGAAGAGCGAACGAGCCGTTTTTGCATATATATTTCTCAACAAGTGGATTTCTCGACATCACTGAGAGCGAGATTTATTTAAGTCGCGTGGTTTATCGAACTAAAGATAAAGATGTCAAGCTGTTTATTCTGTGTGACATTGCATTGCTGCAGAAAAGTAAACATTCCAGGAGAGCACAGGCAGAATGTTAAAACAACAATAAAAAGTGCCACCAGTATTCACGCTCTAAAAAACAGTTACAAATAATTTTAAAACAATTAACAATAGCATTGACGAAATTAACAAATAACCAGACAGGTGATATAGAAGACACAAAACGAAACATTAACCATAAATGCATAGAAAAAAGGAAAGGGCAGGGCCAGTTTTTTAAAAAAGACTTATTTATTTGATTTTTAGTGAATAAAAAAACTATTATTTTATAACCACACTATCGAAAAATTCGTCACATTTCTAAATGTTACCTTCAAGGGAAGGAGAAATATCCCAAACTACCCTGCTCAGCTGAGGTTCAAGGTGAGTTGCTGAATTTCGACGATGATGTAAGTATTTGGTTCTCACGGTGTCGTTCATTTCTCACTGGAATAAACGTTTCTAAACTTCTTTCACTACACAGCACAAAACTATCGATATTTTAGGATTACTTGCTTGAATACACATGTAATTTGATATCCATCTGTCGTTAATAGAATATTGATTTTTTCGAAGGCGATATGTAAATTATATAAAGAGCTTGAAGGAAAAAGTATTGAAAGCACAATTTAAGAATGTATCCAGCTCTAACTAACCAATAGGATGGCTAAAATCGTCACGTGCTTCATCAAACTTGTATTGGCGAGATTTGGACGACATCGTGTTCCTTCTCGAACTACAGCAGAGTTTGTTAGCTACCAGTAGTTGAAGAGGATATGACGCACATACTGCCGCTGTTATAACGGAACTGACGCAAAAAAATCGTCATTTAGAAAATTTTTTATCTGAAGTCCTTGAAATTTCTTTTGTGGATATATGTTTCCCTTTACCATCGTTTGTAGATACTCAAGAGATTCGACATTGAGTAGTATAATATAGAAATAGTATCAAACAATAATAACTATACAGCTGGAACTTATAAATAAAAGTATACTTCGCTGGAGGGCGAAGTGGAGGCAAGCAAAAATTCGATGTTTTATTAGATCAATAATGAGCATGCGCTTTAAACACTAACTTTGCACTTCTGTTGAATTTCTACGCTCCAGAAATTTGTGTTGATATGTATTCTGGCCCATTCCTTCAGCAAAATCAATCATACTTCGGTTCACCTTGACGAAATGTTTATTGATAAAAGTGAAAATTCTTGATTTTTTTTTCTATATTTATAACTTAAGAGAAATTTTTCACCGTTTCCAATATAATTTCAGTTTAATTCACATTTAAAGTTAATTGCAATTGTTAGTTTGTGCTAATTAGAAAATCAGAAAAAAATGCATTTAGTAAAATCAATTCTAGATTATAAAATTAATTACACTTATTTTTTGCGGCCCCCAGTGGCTCAGCGGTATGTCTGCGGACTTACACGCTCAAATCCGGGTTTCGATACCATTGTGTAGCTTTGTGCTTAATTCAAAACAACAACTTATTTTTTGCAAATAAACACACTGGGCTATCTTTGGTGTGCATACCACATGTAACGAAATTCGATTTTTAGCATTATAAGCCTTCAAATCTACCAGATCCGCTGTGGCCCTGTGGTTAAGGCACTCGACTCGTAATTTGAGAGTCGCGGGTTCGAATCCCGTCATACCAAACACACTTCTCCTTTCAATTGTGGGGGCGTTATAATGTGACCGTCAATCCTACTGTTCGTTGATAAAGAGTAGTCCAAGAGTTGGTGAAGGGCGGTGATGACTAGCAAAATTAGGAACGGCTAGTGCAGATAGCCCTCATGTAGCTTTGCGCGAAATTAAAAAACAGACCTGCCAGTATGGGCGTTTACGCTTAATAAAATTGTTTATAATTATACTAAAGTAGATGCAACATACAAAATAGAGGTACAGTTTGCCTGTACTCTTGTTTCCAAAATTTGAAAACTTGAGAGTGACCAAAAGATATTGGTCTAACTCACCAAATAGTACAATCTGTGTTCTATGGATTTAATATTTGGGTTCTGCGTAGACCAATAGATGACTTCATGTTCTTATTCATAGGTCTTACAACCTTTGGTGGGATCTATATTATTCAGGTAGGGGGTTCGAGTCCCTGTCGCACCAAAGGCAAGCGTCTTTTCAGTCGTGGGGACGTTATAATGTTACGGTCAATTCCATTATTCGTTGGTAAAAAAGAGTAGCCCAAGAGTTGGTGGTGATGGCTAGCTCTTACATTTCAAAATTAGGGACGGCTAGCGTACATAACCCTCGTGTATATTTGCGTGAAATTCAAAAACAAACAATACAACTTTTGTGATGGACCCTACCAAAACAATACATTAGCCTTTTGTCTTAAACTTACATTGCTGTTTTCATTTAAGGTCTCCAAATAACAATGTATATTTAAATAAGCAGACATTTAACACACAAGTTTCTTGTTCAAAACCAAATGCCTACATAACTGAATAAACATATATTTGACATCAACGTACAGAGGGTATTAAAATGGCAGGAACTTATTGACTAACAGGGGATTTTTAATCATCGCAAAGCAATTCTTTTTCAAAGGGTGGTGGAGGTGTTAGGGGTGGGATTGAGAACTGTGGGTTGCCTCTGGCACGAGAGATAACCAGGCGTGTCTTTTATTATTTGTGTACATTTTTTACGACTGAGAAGAAAAAAACACTTTTGGCTCATAAGAGCAAAAAGACAGGGGTTTGAGCCCCACCGTTCTGTGAAAACCACTGCTACATGCAACTAAACTAAACTCTCATCCCTTCACACACACAAAAGACAGGGATTTGAGCCCCACCGTTCTGTGAAAACCACTCCTACATGCCACTAAACTAAATTCTCATCCCTTCACACGCACAAAAGACAAGGGTTTGAGCCCCACATTTCTGTAAAAACCACTGCTACATGCAACCAAACTAAACTCTCATTCCTTCACACACACAAAAGACAGGGGTTTGAGCCCCACCGTTCTGTAAAAACCACTGCTACATGCAACTAAACTGAACTCTTATCCCTTCACACACACAAAAGACAGTGGTTTGAGCCCCACCGTTCTGTGAAAACCACTGCTACATGCAACCAAACTAAACTCTCATCTCTTCACAAACTTTGCATCCAATCATCAAGGTTTCATTTCAAGTTATTAGATAATGATCATACATGGGGAAGATATGCTTTACTACCGCAACCATTTAAAATTACTTATATCTATAGATAATATGCTAACAAACCTAATAGTGAATGCAATAAAATAATTGTCAGTTCATTGCAAAAATTATTTTCCAAATTATTTTCACACTTGTAACAAGTACACACTTAACAATCACATTTGAAACACTTGAGTGTTGTTTTTTCTATGTTGTATTACAAGTTTTCAGTAAGATTTATTTGCTCGTGTGTAGTAAATCATGTTGCATCAATATATAAATAAATAAGCTCTCGCCTCTTCCAGCAGTCTATAAATCTCTTTTTGAACCAAAATATTCACATATTTGAAAACATAGTAGCATGTTGCTCACATTTCCATTTTCTTAATTTGTTAACTGTATTTGGCCCATTACAAAAACATTAATATAATTATGTTCTTTCTTATTTCTTTTAATCGTTTCAGAGTATGAGAACCATCTTTCTCTTTTGAGAAGAGATCTTACCCAAGAAACAAAATATAGAAATTCTGGAAAGAGTCAGGATAGATGAGTTATGCTCACTGGTACCAAGATCTGGACATGGAATGCGCACTCTGCTAGAATCTCAAGTGACTTTTCTTTGACTTCTCGAGTTCAGTTTTTACAATTACCTTTCGTCTTCTAAAGCACAAAATACATGGAAAATTATATCAGTTACTTTACTCAAGTGAGAAACAAGATATTGTGTGACTACATAGGAAAGTCACTTCATAATTCCTTAGTGTTCAGCATTCAGTGCGTGTGGTCTTCACTACTCTACTAAAAGACCTGGACCATGACCTAAAATGACCTTACATGACTGAGGGTCGTGGGTTCGAATCCCCGTAACACCAAACTTGCTTACTCTATCAGCCGTGTTGGCGTTATAATGTTACAGTCAATCCCACTATTCGTTGATAAAAGAATAGTCCAAAAGTTGGCAATGAGTGGTGATGACTCGCTGCCTTCCCTCTAGTCTTACACTGCTAACTTAGGGACGGCTAGCGCAAATAATCCTCGCGTAGCTTTGCGCGAAATTAAAACCAAATCACGGCCTATAGAAATCAGAGCAAGGACAATGTCTATTGATCTATCATTCAGAATAAGATTCCTTTGCAGATAGTGGTTTACCTCTAGCTAAACGAGTGTCATTTAATATACCAGAGTCTTGACTATATATATATATATGATTTCAGGGAAATATAATAAAGACAAGGTTAGTACAACTACATTTCTAATAGCAACATGTAGCAAGTGTAGAATGTGATGGCTCTACAGCCGCAAATATTAGATAACTGTGCCAGATTACATTGGATCTTAAATTAGTAACTCTGTTTTCACTGCACTGTATGGTCTATACGTAGAATGAATTTCTACATACGGCCAGATGTAATACTTGCATATGTGTCGTACTTATAACCTTGTTGATTATGCAGAAGAGCTGTAGCACATAGACATTAAAGCTAATTCAGGCGAGATTACGTGAAACCGAAAGGTAATCTGCTGGTTAAGTAGCTCAAGATCTGTTAAGTGAGTCTGAATGGCTTCGCTCGGATGTAAAAGACATCTTACTCTGATAGATGGTGTATCCCCACTGCAATATGGTTCCTATATATTCAGTCACCTCCAAAACCTATGATAATTTTATAATTCCACGTTGTAGCTTGTACCCTAGGATCTTTTTTAAAAAATGCAGTGTATTTTGTTTAATTTGAATGTATTTTGTTTTGGCTTTTCAAAAATTATGGTTATAGTATAATTTATCAGAGGTTGGGATTTGCTGTTTTTAATGCAGTCCTTCTTCATGATTTTGTTTACTTATTTAACTTCATTTAAATGTATTTGTTTAATTTCATTAAATTTTATATATATATACATTTATTTTCTCTCGTTTTCTTAGCTCATTCGAGCAGTTATTCCGGTAGATAAGGCCTAACGTAATCAAATCTAACACAGCTGGCTTTTCAGCAAAACGAAACTTGGTACTGTCAATTGCAAAAGTATCTAACCACGCCTACGTATCTCGTTTCACGAGACAATTTTCCTAACAAACACTAACGTCTTGATACAAAGAAAACATAAAATAATAAAGCAATGTTTTTGAAAACTTTAAAAAGTCGATACTGTAATTGCAACAGACGTTGGTCAAAAGCACATTTTCTCTAACATCATTTTATCAAAACCAATCTTTATGAAATATCGGTTTAAGCTGCAGAAAGCAACAGAAAATAATATCTTTATCTGTGTATTTGGATCACATCATACCATGCAAAATATTATTTAGGAACAATGATTGGCTAAAAATCGATAAAACTAGACTCGTATTCACGTTACAAGGTTAAATTAACTCTACTTTGTTCAAACCTATAGTGAAATGTTTTTCTAGGTGACTGCGCGTACCGTACTATGCTAAAGAAAAATCTGAAAATTCACAAACACTATGATTTCATTAGAAGCATGTTGAAATTAATTCAGGATGAAGCTTTGCCGTTTTTATTAATTAAGTAAACATATAAGATTCAATAAATAAACTTTATTTTTGTATAACTTTCTATTCTAAATTATTTCTTTATTTTAAAAGTGAAAAAACGACAGTAAATCTATTTTATACAATTATTTTAATTCAATGGTGCAGTTTTTCCATTGATACAGAATGTAACCGTCCAGACGTGATAAAGTTAAAGCTATCTCTACCATAGCCTCACGAGGTACCTATGTGGTAAAGTAAGTCTTGTATCTCGAGCAGCTAAATTACCAACACCACAACATAATGCAAACATAAAGAACAATGTTATTGAAAAGACAGTAATGCGTATTATCTATAACACCTATTGAACTGCTTTTGTGGAATTTTATATTACTATTAGTTTCTAAACTCTTCTAGCGGAATGTTTGCGAACTTACAACGTTAGAAACCGACAGACCACAGGTGTAGGCTTGTGCTTAGCTACAAACAATAGCAGCTCTTTTAGATATCTGTCATGGCCATGGAGGCGTAGAACACTGGAAATGGATTGACTGTCCACGTTAAGCTCACATTACTTTACTCTAAGACAATATCAGAAACAATGCAGCATTTAGGATTTTAGAATTGCCAAGCCACTGATTTCAATTAAGTGGCCCTAGTTTATGAATGACCACTAAACTAGAAAATAGAGCTGTATATATATATATATATACAGTAGGAAATAAAGTAGTTGCCATATAAGAACACAAAGTTACAATTTCTAGCAGACACTGCTTGATTTTTTTAAACTTATTAGTGTATCAATTGAGATAACCTGTCTCTCAGTCCAGTAAATATCAGCTTTAATCAGGGGCATTTCAGCTTCAACTCAATATATGGTGATATCTCTTACCTAATTGAATTAATTGTAGTTGACTTTAAATCAAATGCAGACATGTTAGAGATTGATGGACCTATAGCAGAAAATCTATGTGTGGATTATCTGTCATACAGAAGAGTTTAAACCGTCAAACATGAAATTATTTTACGCAGGATTAGAGTAAATTAACCTACGAATTCTTTGATTCTCCTTTTTTTATTAGCTGTATTTTTATGAGCATGCGCACGCATACTCTGTGAGCTCTTTTTTTCCCCACCTTTTTATTGTTTGTTTTTGAATTTCGCCCAAAGCTACACGAGGGCTATCTGCGTTATCCATCCCTAATTTAGCAGTGTAAGACTAGAGGGAAGGCAGCTAGTCATCACCACCAACCGCCAACTCTTGGGCTACTTTTTATCAAAGAATAGTGGGATTGACCGTCAGATTATAACGCCCCCACGGCTGAAAGAGCGAGCATGTTTGGTGGGATAGGAATTCGAACCCGCGATCCTCAGATTACAAGTCGAAAGCTTTAACCCACATGGCCATGCCGAATCTCACTCTCTTATTAGCTGTATTTTTATGCGACAGCAACACCAAGCTTGATACGCAGGCGCACGCTTACTCGATTCAGTTTTATTACTCATCAGGATTTCTACCAGCCTACCCTCAAATTGAAATTCTTTTAGTTAGAATTAGCGTAAATTAGTCTATGAGGCCTTTGATGTGGTCAAACAATCAATCAAAAGGATTTGATCTTCTGAGTACAATACTGTAATTAGATCTCAAATCGACCAAGCGATAACAAAGCTATGAGCTAACATTTTGTACTTGAAATTAAAACTCAGAACGGTTTTACGAACTACTATGCCCGCCTAAAAATTGACTTTTTTTCTCATGTAGAGATGCTATTTAAAAACTATGAACGCCAAATTATGTGCAAATAGTTAAAATTAAGTTCAGGAAATACACTATTCAAAGCTCAGTTGTTAAGTTGCACTGACTGATGTATTATGCAGCTAAATGTCAATGATTCATGTATAATTATGAAAAAATTGTAATACAATTATTGTATAGTCTAACACAGATCCTGCCTGGCAATACATAAGAGCATAAAAAGCTGTAGGAGAGACTGACTTCCCTTTGTCAGGCTCTGATGCAACAGTTGTATAGGACCTAACTCTGTCAGAACCTGTTGCATCAGTTGTGTAGGTTTGGGTTTGTTTTGAATTTCGCGCAAAGCTACACGAAGGCTATCTGCACTAGTCGTTTCTACTTTAGCAGCGTAAGACGAGAGAAGACAGCTAGTCATCACTACCCATCTCTAATTCTTGGGCTACTCTTTTAGCAACAAATAGTGGGATTTATCGTGATATTATAATGGCCCCACGACTAAAAGGGCGATCATGTTTGGTGTAATGGGGTTCGAACCCGCGGCCCTCAATCATTAGTCGGGTGCCTTAACCACCTAGCCATGCCGGACTAATCAGTTGTGTAGGACCTAACTCTATCAGAACTTGTTGTAACAGTTGTGTAGGACCTAACTGTATCAGATTTTGTTACATCTATTTGATTCAACAGTTGCGTAGTTTATTTTATTGCAGCGCGAAAAACACAACTTGATAAGACAGTTTGAAATCACTAAATTTCTAAAAATTATGTATCATCTACAAATAAAATATCTTATTTCTATTCGTGATATTTTTATGAAATCTTAGCACTGAAATTTCAAAAATATTTCAATACAATATGTTTTTTAGAAATTATTTAAAATGCTAATCTGTGTTACGGGTTTAATTATTGATTTTCGTATCCTCCTACATTCCTTTAAACCTTCTCAAAATTTGTTTTCTTTGAAGAACTGAAAATTTTATTTTGATTCGAAATTACTTTTACCAAGTCAAAATTATAAAAATGTGTGTTTTCTTATAGCAAAGCCACATCGGGCTATCTGCTGAGCCCACCGAGGGGAATCGAGTCCCACAAAATTATAAGCAAGCCTATTTTTTCTTAAATTGTTTACTGAAATATTTCATTTAGTAGCTGTAGAGTTTTACACACACATTATATTTACGTGTATATATATATATATCCGCACATTTATTTTCTTTGTCACAATAAATATCGCTCTAGTTACAAAAAGTTGCATCGTCTATATATTTCTAAGTACTTGGGCGGCTAAAATGAGTAGTGAAAGCCATTTGGCAGTGAAGACTACTCTGTGTGAAAATAAAATTACTGGTACCGGTAAAACTGATACTGCTACTAGCACTGTGACTAGTGTTACTTTGTCATACTCCATCTACAAGTTACAATAACTTCCAGAAAAACTGGAGTCACTGATACTGAGATACTCTGTGAAAATCAGTTCAAATACTTGGGTGGGATACTGGGAGAAGAAACTCGATCTCACAACCTATCAAATGATCATCATAAAGATTTAATTGAACCACTGTGAACTCGTGAACTTTAGGCAGATGAAACAAATAACATTCAGATGAATAACTGAATATTTTTTCTTATTGCTTCAACATATTATGATTCACATCCAAATACTAGCAAATTAAGATTCATCAACAAAAGTGGACCAAACACTGCGGTCGGTATTGGCAAAAAAATAACTATAGGAGTTTAGAATAATGTCGTTGAGTTTAAATTGCATCAACTGCTACTCAAAGAATACGTGGAGGTCACCTTATGTGGTCTGCAGTGAGAATGTTATCTACATGTATAGAAAACAAATTAGTGCTTGTCCTAATGCTTACTGTTTCTTCTGGTTTGATTTGTTTAGTTTATTTTGAAGTTTGCGCAAGTTTACACAAGGGCTGTATGCGCTAGTCATCTCTTAATTTAGCAGTGATGAAAGACAGATAGTCAACATCAACAAGAGCCAATTCTTTAACAGCTCTTTTGGGGATTAACTGTAACATTATAACGTCCCCACGACTGAAAGGGCGAGCACGTTCGATGATGGAGATTCGAACCTGTGACCGCCAAATTGCAAGTGCCTTGACCAACAAGCCATGCGTGTGGTTTTTCTGAAAAACAAACAAGGAAAGTGTACATACAGAACTAGAATTTCTGAGACATGTAATTGGAAGAGATAATGAGCTAACTTATCCACTTTAAACCAAAAGGCATGGTTGACACTAACTTATAAATAAGAAAAACAATTACTTGTTGTTTGTTTTTTATAATTTCGCGCAAAGCTACACTAGGGTTATCTGCACTAGTCATTACTAATTTAGTAGTGAGAAAAGAAGGGAATGCAGCTAGTCATTACCACCCACCGTTAACTATTGGACTGCTCTTACACCAACGAACAGTACGATTGACCGTAATATTAAAAACACCTAGATGAAAGGATGGACATGTTTGTGGGAAGAAAATTTGAGTACATGATCCTCAGCGATCCTAAACACTTGACCATGCCTGGCCATAAGAAAAAAGAAAGACAATAAGAGGTGTTAAGTTTCTGTGTGGACTTCACTAAGATGGCTCCAGAAACATGCAACTCATACACATAATATTTTGTAAGAAATTTATCAAAGATGGCTGTACCGTCATCAGTATTAAGTAAATTGTATTTTAATTTATCTGAAAATTATAACTTCTTTTTAAACATTTAAAAAAGCTTTAGTGAACATAATTGTTAGCTTGTCTTAGTCCAAACTGTCCATTTTATACAGAGGGCTGAATATATTGTGTTAAAATGAATTTAAATATACAAGATAACAAGCCATGTGACAACCACAGCTGATGTAAAATTCTGGTGGAACGTAATGTATCGTAACTACATTTTGATATTGTTTGGCCTGTAGTGAGTAGTTTGACACCATTGATAATTTATCACTTTCTGGAAGAATGTTGACAGTCCCTTCCAAATTAGTTATACATTTAAATCACAAAGATATGTTTTCGATAAAAAAAAATTAGAATTTCCAAACTGAAGACATTTCTTTTACTTAATGGCGTTGGAAAACTAGGGAATAAAGATCAACTTGGGGAATATAATAATAAAGAAAAAAAGACTTAAAGGAAGTGGTGCCTTAGCTATTGTAAACAAAGTTTGGTGTTTGTGACAGATGAGCATTCATGAACACAAAGGCCAATGGCAAAAGTCGTCCACGTGCCCCAAGCAACAGCACACAATATAGTCAAGAAGGATCTTTACCTGGAAATGAGGCTGGTAGGACATGCATTCAATAACATAAGGCTTTCAGTTATACCTTCCTTTCAACTATTGCTTTACTCAAGCAGTTAACAAACAAAAACGTTTCTCAAGTTTCAAGAAGCATCGTCTGTATATTTCTGTGTAACTGGACTGTTAAAAAGAGTACTTGAAACTGTTTTTATAGTTCACAAGTTGACTTATGGAGACCATACGTGAAGTAGTTCTATGCTTTGGACGTGATAGTCTTTTGGCAGTGGAAACTATTCTGCAGGACTATTGTCAAAATCCACGGTTGTTGGATAAAATATGACTAGAGGTAGCGAAATAAATGACGAAGGTATGGTAAGACTTCAAAATCGTTTATATAACCTATTCACCTTCTGTACTAGAAATAGATGCGAGTTATAATGGAATAGGAAGTTTGCTATAGTGAACGTAGGACGGCACACAACATGTGCAAGTGGAGTGAAATGTTTCCTGAATTTAATTAATGCACAATGAAGACAAAATGCTGCTAATATTCTTCTGACACTATAGACCTTTATAGACTAGAATTTGCCTTAAAAATGGACCATGCACCACTGGCGTAGCTAATGAATTTAAAGGAACTGAAAAGATGCAATCGTGCTGTAAGAGCGTAAATTTTTTTCGTCTGGAAAAGCACGATGAAAATGTATATGGACGTTTCCACAGCAAAACCATGTCTATGAAGATAATATTATAGTCTAAGGCATATGGCTACAGTGAAAACAAAAATACGTCTATTGATAGATAAACCTAGTGATTGAGAGAATTTAGAAGATGATTAGCTACGAAAACTGATGAATAACCATATTCATGGGCGTAATTTAAAAAAAAAAAACATATCCAGGCTATATGAACAATATATTTATAATATGGTCACACACTACAGACAAGAGTTCTTTACTTAACGTTCTGTATTCTAGTAGTTACCTGGCCATCTGGAAAAGGGATCATACTGGAATGTAGCGTATTCTGTTGTAAATTGCAAACACCGATTGTTATTTTTGTGTAGGTTTAGTGTTGTCAAATATTGATTCCACTCGTTGAGATGATGAGGTATGAAAAACCTAATGGAAGTACAGCATTATGAGTCGTTGTCTGATTGTTGAACACCCAAAGGCACCTAATGAATGGGCAAAATTATGAATCATCGCCTGTGTGTTGAGTAACCAAATGTTCAAGCCCTAATGGTGATCACAGGTTCAGATTTTAACTGTTTGTTTAAAAGTATCTTAGCTAAATGTAATTTGTACAATAGGAAAGTAGGGTAAAGAACAGAGACGTGTAGTATCCATTACCATTATCTTACCCTTCTATAATAATTCACAGAGAATGAACCTTAATTTACATGAGATAATTTTTATATAATTATTTCAAACTCAGTATTATCTATACCTGCTGTTGAAAAGAAAAATAGGTTGGAAAAAAAGGCTTAGCAAAAACAACAAACAATCACTCTTATCTTACTGGCCAGCATTCTTTCGGCTTGGGATGAGCATTCCTTCTAAGAAGATGTGTCGTGGGTTGAGTGGAAGGTTCTTACCATTCATGTAATTTTCTTCTTTTCTTTGTACCAACTTTAATGTGTCGTTGATTTCTTCAAAGAGTTACTATTTTAATATTAGTTTGTTTGTTTTTTAATTTCGCTCAAAGCTACACGAAAGTTTTCTGCTTTAGCCATCCCTAATCTAGCAGTGTAAGACTAGACGGATGGTAGTAAGTCATCACCACCCACCTCCAACTGTAGAGCAACAATTTTCTCAAAGAAATAATGGGAGTAACCGTCACGTAATAATGTTTCCACGGTAAGCATGTTTGGTGTGAAGGGGATTCGAACCCTCCACCCTCAGACTACGAGTCGAGCGCTCTAACCGTCTTGCCATGTCGGACCATTGTGATACTAGAACTGAGTACCTTAACAACGGAATTCTGCAAATTACTTAACTTGCCAGCGAAACATTGTCGTATTTTATATTTTAAACATCTATTTATATCATCATCAATACCCAAGAATTTCGAAGTATTCTATCTTTATTTTACAATTTCATATCCACAGTTTGTCAAGAGCTAAATTGTCTACCTTAATAATTATTCCTACCAAAATGCATTTTGTATCAGTTCACCAACATTCTGGCATGGTCAGCGAGCTGAATACTGCCAAATAAAAGCTTTTTGATATTGCGGGGTTACGTCTTAAAATAACCAACAAGCAACTTATTGATTGATTTGCGCAGTGCCTAATGTGACTGTACAATCTAAAGAAATGTATGTGAAAGTTGTTTCTCTGTGTTTTTTAATTTGACAAAGGCTACTCGAAAGCTATCTGTGCCAGATGTCCCTAATTTTGAAGTGATAGAATAAAGGGAAAGCAGCTAGTAAATACCACCCACCGCCAATTACTGGATTACTCTTTACTAACGAAATATGGGATTGATCATCACATAATAATTTCTCTACAAAAGAGAGGGCGAGCATGTTCGTGAGTCACAGATTGCGAGTCGAGTGCTCTAATAGCTAGACAATGACAATAAATACCCGTCTAGGAAACGTATGATGGATGTTTAATTAACTGGGTGCATTCATTTTCTACGCCTTCAGTAAATCGAAATTTTAACAGATGTTATCTTAAAACAACATAACGGACATTCAACATTTAAAACGAAATAGCTGTTTGGTTTTGATATCAACGATATTAGTTACATAATGGGAGTGATAATACATTGAACGCGTTACCCTTCCACATTGGTCTTAGTTTTAAAAGGTAAATAATAACGAGCATGTAACCTGTCATATCATTACAATATCGAAAAAAATGTTGTTGTTTAATTGAGAAATACGGGAAAAATGATAAGTTTGGTTGAAGTGTCTCAGTTGGTCTAATAATGCAACAAAATTTGAAAATATATATTTGAAATCGAATAATCTTAATGTTTGTTTGTTTTGAATTTCGCAAAAAGCTATACGAGGGCTATTTGCGCTAGCCGTCCCTAATTTAGCAGTGTAAGACTAGAAAGAGGGCAGCTATTCATCACCAACAACCGCCAACTCTTGGGCTACTCTCTTACCAACGAATAGTGGAATTGACCGTAACATTATAACGCCCTCACGGATGAAAGGGCGAGCATGTTTGGTGTGATGGGATTTGAACTCATGACCCTCAGATTATGAGTAGAGCGCCCTTACCGCCTGGCCAAATAATCTTATATTTAATATTTTTGAACGATATTTGCTTAACACTATAAAGTTAAGGCAAGTGTCAATGTTATTTATACTTTTAAATAGTGATCTGGGCAAAATAAGAGTTTAAATATCTCGTTAATAGTTAGAGTAAGCTTGTGGAGGTCAGGTATAAGTTATTGTCATGATCTGTCTAAATTAACAAATTCTACTTATTAATTAATTGATATTTTATTATACAGATTTAGTGGGTTTTTGTGCCTTGAGTCAGGTTAAACTTGACTTCAGAAGCGAAATTTCACGTACAGTGAATAATTTTGAAACGTTTATCAAGGTGTGTTATCAAAGAATGGCTTTACTGTCCTTTATAGAAATCTGTTATAATGAATTGGGACATCGTACAATAATATGACGTTACCATAGCCATTAAAAGAAGTATGACCGAAGATAGAGGAAGTAGTTTCAACAGTAATACTGGACCTTACACAAAGTGTACGTTAGGTCATTACTGTTTACAAGTTTTAGTTGATTATATCATCAGAAAGTTTGATATGTAATTAACGTGGTTAGATAAAAGAAATATTATATTGGTTGATAGTACAGTTCCAGTGGACATGTTTAACTTATGCAATTACTCAATATTCTAGTCTTCCTAATTTTTTGGGTCATCCAGCGGGTCAATGGTCACTTTAAATACTTTTAATGCTAAAATCTGAGGTTCAATTCACCGCGATATATTTTTGAATGATTAATTGATTATTTGGAATTACGCACAAAGCTACACAATAGCTTATCTGTGTTCTGCCCACCAGGAGTATCGATACCTGGTTTATAGCAGTAAGAGTCTGCAGACACACCACTGTGCCACTGGGAGCACTACCGCGATAGACGACGTGCAGATAACACATCGTGTAGTTTTGCATAACTAAATAAAACAATAGCTACCCGAATTGTAAATGAAACCCACATAAAAACCATCGGATAAATTACGAATATTATTTTTCTAATATATTTATATATATATTTACGTAACAGTTGGAATTTGGGTTCCTTACTTTGTTGATTACAGAAGCGTGATAATATGTGAATCACATAAAAATACCACCAAAATTACAATTACTCCTAGTAATTATTAATTGGGTTTATTTTGTAGTCTATAGTAGAAACTGGGTGACTTCATCTACCTTCTTTGGATTGTTTTTTATAATGACTATTTAAACTGGCAAAAACACAATATTACTTGTTTGTAATTCAGCACAAAGCTACATAAGATACTATCTCTACTCTGCTCATCACGGGTATTGAAATTCGGATTTTAGCGTTGTAAGTCGACAGACATACCACTGTGTCAGAGTACTTAGTATGATATAAAACATACTTTCCTTTAATTTCAGATTAGAATAATATTTTTTGAAAAATTCAAAATCTTTTTTCCAGAAAACTTTCTCTGGTTCCAGTTTGTATCAGTAATCTAATTAAAGACAGTTCATTAACAAAGTCATAGGTTAATCTGGAGTGACTTGTCCTTGGATTTGCCAGTTGGATATTACGTTTTTCTGTTCAATTTCGTGCAACGCTACCTGTGGGCTGTCTGCGCTAGCCATCCATAAGTTAGCAGCGATAGACTAGAGGAAAGACAGATACGTTAACACCACGCACCACCAATTCTTATACTACTCACTTATTAATAAACACTGGGATTGACCACCACTTTATAGCTCCCCCACGGCTAAAAGGGCAAGCATGTTTTCGAACCGTCAGATTGTGGGTCAAGCTCCCTAACCACCAGGCCATCCAGGGCTAATTTGAAAGTTAGCTCAAGACTTCGTTTTACCAAGCTCCCGAGTGCATGATTTCTGTTGTTTCGCCGTCTAAATTACACACTACTATGCAGCCTAAATTTACAGATAAAATTACAGTTAAATAATGTTTCCAGTCCCAAACAAAATTCTAAGCGGATTATATAGTTTGGAAACATCGGGTAATAATTAATTCAGTATACTGCTGCTTTGGTAAATCTGAAATTACAATGACATAGAGACGCATTTCAGCAATCCCTTAAAAGGTTTTATGAATTATATCCCCTTGGTAAATTTTTTTCTTCCTCAGAAACTATACCGAAATATTTTAAAATTTTATCACCTACAACTGTTTTCTCCAAATGAAATATTTTCGCTACTCACCTGTAACTCCTGGTGACACGTCTTGCTCGATAGCTGTTTCAAGCACACTCCTTTCCACGTGACAATAATTTTCGTTTATGTTGAAATGTTTCAAGTCATAGTGGTGGGACCTTTTAAATATTTTTCGCATTTTTGAAAGTGAAACAAAACTTAAACGCCCCACTGTGGACAAATATTAATACACTTCTGACGAGTAACTTAATAGTGAATTTCAATTAATCCAATATATTAACTCCCCTTAATAAAATCTACAAACAGGATGATAAAAGTTTACCCAGTAGTTTCTAGCAGTTCACAGCAATCTTTATCAGCAAGAGAGAATTATAAGTTAATGTTATGACGTTTGCTTTGAAGGATAGCCTTATCGTTATCATATCAATCTCTTGGCTTCTTTTATACATAGTCGAAGTTGACGGTTAAAATAATAACAGTTAAAGGTAACAAACAGAAAAATATTGAAGCAAGAAAAAAGGTTTTCATATAATCTCAAAGTGCAAAATGATTAGCTATCAAAGATATGCTATCATGGACACTTGGTATACATATACGACCTGTTCAAAAGGTTGTTGTTGGCTTTTATTAAGTCTTGATTTTCAGATATCGAAATATATGTGATCAAAAACGTCATTGATAATTTTGCAGACGCTTTTAGCCATACGTGTTATTTGAGTGAGCCACTTTAAAACACCAAACAAATTATTTTTAATTATAAATCGTGCTTTTTTAGCATTGAAAACATTCATATATGTGAACAGCTACTGATGGCAACAAAATTAGGTCAAATGTTATGTCATATACAGTAAGTTTCTATATGTCTAATCTTGACGGTCGTATAAAACACCAAATACGTTTAAGTCCATCATGTTTCAAAAACACGTAAGTCCAAGAAGTCTGGATAAATATGAAGTAGAAATCCTATAACCAGAGCGCTTTCGAAAGATGGATTTTCTTCTTCAGGGGAACCTGTCGAAAGCGGTCGAGTTATAGGGTTTTTACTTCATTTTTATCAAGACTCCCAGTTTGCCCCCGAAGAAGAAAGCTGCACCTTTCGAAACCGCTCGGGTTATAGGGTTTCTATTTCATTTTTAAATACGTTTAAGTTACATTTCTTTCGTAGTTGAAACAGTGGTATGTTTACGAACTTACAACGCTAGGATCTGGGTTTCAACTGGGTTTGAAACAATAAAGCGACATATATTTTATAATTATCATTAGTTCAGTATGCTACCAAAAACGAAAACGCAGGCAAGTATCGTCGACATTTCTAGATGTTTTTCTTTGAATATATTTTATTGCCCCCCTAAATTCCATGTATCAATTTTAGACACAATTTATACGTACAATTTAGAGTGTCAACACTTTATATATCTTAATTTGGACAATTAATGTTTGTTAGAAAACAATGAATAGTCCTCACTATTTCTGTGGTCTTTTGATATGAATATAATACTGCTTTATGTGTTTCCAATTTAAACTAAATTCTTGAAGATTTTCGCAGTCGGGCTTGTTGTACAGGGAGAGGGTTGGCCATGTGGTAGAACTATCGATTCTAAATCTGTGCGATACCACTAAATACCACTCACTCCATTTTTCAACTGTAGTTGCGTTATAGAAGTGACAGTCAACTCCTTAGCGTGGATTATGGGTGTTAGAAAGCTGCTAACTAGCTGTCTTTCTTCTGCTTAGTAGTTCAAAATTATGAATGGGAACAGATAGCCTTAATAGTATCATTATAAATTCAAAACACCATGTTTTTGTTGATTACTGTCCAGTTATCAGATTGAATTTATTAAAAACTTTAACATCTGCCAAATTAATTTCACAACAATGCACTTTAAATAAACGTAGAAAGGATTTCGTTTTGTATTTTGCGCAAAGCTACACGAGGGGCATTAATCACTAGCCCGGTTAAATTTAACTTCACAAGTAGGGCAAAGAGAAGGTCTCTTCTGGGCACCCTCGATTGCTTTGCATCTCTTCTTGAGATGCTAAGTGTTAAATCGGAATACCTGTCACGATTTTTATTTATTTATTATACTCTCTCGAAATATTGATTGTGAGGTCTGAAACAGTGCATCAGCTGGTTCTCCCTGTTGACTATATCATATCTTGCAAGATAACAAAATGGCGAAGGTTGATACAGCAGTAGCACTGTGATGAAAATATTAGAAAATTAATCAAGACATCTTCCTATTAAATATTTTTATATTGGTCATGTTACAAACGAAGATATGACTAAACAAAGGTATCGAATATCGGAAAAAAAAACTTTTCAAACTTTTTATTTTAAGTATCTGATTTTCTCGCGAGATATCCAATCATAAAACACCCTCTTGTGCGAAACAAGAAACCTCGCGCGATCGTATTAGAGTTAGTCCGACAAAAACGCTTATGCTGGAACACTATCTCATCTCCAACAAACATACCGACTTAGATTACCGATATTTCAGATAAGTTTAATCCAGAATTAAGCCGGATCAGATTGTGTGAAAACATTAAAAATAAGCTAGTTCTTTCGCACGTGCACGTATTCGGAATGTTTCGCATACAGTATGTTTTATGTTTTTTTGTAGTTAACCACAAAGCTACTCAAAGGTCTATCTGTAGTCTGCCCACCACGGGTATCGAAATCGGTTTCTAGCGTTGTAAGTCTACAGACATGCCGCTTTGCCACTGTGGGAAGGAAGATACGTTTTATGACTGTCAGATTTAGCAGTTTTGTAATCTTGTAATGAAATTGTGTAATCCATGCAAACTAGGCCTAAAAAATTGGTGCAATTAATAAAGATACGTGTACATGCGCAGTCTTCCCGCAAAATTATTTAGTTGTATTTTAATAACTGCGTACATTCAGCGATGTGAACTTCATTAATTACGTGACGAATCAGCATTTCGTTTTCTCATTACAAAATATTTTAATTTATTAATTCGTTGTTCTTGATATGAGGAAGTAAGTCATGCATTATCATTATTTTCAAAATAAATGGCACATAGATAGCAGCACAAGCCTAAAGTCGACATCTTCCCCGCCACTGTATACAGAAAATAAATCAAGCCCAGTAGCTCTATCAAAATTCTTTCGACATTACCCTTCTAACCCCGAGGAGTGAAGAGAAACAAAAGATTCTGACCACCCTTGGTTGTCTTTCAGGTCCAAAAATCCTCTATTCCTATTTTTTAAGACTTAAAATACTTTAAAACTTAAATTTTTTGCCATTAATTAATTTGATTCTTTGACCTTTCGCGCTCAATATTTTATCATATAACGTACACATTTCCTCAGAATTTAGAAAATTAATTAATTATTTTTTAAATGCTTTCCTCAAACCTCTTTGAATTATTTTTATTAAATATTTCTGTACTACTTTCCAGCTATAAAATAGATTAAAAAGCGGCGTTTTCTTTGACGGTTTACACTGGTGACCACCGTTACAACTCTTTTACCAACGAATAGTGGTCTTGAGCGTCACATAATAACGCCCCCAGGGCTGTGCAAAAGGCGAGTATGTTTGGTGTAACGAGGATGCGAACCCGTTACACCCTCAGATGAGGAGTTGAACGCCTTAATCAACCTGGCCATCTCGGACCGACATCTCACTACCAGAATTAAGCCAAAATATAGGTTTGTAGTTTGAGTAAATACTGTGTACAGTATATTCAGACTTGTTTCGTTAGTTTATTTTTACGAATCCTATTTGCATGTTTCTAGATTCCTAATTTTTTTGTTTCATACTAAAGTGAAGATAAATTATTATTGTGTTTAAAATGTGTATTTCGCACTGAGTTCGGTTTGAACTTTGTGCATAGCTATTGGAGGAATAGCTGTGCTATCCGCCTGTAATTCAATTAACCAGCACAACCTACCGCCAACTCTTGGGCTACTGTTTTACCAACTATTATAACATCTTTACCGCTGACAGGGAAAGAATGTTCGATGAAAGGGAATGAAACCTGCGGCTATGCCAAGTCAATACTTTATACTAAGTCTACCAAGGTTAAGAAGGCATAGCTTTATGATGATAACACACCTTATGAAACGTGATGCGGGAATAACACTACTACAAACCATTGAAGATTAAACAAAGTCTAAACAAGTCATTGTTACCATAATAACTATGTCTTCATTTTAACAAAAACAGAACCAAATATTGTCATGGATATTGAATAACAATGGTTTTAAACTAGGTCTGATTTCAGCTGGTTGGTGCTGAATTGTCATTAAAGGGCATATTATAAATACACATGTTTAGAAATGCCTACAACTTAGGACAGTAAATATTAAACGGGTACGAGTGGAAATTACAAAACTCAACACGTTAAAGGCTTAAATACCATTGAGTTGTAAATCTGTTTTTTCAATGTCCAGTAACCTGCAAAATCGACAAACGCTTCATATCATAATTAGTTTCTTTATAATTCGGTGTATATTACAAACGTGCCTGTGACTTTCCGCTTTCATGATTTATAAAAATGTTTTTTTTTTAGATTTTTAAAGCAAAAATTGATAATCTAATTGAAGGCATTGTCAACAGCCGCAGCAGTTGAAATTATTTGAGATAGGATTAGAATGAATTAATCTATATTACATTTTTTTTCCTTTTTATCAACTATAATTTGTGAGCCAGTAATACCGAGCATGGAGCCGCGTAATTTCGATTTGATTTCATTACTCATTAGGATCTCCACGAGCCTACCTTCAAACTGAAATTCTTTTAGACAGGATTAGAGTAAATTAATCTCAATGAGATCTTAAGCGTAGTCAAATACATTAAACGAAAGGGTTTGACCTACTGAGCCCGAAACTGTAATTAGATCTCAATTGGTTTAGAGACGACGGAACTATGAGATAAAAGTTTGTAGTTGAGAAAACCAAGTCAAGTCAAATTATTTCTATGAGCCACTTAACTGTGTCTAAAAATGCATCTAATTGACATTAACTTATGATCAGAGTTAGCCACCTACTTAGAGATAGATTAAGATCAACTCGACAATGAGTGTAACTAATTATTTATATTTTTATGTTCTTACTTGGATAAGAGATTAAAATTAAACTTTTGTGTGAATAGAAGCAATTATTATAAACAGTAGGTCAGTACCGAGTTTAGTTGTTACTTCTTTTAATTTTATTGGTTTACTAAAGTGCGTATTTCAGTGATCCGCATTGTACCGTAGAAAAGAAGTTTAATTTGGTTCGGGTTTTGTTTTTGGTATTACTTTTCTAATACCCACTTTTATCCACAGTAAATAATGGACGTGGCAATCATCCAAATGTATAAGGAGTTCACATAGCTATTAGTGATAAGGCCTTGCATGGCCAGGTGGTTAAGTTAGTCGCCTCGTAATCTGGTAATTCGAATCCCCGTCACACCAAACATTCTCGTCTTTTCAGTCGTGGGGGCCTTATAAAGTTATGATCAATCCCACTATTCGTTGGTAAAAGAGTAGCTCAAAAGTTGGCGGAGGGCGATGATAACTAGCTGCCTTCTCTCTAGTCTTACACTGCTAAATTAGGGACAGCTAGCGCAGATAGCTCTCGTGTAGCTTTGCGCAAAATTCAAACAAACAATTGCATTATACACTTAACAAAGTGGCGCCATCTGTTACGTTTAACTTAAAGAAATATTCCATATAGAGGGGTCACGATATTGTATAAGCGACTCAAAATCTACAAATATAATTATTATTTTTAAAAACCTTTGTAGCTTTCTTTCAAATTTTACAAATACCATAACAGTAAAAATAAAATTTTACAACCACTGTAAACGTTCACTGTAAACTAGGCTAGAACTTGAGAAATTTTCGTTAAATTTATTACATAAGCAACTACCCTTTCTAAATTGTGTATTTTAACATTTCCTTATTGAGTGTACATCTGTGAGAGGTAACGTTAATCGTAGGTCGTGGCGACGTCTAAATACCAGTTTCACTTATTCCTCAGTGGCACAGGTTATATATTACTTGGTGTTACAACTTAAGTTATAGTTTTCTTAGTGTCATAATTTAAATTACATACTACTTGTTTTATATCATAACTTATGCCCTCCTGTGTCACAGTGGCATGTCTACGAATTATATCGCTAAAATTCGGGTTTCGATACCCGTGGTGGGCAGAGCACGGAAAGCCCTTTGTATTGCTTTGTACGTAATTATAAACAACAACACTTACCGAAAGAATGTTTTATGTACAAAAGTTGCAAGATTTTCATCAGTTGGAAAAATCAAGTGGCAACTTTTCCTCTTAACTCATTATCAATCAATATATTTCTGTGTACAGCTTCTACTGGACTTATTAATATTGCTTGGCATGGCCAGGTGGTTAAGGGACTCGACTCGTAATATGAGGGTCACGTGTTTGAATCCTCGTCACACCAAACATGCTCGCCCTTTCAGCCGTGGAGGCGTTATAATATCACGATCAATCCCACTATTTGTTGTTAAAAGAGTAGCCCAAGAGTTGGAGATGGGTGATGATGACCAGCTGTCTTATCTCTAGTCTTACACTGCTCGATTAGGGACAGCTAGTGCAGATAGCTCTCGCGTAACTTTGTGCGAAATTTAAAACAAACCAAACAAACTTATTAATGTGGATAAAGTTTCCAGTACTGGTATTCTGAATAAACAAATTTCTCTCTGAAAATGGTGTAATCTTATAGCACTATGTTTTGTTAAAACTAGTCCTTTCTTTCTGCTTTTTTAATCTTCTGAATAAACAAATTTCTCTCTGAAAATGGTGTAATCTTATAGCACTATGTTTTGTTAAAACTAGTCCTTTCTTTCTGCTTTTTTAATCTTCTGACTAAACAAATTAAACTTTTGAAAAATTATACGCTTAGAATATTTTTATTTATCCTGTTTTGGCAGATTTTTTTTTAATCTAGTCCTTTTTGAGTCTTATAAGATAAGTAAACTGGATATTTAAATTTTAAGAACTAAAATAAGAAACTTATCCACAAATTTAAGACATGTCAGACCGAGCTATTGAAATATTTTTTCCAATAAATTCATATTCAATAACGAAATGGAAGAAAAATAAAAATAATTTATTTATAATTTTTGCACGTCATCAGTTTATTTCATTGTTAAAGTATGTCCGTGAACTATAAAAGTTTTGATACAGCTATTCATGGTGGCTAGTAAATTACTCGAATAGTTTTAAATATCTAGTTAGATATGTATATATTCTATATGTATATATTCTACGAGTTTCAAGACAGTGTGTTTGTGTGTATATATATATATACATTCCCCAGTGCTCATACCCAAAGATTATACAAGTGACCTTAACAGAATTACTGTTACTAATCATACACAAGTCCATTCAATAGCATGTGTTCTTTTTCATATGGTAGGCTTCCTTTTTAATCCAGTGGATTACATTTGTCGAAACACGAAACGAGATGTTTATTTGAGGATCCTCAGTTCAGTATGTTACAACCGCTTTTACAAGAGACGACTTATATCTATACTTGGTTCGTTTCTTTCTCTCTTTTTTTCGATGCTTTTTCCTGGTCTTAAGCACTTAGTAACAAAAGAACAAGTCCATGAAAGATAATAAATAGATTACCGCTAGCTCACAAAACGGAATTACAAAGACGACAAATGAAATGATGATACATTTACGTCATAAGCCCAGAGCAATAACCCTAAAAATCATTAATAATCAGAAAATAAGGCCATCAGTTCTATTAGGCAGGCAGATCAGTATATTCTATCATGTTTTAATACTAGATAAATACGTATTTTTAGAAAGATATTTTAAACACTAACAGAGTAAAAACACAAGATTCAGTGCGTCATCCAAACATATCAGAGCATTAGCTCAAAACGTTTCTAACATTGTCCTAAAATACCGATATTATAAATACAGTCTATTACCGCAACACTTATATAGTGTGATATCAGAATTTGTAAGCAACACCTATTTAATTTTATGTCAGAATAAAAATCGACACTTATCTAATGTTATACTAAAATATTAAATAATACTTATCTAGTGCCATACTATAAAAACTCACGAATGTAGTTTTATACTTACGTACTGAAGCAACACGAATTTAGTGTTACAATACTAAAGAGACGCGTAGCTAGTGTTATACTAAAATACTGAAGCAACATATATCTAAAGTTATAATAGAATATTAAACCAATATGTATCTAATTTTATACTAGAGTACTGAAGCAACAGGTATCTAGTATTATTTTAGAAAACTAAAACAACACGCACCTAGTTTTGATACAAGAATACTAAATCATCCTATAGCTAGTGTTATACTAGAATACTAAAGCAACATTTATCTAACATTACACTAAAATATTAAATCAACACGTATCCGGTATTATACTACTATACTAGAGCAACATGTTTGTTTGGTTTGTTTGTTTTGAATTTCGCGCAAAGCTGCAGGAAGGCTATCTGCGTTAGCCGTCCCTAATTTAGCAGTGTAAGACTACAGGGAAGGCAACTAGTTATCAGCACCCACCGCCAACTCTTGGGCTATTCTTTTACCAACCAATAGTGGGCTTGACTGTCACATTATAACGTCTCCACGGCTGAAAAGGCGAGCAGGTTATTCAATATTACTCAATAACAAGTCAGCACATGCTTAACATTACTCAATGATAAGTCAACATATGCTTAACATCACTCAATACTTAGTCAACATATGCTTAACATTACTCAATACTTAGTCAACATATGCTTAACATTACTCAATACTTAGTCAACACATGCTTAACACTATTCTACAGTAAGAAGATAATTTCTGCTTAACATTCTACAAGTTTATTAAATATTCTCGTGTTTTAACAGAACTAAGTCAACATGTGCCTAATAGTGTACTAATGTATTAAATTATTTCAAATATAGCACTGTAGTGCTCTCCTGGATAAAAGTTACGACGTGTGTCTAGTAAAACTTGATTCCTTTAATTAAGATAAGTTTTTTTTTCTTAAGAATAAATGTGTATCTTTTGTTTTGTTTACTGTCAAATACTGGGTGCTTACATAATGACTTCAGTACTTTCTTAGTGATTTTGCTGATGTATGTACGAGGTTGTCAATCTGTCTAATACACTCCATGATTACTTCCTTGGAGTGTTACAAATAGATGCGAAAGAGCGAACGTTAAATGACCTATGTTTTTAGAAAATTGTGGATGCCGGATGACTAGATCATATATGAACATCTCATAAGTAGTAAATTATTTCCTAACCCTTAAATTACACCGACTTGATTTCATGTCATTCACTAGCGGTGCGGTCCATATATTGCATCATATTAAATGATTTTATGAGTTACAACACTCGCGGGAACGAATACTGTCATCAAACAAGATGTTCATCATTTCAACTGTGTGGATGTCATATTGTGAGGGTCAATCCCACTATTTGTTGATCCAGTGTAGTCCAAAAGTTAGCGGTGGACGTTGTTGATCAGCTGTCTTCCCTCCAACTAACGCAGGTAGTCCTCACTGAGCTAGTTTGTTGAAATTTAACAAACAAAAGGGCCGCTCTGTGACTAACAAAGTCCTAGATCCGAAAACAGTTAAACAATTCAGTATGTAAGGGTTCAATACTAAATTTAAAAGTCCACGGTAGTTCTGGACTCTAGATGACAAGTTTTCCAGTCATAAGTAAAGTAAACAGAAAATCAATAACTAGGTTTGAAATTCTTCTTATCAAATGTATACCTTGAAATTCGCCACAAAAAACAATAACAACAAAAACAGTTGAGGTTATATCAAGATGATTCCAATTTTGCAAGGATCAGCGAAGAAAATATGAAGTAAACTTCTGATGATATCCGCGTTTGTTCGTTTGTTGTTTTTTTATGAGTATTTTTTAATTTGAGTAATTAGTTAGTTTCTAACCAGATCGGGCAATAGCAAGATCAGATGGTCAGGACGCTCCACTCGCAATCTGATTTTAGTCACGGGTTCGAATCCACGTCGCAGCAAACATGCCCACCTTTTCAGTCGTAGGAGCGTCATAATGTGAGGGTCAATCCCAATATTCGTCGGTAAAAAGAGTAGCTCAAGGGTTGACGGTGGGTGGTGATGACTAGCTGCCTTCCCTCTAGTCTTACACTGCTAAAATAGAGATGGCTAGCGCAGATAGCCCTCGTGTAGCTTTCCGAGAAATTCAGAATAAAAAAAAAAAATCTTACCAGATTGACAGTCGACATATTAGTTATACTTGTTTTCGTGTAAATCGTTTACATAAATATCATTCATCAAAGCTACTTATATTTTATTACATTACATTTTTTATAAAACAATCACAGTTAATTCAAAGTCGGACTGAAAGATTAAAAATAAAATAACTAATAATTTCCCGTAAATAAAAAAAGAGTCTCCATTTACAGGAAATGCTTTTCATCTCAAATCATAGCTCACGAACAAGCTTCGTAGGCCACGCTGTTGCAATTAAAATGAGAAACGATCAGCGCATGCATCGCTTCGTACTCGTTGCACGCGTTGTCATGGCAACTACATCGCCCTCGGTGTAGCTCAAACGCTTCATTTCTTTACATATCGCATCCTATTTTCTCGATCAGCACGAATATTACTTAATTACTCTAGGATTATGCAGATCCGCATCTTGTAGGTGTATATTCGCTCGGTTTTACCCTTAAATGTCTATAGGTTTTGGTTTGTTTTACTTTCGCGCAAAACATTACGGCGACATTAAATGGCACTACTATTTCGCTTTCCTGTGAATTACTTTGTGCATTAATTAAAAGTAATTTAAGATTTAATAGAAAAGTGTTGTGTTTTGGAGGGGGCTACGGTCAGTCAGTTTCTTGAAAATTATTTTACGAAACCACACTGTTACAAGAACTGCCTTTGAGCAGAAGTAATTCATATAATGCTCACTATTCCAAGCTACTATTAGCCATTTAAAACATTCGAAACGACTGCATCTTTGTTCAGGTTAGCTTAACGCTCTCGTTTCTTTGTTGTAAAAGTTTCTATACACAGCATGTATAGCGGCAAGTCTGAAAGCTACTTTTAGCCTTCTAAAAGTAGTTTTCCAGTACATCCTGCAGGCAGAACACGGATTGCCCATTGTGTTGCTTTACGCTTTACAACAAATAAACAAATCAACTACGTGACATTATTTTTTAAAGATAAACATAACCTTTTCATAATTTTAGAGAAAGCATTCAAATATTACAATTTTTTTCATGAGGTCCTTGAAATATTGAACTTTGTAAAACGTTCTGGCAAATGTGCTGTCGGTAAATTTTCCCTAGTTTTGTTATTATTATCATTATAAGTTGAAAGTGTAATTTACGAAAAAGAAACATGTACAAAAATCTATAGAAAAAAGGGAAAAAATTACTTGAATAAGGAAGGCTCCACAGTGGCACAGCGGACTTCCAACGTTAGAAACCGGGTTTCGATATGCGTGTTAAACAGAGCATAGATAATCAGTTGTGTACCTTTGTACTTAATTATTACAAACAATGAAACTTGAATAAGCGCTGCTTTTTTTATGAAAGTCATTCATACTACACGTGACTCAATCATTCTAAACTACAATATAAATTCCGTGAGCCACTCAAACGTATCACCGTTTCAGTTCTCACCTGCTGCTGGTAGTATTTTATTTTAACGTTTCGAAACGATTCTTCCAGTTAAACTAGAGTTTGAAACGGGTAGGTATTTTCAACTTGATCTCAACAGAGATTAAATGAAAAACTAACTAGCACTCCCAGGTTGTTAAGGCGTTCGAATCGCAATCTGAGGGTCGCGAACTCGAATCCCCTTCACACCAAACATGCTCGCCCTTTCAGCTGTGATAGCATTACAAATGTTCAGTCAATTCCATTCTTCGTTGGTAAAAGAGTAGCCCAAGAGTTAGCGGTAGGTGGTGATGACTAGCTGTCTTCCCTCTGGTCTTACACTGTTAAATTAGTGATGGTTATCGCAGATAGGGATCGTGTAGCTGTGCGCGAAATTCACACCAAAATGAAAGTTTTATCTTGTATTCTAAAGATGACTGGTGGGTATTAAAACTTTAATTAAAGTAAAGCACAGAACAACGTTTCGACCTTCTCTGAAGAAGACCTAAGAGGATCGAAACGATCTTTTGTGCTTTATTTTAAGTTTACATACCCATACGAGCCATTTTAGAATACATTTTTATTTCATGTGGGTCTACATGCTGAGTCCACCGAGGGGAATCGAACCCCCGATTTTAGTGTTGTAAATCCGTAGACTTACCGCTGTACTAGCGGAGGACTACAAAAGGTAACATTGAAAGAAACGCCGAGTAGCCTATACATTTTATAAATTGACTATAACGCCATTAAAGTGAAATACAGGAAGCAAATTTGTCACAAAAACTAACTTTTTGCAGTGGCTTAACCAGAGAACATTGGCTCCAGTCACAGGTCAAAAGGCCTTAACAATAAAGGGTTAAATCAACAAATTTAACACTACATCTTATGTACAGTTCTCAGTCAGAGCATTGCTCTCGAATTCGACATATTACGCGCACACGTTCAGAGTAAATACAATTATATTTTGAGAAAAGCCCCTTTCAAGTGGAGGTTCTTACATTTCCCTCGATCTAACTCTAATTCTGGATATTCTTCACTTAATATGTTTTAAGTTTTTAACCTAATAATACAAATTCCTAGACTTTATTTATTTTAACATGTAGAAAACACTATACTGAGCATTAAATTAAATTCCTATAAAATATTAAAAACTATAACAACTTTTAATACAAAAGCACTTATTTCGAGACACAACAGGGTTACCACAATTTGTATTTAGCGCCATGTTTTGGCAGTTTTTAACTTCAAAAACAAATGTCCAGCAGGTGTTAAAGTGTTTATATATGTTCAATGTTTTTTGTTTGTTTTTTTTACAGACATTCCTGTTTCAGATCCTTTTAAGCGCAGGCCCCAGTGTGACTGTATAGTTACACCATTAATCTAAAGTAACTTACTTGGCTCACCTTGTATTGAGTGATCAGCTACATAAGAGAACTGATAAGATAAAGATACTACGGGTATTATTCTGCTCTGACGAAAATCAAACATTTAATATTTATCGTGATTACATAATTCCAAACATTAGCCAACCTAAACGGTTTCTCTGCTAGTTTTAAATAATTTGAGATAAACATTATGAAACTGTCTTCCGAGTATTAAACACAGTAAGCTGATAGATTACACATTGCGGTCTACAGCAATCAGTGTGGTCAAAGTGAACATCCCATACTGTTGCCATCTGTGGGTGACTATATATAAATCTGTCATAATATTTCACTATACCAGCGAAGTCCGACACATTTTGTTTGTTTCTTGAATTTCGCAGAAAGCTACTAATTAGATATCTGCGCTGGCCGGTCCTAATTTAGAAATGACAAACTAGAAGGAAGGCTTCCAAATGCCAACTCTTTAATTACTCTTTACCACTGATATAGTGGGATTGACCATAACATTGTAGCATCCCCATGACTGAAAAAACAAGCATTTTCGATAAAAGGATTAAAATCCACAACACACAGTTTAAAAATCGAGTGTCCTAATCACCAGAGCATTTCATAACTGATAAACTGTATTTCACTGATAACACTTACACTTAAAGAAATTTCCATCATTTAACCAAAACGGGCTGGAAGATTATACAGACCAGATGACACCAGGCAACTCATAGAAACCATTGCAAATGTTAAAAGTAGCCTATGACGAACCTTGTTTATCCAGTTCTACTTGTCACTGGCTAGATACTAGTTAACTAAATAAAAAGGTTTTATTGACTATTTAATTAATTGGTTCCCCAAAATACACTAGAAAACTATAAAAAACAGCCTTTTGAGCTCTTCAGTTTGCCTTTAAGGAGCTGAATTTGATCACATGATCTTTGAACAATAGTTTTACAAACGCCTGAGGTTTAACGACTTGTTTTGGAATAGTGATGCTAAGTTGTTCAACTTGTGCAATCACATCTCCTGTATGCAAGTGTTCTAGCTGATAGTTTCAGTGTTGATATCCATAATTATGCATGGGTTTTATTAATGATCTTGTTGTAAATAATTAAAGATAGTAACAATATTTTTTATCTAATTAGGTGTCATTACTGTATTAATCATAGGATCCGTATCTTTACAATACTTTGTCCAATACAATTCCTTCTTCTCATTAAACTCCTGCAGTCAATGGTTTCCCTTCAAATTTTTGGCTAAAATTAAATGGTCTTACCACATATTTGTAAGTTATGTGCCTAACAGGCCATGGCTGTACATACCTTCTACAGTATGTTCATTGATAAAATATTGGTGCTTGAAACTAAACTTGCATTCACATTGGACAGTGACGTGGAAAAATATCTATCCACATCAGACACGAACTGAAAGAAGTCCAAAAGACTAGACGTAATCACCAGATCTGGCTAACGTATTTCTGTGTGACTCCATTTTCTTGTGTAAGATTTAAGCGTACACACCGGAGGTAGGCCATCCTATTTTATTATTGAATCAACTTACTACAACCTCAACTATGTCTTTATAAATTCATCTGAAGACTTCTGACGCAACAAACCGTGTTTCAGTACTCGTGATGTGTACAACACAGATAGCCCACTCGTAGCCGGGCGTCTACATTAATACTCAGAATGTAAATGAATATCCACACTTAAAAATGTCAAAACAAAGATAGTGTTAAACATTAAGAGAAATTCGTTACATTCATATACATGAACTCTATTATAATTCCGAACAAACTAATGTCGAGACACAGAGCCATTTCTGCTGTATAATCTTTACTTTTGTGCCGGAGACAAAAGTCCAAAATACTCTGAAAGTCAGGTAACCTCATAAAGACAAGACACTCACAAAAAGATAAACTCAGTTGACAACAGCTCTATCTTTCTAAGTGAAGGTCGTACTGGTAATCCAACACGACGTATTGAAGTGGTCACCATAACAAACATACAAAGGAGGAAGACAGAAACTGTCTAAGTCAGTAAAAACTATAGAGGCAGGAAAGAACTGAAACAAGGCTTAATTTACCAAACAATCAATATTGGTCTTACCAGCTGAAACTAAAATCGTAGACATATAATTTGTTTTATAAGTTTATATAAGTAATTGAAAACTATAAAAAGTACATATTCTGAAAGTAAATTATCGCAGTAGTAATTGGAGTAAACGCTTAACTTCCCTACAAAATAATAATATTTGATTCCATAGTTTTTAAAGGTCGCTTACTATGTTTGTATTTTATTACAAAACATTGTAAGTTATTTCATACATTTTACGACATACTAACAATTGAGAATGAAGGAAATACACTTATCACCTCACCTTTATTTTGGCTTCAGTATACAATTAATATTTTTAATTTTGGACATTAGAAGCTATTTATACACCGAGACGTATTAAAAAACATTTTTTTAAAATAAACTATTTTTGTGTATGAATTTTTCGTTATTAACTACAGAAAGATGCGAACTAAAAAATAATTGGAAAAGCATGACTTTTAAATGCAGTTTTCTTTACTCGTAACATTTGCCGGCATATATTGCTTCAAACATCTATCTATGCTCATCTATATACTAAAGTTATTATACTGTTATTATCTTTGACAAAATAAGACTACACTAATCTTTTATAAACTGGTCAGGTCCTGGGAGGAAGTACGAGATATCTTACTAATTACCAATTGGTTTTACTTGCCAAATAATTTGTTTGTTTATTTAAAGTTAGGCATAAATCAACACAATAGTCTGGAACAACGTTTTCGACCTCGCTAGGTTATGTTAACCTGAAGATGATCTAGGAAGGTCAAAACGTTGTTCTGTCCTTATCAATAAAAGTGTTAATACCCATACCAGCCGTTCTGAGATACATCTTTATTTCAAGTGGGTTTCTCATCATCAAGAACAACACAATGGTTTGTCTGTGCTCTACTCACTACTGGTATCGAAATCCGAATTCTAGCATTCTAAGTCCACAGTTCTAAAAATGTGGCTGGAGCAAAGCACTCACATAAACATGGGGGTTTCTGTCTTTAAGTTACACGAAAAAAACATAAAATATCAGTCAAAATATAAGTTATTAAAGAGTTATTATTATTTGGATGCGTCTAATCAACTTGAGGTTGAAATAAATATTTATTTCCATAGCTTTTCTCCAAGGCTTCTTTTTTTCACTTTCAATTTGTCTAGATTTCATAAAATGGATATCTGACGCCCTCCAAATGTTCATTTATCGAAAGTCTAGTCTCTTTACACAATCAAAAATACGCGGGGAAATTGTTTTCTGTTACAGGAAATGTTTAGTCGATATTTAACACATTATTTAATAAACTGCAGAACAAATGGATGCTGTTTTAGTTCACTTCCACCTTTTAAAAAATTAATGTTCATGTGTTTGTTTTAAGTGAAAATTTCCTTACTTATGCAAACATTTTCTTATTGATAGTAAATACCAAAAATAAAAAGTGGTGCAATATAATATGTCCGAAAGCAACGATATAACACATGTAGCAAACTTGATTTGAATGGAACTGAACTCGAGTCCCAACATAAAATAAGCTAATTCAATACATTTATTTTAAAAACGAATGAAATCATAATACCAAAAATATTTCTGCAAATACATGTCATTAGATATATATATATACAAAAAAGATGGAGTTTATAGACTCAGCATAATAGAAAGATTCAGAACGAAAACAACATCAAGGTCTAAGCAATTGTAAAAAGCCGGTGGGGAAAAACAAACACACGATGTCTTCTATAGGATAAAAATCGAATAGAATAATTGACTAAAGCTGGTTTTATGGAATATTATCTGATAAGTTGGAACTTATTGCACCTGTGTTGTAAAAAGTATTACTTATCTAATAGCTTAGTCGAAACCTTTAAATATATGCATTTAATTACGTCATCTCACCGGTAGACAAAGTAAGAGAGCAGCATTTGAATAATTAAAGGTTACTTCGTATTGATAACTACATAGAGTTCATTCAACCATAAATATTAATGCCATTTTAGTTCTTAGATTTTCTTTTTTTACAATAAAATGAAACTACTAGATTACTTCAAGACGAATATGGCACTTAGCTTCATTTTCATCATGTAGGGTTTGAGAAAATGTGTTAGTGGAGATCGGTACTTAGCCGAATTGCCATCGTGCATGGCTTCTTTAGTTCTTTAGTGGGGATTGGTACTTAGCCGAATTGCCATCGTGCATGGCTTCTTTAGTTCTTTAGTGGAGATCGGTACTTAGCCGAATTGCCATCGTGCATGGCTTCTTTAGTTCTTTAGTGGGGATCGGTACTTAGCCGAATTGCCATCGTGCATGGCTTCTTTAGTTCTTTAGTGGAGATCGGTACTTAATTGCCATCGTGCATGGCTTCTTTAGTTCTTTAGTGGAGATCGGTACTTAGCCGAATTGCCATCGTGCATGGCTTCTTTAGTTCTTTAGTGGGGATTGGTACTCAGCCCTCTTTCCATCGCATATGATTTGTTCAGTTGTTTAGTTGAGAATAGTAATTAGCCTTAGTTTACATCGTGTGTGGTATAGCAATTTAGATTTAAAACAGCGTTTCTGTTTAGGTTTTGCTAAACACTTTAGTGAACATCGTATCATTTTGTTTTCGGTAAGAGTATGGGTACCCCGGCATGGCCAGGTGGTAAAGGCACTCGACACGTAATCTCAAGGTAGCGGGTTCGAATCCCCGTCACACCAAACATGCTTGCCCCTTCAGCCATGGGGGCGTTATAATGTGACGGTCAATCTCACTATTCGTTGTTAAAAGATAGCCCATGAGTTAGAGGTGGTTAGTGATGACCAGTTTCCTTCCCTCTAGTCTTACACTACTAAATTAGGAACGGCTAGCGTAGATAGCCCTCGTGTAGTTTTGCGCGAAATTCAAAAACCAAACCAAGAGTGTAGGAGTAACTAACTTTTGTATTCTCTTGATTCAAAGATACTGTTCTATACGTTAAAACGTTGAACGACGTACAAGACCTTGTATTTGAAAGTAATATGGCGCAAAACTACTTGTATATGTACGGAAAAAGACTGAAGAGCGTAGAAATACTTATAGGTCTGTCCGTTAATAGGTTTCACAACGTTAAACGATTTTCAACTCTTTATGCGAATAGGTTTTGTAATGCAAAACTAAGAGCGGTCATAATCAGCTTTCCCATTGAGTTCCATTAGTTGTTGTCATTTCTACATTCATAAATTTGACAAATAATTATTCATAATATCTTCACATTATTCACTGTATGTATTCATTCCTTTTATAATGTAATGTTGTATTTCGTATTCAGCTTTTCGTAAACTTCTTTTCTTTGCAATAGCTGGTATCTCAGTATCATAACTTTTTAAATTACAGTAATAAAGCCAATAGCCTAAACTTCTGAAAATAAATGTTGAGTGGAGATTGGCATCTAGCCCTATTTCATCGTGTATAGTTCGTTCAGCTGTTTAGTGGAGAATAGTAGTTAAGTCTATTTTCATCATGTATGATTCGAACAAATGTGTAGTGGATATTAATATTAAGCCCTGTTTTCATCGCATGTGATTTGTTCAACTGTTTAGTAGCAATTAGTACTTAAGCCTGTTTCCATAATGTATGGTTTGTTCAATTGTTTAGTAGAAGTTAGTACTTAGCTCTGTTTTTCTCATGTATGATATAGCAATCTAACTTTAAGACAGCGGTTTTGCTTAGGTTTTGTTAAAACAGTTTAGTGGACGTTGTAAAAGTCTGGCAACATCAACAGGTTTACATAACTGTCTAAAAACTTCAGAGATGTATTTCTTGGTAGAGCAAGGCTATGCATTAGTGAATTTTATATAGTTTGAAATTTTGGAAGATCTGATATATGTTTTGTAAATTTTGAGTGTTTTGCCTATTGGAATTTTTTTTAGGTCTAAAAAATGAGCAATTGTGAAATTACTTAATTAAAACTATCAAAGATTGTTTCTGAAGGTTTGTTCTACATGTAGATAACAAACAACTGTGCGATGATTTTTTTGTGATAACTATCAAGGATTGTTTCTGAAGGTTTGTTCTACATGTAGATAACAAACAACTGTGCGATGATTTTTGTGATAACTATCAAGGATTGTTTCTGAAGGTTTGTTCTACATGTAGATAACAAACAACTGTGCTATGATTTTTATTAGAACTATCAAAGATTGTTTTTAAAGACTTATTCTACATGTAGGTAACAAACAACTGTGCTATGATTTTTATTAGAACTATCAAAGATTGTTTTTAAAGAGTTATTCTACATGTAGGTAACAAACAACTGTGCTATGATTTTTATTAGAACTATCAAAGATTGTTTTTAAAGACTTATTCTACATGTAGGTAACAAACAACTGTGCTATGATTTTTATTAGAACTATCAAAGATTGTTTTTAAAGACTTATTCTACATGTAGGTAACAAACAACTGTGCTATGATTTTTATTAGAACTATCAAAGATTGTTTTAAAGACTTATTCTACATGTAGATAACAAACAACTGTGCTATGATTTTTATTAGAACTATCAAAGATTGTTTTTAAAGACTTATTCTACATGTAGGTAACAAACAACTGTGCTATGATTTTTATTAGAACTATCAAAGATTGTTTTTAAAGACTTATTCTACATGTAGGTAACAAACAACTGTGCTATGATTTTTATTAGAACTATCAAAGATTGTTTTTAAAGACTTATTCTACATGTAGGTAACAAACAACTGTGCTATGATTTTATTAGAACTATCAATGTAGATAACAAACAACTGTGCTATTATTTTTATTAGAACTATCAAAGATTGTTTTTAAAGACTTATTCTACATGTAGGTAACAAACAACTGTGCTATGATTTTTATTAGAACTATCAAAGATTGTTTTTAAAGACTTATTCTACATGTAGATAACAAACAACTGTGCTATGGTTTTTATTAGAACTATCAAAGATTGTTTTTAAAGACTTATTCTACATGTAGATAACAAACAACTGTGCTATGATTTTTATTAGAACTATCAAAGATTGTTTTTAAACACTTATTCTACATGTAGATAACAAACAACTGTGCATTTTTTTTAAACTATCAAAGATTGTTTTAAAGACTTATTCTACATGTAGGTAACAAACAACTGTGCTATGATTTTTATTAGAACTATCAAAGATTGTTTTAAAGACTATCAAAGATTGTTTCTAAAGGCTTGTTCTGCACATAGATAACAAACAACTGTGCAACGGTTTTTATGAAAACTATCAAAAATATTGTTTCATTGTGTCTGATGAAATTATCTGTAGTTGGTTTGAGTTTTCTAAATCCATTTGGAATTTAATTTAATTTATTGACCATTTATACAGAAAACAGTGATAAATTTTTCGAGAGCTTTATACAGGGTGTTCGGAAAGTCACTGTGCACTTATATCTTTATTAACAGACAAAACTGCACAGTGACTTTCCGAACACCCTGTATAAGCAGTTAGTTTGTGTAATACTTCTATAGCTTTCTGCTTTATCACTGGGGTTTCCTTTCTTGATAAACCTTATAACATTCGAAGTATTTGAGATATAGTTAATTTTTTTTTAACGGTAGATTAATATGAAAGCTCCGTTCACTATTGGTCCCTGATAAAATCCTAAACTGATCAAAATGGCCTACTGCGCCACAATCGCCCATTGTATGTTCAAATACTCTCGATATAGGAGCGGTTCTAAAATTTGCATGGTCTTTTACACGAGTTAGCAATTTTATTTCAGTGAATCCCATACAGCCTTGCTAATGGCATCGACAGAAAAACTTATAAACTACATTTAATTAATTTGATGCAGGAATACGGTCTTTAACCCTAATTATATATATAATAATCGCAAATTAAGTATAAATTTGTTTATGATTATTTCTAATTAAGCACAAAACTACACAATAGGATATCTTTGCTCTGCCGGTTTCTTATAGTGTGAGTCCGCAGACATACCACTCTGCCACTGAGGAGCAATTAGGTATAAAGAAAAGACTTAACAATTTGCGATAGGCCTTTCGAAGTACATTTCTCAACTAATGTTTTAACAGTTAAAGACTGTTTGTTCATATATGGTGCAATAGTTAAAGCAGGATATTGTGAAACTTCATTTAAATTATGTATTTAAATAACTTAACCAAAAACACCATAGGTGTTTAAAATAGGTGCAATCAAAAACGAATTCGGAGTACGACTTAAAGGAATGAAATCAAAATTGACGGGCAGACTGGTAGCTAAACTTATAGCACTAAATGTACCTCTCTGGTACAGGGGTAAGTCTACGGATTTTCAACGCTAAAATCAGGAGCTCGATTTCCCTCGATGGACTCAGCAGATAGCCTATGGCTTTGCTTTAAGAAAACATACATACACTTATAACACTAATAAATTATCTACAGCCAATACTCATTCACTAGTTAACCAGGCCATGTTTGTTATTCAGCTTAGGCCATGATGGTGGGTAAAAAACATTAGCTTTGGGATCGCAACCCTATTATTCGTAACAGAACTATACTTTACAGAACCTTCCAGGTTTTCTAAATATATGATGTTAGTTTTTCCTCTAAAATACTGTTAGCAGTGTTACGAAAGAAATTACCAATTGTGAAACCAACAAACAAGAGAGAGAGACAATTTACAATAATCATTATTCACACATTTATAAATGGACAATAAGAGTATTTTTAAAATGGCAATATCTACACAACTATTAATCTAACAATATTTACAGACTTATTTATCTAACAGTATTTACAACTTACGAAGCAATATTGACACAATCACAAAAAATTAACTGACCAGGTTGGAATCAAGAATTTTTCAATACAGCGTGCCTTAACAAGTCCAATTTTATCGTCGAATACTATTCCAGGTTTGTTTGTTTTAACCGTCACACACAATTCCAAATTTTCTAAAGCTAGAACGTGATGATTTTCGGCAGTCGGTTAGGTCTCTACAGAGGATATTAAATCTATTCTACCTTTAACGACATTTATATACTATCATAGAAGTCTAGAAACTTCTGAACTGTAAAAACTTTCGTTCGTGAATGTCATCACATACTCTTTGACTTCCATTCTGCATTCCAGAAAATTTTGGCACTTTATAGATTTTTAGACCTAAGTCACGAGCGTTCCTAAATATTCAATAACTTTTCTGTAGTTTAGGAATATTCGATACGAGTAAATCATATTAATTATGCTGAGTATTCTGGCTAGGTTTATTTGACTTTTAAATTCTGACCAGCTATAAGTTCAATATTGAAAACAGTAAGGTATATGTCTAACAATTACAGTATTATTATTTAATGTTAACACTACTACGTAACACCCCTCACTTAAAATAAAAAGTGTGAATACAATGAAAACTTTCTGATACGTTTAGGAATCTTACAAAGATATATTTATAAGCCTCTCCCAGCAATAAGCTTGTGGTAATTACATTTCAACCATTTCTTGACAGTACATCAGCAATAACATTGCCCTTGTCCTTAATATGCTTAATTTCCAAAATCTACTCTTGTAAAGTCTTAACAATAGTTGATTCTTGTTTTTAACTTCGTGAATGAATGTCAAAGGATTGTGGTCAGTGAAGAACAGGTCAACTAGTGATGATGATATAAACATCAAAGTGTTGTAGCACTAATAACAGAGTAAGACGTTCCTTTTAAATAGTAGAATAATTCTTCTGGTGTTTGTCAAATCTCTTTGAAAAATAGCAAATCGGTTATCAACATGATTATCATTCTCTTGTAACAGAAGAGCACAAATATCAGTATCATTAGCATCTACAACAACTTTGAACTGCTTTGAAAAACATGGTGCTCTACGAACAGGCGAATGAATTAGAATGATTTTGATACTTCAAAATGCATGCCTGCATAGATTACTCCACGTGAACTTTGTATCTTTCCTAAGCCAGCTGGTAAAAAGTTGTGTCAATGGTGAAAATTTGGACAGAATTTCCTGTGGCCATTCCAAGATATCTCCTCAGTTCTCTTTTGTTTCTTGGTCTTAAAAAATGTACAGTAGCTTCTATCTTAGTCATTAACGATTTTGTCTGCCCTTGACTCCACCACATGACCTAGCTATTCCAAAGTAGCATAGCAAGATTTATAGTAAACTTAACCTCTGACAGTTTTTCAAAAAATCTATGAAGTTTACGGTTGTACAGACTTTTTTCGTTCGACACTTGATCATCAATGTAAGCATCACATTCCCCTCTAGCCCAGCAATGACACTGTTGATCAAAAGTTTAAAAGTTGCTGACACTAACTTCAAACCATCTTTAGTGACATTTGTATACTATCGTAACTTCTAGATTGTAAAAACTTTCCTTCCCTATGTGAAAGTCATCACATCCGTTTCGGAAAGTTCGATTTTAGTAAGTTCGTTGACCTTCAGTCTGCATTCCAGAACGTTTTAGCACTTTATAGATTTCTAGGCTTAAGTCAAGAGTGTTCCAGAATATTCAATAACATTTCTGTAGTTCGATAAGAATAAATTATATTAATTATGCTAAGGATTCTGACCAGGTTTATTTGGCTTTTTAGATCAATTATTAAGTTCAGTATTAAAACGGTAAGATTTACGTCTAACCATTACAATATCGTTATTTATTATTAATACTACTATGAAACAATAGCATTCTTTATACTAACGCCAAGGAATTTAGATAACAGTTTCTTGTCATCACCATCATCCGTATGAAGCATCGTTATTTATGCTAATTGCTTTACCTAATATCATGTGACGCTTTAATTAGTCTACTTTTCCAAAATTTAGTGATATTTTTCTGCTGAAAGATAGCAATTAATAATAAATAATAACTGTCCACCCATATGATCCTTTTGAAAATTTGAAGGTCTATAAGAGCTAAAAATCTATATATACGACTGAACAATATTTTAAATAATTATTCTTCTAATATACTTGTTATAAAACTGAAACACAATATTTCTTATGTTTCATTTGCTTGGAAATTACCATTATATATATAGTTGTCAAAATAATCAAATTATTTGGTCTGTATGATGCTACTTATATTATACATTGTGTCTACTGTTAAAACATTAGTGTTTGTTTGTTTGTTTGTTTGTTTGTTTTTGAATTTCGCACAAAGCTACTCGAGGGCTATCTGTGCTAGCCGTCCCTAATTTAGCAGTGTAAGACTAGAGGGAAGGTAGCTAGTCATCACCACCTACCGCCAACTCTTGGGCTACTCTTCTACCAACGAATAGTGGGATTGACCGTCACATTATAACGCCCCCACGGCTGAAATGGCCAGCATGTTTGGCGCGACGGGGATGCGAGCCCGAGACCCTCAGATTACGAGTCGCACGCCTTAACACGATTCATCATGCCGGGCCCAAAACATTAGTGAAACTGAGCAGCATGTAATAAATAACAAACGTGTTGTCTGTATATCTGAGGTAATACAACGGCTTAAATGATGGCAGACGGTATTATAAACATGTTTTCACAGTGTCAAAAATTATGCTGGCCAAAAAGGGCGCTAAATCTCGAACACTTGGCAGTGTCATCAGCGTAATCACAAACTGACATTTAACAAATGAGTGATAAAGTGTAACAATTACAAAAGAACTAATTTGGAATTTTGGAAAGGGGCATGTTGTCCAAGGTGTTGGTTGTTATACGTTAAAATCAAGGTTTTTAACCTCGAGGGTTTCTCTTAGTGGTACATTTCTGTAAAGTAACTCAACATAAAACTTCAGCAATAAATATCGCTATCAAACTTCAATTGGTGTATTTTTTGTACAAAATTTGAAACTGCTGTTTAAAGTATATGATTTTTATTTTATAATTATGGGCTGTATTGCAGCATTAGTGTCATAAATTTAAATTAGCAGGTATTTTAAAATTATTTTGTTATTTTATACAAGTTCTCTAAAAGAAAATTGTTAACTGGTATAAAATAACAAGTGCAATTTAACATGCCTACTAAGTCTAGAGTATTTGAACATGCTCTAGAAGAATGTGACGTCGTCGTATATTCTGATCAGTTTGAGATCTTAGCTACGACCAATGACGACAGAGCTACGTGTAAGAGAGACCTTATTCATTCATAAACCGGAGTCAGACTTCAACCACGTAGGATGGGATAGAAAGTTACCACTGATATATCAGATTATCGGATAGCTTTAGTACAGTTACATATCTATCATCGTGTTTAATGAAGGTATAATTACAGGTTTTAGTCGTTAGTCTTTTTCGGGGTAAACTTAGAACTGCATATCTATGTCTACCTACCCCACCAAAAAAAAAAAAAAAAAAAACAACAAAAACACATACACACACCAGTTATTCAACAGTAAACATGAAGGCTTATAATAATACAAAAGACTCTCGATATTTTAACGACCTTATAATATATATTTGTTATTATTTAATTCGAAACTTAACGTTTCGCTTTATAGCTTCTTCAGAAGCGTTTCACTAACCGAAACTGACAGTAGAAAGCTTCGAAGGGTTTTGGTAAATTATATTCGAACGTAAAACGTAATTTGTACATAGTGTGTGATTTTTCTTATAGCAAAGCCACAAAGGGCTATCTGCTCAGCCCACCGAGGGGAATCCAACCCCTGGTTTTAGCGTTGTAAATCCGGAGACTGTACATAGTGCTTTTGGTATAGTAAATGGTCAAAATTATTGTTGAAAGAAAAGTATTGTTGAAATAGTTAACTGCTACCAGTAATTATGAAAGATTCTATCAAAGTTAGAGACAGAAATAAGAAATAGGTAGGATAACAAATAAAATAATTTCTCCCATTTTGTCTGTGATTGTAGAAAAACTTCTTTGAATTTTCTATGCGTGTAGTTGATGAGGATTTGTACAGAGAATGGTGACTTCAAGTCAGGCGTTACCTGTTAACGATTAGTTAAACAATGTTTTGGTGGTTTCATGTCAGGTGTTACTTGTACCAAATTATTTAAACAATGATCTAGTCATTTCATGTCAGATGTTACCTGTACATGATTTTTAAACAATGCTCTGGTGATTTCGAGTTAGGTGTTACTTGTACACAATTAGTTAAACAATGCTCTGGTGGTTTCACGTCAAGTCTTACTTGTATACGATTAGTTAAACAATGCTCTGGTGGTTTCATGTCAAGTGTTATTTGTACACGATTAGTTGAACAATGTTCTGGTGGTTTCACATAAGGTGTTACTTGTACACGATTAGTTAAACAATACTTTGGTGCTTTCAAGTCAAGTGTTACTTGTACACAATTAGTTAAACAATGCTGTGGGGGTTCAAGTCAGGTGTTACTTGTACACGGTTAGATAAACAATGATCTAGTGGTTTCAAGTCAGATGTTTCTTGTCCATGATTAATTAAATAATGATCTGCAACTGTGGTGTCTTCACGTTTTTATTTATAAGGTGCATTAATGTATACACCAATATGCACAAGAGAATGGTTGGACACGTTCAAAAATGTATTGTCATGTTCTTTCATAGATATCAATGCTGTTGAATTTCATGTGTTTCTATACGAGAGTCTGTTCAAGTACTAATGATACTGTATATTGCTGTATATAAGTAATTTTCACATATGTTAAAAATAATGTTGTTGTTTTTTTATCTTGAGTTTTTAATTTTTGTTATATTTGAAACCTGGCATATTAATGTGTATTTGCATAATTCTCGTAAAATTATCTTTTTTGGGTCTATAACACTGAAGATATACAAGAATTAACTTACGCAACACTTTATTTAGTTCAAGTACCCGATTGACTAATAAATAAAACCCACTTGGTTAATCTAATTATATATTTGTTACTCCAGCGTAATATAATCAATTGGACAGGATTTCAGTTATGTTTACGTTTGGGTAACGTTGTCGAAACTATGAACATGAACGTGAATATTTTTACCTTTTGTTACAACATATTTGCTATTTCACTATAAAGTATTAACAGCATTTATGCTCGCTCTTTCAGCGGTGATGGCGTTATAATGTGATTATCAATAACACTATTCGTTCGTAAAAGAGTGATCCAAGAGTTGGCAGTGAGTGATGACAACTAGTTGCCTTCTCTCTGGCCTTACACTGCTAAATTAAGGCCAGCTAGCGCAGATAACTCTCGTGTATAGGGTCAACTAGTGCAGATAGCCTTCGTGTAGTTTTGCGCGAAATTCAAAACAAACTTTACGTTATTACTATTTAACTGTACCTTGGTGTGTCAGCGATAAGTTTAGGGTCCTAGAACGGGTTATCATTTTTGAAAAGTGGCCATTCTTCAATATTTTGTTGCTGATGTATTTCCATCAAGTAAAATGGCTCCAGACGTTTTTAGTTGACTTGTGATCAGAGCCTCAGTAGTTCCTGAGTACTTGAAGGTTATGGAACACAAACATTGCAGGTAGTGTCAGGTTATATTTATTGCCACAGTGAATTTAGGAGATACGAAATGCATTTATTTTAACAGCAAGATCGACTATCGTTAACTAAGTGCCATAGACCATTAAGAGTTTCTCTTTTGACCTCCGCAATTATTATTGTGTCGCATTTGCATCGTTTTACTGGATCGTTAAGGAATCTTTCTCGGAATCCATCCTGAGACAATAATCAGCATTTTCATTGTCCACTTCAGCTCCTGGTCCGATCTTTCATAACAGTATTTTAAGGATACATTGCAATGTTGTTTCTAACGTATTGTAAAATATAAGTAAGAACATCCTGCATGTAAAAAAAACGTTTCTGTTTCGAACATTTGAGCACCTTCTTAGTTGCCCTACCCACCATTTATTTTTATAAATAATAATACAAGGTAGGTAGCTAGTAAAGATATACCAACAGTTCACGGATTACTCTAATCGGAGGCCTGGCATGATCAAGCGTGTCAAGGCGTGCGACTCGTAATCTGAAGGTCGTGGGTTCGCATCCCCGTCGCGCCAAACATGCTCGACTCGCCCTTCCAGCCGTGGGGGCGTTATAATTTGACGGTCAATTCCACTATTCGTTGGTAAAAGAGTAGCCCAAGAGTTGGCGGTGGGTGTTGATGACTAGCTGCCTTCCCTCTAGTCTTACACTGCTAAATTAGGGACGGCTAGCACAGATAGCCCTCGAGTGGCTTTGTGCGAAATTCAAAAACAAAACAAAAAACAAACATTTCTCTAATCGGATAGTGTAATTTGATGTTCACTCTTATAACGCACTCAAGATCCCCAGAGTGTAGAACTTGGCTTTACGGCAATGATACTTACATCATGAACACTCGGAGTCGTAATATGTCACAATAATCCTTAAGAAAACAGGAGTACCCTCATCGGCACTCTATTAAGCTTATTAAAGCAAATAAATATATATAATTCTAATTAAAGATACTTTCGTTTACCCTTGGTGGATTCAGCAAATAGCCTAATATGGCGTTGCTATAAGAAAACATACACTCACACACACTTTTGTTTATACGAACTCTAGTGGCTTGTTTGTTTGTTTATGAATTTCGCGCAAAGCTACACAAGGGCTATCTGCGCTAACCGTCCCTAATATAGTAGTGTAAGACTAGAGGGAATTGATATTTATAGCCAGCCTAACTTTAATTGATCAGAAATGCTATTTATAACCAACCTAACATTAATTAATTAGAAAGCTATTTGTAACAATTTAATGTAATTTTAAATCCTGTTTATAACGAATCTAATGTTAATTAATTATAGTTTTTGGTTTGATTCGAATTTCGCACAAAGCTACACGAGGTATGTATGCACTAACCGTCCCTAATTTAGCAGTGTAAGACTAGAGGGAAGGCAGCTACTCATCACCACCTACCGCCAACTCTTGGACTACTCTTTTATAAACGAACAGTGGGATTGACAGCACATTATATCGTCACCTACGACTAAATGGCGAACATATCTGAGGGAACGGGGATTCGAACTTACAACTCTCAGGTTGTGAGTCAAGCGCCCTAATTCATTAGAAATGACATTTATAGCTAACATAACTTTAATTAATTAAAAATACTGTTTATAACCAAGCTAATATTAATTTTGCTCGAAAGCATTTTTTGTTTACAATTAACATAACGACTATGTTTGAAACACTTCTAAGCTATACTAGCAAAAATTACATATTACATATTGTTAGTAATATTACGGATTTCAACACTAGAAATTTATTACGCTGAACTCTTAAAACACTGTAATCCAATGTTTTAATACTTATTCAATAATTATTCCACCAAAGTAAACCTATTGATGCTACCGTTTAATTCATTTTGTTAGGATTAGTCGACAAAAGCATGTTTTTGAACACGTTTACCCAGCACTGACGAGTTAAAGTTAAAACCTATTGTTTATATGCACTCTACTGTTTTCACAATGAGGCTTATTGTCCTACGAGCTTGACGTCAGTTATAAAAGCCTCAACATTCAAAAACTTAAAGAGTTAACAAATGACACTTAGAATTCCTAGTAGGTGGTTAATCTATTTGATATTCCTACACAGCTAAAATTATAGTTAAGTAATTATGGGAGAAATGAGACAGATTATTACTACTATCCTATTACACAAAGAATGCGTATTACTACTATTTGTAATAACTAGTATTTTACGTTCGCACCCTACTCAATGTATAAACATTAGACGAGTAACAAACGAAATTGTGTATATAAATGTGCGTTCCTAACGTAAGGTATTTACATAAACTGTTTCAACCATTTACTTTTGGATTTCTTGTTGATTGCGATAATTGCTTCAAATTTTTTCAAATACGATATGATAAAGCTAAACACCTACGTATGTGTACTGCTGACTTTATTACATAGTTAAACTGATAGCTTGTTTGAAATAATACATCTTAATCTCATAGAGCTAAAGTAAAAAATCAGGTCTATTTATTAGTTGAACACTTCAAAAAAGTCAGTATTATAGAAATGTTATCAGCAGACAACATTCTGAAATTATAACATTTAAATGTATTTTATTTCTGATAAACAAAGTTAGTCTTAAGGCGAATTTTTCTAGCAAATACAATTTACTTCTAATAAAAACAGTCTTAGGTTTTGTAGCAAATACATTTTACTTCTGATAAAACAAAGTCTTAACGCGAAATTTTGTAGCAAATACATTTATTTTACTTTTGATAAAAAAAAGTCTTAAAGCGAAGTTTTGTAGCGAATACATTTTCTTCTAATAAACGAAGCTTGTCTTAAAGCGAAGTTATATAGGAAATGTATTTGTTTTACTTCTGATAAAGTTAATATTAAGCGAAGTGTCAAAATGACTCCTTAAATTGAAATGAGCGCCACATCAAATAATTAAGCAGATTCAGTGTATACTTAGCTAAATAATCGATAATAATCGATTGTGCTCAATTTTTTCTCTAAGTGTATTAACAAGAAACAACAATCAGCTAATAATATTAGGAAATACAATAAGATTAGCATATGAATTAATAATCAATAACGATGACAGTTATTATCATTAAAAAAAACTCAAACAATAATCCAGATAAGTTAAGACTCTTAAAAAATAATAATATCAAGATAAAGAAAAACTTAAATTAAAAAATTGAGATGTTTAATAAACTTGTTTGTTTTTAATTTCGCGCATAGCAACACGAGGGCTATCTGTGGTAGTCGTTCCTAATTTAGCAGTGTAAAACTAGATGGAAGGCAACTCTTGGGCTACTCTTTTACCAACGAATAGTGGAATTAACCGTCACATTATAACGCCCTCACGGCTGAAAGGGCAAGCATGTTTGGTGCAACGGGGATTTCGAAACCGCCATTCTCGGATTGCGAGCCAAGTTGATAAACTTAATGGATAAAAAGAGATAATATAAATTCCTCTTGTAAATAATTATATAAACATCAGAAGGTTAAGCTGCCTTGAAATAAGTATCTTTTATGCGTAGTTACACCGTTTGCCGAATTAACTATCGCTTATGCAGCTATGGCGTTTGGCAAGCAGGTATAAACATAGAATAAACGAGAAAGTTGGGTTTTTTATGTCGAATTGCGCTTTATATTTTTGTTCCTCGTTTTTCTTGGAACGTTTAGCTTTAGATAGAACTTGCTAAATGCTTTATAATTCCCAGGCTCTGGCTCCCTTGGGGTACGCGGGAAACAACTCTTATTCACTCTTCTTTCTCCTCAGGTTCTCGTTGTGTCGATTCCAAACCTTTTAGTGCCTGTACAGTTGCTATGGGTTGCTATGGGAACAGACGTTAGTTCATCCCTGGCGGTATTTTCACTTTGTAAACGGAATTAGAATTACATGACCTATGTAGTGTTAACTTTGAAAGTTTGTGTTGTCGTAGTGTTTTCTGTCAATGAATGAAACTAGCGAATCAATTCTTTCGTAAATACTCTAGTGTGTTAAGCAAATATATTACGAACAAAAGCCATACCTTTAGCATGGAATTTTTATGTTTTGTAACGAGTCGGTTTCGAGCAGTACAATCTAGTTTGTAATATACAATATGGAGACCAAACTTTCGAAACTGCAGCGTTTTTATACTCTTATCGTTTATCTTCTTGCTCATGTTATGTATTTCTTTGAGATCTTTATGCGACACAGAACGACAGGTTAAACCATTTTCATGAAAATACCAAATGAAATAGCCTTGTATCCAAAAAAAAAAAAGAAAAAATGAAGTATTAAGTAAGCTACAATATATTATTATTGTTTTCATTCAAACATTTATGTGCGTGTTTTACTGGTTGAACATGAGCAGAAGTTATTAAATGTTTATATATAGAGTACTTAGTACGTTGTATTAAAATATTTTGAATGTGCAAGCCACGTGACAAGTAAAGCTGGAACAAATTCATGGTGGAAAGGCAGGTTACAGAACGACATAATGATATTACTTGATATCTGATAGTTAGTGAGAATCCACTAAGAGTTGGTCGTTTTGAGGATATATATATATGATAACTCTGTTCGACGTCACATATTCATACATTCAGATAACGAAGACATGTTTAAATTCGAAGCTCAAGGCTACTAAGACGGGAATACCCCTTGTACTTTCTGGCACTGAAAAACAAATATATATGGATCAACTTGGGATACCAGAACTACTCAGGAAGAAACCTACAACAAGCCGCATCACAGCCATGTTGAGTAAAGTGCGGCGTCTTGTAACAGAAAAGAATCACAAGCATAATAACTGTAACAAAAGTTGTCCATTTCTCCCAAGCAACTGTATGCAACATCAAAAAAGGATATCCATCTGGAAAAACAACAAAAGCTGTTTTACGACATATCCAGAAAAGAAGGATCAGCTATGGAAAACTGTACCTAGCCTTTGAGAAACAGCAGTATATGATAATACTCGACGTATGTGTATTTTGATAACCGAAACAACTTTCGTTCTATTTTCTACTAATCAACGAAAAAAAAATAAAAAGAAAATTATTTCAAAATGATTGGTGTTCATTGCTAAATACTGTTAGAAATCCGTAGAGTAGATACACAGATGAAGTTTAACTCTACTAACTATCAGCAATGCTCTGAACCTTTCGTACCAAATCTAAATACTGGTTTTATACTTATACAAAACCAAGGCCAACTTAATTTGAACTCAACAAAATAAGGCTTCCAGTCATACCTCCTGTTCAATGACTACACGCCACAAGCAACTGGACAATGAGAATGAAACGGATATTCATGCTATTCTATACTACTGTTGAAATAAGTACGGGAAACTGTCGTCTTCGTATACTCTATGTACTATGGAAAGGCCAAAGGGATGAATGGTATGCTTTGGACATGAAAGTCTTACAACTGAACCTTTCTTGATCTAGTCTACGCTGCAGAGATACTGATTAGGTATCGCACCATTTGCTAGCTTGCTCGGGCTGTGAAAACAATAATTCATGGTTCGCGACCCATTAATATAAAATCGTATTCTGCTATAAGGATAATATACTCTTCAAAACAAGAAATGCAAAAGGGATATTTTTGTTATTTTAAAGAGAAATATATGTAATAACGTTACAAGCTCAGAGTATGTGACGTTACACGTGTTAAGGCACTGACTGTCAGACCAAAATGATAATAAAAGTTGTGCACTTTGAAAACGGAGATAAACATCGGATTTTTCGCCAAAATGCATGCGTGTCCAATAAATTTGTTTGAGAGATCTGAATGTTCTGCAAGTGCAGCATGTGCAAAATCCCTATAAAAGTGACGGGTTCTCGGTTTCCATAGCTCAGCGTTAAGCCACCGACACGCAATACAGTTACGCCAAGACTGACTGAAGCACAACGCAACAACGCCATTGGTCGCTTGGAAGCAGGCGAATCTCGATCAGATGTTGCCAGAGCTGTGAGTGACCACCCAAGCACCATTAAAGGCTATGGAATCGTCATCAACAACTTGGATCAACTCGTGACCGTCCACGATCTGGCAAACCTCGTGTGACCACGCCCGCACAAAATCGCAACATCCGGTTACGTCACCTTCGGGATAGGACCACCACTGCGACGTCTACTGCCTCAACCATACCAGGGCTGCGTAGGTTTTCCGATCAGACCGTACGCAACCGTCTACGAGATTCTTAGGCCCTTGTGCAACCCATCATGGTGAACGTCAACGACGTTTTTCAACATAACAACGCTCGTCCTCACACAGCCCGACTCACCACTGTCTTCTTGAGACACCACAACATCAGCGTTCTTTCCTGGCTCTCCAGATCACCAGATTTAAACCCCATCGAACATCTTTGGGACGAGTTGAACCAACGTCTGCGACGGCGACAACCTCAACCGCAGACTCTACCTCAGCTTGCAGCAGCTTTGCAGGCTCAGTGGACAGCCATTCCACAGGATGTGATTCGTCATCTCATCGCTTCCATGTGCAGGATATGCCTAGCAGTTATTGATGCTCACAGGGGGCACACTCGTTATTGACGTTGAGTGACGTTAAACTTCATCTAGTGAGCGTGGACTTCGCCTTTGCAGACGTTGGATGTTCAGTAGTGAATGTGCAAAGTTTCACGCATGTCATACAGAACTACCCGGAATAAACTTGTTAACAATTTGTCTCATACTTTGCCTTTTGCGTTTCTTTTTTTGAAGAGTATAGTTACACCTTTCTATTCAATCAGACAAGATTAGGCCCAAAAGTTTGCTATGAGTACTACTGCCATCTCTCTAGGCTTTCAACGGTTAGGGATCACAATGTTAGTACTGTGTAAATGCTAAGTTTCCAAAATCCGGGAAAAAATGCGAATCACTCCACATATTGATAATTTGAAAGTTGTTAGAAGCCCTTAAAACATATCGCATGTGACTTAAGGTGTTTTATAATATTTATCTGTATCGTGTTCCTCTCTGAGGCAGCATGGACATAAATACAGTGAGATCCGCACGTTCGGCTGTCATCTTTCACTGCTGAGTTTGGAGAGTAGATGTTCAATACAGATCGGCAATCAAAACCTTACTTACATGTTTCCTTTTGAGACGTTTCCTATTGGTCTGAAGGTGAATAGACTAGAAATTCAAACCATGTGTAATTATCTATAGGTTTTGTTTTGTTTGTTTTGAATTTCGCGCAAAGCTACACGAGAGCTATCTCCACTAGCCGTCCCTAATTTAACAGTGTAAGACTAGAGGGAAGGCAGCTAGTCATCACCACCTACCGCCAACTCTTGGGCTACTCTTTTACCAATGAATAGTAAGATTGACCGTAGCATTATAACGCCTCCAAGAGTGAAAGAGCTGGCATGATTCGTGTGTCAGGGATTTGAACACGCACATTATGAATCAAGCGCCCTAACCACCTGGCCATACAGGGCCCAGTTATAATATGTACTCATATGAATTTTGTTGTGTCTTTTTACACTTTCTCTCTTTTTGCATTCTCTCAATAATAATAGCGTCCCGAAGATGTCCAGTTTGTTTTTGTTAGCTACATCTGTATTTGTGCTTTATCACATCTGTTCGTAATACTTAAAAGCTCGCATTAGGGAACAATACGTTTCCAGCCTTTTCATTAAGTGCTCTCAAGCAGAGCTTTTAGAGAAACCTTTTTTTGTTGTTGTTTTTTTTCTGAGAACCTGTCTACTTCGGTTAGTAAAAGCACGTGTTGAGCCCTAGAGAGCGCGTTGGCTCCCATGTCGTTAACCATTATCGTTAACATAACCCCAGAGGAACGCCTGTTAAGCTGCTGCCACTGATCTTCGTTATATTGTGATCAAATAAGTAAAAACTTACAAACGTACTTACTGCTATGTTTCCGTGTTAGGTAACTCTAAAAAAAAAGATACACGAGTCACGAGAAGAACTTAGTGTTTAAATAAAGAGGAATCATTAAATCATAAAGCAAAACAGGTATATAACGTTTTTAATTTCGTGAAATGGTCTAGAACTTAAGAAGTAAAAGACTGTTTACAAACACAGGTTTGTTGGATTAATTTCAGTTTGTATATCCTTTGTTGTTGTTTGTAATTATGTACAAAGCTACACAAATGGCTACCTGTGGTCTGGATACTATGGGTATCGAAATCTGCTTTTTAGCGTCGTAAGTCCGCAGACGTACCACTGTGCCGCTGGAGAACTGCATGTCTTTCAGTTTTTATACGTATATAAGTAGGAAATATACATTATGTCTACCCAAATATTAAAAATACATACATAGATCGTAATTAATACAGTGCTCACTCTGATCCAAATCCTAACGGCGAAAATAAATTCACATACAAGAAAAAAATAAAAAAATTAATTGAAAATAAATCGATTTAAAACTTGAAGTTCTATTCGAGAGAGGCCCGGGATGGCCAGGTGGTTAAGGCACTCAACTAGTAATCTGAGGGTCGAGAGGTTCGAATCCCCGTCACACCAAACATGCTCGCCCATTCAGACGTAGAGGCGTTATAATGTGACGGTCAATCCAACTATTCATTAGTAAAAAAGTAGCCCCAGAGTTGGCGATGGGTGGCGATGACTAGACGTACATTGCTAAATTAGGGATGACTAACGCAGATAGCTCTCGTGTAGCTTTTTGTGAAATTAAAAAACAAACAAGCCGCTAGAGTTCGTATAAACGAACGTGTGTGTGAGTGTGTGTTTTCTTATAGCAAAACCACATCAGGCTATCTGCTGAGTCCACCAAGGGGTAAACGGCGTATTATATGTAATTTTTTACTTTAATAAGCTTAATAAAGTGCCGATGAGGGTATTCCTTTTTTGAAGGGTTAGTGTGGCATACTACGACTCCGAGTGACCAGATAGCCCTCGATAGTTTGCAAGAAATTCAAAACAAGCAAACAATCTATTCGAGAGACACCAAACGGTGGCATTTTGTTCTCCGATGTCTAAAGATCTAACGCACAGTATTTTTTCAGAATTGAAACCGTTTGAAGAATGGCTGTTCTTTGGAAATTCATTTAAGTTGGTTTACGCTTACAAAAATATATAAAAGAAAGTATCTGATCGTGTCGACACTTGTTAAATAAACTTAGAGGAAAAGTTTAAAAAATAAAAACAATAAGGTTTCTTGTGGTCGGAATGGTAGTAGGTTACGTAATATTTGTAACAATTTGAGTACGACTAGCATAGATCGTAACCTTCTAAATAAGACTTGTAGTCGAAACGTTTAGAACAAAAGATCCTTTTCTTGGTTTCATATAACGTTGCTGTCTGTTTTGTTTTGGAATTTCGCACAAAGCTACTCGAGGGCTATCTGTGCTAGCCGTCCCTAATTTAGCAGTGTAAGACTAGAGGGAAGGCAGCTAGTCATCACCACCCACCGCCAACTCTTGGGCCACTCTTTTACCAACGAATAGTGGGATTGACCGTCACATTATACACCCCCACGGCTGGGAGGGCGAGCATGTTTAGCGCGACGCGGGCGCGAACCCGCGACCCTCAGATTACGAGTCGCACGCCTTACGCCCTTGGCCATGACGTTGCTGTCTCAGTATCTATTCGTCAACATGGGTAATACATATATAGCTGGTGAAAAAAAACAAACGGAAAATTAAAGAATGAAACACAAAGTTAATAACTATCCGGGAAAAACTGATTAAATATAGTATTCAGTGGGTTACCAGAAAAAAAAATATATTGAATTTTTAACAGATATCTGCCTACAGTAAAATGAAAGAAATAAAATAAAATATGTATCAATAATTATTCTGGATAAATATCTGTAACTCCAGTTTCAAACAGGAAGACGACAAAACAATTCCAACGTTTGCCTGAAAAAAGTCTAAAATTAATTCAATTTTTTTTAAAAGATTAATGAATATCCACCAAGAAAATAGTTTCAAAACTTTTACAGATTATCAGAATCCAGAACTTGCTTATTAAAAATATCAACTTAAACTTCTATCAGATCATTGAAAAACTAAAAACTTTAAACTCATAAGTAACATAATAGGCGTAGCTAGCTTAGTTAACTGCCGAGTTAAGTTTGTGCGTAAACAGAGCTCTATTTCATACATCGGTTCTGTTCATCTTATAAGATCTTAAAATAATTTGAATGAACAATTACGTCATACTCACCTGGGAAGTGTTCTAGTACACTTGTTCTAATGGGGAATCTTAAACACGCATGTGATTTTACACGATTTAACAGTTCAGTTTTTGTGGACTGATCTTTCCTTGCTGACAGAAAGGACAGATAAATTTATAAACTACGTTCCATGATTTTAACGTAGGAATACGGTTATCAAACCTAAAACCTTTTTATTCGGTAACAATTAGGTTTTAAAAAAACATCTCAAATAATGTTTGAGAAATAACCTAAGTAGTACATATACATTATATTTCTTGAACGGTTTTGTTGTTTATACTAAGATAATATATATTGTATTAAACAGTGCTTTGAGAAGAGTTCGTAACCACAATATATAAAAATACAAAAGATTTATGACACTTTGGAATAATCATAATAAGTAACTTAACGTATCTTAAAAGTTGGCAAATATCCAAATTAACCAGTAATGAGAAGAATAGCCGATATTTGACTTCTAGTTACCTGACTTGCTAGCTTATGTCCTTATAAATTAGAAAATATTAATTAACTTGGAAATTTAGAAAAAAAAAATGCGTTTTTATGTAAGCTTAGTAAAGTACGTAGGTTATAAATCCTTTAATGTATTTTAATGCCAAAATAATAGTGTTGAATAACCAAAGATCCATACATATATGTGATGCATTGTTCATTTCCCTGAAATGCTAATGTTTTTTGTAGGTCTGCGAAATCAGTGTCTGATTTTTGTTTCTATTCTGCTGGATAAAAGCCACGTAAATTAAGTGAGTCGTCCATAATTGTAGAATATTTTTTTCTTAATGTTCATGACAAAATATCAGGTTATTCAATAAGTAATGTCCGAAAATTTAATACAGGAAGTGCATCATCATTTCTGTCTTTGTAAAAGGCTTAAATGACTAAGATATGTAGTAGTACGTGTATAAAAATGTTCAGAAGATAAAAGAAACTAACCCAACTCCACTTTTTCAGATCATTAATAAAATTAACCCTTATGAAGATGGATGTGTCTTAGAAGCACATAAGGCATGTAATGCTTTATGAGTTTAAACAAGGTAATAGTGCAGCAGAAACTACACAAAACATTCAAGGTGTTTGTGGTGCGGAGTCTCACAATGAAAGACAATGTTGAAGGTGGTTTCAGAAGTTCAGATCAGGTGACCACAGCTAAGTGATGTGCCACGTTCAGGTCGTCCTATTGAGTTTAATGATGACTTGCTGCTGGCTGCACTTGATGAAGATTGTGCTCTAACAATTGAAGAACTAGCACAAAAGCTTAATTCAACCCATTCAACAGTTCACCATCATCTGTAACATCTTGGAAATGTGTCAAAACTTGGATCATGGGTCCCCCATGAGTTGACAGAAGCCAACCTTAGAGCAAGAGTGGACATTTGCATTTCTCTGCACTCTTGTAAACGTAACTCACATATTTTGGACAGGTTAATGACTGGAAATGAAAAATGGATACTTTTTAAAAATGTTAATCACCGCAGACAATGTGCTAAAGCACAGCCCAAAATGGACCTCCACCCTAGGAAAGTCTTCTTAAGCGGTTGGTGGAATATTGTTGATATGATCCATTTTGAGTTGCTGCCATTCAATGTAACGATTACATCAGACTTCTATTATCAACAAATAGAGCGCTTGAATGTTGCACTGAAAGGGAAGAGGCCTTCATTTATCAGTCGTAAAGGTGTTGTGTTACACCAGGATAATACACGGCCCCATACAGTAAGGATAACATGTGCAAAGATTGAAGAGCTAAACTGGAAAAAACTTTCAGATCCTCCTTATTCTCCATATCTTGTCCCATCTGATTAGCATCTATTCCGAAGTTGCAGAACTATCTTGATGGGAAAATAGTTTGGAACACATGAAGATGTCAAAATTGCCCTCTTTACATTCTTTTCCTAGAAGAGGCATTCAGAAGCTTGTGAATCGTTGACAGAAAGTAATTAATAATAATGGAACGCATACACTATTGATTAAATAACGTTAAAAGCTTTTGAAATGCTTTCTCTTTTGAACATAAAATCGGACATTACTTAAGGAATGACATGATATCAAAGTTGCTTTCAATTCTGGTGTCTTTCAAAACATTTAATTTAATTTAATATTAATGCATATGCGCAAAGTTACATGATGGTTATCTGCGCTAGCTGTCCCTAATTTAGCTTTGTAAGACCAGAAGGAAAGCAGCTAGCCATCACTACCACTGCCAACTCTTGTATTACTCTTTTACGAACGAATAGTGGGGTTTACTATACATAATAACGCTTTTATGGCTGAAAGGGCGAGCATGGTTGGCGTGACGCGGATTCAAACCCGCGATCCTTGAATTACGAGTGGAGCTCCTTAACCACCGGGCCCAAATCAAAGACACCATGTAATAATAAGTTGTTTTTCTCTGTATTATTCATAAAACAAAACTTGGTATAAAACTTTCATGGTATCTTAGTTTTGCGCAACAAATAAACACAAAAATGATAATCTGTAATATTTCTGATTGGTCTTTATTAGAGAAAAGGTAAAAGTCGTGCGATTTTTTTTTTTTGAGGATAGTTTGGAAAATGCCCCTGCTAGTACAGCTGTAAGTTTACGGACTTACAACGCTAAAATCAGAAGTTTGTTATAAAAAAAAACACACAAACACACAGTTTCAAAAACTTTTTAATTTTTCATCTTCAGAACTCACTAATGTTTTATCACCTTGTAGAACAAGCCTCTTTTAAACGTGTTTTCGACGTTCTTGATTTTATTACAGTCCATTCCATAGCACTTTTAGCATAAAAATGAATTTAGAGATAAATTATTCGTTTGAACTGCTTAGTGATTCCATTCTTTTAAAGGATGATATTAGTTACAACTGTGACAGAGTAAACAACTTGTCAGCAACAATGATTTGGTTGAACTACACTCAAATAATGCTACATTAACAACTGTTGTTATATTGTTTACAAACTGCTAGAACTAATTATATAAGTCCGGCATGACCAGACTGTTGGGGCACTCGGCTCGTAATCCGAGAGTCTTGGGTTCGAATCACCGTCACACCAAATATGCTCGACCTTTCAGCCGTGAGTGCGTTATAATGTGACGATCAATCCCAATATTCGTTGGTAAAAGAGTAGACCAAGAGTTGGCGGTGGGTGGCGATGACTCGCTGCCTTTCATCTAGTCTTTCACTGCTAAATTAGGGACGGTAGCGCAGATAGCCCTCGTGTAGCTTTGCGCAAAATTGAAAACAAACAAAACAGTTATAACTATGAAAACGTAAGCACTTCTTCAGTAAAAATTAATTGGTTGAACTACACTTAAATAATGTTGCATGAACAACTAATGTTAGATTGTTTACAAATTAGTTGAAACAAGAACTGCCTTTTTAAAATTAAGAATTTCTTCTGTCCTCGCTAAAATCCAGGTTTCCATTCCCCGCGGTGAACACAGAAGATAACCCATTGTATATTTTCTTTAAAACAAACAAACATGTTTATTTCCCTAACAATACCTATGTTTCCAGTTTGTATCAATAATCTAATTAAACATCTATCACAAACAAGATCTCAGGCGAACTTGGAGAGACCTACCATCTCGTTTGCTAGATAGGACTTTTAATTGTTTGTTGAATATCACGCAACACTACACCAGGACTATTTGGGCTAGTCGTCCGTAATTTTGTAGTGACAGACTAAGTCAACACTTCCTATCGCCAACTCTTGGACTGCACTTTTACCAACAAATTGTGGTATTGAACGTCATATTATAATGCGCCCACGGCTTGAAGAATGAGCATTTTTCGTGAAGGGATTTGAATACGCGACTCATAGGCTATGAGTCAAGTGACACCTGACTGAATGCTTTGATGGCTCACGCTTAACATGGTAGATCTGTCGCAAACAAGGTTAGGTATTAAGGGTGACGTCACTTATCAGATTTGATTTGTCGATAATTGGAAGAGTTTCGTGTTAACTTTTAAGTTTTGAAGTTCGACCTGGTAGAGGCTGCCAGTTTTTACTATTTGATTTATATTCTTTTTACTTTGTTTTACTGAGAATGCTCCGTCTTGTCACTGTGTACCGGTTTCCTGATCTCATATTGAAGCTACTCTATCTTCCTCCTCTGATGAGTGTTTTGATGATTATTTGCTTTAAACTCATTCACATGTCATCATTTAGCGAAGGAATGCAATAAAGTCTGTTCGAGCCACATAGCGTCTGCCACTTTTCCATTCTTTACTTGTTCTCATGTAACCTTCCATCCACCAAAGCCAAGGGCCTGGTATACATACACACTGAGGTAGTTTTTCTGCACGGGCTAAACATCTAACACTTCCTATCACGCACTATCGTTTAGAACCGATGAGATTTTAATTTATTTGAAGATCAAAGGACTCTACCTTTGAGTACAAATCAATGAAGTATATATATATATGACTGCCTAAACAAGTCCTGAAAAAATATTTACGAAAACAAAAAAGAAACTAAGTGAAAAGAAACAAAATGCATTCTAAAAAAAGGCAAAATAAATATTAATCGTTAACTTGAATAAAATTTATATTACACTAGGGTAGTTTTTTTTCTTTTACAACTTAACATTAGAGGCCCAGTATGGCCAGGTGGTTAAGGCACTTGGCTCGTAATCTGAGGGTCGCGGGTTCGAATCCCCGTCCCACCAAACATGCTCGCCCTTTCAGTCATGTGGGCGTTATAATGTGACGGTCGATCCCGCTATCCTTTGATAAAAGAGTAATCCAAGAGTTGGCAGTGGGTGGTGATGACTAGCTGCTTTCCGTGTAGTCTTACACTGCTAAATTAGCTAGTACAGATAGCCCTCGTGTAGCTTTGCGCGAAATTCAAAACTGCCCTGTTTCTTCTAGTTAGCATACACGAAAGATTTATCTACAACTCTGAAAAAGTATTTAGATATTATGTGAACGTTTTGTAGACTGCAAACAAGTTGGAATGTTTTCTATAATCACGACAACAGGAACACGATTGACTTATCATACAGTAATATAGAAGGGTGATGGAAAGTAAATTGGTTTAATTCAGGGTGGATGGGTGGTATTAAGGCTTTAAGCAGACTTAAGCTTTTAATTTACAGAAAATGATACATCACTTCCAAATTTCAAAATTTTATTAAGTTGTTTACTTTCAAGGGTTATTGGATATCAAGACCGTAAGACCTTGACGGATATTAAAACTTTAAGAAAGTTACAGTTTTTAATCTATATCAAATACAATAAATAATATATCGCCTCGAACTTTCCGGTGTTTATTCAGTTAACTGAAAGAAAACAATAAAACTACTTTCAAGAGCAAACAATGACGAGGCTTAGATTCTAAATTGTGCCACAAACGTCATTTTAGTATCGAAATGCTTAAACAAAGTATTTTAAAAAATTTAAATTATGAAAATTCATAATTTTTGTGTTTCATTAACGTTTGTGAAACATTTTCGGAAACCATGATTGAAAGAAAAAAAAACAACTTAAATCACGTACATTCCTAAGAAGCTCCCAACATGCGTAGCGTAGTGAAACAGATAAAATTGGGAAGATTACTTAAGAGATTCAATGTCTCATTCTTTAGTAAGTGAAGAACATAACAAAGCCATGAACCGGAAAAGCTCCGCTTAACACGTAAAAGTATTGTCAATAAGATCTCTCAGACACGCCACTATACCTGTAAGAATAATAACAGCACGTTCATTAGAACAAACATACAAAGGAAGTTCAATGATGCTGTCGATAGCATAAAAAATAAGAAGAAGAATGCTCAGAATGCCTTCAACAGTGGAGGAAAAGTGGATCAAACCGAGATCGTTTACAGTTATATAAAAAAATAATCAATTATATTGGACTTTAGCGATCAAACAAATGTTTCACTTAGACAAGCTAAGCATCGAATGATTTCGATAATAAGCGGTTTAGCTTAAAGTATGTATTACACCAAGCTTTGCTAGTCAGAATAACAAAACACCAAACAACACCAGCAAGAAAAGTGTCTCATCAAAATACACCAGTCATAATATCACACCAAGTACCACCAATCACCAGTCATGAGAATGTTGCATAAACATCCACCCGTTATAATAATGTTACGCCAATTACTACCATTCACCATTCAAGACAGTGTTATATCAAAATCCACCAGTCATAATGTCACGCCAAGTACCATCCATTATCAGTCAAGAGAGTATAGCATGAAAATCCACCGTTCAAATAAAGTTCAACATGATAAACGTCATACGGATCACCATAGAGACGTGCAGTAGAAATTGAAGCATAACTCTCGAACTAATTAGAAGTGTAAATTATATTCTAAAGAAATGGAACCCACACTCACGAGTAACGTGTAGGCGGAGCTAACTTTGTTAATATCCGGGCTCAGTTTGTGTGTAAACAGAGCTCTATTTTATACGTCATTTGTGTTATCACCAACCTCTGGATAAGATCTTAAAATACTTTGAATGAATGATTACGTCACACTCACCTAGGAAGTGTTCTAGTACACTTCATCTAGTGGTGAATCTTATATTTACATATGATTTTACACGAATTAACAATTTTTTTGTGTGGACCCGATATTTCCTTGCTAACAAGAAAGGACAGGTAAATTTAAAAACTACGTTTGATGTTTGTAATATAGGATTACGGTTCTTACATCTAAACTCTTTTTCCGGCAGCAGTTAGTTGTAAATAACATCTCAAACTGTATTTCACAAAAACGTAAGGAGTACCTATATATATATATTCTTTAACGGTTTTGTTGTTTTGGTAAATACTTTGTAAAATATTTATCCATAAATGGCACAGTTATAAATAAAAAATGTTCAGGAGCATCATATATTGATGGTTTATTGAAATTCTGTTTGTTCGAATAAGCACAAACTTGTTTGTGAATAACATAAATATCACATAAAAAATATATCATTAAATTCTTTATACGTCATAAGTACTTGATATTTTATACGCATGACGATATGAGTTTTTAAACGTTTTCCTAAAAAGAAAATTGTCAGTAAGCTTGCAAAGTTTATCAGTAAATCTTTGTTTATGGCACACTTTACACTGGAGTAATCATCACTGTTATTAACCATTTTTTCCAACAACGACAACAACAAAAGTTTATGATGATGCTGATTTGCTAGATGAGTGTGATGTAGTTGTCCATTCGAATTATGTTAAGATCTTATCGGGGACCTCAATACAAATAAAGACAAACAAAATGAGCTCCGCCTACACGTTACTCTCGGTTGTACAAAAGTTCAGTTCGTGATATTCTAAAAGCTATTCATACAAATGACAGTGGACATCAAATTAATATATTCTATTCACACTCTGGACCACATGACCTTAAATGACCTTACGACAAACTCAACTACGGGTCTAAATGTTCTAGAACGTGCTTACCTAGGTAATATAAACCTGTTGTGCAATATGAAAAACGACTCAACTCAACTCAGTCGGGTAAATATTAAAAAATGCAATGGTCTATTTAAAACTTTCAAAAGTTAAGTTTTGTTTCAAAAACTCGCACATAGGTAAGCATAAAGGGCTATTATGGTACAACCATCCTTAATTTTGAACTAGTAGACTAAGGGAAAGCATATGGTCAACAGCATTCACTGATAAACCTCGGATTACCACTGTCTGATCAAAAAATTGGTTTTGGCTATCATTCTTATAGTGTTTTCATGGTCCCAAAGTGCAGAGCGAGTTTTTGTGGCAATGAACGCGAAACATAAATCTTTGGATTCACAGTCCGAATGTACGGATCACCAGGCCAAATATAAGAAGATAAAATACTTATTTTATGGCACATCAAAAGTGTCAAACATATCCTTTCTTTCAGAAGGCCCGAAATGGCCAGGTGGTTAGGGCGCTCGACTCGTAATTTGAGGGTTGTGGGTTTGAATCCCCGTTACACCAAACATGCTTGCTCTTTCAGCCGTGAGGACGTTATAATGTAACGGTCAATCTCACCATTCGTTCGTAAAAGAGTAGCCCAAGAGTTGGCGGTGGGCGGTGGTTACTAGATGCCTTCCCTCTATTCTTACACTGCTAAATTAGGGACGGCTAATGCATATATCCCTCGTGTAGCTTTGCACAAAATTAAAAAAAAAAGCAAACAATTCTTTCAGAATTTCCACAATTTGAAAAACTGAATATACGAACCCATTCTGTTTTTCAAATTGAAAATACAAATGAATATAAACATGAAAGTTAAACAAGCCCAGTTATTATATTCAACATAATTATAACAGTCGATAATTTCATGCACCTTCAGCTCTAAGGTGAATGAGAAAATTAAGAGGTTGTCACTCGTCCCTCTTATAAATTAAAGCATAAGAGCACGAGTTAACCTTAAAATTGTGCTGCATCCTTTCTCATACAACACATAATTGATGTATTTCAGCTTGTAAAAAAGCAAAAATCTCGCCTGTTATGATTGGTGAACAAACATGTGATGTGACAGCGCCACAGTCTTCTCTGCAAAAAATCAATAATTACACAGACTCTAAGTACCTGGCCTAGTATCTTTTATGTGTGTTATTACATTGGAGAGCAGAAACTGTAGAACAAGGCAGTCAAACCTAAACCCAAACAAAATGTGACACTGACTGCTTACTTACCTAACCGTTTAACATAGGTATTTAGTATCACTTTTAAACAGATTGGATAAAACGTGTATATTTTTAATTGCAATATATCAATAAATTGAATAAAGCGTGTATATTTGTAATTGCAATATATCAGTAGACTGAATCAAGCGTGGATATTTTTAATTGCAATATATCAGTAAATTGAATAAAACGTGTATATCATTAATTGCAATACATCAGTAGATAAAATAAAACGTGTATATTTTTTATTGTGATGTATTAATTGAAAATAAATACATGCTGTAGAATGAATTTTATCCATTTAGATAATAATATTTTCCATTGAATAGGAAGAAATATAAAAATAGGCTCTACCTTAAGCAGGGATAAACATTACACATAGTTGTCTTCAAGAAAAGAATAAATTAGAATTGAAGTATTTTTTCTATAACAGCTGTTGTTTTGAATTAAGCACAAAGCTACAACTGGGCTGTCTGTGCTCTGCCCACCCCGGGTATCGAAACCCGGGCTTTAGCGTTGTAAATCCGCAGACTAACCACTGAGCCACTGGGGTCTTTTCTATAACCCGCACAAAACCTTAGAAAATGTCATTTGTGGGGTTTGTTTGAAGATAAGCACAAAGCTACCCAAAGGGCTATCTGCGTTCTGTACACAGCGGGTAATCGAACCCTGGGCTTTTACGTTGCAAGCCCATAGACATACAATAAGAGGAATCCTAGAACGTAAAACAAAATTCCTTGAGCAGATAGGACATTCATTGTTACGTACTTTTAGACATGAAAAATATATATATAAGCGTTATTAGCATTAAAAATAAAGAACCTGGATGTAAGTTTTCAACATAAAATTTTAGAAATATATTTTTAAGAAACTTTAAATGTAGGATCAACGTTAGTTAGAGAATCTTAATCGATGTATTTCAAGCAGGAAAAATCTTAAAGTGCGTGTGCGTTTCAAGTAAAAGAATCTCTAAAGACCTATTTTCGAGCGGAAAGAACTTGAAAATTGCAGTATTTCTATACATGAACGTAAATCGTATCTTATCCTTAAATCAGCATTAACGCAAGCAAAATTGCATAAGGACTAGGAAGTTTGAAAATCGTCTCTTCACGATTTTTTAAAATAAAATATTGAGCAGAATATATTACAAATACTAAGTTTTAAAGTGTTCAATAAACTTCTAAATTGAATTTTATGCAATGTAAAACTTTCCTTTTACGATTCAGCAACTAGATCTCGCAAATTCCAAACAAATTTACTGAAACACGAAAGAACAGTTCGCGTCAATATGACTTTTAGAGTTCTAGTTGGAAGACATTTGTTGTTTACGTATTCTATAACGAATTAACTGTTACCTAATTAATCGCTTGATGTCTTCTAGACCTCTATAAAAATTATTTTCTAAAAACGTCTGCTATGTGTATTAAAATGTTAAGTAAGATAAAATACTGATTGACGTTTCGACCTTCTTAGGTTCTTTTCAGGTTAACAAATAGAGTTTGTAACTGACCGATGCTGGGCACATACACTGCTGGCTAATTTCATAGTGTTCACATTTTCCGTATTAAATGCTAAAAACGTTTTTATTTTTATTTTCCCTTTTCTTATCTTCATCTTTCGAAGCTATACTCAATTAAGCGGTTGAGTCTAAAACACAAAATGCATATTTTTCTTCATGTTCATAGGCCTTAAGATTTTGGCCACCAGTGTATCTTATGGACGAGAGTATAAACTGTACGAGATTGTAGGGGGCGATGCAGTTAGATGTTAGGTTATTAATTAGCATAAGTATATAGGTGTTCCTTTGTACTGGTTCAATTTTAGTTCTTGTATGAGTATGGCTTCTTTGATTTTGCGTTTGTTTATATTTGTTTCCTTATTTAGTATGTTGGTGTTTTCTACGGTTATGTTGTGCTTATTTGATTTCCAGTGTTCAAAAACGTGTAAAGATGTGTCTTCTGTGTTCTTTGAATCTGATTTTCAAAGCAAAACCAAAATGGGCTATCTGATGCGTTCACTAACATTTTTTTTTGTCATAACGTAAAAATACATTACAATATTCCATATCAAAGTATTTTATTAATATAGCGTTCCCTGGTATTATGGTTTATAACCAGTTGGCAAAAAATTGCGTTCCTTGCCATGGATGTACTATAAGAGTTGGGACAAATTTCTATTGGTCACCTGCCTTCGCTCTAACCTAGTCTCCCGCTGGTACAGTGGTAAGTCTACGGATTTACGACGCTAAACTCAGGAGTTCGATTCCCCTCGGTGGACTCAGCAAATAGACTGATGTGGCTGTACTATAAGAAAACGCACACACCCTCGAGCCTATTAGCTCAGAATGAGGGACGGTTAATGCGCAGGGAATCATTACGTACCTTTGCGCAAAAATTAAAAAAAAACAAAACAGGCATTTGTTTGAGTATAAGTGGTTTAGTTCAGTATGTGGAACTTTTAAACATTTGAAATGTTTATGTTCTTACGCAGAATACAAATCAACTAATCACGCTACACAAAAGATGCGATGGAGGCGAAAAGCAATTACGTTTACAACATATTTTGTTTTTACAAGTATCAACAGGTGTTTAAAATCGATATAAAATTTTAGTATCAAAAATTCAATATGCAACAATACGTAAATATTTAACTCGTAGGCCCGGCATGGCCAAGTGTGTTAAGGCGTTCGACTCGTAATCCGAGGGTTGCGGGTTCGAATCCCTGTCGCACCATACATGCTTGCCCTCCCAGACGTGGGGGCGTTATAATGTTACGGTCAATCCCACTATTCGTTGGTAAAAGAGTAGCCCAAGAGTTGGCAATGGGTGGTGATGACTAGCTGCCTCCCTCTAGTCTTACACTGCTAAATTAGGGACGGCTAACGCAGATAGCCGTCGAGTAGCTTTGTGCGAAATTCAAAAAAATAAAAATTTAAGTAGTAAGAAAGTAATAAAAATCACACATCAGATACTGCATGTAACAGTTCAAAAAATAACTAGCTTGTATAATATTTTAGCTACCACATAGCACAAACCACAGTCTTGAAATAAAGTCAGTCACACACACCCCAAAACTGTGAATGTGTGATTAGATATTTAAGATGTTTATACAATGATGTTTCACATAGCCTTATCTCAGCTGTCTCTATGAAGTGATTCACATTGTCTTAGGTACTCCATAATTAGTCCGTAAACACAACATTTCGATGTTTCACTTACGTAAACAGACAACGGGCAGATAGAAACTGGCCAGTTTTTGCGAACTGCATAATGGCTAAAAGTGTCTCAAAGTGTTGTCAGTAACATGTCAAGCCACTTCGAAATCAATAGTAGAGTACCTCACACCTGATAAAAATTTATTTTGTTTTTGTTTTTGAATTTCGTACAAAGCTACACGTGGGCTAGCCGTCCCTAATTTAGCAGTGTAAGACTAGAGGGAAGGCAACTAGTCATCACCACCCACCGCCAACTCTTGGGCTACTTTTTACTAACGAATAGTGGAATTAGCCGTCGCATTATAATGCTTCACAGCTGAAAGGGCGAGCATGTTTGGTGTAACGGGGATTAGAACCCATGACCCTCGAATTGCGAGTCGAGTGCATTAACCACTTGGTCATGCCGGGCCCCTGATAAAAGCTGACCATTAACTCAACACAACACAATACGACGACTTCTTTTTGCCCATTCACAGGATGATCTCCTGTTCCAAGACTGAATCAGACATTTACGGCTGCAGCTGAACACTGCACGATGGTTAAAAACAGACTTTTCAAGACTCTCAATAAAGTGCCCAAAACTGCTCACCTAAACGATACTAAGGGTATATCGAGTAGATATGTATATATCAACTCAATGCATTTCTAATTAGTTAAGAGAAACATTTTCAAAATGTGGAGCGATATTCCTGAATTTACTTTTCTTGTGGATGTGTAACATTTCATCTTCTTGCCAGGGTATAAACTCAACTAATTTGTACTTGGTATGAAACAAGATTTATCGCCTTTTCGTACTGGAACATAACAAATATATAATGTTAAAAACATTAAAGCGATATTCTCTGACTATTTCTGGTGCCGTATACTGACGGAATTCGCCCTAACATCTGTGTAATGGATGATAATCACCCTCCCTAACCCTCAAAGATGGCTTGTAAACAATTCGTTTAGAACATGGTTGAAGATATTTCATTTCCTTGTCAAAATGCAAATTTTTAACCACACAAGATGGTGGTTTGGGAACAATAACCCGTATTGAGTTGAAATGCAATTATCGAAACTTCATTTGCCAACGTAGAATGAATGACCAGTCACATACATTTCAGATCAAATAATGAATCACCAGACTCCAAATTTTCATAACTGAGATTATTTAATGGCAGTAGTTTCGTTTTGACATAGCTGTAATTAGTTGCCATCTATTTTGAACGAAACAGAAAACATTCGTTAAAAAAAGAGAGGAAGAGGGAAACCTATTAGCAAGCAATTAGAAAATAATCCATTCTCAGCCTCAACAACCAAGAACTCTATACATAGCAGAGTCCAAGCTTCATGCATTTTACTAAGCAAGTTTTTGTTACGATATATATACCGATATATATATATAATCTTCCCGAATTTTAATCATCAAAGTTAATAGGATGTAAGCAATTATAGCGGGAGATGCTAGCCCTCGTTGTAACTACGTATGTAATGATTAAATAGAGAAAATACTACAAACAGCGACAGGCTTTGTTAATGAACTCTGCTGTAGCTGATAACATGATTTGAACTTGATTTGTGGAACTTAGAAGGAAATAGAAATCATGTTCAAAATTAAAATCAAGCGAAAGTGCAAAAAGTAACTGTGTCACGAGCAACTATCAGAAGAGTTCTGTGATCAGACAGTATTTATAAACCTTAGATCACACTTGGCAATTAAACCAGTTTTCGTTCAGCACAATTTAACAACACACACTTAATATTTTTATTGGGATTCGTGACGTTCGAGTTTCTTTTTGTTTTGATTTGGGTAAATCAATTAAAGTATTATTGTTTAAGCGCGTGTTTTAGCGCCTATTGAAACAAGCTGCTTTTCATGAAGAGTAAAAGTATGTTACCATAAATTCAAGCATATATTTTGAGAAATTAAATGTCTATATATTTAGATAATGTACTAACTCTATCACAACACTTACTACAAATTTTCAACCTTTTATGAAGAGTAAAGACTTTTTTTTTCAGAATGTCAACAATTATTTCAAAATTTTGTTTTGTACAGGGAGAACCGTTTACACAAAACGGACAAAATTTTAGTCTTATTCATCTGCAACATTAAAAAACAAATACCTTTATCGTTTTGAATCAAAGTGTTTGGTTAATATGTGAGCTATCTGTGCTCTTCTCACCACGGATAAAGAAAACCAGTTTCTAGCGTTGTAAGTCTGCAGACATATCGCTGTTTCGCTGGAAAGAGACTCATTATTTTATATATAAAAATAAATGAAAACAAGTTCATTAAAGCAGAGAGCTCAGACTTCTAAAAACTGTGTTTTGATCTCGTAGTTGACACAGCACAGATAGTCCATTGTGCAGCTTTGTAGTAAAGAACTATCAAACATTAAATCGGTTGAAATATATAAAGAAAAAACGAAATGTTTGCGCAAGTTAAAATAAATCAAAGAATAGTATTTTTTTTCAAAATAGCTGTTTCATCATCGTAGGATACCTACTTTAAAAATTACCTTTACTAACTGTTGCTCTCGAAAATCTATACAATGTAAAAAGACTCTTCAAGTGATTCCTTTATTTGATGAAACTGAATATTGGTTACAGTATCCCACTCCCAAATGGTACAGCGGCATATCTGCAGATTTATAACGCTAGAAATCGGGTTTCGATACCCTTGATGGGCAGAACACAGATAGTCGATTATATGGTTTTGTACTTAAGCTACAAACAAGTTATAGTATCTTATTAACAGTAAATAAAAAATCTAAAATCATATCTATTTGTCGTCTCCAAGATGTACAATGTAATGTGTACGTCAAAGACATCTCATTCCTTCCTTCAGTTGAGCTTATAAGGTAAATATAAGTAACAAAAGAGTGCCCCAATCCCAGTTCTATGGAGTGTAAAGAAAAGATGACATTAAGTTAAAGGGTATTTGCTTATGTAGGACATTGTAGCATTGGTACAGGTGTATCCTGGACAAATCCCGTCTGCATCTCGAGCAAATATATCTTTCAGTCTAAGTGTATTAATTAAAGCAATTATATATATAACAACTGTCTAATTGCAACCGAAATATTAAATAAAACACTTTGTAGCACTATCGTTATTATACCAATGGGGCCTGGCATGGCCTAGCGCGTTAAGGTGTGCGCTTCGTAATCTCAGGGTCGCGGGTTCGCGCCCGAGTCGCGCCGAACATGCTCGCCCTCCCAGCCGTGGGGGCGTTATAATGTGACGGTCAATCCCACTTTTCGTTGGTAAAAGAGTAGCCCAAGAGTTGGCGGTGGGTGGTGATGACTAGCTGCCTTCCCTCTAGTCTTACACTGCTAAATTAGGGACAGCTAGCACAGATAGCCCTCGAGTAGCTTTGTGCGAAATTCCAAAACAAACAAAATATTATACCAATAATGAGTTTAGGTTTACTGATAAGAACTTATTCTTAAAAAAAAAAAAAAAGTTGTTCCTCCCTGCATCTGTGGGTGGAACGAATGTTTGCGCTTTAAAACGAAAGAGAAAAAAAAATTCTTAAAGGTTAAAGGTCAAACATTAATAGAGGTTCTACGAGATCCATACCTATCAGCTGATTTCCTCCAATCATATCTTCTTCGTTGATATGTGTCGTGGCAATGCCAGAGGAAGACGGCTGGAGGAAGTGAGAACTGTTTTTCTGTTTCTCGTCACGGAGTTTTGTAAAGTAGTTCACGGCAAAGTCCGTGATGTCTGTCGGTTTCTTTATAAGTACGTCTACAGTGAATTCGAGAAGAAGGTTCGTTAGTTCCGGAGGAATTTCAACCCTTGATCGACTCATGACTAGAATATTTTGGTTAATGGAAATATACAGTTATAGTATCGGTATGTGTCTCAATTATATTTATGCTCGGTGTCTAGAATGAACTGTATATTAACTTCCACGGGTTGCACAACGCATGAGTTTGAAAAGAAAGGTGCTTCAATTCGGCATTACCTACGCGTGACCATGCCAACTACAACAACACCATCAGGCGTAGAATCAGGAGAGCGTTGAGTGACTAAAATAAATGCCTGTTCAGTACAAAGAAGTTGTTCAACACGACAACGCCACCACACGGCGTGTATTGATTTTTCAAACAGTAACAATATTTGTTAAACACAAGTTAATCTGTTTGGTCTTCTTGTTATTTAGTAGTTTTTACTTATTATATGAGTGAAAAATATTTTAAATTTACTGATCCAGTGCAATATTTCTTCTATTAGATTTTACTTTATGTTTGAAGACATTTTTTGACTGAATGTCGTAAGACGTTTTAAGTTCGTTACAAAAAACTTCTCACAGTACTACAAATCACCCAGAATTTTTTTTTAATTATTCACCCTAAACGGGGGTTATGGCCTATGCATTACTTCAGTCCTTTGCTGGTACAGCAATAATTCTACGGATTTACAATGTGCAAATCGGGGGTTTGAATCCCCTCGATGGACTCAGCAGATAGACTGATGTGGCTTTGCTATACAAAAGTGCACCAAAATGCATTACTTCTACACGTAACATTTTATAACTTATGTAAAACTTAGAACTTTATTAATTCAAAAAGTAATTGTTTCTGAACGCTATGCCTGAACTAGTTTGTTGATTGGTTTCATTGTTCGAGTGTAAAGTCACACAGTGGAGAACTGCTCTCTTCCTGCCGAGAAGAACCGAACCCATGATTTAAACGTTAATTTACTTTTGACCCACGAGGGACGAAAGTGCACGACTCACAGATAAAATAATTTTATGTTAATGTTTGGTTTGTTTTAAATTTCACGCAAAGCTACTTGAAGGCTATCTGCGCTAGCCGTCTCTAATTTAGTAGTGTAAGACTAGAGGGAAGACAGCTAGTCATCACTACCTACCACCAACTCTTGAGCTACTATTTTACCAGCAAATAGGGGGATTGATCGTCACATTATAACGCCCCCACGGCCGAAAAGGCGAGCATGTTTGGTGTAACAGGGATTCGAACCCGCGACCCTTGGATTACGAGTAGAGTGTTTTAACTACCTGGCCATCTATACTAATATAGATGTCTTTTGTATTTGTAAATTTATATTTACAAATTTAAAAAATAAGTAAAATTTTTACATTGCTGATTTCTTCATACGTTCCCATACTGTTCTAGTCCTCGGACGGTAAAATTTACAAAGCATTGTTAACCTCCATGTAACAATTATTCGCAAACTTTATACGACATATATATTAGATATATGACAATACCACATTAATAGGTAGACACGTGTTCTTTTTCCTTTTTAGTTATTACTGAAGACAACCAAACCAATTTTAGAACTTTGACACAAACAAAGAATCATTACGGTTATAAAGTTCATTGGTGGCTCAATAAATAATTTGAGAGTTTATTGTTTGTTTGTTTGATTTTGAATTTCGCACAAAGCTACTCGAGGGCTATCTATGCTAGCCATCCCTAATTTAGCAGTGTAAGACTAGAGGGGAGGCAGCTAGTCATCATCACCCACCGCCAACTCTTGGGCTTCTCTTTTACCAACGAATAATGGGATTGACCGTCACATTATAACGCCCCCACGGCTAAAAGGGCGAGCATGTTTTGCGCGACAGGGATGCGAACCCGCGACCCTCAGATTACGAGTCGCACGCCTTAACACGCTTGGCCATGCCGGGCCCTTCAGAGTTTATAATTCCGAAAATTGATTTTCGATCCTCTTAGTAAAAACAGTACAGGTAGTCCATTATTTACCATTGAACCTAATAAACAAACCAAACAAGCATCCCTTTAACTATTTTGTTCGTTTGATAGATAGAACTTTCTAGAATTTATTAGTTTTTTTATATCGTTTTGTGCATCACGTCGGTTTGAATGCTCGCTGACAATCACCAGCTGCAGGTGACATAATATTAACTATGTTTAACGAGTCCAAGCTAATAGTAACTAAAATAGATATTTCAGAATCAAGTGTAAAAGAAAACCAAAAAGTAACACTACTCATTCCGTTTATATTAAATCATTACAATCATTCCTCAATTTGTGGGAATATCTTCTTATGTTAGTATAACTATTCCCTTTAGATATAGGCAAATAAAATTTGATTTTAACAAATATATGTAATCATGGAAAACGGTAATAATACGTTATGGAATGACATGTTCTCTTTGAACGTCGTACCAGTAATTATAAATAATATAGTAAAAAAGTCACTTAAATATATCTTTTTAAAGTAGTATACCTTACAATCAGGTTAATACCAGTAATCACGATTTTTACATGGTTTTTTTGCAAAATATAAAAGAATAAAACTTAAGTTCTCGCTCTGTAAGAATTATATAAATTACTTACTATACAAAATTTCCAACATCATTATGGTTTGTTTGTTTCTTTGGTTCTTTTTTTTAATTTCGCGCAAAGCTCACAAGAGCTAACTACACTAGTCGGTCATAATTTAGCAGCATAAGACTAGAGGGAAGGTAGTTAGTCATCACTACCCACCGCCAACTCTTGGGTTAGTCTTTTACCAGTGAATAGTGGGATTGACCGTCACATTATAATGTCCCCACGGTTGAAAGAGCGAGATTGTTTGTTGTCACTGGGATTCAAACCTGCGACCCTCAGATTGTGAGTCGAGCACCCGAATCACCTGGCCATGGGGCCCCATTATTATGGAAATATCAGGAAATGTGATTGTTTAATTAAACCAATGCTTTTGGGTGAGTGGAGTGCGCATGCTTAGATAAAATGTGTAGTTAATTCCATGATGACTTTTCTAAGCATAAGCTCGGTATGGTACAGTTGTTGGTATGCTGACTTATCAAACTTAGTGTCGCATCCCAAGGTCATGTTTTGCACGTGGATGTGTAACATTCGATTAGAGCAATCGGAGATTTGGCGATAGGTTCTGCTGCTTTCCGTATCAGATCAGGGAAAACTAGCGCAAAAATCAATTCTCTAACTTTGTGTGAATATCCAAAATTAACATTTTTCTGTGGGATTGTTTATACGATTTCTCACAAATACTGTTTTTATCTTAGAGTTTTTAAAATAACTTTTATAGCTTCTAAAACTTCCTAAGTGTATCTCAGAAGTTGTTTCTTTTCAGTAAAATTTATACTTTATATGTTATTATTCTTAACCTATCTGTATACTGACTTGCTTGATTTGACCGACCTCGTAACTACCATAAATAATATAAATAAATCTAAATTAGCCTTTTTTCTTTCTTTCTTGAATTACTGCAAGTATACCCAGCATGGCCAGGTGGTTCGGTCGTGGATTCAAGTCCCTCATCAACCCCCAAACGTGCTTACCTTTTCAGTCGTGTGGGAGTTATAAGTAACAGTCAATTCTACTATTAGGCAATAAAAAAGTAGCCTTACCTCTAGTCTTGCACTATTAAATTAGGGACGACTAGCTCAGATATCTCTCGTGTAGCTTTACAAAAAAATCAAAACAAACAATATTGCATGCAAAATCTGTTTAAAGGTGTAGTGACTTTACTATTTAATGACTGGTACTTCATACTTTCTATCTTATGTTTACGTAGAGGTAGATCTATCGACTATACACCCCTCTCATTAATAATATTTATAAATCGCTTATTTCTCATATTACTGGAGTATATAGTGAAACAATGAATAAACCATTTATATCTTAGACATGAGAAAATGTCGATTAGACGGCTAAAAACATCTTAAACAGGCTTTTTTTTATAACAGTAATGACAAAGTAGATAAGACAGCCTTTTATTTTTCATCTATAAATCTATAATTTCCGGCAGTCACTTAATATTCATGATAAGTAGCAGAAGCAATATTCTGCAGCATCCGCTAAAGGCAAGTTTAGAAAGAAAGTCTTATTTTAAAGAAAAACAAACAACATAGGATGTTAAAATTAACGTACGATATGTTTGGTTAGTTAGCACTTTAGTGTGCTTTCAAAGCACTAAAAAACAAGGATCTTTCGCTCTCATGATTAAATAATCACCAGAAAAAGCATAGAAAAACTACAACTAACATGCGCTTAAAGGTAGCCTCAGTTACAATGCAGACACGAATGTCTACATGAAATAAGTTGAAAATTGTCAAACGATTACAATGCGAGTTTCCCTCCATCCAGCTTATTTGGACCCGGCATGGCCAGGTGATTATGGTACTCGACTCGCAAACTGAGAGAGGTAAGCGGGTTAAAACCCCTGATATCTCAAACATGCTCACTCTTTCAGCCGTGGGGATATTATAATGTTACGGCCAATCTCACTATTCGTTGATAAAAGAGTAGCCCAAGAGTTGGCAGCGAATGGTGATGACTAGCTGCCTTACCTCTAGTCTTACACTACTAAATTAGGGACGGCTAGAGAGAATGTGGTATTCGAAGCAAGAGAAGAGAATAAATATGTCCTCGGTGTGAACAGCCATAAGTTCTCTAAGTTACGGCTCTAAACTCAAGGGTTCGATCCCCGCGATAATCTCGATAGATAAATCAATGTAGCTTTGCTCTAAAACGAACAAACAAAAGAGACTTAACACAGTATCATCTTAAGGCTCTTTTGGACTAAACTGTGACCTTAAAATACATAAGACATTCAACTTCTCCATAAATATAGTTATTCATAACCATGGAAAAAAACAACCTACAAGCAGTTCTGGGGTAATTAAGATTTTTCTTTTGACACATTATATGCAATTTCGTGCATTGTGCAAGTCAAAAAACTATTGATAACAAAATAAACCCTGTACCGTTTATATATGTAACAGTGTCTCTAGGTTCAGAGCTTTCTATTATATGCATTGTTTTGTTTGTTTTTTACCTTTGACCCTTGTAAATAAAACACAAGTCGTACATACGTCTACTTTAGTCTGTTTAAATCGTTGCAAGGTGTCTTTATGAAAAGTCTCATATTAGGTGATTAAAATATAGAAGCCTAAAAGGACAAAAGTCGATAATTTCGGTAAAAATATTTTGACGTCTGACTTCTTTGAGGATGTAACTCTTAAACCCACGTGCTTTATTATATAGTGATTGTCGTTTGGATTAATGTAAATATAAGGAAATTCCAGGATAAAATATAAATATATAATGTTTGATCTCTGACACCTATGAGAAAAACGTACTTAAATAACAAGTTTTATTCGGTCAAACTGAACCAAGATGTTTGCTCTCCAGTTCCAAGGAGAGTCGCTCATCTGTACTTATGTGTATGAAGACGAAATTATTATAAAAAATAAAATACGTTTTTCTTCCTGTGGTGATGAGATGTATGTTTGTGTGTTTTGTTTTAGCAAAGCCACATCAGGCTATCTACTGAGCCCCCCGACGGGAATCGCACCCCTGATTTTAGAGTTGTAAATCCGTAGACTTACCGCTGTACTAGCGGGGGGGTGAGGGGGTGAGAGAAGACAATTAATTACATACACCCGAAATGTGGTAAAAATTAATTTACCAAAGACTTGACTTGATCTTTCTTAATGGAAATGATATAATAGTATTATATACCCATTGGACTTATATTCCACTGAAATCAGACCTAATGTGGTCAAATGATTAATGTGCTTGAAATGTGAACCTCATAATTCGCGATTTTCCACCCTTGACTACTAAAACGTGACACTAACACTAGGATTTAGGTGAACTGTAAAAGTGACGGTCAAATCCCACTAGTTGACCATTCAAGATTACCCCGAAAGTTAGCTGTTGGTGCTGTCGAGTTACTATCTTCCTTCTAGTCTATCAGCTCAAAAGTAAGAACTTCGCGCTATACGCAGATAATCCTTGTGTAATTTGTGTAATTCTGATAAAATAAATGGGTAGATCATTTTGAAAACATTCATCAATTTTATACAACGCTAATACCTGAAATCAAACCGTACTCTACTGACCACGAAACGGTTAAGATTAGACTTACCCGATATTCAGATAAGGGACTTAAGTTAATTCTACGCTGTATATGTGCTAATTTTCTTAGATTTTTGTGATAACTCGACTCAGTTTTTTCTAGATACTTTCAACACTGATGTTCACCACGCGCAGCCTAATTTCTAATCAACTGCTAGACCACAAACCGATTTATTTGCATTGAATTTGGAACTTAAAACTAATTTAATTTTTTTTATGTCATGCCAATAGCTTGAAACTTTTCCTTTTCATCACGCCAACAGCATATGCCGAGAGTATTAAATTATTTATAAACTTTGAATGTTGATTCGAGTCTTATACAGAAATAGATTTTTTAAGCGATGAATACGTAGTTGTGAATCCAGAGTAAAAAGAAGTTCAGTTAATGGATCTTCTACACGCTTCTCTGAAATGAAGCAGATGTGATTAGAACTGATTCATATGTTACACGTGGTCTTAAAGGCTTATACAGCTAAATTTTCTGTAATCAAGTTTATATGAATTTCTTTTAAAATACTTGTGGTCTGTTCAATCACAGATGTTTTCTAAAAATAAGCGTACGACAGCTGTAAGTTCTCATTATTATGGTTCTCTAGAATTTTACATAATATTTATGCTATTCCAGGACCTTGAATACAAGCATAACAAGGTCAAAACATTTATATAGCAACAGGATAAAGAGAATTTTAAACTTGTTAAATATCAGTCAAATAAAGAGAGACTGAATTCGTGTCTGAATTGTAAACAGAATCGTTTTATTAACAAAGACAAATAGATGAAGCAAAAATAGCACGCATACATTGCAAGAACATCGGAGCTACATCGGATAAACGGGAGATTCGATCAGGATGTGAAATTATGGCGCTTACTAACTGGCATTATGTATGTGATTTTCATTTAACTGTCAAACAAATGTTGGATTGGACCCTTATTTAAAACTTTTAAAATAGATTAATTTACAGAAACTTCCGATCAGAGCGATAGACTTATTAGGCTAAAACTAAAAATTAGCCTATTAATGAGTATGGTTAATTAAACATATTATTATTAAGTACTTGCTAAGAATGTTTAGAATCAATTGCGTTGTACAGTCGCATAACCTCTCCGTTCAACCGTAATCCCAATATCACACGCGATTTGTCAACTTATGAAGCTTTATGTGAGTCCTACATCCGTATACTAAATTATAATAAAAATAATCTTTAAAATACAAATACGACAAGAAAAATGTATGTAGGTATTGAACATTCGAACTGATATTTCTATTGTATGTAACTTTAAAGAAGGAAAAGATGGTACCTTACTTGTGTAACACACAAAACCTCGTTTTTAGCATCAGGCATTATGGTCGTTTAACGACGTAACATATCATTTATACACAATATTTCCTAACAAAGTCTCGTTACCAACAAAATCCCATAGTTCCAATGTGTCACTGTAAGCATTAACCAGTTTTATTAAACGTAATGTGGTAGTTTTTACACGTTTAAAAGCAAATATGGACTTAAAGAAGAGTCATCTTCTCCCCCCAGGACAGCGATAAGTTTCTGGACTTACAACGCTAAAATCGGACGTTTGATTCCCAGTGGTAGAACTAAAGAAGGTTATCAGTCGTGTAGCTTAAAGCGATGAAACATGTAAAAAAAAATCAAAAGGTAATATTCAAATGTATAAAACTATAATTCAGAAAAGATGCAAACTTGTGAATTAATTTGTTATATCTTTTATCATAACTGCCTCCTCTAAGGCTCAGCGATAGGCTTAAGAAATTATTCCGCCTAAATACAGGGCTCTGTCCCTCTGGTTGACAAAGCACAAATAGCCCACTGTGTAGCACTACGCTTAAACAAACAGAAAAATATCTCAGTTGTTTTACCTAAATATCCTCTTTTTTTCACGAACAATTGTTTGTTTGTTTGTTTTGAATTTCGCACAAAGCCACTCGAGGGCTATCTGTGCTAGCCGTCCCTAATTTAGCAGTGTAAGACTAGAGGGAAGGCAGCTAGTCATCACCACCCACCGCCAACTCTTGGGCTACTCTTTTACCACCGAATAGTGGGATTGACCATCACATTATAACGCCCCCACGGCTGAAAGGGCGAACATGTTTGGCGCGACGGGGATGTTTCACGAACAAATAAATTATTATTATTTTTATCACATTAACCCTACTTTGATACAAAATCTGCCATCGGGTCTCCCTTCTTCACAGATTATGGTCCTTTGCATCATTACTGGTTACACTAAATCTCACTTATATCCCTGTCCATCATGTCTCTTCACGATATTCTCTGTCTTAACCTCACTCATATCTCTGTCCATCATGTCTCTCCACGATATTCTCTGTCTTAACCTCACTCATATCTCTGTCCATCATGCTCTCCACGATATTCTCTTAACCTCACTCTATCTTCATCATGTCTTTTCACGATATTCTCTGTTGTAACTCACTCATCTCTGTCTGTCTCCACGATATCATGTCTTAACTCCTCACGATATCATGTCTCTACGATATTCTGTCTTAACACTCATCTCTGTCCATCATGTCCACAATATTCTCTGTCTCTCCACGATATCTCTGTCTTCATGTCTCTTCACGATATTTCTGTCTTATACTCTCTGTCCATCTCACGATATGTCTGTCTTAATCTCTCTCCTGTCCATCATGTATCTATTTCTGTCTTAACTCACTCATATCTCTGTCATCATGTTCTCACATATTTCTGTCTTATCTATATCTCTATGTATTCTTAATCCTTCTTGTTTCTCACGATATTCTCACTTCTATTCTATATCCCTGTCTATCATGCTCTCTCTACGATATTCTGTCTTCTCATCATCTCTGTCTCATGTCTCATATTTCATCTTTCATATCCTGTCCATCATGCCTGTCCATCATGTTCTCTCACGATATCTTCTCTTAACTCCACTATATCCCTGTCCATCATGTCTCTCCACGATATTCTCTGTCTTAACCTCACTCATATCTCTGTCCACCATGTCTCGCCACAATATTCTCTGTATTCGACCCTTCACTGTCATTTTCAATGCTACTTTCACTACACATCTCTTTTCACTTCTCACTACCTCTCCAAACCACCCCAGTATTGCTTTTCTTACTTTTTCTGATGTCATTACTCATTATACTTTCTCTAAAAGATATTTCCAGCATCCATTTTAACATTCTGATCTTAGTTCTTTCTTAAAATCTCTCATCCTTTCTTCTTATAGCTAAAGTTTATGGTCTATAAAGCAGGACTGGTCTAAATATTGTTTTGTAGATAGGAAGAAATACCTTGTTTTCAGTGTATTCATCTTATAACAATCTATTATGTTTGTTTGTTTGTTTGTTTAATTTCGCGCAAAGTTACACAAGGGCTATCTGCGTTAGCCGTCCCTAATTTAGCAGTGTAAGACTAGAGGGAAAGTAGCTACCGTGTTTCTCCGATAATAAAACCTACCCATAAAATAAGACCTAGTGTGATTTTTGGGGATAGTTTTAATATAAGCCCTACCCTTAAAATAAGCCCTAGTTAAGAGTGGCAGGAAGTTGTAAGTAACTGAAAAAAAGAAAACAAGTAAGTAGAAAGATATTTTTAGTCTGAATTTTTTTTACAGAATTAAAGAACACATTTTCTTGATGGTAATAAAACTTCATATATCTATAAATAATGCTACAGATAATCATTTAGCTTAGAAAACAGTTCTGTATTTTCGCGCGTAAATATTATTTTCTTATAGCACCGATAGTAAAAACGGACAAACCTACTAAAACTGTGTGTATTTTTCTTATAGCAAAGCCAAATCAGGCTATCTGCTGCGTCCACTGAGGAGAATCGAACTCCTTATTTTAGCGTTGTAAATCCAAAGCCTTACCGTTGTCTCAGCAGGGAACCTCACTAAAACTATCTACCACTGTCCCTAATTTTGAACTGCCACCCGGTATAGTCCTTCATCGAATCTGAAGCTATTATTTACCAACAAGAAGTGGGACTCCCTCAGGTGTAACGGCGAGCGTTGGGTTAACCCTCTCGCAGTCCATGCATTGCAAGACAAACGGCCTAATCATTGGGCCACGTTAGGCCCAGCAGTGTGGCTTGATATCAAATGTGTCAGTTGAAAAATTTACGATTCTTACCTAAACGGTTCGATTAAGAAACAAAAACTAAGAAGTCACTTACTTCAAGCAAATAAACTAATCAAGAGACACAGACGACTCAAAAACATATCTGGTTGAAAAATCCATAAGAACCGTCTTTATTTTCAAACTAACATCTTATGTGAAGTTTTATTTTAACTCTTAATTATGTAGCAGAGTATCATGCCAAGCGATCTTGTTTTAATACAACATTTCCTATTTTTAATAGCATTTATTTATTTTTATATTTGGTCCAGCATAGCAAGGTAGTTAAGGCACTCCACTCGTAATCGGAGAGTCCCTGGTTCGAATGCTCGCCCTCTCAGCCGTAGAGGCGTTATTATGTGATGGTCAATCCCATTATTCCTTGGTAAAAGAGTAGCCCAAGAGTTGGCGGTGGGCGGTGATAACTAGCTGCCTTCCCTCTAGCCTTACACTGTTAAATTAGGGACGGCTAGCGCAGATAGCCCTCGTGTAATTTCGCGCAAAATTCAAAACAAACCGATTTTTACATTTATGATCATTGGTACTTTTGAATACCATGATCAACGGTATTGGTTCATAATAGGGATTGCCCAGGAATTCCACAAACATTCTAATAGAACATACTGGCGAAACTATCTTAAATATTTATGTACTTTTTGTGAAACAATTATTTTGAGGTTTACATAATCTCATTAAAAATCACCTAGTAACTAGGGGTTAAGGATATTCTTGAATTTGAAATACTTTATGGCTTAAATTTTAGAGGTATAATCTAATTATTGAGAGAGAGAGAGAAAAGAAAAGAAAAGAAAAGATAAAGAGAGATCAGAATTGGGAACACTAATACCAATATGTGGCATCTAGTATGAATGTGCCTCCCTGTACTATAACTCTTCTTCTTAAACCTTGGTTTTAACTATAAATGTAATAGCGATTATTGGTACAAAATTCCATTTATAATGTCACGAGCATCTACAGGTGTGTGTTGGTGTGTTTTTCTTATAGCAAAACCACAGCAGGCTACCTACTAATCCCACCGAGGGGAATCGAACTCTTGATTTTAGCGTTGTAAATCCGTAGACTTACCGCTGTGCTAGCGGAAGGAGCAGCATCTTATGATGAATAACTACTATTAACTACATTAAATAATATCCCAGAAATACGATGAAGTTATTATAATTCTCCCAAAGGATTTGCATGGGTCCTCCAGTGGGGCGGCGGATGAGTTTACGGAATTCTATTCCAACACTAAAATATGGGGTTCCACCTTCCGGTGTATATACTATGTAGCTTTGCTCTAAAACAAACAAACGAATTCGTGATGACTAGAAACTCACTTGAAGTAAAAATGTGCCCGGCAACGATCAGTTGAAACTCTCTCTGTTAATCTGAAAGTGACCTAAGAAGGTCGAAACGTTGTTCTGTTCTTTATTTTAATTACAAGCAAACAAACTGTAACATGAAATGCATGCGTTTTTATACATATTTATGCGTGTGTGAAGGGAATTCGTGTAATTTAAATCAATACGCTAACTTTAGAATTTGTAGTTTGACACATGCTACACGATAGTTTTAGCCGCAGGCTAAATAGCAAAGAGCGCTATTATTCGTATGTTCTTTTTAGTAATCCATTTACATGAGAGAAATTACTTCTTCTAAGTGGTCTGTCATGTAATCACATGTAATACAATTGGTTGCTCTCTCATATTTTGCGCCAACACTGTTGCTGAAGTACTCTGTTTCATGTTATTTTCAGGTCTAGAAAAGACTGAGCATAGCAGTAGAAAAGTAAGGTTATGAGAGCCAATCTACGTTTTAAGAGTCTAAACTTTTAGTAGACTAATATGTGAACTGTTTTTCATTTTCGGTGCTGCAACTATGTTTAGTACCGTCCACAAATTCTGTTCTTATCACCGGCTCTTACTTTCAATTTATTCAATGTCCTTTTCTATCTTCTGTGATAAACCGTTACTATTATCTGCTAAATGTCCGTGTTCAAGCCACCTACGTTATCAGCAGTAAAGTGCTACCAGGAATAAAATGAATTTAACTTGTCAATTTTATTTTTAGAGTATTGTCTCGTAACTCGCTTATACTTTACCTAACTTTACTAAACTTCCAGAAAAGTTACAATCACTCTGTTATCTGTGTTCCGAGAGACTGTTTATTTAATTTTTTCTCATTCCACAGTTATATTACCAGTGTTTAACAGCATGATGAACACCAGTTGTGCTTTATGTAAATTGTTACTCCAACCTTAATGTTTATATGCTTCTTTCATGGTTAAGGTTGTTGTTGTTTTCTTGGTGCAAAGCTAAACAATAGCTTATACTGACTCTGTCAACCGCGAGGAATCGAACATTGGGTTTTAGAAAGTACGTCCGTAAATTTAATGCTAACTGGCAGGTTAGTGCAAAGAAATAATCACATTATGTGATATTTTTTACTAACTACAAATTTTATAAAGACTAACAGCTTTTTAAGCACAAATTAAGTAAGAAAAAACAAATTTACACACAAAAACTATAAAGTGGTACATGGAAAATATTCGGCTAATTACTTTACAGTGGTCTTTCTTACTTAAAACTGGTTCAGCTTTATAACATTTCAAAGTTAAAGTTGTTGTTGTTTTCCGTTTATTTTCACATAACCGAAAATCACGTTCTATCATTCATAGCTACGTGGATTGTATCATGCTTGCGATTTCTCGCTTAAACCACGTGTATAACGTATATTGTATAGATATTACAGCACCATGTGATAACATGCCAGTTTCTAGAGGTTTAAAACTGGAGATATAATCCAACACGTCTTTATCTTCACTCGTGATCAAAGTTTCTGCTGTTTAAAATTAGTTTTATATAAAATGTAATTTGTTTTTCTTCTGATAATTATTACTACTTCAATGACTTGTTATTCTGCAAATTGTTAAGTGATAAATCGAAAACGGGAAAAATATACATCACTTGACTAACTAGGCTTAAAAAATAACATACACTCTAGAAATTATTTTGTATTTTTATCCCTATTATTTACTTCACCAATATGAAGCGCTCACTAAAGTCTGTTTACTTGCTCATTACTTTCTCTATATAATTGAACAATAAACTTCAAAGCAGTAAGGTTTTGAGAATAAAAGAAAATGAACTGTCAAGGTGCATAGAAGTGGGTCAAAATAACACAATTTGAGCACCTTTCAAAGATATAAGATTTACCTTATGGGCAAACAGTGTAATTTGGTGCCTTTAATAAGTAGTTTTAGAACTTGATTTCAACATGAGATGGGGGAATCTTAATCTGTCCAGGATAGAAAGATACATTGATCATGTGACCAGTGCTTTTCTCCGGATCCAAGGGTACCAGTGAATTTTATATGCAAAAACGGCTCGTTTGGGCTGAGAAAACACTTTACATAGAAGAGCGAACAACGTTTCGACCTTCTTCGGTCATCGTCAGGTTCACAAAGAAAGAGGTAACTGACCGGAAGCTGACCACATGTTTGAAAGGGGGTTGTGTAACTGTGTGTCGAAATGTAGAGGGCGGTATTAGATGTTTGAATATATAATTTTATTTATTATATTAATATAGGTATAAAGGCGTTCCTTTATATTGGTTTATTTTGGGTTTAAGTTGTTGTATAAGTAAGGCTTCTTTAATTTTACGTTTGTTTATGTTTGTTTCTTTATTTAGTATTTGAGTGTTTTCTATGGTTATGTTGTGTTTATTTGACTTGCAGTGTTCGAAAACGTGTGAAGGTGACTTTTTATGTTCTTTGAATCTGGTTTCCATTTTCTACTTGTTTCTCCAATATAGAAGTCGTGGCAGTTATCACATTGTATTTTATAAATAATGTTGGTGTGGTGTTTGTCAGTGTAGTTTTACATAGTATAGACCTCAGTTTTGTGCCGGGTTTTGAATAAATTTGGTATTAATTGGAATGTCATATTTTGTTACTAATTTTGCCAAATGTTGGTTATTTGTTTGCTGATGTCGGGAATATATGGTATACAGCAGTATATGGTTTCGTGGTTTTGATTCGTGAGCTGTATTTACTTTAGTTGGTTGATTTTGCTTTCTGTGTAGGTGTGTGCGTATAATGTTTTCTACGGTTTGTGGAGGAAACTTATTGATGTTGGTGAAGTATTGTTTTATTTTGTCTAATTCATCGTTAATTTTATCTGGTGAGCATAGTTTTATGGCTGTGTTTATTTGGTTTCTTAGTATGTTGAGTTTTTGTTTTGTTTCATGTGCTGAGTCCCAAGGAATGTGTAGTCCAGTATGGGTGATTTTTCGGTGGATTTCTGTTTGAAATTGTGTATCAGTTCTTGTAATTTTGAGGTTAAGAAATGATATTTGATTGTTTTCTTCCTGTTCACATGTGAAGTTGATGTTGGGATGTATAGAGTTAATGTGATTGAAAAATTAAGTATGTGTTCTGTAGATTTGAATCCCGCAACCGTGTCATCTACATATCTATACCAGTATAGTGGTGGATGTAATGCTGTGTTAATTGCTTGTGTTTCAACTTGTGTCATAAAAATATTGGCTAGAACTGGTGATACTGGGTTGCCCATGCTTAGGCCGTTTGTTTGTATATAGTTTTGGTTGTTGAACATGAAGTTTGTCTTTATCGTGGTGAATTCTATGAGGGTTGCTAACTGGTTACTGGGAATTTCTATAGTTGGGTTAGGGTCTCGGATATAGAGTTCTAAGGCTATCTTGCAGGCTTCAGTGGTTGGAACCATGTAAAGTGTTTTCTCAGCCCAAACGAGCCGTTTTTGCATATAAATTTCTCAACAAGTGGGTTTCTCGTCATCACTGGTACCAGTGAATGTTAACATATCACCTCCTCTGATGAAGGGGGGTGCTGGTCTACTACATGTTAACCTCCCAGGTATTAGCTGGTAGAGCGAAGCAAATATGTTAATGAAGTCTTGCTCGATGGCCCAACGATTGAACTTTTTGAACATAGAACCTTTGGATTTCGAATCCGGAACAGCAACCACTAAGCCTAAGAAAGGTAAGTAGCAAAGATATATTACTTTCAGAAATGTAGCATTGCCAACACCTATAAGAAATTTCGACCGCTAATGTAAAACATTTAATTCACTCCTCCCCCCCCCCCAACTCTAAAACTGATATTTAATTAACTGCATAGACAATCCTTAACAACCATTGGATGATGTCTCGGGAATTTATAGTAGATCGAAATTTTTCAATCCATTCCTCTCGTACGTCTTACTAAAATTTATCTTTTAAAGATAAATTTTTTTTATCCAAAAAAAACTGTTTTCTTATGAGAAATAATTTACAACGTCAATGAGAACTATATCGCGTTACCCACTGGCACAGTGGTAGTTCTGCGGGCTTCCAAAGCTATAAACCGGGTTTTGATATCTGTGGTGAGAAGAGTACAGATATCCCATTGTGTAGCTTTCTGCTTAATTTTAAACATACAAACACAGCTATACTGCTTCGTTTGCCATCGGGCTCGACATGGCCAGGTGGTTAACGCACTCGACTGAAAGAACGAGCATGTTTAGTGTGACGGAGATTCGAACCCGCGACCCTCGAATTACGAGTCGAGTGCCGTAACCATCTAGGCATGTCGGGTCCACCATTTGGGCTTCTCTTTTACCAATGAATAATTGAATTGACAGTCACATTGTAAGTCTCCCATGTCTGAAAAAACGAGCATGCAAAGTGGCGGAGATTTGAACCCGTGAACCGCAGACTGAGAGTCACAGCCCTCACCACCAAGTCAACAGTAATGAGTATTATGCACTTTCTTGTTCGTCGACGTTCAAGAAAACACAATTTTCCAAATATATATAGTCATATTATAACATTATTTTATTTAAAAAGTAATTAACAAGGCTTGTAATAAAAATGATCGCATCCTACTAGATTTCATCAACTAATTGATCAATTATCCTTATTTCGTCCCGCGTCGCGCTAAACATGCTCGCCCTCCCAGCCGTGGGGGTGTATAATGTGACGGTCAATCCCACTATTCGTTGGTAAAGAGTAGCCCAAGAGTTGGCGGTGGGTGGTGATGACTAGCTGCCTTCCCTCTTGTCTTGCACTGCTAAATTAGGGACGGCTAGCGCAGATAGCCCTTATGTCGCTTTGCTTGAAATTTAAAAAAAACAAAACAAAAAAAAACCCTACAGCAATGATACTGGAAATTTATGCAATGGTCAGATGACCTAACTTCTATATCTAGGTCAAGAATTGAAGAGTAAGTTCCTGGGGAACAGCCCCCCCCCAGTGGCTCAGTCGTATGTCTGCGGGCTTACAACGCTAAAAACCGGGTTTCGATATCCGTGGTGGGCAGAGCATAGATAGCCCATTGTGTAGCTTTGTGCTTAATTCTAAACAACAACAACCTGGAGAACATATGTGAATTATATATTGGTTACATCATTGTTTTATAGAATATGGTATAGAATGTAACCAGCATACACAAATGTACAAATCTTATTATGACCACTAAAGCATGGAGTTTCTGCTCAGATATATTGATATTAGGCCAACATGTGTGACATTTTGTAAGCCTAATCGAACCAGGCTTTATCTCCAATGTAGAATCATCTGCAATGACCTTCAATAAGAAACCACGTAGATCACAGCTGTATGTCAATCAGTTGAAGTCATAAAGCTTGAAAATGGTACTGACTGAGGAACAAATGAAATCCCCCATCAGGTCAAAGATCACTGACAGATCTAATTGTAACCCACGGATATTTTATTAATTCTACAAATTTAAGAGCAAAAACAGAAAAGTTGATACAACAATACGTCAGTCATGATATATCCGTTACATCTAGTGCCGACGAGTCTTTCGCCTCATATCAGAGCTGATAAAGCCGGTTGGGATGCAATAGAACAATAGTAAATGATACACCACCCACCGCCAACTCTTGAGCTACACATTTATCTATGAACACCGAGATTGACCGCCACATTAAAAATAGGGCGAACATGTTCAGTGACAGGATTTGAACCCACACATTGTAATATTCGTTAACCACGCTAAATACAATGGGAATTTGGGGTGCTTGTGAATGAAAGTAAAATGCGTCTATTTTTTTAATCTAAATGTCTCTTCCCAGACAAAAAGTTATTGGCTTCCCATGACTTATAATCAGTGCCAATAAGTCGAACTTTTCGTCAATATACAAACAAGACTCCTAGAGCACTATTTTCAACCGTGTCGTTCATTTCGTTGGCACAATTTAAAAAATTAATAATTTAATTTTTGTAACAGTTTATTAGTACTTGCTCACTAAAAAAAAAAAAAAGTATAAAATTCATAAATATAAGAGGCTCCCTCTTTTCTCACCGCTTATATCTTCAATAATTTTGACTGTCCAGATTCAAAATATCCGTATCTGCTTGTATCATCATATTCCAGTTAATGTTTTGTTTCTAAAATAAATGACGATTTAAAATTAAATCGAAGTTAAAAATTAGTGGGCAGGACAGTAAAGAATCGAAAACGTAAGAATGAGAAAAATGCAAAAACAAAATTAGGTTTAATCTGCAGAATTTTTCAGGTAGCTTAATTTTAGTGTTAACTTTGTTGTTTTTTTTTTTTTGGAATTTCGCACAAAGCTACTCGAGGGCTATCTGTGCTAGCCGTCCCTAATTTAGCAGTGTAAGACTAGAGGGAAGGCAGCTAGTCATCACCACCCACCGCCAACTCTTGGGCTACTCTTTTACCAAAGAATAGTGGAATTGACTGTCACATTATACACCCCCACGGCTGGGAGGGCGAGCATGTTTAGCGCGACGCGGGCGCGACCCTCGGGTTACGAGTCGCACGCCTTACGCGCTCGGCCATGCCAGGCACGTAGTGTTAACACGACGTGCGAAAATCTTAGGTCTTGCTTCGAAACGATTTTTAGTAATAATTTAATTATTAATGCGTTACGATACCATTATTTAAAAAGTGCGTGTTAAAAATATACTTTTCAAAACTTATAATTTACCATAAGTCACGAAAGAAGCATTTCAGATAACAAAACACTGTATTTTATGTTTCTTACAATACACTATATGCTCAGGTTACAAGTTTCTTACAAAACACTATTTTCACGTCACACGTTTCTTAGAAAACAAAACACTATTTCTATGTTAAAAACTTTCACATAAAAATAAATACCAAACGTAATGTATACTAGCTTCGTTTTAACTTCACTTTTACTATGAAATACGAAATAATCGTTATTTGTTTCATGACACACACACTAATAAATGTTATGTAATAAATTAGAACACGTGTATTTCACGATATCAGTAATGGTAAAACAGTAGCAACCATCTTATCTCATGTTAGAAGCATATACTGTAAATAAATCTAGAATTATTAAGCAGACCAGTCCTTTGAAGGCCTGTTCGCACTATTAATTACTAAAATATAGTATTTATACTTCATTGGAACAACAAAAAAGTGTATATTTTTTAAAACAGATTTTTTCTTGGAATACTGCAAGAGAAAATTGTTTGCATTGTGCTGATATAAATTGTAATGTTTTTTTATATATTAAAAGTTGTACCTTTATTCAAAAAATATTTTTGAAGGACTCAATATTTTTAGTCCGTCATGGCCAGATGGGTTTAGGCGTTCGAGTCGTAATCTGAGGGTCACAGGTTCGAATCCCCGTCGAGCCAAATATGCTCGCTCTTTCATCCGTAGGAGCATTATAATGTTACGGTCAATCCCACTATTGGTAAAAAAGCAGCCCAAGAGTTAGCGGTGGATGGTGATGACAAGCTGTTTTCCCTCTATTCGTACACTACTAAATTACGGACAGTTAGCGTAGATAAACCTCAAGTAGCTTTGCGCAAAATTCAAAAATAAACAATATTTCTTTGATACTATACTTACAAATTACATCAAGACATACTTAAATACTCACTTATAGTCCTAGTGAAAGTTTTATTCTTCTTACGAGGACAGTACTTTTTGTTTAAAATTGTGTTCTGAGGTAAAGAAATTGTTACACCATATAGTAATACCCAAATTTGAATTTTTCACAATTTTTTGTTTGTGATGACATTCATTACATGACACAACTTTATTATTTCAATCATAAACACATTATGTCTATTATAATAAAAATATGCAACTCAACTGTATCCAATTGTTAGTTCTTTAACTAATGTTTGGTTGAACGTACAACTAAGTAATAGTTTTGTCTTTAACTGTAAGTTGACTGTTGAAACTATACTTGTTCGAAGTTCAGCTATACACAACTCAGATGCCTGTAGGTGTTTAATAAAAGACTGGTTAAACTTAAACTAGGTCATGGTTTTGTGTTTAACTGTCCTAAGTTGAACGTGAATTTTTAGTAGTTCAAATATGCGCTTCTTAAAGTTTAAGATTTCCATTAGTTCAAACTATTTATACGTGTTTAAAGTTTAAGATTTCACATTAGTTCAAACTATTTTTACGTTTAGAACTTGACTTGGTGAAAAGTTTAACCGAGTTGTTCAAATGAGAACTTAAAAAATTTCCAGTCTGAACCCAATCAAATTTTATCGGCTGGATGGTACTTGAAATAATAAGAAAAAAGTTCAAATTCAGTAATAACTCTTACGATCTATTATATTCTCTCTATGAGAAACTATTACGGTTCTCAGACATTTCTTAAATTTAAGGTTATGATACACCATATAGTTTTTGATGTTCCTCCCTTTGGGGCAAAAAAATAAAATGACAACAGTGGAAACTCACGTATGTATTAATGGCAGGAGTTTGTTTATGGCAAAGCACAACGGCTACTAAAAATTTAAGCTCTGCACGCACGTTACATTCTGTACTCTTGACGCACGTTGTTAAAATACAACTACATCAACTTAAAATCTGGGCTTGGGAACTTAAACACTTGCTAAATCATAGTAGTAAACACAACCTAAATATCACTTGGCGAGTTACTATTTAGAAATTCCACATTCTTTTGTTTAGATCAAATTAGATGTTTAAACACTATGTTAGGGAAAAGGTTATACTTATAAATTATATATATGTACTTGGAAAAATTCCAAGCGTTAGTTTTTGTTATATTGAACCAATTCATTTTTTAACCGATTAGATATCAATGTGTGGAGCACAGTAAAAATGTAGATAATTTTTTTCTTAAGTGGATCAGCATTCAAGATCTATTACATTTAGTTTTCACTAAGTTAGAGGTCCGGGTCACCATGCACATGGCACGATGTTTTGTTGTTTGATGAAAGCCTGATAAACATGAAAATAAACATGATTACAGCCTTTTATTAGAAAAGTAATGCGATGAAAATAGTAAAATTGTAAGGTAAAGTTTTGTTATTACAGTTTAAGTTCCTAAATCATATGGTGAAAAATAAACCAAAATACATCTAATAACCTAACTCTGCCTCATACACCACTAACAGTTAATTGCACTGTTTCAGAACAACAAAATAAAGTAACTAAAGTGTTTGTCGTGACACTTAATTCTTTCCTACAGGTTTTTGCCGAAATAATTTTCAGAAACATTTTGACTTAATTGCCAAACCAACTCGACAGAGGTTAAATCAAACAATGCTTCAAGTTGAATACTTGAAATCATAACTAGAACAAAGTATTGTAACACCATATTAACTACAGATGTGTTTTTTTAACATTCCCCTATTTGTTCCTTTCAGATTCAAAATAAAAAAAATATGCAAAAATAGCAAATTACTGGAATGTGAAAACAAAAAAATTACACTTTGTTATTTTTGTCACAAAGTTTAAGTCAATTGTTTTCTAATTCTTCACCAGTTTTTTGGCATTTAAGCTATAACTTCTAAAAAAACATCTAAATGACCACAAACATGATAGCTAGTCACTTACAGGTATGTCTAGCAATGGTGTTTGGGGTATTTCAAATTTATGGTGCCATTTTTTTTTGAGACCATGAATGTCAATAATCACTATAGATTCACAAATCTCAGATAGGAAGAAATTCCAATAAGTTAGTGTGTATATGTTTCTTAAAGCAAAGCCTCACTGGAATATCTGCTGTGTCCACTGAAAGGAATCAAACCCCTGATTTTAGCATGGTAAATCCAAAGACTTACCACTATCCTTCCTACCAAGGAACCCAATAAGTTAGCAATGAGGCAAACAATCCAACACATAATAAAATGTTTATGTTTACTTTCATAAGATTCTACACCAAATCAACTATTTTACCCAATAGCCACTGTATGATAATTTGTTGAAATGCCTTCCCTTACAATAAAACAGCCCTAAATATATAAAACGTGGTAGATTTAAATGTTTCTAAAACAGCAGTTTACACAATAAACACATTCAATTAAAAAAGTCCTCCCTCTAGGAGTACTGCCAAATAGTTGTGATTTCAAAATATTTACCAATTTGTCCAAAAGCCAACTGTAGACTAAGATCTTAAAGAACAGAAGAGATATTTAACTCTTGAAAAACTAAATAAATACCTATATGATTCAGTTATTTACAAACTAGAAAAGATTTGTACTAGCTTACATCTTTCTAACTGAAGAGTCCCTCTATAACAAATGTCAGCATACAATTAAGGTGGCATTGTGCTATCAATAATTCTGAAAGCCACCCAGAGGCAACTGGCCAGCAGTAACCACTTTTGCTTTATACCTTTATTATTATTAATTACTCTGTCATTTCATTTACTACAACTATTTTTACTTCTAACATGAAGCACGTAATGTAAATAAGATGATTTTAGTATTACTTCTACTACTACTATATGCTTGGGGTTTCTGATACAAAATTCTTATTTCTCCAGTAATCTCCTTTAGATTTAGTTGTAATGTCCAATTCAATTTCCATAACATCTGCCTTCCAGTCGACTAACATGACCTGTTTTCTTATTGCCTTAGTCTATATGCTATTTTACACACAGGTTACTCTATCATCAGTGACTCAGGAGTCAATCCTCTAAGAGTTATAACATTTAGTCAAGGATCTATTAAGATGATTAGATGGCTCTACTACCAAGAACAGGAGGCAGTGAAAACGAAATTTGCAAACTCGGTTATTTAATAAATCAGCATCACAGTGCCAGAATTCAATTCGGTCAGCATTTATTTAGCCAGTAATCATATTCATTGGACAAAAAAAACATGCCTAATTATAAGGTTACAGCTAGGTTTGAAATTACAAGCTTAACATTGAGCCTCATTTCTTTAACTCAGAACAAATTTCACAGAGTGTAAGCAAATGGTAAATACTGTGATTTATGTTGTACCACATGGTTATTCCTACACTCAGTTTTGAGTGAAAACTCTTCATTCAAGATAGAGCCCATCCTCACACTGCACAGACTGTGAAAAACATGATTAGCAACTTTCAGTTGCTGAGCAATAAGGAGTCATTTATAACACACATGGTCTGCACTTTTATCCCTGCTGAGATTTTGGTGATGGGCCCACCTCATTACTTGTTCCCTCTACCTATACAAATATGAAAGGTCTCTAAGATGCCATATGACACTGTTGAAAACAGAATAGTTTCATTCAATTGGGAAATTACACTGCCTCCTAAGTGCAAGCACTTATGAATGTGAATGATGGCTAAACTAAACATTATAAAACAAGTAGCATAAACTTCATAACAAGTGTTGCTAGTGACAGTTATTTTGGGCACTGGAATTTTTTTTTTATCAATGTTTCATCATTTATCAATTGTCATAACTCTGATAATTAGTTTTCAAGTTATGAGAACTATATTGCAAGTAATCTTACAATAAAGCCCTGTACACTGAAATAAATCCACAGGACTAGTACCACTAATACAGTAATCTTATGCTTTATTACTATTGGAAAGTTTTATATTTTGCTACTTAATGAAGGAAGAAAAAAGTGTGTATGTGTGGGTTTTGCTTTTTCTAAGAACTCTAAGAAAAAGATCAAAAGCAGACTTAATTGAAAAAAAGTGAATATTTGTGTTGCACACATCCATAAAAGCACATATTAACAAGTCACAAGTGTTCTATTCAAAAACTAAGTTAATATTTTTATAAACTGAAAACATATTTCTGATTAGTACTTAGCTCAGTTAACAGCTTTCCTTGTTCAGTGCTGCCCTCTCTATGCACAGTTTTTTTGCTTTCCACTTGCCTTGAAACTCCAACTTACCTCAAGTTTAATGTGTTTCAACTGCATCTTCACATACAAAAACCCTTCACCAATGGGGGCAAAACACACTTTCATGACACAAGTTACTCCTCCATACTATTCTACTTAATATAATGAAAGAAACATCAGAAGTGCAAAAAGTCTGAGGAAGTACCTATCAAAAATGTATTTTCAATGTAGAAAAATATTACCTTCTGACACAGTATCTTACCTCTGCTTATATAAGAACTAGAATTCCACACTGAAAAGGTAGATGTACCAGTGCAAAAAGTTACCTAGATAAGCACTGTGTGGAAAGCATCCAAAAAATATCCATGAGGTGTGATCTCTCTAAAGAAACATGCTCATTAAAGACCACAAACCATCTGTACCTGGTATACTCCAACTCCAGTAAGGTAGTAACTTTTGCAGATTTGAGTGGAAATTAGGTGTAACATATCCCAGACTGTGTACATATTGGTTGATCCAGCTCAACATCAAAACTGAACTTCCAATAACCTACATCAGATTGTAGGATGAAAAGTTTCTAATCAAAGGATATGCCCCATGGTGTAAAATGGATAGGGTACATCAGACCATACTCAGTGAGTCAACTCCAGCCAAAATCAGGTAGCATTGAACATTTATTTTCAGGTACACAGTAGGAGGAGGGGGTCCTACCAACCTCACTTCAAACCAATAAGACAGAAAAAAAATACTATTCTGTCCCATTTGTCTAGGAAAAGCATGTGTGCACAATTACTCAACTAACACAAGCCACATCAAAGTGACAGAAGGTAGGAAAGTGTCCATGTGATAATTTACACTCAAGTGTCAAACCAAACAGACTTCTTGTTTTTGATTCAGCTCCATGAATTACCAGAATTTATAATTTGTAAGCCACAGGTAGCATGCCAGGAGTACCTCAGCCAATCAGAGTTTTATCAGCCAGTCCAGCTCCTTGAAATACTGAACCCCAAGCCTCAGCTTGATGAAGGAAGTGTGTTGTAGGCACCCAGGCCAACTAATACATCATGGTAGGATGAGGGCTCCTAGTCAACATCTACATGAGGACTTAATTTGGATGATCCAGTTCTAATCAAAAACATACCACCTGGAAATGAATTTTGGGTAATAGTGGGATGAGACATACCAACTGGAGAAGTGAACTACATTTTAGTGGATCTACTCTAGTTATTTTTATTGGATGTACACCATCTGCAATGGCAGAACACCACTACACAACTCTCTACTGAGTGGAATTGACCACAATCATGTTCACCACTGAAGTGGCTACAAACCAGTAAGCAGTAAAGACTCTTGTACTCCACTTGCAGAAAGAGGCAGAGGTACAGTGATGAGTTAAGAACACTACACCAGCAAATGTGCAATAAGTGACCAGTAACATTAATTTGAAAAGCAGACCATTCCTTATTTATTCCATCAAAGGAATGTCAGGGATGGGTAGCAATCTTCTCTTGCTTCACTCATGACAGTCCACAAGTTAGTACAGTATAGAACAAGCACAATTATGATACAACATACCACATGGTAAGCCTACTAGCAGATTCTTGAAACACCCTATCTTGGTAGCATATGTTATAAGCTTGGCGATATATAAATTGGTAGGTCAAGCCCCAGTAGTTTGATGTTGTGGGTGCCCCACCAACCACTTTACTAGTCCAGTTCCTTCCTACACCAGCCGAGGGATCCCAATCCCTCAGAAGTAGTGCATCAAGGGTACCCTAGTCAGTAATATGCATAAACTTGGGTGATAGGCCATACAGTGCAGATTTTGCAGCTGATAGTCAATGTATATATTTGGACAGGCATCAAATACTACTAAGCAGAATTACTACCTATAAAGAACATAACCCTGTAGGAAAGGGAGAAAAATCTTTAAACTCCCATCAAACTAAAGCAGAAACATTCTCAGCTGAAAGTGTAGGAACCACAGACAAAGTAGCAGTCACAACAGTGATATTCATGACATATCATATTCATGATATCACAACAGTGATATTCATGACACAAAATTCATAGTTCAATTGAGGTAATTCCCCTAAAAGTTAAGTTTACTTTCATTAAAAAACATATTATACCACTGTTTCAGGAAAAAAAAAAGTACAAAGTTGAAAACATGAACCAAGTGTTGTAACATCCAAACACAACTATGTCTAAATGAGAAGTGAAGGTTAGGCTGCACAGTATATGCAGAGTAACTTGTGTCAGGAATGTGGAGAACACTACTACTGGTGAAAGGTTACAGCATACTTATTGCAAGTGAAGACACTGTAGAACCACACTGAATGTGGTATAGGTGGCAATTTTAAGGCTACTGGTGAGTGAAAACATTTGTGCATACAGAGGGCAACATCAAATGAGAAAAGTTATTACATGACAGGAGGTAAAATATTACATCAGAATTATTACTTGATACTACTTTTGCTAAGTCAGCTCAAAGAATTTAAACTTTATTTTTTCTTTAAGACTAAGACAATTCTGTGTCTAATCAAGCTGTTAAGTATTCCCTCACACTTATTTATACCATGAAATTTATTTATGAAAAAGTATAGAAGTAGATACAAGATAATGTGTACATTGTGAAGAGTGATTACATTATATAAATATTCACATCTGCATATGGTATGTGCGTATGTACAACCTTTCAATCAGAGCAATAAATTACTGACAATGGCTCACAATACAAAAAAATATGGTAAAACAAAGCAGATTAATTGTGGAAGATCGTGAACTGCTAACAGTAGTCAAGGTAATGGATTTCCTCTTCATCTGGCAATTCTCTTCTCTTCATTTTCTTTAAAGAGAAAGAAATGAAAAAAATTATGTTTATGTCACAGTTACTGTAAGCTGTAAACATAAACATACAGAGTAAGTGGTGATTATTATAGATATTTTTCTTTATTTCACCACTAAATATTGAACCATTACTGCATCACTCCACATCTATGCAGAAGACTGAACACATTGCCTTTTACACATTTATTAAAACAATTCAGCTTTATTCATATATTTTTATTTAAGATTTTTATAAAACTTACGTGGAATACAATTTGAGGTGTTTTTTTAACGTGTGATGATTTGTGAAGATTAACGGTAGATCAATAGTTCTGTTTAATTCACTGCTAAAAATAACATCTCAACCTCTGCATTGTTAATTTAAACATTGTACTCTGCATGAAAAATAGTTAAGTATATTCTTTAGAATGAAGTAGCACTTGCAAGGTGTTAGAGAGTTAGAGGTAAATGTTTGCCTGTTCTTTGTTACAAACATTGGATTGTGGACACAATATAACTTCCTGTAGCACTTGAGAATAAAAATATTTGTACACAACCATTAATGTTTGGGGTTAAAAAAGGATGCAAATCGTGAAAGGAATTCTGAAGATAAAACTTGATCTGCAAATATACATTCCCCAAAAGTTATATCAGTTGATCCTTTGGGATAAAAGATCTATTAGTAATCTAGTTTAGCATCTTACCACATATCATTTACCATAAAGGTCCCATTTTTGAAATAGTGTATCCACTGATTAACATTCATTATTTTCTTCAAAAATGCTTTTTCTAAACCAAGAACAAAAATTATTAACTCCAAAGTTTGCTAACTGTATAAAAACATACTGTCCTCAGTACTACAAGGGCTATTCCAGGGTTCATAATCTGATGTCTATAACAAAGAACTAGGGAGCATTCATACATTATCCTCTATAATAACTTGTAAGCTCTGCTGCACTAATAAGTGTGCAATGCTCAATTTAAGGAAGAGAAGTTAGAAATTCAACTTTCAGCATTAAAAGAATAACACCATCATACAGTAATAACCTATGCCATTAACATGCATGAGTCATCACACAAATTACCAATTACAATATAAGAATTTTCTTCTCAGCTTTGGGATAATTATTTTTATTGACATCCTGTATAATCTATAAAAGCAATAAATCATAATTAATATCTTCACTTTGAGTTTATTTACTGATTATTAATACTTTTTTTTAATTACAAATTACAACTATTACAATGAGGAAGAGTATTTTTAAAATAGATACGACATTTTGATCACTATTGTGATCATTCTCAACACAAAAGTTTTAACAGTAAAAAAGGTTTTGGTATCTAAATCAAGAGAAAAGAAGGGCTATAGTAATAAAACCAGAAAATGAATGAGTCTCACAACAAAAATATTTTTTGGGATGGGCAAAAGAATTCTAAAAAATAAATTGGTAAATATGTTATTGATTTGCATCAAAGAAAGTTATGAAATTTTTGTTTGTTTGTGAATTACATTAAATAAATGTTACAAGGCTAAAAAATATCAAATCTATATATCATTGAATTAAAAGTGTTAAATACAGTTAATAATTATTATTTTTACTCAAATTTTGAAATGTATTTTATGTTGGTGTGTACTGAACACTTAAACAATGTTCTTCAACCCAGACATGGTTAAATATTTTTTTTTAATATATAAAATGTATGCTCATATTTATTAGGTTGGAAATAAAATAGTCATTTTTATTCGGTAAGGTTGTTTTAGGTTCTGAGAAAAAGAACTTGCAAATTTACATCTTTTTTATGTGAATGTATTAGTAACCTTACCTCTTATTTCAGAATAACTGACAGACTTTGGAACAAAATTTTAACCAATAAAGACCTAAAAAAATGAGTATAAATGAGACACAAGACATTGTATGCTATATGAATTTAGAAAAAGTTTGAAAGCATCAGGGGCTACAAGAAATACACATACTGTTTATGGGGAAAATATAATGAACATCAGGAAGTGTCAACAATGGTTCACAAAGTTTCAATCACAGGAATTTGATCTCAGAGATTCCCCATGTTCTGGATGGTTAAGATCAATCAATAAAGACACTCTGCAAGCCATTAGTTGAAGCAAATCCAAAGTTGACCACAGAAGAAAGAGTTCAACAGCTCCACACAACAATCATTACCCACCTCTATGACCTCGAAAAAGTTTCAACACTTGGACACTTGGTTCCACATGATTTGATGGATAAGCAACGTGGTCGGAGGGTCACCATTTGTTCATCTTTGAGAACAAGACATGCTAGCAGCCATTCTGGAAAGAATCATTACTAGCAATGAAAAGTAGGTTCTTTACAAGTATATTCAACATAAGAGACAGTGGTTAAATCTCTGTAAGACATCTGTTCCAATACTGAAGAGTGGCTCACACCCAAAAGAGGCCTTGTTTTGTGTTTGGTGGGATCTGGGAGATGTAGTCTATCATGATATTTTGGATCCAGATCAAACAGGCACAACTGAAAAATACTATCATCAGCTGGAGTGCTTACACCAACATCAAGCACTGATAAGTAAAAGAGCTGCATTAGTCAATCAAAAAGGCATAATTATTTTGCATGACAATGCAAGACCACACACTGCAAAAATAACCCACAAAAAATTTCATGCTTGAAAAGGGAAGCTGTGCCTCATCCACCCTTTTCACCAGATCTTGCACCATCTGATCATCACTTTTTCAGATCCTTACAGCATTACTTAGAAAAAGGTATGCAAATAACAAGGAACTCAAAACTGACTTAAGATTGCTTTGTGAATCCAGACCTAAATAATTTTATTCACAATGGATCCATAATGTACTTAACAGATGGAATTATATCATAGAAAATGAGGGCAAATATTATCCTGATTAAATTTGTAACTGATGACTAGTTTTGTTCAGTTTATTAACCTGTTGACTGCCAAGTTTTTCAGCTGCTACAATACAACTCTAATGCTTCTTCATTTTGTAACTTTTTCATGATGCCATTTTGAATCGATAGTGAAGCAATTTGTAAGTAGATCAAAGGCATTTATGGTGCTGACATCTAGCATTGAAGTTAGGTATTATTGAGAACGAATTAACTTGTCCGTGGCACTGTGTTACTGTTTGGCTTGGACAAGTTATCTTGTCTATGGCAATGAACAGGTTAAATTATTCTACAAAGCAACAATAATTTCTTTCCAGTCTGATACTAGACCAATATCCCTGAAATGTTGTGATCCAGAACAGAAAGCAGAAATGATTTTATACCATAAACTTTCCTAAATATTTAGCACTAACAAATAACCCCATAAAACTTCAAAAAAATACTATCCTATGATATTTTAGTCTCCTTAAATATCTAAATGCAATTACCCACCTTTTTTTACAGAACTTCCTAGAATATCACTTTCTGACCATGATCTTTTTTTACCTCTTTCACTTCTACTTCTATTCTCCTTCTTGATTTTTCTCTCAGGCGTACTCTTCTCTGATTCCTGCTGTTCACAAAGCCTTTCCCTCTCTCTCTCAGATGTCTGTCTCAGAGTACTAACTCTGAATGACCTTCTGACATGAGTAACTTCTTTTTCATCAGGCAAAGAGAATGTTCTCTGTTTCATATTCCTTCCTGCGTAAGAAATCAAGTCTTGCTATCATAACAGCCCAACTTATACTAACAAAACAAACCTAACACTACTCCAAAGTGAGTTGAACCTACCACCAACATAGCACAAAGATATTTTATACTACATTACAAAAGAACTCTCTCCACTGTGGTACAAGGAACAAGTACCATGCCTATCACAAGTCACAAAACAAAATACTGTCACAAATTTCAGCTTCTACTTACAAATTTTGTCATAACCTGGTTTATTGTAATCTTACTAATCTGCGAAGTCTTCCAGTAACATGTTACACTGAAATAAACAACTCTGAATGTTATCAAAATTTATGAATAAAGTTATGTAATTTATATTCAATCTTCAGAAAAGATTGAGAAGAAAGGCAGTTACACAATTTGTGTACTAATTCTGAACATTAGTAAATGTTCCTAAAGTGTTTCATTAGGTTTACACTCTTAAAACCTAACACATTTTAAGATAAATTCGATGCAACATAACTAAGAAAAGACATTTGCTAGAATTAATAGATCCTTGTAAAATAACTCAAAGCTAAACATCATAAGGACAAGATAACTACAAGTAAATCGTATAATACAGCTGTGCAAGTTGTCTTTTGAGAAAATTAATAAACCAATTTGTATCATACAGCAAAACACATTCATACTTTAATTCTGGAATCATGCTAGTAAGAACTGAGTAACACAATACTTCACCCATGGCTGTTAATTATGGGTAATGTAAGAGTAAAAAAATTTGAAATATAATCAGTCAAGATGAAAGCAAATTATGAAAAAATAACCAAAATGTGAAAGCTTATAAAGAAGAACCTTTAAAACATTTACAGTCATCATACTTAATATTTTGGCTTGTTTTATTTTGAATTTTGTGCAAAACTACTTGAGGGCTATCTGCACTAGCCATCCCTAATTTAGCAGTGCAAGACTAGAGGGAAAGCAACTAGTCATCATCAGCCACCACCAACTCTTGGGCTACTCTTTTACCTACAAATAGTGAGATTGATCTTCACATTATAATGCCCCCACAGCTGAAAGAGCAAGCATGTTTGGTGTGATGGGCTTAACATTTTTGTCTTATACATAATTTGAAGACACTGCAAATATGTCATTGCAAATGGGCATTTCAATTTTTCTTTAAATTACTGCATTTTTCAATCAAACTACCACTATAATTGTTTATCCTATCATTAAATTATTGATAACCAGAAATATAACCAAAATTGTTTCCAGTGTAATAAAATAAGAGACGACAGTACCTTGAACAGATAAAGAATCTTCACTTTTAACACTGTCCTTCTCCCACTGGACTGGAGTTAGAGGAACCTGAGGTTCAAGCACAGGAGGAGTAAGGAGGCCCCTATGTGACTTGGGTGAGAAAGGTATTCCACTTCTTGTAGATCGTGTTGCAGGAGGACTGGGTGGTGGGCTGGTTAATGGTGGAGGTGCCAGAGATTCTGTTGAAGTAGGCTTGCAAGGGGTTAGACACGGGGGTAGCATTACTTGGTCAGGAGGGTTCATGTTGTCCATTCTAGAATCAGGAGTTGACTCACAACTATATCTAAGCACCTTAGGAGACCTTTGTGCTGTCACTGGTAGCTTTCCAGGAGACTTTGTTTTTGAAGCTCTCGTATAGTGCTGAGAAGAAGGGAACTGTGACTGGCTTGGAGATATGGGTGATGTCAATGAAGATTCTTGTCCAGTACTTTCACTACACTCTACAGATTAAAAAGAAAGAAAAATTACTACAACTTTTAAGCTCTGAAGGAAAAAAAAATCATTATACACACTTAGGATAAATCTACAAATCTGATGGTAGCTTTCCTTTACAAAATGTTAATGTTTAAGATCCAAAAGCATTTAAATGCTAGTTTTTATAATCAGCTCTTCATACACACAGGATTAAACAAATGCCCATAAGCAGAGTTCCTTTTTTATGAATGTAAGTTTATAAACCTTTTAAAAATTAGTACATAATCACATGAAAACTTTGTGATAATATCTTTAGTTTCACACCAATGAGAAAGCATCTTTAGGACTGCAGAAATATCAAGTAATACTTGCAACAGAATAGCTTAAGTTATAAACACCTATTCACATTGAAACCTCTAATTCATTACTATGTCCATACATTAAAAAAAGCATTGCAATTAACTTACCATAAAATAAAGGCTCTTTCACACAATCTTTTTTTTTTTAAAAGACTACACGCTTGTGACTTAGGAACTAAAAGAAACTGTTTTATGCTTCACTACCTTTTAGACCCCGTATGACAATCAGATATTTACTTCAACACACAGATAAAAAATGAAAATTCAGTGGGTATAGCATAGTGAGATACCTGCACCAACATAGGTGGCATAATACTATTGATGAAGAGTAGTCACATAATATGTACATTTAAAAATGATGCAAAATTGAAGGGGTACACAGACTAGCATGAAAATGTTTGGTTATGCTTAGAAGGCAGATTGTACCAGAATTTGTTAGTTTGCATGATTTTTTTTTACTGAGGTAAAACAAACTGAAACATCATAAAACAGCTGTTCTAAACTGGTCATATACAACAAGTTTTACACAAAAAATAAAAATGCACCCAGCAATGTCAGGCTTAAAATGTAATGCTACAGATGGAGGTATGGGATAGGCAACTCCCTTCCACTATTTTGAGCCATAACACACAAACTGTTCATATGATGTACACGTACTTATGCTACATAATCCACTAATCATCACCATTATTTGATATCAGCTTCACATAGTTTGTACCGACTTCCTTGCTAATTTGAGCCCTATTCGTGGAACTAAGATAGCAACATTTAAAACAATGCCAAAATTGCAACATTAAGTTAAAATGCTTATCCATATAGATGCAGTCTTTTGTATGACCACTTCAATTCCTGTACAAAGCTACACTAGAACTACTTGATTCAGTTTCCCACAACTAATGACACCAGACAAATAACTCTTCTTTATGCATAAACTGGAAGGTATTTTATTCTACAACTTATCACTTTTAAAAATAAATCTTACATTCAACAATTCATCCTCACCTTTCTTAGGTATTATTAAAGGAGGAAGAAACTTCCCTTTCCGGCGATTTCTGAAACCTGGTCCAGGACTTTCTCCAGATTTCAGTAATCCAAGTTCTTTCTTTTCTGAAGTATTTTTCTCACACAGTTTTTCACACATTGTTTCTCCAGCTGCAAAACTATCACCTGATAATTGTTTCTCTTGTTCTGACTCTGTTCCAGATATTTCTTCTGAATCTCTTTCACTTCCACTAAACCTAAGCCTTGGTTTCCTGTTCACGATCCCACTTGCCATTATTGACATTTTTCTACGAGTCTTTGTTATCTCCGACTTTAAAGTCTTCAGTTTTTTCACCCTGGTAGCTATTAAATACAACATAAACTGAGAAATGAAAAGATTGCATAAACATTCTTTACAAAAAACAAATTCTGTAAAAGAAATGATGTGGAAAAGTCCACTGGCCCAATACTACCAAATTCTGAGTTCAGACATCTCTCAATTCCATATGTACTAACATCATGTTAAATCATTAGTTTGTTTACCAATAGTATGCTAATTGTCACAAGTGATATAAAAAATGCAAGTGTGCCTCAGTTAAGAACTTGTACAGTACATTAAATTGTACAATTATTTATTTTTCTATTTATAACATATGTCAATGTATAAAATTATTTTGCACTAAGATTAGGATGGCAATGCTGCAATTCAACTCTACTGATTTAAGGTGACAGAGTTGTGCTTTTGGCAAAGTGTCTCAATCTACACCCTCAAAACTCTGCAATCTTTCTGTAGTTAAAACAGAAAAAAAGGTTACAATAACCTGCCGACAGATTTAATGTTTTATAAATTCTGATTAAAATATTATTTTCAATGTGTCAGAAATATCAATTGATCACATATATAGATTGGTTAATCTATTCAGATCATACTTCAATAGTACTGTCACATATACTTCAAAAAACTATTACTTTCAATAGCACAGAGAACAAAAGCCTGTTGCATATATAGCTTTTTGACACAGAGCATCCAGTCATTGTTACAAAAATATTATGGCTAGAATTTCAATTTTGAGGTTGTACCTCTTATGCCTACTAATCTAAAGCTAGTACTTTAAAAAAAATACACTCCAGAAGAAATTTAGGATATGAACTATTTTCATTCTTTACTTAGAAGCAAAAAAAAAGTTTATGATTAGAATTTTAATAGTACTGATACCCATTTACCTACATTTGGACTTATTTACAAATTTAAAAATTGCATACAACTAAATAACTTAGTCTACTCATTTGGTACCACTTCTTTTCACAACTACAACTAAAAAATAAGAGCTCATCCAGAATGATTCCAGCATGATGGGAGTCTAGGAAAATGTTTTCAGGGTTGGTGAACTTGTAACCCTGGTTTCACTAATGATCCTGAAGTGGTGCAATGTTTAAAACTGTGTTTTATACACCCACTGCACTTGTGAGACCAAACGTCATGCATATGCTCAGGTAACATGAGTGACTGTCCTAACAAGATCTGTTTTTTTCATTTGAATCTCCTCTGTGGAGAGGTATAGAAGTGGCTGTGGATAATGAAGGAGCTTGAATTGTATACAAAGAATCTCAGAAACCCTAAGGGGGCCTTTGAACCCTACAGTAGTTAGTTCTTTTATAATGTAGAAAAAAAACTTATTTAATATTTATATGTTCTTTTATCCTTGCTTGCTTATAAGAACTTTTTGGATAATAAATATTCATTAAAATTTAACAAAATGTCATTAGATAAAAAAAAATTAACAGCCTTTATGAAACAAAGCATTAAACAAGATAATATATTTCAGATGTTTACCTCCATGCTTGATAAAAGAAACTTTGTCCAGTAGTTCCAGCAACTTAGTTAGCTGATCCTTAATAGGCATCGTTTCTCTGTCACTTGAATTGAGGAAATTATCCACTGAGAACCACAAAAATCCATGGGTCAACACAAATAAACCAGTATAATATTAAGTACAAAAAGAATATTAAAACTAACAAATTTAATTAATTTAGATCACAGTTTTTATATTGTTTACCCAATATTGTCAGATCACAATCCACATAAATCAAACTGTTTATTTACATGTTACAGAAATGTAGCATGTAGAGGGGTAACTTTTTTTTAATGAAATAAAAATTCTTCACTGAAAATATATCTTCAAATGTTCATGGATAAATGTTGGTGAATGTTAATGTTCCCTAGCTTGATTCCAAACTTCTAACAGTTTCACAACAATAAATTTAGAACATTAAGAACAGTTACATTTACAGATACAAGCTGGAGTTTTCTAATTTTGATTACTCAAAATAAAAAAGGAGTGAGACATATTGAGGTAAGCACAAACAAACTACACAATACTAATATGCATTTGTTTCACAAATTATCTTGTTGCTGTTTTAACTAGTGATAAATAAATAGATCTGATGCTATTCTTATTTATATACCTACCCACTTTCACCCTCTTTAATTTCAAAATAAAACCTGAGATTGTTTTGTCTTTAAAAGAGCTCTATCAAGCACCAATAGTCTGTACAATTATCAGAGCTTTAAACTTACTAACCAAGTGACAACAAAGCCCATACTATTAACAACTAAAAGTTATAATTCTCCTATACTGAAAAAAATATTTCAGATGCATACTTACCTCCTCTCACATAAATAGCTATTCTCCTTCAGAGCTGTCCTCTATATTCAAAATAGTTTTTCACATGCCACAAGCCGTAAGCTCCCACATACCTTACAAATGTTCAATTACGTCTCTCATGCAAATTATCATGCATCAACCCTCCACCAACAGAAGTGTGACACACATTCCTAGCCCATGTAACTATTGGAAATATGTTTTCAACGTACAAATATTATAGCTTCCAATGCAACACATTATCTTCTATCACATAAATAGCTAGAATCCCAAATTGAATTGGTAGAGGAACTGGTGCAAGGGAAAAACAAAGAAGCATTCCTTGAAAGCATCCAAAGAACATCCTAAAGGAGTAGGTTCTCACATCAAAGGATCATACATGGGAAGTTGTACCACTTCTGAACCAGGTATTCTCTTCACCCAGTGTGGAAAGAGGCATCACAAACATGGATGAAAAATGGAAGGAACACATCTAAAAAGGAGACAACAATGGTCAGATACAGACTTGAATTACAATACATTGGAATCTCTATCCCATAGGGAACATTAATGTGGGTAATAGTAAAAGGATGTGCCCTTAGGTGTAGAGTGGCTAGGATTCAACTAACCATACATGGCAAGTCAACTGTATCAAAATGCAGTTGCTGTGAATCAATATCCACGCAAGGTTAGGCAAGTCAACTACAATCCAAAATCCAGCCATCTGGTGAAGACAGGAAAGAATCATACTATTTTCTTATCAAGTTCAATAGAATGTAGAGAATTTTGTAACCCCTAATTTGTGAATGGGATGCATGATAGCCATGTCATAAAATGTTTGATCAATCTGGAAACCTAATATTCTGATGATGGAACTAATCAACTTAAAACAATCCAACAGAAACTGCCTCCAGCACAATCACATCATTTATGAGAAAATCTAGGTGTAGCATAAAAGAAAAACATTAATCTGCAAGTTCTACCACAATGACCCACAACATGGGTGAAGGGAACAAGAGTATAATTGAGTGGGGAACAAAAACATCTGCACGTGTGAGGACTTGCATTGATTGGTTCAGCTCTGAATCCAAAAGCCAACCACTGGGAACTGACCCCCATGTGGAAATGGGATAAGAAATTCCAATCAAGGAGGTGAAGTACAATTATGATGGCTTACTCCAAATCTTCAACATCCTCTTGGACAAACTCACACAAAGATACAGCATCAGAACACCACTGCCCTACTATCAACTGAATGGTTTTAACACTATTTGTATCATATATCAATATCACAATCAGGAGAAAGAAAGAAAATAGTCCACCAACTCAGCAGCTTGGAAATTGGCAGTGGTAAGAATTCCCATACTCCACTAGAAGAAAAAAGGGAAAGGAAATACAATGGAGAGTTCAGAGGAATGTCACCACTGGAGACAGTGCAATGGTCTACCAGGAAAACCCTATTACGAAAAACAAATCATACCAGATTTATTAAATTGAAGTCATGACAAAAATAAGCAGCTATCCCCTTATGCTTTACCTGTAAAGTCCACAGATGAGTATGGTCCAGAAAGAGCATATTAATAAAGCAAGTATGTTAGGAGGAATATAAACAAATTAACTTTTGGAAATCTCCACCTCAACAGTGAGTATTTTACAACCATGAGAATTATAAATATCCAGCCAGCATTGCTTGACATGGGAAGATTTGATTTGAAAAATACCTGGTGATCACCACTCATAATAGGGTGGAATTTATTCACAAAAAAGCCCAAAAAATAGGATACACACAAAAAAGATAACTTACCCAGTCAGTCTTACCAAAATCTGAAGAATGGCTACAGGCAGAAGACAATATCTAATGATGATTAAATAGTGATCTGATGCAGATAGTGAGATATTAGTATTTGTTGTGGAGTCCAAATGCCCAACTGAAGAATTTACTCCAAGGAACAGCGAAGATGAGACACCAGGAAAAATGTAAGGTGCTTGGTCTGATGAGAAGACACCTGAAGGATATAAAGGGCCAGATGAAATGACAGTGAGAGAGGCTGGCACAGAAGGGATGGAGTAAAAGGTAACAGACGAGCAGACTGTAGCTGGAGCAGCCACAGAAACTGCAGTTGTGCTGGCTAGTAAAACAAATTCAGAAGGACTTGACATGGAGTGGCATGGACAAGCAAAGATGGAGGATGGGAGGATAAATATAAAGATGGATCAGCAGCCAGAACAAGTGGATAAAGAAACCAAAAATCAAAACACTGATAACCTGGTACTGATGGATGCAGCAAACACATCCAGTTGAGAAGCATCCTCCTGAAAGCATAACCATTGGAAAATAAGATCAAGAAATCACTCCGTTGAGACAGGAAAAATAATCTGTAACAAAACTGAATGCACCTAAAACATATAACACAAGAAAATGAATACGTGCATGTGGACCCAAAAAAGGAGATCCAAGGTTCAACCACCAAGGAAACAACAGAAGGTGCTGTCCTGGTGATTGATACAAGTCATCAACATAGAACTGTCAGAATGAATCATAACCAAATGATTCCTGGCATGATAAAGAAAAAGAAAAGAAGAATGATCTCAAGCATGATATAAGCTCCAGGATCTTTCAGCTGGAGACCACTGACCAGAAGCTTCCTGCTGATTGATCCATTCTCCCCAGCTCTGAAGGAAGGCATCCATGAAGGAACACAAGTCCAGATAAATTGGAGGAAACCAAACACCCTCCAACATGTTAGCCCTAATTACCAATGAAGATCACCAAAGGGAAGTAGAAGTCTCTAACGGATCCCAAACAAGATTCCACTAGAGACCATAAAGAGATCTCATGTTCTCGACCCAAGCAGGTAAGGGTGTAGCTACAGAAAGCCACACCCACAAAAACAAAATAACCTCATGAGCTGTGAGAATGAGAGCAGTAAGGGTGTGAAGAACTGAAAGCTTCATTCAACAAATTCAAATTGTAGAAGGTTAGGTCCAACTGAGATGAGTATTGAAAAAGACGTAAAAAGACAAGATATTGAGTAAAGTAACAGCTGATCAAATTTGATTAGCCCACCCACACGAGTTGCCTTCATAAACAGTAGATGAGTGTGATGGGCAGATTCCCATTCAGAACAAGCTAACAGAAGTTGGTTATCCATGTAATGATGTAAGTGAACTACTGAGCATGCAAATGTCAGACAAAAATTTAGACCACCCAGCAAAAGACAAACATATCATCATAATGTTTTTTAAGCTTTTAGTAAACATTAAAAACCTCTTGCATGCAAAATATCAGAATTTTTAATTAAGTATTTTCAGGAAAATTTTGTATGTAAATGTGTAGTCAAAGTGCTAGATGCTCAAGTACAAAATAACTATCATATTAAGTTTAAAAATACTTCTCATACAAAAATTTTCATATTTCATGTGCTTAATCTCTAAAACCTCCTATGCAAATATCAAACTTTTTTCGGAATTGCTTTTACATTTCAATTATTTTCTCTATCCTAAGTATATACATGATCAGCCAATATGACCAACCTTGTAACTACCAAAACTTTAAAGGTTGCAAAATGCAAATTACAGTAAGTAGTAATGTTCTATCCTCTTTAATATTAACCTCAAAGTTCCAAAATACTTCCTCCAAGAACTCATACTTCTAACTTTTACATTTATTTCCTATATTTACTATTAGCAGCTAAAGTAGAAACCTGCAGAACATAAAGCAACTAATATTACCACTCCTGCTATTACTGTTTATGTAACACCATCAGTAGCAAATAAACTTACATAGTGCAATTACCAGAATTTTGGCAGAGTGTGTACTGTAATAACTCAGTGAGGGGGAATTTATTACCTTGTTTATGGTAAAGCAGTTTCAATAAAAATTGTCTAAAATAATGAAGTTTAAGCAAATGTTTATGATAAGGATTTATACAAAGCCCAGGTTAATCCAATAAACCTGGTAAATGTATGGATATTAGTTATGTTGCTGGGATGGTTGAAATTTAGCAATACAGGTGCACAAAGTGTGTAAGTGTTTATGAACATGTGTATATACATTACGGTTTACTTATAAATACTTAGTTATTTTTCCTACTACATAACACAATAAATAAAAAATACACAGAAAAACATGTTCTGGTATTTGTTATGTTACAATTTTAATTTGCATTCATTGTATATACTAAGCCTTGGTGTAAGCTTCATTTATTCTCTCAAAAGAAAAAAGAAAAACATCTTGTAGATTTCACAAAATGCATAAAACCAACAGAATTCCAAATTACCAATTTAGTTTCTAACAAAAACTATATGAATTTTAAAACCTTACAAGTTTTAAAACAAATTGGACTTTGGGTGAGGGATCAATTTTCTTTCAAATATTTCATATTAAATTTTGATTACATCTTAGAGCAAATAAAAATGTAATTACTATTTGTTGTTTTTAAATATGATTTTAACATGGCTATAAAAAAAAAAAATTCAAAATTCAATGCCAAAACTAGCACTCAGGATCATCAAAATGATCAAGCTGGTAAGGGTTAAGTACTGAATAGAGATTTTCTTTTCTCTCATTTTTACATTGTCCACTCTTTCTTTTCTCTGAACTCAGTTAACATCAAATAATTCAGTTCAATTTTGCAAAACATTTTCTGCTGAACTCTCTTTCATTTGATGTTATCTGGATGCTCAAACATGAGGTCACTGAATCTGAGAACACCATATGATAAGCGATCAGTCAGTCATCAAAATGTTTACTCATTAATTCAGCCCTAAACAAAAGGTTAGTATGGTTTCCATACCTTTACTACATAAAAACAAAATTTATAAAATAACATCACTACGTACTTTCTTCCATTATTTTGCAGTCTGAAATCTGGTCAATCTGTGGAGGCTGTTTCAAATGTATTCCAGTGTCACACTCATAACCTACTAATTCGACCCGTCTCTGGGCATGTCGTAAGATAGCACCTCCCTGTCAATTTAGTACAATTGATATTTTTTCATACTTTTAAAAATGTCTGATCAAACAAATTATTAAATTCTTCCCTACTTCTGTAGAAGACAAATATTATTTCATGATTAAAAAAATTAATTAACATACTTTCAGAAACGATTAACCATGTAACACTCACGAGGAATAAAACAAAGAATGGTATTAACAAATATCACTGTGCACGGTTGACATTCTTGAATACATTAAAATATACATTTGATTTAGCTACTACGAATATAAAATATGAAACACACACAGCTTAAATTTCAAAACTCACCTGTTCTCTTAATTTCTGGGCTGCTTTGTAAAAGATTGTGTCCTTAGCATTATACATTAAACAGTTGTTTATGATAAGATGAAAATCTGCTTCAAAATCACTGAAGTTTGAATACTGGTGATCATTAATCTTTTTACTCATAGTAGAAAAGTCCATTGGATGTTTAATGACATCCAGGTAATCTGGAACCTTGGCAAGTTATAAAAAAATTCTCAATGTAATCTCAAAACCAACTAATCAGAGTAAATAAAACTAGCATTTTTATTCCCAGATATTTAATGTTCTCTATGCACAATTTTGTTATGGTCTTAATGGTTAGAATATTACATAAACATACAAAATATTAGTGTGCACATGATTGAAAAATATGTATTATACAAAGACATTACTTACAATAAAAATCACACAAATGAAAAATTAAGAGTGGCAAAAGCTCATTATGAGTCTTGAATGTAAAGCCAGTATTAATAATGAAAACATTTAAAGTGGGCATTAGTAAGTTCGACGGCACTAGTTTAATACAACAGTTAAATAACAGTATCATAAAATATACCACAAAACTCAAAAACATGTAATGATGGCATTCCATTATAGTCTTGCTGTTTACAAAAAATTAGGATTTTTCAGGCTAAGATAAACATTAAAAACACAAAATGTCTTAATAAACTATAACATTTGCACACTAAAATACAGATAAATTTTACAATGTGCTAACGGTACTTAGAAATTACATAATGATTTTATTTTTATGTAAAGAAATTGTACATTACTTACTTCTTTCACATCAACTGGTTCTGCAAATATACTCGCAATATCTTTAGCTTTTAACTGATCTAATATCTCATTCAACATCATCCTAAGTGGATTAAGAGTCATCTCAGTTGCCAGCTTGTGAACTCTGATCTAAATAGTGAATCAAAATAGAGTTATGATTGTAAATTATCAAGCTGTAAGATAATTTAAAGAAACAGTACTGTGTTGTCCAAGGACAACCTTTTCATACTCATAAGTGAAATGTTATCCCAACTTGTTCACAACAGTCACATCTATCAAAAAGAACTTTTTCTAAGATACTACTGAAATAAAGCCAGTAAATAGAAACAATTATAATTTAAAAAATACCATTGTTACAGCTTTCCAACAGTCTTTAAAGCCATTATCATGAATGTTTTACATTATTGCCTAAGAATATGATTCCTTCAAAATGTATACAACATAAATGGGTGGGGGATAGCCTAAGTCAGTTTTATTTTTTTACACTTTACAGGACAGTTTACTAAAGATACAGTAAAATCTTATCAAACTGTGAAGACAACAACAATAAACAATTATTTCTCAAACTACATAACTACAATACTAACGTATTCTCTTTTCAGTTTTTCGCGTTTACGGATGAGTTCCACTAGCAATCTTGCACGTTCCAAGTCCTGTCGTAAACGCTGCCAGTATCGTAACTGACCCTTGAGTGCACTCAGCTCTTTGCTCTCAATCTTCTATAAATAATAGTAAAAAGACTGGGTTTGGGATTTGTTTCAGGACCAAAAATATAAAATAACATGATTTCTTACTAAATTTAAATCTCAATTTTGATTTGATAAAGCTCCATGAAATAATTCAGAATTAAACATAACAACCATATACACCATCTCAGACATACAGACTATTATGATAAGCTTCTTCCCCAGCTACAAACACAACTCTATTTCTGAGGAAGAGCAAATAAACACAAAATTAAAAAATACATGTAGTAGGAGTTGCACAAAATATTAATAATGAAAACATTAAACACATACATTACTGAAACAATAGTGAATTACCTCACTTTGCATAGAAATATATAGAACTACATTAAGGTTTGTTTGGTTTCTTTAGCTTCCTTTGAAGCATATAATTTGATTAAGGAAGTAAGCAAGCAAATGAAAACAGAAATAAAAGCAGTTAAATTTTATGGTAATAATGTTTTAAATGCTTAACCACTTCTGGCTTAAAAAAATGAATGTAAATACGAGTCTTACAACAAAGGTGGTATTACGACTAATAATGTATCATTAACTGATTAACTAATTAACTTTCTTGAATCTTGACAAATGTTTGTAAGCTAACTTGTAACTGACAAGTACATTTCTATGTCTATGTTGTTGTCCTGTTCTTAATTATAAACACTTAAAAAAAAATCAAATTCAAAGCTTCTTCCACTAAAGTTTATAACCAGGACTCAATATTAAGTTTCTTTGGGTTTTTTCATATTTAGAAATTATTTCGCACTGAGAATGATGTATATGCAAAGACATTCATTGAAAGTAATTTTTTTTTCACAATAACTAGAACAAACAAAATGGTTTTTGTACAATTACATAAAACAAATTATCCTTAAAAATGTAAAAAATTTTCAACCAAAGTCTTTGTACTCAATACTGTTCTCAAAACTTGATAAGTATATTGCATAATGTTTACATCTAGAATTTCTTTCAACTGAATACATTTCTTCTATCAAATAAGTTTCCATCAGAAACTTAATTTTCCTTTTCTATTTATGAAAATCCAGTATAACTTTACCATGAAAAAAAGAAAAATATAATGTGAACATGAAAATCATTGTAAAATTTAACATTCAGAAAAGAAATTGTAGTAACTAAATTAAAAATATTTTACTAAATTTATCAATCAATAATTAGCTATGAATCAGTCATGTAAATTCTGAAAACATGAAATAATGATTTGCAGAACAGCTTGAAAGACATTTTAAAATTTCCCAATATTTTTTTTTACTATGACATTGTAGAAACTGACCTGTTCTTTGCGAGGCTGGTGTGCTGCTTGTAACCTCCTTAATAAAGGAACGCCATTTCGATGCTGTCTTTTCAGTGTCCAATAACCTAGCAGTCGTTGTAGGAACTGTTGCTTCTTTGGCATGGATATCAAAGCAGCTATTTTTGTCAACCTGTAAATAAAATTGTACTTAAAAAAAACAAACTGCCTTGATGCAAGATTTTTTACTGATATTACATCATCTGGACAGCTCCACTTTCACATGTTCTCTTCACGCATGTTGCATAATTTGAACAGTATAATAAAATTGCTGACCAACATTTTTTCCAGCTCTAAACATCACAAGACATACATAATGAGCTTGAAGGATGGATGTCAATTATTTTGCAGGGATCTCCAATTTTATTTTCTCAATGTTAAGTGCAGTAAATACTCCCAAACTTGAACTAGTTTTTCAACAAGGAAAGACTGTCTGACATGGTGATTTAATCAATTGATGTAATCAATTACCGATGAGTAGTAATAGTAATAATAATAATTGTCACCTAAACTAAATGTATTACGCCAATTAATCAAGATTAGTGTTTTGAATATTTCAGAGATAAATAAATTGTAATTACAATTAAATAAACTGTCATAAAAATAAACAAATATTCAAATAATCAAAATACTACAATCAAATTTGTCAACCCTGTTTTTGTTATGGAATATATACTAGGATTATATGTCACAAGCTTTGAAATGCTGACAAGAATAAAGGCAAATAGCTAATAGTAACTAGTACTTTTTGTTGAACTGTTGATTGGAAAGAAAACTGCTTGTTTCTTTTTCTTTTTGAAAGTCACACTACTAATTGATTAATAGGATCACTGATTAATTAATTAGCAAATACTACTAATCACTCACTTCTGGCTCATGTTTTAATAATTTTTATTTCATTTCTAGCCTTACCACAGTGTTCCATATTTTAATATTATATAAATCTTAAGCTCTTAATTTGATAAGGCCATATTTAAAAAATATCTTGAATTTCCCCTAGTGTAACAAATAACATTTCTTTTCTGAGCATCCCTCTTCTCAGATTTATTCACCACCCTTCCAATACATAAGAAATTTAATGTAAATTAGTATACCACCATTACTGTTCACACAAAATTTTCTTAGGCTTCAATTTTGTATGGTTACAGAATCAAATACAGAATTAAACCCCTCTTGCCACACCCACATCCTTTCTTTTAGGATTCGTTAATATTCTTCTCTTTCATTTAACACATTTTCATCTGTTAAATGACACAGTATTCTGTACAGAGAATTGTAAATTGCCATGTAAGTACAAACTTCATTCCCACAGGAAACATACTGACCAGCATGGAAGATTTTGAAATGGTTCTTGCCACATAAAGCCAGAAATATTGTGGTAGTTATAGGACACTGCAAGTTATTATTCTAAGTTATTTGATATATTATTTAATTAATAATACTCAGTATATTATTACCAATAGTATAAACATGTAAGATTAAGAGCCATCAACAATCCACAGCAAAAAAACGAAAGCCCAAGTAAGTACTTTAATGTTTTTCATGTATTCTTTACTGATATAACAAGTAAATAAAATTTAAGAACAAGAAACTCTAAGTAAAATTAAATAGTAATAAGAAAAATTTTCCTAAAACATACGTACAAGAAGCTCAGAGTAACTTGGGTAATGTTATTTGACAGCACATGAGCCATGTTTCTCAAGTGAGTTACAGCCTATAATGGCACAAATACTCGTTAGACATGTTTCAAAGAGCAACAAGACAATAAAATTTAAGTATAAAGAAATACTTTTAAGTTAGAATTTCATCATGTCATACTTAATTTTTTTTTGTAGTTACAATATCAGTCGAATTGACCAACCTTGTGTAGAGTTACAGAAAATAAAATTATAAAGGATGTTCTTGAGATTATTCAAATGAAATTTGAATTTGAGATAAAGAAAAGTATTTTTAATCTTAACATGAAAATTAATTTGCACTTGGACTGCTAAAAAAAGGATTGACATGTTTAAACTTTTTTTTTTTAGTTTCTTAATAATACTTCACTAAAACTTCAGATTCTTTTGTATGTTAGAGACTTATAATGTTTACTGAAAGTCTGGCAAATTTGTAAGATATACACACTGTATTAAAAGTATCAAAACTATAACTAGAAATGAGTACAAAGTGGCCAAGCAGTTATTCAATTCACCTGATCACATGTACAGAGAATTAAAGGAAATGTTCTATTATACTTTCCTGTTACAAAGTTACTGTAGGTCTATTACCGTCATATTTTATACTTTACATATGATGTTAATGCATTAAAATCCTGTGTAGATATTTATCACAATTACTATTAATTTCACAATGAAACTATTAATAAAGAATGTTTACTTTTTTAAACTGCAATTTGTTTTAATTTACTCCACAAATATTCTTTCCACACACAAACCTCATTCCTGAACCTTTATCCATGTTTACATAATGAACTATATTATTTATTCAACTTTGTTTTAAGAAATAACAACTTTTGACTTTATTTAGTACCCATAAACAGCAACTAAAATCACAAAAAGTAGTCTGATGCAACAGCAAACCTACACGTATTTGCACATTAGTTAGAGCTATAGGATAACTTACACTCAACAAATTATACCTATATATAACTGAGGTTATGATTAAGAATCCATATTATAATGGATATAACAAAAATTACATACTTACCCTAACTTCATGAATTACAAGAAAAATACATTAACAGATGTCCTTTTATATTTATTCTGCCAAATACACATGATTATGATTTTTTTAAATAAAGATACAGTTTCTAGTTTCTTATAGTGAACCAGATAAAATGTCATCTTACTCAAGATAAACATGTCTTTAAACAGTACTAAGGGTTGTTGCCTTTCTAAATCCAACTTTTTTCAGTGAATACAGTTTAGTATATGGAACATATTGCATCTTCTTATCACTAAATGATACCAGTATTTCAATAAGATTCAATACAACATACAATATTCAATACCCTATGTTCTTTGTAAATGTTACATTCAGATTTAAATTTTCAACATTTTACTGCAGGTTCACAGGGCCATGATTTTTTTTTCAATAGTTTTATTACTGCTATACAGTTTCACAAATCTTGCTACACAGCCTACCTATCAGGTGGTATTGTTGGAATAGATACCACTGGAACTGCTGTTCGATTCTCAGCCAGTATCTTCCTTGCCTTTCTCATCTTTTCTCTTGATTTGGCCCTGGCTTTGGCCTTTTTAACACTATCTATTTTTCCACTGCCTTCATCATTATCCTAAATTAAAACATTTACAGGTAAAATTACTAACAACTTTTAACTTAAATGATTTCTTTCTGTAGAATAAACATACTGAGATAAGCTTCCAACCTGCACTATAAATATTTTGATAACATTAAAACTGTCAGTAGCAATAACTTATACTATCAGAAAACAGTAACACTTACCCCAAAAAATGAATTAAAGTAAAAGCACTGAATTATGAATTCCTTATTTTATTTACCATATTACTATCAAATGAATTTCATGGTTTACTTTTCTTGCACATGTTGTACATGAGTCAACACTTAATTAAGTAAGAAATGTCTAAAATACTTCTAAAAATTTACTAAAAAACATAGTTGAATAAATAATACAGAAAATAAAAACACAAAAACAGTTTATTGAAAATTACCTTAAAATGATTAAATTAATTACTGTACACACTGTTTAGAATTTGAAATTGTAGAGCCTGTTAGTTGGCTTTAATTTTACCCCAAATATTCTATGAGTAAAATAATATGGACACATTTTGGATACTTAGAGGAAAAATATACTATCATACAATAAACATCTGTAATTATTACATCACATGTGCTATTCAACAACGATGCAATTATGAATGTAAAGTTCTTGAATAAATATGCAAGTCTGTAATTACAAGATAACTTGTATAAAGGTACATGCATATAAACAAAATTTATTCAGAACTGTTGTAACAAGTTCCAAGATGTAGGAAAAAAAAAAAAGTAAAACAATAACTTACACAAAACATTAAAAACACCATCTAGATATTAAACTCAATTTTACCACCAACTAATGTGAATTCAATAAGTTATTTATTCTTTATATAAAATTATCTGAATAGCAAACAAAGGAGCAACTTTACATCAGAAACAGAAAACATTTCCCTTCAAATTTATTTTACCTATAAATATGTGCATCCATGGAACAAACAGAAAACTGTTTCTAATGTAAACCACAGTACCATTTTTAATTTAATCAGACAACACAAAGGAAATTACTCTACAAAGTTATTACATAAAGATAAACTAGTTAAATTTGATTAGCTCATAAACATAAAACAACTAACTGTCTATCTCAACTTATGTTAGCAAATACACATACAAGCAAATATGAAGAAACAATAATTATAAAATTAAAACATGTAATAGATAAGACTCATACACCTGCAAGCTTAGTACTTCAAGAAAGAAGAAATCACACAAAACTTCTCATCCTGGCTGTACTATATCTACCTGTTATAATAATTATTTCAGTACAATGCAAGCTAGAAACCTACCACTTGCACTTGTTGCTTACAGTTGAGCATAATATTAGTGTGTACAGGGTATGCATAGGTTACAAAATTATCAAACCTATACACTACTCACTTTTTAACCCTTAAACAGTAGGAATGTTGTAGGTAGCAGCATCAATTAATGATAACTGCTGTTTAAAGGCTAATATAGGTATTTCATTTATTGATTTTTGTTTTTTACTGTATATTATAATCAAGAACATGTACAACCCTCTTGTATTTAACTTACTATAAACTAACAACTTTCAGCAAGTAGTACCAATTATCATTCTACAAGCAACAACATATAAAAAATCCCCATTATAAAGGCAATCATATTTTATAAAAAATTTGCAAGCACAAGACAAAAAAATACAAAAACTGACATTAAAACAAGCTCAATTTGTTTTTCTATTTAATGTTTTAACCTTCCTGTAAAGCCAGGCATCTGAAGCACTATATCATAATTTTTGCTTTCATACTTTTTGCCCAATTTTGTCAAAAAAAACAACAAAAAACAAAACTCTAGAAAGATGAGTAATGCATTATATCTAAAACATATTTAACTCTCAAAATAATGCAGTATGTTTGATATTTTATTCATTATTCAGAAAAGCTTGAAAACAAATGTGATGACAGTGCATCACTTAACAGTCTTCCAGAGTGTCATGTTAACTTATGAAGACCCCATTATAAAACACACACTAAACATACACCTTTTCATTTTTATCCATCATAATTTTTTAAAATAGAGTATTTCTATTTATGAACTGTTGTGTTTAAACTGATGAATACATGAGCTTATGCACAGTATAAATAATTGAAAAACTTGTATGTACACATCCTATTCCACCATGGTAGAGATACCAAGCTTTAGAATTTGGTGCAGTTTGTAAGCACACCATTATTTACATCCACCATCATGTTAGCAATGATACATTGATGATGCTTCAGTATGCAAACAATAGTTCGCCATTCTACTTGTTACCAACACGACCTGTTCATTGTAATACAAGTTATCCACAATTCCAAAAGCAGAAGAGCCTTTCTGCATACAAGTGTATTTTGCCAAATTGTGTTCTTAACAGGGAAGTACTGAGTACAACCAATATGAGGGCACTGTTTTAATGACAGTTCACAGACAATTTATTTTAGCTGCTTGCAACTTTTGATTATTTTTTTTATGTAAGAATCTCACAGGAACAGACTGAAAAGATCACTTCTTATGTAAATTTTTCAATTAACTTGCCTTGAAAACTAGTTATATAAATATCATAACTTTCTGAAGATTAAATTTTGTCCAGAGACTGGTGTCTTTGTTTTCACCAACTTAACAAATTGTTAGTTGCTCACATTCCTTGTTAAAATGAATAAATTCATTATACAAATCTGAAACTGCCACGTTAATAAATTTCTTTTGTCAGCTGTTTTGTCACATTTCTCCAATCACGAGCTTACCTTTACTGTATGGACTTTTTTTTTTTTTAATAGAAAATAGTTGCAATGCCACGGAAACCAGAAAGTGAATGGCATGCACACTGTTTGTCTGGTCTTGCTTTGTGTGTAGAGTACAGGCTGGTGCATGTTACATAAAAAAAAAAACCCACTAAGACAAATGAAAACTACTGCTTTTGATTTCAAACTTAAAGAAAATGTTTCTTCTCAGAAGAATGAAAGCCCTTCTGCAATAAAATACCAACACTAAATCATACTGAGGAATCCACAGAGGAATAAGTCTTCCTCCAAACAAAGAGATGTCACAGAAAGACCACCAAAAGCTACAGAAATATCAGTTATTGTAAATCTGGTTTAGAGTTACTTTAAGTACAAGAGACCAAAAGTTATACACTTTAAAATCTGTAACTGATATCATGATTGTATCAAACAATGCATTTGTCAAATGTTTCAAAATGACCAGAACCTGGTTCTCAATACACATAAAAATGTTAACGGCCATATATTAGAAAAGATTATATCAGTAGAAATATTTATGAGTGATGTCAAAAAACTGTCACAAAGAATCACAAGCTTTTTAACTGCTCAGATGAGAACAGCAACACTTATGTCTAAAGCATAATAACCTGACTGAACATTTTCTTCATTAGTTTATGTACGGGTGAGCTTGTACACATAAATCAACCAGTTGAGAATGTTAACAGGAAATACTTATAAACATTGTTTGTCTCTTGAAAAAGTCTAATTTCAGCTTCTAAACAAAAATAGGGAAACATGCATCCTTAAAAAAGCACCCCTAGTTTTATTTTTATATTTCACATTAAATTATATAGATGTTAAATAATGTTTATTTCTCCAGTAATTTCAGCTTGCCAATGGAGCAGAAACAAGATTTATTCATCAGCAACCAAACATATTCAGGAAGGCAGAGATATCTGGCTGATATTTGCTAAGACAGAATGAGTTATGTTAAGGAAAAACCCTTAACTGGTAGTAAGGGTGGAAAGTTTGGGAAAGCTGTCAATAAAAAAAAATTCCCTTTGTGCAAAATCATAACTTCTAAAACATCAAAGCTATGTTGTGTGCCAATGCTGAAGTCAAAGTGGTAAAATGGAAACAATTTTTGATGTTCTTGTGCATTTACTGCAAAATCTTGATGCTTCAATGAACAAGATCTCTGGCTTGGAGGTATATAGAAGAAACACTATGTCACACAGACTGGGTCAAATCTGTATAAGGCTTAAGGAAAACAATCCTAACAATCATACATATTTGGTATGTAAATTTTCATTGGGTTGCAGATAAAATTTCCATTAAGAAATCTGTGTAAGAAGGTATAACTAGAATTTTTTTTACAGCTAATTCTGCACAAAGGTACAACAAAATTAGAGAATTTATCAAAATAATGAATTTTCATGTTCAAAGATTTAAAAAATCCTTAACTGAATAGCACAAATTTTCAAACAATATCATTTTGCTAGTTATATAAAAAAATAACAGTTGGAAAAAAAGAATGAATCTTTACACAATTCTGTCTATTATAATAATATTTAGTTCAACAAATATTACACATTACTGTCTGGTACAAGTTTTTGTTGCAGTACAACAAATTCTACTTGAACTTGTTTCTTTTCTTATCTGTGTTTGATAAAACATAGCTTTTCATTCTTAGCAATATGGTTAACGTAACCCATGCTGTGCACATCTTTGATATGGCAGTAAGTTCACAATGTTAAAAAAAAAAAGACAAATCAGAAACAGAATGTATCAAACTATCATTCAAACAAAATCAAAACTTAGCATTTACTATGAAGAATAAATATAGATTTTAGACACTGTATAATGTACATTTTATATTACGAAAAACAACTTAGAAATGAACAGAGAGTATTACTGAAATCAAAAAATTCAATGCAAAGAAGTATAGGCTTAATTTTCTGTGAAAACTGAATATCACATAGACCAAACAAAGTTAATGTTTCAGGTTTAGCTTACAAACTGCTTACAATTTTAAGATTTTACCAAAAATATTTAAGTAGTACAAAAAATAATGTAATTCTTTACTTTTTTTTATCTTTGTGTCTATGTTTGCCTTGTACACTGCTAATATATTAAGTACTTATTTACTTACCATGGACTTGATGCCCTAATGTCAAGGATTTTATTTGATAGAGTAAATAATGCAGTAAAATTTGATGAAATCTTAGATACATCAGAAGATTTTCATTAACATTGTTAGTAGTACTGAGTAAAATGAGTAAATATTTTTATAGTTTAAAGAAAAAGCTGATAAATATACACAAATGAGTTGATAATATATGCATGAATGAGCTTGGGTAAATGCATTTTGAAATTTTTTTTGGTTCACTGCTCTAGAACAATTTTTTTTTATAAAAAAGGTCCAAATAATTTCAACATCAGTAACTAATGATTACAGAACACTATTACACTAAAAAGTATATTCTATACTTCTTCAAAAGTATAGAATATACAGGAATACTATTAACTACATTTGCTATTTCTAATACATAAAAAGATATTCTTGCTAATGCAACCACAATTATTACAAGTACAACATAAATTGCAGTTCAGTACCATAAAAACATATCCACGTCAAAATTATATATACAAGTTATAAAGTTGGTTTTATCATACCTTCTCAGAATCAGTAGGAGCATGAACATCACAATATGCTGTTTTTTTAACATTGTATGTTGGCCCATTGTTTCCTGTTTCTTTCACGGCTTCCATCCTCATATATAACCCAGCTTGTTGAGCACAGGTCACATGAAAAGCTACAAAAAGCCACTGAATTATTGCTAAACTAATCATACTAGAATCATATAAATAAGTTAACTTTACACATAGAAATTTGGAACTTGTTTCTCTAAAAATCAAGAATACTTAGAACAGAAACTACCTATAAAAAAATTAATCTTTAGTTTCCCTTACTTCAGAATCTCTGCAGAGTCACACAAAAGTTCCAAGCAAAGCTTTAAAAAAAATATCAACATTTGCTACAACTTAAACAGTTGTACGCAATCTCATGTTAAAAATAAAGTACTAAAAAGAGTAAAGTAAGTTTCCCAAGTTCATAACTTTTTTTAACAAAACTTGAAGGTACTATTGAAAAAAATTACTGAATACTAAAACTGGAGTTGAACTACTATTTTAACAACCTTTTAGAAACTTTCACTGCAAAACAAAAAAAAATTCTATACATAAACTGTTATATGCACATATTCAGAAACCGAGTAAACTGACTGTTTTAATTTTGTTAGTACATAATACAATTAGTAGTTAAAAGATGTTTAAAACATACCTGTATAACAGTTAGATTTATGGCACTGTATACAAGCTCCAACTCCTCTTTGTTTGCAGATGTAACATGTTAACTTCCACCTTGCTGGAGGGATGTTTTCTATGCTGTCTATAGGTTCAAGAAACACTGTGTTAGCAAAACACACCTCAGGAACCCAAAGTGCACAAACCACATGAGCCCACTGGCTTGTGTCTGTTTGTTTGAAGGCACCACCTTTATTAGGACACAAAACACAATCAACAGCTCGAGATGGAGATTGGAGACACCTACGACATAACCACTGACCTTCTGGAATGTATGGAACCCCATAGCACTCCTAAATCCAGAAAAAATAGGAATCTTCATTTAAAAAAATTTAAGTCCAAGCTATTTCAACAACAGTATTGCAAAAAGTTAGGTTCAGTGAAGAAAATACAATATTTCAGTGAATACATATTTATACATACATATATACACACACACACACAATTTTATACAAATATTATCTCTTATGGGTCAAATTAAAGTAACTAATTTAAGGCTAAATATGTAACAGTACTTAGGTTCAACATACTTTGGTTATATGTATATTGAAAAAAATCCTATGATACCATCATAACCTATTCTTTCAACTTTTACCTGATGTACTGCAAGATTGCACATGTCACAAAACAAAATGGCATTTGAATTCTGACATTCTCCATCATTACATATACAACACACTGCATCTTCATCAATTGGGGGTCCAAGGTCTTTCCCTGAGGACTGGCTTTGGAAATATGATTCTTTTTCCAATCTGTCCATCAGTAGTTCAAAGGTGTCAGGTGATACATCTTTCAGTTCTTCTTGAGAACGTATGTAGTTCATCAGCTCCAACCAAGCACAATCCTAATGATGCATATAAAATTAATATCATCATGAAAATAAGTTTGACTGAAATTTAACATGCTGGTCTCCTGACATTGCCAGAATTCCACAAAAATCACAACTACAACAGTTAAAGTTTCAAATGAAGTTAGGTTCATCCATACTAGTTAAATTATCAATTAAAATTCTTATTAACATTTTTGGCACTGATCCCTTTTCAAGTTTTCAAGTTACTAGCCTGAAGTAAATATACAGCAAGTTTACAGTTAGAATTACAATAGACTATCTAGTAGAAAAATCTAACATACTGAAAAATCCAGAGGTTTAACTGCTTTTTCCCAAAACCTTAATAATTCATAGATGTAAAGAGAGCTATATTAATACACAAGATGACATCTTGTTGTTACAGAACTTTACAAGGAATAAGCATCAACATACAGGTAAAGAACACAATCTTGTGGAAAATTCTGTATTGATTCACACATACACAAATTTTTGTGTGACATTTTACCACTGCAATTACGTAGAACTTAATGTACGTAATTTTTTTAAATGAGAAAAACAAAATTAACAATGATTTTCTTGTATCAATTTCTGAAAAAAAATAAAACAAACCAATTAATTTTAACCCTTTGTTAAAATTTTATTTCTGTACCTAAAACATGTAACATACAATAGAAAATTAAACAAAGCTCAACCTTTGCTTTTCATATTTATTTTAATCACCTATCCAGTACCTAATTTCTCAGTAATTATTTAGGTTTAATATTTCAAAAAATGTTTAGACCTTTTTTTCTTTAATAATTCTGGAGGGATTCACCAACCTTTTCTCATCTTCTTTACTTTTTAATGTGAGAGAACTAAGTGTTTCAGTGTTTGAATACCAAAACTGTACAGTGTTACAACTTTCAGTCATCTCAAACTAATCCATTCCCTGTACACTCAGGAATAAACACCGTTCTCAAAGTACTAATTGTTATTTTTTTTACAGTACTTTACAAAATATAACTTTTCATAACATAGTAAACCTACTTCTTCATCCATGTCATATTCAACTTCCTCATCAAGCTCATCTGCAGACTTTTCAATAAATCTGTAATATGAAGTTGGCCTTGGTGGAGCATCAGGAGGATTGTAAGAAGGTATTATTCTGTAAGAAGGCTCGGGAAGTTTAGTTTCTTCTGAACCAGCATTTTTGTTAATTTTAGGGCTACTATTATCCATGGCTTTACTATTTTTATTGAAGTTTTTCTCAGATGAATTAACAACATTGTTTAATTTTTCCACTTTTTTTTCAGGGTCTAATTCTTCATCGACAATAACAACATCCAAAGGTTCATTAATATCAAGTCTAAAAGTCTGACCATTAACTTCAACCTCTACTAAACGTTGAGCCTCAGCATACGTGAGACCTTCCCGAGTTATTGCATTTTGAAATGGTGGAGGGGAAGGGGATCCCTGGTACTGTTTACTGTTCCACCTTAATTTCTTTTTATTTCCTTTTTTTGAATAATGATAGTATGCTTGTGGGCTGTTATTGTCAGGGTTCTCATGATCAAATCTGTACAAATGAAACTGAATTCCACTAAAACTTCGATAAATCCTCCTACAGTCTGGCACTGGGCATTCATATGGAGGTTTAGTGGCTCGCAAATTCTGGCAGAAGGTTTTCACGTCAAAGTTTAGTTTCATTTTTTCTTCCTTAAATGCAGAAAAATTCCACTTCATTTAATAGGTATAAAAGTCAATCCACATAATATTTCTTCCCTGAAATAAAGTTCATATCTGTAGCTGAACAGAAAATAATACAACATACATCAAGGATCTTGTAACAAATTTCTTACATCACAAGTCGTAATATATACAATCTTAATAAATTAACAAGAACATTCTTTTTTTACATTCAAACTACTCATTTTAAATGAATTATAAAACATTAAGCTATTAAAACATTATTCATCAAATGAGCACAAACTTGTATCACTTTCACAACTAAACATCCATTTATTACCAAAATTAGACTCCAGTAAATACAAACAATTTACATACAAAGTGCAAGTTATAACTACTTCACTATAGTATACATAACAGAAAACAATTTTTCAAAAAATCTTGTAGCTTGCAACTTATTTAAACTGTCTTAGTTTTCAGCCCTGTAGTGTCTTGCAAATATTTTAATTTTCAAATTACATATATTTTAGACTCACCTCAGCTCATTACTGAACACGTTCGATATCTTAACAATGATCTATCAGCTCATTCAAATGTTAGTGAAAGTAGTAATGTTTAGCAAGCTAACTGGTGGTCTCTCTTTTTAAAAAAAAAAAAAACAAGTATCAATACCAGAAATTATATTTAATTTTTACCATATCCTTCTAAAATTTCAGTGTGTTTCCTCTCATAAATTCTACCTGGAAATTATGTTCTACCAATCGTGTCTCAACTTTTGTGGAAAATAATTAAGTATGGTGTAGTATGTTAGCATGTCACTACCAAATATTATACTGGCAAGTTTATTCCAGAAAAATCAAAGACACTGTAAATGTCTTGCATCATGCAAAAGTTAGTTCAACCACAGAGTACAAGGTTTCTATATATATATATGTGTGTGTAAAAAATACACACACCTAAGTCCTAGAGTTACAAATTTTTGTTTTTTTGTTGTTGTTTTTTTTGGGAAGGGGGGCACCAAAAAGCCACAGTGATGCAAATCTTGTTTACCAGCCATACAGCATCTTGTATGTGTCTGTTTTCAGATCTCTTCCATTTTTATACATACATTAAAGACAATTCAATGTATTTCATCTCAAACACACGCAGACTAGAACTTACTCCCTGATTATTTGGAGATTTTGTTACTTCATCTAACTTAATTGTTTAAGTCTATCAGCTTTTCATTTTCAAGCAAACTTGGAAGTATATTAAAGTATGACATTCAATTCATGTAAGTGTTTCAGTTTAAGAAAAAGCCATAATCAGAGCAGGTCAATAAACTATTAAGATCAATTACATCATTTAATACTCTGTACAATAATCAACTAATCAAAATTATGACTAAATTAATCAATATCACAAGACAATCAACTTGAGAAAACTACAATTTCTGGCTATTACATTATTTTTAACAATTTCAGTAAATCATAATACCATTATGATTTTTTATTCTTTGCAATTAATTCAAAACTGTTCAGCACAATTTCATACAACAACAAAAGTGTAACACCTAATCAAAATTAGCATTTCCAATTAATCCAACTACCATAGTAATTAAAACATTTGCCATTATTAACTTTTGTTAGTGTAAAGTCTGTTTTTGTATGCAACTCACAAATATGAGGTTGTTAGGACTTGTGGCCTACAGATATGTCAGGTACATAATTAATCACAGCAATGCTTGTTGTTGTTTACACTATGTCTAAACAACAGTGCTATTTGACCTCTGAGCACTTACAACTTTCATATATTTATTTATTACAAGCTATTATTGTTACCGGTTATTTAAAGCTTAAATTAATTTTGTGACATGATCAGAATTAGTTAACACATTTTGCAATACTAGTTATTTTAACTCTTGTGTAAGATGCTTCAACAAAAACAAATTATATTAACTTAATATTCTTTATTCACTCATGATGACACTGATCACTGAATACGTTGCTTATAGCTGTCAGAATCTATTGGAAAAGGACACATGACAATTTTAAATATTTAGCATCCTATTTACATGAATAGGATTTTTATTCAGTTAGAACTAGTTCTAGCTAGATATGAAGCACTGAGAATAGAAAACAAAAACCTGGTTGTCATCATGTGCCACTTAAGCACTGCCTAGTTACCTTAGTACAGTAGAGTTCAAGTTCTTTGATTTATTGCTTTTTCAGTACATGTATATTTCCACAGTTTCTTCAACTTTGTACTCTAAAATGTAGAAAACCATTTTAGTACGTTCTTCTGTCCATATCAAAAAGTTCTTGCTTAAAAGCTTACGTTTCATATTATTGTAAATTTGTTAATTAGTTTTTAACTTACTCACTATGATGATGGAATTATTCTGAAATATCAGTAGTTAAAGGTTTTTTTGTAAATAATATAGTCTTTGTTTTTATAGGTCCATTACTGATTTATTTTCATTGAATAATTTATTATGTATCAGCTTGGTATATTTTCATGTAAATAACTTAATTAAAAAGATATCTATCACATTAAAGAAAGAATATCTAAAAACAAGCTGAATATAGCATGATCAGTCTCATGAGAGCAGTCAATGAGCCCCACAGTTAATCAGTTAACAAGTTCCACCATCAGACATTTATAGTAGCAATAAGATAGGTAGGTAGGTATTCAATATTTATTGCCACAAAGCTATCTGTGCCAGACAAGATGTGGTACAGTACAGGTATAGGGCAATAAAGGTAAAAAGTAAAATATGTAAAATTAGGAACTGCCAGGAAGACTGAAGCAAGAAGTACACCCTTGCTGTCAGTCACCTGAAGTTGGCATTTCTAGTCCTGGGTTCAGTTCAAAAGAAAAATGAAAACTAAAATGTGTAAAATTAAGACTTACCAGGAAAACTGAAGCAACAAGATCAAAATGGCAGTCAGTCACCTAAAGTTGGCCTTTCCAGTCCTGGGTTCAAGTCAAAATAAAAATTGAAATAAGCAAAAGAAATCGTGTTAAAACACTATATAGTCCAATAAAAAACCTTAAGTGTAAATGACCAATGGCTCTTGAAAATGTAAAAACATGAGTGAGATGGGCAGTATCACCTATAACATGGACCAAAGTCAAGGGCAAACGTGCCTTACAAATATCTTTAAAATGGTGTCGTCGTTCTAGGTTGTAACGACGGCATGATAATAAAATGTGAATGATTGTAATTTGAGTGCCACATAGACCACACATTGGTGCAGCAGTACCAGATAAAAGGAAGTGGTGGGTTAAAAAACTGTGACCAATGCGTAGCTTTGCCAAAACAACCTCCTCTCTTCGATTCTTTAGAGAAGCAAGAGGGCCAAAGACCTAAAGAAGGTTTGATTTGAAAAAGCTTGTTATTGTGTTGCTCATTCCAGATTGCCTACCATCTGGTGTACAATCTGGATTTGAGAACTGGACCATAGTCCATGTATGGAATGGGTATTGGAATGATAGATCCAGAACATACAGACTTTGCTGCTCTGTCGGCCAGCTCATTCCCACAAATACCAACATGACCTGGTATTCAAAAGAATTGGACGGAGACAGATGAGAGAGAAAGATGGGCCACTTTGTTTTCGATTTTGATGAAAAGAGGGTGGTGACTAACATGGAATGATTCCAGGGCCGATAAACAGCTGAGTGAGTCAGTATATATTGTACACTTTGTATATTGCATTATTTCAATATGATTTAGGGCAAGATAGATGGCATACAATTCAGCAGTGAAAACAGAAACTGTAGGGGGAAGTCTTGTGTGCCACAATCAAATTGTCACAAACCTTGGCTGAGCCCACTGAGTCACTTGACTTGGAACCACCTGTATATATTAGGAATGGATGGATCATATGAAAGATGTTCAGCAAAGAAATAGCAATATTTCCGATTGGGTGTATCTGCTTTCCTCAGATGACTCAAAGATAGATTACAATTGGGGACAGTAATTTGCCATGATGAAATAGGCTGATATGAAGAAACTGCAATGTTATTTAAGGATAAATTCAAATCTTCTAATTGTGCCTGGATACGGAGTCTAAAAGAAACAATGGCAGATTGTCTGTTGGTTGGTCGGTTTAGTGTTTTATGTCACAAAGCAGCTAGGCTATCTGCGCCAAACGTCCCATAAAAAGGTAAAAATAAAGTAAATGTAATAAAATTCATAAAAGGAAATGAAGGTAAAACAAAACAGCATTGAAAAACAGAAAAAGCATAAAACCGATGTTGACATCTAGTCTACAATGTTAAGAGAGAAAGCAGAGTAAGAGAAGTTGAAAAGGACTTTCTGTAGCATAATGGTAATGAACATAACCTGCCAGGAAGACTAACAGGTAAGTACAAGAACCACTGTCAGTCATCTGAAGTTGGCCTTTCCAGTCCTGGTTCCAGGTTATGTGTCATTATGGCCAGTACCAAAAAGTAAAGTAATAAAAGTGTTAAAAGACATGCAGCAAAATTGTAATAACTTGCCATGACAACTAACGGGTAGTTCAAACAGCATCGTTAGTCACCTAAAGTTGGCCTTTCCAGTCCTGCTGTCAAGTTATTTAATGTCATGGCCATTTTCCAAATTCAAATCGAACTAGAGAGATTGAGACTCTTAAAAGGGAAACAAAATTAAAAAGGTGTAATGAATAAATATAATACACTTAAATGACATTAAAAAGATTAATGGCCATTAAAAACCTAAAAACTTTATCAAGGTGGACAGTGTCACTGTCACCAACAACACTGTCTAATGTTATGGACAAACCTTGAGACAGAACATGTTTAAAATAGAGCCGTCGTTGAGAGTCGTAACGATGGCAAGAAAGTAAAATGTGGCTTACAGTGATTTGAGTGTCACACAAACTACACACTGGTGCATTAGTTCCAGATAAAAGAAAATGATGAGTTAAAAACTGTGACCAATGCATAGTCTAGTTAGAACAACTTTCTCCTTCCGAACCTTACAAAAGCTAAATGGCCAAAGTCCAATATAAGGTTTTATTTGGAAAAAACTTGTCGGGTTGCTCACTCCAAGTTGACTGCCAGCTGGCACAAAGCCGAGCCTTGAATACAAGACCATAGTCCATGTATGGAATAGGCACAGTGGTGATAGTGCCAGAGCAGGTAGATTTAGCTGCCATGTCTGCAAGCTTGTTCCCGTGAATACCAACATGGCCTGGTATCCAGAAAACCTGGATAGAAGTAGATGTTCATGAGAAATTGGCCAGTCTGTTTTGAATATCAGTGATAACAGGGTGTAAGCCAACATGAAGCAATCCCAGGGCCAGTAAAGAACTAAGCGAGTCAGTATAAATAGTGCAGTTGGAGTACTGCTTAGCTTCAATATGATCCAGGGCAAGAGATATTGCTACAGAAGCTGTAGAGGAGATTCTGCGTGCAACCACCGAACCGCAACAAACCATGACAGAGCCCACAGAGTCACCTGATTTAAAACCATCCTTATAAATTAGAATGGAAAGATTATTCAAAAGGTGTTCAGTAAATAAAAGACGGTACTTCCAATTGGGAGTATCTGCCTTTCTCAGATGATTTAAAGAAAGATCACATTTGGGGAGTGTAATAAGCCATGGTATATGGCTGACCAGTGGATTCTGTAATGTTATCCAAGGAAAGATCAAATTCATCCAATTGCGCCTAGATGCGAAGGCCAAAAGGAGCAATAGCAGATCGTCTGTTCTGAAAAAGTATGGCCCACTGAGGAAGGAAAACACATACCCAGGTAGGATGCTTTGGTAAGGAATGACGTTTCGAAGAATGTAGTAAAGACAGTTACAAATGGCAAAGGTGCAGAGAAGGTTCATGAGAGTCTACGTATAAGCTCTGAACTGGGGAGGTGCGGAAAGCCCCAGTGCAGAGTCGAAGTCCTTGCTGATGAATGGGCTCCAGCATCTTTAAGGGCAAGGGTCTGGCAGAGCCATAGACAATTGATCCATAATCGAGTTTCTATCGAATAAGAGCACGATATATCTTTAACAAAGAACATCGATCCGCTACCCAACTGGTGGTAGAGAAGACACAGAGGATGTTCAGTGCTCTTGTGCATTTGACCCATAGCTGCTTTAAGTGTGGTATAAAGTTCAGCTTACAGTCAAAGATATGCCCCAAGAACTTGGTCTCAGGGACCACTGGCAGCGAAACTTCACCGATACGGAGTTCAGGATCAGAGTGAATACCCCGTTGGTGACAAAAAAAATGCATGCAAGCGGTTTGAGAGAAAGAGAAATAAAAGCCGTTCGTCGTAATCCACTTCAGTACACGATTCAGGGCAGTTTGTAGTTGCCCCTCAATATATCTCATGTTCGACGACTGACACGAGATGTGAAAGTTGTCGACATAGAGCCTGTTTGCAACAATAAGAGAAAGTTGTTCAGTGATGGCATTAATCTTTATACTGAAAAGTGTGACACTCAAAACACAGCTCTGAGGGACTCCAAGTTCCTGTAGAAAAGAACAGGAAAGTGTCAAACCCACACGAACTTGGAATCTCCTTTCCATTAAAAAATTTTTAATAACCATGGATAAATGGCCACGTAATCCATGTTGTGTCATAAGCCTTCTCAATGTCAAAGAATATTGATACAAGATGTTGTTGTTTGAAAAAGTCTTCTCTGATTGATGTTTCAAGTCACATTAGGTGGTCCATGGTAGAGTGCTGTCATCGGAACCCACCCTGGGTGGACGAGAGGAGGTTGTTTGATTCGAGGAACCAAACAAGATGAGCATTAACCTTCCTCTCTAATGTCTTACAGAGACAGCTCATCAAAGCAATTGGATGGTAGTTTGAAGGAATCTTGGGATCTTTCCCATGCTTAGAGAAAGATAAGATAATAGCCTTGTGCCAGGCATTAGGAAAAAACATTCTCCTGCCAGATCTGGTTAAAAACAATTAGAAGAATATCAAGAGAAGCAGGAGAGAGATAGAGCAGCATGTCATAGTGTACATCATCAGGTCCAACAAATGTACTGCCAGACTGATGAAGGGCCATTTTCAGTTCCACCAGTGTAAAGGAACAATTATAGTCAAAGAGACAGTCAGTTCGAAAGGAAAGAGGTGAACGCTTTGACCAAGTCTTATTGGCCAAGAAGGTGGAGGAACAAGCAGAAGTGCTAGATACCCGGCAAAAGCTTTCACCTAGAGTATTGGCGATGCTCCGGACATCAGCTACCTCTTGGCCATCAGAGAGTAAGATCGAGAGGGGGACAGAATTGTAGTGCCCACAGACTTTTCAAATCTTATACAATATGACTTTGGAACTGGTGGTAGAAGATATGCTAGTTGTGAACTGAATCCAAGATTCCTTCTGGATTTGACGTCTTACCCACCTAGCATGTGCACGGGCCCGTTGGAAAGTGATGCGGTTGGAAAGTGTGGGATATCTACAGAAAGTATCCCAGGCCCATTTTTGAACCTTCCGTGTTATGTGGCAGGCAGGATTCCACCATAGACGAGGATATTGTGGAAAACGTGTTGAGGTTTTAGGAATACACTGAGCAGCTGCTTGTATAATACAGTCAGTTACTGCTGCCACACAGCTGTCTGTTGATGGCTGATTCACGATGGCAGTATCAAGTTCTGCAAGAGAAGTGAAAATGGACCAGTCTGCCTGATCCAGCTTCCACTGGGGCATGTGGGTAGGGTGGCATCAACCATGGCCAGTCTCTCTCAAAAGTATAGGAAAATGATTACTGCCTAGTGGATTATTGTCAATCCTCCATGAAAAATGGGAGAATAATGAAGGGGAGCAAACTGAGAGATCAATAGTGGTAAAGGACTGACTAGATGCATGAAAATAAGAGTAAGAACCAGTATTAAAAAGAGAAAGGTTGTGATCAGAGAGCATATGTTTTACAGAGCAAACCCTCCTATCAGTAACAGCACTTCCCCAGAGGGGATGATGCCCATTAAAGTCCCCCAGGATTAAAAAGGGAGACGGCAAGTGTTCAACGAGAGCATCAAGGTCTGATTGATCACCTATCTCTGAAGGGGACAGCTAGAGAGAACAAACAGTGACATTATGACCCAAGAAAACACGGATGGCTACTGCCTCCAAGGGTGTGTTGAGTGACAAAGACAGGGTGGGCACATGCTGATCAACCAACAGTGCCACCCCTCCATGTACTCATCCATCCCACAGCCTGTCATTTCTGTACATAGAAACCTGCCAAAAGGTGACTGTATCAACAGGTTTCAGAAATATTTCTTGTAAAGAAAGATGTACAGGATGGTAGGAAGCAATCAATGTTTTGATGTGTAGATTAGAACATAAACCTCGACAGTTCCATTGTATCAAGGTGGCCATTTTTAATGATGGGAAGGCGAAGTGGCTTGAGAACCCTTCTGTTTACGACCACATCTTTTTTCCTTACTGTCCTTATTCAGAGGAGGTCTATCGACCTCCATGGATCCTGCCCTGGGTCGATTGGGCAGGTCTTTGTTGTTGAAAGGGGATTCCAGTGACTGAGGACACGAACGAATGATTGTTTTACATCTTGGGGTGGGAGAAAAAGATGTATCTGAAGAAATAACTGTATTTGAAGCCAAAAGATGTGAATCTTGGGGTTTGTAGGAATGTATGGGAGGAACAAAATGGGTGTAGAAGTTGATTCATCAACCTATTTAACCATGGAGGTCAAAAGGCTTTTCTGTTTTGAAAACGATTCTTTTGGAGGCACAGAGAGATCTGTCTGTACTCCCACTGTAGTTGTGGAATGAAGTGCAGCAGTATATGTCTGAGATGAAATGGCGGAAAGCAATTTCCGAGCCTCAGGATAACTAATGTTATTAGTCGTTTTTAACGCTGAACCTCTTTTTCCTCCAACCATTTAGGGCAAGAACTAAAGTAGGAAGGGTGAGAACCATTGCAGTTGACACAACGTGGGTTCGTGTCACACATACAGGCATCATAGTCCTTGTCACAACAACAAGCACATGTGAGGGAATCACGACATAACATCTTTGAGTTGCCGAACCTCTGACATTGGAAACATCGAAGAGGAGTATGGAATGTACGGCTGTACCCTGCAATTTAGATAACCCGCCTTGATGGTGGCAGGTGCATATGGTAATGTAAATGTCAAAACAAGGATATTTGTCAGCATCATAATTCCATCTTGTGAGTGGAGATACGCCTCACTGCAGAAACTCCTTGAGGGGAGAAACCAGCAAGAATCTCAGACTCTGGGACGTTCTTCAAATCCCTCTCAACAATAACTCCTCATGATGAATTCAAGGTAGCATGAGGGGTAACCTCAATAGGTACATCCCCAATTGCCTTTGAATTAAAGAGGAGTAAACTATGTTGAGATGTGGATGTTTCAACCAATATGTCTCCAGATCGAAGCTTCTTTACTGATTTTAGAGAGCAAGTAAGTCTTTTTAGTCCTTTCAGAATAAAAAGGGGGGCATATGCCCTGAAGGTTTTTCTGAAAGAAAATGTAATATAAGAAAATGAGGTACATGTGTTACAGATGTTGAAGATTGCTGCTCAGAGTCTTCAAGATGTGGTTGTTTACCTGTTGACTGTTTTTTCACTATTTTATTTAATTTTTTCATAGGAGGATCCATAGGAAAAAAGGAAAATTTCGGTACCCACTAAACCCACCCACCATGGAGCCCTACAAGGACATTGCAGCAATGCCAGTTTCATGAGCACTATACCCATACACCAGCATCAGACACAATGTCCACAACATCCATTGAGAACTTCCAACACTGGTACTTGGTTGACTCTAGCCCAAGTGGACCAGCCAACTGACCCAAGGAGGGCCACCCAAAGGCTGCCCGTGTACAAGAATTCAAGGCCAAAGTGGTGTGTTAGAGTTGGACCCCTCAACCATCAGGAACCTCTCCTCCCCTCCATGGGTTGCCATGCACAGCAAACACATGGGTAGATGTTTAGATCCCAAAGGAGCTAACCAGAAAGAACAGAACCTTCCCTGGGAGGTCTCCTCACCACATACAGGAATCCACACCGAGGGGAGATTGTCTGTTATTAAAAAGTGTGGTCCATCGTGGTTGGAAAACACAACTCCAGGTAGGATGCTGTGGTAAGGATCAAAGTTTGGAAGCATACATTACAGACAGTTGCAAACGGGCGAATATATAGAGGGGGTTCATGAGATTCCACATACAGATTTTGCACGAGAGATGTATGAAAAGCTCCAATGTAAAGCCAAAGCTCCTGGTGATGGATAGGATCCAACATTTTTAGTGCTGAGGTTCTGGAAGAACCATAAACCACAGACCCATAGTCAAGTTTGGATTGGATGAGGGCACGATAAATTTTGAGCATGGAGTATCGATCTGCTCCCCACGAAGTAGAAGAGAGGACATGGAGAATATTCAATGCTTTTAGACATTTGATACAAAGTTGCTTGATGTGTGATATAAAATTTAATTTACAATCAAATATAAGACCTAAGAACTTTGCTTCAAGGACGACAGGAAGTTCAACATCATCAAGACGGAGTTCTGGATCTGGATGGATTCCCTGTTTGCTGCAGAAATGTATACAAACGGTTTTAGAGAGTGAAAGTTTAAAACCATTTGCTGTGGTCCACTTCAGTATCTGATTGATTGCAGTTTGTAGCTGCTGTTCAATAAACCTCATGTTTGATGACTGACAGTCATAAACAAAAAGACCTTTTGCAACTGTAGGCAGTAGCTGTTCACTGATGGCATTAATCTTTATAATGTAAAGTGTGACACTTAAAATACAGCCCTGAGGGATTCCAAGTTCCTGTGTGAAAAAATGAGAAAGTGTTGAGCTCACACAGACGTGGATTCGGCAATTCATTAAGAATTGCTGGATGAATAGGGGTAAGTTTCCACGCAATCCATACGAGTGAAGGTCTCATAAGATGCCATATCTCCATGTTGTATTGTAAGCTTTTTCTAAATAAAAAAAAACAGTAACAAGATTTTGTTGCCTTAAAAAGGCTTCTCTGATTGATGTTTCAAGGTGAATTAAGTGGTATATCATATAGCGTTGTCTTCAGAACCCACACTGAGTAGGTGAGAGGAGGTTGTTTGATTCAAGAAACCAAACAAGGCAGGCATTTATTATCCTCTCTAAGATCTTACTGAGACAATTTGTCAAAGCAATGGGATGGTAATTTGAAGGAATCGTTGGATCCTTCCCAGGTTTCAGAATAGGGAGTATGATAGCTTGTGGCCAAGCATCTGGATAAAATTTTCCTGCCATATCCAATTAATGACAGCTAGGAGAATAGTAAGAGTTCTGGGAAAGGTGGCATAACATCTCATAATGTACATTATCAGGTCCGACTGATGTATTGCAAGAGGGCGATTGTAGTCATAGGAACGGTCAGTTGAAAAGGAAAGAGGCAGATGCTTCACCTGTGTTTTAATGGCTAAAAAGGAAGGGGATAAGTCTGAAGAGCTAGATACACAAGAGAAGAAGTCCCCAAGAGTATTGGCAATGCTCTGTACATCTGCAACTTCATGGCCATCAGATATTAAGAGATAGAGAGGGAGCAGAAGTATATCTTCCACTCACCCTCTGGATCTTATCCCATATAGCTTTTGTGCTGGTGGTTTAAGAAATGCTGGAGATGTATTTAATCTATGATTCCTTCTGGCTTTGACATCTAACTTGCCAAGCATTTGCATGGGCTTGCTAAAATGCAATGCTGTTTGAGAGCGTGGGGTATCTTCGAAATTTATCCCAAACACACTTCTGAATTGTCCGTGTTATAGAAGAGGCAGAATTCCACCAAGGGTGGATATGCCGTAGGGAACATGTCGATGTTTCAGGGATGCATCGAGTAGCAGCTTGTATAATACTGTTGGTTACTGCTGCTATACAATCATCTGTGGATGATGTACATAAGATGGCAGGATCAAGTTCCGAGAGACTAGTGAAAGAAGGCCAGTTGGCCTGGACCAACTTCCACCGAGGTACATGGGTCAGGTGGTACTGATCACGACCAATCTCTCATAAGATGATGGAAAAATGATCATTACGTCATGGATTAATGTCAACCTCCCAGGAAAGTGAATGAGTAGTGAAGAGGAACAGGGAACAGACAGAAAGATCTATAGCTGTAAATGACTGACTAAATGCAAGAAAATGTGTGTAAGAGCCAGGCTGTGGTTCAGGAGCATATGCTCTATGGCACACCCTCTCATATCAATATGGAAGCCACCCCAAAGAGGATTATGCCCATTAAAATATCCCAAGATTAAAAAGGGGGTAGGCAGTTACTCAATGAGGGTATCGAGGTCTGATTTATTATAATGCATTTCAGGGGTAAGGTATAGAGCAAATAGTGATGATACAACCCAAGGAGACATGGATGGCTACAGCCTCTAAGGGTGTGGTCAATAACAGGGACCAGATGGGCACATGCTGATCAACCAGCAATGCAACTCCCCCATGCCCCCGTCTTACACATAGCCTGTCGTTCCGGTATAATGAATAGTGGCAGATAGTAACTGTATCTGTAGGCTGTAGAAATGTTTCCTGCAAAGAAAAACATATGGGATGATAAAAGTCAATCAGATCTTTGATGTCAGTCACATTTGATTGGAAACCCTGACAGTTCAATTGGATTAGTGTGGCCATGTGTAATTATTTCAGAGAAGATGGTAGAGAGTCCTTCTGCTTATGACCACATTTTTTTTCTTTATTGGATGTGGGTCTATCGCCCTCTATGGATCCTGCTCTAGCTCAAATGGTTGAGTCTGAATTTATCGGTAGACATACTAATGATTGAAGGCACGGACGAGTTGTTTGTTTAATTTTTGGGGTATCAAGAGAGGGAGACCCCATGAAAACATCTTGACTTTAAGAAAGTGAAATTTGGCAATGACTGGGAGGTGTGGTCAGGACAGAGATGGAAGAAGACACAGCTTCATGAATTGTGTTGATTTTGGGAAGTGTTTCATTGAGATTTGCTGGTGAAGATTGTAAAGAGGATAGGGTAAGGTCTGTTTGGACTCCTACTGTAATAGCAGAATGGGTTACAGCAGCATAAATCCTGGTCGGAATAGGTAATAATAAATTTTGAGCCTCTGTGTAACAGATTGTTAACTGTCTTGAGACATTGTACTTTTTCTTCTACCCATTTAGGGCAAGAGGGAAAATAAGAAGGATGTGTACCATTACAGTTTATACAATGTGGTTCGAGTTGGCATTCAGTGGCATTATGGTCTTTACCACCACAATGGGCACAGGTCAAGGAACCATGGCAAGATTGTTTTGAATGACAAAACTGCTGACAACGGAAACATCGTACAGGATTTGGAATATAAGGTTGCACCTTACAATTCAGATATCCTGCTTTTATTGTGGTGGGAGGAGGTGGTACAGTAAATGTTAATATTAGAACATTTGTTGGTTCCAGAATTCCATCTTTTTGAGTGAAGATTCGGCATACTGCTGTGACACCTTGGCTGGTGAGACTTGCGAGGAACCCAGATATGGGGACAGTCCTTAAATCTCTTTCAACTGTGACTCCTCTGGAAGTATTCAAAGTGGAATGAGAAGTAACTTCAATGGGTATGTCCCCCAAGGCCTTTGATGTTAGGAGGAGTTTGGAATGCTGTGATGAAGATGTTTCCTCTAAGATGTCTCCCGAACATAGCTTTTTTACCAATTTAGGGGAGCCAGCAAGCCTTTCTAAGCCCTTCTGAATAAAAATGGGAACATCTGCCTTAGAGGTTTGTCACTTAAGGAATGCAAAATTAGGAATCACGGGACAGATTAAAGTGGTGAGTTAGGCTGTACAGATTCATCAATGCATGGTCGTTTTCAAGTAGTCGGGTTTTGCTCAATGGTTTCAAGTTGTGTTATTTTTTTTCTTTTAGGAGTATCTATAATAAATAGAAAATTTTTGGTGCCCACTGACTCCACCAAGGAGCCCTACAAGGAGATGCACTACAGTGCCTTAAAGGCACTGCAGCGATGCCAGGGTTTCTTGAACACTATACCTGAACACCAGTGTCAGACACAATGTCCACAACACCAGTTGTGGACATCCTATGCTGGTACTCAGTTGACCCTGGCCCAAATGGACTAACTGATTGATCCTGGGGGGCCACTCCAAGACTGCCCGTTCACAGGAATTCAAGGCCAAAGTGGTATGTTGAAGTTCGACCCCTCAACCATAAAGATTCTTTCCTCCCCTTCACGGGTTACTATGTATGGCAAGCACGCAGGTAGATGTTTAGATACCAGAGGAGGTAAACTGTAAGAACAGAACCTTCTCTGAGAGGTCCCCTCACCACATACAGGAATCCACATCGAGGGGTAGCAATAAGATCAGAATATCAAAGACATGGAAACTATCATCATATACTCATAATACCACATTCTCGATGAATTGATACTCACTAAACATTCTTCTCTGAAGAATAGTCTTTTCTAAATTAAGTTGCTGATTAATTAAACATACCTAATAAAAAAAATGATACACATCAGAACAGTGTATCCATAATATCACTCAACGGTTTGATTAGAAAATACAGATCTTCCACTACAACAGAAAGTGCCACAATCAGTCATTTTTTTTAGCAACAATGTCAATTAATTGAACTCGTGCCTTGTGTAAGTGGGTTGGGAAGATTGTAGAGCTACACTGGTATACTTTCTTTTTATTAATAGTCTTACATCTAGTGCACTACTACCAATATTTTAGTAATAGTGTTTTCTTTTTTAACATGACGGCCTTTACGTAATTGGCAATAGACAAATCATGATTGAACTTCCACCCACCCCCAAAAAAAGACTGCTTTAATGCTATGACACCCCTTCAAATGTTTAAAATTATTTTCAAATTTTTAGCTAGCAAATAAACCTTCAAACACAGCCCTAATATTAACAGCATAAACCTACATATTTTAATACTATGTACTTAACAACATGAAGTGAAAACAGACTAGTTCAATAAATATGTAACAACTTCAATGGTTTTTGTTAGACTGAAAAATAAGAATATCAAAGATATATAAAAATATAAACATCAAGACTACACAGACAATTAGTCTAACAACATTAGTCCTTCGCATAACATTACCAACTAAAGCAATGAAACATAACCTGTAGCAGCCCACAAAGAAAGCATATAGAATGAGAATATAGCCCTTAAAAAGAGCTGATAGCAAGTTTATGAGATGGCTAAGCTTAAAAATTTTCTTTTGTTCTCATCAGACAAAATATTAGCAATATTCCTGACCATAAGCATACTATGTGGAATACTGGAATTGACCTCATGACCTGATTATTTAAATATTAATCCTTTTATGGTATGTTCAAAGATCAAGAAATTGAAAGTTTATAAAGCACCAGGGCCAGACATTTTCCCCAGGGTTCTAAGAGAAGTTGGAGAACAGATGTGTAAGCCTCAGTCTCATTACTTCGTTTTTTAGTAGATTACCAGAGTGGGCAAGGTTTATTGAAAATTGGTTGGTTGATTGATTTAGTGTTTTATGGCACAAAGCAGCTAGGCTATCTTCACTAAATGTCCAGTAAAAAGGTAAAATAAATTCAGTAAAATTCATAAAAAGAAAATTAAGGTAAAACAAAACAGTTAAAAAATAAATAAATAGCATAAAATGAATGTTTACATCTAGTCTACAGCATCAAGAGAAAAACTACAGTAATTCAAGTTGTAAAGGACTTTCTATAGTGTGACTAATAATCATAACTCACCAGGAAGACTAACAGGTAAGTACAAAAACCATCATCAGTCACCTGAAGTTGGCCATTCCAGTCCTGATTACGAGTTACTTAATGTTACGATCAGTTTCTAATTTCAAATTGAACTAGATGAACTGTGATTTTTAAAAGGGAGCCACATTAAAAAGATGTAAAGTGTATATCAAAAAACTTAAATGGTATTAAAAAGATTAATGGCCTTTAAAAAACTAAAAACACTACCAAGTTGGACAGTGTCACCATCACCAATAACAGTCTAATGTTATGGACAAACCTTAGGACAGAACACACTTAAAATGGTGCCGCTGTTATAAATCATAACAATGACAAGAAAGCAAAAGGTAGCTTATTGTGATCCAAGTGTTACACAGACTACACATTGGTGCATCCATTCCAGATAAAAGAAAATGATGAGTTAAAAAACTGTGACCAATGAGTAGTCTAGTTAGAACAACTTCCTCTTTCCGATCCTTATGGGAACAAGATGGCCAAAGTCTAATATAGGGTTTTATTTGGAAAAGCTTGTTTTGTGTTGCTCACTCCAAGTCAACTGCCAGCTGGCACAGAGCTGAGCCTTGAATATGGGACCATAGTCCATGTATGAAACAGGCAGAGCAGTGACAGTGCCAGAGCAGATAGACTTAGCTGCAGTGTCGGCAAGCTCATTCCCACAAATACCAACATGCCCTGATATCCAGAAAAACTGGATAGAAGTAAATGTTAAAGAGAAATGAGCCAGTCAGTTTTGAATATTGGTGAGAACAGGATGTGAACTAACATGAAGTGATTCCAGAACCAGTGGAGAAATAAGCGAGTCAGTATAAATCGTGCAGTTTGAGTACTGCTTAGCTTCTATGTGATCCAGGGCAAGAGAAATGGCATACAATTCAGTAGTGAATACAGAAGCTGTAGAGGGGATTCTGTGCACAACCACCAAACCACAAAAAAACAATGACAGAGCCCACACAGTCACCTGATTTTGAACCATCTGTATAAATAGGAATGGAAGGATGCTTCAAAAGATGTTCAGCAAATAGCAGACAGTATTTCCAATCAAGAGTGTCTACTTTTCTCAGATGACTTAAAGATAGGTCACAATTGCACACTGTAATAAGCCATGGTGGGATGAGCTGACCAGTGGATACAGCAATGTTATCCAAGGACAGACCCAATTTATCTAACTGCACCTGGATACAAAGGCCAAAAGAAGCAATGGCAGATCATCTGGTCTGAAAAAGCATGGCCCATCGAGGAAGGAAAGCATGACCCCAGGTGGGATGCTTTGGTAAGGAATGGAGTTTTGAAGCATACAGTAAAGACAGTTGCAAAGAAGGTTCATGAGACTGTGTATAAGCTCTGAACTGGGAAAGTGTGGAAAGCCCCAGTGCAGAGCCGAAATCCTTGATGATGAATAGGGTCTAGCATCTTCAAGGCCAATGGTCTGACAGAGCCATAGACCAGTGATAAAAGGAGTTTCGATCAAATAAAAGCACAATATATCTTTAGCATAGAAAGAATGTTGATCTGCTCAAGTGGTGGTAGAGAGGACACGGAGGATGTTCAATGCTCTTGCACATTTGACCCATAGCTGCTTGATGTGTGGTATAAAGGTTAGCTTACAGTCAAAGATAAGCCCCAAGAACTTGGTCTAAGAGACCACAGGCAGCACAACTTCACTGATACAGAGTTCAGGATCAGGGTGAATACCCGTTGGTGGCAAAAGTGCATGCAAATGGTTTTAGAGAGAGAGAAGGTAAAGCCATTTGCTGTGGTCCACTACAGTAAACAATTAAGAGCATTCTGTAGCTGCCGCTCAATATACCTCATGTTCAACGACTGACATGAGATGTGAAAGTCATCAACATAGAGACCGTTTACAAAAGTGAGAGGGAGTTGTTCAGTGATGGCACTAATTTTTATACTGAAAAGTGTGACAGCCCTGAGGGACACCAAGTTCCTGTAGAAAAGAACTGGAAAGTGTTGAACCCACACGAACTTGGAGTCTCCTGTCCATTAAAAAATTTTAAAGAAAAATGAGCAAATGGCCACATAACCCATGTATATGAAGGTCTCGCAAAATGCCATACCTCCATGTTGTATCATAAGCCTTCTCAATGTCAAAGAATATTGATACAAGATGTTCTTGTTTGAGAAAGGGTCCTCTGATTGACGTTTCAAGTTGAATCAGGTGGTCCATGGTAGAACACTGTCATCAGAACCCACACTGGGTGGGCGAGAGGAGATTGTTTGATTCGAGGAACCAAACAAGATGAGCATTAACCATCCTCTCTGAGGTCTTACAGAGACAGCTCGTCAAAGCAATTGGACGGAAGTTTGAAGGAATCTTGGGATACTTCCCAGGCTTGGAGAAAGGCAGGACAATAGCCTGGCAAAAGACATCAGGAAACACATTCTCCTGCCAGATCCAATTAAAAACAACCAGAAGGATAGCAAGAGAAGCAGGAGATAGATGGCACAGCATCTCATAGTGTATATCATCAGGTCCAACCAATGTACTACCAGTCTGATGAATGGCCAGTTTCACTTCTACCAGTGTAAAGAAACGATTATAGTCATAGAAACAATCAGCTCAAAAGGAAAGAGGTGATTGCTTTGCCCAAGTCTTATGGCTAGAAGGTGGAAGAAGAGGCAAAAGTGCTAGATACCCAGCAAAACTTTCACCTAAAGTATCAGAGATACCCTAGATATCAGTTACTTCCTGGCCTTCAGAGAGCAATATCGAGAGGGAGACAGAGTGATATTGACCACTAACCTTGTCCCAAATGACTTTGGAACTGGTGGTAGAGAATATGCTGTTTGTGAACTTAATCCAAGATTCCTTCTGGCTTTGACATGTTACCCATCAAGCATGTGCACGGGCCCGATGGAAAGCGATGCGGTTCAAGAGTGTGGGACATCTACAGAAAGTATCCCAGGCTTGTTTCTGAGCCTTCCATGCCATGTGGCAAGCAGGATTTCACCATGGATGAGGATATAGTGGAAAACATGTTGAGGTTTTAGGAATACATTGAGCAGCTGCTTATATAATAGTCAGTTACTGCTGCCACACAGTTGCCTGTTGATGGCTTACAGACAATGGCAGGATCAAGTTCTGGGAGAGCAGTGAAAGAGGGCCAGTTTGTCTGATCCAGGTTTCACCAGGGCATGCGGGTCAGGTGGCATCGACCACAGCCAGCCACTCTCAAGATTATAGGAAAATGATTACTACCTCGAGGATTATTGTCAACCCTCAATGAAAAATGGGAAAATAATGAAGGGGAGCAAATTGAGAGATCAATAGCAGTAAAGGACTGAGAAAAGGTTTGTGATGGCACAGTATTGGATAAATCACTCAGGATCTTGACGAATGCTCTTTTGCTCTCAGTTTAGCTAACAGAATCTTTAATGCATTTATAAATATAATAAATACAAGTGAAGAAGCAATTAACTTTCTACACAAGTCACTATTTAGACCTTAACTAGATACTCTCTCCAATTTTGTTGTTCTTATCTGTTAAAGAATATTGATATACTGGTAAATGGTTCAAGGATGAAAGGATTATGTCAGAGGGATAGGTTAAAATCTCTTATTTTATCTTGAGGAAATGAAGGAAAACACTAAGATTATCAAGGTGATCAATAAGACAAAGACCTCAAATTTTCTTGCATTATAATCTAAAGACAACAAAATGAAGAGACACCACAAGTTCAATATTTGGAAAAGAAAGCTAGATTCCAGTTAAATAACGGACTTATGAAATGTGTTGCAATAGCAACAGCAAAGGTGAGCATTTTATAGGAATTTAAGAGATGTTTCCCAAAAAATAAAGGGTGGTTGAAAGTTTTATTTTTCTCAAGGGTAGATTAGCAAGGGCAACCTTGTAGGGCCAAAAGAAACTTGTGTCCACAGCTTATTTTGTGCTGTGCAACAAAAAATTATAAATTGCATGCCAAACCACATAAATCATTCTATCTACCTATTTCAAATCCTAACCAAGAATTTTTTTTTTAAAGAACAAATCTGACATTTTCAGATGGCTCAAAATATTCAATTAATATTTCAAATTTTTTAACTCCACTGCCCAGATGACCCACACATACATGTAAGTTACACAAACACCCAAAACTTTCACACATCTTATTCAAATCTTCACTATTTCCTGAACACTCCTGAAAAAGAAATTAAAAACTTCCAACTTCTTTTTGTGGTACAATTTTTTGCAACCACATACAATTCCAATAGACTACCTCTCCTTTCATCACCACGTTAATAGCCTCCCTGTAGTGAAAGGACCAAAACTGCTCAAGTTACAGTACATGAGACTTTATCAGCCTTTAAGAACAGTTAACAATATACACCTTCCTAATTTAGAATTTTCTAAAATTCTTAAAAACAGATCTTAGAACTGCAAATGCTCATTTCATGACAACTTAAGGCTTTCATCACCAAGTTAACCTAAATCCTCATCTACTTTTTCAGAAAGTCCTTTCCCTGTCTTTAACACCCAATGGTATATTATTATGCATACATTATAGGTGGTTCATAGCCAAAGACTAAAATCACAGTTGAAATAAAAAATGTCCATATGAACAATGAGAGAAAAAGGACAGAAAAAAACAATAAAAAGAAACAAACTTAAACAATGAGAAAGAATAAAAAGCACCAGGAGAGAGATTATTTTGTGAGAATATAATGTGTTTAGTTACAAAAGTATCCATATAAATAGATGATACACATAATTATGGAAGGTTACACATCTACCAAATTTAACCTCCAAACAAATATTCAAACTGTGTCTTTCAACTAACAGATATTTTGTTTAGTCATTGTCTATGTAATAAAATACAAGTTTTGAATATGTGTAAAATATACTCTTCTCACTGTAGTAAAAATATTTACTTAACTGATGTTTGTTCATTACTGGATTAGCACACACATACTAGTATATGAAATATATAAATACATTTATAGATATTTTACTGAGGCATGATGCAGAAGACTCAACTTCTGTACTTTTCATTTTGCTTGACTGTTCATACATTTACATCTCTCACAAAGATTTCAAATTTTAATACTTCAATGAGTAATATGCTATCTCCTTTATCAAGACACATAGATAAAGGCTTTAACAGCCTACCTTTGGGACTGACAAATGATTTACTGAATTATTGAGAAATAAAATTTTAATTATTTTGAAGAAATGTAATTTCTTAAATTAATTAATGTTTGTATTTAAAAATTCCTACATTTGTATACCAAACAGAACTACACAAAACAACTTCTTTCATGGACTGAAATAGTTCAACCACAAATTATCACTTCCAACTTCACCTAAATTTAATATAAAATTTACAATATGATAACAAAGTGACTTCAAAGCCTAATTCACCAACTCAGACTAAACAATTCTTATATATCTGAATATGAAACATTTCATTAACTAATAATTATTACTCATTTGAAATTAAATCTTCCTTTAAAATTTAAATTTCAATCTCAACAAACATATCTATACATAGTAAAATTCTTAAAATTCTTGTGATAGCAATATTTGAATTCAAGATGTGTCATCTTTAACATTTCCTTTGATCAGAACACTACACCTACACTAACAGTTAAAAACTATAATACAGTAACAAATATTTTAGAGGGGTGATTCAAATGATTACCTAAAGGCAGTGATTATGTCACTCAGTGTCATGACAAACTACTATAATTATGTGAATCAATGCAACAAATAATCCAGTAATTAAAATTAGCATTTCAAATTACTACTGATCTTCCTAACAACCAATAAATTGACTGTTATGAAAATTATCAACTAATCAAAATCAGATTTTCAGATTATTCAAACATCCATAGGAATCAAAACATTTTCTTTGTTTATTGTGAATCATAAAACCATATAATGAGATATCTGTGCTCTGCTCTCTGCAGATACTGAAAATCCAATTTTAGCATTACACAATTTTACTTCAAGTCTGTTCAATTCAGGGCTAACTTGGTCCACTGACTGGGGTGGGAGGCAGGAGGACTGCTTCTGATTTAAAGATATTGGGTTCAATTCCCATTGTTAACATACAGTTGTTCAGTTACACAGTCAATTAATCAGTGTCTTTCTCAAATCATCCATCATGTGAGTGTACTGAACTTTGTAGCCAATCAATGCATGTGCACTGAAAATGTGCCTAAAAAAAGACTTTACTGCAATTCTTCCAGTGTCCACTCATTACCAAGTGATGTGTTTTTAGTTTGTTTTTCAGCAAAGCCACACTGAGCTATCTATTTTGTCCACCATGGGGTATCAAATCTCAGATTTTAGCATCACAAGTCCAAACAATATTGTTTCTAGATCTCTTTCTTTGAATTATTAGGTTGAGGAATAATTTGTGAGCTTTTTTAAATAATTTCATTCAAGCATTACATGCAAGACTATACAATACTTCAATGCATGAACACATTACACCCAAAACATTTATTATGATACTTTATTTCATGTAATACCTAGGTATATAGTATGCATTGTTGTAAATGAAATTGCAAGAAATTAAATGCGAAAGCAGATGGTGTTGAAAATGCTCGATTTTGTCCACTTGACATTCCATTTAATGAGCTGAAAATGAAAGCAAAAATTAAAGACATATGAAAATCAAACACACCATCTATTAGAGCAAAAAAATTACCAAATAACATGAAATAATTTGCGAAAGCGTTTCATTTATGAATATATTTTTTTAACTTGAAAAAATGCTCACGAATTATTCCTCAACCCAATATATATATATATATATTTGACTACACAAATATATATGTCATTACAATGTCAGTAATATATAAGTTTGTTTATATATATATAAACAACCAAAGGCCAAATTTGAGATTAAAATATAACAAAAATAAAAATCCCTTCAAGTTTCTTTGAGCTGTCCAGGACCCTCAGTAACTGATGGTTGTTAAGCCTAGCACAACTACTAACATGCACATTAAGCTATTTCTATGAATAAGGAAGCTTATTACTTAGCAATGACATCACATGAGAAATATATTGTCCAACATAATGACCTAAGTTCTACTACATTCATCAGTACAACTTACAGCATCCATGTTTCAAATTCATTGAACAATCAGATAAGGTTGTTAAAGATTCACACTTTGAGAAACTCTTACTCGAAAAAGAATTCTGGTAAAGTACACAAACAAGATATAGATCTCTGTCCTGGGAAACCAAAATTGTGAAATTTGAACAAAAATACTTATAATGGGTAACAGCATAAAAACTACCTAATAAAACTTGTACGTAAAAAAAATAGCATAATAACAACAGAATAAAAAACTAACATATTTCAATATAAATTTATTTTGATCATGTTAATTTGGAAATTTTCCCTAATAAAATTTGTAATTGGCTACCAAAGTTCAGGGTTTGTTTCATAACTCATGCAAGTAACAGGAAAACATGTCACTGGTGAATAAACAAGTATATATTAAATTGTGTTCTGTATACATTCTTAAAAGGCAAACTTTCAGGGTTAGAGGTTGTTGTTTCTTTTTGCAGTCACTGGAGTTAAAACTAAAACTTTTTTCCCCCTAAGTCTTAACAAGGCAATATTGCAATTGCGGCCTACTTAAACATTATCAGTCATGAAATACATTTTTGTAAAAGAATACAGCATACAAAAACAATGTACAAGCAGCCAGTTGTAATTTTACATTTGCAATTTATATCCTGGCTAAAACACTGGCAATATGAAGTTTATATAAAACACTGCATCAGAAGATATGGAGAATAAGTGTGTGGTACTACAAACATAACATACTCACAATGTAAAAATAAACTGATAATTTATTTAACACTAGAGAAGAGATTACACAAATCACACATCAAAATGTAAATTTAACACACTACTTAATAATAAAGAAAAATACAGTTATAAATTAGAAACATAACACAATGAAAAAAAAATTAAACTTTGATTAACACTAAAGTAGCCCAAGGGTTAGCAGTAGGTGCTGCCAGCCAGTTGCATTCCATCAAGTTACCAGGTGAAAATTAGGGATGGTGGCAGTTAGTCTTAGTAACATTGCCAAAATTCAAAAACAAAAATGAAGCATCAACAGGTTTGGTGCAAAGGAGAGTCAAATCCAAAACCCTCGATTCATGAATTAACCCTAATCACCAGGCTACAAATGCCAAAAACTAAAATAACTTGACTTAATAAGGAAAGATAATAAAACTTGTAATGCTAACACTTGGGTTTCGGTACTCACAATGGGCAGAGCATGGAAAGCCAGTTATGTAAACAACGAATATAGTGGAATTATTTCAATTACTTGAATAGTTAGAATAATTAAAAACAGTAATTATAATAAAAATTAATTACAGTTAACTGTGGCATGTCACTTTATTAAAAGATTGTAAGCACTAGTTGAAGATGTAAAAAATTCCAATATTTAATATTACTACAAATATACTCAACCTGCAAAACCATTAGAGGATATGCCAAACATTTTTCTACAGTCAGTGGAACTATCAAATTGCAATATGAATGATTCTTATAAATATTAAAAGTTGAGTACAAACTGGTCTACTTCAAAGGAATGGACCAAAACAAAATCCAAACCAAATACTTCAAGTTTTATTACTAGAAACTTTTAATAAATCTATCAAAGGGTAATATCCTTTCAAAAGCAGTGAGATATGCAAAAATTGCAGAAATATAGCTATCAGTGTTTTAAACTGATAACACATCTGGCTATAAAAAAAAGGCATTATAGATATTGAAAGGACTAATTTTGAAGATTTAAAAATGGTTCTCTGTATTTCTAGTTTTGTCCAAACTTATTGAAAGGAAGTGTATTGTTCAAAATGTAATTAACGTATTAACTTGAATACTAGGTGAGAAATATGAATACAGCATTTTCATAATACTTGTATCTTAGTTCACAAAACATAACTATACTGAATTACAACAAACTTAATGGAATAGTAATTTTACCTTATGTTATCTGATGTTATTCAACCTATTTTGGAATTAATATTCTGCAGCACTTAGGCCCTTTCCACAACTTTTCAGTGAATTCCTTCTTAGTAGTCAGATGGCAAGGGACACCTTCCAATCAATTATCAGCAATCCTCTTTTACCCTATGTTTTCAACTATCACCTCTACTCTGAAAGCAACACTTTAAATTCAATATTTAAAACTGTCTTCCTCTCTGTCTCTTTTCATCCTCTCACATTTTTCCCTCTCTTTTTTATTACGACACTCCTTGCCTACTTTCTCATAATGTACCAGTACGTCTGACAGTTTCCTCAAGCTAAATCATTTGTACTAGATGGCCACTCACAAAATACAATTGTCATGATCATCAACTTTCTTTAAAAGAGATGCAGTATCCACTTCTGTCATATATGCTATTTTAAAGAAGTTACACATATAATGGAACTTACAATAAACAATACATCACATCACAAATAATGGGATATTTCTCAACTCATTACTGTATTAATTTTTGTAAAGTGCACATATTGCAGCAAAACTTAACTTCCTAAACATCTGAAGGAGAGAAATATCCTGGACATACAAGCCAACATCATATTGAAAATCATACAAAATTTACTATTCAGCACTTTCATCAACTATATATTAGAATTTAGCATTGGACCTTTCACAATGTTAGACCATGTGTATAACAAAAATTAAAAGCTTACTCAAGAAATCTGAGTGAACTACAAAATGAAACTTGTAATAACAGTAACAACAGAAGAATTAATCACAGGTCAGACATCTGGGTTAAGAGGTTTCTAACTTCATCATCAAAGTTTTGGTTTCACTTACTTTTCCCCATGACAAAATATAAAGTCACTTTCATTTTTCACATTGGTCAGTCACTAGGGTGAAAGTGACAAGAAATATCATCACACACTTGGTGTCAAACTTATTAATATAAGCCAATCAAATCACTGAGAAACAATGTGCTTATACTCTCCTACCTTAGTATGTATAAGGAAAACATAAGCCAAAGAGCATACTCAATCCAACCTCTCAATCCAAGGTATGTCATACAAACTATACACAACTGTTAGAAAAATTTTTATGTCAAAAAAAAAATTACTTGTGTGTTCTATTGGTAGATATAATTGAATTAATTATTATTAATGGATTAGGAAAGTGTTAATAATGACTATGAAAAATGTCATCTTTATCAACACATGGACTGCTGTATCTTTAATTGGATTGTTTATCATGAGAGTTAATCATTAATGATACAAAGTACACACCATAAAATAATGCCATTTTAAACAGACTTCACTTGTTAATTTAGATAGAATTACATTTTAAGCCTGCAATGTGATCAAATTCAGATATCACTGCCATAATGGTATTCACTATTCTTCAGAACTCAGAATGTCTCTAGCAAATTGGTTGCGCAAAGAACCTTTGAAAAAAGCCAAGTAAAATCCCTTGCTGAAACAAAAGATCAATCAATAATTAGACTGAAAAAACCAAAACTAAACATTTCACAAAGATTTGAATCACAGTAACTTAAGTTGGTATGTAATACAAGATATCAAAGTATTATAACACTGCTCAGTTTTTAAAAACTACAGTAAAATATCACTGCATATGTGCATGGACATACAAATTACGCTCTGCCTATAGACATGACCATTATTAAAAATGTTAGTTTAGAAAATAAACTGTAGGAAAAGGTAGTAAATTTAGAAAATTTTATACCATTTTGAATGAAGACATTTTGTTGATTCAAACAAAGAAAAAACAATAAAATGATGATTTTCTCAGAACTGGAAGAAAACCATTTTACATTAAAAGAAAATGCAATCATATATCAGTGCTCCAGATGATGGGCATATTGGAGTACTTCCCAACCAAAAATTCATCACTTTTTTATTATTATGTTTGGATTCTAGAATGATCCATAAGACTCTCATATCATAATTGGTCTATAGAGATCTATAGCCAGTGGTTGTCAACACTTTAAGCACAACAAATCGTGACCTGATTTCAATGACAATAATTCAATTTTGTGCAAGTACATGTGATGTTTAGTGAAAATCTATAGGTAATGGAGAAAAATGTGTATTTCCAGATTTAGCATACAGGAATTATTGTTTATCAGTTGTCAAAGGTTTTTATTTACATTTCTTTACAGTATAAATATATACTACATTGTTGAAGCTGGGCTTAAGATTCTTCCACAATAAGTCTGTGACTTGATTATAAATTAAAAAATAAATGAACAGCACACTCTCCTCTTGTTTTTATATATATATATATAAACTAGTTAAGTATATGTACAAAAAAATTTTTACACTATAGAGAACACAAAAACATCATAAACACTATATAATTCTCTTCGTCTTGTCAAATCCACTTAGGCTTATTCAATTACTTAAGAATTTCAGTTAATAAACCAAACTATCTATTCCACTAGAATGTTGCGAGTAATTCACTTGCACTGTTACAGAGTTACCACGGTCATATACTGCTCTTCCAGTAATCATTTAGTCCTTTTGTTAATAGTACACTCAGAATGGTTCAATTACTTTAGAACTCACTTTCAAGGAATAAACTATACCTTGTTTCTTTTAAAACTGTTAATTTTCCTTTAACAGATTAAACATTAGGCCTATCATTTCTATGAAAGTTAATTTCAAACTCTTCCTTGGCAATGACTTTATTTTTTTCCCGTTATTGTCTTTGTCTATCTGTCTCCTGTTTCCAGCTCATTCCACACTATTTATATGTTTATTACTAAATCATCTCCTTGCTATATTCTTGGCACAATGAATTACAAACACAACGTCCAATAAATACCTGATTTTAACTCTCCCCTAATAGGGCAAACTGGATTTTAGGTTGCATTTACACAAACATTAAGTAGAAAAAGGTTATAAGTTTATTGACTAGGTACTTTGCTAAGCCACATTTGGAGTACTGTGTTCAGTCTAGGATAGCTTACCTTAGGAAAGGCATGGAAATTGTTGGAAATGTTCAGAGGAAAACTACCAGAATATCTAAAATGGACAAGTCATTATATAAAGACAGGTTAAGATCTCTGAAAGTGTCTCTTGAAAAAAAGAACAAATCAAGAGAACCTGATTAAGTTACTTAAAACTGTTAAGGAAATTAATAGTGCTGATGCATTATCTTTCTCATGCTGAATGGTCAGAATAGCAAAACTAAGAAATAAAAATATAAATTTTGGCACAGGAAGAGTCATTTCCAACTAAGGCTGCTTTGTTTTTCTCGCAGAGATGTGGTGGATAGTTAATTTAAGTGGAGACTTTATAAATATTTCATAGATTTGAAGCAAGGAATATCATTGCTCACACTCATCACAGTAACAATTATATTGAATGTATTAATGTTGTTGTTTTTTAATATAAAAAACAAAACATTTACAAGAGGTTCCTTCACCACAGTAGTGCTCATACTGTTATACTGAAAATCATAAATTCAGAATCGTCACAAAGTTTACGCTAGTAGTAATAATATACGAGTATACCGTAGTTATGCTTACCAAAAGTCTTAATATTAATAACCTGACATATTGCTAAATTAATGTTAGTAATAATAGTAACATTTTACACCACCTCGAACTATTATACAATTCCGAGACTGAATAAGACGCCAGCGGCTCTAGTACAACCTAGTACAAGTTGCAGTTAGTGGTGATGGAAGTAACTACACCAGCACAAATGCATCTAAGTATTTGGGCATTAGGAACACTGAGTTAGGCCTAGAAATAAGTCAATTCCCAGTATGTTTTACAAATCCTCACTTACTTATAATTTATAAAACTGTGTTCTTTAGAAAATGTTAAGTACCCCACATATATAATTCAGTGATTATTAATACTTACCTTATTTAGAGCCAAAAGGACACATATTTGCTGGGCCTTAACTATCACTAACCAACGTTGTACTCGTACGTAACAAATCCCTTACTAATTTCGCAACCGGTGATACTTCCTTTCTGACAGGGTTAAAAGCGCCATTATAGACAGTTCCAAATAACTAGAAATGAATCAAAAGTCTTCATTTAAAAAAAAAATAAAAAAATTTAGCTCATATAACTTATGATTAGAGAAAATATTTAATGTTAACTTTCCTGTTTATCACCATCGCTAAAATCATTTACTAACATAACGTAGGAATAATAATATATTATTTTGTCTCTAGAAGCAGTCCTTACACAACCATCTCTGAGTTAAAGAAAATTGAAAATAGAAAATTTAAATTATGTTTTATTTTTCAGTTATTCCTCGATTCTCACTTAAAAAGCAATAACGTGCTGGCGGAAACTACTGCTGAACCCAACTGTTTATGTAAGCTAATCACACTGTTAGAAAATTTAAACTATTATTAGTCGAACGTAACCTATCTTTTTCTCATCTTAGACTTGTATCTTATCGCTATATAGTTTTCACAATATAGAATAGAACTCTTTATCCTATGATCCATGAGATTATAATATTCTAAACCTTATTAAGATCAATTCGTAACCTTCATAAGACAACCATTTTCTTCCCAAAATTGCCTTACATCCTTCCTCTGAAATCTTTCCAGTAATGTAATACTATTCCTAAGCTAAAGATACCAAAACTCAACATACAGATAACAATGTCTTGCAGCTATATCCTCATAAATGTCAAAAATAAATCTAAACGATAAAACAAATATTTAATCAGATCCTTCCATTTTTCAAGAAATCATCTATTTGCTTCTCACACTTTTAAAACATCAGTTTCTACTACTACTGACAGCCATTCATTCCTTTAAGACAACCACTCTGTTGGAAAAATAAAACTGGTTTACGAGATCTTTCTTTTTCAGATCTTAATCTTATGTCCCATTGTCTTCATAAATCAGAATACAAGACAACGAAATCATAGGGAGAATTAAGTGTAATTTATTTTTATGTCAACATATATAAAAACGTCAAAACTAAGTGTGCAATGATCACTTTTCCCCAAATGTTTCCCACTTTAACTCTTTGAGTCATACTTTCATGAATAATTAACAATAAGCCAAAAATAGCATTCTTTCTGACTGGCTTTTTAACCCTTCGTTAGAGAACACTATCGGAAATAACTTCAATAAATCTCTCTCTATTTGACTACATACAATCTTAATCAATGTGTATAAATTTGAAGTGCCCCTTAATTATGGTATCAGTATTATTGCTAATAACAACTCTGGTCTCATTATACCATTTTGTATAGACTTCATCAATCTGATCAAGTATCCAATAACAATTTAAAATTTCTACTTTTAAAATCCTTAATTTATCCCATTCAGATTCACCTCTTGACTACCATTGTTATGTCTTCAGTTCTGACTAGGTACAGTTCATTCCTCATACAAAGAGCCACCAACCTCTCTTCTTTAAAGTCTGTCGTTATCAAATACTTTATAATGTAGAATTTTCAAATAGTTTGTGTTATAAATATTCTTTAAATCTAGCCAAGTTTCAATATTCCTATTATACCAAAGCCGTGCATTTCAAAAATAGCTCTGAGCGCATTAATTTCTTCCTAATACTTTTTAATATTATAACAACAGCAACTATGTTTAGTTAAGAATCTACTATGCTTATCTTTCAATCCGACATGTTTACCGTCTTTTAAGGTATTATTTACCTTTTTATACCCAAAATCTCATATTTTAAATATTCTCATTTCTCTATCTATCCAATCAAATGGTTTATTTTCACGTCTCAAACTATAGAAGTTTAGCTTAAATTATGTTTAATGAATATCTTTCAAAATTCTTCCAACATCCTCCTGCATAGCCTGCAAAAATGGAACCAGTCAGTCGTATACAATTTACCTTTACCCAAAAGAAAAATTATTAGAGATATGTTAGGAATAACAGGGAGGCTATTTTGATCTGTGGGATTGTTTCTAGCGTAAATGTAAATTGCATACTATTGTCTGGTTTCATTTTTGTAATCCAGGCAAAATACTTTTTCTCGCATCTAGCCACATTTTTTTTTCTCTAAATCTCATTCAAATCTTTTGATTGGCAAGTTTCGACATCATTTGCACCAAGATGTACTATAAAACTAAAGATGCACATTGGAAGTTGCAACTACATTTTCAATACGCTTTACAGCGTCTCGTATTTCAACATCCGATAAGCCAGTTTAAGACCTTTTCTTATGCTCTGACTACAAATAAACTGAATAATAATTAAATTATTCCAGGCAAGTAAGTGCCTGGAATGGCCGTACTTAAGGGCAGATAATTCAATGCCTTTTTCTGAGTCTGGATGATTCATCCTTAGATGCCATCAAATACCTGGACAAGGTACAACAAGAAGAGTGGAACGGAGTCATAGATGAGTTGCATTCATCCCTGTGGAGAATCGGGTAACCTTAATCAGGTAAACTTCATTAGCACATCTTAAAACATTGTCATGTATATGTAAAGATGATGGTGACTGTTTAGATATTATTATTACCGTTTAGTTTGATTTATGCCCGCTGTGTTTCGTAAGACCAGTGCTATGAAGTATTATGAATATATTATATAAATATTATATTTACAATGTAAAATAATGTAATGTGTTTTTCGTTCATTAGAAATAATGTGTTTAGCATTTTTCACCATTTAGTGGCATCATTCTTGTAAAGTGAGATGTGATGTTAATGATTTGAAATTTAAATTATGCAAGCGATAACTTATTGTCCAGCTAAAAAATAACAAAATTGCCTTGTCTTATATATATCTTCACTGCAAGGATTAAGGGCTCGCGATTTTGGAGTGCCAAGTGGCCCTTAATTAAATGTAAGTCGACCCAAGGAACCATGGCATAAAGAGAAGGTAGTGGCTTAATTTAACTAATTCACGTATAGAAGAATATTTCTTTTCAATTATTTATTGTTTAATTTCATTTAAAACATGAAAACAAAAAGTCTGCAATTTAACATATGCTGCACATCAGTTTGAAGAAAACTAATAAAAGACAACCAATGTCTGTTGTCTTGTATGCTCGCCATCCATTTTCATTTAGATATACATTTTTGCTTCGAATTCATTCCTTCTATAATGTGAGACTGTTACCGTGAGGCCCGGCATTGCCAGATAGGTAAGGCGCTCAACTCGTAATCTGAAGGGCGCGGGTTCGAATCACATTTATACCAAACTTGTTCGCCCTTTCAGCCGTGGGGGCGTTATAATGTAACGGTCAATCTCACTATTCGTTGGTAGAATAGTAGCCCAAGAGTTGGCGGTGGGTGGTGATGACCAGCTGCCTTCCCTTTAGTCTTACACTGCTAAATTAGGGACGGCAAGCTCAGATATCCCTGGTGTAGCTTTACGTGAAATTCAAACCAAACCAAACCTGTTACCATGAAAAATGACAGAAAGAGACAAAAATTATCTAAATCTGATTATTTCTCCTTTATCACACTTGCTGTAATTGAAAATGTGGGTAAAATATCTCCTGTCATGTACAAAAAAACTGCAGCTGAAAGTGAGATCTGAGTGAAAACCTTTAGCCAACCACTGTACTACAGTCCAACAATTATGGAAAAATATAGAAAGATTGTGTCTTTAATAATACAAACATGACATTTGATAAACAGTCAGCGTAGGTATTATAAAAAAAGTATAGCTATAAGATCATCACTGATTTACCCCATTATGGGCATGGCAGCCATTTTACAAAATTACCTCTACGATACTCCGATATATATATATATACGATATATATGTGTGTGTGTGTTGTTTTTAACGAATATTCTAGTTTCATTTTTCGATATTTCTGTTTTAGTATGCAATCACTCATGCCGCTTTAGAACGGAACAAGTCAGCTTTTAGTGCGCATATTTCGGGCTATTGATAAAATATTTGTAATGTTACCATTACTCGTCACTAACTATATATTTTTATCTACTTTACTGCGATATTTAAGCTTTTGTATTAATTAAGATGGCCAAAGTATATCAAATAGTAAGCCATTAAAAAAGTGAGTACCTCAAATATCCAGTATGCGTGTAACATTGAGACAAAAATGTCCTAGTTAGAAGAATAATTTTGAGATACTTCAAAGTTCAGCCAATTAAAGGCATGCCACAGATAAATAGCAGGTTACGAGGCCCTTAATGAAAATTTCCCGTCAAGTATTCTGATGAGGGTGTCTGGCAAATGTCTGACATCACAATGCCAGGCGACACGATTTCAGAAAGACTGAAGTCCAACAAAACTACAGTGGGCAGTGAAAATTCTACTACTCGTTTCTTCGACAAGTACACCTGCTACTATTCAGATCCTTCTACATAAACATGTTTCCTCTGTAACAGATCTGCAATTGGAGATTCTATGCACTACATGAGGCTTAAACATCTCAGCTTGATACCTATATCAGGCAACGTGCTCTCAAAAACAAAACAAGTTTCTGAAATGAACACAAGAAGTGTAATACAACGATACGCTACATATTATGTCCAATTCTTAGTTTCTCTTCCAATAAAATGAAAGAAGAAAATACGTCCATTTAACGCAATGTCGAGAGTGTCAATCATGCCAAAGCATTTGCTGAATGTTGCCTCATGTTTAGAAACCCCGCATGAACAGTCATGTTGCATCAGTTTTTCAAACTCGATTACCTGGAAGATGTGCATGGTGCTAGACATAAACAACTCGTGACAAACGTGGTTAGACTATGTTCACTTCTTCAAACTGATAACTTGAGCCCCTGGTTACTTTACTGATTTGGTTGCTCACAAACGTTGCCGTGAACTGCTACTTCCTTTCAATCAGGATGTTGGACAAGCACTGGGAAAGAAATGTTAGCATGATTTTGACAGTGATGTTGTTCATTTTGAAGGGAAATGTTCAAGATGACAACAGCATTCATTGGTTTATTTAACACCCACTTTCAGAAGGATTCTATTCCAATTTTATTCTTGGAATTAACAGCTATGATTTAGAATAGCCTAAACATTCAAATACAGTCAAGCTACCCATCTGTCTTTCACATCTGCTATTGTATAACAATTTTAGAAGTCAACCTCTGCTAATAGTCAAAACCATGTCTCTGATGCTAAGAAAAGTAAACCACTCGACGCTACATTACTATAGAACACCAAGAGGACCACTGCTACAGATATAATGGTTTCTGTATACTGAGGTTTAGACATTTTATCGCATGTCAGAATGGATAAAATTTGATATAACTTCAGTGTTTGAATTCAAACACTTGATACACATAGTTTCCCGTCTCTCGAATAAGAGTCATTTTAATATGGCCACCATACCCATCATAGGATGGATCTGCATTGGCCCTGTATTCAAAAATCTTTGTTATAGGTTGTCCTAACTGTGTGTGTGAAATTTAATGCTCTTATCGTTAAAGGTACAATTCTCATAAAGATCTGTTGACTACCAGTTCTTTTGTTGCTCATACTTTTATCCACATTCATAGAAGAGTAAGTTTTTTGACCTCATATGCTTATTCAATACATCTCTCAGTTTAACCAATTGTTCAACATATAAATTTTTCATAATGTCACTCTACGTGACAACCTTACTCCAACAAACAAATAATAAAGTTAAGTGGCAGACCTTGTGAAACGTAGTTTTGACACAATGCTCGCAAAAACCATATAAAATATTTATTGCACAACAGAATATAAAATCTTCTGCTGTATTGTGGCAATAATGCATAACATTCCGAGATTTAAATACGAGGTATTTGTTGTTTTTTTTAATTTTGCGTAAAGCTACTCGAAGGCTATCTGTGTTAGCCGTCCCTAATTTAGCAGTTTAAAACTAGAGGGAAGGCAGTTAGTTATCATCACCCACCGCCAACTCTTAGGCTACTCTTTTACCAACAAATAGTGGGATCGACCGTCACATTATAATGCATCCACGGCTAAAAGGGCAGCATGTTTGGTGCGACGTTGATCCGAACCAACGACCCTCAGATTATGAGTCAAGTATCTTAATCACCTGACCATGCCGGGTCAAATAAGAGGTGAAAATAACAATAATATAAATCACAAAAACAATAAAACATTCCTAGAGTCAAGTTTAGGCTTATTTTAACTACTTGTTTAAGAAAATGTACTATTGTGTTAAGACTTATTAATGAGAATAAAAAATGTCAAATCTTGATGAAACTTTGTAGAATGGACAGTAACTGCCTGTTGTGGAGACATTAGCGTAGAGGACAACATTTTGAAAGTCTTTCACCTTTAGTCTTCAGGTTCAAGGCGGAAGACTTTCGAAACGTTATCCTCTATACTTGTGTCTCCACCCTCAAGCAGTTACTGTCCATTTTACAAAGTTTCATCATGAATACTCTGCCAAAACAATCTATCAAAGAATGTCAAATATTCCTTTTATTTTCAATTTTCATATGGTCGACGTTATTGTACAGCCAACTTGATGAACGAGTTTCATTGCAAGTTTTCGCCTCTTTGTGTCGTATTATTATAGGAATTATATAAATATTTGCCAGTTCTCTCATACTCAAACTGAAAAAGTGTTGTTTTTTTTAAATTCCAAATTAAAGTTAATTTTAAACACTGTTTGAAAAATTGATGGTAAAAATTACAGTAACGAATCTGAAAATGGTTTCTTAAGGAACAATCGCCAGTTTTAATTTCTATAAAACCTTTTTGTTTAGAATTTATTTGTTTTGATTTTTAAGTTAAGCACAAACCCATCCAACGAGCTGTCTGCGTTATGCACACCACAGGTATCAAACTCGTTTCTTGCGTTGTAAGTCCGCAGACACACTGCTGTTCCATTGGAGATCTTTCTGCTGGAAGTTATAATATAGTTACAAATTAGAATATTTAATAGTGTCTGTGACCTTGATGCCAAAGCAGTTGCACCCTTTAGGTAATGACAACATGCATTTATGGCAAACTGTCAGTAATATCTGTTGTCAAATAAATAATAATTTTTAACACAACCCAGTGTTATAGAGTACATAAGGCCTCAGCGTAACAAGGATAGTTCTGGAAATTCCAGAAAAAATGGTTAAAACTGTATTTCTTGCGATATTTAGTCTCATATCAAGAAAATCAGTGTCTATACCTTCTTCATAATCATACAAATATATATTGTAACGAAGCTTTTTCAAGTTAAAATTATTTTATTTCTGACGGGATTTGAACAACAATATACGTAATACTAGAAAAGCTCGTTTGTTTCCTTTAGAATTTTGCGCAAAGCTACACGAAATCTAACTGCACTAACTGCCACTAATTTTGAAGTGATAGACTAGAAGGAAGACAGGTAGTTGATACTACCCACCGCTAAATACTGACCTATTCTTTACCAATGAACAGTGGGATTGATCATCACGTTATGATGCCCCCACTGATGAAAGGGCGAGCATGACATATGCAACAACGGCATTCATACCTGTGAGCTCTAGATTTCGAGTCGAAAGCTCTAACACCAGACCAGCAAAGGTATATGACAAGCATTGCGTATGTAATTGTCATTAACATTGTATGTAAAATATGTTATTTTATTCTAAACAAGTTAATGAAAAAAACTTTTATAGAAACTAACAAACATTTGTGACTGAAAATTATGAACAATATTAAAAAATATAACTAAAGCAACGAGATCGTGAATTTGTGTTTAAAAAAAGAAACTATTTAATTCGATCTTGTCTTTTTGTCCTTATGTTTTGCTTTTTCTATTAAGTTTCTAATTTATTATTTTGTACTTTTCTTCAATAAAACAGCTGACATGTAGTGCCACACTGCGTAATTTGATATTGTTTGTGTAGAAGCAACACTTTTGTCCCGGTAGTTTTAGAGGTTATCTTGTAGGAATTTAATTAGAGCAGAAAACCTGGAACTTACGAGACTTTTGTTATGTCTGAGTTTTGTTTTGAAATATTTTACAAGAAGGAACAAACTACATTAATTGAACTTGGTAATATTTATATATATATTATTTTGTATTTCAGAAAATTTCTTTTTAGAACAAAAGTAATATTTTAACATTTGTATTTGCAATTTTTCACACATACACACACACATAAATGAATATTGAGATCTGACCTTTAATAAACTTCTTCAAACTGAAAATTGTCTGTAATTGAACTTGAAGCTACTCATTTTATAGCATTTCGACAGAAAATTTTCTTTTTCTTCCTTGGAAAACATTTATTATTAATCATCCATATACAGGTTCCCTAACTTGCATGCAGAGTAGTTGGTATTCACACACATAGACAGTTGGTTCAAAGACTTCTTTGAATTTAATTATTCAAATAGAAAGCGTACAGAGAACAGAAGTATTGAAGCTAAGAGCAAACCAACCAGAAGTGAAGGCCCGGCACGGCCAGATGGATAAGGCACTCGACTCGCAATCTGAGGGTTGCCGGTTCGAATCGTCGTCAACCTGAACATGCTAGCCCTTTCAGCCGTGAGAACGTTATAATGTGACAGTCAATCCACTATTCGTTGATAAAAGAATAGCCCAAGAGTTGGCGGTGGGTGATGATGACTATCTGCCTTCCCTCTAGCCTTACACTGCTAAATTAGAGACAGCTAGCGCAAATAGCCCTTGTAGAGCTTTGCTTGAAATTCAAAAACAAACAAACCACAAGTGAAAATTCTTTAAAATTTCATACATATTAAAAACTTTCTTATTGAATTTTGTTACACCTTTGGTTTCCTATTCCTTTATATGTACTTGTATTTTTATTGGCCTTGAAACAGTATTTCAATACGAAATGTTTGTGGATTTATGTACACATATTCTAAAAAACTGTGTTCCACACCTCGTGGAAATTATCAGGAGTTTGTAGTCACAGATAAATCATGCAGGCACATAAAATTTTTTATATTAAACAGTCATACGTACCCACCAATGGCACAGCGATATATCTACGGACATACAACTCCAGAAACTGGGTTTCGATACCCTTGGTGAGAAGAGCACAAATAGCCAATTGTTTAGCGTGGTACTTAGCTTCACACACACACACACACACACACACACACACACACAGGTTTGATTTGGTTTGAATTTTGCGCAAAACTACACGAGGGCTATCTGCGCTAGCCATCCCTAATTTAGCATTGTAAGGCTAGAGGGAAGGCAGATAGTCATCACCACCCACTGCCAACTCTTGGGCTATTCTTTTACCAAAGAATAGTGGAATTGACTGACACATTATAACGCCCCCACGGCTGAAAGGGTGAGCATGTTTGATGTGACAGGGATTCGAATCTGCAACCCTCAGATTACGAGTCGAGTGTCTTGACCACCTGGCCATGCCGGCCCTACACATAAAACACAGTCGTACATAAATATAAAGTACTGATTTTATTAAGGTGAAAACACTACTTCTCTTTTCACATGCTTTACAAATATACTGTAGCTTATACACTGAATAATATTTGAGACGTTTTGGTATTAACCTGACTTGTAAATGTTTTTCCTGAGAAAGATGTTACAATTAAAATAATGATAAAATTTACCGTTTAACAAAATTAAGTAACAAAAAATCCGTCTCTTTTCGTTTTCCACTTATCCCGGTGGGTCAGCGTTAAGCTAACGGACTTACAATGGGGTTCGATTTTCCATAGGGAAAGGAGAGCACAGAGACATCCCGGTGTGGTTTTGCTCCAAGACAAACAATTGAGTTTTTATCTTCCTTTTATTACAATTGATTAAAATCATTGAACATATGAGTAGGTTTCAAGAAATAAAATGCTTTAAATGATGTATTAAAGAGCGAATTCTTCAGTTATTTTTTTAATCATAGTAATAGCTGTCAGTATTGTAATATATCCAGGACGAATTAAATTAGCTTTAACAGTTAGTTCAACAAGATAATGGTAGTGAAATGATGTTAAATGTTCATAACGAACGATATTTATTAAAATAGACTTAACACACTTTTGCGGTTTGATAAACTGCCGTTTTTATAGAAATCTCTGTATTTTCTCACAAAATATTTATTCTATGAAAACTGTTTATATTCAAAATTTCTTATTTCATAAGAAGCGTTGCTTTCCTCCCTCCCCCCCCCCCCACTGAGGACAAACCAGGTTATCCAAACATTACACCTTTTTATTTTTTTAATCACACATTTTACCTCACACTAATAATTTCAGGGATAGCATTCGGTTGACTTTTATATCACAGCAGGTAACAAATGGTTCCCAATTTGCCTAAACCTCCCACATCGGCAAATATTTAATATTTTACGACATGTCACAACAACAAAGAAAAGCCAAGACTATTTGACTTACACTGCACTCGGCAGATAGCCCAAGGTGGCTTTGCTATACGAAAACACACACACACACCGTACACAGCGAAGCGATACTTCCGTACATGAACAACGACGTTATATGGCATTGTTTGTGGCAATGATTTATATCCTGTGTATAATAGTCTATTAAGTGCTGTTCTGTTTGGTATCTATTGATTCTGTTAAACGCTATCATATTTTGTCAGTAATTAGCAGCTGGCTGACACACCTGTTGAAAGATAATAACTTGATAATTTATTGGGGAATTACAGGTGACTGAACTGCTTGTAACAAGTTCCATAGCAAATAAAACAAGATAATGAATTTTTACATGTATAATTGTGTTACTTTTACTTCATATATGTGATAATTGAATATTGTCAGGTTTTAACTTACCATTCTACAGCTAGCAAATGTTTTTATCCAGAAATACTCAGGAATTCTTTCTCAAACTTTTTTCATGCAGGATTCTTTACTTATTGTTACAATGTTTGTGAACAGAATGATGAGAGTCATAAACTTACGTTTAACCTTTATCTAAAATTAAGGTAACACACCATAACGGTCAATGTGTAGAGTACATTTTCTGATAATGTTTTTGTTTTCCAATGCATCTTTTGAAATATTTTCTTGTCTGTTTGTTTGTCGAATTTTTCGTGGACCTTCTGGAGGGTTATCTGTGCTAGCCGTTCCCTAGAAAGAAGATACGTAGTCAACATCACCTACTGTCATTTCTTGACCTACTTTTTACCAAAGAATAGTAAGACTGATCGTCACATTATAACGCCCCTACGGCTGAAAGGGCAAACATGTTTGGTGGCGGAATTCGAACCCGTGAATGAAGTGATCTAACCGCCACGCCATGTTAGGCCTCTTCGGTTGTCATGCACATAGTATCTTGTTGTTGTTTTTTAAAGTAAATTAAGCCATATTTCAATGAAACACTATAACACCTATTTCCAGTGTAGCTGCTTTCCCACTAGTCTTACACTGTTAAATTTGTTTAGTTATCTGATCGTCAGCAGTGTGGATTTTCACTAAATTGTAATTATTCTAGTCAAAGTGTTTTGTGTTTATTTTGTTGTTGTTGTTGTATTTCCAAATTTGCAGCGCACATTGGAAGAGTTTACACATTTTGATGGTGATGTTAGCAGAAAAAAACGACCTATATTTATCAGATAATTATCAGAAAAGTTATATACTAACCGTAAAAGTTTGTTCTGTGTTTAGAGTAATAAAAATATTTGTGTCGTTAGCGACGACACAATTATACGTTATTTTTGCGATCTTTGTTATCTCTACAAATATTTTTAACTTTTTCTTTTTTCCAAAACATTTGATGATACGACCTTCCTCAACCAAGAGAAATACACAGGTTTTCCCAGTCGGCATTCTGTTGTTCTTTTATGTATTTTGGTGTGTGTTTTTGTTTTTTTTACAAAAGTTAATTAGTGTACTTAGAAAATGATCATTTTGCCTGCAGAGACGAAGTTTCTTTTGATTTGGTTTGTTTTGAATTTCGCGAAAACCTACACGAAGGCCATCTGCGCTAGCCGCCTCTAATTTAGCAGTGTAAGACTAGAGGGAAGGCAGCTAATCATCACCACCTAAAGGCAAGTCTTGGGCTACTCTTTTACCAACGAATAGTGGAATTTACAGTAACGTCATAACACCCCCACGACTGAGATGACTAGCATGTTTGGTGTGACGGGGATTCGAATCTTCGACCCTCAGGTTACGAGTCAAGAGCCCTAATCACATAGCCATGCTGGATGATCAGATAAGATACAACACTGACTTCTCGGTCACAATCACAGATAAAGAACCCAGATCTTTCACATGAAGTCATTATCTGTCCAACTTCGTTATCAGAAATAAAAACGCACGTCAGAAATAAAAAGAACATAAAATAATTATACGTCTGTATGACTAACCAAGTTCTCAAAAACGCTTCACACACTCTAATAACACGCTTTCACCATATCTCCAATCGCTCCTTCTAATCTAGATATTATCCTATTCAACAGAAGTTTGCACTAAAAAAATGTTATTCCGGACAAAGTCTACATTTTTTTAAAGTTCTATGATTTCCGGTTGTTTACAGCTTATTCAACTGTACAAGCAAACATTATCTCTGTAAGAGTAGTATGTTACCAATTGACTATTTGAAACGTTTAATATGTGAGTCACAAATAAATGTAAGCCTTGTTACAATAATACAGACAACATTCAATATGTGACTTACAAATATATGATATATACCGTCTACTTACATCAACATAGACAACTTTTCATATGTTTAATTATTATCACAACAACCTCTAAACTCTCATAGGTGTCACAAAAATAGCTGTTAAGGCCGTTTGTTAAGACCTGGCTTGACCTGCGCGTAAAAGCGATCGACTCGCAATTTGCTGGTTGTGGGTTCGAATTCTTTTACCGAACACGTTCGTCTTTTCAGCCCTAGAAACGTTATAATTGGCAGATCAGTTGCCCATACATTTACATTGGAGATGTTGACCAGTTGTCTTTCTTCTAATCACTCACTTCAAAATTTGGCGGCTAGTATAAATATCCCAAGAGTATCTTTCTGCGAAATTCAAATTAAAACAATCGTTTTCCATGTCTTTAAATTATCGCATTTTTACTTATGATTTCCTTCTTTACTACCACCGACCACCTCATAATTAAGTGAAAGTCGTATTACTACTCTGTTCCACTGTTAAAGTCCTACGGGTAAGTAAGTTTCAAGACACACTGTTAAAAATGTTTAACATCTACAAACAAATCAAGAGAAAGATTTATCACGTAAACTTTAGGCCCTACAAAAATAATGAAGTTAAAAAAGACAAATGACGTTGAATTTTAGTCCAATTTAATTTATATATATTTTTAATATTTAGCAGTATCATTGTTATTACAAAAGCATTGTTGAGAATGTTATTTTACCGAGAGGCTGCATTATCAACAAAGGTATACGCACGTGCACTCTCGTGTAAGTTTTATCACCACAGCGATCGCACGTAAGGAATGAAAAATGTCTACACGCACCCAACGAGCGAGTGTAGTATTTAACTGGATACGGTCTCACATAATAAGATCGGAAAAAATAAGTATAAATCCATCTTCATTTCGTTGTACTAAAAGAACTTGTAGATACCTGTAGTGCGTATATGTTGCCTTGTCTTCTAATCCGTGACCAAAAATATGGGCATCATCGATCACCAGTAATTTAAATTTTCTTGCTTAAACATTCCACACTCGCTGGTTCAGTGGTAATGTACAGGTGACAAAATAATCTACTCTCTTTTTTAATTTAGAAAATTGTGACAAATACAAAATTAGTTACATTTTGAATCAGCTTATTCTCTCTCTTCCGTTTCCTTGAATTTAAAAAGAGGGCGCTTTATTCGCAAAAACTATTAACGTTTGTTTAATTTCTCGCAAAGATACACTGCGAGTATAAGCATACTTAGCAGTACAAGACTAGTCATTAGCAGCCACCGCCAACTGTTGGCCTACTTTTTTACCAACGAATAGTGGAATTCACTGTAACATTATAACGCCCCCCACGGTTGAAAGGGCGAGCATGTCTGGCGTGACGGGGATTCGACCCCGCGACCCTCAGCTTAGGAGTCAAGTGCCTTAACCACCTGGCCATTCGTAGCCATATCGGATGGTAGCATGTATTAACCTACGACAACGAAGTTATAGATTTTAACCGAGAAACAGCCGTCTAACAACAGAAAACATCTTATCTTAAGAACGAAAAACTGATTGCTAATCATCACCATTCACTGCCACCTCTCGGGCTACGTTTTTACAAACGCATAGTGGGATTGACCGTGATATTAAAACGTCTCCTCAGCTGAAAGCGCAAGCATATTTAGTGTGACTGGGATTCGACCCCGCGACACTCAGATTACGAGTCGAGTTCCCTTACCACCTAGCGAACTGTTAGCGTATGGTGTGAGATTAGCATTAACATTTCTTGTCAATATCAACTCCATATCACACACACGAATACTTTCGAATTCATTATTTGGATTATTTTTGTTAATATGTTAAGGTCGGTTAATTTTCAAAGATATAGCGATTTAAATGTCTACTGTACTTACTCAACAGACACGGCATTTGTTTCTTTTTATTACAGAAGGAAAACAGGAGAAACAAAACGTAGTCACAAGTTTCTGCGTTATTGTAGCGAACTTACAGAGTCATTCATCATAGCTAAATAACGTTAAGTTAAATGAGCTTTTACTTAACGGCCCGACATGGGCAGGTGGCTAGAGCGATCGATTTGTAATCTGATGATCGCGGGTTCGAATCTCCGTCACATGAAATATGCTCGCCCTTTCAGCTATGGTAGCGTTATAATGTCTCACTCAATCTCACTCTTCAGTGGTAAAAAGAGTAGCCCAAGAGATTGTGGTGGGTGGTGATGACTAGCTGCCTTCCCTCTAGTCTTACATAGATAAATTAGAGATGACTAACGCAGATAGCCCTTGTGTAGCTTTGCGCAAAATTCAAAAACAAACTTATTCAAAAAATAATGTCTTAGCCTAGCGGTTCCACTCGAGGGGCACAATTGTATGTCCGTAGACTTACAAGGCTAGAAACCGGGTTTCGATACCCGTGGTGGACAGAGCACAGAGAACCCATTCCATACCTCATTACCTGTTGGCTGTACCTGTTTACTTATTATGCAGTGAACTCCTATCGACAATCTGATTTAGTTTTCATGCAGACAAATGTTCACGACGGGAAAATTTGATAAATAACACTAGGGAACACTCATTTCGTTGCATTTAAAAAAAGACCTTTCTATAGTCAATTTGAGTGTGTTAATTTCAAATCTGAAGTCGGTTTTTTGTCTGCAAGCTACAGATTTTATGCAATTTGACATTTATCGTCCAATGAAGGCAAGCCTTTGAAAACTGGAACAGGAACTTCTTCAGAGTGCGGAGCAGGCCGAATAGCTGAGGGAATGTTCGGATACGTAATCTTATGTCGGTTTTTCTTCCCAACACCCGTTGTGTTTACCATGCAGAAATAACAGTCAGTTACATGGTTGGTGGGTTCGCGCCAAATCATTGGAACACCAAAAGGCAGACCATTGCGTTTTCCTTTGGTCCAGTCTCGAAGCATTTCCTCATAATTGTGGCACACAACATGAGGAGCCCATTGCTTGTCTTGATCACCAAGATGAACTTCAAAATATGCCTTGTAGGCACGCTTGACGAACGAGGATATGTTACGTCTCTGACGATTGAGTGTGTAGCATCCACATATGTAGCAGAAGGCATCAGGCTTGTTTCTGCAATGATATCTATTTTTGGAAGCCATGTTTGATCTGAAACAAAAGAAGAATGATCAAAATATTAGAAGCTATCTATATATATGGACGTGAAAATGCTTATACATGGTTTACGCAAGTTCACATTTGTACAATTTCATTAACCTCAAATTGCATACAAACTAGAGCTTGTAGAAAAAAACTAATTTCAGATTTGAAATCAGCGCCTAAAACTCCTTCAGAATCAGTTAAAATATCCAATGCAACTCAAAGTTACCGAAAAAGTGTTCCCCAGTGTAATCCGGATATTTGTATTTCCTAATCCGAATAGCTATTTCTGACAACAAACATGCATTTTCCTATGGACACGTGATTCGTTAATCAGTGCATGTCTCCGAGAGGGTGGGTCAAAAGAAGTCGATCAGAATAGGAAATAAGGTAACAGTTATGGACCATAAAACACATACATTCGTAGTGGGTACCGATGTACGACAGGTGTTTTGAGAAAGATATTCACTTACAGTGCGTACCGGCTTACGACAAGTTTTCTGAGTACTGGTTCACCACAGGTCTTTTTAGGAGTGGTCTACGTATAAACTATAACAAATCTGAGAAGATATTCACTTAAAGTGAGTACCGACGTACGACAGGTTTTCGGAGAACGATCTTCACTTACATTGAGTACCGGTTCACTACAGGTCTTCACAGGAGAGGTGTAGTGTACACTTACATTGAGTACCGGTTCACTACAGGTCTTCACAGGAGAGGTGTAGTGTACACTTACATTGAGTACCGGTTCACTACAGGTCTTCACAGGAGAGGTGTAGTGTACGTATAAACTATAAAAAATTTCGAGAGGTCATTTTTTGTTATAATTAAGATTATCTCATAACGTTCGTTTAGCTTTACTAATTATGGTAACTTTGAAGGCATTTCAGATAATAATCTTGTTAATACAGACACTGGGATTTATGACTTCAACAAGATCTAGTCTCTCAGTTTTTATGTGCTTATTTTTTACTGCATATATCCACAATTAACAGCTTACAATTTTTCTTATAAAACAAAACACTATGACCAATAAGTATGAGCTAATATAAAGATGCGACAACATATCTCAGTATAAAATATGAGAGGTTTGAATTTCGCGTAAAGCTACACGAGGGCTATCTGCGCTAGCCGTCCCTAATTTAGCAGTGTAAGACTAGAGGGAAGGCAGCTGTTCATCACCACCCACTGCCAACTCTTGGGCTACTCTTTTATCAAAGGATATCGGGATCGACCGTCATATTATAACGCCCACATGGCTGAAAGGGCGAGCATGTTTGGTGTGACGGGGATTCGAACCCGCGGCCCTGGGATTACGAGTCGAGTACATTAACCACCTGGCCAGGAAGTGCGTTGTTGATTATGTATTTAATGTATATATATGTACATGCGTATATGTATATATATCGTGTATCGAAGGGGAGGGGACGACAGGAACGTGTGATTTCTCTCAGATTGTTCCCACCACCCTAAAAGAGTGAAATTTATAAATAATATATTTTGTACTGAGTTAAACACAGACCTCGGGCCTCATTGGATTGTGAGTCATACCATTATTTACTGGCAGGTCAGAACAGCCACACTTTCCAAGAGATAGATAGCTGGTAGATTTACTAACCTACGTCAAAACACTGCTGGGAATTGCATTGTCTAAGTACCCATTAAATGAAAGAACCAGTGACGTCACACGTGGCGACAGAAGCTAAAATCTTTACATTCCAAGTACCTCAACGTATATTGCACGAAACTTTGTACAGCACGTATTATTCTTACATGCTACGAGTGTGTATGGATATTTATATAGAGAGTCGAGCACTATACAGGAATTCGATTTACAAAATGTACAGAAATGTTTTACTCTGAAAAAATCACTTTGTAGAATCATGCAGAAAGTTGTATATCGTTCATAAATTTGAATCGTGTTTAATAATACTTTGTCCAACTCGAATATTCACGGGTCCTTTCTCTATCCAGCCTTCTAAAACTACTGAGAAACATCGTTGCATATAATGGGGAATCGCATCACCACGGTCCTATCCTATAGAAAAAATAACATACCGTCCACTGTAATATCTTCTCTGTTGGACGAGATTATCAGTAGACCCGATACAGATGAAGATCATGAAATTTACAGATTCGCAAATTATCGAAAGGGGGGCTTTCTCATCGAAGCTTTTAATCGTGGGGGCATCAGGGAAGTAGAAGTAATTGCCCGAAAAGAGCTAAAAAAATATATGTATGGAAACGGCGAAGGAGCTTTAGTACCAGAAATTAATTATTTACAAGTACGTCACCGGCGTAATAATGAGGTAAGTGATGAAATAATTTTTTTCTTATTTTACAAAATGTTTTGTCACTGGAAGAAGTCGTTCTATTACCTAATTCTTTCTACCGTTTTAATTTTAAAGTACGCTTCTTCTTTTTGCTCACTTACAACTTTCGTTAATTTTAATTTTTAAACCTATTTCTTATATTGTTTGTTTTTTTTTTATTTCGCGCAAAGCTACACTAGAGCTATCTGCGCTAGCCGTCCCTAATTTAGCAGTGTAAGACTAGAGAGAAGACAGCTCGTGTCATCATCACCCACAGCCAACTTTTGGGCTACTTTACTAACGAATAGTGCTATTGACCGTAACGTTATAGCACCCCTACGGCTGAAAGGGCAAGTATGTTTGATGCGACGAGGATTCGATCTTATATTGGCGGTAACTATTGTTGTTAATGCTGTACCATAAGACAGTGGAATTAGTGAAAACCTCAGTGTATTCCTCGAGGGAGTAGTAGTTAGTTCTGCGAACTTAATTCGTTAGTTTTATAAGCTAGTAAGAAATGAATTAAACACAAAACTCTTAATGTCTGAGTTACCAGGTAGCTGAATCTGCAAACTTTTAGCTTTTTTTTTCTGTGGTGGCAACTAATTTAGAACAAAAATATTCTAGAGAGGGGTAGTTAGATCTGTTACGGTCATCTACTAAAGAGATATCTATTGTTGTTTCTGACACAAAGGAACACAAAGGGTTATTTGTGCTCTGCCCACCACGTGTATCGAAATCCGGTTTTTAACGTTATAAATCCGCAGGTATTCCGCTGTGCCACTGGGAGGTGCAATGTCTGTTGAATTTGTAAATGTTACTTCTTAAGATGGAGGAGCTTTAATATTTAAAAGAGAGTAACTTGAATTAAAAACAATGTTCCTTAAAGAGATATCAATTGGGTCTTTTGACATCAGTTCTAAATGTGATAACAGTTGAAACTACAAACAATATAATGAAAGGAGTGTCAGTTGAATGTAAATGTTATTTCTAAATGTGTTCACTGTTAAAACTAAAAACTACACACTGTGAAGGAAGTGTCAATTGACTCTGTAAACGTCATTTCTAAATGTTGTGACAGTTGAACTTAAAACAACACACTGAAGGGAGTGTCAGTTGACTCTATAAACGCCATTTCTAAATGTAGTGACAGTTGAAACTAAAAATAACACACTGAATGAAGTGTCAGTTGACTCAGTAAACGTCATTTCTAAATGTAGTGACAGTTGAAACTAAAAATAACACACTGAATGAAGTGTCAGTTGACTCTGTAAACGTCATTTCTAAATGTGGTGACTATTGAACTTAAAACTACACACTGAAGGGAGTGTCAGTTGACTCTGTAAACGTCATTTCTAAATGTGGTGACAGTTGAAACCAATTAAACTTTTAACAATGTTCCTGAACGTGGTGTTATCTAGGTTAATGCCACCCCGAATGGTACAGCGATAAGTCTGAAGGCTTATAAAGCTAAAAACCAAGCTTCAATATTCGTGGTGAGCTCAGCACAGATAGCTTTGTGCTCAACTAAAAACATAGAAACGCATCTAAACTAGTAATATATAATAAACAATCTGTTTCAGTCAGCAAATCATTTTTACATAGATATTCATCGAAATAGTGGAACGAGCAATCTATAAGTGTGTGTTTTATAGATTTAATGTTTGTATATTTGTGCGTGGATGTAGAATTGTTATATCTTAGTACTTTGAAGGTTGTACTTATTAGTAAATATTGAACTGTTTGTCGCTGTTTTGTTTTTTGTATATACGTAGACATGTAACTTTTTTTCCAAGGGGGGCATGCGCATTCTATAAGTGACTCAATATATTTTTTATAAATTTTAATTACGTTTTTAGGTGTCGCTCCTGTATCTTTAGCTATCAATCTTTCTACCAAATTTGTTCGTTACCAAACTCTTATTATTACTATTTCTGTGACGTCGTTATTCCAGATTAATTTAGAATCATAAGTTCATCCTGGAAATTTAGTATGTGTGGTTTCTTATAGCAAACCAATACAGTTATATGCTGTGTCCTCCGAGAGCAATCGAATGAGATTTTAGCTAATGAAAAGGCGTTAAGTAGAGCTCTGTTAGTATATAATTGGGACGATTTCTAAGAGTTTTTGTTAGTTTTGTAAATATAATTAGTTTTGTTTTAAGGACATTAGTCTTGATTCTATATTTTCGATAATATTCAACAATTTGTTTTAATATCAGCCAACAGCTGTTATCGAAATAAAGAGTTTAGCGTTGTGAGCCGTCATACATTCCATTAAGTCACAAAAGGTATATGAATGGCTCTTAGTTTTAATAGTTATACACAGAGATTAGATATCTGTGTAATTTATAGGAAAAGGTAACTTAGCTGTAGTTATGCACAGAGATTAAATATCTGTGTAATTTATAGGAAAAGGTAACTTAGCTATAGTTATATACAGATGTTAGATATCTGTGTAATTTATAGAAAACGGTAACTTAGCTGTAGTTATATACAGAGGTTAGATATCTGTGTAATTTATGGGAACAGGTAACTTAGTGGCCCCCAGTGGCTCAACGGTATGTCTGCGGACATACAACACTATAATCCGGGTTTCGATATCCGTGGTGGGCAGAACACAGATTGTCCATTGTGTAGCTTTGTGCTTAGTCCAAAACAACAACAACAAGGTAACTTAGCTGTCATATGAAAAGACACCCTCTGAAAGCCTGTGTATTTTTGAAACATTTCTGGATATATAGATATTTAATCTCAATTTTTACAATACTGAGATATTATAGGAATGTAACTAAACAATTAAAACTGAAGAAAAGACTTTTCAAGATCTTCTGTAAATGTAATTCTACAAAAATGCATATTCTAACTGATGAAAAAGTTAGGACACCACCACATTTATTCTCACTTAAAATGGTTCAACTCACACACAGGTGTATCACACAAGGTGCACATGATTAGAAGATCGTTACTCAGCATTTTGAATAAGGCTTGCCCTATTTAAACCTCAGACATTTAGTTTGGTGTGCTCCTGACTGTTGAAGTGAGAGTGTGCACCATGGTGAGAGCAAAAGAGCTGTCTGAGGCCTTCAGAAAGAAAATTGTAGCAGCTTATGAGTCTGGTAAGGGATTTAAAAAGATCCCAAAAGATTTTGAAATCAGCCATTCCACTGTCCGATAAATAGTCAACAAGTGGAGGACTTTCAAAACAACTTCCAACATGCTCAGGTCTGGTCGTCCAAGCAAGTTCACCCCAAGAGCAGACCGCAAGATGCTAAAAGAGGTCTCCAAACACCCTAACTTGTCATCACGGGGCCTACAGTAGGCTCTGCCTACTGTTGATGTGAAAGTGCATGCCTCTACAATCAGAAAGAGACTGCACAAGTTTAACTTGCATGGGAGGTGTGCAAGGAGGAAACCTTTGTTCTCTAAGAGAAACATCAAGGCCAGACTGAAGTTTGCCAGAGAGAATGTAGACAAAGATCAGGACCTCTGGAATAATGTTCTTTGGACAGATTAGTCCAAAATTGAATTATTTGGACACCAGAACAGAGGACATGTTTGGCGTAAACCAAATACAGCATTCCAGGAAAAGAACCTCATACCAACTGTGAAACATGGAAGTGGAAGTGTCATGGTTTAGGGCTGCTTTGCTGCAGTAGGACCTGGACAGCTCAAAATCATAGAATCCACTAGGAATTCTACTGTGTATCAGAAGGTGCTTAAGGATCATGTGAGACCATCTGTAAGAAAATTAAAGCTGAAGCGGAACTGGACCCTGCAACATGACAATGACCCCAAACATACCAGTAAATCCACCAAGGACTGTCTAAAAACTGTGAAATGGAGAGTCCTGGAATGGCCTAGTCAAAGTCCAGATCTTAATCCCATTGAGATGCTGTGGGGTGACTTGAAACGGGCTGTACATGCAAGAAACCCCTCAAACATCTCATAGCTGAAAGAATTCCGCATTGAGGAGTGGGACAAACTTTCTTCAGACCTATGTCAGAGACTGGTAGATGGCTACAAGAAACGTCTCACTGCAGTTATTTCAGCCAAAGGGGATAACACAAGCTATTAGGGGGTAGGGTGCCCTAACTTTTTCCTCAGTTAGAATATGATTTTTTGTAGAATTACATTTACAAAAGATCTTTAAAAGTCGTTTCATCAGTTTTAATTGTTTAGTTATATTTCTATAGTATCTCAGTACTGTTGAAATTGAGATTAAATATCTATATATCAAAAAATGTTACATAAATACATAGGCTTTCATAGGGTGTCTTAACTTTTTCACATGACTGTATATATAGAGATTGGATATCTGTGTAATATCTTGGAAAAGGTAACTTAGCTGTACTTATAAACAGAGTTATGATATCTGTGTAATTTATGGGAACAGGTAACTTAGTGCCCCCCAGTGGCTCAGCGGTATGTCTGCGGACGTACAACGCTAAAATCCGGGTTTCGTCGATACCCGTGGTGGGCAGAGCACAGATAGCCCATTGTGTAGCTTTGTACTTAATTCAAAACAACAACAACAAGCTAACGTAGCTGTAATTATATAGAGAGATTATATATCTGTGCAATTTCTAGGAAAAGGTAACGTAGCAAATAACCGAGAAGTTGTTATTGATTAATTTATTATAAATGTAGGTTTTAATTTAACTAACATGATATGCTTTGAACTTTTTCAATATATATTATTTTTCTGAATCTGAGAAACAAAACAGGACATATTAAAGCATAAACAAACATTTACAAGTACTTTTCAAATCAGCTGACTTGAAGAGATTTGTGTGAATTTCACGTGTAGATTCAGTTCGTTTCCGTCACGTCACGTTATAAGCCGTTTTTTTCTATTTACACAGTTGTTTTATTTATGAGTTGCAATATATGTATTTACACGTGTATTTTCAAGTTACTGTTTACCACAATAATGCACTAAATAAGTGAAATACACATTTTAAAGTGTACAGTTCCTGGAAAATACAGTTATCTTAAAATTTGTGTAATGCATGGCTTATGAAAAAATAAATGTGTCCAATATTAAACAGCTGTTCTAATGTTCGTAACATCTCGAGCTGGGATGTCCTTTTTCTCTATAAAGATGTGTATATCTTAGTTTGTAAGTTTTTTTTATCTACTTCACTTATTTAAAAGTTATCTCTGGATGATGTCAAGCATTATTTGACTAGTGCTGTTTTCCTTTTGGAATCTATAACAATTAATACTTTTATGAAACATTTCTATAATGTCAAAGGAATTATTTCAGAACCCATATAAAAGACTAAAATAGTATATTTAGTGTCTTAAGTTTGTATATGTTGAGAATTATATAACGTGCTATGACAGTTACCATAAACCATTTCTGAAGCTATACAACGGAACGAAGTTCACTGTTACGTAGTGCTATCGCGATTGTGTAGTCAGTTATAGCTATTGGTATTTCTATAGTCTTAAGCTCTTAGTCAATGGTCCTCAAAGTGTAGTTATCAGACCAGTGGTGGTCTGCGAGGGTCCTCCAAATGATTCGCGGACTGATCCAAAATGCATTTCATTGATATAGTTTGTGTTGTTTTTTTACGTTGTTGTTGTTTTGCTATTAGAAGTAAAAGGTAATGGGGTTGGACCGGTGGATGGTCTGTGGGTTCTTTTGCCCCACCGACGTGGTCTTTGAACGTAAACATTTGAGAACATTATTTCATATTATACACTTAAATTTAAATTTGAAACCTTCAATAAAACGTGCAAGCTCCTTGTGAAGACAGAGTCAAGCTGACGTATGTTCACAGAATACATCTACTGCAAACGATGAGACGTCTTTGTTAAAAAGCCACAATAAATGTGAGGAGGAATAAATTTTGGAGAGTTATGTGACCATTAAATTATTAATAAAAATCAATATTTCGTGATACAACTGTGATAAGTCTCAAACAGCGTGATCTTACTGAGTATAGGTTGAAAATGCTTTGATAACATTGAGTAGTAACTCATGGGAGACAAAAGATAGGCATGAAATATTGTTTGTCACACACAACTGATCTGGAGCCACAATGAACAAACTGAGATGAATTTGAAAAACAAACATCTGCACTCTACCTGCTTTTATCATATAATTATTTGGTGTTCCTGGAGCACGTATACACACCACAGTAGTTGTCATTTGTTATGGCTTTCTTTACACTGTGGACAGCAACTGGCTTTTAATGTACAAAATGTATTCTGTCAGCCTGATCCTGTCTTCACGAGGAATTTGCATATTTTATTAAAGGTTTCAAATTTAAACTTAAGCGTATAGTATGAAATAATGTTAATGAGGCAAAAGGGGCAGCATAAATCATTTTCTCCGCCATTTCAAAAAGTTAACTTTTAGGCCAAAGAAGATCACTCAGAAATTCATCAAACGAATGCTTTACAATATTCTACTAATACTTGTAATCATTCCCGAAATTCTGGTTAAAAAATCAGTATAACGAGTTGTTTGGTGTATATACGAATGTCAAACTCTGAAAGTTATTCGAGTGAAAATACGAGCGTGTTCAGTGAAATCTTTCCATATTTAAGATCTGTTTAAGTACTTGCTCTCCGTTGCATTTTATATACTACTTGTTCAAGATTTTTCAACATATTGTTTGTAGTTAAGCACAATGCTACACAAAAGGCTTTCTATGTTCTCCCCACCACGGGTATCTAAACCTGGTTCTTAGCGTTGCTATTCTGCAGACATACTGCTGGGGTTGGGGGGCTTTTCTACATTAATGATATTTCTATCTCTCTGCATATATATGTATATATGCATATAGAACAGCAACTATTTCATATACATACATATATATAAACCATAAGCTTCAGAAATTTAAAAGAAAGTATTATTGAAGGTGATTGTTTCTATTAAATTCCCATAATTTGTATGGTTATGCCAATTAAACATGGTTTGAGCACTAGTTAATTAATTCCACTCAGACTTATGTTTCTGCTTTTATTTACAGTCGTGCTGCACGCTAAACATTTCACAAAGTAAACTGTAACATTTGAGACTGTTTTTATCAACATTATTTCAGTTCATAATAAGACTATCGTCGCTGCGTGTACATATTGTTATTAATCGTTCATAACTTCTCATATAATCTTTTACTACCCTATCGTGTGTATAGTTTTCTATCCGAGAACACACAAGTGTAGCTCTAACACAATCGATGTGGGAGAAAAGCACGAACTTTTAATTATTTATAGCTTCATTTTAATAAGGCGAAATATTTCAAATGTAAGGACATTAAAACTACATCTAAACAATACGCCGTTTCGATTTTGTGAAGTCTTTAGCCTAACACTTGACATTTTCAGACTTGAGGATGTGAGATTCTTATATATGGTTTCCTTCGGATATTTGCGCAAAGTTACGAAAGACGTATTTGTGTTAGTCGATCCTAATTTGGACTAATAGGCAAGAGGGAAAGCAGCTAGTCAAGAGCACCTACCGTCAAATGTTAGGCAATTATAACCTGATAGTGAGACTTGTCTGTCACTTTATAATGCACCCATGAGCCTAAATTGAGGGGAGGTAATTTTGCGGCAACAGGGTGCGAACCATAAACCCTAACAACCAATAACCCACGTCCTACCAAGGCAGAGCTGCACAGAAAGTGAGAAATGTAAAACTTATCTGCAGAAGTTAAGTTAATATCACACAGTAGTGGACATGTTATTTATTAGGTCTTTATTTTTAAGCCTCGTGCGTAATTAATTGATATTATGATATTAGCAAAAAGATCCAGAAATGAATACAAATGCTGAACTTACAACATCCCACATCTAAAAAGAGAATCCCATTGATACAACAGTTAATACAAGTGGATCAGCTGCCAACAATAACTACGGACAATTTGATCAATCGTAAGAGCAATAATTATCTAATCCGAGGGTCATGGGTTTGAATCTCCGTCACACCAAATATGCTCACCCTTTCAACCGTGGGGGCGTTTTTTATGTCACGGTCAATCCCATTATTCGTTGGTAAAACAGTAGCCCAAGAGTTGGCGGTGGGTAGTGATGACTAGGTATCTTCCCTCTAGTGTCACACTGCTAAATTAGGGACGACTAACGCAGATAGCCCTCGTGTAGCTTTGCACGAAATTCATAAACAAACAAGAAATAATTAACAGTATCAGAACGAATGATGAAATTTATGCTTGAAATATAAAAAGTGTTTACTTTTTAGCACAAATTCACATTGGATTGTCTGCTGTATCCACCAAGTGGAGTCGAATATCAGAGTTTGGCGTTGTAAATACGTAAATTTATCACTGGCCCACCCGGGAGGAGGAGGAGATTAGTATTACACCATTCATATCTTCCTGTTACTTGTTGTCAAGCACCCTTGACATGTGGTGTACGCCAAAATATTAGGGGTGCAATTAAAGTAACGCCTATCTTTTTACAGTTGTGAATAAAGCTTACCTAAAAAGTGCTCCCCCAGTGACACAGAGGTATGTCTGCGGACTTACAATGCTAGAAACCTGATTTCTATAACTGTGGTAAGAAGAACACTTTTTTCACAACTAAGGTGTTTTTATTAGATATTATTTTATATCAATACACACCAAAAAGCCACAACAAGTGACACTAGACAGCATCCCTCATTAACTTTAGAATCGCTACCCTGTTATTCGGAACAGAAATTTACAGAACCAACTACATTCTTGAAAATATATAGCAGTAGTAGTTTTTACTCTGTAAAATAGTGTTAGTAGTTTTCTTTATAGTAATGCCATGGAATTTAGATTAACAGTATCTTTCGTCACTACATGTGCAATCAGTACAGTCGTATCAAGTATCACTATCTATGCTAATTGAATAAGCTAAATCACAGCTAAAGCCCCTAAATTTGTTGCCAAAAGGTCAATGCCACATTTCAAAAAGGAGTTTCATTACCCTTTATAGGATGCTGGCCAGAATTAGAGTGAGATCGTTCATTTTCAGCGAGATCACCTTATAACAAACACAAGATTAACATTGACGACCCACAAATAGTTCAGATTGAATAAAGATCAGGACTCATGACTGATGAGTCAGCTACTCAAATATCCATTGCTGCTAACATCTCATTAGATCTGTCACAAATGCTGCCAACAGTAAACTTTGAGAGAAACCATTGAGATTTGGCATTTGCACTGCCAGGACCAGGCTAACAAATGGAATGAGGCTGTGATTTTTTTTTTTTTCCAAAACAGTAGTTAAAACATTAAAATAAGAGAAAATGCAGCAAGAAACATTGGCTAAACATACGGACGCATCATCTGAAACACAATGGCTTCCTTTTCTACAATAATGTATACACTGCTACAGATGTCCTCAAAAAGATATCTACTAAGTACCGGCAAACTGCATAAGTTATTCTCTATTCCCAAGGAAGACAGGGTGCTAATAACCCATCTTGTAGGTTTCGCGTTAGTGTGTGTGTGTTCTTATTGCAAAGTCATATGAAGCTATCTGCTTAGTCCATAGAGAGGAATTGAACCCCTGCTTTTAGCGTTGTACATTCGGATTTACCGCTGTACACGGGAACGTTTCGCGTGAGAATAAGAACTACAATATGTTAGGGTTTTTTTTTTCCCGCATTTTGATTCGGTTTTTATAGTTTGTAAAATCGTGTTCTGTATAGTGTTTTATCCTATACCTTCACTGTACTTTGTTTGATTCTGGCCAGCTGGTAAAGGCGCTCAACTTGTAAGCTGCTGTGGGAGCGTTATGATGTGACGGTCAATCCCAATGTTCTTTAGTAAAAGATTAGCCCAAAACTTGGCGGTGGGTGGTGATGACTAGCTAAATTGCCTCTAGTTTTGCACTGTTAAATTAGGGATGGCTAGCGCAGGTAGCCCTCGTATAGCTTTGTGCGAAATTCCAAAACAAACAAACAAACAATCTAAGGAATTCATTACTAGAAACTATGATTAAACAAGTTAATATTTATTTCAAACATTTAAAGCTGGTTTCAAAGATCCTGATTTAGGAAGGCCATGAGATAATTAAGACCAGACTAACAGATTAAAATCGTTATATTTTTACCCTTTTATAACTAGAAAATATTATATGTTTATTCAAGCATATTTAGGAATGCTTTGTCCTGGTTGGTTTTTTTATGCAAGTATTCTGTATTTAGTTCATATATTTGCCAACAGGATGAGAGTGGTCGTTAATTTGTATTAATATTCTCTTTTAGTGTAATATTACAGTCCATGTCACAGCAGTCATTCTATAGAATTTTTACCAGCTTATTGTTCATCTTCTGAGGTTACATTTTCTACTTTATTTAAAGCTATGGTTTGATTTATTTCTTACGTATTTCTCCGTCTTTTCTTTGTTTCGCTATCATGCTTTAAAAATGTTAGCTAACATTAAAGAGCCGATATACATTAAATTAAACGAGCCATTTTTATAACAAAAAACAGACCTAAGGTCCCCCTAGCGGTGACATATAGATACTAAGTTCATGTATAACAATATTTCTGGTTCAGCTCTACCTTGAAGTGTTGATCACATCAAAGTGGACGGATGCTACAGAGTTTTGTGCAATCTAGTATAAGCTATGAAAATCATCGCTGATGTATGGACTATTCGAAGCCAGAAAAGCTACTCGGAAATTACCATTGTTATAATACAGACGTGTTAGCTCCTGTTTATGTAACAAATAGATACTTGTCCTTTCTTTTACACAGACAGAAGAGAGCGATGACTGGCATGTTTTGCAGAGTAGGACAGAGCGAGGACTGAATATCACACTACCTAGGTCCTATCTTTCAACTACATTAGTTAAAACTCATGAGTATTCTTGATAACTGTAAAAAACAAATTTAAAAAAATCAGCAATATAAAATAATATGAAAATGACCCAAACCTCGTAAACAGTACAACAATGAAACATATTTGAATAATCCATCTATGTCTGAGAAATGAAGGGATTACATGAGTGATTTTGCGAACAATACTTCAAAGTTTTAGTTTTAGCATCTGTAGTAAGTAATATTATTCGGATAGATTATTAATATTATCTCTGTGTTTGTTGGTTGCCTAGTGAATATATTAAACATTTAAGCGCGTGAATATAAATTACAATGAATTTGTATAAGCTTTCACGAAACTCTTTTCCAAGCTAATGAAGTCATTATTTCGAGATTATACTTCATAAACGAGAGACGTAAAGGGAACTGAAAGCAGTATAAGTCCATTTCACCACGTAACTACGACGGTAAATATTAAATAAATTGTACACATTTCTATTTTGCACAACAAATTATCAATAATGCCTCATCCAGGTTGCTAAGTTATAAACTTGGAGTCTAATAATTCTGAAATTCGATCTCTTCACTGGACGCAACCTACATAGTTCGTTATCTAGCTTTGTGCTTCATAAGGCTGTGTATTTTGTTCGAAAAATACTACATATTTTGTGAGTAATCTGTTTGTTCTAGATCGGCATTGTTTGATAATATGTTTGAACAATACTGAAATGTTCTTTTGCTAGCATAAAAGTCAAACAAAACTTTGATACTGATTTCAATTAAACTTTAGTTTACTGCAATTCTGGTAATAAACGAAAGGTTCCATAAACAGTGTTTTATGGCTGACAAAGAGTAAGTTTAACATGTTATTTTTACACACCTCTGGGTAAACGTTTATAACAAACTAATTACAAAGAACGTGAAGAAAAACAACTACAACCGAGTGTAATTTTATTACTTTTTAAGCCTAAAAAGATCATCATTTTTGTGCCAGGTTAAGTGCCTTACTTTACATCATTTCTATTTGGTACGAGACCTGGCATGGCGAGGTGGTTAGGGCGCTTGACTCATAATCTGAGGGCCACGGGTTTCCTTCCCCATCACACCAAACATGCTCGCCCTTTGAGCCGTGGAGGCGTTATAATGTACGCACAATCCCACTAATCGTTGAAAACAGTGTAGTTGGCTGTGGGTGGTGATGACTAGCTGTCTTCCCTCTAGTCTTACATTGCAAAATTAGGGACAGCTAGCGCAAATAGCCCTCGTGTGGCTTTGCGCGAAATTCAAAAACAAATCTCTGTAGTTATTTTGTATTGAATTTATGGTAACAAGATAACAAAATAGAGAATGAGCAAGAATTATCTCTGAGATACAACCATCATAAAAGCACGCGAGACGGTCCGATACCAATATAAAATGTCTAATTAATATATATATATACAGTAACCTTATTTTGAAGGTTATACCTGTTACATTTTGTTTTGTACATTGTACAGTCATCATATAATTTTAACCTATTCATATTATATTCTACCATGTGTTAAATTATGTGTGGTACAAGGTTGTTTGAGAGTATGAACATAATGCAGTATACTTCATGAGGCAGTATGTAACGACAGTTTACAAATTAACTCTATGGGTGTTAAATTCAGTTAATTTGGAGCATCTATGTTCACGCTGTGATAGTTATGATAGAAATATTTGCGAACATACGTATCATTAAAAATGGGGCCTGGCATGGCCAGATAGTTAAGGCACTCAACTTGTAATCTGAGAGTCGCGGGTTCGAATCCCCATCGCACCAAGCATGCTCATCCTTTCAGCCGTGGGAGCGTTATAATGTGACGGTCAATCCCACTATTTGTTGGAAAAAGAGTAGCCCAAGAGTGGGTGATAATGACTAGCTGCCTTGTCTTACACTGCTAAATTAGGGACGGCTAGTGCAGATAGGCCTCGTGTAGCTTTGCGCGAAATTCAAACCACACCAAATAAATTTAAAAATGGTTGTTGTTATTCTTGTTTTGAATTAAGCACAAAGCTACACAATGGGTTATCTGTGCTCTGCCCGCCACGGGTATCGAAACTCGGTTTTTAGCATTGTAAGCCCACAGACATATTGTTGAGCCACTGGGGGGCTTTAAAAATGGAAAAAAAATTGTTACATAAACATCACACTTTCAAATTACGTTTATAACAGTTGTTTTGAATCAATCACAAAGATACATAAAAAGGCTATCTGTGCTATGCCTACCACGAGTATCGAAGGCCGGTTTTTAGCGTTATAAGTCGTCAGACCTACTGCTATGTCACTGAGGGGAGGGCTTATAGCACACAAAAAATATTTCTAATTTATGAAGCTGGTTTTTTATGTGATTATCAATGATAACTACTAAAGAAATATATGCGTTCTACTATGAGGCTCAAGGGTCCCCAGGACACCCTCAAAAGCACCTGCTCAGTTTGGGCCAAAAGCTTCAAAACCATGAGAGGAGTTCATGAACAAACAAACACGTTCACAAACATAGAACGTAAATGAACACTAGATGTGTCAAATCACACAAAATAATTTAGTCACCCGCTGGTATAGCGGTAAGTCTACGGATTTACAACGCTAAAATCAGCTGTTCGATTCCCTCGGTAGACTCAGTAGATAACCCAGTGTGGCTTTGCTGTAAGAAAAACACACAACAAAATAATTGAAATATGATTTATTTTTACTGATGAACGTCGAAGTCATCACTAAACTTTCGCACATAATTTACTGTTTCTTCAAAGAAATTCAGTTTCATTTTGTTTTATTATGTTCTTTCAACAGGTGGCCATTACAGTGGAAACTTTGATGTACAGTGCTTCCATTCTGACGAACGTTAAGCCCGAAGATCGGCGCGTGTGTTGGAAACTTGATCTGCGAGGAATGCTCGGAGAGAGCTTACTGCACGTGCTTATATTGTGCAACACCCCTCTTCATACGAGCATTGCACGGGCACTACTGAACATGTATCCTCACTTGGCCTGGGATATTATAGAAGGAGAAGAGTACTACGGTACGATAGTCTCAGAAGTTGGTGAAAATGTTGTTTATAAATACTGTAACTTTAGACCCAGAATGATCAGATGGCTAAGGCGCTCAACTCGTAATCCGAGGGTCGCGGGTTCGAATCCCCCTCACACCAAACATGCTTGCCCTTTTAACTGTTGGGGTGTTATAATATTACGGTCAGTCCCACTATTTTTTGGTAAAAGAGTAGCCCAAGAGTTGGCGGTAGGTGGTGATAACTAACTACCTTCCTCTCTAGTCTTACGCTGTTAAATTAGAGACGGCTAGCGCAGATAGCCCTCGTGTAGCTTTGAGTGAAATTCGAAAACAAGTTGTAACTTTACCTGTCAACATATGTTGTTTGTTTATCTTATAATTAATGAAAAACTGAAGAAGAAGAAAATAACACAGCCTACAACTCGATTGATTTCGGAAAGGAATTTTTTCTTCTTTGCCCAAAAGGTGTTGATTCTTTATCTTGTTGTTAGATAGGGCGGATAGATATATTCTTCGACAAAACCTTTAAGAATCTCAACATAAAAAGTTCTTTCTTAAAACGAGTGAAATTTACATGTATACTGATACAAATATAAATTTAAGAACAGTGAATTCAATCTTTAAAAACTGTAACATTAAGCCTAACGTGTATTAGGTATTGTCTCTTTTTTTTTTCATTTCCTTGCTTTGTTATATGTAGCTGTTGGGCGTGTGAAACATCAGTAGTTTTACGTAATTTTCCCTTTTTTATTTTTTGTACGAGTGCATTCTCTATTGTACCAAACGATTCGTACTATCCTAAATAATCCATTCTCTGTTGTACCAAATGATTCGTACTATCCTTAATAATCCATTCTCTATTGTACCAAACGATTCGTACTATCCTTAATAATCCATTCTCTGTTGTACCAAACGATTCGTACTATCCTTAATAATCCATTCTCTGTTGTACCAAACGATTCGTACTATCCTTAATAATCCATTCTCTGTTGTACCAAACGATTCGTACTGTCCTTAATAATCCATTCTCTGTAGTACCAAACGATTCGTACTATCCTTAATAATCCATTCTCTGTTGTACCAAACGATTCGTACTGTCCTTAATAATCCGTTCTCTGCTGTACAAACGATTCATACTATCCTTAACAATCCGTTCTCTGCTGTACAAACAATTCATACTATTCTTAACAATCCATTCTTTGTTGTACCAAATAGTCCATATTTTTCTTAATAACGCATTTTATATTGTATCAATCAATTCATACTATCCTTAATAATCCATTCTTCGTAGCATGAAACGATTCATACTATCCTTAATAATCCATTCTTTGTAGCATGAAACGATTCATACTATCCTTAATAATCCATTCTTTGTTGAACGAAACGATTCTTTTTTTTTTTTAAATAATGCATTCTTTATTATGTCAAACGATTCACATCTTCTTTAATCACGAGTGTTATTATCACACACATTTCAGGTACAACTGCCTTACATTTGAGTATAGCATATCATAAGAAGGATCTAGTTCTTCAGAGTCTCGAAGGTGGCGCTCTTATTAATCAACGGGCCTCTGGACGTTTTTTCATGCCATACGATCAACAGCGCCCAGCGCCTAAAAGTCATTCGGATTTCGAAGGCGAGTTCCTTTTAATATCTTTTGTAAGATAGATTTCTCTTGCTATTCCTTTTTATTAGTACCTCTCTTGTCATTAAACAAACACTTCGAAACGACCTCGATCGTAAAAAAATAAAATAAAAATATTCTTCCAGGGTTGTCTTACATGGGAGAATATCCTTTGGCGTGGGCGGCATGCTGTGAAGACAAAACAATCTACGATTTGTTACTGCATCACGGAGCCAACCCGAACTTTCAAGACAAGTTCGGAAACTCGGTTCTTCACGTATTGGTCATTAGAGACAAACTGGTTAGAAAAATTGGTTATGTATGAATTTTTTATTAAAACATTCGAAAACATACTGTAAATAATTTTTGGGAAGTATGTTGAGAAATACTAGGAGTGACATAATCTGAAAATAGAGCGCAGTGTTATGTATTTTGTTGATTATAATTAAGTGTTGTTTTTAAAGATTTACTGCGTACGAGGTCTGTTCAAAAAATACGCGGACTGTTTGAATTGCGCGGCTCCAGTTGGTTCCAGGGGAATCCGCTTGGTGTCGCTAGGTTCGCACAGATCAGCTGATTACTACGCCATTTCCCGATTGCAGATATCTTCATTTGTGTATTAGCTACGCGGTTTTAAGTGAGGTCCGATTTTTTCGTTTGGCGGATTTCAGAATGAATGACCTGAAGAAACAACGAGTTGCTGTGAAATTTTGTGTTAAACTTAGAAAATCTGCGACTAAAACTTTTGCTATACTTAACACGGCTTACGGTGATGTTGCTATGAATCGTACGGCATGTTTCAAGTGGCATGAACGTTTTAAGGATGGTCGACAGTCCATTGAAGATGATGAGCGTCCTGGACGTCCTTCCACGTCAACTGACGACCCACACGTCGACAAACTCAACACCCTGGTGCGGGCAAATCGACGTCTGACTGTCAGGGAGCTTGCTGAAGAGTGTGGGATATCAGTTGGATCTTGTTACGAGATTTTGACCGAAAAATTGAAGGTGCACCCCGTTGCTGCGAAATTCAGCCCTCAGAACTCGTGAGTTGTTGGCCAAACACTCGATTACTGTTCTTCCCCCCCCCCCTACTCACCTGACCTTGCTCCTTGCGATTTTTCTTGTTCCCCAAACTCAAAAGACCCTTGAAAGGAAGAAGATTTGAGACGATTCCCGAGATTAAGGCAAATGCGACGAAGGAGCTGGAGGACATTACAAAATAAGCGTACCAGGACTGTTTCAACAAGTGGAAACACCGTTGGGATAAGTGTGTGCGTTGGGGAGGAGAGTACTTTAAAGGGGTCCCAGACCTATATCTTCTAAATAAAGTACATTTTGTTTTATAACGTCAGTCCGCGTATTTTTTGAACAGCCCTCGTACATATTGTATCTTGGAATAAGGAATGTTAATTTATGGTGTTTCTGAAAGATGTCCTCTGTGCAAGTCTTATGTTTTGAAACGAAGAGTTTATGTTCCGTGACACGTTAGGAACGTTGATTTTTATATTTCTAGTGTGATTAAAAATATCCTGTCTTTGGAAGAGGAAGTGTATTTATCAAATACATTTGAAAGAGGTGTTGCACTGTAATTTGTACTAAACGCATAGTAAGTACTAATACATACCTGTTTGTATTTGTGGCTATTGTAAAGATTAGCTTGTAGGATTTTTATATACGTTGTATGTGCTGAATATCAGCTGTGTTTACGTGTTGATGTTATTTAGATGCTATGTTTGAAAAAAGTGCTGTCGTATGTGTTGTACGTTTGGAATATGTATTGGTCGTAGGTTGTAAAATGGACTATATATGTATTTTAAGGAAAAAGTACTTTTTAAAAGAGCATATTGAAAGTTTACGCGTCCCTGAAAAAAATAATAAACGTGGTTAAAAATGTGTAAATCTTCAGAATAATATTATACATACTTCAAAGTCATGTGTAAAGCAGTTCATAATTGAAAACATGAAATATATTTCAACTTATAAATATATAATCTTTTGTATGTGTAGATAAAAGGAGATGATAACTTTTGTAATTAATATTTCGAAAAATTACATAAATTTCTTAAAAATCATTCTAAAAGTTTTGGCTGCTGGTGGGTCAGTGGCAAATGTATGTACTTAAACACTAAAATCCAGAGTTCGATGTGTTTGGCTGAATGCAGATATTCGTCTGTGTAGGTTTGTACTAAGAAAACACAACACTGTAAATGTGTTTGACAAGCAAGTTTTCTTTTAAAGTGTTTTTAATTTTGAGGTCATACGAGGGACTACAGGAAATGACGTAATCTTTTTATATTTGAAAACTAGAGAATTTTTTGAATTGACTGAAAAAAATACTTAGTGTAGTATTCTATTACTGTTAAAATTACTACCAATAAACTGTAATAATTCTATGTTCAAGGAAGATCAAGTAAATCAGTTTATTTTGAGATAAAATATTTGAATTTGCTCGTTTCAGATTTTGCGCTATTCATCCTACTTTAGTGGTGTAAGACTAGGAAAAAGGCAGCTAGTCATCACCACCCACCTACAACTCTTGAGCTACTCTTTTAACAACGAATAGCAGGATTGGCATAATACATAATAATGCCCTCACGGCTGAAAGGGCGATCATGTTTGATGTAACGAGGATTCGAAGCTACGACCCTCAAATTGCGAATCGTGTCCATGCCTGGCCCACTGGAAATTGCTATGTTGGCAATCGTGGAGAAAGGTGTTACTAGGACACCCTGGAACGTTATTGTTAAAATTTAACTTCCGCTTCTCTACATGTACTTTTTCCTTGGTAATGAAGTTGTTTTTTGCCAAGAATGAAATCTTTTGTACAGTAAGTGAAATCTTAGAAAGATTAAGTTATGTTAAAATGACTTTGGAGTTCCTCATTGTCGTCATAGTCCATATCACTACGTCTGGTCATGTTCTATCTGACAACTATGCATATATACACAATACCTTTACAGCAGAGTTTTCATTGCAAAACACTTCTTCGTAAAGCTATTAAAGCTATCGTTTTTAAAGCACACCTCTCTTCCTTGCAGCTTTCCATGGGCCATCCACTGTACGAGAATACAGTTTTCTAGTACCCATATGAACGGTTTAATCGTGAAAAAAATCCATAGACGCTTCGTCGAGAACTTGACCTGTTTATCTTTATATAGAATAACATAAATACAAATATTTTTCTTCATTTGCTTAAACTATGAAACAGTTGACTTGATATGTTGTAAAAGCAGCTTATGTCGCTTTTCGAGATGGAGATTTTTTTTTAATTTATATTGCTTAACGTTGCTTGAAATAAGTGTACAGCCTTTGCCAATAATCTTTATGTTCGTGGTCTCTCACTTGTTTCAAAACATTGCTCTTTGCTTACCACGGCTGTGATAAGACTTGTTGCAGATCTCTTTCTGGGTGGTCCTGTGACCCAAATTGTTCCATATTCTTTTGTTTTCCACTGCTCTAACTTGGAAATCATCAATGTCCTCTCTGAATACATCTTTATGATTTGCGTATATAAATATTTTGTTTCGGAAAGGGTTATTACATAATATTGATCTCATCATTAATGTATTTATCTTTAGCCAAAACATATTTTTCATATTATTATTTCTAGTCACTGGGTTTGGATCACAGCAGTAAATTAGAAAATATAATGCTTATAATTTTAGTTAATTTCATGTTTATTACAGAAGATGTACAGGTATGCACTGAGACATCCTACTAAGCCAGCCAAAGATAATATCCTCAACAAATCTGGTCTCACTCCGTTAACCCTAGCATGCAAACTTGGAAGAAGCAAAATATTTCTAGAGATGTTGGAGCTTAGCGCCGTGGTAAGGTTTCCCTGATATAGATTTCTGATGAAAAGTTTAGTTTAAGTCCAATAGAGCTTCAATATTCTTCCTACCAAACACATTTCGATGGGCTACCAGTTAAGTTTATAACGCTAAAATTCAGGTCTCGATTCCCTACGTTAAACATGGTGCAAATAACACATTTTATAGCTTAAGTACGTATAAAAAATAGCCTAGATGTGACAAGTGTGAAGCTTATAATTATTATTGTTTTTTTCACATTTATTTTACTTATCAATATAATTTATGTTACATTATTACAATTGTTCATGAAAAATGCCATCCTTTGCTGAAAAAATATTTTACTTGTCACATTGAAAATATCATTTTCTCTCCAATAATATTGCTCCGTCATTTACGTATTATTTTCAATCGTAATTGATTGGACATTTACAGACCGTAATAACCGTTTATGATAAACAGACTTCAGATTATTAATTACAGTTTTTCACAAGAGATCGTTCCTCACGATCTTAAAACTAGTAGCTAAAACTGTGTGTAAAAGCCAAAATGAAGTAGGAAAGCCAGCAACACACAGCACAGATTTCATTTTTTTCCAATATTACTCTTTCGTCATATTATAGTTGCTATATCTAGTTCCTTGTTGCTGTTTATCCAACATATTACCTGATAAACAACTTTTATAAATACACCATATAAAATGTTTATTCAAGCAGCTAGAGTATTTTAATGTTAAAACTATTCGATGCAGTTAACATTAGGTTGGACTTTAAAGATTATTCAAGCAAATACAGTTCACTTTACAATAGGCTGGACCTCACAAGAATTTTCCTGTTAGTCGCTCAACATTATTACCAATAAACTTTTATATATAACGTTTCTATCCGATGCATTTCTCTGACATTGAAGTGTTTAACTGCATCAGGGAGGAAAAAAAAGGTTCTTTGCGAATAAATTATTAATGTTTAAGTTGTATAAATTTTGTTTCAAAAGAAACGTTACACAGTGAGATACCTGTGCTGTGTTCTCCACGAATATCGAAACTCGGTTTTAAGCAAGCCACTGAAAGCTTTTGTTAAAAGTTATATATAAAACCGAACTGTAATTAACTATTCTCTGCGATTTTATTACAGTTTTTAACGCTTTTTTTAGACAAAATGGAATGAATAAACAAGAAATAACTGTATAATGTTTCTAAATAAATGCATCTCAACGGACGTGAACCAAATATAGAAAATATTCATTTTTACTTCATTCTGCGCAGAAAGAATTTTTTTGCTAAGTCTTGATGTTCAAACCAATAGGTAGTATATATAAACATGAATGTGTATCACAGTGCGTTTTTATTTGGCCCGACCATTCACGAGAAAGAGATTTATTAATGAAAGTGAAGTCCAATACAATTGTACAAAAAAGGCAGTAGACTTGAGATGTATCGTGAACCACGATAGTGGTTCATAACAGGGGTTGCAAAGAATTGTACAAAACCTTAATAACTGGTTCAGGCAGAAAGCTCCTTAAACAGTGAAGATCCAGTTTAATAAGACTTTAAAATATTTACCGTCTGCAAACGTATGAAAATGCACAAAAAAGCAAGCGTGTTAGACTCAGAATAAAAAGAAAATTCGATCTAAACGATCAGTTTGTAATTCTTCTTGTTGTAATTATTTTCTTGTCAGCCTACAACAAAAACTGTTTGGCAAATTGCGCCCAACCTTTTGTAGAGTACTAAATAATATACTGCGAATGTTTACTTCTATACCTTACATAAGCTAAACAACCTCATAATTCTAGTGTAAGCAAAGTAACATTATCCCTTGAAGTTAACTTTCTTATATGTCTATATATCTGGTGCTCCTTTAAAATGCTTAAGTGCAGAGTGAAACACGATTTACCAGACAATAACAGATGAGCATTAGATGATGTAGCATATAAATACTTAATGCTTTGTACACCATACAGTCGGTATCTTTAGGGAGCCAATCGCTATATTATGCATGAAGTAAAGGAGTGAGAAATAGTAATACACATAACATTAAAGTTTATTAATTACTTCATAGATAAATTACTTTAAAAGACTCGAAGGTTTATTTAAAGCAATGTTTTAGACATATATATTTTATTTGAAAAGGCTGCAGATATTATTTACTCAAACTACAAACCCCTATTTTGTTTCCATGAGGTTACCAGGAATTACATTTGGTAAAGTATCAATAGGAATTTGTAGTTTGAGTAAGTAATGTCCACAATATCTCCAATCTTGCTTCCTTATTTTTTTTAAGATTGCTAGTTGCATATTTTTAAATTCTCACTTTTTATTTACCTTGTACTCGTGAATAACGTGCGTGTACAGTGGAGACACAAGGCATAGACTAAACAATTACTTGGGACTCTGATCAGCTCATAAGGTCTCCGAGTCACAGGGGCTTATTTTATTAGTTTAAACTTAATTGTGGTTCCTTTTTTTTTGGAATTGTGCTTATTTGGGAAAATAAGACGTTTCCACTAGATACAATCCAAACGCAAATCATCCAGCAACGGACGGAAATTTGAAAAGTGCAGTATCAAAGCACTTTCCTCAATGAATCAGCGATAAATATAGGGGTTTACAACAATAAAATCCGAAGTTCAATTCTTCATAGTATACACAGCATGTAGCTCTGCTTTAAAAATATCATCTCTAACAAATTCTTGAAATATTCACCAAGCCTTCCCATACACTATTCAAAATTTAGTGATTCAAGCAGACCTGACGTTGCAAGTTAGTTATGGCGCTCGATTGCAACCTGCGGGTTTGAAATCCGTCTCATCAAACATGCTCATCCTTTCATCTGTGTGGTGTTATAATCTGATTGTCAGTCCCACTATAACAGTAGCCTAAGAGTTGGAAGTAATGACTATTTGTCTTCCCTCTAGTTTTTCATTGCTAAATTAGGGACGGCCAGCGCAGGTTTTCCTCGTTTTAGCTTTTCGCGAAATTCAAAACAAGCCAAAATGCTTCCACCACATCTGAAACCAACTCTTTCTAAACGCCAACTACGCTCTGAGGGTGACTCCTACTCTACTAAAATTTACACGTATTCCATAGTCCCACCATTCTCACCATTAAGTACAACAACGAAACGGATGATGCATCAACACTACTAATTCCCTTAACAAATTTATACACCTTAATCTTATACCCTTTAACTCTTCTTTTCTGGATAGCAAACCATTTCAAAAACCTTAGCTTTTCCTTGTGTGACAATGTTTTCATTCTAAATATCATCCTTGGTAGCCCTCATATAAACCCTTTCCAACAGATCAATGTCCTTCTTAAAGTAAGAAAGATCAAAACTGAACACACTAACTAATAACCACCTCTCCCACTGGCACAGTATGTCTGCGGACTTATACTGCTAGAAATCGGATTTCGATACCCGCGGTGGGCAGAGCACAGATAGTCCTTTGTGTAGCTTTGTTCTTAATAACAAACAACATCTAACCAATACTTCACGCACGGTCATTTATAAGAGTATTACATTTGCTCAATATTTAGGGCAATTGAAGTTGAAGTCGTTTTACAAATTAATAAAAGAAATAGAGAGAATAGTTAATAATAGCCTAACATAACTGGTTAAATAAAGTAGCCAGTCAACAAATGAACATAATTGTTCGGATTTATTTTAATATTTATATACTATTTGTGAAACATGTATTATTAAAAAGCCCTTATTTTAATGCTTTAGATATGATGCATATACTCTGGTTATTCTGACCGGTAGCTTTGATTTTAAAATTTCAAGTTATTTTCAGTGTTTTGTTTTACTTTAGGAATTCTGGAGATACAGTAGGATCACGTGCTCTGGTTACCCCCTCAGTGCTCTAGACAGTATTCTACCTAGTGGAGAAACAAGTAAGTTACTATTTTATTTAAAAACACATCTCATGGTTATTCACGACTTCCAATAATTATTTCATCATACTATGTGCTTATTTTTCGTAGTGAAGTAGACTGAACGAATTAGCTTTGTATACGAAATAAATAGAACTCTGAGCAAATTGTTAACCATAAACCCAGAGAAATAGCCTATACTGACTTAAACTAAATGCCATCATGATTTTTGATATTTGTCTAAAATCTATGTTTTCCTGATATATTTTAAGAGGAACGTATTCACTGGAATAAGTGGAAGACAGATAACCAACGAAGAGGGCTCTGTCCCAACACTTCATAAATATCAACAAACTTCCTTTAAAAACCGTTGTAAAAATTATAAACACACACATCTACACTAGCAACACGAACAAACAAACAATAATAAATTTAAAGAAACAACAAATTATAAAACCTTACACTGCTGCATACCTTATATTCCTGATATTAGCGACAAAATAACTAACATTAGGAAAAAACACAACATTCCAGTAAACACCAAATTTATTAAAAAATTGGATATAAAACTAAAGTCCATATTATTTAAAAACTACACTGACAAACACAACACCAACTTTATTTATAAAATACAGTATGACAACTGCTGCAACTTCTATGTCGGAGAAACAAGCAGAAAAATGGAAATCGGATTCAAAGAACACAAGAAAACAATTTCGCATGTTTTTGAACACTGCAAGTCAAATAAACACAACATAACCATAGAAAACACAATAACATACTAACTAAGGAAACAAATACAAACAAACGCAAAATCAAAGAAGTCATACTTATACAATAACTCAAACTAAAATTAAACCAATATAAAGGAACACCTATATACCAATACTAATTAGTAGCCTAACATTTAACTGCAATATGCCCTACAATCTCGTACCCGTTCACAGTCTCGTCCCTAAGACATGCGCCCAGCAACATACAGTTGTTAACCTAAAGATGACCTAAGAAGGGGTCGAAACGTTGTTATGTACTTTATTATAATTAAAGTTTTAATGCCTATACCAGTCGTCTTTAGAATACATATTAGGATTTATTATTTTAACTATTTAAAATTCTCTCTACATTTTGGCTTTTCTGCACCCTAAACTAATTATTTCTCCTCATTCTTCTCACCTTCCCTCAAAAAAAAAAAAATGTAAGGTAACCGCCAACTTGTTACAGTTCTAAAAATAAAAGGTTCATACCATATTCCGTGAGGTCTTGACCTTAGAGCGTATTTTTAAAACCCCATGAGGGGCAAGCTATGACTTCGCTTTTTGTTTTCATTGTTTAGTCATTAAACTGTATTAAACTAATTTCAACAATAATGGCCTCGTTTGTAAAGCGACTGGCTACACCCTAACCAAATTATCTGGTCTGTAGATTTGTGTTTCTGGACTTAAAAGTTTCCCTTTTCTATGAATTGTGAAATACAGTAGTTTAGAAATTCTCTGATTAGATGCTTCTGCAATATTAATGTGTAGGCAGAAAATAGAACAAACGGTTTTGAGAATAAAAGCTCTTACAAACTTAAATTTAAAAGAAAAGCAAGTTTTATATGAAATTAATCGAACTAATTTTACTAAAATAATTTGCTTAAAACTATATTTACTCACTCACACCAATAAGTGAACAAACAGGTTAGGCTTTGTTGCTAATTATCAAACTGAATGCTCCACTGTGGCACAATGGTATTCATGAGGACTTATGCCTCCAGAAACTGGGTTTCGATACCAGTGGTGGACAGAACACAAATAGTACTTCGTCTAAATTTGTGCTTAAAAACAAAGAAACAAAACAAAAAATCAAACTGAATGTCTCCCTCTCGTGGCGGCCCAACATGGCCAGGTGGTTAAGGCACTCGACTCGTAATCCGAGGGTCACGGGTTCGAATACCCATCCACCAAACATGCTCGCCCTTTCAGCCGTGGGGGTGTTATAATGTGGCGGTCAATTTCACTATTCGTTAGTAAAAGAGTAGCCCAAGAGTTGGCGGTGGGTGGTGATGACTAGCTGCCTTACCTTTAGTCTTACATCGCAAAATTACAGACGGTTAGCGCAGATAGTCCTCGTATAGCTTTGCGCGAAATTCAAAACAAACCAAAGCCACTCGTGTCTCGAAGAGAAGTTTGAGAATTGACAACAGTAAAACTTGAGTTTCGATACCTGCGGTGATGACAGCACAGATAGTTTATAGTGTAGCTTTGCGCTTATCAATGAAATAACTAACTGGAAGTAATGTAAATATTTTTACCATATTATGCTATTGTTAAAAATCAAACTCTGACTGGAACAAAACAAGAAGTAAGATAAACGGAGCTGTCTCTAATTTCTCCAGGTAAATACTATTAGTTTTAGTCATTACATCTTCTCGCTTTGATATGAAGATTTAAAAGATAATAGATGCAACTAAAGATCAGAGACAAATGTCGTGTTTAAACCTTTCCTTTATTATGAAACAAGCCATAAATCACGTGATCACATCCATAAAAAATAAGTTCTTAACTGTACCGTAATTGTGCGACTAAGATGGATGGCCCAGTTGTAACCTGACATCTATCGTGGTTAGTCTCTCTTGATGACGAGAAACCCACTTGAAGTAAAAATGAAGGCCGAAACGTTGTTCTCTCCTTATCAATAAGTGTTAATACCCATAACAGTTTGTTTTGGAATTTCGCACAAAGCTACTCGAGGGCTATCTGCGCTAGCCGTCCCTAATTTAGCAGAGTAAGACTAGAGGGAAGGCAGCTAATCATCACCACCCACCGCCAACTCTTGGGCTACTCTTTTACCAACGAATAGTGGGATTGACCGTAACATTATAACGCCCCCACGGCTGAAAGAACGAGCATGTTTGGCGCGATGGGGATGCGAACCCGCGACCTTCAGATTACGAGTCGCACGCCTTAACACGCTTGGCCATGCCAGGCCCACCCATACCAGCCATTCTAAGATACAATTTTATCGTGGCTAGTCTAGTGAAGGCCCATTTCGCAAGACATGCGAAGTCCGTCTAATTATGAATGATGTTCACAGTTTTATTAAGCCATTCTAATACAATGATATTTATGGAAACCGAAGAAACGCAAAATAAAGAAGTTCCAGAAATATCTATTCTCGTTAGCTTAGAGATCTATTTTATTTTTGAACTTACTTTGCCTAGTTAATAGTTAATAATAGTATACATTATAAATTTGTACGAACATGTGAGGTTGTCGTCGACGACGGCGTAGTATATATATAAATAATTTACATCTATACATAGCAAACAATGTCCCATTTCAAAGAGTAGCTATCAACTTTGTATTTTGATATTATTCGTGACAGCACATACTTTGACATTTTAATAATTTTGAATCTCGACTTTCCGAGCACACGGAAGTAAGAAGTGTTAATAATCGATCATTTGTATTAAAAAAGTCCATATTTCAGTTCTCATTGTTATTTTTCTAGGTTATGACTGCAAAACTCGGCATAAGTTAGAAAATAGACGAGCTGTTGAGAGTACGTTTGTCTGTTTGCAATTAAGCAAAAGCTACACAAAGGATTATCTGTGTTATGCCCACCACGGGTATCGAAACCCGGTTTCTAGCGTTGTAAGCCTGCAAGCGTATCGTTATGCCGCTGGGGGCGTTCATGGTAAATCACGCTGTATATATGAACCCGTCCTTCTTGATAACGAGACATCCACTTGAAATAAAAATGAATCTCAGAACGTCCCGAAGACATGTTCTCCGGCAACGGTCACTTGCAAACTTTCTTTCTTAACCTGAAGATGACCTAGGAAAGTCGAAATGCTTATCAATAATAGTGTTAATACCCATACCAGCCGTTCTGAGATACATGAACCCGTTCTGTTTGCTAAGATGTTTACATTTTCAGGGTAAGACATAACAATAATTAGCTGAATGGAAAGTTTATGTTATGTTTGTTTTTTTTTAAATCAGACGAACTCAGTGCAGTAAGGAAAATTGTTTTGTTTTCGAATTTCGCGCAAAGCTTCATGAGAGCTATCTGCACTAGCTGTCCCTAATTTAGCAGTGTAAGACTAGAGGGAAGACAGCTAGTCACCACCACCCACCGCCAACTCTTGGGCTACTCTTTTACCGACGAATAGTGAGATTGACCGTCACATTATAACGCTCCCACGGCTGAAAGGACGAGCATGTTATGTGTGACGAGGATTTCAAACTGCGATCCTCGGATTACGAATCGAGGTGCCTTAACCACCTGGCCATGCCGGTATCAGCTGAGTTGACCATGAGTAGTGTTTACTAACTGCCTTCACTCTAGTGTATCATATCAAAATTAGGGACGGTTATGGTAGACAGTCCATGAGTAGCTTTGTGCAAAATTCGACAGTGAACAAACTTTCTAAGACCCTTGTCCATGGAAGATGTTATGGTGAATGTAAGAGGAATCTTTTTACATTGAGCTCGTCGTGAAAATTGACAAATCCATTATAAGTTAATTTAAAATATTATGATCTTATTTTAACGTTTCTCATATTATTACAATAGCTTTAAAAAACTCATTTCCTTCTCTCCCTCTGCAGATAGGAATTCTGCCCTGATTATTATATTAAACGGAACGAAAAATGAACATTTGGACATGTTGGATAGTCGTGCTATCCAGCGGCTCTTAGAAGAGAAATGGAAAACGTTTGCCAGGGTAAAAATATAAAAATTAATATTAAATTTAACTGAATCATGGGTAAAATGCTAAAAAAATTAGGTACTCAGCTGGATGAAATGGACTTGTTTTTGAAAAAGAAAAACTTTACGTATAAGTATTTAAAAAAAAAGAATAAAACATCTCAAATAATCTCCAGTACTCGTACCGCCTGAAAAAAATAAGTTCCGTATCAGAACAGGTGAGTATTGACAGAATTTTGCTCTTGGGTTGAATTATCAACATAACACAATAATACCAAAAAATAATCATATAACTTTTATGACTGTCCTCAAACTCGTGAATCCAAAGATTTTAACTGATAGAAAAAAAGAATTTCACCCGCATCTTTTTATTTCACTTTTAACTGGCACGTGTATCTATGTCACACAGTCATAAGTTATCAGTAATAATATTTAATATTTTTTTACTCATACACTCTTGGCTCATTTTGATTTCAGAGCACTACTGTTCTGTCAAAAATCTATTATTTTTATTTTTTCTCATTTTAGAGAAATAAAATTCGATTATAGTAATCTGAATGCAGTTTGTTTACTTTTGTCAGAACCGTTTTCTGAAACGCTTGGCGCTTATGTTCCTACACCTGATAACCCTCAGTATTGCTGTTTCACTCCGTCCAACACTAGATGACAGCTTACTTGGTCCCACTGATGTATGTGCAATAGTAAGTTTTTTTTCAAGTTTATTATTTAAAAAGTTACATTTGAAAACTTGACCTTGAAGTTTATGTTTTGTTAAATTATGATCGCTCAAAATCTGTATATTACAGTAAAACTTGAAGGCTCTTTAAAAATAAATAACACTGAAAGAGTTGTTTCAAAGTTTGATATATGTGTATGTGTGTGTGTTTTCTTTTAGCAAAGCCACGTCGGACTATCTGCTAAGCCCACCGAGGGGAATCGTACCCCTAATTTTAGCGTTGTAAATCTGTAGACTTACCGCTGTACTAGCGGGGGGCTGTTTAATATAATATGGATAAATTAAGTCCATACAAATAATATTAAAATGCTTAACAAAACTTGGTTATTAATCTAAATATATCGTAAACTAATAAGTAACCCTATATGGAAACTGATTAACGAAATATTTAAAGTTAATGTTTTATGTCTATGCAATTACTAATTTATTTTCTTTCGACATATCCACCAAATGATCTAAATCTCCTGAATTCTTCCATTTTTGTGAAAAATATATTTATTGGAATTTATAATTATTATAAAGAAAAACCATTTTAACTGTTTGGTTAATATTTAACTAAAGTCAACCTTTTTAGTATATCTGCCATTTATGCCTACAGTACTCCACCTGTCTATAGCTTTCTTTTTTCTAGTTTCGCTACTGCGCTGAATTAGGAACGTGTTTGGGTTGCGTAACATTTCTGGTATTTCAACAAGGGGAAGAAGTATTTTCGCAAGGAATCCTGGGATTTCTTATTAATCTTGTAAGTATAATGTATAGTGAAAATTTTGATCGATGTTTCTTTGTTTTGTTTTTTACTTTTGGCAGTAAGATTTAATTTCGGTTGATTTAAATGTCCGATAAAGTTTAAATATCCATTTATTGTCCTTATAAAGAAATAAATCAGACTTCTTAAACCTTAAAAGCAGAAGCGAAAGTTTTCCACAGCTGAAGCTTATTGTGGTTGTTAACAGGAATCTTCTTATCGGGAAGAGATACTAGCTAGAACTTGCATATATTTTATCAAAATATGATGTTTTACATAAAATACAGTAATTTTGGTCTTGTATGTTATGAATTTCGCGTAAAGACACGTAAGGGCTATCAGCGCTAGCCGCGTCTAACTTAGCAGTGAAAGACTATAGGGAAAGCAGCAGGTAATCATCAACCATCAACTTTGTGGCTACTCTTTTACCAACGAATAGTGAGATTGTCTCTCACATTATAACGCCCCCGAGGTGGAAGGGTGAATATGTTTGATGGAATGGGGAGTTAAGCCTGCGACTCGCAGATTACGAGACGAAAATACAATTGGCATTGACCAAAAAAAATATGAAGTCATCAGAAAAGAATTCAAAGAGTTGTTATTAACAAGTTAAACCCTGATTCTGCTAATAACAAAATTACAGAAATGAAGTCATGATTCGTTACTTTGCGCAAGTAGACACAGTTTTATAAATAAATGAAATAAACAACAACTATTCACTGAATAGAATAAAGTTGGAAGGGAACGTAAAATAATAAATAAATATGAAGAGTGCAAAGGATTGAAATAAATTAAATTTGATGCTCAAATATAAACTAATTTTCTGATTTATTTCAATTGTTTTACAGGTGAGTACTCCAACAAAGATCATCTTCCTATTTGCCAACATTTCTATACTGCTCTGTGTACCTTGTCGACTAATGGGGGACAGACAAACAGAAGATACTCTACTTTCCTTCGCCATCCCTGGCTGTTGGTTATTTTTAATTTTTTTTGCAGGGTAAGAAAGGAAATTGCTTCGATTTCTATTTTTTATATACTTAAAGAACACGCAAAAATAAATATGTTACTGTATAACACAGGTGGCTAAAACCCAGAAAATAATTTATCATTTGTGCAGACGACATAAAATTTTGATTCGTTTAATCTTTCATTGGTACTCGGTCTTTAAGAAACAGACAATTACCTAACCAGTAGGCTTTAAATACTGTCAAAATTTACTTGTATTATCAAACTGTAAAAATATAGGTTGCTTTGTTTTTCGTAGTTACTGTCACAAGAAACATTGTGATAAACTTGTCTTTGAAACGTTAACAAACTTTTTCAATTACATAAAGGTGACATTATGAATAAATGAAACAAGCGTGAACCATGGAGAACCTTACGAAGAGTTTTTATTCGCTCAACGTTTTGGTTTTACCGCCTTCATCGGGAGTTTATCTCTTTAAATAGATCCTTCTATCACTCAAATTAGGAATCTTTTTATTAAAAAAAAACACATTTTGCAGCGTTATAGGGTTAAATATTTACGATCCAAAGACTCTTTACTAAAGTTATAGGGAGTTTGTTATGAAAGGATAAGTTTCTGATGAAGGCGGTAAAACTGAAATGTTGAGTGAATATGAACTCTTCGTAAGATCGTAAGTGCTTCGGGTTCGTTCCGCTTATAATTAGTTCATAAATTTAGTTTTCAGTTCCGTTCGGATTACTTGTGTATGCAACTTGTACTAAATAAATTAATAAAACATTTGTAAATTTAAAATTAACTTTAAGTTTTCCTTTTGTGACCCTAGTGTAATAATTATGTTCCTTATATACCATTGATCTATATCCCTGTACCCTGAGCTGATATAAACTTCACTGCTTACATAATCTATTATATTTCAACACGCACCAGTGAATTCTATTTAGTGCAGCAAAACTTAACTTAGAAAAACATTTTCACACAAAATCTTGTATTTCATTATTAAAGAAATTGGTGACCAGAACTTTTATTTTATGTTTGTTTCTTTTAATAGAAATTACTCTGGATTCTGAAATAAATGTTAATGTATCTGTTGAAATAACATAAGAGTAATCTTATTGAATTTTTAAGTCAGTGCTTCCTAGCCTGAACAAAGTTATACTCAACAGATCATTTTAAGGCGGCACCTATAGTTGTTATTTTTATAAGCTTGTTATTCCCATCCTATCGCTAATACTTATTACTAGAGTGTATTTTTTAATCAAATGTAATTTAACTATCGAAAATTGCTCTGAGTGGTAATATATTAGTTTTTAGTCTCTTGATTATCATAACTTTATGTTTTTATTGTTTTTTTTTCTCTCTCTAGGGCAGTAAAGTTGACGGGTCCTTTTGTCACCATGATCTACAATATGTTAGTTGGGGACATCGTCAGATTTAGTATAATTTACTTTATTTTTTTGTTGGGGTTTACACAAGGTATGTCATGCAATGAACATTCTTATATTATAAAGGCACGGACATTTGCCGTAATGTTACTTTCAATGCTTTGGTATTTGTACAGGCATCACCGCTAGGTGGCTGAAGGTTATGATTTTTTATTACTTTCTTTTTAAAGCAAAGCCACATTAGGCTATCTGTTGTGTCCACCAGGGGGAATCGAGCACTGAATTTCAGCTCTGTAAGTCCGTAAACTTAGTACTGTCCCAACGCTAAATAAAAGATCATGGTCACTTGATGTTGTTTTTCTCTTTTAAGCAAAGTTACGTCATACTCTATTTACACGGGGTATCGAGCCCCGCATTTAGCATTATGTACCCGTGCAATTTTTGGTCCACAGGAGAGGCGTGGTGAATGAGTGTGCTATGCTCAACAGTATGAGTACCACTATTTCGCGCTCGTCTAAGCTTTGGCCTTTCTACAACAGTTCTACAATTAGAAATGAAAGGAATTTTACTGTTTAAGGGAACTGGTCACGTGCAGACTAGTACCCATGTATTCTAAATACAGCTGGTATGTGTATTAAAACTTTAATTAAAATAAAATACAGAACAACGTTTCGTCCTTCTTAAGCTGTCTTGAGAATACATTTTTACTTCAAATGGGTTTCTCGTCATCACTGGTTTTCCTGGTAGTTTTGTTGTTGCCAACACAATGCAACAACGTATGTAATAGCAACATAACAATTGAATCAACTAAAAAGTGTGCAAAGGCCATGTTAGAAAATTAACAATTTTTATAATTGTTTCTTTAATGGGTTTTTTCAAATTTCATGCCATATGTGTTTATGCATTATTCTATTTTGTAACAACGACCCAACTAAACGTATTGAACCCGACGTTGATCATAACTACAGACCTCGTTTGAACAATATTAGTTTGTTTGTTTGTTTGTTTTGAATTTCGCACACTGCTACACGAGGGCTATCTGCGCTAGCCGTCCCTAATTTAGCAGTGTAAGACTAGAGGGAAGGCAGCTAGTCACCACCACCCACCGCCAACTCTTGGGCTACTCTTTTACCAACGAATAGTGGGATTGAACGTCACATTATAACGCCCCCACGGCTGAAAAGGTGAGCATGTTTGGCGCGACGGGGATGCGAACCCGCGACCTTCAGATTACGAGTCGCACGCCTTAACACGCTTGGCCATGCCGGGCCTACAATATTAGTTGGTCAGTATGATCAGAAGATTTCGAAACCAAATGAATTAAAATAATAATTTTTGTTGTCTTTCAATATTTTTAGGTACACTAAAATTAGTTACATATTTTAAAAAACTACTTTATACTTATATATATATATATATATAAGAACTTTTTTTTATTTTATCCAACGATTTATTTATAGGGCTTTATCAGGATTAACATACACAACTGTTTGACAGTAAAATATTCGTTAATTTATTTAAAAAAATGAATGTAATGTTCTATTTCTCCAACCTATGGTGACGTGGGTCGAACAATGTACATATTATTTTTATTTATTAATGTTTCGTTATTGTTTAAATATTATAGTACTAACTGGAGTACCCGTCTCCTGAAGGGAAGTTTCGTAAGTTCGTGCTTAATGAAAAATTTTCTTAGGATATGAAAAAAAAGCCCATAAAACCTGCAAAGCTGAAAACGTGTACGTACCCCTGTATAGCCCTAATGTTTGTTTTGTTTTTTGAATTTCGCCCAAAGCTACATGAGAGCTATCTGCGCTAACAGTCCCTAATTTAGCAATGTAAGACTAGAGGGAAGGCAGCTAGTCATCATCACCTACCGTCAACTCTTGGGCTACTCTTTTACCAGTCAATAGTGGGATTGATCGTCACATTATAATGCTCTCACTGCTGAAAGGTCTAGCATGTTTGAGGTGACGGCGATTCGAATCGGCAACCTTCAGATTGCGATTCGAGCTCCCGAACCAACAAGGCTTGATACGCCGAACCCCGACGGGGGGAGGTGCAAGCGTACATTTTGTATCGACACTTATCCGCATGAATAACAGATTTCCGGAATGATAGACTACGATGTTGTTGTTTTTTCATACAGAGTGTTACTGTTCGAGCTACTAAAACAGTTCGAATTGCAACAACACTTTTAACCATTTTCTAAAGATTCTGATTTTTTCATATCGCCTTTTAAAACTACGGAAAAAAAGATTTGTTAAAACTTTATATCATAAAAATAATAACAATAAAAATAAATAAAATTTAAAAAACACTTTAAGATTGTCTTGAACATATTGAAAAATGATTTGTCTTCGTTTCTTCTTTGCGGCTAGGTTAGTCTTTTAACCTAATTGTCTTTAGGCAGCCATAGGAATTTAGTTTTGAAGACTTCTCTCATTTCTGCTGCAAAAAACACTATAACGGTTGATCTTTCTTTGTCAGGTCTTTATTTAAACAAAACAGACCGGCCTAGCGCGGCCAGGTAGTTAAGGCACTCGACTCGTAATCCGAGGGTCGCGGGTTAGAGTCCCCGTCGCACCAGACATGCTCGCCCTTTCAGCGGTGGGGGCGTTATAAAGTTAAGGTAAATCCCAGTATTCGTTGGTAAAAGAGTAGCCCAAGAGTTGGCGGTGGGTGGTGATAACTAGCTGCCTTCCCTCTAGCCTTACAACGCTAAATTAGGGATGGCTAGCGCAGATAGCCCTCGTGTAGCATTGCGCGAAATTCAAAACAGAAGCAGTGCGTACATAATGACAAACCCTGCGTATAAACCTACACTGATGTACATAGAAAGCGGGATATCTCAAGACTTTTTGCTCTTTCTATATCAGGACAGAAAAAAAATAAGGTTAAAAATTGTGATGCCTGATGATAACCCTAGTTATATATATTTTTAAAGTATTAATGCACTTGTTTGTTTATTGTGTAGCATACGTTTCTAAGATATTTTGTACTTGCTGGATACGGAATGTGTAAAATTAAAGTATTTTGAAGATTAAATTTGATTTAGACTGTTCTTATGATATCCTTTTTCTTCGATAGACTATGTTTTCCTTTAAACCAAAAGAAAAATGTAAACACTGTTTTGTATTAGAATTTATACTTGGCTATTCACTTTGAAAACTACTGTCAAGTAAAGTCTACCAGTGTAGTGGACACAGCAGACAAACGGCCTTGTATCTCAGGACGTCTTGTATGGGTACAAACACTTTTATTATTAAAGCAAAGAACAACGTTTCCACCTTCCTAAGTTATCTTCAGATTAACGTCATCTTGTCATCAAGAGATAGATGGTATTGTGTGGCATTGTTAAAAATAAATAAGCATGCAAACAAGTAATTGAATTTTTATGTAAATTTTATCGAAAATGATAAATTAACGCCAGTCCGAAATCGCCGCTATTTACGAAAATTTGTTTGTTTTTGAATTTTGCGCAGAACTATACGAGGGTTATCTGCGCTAGCCGTCCCTAATTCAGTAGTGTAAGACTAGAGGGAAAGCAGCTAGTCATCACCACCCACCGCCAACGAATAGTGGGATTGACCGTCACATTATAACACCCCCACGGCTGAAAGGGGGAACATTTTTGGTGCGAGTGAGATTCGAACCCGCGATCCTCAGATGACGATTCGAACGCCTTAACCCACCTGGCCATGCCGGGCCGTGCTTACGAAAGAATGTTAAAGTTTTAATGTTTAGAAAATCTACTTTAACCATCTGTCATGTTAAAGTCTTTCTTCCTATTGAATAATTTTGCAAACCCAGTGACGTAAAATTATTTCGGATTTATTTTAAAATGTTGTTACAAAAAGAAAATTTAAATTTTTCATCATTCATCCAGTGTTGCAAAATTCTGTTGCAGCGTTTTATTTCCTGTTTAAAAATCACGCGGGAAAAACTTCTCGATTCCAGACCTTCTCAGGAACTTGGATGGCCCTATTTCACATGACTCTGGGATTTTTTGAGGTAGGTTCTCAGTCAAAGTTTAATCCAGGCCCGTGACCGGATTCTTTCATGTATGTGTGTGGGGTGGAGTTGGGGGACAATTAATCAAACATGGGGTCAGGCTGATAGTGATTATAACTGTATTTATATTTGGGATTGAAATGATATAAAGAAGGAAAAGCTTAAAAAAGTTTATACGAACGAAAAAGTCACAAAAACGGGTATAAAATGTTAATTTTGTGCTTCTACACGTTTCATTCTAGTTTTCAGATCACAAAAAATCATATTTCTATTGTAACACAACGGATTAAATATTTTTATAATTCATGTTTTTATATATAAATTTCATTAAGACCATAAATGGAGTCAAGATCTATCGGAGAGGCTTAGCACACCTCCCCCTCTCTGTGGCATCTCGATCCCAGTTGACAATGCCACAAATCCATAAGGTGCTCTTGGAAAATCAGAATAACAAAAATATAATCGATAAGACATTGAAAGGCCGAAAATTCTCACGAGTTTTGGGCTCGAATCTCGAATCTTTTGAGTGCTTAACGATGTCTCTCCACATTGAAGTTATTATAAAGAACATTTCTAACAGTCTTTTTTTGAACATTTTAAAACAAATACTTTTTTGCTTTCGTTATTTTGTCCCACCTCATACAGAACAATGTCATTTATTAATAGAGATGTATATAAAACTAACCAGTCACACTTCAGAAACGATTGCTGGGCAGTAAGGACTTTAATATGATTTAATGCATTGTTATCTACATCTCATAGCATAGGTAGGCTAATATATTGAATTATACACGGGCTTTTCTCTACGTTAAGATATTTTTATTTGCGAGAATTTCGGCCATCTTACAGGAACCGTCGTTGTATAACAAAGACGACAGTTAAAATTTTGACTAGCATTTTTAAGCAATTGTTTTATTATTTTATTACTTGCTTCTATATTACTGTACATGAGATTAATTTAAATAATCGTTATGACTTATAAATAGCTTTCTTATGGTTTTCAAAGTATTTTTCTATGGTTGAGTTATTGTAATTATTATATTTTTTTGTAATTTATGGAATTTCTCTGTGGTAGCGCCCCCAAGTTGAAAATGTTTGTTCATATCTTCATTTTATGAGTTTTGGATTAAATACTTTAGATGTACAATAATAACTTTCCTTATAAGCTTTTGCATTAAAACACATGATTACCTAGTTACAAAATTTCGTATTACTTGATTAATTTAATATTCAACAACGTAAGGAATGTTATCTGTTTTTACTGTCAGAAGAAATGTGTTTGTTTGTTTTTTAACTCAGTCATGAGATTGTTCGCGCTGATATTGAGAAATGACAATATACTAAATGACAGGATTCATTTTTTCTCAAAACAAAATCTTTTCTAGAATCTTTATCGTTATGAAAATTCTTAACATTACGAACTGAGTAATTCATAAGATGATGCATTGTTTTTTTATTCAGTCCCGAAGTTTCAGCCAAACGATTTATTATGTGTTAACATGGTTTGTTTTTGCTGTCTTCGTGGTCATGATGCCCATCTTGATGATCAACATACTCATCGCCATGATGGGAAACACGTATTGTGATGTCATCACACAGTCGGAAAGAGAATTCGTTAAGCAAGTGAGTATATATTGACAAACAAAAACCATGGATTAATATAAAGAAAGACGCGAGGCTAGATTGCACGTTAAGAGTCAGGTTTAATTTAATAATACAGGATTGATACTTGTATTATTTCCCAAAAGTGTATAGGTAGTGTTTATATGGACTTCTATTTTTTTTTTACACGGCCTTTGGCTTAACGTTTTGAGTTGAGTCTTTCTACAAATCTGTTAGAGCAGCACAGAACGAGAAACTTCCTTTCAAGACCACCGTTACGCAGAAAAGTCCATTACCTACAGTTCTCATGTTGTTGATATTAAGAAAATTCATAGAAGATCTCAAAAGCCATGTCTGCATAAATCAGAATAGGGAGATTCGAACGGACACCCTATTGGACTCCAAATAAACATTCATTTCTCGAAACGCCACATCTAAATATCCAATTGTAGTTTAACACCAAACCCAATTTCCTTGGTACATCTATAATAAGGAGCGTATTTAGGCACATACATGGAAGTCAATGAGTAATAATATTGAAATTTCATGATACGCATCTATTTTTTAATGCAAAACCTTGAATATAGCTTGTGTAAGCCTAATAAAATCACGGCTGTTTACACACTGAATTCCTAAGTAACTTCCTTCTGTAAATCACAATATTTTATCAGTATATTAATATATTTTAAACTTGATCATTTTATGCCAGTTTTTCTTTTATAACAAAAAAATCGATTAATAAACAAAACTTTGCATCATAATTATTTCAGTTTTCACCATTAATTGTTAATTGTTTTCTTCGAGAAAATTTAGGCAACCAACCAGCATTGCGTAAAGCTTTTATGCGAACTCTCTGCTCTAGTGACAATGCTTTACGCTTTTGGGACCGTGTCATGACAAGAAAACTTAAAATATCTGTTTGTTTGAATTTCGCACAAAGCTATATGAGAGCTATCTGTGCTGCCATAATTTTACTGTGTAAGACTAGAGGGAAGGAAGCTAGTCATTACCACCCTCTGCCAACTCTTAGGCTACCCTTTTACCAACGAATAGTGGGATTGATCATAACATTATAACGCCACCACAGCTGAAGGGGGGGGCAAATTTGGTGCGACGGAAATCCGAACCCGTGACCTTCAGATTACGAGCCAAGTGCCCCTAACCACCTGCCAGGCTTAGAATCAAAAGGAAGAATTGCAATAACAACAGTAAATCCAAACCTCTGACTAATTATATTTTCTTTTAGGCAAAAATAAATATTGCTGCACCAATCGAAAGTATTCTCATGATACAAACAATAATGTGGGATATGAAATGATCCTTGGTTTTGGAGGTGACTGCGATAATAGGACCAACATTCGGTGGGGATACACCGTCTGTCAGTCTTAACCTCCATTAGCCAGTGTCACTTGAAGAATAAAATATTTAAACGATAAAAATGAGTGATTAATACCCTTTATACTAGCATGATTTGTCTACTGGGCTGCTAATTAGTGCCTTACCACGATAATAGAGACTGGAATGTCAACTTTAGGAGGTAAGTTTATTTAACTTACTTATCCCCTTGTGGTAACATCTAATTTTTTTATTATTTTCTTCTTCTTTACTTTGGAGAGCAGTCACCTTTCCACAACTTTCTGCGGGCAGTGAAGGGTGATATAGATGTAGGACGCTGCGAGCTTGAGCACCTACATCTCTCTTTCTCCTAATTTCCATTTCTATTCTCGTAGTTTCCTTGACAAACATATTATTGCATTATTGTAGGAATCAGCATTTTTTTAGACTAAAAGGTTTGAGGGACGCATTTGCTATATTTAATGTTGTCAGTTTATTTTAGTGTTGAACGAAAACATATGTTATGTATTATAAGTTGTTTTTTTATCAGTCTAACAGTCTAAAATAAAACGAATAAAATGCTAACAAGACAAACTGCTACGGCAGTCTGCGAGAGATTTGTAAGAAACGTTTAATAAGGAAGCGTTATTGTTCTTGGAAACTTAGCATTTTGATATTTAAAAACATAACATATCTAACCCTTTTTTACAGTGGGCAAAGATCGTTGTGGCCCTAGAGAAATCTGTAAGTCCAAAACAAGCTAAGGCATACATGCAGAGCTACTCTATTAAACTAGCAACGCCATCTAGTGGTGATGACCCTAAGGATGAACAACGAGCAGTTATGGTAATTAAAAGTAAACTAAAGTCAAAGGTAAAGGAACGGAAAGACGCATCATTAAACTGGAAGGTAATCATAAAATGGTGAATGATAAATTTCAAATGAATGTTGTATTTATCTATTTTGCCTTGACTGTTTGTTTTACAACAAAGCCACATCGGGTTGTCATCTGCTGTGTCCATCTAGGGACCTCAAACGCCTGATTACTAGCATTGTAAATCCAAAGACTAGCAGCTGTTCCACCGGGGAACTTTGCTTTAATAAAATATGTATTATTTCTGAACACAGTTTTTTGTTGTTGCTTTTTTACAAATAAACAAATCGTTTAGAGTTAATTTAATAAAAAGATGTGTATATTTTATTTTATTATTTAAATGTTTTTAGTAATATATAGATATGTGTATGTGTGTGTGTAGGAGTTTATTCATTAAAATCAAACATTTTTCCAGTTCGCTTTCAGTTTTGTTATACCACATATAAACCAACATTGAGATGAGTGTTTAGAAAAGATGTTTATCTGATCTCTATTGAAAGAAGTGTTTTTTTAGAGCAAAGCCACCTAGGGCTATATCCACCGTGGGGAATCGAAACCCCTTATTTTAGCATTGCAAATCTGTACTTACCTCTGTCCCAGCGGGGGACAAACGAAGTTGTGTCATCGCACAGCTAAACGGTTTACCTTACCCTTTACATTTTGGGAAAGACAGTTGATTGTTTATTTTCAGTGTTAAGCTAAAGTACTTACAGTTCTTTCCCCCGGTGGACTCAGCAGATAGCTCGATGTGGCTTTGCTACAATAAAACACACACACTTACAATGTACAGTTCATGTTAGAGAAAAGTTATTTTAGGATATGAAAAGTTGTTTCCCTTATATGTAATTGTAAAAAACGTCCATAAAAACTGCGAATCACAAAATGTGAAACCACAAGTTTGCTTTTATCTCCACATGGACCCATCAAACCTTCATGCCAAATTTGGTGAATGTCCACCAACAGAGATGGCTAAAAGACGTAAAATACTATATGAAAACCGAATATTTGTGTGTATCTCTCCATGGAGCCAACGAAACTCCATACCAATTTTCTTGAAGCTCCATCCATATCTTGTGAAGTAGTTACGGGGACAATAGCGCTATGTTTATATGAATCTATTGTTTCGGATATTCGCGAGAAGCCACGCTTAGGCTATGTACACAAGCCATTGCTAATTTTAAACTTAGCAGACAAAAGGTAAGGCAGGTAGCCAACAGCATCCAATGCCGTGTCTTCAACCACTCTGATCAGGTAATTGGTTTTGACTATTACTCTTATGATACTACAACGGCCCCAGACACTTTAAAGTAATGCTGCAAGTTCTAAATATTTAGAAAATCGAAAAGTGTTCCAGATATATCATTAAAGGTTTCAAATAAAACTACATCACCGGAAGAAGCAAGCTTTTGACTAAGGTTTATTTTTAATTATTACATGTAGCAAAACGTTTTATCTTCAGGCGATAATCTCCATTTTGTCTAGAAGTTAACAAAAAATTAACCCTCCAGCTTTGTACACTAGTTTCACGACTTATGTTTTTTTATATCATTTCTTTACGAAATACCTTTATATAAATGTTAAATTTGTTTCAACAAAATGAATGTTTCATTCATATCTGGTATTACTATGCCTTTGATGAAAAATTGTATTATTTTTTAGCTGCGACACAGCGGCTCACAGAACGGCTCTGAGTTTTTCTTCAAGTACAAACTTTTAGCTCACAGCTGCATGTCACGACCAATTCAAGATTTAATTACAGCCGCTGCTATTGAGGATTCTCTCTTGTTTCTTTTACAGTCGTGAAGCCGTAATGAGTACTGTTTGGCATGATGCAGAATTTGTTAAGCTTTTGGAGAGAAAACAAAATGCTTTTATAATATTTATATATTTTTTCCTTTTAGAGACTTGTAAGAAGTGTGATCCAGGAACTACGTCAGTGTGATTGTACACCAAGTGGATTTGAACTTCCTCGTATTTCAGTGTCCGCTCTCCCAAAGTCTATAGGACTCGTAAATGATAGTTTCGATAACGAAGATAATGCTACATTAAATGACGAGAAAACCTTAGAAGTGGTTCTGGAACAGCTCGCTTTTGTTCATGATTTAGATTTGAATAAAAAGTTTAAAACTAACTGTCTAAAATCAACAGAAAATACAAGGAATATGACCTCTACTAATGGAAGTTCACTTGGAAATTTGTTGCAACAGTTATCTAGGAGCCAAGAGCTAGAAGTTGGTCATCTGGCCACTCCTGGAAGAAGTCGTGAAGTATCTGCCAGTAAAGAGTCCTTCGTTTCTTTTCCATCTTCAGAAACGTGTAGCAGGTACCCTAGTAGTTACGGTTCAACAACTGAATATTATCAATGTCTTCAAAGGAGTAATGAAAGAAATATCGATAACACGAAGAATGGTGCAAATACATCATGTCATGAATACACTAATAATAAAACACCAAATTTTGGACATTCCCAAACTCCTCACCAGGCAAAAAACCAGGTTCTTTGTGTTAACATGCAACTTCATAAGAATAAATCAACGCCTCGATTTGTGACACAAGCCAAATCGGTCTTAGGTAACCCTTCTGCCCATCTCAATGTCGAAACACACCGTCGCAGGAAAAAAGGAAGGTTTAAAACGTTTTTTCATCGAGGAAGAGTTGGAACAGAAAGCAAAACAGATAACCGGATTTGTTCTTCTAAGTTAACCTGTCACAAAAGAGTCAGATCAGCCAATAATCTATCGTGTGACAAAGTGTCAAGAGATACAGTTTCAAGAAGAGTAAAGTCTTCGCTAGACTTGAGAAATACATCCAGGTTCAGGTATCCAAACAGCAGCCTGGAACTCACAACCGGAACAAATCAACATCATAGTGAACGACCTCACCCGCTACACGGCCTGTGTCATTGGAGTACAAAAACTATCGTACCTATGACATCACTTTTAGCTTGGAACGAGCCAATGAAAAATTCGGAATTGTAGTCGTTTTCCTTTAATTTTATATACATCACGTTATCATAAGTAAATATCATATAAAATATCCATGTTTCGTGAGTTTCACAAAATCGGAAAGATTCATCGTTTAAGAAATAGATGTATACAAATATGTAAATATTATTGCTACCATCCAAACTTGTAGTATAGAGTTACTGTTTGAGTAAAATACGTGCATTAATTTTAGTATGTGGCTAATCTTCGTGTAAAGATCATGGTTAAGTGCTATCCAAATTTTTAGTATATTGTTACTGTTTATGTACAATACGTGTGGGCCCGGCATGGCCAGGTGGTTAAAACACTCGACTGGTAATCCGAGCGCCCCGAGTTTGAATCCCCGTCACACCAAACATGCTCGCCCTTTCAGCCGTAGAGATGTTATTTTGTTACTGTCAATCCCACTATTCGTTGGTAAAAGAGTAGCCCAAGAGTTGGCGGTGGGTAGTGATGACTAGTTGCCTTCTCTCCAGTCTAACGCTGCTAAGTCAGGGACGGATAGCGCAGATAGTCCTCGTATAGCTTTGCGCGAAATTCAAAACAAGGCAGCTAGTCGTCACCGCCAACTGTTGGGCTACTCTTTTGCCAACGAATAATGTGGTTGACAGTAACATTATAACGCTCCCACGGCTGAAAGGACGAGCATGTTTGATGTGACGAGGATTCGAACTAGTGACCCTCAGATTACGAGTCAAGTGCCTTAACCACCTGGCCATGCCAGGCTGCCCAATTAGAGAACTCTAGTTCTGAGCTAAACAATTAAATGTCATAACATCTATCTATTGATATCAATAAAAACTTATTTCCTAATGCCTCTGAATGTAACTGAAAAACGCCTTTGTTTGGACACTAATTCAGCATACTAACTGGCACTCATAAGTAAGTATGTCGTTGTTGTTTTCGGATTAATTACAAAGCTGCAAAATGGGCTATCTATGCTCTGCTCATCACGGGTATCGAAACCCAGTTTCTAGAGTTGTAAGTCTGCAGATATACTGCTGTGCCACTGTGGAGAGGGGGAGCACAAATAACGAACTGCTGCAAAATGATTGGAGGATAGTAAAGCGGCATTCGCGTGAACAAAAAATCGATGTAATTTCATTGGTAGTCAACATGTATATACGATGCTTACACTGTAGTGATACAAAAATCGGTCATTTCTATCGATTTCGTAAAAATGTCCCGTAATTTTAAAAAGATTAAATAAATATGTAAACAAATTACAATAATCCAGCACTGGCGAAAGAAGCGAGACAGATTTGAGTATAAAAAGTGAGATACAAGTGTTTTTCACACATATACTTATGCAATACATATTAAATTGACCTGACATGGTGGCGGTGGGTAGAGATGACTAGATGTCTTCACTCTGGTCTTTAATTGTTAGATTAGGAACGGCTAGAATAAACAGTCATCGTGTAGTTTTGTGCGAAATTCAAACAAACCCGACCACATTAAGTACTAGTGTGGTAACTATCTAATACAAAGGAAAACATTCTGTTTGTCTGCAGACACTTTTCCTCTTAATTTAAGTAATCAATCCAGACTAAACTTGACATGCCAACTTAACATTCCAAATACAAACCTATTCTTATCAAATTTTCCCATACATTGAAAAGTAAAGATAGTTTATGGAATAGCCCCTATATGGCTCATATTAAAATGTTAAATAATAACTGAAATACACTAAAACTATTAAATATATTCCATAATATCTATCAGGAGCTCTTCGTGTTCATTTAAGTCAAGGGTCCCTTGCGATCACTTACCATCAGGGGCTCTTCCTATCTATTATGTAGGCCCCACCCTATATTAAAAATAAAACTGTCTTAGCTGAAGTTATATGAGTGACAACCCTTCTCAGACCCAGATAATATTATAGTAACCCTCCTCTGAACCCTTTTCAACAATTCAATGTCTCTCCTATGGTAAGGACTTCAAAAATTGAACGCAATAGTCCGATTATGACCTAACCAGTAACCTATACAATGAAATAAGAACTTCTTTAGACTTGTATTGAATATTTCTATAGATACAACCTAAAATCTAGTTTGCTTTACCAGACTGTTTGGATGGCTTAAGAGACTGATCAACCATCACACCAAGATCCTTTTCTTTCATGACACTGTTAAGATTATTCCCATCCAAATTATACTTATAATTCAAATTATGATAACTTACATACAATATCTTGCATTTATCAAAATTAAACTCATCTGCCATTTACTTGCCCAACTCGCTAAATGATTCAAATCCTTTTGTAAAGCAGTAGCATCCTCTTCACAGCCAGTTATACCCAAGACCTTGAAATCATCACCAATTGCAAGTAATTTATTGACTATTTCTTCATCTATGTCACTAATGTCAATCAGAAAGAGCAATTGCCCTAAGACTGAGCCCTGAGGTACACTACTTGCAACATTAATTCAGTTTGACCGAGCTCCATATATAACAACTCTTTGCTTTCTTCCATCAAGCCACTCTTTTATTCAATTAATTAACTTATTCCCTCATATATATAGAGATAAATTTCTTTACAAGACTTTTATGTGACACTTTGTCAAATGCTTTCTGAAAATCCAGGTACATCAAATCCACACTTTTACCTTTTCTACATATGCAGTAACATTTTCAAATCATGTCGGAAGGTTTGTAAGGTAAATTTTCCTTTAGTGAAACCTTGTTGACTATCCGATAACATTCTAAACTTTGTTAAATGACGTTGTAAAGTATTTTTATCAGACTTTCTAAACCTTTTCCCAGAACTGATGCAAGAACACTAAGCCAATAATTACTGGAATAACTTCTATTATCTTCCTTGAAGATAAGGAGCGACATTAACTAATTTCCAACCTGTTGGTACTTATACACTATTCAAGGTCTTATAAAAAATTGTGACTCATATATCCAGTAATTGACTTCCTTTAAAACCCTCGAGGAAATATTACTTGGCCAAAAGCTTAATCAGTCTTTAAACAAGCTTAGAATTTATGTAATTGTCTTGTTTAACTTCGTTTACATCTATCTATTGCTCAAGATGAGGAATACTGCTTAAGTCTTCCCCAGCAAAAACTGATGAAAAAGCAGATTTTAATAACCCAGAAATTTCGTAATATTCAAATAAAAGACTTCCTTTATCATTTTTGAGGGTCTTAACTCCATCTTAACATGTTATTTAATCCTAGTGTACTTTTTTTTAAAATCCTTACAGTTAATTTTTATGTTTTCAGTTAAATTCTTGTACATCCTTTTGGATGTTCTAATTTTCTAGTTGACAAACTTTTTTGGTCTTTTATAATCTTTTAAATCTTCTATAACATCAATCAATTTAAATTTATAAAATGTGATGCTTTTTCTTAATTTTATATTTTATACCAAGGGTTCTTTTCGGCTACTTACTACCAGGGGTCCCTCTTGTTCATTTACTATCAAAGATCCCTCTTATTATTTTACTATCAGAGTTCTCTTGCCAAAAAACGACAAAGAATGTACCTCATTGTAGCTACACCAATGTTTTTATACATTATTATGCTTATAAAAAGTTTACTATTATAAAGGCCCTTGGCTATCATTAGAGATACTGGTTCTGACTGTAATAAACAAATTCTAGTCAATTTTTTATATCTAATTCACTGTTGAAGAACTCACTCATTAATAATACTATGCATTTTCTACTAAATCAAATTTTCTGTTTAAACGTGGAAGGAAATGAAGGAAATTTAATTGAGACACCGCTTGATTTTTCTGTAGTTGTGTTTTCCATACAAACAAGAATGAATAAAATAGCCGAAAGTTCATGAATCAATTAAACATAATAAAAAAGAACAAAACTTAGTTCTTATGTTGTAATATAAATATACAGATCTCACTTTAAGAAATTCCTCGCTGTTTGAAGTTTATTTACGGAAAGAAATATACAAAAACGTAAGATGACTAGAAAATATTTTCGTTTGTCTGTTTTGAATTTCGTGCAACGCTACACGAGGGTTGTCTGAGTTATCTGTCCTTTATTTAGCGATGATAGATTAAAAAGATGGCAGCTAGTCAACACCACCCATCGCCAACTTTTGGCTACTCTTTACCAACCAACAAATAGTGGGATTGGTTATAATTATAACGACAGGAAGAGTAAAAGGGCGAGTATTTTTTGTGTCAAAGATAACTATAAAATATGTATATTAAAAGAGATAGATTTCAATACTGTTGTGTATTTCTTCATTGATTCGGGGCAAAAAAGCCTCAAAAGAAACAATGCAGTAATCGTCTCCTAGTAGTTATAAATTTAATGTTGCTGTCTTAGAAGATAATGAAAGTTTGGTAAAAGAAAAACTCATGTTTCATAGAGTGCAATACACACCATTAAGACTAAAAAGTTTTCACATTTTGAAACTTCATATAAAGTATTGACTGAAGCTTCTTTGATTGAAGTTGTATAATTGTGCAAATCTGAAGAAATACGATAAACTAAAAACGAAAACGATAGCAAAAAATAAAATTTGAAGAATTTTCGGAATCTCTTTCGATTCAAAAAACAGTTTACCACTGATGATGGCTTACAGTGTAATAAACATCCAATGAAATGTGTTATTATTATGTTTGGGATAAGCTTTGCTGTAGTACCGAAACGAATTTCGCTCACTGGCGTCAAAGGAAATATGAAAACTACGGGTCTTCTCGGCCAGGACAAAACAGAAAAGGTGAACTCAACAATGACATAACTTTAATACAAACATAAAATATGAACTCGGCAATAACACACTTCTGCTACAGAATATGCAAGACAACTTCTATCGATTTGAGTCACAATAAAAAATACATAAATGTCTAAAAAACAACGACGACTTCTTATTTCAGCTGATAAATGCAATAAGATAGTTGTTTTTGTTATTTTGAATTAAGCACAAAGCTACGCAATGGGCTATCTGTGCTCTGCCCATCACGGGTATCGAAACCCGGATTTTAGCGTTGTAAGTCCGCAGACATACCGCTGAGCCACTGGGGGGCTAATAAAATAGTAATAACAGCAGAAAATGGTAGGGTAGAAATATTATCAGGAAACAAAATCTAAATAATCGCCAAGAAGATAAAGAACACAAGTGGGAAATCGATAAATAAGAATATTCCAATATCTGAGCCTAACATTGACCGATATCTGAAATAAATGACGACCGAAACTACAGACTGATGTTCCATACTTTCTTAATTTTGTTTGTATATTTCTTTTAGATCAAAACTACATTGGTCTGTCTAATGTGTATATCGCAGGGAATTGAGCTCTGGATTTATCACTGTAAGTCTGTGAACTTACCGTTATTCTCTTGAAGGGCAGTCTTAATGTTCAATAGCCTGGGTAAAATCCCTCTGGCAGTCTTCAATTTACATTTGTTATAATTTGGTCATGTGTTAAGATTTCACAAACTTTCAAAACAATTTCACTTTTCGAGCGCAACATTATAGGAAATAAAGTATATGTTTTTATATTGTCACTATAACAACCGGTATTGATGTAAGAAACACTGGCTGAGAAAAAAAAAATATGATCAAGAACTTTATAAGCAAACCAATATTATTATAAGTTGCATAAACACCTTCTTCGTCTTTAATATCTTCTGCATACTTACAACGGAAAATCGTATTTTGGGTTCTTATCCTTCTACATTTCGCATACGCACGCACACACAAAAAAACTTAGAAATAAATAATAATTTTATTTTATGTTTCATTTTTCATTTGTAAATTTTAATAGGTGACGCTAACGTCGACATTTGTTATAACAGAAGAGACTGAGATATTTAGTAATTATAAGAATGAGGCAGGCATGCAGCAATTTAGGATATGAAAATATCAGTCTAAAAAAGTAGAATTTTGAATGTCGAAATAAAAAATTACAAGGAAAACAAGAAAAACAAATATATTTTTATAATATACAGGTTTGTAACTTTCGCGCAAGGCTACACGAGGGCTACCTGCGCTAGCCATCCCTAATTTAGCAGTGTAAAACCAGAGGGAAAGCAGCTAGTCACCATCACCACCACTCACCGCCACCTCTTGAGCTACTCTTTTACCAACGAATAGTGGGATTGACTGTCACATTATAATGTTCCCACGGCTGGAAGGGCTAGCATGTTTGGTGTGATGGGAATTAGAACCAGCGACCCTCGGATTGGATCGAGTGCCTTGACCACCTGGTCATGCCAAGCCAGGTTTATTAGCAAACATTATGATTATCTAAGATATTGAGCTATTTCGTAATTATAAGAATGAGGCAGGTATGCAGCGGTTAAGACACGGAAGTATCACACGAGAAAAAAGTAAAATTTTGAATGTCGAAATAAAGAAAGTACAAGGAAAACAAAAACAAATATATTTTACACATATATTTAAAGGTTTATTGGCAAACTTCAAGTAGTTATACTAAAGAATTACCTACTTACATAATACTTTTTAGTTCCTGGACTAAGAGATATAAATATTAGTTAAAACAGGTATTAATAATAACCAAGTAATCACTTAAAATCAGGACCAGATTAAGACCTTTATAGGCCTTAAGCACGGGAAAGACTATGGCGCCCCACATACATGTAATTTAGAATCAAAACAACTTCATAATTTTTATACTGACCAATGCAGACCTAGTTTACGTGAGGATAAGTAATAAAAATAGAATAAAATGTTTGTTTGTTTTTGAATTTCTAGCTAAACCACACGATGGCTATCTGCGCTAGCTGTCCATAATTTAGCAGTGTAGTGTAAGACTAGAGGGAAAGCAGCGAGTCATCACCACCCAGCGCCAACTCTTGTGTTACTCTCTTGCCAACGAATAGTGGGATTAACCGTCACATTATAATGCCTCCACGGCTGAAAAGGCGAGCATGTTTGGTGTGATGGAAATTTGAACATAAGACCCTCATATTATGAGTCAAGTGCCTTAACCACATGGCCATGCCGGACCCTGCCACTGGGTGTAGAAAAATATCTTATTACAAATAACGGATAATTATTTACATAATCTTTATTCAACTTAAAATTTAATAGCTCAACTTTTTGTGCTGTTAAACACTAATGGTTTTGCAGTGTTGCTTTCTTATCTCACTCTTTCATAATTAGTAAAAAAAGGAATTGTTCAGATTTATTTCCTAATCACAGGCTTGGAAAACGACGAATATGCAATTCAAAAAAGAAAAACAAATACACATAATCTTGGCAGAATTCCCTGTAATGGCTCAACACCAAGTCTGCGGATTTACGACGCTGAAAATCATGTTTCGATATCTGTATGATCCGAGTTCAAATATTTCCTTTTATGGCTTTCTGCTTAACAAAACCCAAAATGGAAATAAACAAGGGAATGTGCAAAATGAAAATTAAAACTTGTAATTCAATATCATTAAATGAATAATACTGTGATAACGTATTCTATCCTTGGGCAGTTCTGCCCCCTCTCCCGCAGTAGCACAATGGAATGTCTGCGAACTTACAACGCTATAAACCGGGCTTCGATACCCGTGGTGAGCAGAGCATAGACAGGCTTTGGTGTAGTATTTCGCTCAACTACAAAAAAAACCTATGACGGTTCTTTTGCATTATTTAGTAAAAATGATACTGCGTTAGTTCACATAACAATAATGAATTTGTTGATTTCTTCAATAACGTTTGCTAGATGTTACTTTCTCCTCCCAGTGGCACAGTCTGCGGACTCACACCACTAAAAACGGATTTCGATACCTGCCGCAAACAAACCACAGACAGTCCATTGTGTAGCTTTCTGCTTAATTACAAATAAACAAAACATGCTACTTTCACTTTTGATAAAAGATGTAGGCCCAAGAGCACACATAACTTTTTTACGGAAAGCACGAGGCTCATTGTAATTAGGTCTACCTCACAAATAAGCTTACTCATAGAATTTCCTTGCTAATCGATCGCGTGACTGAATAGACGCATTTACTTTCACTATTTAAAATTGAACTGAAATACTCACTGAATTTCCATTAGCTTCTCATTTATTTCTCATTACTTATTACCAACTGATTTGTATTTGTATTTGTAAATAAAATAGCCTTGTCTTTAGATGTTGTCCGAAATTACTAGAATATTTACACCATTTATAGGGCGAGCTCCCTATAGCAAAAATCTAAATTAACGTTTACGCTTATTCTTTAGATCCCTTTATAAATAAAAATTTGGACGCATTAACAATAGGATTAAAAATTGCATCTGTATCAGTTTAAGAACAGAAGGACTTGACAAATTGTGTGAGATGTAATATAAAGCCTACAATTACAATGATTTAACTTTTTCACATTTCACCTTTTATAGATCATATGAAACAGATAAAACACTTAAAAGTCAACATATGTTAGTCACTACAAGTATGTGTTTGCTTAGTCTTTAATAAATACACAGTATATATACAAATCAAATACAATTTAATCTTTTTTTTTTTTAATTTCACGTATAGTTTAAGATTGTCGACTGACGAAAAGCGAGTGTGGGTGTTTTTTTTAGTAAAGCCACATCGGGCTATCTGCTATGTCCACCGAGAGGAATCGAACCCCTGATTTTAGCGTTATAGACTGACGAAGAGGACAAACAGGTTACCATGACAACATTTTAAATATTAGTTTATTATTGAATTTGAAAAATATAGCTCTGGGTTATACCTTAGTTTACATCGTATTAAACTAAGGGCAAAATGTTTTATTGTATATATAATTTGTTATTACTAAAATAAGACGTAATGCATAATTATATAAATGATTCTATTTTGTTTCATCCGTTAGATCCAGTACTGCAGAGCGTAGTTTTGTTATTGTAACCCTGATGGTTTTTTTTATTACCCTGACAGCTTACTCGATCATTGTCAATCGATTGGTTTTTACTAACACTGGTAATAATATAAGTAGTAGAAGTACAGTGGCAATATTAACAAATACTAAGTATGAACTCGGGCTGTATATGAATTAATAATATTACATGTGTATGTAATCTCGTTGCTGTGTGTAATTTTATGTTTAGGGCAGTGTTACTGTTAACATTATGGGGCCTATGGCCAGTATAACCTGTAAGTAGTGGGGCCGTATTCAGCACTGAAAAGGCGAGGAGGCAAACTACATAAAAGTCCCCTTTTCGCAGAAAAAAATAATTACAGTGGAGTGTAGGTGAATTGGACACTTCCATCATTTAGAATTTGATATTAAGGTATAAAGTGAGAGGTTTGAGAAGTTGTCTCTATGGAACTGGGGCTATATACATGCCAATTTTTAAATAATCATAATGTGCAGAGCAATTAAAGTGATTGGAGCCCCAGTTTTAGCAGATTGGAAATCCCTTTTCTGTTTTTAAATAATACATAATGTACAAAGCAATAAAAAGAACTAATTGGTTCCCTTTTGTTGATGGATTGCAGTTGCCTTCCTATTGACGAAATTTTGTTTGTTTTTACAGTGTTAAAAGTTTTTCTTATGAGAGCTGCCCAGTTTTTGGGAAAAAGAAAAGAGGCAAATGCCTCCTCTACCTCAGCCTGGCTCTGGCCTTGGATAAGCCTCAAGTTAAGGTCTTTATTTCATGTTTTGAATCATAGCAATGTAAGACAACTGTTAATAATATTGTACTTTTTTGTAGGACATGATACATACATGGGAACTTCATGTTATAAAGTTGAACCAAATAAATAAATGCATATACTGCCCTGTACAAAATTCTGATATTGTGACATAAACAGCTGTTGGACTAGAAACTACTTTGCACTATCACTTAAACTATGTGATAGCATCAGCAAGCCAGCAGTGACAATGGTAAGTCTTGATTACTTTAAAAATTAATGTTGTACAACTTTTATGTAAATATAAGTAAAAATTTTGTTTGTTATTAAGAACAAACGTGTATGGTACTAGCCTTTTTGTGGTGAGGTTATGGTTTGATATACCATTCCTTTTCAACTGCCAGTCCATCGGATGATGCTACTTATAGGCACCTTGCAGTTTGTGGACAACTACAAACACACAAACCCAAAAGACAGAATGTTATTATATAAATCATAATGATTCATATTTGCATTTTAGTGATTAGCAATATTTTAATGATTTAGTGTAATAGTTACTGGTATTGAAAAGGTTCAGAAACACTTGGTTAAACCAAAAAATTGAGATTGCTGCACCCTACACGTTCTGGGCACTCATACTGTAGTTCTTAAAAATGTAACCAAGCTTTAACAATAAACACTTTCTGTTGGGTGTATGGGATACAAGGGAGGCTAAGATTTATTCAGAGGCACCTTCAGACTTAGCAAGCACCCCTCTTTGCTGCTGACCATGAGCACAAAGCTTTAAAATATATACCTGTACTTTGTTGACAGCAGGTATTGAAACTAAGTTTTTAGGGTTATAAGCTCTCAGATTAGCTGTTGGTAGAAAAAAGTTATTTTTAGTACAAACTTATCAGTGGACTGACTATCTGTTTTCTGACTACCACAGGTAAATGAAGCCTGACTTTTAGTGTTATAAGTCCTTTAGGTACGCAATGGTTGATCATGGAGAATCAAACATTGGATTTTAGTTGGGTAAGTCTTTAGACATTCCATGTCTATACATAAAGCAAGTAAGCATGTTGCTAATTTACAAGTGTATATACAAAACTTAATCAAAAAACAGCTAGCTTTTAGCTAGTAAAACTGAGCATGTATTTATACAGAAAGTTTTTGTCTTAACTGTTTTATATACAAGTTTTGACTAATAACAGTTTAATTTGTCCTTGAAGTTTGAGCTTAATTGCTTTTCTTAAAAAATGCAACTATACAATATTTGAAATAAAATCATCACAACTTTAGAAAGGACCCAAAGCTAAAGTGGATGGGAAGAAATTGGAAAGCAAAAATTCTTCATCAGGCAAAGGACGAACAAGGAGTAAAAGTCCTGGTGGTAAGAAAGGAAAAGGAAGAAAATCAGTTACATCAAACAAGTAAGGTCCAGAAAGTCCATGAAAGTTGAATTATTTTAAATGTTTATCCATCTTCCAAATGTTCTGTTTCCAACTAGTACTAATAGGATTTTGTTAAAATTAACAAAATGCTATTATGAGTTTATTTTGCCATAAAGCTTGCATGACTTACAATTGAAAATGTTACTCTTAACAGAATATTGTGTACTCAATTTTATAGGCAGATTAGTTTAGGTTGTGCAAAAAAGAGCCAAATTATTATTTATTTCATATGGGAGGATTTAATTTTTTTTATTACCTAATTGTATACCAGTCATATTTACACTCAGTCATGTTTTACAGAATATTTTGTACTCAACTGAGAATTATACCAAGCTGTTATCAACCAGTATTCTATTATCAATATGTTATGTCACAAATCTCCATTTGCTAAGTGAAGGAAATTACATAATATCATCACAAAAGATTTATACATGTTAAAATTTTGAAAAACTTAAAATATAGGGGCCATAAATTACCATTTACCATAAGAATTGAATCTATATGGTTCTCTAAAAATGGAGGTTTTTACCATGCAAGAGACACAGATATGTAAAACAAGTATGTGTCATATGTGCTGTTATTAAAATAAGTGATATATGTGTTACTTTGTGCCATTAAATTATTGACAGAAAAATAGTCTAGCATATTCTCAAATAAAGTTATTGTTCTAGAGATATTGTGAGCACAATCAGTTTTAAGATCTTATTCATTTTTGTCACATCCTTTATCACTGTATTAAATTGTAAAATACAAATGACTTTTAAGAAAATCAACTAAATAAATTTAAAGTTGTGGGTTAACTGAATTTTGTAATTAAAAGCTAGCTTTATCTGGACTGTTAAGTATGAAAACATAATTAAAGTGAATGAAGAAATACATATTATGTAGTTCATAAATGGTAGTAAAAAGTGTTAACATTTATCGTAAGTGATAATTTTGTGGGTTTTTTTACGACTCAAGCTCAACAATTTTTTTTTTGATAACAGTATCTATTTGAACTAGACTACCATAATTGTACTACTTATAAAAAGAAAACTTACTAAAAAAAGGGTGCCTGATGTGAAAAGAATGTAGAACTATAGTGTTAATGTCTGGTCACATAGTTTGAAAGCTAAAGTGGTTATAAAAATTACTGGAAGAGAACACAATTTTTTTCTTCTGTAAGACATAAAATAGATAAAGGATAAAAGTAGTAAAGTTAATGAATGCTTGGTTTTGATTACTTACTATATTTCCATAAACAGATTAATATTCATTACATGTTACAAAAGCATTATGAAAACAACAACAGAGAAGACAAATTACTCATATAAATATTATTTAAATATATCAGGACTGTAATGCAGGTGGATATCTTCAGTACAGATGCTATGGAAAATGCCTATTATACATGTCATAATGTTGCTGATTTCCTGACGGTCAGAGGATTCCCTTGGGCTGGTACTCGAAGGAAGGGTAAAGGAAAAGGGAAAAAGAAAAGAAAAAAGAAATGAAAAGGATATATATGGAGCATGTTAACTGGCGTAACATTGAAACATTAAAATTTTCCTATGATCGTGTTTCACATATTTTTAGTGACTTTTTCTTAAACATTTGAGAATCACATAGAGAATATTGAAAATAACTTTTAACATCAAAGAAATGGCTATGCCATTTTTATAACTGCCACAAAGTATGTGTGACATCTTAAACACAAGACATATTCTCTTAAGCCTGATTCATACTAGCTTTTTAATTAATTAAATTTGATCATTAGGCATAGATAAACCGTGTTGGCCATATATATCTGTTTGATATCTTTGTAGTAAGAAGGTTAAAGCTATATTTATTTAATTTACTATTGGGAAAAATTATGCCTTGTTGATTAAACAACTAAATATACTTTGTACCAAATCATTGGATCTCAAACTTTTTTGTTCATGGACCATCACAATTTTTTTTTATCTCAGTCAACCACAGTTATTGGATTTATATGCAATACTGCCACTTTCTTTCTTTAAGTAGGCAACTTTTCCAAAGCCCACCTCAAGAAAAGCTATGGACCATTGATTGAGAACCACTATGATAAGTGATAAAATCTGTAAATCTTAGATTATTATAGAAATAAAATAAAGTTTTATTTACATTGTAAAGTCAATATACCAATCAAACAGAGGATATTGTTAAAAACTTACAAATGTAAAAAATAGGATATTTTCTACACATTCTGTTCTTGTTTTTTACTAGGCAGAAGGTTTTCTTGGAATAAATACTTGGAAACGTGATAAAACATTCATATCGCAAAAACACTGAAATTTTGTACTTAGCTAAAGAAAATGAGAATCTGCTTATAGAAACAAAATGTAGATCCAGTGAAGGTCTGTAGCCTCTATTTTATTCTTTCCTACAGGAAATAATGATTAGCTGAAACTATTGTTATTAATTGTTTAGAATAATATATAAAAATAAAACAGATGAAAACATTTTAGTTTCATGTTGCCTAGGTGTGGAATACATATAGACAGTAAATCATATCTTAGATTGTACTTCCTTATTAAAATGTAATGAGTATACAAAAAGAACTACATATCCATTGACTGGCTAAATCTTTAAACATGTCTTTAAAACTAATTTATTTGATGTTTATTCAGAGGTAAAAACCTTATTAATGAACTTAAAATATTAAATAGATTTTATGGGTAACATTCTGTAGATGTAAAGAAATGTCAACATATATAAGGAAATAATTCTATTTTATTAATTTCTGAAGTTATGGTAACATTTGTGCATACTTGTACCTTATCACACATGTAGTTGCTTTAAGTTATATGTTTATTGCACTTATTTTTTCTGTGGAAGTTAAGGCAACCTGTTTTATAAATGCTTGATGTATTTATGAAACTATTAAAAATAATTTACTTTGTATATTAAATGCTTCAAAAGTTAAGTTATTTTCTTTTGTGCAATTTGTAGAAATATGGAAAGTCATTATAAGTTTTACCCATATCTATATTCAACAGGTATCTGCTAGTTAAACTAATAAAATGTTGTTGAAAAATTGGCATTAACTGAGAAATTTAAATGCACAAATCATACCATAAATAAGGAAAAAATGTTGACTAGTTCACAAATAAGAAACCTTGTGTTTGAAGAATTATTAAAGACAAATTGTAAAACAAGCTATTCACATCATTTGAAACAAATGATACAGATTAAAATAGTATTAAAATTTTAATATTATTTCATGTTTCATAAACAATGGTTCCTTTATTATAGAACCAATGATTTTAAGATGTTTTAAGCATACATGAGTTGTTGTTTTTTACATATGTATATATATCCCAGTGTACATTTATGAATTGTTTTTTTTCAGATGTTACTTTATATTAGATTAAATAACTTGATTAAAAGATAAAATATTATAACAAAGCATTAGATGTAGGGAAAAAAAAGGATCTATTACATGTTGTCCATCTTGGCTAACCAATCAACAACAACAAAAACTCCTCAAAGCCAAACCTTATCATTCAAATATTTACCTAATTATCCTTAAACTCCTTTAAATATCTTGTATCCATTACATATGATTTATTAAGAAAATTTGCTCTTCTGTAGATTTTTTCTTTCAAAATGACAGATACTGAGATGATAAAATATATATAAATTCTCTTATTTTTTCACATTTATCACTTTAGCAAAACCAACATTCTTTAGATTAATTTATTGTGATATTTTTTCCAACATTTTATACTATCTTCTTGCTTAAACCATAAAGGTCCTGACTTTTGACCTTTTTGTTAATATAAAAACTAAATCAGTCACAAAATCAAGTAATTGTTTCCTAAGAGTACTTGTTACTTTAATGTATTATATTTATACATATTGCAAACCTAATTGGCATACTAAGGACATAACATAGAAAAATTAGAGGGATATATGCTATAAACTTAAGTTAAATTTAATAGATAAAATGGAAGATTGAAAGAACCTACAGAAAAGCTAGGGATTTGGTTAAAAATGAATTAGGAAACACAAAACAGTTGGTTACTGATGTTAGAACGAACAGCCAGAATATTTTTAATTATATTAAAGATATATATATTTTTAAATGAACATTGGGGCTATAAATGAGGATTATGATGGCAATGGTTTTTTTCAAGGGTTATAAAGGAGATTACATACCAAATGTCTAAGCATCTCTATTTAATTTTGGATAGTTCAACAGATAGTGGCCAGTTTTCTATTGGAAAATTGATAATTTTAACCCTATTTTTGAAAGGGGATCAAAATAGTTTCCTTGGAATTTCTAGTCCAGTTGGTCTTATTTCTCTAATGGGAAAATTCTAGGGAGTCTTATAAAAGAAGCTATGGAGAATCATTTAGTGAAATGTGATATTATAAAAGAAGGTTACAATGGGAAATATTTTCTTTGTAATTTTTTAACTCTTTTCTTGAAGATATTACATAACTTGTTGCTTGGACATTGAGAAAAGTGTGGACTTGACATACATAAATATTTAAAATGGTTTTGATAAAGTTCTGTACATAAGATTACCTAAGAACATTACATCTGTATGAACCATGGAAAAACTAGTTGATTGTAGGATTACAGAATGAAACAAAGTTCAACATTGTTATTTATAGAGTTCAGTCCAACAGGTCCCTTGTTACTATAATGAAGCATCTCAGAGGGTCTATATGTGGGCCTGTGCTTTTTTCTTATTTACGTTAGCAATATTGATAGCAACATAAATATTAAGTTAGTAAAGTTTATTGATGACATTAAGCTCTTGGGTATTCCTAACAGTATTAATTATGTTAGGATATTAGAGAATGACTATAGGGTCAGTCAGTAAGTTGAGCAGTATAAATGTTCCACCAATTACTCGTAATTATAGTAAGTGTAAGGTTATGTATTTGGGTTACAGTTATTTGGATCTAATGTTTTAAATAGACGAGAACACTCAACAGCATAACTAAAGAAATTTGTCTTAGTATATTAGTGGATAAGTCTCTTAAGACTTTGAGACAGTGATTTGTTAATTGTTAGTAAGTAGCAAGTAAAGCCAATAGTATTTTAGGGAATACTTGTAGATATAGAAACATTATTAAGTACAAGTAAAAGAGAGATAACTATAATAGAGGACTACTAGAATAATTCTGTAGATTAAAGCATTATCTTACAGTGCTAGGTTAGTGTCTCTTAACCTACTTTCCCTTGAGGAAAGAAAGATAAGAGGTTATTTTATTGAAGTTCCTTAGAATATCCAGGAGATCAGTAAAATAAAGGTATCTGATTTCTTTGTGATGAATTCTGAAGACAACGAGGCAAGAAGACATGAGTTTAAGACTTGAAAAAGACAGTCTAGGATCCAGTTAAGAATTTTTCTAACTAAGCAGGGTAGTCATTAGTAGTGAAGACTGACACTTTACAAAACCTTAAGAAATGAATTGATGATTTCTTGAAAAATAAAAAATGGGTTTAATTATTTACTTTTCCCAAGGGTGGGTGTGGAAGGATTGATTTGTTATCCATGTAGCATGTTAATTAAAGGTGAGATAGTCCAAATTAGTTATATATAGAAACAAATTAAATAGCATATGATGTTCCTTTTGTATTCAACTAAAAACAGAAATAATATTTCACTTAGTTGCTATTCTAAAAATGTGATACATAATCACTTATTTGAATTTCCTATAGAAAAACATGTATTGTCTTGTTATGTATCACTTGTTTTAGTTCATTTTTAATAAAATTTGTGTTAATGTGATTTGTTTTGTTTTATAGAACCTTAATCAATATGAAATATTTTGTTGTACTTTATGGTCGTTTTCTGTTTCATTTCCAAACCTTTCATGTGAAAAGATACATATAATGATAGTTAAGGTGACTTCAGTTGATGCATCACATCTGTGAGGGAGAGATAGGGCATATAGTGAATAGAATTTTTGTGGTTATTTCACATAATGCACTCTTTATTATTCATTCTTAAGCTGGCATGTATGTATTGATGTAGGGATTCTCAAAAAACCAAACTTATTCAAATAGGTGACACAGAAGTCTGTACAAACTGGTTTACCATTGAATGCAGACTTTTGGTTGAAATGTGTAATCTAATGACTTATGGGTTTATCTCCAGAATTCTCTCTCTTGACTTTTTATTGTCATGTTTTTGCCATTCATCTCAATAGCCACATAAAGTAGTTTGTTAACTGCTTTTTCTTTGGTATTAGAGTTTAAATTATCTTTTATTTAGGTGTCCTCAACCTGCATTTTGTGAATGCTCTTGACTACCTAAATATCACAATGTTTAGCACTGTGCTGTTATAGGTCTGAATATATGTAAAATATTTTGTTTCTGTGTTACATCTTTGAAGATACCTAGGCCATGTTGCTAGGAAATTTATTGCCACACAAGGTCAACATAGTTTATGTAAGATAATCTCACATTCATTGACATTGATTAAAAAATTAAATATATATATATATAAACTAATAGCACAGCAAACATTTCCTACTTACACATATACTTAACATTTCATTATACGGTTGTATCATATTACATGGGAGAAATTAATGAAACTGATATTAAGCTAGTTGCATTATATTACACACACAAGCTAGCAGAAATAGTTTAAAACAAACAAAGACCAATTTTTCCAAATGGTTTTTTGAATGATATTTTGCAGTATGTTTCAACTCTTTGTTATCAATTAAGTTACTATTACAGGCAAGCTTTTCCAAAGCATTTCTTCAATAATAAAAAGGAGATTGATCATTGACTTGAATAATCTAATGTTTCTGGAATATGCACCATACTAGGATCTTGATCTGACATAATATTGCAGTGTTTCATAATTCTTTCCCTGATTCTTATTTTGTACAGGTGTGAATGAACCTGCATGAATCTCCATTTGTCCTTTGTGACCAATTTGTTTGTTAACCTGCTCTCTTTCCCAGAAGACAATTTAAAATTCATGTAAAATATAAGTTGGCCAATAGGTCCAAACTTACATTTTATTTTTATGAACAGAGGTTTATTTTATTTTACAATAATGTTTGTTTCAGTTTGCTGTTTGGATTTGAAATTATTCTGTATATAACATTTCTGTAATATGCATTTTAAATTGTTTTCACTGTCTGGCAAATATCAGTATATCAGAATACTGTAGACTGAGTTATTAATAAGCATTTTGGTGCATTAGCTAAAAGCCCAGCATGGCAGGTGGTTAGGATGCCCAACTTACAATCTACAGGTTGCAGGTTTGAATCCCTGTTACACCAAACGTGCTTGCCCTTTCAACCATGGGGGCATTATAATGTGATAGTCAATCCTACTATTCATTGGGAAAAAGAGTAGTCCAAGATTTGGCAGTGGATGGTGGATACTACCAAGGAAAAAGACAGGTGGTTTCACATAAATTTTTTTACCATTCACAGTAAGAAATATGTGTGCACTCTAGACTAATCTTTACAACTGAAAAGTTTATGGATGACTAGGGGATTTCAAGATATTGTGGCATAATATCTTTGGTCACTTTATGCATGTAAGAACACAGGATGGCAGAAATAGCCTGTATATTCCTAAACATTCTCGGGTGGTCTCTATCAGACCTTTCTTGCTCTATCTAACTAACATAGGCATTGCTATGAAGTATGGAAGAAAAAGGTGAAATGTCAATTAGATCAGGGGTTGGCAATCCTTTAAAGAAGAAGAGACATTTTTGTGATTTTTGTGAGGTCAAAACATTTTTAAAGACAGTGGAACAGCAGTAAGTCTTCGTATTTATAATGCTAAAATTAGGGGTTTGTTTCCCTTTGGTAGACACAACAGATCGTCCAGGAGTTGTACAAATCATTTTAAAGAGCCACATGCAGCTCTTGAGCTACAAGATGTTAACCCTGAATTAGATTCTTGATGCACTGGATAGCCTTTACAGCTGACAAGGTATACTGAAAATACTCCAAAACCATCTGCATTGCTAAGGACAACACAGATTGGGATACTGATAAATATAAGTATGCATCACAGCATTCTGCTTCTGAATTCACGCAGGAATGCTATAGTCAAAGATTAACCTCAACCTAGAGCCAAACAACATCCACTCCCTATGTTTTTTGTCATATTACTGATGACTGACGGCCAGTTTTTCCAATAAAACCACACCACTGTCTACATTAATTAAGACTTTTTTTGCACGATTTCCTCCCCGCAATTGCCCCTCCCCCGTGACACAACAATTTGTCTGCGAATTTATAACGCTAGAAACTTGGTTTCGATATCCGTAGTGGGAAGAATAAAGAGAGCTGTAGCTTTGTGCTTAAACTGCAAAAAACAAACTTTCCCGCAGTTGCAGGTACTTTTAGTGTCAGAATTTCAAGACTAATGGTAAGTACGCCTAACTCACTTTCAAGATTTCCTTACTAGTCCTTCAAGTAACAAAATATACTCGATAATCTCGCTTCTAAAAGTGAACTGTGGGAAAAAAATTCTGACACTAAACTCGTAAAACCATCGAGTTGTCTATAAATGCACTAATGGATAACTTGTATTTATAAATAATGTACCCTCTACTCTACATATTAAAGTTTTTGGGTTATTACATTATCATCCTGAGCAGCTCCCCTCTAGAAAATAACTAAATTATAATATTGATAATATAAGTTACAAAATATTTTAACAGAAATTTCTTGGTAAATGGTAAGTACATTAAACTCACATATAAATATATTTATTTTCTAATAAATAAATCTTATTGAATATCATTTCTGACACAGAACTCGTAAATTCATTGAATACTTACTATCTGTTTACGGATTCTCGTATTTATATCCCACTCTTATTTCTTCGTGTTACTTGGAAGTTTCTCGAGTGACAACATTCTTAAACATTTTAGGTGTTGCATGACTATTATGATTGGAAGCTCTGTCTTGCAAAAAGCTAAATTATAACACTAAAAATCGTTTAAGACAATAGTCGCTAAACAAAAATTTTGAAAATATAAATTTAAAAACGAAATTCAAACCATAATCTATAATGTTGGTAAAATAACACAAATTTAGTAAATACTAAATAGAAAATAATTCTAGTGAATTTTTGTTTAGTCAGACAAATTGAAATGGAAAGGTTTTTAATTAAGTGTTTTCCGGTTCAACAAACTGCCACAACGTCACATCTTATTTTCGCTTGTGCAATCTCCTACTTGTATTACTTTGGAGTTTCCGCCTCTACTAGACTATTTTGAAAACTGTTTCTAGAAGATCCTGGTTGGGGATTTACGCAGTGTGTGATTGACCTGTTGCTTAAAATGGCGAATGCGAGCGGGGATGAAGTGCCGGAAAATGGAGAATTATCTAAAAGAGCTGAATCTTCTTTTGTTCGGGATCGTCGGGCGCCTGATTCTTCCAGTAATTTACGGGTAAGGGTTTGTACTAAATACATATTTTCATTGTAGTTTGTACAAATGAAATTCATGTGGCAATATTTTGATTATTCGCGTTCTCTTTGCAACACGTAACTTCAAACTTACCAGCCCAAAAGAGTACAGGTAGGACACAACCATGTGAGAGGCTTAGTGCTGTTATTCGTACGAGGTGTGGAGCGGTGTTGACAACGTGACTTTTTAACGTGTTACATATGGCAGACGGGTTGAGCGAAACATTGTTTTTATTAAATCTTATAGTGGTTAATAAAGAAGTTCTAAAACGTTTTCTTCGTGACATCGTAATTAAAACTAAAATCGTGGTTTTATATTATTTTTTTTTAGAGTTAATTACAATAATATAGTGTGTTGTTGGTCTTAGTAAAATACAAGCAGTAAAATTATAAAACTTTTGTAGTCCGTTAGTAATAGTATTACAAATAATAGATGCTCATTGTTCATGAATAAAGTATGGTTGATTCCTTTATTTCAGTATTTCTAGTCTTACAAATTAGAAGATATACATACGTGTACACACACACATCTGTTTGAATGCTAGGTTTTAAATTTTCTATTCTCAGAGTCAAAGCATTTCTGGATCCCATAAGTGTGTGTACACACACACACACAGACATCAGTTGAGAAAACCTAAAGTAGAAAAGAATGTTTTAATACTAGATTTAATTTTTTTTAAATGTTAATCCTTTAACTAGAACTGAATTTTAACCTTTCCTTAACTGTGAGTTTTCACATTATTTGAGAATAGTTATTGGAAATATATATTCTGCAAGAATATTAATGTTACAAATGACGACAAAATATATTTTTAGTTAATGTGACTGACTTTTTTAAAATGTGTAAAAATAGTAAAGTATATACTGTGCCCAAAATTTAAAGATATCCTGTAACTTTAGATATCTAACATGTATAACTGTTATTTGAATATATATATTTGTTTAACCAACAGAATATTACATATATAATCAACAATGAAAACCATACTTTATTTATTTTGCTGCTTATTCAGTATAACTTTTCATGTAACCATTTAAATCTATTAGTTTGAAAGTGCCTTTGACAAGTTAACCAAAAAAAGACTTGAAAATAAATATCAAAGCTTTATAACCTATTGATCCATCAAGAATATGTAAAGAAAATATCAAACAAAATTTATTGACTATTTATTACTGACATATGTAGAAGAATTCACAAATCTATCAAGAAATGTTCCCAGCATTAATTTTGTGAAAGCTTATTCACTTTTAAGTTTGCAATGGGAATCTGATGACAGTGAAGTAAACTTTATTTTTCTAGATCTTTGTATAAAGAATCATATGAAGACTTAAATGAGGCTTTATAAGGGTTCAAAAGTCATGTCAGGTAGTTGGCCCTGACCAGAACAGCAAGAAAAATAATTAGGACTGGTTAGAATTTGAAACATTTTTCCTATTTCATCTTGGAATCAAACATGCCTTTCTGTACTTTTTGCACTAAAACCATTGTTGTCTTTTCACCTTGTGAAAGTATTTGTAATTCACTTTCCCATATTGTGCCCTTAGCTTTCTAGGAATACTTTGTCTATTTTTAAACATGGATGATACTTACAACACCTGAATTGAAAATGAGGTTTCTGGAACATGTGAATTACAGGATTGAACCAGATGAAAGTTAATGATAGTATTAGTAACACAGTGGAGAAATAATTGTTATTTGTTATTAAAATAGTAATAATCAAATCGTATTATCCTTGTGTTTATTTGGAATAATATAAAGAATGATGTGATCAAAGATCGTTGTTTTCAGTTAGAGTTTTGTTTGATCTTCCTTTTACATTCACATTTGTAAATGTGTTTTTACACACACACAGATTTAATTTGTTTAATTTGTATCATGTTCCTTAATAACTTTGAGTTTATTTTTTCAATTAGATCACCCCTTTCCCATTTTTTTTTTTTTCCAAGAGAATATGAGTTATGAGATTTCAGGCCTTGTTTGTGATATCCTGTTAGTTTGTGGAAGCATACTAGTAGTTATCCTCTCTGAACCTTTTTGAACAATTCAGTTGCTTTCCTAACATGAACAAACCTGCACAACTCCAAATGAGGCTTCAGTTAGTGACTTGTATAATGAAACCATGGCTTCTTTAGAGATATAGCAACTTTCCTCTGCACAAATAACTTTCAATTCCATTAGATTTACTGCTTGCAATAGAACAGTGTTTGAAAGACTTAAATCTTGTATCAACTGATAAACCAGCATTGTATTTCTTATTCACATATAAGTGGATTCACATCTTCATTCTGTTTAAATTTACACTTATAATGAGGTACAGTGTGTTTACACAACTAACTAATCATTTAAGTATTTTTTTTTATAAAATCTTAGTACTTTTTTTAAGTCACTAAGACCTTCGACTTTTTTGTTATCTTTAGGGCCTTGACTGTGCATCTATTAATGTCATTAAGTGATTGATGAATAGCAATGGTTCGAATAGACTCCTAAGCCATACAACTTGTGACATTGATCCAGTTAGACTGAACTCCATTAATAAGAACTTTTATCTCTCCCTCCCACGTACTCAACTAACCTTTGGTCCATCTAATTAACTTATTGTATATTGTGACAAATATTTTTTTTCCAATCTTCTTAGTTGTACATTAATCAAAACTACCTGAAAATGTAAGTAAATCAAATCCACTCCTTTCCTTCATCCATAAAAGAAGTAACTTCCTCAAAGAGAAAAAAAAAAGTTAATAGATCAATAGGTAAGATTTTCCCTTTGTAAAACTATTAGCTGTCTGACAGAACTTTTCAAATATTTTATAGTAAACCATCTTTAATCATACTGCCTAAAATTTTTCTATTAAAATGAGGCTGTCTGGCATAAAGTCCCTTAAAAACAATTCTAGATCTAGTCTTCCATAGCTTATACTTATTTAACTTTCCACTTTGACTGTTAAATACTTGAAACAAGGTACTCTAAAGAAAGCTCACATTTTTTCAATCATTATTTCTTGCTCAAATACATTTAATTGCCTCTGCACACTTTTTACATCATGTATTTTTCATATCTGTGATAAGAATAAAACTGCACTCATAACTTTAAATACTGCTTTGCTAAAGTTGAATGGAAGATGATGATAACTGTCTTACTTTATTAAAGTTAAATATTTCTTAGTCTCTTAGTGATGGACTAACAGCGGAAATTGTTAACTAGTTTTTGTTGTTGTTTTTATATGTGAACTGGAGTTCTGTTGCAAAACTATCCAGTGCTGACAAGATTGAGTTTGAAAACAGTGGACTGCATGCATAACATTGAGGAGTTAGGGGTACTACCGTATCACCAAATGATGTTTCTCTGTGTACTGTGGATGCAGTCTTGTTTATTGTTTTTATCTGCTGCAGTAATAGAATTGATGCAGAAAACATTTACAGAACATGATGTAAGAGTATAGAATGATTAGAAAACCTAAAATTCCTTGATGTGGATTGTGTTATTTAACCTGAACTCAACATAAATCTGAACCCAGTGATTTGCTCAGGGAGTGTGCTGATGTGTTCTTGGAATCAGAAGACCAATTGAATCAGAAGGTATTAACATATCACACATATGCAAATATCATGTATCTGATAAAAGAACAACCATGCAATTACCTTGGTTCACAACAGATGTTGCTGGCATTAAAATTAGAGAATTTTGAAGGATAAAATGATATAACATGCAGAGAATGCTTTGCGATATGATCTTGTGTTTTCCTACCGTCTTAAGTAAGGTAGAAATTTTACGTTTTTGTTGTTAAAGTCTATTTCTACATGATTTTAACATTGAAAATTGTACCCCTCCAAAAAAAAACCTATGAAATTGTTTTGTTCTCCTTATCTTTGTGTATTTTTTGTTCTCAATGGCATATAGTATCTACTCTGTCCAAAGGTATGTTGAAAGAACTTTTGCACATCTATGTCAAAAAAGTAAGGGGCAGTGACTGCAGTGCCCTTTATTGGTTAGATGGGCAATGTTGTTTTTTTATGTTACATTGGATCAGTTATTGTGAGAGAATGATTCAAAGTAGAGATAAAAGGTTTCTTTCATAGTTTTACAGTTCTGCTTATTGTAGTGAATAGTTATGTAGAGATCTGTCTTCAGTGAGTGAAGGAAGCTGTTGGTCCATTCATAGATGAATGACAGTAGATAATTATTTCATATTTATAAAAGTATGTAGAGTGGTTCTTTTTTGTTTTTAAAATATTAAAACAAAAATTGTTATTGAAGTGGATTTGTGTTGCTTTTAACATGAAATATGTTCAGTCTGTTTTTCAAATTACTTGTTTGGCTGTTCATCAGGAATTAGGTGAGGACCAACATATTTGTTCTGATAATTGAAAGAAATGCAGGTACTGATCTCCTAATTGGCTGGGATTAACTACTTGTCTAGCAGTTAGTATGATCATTGATTGAAAGATCATTCACTGAAAGGAAGTGGTTACCTCCATCTACTGAGCCATCAAGGGTTAGTTCACGGTGAGATGTTGTAAGGACATTTTGTATATATATATAAAACATTCAATATTCATACGGTTATGATAGTTGATTAAAAGGTCAATAGTTGAAAAATCATTTGAGAACCTGACTTTCTTAGGTGTTGCCCAGGCCCAACACTTAGACTTTGCTGAGATATTTTGTGATGATCGCTTTGTTGAGTTGCAGAAAGTCTTTAGAGAAGACTGTGCAAAATTTGCTAGATACACAGCTGTGACAGCTAAAGTAGTTAGACAAAAATCTTAGGACAATTAATGGTTGGTTAGAATGTAGAATTCTTGATCTTTGATTTACAAGTACTCCTATTAAGCTTTGTGGTGAATATTAGTGGACATCTTCTATTAAAGTCGTCCTGAGCAATCTTGATTTTACATTGGGTTGGCACAGTTGAAGTTCCTGCTATAACTGTAGCAGGTTTTCTTTATCACAACTATATGAACCAGATGTACAGAGACTACAGATGTACACTAATTACTTTCTATAGGTAAAGGTTACGACTGCCTTGACTATCTCATAAATACTTTATATCACCTTGATCCTATGTCTGTCTACTACATTCGGTTGATCACGTCCATCTGAAAAGTTGACACTAAAGTAAGTATGTGTTTGAATGTTTTCTCCTTTGTATGCACTACTTAAAATATTCATTGATGTAGGCAATCAGAGAATTGTGGGTTACAACATTGGGACTTTGGCCTGACTTGAAAATGCAGTATTGTATTACTTAATATCTTGTCTTTATCAGATCTGTTAAGGAAGCCATTATGACTACATATCTAATGTGAGGCTGTATGAACATGGAAGCTGACAAATAGGTAAAATACATACAAAATTTATTATATTTGTTTTGTTTTTTCATTTATTTATTTGTAGTGTCTTTGCTGCCTATGTTCATTTTCAGACTATACAATATTTCTGAATTTTATATTTTCAAATACTTTTAACTTCCTTACTGATATTAGTGTACATGAATATCACAATGCAATTTTCCATAGATAGAAACATGGTTGCTAACTTAGGCTCAAACTAAAATGGAATAACATGAAAGATAAAACCTTGCTTTTGTATCTTTTAAAATACACCAGAGTTACAATGCCTCATTGATATCTGAAAGTGAACAGTTACTTTGAAAGAATTGAAAGAAGATAATGGATGACCTCTTGTATAACTTTTGGTATTTTCTTTTGAGATAAATAACCAACTTTGCATTTATCCTTCTTTTTACTTCAATTAATATAAGCTAATATGTTGTATATTTTCAGTATACATATTTTTACCTAAACCATTATTTCTCAAAAGCTTTTATGTATGTATGTGTGTGTGTGTGTGTGTGTCTACTCAAGAGCGATTCTTGCCACATTTGGAAAGGACTATATATATCTTTCGTCCCCCAGCGTTCTCAGTGTGTTCATGTTGCAAATTCGACCTACCCCAGTCATACATTTTCCCTGTGCAATAATATTGGTACTTCAGCTAAAGTATTGGATTACATTAATTTGTTACAATGACCTATCTTTCTGCTTCAGTGGAACTTGAGTGGAGTAGAATAGAAGGTGCAAGAACTTAATTCAACTGCCCATTGAATGAAAAGATGACATTTTTGGCTTCTGTACTGAGCCCTATTTCAGGTTGCTGTAGAATCTGAAATGTTATCTCCTTTCTCTCAAAAGGCAGTTGCAGTCCATTTAAATTCGTGAATTGGTCTGATTGTCAGTTTTGGCTTTTTCCATTCATCAGTGACACTTCAATGAACATTGTCAATGTTTCATTTGTCATTGAATAATTATTCTATTTCAAACTGTGTTTTTCATGCAAATTTTCAGTAATCTGTCATATAATTGTATTTCACTTGATTACATGTAAAACATCAATGTGCATTAATATATTTAAAAATTAATTTATTAATACCTTAAGTTTTTATTTCTGTGGTGGCAATGACTACCATATGCTTTCTTGCTTTCTAGGTTACCCATTATTTTCTGTTCTGTTTTATTGAGCTGAGTTGCATTGTTCTGATGAAGTTGTAAAAGTAAATGCAGAACATTTCTTCACTTGTAATTGATTCATTTCAGTACTCTTGTAACACTGCTGGAAAATTTCAAGTAAGGAAGCTTAACCAGTATACATTGCAAGATAAAATTAACAATAATTACATTTTATATTTATTCTGCATAACTAATGTTAAGTTTGCTGCAATATAATCATTATAATACAGGACAGTTAACATGAATGTACTTTCCACAAAGCAATACTTCATGGATACACAAAGCTTATAAAGCAATACCATTTGTAAGCAATAATTCTAAATTCAATAATTTTAACTGTTGTACTCATTACAAGTTAAATGTTTTCTTATGCAGTGTCTGTATGATTGATGTGGTGCTTTGTTTTTGGATATAACTAGGAGTGTCTTCTATAAAACAGTATCAAATAAGTAAATGATGCTTGGTGATCTGTTAATCATATTACCAGTGCAATATCAATACAAAACAAGCTTTTACAACAGTGTGCTATAAAGCACTAATAAGAGTTAAAATAGTGCAATTAAATAACACATTAGGCTAAAACATAACTAAGTTTTGTAATATACATCTCATGTTGAATTTAGGTTTGCTTTAAGCTAGTAAAATCATAGGATGGATAACAGATTTGGATGATGACATAAAAATTACTTGCTAGTTACTAACCTGTAGTTAATATTTTAAGGAAAATATCAGAATCTGTGGCTTCTTTTATTCAACTTCTACTGCTTCTTGTTACTTTATTTTAAACTGTCTTTGTATTCATTACATAATAATTGTCCCATAATTGGAGTATTAAATTAACACAAATACAGTGTACGATAGTTAGAATAATAGTAATTAAAACTGTGTTTACCATGTGAAGCAACATGTATACCTAACATAACCATTATAAGACTCCAGACTACATAAATGCAGTGATGGTACTGGACATCGCAGTACAAGGGATTTGGTACTCAACAATAAAGAATATGCTGTCGTAAACCTGACATTCAAACATCTCCCAATTCTCCCCCTCCCCTCTCAAGATAGGTTACAAACTCGTAACTCTCTTTAGTACACAGCATAAGTAAAGAACTTTTATACAATACTGTAACAAATCATTATGTTTCATACAAATACAGAACTTATAAACCATATGTTTATTCATACAAACAAAACTTTATTCGTTAAAAAAACACACAAAAAGAAGAAAAACTAAAAAAAACAACTTCGTGAAGTATGCAAAAGACAAGTGTTTTAGGTTTTTAAAAGACTTGTGTAAGTTGTGTTGCATGGACTGCAGGAGAGTAAGCCTACCAAGTATGAAGTATAGGTAGAGGGATAATGGAACATGATTGTTGAATGAAATTTAAACTGGTAACAATAACTGAATAAAGTACATACTAACAATAGAATGTGATATGAAATATAATCAAACAAAAACAATGTTGGTCTATAGGAAACATGAATAAACATTACAGGAACTGAAAGGTACTGAAGTATATATGTACAATAACATAAATTCATAACAGTGGGAACTGAAAGTAGAATATCAATTATAATACCATAAAATAAAAAAAAAGAATATAAGAAAAGCATTGTAGTATATGTACACTGGGATAGAACCAAAATTAATAGGTAAAGTGAAATTTAGGTGGCATTATAAATTGTTTTTACAATTAGCTAAATAAAAAAAATATAAATAGAATGGGAAAACAATATATAACCACTTCCAATATTATAACTACATTGTTTTGTATCATAACAGTTAATATAAAACCACTTCCAATATTATAACTACGTTGTTTTGTATCATAAACAGTGTATTGGAAACATAATTTTTAAAATATAAACTAGTATCTTCTAGGCATTACCTAAGTGATATAAAAAATATCCAAAATTTATGTAACATTAAATAGGAGTTCCTTAATATACCCAGTGTACATTTTAAAATACATTGACAAGCTAAGAAAAAGAGTATTAGAAACTACATTCATGTGTGCTTATAAGTGAAGAAAAACTAAAGAAAGAAGTGACCAAAAAATATTCTAAAACTTTGTATGTTGTACAAGTAATAAACTGAAAAAAATTAAAATAACAGTAAAACAATCAAAAAACACCGAAACTAAGAGCATCATAATAGTGTAATGCTGTCTAGGTAATAAAATTCTTTGTGGGTAGGGATGTTGCACGATCTGATTATTTAGCTGCTTGACAATGGCTAGTTGGAGATAGCAAGTTCAGTTTGGTTTTTGTAAATGGTGATGCAGCTGCAGATACTACTACAATAGTAGTGGCTGGTGTCTTGACTGCCTTCTTTGTAGACTGAGATGGGATTGGTGGAATGGGTACAGTAGGTGCACTGGTTGAAGTCGTCTGGAAGTGCATCTGTTATTTTACTCTTCCATTGTGCCCTTTGGCTTCTAACAATGTAGTCCAACTACAGATGTATTAGATATTGTGTTAGTGGTGCCAGAGTTTGTTATGATGTGCAGGAAAACATTAGTAGAAACTGTAATAACTGCTTTCAATATTGGCTCTTCTCTATTGAAGTGTTTTAGGGACAGTAAATGGTTGTTACATAGCTTGGTCACACATTTCTGAGAATGTAATAATGTAAAAGAAATGGTTGAGGAACTTTTAACACCAGTAAAAACTTTAAATGCATAGCAAAAGGGATGCTACCCTTATCTGGACAGTACTTTTCAGCCTAGAGTCTATCCAGCGTATGTTCACTTTATTACCCCTTTTAGTCCCACAAGGCAGTCAGTGCACCACATGTTGAACGTGTACTTCTACTACATATGGTAATTGGATTTTGTTAACTGACATAGCTTGCAACTTGTAGTAGCTGGATTGTTTTCTCTCACAATCAGTATTCCCCTCGCACTCTTCAACTTTCAAGACGCAAGGAAACTGAAACACGTAAGTCAGCGATATACAGTACCTGCATCTTGCGCTCTGTTCATCTGTGTCAGTTAATAAGGACTATTTATTTTTAACAAGACTACCCGATTGGTTCAGCGGTAAGTCTGATGGCTTATAACAACAAAAACCTGTGTTGAGTACTGCACAGGTGGACCATTGTGTAACTTTGTGCTTAGCTAAAAAACGAACTGTAGACGCTAACAAGCCAGGCTTCACTGTTCTTCGTTGTGTTAGTGCAGTGTTGCTATCCATTACAGGAGGGCTAGCTCTTGCTGTTGGTATGCTTAAAATGCCACAGTAAAAATTACGTAGAACTCTTATCTGTTAGTCAACTTGTTACTAACAAATATTTGATCTTTGTCCAGAAAAGACAGTTTAAATGTATATTTATAAACATTTGTATGCACACCTATCTTTATTCATGTTTGTCAATGAAGAATGGCTTTGGGCTCGACGAAAAACAAACTCACTGAGGTAAAGTAGCTATTGTTAAGTGCTGCCATCTAGGGGCAAGCAATGTTAACAAAATTTTATACAAAATCTGACAAAGCCTTCTGGATAAAAAATCGACATTATTATGATCTGATTTTAGGTGACTTAAGTAAAAGTTATAAAGATTACAGTTCACTTGCTTAATCTAGTTCACACTGTAATAGTTATTAATGGAAGCTGATAGTACAGATAAAACGTATACCAATAAAGGCCTTGCGGGCGTTTTCACTCATAAGCTTTTAGAAATACTGAAATGGCACTTAAAATGTTTTATGTGTTATAAAGTGACCCTGTAGTCTTCGTGTGATATAAATGCTTTCCGTGACTTTCCATGTGAAAGCTTGGAAAACGAGGTTTGAAAGTATTTTTAATTAGGTGATGATGAAGCAACCAATCAGGCTTTTGCTATAAGCTCTTTGTTCTATCACAGTATTTCTCAACCTTTAATTTTTTACTCACGCCCCCGTCAAAAAACAACAGAGCTTTTAAAATCGTAAATCTCAGGTCGCTTATGCGTAATTTCAGCAATGCATCATCTTGTGTACTGAACTGTAGGCTAAACCCAAAGCAGCAGAATATTTTACTGTTACGTAACAATGCAAATTTGCTCCTGATTGGTTCTCTACTTTTAAAATGCAAGTAAAAAAATGTTAACAGTAGTGTGTAATAAATTTTTATTTATGTGATTTATTTCAGCTTGATTCGAACGCTTGCATTCCCCTTGGAGGTTTGACATGTGCCCCTTGGGGACGTTCCATGCTACTTGAGAATTGATGATCTATCATAACCTCTAACTTAATCACTCTGGCGTCAATTATTTTGAGCGAGTAAATGCTTGGGTGGGGCCAAGCTTCATTTTCTCTAGCCTGTCTTAATCTGTCATGACGTTACTTATGGCACCATTCACCTCATATGCTGAATTAAGACCATTACTGTCAGCTTTCTCTCACCATCTAGGCCTGGCATGGCCAAGCGCGTTAAGGCGTGCACTTCGTAATCTGAGGGTCGCGGGTTCGCGCCCGAGTCGCGCTAAAACATGCTCGCCCTCCCAGCCGTGGGGGCGTTATAATGTGACGGTCAATCCCACTATTCGTTGGTAAAAGAGTAGCCCAAGAGTTGGCGGTGGGTGGTGATGACTAGCTGCCTTCCCTCTAGTCTTACACTGCTAAATTAGGGACGGCTAGCACAGATAGCCCTCGAGTAGCTTTGTGCGAAATTCCAAAACAAACCAAACAAACTCACCATCTAGCTCTAACTCGGCTGTCTCGGAAATTAGTTTTTGAGAAATTCATCCGTCATATATCACCACCCCTTGTTTATTGTGTTTAATGCTTTCCTGAAAAACGCTGTAAGAAACGGAAATGCTTTAAATGTAAATCAATTCTCCATAGGAATACATGTAATAAAGGGAAGTGTACATTCGTCATCAAAAATTTTCTAGACATAGCTATTAAACGTTTTTTTTACAGTATCAGTTAGATACCGAAACATTAAAGAATGTTTTGAAACATGAAATAAACTTGAAAATAAGAACACACCACTGCTCAGAAGGAAGACACCACAAGATGACTGCGAAATAAACTGGGTGTATGGCGCAGATACGTTTAAGAGTCCCATTTCAGAATGATAGCGAAATTCCTCGGATTAACATATGACACTAAATTAACGTGAATAAAACATGTCGATAATATTCCAACAAAAGTTTGGTAACTCGCGTATTATGGCAAGATGTAATGGGCAAAAACAGCGGAACTTAAGCCTAGAATATTATCAGAATGTGCCTGTCGGGCATGGAATAATACAGCACCGAAACACACAAATAAATTACCAAATATATACAAAAATGTCCTTGCTAACGTTACATAGGACGTTCCAAGATCTATCTTACCAAAATTTACGTTATAATCTTGATCACATCAAAGCACTAATTGCTTCTTTTCATTCTGCATGTCTTTCCTCACAGAAACATGCCTGAAACCTGTCGATACATTCATCTTTCGGCATTTTTCTTCGTATAGAAATGACAGGTTTTGTGATGGAGGGGTGGCATGTGCCTATCCTGTTTTGCCATTCGACACACCCTTGGAGGCCATAGCCATTCGTGTCTCCTTGGGTCGTACCATCGCTGTTTGTTCTCTCTATCTGTCGCCAAGAGAGACCTATGATCAGTCAGACCTTGAAGCTCTCGTTGAACAATTGCCGTCTGTTTTTAATTCTGGAGGACTTTAATGGATATAATCCCTTCTAGGGAGGTGCTGATATTAATGGGAAGGGGTATCTCCATAAAGCATATGCTCTCAGATCGACACTTCTCTCTTCAGTACTGGTTCTTATACTTATTTTCATGCACCTAATCAATCTTTTACTGCTATTTATCTCTCAATTCGCTCATTTCACCATTCTCACGCCTTTCATAGAGGGTTGACAATAATCCACGAGGCAGTGATTATTTTCTTATCGTTTTGAGAGAGACTGGCCGTGGTCGATGCCACCCAACCCGTGTGCTCCGATGGAGGCTGGATCAAGCCAACTAGCCTTTTTTCACTGCTTTCGCAGAACTTGATCCTGCCATTGTAAGCCATCAGTAGACGACTGTGTGGCAGCAGTAATTGACTGTATTATACAGGTAGCTGTTCAGTGCATTCCTAAAACCTCGACACGTTTTCCATGATATCCTTGTCCATGGTGGAATCCTGTCAGCCATAGGGCACGGAAGCTTCAGAAACGGACCTGGGTTACCTTTCAGAGGTATCCCACACTCTTTAACCTCAATGATTTCTAGCAGACCGTGCACATACTTGGCATGTAAGATGTCAAAGCCAGAATGACTCTTGGATTAAATTCATAACCAGCATCTCTTCTACCACCAGTTCTAAATTCATATGGGACAAGATTCATAAGGTTAGTGAGCAGTATAATTCTGTCCCAAATTCGATTTTGCTCTCTGATGGCCAGGAAGTAGCTGATACCTGGAGCATCGCCAATATTCTTAGTGAAAGCTTTTGCTGGGTATCTAGCACTCCTATTTCATACTCCATCTTCTCAGCCATCAAGACTTGGGCAGAGCAGTTACCTCTTTCCTTTTGAGCTGATCGTCTCTTTAACTATAATCACCCCTTTATACTGGTATAATTCAAACTGGCCCTTTATTGGTCTGGCAGTACATCAGTTGGACCTGATGATATACACCAAGAATGCTGCACCATCTACTTCCTCCTTCACTTGCTATTCTTCTGGTTGTTTTATCTGAATCTGCCAGGAGCATGTTTTCCTGATGTATGGTGCCCCAATATTGTTTAACTTTTCTCTGAATCTGGGAAGGAGCCAAAGATTCCTTTAAACTACTGTCCAATTGCTTTTACGAGCTGTCTATGTAAGATCTCCCCTCAGTGTGGATTCCTGTACATGGTGAGGGGACCTCCCATGGAAGGTTCTGTTCTTTCAGTTTACCTCCTCTGGGATCTAAACATCCACCCACGTGTTTGCCCTGCGTGGCGAATCGTAAAGGGGAGGACAGGATCCGGGTGGTTGAGGGTTCCAATCCTAATACACCACTTTGACCTTGAATTCCTGTAGACGGGCAGCCTTGTGTCAATCAGCTGGTCACTCGAGCTATGGTCAACCCAAGTTCCAGTGTTGGATGTTCTCAATAGGTGTTGTGGACATTGTATCTGATGCTGGTGTTTTGGGTATAGTGCTCACAAAACCCTGGAATTGCTGCAGTGTCCTTGTTTGACATTGTAGTGCATCCTCTCATAGGGTGGGTGGGGTCAGTGGGCACCGAAATTTTCCTTTCTTTATTATCGATACTCCAATTAAAAATCTTAATAAAATAGTGAAAAAAATAGTCTATAGGTAAATGACCACATTTTGAAGATTCTGAGCAGCAATCCTCACCATCAGTACCACCTGTTGTACCCTATTTTCTTGTAGTGCATTCACTTTCAAACAAACCTTTAGGACAAATGTCTCCCTTTTTCATTCAGAAGGAACTAGAGGGACCTTCTGGCTCTCCAAAGTCAGTAAAGAAGCTTCGATCTGGTGACATATTTGTGGAAACATTCACATCTCAACATAGTGAACTCCTCTTGAATTCAAAGGCAATTTGGGATATCCCTATTGAGGTTACACCTCATGATACTTTGAATTCTTTACGAGGAGTTATTGTTGAGAGGGATTTGAAGAACATCCCAGAGTCCGATTTTTGCTGGTTTCTCCATCAAAGGAGTTTCTGCAGTGAGGCATATATCCACTTGCAAAGATGGAATTATGATGCCAACCAATGCCCTCATTCTCACATTAATGTCACCACATCTGCCTGCCACCATCAAGACAGATTATCTTAATTGCAGAGTATGACCATACATTCCAAACCCTCTCTGATGTTTTCAGTGTCAACTGTTCGGTCACTTGAAGACGTCATGTCGTGGTTTCTTGACGTGTGCTCACGATGCCTACGTGTGTGAAACAAACATTCATTGCATCAATTGCAATGGGACTCACCCATCCTACTTTCATTTATGCCTTAAATGGTTGGAAGAAAAAGAGGTGTAGCATTTGAAAGTGATTCATAACATTACTTATCCTGCAGCTTAAAAACTGCTGTCCACCACATTTTATCAGACGTATTCTGCTGCACTGCATTCCACAACTACAGTGGGAGTGCAGACAGGTGTCTGTACTTCCAAAAGAATCGTTTTCGAAACAAATGAAAAGTCTTGATCTCATGGTTAAAAAAGTTGATGAATCAACTTCAACACCTATCTCTGTCCAATACATACATTCCACTAAACCCCAAGATCCACATCCTTTGGTTCCAGGTACAGGCATTACTTCGAATACATTTTCTCTCACCCCAAGATGCAAAACAATCATTCATTTACGTCGTCAGTCACTGGAATCCCCTTCCAACAGCAAAGATCTGCCCAATCAACCCAAGGCAGGATTCATGGAGGTTGATAGACCTCCCTCAAATAAAGACAGTAACGAAAAAAGACGTAATCATAAATAGAAGGGTTCTCTACCCTGATACAATGGAACTGTCGAGGTTCACGTTCTAATCTGGATGACATCAAAACACTGATTGCTTCCTACCATCCTGTATGTCTTTCTTTACAGAAAACACTTCTGAAACCTGCCGATACAGTCACCTTTTGGCGGTTTTCTTTATACAGAAATGACATGATGTGTGATGGACGAGTGCATGGAGGGGTGGCACTGTTGGTTTATCAGTATGTGCCCACCCTGTCTTTGTCACTTAGCACATCCTCGGAGGCCGTAGCCATCCGTGTTTTCTTGGGTCATAACATCACTGTTTGTTCTCTCTACCTGTCGCCTGGAGAGACATATCAATCAGATCTTGATGCTCTTATTGAACAGTTGACATCTCCCTTTTTCATCCTGGGAGACTTTAATGGACATCATCCCTTCTGGGGAAGTGCTGATATTGATAGAAGGTGTTGTTCTGTAAGGTGTATGCTCTCTGATCACAACCTTTCTTTTTCAGTACTGGTTCTTCTACTTATTTTCATGCACCTTGTCAGTCCTTTACTGCTATTGATCTCTCAGTTTGCTCCCCTTCATTATTCTCCCATTTTTCATGGAGGGTTGACAATATTCCACTAGGCAGTGATAATTTTTCTATAATTTAGAGAAGAACTTGCCGTGGTCGATGCCACCCTACCCACATGCCCCAGTGGAAGCTGGATCAGGTAAATTAGCCCTCATTCATTGCTCTCACAGAATTTGATCCTGCCATCGTCTGCCAGCCATCAACAGACGACTGTGTGGTAGCCGTAACTGACTGTATTATACAAGCAGCTGCTCAATGTATTCCTAAAACCTCGAAACGTTTTCCACTATATTTTCGTCCATGGTGGAATCCTCTCTGCCACATGCCACGGAAGGCTAAAAAATGGGCCTGGGATACTTTCTGTAGATATCCCACACTTTCAAACTACATCACTTTCCAGCAGGCCCGTGCACATGCTAGGTGGGTAAGACATCAAAGCCAGAAGGAATCTTTGATTAAGTTCAGAACTGTCATATATTTTACTACCAGTTCTAAAGTCATTTGGGACAGGGTTCAAAAGGTCAGTGTGCACTACACTTCTGTTCCCCTCTCGATCTTACTCTCTGATGGCCAAGAAGTAGGTGATATCCAGAGCATCGCTGATACTCTGGGTGAAAGCTTTTGCCAAGCGTCTAGCACTTCTGCTTGTTCCTCCACCTTCTTGGCCATCAACACTCAGGCGGAGCAATTCCTTTTCTTTTGAACTGATTGTCTCTGTGACTATAATCATTCCTTTACACTGGTGGAAGTGAAACTGGCCCTTCATCGGTCAAGCAGTACATCTGTTGGACCAGATGATGTACCCTATGATGTGCTGTGCCATCTATCTCCTGCTTCTCTTGTTATTTTTCTAATTGTTTTTAACCAGATCTGGCAGGAGAATGTTTTTCCTAATGCCTGGTGCCAGGCTATTATCTCACATTTCTCTAAGCCTTGGAAAGATCCCAAGGTTTCTTCAAATTACCGTTCAATTGCTATAAAACCTTAGAGAGGATGGTTAATGTTCGTCTTGTTTGGTTCCTCGAATCAAACAACTTCCTCTCGCCTATCCAATGTGGGTTCCGACGACAGCACTCTACCATGAACCACCTTATTCGACTTGAAACGTCAATCAGAGAAGCCTTTCTTAAATGACAACATCTTGTATCAATATTCTTTGACATTGAGAATGCTTATGACACAACATGGAGGTATGGCATTTTGCGAGACCACCATATATACGGGTTACATGACCATTTGCCCATTTTTCTTTAAAATTTTTAATGGACGGGAGATTCCGAGTTTGTGTGGGTTCGACACTTTCCCGTTCTTTTCTACAGGAACTTAGTGTCCCTCAAGGCTGTGTTCTGAGTGTCACACTTTTCAGTATAAAAATTAATGCTATCACTGAACAACTCTGTTCTCTCACTGTTGCAAATAGGCACTATGTCAATGACTTTCACATCTCATGTCAGTCGTCGAACATGAGGTGTATTGAGCGGCATCAAGCACCCTCATCAAGCAGCTGTGGGTCAAATGTAGAAAAGCACTGAAAAATTTCCGTGCCCTCTCTTCACCTCTTGTGGAATGGATCAACATTTTATGCTAAAGATATGTCATGCTCTTATTCAATCGAAACTCGACTATGGATCACTGGTCTATGGCTCTGCCAGACCTTTGGCCATAAAGATGCTGGACCCTATTTATCATCAAAGACTTTGGCTCTGCACTGGGGCTTCCTGCACTTGCCCAGTTGAGAGCTTATACTTAGCTTCTCAGGAAACTTTTTTGCACCTCTGCCGTTTGCAACTGTCTTTACTATATGCTTTGAAACTTCCTTCCTTACCAAAGCATTTCACCTAGGGTTGTGCTTTCCTTCCTCGGTGGGTCATACTTTTTCGGAACAGATGGCCTGTCTTTGCTCCTTCTGGCCTTCGTGTCCAGGCACAGTTGGATGAATTGGGTCTGTCCTTGGATAACATTGCTGTATTCACTGGTCAGCCCATCCCACCATGGCTTCTTACAGTCCCCAATTGTGACCTATCTTTAAGTCATCTGAGAAAAGTAGACACTCCCCATGGAAACGCTGTCTGTTTGCTGAACATCTTTCGAACCATCCTTCCATTCCTATTTTTACAGATGGTTTGAAATCAGGTGACTGTGTGGGCTCTGCCATGGTTTGTTGTGGTTTGGAGGTTGCATGCAGAATCCCCTCTACAGCTTCTATGTTCACTGCTGAACTGTACGCCATTTCTATTGCCTTGGATCACATAGAAGCTAAGCACTACCCAAACTACTCTATTTCTACTGACTTGCTTAGGTCTCTACTGGCCCTGGAATTGCTTCACTTTGGTTCACACCCTGTTCTCGCCGATATTCAAAACCGACTGGCCCATTTCTCCTTTAACATCTATTTCTATCCAGTTTTTCTGGATGCTGGGCCGTGTTGGTATTTGCGGAAGTGAGCTCTACGACGCTGCAGTTAAGTCTATCTGCTCTGGCACTATCACCACTATGGCTTTTCCATACATGGACTATGATCCTGTATCCAAGGCACAGCTCCATACCAGCTGGCAGTCGACCAGGAGTGAGCAATGCAAAAACAAGATTTTCCAAATAAAACTCTATATTGGACTTTGGCCATATTGTTTCCTTAAGGATTGGAAAGAGGAAGTTGTTCTAACTAGACTAGTCATTGGTCACAGTTTTTTAACTCATCATTTTCTTTTATGTGGAACTGATGCACCAGTGTGTAGTTTATGTGACACTCAAATCACTGTAAGCCACATTTTACTTTCTTGTCGTTGTTACAACTCTCAACTACTGCATCATTTTTAAACATGTTCTCTCCCAAGGTTTGTCCATAACATTATACATTGTTATTGGTGATGGTGACACTGTCCACCTTTATTTTTTAGAGGCCATTAATCTTTTCAATGCTATTTAAGGTTTTTAATTTATACATTACACCTTTTTTATGTGGCTCCCTTTTAAAACTCACAGTTCATCTAGTTCGATTTGAAATTAGAAACTGGCCGTAACATTAAATAACTCAAAACTAGGACTGGAAAGACCAACTTCAGGTGACTGATGCTGCTGTTTCAACTATCCATTTAAACTACCCATTAGTCATCTTGGCAATTTATTATTATAATTTTGCTACAAGTCTTTTAAAACTTGTATTACTTTTTTAAAATAGCCATAGCATCAAATAACTCGGAACCAGGACTGGAAAGGCCAACTTTAGGTGAGTGACAGTGGTTTTTGTACTTACCTATTAGTTTTCTAGCGAGTTATTACAATTACAGCTACGCTACAGAAAGTCTGTTACAACTTGGTTTACTGTAGTTTTTCTCTTAACGTTGTAGACTAGGTGTAAACATTCGTTTTATGCCATTTGTTTTTTTAATCTTTGTTTTGTTTTACCTTAATTTCCTTTCATGAATTTTACTAATTTTACTTTTAACTTTTTATTGGATGTTTGGCTCAGATAGCCTAGTTGCTTTGTGCCATAAAACACTAAATCAAACAACCAGCCAACTGTTAGATTTTACAAAGGGTAGTTAATGCTTGTCTTGTTTGGTTTCTCGAATCAAACAACCTTCTCTCGCCCACCTAGTGTGGGTTCCGACGCCGATGCTCCACCATGAACTACCTGATTCTACTTGAAACTTTAATCAGAGAAGCCTTTCTCAAATGACAACATTTTGTATCAATATTCTTTGACCTTGAGAAGGCTTATGATACAAGAGGGAGGTATGGCATTTTGCGAGACTTCCACTTATATGGATGACGTGGCCACTTGCCAGTTTTTGTTAAACATTTTTTAATGGATAGGCAATTCCAAGCTTATGTGGGCTCAACACTTTCCTGTTCTTTCCTACAGCAATTTGGAGTCTCACAGGGCTGTTTTGAGTGTCACACTTTTCAGTATAAAGATTAATGCCACCACTGAACAACTCCCTCTTACAAGTGGATTCTATGTCGACGACTTCCACATCTCGAGTCAGTCGTCGAACATGAGGTTTATTGAGCGGCAGCTATAGACTGCCCTCCATCGTTCACTGAAGTGGACTGCGGCAAACAGTTTTAACTTCTCTCTCTCTCTCTCTAAAATCATTTGCATGCACTTTTGCTTCCAATGGGGTATTTACCTCGATCCTGAACTTCGTGTCAGTGAAGTTGTGGTTCCTGAGACAAAATTCTTGGGCCATCTTTGACCAGAAGCTGACCTTCTATACCACACATCAAGACACTGAAAATCCTCCGTGTCTTCTCTTCCACTACTTGGGGGGTGTATCGATGTTCTGTGCTGAAGATACATTATGCTCTTATTTGATCAAAACTCGTCAATGGCTCTGCCAGGACCTCGGCCTTGAAGATGCTGAACCCCATTGATCATCAAGGACTTTGGCTCTGCACTGAGGTTTTCCTCACTTCCCCAGTCCTGAGCTTGTACACAGTCTCATTAACCTCCTCTACACCTCTGTCGTTTGCAACTATCTTTTACTGTATGTTCCGAAACTTCGATCCTTACTACAGCATCCCACCTGGGATTGTGTTCTCCTTCCTCAGTGAGCCATGTATTTTCGGAACAGACGATCTTCCATTGTTCCTTTTGGCCTTCCTATCTAGGTGCAGTTCTATGAATTGGGCCTGCCCTTGGATATCACTGCTGTATCCATTGGTCAACCCATCCCACCATAGCTTACTGCAATCCCCAAATGTGACCTTTCTTTAAGTCATCTAAGAAAAGCGGATACTCCCGATTGAAAGTACTGTCTTTTATTTACTGAACATCTTTTAAATCACACCAAACAATGTCACTGTTTGAGCCGTGGGGATATTATAATGTTACTACCAATCTCACTATTCGTTGGTAAAAGAGTAGCCCAAGAATTGGCGGTGGGTGGTGATGACTATCTGCCTTCCTTCTGGTCTTGCACTACTAAATTAGGGATGGCTAGTGCAGATAGCCCTCGTGTAGCTTTTCGCAAAATTCAGAAAAAAAACTTTCGAACCATGATTCTGTGGGCACTGCCATGGTTTGTTGTGGTTTGATGGTTGCGCACAAAATCCCCTCTACAGTTTGTGTGTTCACACTGAACTGTACGCCATTTCTCTTACCATGGATTACATGGAAACTATACAGTGCTCAAATTGCACTATTTATACTGACTCGATTAGTTCTCTACTCGCCCTGTAATCGCTTCATGTTCGTTCTCATCCTGTTCTCGCTAATATTTAAAACCGACTGGCCCATTTCTCTTTAACATCTACTTCTATCCAGTTTTTTTCTGATTGGCCACATTGGTATTCGCGGGAACGAGCTCGCCGACACCGCAGCTGAGTCTGTCTGCTCTGGCACTATCACTGCTGTGCCTGTTTCATACATGGACTATGGTCCTGTATTCAAGGCTCGGTTCCGTGCCAGTTGGCAGTCGACTTGGAGTGAGTAACGTGAAAACAAGCTTTTCCAGATAAAATCCTCTACTGAATTTTGGCCATCCTGTTTCTATAAGGATCGGAAAGAGGAAGTCGTCCTAACTTAGACTACTCATTGGTCACAGTTTTTTTAACTCATGGTTTTCTTTAATCTGGGACTGATGTACCAACGAGTGGTCTGTGTGACACTCAGGTTACAATAGCCCACATTGTACTGTCACGCCGTCGTTACGACTTTCAACAAAGACACCATTTTAGACGTGCTTTGTCCCAAGTTTTATTTATCCCTGACGTTGGACAGTATCATTGACGATGGTGACACTGTCCAACTTACAAATGTTTTTATTTTTTTAAAGGCCATTGATCTTTTTAACACTATTTAAGTTTTTAATTTATAAATTAGACTTTTTTGACATGATTTCTTTTTACGAATTAAAGTAAAATTAATTCGATACGAAATTAGAAAATGACCGTGACATCAAATAACTCGAAACCAGGATTACTGTAGTTTTTCTCTCACTGCTGTAGACTAGATATAAAAATTGAATTTCACGCTATTTAAGTTTTTAATTCAAAAATTGAACTTTGTTTCATTTTACATTGATTCCTTTTTATCAATTTTAATAATTTTACTTTACTTTTAATTTTTTTACTGGCTATTTAGTGCAGACAGCCTAGTTGCTATGCGCTATAAAATGCTAAACAACGCACCAACCAATGGGAATGTAAAGTTCATTGTTTTGTCGACTTTGAGCTGTCGGATTATAATATCCAAGGTACAGATTATTCAAAGCTGAGTTGTTAATGTGTACAACAACCAAATTTTTTCTCCATTTCTTACTAGTATTATTTCAGCCTCTCTTTTCTGCCCTTTTTTTTTTTTGTTACATACATTCATGTAATTCAACTAACACCCTCTCTTGTATTTTACAGATTTTTATTTTACTAGATAATACATTCGTGGGTGGGGGCGTGTCTATTGGCATGAAGCGGAATTTTTTTTTCTCGAAATTAGCGAGTTTGAAGTAAGATCTTTAAATTGTAAATTTGTTCTTTGGTATAAAAGAAGGCCGTCCTTTCAGTATGTCTGTTTGGCATAAACGATTCAGTAATAACCTTAAACCCAGTAGTGACCGGTTTATATGAGCTACTATTATTTGTCTCCAGAGGGGATCTGATGATATTCAGGTGTGGTTAGCTTTCCTCTCGAGAAGCACGTGTGTAGTGCACATTGTATAACTGATTGTCATCTTCACACAGAAACACTGTCTCCTAAAGCTGACAATAGCATACTATGTTCCCCCGTGTTCCCCATTTCACATAATTTGTTAAAAAAACAACAAAGAGATACTGCCTCTGATTTCAGAACCACTAGCTATGTCACGAGATAAGCATTGCATTCTTGTACAGGTCATAATGATTATATAGCACCCCATTTTACATTTGTAACTGGTCACAAAAGTGCTAGAGGTTATATGCATTTGCACTGTACTGTTTAGTCATGTTATAGTTTAGCTTGTTGAACACCAAGCAAGGTCAAAGCCCTTCAGTTAACCCTTCGAGTTGTTAGTTGTGACCTTCAACCCTTCCTGAAAAAATCGTAGATAGTGTTATAATTTTGATACCTTTGTGTTCGATCGGTTACCAAACGACGCACGTTTCTCTGGTTAGGGCACGTATTATTGAGGAAGGCCTATTTCAGGTTGACCCTAGTTAAGTCTGTGATACGAACGCATCTTTACGGTCGGAGTTTTTGAATAACTTGTGTCGGAAAAGATATGCAACATCCCTTTCCGAAAACGTCCAGTTATATATCTATGTATATAAATATCCTGCTCCAATATGACCAGGTAGTTACAGCTCTTGATTCTCAATCTCAGAGTCGCGGGTTCGAATCCCATCACACAAAATATGCATGCCCCTTTTAGTCGTGGAGTTATAATGTGGCGATCAATTCCGCTATTCGTTGATTAAAAAAAAAGTAGCCCAACAATTGGTGGTGAACGGTGACGACTAGCAGTTTTTCAGAGTTAAAGCAGAGATGGCTAGCGCAGATAGCCCTCGTGTAGCTACATTCAATACAAAGCAAATTATGATTTTGCTAGTTTATTGATTATTTACAGTTTAACTACATGGAGCATTATAAGCTGGAATGTTAAATACTGAACGGTAGATCGGGGTGATATAAACGTGGAAAGTTGTGAATTCGAAAACCTACATCCACTTTTGCCTTTTTTTCTTAATTATTATTTTCTGTGTATTGTATTTGTTATCAGTTAAAAGTTTGTTTCCTATATTCGCGCAACACTACTCGAGGCCTAACTGCTCTAATCATCCTTTAAGCCTAAGATGTATTTATAATAAGCTATGTTTTGTTCGTGTGTGATGTGATATATTTGTTTGGAGTTTGATTTAGCCATCATAAGTTGTGAAATACTTTTTTCATTTCTTTCCGTCTTGATAGTGTAAACTCATGTAAATATTCAATAAACATATTGTCTTAGCATGTAATCACTGTTATTGAGTTGTTTCTTTTAAAAATTACACAAAGAAACGTTTGTTTGTTTGTTTTGGAATTTCGCACAAAGCTACTCGAGGGCTATCTGTGCTAGCCGTCCCTAATTTAGCAGTGTAAGACTGGAGGGAAGGCAGCTAGTCATCACCACCCACCGCCAACTCTTGGGCTACTCTTTTACCAACGAATAGTGGGATTGACCATCACATTTATACGCCCCCACGGCTGGGAGGGCGAGCATGTTTAGTGCGACGCGGGCGCGAACCCGCGACCTTCGGATTACGAGTCGCACGCCTTACGCGCTTGGCCATGCCAGGCCACACAAAGAAACAAATATAATGTTTCACGTGTCAGGTTTAATGATAATACATACAGTTGAAGTTGTGTCGGATTAGTTGTTTAATACATTTTGATGTTACATAGGTTTAATGATAATGCATACAGTTGAAGTTGTGTCGGATTAGTTGTTTAATACATTTTGATGTTACATAGGTTTCAAGTTACTGTGTATTTGCTCTGCATTATATACACACTGAAATCACACGTATAACAGTGGAGTTAGTCGGAGCATTTTGAGTTCTATCAACGTGAATTTAAAATTGCATTTGTCATTAAGAAATTTTAGGTTTAGAAATCAGCTGAAACCGAAGTGTCATTGCGCATGGTTGAGCTATGGTGAAAGTACTTTACTACGAATGGCTGGTCTAGATTCTATCTGTGGCGCCAAACATTTTTACTTATGGATGGTTTTTAAAAAGTTTGAAGGGATCATACGATTTTTACTTTTCGGAAAATGTACACTGGACCATACCGTGTAGTTGTAGATCTGGTTTCGAGAATAAGAAATTAATTTTAAATTTATGTGGAATTTATTGGCATCTTTCGGATCTTTCATTTTCCTCCTTCCATTTTCCTGTCTTTTTATTTCTCTACGATTCATGTTTTAACGTTGTAGAGTCAACAATGTTAATGCTTCCATTTCGTATATTTTGTCGTTGTTAAATCAACACCGGCAATGCTTCTCTTCCTCGTGTATTTGTCTCTGTTGAGTCAACGCTGGTAATGCTTCTCTTCCTCGTGTATTTGTCACTGTTGAGTCAACGCTGGTAATGCTTCTATTGTTGGACAAACACTTAAAACTCTAGTCGCAGAATGTTGGCCACTGAAGCATCGAATTGATATAAATAATGAATCCAGTTTTTACTGGAATTCAGTTTGCATAGCAGAAGATAATTAGATCATTATCCATATTAGGTACTGTGGTGTTCTGTGTATCTATATATATATATAGATTATATATATAGATAGATTTATAGATAGATTATATATATATATATATATATAAAAAAAGAATGAGAGAGAGAGAGACGGAACTAGGGACGCTATGTTTACGTAATAAAGCCAGTTTATATTACTGATGGTAAAGAAAGGGCAACTCTGTAATTCCAGATGGTGTGCTTTATTTATAACAAGTTCTGATATATCGAAAATATCTGTACTTTATTAAACATATCAAGATATTCTGGCATGTGGTACAAGTTTCATGCGTTAATAAAGCATATCAGAATGGTTCACTCGAGTGTTAGACTGAATTTAAAAGGTTTCTTCTTGACGTAAGTCAGTTAAGTATAAGGAGCACATGGCAATCATCGGCCAATCGTATATATTCAAATGTAAACTTCGTTACCGCATGAACGCACTCATTGGAAGTAATATGACGTCAATCATCTTGCGTGTAACAACAGATATTTTTAATCGCTATAGGCCAGAGGCAGTTTCGGTTACCGATTTCGCGTTTGTTGATTTTATTTTTAAATACGAATGTTCAAATTCACCTTTATTGAAATTCAGTTTATCTTACTGTTATCAGTGTGAAAAGTAGTTGAACATTTGTCACCAAACAGAAGTCACCTTTTTAGAATGTTCAGTGTTATGCAAACACTTGTTTACACTCATCTGTTCTTATCTACGTGCGTGCGATTCCACTCGTTTCCTGTAAAATGTTTACAGAGTCATCGGTATAGATGACGTCTTTATCACATTGTATATCTGGGGGTTTGGACACCACGTGGTCTATGTTTATTTAGAGCTGGGCGACAAAGAGATGAGTGACTAGGATACGAATTTGTATGTTTATGCTTCTTACAGGACGTTGAGTTTTGATCAAGCGTAGGACTGATTGTTTAAATATGATATTTGTTAGATTTTGGTCATTCCAGTGAAGTTGTGTGATGAGGGTGTGTGTGTGAAGTTTTTTAGTTAGAGGTTGGTATATTCACGGAACTGGCACAACGATATATATATATATATAATACTAAACCTCAGATTTTGGTAAGAATACTGAGATTTGTATGATTGATTACATACAAAACTAGCATTAACTAAGTAATAACATTCTGGCCGGGATATAGGCACGCCTAGTTTTATCTTTTCCTATTTTGAGCATATCATCCAACCAATTTCTGTCTCTGACATTGTTCAGTTGTTGACACTTGCTTATCAGTTTCATTTGTAAGCTCGTGACGTTTTCTTCTTCATGCTGAAATTCCCGCGCTGATCACGATACTGGAAGAGATATTGTCATGGATGAAGTCGACAGCGTGAACGAGAATTTGCCAGAAACGAACGATTCTTTACCGGTTATATCAAATGATGTCGATAAACTTGCTGAAAAATTTGTCACGGAAACTGAACATGTAAATCAGGTAAGTTTTTCTGTCTTTATTTTATAGTTTCTTCTGCAGTTTGTACCTTGAAAAGCCTGCGAGAAATTTTCATAAAATAATAATTTCATATCTTCATGTGAAATTAAACATTCCACTGTTGTTAAGAAGTAAAAATATTGATTTTTCTTTTAGTGGTATCGTAATTTTTTTCTGTACTTTACGAATTTAAAATTACACATTGAAACATGTACGTGTGTGTATACTACACCCACTTTTTAAAAAAATAACAAAAGTGCCCGGCATAACTGTTGGTTAAAGCGTTCGGTTCGCAATCTGAGAGTCGCGGGATTGCTAAAAAAATAAATAGGGACCTTCTGTATAGCATGAAATTTTCCGAGGAAAAAACAAACTGAACGTGACCTTTAACAACAGCATTTCAGCGTAATGATAATATTTTCTAATTCACAGCCGGAATAATTTAAATTTATAAGTGAACCCCAGACACACATGATATTGTTTATCCTTACGCTCAACTTCAAACAAACGTATAATTATAACATAACTCGAGATTTAAAAAAAATATATAAATATGCAAAAAAACAAAAAAAAACTACATGTGTTTGAACAAAGGACAACAGTAAATTTTTAGTTCTGTTGTCGTTTCGTGTGTGCGTTTGTTATAGTCTGAGGTATAACGGATTTTACTGATAACTAACTACAAGTGTAAATGTGCCAAGATGTTAGGCCAATCTTGCCGAGTTAGATTCAGTTCCAAGTAAGCAATGAAAATATTTTATTATACAAGCATCGACGTTGATGTTTCCGTATTAAAACACTTGTCACCTGCCACGAATTGGACTTGATTTATTACGTTTAATTTTAATTAGAGATACAGGATTTTCTGTGATGAAAGAAATGTTATATTACGAAAAAATTCGTAGAAACGTAATTAAAAAGACTGATAACTGCAGTATAGTTATTCAACCTCGTTCACACCGTAACACTTGCTGTTCATGAAAATTTATGTATAACACCTAGACTTCTGTTATATCTGTCGTAACCTAGCCCGCGTGATTGGTATATTTCAATACATTTTTCCTTTGCTTTCTGTTAAATTGACAGTTCGACGGTTTTTGTTGTTTTTCTACCAATTATTAAGGTATTGTAATCCTCATTTTGGATATTTCTATTAAACATAACTCTTCATGCTTCAAGATTTGACGAGGTTCTTCACTACTAAATTATGTAGAGATCCAGCCAGCAAGGTGTGTGTGTGTGTATGTGTAGTTAAACGTAATTTGCAATAACGCTGAAAAAGAAATATAGTTTAAGGATTCGGTAACATTGTTAATAAACTGATTACATCTGAAAACAATCTACACTCAAATTTGATTAATAACAATAAAACATAATTTGAAATGAGAAAATAAATGCAATCCGTTTGTTTGTTTTTTAAATTTCACTCTACCGTCTCTAATTTAGCTGTGTAAGGCTAGAGGGAAGGTAGCTAGTCATCACCAGCAGCCACCGCCAACTCTTGGGCTACTCTTTTACCAACGAATGGTTGGATTGACCGTCACATTATAACACCCCCACAGCTGAAAGGGTGAGCAGGTTTGGTGTGACGGGCATTCTAACCCACGACCCTCAGATTCCGAGTCGAGTGCCTTAACCACCTGGTCATGCCGGACCTAAACGTAATCCATGCTGAAATTTGATTAAAGATAATGAAACACAGTTTGAAGTGAGAAAAAGTAAAAATAAACACTAGTGTTATGTAAGTGCATAAATAATAATAAATAAAAACTAGTGTTATGTAGGTGCATAAATAATACTGAAAATAACAACAAAAATTGACGAAATGAAACTGCAAGGTATCAAACATTTCATACAAAATTATCTATATTTATTTATTTAGAAAAAAGTTTGTTTAGCCTTGAACTAGTCCGTGGTCTTTGGACCAGTGTCATCCAAACTTGATAGAATGATACATTGGACCAAGGGGCGTGTCACAGGGAGATTATTACTCTGCCCTACCAATCCTTGCCCACGCCCATAGCGAAAATATGTTTATGTAGCTAATAACCCCACAGTCAATCTCTATCCCTTAAATTTTTGGCCTGGTGGGAAAGCATGAAGTTCACGGACTGAGAACGTTAAAGTCCGGGGTTCGGTTCCTCGCGATGGACACATTTTTATCTTAAGTTTCTTATCTTTAGTTGTTTTTTATTATTAATGAAAGAGCTTCAAACATTTCAATAATAAAAAACAACAACTAAAGATGATAAACTTTTACACTTTTATTCACATTTAATTTGTTTTACATTACAGAAATGGTGTGAAATAAACCGTGTGAAATAAAATTACGTATATATAATTACGTATTCTTTATTTACTTGATCATTAGTTCAAGCTCTCGAATGTTGGACGGCTGATTCAGCTTGTAATAAAATAGAACTGAAAACAATACGGTGCTGAAATATTACGAAACACGAGAACTAAACGAACTAATGTTTATGTAAATACAAATATCTACATGATACGGAATATTGTTTTGGCCTACACGGACGTTCTTCTGTCAAAAGCAACTCTACAGGAGGACTTTTTAGTAGTCCAATGGATGTTTCACTTGAGATCCGATAATTCCTACTTCAACTGGTGCATAGGCGGGAGAAGGGGGAGCACGCGTTTTCAGTTTTATCCCAATAACAAAGTGTCCCTTCGAATATGGAATAGAGAATTGTGTACAATTATCATTGGCAGTCGGTGTTTCAGTTTTGAATTCAACAGTCACAGTGAATGTAACTAATAAGTTGCTTTTGCTTCCGGACGTTGGTGCACTCCTTCAAATTCTGATATTTTCCACTACTAATGTAGCTGGTATGAGTTTTATTAAAATGTACTGTGTCAGTGTTATTGGTTTGTGTTTTACCGGGATATATTGCATCAGTGTTGCTGGTGTGATATTTATTGAGATGTATCTGTGTTATTGATATTAGCTAGGATGTACTGTATCTGTGTTGATGTCATGAGCTTTACTAGAATGTACTGTACCGGAGTTCGTGGGTTGAGCTCTGCTAGGGTGTACTTTGAGCTGTCGGATTATAATATACAAGGTACAGATTATTTAAAGCTAAGTTGGTAATGTGTACAACATAATTTTTGTCTCTGGAAAGCTACATGTTAAAATCCTGTATTTTTCTAATGTGCTATATATGTGAGGCAATACTTTGTGACCTCTAGTATTTGAATGTTTAACAAAGATTTGAATGACAAGTTCAATGAAGAGGGAAGATATCTTTAATTTGCTTAACATATTTCGAAGAAAACTTTTGCAAAGTTCCTCTAATAAAGATCATACGAATAATTCGAATAAGTAATTAAATTCAAAAATTGACTTGTTTCAAAGCGAAATTATCAAAAGTTTAACTGTGACATTTTCTAATGTCTTTTAGATGGCACAAAAAAGTGGTATTTCAAGTCAACTTTGTATATTGTAGCCCAAGTAGTTCATTAGGCTTTGGCATTGAGTAAAAGAAAAGACATTTTTGCTGGAGGCCTTCAACAAGCAAATATTTGCTTGTAGGGAGAGCTATTAATACTCTTTTTATTTTGTGTTGGGTTACTGAGGAGATTTTGTGATGTAATGATATACTTGTTGTATCACGGGTCGCCCTTCACCAACAGTAAACTTTCTGTGTCATAAAAAAAAAGACTGTGAACAACTAATGTAAATAGGTTTTCAACTGTGGTAGTGTGTCACTAGCAGATGCTAGAGGGTTAAACTTTACGTTTAGTAAGTAAAGCACTCAATTGGTGTATGAGAGGTTTGATACAGAACTAAGGAAATTACCACAAGAAAAGGTATTTCCTAACACGTGACCCTAAACTGAAACCTGGGGACAAGCTTTGTTTGTAAGTGGAGGGAAAAATGGAGCAGTTTCGGTTGTTAAAAGGTACTTTATTAGCAATTCTTACAGGGTTAACCCTTTATCATTGCTGCTTGAGCATTCAATTGATATACGAGATATATCGGATTTAATACCAAGCTAAGGATTTACTACATAACCAGTACTTTATATTTATACGCAGTAATTCAGTTATCTGTAGTTCTGGTATTCAGTGAAAAGCTTCGTTGGCAGTTGCTCGAAACAAAGGTATGAATGGTACTGTTCTTACTGGAAATTCGTAATGAGCCAATAAAAACGACGTCTTTAAAACTATTATTTGTAATATTTTACATGTATTGCCTCACATTTGATAAATATTTCTTTTATTAAAAGCAATGAATATGTTATAATTATTGGTTGGTTGTAATTAAACACAAAGTTACAGAATGGGTTAGTTGCACTTTGTTCATCGTGGAAAATCGAACCTCGGATTTTAACCTAAGCCCTTAATTTTATCGCTGATTTTGTTTTGGGGTGCGATGAGCAGAATTGTTTATGATCTGATACTTTTTGAAAGTGGAAGAACGGCAATTTGCGTAACGTGTTTATTACATTGTCTCGTCCTTGATGTGTAGAAATAGTTCGGATTTAGTAAACCATGTTGAATACCATATAAATATAGTAAACAAACCTTATTGGATATTTTTTCCCTAAAAGAAAGAAAGTCGTTCTTTCAAATTGTTGATTTTTTTCTCTGTAAAAGAGACGCGAGAAACATTTTCCTCAAACATTATAATCTCTTAAATGATACATAAAATTCGGTCAAACCTGATAGTATGGTTCCAAACATAATTGAGGAAAAATAAACGATCATGCCACTTTGGTAACAGTAAATACCAAACTTTGTTGTCCCTTTTGTTCATTCATCTGATTAAACGATAGATCGTAAATTTAGAAACGTTCGTCTATAACTTGGCTTCAGTATGGTGGAAACAAGAAAAGCGCTTACCTCTGCGAGTTCTTCATTTTGTCTCAAGCGTGACTTTGTATGTTAATATGCTGTTTAACACTGACTCAGCTAAATAACTGATACAGTGATTTAAAAAAGTTTAATCTCTCTTTCTCTCGGTGAAATAATTACTGAATTGTTGTTGAAATGTGATTAATACAGAGTTTCAATAAATTATTCAACCCATTTATAAGCCTTTATAAATTCTTTATTATATGAGCTATCTTAAAACGGTTTGTGGCAATTAATAACACAACTCAATACATTTTTGTTTTAATTCAGTAAACTACCACGCGAGCCCCATTGGTAGCACGCAGAACATCAAGGCGGTAGATGGTTTCATTCCAAACATTAAGAAACGTGTCTTGCGTGGATGTTCTGCGAAATAAAGAAAAAAGTTACTTGTTGTGTTATCAATTGCCGTAAACTGTTTTAAGACAGCTCCTATAATAAATAATTTATAAAGGCTTTTTATGAAGGTGAGTAATTTATGGACATCCTTACATTCAGATGACGCATTTGTGTTGTGTCCTTTAGGTGTAATAATAGTCGCAGTAGTAGGATGAAATTATGGGATAAATGCTATTTCTATAATAATAAAGTATAATTAGAATAAGTTTTTATATATGGAATGTGCTATATGTTTTTTACGTTCAGAACGTATATGATTATTTATGTTGAGTTGGAAAACAGTATTTGTATGTTTTTATTATCGATTTTAATTAGAAACTGTTTCCTGAAGGGTGACAGTTTAAGTCACGAAACCTGTAGAAGAAATTAATAGAATGATGGAAAAAACTGATATTCCAGTGTATTAAATGTGTGTGTGTTAATGTCTGTTCAAACCATCTGTAAAAGTAATTACATAGTAGATTAAGCTTGGAAATTCACAACTTTCTGTAAAGCTGAATATCCAAATATTATAAAATATTTAGGTCATGGTTTGGATGGCTTAATTTTTAAGTTGTTTTTTTTATAACGTTTGATTTTGAACTCAAAAGTCTACTAAACGTACTTTGCTTAAACTAGTGTTAAGGTGCTGTCGTGGTTAGTACGATCACCTGAGTGTAATTATTAATTAGCAATTAATTTTGTTGTGTTACTGAATATTAATTACTAACTATTTTATGACCAACGTTTCGGTAATTGTAAGTGAAGGAGAATATATGTGAACTACACTAAATCTGCCATATCCATTACCGACTAGGCCTTTTGCCTAATATCAGAACTCATTAAGTCGACTAGTATACTATAGACATAATAGTGATCTAAGCGCTACATATCATCAATTATCGTGGACAATAACTTTTCGAAAGTGGATAAGTACTCTATTCACTTGTAATTATTATGGATTTTATTTAAGTCGTTTTCTTATCAGACTTTAAGGGAAGAATTAATAACACAACATTGTTTAACACTGTTTATCTGTTTATTTTTGTTTGGTTTAAATGGCCGAAATTCGATCCTCTAAGGAAAACACTTCTGATTGAAAGTCCTTGTGATAAAATAAGTGATATGTTGATACTAGAGGAAAAATAGACAACTTGAATTTAAAGAAAATATCGACGGTCGCGCTATTTGCGAGATAGAGTAATATGAGAAAAGATGCTAGTGTGTGTATGTATCGTTTCAGGAGTAACCATTGTGATGTTGAACCTAATGTCCATTTCAGACGTTTCTCCGTTGATACGTACTTTGTATATTTAATAGTTTTTGAAACTCATTGTACGCTTTTATCCCTATATATATGTGTTTGCCACTAAATTATTTAGCCTTAATCAGTTTTAACACGCGTAGGGCTGATACCACGTTGGTTGTAATTCAACGACTGTAAATTAACCAGTCGTGCACGACTTTATTTTATACACATGCGACACCACATCATGTATTTTTGGTATTTATTGTTACGTAAATTTGATTTAAATTCTCAATCATTGCAGTGTGCGAGATAGTTGATTAGAACGGGTTACGGGTTGTAAACAGTGACTGGTTCCTGGCTGGGTTATAATATTCGCTGGTACTAAACGAAGGCCATGGAAATCTTGCTGTCACTTCCTATCGCGGATCAGTCAAAAAAAGAGAGATATTCTTAACTTGTAGTAGTAATGGAAGGATCAAGAACTGGTTGAATGGTTGCCATGGCGTTCCTCTACTTGTAATAGTAGGTTCGTGATTAGAACACATGCCTGTCCTACATGAACTAGTATCAAGGATACCCTGTTTCATTTGTACTTGGTGGAACAGAACGCACTGGTACAGTCATATTTGACCCACGTTCGTAAGATGTGTGGAAGTAAAGACTGTGAAATACCATTAGGACGAAGAAATAAAACATTGTACAGTTATTTTGCAGCCAAGTATTCACGAATAGGATAATGTAGATAAGTGGGCAGTTTGGCACCCGTATTTCATTGCTTGTAAGTTATCAGCATAAAGACGCACTACCGAAGTTTGAGTGTGCTTTCCCTGGATGTTCGATGTAGTTTCTTTCGTTTTATTTACATGTGTGCAAATTAACGTTTCTAGTAGTTGTTGCTTGTTTGTAGAATCAGGAACTTCAAGTGTTTCCACACAAAAAATGTTTTGTTAGATGTTATTGACGTTTTTTGTTGTTGGTTTTTCAAACTTTATACAGAAGATTTCGAACATAGCACTAAAGGATCTTATTGGGACAAAGAAACGTAAAGGAGAAAAATAATGCAATTTTCCTGTCTTTATAATTCAAATTATATTCAGATATAGGACGTTAATTTATTGTATAGGATTTCCCACAGTGATCAACTAGTGCAGAGGTTTGGAACCCGGGATTTGAACAACTTTTGTGAAGCTTGATACTTAACTTTAGTTTCTTTCAAAGACTGCTGTTCCTTGTTCTCGTTTGTATTTTATTGTATCATAATAAACGTACAGTAAACAGTTTCCATGGCAACAAGTACGGTTTGTTTATACATCCTTCAAGCAGCTTGAGATGTATCATGTGTGTAGAAAGTTATTTAGTAACGTGTTTCTTGAACTTGGAAAAATTTGCATAATAGAATAGTTTGTGGTCTTCGTTATATAAAAGTTAGGAGTTTGTGTTATCCCAGAAGTCTTTAACTAAACTGGCTACATTAGGTCGTTCGTGAACTTTAAAACTTGTGTTATATAAAGTTCCAGATGCAGTACAATCGCTTTGTGTTATTATTATTAGTAAGACCTTGTTGTTACAGTGTCATTCAAGCAGTTCCTGTTATTCAAGAAGGAGAACGAAAAGCCGTAATGTAAACAAACGATTCTGAGTTTCGAAATAACTAATTCAGTCAAACACTGCAGGAGTTACGACGCAGTTTGATGGAGAAACTAAAATGACAGAGATTTTGTATTTCTTTATTTTACTTTTAATAAGTATGACTGAATATAGTGAAAGTAGTACAGTGAAAAAGGTGGAAATGCTGTATGTGAAGCGTACTTTTGTTGACCAGATGTACAGTCAACTACCAAATTTTAGGAGCTATAGTGGAAAAAGACAAATCTCCAAATGGGAATACCTTGTCACTCGGAGCGAAGCGGACAGTGATAGGTTGTTGGAAGAAATCGATGTTACTCAACACTTGAACATAACGAGGTATTCTAACTACACATCTGTTAATTTAGTAACTGAAAAGGGCAAGGAAAATATCTTCGAAGATTGTTTAGCGTGTGTAAAAGTAAGTGTGTATTTCTGTGTTTGAACAATAATACACAGAAGGTAAAACAATACCAGTGTACTTGGGTGGCGTATCCACATTATATACAGTATTACAATATGCAAACTGGAAACACAATAGTATAGGTTAATTTTCGTACAGCAGGTATTTTGGGTTTTGTGCTTAAGTGGATATCCATAACAATATTTATAAAGTTTAGCAGATGTCTTATCAGAAACGCTGAATCTTATTCAAGAACCTTAAACTAATATTTTTTTTCAGAAATGCATAAAATAAATTATTGAAAAGTATTATTTGTTAATAGCGTGTAACCACACGCTAAAATAAATATCTCAAACTAAGATATTAGGCTAACTACCTCCACCCCATCCCATGGCTCAGCAGTAAGTTTCTGAACTCATGACGCAAAAAATTGGGTTTCTGTAGATATGGTGAGCATTTCACAAACAGACAATTCTATAGTTTTATGCGCTTAACAATACATAGTTAGACTGGCTATATACTAAACTGAAATATAGGCTTAACTATACACGTAGTTTTAAAATTTACAGGCTGTGAAAGTCTCTTATTCCACAGTGGTTGGCTCAATCCGAAATGTAGGCTTAGCAACGCAATTAAACTTAACTGAAAACTAACTCGGTCAGTTCCTATTTTCTAAATTGGTTTATTAGTTTAAAAAATGCGACTCCGTTGTTTCTGTTGTGGCCTACTTCAGTACGACCTAGAGTAGGTGGATAAAAAGCTATTTTACTTTTTATGACTTTTCTTAAGCCCTACAAGCAACGCATCTAAGTTAAACGTCATTAAATAAAAAATAAAGTAACTTTTTGTCTATCCACATGAAGCTTTGTTACTGAAATACGTTTGAATCTGGGTGTCTCAAAATTCTCTTATTTTGTTAATGTAATCATTTCAAATGTGAATTTAGACCTAGCAGTATTTTAAAACTGGGCGATTAAATTGAAGTATAGACTTAGCTATGTGGTGGTTCTCATGTCTTCTCCATAAAAAAAGAAAAGTGCTGTCATAAGCTATATTTATAATGTTTTTATTTATTTTTTAGAGGGTGTTGTGGGTCGTAATGGTGGCGTCCAGATTGAAAGGTTTGACAGTAATGGCCAAGAACACATTGAAAGTTCTGAAAGGTTTGACGTCAAACTTGCGGATAAATTCGGGAGTCGATTATAATATAACGAGGTTTAGTGAAGAAATAAGAGGATAGACAGAAGAGTTTTTTCTAACTGGTAGAGTGGCAAACAAAAAACGCCTAGCGATAGAACAATGACACAACATTATGAGTGTATCAACTAATTGCAGACGAACAGGTATTTTTCCTTGTGTGAAGTGATAGCCGTCTTCAGATTTTATATTTTATGTTTTAGGGTAATTACTGGCTTGTTGCCAGTTTCACTGCCAACCTCAGGTCGATTCTGTTATGGTCTCGTGACATGTCTGTATAATATATTATTAAAGCAATACAAGTAAGGAACAGATGTAATTAACAAGTACTCAAACGCTCGAAGCAAATTTTTTTACAAAAATACCTGAAATCGGAAATCTGGGTCAATACACAAGTAATGTCAGAATCTAGGAATAAGCTATGGCGCATGCGCAAACACATTTCTTCGGGGGGGGGGACGAAACAAGAAAGTGTGTGAGAGTAGAGAACACAAAATAAAGTAGTCCCAAAACAATAACTAAAAATAAATAAATAAATGACAAGATAGTATTAAGTGTAATCTGGTGAGTATTATTTCAGAGACAGAGAGACAGAAGTAATTTTTAACCGACCCAATAACATACTCGAGTAATACGAACATCGATACCTCTGGTCATTTTTTCTTTTGTTTAGATAACGAAGCTAGGCCAACGAGAATCCGGTTGTATTTATAGTGCTAGTTTTAAAGTGTATTCGTTAATACTTGTTATGCTTACGAAATTAGTTCAGCCACGGGAGTGTTATAATGTTAGGGCCAATTCCACAATTAGTTGGTAAAGAGTAGCTCAAGATTTGGTGGTGACTGGTGATGACCAGCTGCCTTCCTTCTAGTTTTACACTGCAAAATTAGTGACAGCTAGCGTAGATAGCCCTCGTATAGCTTTGCGCAAAATTCAAAACACACAAACAAATTACGTTCTAATAAAGGGTGATTTACCAAATTATTGATGAAAATTTCTCTTTTTTTAATATGAGACAAAGTTTTATTAGAGATAACTTAAGATGAATTAATCCCTAAGTGTTATAAAATATTTTTCTTACATTGTAGAGCTTCTGTGAGTTGCAAAATGTATGGATGTATTAGAGGATGATGTAATTCCATGAATACAAGTTGTTGCACGCGATTCTGTTGCAAAATTCGAGACAAATTAGTTTTGAAGTTAACAGGCAGCCGTTCTTTTGCATAAAAATTAACATGAATAATTTAGTTTTTTTTTTATAAATGATTCTTTAATGGTGAAAATTATTACAAGCAAATAACCTGATTTAAGGTATTCGCTTTTTGAGATACGCTTAATTTAAGCGCAGTTTTATCTTCATTTTATAATGTTTTCTTCTATTAAAAAGTAACTAGTGATTTTACAAGTAAAGTCCCTCTCCTCCAATGGATTTTGATACCCATGGTGACCATAGCACAAATAGCCCATTGTGTAACTTGGTGCTTAACAAAAGAGAAAATTTACAAGTAAAAGTGAAAGATGACGTAGCTGATTTGGGAAATGAGCTAATATCGTTGGATATACAAAACTGTTTAGTGTTTCAATTATTATTTAGTTTATTTATTACCAAATGTTTTTTTTTAGTTTTCATTACAAGAGCGTTAAAATTATATTAAAGGCAACAGTTATTACGAATTTGATAACGTAACTCGGTAAGAGTTGTACGTTGTGTTTGTAGTTCAATTATGGTAGTGTTGGTGACGTCATATTTCTCGACAACCTCAAGTTTTCTCGTTATGCAAGTATTGTTAGATCTTATGTCTCCTAGTTTGTAGAAATTTCCAGGCCTCATTTGTGTCGTACATAGGTCACCAAGTGAACGCAAGTCAAGTTCAGTAAAAAAAAAGAAAACTTAAAGTAATCCGGTATTTGAGTAATTGGTTTTAATGGGCGATTCCTGTAGTTTCTTTTACAGTTGTATCCAGAACTTTAAGTAAATATCTTTTTGTCAGAGTCCACACTGGTTTCTTTAGTTACTTTAGAACAAGAAAGATTATTTTTCTTATCTCTGTTGTTAGAACACAGTTAATGAACAAAAGAAGTCAAAACGTGAACTTGGAGTGTGAAATTGTTTGTTTTGCGGTAACGTGCGATATTTTTAAAATAGTTGTTTCACAGTTCAACAGAGAAAAACAGAAATAATTTATTTTCTAAAACGATGTTCTAAAGTAATTGAACCCGCTTGTGTGGACTTTGACAAAAAGTAGACGGTTATTTCATGGTCAGGATAGAACTGTGGTTACCCACGGGTTAACATAACTGAATTATTTACTATTATTATTATGATAAGACTAGAGAAAAATAATTCGTCTTGTTAAGGAAGAGAATTATTTAAGAGTTTTAGATAAAACTGTGATTTACTACAGTGCGAAGAATTTTGTACATATATGATTTATTTTGAATATATATTTTAAAACAAGTGGATTCTGTGCTGTTCGTTCAATATCCAAATTTATCGCCAACAAGTCACAGGTGTCTACTGTAGAAGAATTCCACATATTTTTGAAACCCTAACAAATATAAAACTTTACAAATGACGTTAATTTTTGCCAAGCTGTTTACGTATAATTTTTTTACCCTTGAATAACAGGAGTATAACGAATAAAACCAACTGTTATGTATCAGTCTTCGTTACGTTATGACAGAGGGAATTCTGGATGTTTTACTTGTTATGAAATATGAATAAACGGTACTTGTCCTTTAAGACGAAGTTCAGTGTTTTCTTATACAACCAATTACATTTAAGGAATTTGTTTATGTTTTAATTCTTTTTGTTGATATTTTTCAAACTTTTTAAATAAAAGCCACGAATTCGTAAAACACTAACTACATCGAATCACTCGGCTTTGGTATTGAATAAATCAAAATCAGTATTTTAATGTTACTTCCTGTGAAATTGTTTTTATACATAGGAGTACAAATGTGCATTTAGAGTTTACGTATACCCTCCCACTCAGCTAAATGTATAGTTGGTTTTGGTGTCCACACACAGCTGCATTACGGTGGGCTTTTTGGTGTATATTGCATGGTATTAATGAGGGTTATAATTAAGTTTCTGTAATTTTTAAGTTATGCAGAAATCATAGTTTAATATGAAAGGTAGTATCGATGTATTACAGATATATCTTATCTATTTAACTTCTTCTGCAGAAAATAAATAGAAAGGGCTAATTGAATCATGGTATTATATGACCCATAATGGCTCTAGTTAATAACAGTACCAACATTTATGGTCATTTAAATTCCCATCGTAATTCTTGTTCTGTCAGAAAGGTCTGTTACTAACTTACTATGACTGGATTTATCGATACTTTGCTACCTACAAGCAGGGAACCTTTATTATGATCTAAGTTTAGTTTCGTTAAATCTGAAATTTTTTTATTCCACATAATATTATTAAAGAAAAAACTTGCTAGCCTGTTCTAAGCTTAACGAGCATTGCCGGTGAACTTGGACTTTGCTGCTGTGAGAAATTAGACATTAGTATATTTATTGTTTATTGGATGGTCCCGGGTATTCAATGTCCAAATACGACGATTGGGTATCGACTGGTATTATTTTTATTGATCTCGAAGTAGGTGTTAATCAGAATTACCGATAATAAGATGGGACCTGGCATGGCTAGTTCGTTACGTCTCTTAATTCACAGCCTGAGAGTCATGGGCTCAAATGGTCTTCCCATTAAACATGATCGCCCTTTTAACCGTGGGACCGTTACTTGTTATGCCCAATCACACTATTCGTTGGTTAAGGAGTAGCCCAAGAGTTGGCGGTGGATAGTGATGGCTAGCTGTCTTCACTGTAATCTTTCACTGCTAAATTAGGGACAGCTAGTGAAGATAGCCCTTGAGTAACTTTACGCGAAATTCATTTCAAACCAAACAAACTAATAAGATGGTAATTGATGTTAATAAACCCAGAGGACCGATCGTGGTCCTGTGGTCTGTATGTCTTGTTTAGGATTATGAAATTTGAGCTACAAATGTCACTGGCGACGTTTTGCACTTTCAACTGCGACTGTCTATTTTGTTATTCCAGCGTTTTGCAAACTATTGTCATCCACCCCACCCCCTTTTTAATAAATGTTGTGTTTTCCCGCACGTCCGCTCTTTTAGGTTTTTTTTTTTAAATAAATGAAAGAATGATCAGAGTAACGAGATATAATACACGGATACATAAGAATGCTGTGTATGTTGTAGTAATTACTTATTTTGATTAATGAAAATACATTAAAAACCTAAAATTTGCATTATTGGGCTATTGATTTTACCCTAATCGCCCCTCATCTAACGAAGTCATTTACGGCTCCCTGTAGGGGAGTACCCCAAAGTTTGGGAGACACTGCACTATTCCATTCAAAGAGATGGGCAGTGGATACTGCTGTTCGGCTGCCCACCGAGTGCCCAATAGTTCAAAGTTGGGGATGGTTAAAATTTAGCCTTCAGGTTTTTTCCTTATCGTTTTTTAGCCCATGTGCCCTTTAGACACCATTCTAGTGAATAATACAAGCGTGATCCAGTAGTTAGCGTGCTAGATTGTGGTTTCAAGATCCGAAGTTCTTGCCCCGTTATTGCCAAATAAATTTGCTGTCTACACTTCAAGGTCGCGAGTGCATTATAAAGGCGATGGTGAAATTCCGCCATTCAGTTTGGTGATAATAGGTAGTCCAAGATTTGGCAGTTGGTGTTCTCTTGACTACCTACCTTCTGTTTAGTATATCAGCTGAAAATTAAATATTGCTTGCGCAGGCAACTCTTAACTTGCTTTGCGTTAAGACCCGAAAATCGAAACCCAAGATGGCGAATCATGGAGTAAAAATATTTTCGGTGAAATATATTTTTAGTGCTCTAGGAGCTAATGTTTATTATAGTTTGAATGAAGAAAACCTAAAAAATCCATTCGATCTTTTTTTGCGTTGTTTCCACATTTTCGTGTTTACTGAGTTGTTTCAGTTAGGCATTCTGCAGTGGAAATATTTGGACAGTCCGTTTTCGCGAAAACAGTTTCAACTTGCACAACAATAATGGACAGCGATTTGCTTACCAATTCGCAACTCTAAGGCTCGAGATTCGATTCTCCTTCGCTAGCACAGCAGACAGCCCTATGTGACTCTGGTATAGAACAAACGAACGAAACAGCAGTACCTCGACTTCTGGCCTAGGGTTTCTACATTTTCTGTTTATAGTTTGGCCTTAGAGTTACAATGTTTGCTGCAGTAATATAATTAGTTATATTGATATTTGATAACCGTAAAAACAGTGTCGTCCATGTTTAAACGGTGATTTTTACTATCGGTAAACCATAACGATGTGTGAGGAAACATCAAATACTGGTGGTTATTATAAGTGAAGTTGTTTACCAGTCGAGTTTTAATAATCATTTCAGAATGCAGTTTTTCATTTTTCATCTCGCATGCGATTTGTCTCTTTCATGAATAGATCTGGTTTGCAGATCGGTTAAAGAAGCGATAATTTCGACGAATATTAATAGCTTATTTATTATTTCTCAAAATGAGTTATATTTCCGTAAGATAATTTTTTTTGTTCTTGTTGACACCGTTAACCTTAATGTGTCTTTTTTTTTTTTTTTCTGTCACAGCTCATGGACAAATTTAACAAGGCCGTTAAATTAGGTCATTAGATACTTTCTTATTTGTCAATGTTTCCTAGTTACAGAATATGTACTTTTAATATGTATAGAGTTAATATGTTATACATTATTTTGGAATTTTGCCCAAATTTTGCTCTCTCCGATGAGTTTCAAATCTGCGTTTCTTTTAATAATTCGTATAAAAGTTCGTTTCCATATTTGTTTTTTCTGTATCCGTCAGATGTTTCATGGTACTTTTCTGTGATCTAGCAGGTGAAAAATTGTGATGTTGATCAAGATAGATAAATGTTCAGATAATCAAAGTTGGAGCCAGCGTACAATGAGCGAGAAATGTTTTACTCGGAATCACATCAATACTCTCCCATCGTATTATTGTCCATAATGTTTTTGTAGTTTACACTGTCGTTAGATGAAGCAGGTGAGGTCCTTTCTACTCTTTGGATATGATGAGTAAATTCAGCATGCGCCAGCAAGGAAGACCTATTTTCCTTGTGAATCATGTTCTCTGTTTCCTAGATTCCCAATACTGGCCACAGAGGGGTGTTTTTGTGAGACGTATCTGGAAAGCACCCACGTTACTTTCGTTATTCCTCTGATGTGCACAGGCTTGAGCAAATCATATTGACCTTAGAGTGATGTTTCTCCAAGGTTAATTTGTAGAGTATCCATGTTAATTCTTTTTCCCACCTCTAAGTTACACACTGTTATTTAGTCTAACAGAATTGTGCGTTTGTATTTTTTTCTCGCATAAACTCCATATAAGGATGTGGCTGGAGATTGGAAGTTAGGACTTGTGAGTTTTCGCCAATTCATATTTATTGTCTTGTTAACGATATTATGAAATACCTCCACCTTAATCACAGTGGAATTTTGGGGTGTAGATGTCTCTTTTGTAGCTGTAAGTCTCGCTTTATAGACGAGGGCTTTCATTTTGGGACACGTTACTGCACCATATGGCTTTCCGAGTGAAATTTTCTGCTTCTGAAAGGCGTTGACGCCATGACGGTGAAGGTCCATTCTCTGCTATGTTTTTTGCCGTATCTCATATAACGGTCTCAGGGTCTTTGGTTAGATCTTCCTCTTGCCGTCTGAAACGATTTTACAAGAGATGTATTTTCGTATATGTCATCGTAATTCTAGAAGCATTCTGGAATTTGCGTTTCAATGCTCTTGCAATGATCCCTTGTGTCACCAGTATAACACTGCCATTACCTTCAATGACCCATAAAATTCTATTGAAGATCATACAGAATTCGGTTATAGTTCAAGTTTCTAATAACGTTTATATCATACCAGTTGTAGATGTTTTCATCATAACATTAGTTAAGTTTGTTGCCGCAGCTGTGGAGGTTTTTAACTAGCATGTTTCTTAGGTAACACAGCAGTTTTGTTATACTCCATTACCGTTAGCCAACCCAGTAATATTTCCTTTGTATAATTGTTGTTAGCTAACCTAGTAGTACTGTCGTTGTATTTAGTTATATTGTTAGGTAACCCACTAGTACTGTCGTTGTATTTAGTTATTGTTAGGTACTCAACAATATTGTTGCTGAGTTTATTTACTGTTAGATAACTCAGTAAGTTGATTGTTGCTGATTTAGCCCAGTTAAACATTTTGTTTAGTTATTTCATGTATCATTTTGTAATTGTGAAATTCTGTATACAGATAGAGGATTAAAATGGTTATTAATCGACTAGAATGTTTGAAATAGACGGAAAACAACGAGTGTATGTGATTTTTTGTGAGACAACGTGTGTGTGTTTTTGGGGGAGGATGGGACAACAAAACGAGTGTTTGTGATTCTCAGCAAAACAAAGTAGCGTGTATACAAATGACGTGAGTTACATCTTTCATATATGAGTGTTTTATCTTAGTTCTAAAATCTTATGACGTTATCAGCAGACGATTTATGCATTTTGTGTGTGCATTTATGTAAAAAGAACGTAGATACAAAACGTTTAGAGATTTTTACTTCGTAAAACAAGGAAAGCTTCATACCGAATAGAGTAAGGCCATCAAAATTGTGCTTGCATTTCTATCAGTGTAATACCAATTATCTCGCCGACTAACTTTGTTTAAATGTATACTTATTTCTTCAGGGATAACACTAATGTTATTTATATTTATACTTTTTAAACTTATTTTTGTTGGTTGATAGTACTTTGTATTGTATGTTACAGTGTCGAAAATGTAAGTCATCCGGCACTTAACATAAGCGAATAATGTCGGTTACTAACGTTTGTAGAAACCACCTGTTCGATTGTAACTCGTGTATTCTTATGATATTTCAAGGTGTTCTCTGTACAGAATTTCACAAAAAAAAAACATTATTTCAGCCATAAATAATCACATTTACCTGGACAGCAATAACTGTCAGAAATAAAATATATTTTTAGTTCCACATGATTATTTAACTTTTGATATGATACGAAGTAAATATTATTTCCCGGGAGTGGAGAGGTAATTCCACAGATAGTCACTATGACAACACCAATCGTCTTGTCTCATTTCAGCCATGGTAACTATACAACTATAATCTTGTTTGTTTTTGTAATTTAAACTGCTAGTCTATAAAAATCAGAGTTGTTAAATCTGTCAGGTTATTGCATACAAAACAAAAAGCAGAATCTACGCTAGGGAAACGTTTATGATACAAAGGAGTACAAGAATGATAAGATAGGGTATTGTATCGCCCGAATAGTTATTGTTGGAGTTCACGTGGGAAGAAGCTGTTTGCACATCATTTTATGGGGGATTACCGTTAGGTTGAGTTGATGTGGGTGTTACATTTCACTCCTGGTGGATATGTGAACGTCCTACGTTAGCTAAATTAGTGTTAAGATTCATAAAGTAGCAAAATGTTTTCATAAGAAAAATTGCCTTCATAGAGGAAACAGATAATGGTGGTAACATGTACTCGTAGTTTTAAACAAAGGGTTAATTTACTGACAGTATATATGAGAGGGAGAATGTTTTAACTTTTATTGTGTTTCTAGGCTATTAAAATATATCTAATCCTACAGATTACTCATGAAATCAGTAAATACGAAGAATGCATGTATTTTACACACTGTATATGTATGTGTAATTGTAGTCGCTTTGGCATTACGAGAAAACTGTATTCCTTGTATGCTGTTCTGTATAAAACATTGACTTGAATATATCGAGTTTATTTATAGTTTACGAGGAAAGGGTCATGTGTACTTAGTATAATTACACAACTTCCCAAGACTTCACTACACGTAATATTTCGTATTCCTTAGGGCGCTCGACTGTCTCGCAATCTGCGGGTTGCGGTTTCGAATCTCCTTCACACCAAAAATGCTCGCCCTTTCAGCCATGGAAGCGTTATAATGGGACGGTCATTCCCACTGTTGGTTGGTAAAAGTGTAGTCCAAGAGTTGGCGGTGGGCGGTGTTTACTAGCTGCATTCTCTCTCTAGCCTTACTCTGCTAAATTAGGGACAGCTAGCACAGATAGCACTTGTGTAGCTTTCTGCGAAATTTCAAGCAAATAAACCCGATCTCTCTTAAACGATACATTAATAAGGTCGCCGAACCTGCAATGTTCGTTTCAGTATTTGGAATACATTAGTTATTCTTCGTAACTCTCCAGATGTTCAAGTCTGGCCTCATTTGGTTAGGTTTTATGTGGTCACGTGGCCTGACACACTAACTTTATTTTAGGGCAGTTAAAGTGAAATAACGCCACAGGACGTAGATAATTAAATCGATTAGTGTTGAAAAGCGTAGAAATGCAATAAAAATGAAGAGATGGCAACAGGATACTATATCTGAAAATATATTTTTTGCCAAAACTCTACCTGTGTAGTAACTGCATCCACGCGCGTGCTAGGTGAGAAACGAATATTGAAGAAAGATTAACTGTATTAGTAAAGAAGCTTCTGAAGAAACAAAAAGAGTATATATCACTGAATAATAAAGAAAATTGTTGTAATTTTAAAGGGTCATACACAAGGAGGGCAAGTGGTCCTCCAATAACTATGTATACGGACTTGGCCAATTTATTCACATATCCCACCACCATCACCAGTGGTGCAATGGTATGTTTTCGGACTTGCAAAGCTAGAAATCGGGTTTCGATATCCATGTTGAGTAAAGCAGAGATAGCCCATTGTGTACCTTTGTACTTAATGTCAAACAAAAATAAATATGTACACATGATTCGTACGTGTTATTTGTGTGTGTGTGTGTGTGTGTGTGTCTATACATGTAATTAACGCGTCCCCTCATTAGCAGCTAAATGTTAATCCTGCGTAATGCCCTGCTGTAAAACGTCACAGTTGTTATTATAGTTTAATTTTTAAAGCTGTTTGATTTGTTTTGAATTTCGCGCAAAGCTACATAAGGGCTATCTGCGCTAGCCGCCTCTAATTTAGCAGTGTAAGACTAGAGGGAAGGCAACTAGTCACCACCACCCAACACCAAATCTTGGGCTACTCTTTTACCAACGAATAGTGAGATTGACCGTAACATTATAACGCCTCCACGGCTGAAAGGTCGAGCATGTTTGAGGTAACTGGGATTCGAACCCTCGACCCTCAAATTACAAGTCGAGTGCCTTAACCACCTGGCCATGCCGGGCCCTGACACTGTTTAATACACGATGTTTTATACTGAATTCTAGTAAACATGTTATACGACATGTCCTCCCCCACCCATATTTCAAATGTTTTTGAATCTCAGTGTAGACATCATTTCATGGTTGTAAAGAAGTTTGACACCTGATATATCGACCAAATTGTGTACCATTACAAAAGTACTCTATACGTAGTGAAACGTCTTTATACGCACGGAAAATTAACATTTACGCATACGTAACGCATGCGCATCAAGATACAATGAATGAAAACGGCGTATTTACCGTGTATTTTTTTCTTTCCTATTTTATAGTAAACACATTCCTACTTGGCTGACACTCATTTATGTGTTTTACCTGTCATGTCGGTTTGAATCTTCCTGGTGTATTTGTCATTAACATTGGAATATCGGATTTTAAACAGTTCTATGAATTTTTCCACAGGAAGTCAAACTCGCCGGCGGCATGAAAGGTCGTGGGAAATACAGAAGTAGGTCTTTGTCGGCGTCTTCAACAGACAGCTTCAGTTCTGGTGAGTTAGGATATTTATTTACTAGTTCTATCAGCTCTCATATCATAGCACAACAGTCCAGATTGGACGCTAGTGTGTTTGTGTATTTCATTACAAAAAAAAAAATTGAAGTGTTGGTAGTTTTAGTTAGGCTTAACTGAAGCTATGGAAACAATAATATAATCCTGCTCAGACACTTGGAGACATTGGTACCCTGGTGGTGAAGTGAGTAGTATACTTCTGCTTCTACACTTAACGACGTCTCTATCCTAGCGGTAAAGTGAGTAATGAACTACAGCTCCTACGCTTAACGACGTCTCAACCCTAGCGGTAAAGTGAGTAATGTACTTCAGCTTCTTCACTTAACGAAGTCTGTAATCCATCGATGACGAAAGATAGAAGTCTACTTGTGTCCTCACAACGTTTATCAGATGCTGTAACAGTGGTGTTTGGATTCTGTTTGTCTGTCGAACTGTACGTGTACTTCATGCAACAAAAAGAATGATGGCGTCATGTCCGTACTGTTCTCGTGGATAGTTCATTAAATGTTCAGCTTCCAACTCCAAGTTAACTTGTTTGGAGGGTTGTACAAGCCCGTTTCTGCTCCACTGTTGTCATAGATGCAAGCTCTTGTTCATTCAAATTTAGTTTTGAATACTTACTTGGTGGACTTTATTAACTAACCTTCTAACGACGTCGAGTTTCACCACTGGATGCATCTAGAGCAGGAAGTGCAAGTAAACGTTAGTTAGAAAGGATAAACTGTGATCATTAGTTTCGTTACTTCAGTGGTATTTAGTTTGGCTCAAAAGACTCCTCAGCCCAGTGATCAAGGAGAAACTTAATGATCACTGCAGATACGAAATACTAATTTATACAAATTATTGCAGTTTCGTGTTTCCCATAAATCTCCCCAGTTGAATCAAGACTGCTGGAATCGTTTGTTTTGTAAATTTAAGAAAATTCATACTTATAAGACCTTTAGTTAGGTAATATTTTTTTTTATTTCATATAAATATATAGTAGGCTTTAGGCACATCGTGACTCAATGAAAAAATATTGAATATAATTTTATTATCAGGTTGACATTGAAAATAATAATACTACGCTATTTGAGCAAGTGTATATGATTTTGTGACTTGTAGTTATTTACAAGAAATTCGTGAAGCATAGTAATGGGCCAAACGTGATATATACTTTAAAAAAACAAACGTTTGTTCATTGATTTAATACAGTGCTCGGTGAATATGAATTTAATGATGGCCCCTTTGTGGCTCAGAAGTAATATTTTAGGTCTTATAACGGAAAGAATCGAGCTTCAATCTCTGTGGTAAGAGATTTGTGCATCCTTGCGTTTAAACGCAGATCGGAAACCACCACCACCCCCCTATCTAGTAGCGCATAGTTGCGAATTATTGTGGCAGTATTGATTGTTGTGTGACTGTGATAATCGTACATTTTCCTGCTCGCCTCTGTGATGACCACGAAAATAATACGTTTCAATGAAATTTGTTTTAACATCAATAGAACTGTTAGTAGCTATTGGATAGAAAAAATCATTAAAATGATCACATATCCCAATTTGTGAAACCCTAAAACAATAAAGGTTTAAAATGATAGTAGTTTTCACAGTATAAAGATTAGTTTAAAAATTGTCCTGCAGTGGTACAGTGGTATGTCTGCGGAACACGGACCGCTAAAAACTGGGTTTCGATATCTGTGGTGAGCAGAGCACAGATATCCCATTGTGTAGCTTTGTGTTTAATTCTAAACCATCCCCCTCAGTAGACTCAGCCTGATGTGCCTTTGCTATAAGAAAACCACACACAATTCTAAATAACAAACACAAAAAGTTATAAAACTCCACTGATTTTTTTTTTTTTTTATCTGTACGTCAAACCGCCGTAGACACGTTTAAAATATCGAGTTAACTTTGATAATGAACTGTACCTGTTTGTTAGTAAATACATTTTCTGGAAAGGGGACATTACAAAAGTTGGACGCTCATAGTTGTGTCAAGAAATAATTTTTTAGCTTAATTTCTTGAAGCAAGTTTTTCCCCAAAAGTTTTTCATCTTCGTGTGATTTCTTGCACACACTCTTTCTCTCATTTTATTTGAAGGAGTTAGAGTAGGTTTAGTAACGATGTGTAATACATATTAAAATACTATGTGTTGTGATAATTATTTTTATTAATAAAAATATATTAAAACTCCCCACCATCATAACATACGAAATCGTTTGTGTGACCTCTAGTTTGGGAAACGACCTCGTAAAGGGAAGATTTTCCACACTTGGAAACTCGCGGTTAAGTACCGAATTTTACGCCTTGTGAGAGATTAACTCTAACGTGGAAGACGCACCCTAATTTTGGAAAGACATTTCTAGTAAAAAGATATTTTGGCTCCGCAAGCAACACCTTGATGCAGCCTTGACGTTTTTTCAACCTACTGAGTAAATGCAATCAAATACCATGAAATTCTTCACAGTATATCGACAATAGTTAAATTGAATGTTTCATGCTATAGAAAATACTTGTAATTGGTAAGTAATGAGATTACGATCTGTATGAGAGGCCGTTTTCAGTGGACCCTAAGCTAACCTCTTGCTTTAACCCATCACTTGTATCTTGGAAAACGCATGGGGATTTTTCAAGGTATTTTTAAAGAAAAAAGTGTCTTTCAAGGCGTAAAATACGGTAAATGAGTATGCGCAGTGTTACACGAGGACTTATTTGCGCGTAATCGTTCCGAATCGCAAATTGATACATTTAGAAGGAAAGTATCTTGTTAGTAGCACCAACCGTCGAACTCTTGGGCTACTCTTTTTACCAATCTTATTGAATTCTCACTGTTATGACTCAAAAGTTATCACTTAGGAAATCAAAAGTATGGAGCGCCTTTTTATGGAAGTCAGTCGCAGAATTCTTAATACAAACAACCATTAAACTTTAATGTGTGTGTTGTAGTTCGTGATTTATTGTTTTGTTTGGAAACACTTTAAAACTTAGAAGATGGGATTTAATGGAACGAAATACTGGCAAGGTATACAGCACTATAGCACCAACATTCAGATTTTGATTCCTGCGACGGACGCAGTTCAGAAAGAAAATTATTTTGCCGCGGACTAAAATAAACAACTATGAAATTAGCATGTTGTGCCTTTAAGCTTGCAAAGTAAATTTAGAATTTAGTATATGCATATTCTTTTAAGTAGTCAGTTGTACATTGTTTGATTTGTTTTATATTGCTACACTTATTGTTTTGCTGATAAATGGCGGTTTTTATGTTTATGAAAGACTTTAATACAAAACGATAAATTTCAAAGTTGTAGATTTTACATTTAAGAGTACGAGAGCTGCCACCTGGAGGTTCAGTGGTAAACCTAAGGGCTTATAACTCTTAGAAATCAGTTTCTATACCCATGGTAAACAAAACACGGAATTGTAGGCCCGGCATGGCCAAGCATGTGAAGGCGTGCGACTCGTAATCTGAGGGTCGCGGGTTCGCATCCCTGTCGCGCCAAACATGCTCGCCCTTTCAGCCGTGGGGGCGTTATAATGTGACGATCAATCCCACTATTCGTTGGTAAAAGAGTTGCCCAAGAGTTGGCGGGGTGGTGATGACTAGCTGCCTTCCCTCTAGTCTTACACTGTTAAATTAGGGACGGCGAGCACAGATAACCCTTGAGTAGCTTTGTGTGAAATTAAAAAACAAACAAACAAACACAGAATTGTATTGTTCTGACTCCTAACAGTCTACAGCGCCATCTTGTGAATTATTCACGAAACACTTAACTGTTACAATTATTGATACTAGATGGCAGCACGATCAATTTTTTAAAACCAAAATCATCATTAAATAGACTACTAATTTAGACAAAAAAGAAATACTTCGAAATTGGTAAAAATGTATTTTAAAAACAGGAATTAGGTACGGCAAACTACTTTACAGCGATATATATATAAGAAACACGAATGATTTATTTCAAGTGAGCTTTTGAGAGAGGGTTAGAAACTGGAAGCAAAAAAAAGTGGAAGAAATTGTAATAGTAGAAAGCAGTTTTCAGATTGATGGAAGACACACGAAGTATATAAACATCCGGAATAATAAACACAATTTGACATGAATAGTCGATAAAAGTAAATAAGTGATTCATACGGAAAAGTGAAATGTAAAAGCATACTGAAGTAATTACGCAGTTAAAAATGTGTTCAACGGCCTTTATTCTTTAGTATATGATCTGTGTAAATCATGAGAGAAACTGTGATCTCCCCATACATCACATTGCAGGATTCAAAAGTTATTTTATGTTTCTTTAAAATAAAGCTAATAAGAGGAATGAGAAGATTAACTAACATTTTTATTGCTAGTTTTCGGGTATTTTTCTAGTTTCATAACTAGTGTACGTATACAATCAGTAAAAGTAGGTATGACACTCTGTGATGAATACGGAAGTTTGCCTGAAACGGATGAAGACAGAGGATTCATCTCTGACCACCCAAGTACCATGTCTCTTACAGATCATTATTTTCCAACACAAAACTAGTATACAAATATATGTGATAAAACAGCCTACCAAAACAAAACATTTGTGCCTTCTCTTTATATATAGCTTACTTTTCTTGATAGGTGTTTTAGCATAGATACAATAACATTATCTGTGAGAAAAGTGCTATATATCTTTGCAAGTTATCTGCCTCTTTGTGTTAGATATAAAATGAGTTTCAGCAAGCATATATAAACACATATTAGAATATTCAACAAGAGGCAAGTGTGGCTGTTCCTGATTATATTAGTAGCTTGTGAAGAGGGGTTTCTGTTTGCTTGAATAAAAAGTAATTATTATTTGGCTTGCCTTATAGGTTGGGTGATATCTCACAGGCAAGAGGAGTAATAATAATGCCCTCCCCCCTTCGAGATGCCTTATAGGTTGGGTGATATCTCACAGGCAAGAGGAGTAATAATAATGCCCCCCCTCGAGATGCCTTATAGGTTGGGTGATATCTCACAGACAAGAGGAATAATAATAATGCCCCCCTCGAGATGCCTTATAGGTTGGGTGATATCTCACAGACAAGAGGAATAATAATAATGCCCCCCCTCGAGATGCCTTATAGGTTGGGTGATATCTCACAGGCAAGAGGAGTAATAATAATGCCCCCCTCAAGATCAACACTTTGTGGGGACTAATACCTACTAGTAAGTGCTATACATTACTTGTCTGCATTTCACCACATGCATTTTAAACTTTTGCACCATCTGAATGAGATACTTTAATACCACATTTTTCTGGGGGGGGGTATCCACCCTGATTCCCATAAAGTACCAAATTTGAGGGCTCACATGCACTTTAGTCCTCGGGGTGCTTTTGCCTCCTCCACCTATTTACTTGTCAGTCAGATTGGCTTAGCTTTAATTTATAACTTGCTGAACACTAGTGACCCTGTAAAACAAAACAAAAAGTGTTATAGAGATAAATTTTCCTAATTTTGAGGATTTTTACTGGAATACATTAAAAATATGGGAGGTTTGTCCTCCTGGTTTGATTACCATGCTACTGAGAGACCATATTATGCAGTTTCAATATCCTGGGGTTTCCTTCAAATAAGAGACAAAAACATTCAATAGAAATTTTATGAGCTTGAAATAATGGTTGGTTTACCAAACTTCTTGAATTCTTCATGTCTGACTGGTTGACAAGAGTACAATGACGATGTGGTTTCAATGATGAAACCCATTAGTGACATACATCAGCTTTTCCCTGTTTTCTAATTTTCTTTGTACATGTTTTGCTTTTACTTCTCCACATCTTTCTCAGTTTTTCCCCATATTGCATTTTCTGTGACCCATCATCAAACATGCACACCCATTCAGTCAATGTTAAATTTGCACCCTTAATTTTATAGGTTTGATATACAACTGTTTAAAGTATCTCTGTGCTGGTTGAGTTGCTAAATTATGCAGATAATGTGAAAAAAAAGTATATTCACTGCTCCTATACTTCTCTAGCTCATAGTTTGTATATGGGGTCTTGTGAATATCCATTCCTTTCGCTGTAGTTTTGAATACTACCATAGCATACTATCTGTCGGTGTTTTTTCGTGTCTCTTTGGGTAAATTGGTTTTGGGGTTTTAAAAAAAAAGTAAACATAACATAGGTAGCTCATTGTGTAGATTTGCTCTTAACAACAAATAAACATAATAGCACTATTTTGATACTTGAATAATTGGAACAATAGGAAACCCTAACATCAATTAGTTGATTATTTTCCTACCAGTAGATATAACCATAATTTTACTAATGGTTTATTTTATGTTTCATTAATTTATGTAATTGCTGCCCTTAGGTAATTGATTATTTCAATTAAATTACCACAGCTCCACAGTGTGGACCATATAGAGTTGAACATGGTGAATCTGACAGCGGATGACATTACTGAATCCAATGATCAGAATATCCCCTAATGGTTCCTTAACCATCTCAACTGCCATCTTTCATTTAGTCACTTGGAAAAGTTGGATACCCTTGACTTTTTTTTTAATGAATATTTCATAATCTTGAAGTATTTTTTGCAACCAATTTTCAAGGATGGCCCATGTTGTTAGCTATAGGATCTACTTCATACAATCTGTGTTTACAGCTAAGTTATATCCAGTCTTTTTTGCCATGAAGTGCATCCATTGTCTTTTTCTTGTAGCTAGTAAGAGGTCTTAAATTACTTATTGTCTGTTTTCTTGGATATTCAGAAACAACTGTTTGTTTGTTTTTCTCTCTCTTTCTCTCTATTACCTTTATCAATCTATTTTTTCTATTTCCTGGCCTTGAAAATGAAATTCATTTGCATATACTGTGGAAAACTTTTGTTCAAATTCTGGATATAGTGATGCAGTGTGAAAATTTTCTTGAATATGGTAAGCAGTGTTTCTAATTCTGGCTCTGTTGTGCTCCATAGATCGGCACCATGCCAGAAATAGCATCCATATGTCATTGTTGTGTTTATTTTGAAATAAAAATACCATTGAAAGACAATGAGGAAATGAACATGTGTAATTATAAAGGATGTATTTCAAAGTAATAGTTTTTATCTGAAATAGTAGCATTTTCATGAATTACCCAAACCAGTTAAAACTGGCCCACATTACCATGCAACCTTATGGTTATGACAATACAGTTACCCAAACATTCTCTGTATCACCTTAAAGCACACTCTTGTCAGAAGCAAGCAACAGATAACTAACAGTACAGTTACCCAAACATTCTCTGTATCACCTTAAAGCACACTCTTGTCAGAAGCAAGCAACAGATAACTAACAGTACAGTTACCCAAACATTCTCTGTATCACCTTAAAGCACACTCTTGTCAGAAGCAAGCAACAGATAACTAACAGTACAGTTACCCAAACATTCTCTGTATCACCTTAAAGCACACTCTTGTCAGAAGCAAGCAACAGATAACTAACAGTACAGTTACCCAAACATTCTCTGTATCACCTTAAAACACACTCTTGTCAGAAGCAAGCAACAGATAACTAACAGTACAGTTACCCGAACATTCTCTGTATCACCTTAAAACACACTCTTGTCAGAAGCAAGCAACAGATAACTAACAGTACAGTTACCCAAACATTCTCTGTATCACCTTAAAACACACTCTTGTCAGAAGCAAGCAACAGATAACTAACAGTACAGTTACCCAACATTCTCTGTATCACCTTAAAACACACTCTTGTCAGAAGCAAGCAACAGATAACTAACAGTACAGTTACCCAAACATTCTCTGTATCACCTTAAAACACACTCTTGTCAGAAGCAAGCAACAGATAACTAACAGTACAGTTACCCAACATTCTCTGTATCACCTTAAAACACACTCTTGTCAGAAGCAAGCAACAGATAACTAACAGTACAGTTACCCAAACATTCTCTGTATCACCTTAAAACACACTCTTGTCAGAAGCAAGCAACAGATAACTAACAGTACAGTTACCCAAACATTCTCTGTATCACCTTAAAACACACTCTTGTCAGAAGCAAGCAACAGATAACTAACAGTACAGTTACCCGAACATTCTCTGTATCACCTTAAAACACACTCTTGTCAGAAGCAAGCAAGAGATAACTAACAGTACAGTTACCCAAACATTCTCTGTATCACCTTAAAACACACTCTTGTCAGAAGCAAGCAACAGATAACTAACAGTACAGTTACCCAAACATTCTCTGTATCACCTTAAAACACACTCTTGTCAGAAGCAAGCAACAGATAACTAACAGTACAGTTACCCGAACATTCTCTGTATCACCTTAAAACACACTCTTGTCAGAAGCAAGCAACAGATAACTAACAGTACAGTTACCCAAACATTCTCTGTATCACCTTAAAACACACTCTTGTCAGAAGCAAGCAACAGATAACTAACAGTACAGTTACCCAAACATTCTCTGTATCACCTTAAAACACACTCTTGTCAGAAGCAAGCAACAGATAACTAACAGTACAGTTACCCGAACATTCTCTGTATCACCTTAAAACACACTCTTGTCAGAAGCAAGCAACAGATAACTAACAGTACAGTTACCCAAACATTCTCTGTATCACCTTAAAACACACTCTTGTCAGAAGCAAGCAACAGATAACTAACAGTACAGTTACCCAAACATTCTCTGTATCACCTTAAAACACACTCTTGTCAGAAGCAAGCAACAGATAACTAACAGTACAGTTACCCGAACATTCTCTGTATCACCTTAAAACACACTCTTGTCAGAAGCAAGCAACAGATAACTAACAGTACAGTTACCCAAACATTCTCTGTATCACCTTAAAACACACTCTTGTCAGAAGCAAGCAACAGATAACTAACAGTACAGTTACCCAAACATTCTCTGTATCACCTTAAAACACACTCTTGTCAGAAGCAAGCAACAGATAACTAACAGTACAGTTACCCAACATTCTCTGTATCACCTTAAAACACACTCTTGTCAGAAGCAAGCAACAGATAACTAACAGTACAGTTACCCAAACATTCTCTGTATCACCTTAAAACACACTCTTGTCAGAAGCAAGCAACAGATAACTAACAGTACAGTTACCCAACATTCTCTGTATCACCTTAAAACACACTCTTGTCAGAAGCAAGCAACAGATAACTAACAGTACAGTTACCCAAACATTCTCTGTATCACCTTAAAACACACTCTTGTCAGAAGCAAGCAACAGATAACTAACAGTACAGTTACCCAAACATTCTCTGTATCACCTTAAAACACACTCTTGTCAGAAGCAAGCAACAGATAACTAACAGTACAGTTACCCAAACATTCTCTGTATCACCTTAAAACACACTCTTGTCAGAAGCAAGCAAGAGATAACTAACAGTACAGTTACCCAAACATTCTCTGTATCACCTTAAAACACACTCTTGTCAGAAGCAAGCAACAGATAACTAACAGTACAGTTACCCAAACATTCTCTGTATCACCTTAAAACACACTCTTGTCAGAAGCAAGCAACAGATAACTAACAGTACAGTTACCCAACATTCTCTGTATCACCTTAAAACACACTCTTGTCAGAAGCAAGCAACAGATAACTAACAGTACAGTTACCCAAACATTCTCTGTATCACCTTAAAACACACTCTTGTCAGAAGCAAGCAACAGATAACTAACAGTACAGTTACCCAAACATTCTCTGTATCACCTTAAAACACACTCTTGTCAGAAGCAAGCAACAGATAACTAACAGTACAGTTACCCTAACATTCTCTGTATCACCTTAAAACACACTCTTGTCAGAAGCAAGCAACAGATAACTAACAGTACAGTTACCCAAACATTCTCTGTATCACCTTAAAACACACTCTTGTCAGAAGCAAGCAACAGATAACTAACAGTACAGTTACCCAAACATTCTCTGTATCACCTTAAAACACACTCTTGTCAGAAGCAAGCAACAGATAACTAACAGTACAGTTACCCGAACATTCTCTGTATCACCTTAAAACACACTCTTGTCAGAAGCAAGCAACAGATAACTAACAGTACAGTTACCCAAACATTCTCTGTATCACCTTAAAACACACTCTTGTCAGAAGCAAGCAACAGATAACTAACAGTACAGTTACCCAAACATTCTCTGTATCACCTTAAAACACACTCTTGTCAGAAGCAAGCAACAGATAACTAACAGTACAGTTACCCGAACATTCTCTGTATCACCTTAAAACACACTCTTGTCAGAAGCAAGCAAGAGATAACTAACAGTACAGTTACCCAAACATTCTCTGTATCACCTTAAAACACACTCTTGTCAGAAGCAAGCAACAGATAACTAACAGTACAGTTACCCAAACATTCTCTGTATCACCTTAAAACACACTCTTGTCAGAAGCAAGCAACAGATAACTAACAGTACAGTTACCCAAACATTCTCTGTATCACCTTAAAACACACTCTTGTCAGAAGCAAGCAACAGATAACTAACAGTACAGTTACCCAAACATTCTCTGTATCACCTTAAAACACACTCTTGTCAGAAGCAAGCAACAGATAACTAACAGTACAGTTACCCAAACATTCTCTGTATCACCTTAAAACACACTCTTGTCAGAAGCAAGCAACAGATAACTAACAGTACAGTTACCCAAACATTCTCTGTATCACCTTAAAACACACTCTTGTCAGAAGCAAGCAACAGATAACTAACAGTACAGTTACCCAAACATTCTCTGTATCACCTTAAAACACACTCTTGTCAGAAGCAAGCAACAGATAACTAACAGTACAGTTACCCAAACATTCTCTGTATCACCTTAAAACACACTCTTGTCAGAAGCAAGCAACAGATAACTAACAGTACAGTTACCCGAACATTCTCTGTATCACCTTAAAACACACTCTTGTCAGAAGCAAGCAACAGATAACTAACAGTACAGTTACCCAAACATTCTCTGTATCACCTTAAAACACACTCTTGTCAGAAGCAAGCAACAGATAACTAACAGTACAGTTACCCAAACATTCTCTGTATCACCTTAAAACACACTCTTGTCAGAAGCAAGCAACAGATAACTAACAGTACAGTTACCCGAACATTCTCTGTATCACCTTAAAACACACTCTTGTCAGAAGCAAGCAACAGATAACTAACAGTACAGTTACCCAAACATTCTCTGTATCACCTTAAAACACACTCTTGTCAGAAGCAAGCAACAGATAACTAACAGTACAGTTACCCAAACATTCTCTGTATCACCTTAAAACACACTCTTGTCAGAAGCAAGCAACAGATAACTAACAGTACAGTTACCCGAACATTCTCTGTATCACCTTAAAACACACTCTTGTCAGAAGCAAGCAACAGATAACTAACAGTACAGTTACCCAAACATTCTCTGTATCACCTTAAAACACACTCTTGTCAGAAGCAAGCAACAGATAACTAACAGTACAGTTACCCAAACATTCTCTGTATCACCTTAAAACACACTCTTGTCAGAAGCAAGCAACAGATAACTAACAGTACAGTTACCCAAACATTCTCTGTATCATCTTAAAGCACACTCTTGTCAGAAGCAAGCAACTGATAACTAACAGTACAGTTACCCAAACATTCTCTGTATCAACTTAAAACACACTCTTGTCAGAAGCAAGTAACAGAAAACTAAATTCATTGATTAATATGGACCAGAAGATGTAACTATCTGAAACACCATCACTTCAATTTTCATTCAAACCATTTCAGTAAAGTTCTACTCAGGATTCCTTATCATACAAAGTATGATAAATCCTTACAACAGTGCATTGCAGGATTTGCAAGTAAATTGATTTAGAGCACACTAATTTCAGTGACCTATCCAAGGTGAAGGTGGTTAAAGCGCTCGACTCGTTATCTGAGGGTCGTGGGTTCGAATCCCCGTCACACCAAACATCCTCGCCCTTTCAACCGTCGGGTCGTTAAAATGTTACGATTAATCCCACTATGCGTTGGTAAAAGAATAGTTCAAGAGTTGGGGGTGGGTGATGGTGACTAGTTACCTTCCCTCTAGTCTGGTAAATTAGGGACGGCTAACACGTAAATCCTTCGTGTAGCTTCGTGCAAAATTCAAAATAGACAAAGAAAATGTTCGTGTGAATGAATTGTAAAATAATTGTTATGAAAGGAATAAATTGTATATACTAAAATATTTAGAATGCATAAGAAAGATATTTTGAAAAATAATAGTAAAATGCTCAGACATAAAACAAAGTTTTAGATATGGTGTGAAAGAAACACTGAAGTCCAGGGAAAGGGCATTGATCACAGTTAATAATTACACAATGAAAGGAGGGAGTCCCAAAGCCAACACGAGACACGTGCTGTGAAGTAGACTTGACAGCCATCAAGTTAAATTGTAAATACTTGAAATGCATTCGTTGAAAGTATTTGCAGTTTCCATAGAAACATTGTAGTATATTGTAAGCACACTGAAATGTATGTGAATGATGGTCGTTGACCTTTCGGTGAAATCCAAGACAACCACATGGCAACAGTCGATGTTTTCTACACATATATACACACCCATAGATATACATGTTAATATTCGATTTTTATCACAAATTTTGTCGAAACGTTAGCAATCCTTATTTTTGCGGGGTTAATCGTTTTATTACTAATGTTAATAATATTTCTCTTAACCATAAGAGATGCTGATACAATAATGTATTTGGAATTTAAAAAAATAATTGTTTTATAGTATTAGGAAGTCTTATCGTTCTGAATAACTATATCAAATTGTTAAATGTTCATGTAAATAGTTTTGTGTGGATATAAGTATTGTTTACTTCACACTGTTAAATGTTTCCTGTGTATGTGGCCTTGTGTGAATACAAATATTGTTCACTGCACATTGTTAACAAATGTAAGCGGTCTTTTGTGAATATAAGTATTGTTTAATACGTACTGTGGGCGATGATTAAAACTATCACTAAGTAGAAATATTTCATTATATAAGTTTTCAGGGGATTTTTCATTTTGTTTAAAAATAAAATTAATAAGTTTGCTTATCAAATACCAGTTTAGTAAGTTTATGAAAACTGTCGGTTTTTGTAACGGATTAACAACAATAAATAGCCTGTAAATAATTTTGAAAACTCTTAAATTGTGGATAATATTCGATATGACGTTTCAGAAGACATGCGATTTTTAAAAGTTTATCAACTACATGTCTCTGAACTACTTTACAACCACTGTATTTGTGAAAACATTAAAAATAAATTTAAGGCTAATTTCACAGTTTATTTATTCAACGAAAAGGCTTAATAAATACATGGCGGTGATAACATAAAAACTTGTTTTTGTCCTAGCTATTCTCCTCCGCGTAAAAAATCACTCCTCCAACTTCCGTTAAAGAATTGTGTATTGTTTATTTATTTGAATTAAAACGATAAAATCCTGGTGTCTTGATAACCTGCCATGGATGCAGCAGTCCAGTGTGGCTTTGCTTAAAACAAATGAATGCTTACTTAATTGAAGGCTCTTAGTAACAGTAATCTATTAGTTTACATCACGAGATCGGTGGTGCTACGAAAGAGATAAAATGCCGCAGGTCTTCTTGTTTCGTATTTATTTACATACAAACAAATATATGTAGATTAATATTAACATCAAAAGAAAAGATAGCGTCGAAACAGAATGTATTCATCTTTTGATGTTTTAAACAACTATACAGGTAATGAGAGAAAAAACGAACCCAGTACAGAGTGGAAACCACCCAGTGGTTAGATATAGTGTGTATTAGTTTATATTTATATTCTATTTACAAGTCTTGCGTATATAAAAGAAAAGAAAAAAATATTTTCCATATGAAACTGATTTGCTGACAAGTTTTTTCTGATAGTACCCACGAATAACACTATGTTCGTTCCAGTAATTTAAGTTAAATTCTTGTATGTGAGTGTTCGACTGGGTTTTCGGAGTTGGTGTGGAAACTGAATATAGTCCAATCGTGGTAGGCATTTAGAGTTAATAACCCAGGGATGGTCAGAAAAGTAACGTTATTTCTCTTCGCTTCGAGGACACAGAATAAAACGATCAAAATATTTATGTATTACAAAGAAAAATACAGAAAACTGAGCACGGGCTTACGTGTGGCCAGTGACAGTTCCCACCCAAGTTATGTGAGGTGGATTATCTCAACACTAGAATCCGGAACTAACTTGTAAAGGTCTTATTTCTGGCAAACTTGGAAGAAACTGATGCACAGATGACACCCGCTTTCCAAACATCAGGCTTGTCTTTGTTTAAGGGACCTTTTCACCTCATCACCTATTCTCTTATTGCATTGGTCAATTGTCGTATTTAGTTGACGCCAGACTTCGACCATCAAAGGATATTCCATTTCTAAATAGTTTTAATCCAGATCCCAAACACAATGAAATACCCTTGCGGACAGAATGTTATCTAACAAAAGAACAAATGACTGAAGTAGCTAGAACAAGATAATATTGAACATATTGGACCACATGTTTCCGCCATGACAGTGAATAAATTAAATAATTGATAATAAAAGTATATATACCATTGTAGATGATAGAGGAACGTGATATTTCTACATAATATACACGTAGATATTATACGCATAGCTAAAACCACGATTCACCATTTGCACCTTACAAACCGAATGACAGATCTAAAATTAAGTCTCCAACTGTCCATACTGGGGAGGATGAATGATACTTATTTCATGCAGCTGACGTTACAATCCCATGATAATAATTTCATACCCATATGCACAAAACAAATCATAACTGGTCTAGGTTAAACGAATTAAAGATGAATATTACTTCCAAATTAAAAATAACCTTAAGTAACTGAAAACTGCTACTAGAACCGGTATTTGTGTATCGATTTCGTATTTTACTTAAGTTGTGTATATTTTCTCTGGTGTACACCTGTTTAGTTACCCAACTATTTTAGATATCTAACATTTGTGTTTAAGAGCCTGTAGTCAGGGCACTTGACTCGCAATGTGCGAAACCCAGGTTTGAATCCGATCATCGAAGATACTCGTCCTTTCAGCTGTAGAGGCATTATATGTGACGGTCAACTTCACTTTTAGTTGGTAAAAGAGTAGTCCAGGAGTTGGCGGTGAGTGGTAATGACTAGCTGCCTTGCCCCTAATTTTTTCAGTGTTAAATTAGGGTTAGGTCGCGCTGATATCTCTCGCGTAGTTTTGCGCGAAATTCGAACAAACACTTTGAAACCGTATCCATAAATCCTATGAAGAAAAAAAAATTAAGTTTACGAAATAGTACATCTCAGATCGGTTAACCTGAAGATGACCTAGGAAGGTCGAAACGTTTTTCTCTGCTTATCAATAAAAGTGTTGATACCCATACCAGCTGTTCTGAGATATATTTTTAAGTCAAGTGGGTATTTCATCATCAAGCTTTACGAAATATTGTTCACGTAGAGGTTTCTCAACCTCAAATAACCAGCTAGTGTTATGAGTGAACGCACTGTTAGAACTGTTAATAATTGGAACATGGAAAAACATAATGATATGAAAACCTGTGAACCAAAAGAATATGCGGTAACCGTGTCATGACAGCTGAAGAGAGATTGGACTTTGCATTTGGTAAATTATTTCTTATAGATAGCATAACAAATAATGCTGTGAACAAAATGTCTCAAATACTGTTTCACAATTAATGTATTTTATCTCTAGCACTAACAGGTTTTGTTTTTGCCGCTGTTTGAAATTTTGCAGTAGTTTGAAAGGGTACGATTCGTAGATTCACCAAGTGAACCGACACTTCTTTGCCTGTCAGTGTTAACTGTGTTTTGAGTTGTTGATACGTCATTAGATAACGATTCAGGTCAATATGCAGCACGGACGCGACACACAAATGTAAGTGAAACTGCTGCTATGTGAATTGACAGGGGTGGTCGACTCATAATAAGAGGGTGTGTATGGGTGGCAGAGTAGCGTGGCCTACAAGTTATTTCATATTTTGTTCTTGTTATAATTTTTGCTTTTTTTGTTTTTAGTTTAACAAGTCGCATAACCTATATAGCGCTTAAGACCAGAACATTTCATCTAATCATTGTCACAAACCAATTCTTGGAGTATTTCAATAATTTTCAGAGAACAAGTTCCATCATTGCTCTTAATGTCTTACTCGACTTTGGTTCCCCGGTAGCTCAATGGTAACACTTACATTCGGGGTTCGATCCCCGTGGGTGGTACAGTACTGATAAACAACAACCAAATATTCAGATCGTAACTCTTCAATTCCTTACCAGGATCTAAATCCTCGGTGGCTCAGTGGAAACTCTCAGGCCTTCTCCATCGTTTATATTAAAATGATATGGAGCTAAATAAGCATCTTTAATATTAAGTTTTTTCAACTGTTGTCATGATTAGTAGCCTACACAATCACCTAAATCGTACGGTGTATATTTACACCGTAATACAATATTACACATTTTGTAATCTATATTACAAAAAATACTGTAACTGTATTTTCAGTTTTTTTCAGGTCAAATGAAGACCTTGATTTTGAGGTATTTTTTTACCTCAGAAAAAACTGAGGTAACTTTATCTGAAATCTTCCTTTCCTTTTTAAGTTAAATATTAACTTAATTAATATTTAGTTTCTCTGGTAACTAATTAATACTTAAACATCAGTGAACGTATAGGCTACTAATCATGACAAGTGTATTATTCTGTATAGAGATGAAGCAAAATAGTTAGTATGTCGGACTGTAGCCGCCAAAAAAAAAAAAAGCTCTATACCCTGGGATTATCAGTGCATTATAAGAGTGACGGTCAAATCGGAGTATTCGGTTTGACAAAGGTAGCGGAAAAGTTGTCGGTGGATGACGTTTATTAGCTCTGCTCTAAATTCATCATTATTCGAGTTTGTAACCGGTTTTGCAGTATTAAATATACTAGACCTTACAATGTATAGACGAGAATATTGTTAGATAGCATAAAAAAACAACCCATATTTCTAGTATTAACTGTGTGTATGTATATATATATCACATTTTGAATTCTGACCTATTGCTCCAGATCCCTTGCGTTTTATTGTGATCAAATAAGGGTTAAACATTTCGTGAATTCCACATATAAAGAAATAAAATACATTTATAAATAGCATAATAACAACGAGGAACGTGATTATCATAATATTTAGTCTATTTTTGTGCCAGTAATTTTCATTTATCGGACTTATTTTCTTCGACCTGATCTTGGAAAGTGATTATCATTTTGTTTTTTCATCACTAGAGCGCCGCTGGTTTCTTTAACCTAACGGGAGCATGCCTCAAGCAGCTACACCCCGAAAGCTCATAAATCATCCAAATCACTGACAATTTTCATCAATAATTGACCCCGTTTTCTTTCACTTTCATTTTTTCCACCCGAATGACGTGTCGGTTTGTGAAGTAGACCAGGAGTTAAAATTAAGGCTTTGCTTCCTATTTCTAAAGGAAGAGATATTTAAGTGCTGTAAAAAGTTTTTACTAACAAAATACTGTGTCCGTTTTCAAATATTAATACATTCACACCGGTTGTCAAAACTTGTTTTCTTTAACACTCTTACGAAAAGTGGGGCCCAATAGGCCCCAGAGCAACTTGAAAGGTTATTAATATCAGGCTAATAATTTTGTATTTAAATGAAATTGCCATTTAAATCCATTAATGAATGGATTAACGAGATTCCCACTGTCCCTATCTACTATCTAGCGAAACCACAGCCAGGGGAACGGGCTTGGAGAAATCAGGACTAGGAACGTCTTTTCGTAGGAGTGTTAAGATCTAAATAAGTTTGAAAAAACTGAGGTAACTCTATCTGAAATCTTCCTTTCCTTTTAAGTTTTTTACTAAAACCTTCATGGAAAAAGGCGAGAGAATAAACAAAGGAAATTAATCCTGTTTCAAAAGAGATTGATAATTGGTCGATTACTATGTTCTACGACTCGTAATCCGAGGGTCGCGGGTTCGAATCCCCGTCACACCAAACATGCTGGCTCTTTCAGTAGTGGGGGCGTTATAATGTGACGTTCAATCTCACTATTCGTTGATTAAAGAGTAGCTCAAGAGTTGGCGGTGGGTAGTGACGACTAACTACCTTCCCTCTTGTCTTATACTGCTAAATTAAGGACGACTAGCGCAGATGGCCCTCGAGTAGCTTTGCGCGAAATTCAAAACAAACTATGTTCTACATTTTGGAAACACTATTCTCACAGTAACTTAAATAATAATATCGTGACGTGTTTATCTGGTGACCCGATGACCCGAAGTAATTATTATGAATAACAAAATAGGAAAACGTTTTTCTAGGTTTTAAGTTCATACTTTTTGGTGCATATTATAATGATTTCTGAAATACGTAAGAACTTTTAGTTACGTAAAATGTATGATCAATTGAACACAGTTAATATGTTTTTACGTTTTTTCTCTTAACGATGGTTTTTCTCTTTATACAACTTTCCGTAACGATGGTTTCTGTAAAATTATTAACAGATAGGCAACTTTTATACAACTTTCCGTACTTGATACCAAAATTATTAACAGATATGTGTTACCAGAATACAACTTTCCGTACTTGATACTAGAAACTTGAGTCAAAACTGGTCTGTAAAATTATTAACAGATAGGCAACTTTTATACAACCTACTCAAAGAAAGCTGTACTGTTATGTCCCAACCGGTTACCTAGTAGTTGATACTATGGTAGTTGTCGTAGCATAAGGCTGTTATTATTGAACAAGAAACCTACATATCAAACCAACATTGTTATGTCCGCAGGGGTTTGAAGATACAATTATTAGGCCTTATTTTTCAATCGTATTCTAGCGCTAAAGTTCTTCATTTGAGAGAGTGAGATGAGAAGGTGGGGTTAGAAAAGTGATGTTTTCTGTATTCCGTGTTTCAACATTAAAAAAAAAAAAAGTTAAAGTGACTACCAGTTTTATTCTTGTCTTCCTTAGCCTGTGGAATGGTTTGATATATAATAACACATGTATTGTACACGAACTTGTATAATGTTTTTAACCCTTTTTCATTGTAGCCGCAGTAGAGTGGTCCATAGAATAGGCTCCGAGTTTGTTTTTTTGTTTTGTTTTAGTACAGTTTTTGTAGTTCATAGTTCCATCATCTCTTGACCGATGACCGCGTTGGACTCAAAAGGTCAAACCCTTTCGATTGATGTATTTGACAATGTCCTGGATTTCGTAGACTAATTCTCTCTAATCCTACCTAAAAGAATTTCAATTTGAGGGTAGGCTGGTAGAGATCCTAATGAGTAATAAAATCGATATAGACATAGGCACAGAAATACAGCTAATAAAAAGGTAAAAAATCAAAGACATCGTAGATTAATTTACTGTACTCCTACCTAAAAAAAAAGTTTTGCGGCTATTTAGGATTCCCTCTTGCTTTGTAATAAAACGACTAATGCTTTGTTATATTATTGCATGTATTTAGAACTATTCCAAATCCGTTAAGTTGGCAAGACCTTATGAGATATTATTGGAATTACGACCGAAAGTATCGCTTACAATGAGAGTGCCGAACAAACGAATCTATGCATTATAATCATAATTAAATTTTCTTTTATAACATTGCATTCTACTAGTTAGGATGGTTTATTAAATTGTACATTAACAAAATGTATCTAATACTATTCCGGAATTAAAATATTGAAATTACAGTATAAGAGTATGTTGAAGTAACTCACTGTTTAAAAATAATTCAGATTTAGTCATTTTGGTTTTTACCTTGAATTTTTCACATAAACGAACACAACAGATAATCACGCGTGTTTCAGTAGTTATTTACAGGTTAGACACGTGGTTAGAGTTCATCAAAATTTAAATTCATTGTAAGCGATAAGAGACTTGTGACCCATCTTTATTTTACTTTCCACTATAGTTGGGTTTGACCCGGCATGGCCAGGTAGTTAAGGCACTCGACTCGTAATCTGAGGGTCGCGGGTTCGAATCCCCTTCACACCAAACATGCTCACTCTTTCAACCGTGAGGGCGTTATAATGTGACGGTCTATCCCACTATTCGTTGGTAAAAGAATAGTCCAAGAGTAGGCGGTGGGTGGTGATGACTACCAACCGTCCCTCTAGTCTTAAACTGCAAAATTAGGGACGGCTAACACAGATAGCCCTCGTATAGCTTTGTGCGAAATTCAAAACAAACTAAACAGATGGGTTTTCGAATGTTCGAGGTGTAACGCATTCTTATCACCTGCTTAGTGCTCCTGGATCAGGAGAATGTAATCTCGTTGTATGTTTTCGTTGAGACCAGGAATTTGTAGGTAACAGATAGGTAACTTTTATATAATCTATTCAAACAAAGCTGTTTTGAAACAGATTTTCACGCATATTCGAAAAACTGTATTAAACAACTCCATAGTCTTAGGGGTGGCATTTTACTCAGCAATATAAATTTGACCACGATTGGAAAGGGGTGGTGATGTCGAGTTAAACATACGTTTTGTAAATCATATTAAAACACACGCACGCAAATTATATCAGATTTAAGTAGCATTACACTCAACAAAAGGAACAAGTTTTTATGCAAAAAGTTGTGAGGACACTTGCCCCCCCCCCCCTCGTATACGCCCCTGTGTACCTGTTGAAGTTTTGCTAGAATTTTCGAAGCCCTATAATCATAATTAGAGCACGGCCCTTAATGTTCGAGTTTGAAACTTCAACCTGAAACAAGGGCAACGTAGGGTTTTTATCCGTTATAATAGAAATTTCTAGTAAAATAATGTGTGTCACTTCTTCGTATGAAAAAGATCGAATAACGTAGGAAGTTAAATCTTAGTCACCTGCTTAGAAGCGTGATGTGTTTACCGAATAAAGTTATTTTTGAAAGGTAACGGCGCGCATAACGTAGAAATTTTAAGAACTTGTGAGTGAAAACAAAGAATATGTAATATTATATTAACCACACTTAACCTGCCATATCTGGTGCCGACGAGGTCTTTCGCCCTAATACCATGGCTCATCACGTAATTCTCAATTACCCTTTTAGAAACGTGATATGCTTTACTTTGTTGTTTTTTTAAAGAAACGGTCGGCTCTGTCGCACTGCACAAGGAATCATTCTGTCTTCAATCGAATCGGTAAAACAAACCAATTTGAAGCCTTGTAATAGCATTATGATAACGTTGATTCGAAAGTCGAAAACTTGTGTATGAAACATATACGTTACACTCTTAAAATATCAGTTAATACTATAATGAAACTTTTGCTTATATGATACTGGAAAAACGTCTTTATTACGCGATGTGCAACCCCCAACTTCGCGAAATTTTTATCTCGCGTGCATGCAGGTTTGCAATAGGGTCACGAGTTTTTCTTTTTTCTTCCGTTTTTTATCACGGAGAACTTTGTTCTTCATTTTCAGGGTACATATAGGACGTCATGAATACATCACACGCAGATCTAATACACTGACGCTACGCTTACTGAAGTTTGAACTGTTCAAGACTCATCAATATGACTTCGTTCAGCAAATTAAAGTAAGTTAGGGTCTGTTGTCCCAAGTTGTGCAGGTGATCCTCGAATAGGCGAACTGTGCTCCACAGCATACGAACGTATTAGTCCTCCAAGTCCATGTTATATTTTAAAGTTTACCTTTGGTGGAAGGAAATCTGTAAAATAATCGCCAAAGAGTTGGTCTGCTGTATAATAACGAGTAATAAACTAGGTGCAATGCTACAATATTATTCAAACACCCAAATTAATTACGGTTTAATGTATATGGTGAGTTGAACGGGACTCGAGAACCACATAACAATGTAGTTTTTCCTATTATGTTAATATGATCTTATTAGATTTAATAAACTAGAAATTTGTTCTGATTGTTATGTTAACTTAAAAAAATTCAACGGGAATGCAAACAACGATTGGACAACTATATATGGAAACATGTTCTGTTGTTAGAGTTAACGATAGGTGAAATGTGCAGAAGACTTCACAAAATGTCAGTTTACTCACATTACTGTTAACATGATACAGAGAAAGTGTGGGAAAATCCAATAATACACGTTGTGTAACCGGCTTTGTTTTCCAGTACCTTGACTTTTGTAACAATAACGTAGAACTCATAATTTATCTTTATGGTGTAGAAACAGTATTCAAATCATTGAGGCAAGAAACATAAATACATATGGGATATTGTTGTTTTTTATGTATTATTTTTTTATTTACAACTTTAAGATTAAAGCACATATAATATTATCTAACGATATTATATTCACGGGTATAGTTTTCATAAAATAGGTATCACCTTCAGCCTTGGTCTTTGCCTCATACGGCCGGGCATTGTTGGTTACGGCATTTAACTCGCAATCTGAGGGTCGCGGGTACGCTATTAAGTTTCAATCAATCCCACTATTCGTTGGTAAAAGAGTAGCCTAAGAGTAATAAGTTATAAAATGCTTTTTCAGTTTAAAAGTTATAATGTGCAGGCTAAATTACCTGAACTAGCCAAAATTCTGGAAATAAAAATTCTGAGAGTTTTGGCTAGATTTCCGGTTATCTTACGGAAATGTAGACCTTTTTTTGTTTTAATTTCCAAAATTAATTCAATCGAATGAAGCAACAAGTTTAAAATCGGTAATTTTTCTTGCCCAACTATATTTATCACGTTTCTGAATTACGGGCCAAGAGCAAAAGAGATGTGTGGTAACAGTGATAACCGATCAATTACAAGTAATTGTTAGTAGTGTACATTTATAAAAATCTCTGCGCAGTCTGCTTCTGGTGGGTTGGAATTCCTGTCACACCGAACATGCTCGCCCTTTCAGCTGTGAGGGAGTAGGGAGTTAAGTAACGGTCAATTCCGATGGTTGTGCGCGCGAAATTGGAACAACGAAAATGAGAAAATAAACTCGGAGGAAGATGTTAAGTGCACCTGACCCTTCTGGGTATACACATATGCACCCAAACGACGAGAGAGAAAAAGACTGGCGCTTTCGGAAAGTAAACTCCCTATTATGAAGTCCATGTAAAGTCCACTTTCAGAAAGCACTTCGGTTAATGGATTTCTCTTCTGATTGATACCATGCTGCAATAATATTTTATCCTTTGTCATGTTAATAGTAATTTATGTGAATAATAATAATTAACTATTTTGTAACGGTTAAAATAATTGCTTAATAATAATACTTTGTTCAGGTTTTCATTTTGAAAAGAAAAAATTGTCTTCAAAATTTAAACAAAAACTGTTTTTATTGAGGTTTAGCGGATTTTTTACATATTGTTTTGTTCACGTACATTTCGGACAATTTAGCCAAACTTTAGCCTTGGGATTATAACGGCAAGTGACTTCATCAAACATGGTACGATGCCTACTTGAATAATTACGTTGTGTAAAAAATTGATATTAAAAGGGATTCATATACGTGTGTAATTTCCAGTTTATTTTTTCAAATGGCATTAATATTTATTTCGGTATGATTTCATCATTTTTGTCGTGTATATATGAAAATGTATGTATATAGGTGTGTGTATAAACACGTGTATTCATATACAATAAATGTATATATACCAAGAACAGTTAAAAAACAAACAAACGGGGCACAGCCTAAAGTTTTTACAATTCTTCTATAAATTATATAATTATTTTTTTATTTAAAGCTTGTATTGCATAAAATGAATACAGCCGCACCTATAACTGAGAACAAACTGTAAAGGCGGAGCGATAGGAAGGGGCGCCCATAAGTGAAACAAATTCAGGGCAGCTACTATTTAGTATATAGATTTAACAGCACCTCTAGTGGTGTGAAATGGAATCAACACGCAGTCAACAGCGCAGACAAGCTGTTGTGGCTGGTTTCGAATATAAACACTGACGGAACGGGACTCGTTTTTTGAAACGTTTATTGCCAGTCCAAACTTTGAAGACACTTAAGCCTCTGGTGGTGGTTGGCTAAACTGAAAATAGTTACTTCCACATTAGCGACTTCTAAACCTCGCGAACAATTGTATATTTGGTGCAAGAGGAATATTACCAATGCATGTTATTCTCTGGGAGTCATAAGAAACAGAAACGTTGAAAATGAACGGAGATACGGTGAGACGTTCGGGTTTTCAGGTAAACGTAAGCGTTTGTTTCTCTCACCCATAAAGTCAGTTGGTTGTAGTCAACTAACAATAAAATCCCATATTTAAAAAAAACAAAAACCTAACTGCAATAAAAACATCGAACATTCCAATTTAAATACCAGCAGTAGAAGGTTATTATTTGTTAGAAGTATTTTTGATTTATGTTGGACAAATATAGCAATTTGTTTATGTGCATTGTTATTTTTAATTCTTGAAGAAATAAATACAACAGTACAGACAACTTTAATTGCATTTTTTAAAATTTATAGTTATATATTTTAAATTCTTATAATTACAAATATTTCATTTCGTGGATATAGAATTTATTTTATTTCTTATTTAGTAAAGAATCTTACGTTATCGTAACTTGAAGGACTTGTGTGTATATTTCTTGTTGCCGGAAGTTATACGTTTATAAAAAGAAAATTTTAATTATTATTTTGGACGAATTTTACCCAGAGATGATGTTACTTGTCCATTATCAGAGAGTCCCTGGGGTCATGGGATCGAAACACGTTCTTTAATCCGTGTTAGCGTTATAATGTTCAATCAGTTACACTATTAGCTGGTAAAGTGTAGCCTAAGAGTTAGCAATAGACGTTGACCGGCTGCCTTTCCTTTAATTTATATATCACTTCGAAATTAGGGATGGCTAGCGCAGTTATCCCTCGTGTGGCTTTGCACGAAATTAACAAAGCAATCAAACAAGCGATTTTACTTTTGCTAATTGTGAAAGAAAATTGCGTAATTTTAATTTAGTATTTAGTATTTGCTGATGGTTAAGATTTATTTCTTATCTTGAGAGACCTGTTTGTTGTAATCCTAAGAACTTAGATGTGACGAAAATAAAGATGTAATAACATGCCAATCACACTATATCTGTTATATCCAGTTCTGATTAGGCTTTTCGTCCAATACTAGCGTTCATACGAAAAATTTCATTTCATTTACTTTAGGGGATTAGCATAGTTCGAAACTTTTGCTTTTTTATCACAGAAAGATGACAGTTTTAGAGAATAGAGATTTTTATTTATTTATAAAGGATTTTAATTCTCGTTTATTTATTATACACTCGCTTGTCTAGGCAAGCCAGCCTAATCAGTCCTGGTATTGAGCGAAAGGCTTCGCTGGCATTAGATATTGAAAAAAGTAGTGTAATCGACATATATTCATATTTGCAATGGTTGGATTAAAGTTCGCAAGTCTCGACCTTTTCACATAATGCCAGTCAACATGGTGTAACGTATTTAATATCCGGGTTATCAACTGTTCGTTTTACCATAACTATGTATTTTGGAGGTTCTAAATGTCGTGCAAGTACAATATACAGACTGTACAGTGACAAAAGATTTATTCTTCACGTGGACATCTCTTTAAACTTGGTCGGCATGGCCAGGTGGTTAAGGCACTTGACTTGTAATCTGACGGTCACAGGTTCAAATCCCCATTGCACCAAACATGGTCGCCCTTTTGGCCGTGGGGGTGTTAAAATGTGATGGTCAAAAGGGTCTTTTATCATTTTCATTGGTAAAAGAGTAGCCTAAGAGTTGGGGGTGGGTATGATGACTAACTGCCTTCCATTTAGTCTTGCACTACTAAATTAAGGACGGCTAGCGCAGATAGCCCTCGTGTAGCTTTGTGCGAAATTCAAAACAAACCAATCACTTTAAACTCCGATTTTTCAGTGTCTAATTGGCGGCGTCAATTCACAGATACATTTTGAGTACAAATACATTCAGATACATTTTGAGTACAAATACATTCAGATACATTTTGAGTACAAATACATTCGTAACTCAATTTTTTATGAACAACAAACTTGTGAATTTTACTAAATGTTTTCCATATTTCGTGTAGATAAACTTAATTGGTAACTTTGGAATTATGTTCGATATTGCTTCTGCAGCGCGTAGTCCTTTCAATGGGACCGTCTTCATCCACACGTGGTCATAATTTTTTTTCCTTTACTGGAATGTTCTTTGAGTAGAGAATATTTCTTGCTTATCGCTGAACTATCTAATTGTATCAGATAGTCTAGCAAGCCTAGCCCTTGTACTTAGATATGGTGCATTTAATTGTGTATTAGTGTTAAATCGTTTAAACTCGTAAAACATTTTATCGGCACTTATAGTCTCTCTCCGACTTGAGGAATAGCGTCCGTCTGTGTGAGTACCCTGAGCATTGTATACATTTTTAGTCACGAAATAATGCGTATTTTGAATAACAACTAATTCTTAATAAAACCATACCGGAACAACCGCTCTGTGTTTACCGTTTTCCTCTTCTGTGTACACGTTTTGCGTATCTTCCAGTATATAAAAAGAACAACAACAAAAATCTGTCTTTAGATAAGGTTCTAAATCAGAACGAGAATAACTAGTACAAATCAACACGCTGTAGCCATCTTGTCTCCTCCATATTGACGCTGCTTAATGATCTAAATTATTAAGTAATAGAAGTAAGGTGTTTCAGATTCTCGGAATACGTTACGAGATGATCAGTGTGAAAACAACTCCGGACAAGTGTTATCTTGTATTATTAACATTTTATAGCCTACTTGCACTAAAACAAGTTAGCCATATATTATCAAGGCATTTTCTCCGCAGACAATCAATATTTAATAACATATCTGTTTTTGACAATGTGTAATGTTCACACGAATGATTTTTCAAATTATAGTGGCCTCCTTGTAGCATGTTTTTAAACCAATATCTCTAACGGACGGTTCACTTAAGAAGTAGTTGACAAATAAGTCATTTTCGACAAAGGGTATCAGCGTGTTTTTTTTTTTTTTTTTTACAAATTATAGTGGCCCGCTGGTGGCAAGTTCTTGAAACAATTACTATAATTGGCAGAGGTAGTGTGACAAACAAGTCGTTTTCGACGAAGGGTATCAGTGTTTTCAGTTCTTGTTAAAAGTCAACGCTGAAGTACCCCTTTTGCTATTTTCTTTTTATTAAAAAAGAAAAAAAATAAACCAATTGGTACTAGCACGTTTTAAGTTGTATTCACACCGGCCTGTGAATTTGAGGACCTGTCGCCCTAAGTAAAAAGAAACCGCGCCTTCCTACTTCAGGGTCTATTTGTGTAAATTTGCTAAAATATCCGAAATAGAACAGCCAGTTAATCCTAAAAAGAATAATAAGGCGCATTCAGTAACATTATCAAGTTTATTTGGAACGTCAATTATATAATATGAACTTTACTGACGTTTCTTTGCTGTATGTTATGGGTCGCTATAAGTGTCATAGCGATATTGCTGCTTACAATGCTAGAAACCGGCTTTCGATATCCATGGTGAGAAAAACACAAATAACCTATCGGATAGCTTTGTGCTTAGCTTCAAAGAGTGACTAAATCATTACATTTTGTGTTTATTGTTGTTACTATTATGTTTTTTTTGTGATAATAGGACACTAACCACTGGGTCACAATCCGCCCCGAGAGAAATTATCGCGTTTTTTGTTGTTAGCTCAGTATTGACGTATTTTCCCGAAAGGTGGCCGAAAACCACCTGAAGGGAGCTACCTTTCGCATCAATGTATAATATGGTCTTATCTATTAGTCAGCCAATTGCAATTTGTACTATCATGGCGTTGGTAAAACGTGCATGTGTCATGAATCACAAGAAGAATTGTGCACTTTGCAGGCTGCAACACAAAAGCAAGTAATAACATAGTTGCTACTCTCAATTTCGGCTTTATTTACTCTTGAAACAGAGGAGCTCTTTAGGAGACCTTGCGTCGATACATCTAGTTGTAGACTGTACAATAGGGCTGCGACGATTACGGACTTTTGTAACCGGTTAATCTTTGCTTCGTAACCGAACCGTAACCGGTTAATCGTGTAATCGTCACAGCCCTAGGAATTTGCGCGTGACGGCCGCAACGAACGTTAACAAAAACTCTAAAGGCTTTCAACAACAACAACGAAAATTCAACCAAACAAAAAGGCAAGCAGTTCGTAAAATCGCGATAGGCAAACATACCAATGTCAAGGTCAAATAATGGAATATTTACACGCAAATGTAGATAATCGTATTGTTTTCCCTCGTTTATTTTTCTCGGAAAAAAATCTTAGATTAACCGGTTAAGAGCAGTAACCGAACCGTAACCGGTTAATCGTGTAATCGTCACAGCCCTACTGTACAACTGCAAAAAGGTCGTTACATGATCAGGTTATACACATCATATGTTTATTTTACTGTAACATTGCACGTTATACATCTCTAAAATTTATTGTGAACAAAGTCCAAATGACTTGCTCATTAGTGCACCCTTTACTTTATAATAAATCAAGATAAAACTGTTGCCTTTGTAATAGTTCTAGGGCAGAGTCGATTTTAAATCTATGTACTGTGTCTTTACGTCAGCATGATTCCGTGTGTTAAGGTTTCAAATGTTAACTTCGAATTTGAATGTCGTGAAGTTAAGTGGTTAAATCGCTGCCTTTATATAGGTTAAAAGGTTACGTCTCCACTTTTGTTCAAATGTTTCGCTGTTTACAATTGTCGAAAATTGTAAGAAATGCTTTCATTTTATAGCAAATAAACGAATGGTTAACTTGTTTTAATTGCGTGTTCATCATAAGCAAATAATTCATTGAAGACGATTCTGACCTATTCGAGTTCTGCTGTACACATCCCTTCACATAAATTTGTCTTCACGAGTTTAGAGTTGTAATCCTCATGTATTTTCTAGCACTTTTCTTTTACTTCCTCATTCACACATAAAATACTTAATTCTGTCCTTAAACTAAAAAAAAATTCGCATACTGATTTTTTATTAATTTCCGAACACAGTTCTGCTGACCACTGTACTGTTAATATTTTAATTACTGTCAATTTGACGTTGTTACTACCTTGATACGTGAATGTGTGTTTTATCGAGGTGACTGTTTCGTGTATTTTGAAAGCTTAAACTGCGTATTCGTTGTATTTTGTGAAGTCACGATGAAACAACACTGGATGTTTAATGACTAAGCCGAGTTTGTGATGAAGGAACGGTGTGTATGTTGGTAATGTTAATTGCAAGAAATGTTTCAGTCAAATAAAAGAACAATGTAAAAGTAAAAATCTACCCTACACCACTAGTAGTGTTTCTCATCACTGCCTTAATTTCATATGATGTCGAGCCTATCTCCAGTTTTCCCGCGTCATTCTTTATTGACATGAGGAATTCCATCTTAGAACAGTTAGAAGAACCTTTAGCTCTTGCGCTAAGAAAATCGACCAGTAATCACAAGGTGAGCGCACTGCTACTAAAACAAGAGGTGTATAGAAAAGAACGCGTCACAATCTTGGATCGTTCAACATGATTTAGTATTTGAAATATATGCCTATAATACTATTAACACTTATTCACCAGTACAAATATACGAGGTTTTGTGTGGCTGGTTTCTTACTCCTTTGGAAGAACATGTATTAACAGTATCCAAAGTTCACTGATCACCAGTGTCAGAACGATTTCACCCCCTATGGTACAGCGGCATGTCTGCAGACTTAACAGGTTAGAAAATAGAAACCGTGTTTCGGTACCTGTGGTGGGCAGAGCACAGATAGCCCATTGTGTAGATTTGTGCTTAATTACAAACAAACTAATTTATGCTGACTGTACGACATACTGACTTATTCCTTTGTTTTCATATAGTTTTGGCTTATTTCACAGAACAGTTTAACTCCCAGTGATACAGCAGTATGTCTGTAGACTTACAATGTTAGAAACCAGGTTTCGATGCCCGTGGTGGGCAGAGCACAGATAGCCCATTGTGTAGCTTTGTGCTTAACTTTAAACAATTTCACATATAGTGGATAAAATTTTTTAAACAATGTCAAGTTATTGTTTCAACTTAGAGTTTTGTTGTAATTTGCATATTGTACTTATTAGAATGACCTTCATATTATCGTAACTTTCCCTTTAACCATAAATACTGCGCAAATGGATCAAGCGCATGCGCAGCTTGTTAACTGAAAAGTTTGAGTGTACGTTAGTGGTCAGTTAATGGATTACATGTCAAGTCAAAGTACATAGTCAGGTTTTCATGAGAACTGTCAAATTCATCTCCATTCTGTCACTCTTGGACTGTGAATCTTATGGTTTGCAAAAACGCTCTCTGCTCTTTGGAGGCTTGGGGACGCTATAAAGGTGGCAGTTAAATTTTACCGTTCGATCTGACGTAAATAGCGCATGAGTTAGCGGTGGGTGCTATCGAATAACTAATTGTCTTACATGTAATCTGTCATTTCAAAATCGGGAACGGCTATGCGCATATAGTATTGCACAAAAATTCCGAAGCAAGCAGTAATTCCGTTTCGCCGAAGTAAAGATGAATATTGCAACATACGAATGTTTTGATATTTGATGATGTACTGTCTTGTCTTCAGAACTTACAAACCAACTGGAGCAATTAATTGTAATTCGTATAGAGGTTATGGGTAATTTGAAAAAATTATGTTTAGCACCTTTCCATCCCATTTAACTTCTGTGTATGCAAGTGTTAACGTTGGTCGTCGCGTACGATGCAAGTTGGTACCAGATACATTCTTGTTTACAAAACAAACGATCGTCTGCTAATTCTAGCAAATAACAACAATCAACGTAATAATAGAAATGTAATACGTCATTTCCTTGACTTCATTTCACGCTTCTAGTTTATGGTACTAAAGGTAACAGACGTGTTTTCCTGTGTTTTGGTTTGATGACATTTTTCAATTGTGTTGGAATCACTTACTAGCCGTGTTTGTTTATCCGCGTTTTATTCGAGATGGTGATTCTTGTGAGTGAACTGTTCCTGTATGTTTCACGTGTACTTTCAAATCCAGGTCTCATCAGACTTATTGCCGGAAGCATGCTGGACTGTGTAGATCCGTGACTCACTCCCCGTCATCGCGAAAATAAGAAATTGCGCTCCCCACAAACCCCAAGGTTACGGTGAAATCCCACTATTCGAATAGAGCAACCCACGAATACTATATAGGGGGCGTGTATACTATCTGCTTTTCTTTAGTTTATAACTTCAAAATTAAAGGGCCCGGCATGGCCAGGTAGTTAGGGAGCTCTACGCGTAATCAAAGAGTCAGATCCCTGTCACATCAAACATGTTTGCCCTTTTACACATGGGGGCACTATAATGTGATGATCAATCCCACTATTCGTTAGTAAAAGAGTTGCCCAAGAGTTGGCAATGGGTCGTGGTGATTAGCTGCATTTCCTCTAATCTTACGCTGCTAAGTTATGGACGACAAGCGCAGATAGCCTTCGTGTAATTTTACGCGAAATTCAAAACAATCAAAATTATGTTTGAGTACCTTTGCTTGAAATTCACCCAATTCAATTCCTGCTGCTACTAGTAAGATTAATATTTTAATGTATTTTTTATTCTTTTATCGTAACAACTTGTTCCGAATTTAGGGCTTTTTACTTACGGAAGGATAAACCCAGAGACATACCGTCTGTGGATGATTTTATTATGTCTTGTTACACAAACGTTCTAAAAATTCATCCCTTAGAGCTCTTAAATGTGCTAAAAGTTCAACCCATAGAATTCTTTACAGTTGTAAACGTGTAATCCTTAGAACTCGTAACTTTCCTGAAAATATCCCTTTGTTCGTCAACACACCGTAACCGATATCTTCCGGAGAAAAACTTTTTATTTTTCTGTTATTCTGCTTGAGCTAAGTCCTAATGTATCCAACAAAATGAAGGGGTAGTTCTGCTAAACTTCTTGTTTGTCTGTACTAAGATACCTCACTCTGCGCTGGAGTCACCTCACTTCAAGGACCGTACAAGGAGGCGGATGAGCCTTCCCGTCGGCCGCTACTTGAACTCCCGTCGATCTTCTATGGTTTCCACGTGCTCTGCGTGTAAGTTTCCAATATAACGTGAAGTGTATTTAAATAAATGTCTTATACTAGGTTCTTTATATAATACATAGAAAGAAGTTTCTCCATTCAGATAACTTGTACTACAAATTCCTTTATGTGAAACGTGATTGAAGCGTTATGTATATTACACTGCTTTATTGCCTATTTTTGTGCACCACAATGAGGTTGTTTTCAATGTTTATGTAATGTCTAATATTTTCTTTCATTTTCTAGATTCATATTAATTACTATTACTGCTTCCTGTAAGATGAGTTTGAGTTCTCTGTTAAATATTATGGGTATGTATTTTTTTATTTTTTTTAGAACATGCGTTGACATTTTTAGCTGCACTATAATAAAATATTTTATATAACCTAGTAGTTAAGACACTTGACTCGTAATCTGAGGGTCACGGGTTCGAATCCCCGTCACACCAAACGTGCTCGCCCTTCAGCTGTGGGGGCGTTGTAATGTTACGGTCAATCTCACTATTCGTTGGTGAAAGAAGAGTCCAAGATTTGACGGTGGATGGTGATGACTAGCTGCCTTCCCTCTAGTCTTACACTGCTAAATTTGGGACGGCTAGCACAGATAGCCTTCGTGTAGCTTTGCGCGAAATTCAAAAATGAATATAACTTTTAACCATGTTCTATTTTTTCCATTCTTTTTCTTTTCTTTTATTATTATATTATAATTTTATTTTTCTGATAGTCTGGGTGTTTTTTTTTCTTTTAAGTCGCAACGTAACGGCTTAAAGAACAAATCTGAGTTTTCGTGTGTTTTTTTCCAAGTATAAACTCTTAGCTCATAGTTTCGTCATTTTTCCACTGATTTGAGGTCTAATTATAGTCTTAGACTCAGGAGGTCAAACCCTTTTGATTGATGTATGTGACCACTCACAGGATCTCAAAAAGTAATTTACTCTAATCCTGCCTACAATAATTTCAAATGCCGAGGCTGTTGAGGATTCCCTTTTGTGTGGTGAGAGAGGCTAGTTTATGTTTTGATCAGTTACAACTTTGTTTCTTTTTATATCTTCATATAATATGCTCGAAAAGTATTTAGAAAGTGTTTTTGTTATTTTCATATACATGTAATGATTAATAATGGTTTGCGGTGAAATTCTTTAAATTATTAAAAAAATTATATCGAACATCCGATTGTTAAAAGATTCTGTTCTTGAAACATTAATAAAATATGGAAATGAGAAAATATTCCTGTGGCGAATTTGTTCTTTATCGTTATTTTTTAAAACTTGTATTCCGTAAAAAAAACAAAAAAAAACTAGACGTGATTAATCTTAATTCCTGCTACGTCGAAGAATTTTTTTTTCATATAGCAAAGCCACATAGGACTATCTGCTGAGCCCACCGAGGGGAATCGAACCCCTGATTCTAGCGTTGTAAATTCGTAGACATACCGCTGTACTAACGGGGGGGCACGTCGAAGTAGGTTCCCGCTGTTGTAATAGTTAAAAATAAAGATCAATAGGCTATAACTTCATGAAAAGTTCATTGTGTGAAGGTCGGTACTGTGGTTTCTAGAGTGAGTGACTAAGACGAGTTTCTGTTTGTAACAGTTGTGTACAAATCACACTAAAATTCGAGCTTATGTGTCATAGAAATAATAGTTTCATTATCAAGTTATATGACTAATTTATGAAGCATATTTTTCGTTTTTCAAACTTTTCTGTGTCATGCGAAAAGTGACACAGATTTATAGTTAAGACGATATGCATTTTTTACGTGTACCACGTTGCTATGCTATTAAAAAATTAACTGTGTTGGCAGTGAAATTCCAAATGTAGAAGAAAATAACTACGATGAAACACTCGTTAAATTAAAATAAATTTATCGATGTGTATAAAAAAAAATCGGGCAACAGACATTCATCGGGTTTCTAATGGAAACGGGCTTTAGAATATCATGTCTTCTAAAAGGCGTTTTCTACAGACTGGAATGTTTCACAATTTATAATTAGAACTTTTGTGAGTAAATAGTTCAGTGAAAAAAATAATGGTCAAATTTAAAAGACATATGCTTTTTGTAGTAAACTACAAACTGCTGGTAGGTATAATTTCTTCATAAAACAAGTGTTAGGAAAAAAACTGATTCTCTTGATTTTTTTCATCTATGGGTTCTTTTCTGTTATTCTGTAAAAAAAATAATATATGTATATATACAGCATCTGAGCCTTTTATTTTTAATGGAATTTACTTTTCTTCTGTAATGTTTTGCAAAGTACTTTCACTAATGGACCAAAATTACAAATTAAACTCATTTTCTCAAGTGCAAGTGAAAACATTTTTTCTAACCTTTGCCACTTTGCTTTCTCGAGATCTGGCTCCCTCGAAAATAAAGATGTGCACCTGCATCACAACAGTTTACACTGATATGTTTTATCACATCTTTAACTTTTTGGTTGTTAGTGATAAAGCTCCATTGTTGATACAGTATGTATGATTCTGTTAATGATTGTGGTATACTTGTATTGTTAACTATATCTTCCTGTACTTTTAAATGTAATATGTTATATTATTTAATATATTTTACTTGGCAATATGGGCATCATTAAAATTAGCTGTAAGACAAAGAAAGAATTGTCAAAGTTCTGTGCTAATTTTCTCCACAAATGAACATATGGCATAGTTTGTGGCCAGTTCATCTGTATTGATACCAATGTCTGTACTGAATAGAGCTGGTGTACAAGTGCACTGAAGAATATTAGCAAGCTTTCTAGTTACTGAATTGTATTCATCTTAATGCTTAAATGTTAAGTTATCCTCAGGACTGTCTTGTCATCCTGAATTTGGATGTCATTGTGACATAGGAGAAGCAGCACATGGGTACAAGATAGCATGAAGTCTGTGGTGGTGTATGCTAGTGAGAAGTTGAGCTTTCAAAATATCTTATGAAATCATCTACAATGTAAAAAGATAGCCCATCAGAGACACCATCTTTGAGATCCCAGAAAGCTGTGGTCATAGCCTGAATAGGGAAAGATCTTAGAATTACTAGAAGCATCATTGAGATTGGTCCCACTTTTGCTACATCTGCCTGCAGTAGAATACTGGCCACACACTTATGGAAACTTGGGTTCATCTTCTCATGGTTAAAGATCAGTGGTGAAGGTGGAAGGTGGAACTGGAAGGAGACTAAAGGGCTAAGTAAGCAGGACCTGGTATACAGAGTTCTTAGCTGAGATCTGGTGAACAAAGAAAAGACTACTTTTCAATTATCCATGTCCCCCGCTAGTACAGCGGTATGTCTACAAATTTACAATGCTAAAATCAGGGGTTCGATTCTCCTCGGTGGGCTCAGCAGATAGTCTGATGTGGCTTTGCTATAAGAAAACACACACTCAATTATCCACAAAGATCTGAGTTAGAGCTGCATGAAAACATTTAATTTTGTTTATTTTTAGTTTGAAAGTGCTTATTATTTTTAGTATATGAACTGTTTTTGTATTATTAAGAATATTAGTTTTCATTCTGTTTGTGGTATTTTGAATTTTGGACTGTAAATTCTAATTATCTGATTTTGACCCTTTTTTTATTTCAACCTAATTATTTGTCTTGACTTTTCCTTTACCAGTAACTAAAGCTTTGCATTTGAAGTTACTTGTATTTAATGTGAATTCTACTTCAAGTGGGTTTAGATTCTTAATTTTTGTTTAATGTTTTAAACTGTTTGAGTTACTTTTTAAGGTTGAAATTTTATGTATTGTATTTTTACATAAACTAGCTGTGTTTTGCTTATGTAAGAGTAACAATAGATTTTAAACTTTTTATAGTTAATTCTAATTTATTTTGTTCATTAATAATTTGCTTATATGCATTTTAATTTTGTGCACTGTTTATAATAAGATTGTGGTGATTGGACAGGAATCATTCTCATGGTTAGTAAGTAGTCTTTACAGTTAATAATATAAAAATATAATTTGGGTGGATATTTCTAAGAGAATAGACCATTTAGGTTTATTATTGCCCTAAATTACTTTTACTTTCTTGAGATTGTTTGATTTAAAATGAGCCAATTTCTTTTGATGGTGCCTTAGGCCTAATATATGTACTATGTGTCTGGCTCATGAGGAGAATACAACTGATGATGACGTGGTTTCTTTGAAAACCATACTGTCTATTGAATGTGATTTTAAATTATCTGGATGATCTTCTTGAAGGAAAGATTGTGGTCTGATTTGTCATGTTGTTTGTCCCTACATAGCAAATTGAACTTTGACATATCAGGGATAAAACTGACTTGGTAATCTAACCTAACTTGTTAATGGGACTATGAATTCTGTGAGCTGTCTGATAATCTTTTGAATTCACCAGAGGATTATACTGAGCTGCCAAACAGAAATCTTCAACCTTGGAAACATTTATCACTGAAAAGAAGCATCATCTTAGGTGATGTATGATCCAAGTTAACTACTGATGGTCAAAGGGGTTCTAGCAGTCTAGGATCAGTTCTGAAGGAATACTGATATCTGAAGGAATATCAAATACAGGCCACAGAACATAAAAATTGTAATAATAATCAAGGCAGTTGGCATAAAAGTGACTATATGCAAAACATGTATGGCCTGCTAATCTTGTTGCTGATATTTGCTGTTTGTTTTTTTCTGCAAAGTGTAAATTTTTTATGTTTCTTTAGTTTGTTTCATAATATGCTAACTGGCTGGATGCTGTGGTATTTTATAATTTAATTTTTATTTTGTCGATTATCTATTCAAAATTATAAATTTTAATTTAATTTGTATTTGACTTATTTTTAGTGGTAAATTGTGATGTTATTTAATGCATTTGACATCTGTTTTTAAACTTTTATTTTATTTATGATTTACTGTTTGCTGGAGATTTTGTGCTAACCATTTGTTGCCTTGTATAGGTGTCATATCTTGCATACAACATTAGGGAAATATTACATAGCATCTAAAGGCTTGTAAATAACCATATAATTCATCCAGTAATTTTATGATTTGTGTCTGGAAGACACTGAGTAAGAAAGAGATGTTGTAATTCAAATAGCTACCAGTTTCAATTTTAATGACTAGTTTTGTTTGTTTTTATTTTTGCACAGGTGTTATACATGTAGTTATAACATTTTCAAAAACCATATCTCTAACATCAAAGGATAGGAAATGTGCTAATAATTTTGTGGTAAACAGCAGTGACCAAAAACATGCTGCTTGGGAATTGTGTTCACTTTCTGGGGGTAGGTTATCTCAAGAGATAACACAGGTATAAGTTTTGAAGTTATTTTTGATAGTTGGAAATGTGCATAACTTTGGATTAAACAACATTGACTTGAACCCCTTTGTCCTAGCTGAAAATGCAGAATGTTATATTTCTTTTTATCCTTTGTCATGTAGAGACACATTATGAAGTTTTTTTTTTCATACCAGCAGCCACTGTAGTTAAAGATTTACACAAGTATGTCTGAAAATAAAGACTTTTGTTTGTTTGCACACTGATGTTTTCATTTGAGTGAAATTATCAGAAGTATACTTTCATATTCCATATTCTTGCTTTTTTAATTTAAATAGTAGGTACAAACATCCCTGACTCTCATACCAACCATTTGTTATGACAATGATTATGCTTAACGTTATTAAAAGCCTAAGCACTTGTCTGTATTTTAGAACTTTTAGAAGAAACAAGAATCCAATAGACTGTAAAGAAATATTTAAGGAACACGCTACTTATGGTGTAGTATCACAACAAATACCTATTAAAGTGTTATGCTTCATTGCCATGAGGTAGTATTTGTTTCTGGTTTGTACACAAAATGCTTATTATTGTTTAATTTGGAAAAGACTAGTTAGTTCAATGATGTTATTCTAGATGAAAACGCATAGTTTTCAATAACAACTGAAAGAAAGGTCAAATTTATTACATGTATCTGTTTGTTATGTATTTTTTTTATTTAATTGTTTACCAAGATTGGGAAAAGTCAAATATGTAAGTATCATTTCTGTAGTGAGATTCTTAATAAACAGCAGTTCATAGCATTGTCTTCTGTTCTGTTCCTTTTATCAAGTGTTATAAGAAAATATATTTTTATAATGTATAGACCAGAAAATATTCATTTTATGACAAATATATGGTTAAGCTGTCAACTTGCTTTAAGTGTCATTATATGAATGAAAATAAAACTGAAAATGCAGTGTAGATTTCATGCACTGTTTTCCTCTTTTATTTCTTTTGCTCATTAATTTGTAGGAGAATATTTGTGCTTATATTTTTATGAATAAAAATGAAATGTTGAAACTTAAATTCTTTTGGTTTTGATGCTTGTTTATCATTAAGAGAATACATAATACTGAGTTTTGCATTTATAAACCACAGAAAGAACATGTAATAGATTTTATTCATAGGTTTCAACACTTCTAAGTTTTTGTCCACTAACTCTTAAGGTAGCTTGTAGTTTAGGTATTTATTAGGCATTCCTCAAAAGATTTTTACTAAAAAAGGTGCTAGCTGTTACACATATAAAATTTTGTAGTAGGACATTTTGACATCAGTTAGTACCCTAGTTGCTAGATGTTTCAATATTGACCAGTGTCTCATTATGTAGCCTGTATCACAAAACATTTCAAGTGGTTAGTATTCATTTTATATTGATGTTTTAGTACAAAGTAGTGTCTTTTGTAGCATGTATTTCAAGAATGTTTTTATCTCTAGCTCCTTTCAGTATTCAAACTGTTGACATTTTGATATGTATTGGCTAATACCTTTTATGACTTTTATCTCAAATATTTATATCTTGCTCTTTTCAGTATTTAAATTGAACTGACAATTTAATATTGGCCATCTTTTGTGAACTAAATTTGTCTGATGATATTTTCTGCAGTCTGTGAATAAAGTCTACACTTCATTGCTTATCATGATAATTATACTGTAAATGTGTAGTTTTATAGAAATTTTGTTCATAAAATCATTGTTTTTATAATTCTCTAATGATGAGGTCTGTCTTCATTTTAGCATCCTACACAGACACCAGTTCTGATGAAGAGGGCTTGACTCCACGAGAGAAAGTTCAGAACAATTCAAAAGGTTTTAGTGATTTTTGTATTAAAAACATTGGTCAAGCTGCTTTTGGTCGTCGGGAGGTAGAAATTGCTGAACAAGGTATTTTTCTTGTTTCTTTTCACACTAATAGGCTTGTATCTTGTTGAAAGAATGTCTTTGTTTTCAATTTTTAATTGTATTGGTCTGTTGTGATACGTTTCATTTAAGTGTTACTGAAATTCTCAAGGAAGCAAAATTGATTTTAGTCCTACTTATGATTGATATTTGGATCAAGAAAAAGTGAAAAGTTGATGGCCTTTTTTCCCTCTAGTTTGGGCAAAGAGAAATTCAGTAATCTTTATTTCAAATCTAAACTGGATGCTTTCTTCTATGGTGTAAAAGCTTCATTTATCATCTGTGAAATATTTGGTTGGTTGAGTTGAGTGATGTATCCCGGAAAATAAGCTAAACTTAGAAAGAAAGAAAAACCTAAAACTTGTTTATGGAAATGAATTAAAAGTAATTAAAAAGTGGTTATAAAGAAAAACTATTTAAAATGACTTTGTTAAAAATTGCTGCATTGACTCAATTATAGGGTGATCTTAAATATAAAGCAACCCTCATTCTCAAAAACAATGGGAAATTAAAAAAAAATTATCAAAACATCCTTTTTATATCTGCAAAGTCAATACTATAACTCGACAGCTTACAGGTGAATTAGCAATAACCTTAAGAAAACAGCTGTTGCATGTACATAGACAGATGATATTTGGACATTCAGTAATGTGACAGGCTAAAGTAGGAAAGGGGCCTATGGTCAGCTGCAGTTATAGGCAGCTATGTTTTTTACAACCTAATTATTGATAAAGAAAAATTGACTTATAATCAGGCTAGTGTTGCATTTTTCTTAAGAACTAATCTTTACCAGAAACTCATTTATATATAAGTTTTAATCAGGAAAGTTTGAACATGAAAAAATGTTTAAAAAAATGTTCATAATGCTTTCAGTCATTCTCAATCACCACATCAAACCTATCCCTAAATCAAGCTACTGTATCATCTGTTCTGGACAATGTTCATTGATCTTTTGATCACATTCAAATTATCAGTCTCATTTTGTTATTTAAAAAAGAGAAATAAATATATGTTAATTTGAGATTAAAGTAGCTTCATTATACTGTATTATTAATATGGCTTTAAATGTAGTAGTTGTGTCTTGTATTGATGGAATGATAAGTTTTACCATCAAATTACAATACACTAAAGTAATAGACAAAATATGCTTTAGTCTTTCAACTATCAAAAATTGGTAAATACAAGTGACTGGTTAATCCATCAAAGTTGCAATCAACAATCTGGTGGTACTTTTATCAATTTAAATTTGACATATTTAGATGTTTTAACGAATTTTTGCCTTTTGTGAACCCTTTAGTGTATCTTGGATACACCGAGATTGAAAGATTTTGATTGCCACGGTACCCACGATCAAAGGTTAATCTTAAGCCTAGCTGTTGCATTAATTTGATTCACTTTCAGATTATTTATTTAGCATTTATGCTGTACAACCATTAGTGTTTACTAGAGACCATTACTTTAGGTATCTGTATTCTGATAATTGTGACTAAACATGTTGCAAATGTGTGATAATGGTGCAAGCAAAAAGTCTCCTACTGTATTTTTAACCAAAATATTACTCATTTATTTTTTTGCAGTGAATAATTATTTGTTTTGGTCTGTGTGCTAGTTAAAGTTGCATTTGTATTTTGATTTTTATATATATTAATAACTCTAGCCTTTCATTGAACAATTGAGTTCTGGTAAGTATCGTCACTAAGAATGGTGGGTGGATATTTTGAGAGTATAGGTTTTATAAAAATATTTTGTGTATCATACCTGTATTCATTTTGACCATATTGTTTTATGAAAAAGAAAAATCAAATTCACTAATTTGTTAAGCCTTTATTTTTATCTAGAGGTGGCTCATGTATTTCTAACTTTGCAATGTTCAGTTGTGTCCAGAATTTAATTTTCTTTCAAATTAGTTAATTATGTTTGTAAGTGTTTGGTTTGTGGAAAATTTTTGGAACCCATAATTGCGTAGTTAAATCTTTGGCTTTTTGTTATTTGTATTTTTCTTTATGTGTGACTCGAAACAATAACATGAAACTCTGAGATTGTTTTCTTATTGTTTTATACTAACCAATATACCCCCCTAAGTATTTTTTGGGGAATTTGAAATAACTTTAATGTTGAATATGTGTAGCAAATGATTTGGCTATTATTTGAATATGTGATTCACTGCTGTAGTTCTATATGATAAAGCAGATGACTGTGAGTAAAAAAATCTGATTATGCAATTATCATTAAGCTGATGTGGTTCAAAGATTTTTCTGGTTCAGTCATGTATATCAAGTTGTTAAAGATAAACAGCTGTTTTAAATTTAATGTGAGTGATATGATGTAGATAATTTATATGGAGTGAGTATTAAATTTCATTATTTTTAGAAGTGATAGTTTATTGCAAGTTTATTAACACAACTGTTTACAAATCATACTTTGTGAATTCAGTGATTATGAATTGGTGATTGTTATGTTGTTTTATCATGTTGCTAGAACCTTTGAGCTTTTCTCATTGTTTTGATTGAATATTATATTATTGTAACATCTGGCAGTGTGTTAAATGTTCTTTCTGGATATAAATAGGTGTGGACAGATAGATAGATAGATCTCAGCTGCATGATTGTCAGTTTAGCCAGAAAGAGCAGATAATGGCAACTTTAAAAGTGAAATTATCACAGATTGTATCATCACAACAGAGTACAGAAAAATAATTTGTCTTGTCAGTTGTGTTCATAAGTAATCTAACAAGTCTATGTTGTGAAAAAATAGACAATTATTTAAAGTTCTGGGCACATCTCTAATAACTAACACTGTAGGCCCCCTGCTAGTGCAGCAGTAACTCTACAGATTTACAATGCTAAAATCAGGGGTTCGATTTGCCTTGGTGGGCTCAGCAGATAGCCTGATGTGGCTTTGCTATAAGAAAATGTATATACATACTAACAGTATAAAAAACATTTGTGTATATGTATTTAACTTATTTTAACGTATTATTGTGAAACAAGTAGATTGTATGCTGTTTGTTTATCATTGAAATTTATCACCTACTTGTCCACACCTAAAACCTAATACAAGTGAATGCATATTTTACTAAGTATGGTATCTTACTTTGTTTAGTTTTCTGTTGTTTTTTTTTTAAATCTGTTGTTGAACTGTGTGTTTGGATTTGGGGAATTTGAGAGTTTAAAGAAACTTTTTAAGTGTCTCCCATTTGTTACACTAAATTTAAAAGTGTTGTAAACAGGTATTTCTTGCTAACATTTGGTAAGATTTTAAGAGTTCCATGAAGATTTTATTAGAATTAGATGAAAGTCCCTTTTCGAAGATACAAAAGGGAAAAATCACTACTAATAAATGCAATATTATGATATGCTCATATAAATTAGATCACTGAGAAATCAAAGTCAGAGCTGTTTAAGGCTTAGCATAGCCAAGTGGTTAAGGCACTCGACTCGTAATATGAGGGCCGCAGGTTCAAATCCCAGTCGCACCAAACATGCTCGCCCTTTCAGCCTTTGAGGTGTTATAATGTGATGGTGAATCCCACTATTTGTTGATAAAAAAACAAAAGTACCCCAAAATTTGGAGGTGGGTAGTGATGACTTCTATCTTGTCTTAAATTGCTAAATTAGGGATGGCTAGTGCAGATAGCCCTTGTGTAGTTTTGTGCACAATTCAAAACAAACCAAACCAGAGCTGCTTAATCAATATTTAATTTCAGCTCTGTAAGAAGTTCCAACAAGTTAATTTTGAAGTTTATTTAAAATCTTGAATAACAAAGAAAGAGAATGTAATGATAACATTAGATTATATTCTCTCCACCCATACCCTCAAAAGAAACAAAATTCACTTACACTGAATACACTTAAGAGGACCACATAGTAATTTAATAAAACAAATATTGAATGCTATTCAGAATTTAGTAATATCAGAAAAATCAACAATTCTAGATGAATTCTTAGTCAAGACCAGCTTTGTACTTCAACATTTTGTGATTAGGTTAACAAATATTATGTTAGAACATATAACAGCTTGCACATGGCCAAATTTTTTAAACAATACAGCCACAACTATGGCTACACTAAGAATACAAGTATCTTGCTAACAAATCCATATTACCAACATAAATCTCTATTACCTAAATTTAAAAGTGACTTAAAGACTTTATCATAGAGTGTTAAGAATGGTTTATCTCAAGAACAAAGATAGGAAAACTCAGTAAGCATTTCCACTTTGCAATATATCCGAACCTTACAAATTGATTTTAGCAGTTATTCTGACATAGTTTTACAATCTTCAAAAATAATTCTGTTTTAGTACTTTAGTGGGTAAAACAAACAGAAAACTTACCATTTAGTCTCTCATACTTCAATCTTTTTTCTGTTATCTCAGAGATGCCTGGAATTGTGGCACTAAGAAAGAGAGCTGAAAAAGACAAACCATTAAAAGGAGCCAAAATCGTTGGGTGTACTCATGTCAATGCTCAAACAGCTGTAAGTGCTGAGAAAGTTTGAATTTTATGTTGATTAACTATCATTCTGAATTATTTTTTCTTTTTTATAAAATTCTGTAGCATGAGTTGTAGCTGTTTGTGCTAGTCGTTAATAATCTGAATATTTATACCTCATTATGAAAAACTAACAAAAATAATTAATATATTCTAATTTTTTTATTATTATTTTTTGGGGAAGTAATGCTGCACAGAGAAAGTGTTTGGATTGTGTTTATTTAGTCATGCATAGCTCATCAAAGTAATTCAATGTCCAGTGCTCAAAATTTTTATAAATGTTACTGATATATACTGTAATGGTTTTATATGTTCTAAGTGGTACCATTTATTAAAATAATAATAATTTTAAGAACTATCATTTCTCAGTACTACATTTAAAATATATCAATATAGATATAATCAAACCTTCATATATAGTCCTAGTGAAAGGGTTTGGTGGCAATTTGGCGATAGCCAACCCAACGTCAGTAAATTGTATCTTAAGATAGATGGTTGACTGGACAAGTTGTTGAAATACAACTAGTCAAAAAATAAACCCATTGATAGCAGATTATTGACAATTTCGTCACAAGATGGATTTATTATATTTATGTTTACTCACAGGAATGTATGCATGGTTACATTTACATGAATGAAGTTTACAACGTATGTGAGTAATTTCTTGCATTTTGAATAAATACAAAATAGAGTTATTTCATACAGATGAAACTTTATTATGCCAACAGAACAAAATTATACCCCATGCTCCTGAGATAAAATAGAACCTGAGAATTGCCTTACATTCTTGATAGTGTGTAACCACATTCTCTATTCATTCATGTCTTGTTACAGCCTTTTTGCAGAAGTTTTTTTGGGATGTTTTGCTGGCCAGTCAACATTATTAGTCCTGGCTTCATTTGTCTGTTTATTTTTCATACATATTTCACATCTCGATTGGGTAGCGAGGTGGCAGTGCTCACCTCCTTCCGTGTGCAGGGCATCCTCATATGCAAGTCATATCAAGATATTTTGCAACATACTGAAGTCTTATGAGATTGTTGTTGTTTTCATCATTCAGCTTGTGAAGCAATAGGTTGAATGATTTGACAATATCATTAAGAGGGACAAAAGTTAGTCTGGTGCTCAACATCCATCACTTTGTTGGACTGTCCTCTTGATTGTTCCCTAATATAAATAAATTCAGTGTGAGGATTTATTCATTGTGAAGGTACAAATGCAACCATGATGAAAATTTGGAAAATAAATTTTTTACTGAGTTTAATCTTGTGAAATGAGGTAAAAGAATAAGGGAGAATGAAAATAACTCAAGTTTGTGAAGTAATGAATTTATACTTCGAAAATAAACCAAATAAGAAAAGAATATAAAAGTATTGAAATGTATTATAGATGCCTTATGGAAAAAACTAAAGATGATGTGATAATGATTTCTACAGTAAAAAAGCTACAGTCTTGCCAAAAAAGTCGAGTTAATTATTTTACTTCGATAGCTATAAGCACTCACCTAGCCTTCTATCAGCACTACTGCTGTTACATTCAAATTATTGGTATTCAACGAGTCTGTCTGTAGGTGATAATATTGTCAGTAAATGTGCTTTTGATTGACTGAGTGTTGCCGAGATGTCCTGTTGCCAAGTTAGCTATTGCCCAGTTGACCCTGAACCAGTGAGAGTAATGTCGTTGCTGTAAGAAGTGTTCTTTTATTAAAAATTGTGTTCTGTTATAAAACACTTACTGTTGCAAATACCTAATTATTGTTATTTTTGTTTGAATCTTGAATACCTATAGTGTGAATTATTTTTATGGATTTTTGTTTGTGGTCCCATTCAGTAGATAGCACTACATTTCGGAGCCTTCAATCAACCTTTGTGGTATTAAAATTTTTGTTGTATTTCAGCACAACAGATGTCACTACCATATTATTTTGGTCACATACATAGACATATAGACATCTAATTGTTCTATTACAGTGAGATGAATGTAGTATAACAGATGATACTTTTGTTCAAACTTCTTTAATGCAAAGGAATGTGTTATTAATAGCTTAATTGTAAGGGTATGGCAAGAATAATTATGTATATGTATTAAACATATTATAAATTTGGTATTTTACTATTAAGCATAAGTAGGCTATTCACTTTTGACTAAAAATATACATGTCAATGTTTTAACTAATTTAGAGTTGCAAAGAATAGCTGCTAAAAGACTAGAGATAGTTTAATGTGTAATAATAATAATATTTGTAGATAACTCTTGATAGTATAATGAAGCTAGAAAAGTAAAATGAAACAATATCAGACATAAATTTGGTCATAACTGTTGCTTAAAGCACACAAAATAATAAAAGCCCTAATATTAAGCTTTATTTATTTACTGTCAACAAAAGTTAAGTTTGTTGTTAATAAATTTAAACACGTGGTAACCATCTAGTGGTGAAACTTGGAATATAAATTAATCATGGAACTTTTTAAACATAAAATTGTAACTTATGTATTTAAAACAAAATTTCATAAGAAACAGTATTTAGTCTGCTTGATTTGAAGAGCAATGGTATTGCATATTATATGGAGATGCAGCATTTTAAATTGAATATTATACAGGAAATGTGTAAATAGTTAAGCCTGATGTTAGTTATGTTTTGTATTTAATTTAATTGAGTAAATTAACAACAGTTTTGTTATCAAATATGTTTTGAGGCCTTATAACATGGATGATGATATGTTCTGTGATATACCAGTGTAAAATTAGGTGACAGAGGAGGTTAAGTGTCATCTGTTATCCAAGTATGTATTAATAAAGCACCAAAAAGTTGGTACTTAGCTGGTTCATTTTGATAAACGTAAATTAAGTGCTGGGAAATTAGTGTCAACAAAGAATAAGCCGAGTATCACTCTTTGTGTTAGTACTACCTGTGTTTATAACATATATGCCAATTATTATCTATATATTAATTATGCACGAGCAAGGGGCCATCTCACTTTGTTAACAAAGAGTGTCATTATGTAATAACTTTTACCAGAAGAGATGTTGATATTCAAAAATAATTTTTATGATTGATGACAAAGTCTTAATTATGGGTGACAATCAAACTACAAAAACTTCTAATTTATTTGACCATTTTACTAGGACATCAACTGAGTACTCTGGCTGCTAGAGGAAGTTTTGGTCTTAGCCCAAAAACTTCTGTCAGGGTTGGAACTGCTTAGTGCAGGGGTGGACAACTTATTTTTTACAGTGGCTACAACTGTAGCTAATGAAAACAACATTGGCCACACTATTAAAAAAATAAAATTGAAAGATGTTAGTTTAATCAAAATAATTGCATTTCAGCTAACCTTCAGTCTGAAAATTGATGGGGATTTCATCAACAAGCTCTGTGACATTTGGCTTAATATCTATGCACAGTGAGCATCTTAGCTCTGCCTCTAAATTTATGTTAGTAAGTTGAGATCTGTATTTAGACTTGAGAAAATCTAGCATAGAAAAATGTGTCAAATCATTCTTTTGTAATTGTTCTACAAGGAGATTTAGCTTTAATTGAAATTCATGAATAGACTGATTACTCACCTATTATTTTATCTCCACCTTGAAGCTTCGTATTTAAATTATTCAAGTGATCCATCATGTCTTGCAGAAAGTGCAAATCACATTGCAATGATAAAGTTTCAATTTCAGGGAAATGTTCAATCTTACCTTTTCCAACAAGATATTCTTTTATCTGAGGAAATAAGGAAGTAAATTGTTCCAAGACTTGTCCATTACTTAACCATCTTACATTTGCAAAATCAGCAAGATCATCAAAAGTACAGTTATTGCTTTTCTTCAAAGGCTCAACAAACTGTTGATGGGTGAGAGAGCTTTCACTTCTAATAGAATTCACAATTTTTACAATAATGTCCAAATTTTTCAATTCATCACTTTTAGATATCTGAACACATAAATTTTCCTGATGCAAAAAATAGCATGGACTTCACATTATTTTCAATTAAATGCTACTTCAAAAAAGAAACAAATCATAATTTCTCCCCAGTCATGACAAGAGCACCATCTGTTGTGACAGAAACCAGTTTTTTAAGATCCAGATTTAATTTTTTTAACATTTCAAGAAATTTTTCAAAGATGTTTTTTCCACATGTTTGATCTCATAATCCACAAGGGCCAAGCATTTCTTCCCTCACTTGAAGATCTGAAGTTACATATCGAACCCAAAATATTAACTAGCAATGTCATTAACATCTGTTGACTCATCTAGTCTAAAGAAAAATACAGTCTTTTAATTGTTCAAGCAATTCATTTTTTGTCTTTTGCTAACTCCAGCAAATTGTTTTTAAACCTAATTGCAAATTATTTACCTTTTGAAGAATATCATCTCTTATTTTTGAATCTTGATTCTCTAACAGAGTTTCAATTACCACAGTCAATATTTCTTTTACTAGTTCAGCATCAGAAAATTATTTCTTTTTTGAGGTAGAATCTAAGCTTCATTATAGTTAGTTAATGTAATTAGGTCTATCAATGATAAAACTCTTTTGGCCTCCCTTTTGTTCATGAAGTTGTGTATTCAGACTGCTAATTTTATTCATATGATTTTTGCTATTAACTGAAAATTTTACATGAAATTTGTTGTGAAAATTGTTAAAATGTTGCTTGAGGTTGTATATTTTATCATTCCTAAAAACTTTGTTACACAAAAGACATACTGGCCTATTATTTGCAAATTTCAACTCCAAACTTTCATTAACTTCTCATATTTTTCCAGTCATGCATCATTCTCTTTTCAGCAGTAATGCCAGAATCAATTAAATTGTCTTTATTTTCTGAGTGTTCATTATCATCTGGATTCTTTTGTTTTTGAATTATCCACTTATCCATATTATGGGATTAAAAAATATATTTAGACACTAGAAAGTTGCATGATAAAAGTATGTTTGCAAGTGCATGCAAAACAATGCAAACTTGATAACAAATATCTAAACCTGACTAACGTTACAAAATGAGCAAAGTATGTGGCAGTGATGAAGTGTGGAACATTAGCAATGGTGTGAAGCAATGTAGTTGCTGATTACTAATTTTGCGAGAAAAAAAATGATGGAAAAAGTTTATTCTTAAACTCGAGCTGGCCACAATTGTGCTATCCACTGGCCATATGTGGTCATGGAGTTGTCCACCCCTGGCTTAGTGATATTCCCAAGCATCAAAGTAGAATTATCAAGTGTAAAGTTTCATATACCCTGTTGTAGTTATTACAATGTTAGGAAATTTTATGACATATGTTAATCTAGTTAATTCTACAAATAAATGAAATAGTTATTGGGTCATTTATGTTTACTGTTGTAAATTACTATGTATTACAGAAAAACATATAAATTTCATCAAATTTAATATATAGCAAGTTTCAGCTACATGTCCTTTGAAAAATAACATAGTCTGTATGAATATGTGACAGGTGGTGTATATGGTCTAATTCTATCTTGTCAACATGCCATAATATTTGAGGGTGACTTTTCTAAAAAATTATTCTCAACAGCCAGGGGGCTTGTAAAAAAGATAAACCAAAAGTGTACATTTCTTAAACTTGGAGTAATAATTTAAGAAAAATTAACATAGAATTTCAGGAAAGTCAGATATGACAGATGTAGTTTTACATCTCTCTGGTGTAATAAATGTTTGGGTTTGCATTAGTACATGTAAGAGTAGCAAAAATTAGCTCATTTATATCCTATAGCAAGTATGTTAATTATATGATGTGTATTAATCAATGACTACACCATAGTAAATAATTGACCTAGCATAACTTATGACAGTGTTGAATAAAATAAGTGTGAGTAAAAGTATGTACATTTAAGTTATCATGTTAATTATGTAAGACAAAAATAAAGATAGCTGTACCTAATCTATAGCTTTATAGTTCTCTAGTTATAAAAAGTCCACTTAGACCTTCCAACTCAGTTGATAAACCAAACTGCTTTTCTTTTATTTCTGTTGCCAAACTATCTTTATGTTGTCATTGAGTTAACATGGTTGTATTCTGTATTTCAAACATCGTCTGTTCCTTTTTCGTATTTCTAAGAATTGTCTGCCTTTTGTTAAAGTCCACTGAGGCTGGTTCAATTACTATAAAACACTCTTTGATAAGGCAAGTCATTTTTTTATCTCTTATGAAATTATTAATCTTACTCTAACATATCAACTATCCTGTTACTTCTCTTTTCCATGACTTTACTCTCATTTATTGTGTATTATTTCATTTGCTTGCTGCTATCTATACACATTTGTCACTTAGGCCTTCTAGATATCTCTGTATCTTTGAATGTTAGCAAATGTTTTACAGTCAACTTTGTGACAGGATGATCTGTATGAGCTGTATTTGACTGAATTATACCAGATCTGGTTTAAGAATTGCTTTGTCATACAGTAGTTTGAGCCAGTAGGGATTACCAGCATCATACACTAAGTCAACCATTCTGAAAACTGGGAACAGCAGATAACTAATGTAAGGTATATATAATATTTAAAATTATAGATGAATTTAGTAGTAGTATGATATTATTTACTGTTTTCTAATACAGTATAAATACTTATTGTATGTAACAGCACTGAATGCAGAAAGCTAGTACCTGTACTCACTGTACAGTGTGTATTAGTAAAGCATAAACTAAATACTACGTTACAACAGTGTTTATTTAGTAAAGGTAAGCACTGTGCAATTGTGTGTTAACAAATGAACAGGTCAAGTTTGATAAACCTGTGAATAAAGTATAAATTGAATGATAGGTGATTACATTTTAATTAATGTATTATAGGTATTTGTTTCAAGGGGTGGTGAAAATGAAATTACTAATAAAGTATTTTTTCTTATTTTGAAATAACTATTAATGTATAGTATGAACTTTTTTGCAGTATATAATATATCAGACTTTCTGCTGTTAATTTGGGTATTTAAGGATAACTCTGTTTTAAATGCAACTGGCAGGTTTTGATTGAGACCCTCCTAACGCTTGGAGCATCTGTCAGGTGGGCAGCTTGTAATATCTACTCTACACAAGTAAGTACCAGTGAACATTTGTAGAAGTATTCACAGAAATATGTGTTGTATTTATTTACGTACATACATATATAGTAGCTTAGAATATTTTAGAAAATGGCTCTTGAACTTGGATTATATTCTTTTATAAAGCAGCCTGTTTCTTACAACACATAATCTTAAGGTTATCCATTTAGGGCAGGGGTTCCCAGCCTTTTGGCACTCACGACATGAAAATGTAATTGATGAAATAAAATTAATGCTATCCCAAGCTACTTCTGACAAGGCTACGCGGCTCCCCTGCCAAGGCTTCGCGCGAACCCCCTGCCAAGGCTTTGTGACCCCCCTGCCAAGGCTCCGTAACCCCATGGGGGGGTCGCGACCCACAGGTTGGGAACCCCTGATTTAGGGGCCACCATTGTGCTGACCAAAGTAAAATTATTTATTACATTAGTAGGTGGTTTACAGAATGTTATAAAGCTTTAACCATAAATACACTATGCTAAGTTAATGTGTTTTATATATTGAAGTGTTGCTATTCTGATTAAATATTGTTCTTTTCATGTACATTACGTGTGTGTCTCCAAAATCCAGGGTACATTTTATATCCCATTTTATAGCCTTTACAGTGGGGATTCATTTGATTGATGCAGTGGTTTTGATTTTTGTTTGGACTTGTTTTTGCTTATAACAATATATCATCAGTCAGAAGTTTAGATTTTTTGTTTTTAATGCAGTCCTTTTGTCAACTGATTATACATAGCAAAGATTTTTAAGATGTAAAGGTATATATGTTTCCATTTTACTTACATATTATCATGTATTTCTATGAGATATCTTATGTCTTTCTTATATACATATAGTCTGAACATATAATTATTAGAAAGCTTTTTTTTTTTCTTTAAGAATGAAGTGGCAGCAGCCTTAGCAGAAGCTGGTGAGTTAAAATGATAAATGCTAACATTTTAATGATGTATTTATAATTTGAAAAAATATTTGCTATTGAATGAGATGTATTTTAAACATTTCAGTTGGTTTTAAGTTGTAGTTGGGAAAATTGCCCTAGAAAACTGTATCTCACTTCAGAAAATTAATTTCTTGGTAATTTTTCCCCTGCAAGTGTGTGTGTGATATAATTGAAGACAAAACAATATAAAATTTAACATCTAAGTTTTGATTATAAGAAAAAAATTAACAAAACTAATAAGATTAATTATAGTTAAATATAGGTTAATTTTGGTGAACCTTACAAAATGAATATAGAAGTAGAAAAAAATCTTTAATATAAATGTTGTTATTTTCTTCAGTTGAGTTGACTGTATACTGTCCTGTTGATTCCATATTGGCATTACCAGTGGCCCTTTGTCTGTGTACTGTCCTGTTGATTTTGTATTGGCATTACCAGTGGCCCTTTGTCTGTGTACTGTCCTGTTGATTTTGTATTGGCATTACCAGTGGCCCTTTGTCTGTGTACTGTCCTGTTGATTTTGTATTGGCATTACCAGTGGCCCTTTGTCTGTGTACTGTCCTGTTGATTTTGTATTGGCATTACCAGCAGCCTTTTGTCTGTGTACTGTCCTGTTGATTTTGTATTGGCGTTACCAGCAGCCCTTTGTCTGTGTACTGTCCTGTTGATTTTGTATTGGCGTTACCAGCAGCCCTTTGTCTGTGTACTGTCCTGTTGATTTCGTATTGGTGTTACCAGCAACCTTCTTGCTGTATATTTTCCTGTCAATTTTGTATCTCTCTCTCTTCCAAACTACACCATACAGCTCAATGTGGCTTTCCTATATTGAATAAAAAAAAAAAAAAAAAAAAGGAGAAAATTTTTCCGTACGTTCTTCAGGTTCCTTGTTTAACTCTACCTCTGTGCGGCCTAACGTGTGCATCCAGATGGTGATTTTACCATTGAGTTACTTTAACTTAGCCATCCATTAGGGGACCAGCCACCATGAAGTTTACACAGTAGTGAATCAGTGATAAATATTAAGTTTGTTAATAGCTCTGGTTTATTTTGTTGTTCTCTTCATAATGAATTGCTAACATACCCTACTGAATGCAAGATTTCCATTTACAGAATACATATTTGATCATTGAATTAATAGTTTGTAACTTATTTAAAGAGAAACTAATGTAGGGATATTATGTTTGTATGAGTTTTACTAGTTCTAGACAAATGTAACAGCTCATGCACCAAAATAAATTGCTAAAAAATAATAGTTAACTAAAAATCATTCTTTAAAAAAATGTGTATCAGTTGATCTCTAATCTGAAAAGAATTAGTGAACCTGAGACTTGCATTGAAATCATTATCATAAGTTCATACAAATTTCACTCATACAAAATAAATGTTTTTTTCTGACATTTAAACAAATACTTTGGTCATACATAAAATATTGGAAGATTTACTTTCAGTTTAGTAGCATGTACATTTTCTTTGCCATGGTGAGAATGTTTCTGAGAAAGTTGTGTTGTATAACATATAACATACAAATTGAAATTCCATTTGATAATTAAAAAATGAATAACAGGTGGATCAGTTTGCAAAGTTTACTGTTTACACCTTGTATATTTATTCTTCAAAGATATTTCTGTGTTTGCCTGGAAAGGAGAGACAGAAGAAGACTTCTGGTGGTGCATTGACCGTTGTGTTAATGCAGACAATTGGCAACCAAACATGGTAAGATGAAACAAATCAAATATTTAAAAACATGATAAAAAAAAAAGGGGAAAAAAATATTTGTATTTTGGGCCAACATTGACCATTTTGCTAAGTTTTTAAATTGTGCCTGATAAAGCTTTAATGGTTATTTAAGAATTCCACCAATATTTTACACTAGTGGTGCACAAAGTCTGGCCTGTGAGCCAAATTCAGCTTGCGATGAGTTGCCGAGTGGCCTGCGATGTCCAACGGGAAAGTCAAACAGAGAGAATTTGCGCCTGTGCAAAGATTAAGCGCTATAAAAGAATATGCATTAGATGAGATACTGGATGGTTCCATATTTGTGTTGAGCAATAAAGAAAATTTAATAATCAAATCTCGTTAATACATAGGCATTTAATCATTGGTGCAATGATGTAATATTTCCGTAATTACAAAATCTCACACGTTCCAGTTGTTCTTTGAGATTTACCTACGAGCCCTATTTTGTATTATTTCATAATAAAAATGGCAGCTAATCGTAAAAGAAAAGTTGACGACAAAACCGGCAGTTTCATGATGATTGGACTGCGCAATACTGGTTTGTTCAACAACAGAAGAACATGATTTGTCTGCTGTGTCATTCAACAGTAGCAGTGGCGAAAGTATCCAATATAAAGCGTCATTATGAGTTGAAGTATAAAGATTTCCACAACTTTGTCGATGATGAATGAACATTGAATTGAATCTCTGCGGCAGTCGCTGAATCACCAGCAGAACATTTTCTCAAAGCAGTCAGCAGATTTAGGTGCAGCATGTGAGGTCAGTTACGATATTTCGTTGATGATAGCGAAATCTGGCCGACCGTTCACTGATGGTGATTTTGTCAAGCAATGTATGATTACTGCATCGGAAAAGTTGTGTCTGGAAGCAGTTCGCAATCTACAGACTGTGTCTTTGAATCGTATGACAGTTCATGAGAAGGCAGCTTACAAATAAAGCAGCCAACATTGTCTACTTCTCTTTGGCAGCAGACGAGTCAACTGACATCAGTTCAACAGCACAGCTACTAGTTTTTGTTCGTGGTGTGTTATTATCGTTTGATATCACAGAGGAACTACTCGGCATGGGTTCCATCAAGGGTCAGACAACTGGGTCTGCTCTATTCAAGGAGACAGTACGACTATGTAGTAGTGTTTCATTGGATTTCACGAAACTGGTAAATGTGACAACTGATGGAGCACCAGCCATGACTGGAGAAAGTAACAGGCTAGTAGCACTGTTGATGAACCATCGAGGAAAGCAGAACAGACAGTTGTTGAAGTTGCACTGTATTATTCACCAAGAGAACCTGTGCAGTAAAGAACTTGGTTTCCAGGTACTGATGGCATTAGTGATGAAAATCATTAATTTCATCAAATCACGAGGGCTCAATCACCATCAGTTTCGAAGTCTTCTTGAAGAAATTGATTCAGACTATGGTGACTTTGTGTATCACTGTGAAGTACGTTAGCTGAGTGGAGGGAAGATGCTCAGAAGATTTTGGGAGTTGATTGATGAGGTGATAGAATTCTTCAGAAGCAAGAACAAAGACACAGAAGTGATTTCCATGACTGATCCAGCATGGCAAGCTGATTTGATCATTCTGGTTGACATGACACAACACTTGAATGATCTTAATTTGAAGTTGCAAGGCAAAAATCAGCTTGTCTGTCAGCTTGCAAATCACGTTTCAGCTTTCAGGACAAAGTTGCAGTTGTTCCAGCAGCAAGCAGCATCAGGCAACTTTGTGCACTTTCCCACTTTTCAGTCACAGCTACAGAAGAATCAGGACATTGATTCACAAGTTTATGTTGGGAAGCTAGATACCTTGATTCAGTCCTTCTTCTCACGGTTTCATGATTTTGACCAATGGAGATTGTTGATGAAACTTTTGCTGATCCGTTCAGTGTGTCAGTGGATGACTTGTCAACAGAATATCAGCTCAAACTTACTGACCTCCAGGTATCTGATGAACTGCGTGCTATTTACTGAGAAAACAGTTTGCTTGACTTCTATAAAACGTTGCCTGATACATTTGCTAATCTGAAAGAGAATGCACTTGTCCACACCAGCATGTTTGGCAGCAAGTACTGCTGCACACAGGCTTTCTCGCACATGAAACTGAACAAAAACAACACTCGTAATCAGCTGACTGATGATCATCTGGAAGCAGTCTTGCGTCTTTCAACAAAAACAACACTGGTAATCAGCTGACTGATGATCATCTGGAAGCAGTCTTGCGTCTTTCAACAAAAACAACACTCGTAATCAGCTGACTGATGATCATCTGGAAGCAGTCTTGCGTCTTTCAACAAAAACAACACTCGTAATCAGCTGACTGATGATCATCTGGAAGCAGTCTTACGTCTTTCAACAAAAACAACACTCGTAATCAGCTGACTGATGATCATCTGGAAGCAGTCTTGCGTCTTTCAACGTTAAACATCAAGTCGGACATTTCTAAGCTTGTAGATAACATGCAGCACCATCTATCGCACTGACTTTGTGATAGTTGACGTATCATAGCATTTCTTAGAATAATGTGCAAACTGTTTGATGTAGTCGTTATTTGTGTGTTCTTAAATGTGATGTCCATCTTGTGTGAAACAACTGTGGGACGATTTTAATCTTCACTTTTTTGTGGCCCTAACAGTTATGAGAAGTTTGTTTGTGGCCCCTGACTCAAAAAGTTTGTGCACCACTGTTTTACACAACAGAACTTTGCTAATGTTCAAAATAAAATAATTAGCCTTTTTGGTAGCAAGAATTGTACAGTAACTAGCATTTTTTATTATGAACTTTCTATCAAACTAAATAACAATAACACAAACTGGACAAAGTAATTTACCATTTGTTTACTCCTACTTAGAATTATGATTTTCTTGACTGTTTCTCTTACAGATTTTAGATGATGGAGGTGATGCCACACATTTGATGTTAAGAAAATATCCTGTATTGTTCAAAATGATCAAAGGTATTGTGGAAGAAAGTGTTACAGGAGTCCATAGATTGTACCAGCTCTCTAAAGCTGGAAAACTAACTATCCCAGCCATCAATGTCAATGATTCTGTAACAAAGGTTTGTTAATCATAGATGTTATGCATTGTGCAACTGTATGGTAGTAATAAAAGTTAAAGTTGACAATTGTTTCTTCAAATTTACATTTAGATTTTTACTCGCATAGCAAAGTGTGTGAAAGAAAATATATATAATAAAAATAAACTATACTGTGAGTAATAGGTTGGAACAGTTGGAGACTGTTGTTTGTTATAAAGATATTTTTGTATATTAAAGTTGATAACAATCTTACACATTTAGGTTTATAAAATAAGTTCTGCTATAAAAGAAATCCATTGATTTGGTATTTTATTAACTAGTACCATTGCAGAATTGGAAAATTTCTTGTGAAAGATATGTTAAAGTATTCTGTTAATCATGAAATAAATATTTAAAAGATTTTAAAGTATTTTGAAGGAAGTTAGCATATGTTTCAGTAGACTGAAAGGAAATCAAATAAAATGTTGAACATTTAACTTTGGCAAACAGTGTAGTAAAATATGAATATACATTATAATATTTATTTTGAGTGTTTCTGTACAAGTATTTGTGATGCCTGTATACGTATCTGTAGTTCAGTATGGCTCATAGTTTTATCCTAAAGTTTAACAATACCCTGTCCAGGATCAAAATTGGAAAAAGTATTATTAATATTATTGATTGATTTTATATTATAATGTATATGGCTCTATTTGCTTCTAGGTCATTTGGTTTATGGTGTAATAAATAAATTTTCTATAGTTTTTAGGTGGAGATTACAATGAAAATGTTACTTTAAAGATTTTTCTACAGTTACTTTAGTTCTCATAAAATTGCTGATAAGTTCCTAATTACAGAGTTTAGGGGTCCTAAAGTTCTTGACTTTTAACTTTTACATCCTTTATTGCTATGAACACAAGTAAGGAATACTGACTTTCTCTGTTGTTCCATGCAGACAAAATTTGACAACTTATACAGCTGCAGAGAGAGCATTCTTGATGCGTAAGTTCAAATGTTATGTTTTATCATACTTTAAGGTAAATTTAGTTAAGGCTTTGTTAATTGGTATGGTGAGGGATTTCAAATGTCTGACTGAATATAGTTTAATTGTATATATTTTTTGTTTGTTTAGAACATTGTAGAAGAAATAACAAGATTTAAGGACAACTGTATTACATTCAGATCAACAGGTTAAAATATACTTCCAAATGATAAAGGAAAAATCTGAATTTACCTTTGATTTTTAGAAACTTAGAATTATATTTCATATTGTTTTTGTTTTATAAAAATAATCAAATTCAGCAAAATTAAGAACATCTGTTTATAAAATATCCATAACTTTTGTCAAGTGGTAACACCCACAACAAAATTTGCTACCAACAGTTACGACAGAAAGTGTTCGTACCCCTGCATTCCGAGTGGTTTTTTGCTCATAACTTAAAATGTATCATGAGTAGGCTAATAGAAGTATAATATATTATAAATATTATACTAACACACATCTACATAAATTTTATGTAAATTAAACGACAAATAAACTGTTTATAAACAAATAACCAAAAATAGGAGGAGCAGAAAGTGTTCATACAGTTCAGGACGTGTGAAAAAACTGATATTTTCATAAACATTTTGTTTAGTTTGGCGAATAAACTACATAAAACCATTCCAGAAATAGACACTGGGTTCATAATTAATGGAATTTAGCCAGCAAAAAATGTACTTCCGGCAGTTTAGGGCCATCTCTGTCATTATCTGCTTGGTCATCATGGCGAACAGGAAACAACTGTCCAGTGATTTAAAAAACCGAATTATTGTAAAATACAAGTCTTGTGTGTCTCTTTCCAGTATTGCTACACAACTTAATGTGTTGAATCTACTGTTCAAAGCATAATTGCCAAGTTTAAGCTCACAGGATCAACTGCTAACCTCCCTTGTTCTGGATACCCACCCAAAATTCCAGAGAGAACCAAGAGGAAGGTTCTTGGAGAAGTTAGTAGGAATCCTCATTTAACACATAATGACATACAGAAACTGATAGGGAAAACTGGGGTAGAAGTAAGCACCTCTACATTTACGCACATGTTGCGCTCTTCTGGGTTCAAAGCGTGCTGTCCTCGTAGAACTCCACATTTAAAGCATGTTCATTTATAAGCATGATTGAGGTATGCAAGAAAGCATGTAGATAAACCCTTTACCTATTGAAAGAGTATTCTTTGGTCAGACGAGACTAAAATTGAGCTTTTTAGCCACAATGATGTTCACTATATTTTCCGTAACAAGGGGGAACAAAATCTTCCAAAGAACACCGTCCCTACAGTTAAACGCGGAGGTGGCTCGATCATGCTATGAGGTTCATTCAGCTCTTCTGGTGTAGGCAGCCTTCACCGTGTCAATGGAATCATGAAAAACAAAGAGTACGTTGATATATTAGGCACTTGTATCAAGAATGATGCTCAGAACTTGCGACTTGGGCGTTGTTGGAGCTTCCAGCATGACAATGACCTTAAGCACACATCGAAATATGTGCAATCCTGGATGCAGAGGAACCATATAGGTGTTCTGGAGTGGCCATTGCAGTCACCTGATCTCAACCCAAGTGAAAACATTTGGCATGAGTTGAAGACCATGGTTCATTAGCATCATCCGAAAAACTTGCAAGAGTTGGAGGCCTTCTGTGAAGGAGAATGGAAGAAATTACCAGTTGAGTACTGTCAAACGATCATGGAGGGCTATGAGGAGAGATTGCGCCAAGTAATTCATCTGAAAGGCTGCACAAGTGACCATTAAAATAGGTGCACGAACACTTTCTTCCCCTCCTATGTTTGGTTATTTGTTTATAAAGTTTATTTGTTGTTAAATTTACATAAAAATTTATGTAGATGTGTGTTAGTATAATATTTATAATACACTATACTTTCATTATCCTAATTGTGATACTTTTTAAGTTATGAGACAAAAACTACTCATGACGCATGGGTACGAAGACTTTCTGTCGTAATTGTACTATCCTTCTTATCATGGTATATTGATATACAGTTGTTCTTGATCTGTTGATTGTTTTTATGTTTTCCTGTGCCAGTTATCAAACTTTAGTTTAAGTTTATTTGACCTTTAATATTAAAGATCGTTGTTTCGTGAAAATATTTTTCCTGCTTGATTTTTTTCTGTTTAAATTCATAAATATAAAGAGTATTACAAAACCCTGACAAAAAAAAAAGTTTCTGAAAGATATTGGTATAATTGTTTCTCTTTTTGAGTGGTTGTTTTGTAGATTACTTGGTGAAAAATAATGGAGATAAGCCCACTTAACAACAACAAAAACATTTTATTTCTTGAATTTCAAGTTTTACAAGTTCGATTTACTAATAATCACTAATAGGCTTAAGTTCACAGTGAGTGCTAATAATACAATTTCACTCGAATACTAACTTCTCTCATAGGTACAGCACTTTTTTGTAGTGCTAGTAATCTTTCACAAAACAAAACTCAACATAAAACTGATCTGACTGACTGGCTTTTGCAGATTAACTAACAACAATTTATTCTTGTATCTAGAAAATTCTTTATCAGAGGTTTTGGTATAATGTGGTTTTAGCAGGTAAACTTGTTTACTTCTTAGTGACTCAGATGACATGATTGCAAAGGTCAATGTGTTTGTTATCCAATATAGTGAACAATATTTAGCTGAAGCTGTGGCATTATGTAAAAACAACCCTAAAACTCTGGAAATCTGAAAATTGTATTTTCGGTCACAACTTTAAAGTTCAACCTTTTGCACGTGGAGAAAGTGGTTTCACAGGACATGAAGTCTGCAAAGTTTATAACTACTTATATGGATTGCTTTTACAAGCTGTACTCAGCTAGCTAAGTTGAAATTAAAACCAAACAAATTATTTTATTCAAACAAACTTGTTTTCTTTTTAAGATTATGGCTTAAAAATTATAAAATTAATATAAAAAAATGGTAAAGCAGTACCACAAAATACTAGTTCAATAACATATTTTGCAAGTAACAAAAGAGTAAAGTGTAATTTTTAGCACTAAATTCTATTATTAAATAAACTTCTGATTTGAATCAAACAATTAGGTAAAAAAATAAAACCATTGCACTCATGTGACAAATAATACTATAACATAATTTTGATAGTAGGACCTGTAATACCAGTATCAGGCACTGTGGAGCCCTAGGCAAGATACAAAATGCAGGGTCCTGGGCAAGATAAAAATGTATTCAGTAAAACAACATGTGAAAATGAGAAAATTATAGTAAAAGTAATTTTTTCAGACTAGTGAACCAATGTTTCAGTTCATGAATTTAGTAACAAAAACAAACTGGGAGATTGTCTGTTATACAGAAACTTTGAATGAAGTAAAGAATGTATAACAGTGTATCAACTATGATGTATCTATCCAAAACAAATGAGATATTATACCCAATAATAGGGCTTATCAAGCTGGCTGTGATATGTCAGATGCAGTAATAATTGTTACACTAATTATACTATCAAATTGCATGAACAACAACTGTTATTATGTGAACTACATTAAGTTAGGGAGGTGTAATTTTTATCAGTTCTATACGTGTCATTTACTAATCAGAATTAGAATAAGTATTACCAACACAATATTATTTATTATTTTTAGTACCAGTTATTTATTTATTATGGTTTAAGTATGGAAAATTGTGGCTTTGAAAAATCTCATATTTTTCTAAGTGAAATTCTAATAATGTTATTCTATATCTGATTTCTTGTAAATGGTTTGATCCTACTAAAACTGTGTATTGCCACAGTGTTAATAGATCTGTTTCTTGCAAATAGTTTAAACCTATTAGATGGTGTATTACCAGTTTTATTGGATCTGCTTTCTTGTAATTTGAGCATGCTAGATGTTGTATTGCCAAATTTTAATTAGTGAATTTGATAGCTTCTGCTTTCAAAAAGAGATGAGCTTTATTACTGTGCATATGTACAGTTTATTTTGTTGTGTGTTTAATTCAGACTGAAATATGTGTATGTATGTAGAAATTTCACTCAAGAATAATGGTTATGGAAAGAAGGGATTACACAAAGTATGCAGCTTTGTTGCTACGAGTTAGTTTTTAATGTGCAAAAAATTGTTTTTAACCGGTTTGAAAGATTTCATCAGATTAAACCTGAAAATGGCTCTAAGGTGCAAAGGATTTAAGAATGATTTTCAGGTTTTTAGTAGTTATTGTACAAAGTAACTTGAATTTAAGACCTTGACAATTATCACTATGATATCATAACTTCTGTCATTGGTTATTTGAAGTAATTGTATTAATAAATTGATGATTATGCTTGATGTAAACAGTAGAAATGAAAATAAATGTATATATAACTTGTATCATTTTAGATTATTATTATAAAACTATTCTAGTTCTTGCTTGCAGTATTCACTTTTGGTAAGTTTGATTATTTGTTATATGCTTAAACCAGATTAAAACGCTCTACAGATGTCATGTTTGGAGGCAAACAAGTGTTGGTCTGTGGATATGGTGAGGTAAGATTCCATTACAAAATAAGTAATTGAAATAATATCACCTTAACAGTGTCATTCATTATCCTAACAAGAAACTGGAAGTAGCATTAAAATATGTGCATAATTAAAAAAAATATTAGCAGATGGCCATTACTTAATTAAATGTTTTGTAAAATGGAATGAAATAAAATAACCATGATTGTTTTAGATGAAAATACTAAATTTGAAGCACTAAATTAATGAACTAAGTATTTTGGGTCTGGATAATCTGGTATGGTAAGACCACCCATGATTTTCAGGTTTCTTGTAGCTCTTGTACAAAGTAACTTGAATTTAAATCCTTGACATTTATTATATGCAAAACTAACTTGTTTAATTTGCAAACCATGAAATTCTATTTTGTTGATTTGGACAGGTTGGTAAAGGATGTTGTTCAGCCTTAAAAGGAATGGGTTCCATTGTTTATGTTACTGAAATTGACCCAATCTGTGCTCTTCAGGCTTGGTAAGGTTATTTTTCTGTGTTTCTCAATGAATTTTTTTTTTTTTTTTTCATTTTAGTTAGTGAAGAAATGTTTTTCCTTCTGTTTAATAAATAAAGAATGTCTGTTCTGTTATATCTGTGTAATATCTAGTCAAGTTTTAATAAGCATGAATTTTTTTGTCTTGCATATTTTGTAATTTCTTACTATTGCTCTGAAGGTTGCCATTTTTGATAAATTTGAACTTTTGAAAATGAAAAATGAAGCTTTTCTTCATGCTGAGAATAGTGCTTGTTTTGTTTCAATGTAACATTTTTGTTTTTAAAAACCTTTCATTATGGGTTGGGTGGAATCCACCTAGCTCGTAGTCATGAAAATATCCGTGAGAGTGATTTTTACCATGATTTTTAGTTATGTATGTATATGTTTAAAAACTTTTGCAGGTTATTAATAAACATTAAAAGGCTTTTGTGTACAAAATATCAGGTTTTTGAATTAAGTATTAAGGTATTTTAATTAAAGATTTGTAGTGTTTTTCTTTAATTTGTGAAGCACACTTTAATTGTAGTCTTTTTTTTTCCTAAGTTTTTGATTTCTTAAATATAATTCTTTGTTATCAATAAAATGTTTTCTTATTTAACTTGAAACAGTTGTTGAACAAAAAAAAAGTTCTGATGAGTTCTTTATAATATTGTACAGAATAGAAAACTTTTTAAACCTTTATATTTAATACATACAATATATTTTATACATACATTATAAAATATTTTAGAACTTGCAGACTTCTAAGTTTAAATGCTTGTTTTGGTTGAGAATATGATATATGATTTAGGTATTTGTGAATTTTACTTTAGGGGTAAATAGTTCAAAACTTGTTTTTTAATACATGATTGCATACTTTGTATTATACACTTTTGACCTGTTATCATAGGATATTGTAATAACATATTTCAATGTATCATTTGTTACTTTATGGAAGGTTTTTAAGAATATTTCATGTTCTCTATTCTATGTTTTCTATCTAGCATGGATGGTTTTCGAGTTGTGAAGACAAACGAAGTTATTCGAAATATCGACATTTTGATCACAGCAACAGGTATTTTTATGTAATTTATGAAAATTTTATGCTTTTTAAAGGCAAACTTTTAGAATTTAAGTTTATTAGGAAACAGAAATAATCTATTTATTTCTATTTGAAGTATAATGTTCCAACTTCATCAAATAAATGGTAAAACTTTGAATATTTTACTCAATACTTCTTGGTCCCATACTATTCATAGGACAAACAAATTGAAATAATATTTTAGATTGACTTTAAAACTGTGTGTATGTAGTATGGAGATGTTGTTCCTAACCCTTGTTGTTTTTTTCTTATCAGGTAACAAAAATGTCGTCACCAGAGAGCACATGGATAAAATGAAGAATGGTTGCATTATCTGTAACATGGGACATTCAAACACAGAGATAGATGTGGTATTTTTCTTGCATATTTTTCTTTCCCTTCAATAAGCTTGGCATGGCCTGGTAGCTAGGGTGCTTGACTTGCAACTTGTGGGTCCCTTGTTCAAATCCCTGTGACCAAGCATTCTTGTCCTTTCAAGTGTGAGGGTGTTACAGTGTGATGGTCATTCCCACTAATTTTTGGTAAAATTGTAGTCCAAGAGTTGGCAGTAAGTGATGTTGATTAACTGCCTTCTCTCTTGTCTGTCACTACTAAATTAGGAGATGGCTGGCTCATCTAGCTTTGTACAAACTTCAAACCAAACCCTTCAATAATTTAATGAATGAGCCCTCAGTCACTGTGGCACTCAAATGCTGATTTGCAAACCAATGAAACAATATTAAAGATAAAAAGAGAAATAAAGGGAAAAAAGCTTAGTTAGAAATTAGTATTAATGCAGCATTTTGTTAGTTTATTTGAAAATGGAAAACAACACTGTAGGCTTCTAATCATGGTTCATGGAGTGGAAGAGGTTGGATACTACTTTACTAACAGTTTAATAGGTAGAATCACTAATTAAACAGTTTCCAGCTTAAGTAATGAAAAAAGTGAAATCAAATGGCAAGGATTAAGCATGTTTAAGCTGTTTTGTTTTGTTTTTAGTTAAAAGTTGTTAGAGTTAAAATATTTGTTTCCCAAAGAAATTCATATAGTGAAAAAAATTAATTTAAAATCATAAATCTATTTCTAAAACATATGTTTAACTTAAGTAATGATATGATATTCTTTTAATTTAAAAGTATAATAACTGAAGGAAGCAAAAGTTGTATACAGTTTAATGTTCCTCTTTCATTTGTTATTAAACCCATGCTTTATTAACTGCTAATTCCATATATTGGCTTGTGGAAGGTAATAATTGACTCATTTTACTGATTAAGTACTTGTGTCTTTAAATTAAAAACCAAAAATCTATGAAAATAGCAAAAATGTTCTGACCTTGTTTCAATTTTCTTTATCCTTCTTATCGGAAAAAAATCCTCAAGCAAAATAAAACCATCACGCCTGGACAGTTTCCAGTTAACATATCAAAAAATGAGTAACTGAACTGCGGATATGATGCAAGGCAAAAGTGTATTAAAAAAAGTGGAAATTTGTCTTATATCAGTTTTTTTTGTCCTCCTTGTTGTTGGGTAAACTATTTTAAAATAAGATAGCCTATATACATTCTCTAAAAGTTACAAGTTACCATACTAAAATCACAGTAATTGAGCCAGTCAGCTCTGGGTGTTAGTGGTTTACATACACAATGGATCATTTTTATAATAATGTCTGTAATGTATTTGCACGTGATTTCAATTACAGCTTTAAAATGAACTCAGACTGAAAACAATATTTAATTAGTTAAAACTAATTTTTCAGCTCTGGTTTTCAGTTTGGTAACATCTCTCAATCACATTATAACAACACTTCCTCTAGTAAAAATCCTAAGCATACTTTTGATGTACAACTATGCCACAGTTGTCAAGCACATGATCATTGATGTGAGATTTATTTGTTGAATATTTATTTACATTTCTAATTATCTGGCAGTTCAACATACACCTGGAGTTCCATTTAGGGCACTTAACTTGATGTATCACTTAAGATGTTTTTAAGTGTCCATTTCTTTTCTTCATGCCTGAAAAAAAAAAAAATTGTAAAAATGTTTTGGCTTAACAATCCTCTGACTCGTTAGATTTTATGAAAAGTTTATGTAATCTATGTTTTACATTTATTACATATTTGTCTGTACGTAGTAATATTGAAGTTATTGCTTGTTTTGTAGCATTGAATTTTATAATGAAATGAAAATTTAAAAACATTTAATAAGAATGTTTACTGGACAGATTTTGATGTGGAATATTTTTACAGTAGTATTCCTTTGGAAAAAACCATAGAATTAACAGTTGGTATATGTATAAAAGTGCAGATTTAAGATTATCAAAGTACATATTCAGAAATTACTAGAATTTTACATCCAAAGAACCATGTATTTTGTTTTATTACAATAATTATGATCAAACTGGTAGAGATGCAATAGAATCAGGGTTATAATCATTACTTGCCACTTTGTTTTTTTATCGTTATGCAAACAATTGTCAGAAAATTGTCCGTTACACCTCAAGCCTATATATTATCTAAATTGTGTTTCTTGTACTTTGTAATATTTAAGTTCAACACACTTGTTTTGTAAGATCGTAATAATCAACATAAAAATATAAGATATACTGTGAAACATAATAAAAAATGTCACCTTTTTTGATACTATAATACATAATAACAGTAGAAGTGTTGAATGTGAAGTGTTTCATAAAGAAACAAACTTTTGTTTTATTTTGAACACTTAGATTATTATGCTAATTTATTATATTTGTAAAATAGCTAGCACATAACGAATTACCAAATTAGAATGTTTCTCATTTAAAATAATTTTCCAAATAGTATGATGTCATCATATGAAATTATCTGGGTAAAGTTTAACAGTCTAAAACAAAATTCAATATTCCAAAACACTGTAATAAATACAGTGTGTTACTAGTGATTTCATCCACTCTTGTGATCTTGTTTTCCATTTCCTATGAAGTTCTTTCTACCTCTTGTGTTAGGACATCTAGTATTAACATTATACATAATCAGAAAAAGATTGAGGAAAAATTAACAGAAAAATAACACTGCTAACCACTTAATTAGGTGTTAAACAGTAAAGAAAACATTTCACTTTTGAACATGAATTTCACATGTATAATCTGAGACAAAAAGCTATTTCAATAATAAGATAGACTTTTATTATGTTATTATTTGTAACATTTTTCTTTGCTCTGTAGCAAAGCCTCCGAACACCTACCCTGACGTGGGAGAAAGTTCGTTCCCAAGTAGACCATGTCATCTGGCCTGATGGAAAAAGGATTGTTTTGATAGCTGAGGTCTAGTAATTTGTTTCTAATTTTGATAAACCTTTAGGGTACTATATACATTAACTTTGAATTTTAAAATGCTTCATTCTCACTTGCTTCAGAGATTTAAACTTACACATGTTTGAATAGTCTTTTTTTTAGTGTGTGAACAGACCAAAATTTCTGTTTTGCTCTTTACATTTTTATGATTGATGATATAGTGCACTTTTCTTAGCATAACAACAAAAGATTATAGCATTTTAAGTTTGAAATTTTCCTAGATGACACAGAAGAAATTGGTAGCATACACAACACATTTGTTTAGACAGTGGTGTATTACAGGAGATGTCTTGATTGTTTTCAATGTGGAGTTGGTTAATTAATTTTTCTAGTTTTTAGATACGAATTATCCCAATTTAAAGTTTACTGTTGAACATGAATAGAATGATGAACTCTGATTATCAGCTGTACATATCTTAAACAACCAGGGTATACTTACCACTAAAGTGCATCATAAATCCACTCTCACTGACCTTTATTCACATGTTGAAAGTTTTGCTTTTTGATCAGTAAAGAAAATCTATTAACACCTTGCTAAAATTCGAAATATCATGAAATCAAACCTTTTTAAAGTAAGATATTGAGAACATTAAACAAATGTTTAGAAGAAATTGCTTTCTGTTGTTTTTTTCTGAAGTGAATAATCCATCAATTGTTGGGTTAAATTTTCCAAAGAAAAATATTGCTTTTATCATACCTTATATAGGAAATATTCTTCCATACACAGTTAAGAGTAAAATTATTAAACATTTACATCCATAAGTTCATTTAAGAGGTGTCTTTAAAACATTCTAGAGTTAACTGTTTCTTCAGATTTAAAGACAAACAGTATCCATTGAATACCTTGCTAGTAGCATGCGAGTTCATATGCTCGAAATACAACCAAGGATTTTTTAGATCAACCACTAGAAAGCTGTGCAATCTGAGACAATAACACTGTAATGTTAGAACCTACAAAACCAGTAGTATTGCTAACCACTGTCTAAATGAATGTGATGTTGTGCTTACTTCCAGTTTTGTACACATCATTATTCATTCCCAGGAATAATTCCATCTTAGGATGCTAGAATATCTTGCCATTAAACTAAGGAAACCACTTAAATAGAAGTTCAGTGTATTGTCACTATATCTTCATTTGTGGAAGTGGAAAGAAAATAACATAGAAAAATCATTGAATATATAAGGTGGACTAAGAACTATTTAAACAGATACAATTTAAATGTATTCAGATTTTCACCCTATAGATATCAATAAAAAAGAAATAAGTAACTGTGTATAAGATGGTTAATATGAAAACCTACTAATCTTTGGAAGTAAAGAGTGAGTGTTTGATATCTTCCTTATGTGTTAAGAGTTTGTTGGGGAGGAAACTTCTCTTAAAGCTATTATAAAGACAATATGAATGAGCTTGTCTGTATGCGCATGATGTAGGGTCGCCTTGTCAATCTCAGCTGCTCCAGTATTCCTTCATTTGTGGTGTCTATCACTGCAGCTTCACAAGCCTTGGCTCTTATTGAATTATATAATGCCCCAAGTGGACGATATAAGAGTGATGTTTATCTTCTTCCAAAGAAAATGGGTAAGAAGCTCTTAGACATCTGTTGATTAGGTTTAAGAGTTTTAGGGTTAAGCAACAGAAGAATAATACATGTAGGTTTACAAATTTATTGTTTATAATTTTAATTATTTAAACTTTGAAGTTATTTGGCTAAATTTTTTTGATTATTAGCATTGCTAACTTGTGTGTAAAGATATACAGAGAATGAGTTTATTTTAAAATGATTTTGGAGCCTGTCTGTATAGTTACAGTACACGTTGTCACGTCTGTGCTTCTTGACAGTTGTCCTGCAGTGGTGTTTCCATTAGAAATTTTTTTTAACCTAAAGCACAGTTTTCTTTGCTCACTTTTCATAAGTATATATATATATATATATATGTGTGTGTATGAGGATATTGGTTCCAAGCACCTGTTTCAACAGTTCAATTGCACAGAAATCCATAGGTGATGCTTCCTGGCACCTTGACTGAAGTGTCTTCATATGAAATAGCATTACTACCAATTTTTTTCTCCAGGTGCTTGTGATATGTGATGGTTAAATAAATATATTATAGAAGCAACATGTGTATACCTGATTTCTTGTTTTCCAGATGGATTATTGTTCTTGATTCTTTTATATGCTGTTGCCTGGGATATGTTTACAACTTTTGCTGCCTTTTTGTTTCTAGATTCTCACCTGTTATAAGATCACTCATTTACTTATCACAGCTGAGGCATGAATTGTTTGAAGTCTCTTTGTGAATTGTCTTAGTACCCAAAGTTTATTCATATTCTTTTGTCTTCCAGTACGGTTAAGCAAAAGGCATATCTCTATTGTGCAGATTCTTATGCTTCAGTCTGAACACATTTTTATGATACGAGTATCTTACATCACATTACCTACAAAACCCAAACATTGTCAGAATGTGGTTCTTATACAATCTATTCCACTTTATATATAGTTGCTGTAGCTTTCAGGTATCTTGTAAATTTGCATATTCAAAATCATTTTAATGTAACATGTTCAACTTCTAGCTCTATGTATGTGCTTAGTAGAGAAAAGAGACTACGAAGTTTTGGTGACAGAAGTGGTTTGAATCATTGAGTAAAAACAAAAATAAATCGGAGCTTTTATTTTTACTAAACTACATATAGTACTTTTGCATGGTACTGTTTACTGAATTAGTGATAAATACACTGTTGCTAATGGCACTTCTACTTCTAGATGAATATGTAGCAAGTCTTCATCTGCCAGTATTTGATGCTCATCTGACAGAACTTACAGATGAACAAGCCAAGTACATGGGTCTCAACAAGGCTGGACCATTTAAACCAAACTATTACAGGTAGGTACTGCAGTAGAAACGTAAAATATTTTAAAGCAAATATCAGACTCTAGTATTACCTCATAGTGTAGTGTGTTATTGATTTATGAAAATATTGCTGTGGTATGTTAAGTGATGCATGTAGATATTAGGTTTCTGACTCCTCAAGTTGGTCTGTCAGTTTTTGAAATATGTTATTTTTTGAATTTTTTCCATTAGTATGTTTAGTCTATTAATTTTAAGTATCTTTAGTAAACTTAATTAATCTTGTATCATTTGCTTTCATCATGATAAACTTCTAGTCTTTGTTTTTTCTTTGTTGTCTTTAATTTTAAGGAATACCAAATATTCATCAATATATTTTTCACAAAACTAAAACTTATAATACCTTGAACTGTGGTTAAGATGTCAACAGCAAGATTAAAATTTATACCTATAAAATTTCATTGGAGTGTAATTGACCCAAGTAAAACTTTACATTTGGAAGTTACAGTTCGATAAGTGAATTTTACAGATGTTTAATATTTAAAAACAAACTGTTTTCCAGGTATTAGCTAAATTAGAAGAAGAACAAGTTGTAGATGCATCTGGAGCTTGCCTATCCAGTTCAGTGCCCTCTTATCCTATATGGGCCTGTCATTCCAGTCGTATTATCAGTGAAAATGCCAATATACTTTGTTTTATTTGGATTTTATGATCTATATTTTGTGTTTGTTTATGGTACTGCTTTGTTTTAAAAAGTGGTTTTAAAAGAACTAGCAGTTAACCAAAAATAAGAAGAAAGTTTAATAACAAAGAAGTTAATTATTTAATACAAATTTTAACATTTGTAATTCAAAATATTTTGAATATAAAGCAAAACAGGAGTACTCTTGTCATTGTTTTGTCTCAGTGAAATAAAAATACACAGATTTACATATAAGCAATTTGAAGGTATTGCTGTTATACTGTAAAATATACAATATGTTATGAAAGATAAATGTTATATATTCATGAAAACATCGATATTTAGATTTGTTAGTTGTTACAGATAAATGTTTGTTTTTAAATAGCAGTTTCATAGTATTAGAGTTAAGGTTACTCTGGTATAATTTGTAACCTTGACCATATTTTAACCTTGCTAACTTTCATTTTGGATATTTGAATGCTTTATGAAATGAAATGATTAAACTATTGAAGTTAGGCTAAAAGGTGAAGATACTCTATTATCTATTCAGGGTGTACTTTAGATTAGAATCAAAGAAAACGTGATCAGTTATGAGTTAGTTATGTGAAATGTACTCATGATAACAAATTGATATAACTTATTCCTGATTGATTTTAAAAGGTTTAATTTTTATATTTGATATAAATATGGGTGAGTTGAAATATATTTTTCCAATGATTTTAAGCAGAAATATGTATTCATTGCTTATTTATGGTTATTATGTTCCAGTCTTTACATTTTTTATCTTTATGAAATTAGGCTTGATAAAGCAGTGGAGAAAAATACTGGCATACAGTTAACAACTTCTCCATCAACAACTACATCTGTTAAGTTTGAATGAATCATTTTAATGTTGAAGATTTTATAGGCATTTAAGTATATGTGCCTTCAGCTTTTGGTTCCAGAATCGCTTTTATTTGAGTCTGTGTCTGTTGATACATTTTTTTTTTCTATAATAAAGTTTAAACATGTAATAACAGGTAAAGTTTATATACAGATATGTCAACTATTCATGTTTTAGTGGAACTTGTAATTTTTGCAAGTGACCTTAAGTTGGTATGATCATACACTTTAATTTTTTTTTTATATAACACAGTTCAGTAAATTTGTTATGTGTATGAAATGAAACAACTCTGTTGATTTCATAACTATTTAACTTTGGCAGTTCTACTTGAACCAGACCTGGGTACCTTTATAACTGTGAATAAATTGTGGTCTTGTTGAAAATCATATTGATAATTAGTCCATTCAAATGTTGGGACAGCCAAATTAAATCCACTGGTAAAGATAAAAGTTGTTTGGCCAGGAATGTGTGTACTTGTTGATATGTAATTTTTTCAGTATGATAAAGTTTAAATGTATGGTATGGTATATTTGTGTACAGGGATGTCAATCATTCATGTTATGATGGAATAGTTTTAATATTTACCAACATCCTATACTATTATGATCATACCCTTCAAATTAATAGTATTATTATTTTGTACATATTACAGATTAAGTATAACATGATTCAGTAAATTTGTTATGGGATGAAATAAAACCATGAAACTGTCAGGTTCATAACCAATCAAAAAGTATATTGGTAGTTAGTTCATTCAAATATTGGAACATATATATTAGTTGCAGTGGAAGAAGAATGAACCAAAAGCTATTAAGTCACAAATGCATCAATAGAGTTTCATCTTGCAACAAATGAAACAGGCTAAACTACTGTGAATAACTTAGCCACTGAAACCTATAAGTAGAAAATTGGTAGACTTGAGCAACCTTCAAATTGTAAATTTATACATACTATAACTGAACTTACCGGTATTTTCACAAACATTTAGAAAATAGTAAAAGTGTTGTATTTAGATGTTTCCCCTAGAGCAAACATAAACTACACAAGTTAATGTCATGTTTGACACAGTATTCAAATTTAAAAAGTTTATAATTTTTTTACACTTTGGTTACTTTTACTAAAAGTGTATGTAATAATAATAATAAAAAATAAAGTACATGAAAATCGGGGTTTAGAGTACTCGTTACATTCTCAAGCCAGTTGCGCTTGAGTAAAACTAAGATGTTCTTCCCTAAGCTGCATTAAATCTTATATATTTGGATGCTTAAAAAATGTGCATTGCTTTCAAATATGTTTGTTATAATCAAAAGGTATATTAGTAAATAGAGTAAAACTTCTATAAATGATCCACTTTTTAAAGTAACTTTAAAATTGGTTTTAAAAGTTTTTTGTAGCAAACGTGGTCAACATAAACCAAGCAGCTCTCACTCAGTAATGGCTTACAGTGTTGAAATTGGACACAAATTAATAGAATGTACATAGAGGAGGATTTGCTATTTTTATTACTTCTAAAAATGTCCAGCGGCTGTGTATTATTGATTAACAATCTGAAAGGTAGAGGGGGTTGATGAGTTTGACATATTATATTGAAATTGCAGCAGGTAAAACTTAGATGATGTGAAAATTTCAATTATAAATTATCTTTTCTTACCAAGTTTATTGACATACATTAGTAATAAAGTTGTATAATTACTCTACGAATACAACACTGTGAAAGATCATGACATGCCCACTTTGACACATCAGAAACATTGTGCTTAATGAAAGAATTATAAACAGTAAGGTGAAAGTAAGAAAATATATAACTGCAACGTGAGAAATTTTTTATGATATGAGACTCTGATATATCGAGACACAACCTTGGGACCAACATACCACAAAAATCAGGACACACACACACACACACAAAAAAAGGAATTACCATAGGATAAGTGTAAGGTACATTAATCATAGTCTAGAATATTCAACAGCTTCTCAGGGTTTGAAATATATTGAATAAAAATATATGAACTATATTTTACAAAGGTGAAAATAATAGTAACCATAAAAATTATAACTATCATTCTAATATGGATCTTTTTTATAAGTTTGGAGATTCCAGAAATTTAACTCTGAACATACTTTATATTGGTGATGTAGTTAGTAAATTGTTCATAAGTAATATCCAAACATTTTGTTCTATGTAGATTTCAGTATTATTCATGGCAGGAAAGTGACTGTAGTGATTAAATTATTCATATTTTCTTGTTCATATCCTTATTCTTTTAGGTTGTTATTCATATTTTACATAATTAAAGTTGACATCTCTGTATGTGCTTGAATGAGTCTAAAATATTTTAGTCTTTCTAGTTATTTTTTTTTCTACTAGAAAGTAATTTTGAAATGAAAGAAATGACAGATGTGAAGTTTCCATTATATCTTGTCCTAGTTACAGTTTGATTTGTTATCAAAACAATGCATAATAGTTTTAAAAGTAATTTAGGTTTTTGAACTTGTTTTTTTAAATAAATATCATATTTAACTAGAAATGTCAGCACAAACAGTACTGAGAATCAATCTGCCTGAAAACATACTCCATCCAAGACCTTTATATAAATTTTGAGTTTTTTTTTGTTGTAGTGAAAGTAAAAACAGACAGAGATGTTTATTTTTGGATCCTAAAGTGTGAACAGTGTAATACTTGGATTCAGTAAGTTATTTTTCTATTCAAATTTGCACACTTCATCTATTATAACAACCATTTTCACTGGTTTCCATCCTGGTTGTTGTCCTTTACTGCAAGAAATTTCAAACTAAGTATTGTGTTACCTTTGTACTCTTAATATATGAATGCATCTTCAACAAAAACAAATGCTGGAGATTTAAAAATTAATAATTTTTTTTAATGTAAAATATGAAATTTTGTGAGGTGAACTGTAACACTGATACGAAATGAAATCTGTTATGGTAAAGATTATGGAGAGGGTCTCTTGCAGTTCATTGCTTTCTATGGATGTTGAAAAAGTTATTGTTAAATTACTTCAGGATGTTAAAACTTTAAAACTTGCAGAAATTCATCAAAAATCATTTAAATAATTTCTGTGAATACTTATCAAAACACTTTTTGTTATATCTTGTACAGAGAAGTAGAAACTAGTTTTTGCTCTGATTTAAAATATTCAAACATTTAATAAATAAAAAAGAGAGAACAATCAGTTCTTTATTTTATGTTATTCGGCTATTAATCATTTAAACCTTGTGCTTCTCAGGGTTTAAACTATGTGATGAAGTAAGACCTGTTACAAACAATAACTTGTTAATTTAGAATACAGATGATGGTTTGGAACATTGATAATAAAATTCATTGCAGTAGGAATGGATATTAATGGACATTTTTATGTGTATTTGATATTTGTATATACCTCTTGCTGATGTATTTTGCTGAATGAGAATTAGTTGAAATTTTTTTCATTTTTTAAGAGTACATTATAAAGATTTTCAATTTAATAAATGCTATTCATTAAATTAACAAGCACTGTGCTATTGAAGTAAAGGTGTCATCCTTTGCTTTTATTTTACGCTTATGTTTTTTATTATAGAACTGTGTAGAATTATATGCAGATTTCTATCCCAGGTTTTTGGGTTAGGCATAGCCTAGTGCTGGGCTGCAGATCAGAAAATCCTTTGTTTGTGATGTGATATAATAGTTTACATGTTCTGTCCTTTATGCTTTTGAAACAGTTAATCCCCTAATTCATTTAACGTTAGATGTACAATAGGCAGCATATGCTGTTAACAATTGGATTCCCTCTGCTGAACACTTCTAAATTAGCATAAGGTTATGCCTAACTGGTAAGGCTCTCAGACCTCACCATTTTAACCTTGTGAAATACAAGTTGCCATTCAGGTTGAAATAGCAATACTAACCCTTTTTTTCTTTTTTCATCATGATAAAAAAAAGCTTTGTTTGTAGTAGAAATCCTCTTTCTTAATTAGGTATACCACTTTTTAAAGTTAAATTTATGATAAAAAATTAATTACATATATTTCCTAGATTATTTTGAAATCTTGTTAAATGAAAAACCAGAAATTTTTATCTATAATATTTTCACTCATGCTTGTGATATGGGAGATCATTATTTTAATTGTCAGAGATGAAAACAAATTATCACTTTTTATTAACTTTCTTGAACAATGATGAAACTTAGATGTTGAGTGTTCTTTTTACAATATCTACTTCTTTTCATCATTTTTGTTTTGGAAGCCATACATATGATTATATATACATGGAAACAATATGGATTGGTAAACATAGTTCAATATATTTTGCATCAGTTAGTTGTTTTTAATCATTCACTACTGCATAAGTTGGATTTTACCAAGTTCAATGATTGTTTCTATATTATATTATTATTATCATTTCTGAATTAGTTTTAAAAGGGCTTAGCCATGTCACTTCTAATGATTGTACACAATTTAGTTACACAGAGAAGATTAAATAGATGACTTTTAATTTATAATTCACCAGTACTTTCGATGACCTTAACCAAGTATTTTTTTTAAATAAAATGCATAGTCACACTTATTTTTGTACCTCTGAAATCATTAAGATTCCATTTAGGTTGTCTTTACTAGAATAATTCAGTTTCAGTTGTATTTGCACGAATCCAAGTTCTTCCATAATATAAAATGTTTATTTTGTATTTGATAAACAACTATAAGTTTTCATTAATTGTTATAGAGCTGCAATCAGAAATTTCTCTTTAAGGACCAGAACATGCTTTAATGAGAAGTTAACTTTTGTAGCAATTTTAATTACTAGATTAGCATATTATGTTTTATCCAGGTTCTTTAAGTTAGTGTTTTTTAGTTTTGGTTTAAAAAATCATATTTAAAGGAAACTTTAGTATTGTGATAAGAACAAAAGAAAATAAAAGTTAATTAAGCTGTGAGATAAATGCAAAGATTTAGACTAAAATCTCATTTATTCTGTGAATATCAAAGGCTTAAGGGAAATGTGTTAAAAGAAAAAGCATGTGTTAATTTACAAACAAGTAATGAAAGTTTTAATTTATAAAAACAAGTATTATTTTTACACTGGTAAAGGAGAAACTGTTGAAAATATTATTGTGTCTAAAGTTAAATAAAGTTGGTCAGCCTGATGTATATTTTATTTTGTGCGATACTATTGAATAGAACTATGAGTTATACCTGAAGTATTAACTTGGTGTGCCCTCTAGAATTGCCATAGTTATTATCATAATAAAAAAACAATGAAAGGAAAAGAATGTGAAAGAAGAAAATATTTTTATGGTGACAACATAAAAATTTATACTCATGATAGGAAATTTAAATTTATGCAGTAAGGTTCTTACATGATCTTTATTTTTATTTGTTTATAGGTGAAAACTTTATAGCTGCATGATGGAAAGAGTGCTTTTCAGCAGTAGTATCATTTTGTTACTTGTATTTTTATGTGTGTGTGTCCAATAACATCATAAAAGTAGTCACCTACCAATACACAGTTCTGTATATTTACTTCCTTTTGAGGCCTGGCATGGCCATGGGGTTATGGCATTCAACTCCTAATCTAATCTGAGGGTCGTGGATTTGAATCCCTGTCACAAATATGCTCACTCTTTCAGTCGTGAGGGCATTATAATGTGATGGTCAATCCCACTGTTTATTGGAAAAAGAGTAGCCCAAGAGTTGTCAGTGGGTGGTGATGATAGCTACCTTCCCTCTAGTCTTACACTGCTAAATTAGGGATGCCTAGTGCAGATTTGAGTAGCTTTGTGTGAAATTCAAAACAAACTTCCTTTTAAAGCCCCAAGAGATAGCTCAGTGTTACTTTGCCCTAAAACAAATTTCCCTTTAAATATATTATCCAAGAGATCTTGCAATGATCAAGTACATACATTTTTGAACATAGTTTAAACAAAATTTTCCTTTATATTTGCATGAATATATTATGCACGTTTAAAGTGAAATTATTTTTTTTATTTACAGTATATAATTAAACTTTTGTGTAGGTAACTTTATAGTTTAATATATAATACAAAATGTTTTAATTTGTAACCAAATTTCAGTAGAATAATTCATAATTTTAACATGTTTAAAGACCACAGTGACACCCAAATATTGACAATTGATCAGGCTTAGTTCAAGTGACTAGCTTCAGTTCTATTCTAAAGGTCTTGTGTGATATGACTTTTAGTACTCATAAGAGCTAGTTATCTGTGGTAGGTAAAATGCAACTTGCATATCACATAGTTCAATGCAATATTGCATGCTTTGTTAAGTGCATCATTTAACATTTGTTTTATGATGCACATGTATTTGACATTCAAAGTTATGACTACCAAATGAATAAAGTTCAATTACCTATTCTGTGAATAAAGTCTTGCTAGCACTTTCCTGGTTCTTTAATTTTGACTTCTTTTGGAGAAGTCTCCTTCACTGTTTGTTGAATTTCACACAAAGTCACACAATGGTTATCTGCACTAGCTGTCCCTAACTTAGCAGTGTAAGACTAGAGGGAAGGCAACTAGTCATCACCACCCACTAGAAACTTGTGGGCTACTTTTTTACCATTAAATAGCAGGATTGACCATTACATTATAATGACCCCATGACTGAAAGAGCAAGCATGTTTGATATGATGGGGATTCAAACCCGTGACTCTCACACTGTGAATTGAATGCCGTAACCACCTTGCCACATCTTCTTCACTGGCAACACTTTGAACATTTGGGGGTGAGACAATTAGGTGAATGCAACATTTCTGAAAAATTGGAGTGTGTTATGCAAAGTAGCAGGAGCTGGAAAGCAACATTAAACATTTGGGAAAGCACTACTGAACTTTTACTCACAGTTTAGGCATTTAAACTTTATACCTATTTTAATGTTCTTCTGTTTAAGTTTGACTCCTACAAAATGAATGTTTTCTTTTTATACAAAAGTTTAACCACTGAAAGTGCTAATGTTTTGAAATCTGTCACAGACTTCATATATAGACAATGATTAATCATGGAAAAGAAAATTTATCTCCTGAAAAAGGGATTACAGTCAGTCAGTCAACTGACAGTGCATATACACGTAATATCCTCAAAATATGTTACTTTGTGTTTAACCATAATGAGAAAACCTTACACATTTCGAATTGACTTGGATGTTGGTGAACAAGAGAGATTTACTAGGATATAACACTACTGCACTGTTCTGTACAATGAGAAAAAATTGGGGATATTGTATGACATTTTACAGTATAATGCTTATGAAAGGTTTTCATCATTAAAATCTTTTATTTCCACACTAAACAGATTAATTATGTATGACTCAATTAAATACATGGATGAGGAATAAAGGTTTTCAGTATTGTATAATTACATTGTTTTCACATGACTGCTGTAATTTTATTATTCAAGCTAAAAAAGGCTTAGTTTTATCTAAAAGTATAAGATACATTATCTGTATGAATAAGGTCATGCTATCTTATTGTTGGCATTTACTAAAGAAAAAAGGTTTCATTCTTTAAAACAAGGGTCACCAAACAACAACCCTTGAGTTCATTTTGTCCGGCCTGCCAGCAGCTAGCCACTTGGAAATAAAAAGTGACATTTCATCAAATGTCCGACTGTTATAACAAAATAAATCACACCAATGGTCACTTTAAGCTGGCAAACACAAGACGTTATGATAAAAAGAAACAAGGCTGTCGCACATATTTTTAACCAATAGGAAATTCTTCTTTCATCCTTGCTGCCCGTTTATTCATGTTGAGGCAGTATCTATGAAAGCATTAGGATTTTGAAAACAAGTACAGACTTAACCCTCGTCCTATCGACTCACCTTATAAATTCAGTGGCCTAGTGTTACCGCTTTAGCAAACTCATTTCTCTTAGTAGTCTTCACAAGAAAGTTTGCTGAAAATGAATCTGTCACTCGTACAAGTTACAAAATAGTGCATAGGATGGCAGAGCGAGGAAAATCTTTAACTAACGGCAACTTCAAAGAGTGTATGATGGGAGCAGCAAATGAGCTGTGTCCTGAAAAAGCCAATTTCTTTGAAAGTATCAGCCTTTCAGCAACTTCAATTGTACAGAGAGCAGAAGAACTTTGAGAGAACATCACATTACAGATATGCCGAAAAGCTTGAAACTTCCTATGGTATTCTCTGGCACTGGATGAGTCTACTGATCTCTCGAGTATGTCACAACTTCAAGTGTTCATTTGTGGAGTTAACTTGGACTTTCAGATCACAGAAGAGTTAGCATCAGTTTGCAGTATGCATGGAAGAACAACTGGAGAAGACATTTGCATGGAAGTGCATAAAACTTTGCAAGACTATAACCTTCAGTGGAAACAGCTGATGGAGGAAAAACATGGCTGGAGTAAAGAAGGGTCTGGTGGGGTTGATCAAGAAACAGTTGGAAGATCTTCAACTCCCAAGTGCTCTGTTCATACACTGCATCATACATCAGCAAGCACACTGTGGAAAAGACTTGGATATTTCTTGCATACTGAAACCAGTCATTTCTGCAGTGAACTTCATTCGGGGTCATGCACTTAATCATCGCCAGTTCAAGGTGTTTCTTGAAGAAAATGATTCGGACTTCTGTGACTTTCCTTATCACATGGCGGTGAGGTGGTTCAGCTGCGGTAAAGTCTTGTCTCGTTTTTATAAGCTGAGAAGAGAAATAGATACATTTCTTATCAAGAAATATAGAGCCGATCCACTTCTGTTCGATCCAACCTGGTTGTCAAAGTTGTCATTTTTGGTTGACATCACATCACATCCCACATGAATGAATTGAACTTGAAACTTCAGGGGAAGAATAACCTTGTATGTGATCTCTATAGAATCATTAAAGGATTTCGGAAAACACTGTCATTGTTTGAAGCACATTTGGAAGGAGGAAACTTCTCTCATTTTCAGTGTTTCAATGAGTTTCATGCTGGAATCACAGGAGATGTCAACCGAACATTGAATATATTTTGAAAGCCAAATGCCAATTTCATAAGTCTCACTAAATTTTTTTGCGGCTTAGTGAAATTCAGATATGTACTCACTATGTGTGATGTGACAATTGTTTTTGCTAATGTCACCTTCTTTGATAACCTTTTGGTAAATAAAAATGTTGGTTGTATTTCTGTTTGTTTTTTATTATATGTGTGTATTGCATGCTACTCCCACGTCTAATGTGGCCTCCAAAACTTAGTGTTAAGTCTTTTACAGAGAGCTTTCATTCTAGCTTATGAGTATTGAACATAATGATCATGCGGCCCGCGCTTCTCATTCCCCAAGTAATCTGGCCCCCTGTGAAAAAAGTTTGGTGACCCCTGCTTTAAGGTAACAAAAACAAACTACTAAAACTTATATTAATGTATAGAATTAGAGAGTTAACCACACAAGGAAATACAGGAGCAACATGCATATACTTAGCAAACGATGATGTAAGTAACATATGAACAGTAAAAGATGTTGCTGCCAACATGGTTTGTGTGTTTTGGTAACTAGACTTGTTAAATAATATCACTGGTGACTTACAAAAAATGCCAGGATTTGAGACACTGAATTTCAAACAAAGTAAAGGCTTGAATAATATAGACTTTTATTACTATTCTGTAAAAAAGAAGTCTTTCACACAAAATAAACAACACTATGCTTAGCATACTTCCACCAAAAATTACAAAAAATATACATATCCACTATATCTGCTGTTAACCACTGACTAGAGTTCAAAGGTCAACTGAGTTTAATCATTGTTGAAACAGTAGTATTTAATACTGTTCAATCCTAAAAACTAATGGTCCTACAAATCTCTGTTTGTCACAACAGCCAATAAAGAGTAGCTAATTCACTTTCACACCTCTTAAAGGAAGGCAGTTGAGTGGGTTGAATTATTTACAACCAATTAAACAGGAAAAATTTTTGTTTGAAAGGCTGATCAGTTTAGTAGTTACTTTAATGAAAATTTTCTGATGTAGCATTGAATCAAGTTGTGACTTCTTACAGAAAAACTTCACTATTGCATTGTACATTCTACAATATAAAATTATGTAATGAAAACACAAAGACATCATGTGAATACATAACGTTAAACATTTTTAGCCCAACAACTGAAATGGACTCTAGGGTTAAGATGTTAATATGGTCATAGTAGAATATGAATATTACAACACAAAAATGGATTCTGCATTTTAGTATTCCATTACAACAAAGAAATCACAAACTCTATGCAGAAAGAACAAATTAAAATCTAGCTTTGTTCCAAACAGAGATTGTACACAAGCATGAAATATCTCTTGATAACCTACTGAAAAATTAGTACTGTTGTATGTTCTCCACTGATACAAAAACTAAATATAGTTTATCTTAGTGACTCTCTACTTTCCCAACACCTTGATCTTGCATTTATTTACGGTTGTAAATTCACAGTATTTCTCTAATCTATTTAATTTTATACCATTAATATTCGTTCAAAACTTTCAAAGTTGAATGATAAATAATTTAGTTATAAATTAAAGTATTAGAGAATGTTTGTGTCCAAAAGTATTTATGGTAATATGTGACTAAGTAAACAACACTGACTCTGTGTGTGTATACTGATATGACACATGCATATTGAAAATGTTTTTAACAGAACTGTCTTTATTTAGTAATTAAAATGGATGTATATGTATGTATTATTAATTATATTAGAATACAATATGCATGATGGTAATGTCCTTGTTTTATTACATTTCCTACAAGTGTTTGGTTATAGATATTCCATTATAACTGCTAATACATGGTCCTTTTTACCAACTCTAAACACCGCTTTTATATTTGATAATGCACTATTTTCTTTACTTGTAAATGTTATCACTTAAACTTTATGAATCTAAATAACAATCACAGAAAGATATATGTGCCAAACATAGTAAAATGTGCTGTTGTCGCAATCCATAAATAATTTTTTATAATTATTTACATAAAAAAATTACTTCAAAATATTTACATATGTATAGTAAAGAAAATATGCTAAGTAATTAACATACTGAAACACTGCTTCTATAGCAGATGGTGTACAATATACAGTCAAAAATATCTGTGTGTGAATAATATCACAAATTTAAACAGAGCAATGAAACAAAAATGATGAGCTATGGATTTTCCAAATCAGTAATGTTAAATAAAGATTAACTTTTTAAAATTATAGTGAAATTTGTTTGCAGCTACATTACTAATTTGAATATTAAAGATTTTAGGAAAAGACTTAACATTTTTGGCAACTGTTGAAATGAAGGCACCCTAATCACCCATTTTCTAAACTGAACACATGCAATTTCAGTTGACATATCAATCATGGATCACAGCCAATATTTTCAAAATGATGTTTGTCTGTATTCTTTCTCTGGAATTTGTTGTATGGTTTCTGGAGAAGGTACTGGTTTTTGAGGTTTCTTCATAACAGGTGGTTTGATTTTGGTGCTAGTAGTGGCTTTAAATGTTGAAACTCCTCCACTAGTCAGAGATTTAAGATCAGAAACGTCTTCATCACTGTTGCTGCTTGATTTTGGTTCTAGGATGTGTCTTGGAAATCCTGGTGTGATATCTACAGTTTCAACCTTCATCTTCTTCCTATGCATCACAGGTTTGCGGGGAACTTCTGGTGGAATCTTACTTATTTCAGTCTGGGAAGCTACTTGCCGTTTGCTAGGTGTTCCTGAGAAGGAAGACTGTTGGATCTGAGCAATAACAGGTTTCTTTGGAGAGGCTGAAAGAAGAGGAGAGGAAGAAGACATCAAATCTACATTAGTACTGGCACTACGTTTTACTGTTGGAAAGGTTTGGGTCTGAGCATCAGTTGAAGGAGGATGGACAGAACCAGCACTTCTGGAAATTGTACCCTTTTTCATTGTACACTGATTAGACTTGGCAAAATGTTCTGCTGTTGTCATCTCTTGACTTTCTGAGAACTTAAAATCAGAAGGAGACAAAATCCTTATATTTTCATCAACTATCTTTCCTAGAGTTTCCTTTGGGGTTTTAGATATAGAAGTGGGACTTGAAGCGTTCACTGGGAGATCCATCACCAAATCTGGGGTATCCTTACATGAAGAACGAGAGATTTTGTCCTCCTGAGGAAATGATTTGAAATGCTTTTCTTTTTCTAATGAATCTATGTTGTAAAAAACTGAAGCCAAAGCTTTGTCTAGATCTTTAGCTAATTCACTGTCTGACATTTCATCTTGCAAGTCATATGATGACAAGTCTTTTACCAGTGGAACATCTTCACTGGTAGTGCAGGAATGCACAATTTGGTTTCTTTCAAACTCAATAGGAGAGACCTGAATGTTTGTTAATGCACATCTTTGTTGGCTCCCGGAGCTGGAATGTGTTGTTCCCATGCTCTGTCCAGAACTAGTTGAGGCCAATGTCAGCTGAGTATCTGTATAATTTAGTGAATAGTGAGGTGGACTGATAGCTCTTTCTTCTGAGATCCTTTGATCAACACAAGGTTTAGGACTTGCCCTAAATCCTGAACTAGAATCAGTGCTACTATGGCGCTTCTCACTTCCATCTTGGCTGAATCTATCCTTATCCTCATCTCTAAAGAAAAAAATATATATGTGTATGTCTATATATATATAGAGAGAGAGAGAGAGATAAATTTTTTTCATTGGTAGTACAAAATTTTCACTTGCTACTCTACAACAAAGTGAATAATGCTAAAAGAATACTACATAAAACATCCACTTATTTAATACAATGTTTCACTAAATACAGAATAACAATCTGTTAATACTATAGTATAACTGTGCCTTAAGATTTTGTAATTCAGAAATAATAGTAAAACATTACTTATGTAAATAATAAAAACATATAGTACACATCTTGTAAGAATTTAATGGATACTTAACTGTTACGTTTTTAGGCTTTTGTGTAAGCCTAACAAGAGTTCCAAGCAAATTGCTGTTGAAATTTCTATATAAAAATCTCAAGAAAATGAGAGAAGCTGTGTGTGTGGAATTATCAATCTAGAAGTCTACTAACTTCAATAATGACAAGTCATGATATTTTGTTAATGCCATATGACTAAATCAGTTTTATAAAATTTAACAACAGTGAAGAGCAACTGCCTGAGGGTACTAACTCAAAATACACAACTCTGGTGCACTCAGAAAACAATTACTTCAGGTTAAATTGCTATGAACTTTTGCACAAATAGGTACATTTCTGATCTGATGTTTCCTTTACTCCATGATAAATATTCTTTATGTATTAAATATAAGGAATAAGGCAATTTTTATAGCAAATATTAATAAACATAAGAAATCATATAGAGAAACAACAGGTAGATAAATCATAGTGCATAAACCCAAGTACATTTTCACTGTAGGCCTTCTTTTTTTCAAAGTAAATTGGTTTTTGCTCCATAAGGGATTCTAACTTTTCAAAAAAATGTTCAGGTTATTATGTTTCTTATATTTTCATCTTTTACTTAACACTTTTCTCACTTGCTCATCTAGAAACTTCAGTCGCATCTCTCATTAATCCAAACAGCAATACAAGCTTTACTGCCAAAGTATAACATTGTGTTGCTCCATGTTACTTAATTTAATTGTACTGATTGAAGACTAAATAACACCAGTGTAACTGTCTATTAGGCTTAACTACTGATATGAAAATTACAAACCTAATTTTTATGAGAATGTATTTATCAGGGATCAAGCCTTCTTGTCCATTAAAACTTCCCTTCCACCAATCATTAGAAACTTGTTCATACAGCAACAATGTGTCTCCCCGTTTGAAGGACAGTTCTCGATCAGAGCGTGCAGTGAAACTGTGCTGAGCTAAGCCTTCTAAGGTGTCAGTTTCTACACAAAAGAAAAATAAATATAAACCATTAAAATCTTGCATAGTTTATCTTCTTTGTCAATTATAAAGCAAAAATGAAATCAATATTAAACAACTGAATAAAGTTTTATATTAAATCAACTCAGTAACTTGAGAAAGGTATAAGAAATTATAGAACACATTGATGTAGAATTAAATAAGTTTCACAACTATTAACATGAGACACTGAAATATTTTAAAATTAAATAACTGTATATCTGTGTATTTGTATAAATTACTTCATTATTAAAAATGGATAACTCAAAAGTGGCATTTTAGTTTATTTTAAATATACAAGGTAGAGTAAAATTTGCTTTTACAGTCATATGATCATTGATGGTGAAAAGATAATATAGTGTTATGGGATATTTTATGTGCAAACTAACGGTATGTTGAATCTATAGTATTCTGTAGTACTCTCAACTAATTCATCTTCCAACATCCTGACTTTTGTCTGTCACTAGCCATGAGAGTTTCATTTTTATATCACTACACAGAACCTGTATTTAAAACTGATAATCTAGCATCAAGATATAAACTACACAAATGTTTTACTCTTTCACATTACTAAATGCTCTGTTGTTTTATAAAGACGCCTTTTACTAAAAAAGGAAATACTTTTGTTTACCAACTCCAATGATTTTATAAATTCTGTGGAAGGTTCCAAGAGTGATAAGTTACTTTTTTACAACAGTAAAATAAATATCAATGAACTTACTCCCAAAGACTGTTAGAACTATTTCCTTCTCCTTGAACACAACATCTATAAAGAAGTTCAAACATTAAAAACAGATTAGAAAAGCGTTTGGATTACAATTGCACAAAAGATCTCAGTCAATTAATATGATTAATGTATACTTCTGTAAAGAACTATCTACTGATACTGTATTTAGTTCTCTTTACATACTTTTGTCACCACATCAAAGAAGTATTTATAACATTTCTATAACAACTAGTACCAACATACCACAAAAGTCATGAATTTTAAAAGAAAATTTAAAAAAATTGTTAAATCTATTGCACAAGCATTACATGTATAATAGAAAAACATCCAGAATATTAAGGTATACTTTTGCAATTTTAAACAAAAACAAACATATATGTTTACAAAATGAAAGATAAAAACAGTTAGAACTTGAAAGTTTGAAAATATGTACAATGCACTACAAACATATCATAAATTATATCTGCTGTATTTTCAACTACATACAGTAAACAATTTGATTTGTTCTACAAAACAACTATTCTATGGAAATTTTTAATCACCATCTTCTGATGGAGCTGCATCAGCTTCTGAATCATCTAAATTAACAGTTCCTTGGTCAGGTGGAGATTCCCCTACATCACTGAAAATACGAAGAATTATACTTCACAAGACTTTTATTAACATGGCACTTTACATAAAACAACTGGTGAAATTTTACCTCATACAGTATTTTAAAATTTATTCTAAACTTTTAATGAAACGCATACTGTTTTAGTCTTGTAACTTTCAGGTTCTAATTCCTCTAAATGGATCTCTATTGTGAAAATTATCATCTTCCTTATTAGTCATTTACAATGCCAATGGTTAACATTCCATACTAAATAAAGTAATTTTAGCCTTACAGGCTGTTATGGAAAACTATATTTTCCTTGGCAATCATAATATACAATGGTACTTCAGCAATGTTTTCATGAGATCAGGTTTCTTTTAATAATAGCGATTTCAATGTTGTCTGATTCCTCTTTGTGTAACTACCAACGTATCAACTAATATCTTAGGAACACAAGTTTAAACCACATGCTTAAATAAATTAAAGGTACAAGAGCTCCTTTGGAGCTTACACTGGAAGATTTGGTAAATATGTGATTAAATACGACTGCCAAAACTTCACTTTTTCACTCGCATTCCTCATGAAACCAACCAATGATTTCAAGGTGTGTTCATCCAAAAATAAAATTGGTGCTAACAAATAATAAATCCCCAGTACACAAGGTTTCAAAAGAATGCACCCAACAAACTTAGCAAGGAAAGGGTATTACAATGAATTTTTTTTTTTACTTCTAAACATGTGCATGTTGAACGTTTCATTATTCAACACATATGATGTCATATCACACAAGATGGAGTTGAGAAAAAATACAGTTTTACAAAGGACATAAAGATGTGCCTACACTGCACTTTCAAGTCAAACCAATATCCTTATACAGAATGCCACACATGAAAGGTCATTTGGTACTACTTGAGGTGCAGTGAAAGATACAGCTGTTATAGTCTCATGGCAATCAGTAATTTTTAATTTTTGTTCTTCCCCCTAAAGCATACTGAATATCATCACACCCAGATGTTCTCTTGTAGTTGGTGACCATTCAACAAGACAATGGAACAATTTTCTGCCTTTCTTGGAGGTAGAGGTTTTCTTATTTGTAACAGTTATCACTTCTACAGCTTGCACTATGACAGACTGAGTTGTATTCAGATGGTACAGGTTTCTCTGCTATATCTCCAGTACCTGTTTGACATGGTGTGTGGTGCTTCCTAATCTCACATAGGGTCTTTTTCTGGGTCACCAGCAACAGCATCATGTCATCATACTCAAAACAAAAGTTTTTATTTTGATACTCATCAGCTGGTTATTGGTTCAAGATGAGATAACCATTGGTCAAGAATTATAATTTTTGTATGGCACTGAAAATTCCAACTCAACTCAGTCTTGGTCAGAAGTTCAGTTAGCAATACAGTGTTAAATTTCACAACCAATTACCCTATGGCAAATTATTTTCAGGGAAAACATCCATAATCTGATTCTAAAGTTCTACAGAAACATGCATCCTGATAAGAACTGTATCCCCTTATGAGATCAGATAGCTTTGTAGTGCAATAATATAAATCATTTTTGCAATCGTCATCCATTTCAGCCAGCATATACAGTCTCAGGAAATCTTCATTATGTTTTTATGGCATGTAAGGCTTCTAACTTCCTTGAGAATATGAAATACCATGGTAAAATGCTAGTTGGTCAACCTGAATATTTTACATCTTTCCTTTCAAAACTGACCCTAAAGAGACAAATGCAGCTTTCTTCTCTCCATGGTAAGTTCTGTATGGCTTTAGGAAATAACTTCACTTAGTATGGTCTACAAATTTAATAGCAAACAGAAAGTTGTATAGAAAAATGAAATATGTTCAAAAGAAACTGTAAAAAAAAATTACAGTACCAACAATCTAAATTAATAACTTGGCCTGAGGTATTCTTAGGAGCCAATAGATAAGTGTGAAGTCCACAATACAAGATATCAAAAACACTTACTCTCAGAAGATTAATTTGATAACAGAACAAGAACAGTGGAACAGGAAAAGTACATCAGAGAGAAATAAAATGTTCCTTTCTACATATATGCATGGATGCGTATTTATAAAACGCAATAACCCACTACATAAAATGAATAATCTCTTGTCAAATACAGATAACCCCTTCATGACAGCTAAAGATGAGAAAAAATATATTTTTACTCTACAATCAGTGTCTGCACCACACCCACAGTCCCAAAGTACCTATATTAGTGATTATTCTCATTACATTTATTTCAAGGGAGATTAACTCCTGGCTCATAGCATCTTCTTTTGAGAAATGTGTGTACTAAATCTTGGCCAAGTGATTACCAGCTCTCTTTAATGGCTACTGTAATAAGTAACCTTAGTCTTAGGTGAAAATGAAAGCAGATTTACAATTACTTACACTGTGTTCACAAGGACGTTAATTGAGTGTAAAACATCTGCAAAAGAAAGTTTAAAAACATTTCTTGAATATACCTAAAAATAGAATGGACAAAGGCTGACAGTTTTCAACTGCCACAAGGGGAGTTTGTGAATTTTTGGCAGCTAATCATTAATCAATTTTAAATCATTATTAACAATATTTCGAGGTGTACCCAGTTTCATCTCAATGTTTATAAGGATTGAAAGGTTCTTTTTCATAACTACAGCTTTCACTTTGCATATGATGACCCTGACTGGTTTTAGGGTATGTTTTTGATGCTATTGCTGTGTGAATGTTTCCACTTTAACAGAAAACACTTTAGATTCTTTCCTTTAGTGTGTTGTGTTTTTTTGGCTAAATATCATCAAACCATGTTGCTGCATGTAAGTTTTATATACCACATACCCCTCCAGCCACAGATCATACTTTGAAATACTTTTACAAGGTATATCTCCGAACAGCTAGTATGGTTATTAACGCTTTTACTAATATTGCAGAAAACAATGTTTCGACCTACCTAGGTGACCTAGGAAGTGAAAACATTGTTCTCTGCTTTATCAATAAAAGTGTTAAAACCCATACCAGCCATTCCAAGATATATTTTTACTTCAAGTGGGTTTCTTGTCATCAAGAATTTTACAAGGAGTTTGTATATTGCACAGCCATATTTCTAGAACTATCCCAAAATACACTGAGAAATGGTAGTTTATTTACTTACATTTCCATACTCTGTACATTATAGTAAATTATTTACACTAAATTTATTATCTCTGGTTAATTAAGCCTACTTAATTGATTTTATAATGCCTTTTTTTTTTCTAAATTAGTGTTAATATCACTGTTTGCTCTGAAGTTATTTATAAACTATTCTAATCTTGTATTTCTGAAGAAGGACTCTAGTTCTAAGTACTCACGCATCATTAGGTACATTTGCACTAATATACTTTTCGTAGACAATCCCTTCATTATTTGGAAAAATTTCTTCTTGATAAATGATTATGTTCTTGATTAGTTCATTAACCACCAGACTTTGATACTGGACTTGATCCTTATCCTCAGGGATAGGTAAAAGTGACGGACCAAAGCAGATAGCCAGATTATATGGATCCATCATATTCTCATCGCTGAATTCTGACAGACTGAATTATATAAAGTTCATATATTAATTTTTGTAATACATCAGTCTTTTTCAAAGAAAATGCCACAAAATTTAACAAAGAATAATAGCCAATCATAAGAATATGAAGTTACCACAGAATTAAAGAAATTCTAGAAACTTAAAATATTTATTTATTGTAAAATATCAACAAATTAGATTTCCAATTTGATTCACTTGAAAATGTATTATATGTAGCTCTATTTGGTTAAGGTAAATCATCTATTTTCTTCTGAAGTATTCTCATTAGAGCATTGATAAAAAGGAAAATGAATGAAATTTAAGGTTTTTACGATAATGTTTTTATGAAATGTTGCAAATGAAGTGTTATTTTTAGATCATATGTTATTCACAATACTAAGAAGTTCACTTTGAGACATAATAAAATGAACAATCAATATTCAATAAGTATCTTAACTCTATCAATCAGAAATGCTGTCTGTGTTTAAGCCATTAGCAACTGTAATTTCCTTTCATTCTTACTATACTATTTTCCAAACTTTGTTAAGTTTGTTAATTTTTTTTCAATGGTGCCACAGATGCTCAAGTGGAATCCTAGGATGGCAATTTATACCTTTTTGATATTTTTCTTCAATAAATACTTTGTATTCAGCAGGTTGATTACAAGTTTTAAGATCAGTATCCCACTAACTAATATACAATAATATTAAGAGAACCAGCAGTTTTAGTGAATTAAAACAAAAATATATGATTTGTTTACGTTTTGTTTATCCATGGCATAATTATCAATCTCATAGAATTGTAAACTTGCAGTTGGGTTAAGTACCCAATAATCTGAGGTATTAACACAAGGTGGTGCAATAAATAAATTTACAGTATAAAGATAAAATTATGAATAGAAGGTAAATAAAAAAATACTATTTTTAATTTGTCAAATATAATGACCAACCAATGTTAATTAATGTATCATATTCTTTAGTACAAAGTTTCTTGATATATCTTTTCCAGTGTTTGCAGTATTTTCTCTGTACGTTCAAAAATATAAACAACAATTATGAACACAGATTACAGTCTTATGTTAAAACTAAACAGAGAGAGACACGTGACAGACATTGTACATATTTATTTATGAACAATACATTCCAGAACTACCCAACTATGTGAAGCTCCCAACATAAATAAAATTCCTGTAAATAAGATCCCTAGCATTCATTTTTGCTAGCCATAATTACAATAGCCCAGCATGCCAGGTGGTTACGGTGCTCGAATAATAATCTGAAGATCATGGGTTCAAATCCCAGTCACACGAAACATGCTTTCCCTTTTAGCCATGGGGGCATTATAATTTGATGGTCAATCTTACTGTTTGTTGGTAAAAGAGTAACCCAAGAGTTGGCAGTGGGTGGTGATGACTAGCTGTCTTCCTTCTAGTGTGACACTGCTGAATTAGAGACAGCTAGTGCAGATAGCCCTTGTGTAGCTTTGCACAAAATTTAAAAACAAACATACAATTACAAATTCATCAACTGTTTGAAATCTATCACAAAAAACTTTATTTTGGTCACAAATATCATTTAAAGAATTCCCACAACTCTATGAACTGCCAGCTTGCTTTGAATATTATAGTTTTTGTTTTGTTTATTTATAGAATGTTGTAAAAAGCTACTCAAGAGCTATCATTGCTAGCTGTCACTAATTTAAAAGTGATTGTCTGGAGGGAAAGCAACTAATTAACACCACTAATCCCTTTGCTACTTCATTTTTTTACCAATAAAAAGTAGGATTTACCATTAGATTATAACACATTTCCTCTTATTAGACTTAAGATAGTGGTAAAATGTTTAATTGTTCTTCGAGGTGCATCTTGAAAACTTTATTTTTTAAGCAAATATCACGGTAGTTTGTATTTGTTGTCATTATGTAAAGTTGTGATTTCTAATCGTTTTTCTTGATTAGATTTAAATTACGTTAATTGTTTTCTTCTTTAGCATGCCAAACTGAGGAACTGTGGTTTGCATCTCACTTCCTCTAAATAATAAAAAATTATGATCCTCAATTTAGGGCCATGTATGCATTATAAGATTATGGTCAACTCACACTATTTAATCTGACAAAAGTAACCTAAGAATTAAAGGTAACTCTAGTCAAAGTTAGTGTAGATGGCCATCATGTAGCTAAATACAAAATTTAAAAAAAAATCCCAATTTTAGATACGTTCAAACATTTAGAGAATTTGAATGATGTTGGCAAACAACTAGTCATTCACTTCTTTTAACCCAGTTGTTTGTTTTATTTGAATTTTGTGCATTGTAATGATAGACTAGAGCAGCTAGTCAAAATTACTCTGCACCAACCTTTGGGCTAGTTTTACCAATAAATAGTAGGCTGTTGACTGTAATATTATAATGCCTCCACCACTGATAGGATGAACATGCTCAGTGACAAGAATTGTAACCTGAAACTTGCAGTTTGCCAGTTGAGTCCTTTAACCACTTGTCCTAAATTCAACTGAAACATAGAGTTGGAAATTTAATTTTTTTTATATAAAATAAATGTATCATTATAAAACATTTGTCAATGAATCAAACTCACTTACTCCTTATTTAATGGTGCTTAGAGATGCTGAACTGCACTTATATCTTTTAATATTCCATGAACCATATAGAATGTGTAGGTAACAGAGTAAGATATATCACTGAGGTTTGCACTACTAGTTTCCATTTTGGTTGATTTTCATAATAACACAATATTTTTATTTTGTTTTTGTTAAACCTAGATTTATGACTGGTAATTCCTATTATTCATATTCAATATTAGAAAGGTAAAATTAAATAAAGTAATACATGTCTAAAATAGTACAAAAGAAATATTTATTTCAGAGCGAAAAGAATGAAGTTTCTTACTGATTGAGAAAAGCAAAGAGGTATTGTAACACAGTATAAACTGATCTTGGAAGGGTAGAGAGAATGTCTCGTACTCTGCTAATGAATTCTTGCTTGAGTCCACTTCTATAAATTGAAGAAAAATCAAATAGGAATGTTTCAGAAATCAAATAGGAATGTTTCAGAAATTTTTCAAATATTAAAGAAGCTTTACTTATACAACAACTCAAGCCCAAAATAAACCAATACAAAGGAACACCTTTACACCTATATAAATAAATATATCCAACATTTAAGCACACCCTTTACATTGCTACACTAATTACACAACCACCTACAAACATGTGGTCAGCTACTGGTCAGTAACCCTTTCTTTCTTTATGAACCTGATGATGATTGAAGAACGTCGAAATGTTGTTCGCTCCTCTAATAGTGCTTTCTCTACCAATACCACCTGTTTTGAAATATATTTTTTAAATATTGTTTTAACAAACTATAAAAAAATATTTATTCTACATTATATAAAAACCTATTCAATCTACTAGAAATAATTACTTAAATATTTATATTAGGATGAATCCTCTCAATAAAGACAAATGTTTCACTAATTGTGCATTTACTATCCATGTTAACTCTTCTAAGATTCATGAAACATTTATAACATGACTTACGACTTATTTCCACAAACTGTTCAAAGAAAAATATAGGAAATAAAGGTTCCCGTAGTTCCCGAAGATATAGTTTCAGGAGTCCTGCCACAGAATTTATGTCACTTGCATCACTAACATCTGCTAAAGGATCTTCTCCTAAACCAAGAATGGAAACTTGTTTAATTGTCTGTGAATAAATCTGAAGAATCCTAAGCACTAGTGAAAGACAAAACAAATACTGAAATACAGATCTTAATGACTGAAAATGTACAATTTGTTTGTCAGTAGACTGTCTGTGTGTCCACTGTGAAAAATCAAACCATTTTAGCTAACATTTTAAGTCTGTAAAGTAACCACTGTCCTACCAGGGGTTTTCCTGAGTGGTCAGGTGGTTAGGGGGCTCAACTCATAATCAGAGAATCATGGGTTCAAATCCCTTTTAGCCAATGGAGCACTATAATGTGGTAATCAATCCCAATATTCAATGGTAAAAGAATAGCCCAAGAGTTGGCAATAAGTTGTGATGACTAGTCGACTTTCCTCTAGTCTTAACACTACTATATTAGGGAAGGCAAGCACAAATAGTCTTCATGTTGCTTTGCACAAAATTCAAAAGCAAACAAAGTTACCAGGGGACAGAAAATTTATGAACAAGACAAACACTGTTTATCATGTTTAGTATTCAGGTACACCAATATTTGGCAGATAAGTTAAAGTATCTGCAAAATACAGGTTCCATAAATATTAGAACAAGGATAAAACTAAGTGAGGCAGTGAAGGGAAAACAAGTAACAAAAGTTAAGAATTAGAATAATATTTTTATTAACAAACAGATAATGTTTCCTTTATTTCCAGGCAGAAATTCACTTGTATTCTGACTGACTACACAAAGAAAGGAGGGTTTCCACACCTGCAGAAGGTGACAAAAAGAGCAAGACAAATAATGGAGTATCACACTAATAAGTCACACCACAGCTCAAGTATAGTGTCCCCCAATCCTTAGATTACGAATCTCAGTGATCATTCATATTAAGTATATTCAAGTGCAATAAACTCCAAAGTCATACTTACTTGTAGAAGTCTGCATACTACCTACCAGAATAAATTTGACCTTACACCAGGAGGGCATGACACAAAGCAGGTGCAATCAAGTATACACCTACGCCTAAGGTATATGATTAACATAAGTATATGCCTTTTCCACTTCCAGCTTACAACAACATTACTAAATGCTAGCAGAACAATAGTATGAAAGATTAGCCACATTTACATCAATAAAGATGTGTTCTTTACTGGTTATGGAAGGGTAAAATACATAACATTTCCAATTACCACACAACAAGAATTCATGAACCAGTTTTAATTTCAGTCTGACATGTAATGGAGTTTATGGCCATTAAGAAAGATGTAAAAGAGATTCCAAAACTAAAACTCTTCACAAAAAAAAAGTTTAATAATAATAATAACAGTCACAAAAATACACAAATTTTAGCATGTTCGACAAGGTTAATTACAATAAATTATGATTTTTTTTATGATGTCCAACATTACAGTTTATTTTAATGGGAAATAAATCTCTTCTTTAGGTCACAATTATGCAGTTCTAGCACAATTAAAGTACCACATAATAATAATAAGACCTGAAAGGCTGTAGGTAACAAAAAATGTATTTAATAATTCATTTAAAAGATCTGCTAAATATTTTAGTAAAGAAATTTAAATTATTGTTTTTAATGACATTTGAGGTTAATTGAAACCAAAAGGTGGTCGGAAGAAAAAAACATTAATTGAAGTTGCACTGAAACTAGGTAAGAGAAATCTGTTTATTGGTACTAAATACCAGCAAAGGCTTTGGAAATACATAAAATAAAGGACAGAAAATTGAAATTATCTTCTGCACTATTATAGTGTCATAAGTAAAGGAAAGAAGAATAGGTAAGAATAAGAAATTAAGTATTTTGGTATTAAGGAAAAGGAAAAAAACTGTCTAAGTTTATATTAAGCAATATGACTACCTATTAAGCAGATAACCAAGTTTCTCTTTGGTGTCACATGATCACATTTTCTTTAATACTTTAATATTTCATGTATAAAGTATTACTTTTCAAAAGACAGGAGACTGACTTAATTGTATCGCTAATTAATGTATCTTTTAATTTTCTCTGTCCTACAAAATTTTTTGAAGTATATTTTTTGTATCTTCTGAAAGGCATCATTGATTATCCTGATGCTTGTATTTTATTAGATACTATATCATTTTCATAATAAAAAGTGTACAACAACAACATAAAAACAAATATTTATAGTGCTCTTTCCAACTGAATTCAAGCACAAAATTTATTGAGTTTCAACAGCACTTAATATTCCATAGTCAAGCCAAGGTTAGGAACATTCAAACTATCTTTTTTTATGCAATTTCTTTCTCATTATTCTAACTTAAGAAAAATGTATCATAAAGGAAGCATATCAGTTTGTTACACATATTACCTCTTTCAAAGGCATCTTTTAAATTGTTGATTTCTACTTGAGAACCTGAAACCCGAAAAATCCCTTGATGGTGAAGACCTAAAAGCAGAAGTTACACAGTATTTAGACATCTGAAGATAATAAGCATATGGCAATAAACTATGTCATACACATTTCTTACTATGTGACAATATTGAAATAATTCACAAGGTATTAATATAAAAGTTGAAATTCAATTTTACAGTGCTGAAGATTATTACTTAAATATCACATGTGATCATTTTCTTATGACTAAAAAAATGAAACATTAAAACAAAATGAACTAAGATAATGTTAAAAAGATTCATTGTTTTGACTTTAGCAGAGACATTAAAATTCTCAACTGACCATAAAGGTTGATGATACGGATACAGCTCTTCATTATTACTGGAATCTCCTGATTGGTTACCTAAAGATTACATAATGAAATGCAGTATGTAGAAGTGCTATATGTATAAGAATAAAATTCTAAGAGAAAATTACTATTACAGGCTATTTCAAAAAAAAAAAAAAAAAAAATGATACACACACACACACTACTGGCCAAAATCTTAAGGCCAATGAATATAAAGAACAAATATGCATTTTGCATTGTTAGACTCAACCACTTATTTGAGTAGAGCTTTGAAAGATGAAAATAAGAAGAGGGAAAATAAAAATAAAAACTTTTTTAGCATTTAATAGGGAAAATGTGAACACTATGAAATTAGCCTAAATACTAGTTGGTCAAAAGTTTAAGACCATACTGAAACAAAGCGTTAATCGGTAAACACGTAATGAAATTTAGTCATTTGTGTTCAAGCATTAGCGTTGTCAACATCTCCCACTGACATCTCCTATGTTACATTGGGTAAAAACATGGCAAAGGCTAAAAAGTTGACAGAGTTTAAATGTGACAGAATTGTCAAGCTGCAAAAGCAAGGTCTCTCACAACGTGCCATCACTGGTGAGATTGGGCATAGTAAAACTGCTGTTGCAAATTTCTTAAAAGACCCTGAGGGATATGGAATGAGAATTTCAAGTGTTCGGCCAAAGAAATTTTCACCAGCGTTGAGCAGGAGGATTCAACGAGTTGTCTGGCAAGACACCATCTGATCGTCGAACCAGATTAAGGCCCTTATGGACGTACAATGCAGCTCAAGAACAATAAGATGGCATCTACAAGAGAAAGGCTTTAAAAACCATAAACGACTTCAAAGCCATGCCTCCTTCCACGTCACGAAACAGCTTGGTTAAACTTTGCTGAGAAGCACCAAACATGGGAAGTAGAAAAGTGGATGAAGGTTTGTTCTCTGATGAGAAATATTTAACCTGGATGGTCCAGATGGCTTCCACTATTACTGGCACGATAAGGACATCCCACCAGAGACATTTTCTACACAACACAGTGGAAGAGTTTTCATCATGATCTGGGGTGCTTTCTCCTTCCATGGAACAATGGAGCTTCAGGTTACACAAGGGTGTCAAATAGCAGCAGGCGACATTGGCATGTTGGAAAGAGCATCCTTATTGACTGAAAGCCCTCGCTTGTGTGGAAATGACTGGATCTTTCAGCAGAACAATGCTGCAATTCACAATGCCCACAGGACAAAGGACTTTTTCATGGCGAATGTGATTCTTGTGGACCATCCAGCATGTTCTCCCAAAATGAACCCCATTGAAAATGTTTGGGGGTGGATGGCAAGAGAAGTCGACAGAAATGGATGTAAACAGTGCATGATTTTCATGAAGCCATCTTCACCACTTCCAGCCAGCCTTCTGCAAACACTTATATTGACCATGCCAAAGCGAATGTTTGAAGTTATTCGCAATGATGGCCGTGCAACCCACTACTGAGATCTCTTGTTGGGCATTTCCTACCCTGTTTAGGACTTCTTTTTGGTATGGTCTTAAACTTTAGACCAGCTAGTACGAGGGCTGTTCAAAAAATACGCGGACTGACGTCATAAAACAAAATGTACTTTATTTAAAAAGTTACAGGTCTGGGACCCCTTCAAAGTACTCTCCTCCCCAACGCACACACTTATCCCAACGGTGTTTCCACTTGTTGAAACAGTCCTGGTACACTTCTTTTGTAATGTCTTCCAGCTAGTTTGTCGCATTTGCCTTAATCTCGGGAATCGTCTCAAATCTTCTTCCTTTCAAGGGTCTTTTGAGTTTGGGGTACAAGAAAAAATCGCAAGGAGCAAGGTCAGGTGAGTAGGGGGGGTGGGAAAGAACAGTGATCAAGTGTTTGGCCAAAAACTCACGAGTTCTGAGGCACAAATTTCGCAGCAACGGGGTGCATCTTCAATTTTTCGGTCAAAATCTCGTAACAAGATCCAACTGATATCCCACACTCTTCAGCAAGCTCCCTGACAGTCAGACGTCGATTTGCCCGCACCAGGGTGTTGTTTTGTCGACGTGTGGGTCGTCAGTTGACGTGGAAAGACATCCAGGACGCTCATCATCTTCAATGGACTGTCGACCATCCTTAAAACGTTCATGCCACTTGAAACATGCCGTACGCTTCATAGCAACATCACCGTAAGCCCGTGTTAAGCATAGCAAAAGTTTCAGTCGCAGATTTTCCACGTTTAACACAAAATTTCACAGCAAGTCGTTGCTCCTTCAGGTCATTCATTCTGAAATCCGCCAAACGAAAAAATCGCACTTCACTTAAAACCGCGTAGCTAATACACAAATGAAGATATCTGCAATCGGGAAATGGCGTCGTAATCAGCTGATCTGTGCGAACCTAGCGACACCAAGCGGATTCCCCTGGAACCAACTGGAGCCTCGCAATTCAAGCAGTCCGCGTATTTTTTGAACAGACCTCGTATTTAGGCTAATTTCATAGTGTTCACATTTTTCCTATTAAATGCTAAAAAGATTTTTATTTTTATTTTCTCTTTTCTTATTTACATCTTTCGAAGCTCTACTCAAATAAGTGGTTGAGTCTAACAATGCAAAATGCATATTTTTTTCTTTATGTTCATTGGCCTTAAGATTTTGGCCAGTAGTGTATATATAACAAAAAAAAATACAATGTATATATAAGATTTAACATGATTGAAATAAAACCACATCTACATTAGCTAAACACATTTTTACACATTAAAAAAGTTTCCACTAACATCAAGGTACTCTTCTAAACTTCCTCCAAAGAGCTTAGGCTGACCAACAAGTGGTGTTTGACCAATCCTCTTCTTCCTTGCTCTATGAGGAAGTGTATGCGGTCTTTGAATTGTTTGAGGGGATGAACTTTCAGAAGTAATAATCTCTTGGCTAGAAATCAAAGCACATCTCACCAACTCTGCCTTTGATTGAAGCCTTGCTATCAGGTTGTTTACAAATGTGTATTCTCTAAATTTCTGTAAGCGATTAAAATAAATAGCTTTTTCAATTAAAATAATTCACCTTATAAACACTGTAAAAAGTAAAGGTTACAGCTTTTTTAAAGGACATGATATGTATTACATTTTCACTTTTAACCTAATTTTCATTTAAATAAAAATGTGGTAAACATCAAAATTTAAATGCACTATTTTTGTTTTTCAGCTATGTGTTATTTAGCATTTGGATATTTCACATCATTCCAGTAACTTATCTACATTTTTTTATAGATAAGGTCTTTATAAAATGGTGTTTGTACTCAGTATAATAGAGATTTCAGCTAATTAAATGAGAAAATGCATTTCATCTTAATGTAATATAAAATATAAGCATCAAATATTTAAAAACATTATTGTCCCAAAATTATATATTATTCCTTTTAACACTTTTCACTATATAGTCTTTTACAAGACTCTTTACAATTAAGTGCTAAAAACATTGTTAATTACATTTAATAATAATTTAAATAATTTAGAACTAACATGATTAGTACATATGTTTATTGCTGCAATGCTTACCGGATAATATTACCTACTTAGGAGAAAATACAAATATTTTACAACTGGATAAAACTAGGTTAATTATTCCATACAATATTTCATCTTTAGAAAATTAATGTGATTTTCTTTATCCATGTTTGCATTTCCAATGCTTTTAAAGTAGAAACCATGCAAACAGTGGACAGCAGAAACGTTTATTTATTAAGCAATATGTTACTTATCTCTTTAACAAAACAGTGGCACAATTTAATATGCATGAAAAAAAACGAAAAAAAAGAGCTAACCTCAAACAAAATTTACTCTTACCATTACTTTTACTGATTATCTTAGGAGAACTTTCACAACCATGAATAATTTTTGAAAATAATTTACTGACAATAAAATAAATTTAGTTAATTAAAAATTAACTTCCACTAAGAAAAAATAATCCTTAAAATAAATTTACTAACTAATTATGAAACACGTTTGATTATATCAAGATAGTTTTCACTAAGAGTAAGTAAGTGTTAAATAAACTGTACTAGACAATTATAAAATAAAAGGGTTGATTACTTTATATTAAAATGATTTTACATATGCAAATCAGAAAGTAATGTAACAATCACAGCCATTTTCAAGTCCTGGTGAAATAAAATGTATCATAACTATATTAAGACATTGTTTAATGTTTAATAAGTAGTGTAATACCCAAATATTGATTACTTTTTGTAAGAGCATGTAATTATCCTTTCCAATGCACAATATTCATGGACTTAATTATGGTAAAAACCATCCACAAGTATAAGACAACTGTATGCAAAATAATATTGAAGATCTCCAGCTAGAATAGTGACACATATTATATGTACACAAGTTACTTCTTACACATATCTGTTCAAATATCTCATATTTCAAACAGCTGCAGGACAATTTTGGATTCATGCTACTGAACTATTGAAATGGGAAAAAGGGGTGGGCTCACTGTCCTTATTCATTTGGTGTATCATAGAAGACATGAAAGAAGGAGTGATGTGCTTTGGAGATGAAAATTTAACAAAAGAGCTTTTTTGTAATAAAATATTATGTTGTAGGGCTACTGTCAAGATGTAATCATCAGATAGTATATTACTGAGCATGTTAACATACACTGCAATGATGTTCTTAGAGTTGAAAATTGTTTCAATATGTAACACCTTAACCTCTGTAAACTTTATTATATAAAGAGATATTCTACTAAGAGTTTAATATCAAAATTCAATAGGTACTTGATTGTTGTTTTTTTTAATTTCGCACAAAACTACTCGAGGGATATCTGTGCTAGCTGTCCCTAATTTAGTAGTGTAAGACTAGAGGGAAGGCAGCTAGTCATCACCACCTACCACCAACTCTTGGGCTACTCCTTTACCAACGAATAGTGGGATTGACAGTCACATTATAACGCCCCCATGGCTGAAAGGGCGAGCATGTTTGGCGTGACGGGGATGCAAACCCACGACCCTCAGATTATGAGTCACACGCCTTAACACACTTGGCCATGCTGGGCCCCAATAAGTACTTGAAAGAATGAAAGTATGAAGAGCAGGTAATATTCTCCTGTTGATAATTTTTAATTACTTAGTTCTTATTTTCAGCAAGTCATTGTTAGACTTACATATAGGTAAAAGTCTTCGGTTTCCTGCCGATCAGCTCTAAGCTTCAAAGCAAGAGTTTCTGGCTGTTTCAGACCATTTTTGTTACTATCTTCTTCTTTAAAGAATGATGAACAATCATAGTCTTTAGCTGTTATCATTTCAAGAAGTGACTGCTCAGCTGTCTCCATAGTTTTCCAAATCTAAAAGATATTTCATCTCTTAATAATTTATATGTGGCATTGCATCATATACTTCACAACATAAACTTGATTTTATCAGCACAAAAAATGGTACTGAACAAACTGATTAGTAATATAAAATAGCTGACATTACTAAACTTGAACAATTAAATAAATATAATAGACACACTTCAAAGATAATCCAAGTTAGCTGTCACTGCCTGACATGGTATCAGAATCAACCTTTTCAAAGTAAAAAAACAATTATGAACTAAATCTAAATTAGGGTCATTTAAACTTATGGAAATAGCCTTGGGTTTTAAATGCCAAAATGGACTGTATGAAGTTCATACTACTATTTTAGTATAGCAATAGCACTTAAGCACTAGATGCTTTAACTTAGAAATTCACAAACACTGTCATTGCAAAATACCTTTTAATTGAAATTGACAGTTTTATAAACACTAAGTATTCTTCTAAACAAGTGTAACTGAAGTGGAATACACATATCAGTAAGTTATATGTTTATATCATAAATTCATAACTCAAACAACAATTATTGCATTTACTTCTTCACTTTCTGTTTTTAGAGAGGTGAGTCTGTTAATCAGCTGTTTATGCCTAACATCGAGGTCTTCTTGAATGGCTTTATCTATCTGTACATGATTGACCTATACCAAGATAAAATTTTTTATCATTCAAATAGCATAACAACTTCATCAATATATTGTTAAGTTTAATTAAAATAATTAAGCTAGGATAAAATAAAAAACAAATACAATTTAAACTAAATTTTGGTGTTAACAGGATATGACAAAATACAAAAATACTCTTGTTAGATAAATGATTATCAACTAGAGAAAAGCAAAATGAAAGATAAATACAGTAATGAAACTTTTTTTCAGATATATCAAGCCTATGTTATCCTAATTGTGTATACGATTTTCTCCAATGCTTATCATACCACTGTTGACATAGTACTGTTAACACTAAAGTGTGAAATGAACAAATAAATAATGATTCTATGTGAATTTTTTAGTTTGTTTTATAAATGTCTTTACTTTAGGTGTTTTAATGGATTTATTTGCAAAAACATTGTTTACTGATAAGATGTGTGACTAGAGCTTATCAGTTGCTAATTAGGTTAACTGTGTAAAACCTTTGTTTAAACAATTACATTTATAATTTTAACTTATGTCAGGCATTTAAACAATATAAAAGGAATAAACAGTGTAAGATGTGCATTATTCAAACATTTACAGAATACATGAATTTTAGCTCACAATTAAAGTATAATAATTTAGTAAAACAGTTAAAATTAACCCCCAAATTACCACTTTTGTTTCATATCATTCACTACAGGTGAGGTTCCCCTACTGCATCATAATGAATAATTTTATGTTTATGCCTGTTACAACATTCAGTGTAAAGAAGTAACCAAAAACAAGTGAATGATATCACTATTTTTTTAATGTAAGTATGTAAGAACTGTCAATAATAATTAAAGGGGTTAATTACAATACTGATAATATTTTGTGGTAAGTTTATAACTTGCATGTTATTAAAATCTCCATGAATTAACAAAATCATGATCCACAAGCAGTTTCAAGCATCAAAACTTTAGAAAAATGTGTTTAAAAATATAACTGAGTCCATATGAACTCAAACTGTAATTCTAGGACTAAGATAATTAATTAAACAGAAAGAACAGTTTGTTACAGTGTTGTAAAAAATATACCCTTTGATTGTAGAAAAAGAGGAAATGCTAAAGTCTCTAAAACCATTACTGCTATGTACAGCTGTATCTTTTGTCATACTTTATGGAACTTAAATATGAAAAAAAGATTCTGAATAGTAAGGTCAAGTAAAACATAATATTTCAAAATTTGGTGCAATGCCTGGAGGGGTCAGTTTTTTGTAACCAGAGGGTCTTAAATAAGATTAACTTTTTGTTACATATTCCAGACTATAAATCAGTAACAGAATTAAGTATTATTTGCTAGATACAACTACAAATAATGAAAAATTTTTGTAACAGATACAATTTACAAAACCACTTATTTATCATTAGTTAGACAAACCTCATCTCCTTTGTGTGGTTGGAATTCAAATTTCTTGGGAATCATAAAAGCAGAATTGTTGTATTCAAAGTATTTTTGTTTATCCATACGAGAATCTAGACTGTTTAAACACCTGTGCATTTTGTCAATACTGTTCTGTTTTGCTTTCTTAAGGCATTCCTCAGAACTAACATACATCAATAATGTACGTGCAAGACATGTATGAAACCCAAAGTCCATGCACTGAAAAAAAAAAATCATTGACAGTAACACAAGATAAAAATATGAACAGAATAATATAAAGCATTTGCTAACATGTTCCTAAACTCTCTGTCTAGAAATATATTTATTTAACCCTTGGTAAACTTTCCTTTTGTGTACATCAACTGAAATTATAAACCTCACTTCTCTAACTACCTAATTAGTCCCCTCAAGTAGAGGTTAAACAGGATGAAAGAATCAGTAAATTAGGACCAACCACACTGTGATCCACATTTCTAATACAAAGTGGATTACAAAATATAATTCCATCTCCTTTAAAATTCTCATTTAACCAATGTCTTTAAGTTCCTTACTTACTATAACTCACACCATCACTGATTGTAACAGCAATTAATGATGGTCAAGCAGGAAATCAAAATAATATAGAAGTAATTCACCTAAACTGTGCATTAGGAAGTTTTACTTCCAGTACTTGTCATCTATCCTGGCTGTTGTATATATTTTAATAGCAATTAAAATAGTGAAACTCAAAGTAAAATTTATAATGAAATCAAATATTCTTCAAATAACTGACAGTCTTGTTTTTATTTACATTAATGATTTTTACAGTAGCAATCCTATTTTATTAAAACTTTAAAAGTTTCAAATATATACAAGAACAATATATAAGTCAAAGAAAGAATTTATAAAGGTATACTTACATCTACCAAATCGGATATATCATCAACAAAATACTTCTGAACAGCTGCATTGGCTGCATCCAAACACAAAACATAATCATTTCGAGCTTTAAGTGATTTGAGCCTGGCATCATTGTATTTTGACTGTCGCTGAAAATTTCGAAAAAAAATGATATTTAAACCCACAATAACCTTTCTACATGTTGAAAACTAAAAAACAAATAAATCCTAAAAGTGAGGTAAATCCTTAATGAAAAACTGTCATTATATTATCCATTCACTTTAGTGTCATAATGCATTAATATAAAATACTTTGCAGCATATGATACAGCTAAATAAAGAACTTTGTATATGTTGTAAAGTTCAGCTTTTCCAAACTTTTGGCATCTACATTCCCCTTTAATAAATATTGTTTATTGCATGCCCCCACATCTTTTTTTTTTCCCTTTCATCAAGGCTTAGCCCTATTAAGATATTAACAGTTAGAAACATATAATCTTTTATTTTAATTTGGTTAACTATACATTTTTACTAACACAATACTGGAAATTATTAAAAACTGAATGAAAATTATCATATAGAATTATTATTGAATTATATAACAAAGGAATTTATTTGTATTTCCTTGAAGTTGAACGTATTTTTCAACCAAACATTACAGCTTTACAATGAAAGAATTATCCATAAATTTTACTAAAAATAGTAGCATATACTAAATAGAAAAATTCGCAAACTTATGAATTACATTCAAACTAAACAAATTTAATGGTCATCAAATACACACACACACAATACAGTAATAACGATTTTTTAACAAACCAGAAATTACATTAGTTGATTATTTTCTACCCTCCCATCATTTGCTTTTAAATAATACTAGTAACGCGATATTCTAATACTACAAAAATTCCAGTGTAAACATTACCAGTTATAAATGAGGTCAGATAACGTTACAAAATTTGTAGAACATTGCTTTAATAAAGTTTGAAACTATTAGTTGCATTATGATAATGGGCAAAACCATGAGAAAACTAAAAACAAAATATGATTTGCTTCAATAATATTTGGTAAGTTGAATATCTGTGAAATTAATATAGTTTTACCTTTTGAATCTCTTTCACTATTAATCTGTATTTCTTTAACCGTTGTAGTTTTTCCTGGGGTATTGATTGTGCTAATTTTGTTCGCTGAGCTTCAACTATCCTTAGTTTACTATCAGCTTGTCGTTCTTCACCATGATAAACCTGATAAGTCTTCATACTCTGGAATATTAAATGTTTAAACACCAGTGGCATATCAGAATCTAACACTTTGTCTTCTTTACTAGGAGGAAACTGATATGTCTTTAAAATTATAATTAACGAGTTTCAAGTTATAATAGGACATTTTGATGAAAAGTCTAATAAAAACAAACGGTTTACTTAAAGTAAATAACAAAAAGCATTACAGAATCTGGTTCTGAGAAAATGTACATACTACAAGCGAAACACAATTCAAAATACTTTTAATAAATATAAATTAATTTGTAAATGCAATTTAGATACATTAATTTATTAGATTTAAAAGTATACTTTACATAGATAAATATAATCTAATATAGTAAAAAATCTCCATAATTACCAAATTTTTGTTTTAATGTTTCTTAATAACACATTAAAAACAGCTTACAAGCTTTTTAAAGCCTGTTTTTTCTATTGGTCTTAATTCTTTGGAGTTAAAGAGTTTATATACTTAAATAAAACTTACAGTGTGCAATTCATGTAATACTTTGAGCAGTTCGTCGTGAATTTCACATCCAATCTCTCTACACTAAAGTTACAAAAACATGACTATTAATATCAACAAACACCAGGAAATAATAACGTGCACATCTGTATCACGCTGAGTCAAAACAAATAACACTTTTGAAACTAAAGAAAAAAAAACATGCTAAAGAATCTGTAACTGAATGCATATTTGTCTAATCTTACAGGGCAAGTTTTTACTAATTGACGGGCACATTTTTCATACTCTGTTTCTCAATATATGTATATATAGAGTGGACTGTTAAGACTCTTCAGGGGTCATAAGTGACTTTTAATCAATTAATTAGTCTCAGAGTACATAATTCTTTTTGGTTACGTCGGTTACTTCATCAGAACTACAAAGAATCTAGGCCAACCCTACAAAATCACTCTTCAACTCTCGTTCTCTCTGAAACACACTTAAAATAATTAATATACTACATGTATCAGAAAGGCTAATTAATGCAACATACAAATACATCACTTCTAAGTCTCTTCTTACACAGAAACAAAAATAATTACGCTAGTAATAAACGTAAGCTAGTTATATGCTGACCAACTTTCACATTGAATGGCCTACATGCACAAGCTTAACAAATTTTGTCGGTAACGTGATCATTTGTAAACATTGCCCTTTCCACGTCTGAGTTTTAAGAAAAATGTTTAACCTCAATGATTTGTGCATTGCATTACTGTTATGAATTTTATACGTTTACGTACAGCTGTATCAACCTGATTCCCATCATCTTGTTTCGTATTTCACAGAAGAGTTGTCCTGGTTACGTCTAAACGTTTAAATATTTATGATAAACATGGTACTGGAACGAACGAAAAACTACTATGGGAAGGACTCGCTACTAGCATGATACACAGAAAAAGGAAAGCTAAGCACAAGAAAAAACAATTCATTTATCGAAAAAAAATGTTTTTGGAGGGTAAAAAATGTAACTATTTTACTGTGGGCTAAGCACAAGAAGAAACTCATTTCTTGAGAAACTTTTCCAAGGCTGGGCAAACATATACAACTGTACAAATAAACCAAGCAGTTAGAATATATATATTTCAGCGGTAAGACTGTAGTCTTAAGACGCTAAAGTGTCGGACTTCGATACCCGTGATTGGGAGAGCACAAAAGAGCCCATTGTGCAGCTTTGAGCTTAACAATAACAAATCAAAATTTATATATCCCAACGCGTCGTTGTGGCGAGTACACTTTCCATTATATCATATAAGCAACGAAAAACAGATTATATATTTTACGTGGATACCGACAATATATATATACAAACACACATACAGAAAATTTGACTTATCGAAAGTGTTTCTATGCGCGATAACAGAACTGATCAATTCATAAAGAAATATTTTAGAATTAGATAGCAATAACAAATGGGAGTGTTTGTATGTTTCGGATGTAGTCTTCGAGCTATGCTAGAGCTATATGCATTAGCCATTCCTAATTCTAAATTCATAGACAATAATATTTGTTTATTTTAGAGCAAAGCCACATTAGGCTATCTGCTTGATCCACCACAGGTAACTGAGCCCCAGAATTTACCTTTAGAATTCGATGAGAAAGAAAGCAACTAGGTAATTCGATTATGGATTTGACAGTAACTTTTATTATGCACATGTGATCCCAAAATGCAAACCGTAAAGTTTTATTTGTATGTTCAGTAACGGAACAATACAAGCCAAGACCTGCGGAGCCACAGGCTAGTTCGCTAACGTCTGGGCACCAAAAGGAAAAACTTATTTATGTATGTACTAAAGAAGTATAAAACTTATTTAACTCACATTAGATTAATTCCATTTCTAACTATACCTCCCCCCCCCACAAAACCACCACCACGACTTGCTCATAAAAAATATAAACAACGTAACAAAAACAGACACGAAAATCAAATACACTTCCACAAGGTAAGTTAGCTCTACTTATGTAAAAATGCATCTATGGTGTGTAAAATACAAAACATGTTAAAACTGCACAAACAGGATCTTTGTGCACTGTCTAAAACATTAAAAGCAATACATTTCTTACCCGTCTGTACATTCTTTGCACATCTTCAACGATCTGTGTACAACGGCTGGTAATATTAGTTGTAAGAAGTTCACTAAGTATAGCATGGTCCCGACTTTGTTGTCTCGTACTTGCTACCAACTGCTCCCAACATCCGTTGGAAGAAAACAAGTGCCATTGTTCTCGTCTGTAAAGTCGATTAACCAAGAAGTTTACCTCTCTCGTTTTAATCAGAACTATCACAAATAATTGTATCTTTTGAATACCTAGAATTAAATCAAAAGATTTTTTGCATAAAAATGTTAATTTTCCGACAAAATCTTATGTTCAAACTTGAATTTCTATTTAATATTGAAAACTTCAACACTTAGCGATAAATAGTGATAATGTTATACAAACAGTTAGCACTGGTAATTTTTTTAGTGGGAAACTTTGTTTTGTATGAAACCACAATACATAGGCCTAATTATAATAGCAGTGAATACTCTTATTCTACTTGTGGTGACTTTGGTGTTCATTGTATATTTTCATATTTCTGAAAAGTTGTAAGAAAAATAAATGATTTTGGCCACTAATAATTATGATGTACAAGTCATCGAATCACTAATATATATATATAGTACCATTTTGAATCACAACTTTCATTGACTTCATTCTCATTTCGTTACTCGTCTCAATTGCTTTTCTCCCTTACTTCCTTTGGGTTCAGTTCGGTGTTTTTATATGTTTTAGCGCAAAGCTACACAACAGGATATCTGCGGGATCACCGCGAGGAATCACACACCCCAGGATTTTAATTATCGCTGGTCCATTTGCAAGCAGCTGCAATAGGTGTAAAGCTGACCACTCCGTTAGCAGCTTTAGACAGCTGTTGAACTCTATAAAGTGTATACACAGTACTGACTCATCCTATTTCAGATGAGTACAACTCCATGCTCTATTGGATTGTTACCTCCAAGCTTTGTGGTAGTTATGTAAAACTGGCTGCATAAAACTTCATCACTCAGCATGTTGTGTGGATTTTATGTGGGTTAAAAACACTAATCAAAGGGTCTTTAAAGTCGTTGGCCACAAATAATTCTTGATTTCAACTGCATTTATCAAGCAATTTGTAACTGAACATTTCTTGGTCCCACATTGTCTTAAGCACTGTTGAAAAACTTACGACAAGATTCTTTTTATTATTATTATTCAACAACCCTAAAAAGAACTATCTTAAAAGACGCGAACAACAAATCAATTGAAAAAATACCTATTTGGAATCAATGCCAATTAATACGTTTTCGTTATATTCTCCTCAACAAGACATTGCATCAATTTTTATTTTTTATCCAATTAGTACAAAAAGCAGGTCTTACTTTAATAAATAAAAAGCTTTCTTTCAAAATGTATCTGAATTTCTGAGTTCGACTGAATTGTAGAAAGAAAAATTAAAGCAGTGTAGAAACAAAATGAAAACTAATATTTACCTAAGAACAACACATATTGAATGACGAGTGTGGTCAAATAACAGATGTTACTCTCAATATCACATTGAAAACTGAAGTGAAGCGAGAGTACAGTGTGAAAGAAACAGAGAATTGAAATATATATTTAAAACAAACAATGTTTTTCAAGAATACATAGTACACTACCCACGATGCCTACGGTCAATCCATAAGTAAAAATAGAGAACACACTTTTCCAATATTGCTCAATCTTTACGCTAGAGAAACTTTGTGCAGGGGCGGCGATTTCGTGGAGGAAATGAAAAATTTAAGAAAAATATTGCATGGCATCATTAATTATATAGAAACAAACATTCACAGTGAGCAGCAAGGACAGCATATCTTTAAGTGTTATGATTATCTTCATCGTTATTGTTACATTTATATTGCTATTTAAAAATAAATAAAGGTTACTCACTTCAAAAATTTCCATAGAAGTTGCCCTTAATTTATGGTCTGAAAAATAACGTTTTTTCCCAATGCATAAACATAAAATAGTAACAATTAGTTTAACAAAAAAAGTTCCCTTGCATCTAATCCATTCCAAATATCTGGGATGCACTTAATCTCTTAATATATTTTTAAACAAGCATGTTTTCATCTCTTTTCAGATTGGTATTTAAGTGAATAAGAAAAAGTGATGTTTCAGTAGTTTTTAAGTCGTGACTTTTAACTGTTTTTGTTTAAAAGCAAATTCGTACACATACTAGAGTTGATTCTGTCGTTTATATTTAATAATTGTTAATATAAGGCGACTTATAAGTTTCAAATAATGAAATATCTTCCAGAAATTGTACCTAGCTTGCACATTTTGTTAGAAGGTACATTTAGTTTGCGTATAAAGCATCTGAACACTCTAAAAAATAGCCATCAATCAAATAAATGCAGTAGAATTCGTGATTTGGAAAACAGCTTTAGAAACTGTCACTATTAATTAGTACTATGAAAGTACAGAAGACCTGCCTCCCCACCCCCAAAGATCGGTGTGTGCGTGCGTGTTTTCTCATAGCAAAGCTACATCGGGCTATCAGTTGAGTTCACCGAGGGGAATCGAACCCCTGATTTTAGCGTTGTAAATCCGTAGACCTATCGTTGTACCAGCAGGAGACCCAAAGATCGGTGTCTATGATCACATGATACTAAACCACATAGTAATTGCATGGGATAATTAAATGGCGCTAACGAGGAGTGACATATGACAATTTATAAATTTGATGCTAGCAAATTAGCTAAATCACAGACCTAGTCTTTCCATGTATTAAAGGAACACACATGTCTGGATACAAAATGTTCATCTACCTAAACTAGTAAGAAGAATAAACACCTACAATATTTTACACACCACATTTTACCTACTCTTTACTTTTAAACTGTTCTCAAGCTGGATTCACTTTTAACATTAAAACTAAATCCTACATACAGGAACAAAAACCATGCTAAATGTAAGTTTTCTTGTCTCTTTGAAACACCTACTTAACCTGACATGTATAAAATATAGACAAGCATGATCACTCAACATAACACATATTTAACATTACAAGATAAATTGTAAAAATGTGTTTTTGATACAGACCAGTATGCATGACAGATATGCATAATAAAACCCTCCATCAAAAGTCAATTATAAGAGCAATGTAGTACAAAGTTACATAGCACGGCCCTATGACATAGATAATAACTATTAAATACAATTCAAAGATAAACGCCCTTCAACATAAATCCATATTAATATAAAATTTACAATATACAAGATTAAACTATTCAAAATAAGAAACATCCATAACTAATCAAAGTAACATACATCAATAAACACTCAGTGATGTAATAAACTTAAAATAATACAAATACATTATTTTATAACCATATTACAAGTGAAAAAATGTAACGTTCACTCGTCTTTTATCGCACATCAAACTTTCTTGCACCGAAATGTAATGATGAGTAAACCGCATATTTTAAATTTAATCTAGTAGTATAATATGTAATAACAGTTTTATTTAATTGAGCTTACAAAATAACCCAGGGTTCTGTTCACTTAGCTACCTGGGCCTGAGTAAGGTGTAATTTACTGAGACCAATGTTGGTACTGTTGTCAGAAACACCACGATGGAGAGCTGCTGTATTGGCTTCATTAGAGGTGCGGGTGTGGCCAAAGATGTGACAAACCACACTATGGTAGTAAAATCAGCAAACAGCCGTTGATCATAAATGATTTAAGAAAAAGGAACACCTTCCTGGCATGTTTTCATTGCTTTCCTATATGTTCACTTTGGGAGTATTATCTTTCATAAAGATCCCATAATAGTTGTTTCCACCTGTGATTTTGTTACTTGCAAGTCACCTCACAAACTCCAATAAGATACCCAGATTCCAGTGCCCAATTTCCTCCTTAATAATTGGTGGAGTCTCCCTTGTTAGAGTGGATTATACTACAGGTAGGCTCAGTTGCCAAGATAGTCAGTCGGTTTTATTATTTGACCTTATATGAAAAAGGTTGAGACTGGATAGCCAATTTGGCCTCAAATTGGTCAGAAGACTAGCTACATGCGTGGGTATGAAAGATATTATACACCCGTTACGAATATAACATGCTCTAAAAGTAGAATTTAGACAAGAAATATTAAAGCTATAGTTCTGGTCAAGCACTGTTACTATAGGAATATATGTGCTTATATTTATATTGTCTCTTAGGCATCTGTGAACATATCAGTCTGGTAGGCTTCGTACAAGACCTATCCTTTACCAGCATACAGTTATGGTCTCCAAAAATTATCATAGTTAATACAGCTCTCAATCACAAACTCGTGAACTTTCCACCAAATGTCAGGTTGTTATGGTAACAGATGTTGGCTTTAATAAGGCAGGATGGGTTTAACACTGGCCAATGCACAATTATTTACAACGAGAATCTATAACCAAAACATCTGATACAAGCATAATGTTTCTTTAAATATCTAAAGCAATGCTACCCAAGCACTAATTCCTGCCTCCAGTCCCACAGTTGCAGTTCATACTAGCATGAGTTCTACTTGGAACAAGTACCAAAAATATGTATAGAAATTTTTTTTAAAAAGTGTATGCTTATGTTTGTTTTCGAATTTCATGATTGTTTACTGGATTTCACGCAAATGTACATAACTGCTATTTGTGCTAACCGTCCCTAATTTTGAACTGATAAACTGGAGAGAAGGCAGCTAATCAATATCAATAACTCCGAGGGTTTATATCACTTAAGTTCCTGATTTCGATACACGTCGTGGTCACATCAACGATAGTTCATTGTATGACGTTTCCTTAACAACAAAACAAATATATAGATCTTTAAGTGTTTTTTTCTACTGTTTCCAAACAACAACAAATAACAAAAAATTAAATATAAAAACATATTTTTAAACGGTTAAATTAATCTTCAATAGGTTATTGCAGTTCAAACTACTGATATATATATTTTAAATAATATATTCTGTAACCTATACTTCTGTACTCGACACCCGAAAGGTGTTCTGCGGCCCTGACAGGTTAGATTATAAAATGTTTTGTCCTTAAACGGCGACACTAAACACAGTATTTTGCTTCAACCACACAACAGAATTTCTCCTATAGCTCATTGTAATAAACGTTATATGAATAAAAAGAAACTAACTAAATACTCATCTATATGGCACAAGTTGAAAGAGGATATCTTCAGTTTCATCCACCTTTTGAACTCAAATATTTCTTTTAAAGCATTGTTTGTTTTTCAAATATACTCAGTGAAATACAATAATGTTTTGTTTTGTTTTTTAATTTCGCGCAAACCTACTCGAGGGTTATCTGTGCTAGCCGTCCCTAATTTAGCAGTGTAAGACTAGAGGAAAGGCAGCTAGTCATCACCACTCACCGCCAACTCTTGGGCTACTCTTTTACCAACGATTAGGGTGATAGGGCGAGCATCTTTGGTGTCACGGGGATTCGAACCCACGACCCTCAGATTACGAGTCGAGCGTCTGGTGTGTCACAACCGGATCTTATTCTATATTTACCTTCCAGTCTTATGATTATAAAAACAAACAGAGCTTTGAGGGAACTCTGAAGAGGATATAAACAAGGTGGAAAGTTTCTTTGGAAAACCCTAGAAAATAATCTATATAAATACAGTGCAAAGTCTCTTACTACAAGATAAATAAATTCTAAAAAACCCAATTATTCAATAATTTATTATTGTACAAGGATATCCTGTAAATTTTCCATTTGTAAACAAAACAAACTATCAAATTCGAAACTCGTTACCATGTTTTTCATCTTAATACTAAACATTCTACACCTGCGTCAAAATTATAAGTGGATTTTCCACACATCTTCAAGTTCAGTCAATAGGACATACAACAGCTGTTGCGGTACGTCTTGTTGATATGCTTGTCTAATGTTTGACCTTGATACATATATCATATTATAACATAAAGAAAGCTTTTATTTCATGAGAAACAGTCCACTGAACATTTTCTCAGACTTTCAATAAAGACACTACTTTATATTTCTCGGCAATCGATGGTCAAAATAGTACAGTACTAATGTTCATTTGAAACACGAAACTTAATTTAAAGTGTGTGCATAATAAAATGCTAAAAAATCAATATAAAAAGTCATAACTCTTTGAAAAGAAAAGTTGGAAAGATAATTCCTTGAAAGTTGATATCAGATATACTGTCCAGAAGTTCTTTTTTTTTTTTTTTAAGGATGACTGTTCTCAAATAATCTGGGATAGATATAATGAAACACTATACGATACTAGAAACACTAAATGGTCCTAATAGTCAATAAAAGGATAAACTGAAACGTATACAAACGCTTACGTGGGACGTTACGCTGGATAAGTAAACACGCACACTACACGCTTTTACACCCAGTTAACGCTAGAAACCTCTGCTAAATCATGATATTACTTCAATGCTGCTTACTAATTTTATAATTGAAAAATTGTGTTCAAATCAAATATTAACGAAAAGAAAACTTGTTCATTACGATGTTTAAACAAAGCAGTTGCTTTCAAAATGGTACAGCCATTTGTAAAATACAAGTATATGATTAAAAGAACTTTTCAAATATAAACACTTTATTTGTAAAACAACCGACTAACTTTTGTTTCTCTGCTTTGTGTCGTAGCATCAGACTCTTGGACAGTTTCTCTAGTGAACGAGAATATTCCATTTCTACTTCCGCTCTTCGTCTGAAGAAGTCCTGGATCTCTGTCACGATAGCAATTTGATTTTCCATTCGCACATCGAGACATTTCAGCTGTTCGTTTAACTGCTGTCGAATATCTATAATGAAAAAAATAAGGGAAAAACAATAACAATGGGTGTAGTGTAGTAGAACGATTACTAAATTAAACGGTTCGGTTCCCGTTGGTGGACTCAGCAGATAACCTGGTGTAGCTTTGTTATAAGAAAACACAGACACACATATGTACATATATTAAACTAAACAGTTTCTACACTTACAAACGATTTTAATGAGAATTTTGACAAACGAAAAGTGTTGGAAAATACAATGAAAAACGTTGATAAACTGTCGTATAAACAACTAAAGTGTAAACTCTGGAATAAATGTTTCAGTAAAAGTCACGTATATCTAGAAGACTAAAAGAATGGTTATCGTAAAAAAAATAACCACTTCAAAGTGAAAAGTAGAACTATGTTTATTTTTCATGAACTCTGGTACCATAGTATCTAGCTTGGCAAAGAACTTGGGCATTAGAATACATACTAAAGATATTCTTAAAATGTATTTTATCGAAGTAACTCGCTATGGCCCTTATATATCATATATATATATATAAAGATATATGCAAAATCACTTGAGCGAAAAATAAAATCAGAATTATGCTTCACTTCAAAAATTAGGCGATATTTCGAAAACATGACAATACAAAACAGCTTAAAATCATTTTATTCATGTATTGTTAAACTGAATTTTGACTTTTTTTCAATCACGAATTTCTCGATGGATTTCGCGTATTTTTATATGTAACATCAATTCAAAGTGACCTGACATATGACGCTCTCGTTCTGAGACGAGCTGTGAAAAATTAACTTTAAAAACAGGAGCGACTTTATGAAAGGGTGGTGGATATTTTTTTATTAATCCATGTTTTTTTCTCATTTTCCGCTGACGTGACATTCTTTCAAAAAAAGAAGTGGGAAATTGCCTCGGATAAATAGACGAAAATTAAAGTCATTACTTTAATTTGATAGCACTACAATGAATATATATGTTAAAATATGCGAAAAATAACGTGAAGGGCAGTTGACTGTAATCGAAGGCTGTTCACGTTGTAAACGCTAATTATACATGATACACATACTATCTGGAATTGCGTACTTTAGCAGTGAATAATGGACAAATAGGGATTATTTTAGAAATAATTTAAAGCAGGCTTTCCATTTTTGACAAACCATGTTTTCCAAACATATGCAAACTAATTTTTTTCAATTACAGTCATATCACTAATAAAAGGAGTATGTGCAATCTCTTTACTTTTTACCACTAGCACAGTGGTATGTCTGCGGACTTATACTGCTAGAAATCGGATTTCGATACCAGTGGTGGGCAGAGCACAGATAGCCCTTTGTATAGTTTTCAGATGATGTCGAGAAAACCAACTTGTAGAGAAAATATTAATAAAATGAATTCAAGATAATCAGTATCGTTTTAAGGGGAAGCAACTCGAAAGCAAGGGGAAGCAAGGTCGAAACGTTGTTCGCTCTTCTATGTAAACGGCCTGGCATGGCCTAGCGCGTTAAGGCGTGTGCTTCGTAATCTGAGGGTCGCGGGTTCGCGCCCGAGTCGCGCCAAAACATGCTCGCCCTCCCAGCCGTGGGGGCGTTATAATGTGACGGTCAATCCCACTATTCGTTGGTAAAAGAGTAGCCCAAGAGTTGGCGGTGGGTGGTGATGACTAGCTGCCTTCCCTCTCGTCGTACACTTCTAAATTAGGGACGGCTAGCACAGATAGCCCTCGAGTAGCTTTGTGCGAAATTCAAAAACAAAAACAAACAAATCTTCTATGTAAAATATTTTCTCAACCCAAACGAGCCGTTTTTGCGTATATATTTGTATAGTTTTGTGCATAACAAAACAAACACTTCTTTTTTAATTGCTGGAGAAAGATTGTAGAAGTAAATTTTTTGAAAATTTTTAGTTGGCTCCAGGATCAAAAATAGACAAAAGCGGTGAATGAAATCTCAAAGGTATGATTTGGAGATACACAGAATAGAAGAAGAAAACTGACACTTTTAATTCATGCATAATGAACAAACTATGTATTCAGAAAAACAAAACAAAACAATACTTCTGCTGATTCTTTTCCTTTTTTTTTTTACTTTGGTCATAAGACTACTGTTTTGTCTAATAAAGTATAAGGGTAGTTGACTAAAGTTACTTAGCTGTGACCACGACTGTTTACAATCGTAGTTTATCTAGTTACGTACAGCTGTGAAAAAGCATTATGACAAAGTCAACAATTAGATTTCAGGCTACTTTCAAAGAACAATGGAAGGTAAAACACAGGAGAAATATCAAAAGTTTATTTATCTTCACATTTAGTACAACAGAAACTCAGTGGAAGTGTTTGAGTTCAACAAACAGTTAATATTTTGTGTGACTTTCTTTTGTTTTAATAACTTCAAACAGTCTTTTAGGCATTGTTGCAACATATTTAATCAAAGTGTCTTTTGGAAATTTATTCCAAATGTCTCCAAAACACTCCTATAAAGTTTATTTGGAAGCAACATAAGATTTGCCAAGTTTTTGATCTGTCAAATCCCAGATCTGCTCAATTGGGTTGAGATCGGGGTTCTGTGGGAACCATTGCATTATTATAATGATTCCAGCAGCTTTTTTCTTAGCTGAGTAATTTTTGCATAGGTTGAATGAGTAAGAGAATCCTTTACCAATAATACACAAACGACTAGATATACCATGATGGACCAATATCTGATGATACTCGCGGTGGTCAATTATTCCATCTATTTGGCAAATATCCCTTATCGTCTCAGTAAAAAACACACCAAAACCGTTACACTATCTCCTCATGCTTCATGGTAGGTGCTATGCACTGAGGGTAAGCATCATTCACTTTTCTTCCGCCGGACGTACAACCTATGTTTGAACCAAATATTACAAACCTGAACTCATCTGTCTATAAACCCTTTTCCAATTATCAGCAAATTTCAATCTCTTGACAATACTTGGAGATCCAAATAAAGGATTTTAACTGGTAAACAATCAAATATTCCATTCTTGTTGTGTCTTCTTGATGCTGTAGATCTGGACACTTTTCTGTCATTTGGTACATGGTCCTTTATCTCATACTTGAGATCAGTGACAGTCTTCCTTCTGCCCCAAAGGCTACATAAACGAAGATATTTAACATAAGTATCATTGAATTTAGGTGCTCTGCCTCTTCCTTTCCGATTTTGAAATTCACCTGTCTCAGTCTCACGATCTAGAATGTACTTGACTGTGTTTGGGGAGTATTTCATGTCTGCAGAAATATATCGGGGAGTCCATCCAGCCTTACGTAAGTTTTTTATGCAAACTCCCTGCTCTACTGACAATTTTCTAGGATTTTTGAGCCATGGTATGATAACAAAACTTAATAGTGTTAATCACTGTTTTATCAAGTTTTATTTACGGAGTAGTAGTAAATATACTTCTTTTAGTACATACCAGTACCATATACTAGTTCCTTGCTAGTTCTTTCTATATAGTCAAGACACTGCATGGAATAGTTAGTTAGTTTAGTTATCACCATGAGATTCCATCAAGGAACATAAGGCCGCGATCGCTTGCGGATTCTTCAACAGGTATTTAAGTGAGTAGGTTGTTAGCCTACTGCACCGAGCCGTCCCTAATTTAGTAGTGTAAGACTAGAGGGAAGGCAGCTAGTCATCACCACCAACCGCCAACTCTTGAGCTACTCTTTTACCAACGAATAGTGGGATTGACCGTCACATTATAACGCCCCCACGGCTGGGAGGGCGAACATGTATGGCGCGACGCGGGCGCGAACCCGTGACCTTCGGATTACGAGTCGCACGCCTTACGCGCTTGGCCATGCCAGGCCCCTGCATGGAATACCATGACCAAAATTTGATCAGTATGTTCATTTAAACAGAACCTTTACGAAGTGACCTTGGTACAAGTATATGGGAATTCTAAAGAATGATAAGTATTCTCACCCTGGCTCATTCAACTGTCAATAGTGATCAATGGAGCATTACCAAAGTATTGAAATTTACATCCTGTAATGGCATGGAATAATTAGCTCCATAAAATGAAAAGAATGACAAAATGTTATCTTGTCCCAATACTTTTCCACAGTACTGTATGGGTGAGTTACAACTGTTTACTAGCGTAATTTGACTTAAGTTACACAAGTGTGACTACATTTGTTTACCACCGTAATATGATTAATTACACAAGTGTGACTACAGTTGTTTACCACCATATTTGATTGAAGTTACATAAGTGTGACTACAATTTTTTACGTTTGCAAATTAATGTGAAAACTTGTAAGACAAATTTCTAGTTATTAGAAAATTGTTTTTTTATTTCTCAGAACATTTATTTTATACCACTCTAAGAGAGGAAGACGTGTGGTTCAGAACATTGACGTCATATCACACTAAGGGAGGGAGACGGGTGTGGTTCAGAACATTTACTTAATGCCACAATGTGTAGCCCACCACGGGTATCGAAATCAGGTTTTTAGTGTTGTAAGCCTACAGACATACCGCTGTACCACTAGGAGTGTGTGAAAGAGTCAAGACTGTCACGGAGTGCTTCTTTTCCTTTACATGGACATAACGTAAAACAGGGATAATTCTTCTGGGGACAAAAACATTTGGTTACGTCTATAATATCCATGACTACAAGGGGAAATCGGGTATTTTAAAGATATCACTGGAATCAAAATACCATTTTCAAGTTTCTGACCTGGCCTGGTGGTTAGGATACTTCAGTTGCGATCTACGGGTCGAGAGTTCGAATCCCCATCACCGAACATACCCGTAATTTCAGCAATGGTAACGTCATAAAGTTACGGTCAATCCTACTATTCATTGGTGAAAGAGCATCCGAAGAATTGGCGGTTGGCGGTGTTGACTAGTTGCCTTTCCTCTAGTCTATTACTCCCAAATTAGGAGACGGCTAGCGCAGACAGCCCTCGTGTAGCATTGCGCGAAATTCGAAATAAACTAAGTGTCAAGCCAAATATGTTTTTGCGAACATCCTTCAGGCATACGCCAAAATCTTTACCTCACAAGGCGACATTCTTATTAAGGTCAACATCCTTCTTCATGGGTATTTTTACTTTGAGTTAAATATTGCTTCCCTCTTCCCTGGTATCATAAAGCTGTCAGATGCACAGATATACTTCCACGTTATAGATACCTTAGCACTTCCTTATGCAACATCGCTACTACACAGGTGTAAAACAAGTTGGACCCCACTGGAAGCTATAGTCTTTGTATCCTTGGGCTTTACAAAATAAAAATAAAACGCAAGAAACAGTGCCCTCTGTGAACTGTCTTACATAGTAGACAAGAACTGAATATAAAATGTTGATTCGCAGTAGCTTTGTGAGGTTGTTCTACTATGGAATTATACAGTCATCTATTGCTTTGTCTAGTTTTAGAGATTTAACGATCTCAATCTCATATCCACCAAAACTTTAACCACAATGTCAGTTTTATGAATTCTGTGATAAACTGAATTCTTTAATGCGGTCAAACTTTTAAATCAGCAACGTTTACTCGCACTATCTTCAAGACAGCCACAGAATCCCTGACGTATAGAAAAACTGTTCCTTTTTTCGTGTTTCTTTTCCACTATGACGTGGTTGTGAACCTTTAACTTTAATGGTATTTGAAAAAATGCAACGCCCTTTGCCTCTTTCAGTATAAAAAGGTGAACATTGAAATATACTAACGTTATCGTTTAAGCTACTTACACAGTGCCCATATAACTTTAGTATTTCTGAAACCTTTCTTAGAAGGTGTCGTAACTGTACGGATTGGTGCGCAAATTGTGAGGTGCAAAGAGTCAGTGGAAAGGGGTGAAAGTGTGACTCTGTATAGAAACACATAAATTACGTCTGAAAGTGCATTTAAAAACGAAGACATTTTCAAAATTATCATACAAATATACTGACAACAATAAACATGGAAAAACTGCACATACAGAAAACAAACAAGTAGATTACAGAGAAGTGAGGGGGCGTGACAAATTGCATGTTTAGAAAAGGGGCGTTATAAAAACGCTTGCGCACAACTGATATAAAGATGTGTGATATTGAAAGCACCTAGAGGATATAACTCTTCTAGTTTTTACTTGAATGTAACTAAAGTACCACATATACTAGTGTAGACATGACTATTGTAACACCTATATAATGGCCAGTTCTCTCAGTCCACTGGTCAACTTCCTTCAATTTTCTGGTAAGCTACGTCACTCAACAGTTCTATAGAATAGTGCTGTGTCCACTTTTTTATGCATTGTCATGTCTGTAAGTGACAGGCAAATAAAGATTATTGTTCACGTGTTGTGTCGCGTTGTCTCCTTTCTATCAACTCTGTTAGAAATTCAGGTTAACTCTACAATACATTTTTCTGCAGTATCTTTTGTTACAGTGCTGCTCTTACCTTTAAATAGTTAGTGTACTTGAGAACAATACACTTCTCCTTCAAGCACTTGTACTAAATTAGTGAGCTGCGTAGAAGAAAAGAAACATTTCAAGAAGTTTTCAGTTTTTAATTTACATATTAAATCACTACGTGCAATTTTTTTCTAATTTTAAATATTCTCTACTGTAAATTCAAAGTCCCTGCTTTTACAGCTGAAAGTTTTTTCCCAAAGGGGGGATCAAAAGCCATATAGAAGGGTCACTTGACTTAACCACTCGCACCATTATACAGCAGTGTGTTGTCTGTGTGTCAGTCAGTCAGTAGACACTAAAATAACGTTACACAAGGGACACTTAACGTTGTAATTTGTACTGTCGTAACGTCAGTAAAACATGCGTGCGCATGAATCACGAGAATAACTACGCATTCTGTAGACTGTAACACAGTATAACACGTGAAGGGTCGCGGGTTCGAATTCCCGTTACACCAAACATGCTCGCCCTTTCAGCCGTGGGGCGTTATAATGTGACGGTCAGTCCCACTATTCGTTGGTAAAAGAGTAGCCCAAGAGTTGGCAGTGGGTGGTGATGACTAGCTGCCTTCCCTCTAGTCTTACACTGCTAAATTAGAGACAACTAGCACAGATAGCTCTCGCGTAGCTTTGCACAAAATTCAAAACAAACTAACCAATCAAACTGTTTAGAATCTCTAGATTTTGTCCTTCTGTAACTGGAAAAGAATATTAATTTCGTAAGTAAGACGTTACTTTTTTTTTTCAGGCGCTTGCAGTTAATTTACATCCTTGTGCTTAACTGCAAATAAACAAACTTATGAAGAGGATTAATGTGGTTATAGTCTTACATTAATCCTTGCCTTGGGCTAAAGTTTCCCTTAGAACAGTATTCATTCTCTAGAGCTTATACTCGCATAGTTAACATACCCTCAAACACACGAAATTATAATTATGATTGGCATACATAAACTATAACTTTGAGATGTTTAATTTTGTGTAACAGACACGGTTTCTATCGGTGCAAGTTCGAAAACATACCGCTGTGCCACTTGGTGGGGGAACTAGTTAGTTCTAGTACTTTTCTCTTGACTTCGCTTTGAGTAACTTTTTTCCACTTGCAAATAAATCTTTTGACCCCCCTCTAGTTTCTAGTTATTACGATGAATGTTAACTTTTTTATATCTCAGAACGGCTGGTATGGGTATTAACACTTTTACTGATAAGGAGAGAACAACGTTCCGACCTTCCTAGGTCATCTTCAGGTTAACCCATACCTGCCGTTCTGAGATACATTTTCATTTCAAGTGGGTTTCTTGTGATCAAGAATGTTAATTTTTGGTTCCAGTTTTACCTGAGAACTGTTTCCTTTAAAATTAAGCGCAAAGCTACACAATGGGCTCGTTGTGATTTGCCCACAACGGGTATCGAATCACGGTATTCTAGCGGTGTAAGTCCGCAGACATGCTGCTGTGTTACTGGGGAGGGGAAGAAAGTTTCACATGAGAATAGCACATGCAGTAACCAAAAATACGCACCATACAAATACAGAACTAGTACGGACGTTGAGTAATCAACAATACACATTCCTTCCAGCCAGTTTTTAAACAGACACATTGTTAAAAAAATCGACGTTCAGTACGTGCTTCCTAAATGTCGAAGTTGCTTGTTCAATATTTGTTTGTTCACCTGAAGGACACCCTCTGTTCACAGGCCAGAGATTCTTCCGGTTCAGCTATAGCTGTCTCTAATGTGGGCTGGAATCAGAAGAAGGCAACCAATTGGCAGCGACTACTCTTAACATGCAAAACCTGTTTGGTAGCACCACGTGTCGAACCCGAGATCCTCGGATCATCAGTAATACTCTAAGAAAATAGGCCACACCCGGGCCTCTGTTAAAAACGAACAACCCAAATAAAAAAAATCTTCAGTGAAATAACAAAGTTCATTAGTGCTAAGCACCCCTAAAACTATGAGCGATATGGAACTTGTTTTGGTACTTATATTTAACATTTTCCCGTTGTAACAAGTGCTGGTTTAAACACGGAATTATATTATTATAAACTATCACGTTAATTTGTTTTGATTTTACAGAGTGTACTGCTGGAATAAAAAAAAAAAAGACAAAAACAAAATCAGTGTAAGAGAAAAGGGTATTATCTAAATGTGTTTGTTCCAGATAACAGAAAAAGTAAAATTATAAAACCCGAAACAGCACTTCATATCCACAAACTCTTCACCTAAGTTTTTAAATTTTATATAATACTTACAGTATTGACATCAACAGGTTCTTAACTAACAAGTACACTAACTGCAGCTTACGAGGTACAACTCTGCTGTTACTATAACTTAGCTTTGTCATGTGAAAAAAAAAAGGATTCGTCACTGAACAAAGTTGAGTGTCCTCTGGAAAATGACGTGGTATTAATGAACGACCGAAATGAACTCACGGATTCACAGATGTTGGTGCAGAATGATTACGTAACAAGATTTTATTCTCCTCGCGAGCTTTCGTTACTCTCAAGTTCTCACACTTCTTTCCAGACGCTACTTAAAGAACAGCTTATAACGAACACTAATCAATCAAATATAAGTGAAAAAATAATAATTAACCTTTGAACGCGGAAACTGAACACTGTTTACAGTCACAACTACAACTACAAAACGAAAACGCTTTACAGAAATATTCGATTAATCTAATACATATCTCAAAGTATAGATGTCACTTTAATACTCTGCTGATCTAAACTGTATTTTAATAATAAGATAATGGCAAATTGATGTCGAGCTCTGTGCAAAGACATGAAAATGTAAATAAAAATAACAAAAAGTGGACAGTTAAAGTGGAGCTGAAAAAGAGACAACAGTTTCATAAATGTAGCGCGTGAAAACACTAAACATAGAATTACTATTTTATTTTAGAAACAAAGAAGATATGGTTCAAATCATTAGGTATGTTATTTGGCGAAAATTTTATTTTTGTACTTTTCAACAACTTGTTTCTAACAATCTTTCTTTTGAAGACATTTCACTAACTTAATTTGCTGTTTGTGTTTGTTTTAATTGTTTGTAGGGTACAACAAAATTTTTGAACATTTTTTCTTAAATGCACATCCGGCCCGGCATGGCCTAGCGCGTAAGGCGTGCGACTCGTAATCCGAGGGTCGCGGGTTCGCGCCCGCGTCGCGCTAAACATGCTCGCCCTCCCAGCCGTGGGGGTGTATAATGTGACGGTCAATCCCACTATTCGTTGGTAAAGAGTAGCCCAAGAGTTGGCGGTGGGTGGTGATGACTAGCTGCCTTCCCTCTAGTCTTACACTGCTAAATTAGGGACGGCTAGCACAGATAGCCCTCGAGTAGCTTTGTGCGAAATTACAAAACAAACAAACAAATAAATGCACATCCATTCATTTCGTTAAACCTTTAACAAGTGTCTAGACAGTCATTGTATTACTATCAATTTAATAAATATAGCTGCAAATGGAAACACTAGTTTATTCAAACTTAACAACTGTTCTATTCTATATTTATATTTTTTTTAAAATCAAACGCATTTTAGCGACTATAACATTACCAATAAAAGTAACGCAATTAGCTTTATACACAGGCCTTTCAAAAAATAATTCAGATATGTAATCATCATACAATTTGGCGCCATCTGGTGTATCAACAACTGCTGATTTGTAGCCTCTTATTCAATGACGTGGATAATTTCACTAACAATAGATTCATTCGACGGGAATCGAAGTTTAGTGATGAATAACATGGAGAAGACAGCAACAAAGGACATTTGACAAATGTGTGTTCAGTAACAAATATTTGACAAGTGTGTGTTCAGTAACAAACATTTAATTCTTAGACGTTTCGGAATACACATAATACATTTTCAGCAAGCTATACTGAACATGGTACATTATTAGGTACATACATATTAAAAAAGTTTAAACAGTGTAGAAAAGTAATTAAAATATAACAATTAATTTTATACAGTGTTTAAACTTTATAATATGTCTGTATCTAATAAGGTAGCATGTTAGCCATGAATCATATGAGTTTAACGACAGGAAGCATTAATAAAACGACACATTGTTCTGTTAACGAGAAATTTCAGCCACGTTCCCAGAAATGAGTTCATTTTAAGTGTTAGCAAGGCAAATCTGATTTTCGGTTGTATTTACTGAAATACAAGTTTTAAGAGGTTATTTCACTGTATACGTGGCTTGCTCATTATCTATAAAATCGTCCTCTCTTGAAAAATAAAAGAGTGGATTTGATCGATGTGTTCAAGAGTATTGAGGGAATTGATAAGTATCGATGTGTCATCATTCGTCTTATTCGATGGTGGAACCGTGGCAGTAGCAAGAGATGGAGGCACAAATATATATATATATATATATATATATATATATATATATATATACTTTGTCTGAATAGGAGTCATTTTCGGCACAGACAGTTTTACTTTTTTAACAAGGTGGTTGTCCTATGGAATGAGTTACCTTCAGGGGTAGTAGATGCAACACAGTCAAGGCAGTTCGGGGAAAGGTCAATAAATATTTAAATAACCAGGGCTGGATATGAGGTTGTTTGTTTTTTAAGCGGATGGGATAGGCTCGATGGACCAACTGGCCAGTTGTTGTCCGTTAAATATCATGTGTATCATATTTCAGAACAGATTTTTTTTCTCTTTTACTTCGCTGTGATGTATTAACTTCTGACATATATCAACACGATTATTTAAAGTATTTAACGCTAAGAAACCAAGAAAAAGTAATTAAACGTTAGAGGATTATGTTATTCAGCACTTGTTGTACACGTTCAGTTTCATTTAGACACTTAAGTAAGCACCATATGAATTAACGGAACTTTTCGAACTGGTGGGTATAATTTTGAAACCCACCCTCTCAATCTTAAAATGCTTGGTTCGGGACGGCCAGGTGATTAAGGCACTCGACTCGTAATCCGAGGGTCGCGGGTTAAAGTCCCCGTCGCACCAGAAATGCTCACCCTTTCAGCCGTGGGGGTGTTATAATGGTACGGTAAATCCCACTATTCGTGGGTAAAAGAGTAGCCCAAGAGTTGGCGGTAGGTGGTGAAGACTAGTTGTCTTCCCTCTAGTCTTACACTGTTAAATTAAGGACGGTTAGCACAGATAGCCCTCGTGTAGCTTTGCGCGAAATTCAAAAGAAACTGAACCTAAAAGGCTTATAAAATAAAAAAGCTATCGAACGTTTATAAAATTTGATTTGTAAATTGGACGTAATTATGGAAATTTTTCCAATAAAAAACGTTTACAAACAGGTTAGTCCAACAAACGTGTTTTGTAATTTTTTCATTTTCCTTCATATCATCACACGTTCATATACAGTTCGATCAAATCTCCCACGTGACACCTGTTCAGAAAAACAAGTTACGATGGCGCTTACCGAGACGATTGAAACTTAAAATCAAGAAAAGCTTGTATGTACACACATCGTGACAGTCTCTATTCCATATCAGTAGTTTATATTTTCCGGGACAATATAACTAACATTATCAATTTCAACTTTGTTAGTCCAGACATTTTTTAAACGTTTTACCAAAAACATTGAGTTTGGATCTTCCACTAACGAAATTACGTGAATAGTTTAAAATGTAAATTATATAAATATATATCTTTTTGGAAATCAGAATTCGCCGATTGAATGAAATAATAGTTTCTGTAATAATAACTTAAACTAAGTTTCCCACCAGTTCAGGTAATGAATGCTGAATATTTGTGTGTCTATAAAAAACACTTGAAACATATTTTCTGGTTGTGCGGTTTTGGCAGACAGCCAAGATGTGAGAATTGAAAGAATTTTAAATCATAAAATAGATAAAATATACTTTTAATAACCACTATTTAGCAAAGGTTTTCTTTATATACGATTTCTGTCTTCCTTCTTCTTGCACGTGAAAACAGCTTACATCTTTGTTTCAGGGAGGTTTAAGATTAAACGCTACCATATGAATGTTTATCCTCTCACCCGCTTGTTTTGGCACATCACAACAGTGTTTATTCGACTGCAGTCACTACATAGAGCGGAATAACTTATGTTTACCACGTGGTCAATTGGTGTAACGACAACTTTCTTGACAAATTCATTTCGTACTGTGCGATCCACGATTTTTTTATACAAGTTAGAAAAAAAACGACTTTATACTCAAGTTAATTATAATATAATTTTTATTCTAACTGACGTTTCGTCTTTACGGCTAATAAATAAAACAGAATACAAACAACTTAGCCTGACTGAAATAAGATTCGAAACTACGGCTACAAGAACATCAATCTCTCGCACGGAATTACTTGCACTTATCTATATATACAATGTAAGTATTGATGGAAAGGTTTTTCAACTATAAAACACCACGTTTTTATATTTTATAACATATCAACATCTAAACTCAAGTCAACGTACGACGTATTTAGCTTCAATATTTGATTCTGCATTCCTTTATGCAGCAGTTTCGTTTGCTACACAGCTATGAGTAACGCAACGCCATACGATCAGTTGTTTTTCGGTGCAATAGCAAACGAGAGAGCGGTCTAAAAATTCAGATAAATTACAGCATTTGGAACCATTAGGTCTACATGTAGTCATATATCTAACTATTTTCAATCATATCCAAGGCAACCTAGCATAGTTGATAGTCGCTTCCAGTTCTGGGTATAATTTTGCACTGGCTATATTGCAGTGTCTCTAACGTACACTTTACCACTCTAAATTACACACTATTTCACACGGGATATGGAAAAACAAAAGTAATTATATTAACATAATAGTGGCGTATTACTACGTCACTGTAGCTTTATTTCCTATAGCGGTTTAATACTCGAAACAATGTGTGGCTCCACCATGGCTGGTGAAAGATTTTAAGGGCGAGGACGTGTATTACCTGAAATAATAACCATGGGGCACTGCTGAATATTTAAAACATTTTCCTCCATAATAAAATATCTTTAATATGGCATTACATTTCATTACATTACATTTCATTAGCTGTTTTTTTTATTTGCATTTATTAGTTTCATTGCCGATACTTTATACGTTGATAGATGTGGTGAACTTCAATTACATACAATACTGCAGTTATCCAAGGCCTTCTTGGAACACTTACTGAGCGTTTAACTCGCATATGATACACAACAAATATTTTTATTATTATTTGCTCTAAAGTAATGTAGAGGATGTCACGAGGCTGATTATTCGCACCAACATTTACGTAAGTTAAAACAACAGCCACATTAAAATTCTTGAGACCAAATAATGTAACTTAAATATTAAATTATAATTCTATTAGAACATACTTTTCTGAAACAGAATTTCTACGGCAACGATTATTTTCCCCGACAGGGGGCCGAAGGCCGTCCGGAGGGTAATCGTGTGTATGTTTTTTTTTTTTTATAGAAAAGCCACATTGGGCTATATGCTTTGTCCATTGAGGGGAATCATACCCCTTGTTTTAGCATCAGAATTACTGCTATCCCAGCAGGAGCCACCGTCTGGAGAAAATCACCTGTTTTTTATCACTCGTACCATTATACAGTAATATGCTATCTGTCAGTCAGTCATTAGGCACTAAACTGATATTACATATTGTCAATAAAACCCGCGTATGCCATGAATCATGAGAAAAATTATGCACTTTGTATAATCTACAACACAGTACGACATATTAACTTCAAAAACAAGAAATAAAAATATATTTTACTTGTTTGTTTGAAGTCAAGCACAAAGCAACACAATGGACTATATATGCTCTATCCACCACAAATATCGAAACCCGGTTTCAAGCGTTGTAAGTCAGTAAACGTACCGCTATGCCACTGGTGAACATATTTGTTACTCTTAATTTTGGTTCTATTTACTCTTGAAAGTGTCATCTTGTACCACAGTCACGGCTAACATTTACTTTTTTAATGAAAATATCTTACATTTAATTGTAATAGACGAACTTGTAAGATTTTCTTTAAAAAACTTTTAGACGAGAAAATGTTTTCATAATGAATAATTTTCAAACAATGTTTAATAAAAGTGCATTTAGTTTAGTTTATTTTTTTTTACTGAACAACTTTATTAATGTCCGTCAAGTCTTAATGGATGTGAGATTATTTTACGGAATGTGCTTCTCTGAACACCTCCAATTCGTATCGTATCGAGGTGACGTTTCAGGCCTTCTCCTGGTATGATGATGTCTTTGTACAGAGCCAGAAATGTCTCATGACCGATAAAATAAATGAACATTGTGTTCATCGTACACAGAATCCTGAACGAGCAGTTCGGATATTTGTTTAAACATCTGTTCATAAATAAGTATCTCAGCTGTGTTTCAAACACACCTATCAGAAGAAAAAAAAGCCAAGAGTTTCAAAAATAAAACTAATAATCATCAGTTAAACCCGTCGTATATGTTTCATTATTAACACGCTAAAACATCAAATTTTAGGTTTTGTTTTCCCGTACAGAAAATGTTAAAAGCTACTGGTCTTCTTTATAATGGTTACAGTACTCAACACCGGTTTTAAAATAGGCGACTGTGGCTTGAAACCTAACGTTCGATATATATGACTGTAAAAATACAAATACGTAGAATGAATAAACAGTCTCCACCTATTACGTTGTCCAGTTTAAATATTTATGAGAAATTCTTCCAATTAGGAAGTGCCCTAGTTTTGGGTCTAATTTCAGCCTACTTTTAAACTTATTGGATAATTTTATAGGCACATTTAACTTGTTAGGAAAGGTTTTACCTGTACACTAATTTCTTTTTTGGCAAGTACCACATCACAGCCACAACACGTGGGCACCACGTTTCACGCCTACCTTCGTGTTTATGGTAGAGAATTCCTACTCTAATATTTTGCTCCAAATGACTATTTCTAAATGTATATTTGCATAATAAAAATACTTATTGAGACGTCAATAAAATCGCGTATTAATTTTCTCTGTATTTTAGCCCATAGTCGTAAGCCAAGACACGATTAAATATAATTATATGTACGTGCAGGAACTTCAAATTTTACAGGAATCTTGTACTTTAATCTGTCACAGAATGCTCTCAACAGTTTCTATGTAATGATGAATAATAAACTGAAATATATATAAAAACCGTACAATAAACATATATTCACAAAACACGACTTTCACGAGAAACATGCTGTTACACCCGTATATCTCAAATATTCTCTCTACTCAGAAACACGTGGTTTTAACTTCCAGTTAGAAAAACGTGAACTTAATATGAAGTAGATAATTCAACAATACATTACCCTTGAGGTGTACGTGTGTGTGCGCCCTCGCATAACATTAAAACAGTTTCAATTTTTTTCTCACTGTAGAATTAGTGACAAGATAATAAATATTTTGAATTATTTAAGGATAATGTATAAAAATTCCTTTTACTCCATTGTAAGCAAAACATTTCTTCCGCACTTCAGACTGCTAGGAACTGCAGAAATACAAAAACGCTTTATCTATGATATAAGGAATTACATAATATTCGTTAACATTTACGTATCAATAAAATCATAATTGGTGGGAATCTTTTCGAAAAAGCTCTATTAACCAGCTCTTATAACTGAACTAATTTGGACTTCCTTTAATGATATATATAAGCTGGTACTATCTGTGATAGTCTTTTCGAAATTTTGAACTGACAGATTAAAGCTACAGTGTCCAACACAGTCGCCACTCGTCACATGTGGCGAAGATGTTATTGACCTGTGGCAACTTAGTGCTTTACTTCTACCACTATTTTTGTTTTATGTTTACACATATAATTAATACTATCAATCTAATTTAAAACTATATTCTGTATTTTTCTACCGCTCTACAAAAACACAGTTAATGGTGTTTTTTGTTTGTCATGCGTTGAAAATGTTAACACATTCTCCATAATTTTGAGGACTATGAGAAAGCTGTTCGATACAGCTTGACTGAGGAGAAAGAAGAGCGCTCGTATTTACTGTCTGTTACGCTAACCACAACAGAACCTAACTTAACAAGTGCGAACTTTGACCCTCTTTCACTTCTCCATCGCTCTAATAAATGAAATCCTTCAAGTTGAAATACAATCCTTAACTGCAAAATACACCAAATTAGATTTTAAAAAATACGTGTACACCATGTTATCGGGAACAGTGAAGTACAGATCAATAATATAATTAATATAGTTGTTGACCATTTTAAAATAACTTAAAAGACACGTACTCCACGCTTATAAATATGTAAGTTAAAATAATAACACTTTTCTGTTACTTGTTTTAATTATGCAATAAGAATTTAGCAAATATATGTATATATATATATATATTCTTTAGCAATCAAAATGTACAAAATATGTATAATGAATCCAATGTATCAAGTCAGGCTTGCCGTATATATATATAAATATGAATTAATTATTCATAGTTTTTATGACTTTATTACTATGTTATTGATTTTTGTTCATTTTGCAATCCAGAACAACAGAAAAATGGTATATATATATATTATAAACATACATTTTTTAAGCCATAAACCAAAACACATTAACGTGAAATCTTTTTACATTTTTTTTTTAAATACGCTGCACATTTTTGTTAAAAACGATCCTAGGGTACAAGCTACACCGTGGGATTATAAAACGTATCCTGGGTTTTGGAGATGACTGAAGAAATAAGACCCACATTGCGGTGGGGATACATCATCTATCTAAATATATATATACATATATTTATTTATTTACAAAATCGTACAACAAACATTCTAGAACTTCTGATAATGCTATCTTGAATAGTATGAAATTATGATGTTTGACTGTATTTATTTTAAGTATAATGATACGTATTACAACATGAGGCTGGAATGGCTGAGCAAAGTGAATTTTATGGATACTTATTATCTTCAAACACACGATGTGCGTTCATTCTAGAATAAAGCTCTGAATTTCGGAGTTGGCAAACCGAATTTGAATCCGTATCGTACCACAAAAAATTGTGGTAATTTAAGCTTTTGGTGCGTTAAAGGAGTGTGAGTCAATCCATTAACGTAGAAGCTGGATCGTAGAGTGCTGCTGACAGACCGTCTTCTCTCTGATAACTATCATGAGTCACGATAGTGATTTGTAGTAGGGATCCTAACGAACTACACACAATTCTAATAGAATGTTCGGGCAAAAATTCACATTAAACAGTAAAAATTCAGTTCAAACGACACTTTAAAACCATTAATATTGAATGCTAAGGCTGTACAAATATAAAAATGAGCATAAAAAGTGAGCATGTTAGGCTTACATGGAAAAAAATATCCACTTAAACGGCCAGTTTATAATAATTATTAATATTCTCTTGTCAGCTTACAACAAAAACTGATTGGTATATTGTACCCAACCTTTTGTAGAATACTATCTAAGGTACAGCAATGTCTGTAGCAGTAGTGAAAAGTCTATTTGTATATCATACCCAACCTTTTGTAGAATACTATCTAAGGTACAGCAATGTCTGTAGCAGTAGTGAAAAGTCTATTTGTTTTTTTTATGTATTTCAAATAAGCTAAAAAGCATCATATTTCAAGTGTAAACAATGTTATCATTAACCCTTGAAGTTAGCTTTGTTAAAAACATCTGCTTTTCCTTTAAAAATGTTTTCGTACGGGGTGAAATAGGAATTATTAGCCAATAACATGAAAACTAAATGATTGTAGCATGTAGATAGTCAATGCTTTGTTGTTGTTTTTTAATTTCACGCAAAGCTACTCGAGGGCTATCTGCGCTAGCCGTCCCTAAGTTAGCAATGTAAGATTAGAGGGAAGACAGCTAGTCATCACCACCCACCGCCAACTCTTAGGCTACTCTTTTACCAACGAATAGTGGGATTGACTGAAACATAATAACGCCCCCACAGCTGAAAGATTGAGCATGTTTGGTGTGACGGAGATTCGAACTCGTGGCCTCAGATAACGAATCGAGTGCCTTAACCACCTGGCCATGCCGGGCCTTCAATGCTTTGTACACTTTACAATCGGTGTCCTTATGATGTATGAAGTGAAAGACAAAAAAAATTCAATGCACATAATATTAAATTTGATCATACACACACACTTCGTAGAATAATTTCCTTAAAAAACAAGAAGGTTTATTTAAAGTGATGTTTCAAATATATATGTTTTATTTCAAAAGGTTGCTTTTCTACTGGTAAAATTTAATATGCGCTTAGTGGGTCTTGTATCGTAGTCTAAATATATATTTGCTCATTGCTATGCATTATATCCCTATTGTGAACTACTATCGTGGTTTACGATATAGAGAATTTAGTTACACTGAAACTATAAATACTCTCCATAGTTTCCAAGAAATATCCTTGACAGTCTTCAGCCGAAGCTTAATACAGTGGTACCTCAGTTCTCAAACTTAAACCGTTCCAGAAAGCTGTTCGAAATCCGAATCAATTTTTCCCCTGAGAAATACTGTAAATTAAATTAATCCGTTACAGACCTCCAAAAATTACACATTATGAAGCATTTTAAGTAAATATATTGCTTATTTATACCTGTATAATAATACTAACATGCATAAAGTCAACCACAAAAACTATAAACACAATGAAAAAACAATAAATGAAAATTTAACTGCACTTTACCTGTGCTGAGGAGAGCTGATGGCGTAAGTGAAAGGTGGTGAGGAACGTGGAGAGTAGGAGGGTTATTATTGTTTGGAAGGGGAGTCACCTTCCATAAAAACGTCAGGTAACTCTCCTTCTGGGGTTCTTTCTCTCTTCTGTCTCTTTGCACCGCTACAACCTGCTTGAGACTCACTGGATCTATTTCTCATTAAAACCTTGTCTAATGAGGTTTGTTTCTGCCTACATTTTAAAATGTTTCTGAAGTAAGACATTATCATTAAAAAGGTTTATGCTGCGGTTTGCTACAGCTTTGTCAGGGTGAAATATTTCCACAAAACTTTGTAACTCTCTCCATTTTCCACACATCTCCTTGATCAGTGAACTAGGAACATCCTCTCTTCTCTCCTCCTCATCTGAAGACACTTCTTCAGTTGCCTTCTGTTGCTGCTCCTTCTGAAGGTCTTGGAGTTCTTCCGTGGTGAGCTCAGTGTGTGGTCTTCCACCAACTCCTCCATATCATCAACACTTACATTCAAGCCGATACACTTGCCTAGTGAGACAATATCCTCGACAACAAACTCAGCCTCAAAGCCTTCAAAGTCTCTATCTGCTACTGAGTCTGGCCACAATTTCTCCCAGGCTGAGTTCATGGTCCTCAAAGACACTTCCCTCCAGGCTTTATCTATGATCCTCAAGCAATGGAGGATATTAAAGTGATTTTTTCCAGAACTCTCGGAGGGTTAACTCTGTGTCAGAGGTCACTTCAAAGCACCTTTGAAACAGTGCTTTGGTGAAGAGTTTCTTAAAGTTCGATATGACCTGCTGGTCCATGGGCTGAATGAGAGGAGTCGTGTTAGGGGGCAAGAGCTTCACCATAATGAAACTGTACTCCTCCACCAACCAGTCCGCCAAGCCTGGTGGGTGAGCAGGTACATTGTCCATCACAAGAAGGGCCTTGAGTGGCAACTGTTTTTCCGTGAGGTAATTCTTTACACTTGAGGCAAACATTTCATGGACCCACTCCATAAAAAAATACCTGGTTACCCATGCTTTACTATTAGCCCTCCACATGACATTTAGTTTACTTTTCAGGACATTATTTTTCTTAAAACCCTCGGATTCTCAGAATGGTTCACAAGCAAAGGCTTAAGTTTTAAGTCCCCACTTGCATTACTACATAACAATAGAGTTAGCCAGTCCTTCATTGGCTTGTGTCCTAGCAGTGACTTCTCCTCCTTGGTGATGTAGGTCCTTTTTTGGCATTTTCGTCCAAAAGAGGCCTGTCTCATCACAGTTGAACACTTGTTGGGGAATAAAACCATCAGCTTCTGCATAGTCCTTAAATTCCCTAACAAATTTATCAGCAGCGTCTTTGTCAGAACTGGCACCCTCCCCATGTCTCACCACACTATGTATGCCACTTATCTTCCTAAATTTTTCAAACCATCCCCTACTAGCCTTAAAGGCATCATTTGTATCAGCACTCGTTCTAGGGTTGTTTTTAAGGAGGTCAGCATGCAACTGCTTTGCTTTCTCACAAATGATGGCCTCAGAAATTCTATCTCCAGCTAACTGTTTTTCGTTTACCCAAATCAACAACAGTTTTTCTACCTCTTCCATTGTTTGTGATCTTTGTTTCGTAAGCACTGTCACTCCTTTTGCAACATCAGCTCCTTTGATGACCTCTTTATTTTTCAGTATGGTGCAGACTGTAGACTTCGCTATACCAAACTGTGTAGCAAGGTCAGACACGCGAACACCACTCTCATACTTCGCTATGCGATCTTTTTTCACCTCTCTTGTGGCCCTAACCACCTTTCTTTTTGGTTTGCTGCTTTCATTGTCCTTCTTGGACCCCATGGTGGCTTATTTAATCAGAATATTTAGAAAGAAAACAAAATGAAAACGAGAACGTTCACAGCAGATTTTAGCGGGGGTATAGACTGAGCGACAGGTGCGGGTCAAATGTTTTGTGCAAGCTTGGCGTAGGCCGAAAATGGTCGAAAGGTCGTTCGGGTTATTTCGGAGGTTCGGGCCATAACAGCTTGGTTCGGGAACCAAGTTTATGTTCAACAACCGAGACATTGTTTTCTCAAACAATATGCTAGAAAACCGAATTGTTCGAGAAGGGAGAACCGAGGTACCACTGTATTTTATATCTTAAACTAATGCGATCAAATAGTCAATAGGTACAGTAAATCATCAGGAACTGAATCAGTTAGCTACTAGCCGTGTTTATTATCATTACAATTTATAAAGTTAGCTGCCATACTGAATGAGCTTTGTCCATAGTTGAATGTAAAAAAGCTAGAAAACAATGTAAACACAAAATTGTGAATTTAAAAACTTGTATATAGGAATCGTAAAAACGTAAAGAAACACAGGCTGAAAATATACTGTAGACATTATTCACTCAAACTACAAATCCCTATTTTGGCTCCATGCTGTTACCTACAATTACATTTTATGGCGTCGAAATAGAGAATTGTAATTTCGGCATGTTTCTCTACTTTTTTATGATACTTATTTACAGATTTTTAAATTCCCAGTCTTTAATTTTTCTTATTCAAAATTAGCGAAAACGACAGATAACCTTAGTAGATATGCTGTAACTACAAATGAAAAAGTTAGAACATATTTAATGAGCATCCAATTCACTGAATGCAGTTAGTGGATCAGTTCCGACCATATCGCTAGTTAAAAAACAAGGTTCAAATCATAAGTTTAACTCAACTCTTCTGATATAATCACAAACAGCCAAAACGTTACAAGGCAATCACGGTTTCCATTGGCATTCAAACAGACTCTACATCTGTAAAGCGTATGTTTCTGATCAGCTGTCGGACAAACGCTACCATAAGATCCCGTCCTATTCTATTAACACGTTGCCAAGAGTTTTGACGTCGCTTGGTTAGGGTGTTGAGATTCACTATGTCCAAGGACGTCCCACGTGGTTCTACGAGATTTATATCAGGACTTTTATGGTTTGTTACTGAAGACAGAGCAACGCAATTCTAGTAGTTTGGTACCGGGTATTAAACAATATCGGTAACAGTCTGGTCTGACTAAACTCACGAAAGGTCATACATCTGGGTTCAGTATCACGTCAACCCAGTATATTCAACACTCGTAAGATCTGTACACCTTTTCTTATTCGATGACTCCCGCCCCAAAACTAAACTTCTATCTAACTTGTCACAGTCAATAATGTAGTCATAAAGCATGTTCCTTTCTGTGTAGTGGATTTGTAAAACATTGGTTAATCTGTGACAAAAGCAGACGCCTTCTGGTGTTTTCCGCCAATTCTAGTGATCACGACAACCTTCTGATCAGTATTTGTTTGTTTGTTTGCAATTAAGCACAAAACTACACAATGGGCTATCTGTGCTCTGCCCACCACGGGTATCGAAACCCGAGTTCTGGCGTTGTAAGTCCGCAGACATACTGCTGTGCCACTAGGGGACACCAAATCAGTAATAATAACTAGGTTGTTATACTGAATGGACTGCCATTGGCGGCAATGGTTTAAGCACAAAAGTACCCTTACCATTATTTACCTATAATTGCAGTTACGATTCTGGTTTACGAGGGTCACCTTTCCTTGGTGACAAAAATCCCACTTGAAGTAAAAATGCATTTCAGAACGGCCGGTATTAAGATGACCTAGGAAGGTCAAAACATTGTTCTCTGCTTTATTAGTAAAAGTGTTAATACCCATACCAGCAGTCCAGAGATACAGGGTTACCTTTTGACTCGCCCCTCCCCCGCAATTACGGGGACTCACGTCACTATCTTGCGGTAATGTTGTATATATAAACACAGTGCTAATGTACAAACGAGAACTGAACATAATACTTCAGTTAAGAACAAGAGGCATTTAGCTGTGCCTTATAGATTTAAAACGGAGTACTTTCTTTTGTATTCATGGCAAAGTAATGTCGCCTATAACAGCTTTAAGGCTACCAACACAAGTACTAATTTGTCACCACCAGGTGTTGACCTGCAGAGAGGAGGGTCGATCCCTGCCACCATGTTTCTTCCATCGATGAGATAACAGTTATTATGTAATGCACTTGACCTTCATCGAGTTCACCTGATGGTGACTCGTAATACATAACAGTGAACTTTTAAAGACTTAGTTACTTACTGGTCATTTTCTGTGAATATCATATGGCTGGAGTGATAATAGTAAAAAATTGAAATTATATGCAAACACTACACAGTAACAAAACAATGGAAAGGTAACAAAAACAAGGAAAAAGTAGAATACACCATGAAGTAATTAATACTTTATATATTAAGAACTACATCAAAAACGTTTATGATCAAAACGTTGCGGGCCTGGCTTGACCAGGTGGTTAAGGCGCTCGACTTGTAATCCGAGGGTCGCGGGTTCGAATTCCCGTCACACCAAATTGTGCTCGCCCTTTCAGCCGTGGGGGCGTTATAACGTCACGGTCAATCCCACTATCTGTTGGTAAAAGAGTAGCCCAAGAGTTAGCGGTGAGTGGTGATGACTAGGTGCCTTCCCTCTGGTCTTAAACTGCTAAATTAGGGACGGCTAGCGTAGATACTAAACCAAACCAAAACGTTGCGAGTTAAAATAGCAGCCAGACAAGTTGAAGGTTAACATTAAAAAAGGTTTAAAATAGGGGGTGAGGTTGAAGCGAAAAAATGTGCCCCATAGGCACACTCATTACGGCAGGGATCCAAGGTCGCCTTAGGGTCCTAAAAGTTATTGAATTCTTTACTAAATTTCATGCACCATCCTGCTTTCATGCTTTCTTGTGCATTTGTAATGAGGAAGAATGGAAAGTCCCCCCCCCCCTCTTTTGTCAAGTAACCTCACCCTATGTTTTCGTTACGACTCTTTGTTTACTTGATTTGTTGTTAAACTCAAAGCTACCCAATGGGCTTATTTGTATTATGTCAACCACACGTATCAAAGACCGGTTTAGTGTTATAAGTCCTTCAGTGTTTCCGTGAGTCACCCACCAGGCAGCTTTCTTTATTAAATGCCCTCCCCCAAAGGCACATCGATATATTGGTATGTCTGTGGACTTACAACGTTAGAAACTGGGTTTCGATATTCGTGGTGGGCAGAGCATAGATAGCCCATTGTGTAGCTTTGTGCTTAACTGTAAAAAACTAGCTATAAAAAACATTATTATACAAACGATGTTTTTGCGATTGAAAAGTCCACTTCTACCTTTTTTCAAACTTAAATCTCGCAGACGTTGAGAGCCTCAAGATAAAATTCACTTGATTTCGGTTTGTTATCGTTAGTGGTTTCTGTTGTTTTTCTTAATTGCAGTGAAAATCCGTTTTGAGGTTTCTTATGAAAACAATAATTAAATCTGAAATTATAACCAACACAGCAAACGATCAAACCCGACGATGAAATTTAGGTAATGTCTCAACGGTAAAGGTGTCAGGTCACATACAAAATGTGCGAAAGAGCAAACATTATTCGAACAAGTCTTATAAAAAGTGAGCACGGCTAATTACACACTGGTTTTGGGTTGTTTTGAATTTCGCACAAAGCTAAACGATGACTATCTTCGCTAGCCGTCCCTAATTTAGCATTGTAAGACTAAATTGAAGGCAACACGTCATCACCACTCACCGCCAACTCTTGGGCTACTCTTTTACCAACGAATAGCGGGATTGACCGTAAAATTATAACGCCCTCACGGCTGAAAGGGCGAGTATGTTTGGTGCGACGAGGATTCGAACCCATGCCCCTCATATTACAGTCAAATGCCTTAACCACGTGGCCTTGCCGGGTCTACTGGTTTCGGAATTATGGAATAATATTCAGATCTGATCTACCACAGGTTATAAATATATGTCCCTTTAACCCTCTGCTTTTGTTAGTATTTATTTTATATATCACATTGTCACATTTTAATTTTTTTACCAGCAACTATATTTTATTTTTTTGTCATACCAATCAAAATACGGAATGTAAAAAAAATGTTAAGGAAAATCATTTTTGAAAAATGATGTTTCTTCACATTTGAAACGAAACTACGATTAAAAATTAATTTTTATATTCCTGATACTCTTCTAATACCAACTGCCCAGAATAGTGAAATACTTTAATAACAGATAAGTCACTTCCGACTCTATGACATTACATTGTATTTCTTAGTATTTTGTTTTACGTGTCTGTTAAGGGCTTTTTCCTTCATGTGTCACGAGCACGTAAGAAAAAAAGAAAATAAACTTATATGATGAGCCAAAATAGTTTCTTGTGTAAGAAAGACGAGGAATTTCTAGTTTCATCTTGTGTCTGTAGTACAAAAAGTTTCCGACGAACTGGGGTATTTTGCGATTTATTTACTTCTTGTAAACAATCTGAACTTCAAAAGACAATACAATGAAAGCAGCCAATGAGGGTCAGAATAACAATATCATTAGGTTGTGACAACATTACGACTGATCCGGACAGGAACTGTTGATTAATTATAAACCTACTTATCAAGCTACATGCTACAGGAGTTCGGCTTTCCCCTCCTAAATTGTGGGGTCCAGTCGAATCACGTTTGTCAGTGCGCAGTCTAAGTGGCATTTAATTATAAGCTATACCACTGCTACGTTCTAAAAAACGTGCAAATATATAATATGGAATGTTAAATATAACCGAATTCTATTATCACATGGCACTTTTTTCACAATATGACTGAACATGAGAAATCCCTTTTCTTGAAATGAGCAACTATGAAAGCTGCAGACAATAATATCTCCATTTTTTTTTGTAAATATCTACAGAGAATATTGGAAGATTAACTTAATATTTAAACGTCTTAACGTATTTTAGAAGGTAAGGTAGGCTTCAAGAGAGAACGACTGAACTTAAAATAAGTAAACGAGAAATTGAAATTAAAAACCCTGTAAAAAAATTCAAACGTTTATCTGAAAACACGAAAATACCGAGAATAATTCGTGCTTCACAAGGTTATCTTCCAGGTCCAGTTCTGTTCTTGGAAGCTCTTCCATTGAAGTATCAAATAGTTATTATTGCGAGCTAGGTTTAGCGTGAACATAAAACGTATTCACGAAAATTTTATGAAGTAAACATAATACCAATTTAGTGCCTCTATTCTTATCTTCCACGACTGTCCCCTACATTTTAAAAATAAAAATTGATTTGTTCTTGAAAAATTGTTTAAAAAACATTAACCCCAATTTATAAACTAAAGTAATTCTTGAAAACTCTGAAAATATTTTTCAACAGATACGGGTTTTGTTTGTTTTGACCCATGTTTGATACTTAATAATGCTACACGTCACCAGGTTGTTGATTTTGTTTTGTGTCCAGTGTTAATTATCCCATTCTTGTTTGTTAATTATTATTATTATTTTCATAACTATTCTAATTAAATTAATCAGAACCGTTAAGGTACTAATGTCTGAACAACATTTCTACGCTACAATGCGTATCCACTTAATTGTTCTAACCTAGATTCTAAACAGTTGTTCTAGAATTTCCACATGTTGTAAACAACACAAAAACAAATCAACAAATATAAACCACAACTATACTCATGAACAGTTTCAAACCACTACTTGTCACTGACCTTTGCTTGCACTAGCGGAAACGAAGTTGTTTACGTATTCACTTAAAAAAAATAAATATTTGGCAACAGTAGAACGGAGTTTGATAGTTTCCCGTTATTTTTAAAGTGGAACAACTTGTACAAGGTTCATTCTCTTTCCAAATATTTAGACATCAATGATTTTTTTGAGCTTGTACGTACGTAACTGGAAAGTAGCAACACGCTACGTTCAGCAGCAAAAGTAGCAACTCAAGATTAACAGCATGCGTAACAATTCATCAAGCTGGCAATGTATAGCAACCTATCAAGTTCAGCAAAATGCGTACTAACACATCCAGTGTAGTAACTTGCGTAGCAACTTCATTAAACTCTGTAGCAAGCGTAGCAATCCATCAAGTTTCTTAGAAATAGCAGCGACTCATCTACATTTAACAATCAAGAATTTGTTTGTTGTCGCAGGTCGATTTTGCTTCCTTTTACAGAGAAGATTAGTGTAGCTAGGTTATACACACACGTTACACGTAACTAGCCAGGTAAAGTGCACCAAGTATTAAGCATCTTACAAAAGTCGAAGATGCAAGGAAAACGCATATTATTTTCAGCTGAAACTTACCTGCCCATCCGAATTCCAGGGGTACATTCCAACACACCATTGCCATCGTCTTCATATTTTAAACCGTATATATTGTTAATAAACCTGCTTACCACACCATTATGTTTTAATCTTTATTTTCGTATCGTCTCTCTCTACACATGCGGCTGACTCAGACGACTGTTCTGGCAGTCTGAGCTAGGATAAACACGCTCGTAGAGTCACGAGGCAGTGTACCGTGGACCGTGACCTTAGCAATTCGAAGACAGCAGGCTTCTAGTGTATGGAAGACTCCATTTATTTTTTTCAAACAACTACCAGAAAATAATTGTTCCACAGTTACTAGAGATATGCGAGGACTGCAAACAACTTCCACGTAAGTCAATGTTCCGAAACTAATATTTATCAGACGGTTGAGTGCAAACGATCTTGGCAATTCTCAGTATGTTCTGATAATACTGAAACGAAAACTTTGCAATAATTTACACAATGTTCTATAGACTGTTATGTTGACAAAATAGTAGCTCGATTGATGTAAATAAAAACGTACACGAACTTGCCAGATTTTTGAGGGAATACAAGCAATCTTTAAAAAAATGTGTCAGTTTTTCTTCTATCAAAATTGTTTCGAAGAAGATGAGAACCATTACGGTCGTGTTAACAAAATCTAAGGTCAAATATAAATTCATACTAAAAGCGAGCGTGAGACTGTCCCATTAAACAATTAGTTTCTGCAATAACTAAAACCAACATAACTTTCGAATTACTTTAAGTCTTCCACGAAGCTTGAACAAAATGAAGGTGTCCATCGGAAGTCAGTACAGGTCAACATCGTGAACATCCCAGCCGTAGTGCCATCACTCTCTCGACTTCATGTAGTGGTTCCATTTATATAACTTATGCATCGTCATACGTCACAAGTACAGCGAATTATAACAGTGGAGGTACAGCCCACTTGTGGTTTTCCCTGGCCACTACATTCACATCTAGAAATTCAACATAGCAAGTTGAGACTTCTTAGAACAGATAAAACTGTAATTAATTTCATGAACAAACGAGGCCTTAAACGCTAGGCCTAATAAACACGACGCCTGTTATCATCCATTTTCCATTACCAGGATTTGGCAATATAGATGTTAAAAAAAAAAGAAAAAAAGATTAAACCTCCTAAATTCATTACCTGAAATGCTACCATTTCGTCTTTTCACTGGAAATTCTTCATTATGATAATAGGGATCTTATAAGAATGATATTACTCCCTATTAAAACAGAATACAGTAAGTCGTAGTTCTGGCTCAGTATATCAAAAACTCGCATATTTGTTGTAAATTGTTTTAATTTTTTTCATTATTACATGTTCTAATCTCATAACTCTCTAGTTCTTCTTCTACCAACTCCAAGTATTCTTTAATTTGTTTTTGCTACGTTTGTTTTTTTTAAATCAACGATCAGGCTTTATATCTATCACATTAGGCTCACAGTTATAAAACTGTTTTGCACCAGACGATTTTTTTATTAAGAGATATTACAACACAGGCTGAAGAAAGATAAAATACTGTGTTATCACAAACTATAAATATGTGCGTAATCGTCGTGTTTTTCTAATTAGCTATTCTGAATAATAATAATAAATACAACAAATGTTACGTGTAAGCATCAAGCCATCACAAAATAATGTTTTGTCTTGTTCAGCACTTTCACCGACAGATAAACCAAAATCATAACTAAGCCTAAACTCTATGTTTTCGAAGGAACGACCCTAGCTAGCTTTTGTTACGCTCTTTTGTGGGACAAATGATTTAAAGTAAACAGCATGTGAAGTGGTAAGTTCGCCTACACACGACTCTTCGTCCCACAGTCTATCACATTTCGCGGGAACATAGAAGACGAATACGAAACACCGTCACCACCCAAATAAGGCTGCAACATGAAGGCTTCCTAAATAGCTATCCAGGTATAGGAATCGCTCGTACAACCCACAACAAAACCTCGTCAGCCCAGAACGCAACTAATAGATCCTTGAAAGGCCACGGTGTGGCGCTCATGATGTGACCTAAATGACAGATCATTCGAAATCAATTATAACACACAATCGGCGAATCAAAAAAACAGGAGAAACACAACAACCTGACTATAGTAAAATATTACGTGCAATGAAATGTTTACCAACGTTGATTGTTTTACAGAAGTGTTTTCCTACTACAAGAGATTGCTTTATCCCTTTATTTTAATATAAAGAACTACTACAGCGTGTATTTTCTAACTGATATCAAGTTTTGTTGTTCTTTCGCTTTATGTTAATGAAATTACACAGGTCAAACAACTTGTAGTAGCTAAAGATGGTAATGCCGGTTTGGAGATATTCTTATAGTGAGTATTTCAAGTTCAATTACACCAGCCACCGAAACAATAACCACTTTTTAACCTCGCGAAACAATCGTTCTAAATATTCATACATTTACAGAGAAGAGTTTCTTTGTTTTTTGAATTTCGCACAAAGCTACACGAGGGCTATCTGTGCTAGCCGTCCCTAATTTAGCAGTGTAAGACTACAGGGAAGGCAGCTAGTCATCACCACCTACCGCCAACTCTTGGGCTACTCTTTTACCAACGAATAGTGGGATTAATCGTCACATTATAACGCCCCCACGGCTGAAAGGGCGAGCATGTTTGGCGCGACGGGAATGCGAACCCGCGACCCTCAGATTACGAGTCGCACGCCTGAACACGCTTCGCCATGCCGGGCCTACCGAGAAGAGAGGATGCTTATTGGACACTTTTAAAGAGTTGAATCTGTTCGGAAGATTCGAAATATCATACTTTTAATAGTTAGCAACATTTCCACTACTTTCTCGTTTAGTGTTTCGACAATAAATACAGAAAGTTGAATATGTTACATTTAATATGCAAATTGAATATTTGCAAATCAGCAACTCACGAGGAAACCACAACTGATATGAAGCCGGAATGTATTAGAACTATATTTGATACTGTTTATTGTTCTTAGGTAGTGTGGCGTGACTAAAAATCATTCCCTTTTAGGAGAGATATGTAACAACTCTTTCCAACGCAAAATATCCGTACACTACGATCATGTAAGATATGCCCACATCAGTGATTTAGAGCTTCAAAGACAAAAATACCTCTTGCACTTAATGACATTGGAAAATGAAAGAATATTGATCAACTTACGATACAAAGGCCTTCCAAATAGAGACTTGTAATGAGTCGTACCACTGGCATGGTAACAAACGTGCAGCGTCTTGTAACAAGTGAAGATCCACAAACATAAAACCCAGTGGCAAAAGCTGTTCATGTAATCCAGGTAACATAATCAAGAAGGATATCTATCTGGAAAAGCGACACAACTCGCATGCACATAAGTTTCTTTGGGACATATACCCTCAACCGTCGTGTATCTCAAGGAACTGGAGAACGAATCATGATCTATCTATACTATTCCATATGAAAGAGAAACGTTGAAGCCACCTTTTAATTTTTCTGCAATCGAGCGGATGCTAGAAAACTGCCGTCCTCGTACACTAAGTGGATTATCGAAATTAAAAAAGAGAGGATTGGTGTGTTTTGTATACGACAATCTTACGATGAAGCCGTTTGCAATGAAAACTACACATCATGGGTATTGTCAAAATGCACTGCGTTCAAATAGAATATTCTAAGACATGATAATATTAACTGTATCAACGTGATGAGGTTCTTAAAATCTTTTACATATAACGTACTCAATCTCTGTATTACCAGTCCACATTTTGCTGTCCGCAGTTTCTTCAGGGACATAATGGCGCTTTTAGCACAACCTTATTTTGTCATTCTCAAGATATTTGAGAAATATAAATAACTGTTATTTTATAAATTATTGTTCTTTGTTTGCGTGTTATTAAAGAAAAAGCTACACAACTATCTGTGTTTTGCCCGCCTCAGATATCAAAACCAGGTTTCTAGCAGTATAAGAACGCACTCTAAATTGTCTGTAAAACTGTGTGTATAAGACTAGCCATGTCTGGGTTTCTATAACATGCAATATCAGGAGAACAACACCGTCTTTGTTATCATCAATTCACTAATCTGTATTCTTCAGTAATTAATCAAAACAGTATAAAATCATATCACACTGTTTCCTATGATATCTCATCATATCACTAAGTATATAATTTCTATTCTGTGTTTCTCTAACACTCCTTAAAAACAGAAACTTTTAAGTATATGTGAATAATTTTGCAAGATGGTCAAAACAGCTAAATTCAACTTTTCGCAGATCTCCATTTTCTTGTATGGAACAGGGCTAACTAGTGAGTTGTCTCAGTGTCGGATAACTCTCAAAACAAGTGGAAAATACTTCTATCAAGATGTAATAGAACTAAAAAAAAAAGGGCGTCTTATTACAAATATCACGAGAACGTCATTATGTCAAGAACTTGACAACGGTATAAGAGAAAAAAATCAAAACAGAAAAATGTTAAAAGGAATCAAAAGATGGGAAAACTGGAATTCTCAATTTTAACAGCACTTCTGCACACGAAGGTTACAACGATTAAATGAGAGATCTCTAATGTTCAGCGGATATGTGTGGTAAACAGCCAGATCAAAAACACAAATGGTTCAGGACAGACGTGGACTGTATTTTTTGAAATTTATTTATATGTTAGTTTAGTTTAGAAAATTGGACAGCCTAGATGGACCAATAGGTCCCTTATTGTCCTTAAACATTATGTTATGTTATATACAAGTCCCAAAACAATTCAAACACATCCTTACTTTTTCTTAGAAACAGAAAGAAAGAAGACTAAAATTATACCCTAAAATAAGTCTCGTATTCAGTTACGATTTTTATTTTTTTTTGTAATTGAAAACGCCGAACTAGATAATACAAGATTTGTGTACAATAAAACTGCTGTTTAATTGGTCGTAAAAACAGCCTTTATCATGTTATATACACAAAATTAAAGTCGCTCAGTGTCTACGTCTCACCACTAGAGGATTGTCGTTGATTTCAACTAAAACGTCTTTAACCTTGTTCTGCCATCAAGTTATAGTATTTCCTATCCCTTCTTCCAAGGTTTTCTTGTCTCCCGTTTTTCAACACTGTGAAATATGGCACCTTTAGATGGAACAACAACGATCAACGACAGCTGATAAATGTATAATATACATTCGTATCTTCGTGTCAAATCCAGGAATCTAACACATCAGTAATGGAGCAACCAGAAAACACATTAACAATCTATGAATTTCAACTTAGATGAGTGAGCTTTTGTTGTTGTTTTTTCATGAGGTTTATTTTTGGGGGCCTTGCTGAAAGCACATTCAGATATCAATGGCACGGATGTAGTTTGTTTTATTTGTTTTTGAATTTCACGCAGATACACGTGGGCTATCTGCACTAGTCGTCCCTAATTTAAAAGTGTGAGGCTAGAGAGAAGGCAGCTAGTCATCACGACACACCGTCACCTCTTGGACTACTCTTTTACGAACGAATAGTTGGAGGAACCGTAATATAATAACGCCCCCACGGTTGAAAGGGCAAACATGTTTCGTGTGATAAGGATTCGATCCCGCGACTCTCAGACTGTGAGTCAAGCACCCTAACCACCCGGTCATGCCAGGCCCACGGATGTAGTAAAGGCTTACAAATGGATCATATGAGCGATCTAAGCACTAACATTCAATAAGCACGAAGAAAAGTCCCATTATATCACAAACACATCACATATTAGCTTATGCAAACCTGGCCACCGTCACCTGACTGTAAAGAACTTTTTGTCGGATTTAAGGAAAGTTGTTTTTGCTCAGAGAGTTTATATTATAAGGACACAAAGTATGTCAAGTTGGTGAAATTATGTACGTATAAGTGTACCTACACACACACATATATAAATCTGGTTTCCTAAAATACTACAAACAAACATATATCGAGAGCAAGAAGTATATTTGTAAAATACAGTAAGTCCTCTAACGTCGAAATTAAAATGTATTAGCGTGATTTTGAACGATATAAAATATTTTACAGCAACATATGTTTTTATGTTTTAGAACAATGGAGTTACCTGTTGAAAACGAATTTGTAAAAGTTGTTTTAAATGTACCGTTTTTTCGTCATTTTTATGTCTCCCCCGGTAACTCAGCAGAGTAGGTCTGCAAATTTACAACGTTGGGCCCAACATGGCCAGGTGACTAGGGCGCTCAGCTAGTAATCTGAGGGTCGCGAGTTCTAATCCTCGTCCATTTCAGACGTGGAAGCGTTATAATGTCATTCGTTGGTAAACGAGTAGCCTACGAGTTGGCGGTGGGTGGTGGCTACTAGCTGCCTTCTCTTTAGTCTTACCTGATAAATTAGGAATGAGTAGCACAGATAGCCCTCGTGTAGCTCTGAGTAAAATTCAAGAAACAAACAAACAAGGAACAGAAGGTTTTTTTAATGACCAGAGCATATTCTGTTATATTTGTGGTAAATTGTTGTTGGGCGTCAGATTAGGAAATTGACTTCAGATAAAATTTTCAAAAGGACTATGAGAAATTATTATAGTATAGCATGTACTGATGTAAGACAGCTGTAAATGTGCTTTTCTTTTTTTTTTAATACTTGTCATTGCTTCAGCTAATTAAAATGATTCAAAGTTCTCACTTTTATTGTTTTATAGGTTTATTTAAGTGGTACGTATTATTGCCCTATTTTGTAGACCCGGGATGGCCAGGTGGTTAAGGTACTCGACTCGTATTTTGAGGGTCGCGAGTTCGAATCCCCGTCACAACCAAACATGATCGCCCTTTCAACTGTGGGGGCGTTATAATGAAACGATCAATCCCACTATTCGTTGGTAAAAGAGTAGCCTAAGACTTGGCGGTGAGTGGTGACGACTAGCTGCTTTCCCTCTGCTCTTACACTCCTAGATTAGAGATAGCTTGCGCAGATAGCCCTCGTGTAGCTTTGTGCGAAATGCATACCAAATTTACAATTCTATAAACCAGGTTTCGATACCCGTGGATGGTAGAGCACAGATATTACGCATAATTACAATCAAGTAAAATTTATACATGTGTGAAAATACATGAATCTGCTATTTTCGCGTGATCTGTTTTTAATTTTTTGTGAGACATAAATATAAAAAAAGCTTTCACACTTATCGATATATTTCAAACAGCATCAACTGCTAATGCTACTAACAGTGTGTACAATGACCTCGTTAAATGTAAAAGCAGACAGAATACAAAAGTCCAAATTCGTAGACATCTAACAGGTATTCTTGTCTACTTTAGAATTTTCGCGCAAAGCCACTCAAAAGGCTATCTACGCATAACCATTCCCAATTTGGAACTAAAAAATTGGGGAAAGTCAACTAGTCAATAGAAACCACCAACAACTCTTGGACTACTCTTTTATGGTCATATAATGCCTTTTGACCATTACCTTTGATAGAGCACCCATGGTTTCAAAGTGTGGAGCGCATTTTTGTAGCTGACCATAAACCGTTGGATTCAAAGACCTGGCACGCTTAACTAGGCCACGTCTGGTCTCTCTCCAGCAGACATACCAGATGTTTCTATGAATGAAAGCTATTTATATATCATTCTAGATTAAGCTGCTCACGTTAGAAAAATACATTACTAGGTTTGTGTTGTAGATTTCAGAAAAGGCTGAAAGCGCTACGTATAACTGAGTTAAGAGAAATTTCGAGAGTGTTATATTAAAGTTGTATATTTAATAAAATCTTTATTCAATAGATTATAAAGTATATTTAAATTTAACAGGTTTAAATTAAAGAATAACGGGAGCGTGAACTAATGAATGGAAAAAGGAGTGATATTATTAATTAGGCCACTGACTTCAAAATGTAACTACGAAAAAAGTTGTAAGTTATGCCATTGAAAAGTACAACTCTCAGATGCCATGCTTTTGATATAAAATCTAAACGAATAATCTGAAACGAATAAACACATGAGGAAACTGTCTGTAAATTTGTAAAGAAATCGAAGAGATTGTTTTATTACTGATTTTCATAAAATTACTAAAAATATAATTTGTTAAACATATTAGATTTACTAAAAATTAATTCTGACTTATAAAAAATCTATTATTATACTATAATTAGGAATACTGTAACTTAATAAATGTAAATATGTAACAAGGGCTTCTAGTTTCAGTAATAGAAACAAATATTAGTGGTACATATTAATGAGGTTATTTTCCTGTGTTTGCGAAAAATTAAGTCGTATTAAAATTAAATGAAAATGGGAGCAGACAGACATAAAGATAAATCAATCAATCATTATGAATACATAAACAACTCGTATCGAAAGATGAGTACACACGGGTATATAGACGTGGAGGTAAATCAGTCGCTCAATATGAAAGACTTGTATTGTGAATAATATACGCAAAACTAAAATATATCGTATCATTAATGCTCATACTGTGATTGTGTTTAATGTCAATAACTAATATTAAAAATGACTTTCTTTGCTTTGTTTCTTAAACCATTACGTGTCTCATCGTCTGCATGAGTGAGCTGTCAAATATATTAATACATACATACGTCTATAAACGTGTGCGTGCTATACTGCTTCATCACAAGAAGTCCGGCCTTGCATGGTCAGGTGGTTAAGGCACTCGACTCGTAATCTGAAGATCGCGGGTTAGAATCCCCATCACATCAAAAATGCTCGCCCTTTCAGCCGTGGGGGTATTATAATGTTATGGTCAATCCCACAATTCGTTGGTAGAAAGAGTAGCCCAAGAGTTGGTTAAATTAGGGACGGCTAGTGCAGATAGTCCTCGTGTAGCTTTGTGCGAAATTCAAAAACAAACAAACAAACAAGAAGTCTGCTTCAAAATAATCAAAGACATGATACACCACCAACAAATGATTAGGTCCGTCCTTTTATTGGTTCTATTATCGAAATAAATCAACAGCCTACTTCCTAGGATTATTGTACATGTACACATGTACAACTCACGTGCTTTATATTAAGAACAAAGTTAATTCACGTGTTCGCGGTTTAGGTAATTTACCTTCTTGTCCTAAAGCCAAAAGTACCTTTTAAGTTCCTTTAGTCTATTTATTTGTAAGTTGTTGATATTCTCTGAGAAAGCCGGAACCAATAGTTTGTCTGACAGGAAACGTACTCCAGAAAACATATCGAAATATGAGAATAAATGTAAGTCAAACACAACAGTACGAACAAAAATAAAATCTTTAGTTTGGAAACCAAGGTGTGCTGTATTCTTTACCGTGATACCGGTGGGATTTTCAGTTTCTGTGGCTGCTGAAGCGAAACGAAAGACTCTTTCATTCTAAAAACATACAGCCAAGACTGTGTTCATACACTCAAAAAAATAGTTCTATTATGTTATCCTAGATTATCATGTTAGTGACCAATCTCACTGTGTAAATTCAAGGGAAGATTAACCCCCAGCTGCTATTAACTTGTTGAAACCCCTGAACAGGCTCATAACTTAAGAATAACCTATACTCACGAAGAAAGAGATAATGGTGCATGACCAAGCCAGTACAGGCTCTCTGAAATGAGCGCCAAAGCGTGTAACCTTAGCTTGAAATGCGAACTACAGCACGTTTACGATTACGTACATCCAGTTCATACACAGTGCAGAACACCTGTAGTTTAAAGTATTAGAAATCGTGATTATCATAGTACAGAAGAGATATGTTCTTTCTCAGTTACAGTGAAGTCAAATCTGACAGTTTTTCTATTGCTTCAAAACAATACGAACTACTCCGTTTTGAAGAGAGAATGAAGTATAGCTCTTTGGTTCATCTTAATGTTGTTTTAAATTAAACAGTCAACTGAACTTAGAAATGAACATGAATTTAATTCTTGCTTCCATTATGGACTTTCCACAGCAATCCATGACAGCCAATCTGTAGCATGATTTTGAGGTCGATTCTCAGAATTACATTTAGTTTACAAGCTAGAGAAAAAGGAAAATCACTTTTGTGTTCTTGGTGAAATATTTCTGTCTTACTGTCCTGGTGAATCAGCAGTAAATTTACGGACTTACAATGGTTAGATTCGAGGTTAGATTCCCCGCGGTTTACAAATAGTTCATTATGTAGCTTTTCTTTAAAATCATGCCTCTTACACAAACGTAATAACAAAAAAATAGATATATCCAAAATTCGTTGAAAAGCCAAATTCCCAAAAACTTTCAAAACTATAAAAGGGCACACGTCCTCTCGAACTACAAGCATTACACAACTGCGAACTTTGAATGAGTTAACTAATCGGGATCATAATGAACGTCACACGCACGTGACTTTCTCAACCAAATAAATAAGTCATTCATATCAACATAAGTCAGCAAGTTTACACTTAAGCTACCGTATATCAACGTTTTATACTGATTTCGCAACGATTCTTTCATTGTTTGTGTTCCTCCTTCGCCATGATAACTCTTTTCATGGAGGAGGGGAATAATTAATTACTGTAACCAACTTATTTTGTTCTTTTACCATTGCTGTGTCACAAGTGTTGATGCCTTTCCTTTGTACAGACAGAAATAATCTGGAGGATGCCCATTGTTTTAGTACATTAGATCTTTTATTAGTCAGTTTCTGCACTCGGTGTTATCACTTCTGGTCTGCATTAAGGACTGAAGACTGTCCTTTGGCTGATATTTTAGTATAGTCCTCTATTGGTGCACTGAATGTGCAATGTATAATAAAAGATGAGTCATAAATAGTATTCTTTCAGATCAAGGATTTGATTTGTTTTGAATTTCGCGCAAAACTACTCGAAAGCTATTGAATAGATCAAACTGAACTATGAAAGTAGAACTAATATTACCTTCAGCATTTAGACAAGACTACAGCATTCCACAATACGCCATTTAGTCTGTGTCATGCACCTGCCATCCTTGAAACTGGAGCTTACATAACAGACGAATAATATTATGCATATGGACGACATTTGGTTTTCGGCTGCACCTTTCAGACCACAACTGAGAATCTGGGAATGGTATTTTAATGTATCAAAGATAGGGACCTGAAATGAAATCGTGTGAAGTTTGCATTAATTTATACAGAAACAAAGTGCATAAATCACATAGCAGGATACAACAGTGTCCCTTATCCTTAAAAGGTCATGGTGTTGAGGTTTGGCGTCAGTCTGAAACAAAAGAAGAAAATTGAAGCTTTCAGTATTTTGCATTGCATTGATTGTTTGTGGCAAACTCTGCAAAACAGCTGCACCAATACCTGCATTAACTAAGACCGAAGTATACTTTGGAAGAATGTGAGCAAACATTACATTTCCTATAGCATTCTTTAATCTAGAAACCGGTGCTGGTTTATCATTGTAAAGACTTTTCATTCAACCTGGATATTGATATCTAAAGTAATGGAACTAAAGTAGTACTGTGCAGGATGAGGTGTTGTATCATCGTTGTGGCAGCTGACCTAAAATTCAGCTAGTTGTCTTCAGGACCTTATGGCAGGATATACTTTGTATTTTGCACAGTGCTTACCAAGGATTGTTCCACATTTCTAGAAGTGGTTTACTGGTGAAATTTATTTAAAGTTATTAAGAGATGATGTGGTCAGTGTGCTTTGTCACTAGCTAAACGTTAAACTGACACACCAAAAGAAAACGTTTGTGAAAGTTATATATTCTCATTTGCAGATAACTGAAGACTGTCCTTTGGCTGATATTTTAGTACAGTCCTCTATTGGTGCACTAAATGTGCAATGGATAATAAAAGATGAGTCATAAATAGTATTCTTTCAGATCAAGAATTTGGTTTGTTTTGAATTTCGCGCAAAACTACTCGAGAGCTATCTGCGCTAGCCGTCCCTAATTTAGCAGTGTAAGACTAGAGAGAAGGCAGCTAGTCATCACTACCCATGCCAATCTCTTGGGCTACTCTTTTACCAACGAATAGTGGGATTGATCGTCACTTTTTAATGCCTTCACGGCTGAAAAGACGAGCATGTTTCGTGTGATGGGGATTCGAACCCGCGACCCTCAGATTACGAGTCGAGTGCTTTAACCACCTGACCATACAGAGCCCAAGATCAAGGAGAGAGGCATGTTTGAACACACACTTGTTTACAGGTGTCTGTCGAGTGCTGTAAAAAGTTGCAATTCATCGTATCACTTCTGGTCTGCTGACTTTGCAAAATGAAAAATATAAAACTTCATGTGGCGATTTAATAAGTTTTGAACCTCGAATGAATTGAATTGAATGAGTATCTATTATGTGTTGTGATGTTTTACTTTGAAAGGGAACAATAACTGATTAGTTGTTCTATACAGCACCTGATTTATGAAGAAAAAGCACAGCTTCTAATAAATCTGATGTTTCACCCTACACACAGTGTTAAGTACCACAGAAATAAATGGAGTGTTCTCATGTGTAAAAGTTAATTCACGTGAATTTGAATGTAAGCAATTGAATAAATTGGTATTTTATTAAAGAAAATTTACGATAACTAGCAGTAGAACAAAACTTTGAATATAGTGACTATACTGTCTATGGTACACGCCCGAAATGCATAAGCAACTTGGCTCTGGCTGGAATGGCTTGTATCACTTGTGACGACAATTCAACAAGGTAGACTATAAGTTAAAAACAGCCGTATGATGCATGCAAGTTTATTGAATAATCTTATAAGATGAAATATTGACGTTACTGATGAGTCTCTGACAAAGTGGTAACGTCTGACGACTAAACTGTATGATCTAAACTCTGCTAGTGAGAAGGAAGCTGCTGAAGTTACATACCTGACAATACATGACGGTTCAGGTTTTATGGAAGAGGTAGGTGACTTATCTTTCCACCTCTAGCTCACATCTTCTCTCTAATACTCTTTAATGAGATATTTTACATGAGGTATCCCTGCGCGGCAAGCAAGAGGAAAGCGTTCTTATAATGTTAAAGGGCCAATGATGGTATCTCTTGTTGGTTGCAGAATATTTTTAAACACTTTACCAAACCCTTCAGAGAATTATTTCTTTAAAATAATCTGTAAGTGTTATCTTAATACATTTCGACCAAGAAGTAGGTGAAACAACATTTGTTTTGACACCTTGATGACCCTAGCCAAGAAAATCTGGAAACAGATCAGCACTGCTGCTGGGATGTTGTATCAGCAGAACTCTATATACATTTTAACCTTGCAGAAAATATATACATCCAGTTGATGGAATTCCAATTACAGAAGTATAAAGCTTATGAAACGTTCGCAATAGAATTCTGAGAAGCTTACGTATATTTATGGAAAAAACATATCTAATATAGTGAATAATAGCACAGTAAGAGTATATCCTCATTTATATATCTATAGATAGATTCTAATTGCACTATTTAGGTGTTAGACATTACGTCTTTAACTGGTGCTACGCCAACGTAACAATCAGCTCTGGTGATATTGGAACCACATAATGAGAGGAGGTTAGTCCAGATGGCATTGGTTTCGCAGAAGAAGTTGTCAAACCTGCATGACACTACCAGCTGACTGACAAGACTAATCTGATCCTGATGCTCAAGGTACACTGATGATGTGGATAGAAAGATGCCTGGACCTGTAGGAAGACAGATCCTGGGGAGATGACTACTACAGCGATGAATAATTTAGTCATTGGGAAAAAGGTATCTTTCCAATGCTCTAGTGGAGGAGCACCAATATCAAACACATATTCCAAATACGTAGCATCAGATAAGTTGAAAACGAAACTAATAAGTTCTAGGTCATGTTTAACCATAAAAATGGGAAGGAGTGACCATCTCTCTATCTGTACAGGTTTAGGACTCCTTCAGCATGTTTTGGAACAAACTTAAATTGATGTATACCTGTGAGGAATCACAGACACTGTGCATTTTTATTACATATACGAAAGCATATAGAACTATTTTACTTTATATTGTATCAGTCATTGCCAAGTATGCCAAGGTTAAACTAATCATATTTATGTGTGACCATAAAAATGTCAAGTAGAGGCCATCGTTCACGGTTTCTAAAGATATTGTTCTTAGTACTGTAAAGGAACTTAAGGTTTAAGTAGACACAGCAGCTGCTAGAACTCTATTTGATCTTGTCACTACGAAATAAACGACTACGTTGGCTAACAGCCAGAGTTTATTCCCATAAATAAATTCAATTTTCAGTTAATGCAAGTAGTTTTCAGAGGTTTTGTCTTCAGTGCCGTAAGTTTAAGTGTGAATGACCCGCAGAAGTTATCTATTAGTATAGCATGTGCAAAGACGAACCACAGTTCTGTAAGTGAACTATACAATGTCAATCAAAGTATGCACAGGAACAGTGTATTTCATGACTGCATAAAGCTCATCATATTAAAATGGTATTTAATGCACATGTAGTACTTCACGGGAAGTATTATCTATTTCCAGTCTGGTAACAACAATTTCACACATTTTGATGATCCAGTTTTGGGTCGTGACCCACTTGTTGAGATTCACAGAAGTATGATGTTCAACAAACAACAAAGGAAGAATTTCTTATAGTTGTAATATTTGTACGGAAGAAAATCACCACCATAGGAATAGTTCCTGAAGGCAAGGTGCTATGTTGAACAAGAACAGTTTAAGAGTATGTACAATGTTTTGCCAGCATGTGAAAGTTTGTCCATTTGTAGAAGGAAAGTCGTGACCCAGGACACCAAGCAGTAGTGGTGGACACCCTTGTAGCAGTAACATCAAACTGTCATCGTCACTGCTACACGGATACTGTATATTTAAAGCATGATATCCTCATGGTATATAATTATTATCTGGCTACTTTCTCCAAGAGAAAAGTCCAGTTACTCCAAGAAATCTACAACTAAGAACTGTAAGGTCTGCTCTTAATATCACCAGACCTTACTGGAAACCCAATTATGGTAATAAACATGTTTTAATCAGCATCAATTTCTTTACAAAGTATAACTCGTGATGGCATGCTACACAACAAACCAGCATTCTATTGGATGATCTGCAAACATATACATACTGCAAACAGTATTACCTTTAATGGTTCCTAATTAAGCTAGTAACTAACAAATAAGTAGAGATTTGTATATTATTTAGTTTCCTACTCTATGTGTGTCATTTGGAGCTTATGAAGATATATACTTCTTTTTTAAAAGGGTATTAACATGGGATCAATGAGAAGAAAAAATAATTGGGTTAGTTTATTCTAGTCTGTTTTAAGTATTAACACTAAAGTTGGTTATATTATTTTTTGTTTATATGATTTAACATTTTATTTATATTTATTGTCTATTATGTGCATGTGACATTTTAAAATGAGGTTTATTAGATTATGTAGCTAAATTTAAAATGTGTTTCAATGATCTATTTTATCATTTCAAAATGAGATTTATTATATTATGCAGCTGAATTTAAAATGCGTTTCAAGTATCTATTTTATCATTTCAAAATGAGATTATATTACGTAGTTGAATTTAAACAGCAATCTAAGTAAAACACTTCAGAATGGTTATTATTGTTTAAATCTTCTATTAAATAATTAACTAGGGCATCTAAGAGCTTGGCGAGACACAACCTAAAAATTTAGGAACGCCTGATGGATTATATGATGTGCTGTCGATATGCCATCCTCTCCCATTTCAACTAATATAACATACATATTTTTTACTTCATATTCAAGCTACCTTAACTTAAGACCACTTTCGTTTACTCTAAGTTTTATTGCAATTCCTAACCGATGCAACCAATTCATTCAATTTTCAGTTTCCATCAGTTTTATTTCACTTATGCTGTGTACTTCAAAAGACTTGTTTCTCTTACTTCAACTAAATCTCCGATCCTCCCGTTATTACAGTGACCAAGTATTTGAGTGATTTGTGTCTCGGAATATTACGCTTATTAGTCCAGTGGCCTGTGTTAGTACGAAGGTACACAAAGATAAATAAATGTCTTATGTACGAGGATATAATTACGAAAAAGAATTCACAATAATGACTTGTGTACAAGATTACTATCATTAACGAAAGATCACAATTAAGCATATACGAGAGTGAAACAAAACTGACAAATATTTACAAGTCGTGTATGAATGAGGTCAGTCACCGACACATATTAACAACGACTTGTAAATGAGGTCATGTTCATTTGTAAAACAGTCAAAACATAAAACTTAATCTGGAGTTTAAGGTAGTTTTTCTTCTTAAAAAATTAATTATCATATGTTTTATGCTGCAATCGAATCCTGAATATATAAATATGATATGCCCCAATCAATGTTATGAAAAAGAAATGATGGCGTAAACAAAACACTCCTATTTCTATGTATTTCATTTCACTTCACTTGTTATTAATTCAACAGAATGTCAAAATGTCATATTTAGAAAGTACCACTGTTACAGGACAGCTAAGACTGCTACAATAATTCGCATCAGTGCACTAACATGTGCAATATAAATGGTTACGAAGCTTTATGTACTTGATTAGTTTGTTGCTTCAAAGTGATTCGATCTGTAACTTCATAACGCGAAAAACCGGGTTTAGAAACCTCTGGCAGGCATAATATAGAAAGTCCATCGTGTATCTTTGCACTTAACAAAAAAAACACCAAAAGACCAATTTCTCACACACGAATAAGCAGAAATAATTTTACACGAGTATTATGAAAACTTAGTATTTCACTTTGCGTCAACACTTGATGAATGTTCTGGGGTTTCCTATACACATAAGTTGGAGATCCATATATTGTCTTCTTTCTGTTTCCTTCTTCTACGCACATTTTTTCCCCTTCTGTTAAAGATACAAATAGGTAAACTATTCCATTATTTGGGAAGTGAAAACTCTCTTCTTCCAAATATCAAATAAAAATAGTACATGTTTACCAAAAGATAATTTCAGACGCAAAATAGAAAGGGTGTGTGTGTTTTCCTTATAGCAAAGCCACATCGGGCTAGCTGCTGAGTCCACAGAGGGGAATTGAACCCCTGATTTTAGTGTTATAAATCCGTAGACTTACCGCTGTACTAGCGGAGGACACAAAAATAGAAAAAGGAAACCACATAAAAATATTAAATTATTTCTGGCCTCCTTCCAAAGAACAAGTTTAATGGCTCGTTTGTCTGTTTATCAAGCAAGCAAACAGACAGATGTTTTAATTTTTTTTCTTCTTGTCGAAAACTAAAATATCAATTCATGTGAAACTGTTGTCGAAAGCTAGATAAAACTCAACCAGACGCATTGTTAATACAGCAATTAATTCCTCTGAATTTCCTTCCACGTAAATACGTGCGCATCTATAAAACCCTAAAACTTCTCCTGCTTCAACACACATCTCAACCATAGCTCATCACAATACTTTTTTGCCTGTAAGTTTACCACTGTCCTACCATTCCTTCCGAGCCCAGCTGTACACTATTACAAGCAGCAACAGCCGTGAGATGATCAATGATACGTCACGCAACTCAGTCCCCAGGGCGACACGAAAGAAGCTTCTTCATGGAGAAGCATGTTATGGAAAGTACACCAGCACTCTAACTGCTATTATAAACCTAATAAATGCACACACAAAAAAAAGGAATTTCATGAAAAAAAAAGGACGAGGGAAAACAGTGTTCATGTTCAGCGATGACGTTTTAATGACGAGGTAAAAAAAGAAAATAACTACCTCAGACTCAGTCTTTTCAAAGCTAAGCCTTGATTTTCTTTAATGACGCACAGCTATTCTTGAATAATCTCAAGGCATTTCCCTCCATTCATGTCTTTTTGGAACGTCGCACAAAAACTACTCTTAGGCCCCAGACTACATCTAAGAGTGTCTCCACTTCACCTATCGTCTGCATAGTTACAAGCAAAGTAGAGATTATAATACCAACCTAGAAAGAAATTGTTACCGACACGGTTCGGTAAACACAATGAAAAAGAGCACCGTGCTATTTCGTCTGTCAAAATGTACAGGTTCGGTACGAGTCGATGTGACCTCCCTCTAGCTGCAAGCAGGGACTTTTGTAAAATCGGAATGCACAATATTTACATGTTGATTTTAGAAAACTGATACCTAAGAAATAAAATAAAATTTCGATCATATAATGATATATGTATATATTTAAAAGTTAATGTGATTGATCTGTTTAAAATTTTTATGGTTTGGTGAGTTATTTTTTGTGTTTTTCAAAATAATTACAACAATAAACGTTTGTTTGTTTTGAATTTTCGCACATAGCTATACAAGGGCTATCTGCACTAGCCGACACTATTTTAGCAGTGGACGACTAGAGGGTGTGTGTTTTTCTTATAACAAAGCCACATCGGGCTATCTTCTGAGCCCACCGAGGGGAATCGAACCCCTGATTTTAGCGTTGTAAATCCGTAGACTTACTGCTGTACTAGCGAGGGGCACGACTAGAGGGAAGGCAGACAGTCATCACTGCCCACCGCCAACTCTTGGGCTACTCTTTTCCCAACGAATAGTGGGATTGATCGAACATTATAACAATAAAGGCTTTTAATCAAAATAAGATACAGCAAATTTTAGTATTATTGCTTTGATAATCACAAAAACATATGAACACAAATCACATTACAAGACAAGGTAAACAAAGAAAGTAAATTGGCTCTGAAAATGAAGTTATTTCAGGCAAGTAAACAGCATGAATAGAAAATAAAATAAAGATATTTATGTGTTGTTTTTTTTAAATATAAAGATACAAGTACAATAAATCATCTGACGTTTTAGATCTGCACTTCAGATAAAAATAATACCCAAACTATTTCCTTTCATTTAATCTTTTATCTGTAGCTGAACACAGTATTTTCATTACTTCCTGTCATAAAGTTCTTTCTTTCTTTACAACATCTATCTCGTCAAATTTTCCCTGATGACGCTGGGACTTACTCAAGCTTTATAGCTATAAACTGCCATCTGTCGTTAAAATATACAACTGCAATACTTATATTCTGACAAACGTTTGATGAGTTACATCAATCGTTTAATTCTGTGTTCAATAAGTTTAATATAGAACACAGCTATAAGATATTGTATTTTACGAGACCTCTGATACAAGCGATTGACAGAGAAACCGAAATAAGTCTTTCACGTCTACGTGTAAGCCTTTATAAAGATTACTTTTCATTATTTGGCGAAAATGAAAGGTGAATTCGCAAATAAATATTACTTCACTAAACTAAGAAATATTATTGTAAATACTGAGCCACACTTGTCTGTGTAAATTACATGTATTAAAAATGTATAGTTATCATAGTCTGTATGGTATTTCTCACCGCCTGCTATGTACTTTGATAGACCGAACATATGACGCATGCCAAAAGAATTGTGTGTGTTCTTTCATAGCAAACCCACATCTGCTGAGTCCACCGAGGGTAATCGAACCCCTGATTTTAGCATTGCAAATCCATAGACTTACCGCTATACCAGCGGGGGGCACCAAAATGATCAAGATAACTCCTAGTAAAATTTCAAATTTATTAATAACTTAATACATGAGAATTATTTTGTCGATCCTTCAGTGATTAAACACGTATTAGGCTACACTGTTATAATGAGACAGCTTAAATATTTTACGACGAAATGGGATGACATAGCTTATTTATAACTAGAAAATTACCGGCGTTGCTCGGAGAAAAATGGCTTTAAATATCCTGAGTTGTTTTGATTAAACCAACCATGTTAATCGTAATTTTTTTGCAAAATAATCAAAATGATTTATTTACCTAATTAATTATTTTGATTGAAATCAATAAAAGTAACAAAATGCTGAAAAAATAACAATTTACTATAGTTATTTTAATCAATGCAAAAACAGATACGCTGTTCCTGCTTCTTACATGTGTTTTGTATGACATTTCAAGTTTCTAAAACAAAATTTTGTAATATATATGCAAAAACAGCTCGTTTGGGTTGAGAAAATATTAAAACGAGCCGGTTTGCATATATATTTTTCTACAAGTGCGTTTTCTCGACATCACTGAAAATTTTGTAATATTTAGGGTCCTGATTTCTGGTGTTTGGTTAAATGTCGTTTGCAGCGTGTTCTGCCGCTATTATTTTTCTATTTCATGAACAATTTATTTTATTATCTTATCGTTACAACACAAGATAAATGAAAGTTTCCGATACCAAACGTTTTTGTAGTCATCGTGCAGCTAATTCTTGCGAGTACACGGCTTCTTGTGGTATAAATTCGCAACATACCACTGTGCCACGTGGGGGAGCCACATGTTTGAAAGAAAGCGTGTGTGTGTGTGTGTTAGGCCACATCAGGCTAACTGCTGAGTACCACTGAGGGGAATCGAACCCCTGATTTTAATGTTGTAAATCCGTAGGCTTACCGCTGTACCAGCGGGAGACATTGAGAGAAAGCACCGGCCGTTTTCAGTTAAGGGGGTTAGAGAATAAGCATGCATATGCAGAAGAAAGCAAGTGCATAAATGAATGATCCTCGACATTTTAAAATCATTTTGACTCATAAGAGAATAAATGTAAACAATAACGCCTTAATCACACATTATCAAGATAAAATCAGGCCTTTTCAACTTGAGACCAACTGGTCGTCCTGTTTGCCAAAAATTGTTATATTGGTCATTTTGGCCTCAATTTACGGTCTCAAAATGACCACTGAAGCCGCGACCACATAGCCCTTTCTACTTCCCGCAAAAAAGTTGTATCTGTATCCGGAGTGTAGAATTTATAGCTTTAAAGATGTGGCCGTTCATAAAAAGAAAACATTCACGCTTACATGTATAGATTAGTTGGTAAAAAATACAGACTAAAATAGGAAAATACTCTTCTTATATAACCTTTTATTCACTGTTATACATACACACTATATGGCCAAAAGTATGTGGACATCCGACCATCACACCATATGTGCTTGTTGAACATCTCATTCTAAAACCATGGACACTAATATCGAGTTTGTACCCCCTTTGCTGTTATAACAGCCTTCACTCATCTGGGAAAACTCTTCACTAGATTTTGGAATATGGCTGTGAGGATTCACTTTTATTCAGCCACAAGAGCATTAGTGAGGTCGGGCATTGGTGTTGAGCGAGAAGGTCTGTCTCGCAGTCGGCGTTCCAATTTATCCCAAAAGTGTTTGATGGTGTTGAATTCAAGGCTCTGTGCAGGACAGTAAATTTCTTCCACACCAACCTCGGCAAACCATGTCTTTTTTGGACCTCGCTTTGTGCTATAGCTGTTGCTACAAAGTTGGAAACACACAATTATCTAGAAGGTCACTGTATGTTGTAGCATTAAGATTTCCCTTCACTGGAACTAAAGAGCCTAGCCCAAACCATAGAAACAGCCCCAGACCATTATTCCTCCTCCACAAAACTTTACAGTTGGCACTATGCATTCAGGCAGGTAGTGTTCTCTTGGCAACCGCTAAACCCAGATTCGTTCATCAGACTACCAGACAGTGAAGCGTGATTCATCACTCCAGATAACGCGTTTCCACTGCTCCAGAGTCCAATGGCGGTGTGCTTTACATCACTCCAGCCGACGCTTGGCATTGCGCATGGTGATCTTAGGCTTGTGGGAAGCTCCTCGGCCATGGAAACCCATTTCTTGAAACTACTGATAAACAGTTATTGTACTGACGTTGCTTCCAGAGACAGTTTGGAACTCGGTAGTGAATGTTGCAACTGTAGACAGACGGTTTTTTACGCGCTTCAGCACTCGACGGTCCCGTTCGGTGAGCTTGTGTGGCCTACAGCTTCGTGGCTGAACTGCTGTTGCTCCAAGACGTTTCAACTTCACAATAACAGCACTTACAGTTAACCGGGGCAGCTCTAGCAGGGCAGAAATTTAACGAACTGACTTGTTGGAAAGATGGCTTCCTGTGACAATGCCACGTTGAAATTCACTGAGCTCTTCAGTATGACCCATTCTACTGCCAATGTTAGTCTATGAAAATTGTATGGCTGTATGCTTGATTTTATGCACCTATTAACAATAGGTGTGGCTGAAATAGCCGAACCCACTAATTAAAAAGGATGTCCATATACGTTTGGCCATGTAGTGTAAGTATCAGACCCCTTGTCGCAAAACAGTGTGTCTGCGGACTCACAACACTGAAAACAATATTTTAATACCCGTGTTGGGTAGAGTACAGACAGCCCACTGTGTAGCTTTGTGCTTAAATTACAAACAAAGAAACGCGTATCAAAAAAGAAAATAATTTTTTTTTTTTTATTTTTTTAGAATTTCACCTCTCGACATAACATAATACTCGTTACCCCGTGTTACATTTCACATCTCGTGAGAAAGAAACTTACACACATTCACACCCAAATAATGTCAGAGTTTAAAAAGTAAATGAAGGCGTTGGCTACTACTATCCATTTTTCGGAGCCGTAGCACAAAAGCCACTAATCCGATATAGAGGTATTCTCGCTACGTGGAAGTGCGCATCATTAGATGTTATTTTCGTTTAACGTAGACTTCACATATGTTGTTACCGATATCATCACATAGTTGACCATTTATTTGTGGCATGATAAGAGTAAAACTGAAATTCCAAACTCGAAACATTCACTTAATTATGTATATATTTAAACTTGATTTTTATCACTTAAAATACTCAACCAAGTTTATGGAAAATTTCAGCCAGTACTTGTATTCAACTAATGGTTTGGTTTGTTTTGAATTTCGCGCAAAGCTACATGAAGGCTAACTACGCTAGCCGTCTCTAATTTAGCAGTGTAAGACTAGAGAGAAAGCAACTAGTCATCACCATTCACCGCCAACTCTTGGGCTACTCTTTTACCAACGAATAGTTGGATTGACCATCACGTTATAACGCTCCCACGTCTGAAAGGGCGAGCATGTTTGGTGCGACTTGGATTCGAACCTGCAACCCTCACGTAACGAGTCGAGTGCCTCACCCACCTGGCCATCCTGGGCATTCAATTAATGAAACCAGACGGACAGCTGTATTATATATATATAGATATTAATATTACATTGGTAATTTTCTCTTTATGTACACAGGACTTTAATTTCTTTTTGTTTTGTTTTTTGCTTACACACAAAGCTAATCAAGAGCTTTCTGCGCTAACCATCTCTAATTTAGCAGTGATACACTGTAAGAAAGCCAGCTACTAATACCACCGACCAGAAACTAACTATTCAATTTTTAAGCTACTCGTTTACCAACAAACACTGGGATCAATCGCAAATTATAACACTTCCACTGCTTCAAGAGCGAGCATGTTCAATGATGGAGATTCGAACCCTCGGCGCACAGACTGCGATTAGAGTACCTTAACCATCAGGCCATTGCTGGTATACAGAAACACAGCGGTTTACACAACCTATATTAATTGAGAGAAACTACACAGTTAGCTTGGCAATATTCCGAAAATAAGATTCTTATAATTATATTTTTTCGAGTACTACCATTTATAAAAAATAACTGTTTTTTTTCTCGTCCCTTTATAATACACTAGTTTTTAAATTATTTCTAGCACTATTTATTATCGGGGAAGTATTGGTAATTTATTTTTTTACAACTTATTTTATTAAATATCTTAGAAAAGTGTTTTCATTTATTTTTATTATAACAAAGCCACAGTAGGGTTATCTGCTGAGTCCACCGAGGGGAATCGAATCCCTGATCATAGCATTGCATATCCGAAGGTTTACCGCTGTCCCAGCGAGGGATACTTTTAGAAAAGAAGAGAAAACGTCCCTCAATCATTATAAAACCAGTTTATATAACCAAGTAGTTTCTTTTTTTTGTCACTATAAAATTTAAGAACTAGAAGATACAAAAGATGATTTCGACAGTTTTAAAAGATTTTATGCCACTGTCTGCACGTTCTCACGAAATACCACAATAACATAGCCACCTACTTTTGCACGTATTTCTTTGCCTGTACTGAAGGCGTAGGTTTAAAAACACCAGATATAACGTTTTTATACCATTTTCGATTAAAAATCGCAAATCAAGAAATCAGAATTTTGATATTTTAACCAATTAACAATTGGCAATGTAGACTTTTCACAGCGACTTTGAGTAAAGTTTAAAACCACATTTCAACTTTTCGATGACTTAAAACAAAAGACCATTTCACGGTAATCAAACCCAACTTCACCCAAGTGTGATACAATTCAGGGTTATGGGTAAATACACTATGCTGTACAGTTCATTCAGAATTCCACAGATATGTGTAAAAATACTTGAATCATTCTGTGGTTGAATATAAACCAGCGAAGAGCCACACACACATACACATACATACTAACATACACACACATACTAACAGACACACACACATACACATACACACACACATACACATACATACTAACATACACACACATACTAACAGACACACACACATACACATACACACACACACACACTCAAAAGAAGGGACCTGAGATTAGAATTTTCTAATCAGGACACGAAACTATACGGGATAGATTAGATTAGAATTATCACAAAAAGCAATAAAGGACCCGGCATGGCCAGGTGGTTAAGGTATTCGACTCGTAATCCGAGAGTCGCAGGTTCGAATCTCTGTAATACCAAACATGCTCGCTCTTTCTGCCGTTGGGGCGTTATAAAGTGTTACGATCAATCGCACTATCCGTTGGTAAAAGAGTAGCACAAGCGTTGGCGGTGGGTGGTGATGACTAGCTGCCTTCCCTCTAGTCTTATACTGCAAAATTAGGGACAGCTAGCACAGATAGCCCTCGTTTAGCTTTGCGCGAAATTCAAAACAAACGAAGTCCATATTTAGGTCACGCCTAGTTGTTAGTGTTCCAGGAATCTTATCCGGATTCACATGAGGGAACACTAAATGTAAGTGACAGGTTAGTGTCACGTGTTGTTGATTTATTCATCACAGAAGATGAATATCCCAAATAATCAACAACAATTAAATGATAAATCTAAGCTCCGTATCAAAACAAAAAAATGTGATATGCACTGAGTCAATAAGCAATCAGATTTTTTTTATTTTTATCATTGTATTTGTTTTGGAATTTCGCACAAAGCTACTCGAGGGCTATCTGTGCTAGCCGTCCCTAATTTAGCAGTGTAAGACTAGAGGGAAGGCAGCTAGTCATCACCACCCACCGCCAACTCTTTGGCTACTCTTTTACCAACGAATAGTGGGATTGACCATCACATTATACGCCCCCAAGGCTGGGAGGGCGAGCATGTTTAGCGCGACGCGGGCGCGAACCCGCGACCCTCGGATTACGAGTTGCACGCCTTACGCGCTCGGCCATGCCAGGCCTTTACCATTGTAATTGATTGCTTTACTGACACAATTTAAACATCAAGTTCATTTTGATTCACGTGCAAGTAAACATCTGTGAGAAATTCAGACTTGTTGGTAGACAAAAACAATTGCAAACTATCAGGCAAGTGGAACTTATTCAGCTTGGGCTAGGAATTATTATGTCATTCAAGAAATAAAATAAACAGAAAAAAAAACTCATACCACGAAGTTTTTCAGATATTTGGTTTCCAAGAACCTCTTGAAGAAAATTAATAACTCACAGCCAATATTCATCTAATGTTAATGTGTGTTTAACCATTTCATTCCAACAGCATAGACTTTCAATAATTTTTTTTCACGGTAAACGTTAACCTTTAGGCTTATAGTATTTGGATCGGTTTAATACTGTTCTTCATTTTAGTTCGTGATGGCATGATATATATTAAGATATATATATAGCTCCGAGTCCTGGTTCTTTCCTTATTCCTGTCCCCCAGTGACACAGCGGCATGTCTTCGGACTTTGTGCGTAATTCCAAATAAACAAAAAATTCTTATACCTAAATTGCAGTTTAAGATGTATCCAATAGACATCAAAATATTCAAATTTGGTTATATTCACATTAACAACTTCAAACTGGCACCACCCTGAGCAGTTCTGAATAAATCTTAGGACTTCTACCACCCAACCCCCGGGGCAATTTTCAACTAATCTACAGAACCAAAATATATATATACATATACATATGGATATGAAAATCATCTATTGTATACATGTTTTGAAACTGTTAAACGCTATGTGCTATGCATTACACTACTTGACCACGTCGGCATCTTAGTCACAAAAACTCCTTATAATTTGAGACTGTTTAGGCTTTCGCCAGGTGGGCAATTGATGTAGAGCAGAGTCACATGGGGCTATCTAATGTGTTCACCGCGGGGAATCAAACCCCGGATTTTCGAGATGTAAGTACGTAGACTTACCTCTGTTCCACCGTAGGATTCAACTAGGCGGATATTTCCACTGTTTAACAGCTTGTTTGCTTTTTGTTGTTGTTTTATGACCTCATCTTTTCTTTTCCAGCCTAATAACTCATTTTAACTACGACTTTAAAGACCCAAAACACGTTGAGCTGACGTCGTTCAAAACCTGAAATACCCCCTTAATTTGCCAAAATTATATGGGGGTACAACCAAAAACAGACTGACGACATAACCTTGAAAAAAAAGGACCATATAATGTACTCGACAAACTGTAATGATAAAAGCCACTATCCGATTTCAGTTGAGCTTAAGTTCTTGTAGGATGTGAGATTTTATTTACACAAATTTTTCTTTCGAAAGACGCGAAGACTGTTGTTTTTGAAGGTCGCACAAAGTTACACGAGGGTTACCCGCGCTAGCCGTCCCTAATTTAGCAGTGTAAGACGAGAAGGAATGCAGCTAGTCATCACCACCCACCGCCAACTCTCGGACTACTCTTTTACTAAGGAATAGTGGGATTGACCGTCACATAATAACACCCACATGGCTGAAAGGACGAGCACGTTAGGTGTGATGGGGATTCGAACCCGCGACTCTCAAATTATGAGTCCAGCGCCCTAAATACCTGGCCTTGTTGGATCCTATTTTATCAAATTGCTGAAACAGTTATTTGGATTCTGCACAGTTTTTGTTGTTGTTTTAGAATCCATTTATTATGCAAAATACAAAAGAAGCCCACCAAACCCTACAGGGACAGAAAGACATTCCATATAATCAAGTTAGTGCAATTTGATAAGCTTTTTTTTCTTCCTTGTCTCTTCGTATTTATTTGCTGATAAGAGCATGATAAAAAATTGAAAAATATAAAAGATTTGGTCAAAGCGTTTTCTCTTTCTTTTCAAATTGCTTATTATTTTTCCTCCAATTAATATGAATCTAAGAGAAGGCAATTTTTTATTGATACCTTAAAAAGGAAAAACACAATTACGTTCAGTACTGTTTTCCAGATCAGTGAATAAGCTATTGAATAAACTATCCGATCACAAGAATGTACGAATTGTTGAGTGCTACATGGCGTTGTTTCTGACACAACTTCTGTGAATAAAATACATACTTTGAGTATTATAGAAAAGGAAAGTAATTCTGACATTTGACTCTTTACGAAGACATTATAACTTACTATTTGTGATAGTAAAAATTAAAAGATATAGTGTTTTTTTAATTCCTTTACAGTGAGTTGAGAATAATAACTGGCTCCAACACTACCGTATTAGAACAAAAAACGGAGGACATATTTAAAAAATATATTTTTTTTCTTTTTGCAATTTTACTTTTGGATCGCCACGTAATCCTCATTGCTCTGCATTACGTTTCAAATCTTGTGAGAAAGAAACTTACACGTACACACAAAACGCAATAATGGCAGGGCTTAAAACGTAAGTGAGGTTGCAGGCCACTAGCATCCATTATTCATAGCTGTAGCTCCTACACCGCTCGTCTGATCATAAAGGTATTCCTTCAGCAGGAGCAACAACTACACTTAATGCTACTAACCCTTACGTCTTTAACTTTCACTCTTTTGACCTTTTGCCTTTAATCAGTTTATGATAAAATTACCTGACACAAGTGAAATTAGAAACACGCACTCTTAAATACAAAACCAGTTACACTAAGACAACCTGGCCCAGTATGGCCAAGTGGTTAAGGCATTCGTCTCCGTAATCTGAGGGACGCAGGTTCGAATCCCTGTCACACCAAACATGCTCACCCTTTCAGCCGTGAAGGAGTTATAACGTTACGGTCAATCCCACTATTCGCTGGAAAAAAAAAACAGCCCAAAAGTTGGCAGTGGGTGGTGAGAACTAGCTGCCTTCCCTCTGGTCTCACACTGCTAAATTAGGGACGGTTAGCGCAGACAGCTCTCGTGTAACTTTGCGCGAAATTCAAAACAAGCCAAGCTAAGGACACCACGTCAACAATTTCTCTTTTCTGTTCAAAAAATTTGTACAACAGTATAACAACATATGGATGCACAATACATTTAATTATAGTTATAGTAGGTTCCACATAATCAAGAAAGCTTAAACCTTAAGAGAAGTATATCAGGTCAAGAACTAATTGTTTAATATACATTATAAATTTAGTCTGACAAGATAAAACAACCATAAATATTTTTATGACCTATGAATAATGACTCAAAATATAGTAACAAATAGTATTTTAGAAAGATTTAAGTCAAAGAACATTACCAAATTTTAGTGTTAAAAGTAAGTTTACTTGAACTACATAATAAACAAAAATCAGTTTAACAGCCCTAGTATGATAAACATGAGTTTAAGGAACACAATCTGTTATTTCATAACTTGCTAAATGCATTATAAACACTTACATATATACTATGAGAAGTAAATCCATGGTGAATATAGAACAAATTTTGAAGAGCAGGCAACAATAAGTTAAAACAAAGACTATATATAAAGTGAACAATGCCAAATAAAAAACTTTAGTAAGAGATAACACAAGTTACCCAGCAAAAAAAAGCCTATTTGCTTGATCAATGAAGGCTGCTGACATATAATGAGATTAAGCTTTGAAAAAAATGTGTAATGGATTAAAAAATAAATAAAAAAGAGGGACATTTACAAGTTTTTAAACCTCAACAGTTCAAAAATAACCATCCTAAAGGTGAAGAGGACATACATTAAACAAACATCATCATCAGAGGAGAAGGAGCATTTCATTCTCTAAAGGATGGGTAAAGAATCAATGATGAAAAAAAAGTAATTACATAAGATCTAACAGCTAATCTCACAAGTTCAAAGAAAACAAACAGCCTACTAGAGACATAGAAATCTAAGAAAAAAATAAGCTTACAAATATCCAATGAAGGCAGAAAATTAATACGAGGAACATGAAAAAACTTCTGGAAGAATAAAAAACAAACAGAAAACAACTCTTGTGGTGTACATTTGTAGCCACATAGAACAGAAGTCAGCAATGTTGAACACAACATTGGGATGCAGTCTGGTTTAGATTATAAAATGTATTAAAAAAGTTACCTGCCACTGAAACTTTCAAATGTAAAATTACGGTCAACAATTACTTGTGCACTAATATACAATTCTAAATAAGTAATTAATTACTATGTAAGGCAAAAATTATTAGAAAAAATGAAATTGACGGTGGACGGTGACGACTAGCTGCCATCCCTCTACTTTTGGGAGGAAGAGGTCAAGTGCACCTAACCCTCCTGGGTATACACACATATATACCCAAACAACGTGAGAGAGAGACACACACTAAATCGTTTGGTATAACACTAAGGTTAAACTGTCTGACTGCAACATGCGGAAGACATCCAAATGGCATTATGAAATATTGTGCATATTTAACCCCGAACACTCATATTAAGTCTATGAAAAATAATGCATTAATATTATTTCAAGCCTTACTGTGGGTTTTATTGTAAAATAAAGATTAATAACTTCCACCTTATACACCTTAATGTGAAGTAATTCAGATAAGGCGAGTAATAAATACTGATAGAATTAACGAAGCCAAACCAGCCTGAAAGTATACAAACATTTCTTTATCGCTCTCTTTAACACTTATCAAAGTTTGTTGACTTAATTCAACGAAAACACTACTCTTCTTCACACGGTGTTTTTTAACAAAGAGTTCTTTCTTCACACGATATGTTTCACACACAGTCTACATAAACTACGTTGCTATGAAATGATGCGGCCTATACCTAAACCACTCTTTTAAATACTAACTTTTCACCCTTATCTCTAATGTTTTCATCTTTTCCCAATTTCTTTTTATTTTGCGCAAAGCTACACGAGGGCTATCTGCACTAGCCGTTCTTAATTTAACAGTGTAAGAATTGAAGTAAGTCAGCTAGTCATCACCACTTACCGCCAACTCTTGGGCTAATCTCTTACCAACGAAAAGTGGGATTGACCGTCACACTATAACGCCCCTACGGCTGAATGGGCGAGTATGTTTGGTGCGACCGGGATTTGAACCCGCGACCCTCAGATTACGAGTCGAACGCCTTAACCCACCTAACATTAGATAGTAATATTTTTAAAATATTGCAAAACAGTAAAAGCATTATAAAAAGTAAACAATATCTAGCGAAATGTTAGCTACAAATTAATGCCACGCACAAGAACCCAGCACAGCAACTATGGAACAATATTACCATATGTCTATAATCTTCTGTTATTGTTGTTAAGCATAAAGCTACATAATGGGATATCTAGGCTCTGCCCACCACGGGTATCAAAACCCAGATTATAGCGTTTTAAGTCAGCAGACATACCGCTGTGTCACTGGAGGGCTATATTTTTCTGCACTGGGAAGTGAAATTTATTAAAGTTTAGGTGGAGCGTCGAGAAACTCTGCCTTATGAAATTCATGCGATAAATGGACATATGAGGAGAAAGGGAGCACTACGATATGACCATTACTTGGTGACAAATGAAGGGAAACCAATCAGCTACAACCGCCGTCTATGAGGTTAATCTTAATAGAATAACGACATTCACAATCGCAGTGCATCTCGAACTTTCGATCTTACGATCCACCGTCTGACACGTTAACCGTTAAACTACGTCTGGCCTTTTATTTAACATGGCTTGAATCCGTATATAATTAGTATATATATATATATTATAATGATTCTGTATTTTAAATTTCAAAGAAACTGCTTACACAAAAGTCATTCATTTATCAGACTTCCACATGTTGAATTTTATTACAGTTTTTTTTTTTTAATCAGGCCCTATTTATCTAATATAACAAACCAAGCGCGCCTTTATCGTTCTTTTAATACGAGGACAGAGAAGAAATAGGAATGTGAGAGCGGAAGTTAATTTTATCTATGTTCTGTGCGTGGTTAGGTATCCGTTCTTCTACCAGGAAGAGATTACAAAAGGGTTAGCTTTCTTACACTCCTAATGTTTAAGTAGCAAGCTTCCAAGCAGTGTTTATTTCTATGTAATGTGTTTAACTCACTATGTTAATGATCTCAAAATAAAAAGAATAAAAATTACTGTACTGCTGTCTCCACCAAAGTTCTCAGGGTATCAGTTTACTATATAAACTAATGAGACTCCCTGGAATCATAAAATATAAAATGAATAACGTAATAAAAAACACCACTTTCGCACAATATCAACTCATTATATTAACTGATAAGGATAAAACACTGACACAAACTGGAGAAACGCCTAAAATTCACGAATTATCAACTCAATAAATAAACACATACGAACTTCAAAATGAGAATAAAAAACAAAAAAGAAATTCCACGCTCAATTTGTATAAGATACGTTGTAAAATATTCACATTTCTGCGATATAAATAAAAAACAAATAAATTATAACGAACGCCTAAAATAAAACTCGTAAAAACAGCCAAATACATCGTGCAAACAGTACTTGATCCAAGTTAAAGCAACTGAAATGCGAGGTCATTTTATCATAATTTTTTGAAGTGAGGGACAAAGCTGCACAATGGGCTGTCTGTGTTCGGTTTTTAGCGTTGCAAGCCTGCAAACATGCCATTGTGTCACTAGAGGGAACTTACCATAATCTTAGTATAAGTGTTTACAATTTCGCGAATATTTAAATACAATGCAGTAACCTGACTAATAAAAAGTTAACAAACAACATCTATTATAAACTTTTCAGAATTTTTAAGTTATGAAATTGTTCCAGATTTAACGGAATTATATGAGACAGAACTATTATATCAAAAAAGACCAACTAAAAATTAAGTAATTAAATTCATGTTTTTTATCAGTTTGGGTAATATTAATCGCACATCAGTTTTATGGTTAAAATTTATCACCCACTTATATTTAATGCTGTTTTGTTTTCGTGTAAAAAAGCTTCCAAAACCATAAGGACAAAAACTACATGTGTTCCATTGAGTGATACATAAAACTAAAGGGCTAATTACAATGTGGGAAGGGTAAAATATACGTTAGTAATACATGTGCCTGCAGAAACAGAACGATAGGAATACACCATATATCAAATGTAACCTCGATTCGCAAGCCTCATGAACGAAATAAAAATCAGATATGGCTGCGCATGCTCACAATGCTCCATATCTAAAACTATCATTCATCGTCTGCGCAGCAATAGTTACTTCTGAGGAAACAGGATCAGACGAACAAATAAAAATAAAAACTGGTTATTACAAGCAGATCGCCGGGAATATACGTAAAACCCCAAAAGTTGCCATTCCAGCCCCTTATATTATACGAACAATACAATAAGACACAAAATATCTAGTACAGTAAAACCTGTATAAGGCGGAATTCGCAAGGGACCGAGTAAAATTTCGGGCTTGCATTTCTTTAATTATATATAATTTTTGAGCGGAACGTTATATTTGCTTGACTCAAGAGAAGTAAGACGTTTGTGAATAAAGTTATTATACTGTTTAGGCTATATTTATTAAAATAAGAACAAAAATAGACAATCAAAATACACATAAGTACACAAAATCTTAATCAAATTTATTTGAAGAAAGTATCCAATTTCAACTGTTTCGTTTTTTTAATGAGCTTTCTCACGCGGTTAAAAGAGAACGCTAATTCTATGGTCTTTTAATGAAGCTCATTTTCTGCCTTCATTTTTGCATACAATTTGATAACGTTAATGTAAGTTAACACTTGCGATCAAGTAGGAATTTATATTTCCTCACTATCTTTTCCATTTTGTTCATCTTCTGAATCTCTCACACTGTTACTATCTTGCGATTCTATTATAGATTTTAAATCAATTTCATCAATTTCTGTTATAACATTCTTGTCAACGTTCAAAAACTTTCCACGTTCACAGAATCATGTGTATTAATCTTCTAAATCAGAGTTTGGATTTCACGAGAAGCGTTATAACAAACAACTTCTCCACAATCTCCGCCATTATCAAGAATAAATCGACAGTTTCGAAAGCACTTTATTACGCATTCATCTTTTATGCATTTGATTGAATGACTTAAAATGCAATTGCATCTAACACATCAATTTTCATGGTCATTTCAGATGCTCTCTTACAGTTGCCCATATTTGAAATAATATGCTAAAGCATCAATTTTCTGTATTTCAATTTTATACGCTGTATAATTCCATTATCTAGTGGCTGTAGAACTGATGTTGTACATGGAGGTAGAAAGACTAAACGAACATTTGAAAGTTTAAGCAAATTATTAATTAAACAAGAATTTATTAATATTTAATCAAAACATTTTTTCCTCCTCACTCAGGTTCCAATCCGACTTGTTGATAGATGAGGTAGGTGAAAGATAGTTTTCCGTTCGCGTTACGCAGGTTCCGCCAAATAGAAGGCCTTTTATAAGAGAAATCTTAAGATAATGCTGCAAAATTTTGGTATTTCCGGATTGTACAGGTTTCCGCCATATGCAGTTTCCGACTTAGACAGGTTTTACTGTAGTACTAGTATTAGGCAAATACAAACTGGAATTTTTCCTCCAAATTTAAAAAACGTAGCAATAAAAAATCTTATCCAACTATACACTCTCATCACTATTATATTAAAATATATAATTAATTGGACAAACGAACTTCAATACTCAAAGTACTCTAGCAGATACGCGTATTCTAGAGACAAACACGTTTATTTTGTTTTGAAATTTCACACAAAGCTACTCGAGGGCTATCTGTGCTAGCCATCCCTAATTTAGCAGTGTAAGAATAGAGGGAAGGCAACTAGTCATCACCACCCACCGCCAACTCTTGGGTTACTATTTTACCAACGAATAGTTGGATTGACCGTAACATTATAACGCCCCCACGGCTAAAGGGGCGAGCATGTTTGGCGCAACAGGCAGGGATGCGAACCCGCGACCCTCAGATTACAAGTCGCACGCCTTAACACACTTGGCCATGCCGGGCCAACACGACATGTAGTTCACGCTAGACCAATCCTGTTTTAATTTAATTAGCTTATTTGTACAAAAAGTATACCTTATTGTTTTACCGTAACATTTTCGACAGCTTTATACAAGATTCTATAACATTGTTATTTTTAATTTTGTTTTTAACAATATTTATTAATACTGATAATATTGATTAATACAACAAACAACAACCTGTAAATTATATTTCTAAAACAATAGTGCAAAAGTCTTTGTTTGTTATCCTAAGTATAGGATCCGGCATGGCCAGGTGGTTAAGACATTCGACTCGCAATCCGAGGGTCGCGAGTTCAAATCCCCGTCCCACTAAACATACTCGTCATTTCAGCAGTGGGGGCATTATAATGTGACGGCTAATCCCTCTACTCTTATACTGCAAAATTAGGGGAGGCGAGCGCAGGTAGCCCTCGTGTAGCTTTGCGCAAAATTCAACACAAACCATAAGTCTAGAGAATTACCATTGAGATATGAGGGAGCTTAAGTCTTATAACTGAAATAGTCCGTATTAAAACGAAGATATTAAAATTATATGCAAAATCTAAATAACTGAGAAATTGTCACGTTTTTGTGTAAAGATGAGAGAATGTTGATAAGGCAGCTAAACCTAGGTAGTGTGTTTATGTTTCAGATATCGTTGTATTTACTTGTCCCAGTTCAGTCGAATAGATGATTGTGATTAAGTTATCATTACTTTGATTATTCAGTCTAAATAATTCATCTATGTATTTATAAGTCAAAGTAATGATGATAGAGATTTGGACATAAAAAGAAAACCTTCTTAAAAGTCAAATACAAATTTGTAATTTTAGGAGAATAGTTAAGGCTCAGAAAAATACTGAAAACATTATGGGCATTGTATGCAACATACGAGGTTAACGGTTTGATTGGAAACCCTTAAAGTTCAGGCATAGCTATCACCCCTAACTCTGAAACTGCTGAAAAGAAAAAGAACAACCAATTAACTGCATTAGGTGTTTATTTGGCTACTAATAATCGAACAGCGGGACTGAATGTCACAGTTTTAACACTTCCATGGCTGAAAATACATATCGTGTCTCGACCCTTGGACCTCTCTTCGCAGCCCGGTGCGCTATCAAGTAGGCAACGCATAACCCGTATATATTTATGCTTTTATTATATAGATTGAAACGCAGGCAGTTCAATTAATGCATTGATAAATCGTCGTCCACCAATTTTAAACCGTTAACACGTCATTCAAATAAATTTTCATACAGTAATAAAGTCAAAAGTGTGTAATAAACAATAAGTTTTTAAGCTTTCAAAAATTTGATCATATACACTGTAACATCATGTAAATAAAACTTTATGTTTATTAAGCAGAATAATACTGTGTCAATCTTTATATTACTGAATTTTGTTTCTCTGAGTTGTAAAAAGTCAAATCTATTTGACAATTTTTTTTTATACTAACCTTGTTGAAACAACTAAGTGGTTCAACTCTAAGAGAAATGTTAGGTGTATAGGATGTTTATGTACAAATTCGTCAAATTTTCAGTTAATTGTATCAGCTTTCACTTTTTACAACCTTTTCAAAATTTTTATTTTGAATCATTACAATACATAATATACACGTATATTATTAGTAGACTTATAAAGTGTATTATCTACATTATTAGTACACTTACAACATATATTATGTAAATTATTAGTACATTAAAATATATATATTATTAATTAGCTTACAAGGTATATTATCTACATTATTAGTGCACTCACAACGTATATTATGTTCTTTATTAGTACATTGACATCAGATACTATATGTAGACTAATAGTAAACCTACAATGAATATTATCTATACTAGCACAAACACTGCCTTAAGGTTGGTTGTTTGTGCTATTAATTACTAATCCTAGTATTCATACCTCACAGAACAGTTTAGGAAAAAAAAATAAAAGAATTTTTGTGGGGAGTACTGCATGGGAAAAGTGTTTAGATTGTGCTGATATAAATTGTAATGTTCTTATGTTAAAAGTTATGCCTTTTATTGAAAAAAATAACAGTTTTGTTAAAAACTCCATTATTTTAGTACTATATCTACATCATATCTCTCGTTGTGAGGAGAGTATCTTTATTTAAAATTGTGTTCTGTGATGAAGAAACAGTTTTGTTGCACATACTGTAATTATTTTTATAATTGTTTCAATCTTGAATACTCATGAAATATTTTATGGATTTTTGTCTGTGGTTCATTCAGTAGATGGCAAAACTGAATTATTTTGTCACATACATAGATAGTTACATATATAGAGCACACAGTTATTAGTACACCTACAATCCATATTGTCTACACTATTACTTACACTGTATATCATCTACATTAGTAAGATCTTGAACACTTTATCATTACAAATTAAATGTTCAGTAGAAATACCATGTTTGCGATGAATGACTGGCTCTAAAGATATTACTGGAAATGTGTGTCAATACAAAGTAACTCATAATTTTACTTCATCCAAATACTTATGTTTATGTTTTGCAATAACAGAAGATTTGAAAACTATAAATGTTTTATTCCTGTTTAACATTGCTAAAAAATAAATATTTTAAAACTAAATGAAAATTAATGAAAAAGGTTAACTAATGAGTTTCTGTTAGTTTGGTTCATAATATATATATCAAAAATAACTTTGCTTGGGTAGCTTAAGTGCATGATATCTGAAAGTTTATGAAAATCATATTTTTTATTTTAATTTTATCTTTACCTCAAACTTTCTTTTAAACACATCAATTATAAAACAATAACAACTGAAAACTTAATGAAATAACAGTAGCTTTATGAACAAATTAATTTAAGTTATATGAAAAAAAGTTTTAGTTTTAGCATCTAATAATTTTGACACTGAAGTAAATCAGCATCTTGATGCAAGCATGGACCACATGTTAACCTGCCAAACTATGGATGTGTAGATCTTATATTCACATCCTGTTGTTGCTAATAACACAAATCACACACTACACTTCAAATACTATCATTTGATAAGACAGGAGTAGCCTAAAAGTTAATAGTAGATGCTGTTAACTTGCACCTTCTCTCAAGTCTGCAAGTTCAAAATTAGGGGTAGGAAATACAAACAGACCACAAGTAGCTTTGTGCAAATATCTGAAAACAAACAAATCAGCACCTTGTTTCACTACTTAAAATAAGGTGATGAAAACATTTTCCAAGTTTAAGAATACAATACATGGTCATTTCATCATGAACAGCATTTTATTCTACACAAGACTCAAACTTAGACATTCTTTAAATTAAACCACACACTCAACAGCATCAATCATGTACTATATAGCTACTTGTAACTGAATTGTGATATTTATTGGGATATAATTTTCAGCATTATTCTTACATTATGATCTAGGAAGAATTAATTATGTAATGTAATGGATTAGAAATTTAAGTAAAATATTTTAAATTATGACACTTACAGTTCAGAAGATAGTAAAAAAAATTCTATATGGCATTTCAGAAAATTTGAGTAAATAAAAAATTGTCATGCATAAAGTATAAACAAATAAAACTAGAGAAAATTTAGTCATATCTGATTAGAAAATGTTGAACAGAAAAAGGGTAACAATAAAAGGAACCATAATAAAAGAGTAATCTTCTGACATATGGAATACAAAGTAGTGAAGATACATCTCTTAACAGATTCAAAATATATTCACAAGCTTAAAAAAAAAATATTAGGGGAATATGTCAATGACCAAGCTGCAAATGATTCATCTATAGTTTACTGTCTGCATCAGTCATGGGAAGTTAATGTTCCTAAACAATCAAAAAGGCAAGGAAGTATTATTATTAAAATGTTTCTAACAAACAGATCAGAGGAGATAATAAGTTGAAATTCCAGACTTAGTAATAGTCATGTACTTATAAAAACAACATAGTGAGGCCTAATACGTCTAATACAATAGTCACCATTATTAGAAGAATGAAAAACAAGGAAGCTGAATTCCAAAGTCTAAAAATATTGCACTACACACTTATTCCTTCCTTCCTCCTTATATTTACAAATTAACCTTGATTTTAATACTTAATAATATCTTGGCAGGCCCTGATGTTTTAAATTAGTGGTTATTAGTTAGGGTTAATAAAAACAATGATTTCAAGTTTATTTAGAATGTCTGAAGTAAGTTTAAATTAATAAAAATTTAAAATTTAAACTGAATTATTTTGATTTTAAATGTACTTCAGTTTAAGACATAACTAAAACATGAAGAATTACATTTGCATGGAATGGAATAAAGAAGCTATTTTGGGTACTAATGTTAAACAGAATGAAATAACATTTTGGGACAAGAGAGTTAAGTTACAAAATGAATGAAATTGCATAAAAATGATTAAAAAATATAAAGCTTCATGAAACTAAAAAAATGCTCACAAATTGAATACATAATAATATAAATTCAATAAAGCTACATGAAACTAAAAATACTAACAATTTGAATGTACAATAATATGAATTCAATGTAACTTAAATGAAGAAAATATAAATAGCAATTTAATATCAACATAGGCATAGTGAGAATACTACCAAGTTTAACACAGAGACATGAAACACTTATGCTCAAGTTAACAATCTTTACTACAAAGCAGAATTCAGACAAACTCAAAATCAGAAAATAACTAGCAAACATGCTGAACCCAGAGCAGTTTAATGCAAGTTCCAGAGGATGCACATAAAAAAATTAGGAAAATACAGAGATGAACTAAATACAACAAATCACAAGTTCATACCATAAGCTAAAAGATATAAGTAGAAGGATTTTGCATAAATGACAATAAATAAATTATTTTGCATAAAATAACATAAATTAATAAGAAAATTTTAAAAAATGAAATTGCTCTTTAACTAAAAAAAACCATCTGACAAAACATTACAGATAAAAAAAGAAAATAAAACAACTGGTAATATTCGCTTTCTGAGAAAGCCATTACAAGGACAGTAGAAGTCTACCAAGGTTATCTACAGAAGTCTGAAACTTGGTAGTGATTTTATGATGACTTCTCTAGCTCTCTTAATGACCCACTTAAGGTTGGATACATCTTGCTTCTGCTGTTGGCTCTTTCTAGTCCTCCAACATTTATTAAACAGGTTAGGCCATAACAACAGTCCAAGCCTCATTGGTACAGTACCCATATTTCCATTCTCACAATGGTCTGGTTCCAAAGAAGTAATTTTTATCTCTCACAGATGGTATTCCATAGGGTTTTTAGAATTTAAATCAACAGAGACTGAGATAGTTTAGAGGTGACAGCTATATTTGGAACCTAGTGGCTATTTCTTTGATTTTTATTTTTTTGCTGCTATTCTTCATCAACGTTTTAAGTGCCCACAAATACTTGCACAGGGTTAGAAATCTATTGGTCTTACTGGATATGATTTATCACTTGACAACAAATATACTCAAGCCTTCCACCAGACACTGGCTGGTAGTGTGCACCTCTTTGTTAATGGCAGAAGTTCTTGGGGTGGCTTGAAAAGTATGAGTTGGTGATTTAGGAATAGGAGAGCTGGAAACAGACACTGAGACAGTGGTAGTTTGGTTCTCCTCCCAGAATGTGGTGTCTTCTATTGGATTTGGAATCTTTACGGACTGTATGTCCCTTGTTTTGTCAAGGATAACATTTCAAACTCCTACAACTTTTCTTCATTAGGTTGAAGGTACTGAATTGCATAGGAAGTAATATAAACAGGAGGGAAGACCATGATTCAAAGCTGTTACCCTAGTTTCTCAGAAATTTCAGGGACCAGCTCACAGGGCTGAGGATCCTGAAGTCTTGGATGTTGTTGTTGTTTCAAGTTAAACACAAAGCTGCACCAGAGTTAATCTGTGTTCTGCCCATCATGGGTATCAAAAAATTGTATTCCTGTCTATTTTAAGTTTTTGTACATATATCAACACCCATAAATACATAATATTAGGCCTAAGTACCAACACACATATATACTTATCCTAACATTACATATTAACCACTGTGTATATGCACTACACAACAACCAATGCCAACATCAGTCACTGTTCGGATGTGATGGAGCACATGTTCCACTTCCACCACTACTCAGAAAACACCAATCTAAATCAGTGAAAATAAGAGTAGTTATTTAATAACCAAATATAAAATAAATGTAAACACAGAGTCTAAGAAAAAGTACAACAGATGACAGAGCATTAACATTTGCTGTCGCAGCACAGCAACTACCTCAAGTCACTATGTTTCCCATACTAGTACTGTCATTATAGGGTTGAGTAACCCTCAGTATTAAAATATACATAGGAAATAAATCAGGCTAACTGCAACAAAATGATAGACATTCAGGAAAAACTTCTACAGTTTGTGTCACATTTGCTATATTATATGTATACACAATTGCTTCACAATGCCTCAAGAAGACCGATATTGACTTAACAGATTCACAAATATGAACTTCCACCTTGACAAAACACAAGATCACATCAGCTTGCAGGTATGTTTAATGAAAAAGTTAATACAAACAACTGAATGTCAACATTTGGTACAAAAGTTAAAGCAAGTCTTCTAAAACCAAGTTCTTTCAGCCAATCAGTATGTTGATGTTTCTAGGCTAGCCACTAGTGTTCTAGGATATTATCAGACATAATTCAAGTATTCTAACTGTTTATCTATCAAGCAGTATGATATCTGCTCTACATAATTATTGATAAACCTAACTACATGGATTACGAAGTTAGCATAATACATCACATTGATGGCTTGCTACCAAATATCACTCAATAGCAAAAGGTAAGAATCATCACTTTCTTTCACTCATTCATTTGTCAATCAGTTGATAATAAGAAAATTATTCTTGTCCATAATGATCGCTGCCAATCAACAGAGTGGTCTATTTCTCCACTGATATTTCCTCAAACCTTTCCTCTCAGAATGTTAGAAATGTACTATTAGTATCTTTCTTCTAATCATCTGAGTAAATATGCTTGCCTACTTCAGATTCGTGGAGTGACCAGTTCTCAAGAAACTCATCTCTTTGCCCTCTCAATAAATGATATATAGTTTATACTAATCCAGCAAGAAACAAGTTATTCACATCCACCAAGTGCACAGCATATCCAAATTCAATGACCAGTATCATACTTTCCTTCTGCAAATGTTTTGCTATAACATCCCTTTTGGAATATGGTCACTTTACCCAAATGTAGAATACAGCTGCTTCATATATTCTTATGGACACTAAAAGCTAAACTTTTCATTTGAACATAAGAGAATTCAGAGAATAACTTATTGTTCCACAGGTGGACAGTACTGTATCATGATAAAATGTACATGTTAATGTCAGTTGATCTGTTAGCTTGGGAAGTATTAAGTTTATAATCTGTACATTAATGAAGAGGATGTGATGAAGTGCACATTTTCAATGCACATCTATTAAGTGAACAGCTTCAGTGCAAATGCTTACTTGATCTGTTTGTGGATCTTTTTAGGTGTCCAGATAATGTTATCCATTATCCAGTTAACACAATGCCAGCAGAATGAGTTAAAATATCAACCACCAGATAACTTTCAGCCCACTTACATTTCTCAGCTTTAGGCAGAGAACCAGCTAGGTCTAGGATCATCCTTTGTCTAGGACATGAAACTCTGTGTTAGAGTTTTCCTTAATTTGGCTATTTTCTTTCCCTTGGCAGTGTATATTAAACAATATCTAATCTGGATGCTTCAAATTATAGTAATGTGTCTGCTACTTGCAAACTTTGTTTGACAATTATTTTACCCCTTTCCTTGGTCTTTGTCAGTGCCTAGTAGTACCTGTCTAGTCAGTGAATCTCTAGTTCTCCCACAATTGATTTCAGTATATCAAGACTAGTTATCCATGATGATGAGAAAACCCACTTGTAGAGAAAATTATATATGTAAAAACAGCTAGTATCGGTAGAGAAAGCACTAAGTAGAGGAGTGAACAACATTTCAGCCTTCTTCTGACAATGACCTAAGAAGATCAAAACGTTGTTCTCTCCTCTACTTAGTGTTTCCTCTATCCATACCAGCCGTTTTTACATATATAATTAAGACTAGTTATCATTCTTTGTTGCCTTGTGATGCTACAAAGGAAGGATAACCAGTACAAGTCAAACTGGTACAGCAACTAGGATCCCAAGATCAGGCTTTTGTAAGTGTCCAATTTGACATCATTAGTGTTCTGTGGAAAATTTCTCTGAGTACATATCATACAAAATCATTTAATAAATTCTAAATCATAATTGATAAAGTTTTCTAAATTATTTGTGTGTTTGGAATTAAGCACAAAGCTACACAATGGACTATCTATGCTCTGCCCACCACTAGTATCAAAACCTGGTTTTTAGCAGTGCGAGTCTGCAGACATACTTCTGTGCCACTGGAGGTCAGTCTTCCAAATATATACATAAATAGTTTGTGGTAAGTTTATCCAGCAAACCAAGAAAATAAATGATGGTGGGGTGTTATAAGTGGCATGTCACCAGCAGAAAAATTTAATTTCAAAACAATAACACAAACACAAAAATTGCAAATATGACTTGAGCCTTTATTGTGAGTAGTTAGTAAACATTTATGTTTTAAAAATTTGTCATTAGATGATTGTCCCATTACTTTTTCACATATAAAAATATAAAAAATAATATGTTGCTGTAATAATGTGTTCTCCTTTACAGTTGTTTTTTTTTATTTTCAAGACAATAATTAAAAATTTTTGAGTAAATAAAAAGGTTAGAACCTTAAATTAATCCAAGAAGTATATAATCTGATTCAATCATATCCCAAACATAGGATATCTGGAAATATTATTGCATTTGGAGCTTGTGCTAAAATAAGTTTAGGTGCATGATCTCCATTATGCATATATCTAGTGTAGTTTCTGCCTTGTGTAAATAATTAAGATAGGATTTTCTTGCAAGAAAAGTCCTTGAAAGTGGGATTACGTGACAGGTATGCATCGCTTTAATTGTATAACTAATATTCAAATGATAAACGGTGGTAATTTTAGGTTTAAATTACTTATAAGTAACAAAACTAAATCTGTGAGAGATAATTAAGGATCTTTTATAAAAACAGGTAATTGGAGACATGATGAGATGCATGTAAAGGAGGATCACCATTCTAACTCAACTCCTTATATATGCTTTCCGTTTCTCAGCATAATACCACATTATAATAAAAACTTATGTTTATGATCTGTAGAAGCAATCTAATACAATATTATTATTAACATGCTATAACTGGATCTACTGTAGAAAAGTAAAGGAGATCACATTAATTTATACACCTGTCTTTGCTGATATACAGAGGTAGTATGCATTTTGGTGATGGGTTTCATATTTGTATTGTTTGAATGGATGGTAAACAAAGTTAGAAGCTGAAATATTATCAAAAGAAAGGCAGTAGAAAGGAAAACCTACTTAAAATATGTTTGCTTTTTGCCTTTTTATTCCAGGTACAGTATAACCTATTGTGAAACACAATAGTTATCTTCATCAAGGTGAAAATGTACAACAAAATGTAGCCTGAGTGCTAATTTTTGACACAAGATTTTTCAGTAGTCTTATTTTCAAGAACTTCATAGAAGATTGATTTTCAACATTTTACAGTTGAAAAATAGTCACTTAAGAAAAACTGCCCCCCCCCAAAGTTGCCATTCAACATGAGGATGGATTAAGAATGATTACATAAATCTCACCATTGCTTATGAAATCCATTGATCCAGAAGAGATCCTCTCCCAGTTGTTGCCACACTTTTACTTCACATCTACATCTCAACTAAAGCTGCTTTCTTTCCACTGTAAGTTTTACATTGTCTCAGAAAGTATCATTTCTTGATCATAAACTATAACATAGTTAAGTTACTCAGAGGGAACAAAGAAACATTAAAAAAAAACTCTGCAATAAGATATCTCAGTTATGGCACCAAAATGGCGACTTCATAACATAATATTTGATACTTGCAAAAAAAAAACAAATAAAACTGAAACCTATAAACAATCACTAAGTTTCATAACAATGGAAAGTTACAAAAGTTTGGTTTATTGAGAGATAAAAATGAATTAAAACAGTAAACAAAGGAAATAAATGTTTGTGTAAAAGAGAAAAAAATCTTTTTTACAAAGAGAAGAAAATAAATGTGCTGAAGTCTTAATTTCTTATTAATCAATCTTAATGTATTTGTTTGTTTGAAGTTAAGCATAAAGCAACACAATGGGCTATCTGTGCTATGCCCACTATGGATATCAAAACCTAGTTTCTAGCATTGTAAATCCATAGACGTACTGCTATGCCACTGAGAGGGCATATATGTTAGAATAATTTTATAGGTAGAACAAAGAAAAAGAATCAGACTTTTTTCACATCATTATGATGATCATAATACAGTATTCCACAGTCCTTAATTACCTATATATATCTATATCTAATGAAAGAGAAACTCTTAGGCCCCTACTAACAATAACTCATACTTCAGAAATGCAATGACAAAAGAGCTTGAAAAGCAAGTACAAGCTTCATGGAATGATCAGTTATACATAACCCTGGACCAAGGTAAGGATTTGTTCAATTTACATACACTTAACCTAACTCAGTAGTATATCAACTTGCATGAAAGATTTGTAACCAAAAATATCTTAATAAATAATCTTAGAAATGGATACATGAACTAATTTACTGTACTCTTTGAGCCATAAACCTTATGAACTGGTACCTATGCTATGTGCAATATTAATGTTACTTTTGTTTTGTGAAAAGCAAAGTATGGTCAAGTGTTTAGGGTACTTGAATGCAATTTGTGGGTCACAAGCTATAAACCCCATCCCATTACAAATATTTACTCTTTAAGCTGTAAGGACATTATAATATTACAGTTAATTCCACTAGTCACTTTTAAATGAGCAGCCCAAAAGTTGGCAGTGGGTGGTTATTGTTAGCTGTCTTCCCTCTAGTCTTTCACTGCTACATTTTGGACAACTAGCACCAATAGCCCTCATGTAGCTTTACACAAAATTCAAAACAATCATTGGGCGATAGTTTCCACATACCTTACTTACAACATCCTTGCTTAAACTGTTAGCTGCGTCATAAAGAAAGTGTGTGCTTTCTTGTAGTCAAGAGACATCGGGATATCTGCTTTATCCACCAAGGGGAATCCAACCCCCATTTTAATGTTGCAAATTTGAAGACTTACCTCTGTCCTACTAGGAAATATAAAAAAATTAAGTTAAAATAGCTGTTAAACCCAAACCGTTCATTCAATTGCTCATCCATTTAAACTTTTGATGTTTGGAATTTCATCTCATATTCACTACTGAATTTCATCTAAATTGAATAAAAAATAAGATGCTTAAATTAGGATTTTAAAAAATTAAATGACAACACAGCTTAAAAGATACATGCATGCAATTTTATTTGTTATTATTTGTTTAATTTCGCACAAAACTACTTCTGGGCTAACTATGCTGGCCATCCCTAATTTAATACTGACAGACTAGACTCCAGAGGAAAGCAGCTAATACCACACACCTAATACTCATGGGCTATTCTTTCTTTATGGAATTAACCTTCACACATGATTCTGCTCCACATCTGTAAGTGCGAGCATGTTCGATGACGGGATTCGAATCTGTGACCCACCAATTACGAGAGAAGGGCCCTGACCATTAGACAATGCCATGATTTTATTTTCTGAAAATCTTTGTACCACACTGTTAAGCTTGAAACTTGAAAACTACATATGATAAAAATGAAATTTGTGAAATACCGTGGACTGTCTATCCCACCGTTTCATTATTTTTCTGTCAACGTCTTCGGGGTGTAAACCAACATTACGTGATATGTATTTAAATATAGGTAATGCTAAATTTCATACAGTAATAACTTTAATTTAACTCCCTACGAAAAACTGGCATTCATAAAACAATTACGCAGAACTGCCGTACTTAAGAACATAGCGACACAACATGCTGGCTTATTTATTTTACAACAAAGTCACCGAATGAGGCCTTTCTGAAAGAAATGATTTTAGCGTAAAAAAAAAACATATATATATATATACATATATATTATCGACCAAAGAAAAATATATTGACAGAGAGATTAATTCGTGCTTTTCATGGCTATATAGACAAGTTATTGATCATATGATTCACATCAACGCTTTATTAATATCTCAACACCTAATTTTCATTCTGTGTTGTTCAACCCCATCGTCAATAACATTTCGAGTAAAGCAAAACACTTTAAAACATGACGTTGTCATGGAAACATTCGACATATGAATGTAAGTATATTTAGTTCTACCTCTATTTAAATAAAAGGGCGGACTACGTGATAAAAGTACGGAGCGAGGGAAAATATAATCAACAACAACACAGCTACCATTCTGTGATATAAAATATACAACGCTAATTCACCAGCCACATCCGTATGCACTACCCTAGTAGAGTGAAGTAATCGCATAAAACCGAGTCCCCCGCCGAGACAGCGATAAGTCTTCGGATTTAGAACGATAAAATCAGGGGTTCGATTCCCCTCGATGGACACAACATATAGTCCGATGTGGCTTTGCTATAAGAAAAATACACACACACACATATATATATATAGACAAAAATGAAAAGAGTAACTTATTCTAAAACAATTGACAGTGATTCATTAGCTATAAAAGAAACTTGATATTATTTTACCAACTTAGACAATTTTTTGTTCGTTTATTCGTAAGCGCAAAGCTACACAATATGCTATCTGTTTCTCTGTCCTCCTCGGGTACTGAAATCCGATTTTTGTGTTTCAGGTCCCCAGAATTATCGCTTAACAATCATGGAACCGACACCAGATCTTAATGATAAGATATGTTTGATGGGTTGATCCCAAAGAAAGCTTTTGGGTAAAATATATTAAAAAAAAACCAAAAACATTGTGAATAGGGATAGAACTCCCAGCAAGATTTTGAAAATCAATCACTCACCAACGTGGACAAATTTGCACTAGTTTCCAGGTTACGAGAGAGTAGAACGCATCCTTCAATCTAAAATCTTGCACAGAATACTTAAAGACCAGGTCGCACGTGTTATGCAATACAGGATGTGGTTCCCCAGCTCCATAAAACCTTCTTCTCTGCGGTTTTTGCGATTCATTCAATAAAGATGGCCGAAGAAAGCTCAACAAAGCTAATTGCGCTACTTGTCTGAACATGAACACCTCTACTATCTTGTGTACGAGAAACACAGACCACCAACCCTCTAAACTCCCCATATTCGTGACTGATCGCTACTGAAAAATGATTTTTTGGCAGTAAAGGTGGTGTTTTGAGGTGAACAGATTGAGTTCTTTATTGGAATTTTTTTCTGTGCTATATTGAGTTTGCTTCTTTCATTTATTTTGGAGCAAAGCCACATTGGGCTATCTGACGTGCCCTCTGAAGGAAACTGAACTTCGGAATTTAAAAAGTTATTTACGAATGATATTAAAAAAGGCATAACCACTGTAAGACCTACGATAAAGTGGGCTCATCGGCAACTACCTACTCTACATCGGGTTAATCTGATCCTGATGTGTTTTCTTTAAGGTAAGTTTTATTTATTTTCGATAGTATACACTTAAAGCAATTTATCATTTTACGTCCAAATTTTTAAAAAAGTTTTTAGTTGTTATACCATTTCAGTAATTAAGCTAATTTAGTCTTTAAATTAGGATAACTTCTAGCTTCAGATGCGATTCTTTCAGTGGCGCCATTTCAGCAACATTTCTGGTGAGAGAGAGGCAAAGTTGAACCATAATTTCTACAAAATACATGAACTGTTGATGACATGGCATGTTTCAGAGTTCATACATTAGCTGCAATAACTACATGAAAAGCTTGAGGACTGTGAGGAAAAAAAACACCAGATGTTTTGATTGTGTACTTCGTATATATTAACATAGACAATCTTCACATAACCATAACCTATTAACCAGACGTTTTCCTTTCCCAAAAATTAGATTAGCTGAAATCCCCACCAACCTTGTTCCTCATTATTTGAGCAATTCATCTTAAAATACTGCTTCTATCAGTGAATCTCTATGTCGCAGCATAGTTTTGAAAGGCCCCAGGGCAAAATGCAATGCGTCAGACATTTCTCTAGCTTATAATTATTTTGCCTTTTTTACAAGAACATTTGCCCAAAACACCTAGGCGTAAATGACCTTACCTACTAAGCAAATTGGGTAACTGCCCGGGGCCCCACACACAGAACAACCCCCGATGTTATGGCTTTTAATATACTTCTGAATTTTCTTGTCACTACAAGACCTATTTACAGAATTCTGCCCGTGACTCCATAATGACTAAGACCGTCTCTGTATTGAAGATATATCAAAACCATAAAGTTCGAAAAGTTTGTAAAAATCAACCCTGAAGCAGCTTCACATCAGCCTCTGTGTTCAATGTTGATGTGACTTTTCTTCATTGTCATTTTACTATTTATATATACAAAAAGAGAGCTAATTTAAGTTCCTTTTACTTAGGGCCTGGCATGGCCAGGTGGTTAAGGAACTCGACTCGTGATCCAAAGGTCGTGGACTCGAATCCCCGTTACACCAAACATGCTCGTTCTTTCAGCCTTGGGGGCGTTATAATGTATCAATCAATCCCATTATTAGTTGATAAAAGACTAACCAAAATGATGGCTGTGGGTGGTGATGACTAGATGCTATTCCTCTAGTCTTACTCTGCTAAATTAGGGACGGCTAGCGTATATAACCCTCGAGTAGCTTTTCGCGAAATTCAAAACAAGCCAAACCTTTTATTCAGACCCCTGGTGTGAGAGCTGCAAGTTTATGGATTTATAATGCGTTATTCTGGGGTTCGATTACCAAGGTAGACAGGATGCAGATAGTCCATTGTGTAGCTTTGCACAGAAAAAACAATATCTTATACAATATTGCAACCACTTTTTTTTTTCAAAACTGCTTGTAAACGTTTTGCGCATAGACTAGAACTCCGGTCCTCAAACTTTTGAAGTTTGCTTAACACTTATCAAATTTAGTACAAATTTATGTATCCCATGATTCTGATACTGAAAATACCTTTTTTTAAAATCTTAATCGGAATTGCTTATAAAGAATGGTTAGGAAGTTGTTTTTTCCCTTTCCTCCTTTGCTTTTTATTTCCTTTTAGTTTTCTCATTTTTGTTTTGCGTACCCCTCCCCCGTCTCCAAGGGTAAGTTACAATAGTTTGGAAAATTCTTGTCTGGCCCAAAAAGCGGAAAGCATTTTTGTGGCAAGAGAATGCGAATCATAGATCCTCGTATTCACAGCCTATGCAAACTAACCATTAAACCACATACTGCAGTGAAGAGCACGTAAACATTTTCGTCAAGCCGTAACTCACACCTGTATCATTTCCTACATTGATATTAACATAACTTTTTCAAGTGTCATTAGTTTTAACTATCTTTATGTATATATATATATATATCGATCGCTCAGGCGATTTCGTTAAAAAACTGGAGAACACAATGTTGTGAAAATCAGTGAACAGACAAATATGACTATACTGAGCCACTTCGGTCCAGATATTAATAAAATGTGAAGCCAGGAAGAAGTTACAGTTGACTTAAAGTCAACAAATTCAACTTTACGAAAACGCTACCACTACTAAAATAAAAAAGTAATCATCGTTTAGCTCGTGTCTTTTAATTTTATTGAAATAATGTTATTTTGTTTGTTTGTTTGTTTGATTTTGAATTTCGCGCAAAGCTACACGAGGGCTGTCTGCGCTACCCGTCCCTAATTTAGCAGTTTAAGACTAGAAAGAAGGCAGCTAGTCATTACCACCCACCGCTAACTCTTGGGCTACTCTTTCACCAACGAATAGTAAGATTGACCATCACATTATAACGCACCCACGGCTGAAAGGGGAGGCATGTTTGGTGTGACGGGGATTCGAACCCGAGAACTTAACCACCTGGCCATGCCGGGTCTCATTTCGTTGACAGGTTTTCTTAAATTATGCGGTGAAAATAAATCTAAGTTCAGTCCACGTAAACGATGACATTAGTTTATTCATTTCTTAACGTTTATACAAGCTCAAACAGTGGGGTACTTGTATACAGTGTTTAAGGTAACGCTAATTGTACTACACTTACATAAAATTAACTTACTTGCACAAATAACTCAATATGTGCAATAACTAACGGATCCAAATTCTTCAATTAAAACAAAACTCTGTCTGTCTGTTTGTTTGGAATTAAGCACAAAGCTACCCAATTGGCTATCTGTGCTCTGCCCACCACAGGTATCGAAACCTGGTTTCTAGCGTTGTAAATCCACAGACATCCACTGGGGGCAACTCGGACAAAAACGAATACATACTAATTATTCGCTCTGTCATTAAACTAGGAGCAACTGTCTTGAAACAACTTTACACTCTTTACACATCTCACTAACCTCGTATTTATAATCAATCCCCTAATTTACAGGAAAACCTGCTGTTAATTTTTTAGAGTTTTCTAGCCTTGTAGTATTAAACCGTTAGATCTTAACGTCGCCATTAGGATTCACAGTTCCATCTAACCAACAATCAAATCACAACATTAAAAATGTAGCTAACAATATTATTATTTATATTTACATATATATATATATATTCATACACACATATTTGTTAACTACGTTTTGCTATTATTATCAAACTTTCTAACCTTTGATTTTTACTAGTATTTTTAGTGTATTAGATTAATGTAATTTTTTCATTCACACATGAGTATTAAGCTCAGTAATAACATAATATGAGTGAATTCACGTGAAGAATGAAATAAGCATGGACAATAAACTTGCGTAATAGTTAAACAAACAATAAGTGCTGGGCCTTGTAATAGATATAATTGACAGCACCTCGAGCAGAGAGGAATCATCTCTGCACTCAATGCTGTAAATCAAAGTAAACTCCTTGTGCACTGTCGCACAATCAATGATTGGATGCATCAGTTACCATTCTCATTACATACATCCAAATGGAGATAAACGCGCTGGTCATACCCACTTGAACAAACCACATCCCAGGGAAGCAAAGATGAGTTTTATGTTGCGGCCGGTGTGGTTGGTAACTTAAACATAATACTAGGATTAAAGTATATTTACGTCCACTCAAGACGTTTTTGTGTTTCAAGGCTGTTAAAAACTTAGTATATATAAATTTGTTTAACATTATGAAATGCTAAAATCTAGCTGCTGTGAAATACTAAATGTATGTCATCGCATTCTCCTTAAAAATAACTTCTTTCCTCCAAAAATGCTCTGTAAGGTACTACACCTGATGAAAACATTTAAAAATCCGTGAAGCATTAGCCTGAAAATCGCCTTCTCTACCTGAAAAATTATTAGTTTTTAAACTATTTTCTTCAGGTGCATTGGCTACGCTGTATTAACTTTTCGTATTGCGTTTCAAATAGCTTGAAGGTAGCTTTTACAAAGGAACTGAAAACTTGGTTAAAAATATTAAATTTACAGATAACAACTCGATCGAATTATTGCTGATATGTTACCGCCTTCCTCTTTTATCATCTCCCTTTACATATAACATTCGTAAACTTTTCAGCTGAAATTTTTGGAGCTCTCCACGTAAGCCTTGGGGTAACTGCCTCACTTGTTGCTCGATCTATTCCGAAGACATTGGCAATGAGCTATCAAAATTATTTTGTGTTGAGTTTGCGTTCATTACAATAATATCGCAGCTTTTTGATTCTCGTCTCCAAAAGTCTAGTCGACGAACACTGTTGTATCGATTATTTGTGCTTGTATTCGTTTCGTATGCACTTTTGAATATTATAAAAAAAGATATTTTGTTTGTTAAAGTATACAAAAGATTTCAGTAGAAGAGATGGTACAAGTAAAATATATTATTAGGCAGTTATGATTTAGAAAACAGAATGTCTAATTCAGTCCATGTAATGCTAACGAATTTGTTTCTTCAATCTCATTTACTACAGACTACGTTCACTTTGACACAAGTTGTAGGCCTAAATTCACAAACAACTTTCAACGTTAATTACAAGATCAGTAGTATGTACTCTTAAATTACTGCCCCCCACTGGCACAGTGGTATGTCTGCGGACTTACACAACTAAAAACCAGGTTTCGATACCCGTGGTGGGCAGAGCACACATAGCCCTTTGTGTGCATAACAAAAACAAACAAAAAAACTTAAATTACTTTCTTTCCAAAGCTAAAAGATCGATAAATAAACCCGGTATCACGTCGAGTAATTGAATAGATAAAACAATTCTTATGACTAAGACTGAATCGAATCATTCATTAATTTACTGGTTCTCAAACACATATTGTATCATTGAATCTACATACTAATTATGTCATGATTCATGAACTTTCTATATATATATATCTATTATCATAATGATGCACTCTACAAAAAAAAAAAAAACAAAAAACAAAGCTTACAACAATAAAAACTGAGATAGCCGTTAATCACCACAACAGTATTTATCATGTTGTATGGTAACAGTTACAAATATACATATATTACTGGCTGTACTTCTGAAGGGTCTCCGAAAGTGTTTTGCTTGAAGAGTAAATAAAACTAAAAGTAACAAACATTTTTATTTCTTGCTTTTCAAGTTAATATGTCATCTTTTGTTGCAGCATACACAATGCATAATATTTTTCGTATATGATGGCATGCACACGTTTAACTAACGATATAACAGTATAAATTGCAATGTTCAACATCCCATACGTGACAGACAGACAACACACTATTGTATCAGTGCAAATGGTTAAAATAGGCGACCTTTGGTCTCTTTCGAGGAAGTTATTGTTGTCACTGTTTACATTACAGTTAAAACAAATGAATTTTTAAATTTGCCTTTACTAATTGTAGGTGCTCTTAATAAACAGAATAACTTAAATAAAGGTTTGTTACCTAAGAGACCTTCATACAGCTTCTACGATGTTCACCGCCCTCTATCCCACTAAAACAAGTTTACTAGTCTCATATAGATAGAATATAACGGCTGAATTATTCAGGTCACGGAATTCATAGGTCAGGTTTTTAATAAGAAGTTATTCCACAAACAATGTATGTTTAATACACATTTACAAGTAATAATTGGGCCTACTACTACATCAACGCAAGAATTTCACTTCTACATGTATTTGACTAAAGTGCAATTAATATAATATGGAAACCAGCAAAAGCAATATAGTTCCTTCTATAAGTGCACGTTCACAAGCTACAATCAAGCAACAAAAATATACAGATGGCGGTATTGTTAAAGGTAATATTTATGTGTTGGCTTCCTGTGTAAACTAACAATAGTTTAGTAGTGACAAAAGTATTATAACTGAGACAGCAGTCCAACTTTATGCTCAATTTGTACAAAATATCGTTAACAGTGAATTTAATATATTATTTATTATGTTATTTTATATTATTTAATATAAAAGATAACAAGTAACAAAGTATTTCTATGTTAATTAGCAAGCAACTTACGAGGTTAATGCAAAAATAAAAACCACTCTCTGTGCATAACGCTTCCTTTAGCGGTAGTGCTCGACTTTCTGTTGGTGACGCTCAAATGGACTCCGTGGTTTGTCTCTAGCGAAAGTCTCAGGTTCAAATCCCAATTCAATGGGAATATTACACCTCTTTTTTTCTGATTAATAACTTTTCTTGTTTAGGGAGAGATATTACAGTATTAAGAAAGAACACAATAACATGATACTTTACATTTAAAAATTTGCATTATTTTTTAATATTAGATTAAAAACTAAATACCATAATGGTTATGGGATTGGAAGTTCATGTTCAAATCCCAGTAGAGTCAGAATATTATGTTAAGTTTTTATTATTGTATTTATTTTATTATTATATTTAGAAGAAGCTCTGTGAATATCCTGAAAACTAGAAATACAACTATAGATTACGTCGTTTTTGTCACATAAAGTCCCTAGAGTTAATAACATTTGACGATATAGGAATAGTTCTTGAACAACTTATCAACAAAGTTATAAAAAATGTTGTATTTGTGAAATACTAGAAAAAGGATATATATGACCTATACATATATTGTTACTACAATATAATCAATTTCTAAAAAACATATTCAAAAACTTCTAGTTAGCTTTACTTTACAGTAGAAAAATGAATCAGCATTTACTGTCATATGATGAACATTCAGCTAGTAATGCATAATTTATTCTCTTGAAAATATTTAAAGTGGAATAGTTCAGTCTTTCAAATATGATTTTAGCATGTAGTTAACCTACATTATACGTGCTAGTTGAGTTCAAGAAAACGACAAGTTGCATACATAAGTATTAAAGTTCGTGTTTAAAACTTTTATTTAAAAAAGAAGTACTATATTTTATCAGTACCTATTTATGAAACATTAATACAACCTGTCAGCTAACTTTCTCGTATTGCTTGATTTCCCTTATTCTTTTCTGTTTTTTTTTCTATACAACATGTACATTTTTTCGTTTACTATTTTATCTTTTATTTTACTTTCGTACAGATAGCGCTGTTTATGAATGCAGAAATTTTGTGATCGCGTAGTATATTTTGCTCGTTTCACACAAGCAAAAACTTAGTTTAGCATTATTAAAATTGATTTTTAGTGTCGTGATTTGCAAGTACAGATAGCATCTAAAGTCGAACATTTCTTGAAAGGTTAACATTCAGAACTTTCTGACCTGAAATTTTCTCGATCCACGGTTATTAAAATAGGCAAAACAAAAATGTAAATGTTTCGAAAGAAGGTCTGTCTGTAGTGTTGAACGTATAAGTTAAAAAAAAAAGTAAGATGTATTTCCAGCAAATAAATAAAATACTTTACTTCACAACTGCTTACCTAACAGTTTTCACAGAAGATATTTGAAAAAGATTAAATTGGTAGTCACAAGAAATAACAAAAATTAATCAGTGGCTTGTGGTAGCCATGTAAAAACCTCCCTTGGAGCTCTAAACAAGATAATTAATAGAAATGGTATTTTGTCCACAGAAAAAACACAAGAACCACGCTCATATGCTTCTCCAAAAGCACATAGCCCAGCGAAATAAAGTGTAAAAAGGCTGTATGAATGATGATCCACATGTAACAAATGGAACTACATCATCACACAAGATGATGCTCATGTCTACTTAAATATATGCAACAACCATGGAATTTTTTTATCGTCCTACTGATGATACAACAATTAAAAAGTGGTATAAGTCATGTCGCGATTTTGTCTCCCGACAGGATTTATGAAAGATGCAGGAAGCTTACACCTAAGATAGTAAGGTAAATAAACGAGTTGATCAAAGTGCGAAGATGACTTCTGTAGTTAATGAGCAATGCCATCTTTGTACGGACTGGAGGCCAGTTATGACTCTATTACGTTTCTAACTTTACCACTGTGTTGTGGTGGAAATGCACTGCAAAACAACAGTCCAAAGCTAGTGCAATAACAGAGAATAGTATCGATGGTGGTGGTGGGGAGAACAGTTTTAAGACCTAAATAATCATTATCGTATCGTTACCATATAGGGTCAGTTATAAATCATTTGGCACGTAAATAATTCAGAAATAATTCTCAGTAATATGGAATAAGGAGTTGTAGACATAATCCCTAACAATCAGTAATATGGAATAAGGAGTTGTAGACATAATCCCTAACAATCAGTAATATGGAATAAGGAGTTGTAAACAATCCCTAACAATCAGTAATATGGAATAAGGAGTTGTAGACATAATCCCTAACAATCAGTAATATGGAATAAGGAGTTGTAGACATAATCCCTAACAATCAGTAATATGGAATAAGGAGTTGTAGACATAATCCCTAACAATCAGTAATATGGAATAAGGAGTTGTGGACATAATCCCTAACAATCAGTAATATGGAATAAGGAGTTGTAGACATAATCCCTAACAATCAGTAATATGGAATAAGGAGTTGTGGACATAATCCCTAACAATCAGTAATATGGAATAAGGAGTTGTGGACATAATCCCTAACTATCAGTAATATGGAATAAGGAGTTGTAGACATAATCCCTAACAATCAGTAATATGGAATAAGGAGTTGTAGACATAATCCCTAACAATACTTTTGAGGTACTTCAAGGCCATATCCTTCGAAAATGTTATTAACATACATCACCTAAGATGTGAACAATAGAATAACAAATAAAACGTTTAAACTATTCGCTCCTCAAAAACAGCACTTATGGTTATGGATGCACCTCTTCTATATATATGAAGTTGTGGCATAGAAGATTTAAATTCGCCATAACAAAAGTTGTTATACATATCAAGATTTAAGGTTTAAGGCCTGTACTTTGTATAAGCAAGCCAATGCATCTTTTTGAAGGGATCTACAATTATAAAAACAGACCATTCAGGACTTTAGTGTTCCTTCCATTCTTCCTTTCCGAAAAGCTTTTGATGACGTTTCAAGGTTGTTGGAAATATGAGGTTTGGCAAGTTAAATAATAAACTTGATTCACGTTATATTTTATCCCAAAATCCACAAACGTGATGATTGAGAAAAATTATAAAGGTAAGTGCATCAAAATTTGTTACGTCGTTCAAACTAGCGTTTCTCTGCAGTAGTGTTGGTAATGCTGCATTTTGAATTGAGTGAGCATGTTTGGTGTGACGGGGATTCGAACCCGCGACCCTCATATTACGAGTCAAGTGCCTTAACCACCTGGCGTAGTTACCTTGCAAAATGAAAGAAAAACCGAGTTATTTACAACATAGATTGTATATTGCTTTCAATAGGCATAACTGTACAATAACATGGTTATATATTATTATCATTTAGTGAAAAAAAATCTTATAATAAAAGGCAACAGTTGGCAATTCTAGGGACAGCTTGAATACTTTTACCACGCAAATATATTTATGTATATATATATATATATACGTATTCTCTCCTCTCTTATGCACATACATGGACAACTGTAGTCATAGAATTGTTTTTTTTTAGGGTAGGTAAAAGGAAAAATAAAAGCTATTTTCAAAGTGTTTCAAAAGCAGTTGTAATAATCATTTCATTCACATAAGGGCCTCGGTCTCTTAAATTCACTCATATATGTTTATCTTCTTAATTTCGTTTTCATTACCACACTTCTTGTATACCTTAGTGAAAACCTAACAGTTCATAACGTTATTACAACAGCATCACTTTTAAAGGTTAAAATACGCAACATGCATCACTCATAACCTCCAGCAATTTTGCTCTGAATGGCATTCCATGTGGAAAAAAAATATATATATATTGTATTATTCGACCGTAGGAGCGTTGCTAACGAGTGACCAAAGCAGTCTGGACTTACTGTTTCTGGGTGTGCCAAACAAACAAGTCAGTCTACTAAAACCATCCATTATCATCTTCTGGTTTTAACAAGCAGTGAGATACAGATAGGCTAAATGAAAGCTACCCACCAACTTAAAAGCCATTAAGCTAAGAGCAACTTGTGTAACTAATATAGTTACACATAATATAGTCCGACATAAATCAGTTTCATTCATTCTGAAAAATCTTCACAAAGGATTACATTAAACTAAATCTATCTATGTCTTTAATAACCTTATTTCATTTATATAACTCTATGTCCTTACTTCCCAGTGTTTCATAAAAACACCAATATCTTAAAAATTAAAAACACAAAGTTGGATTATTTAACGAGAAATAAAGCTTAAGTGAAAAAAAACACACAAAAGCCTCGGGAAGTATTTTGTTTTCTAAACATATATAACAAATATCTTTACGCCAACCAAATTATTTTTTTTTTTAAATGCGTCATTTTTTTTTCAGGAATTAACACGAAATGTCAACAAATGGGATTTATTTACATTCACAAAGTAAATTCTATGCTACAAATATACTTACGGCTGTAGAAAGTTGAGCGACGCAGAGTTCCTGAGCGACGTAGCCTAGAACGACCATCCATGATGGTCAGCATTTTCACAGCTTCCTAAATCCTGCCGTTTTATCACTGAATATATATATATAAAATTCTACGGCACATCAAACGCAAGTTTGTAAAAAAATCCGATCTACATTTTCTGTAAAACACATTCCTTAGGTTGTTACAATACCTTTACTCTGATTAAGAACCTAATGCAACAAGGCAACAATAAGTTAGTATTCTTGGACACAACACCTTTACACGAGCAGTAGACCGCAGCACGTGACCCCACCGCAAATACTCTCTCTCTAATGCATCAAAACGTGGTTCTCGCCCGCTACTCTGTCATTGTAACTACTTGCAGTATAAGTTATGCGGCAAGTTGGCATAACTGAGAAATCTTGGAGAGCTTTATAGCACTACCTCTGTTGTATAATTCAATTTTAAAATGATTATAGAACTCTCAGAGAAAGATACGCATTCGCTAACATCGCAGTGGCTCTGAGTCTTGTGCTACGATAACTGCTGCAAGATCGCTATAGCAAAGATAAGTAGTCACCGCTCGCGGCGATCACAGAGTCTGAATGGCAAGAACGAGATGCGCGCGCACTTGCCCCATAGAAGTGACTCAACTAAAGGCGCTGCTGATATGCATTGGCTCGGGTTGAACTCACGCCTTAGGTAAAGTTACTCGAAGTCAGACATAAATTGTTGTGTTTTTGACCCTTTCGTGAACGATATATAATAATCAATCTTGCATTTTGGGTTTATGGTACCTCAAATTTGTACTTTTTTTCTTTTTTTACAAGAAAGCTCGTAGGAATATACGTCTTCTTCTCTAATGACCAAATGGAATGACAGCCAGTTAACTTACCACCTACGCTAAGAGATTGATTGTCACTTTTATAACACACTCAGAGTTAGTTAAAGTGCGGAGAACATTTTGTGGTACCGCATGGGTTCGAACCCGGCTCTCCAGTTCAAAAATATATTACAAATTTTTGTCATAAATGAAACAAACAACAACAGAAAATTTAGTTTAAGTCAAGTATTTCATATGAAAATGACACTCTTCAGTAATTTTCTGTACAACACATTCCTTAGGTTGTTACAATACCTTTACTCTGATTAAGAACCTTTACGTTATATTGTAAAAACTTCAACAATTATTTTTAGCGATTTGTCTAAATCAGTTAGAGCAAACAACTTTAAACTAACAATCGCTTTTTATATTATTAATTTATTTTATTTAATATTAAAACACCGAATCTTTCTGGCTGTAACAAACACGTATTTTTGTTCATTTATTTAATTTGAATTCTTAGCAGGAGCAGAAATTCAGTCTTCTACTAATTACGTTCGCTATGGATTCAGTAGTGCTTAAACAACTCATTTCAACATAATGATACTCAATAAAGGTCTAGCTGAACCAAATCAACTGATTACAATATAATTACATTGAATAAAGTTTTAGCTGAATCCAATTAACTCATTACAACATAATCACATTGAATAAAGATCTAGCTGAGCCCAATCAACTCATTTCAACATAATGATATTCAATAAAGGTCTCTGAGCCCAGTCAACTCATTAGAACATAATTATATTCAATAAACCCAACCAACTCATTACAACATAATCATATTCAATTTTAAAGGCCTAGCTGAACCTAGTCAACTCATTACAACATAATCATATTCAATAAAGATCTAGCTGAACCCAACAAACTCATTACAACATAATGATGTTCAATAAAGGTGTAACTGAACTCAATCAACTTATTACAACATAATGATGCTCAACACAGGTCTAGCTGAACCCAATCAACTCATTACAACGTAATATTATTCAATAAAGACCTAGCTGAAACTAATCATCTCCTTTTATCAACTCATGTTGACTTCATCGTATTGAATAAGTATTTAGCGTAGCCTTATCAATACATTTCAACCTAAGCACATTCAATAAACGATTTAGGGGTGTTTCACAGATCTTTTCGTCCTACTTTGGTGTCTAAATTATTAAATGTTTAACTTCGCAATTTATCAGTTTATTATTTTTGTCTGAAATGATCTACAATGGTGTAAAAATTCGTCTAGTTATGAAAGACTTAATAAAGTTTATCCTCTTAGAGTAAAGTGATTAGTATTAAGATAACAATATTAGAGAGTGAAAGTGCAACATTTTAAAAATGTTACTGTGAAAGATGAATAATGGAACAGTAAATATTTGATGCTTAGTCATATGTTTGTGTTCGTCATCGAGGATACGAAGAAAACGAAACCTCGTTCGCATCGCTAAGCAAGAGACAATTTTATCATAAATAACAAGAAACTGTTTTCTTTGTTTATTTTTTAGATAATTCTTATTTATTTGTTTGTTTTCATTAATTCCATGATATTTGACAGAATTAAATTATTAGACGACCCCCTCGCGACCAGGTCATACATAGTCTGTGAGTTTTCAGACCTCAGATACTCATCTCTTAGCTGACACTTTGACAACACAACAATCCCCCTTATCCACACCCACAACATGCCAGCTCGGATGCACTCTAATTCAAAACGCATATTTGCTTTAGAACGTGGATGAAAGCAACCCCGCGACATATAGGTTTTAGGCGACCATAACAAATCCAACTATCTTATTCCGTTCAGAATTTTCTCTCTAAAACATTAATTATGCTACTCTACATCCTCACAAATTCTGCTTACACTAATAACCTTGTTTAGGTAAATATTATCTATTCACACGTGGGTACTATTTATGTACTGAATATATGCACAATGTCTAACACTTTATACCTTTAACACTCGTTTCTGTTGTTTCCCAAGGTGACCTTTAAAAGATTTCCCTGTGGGAATGCATGTTACCTGAAATGAGGCATGTTTTCACAATGCAGATCTAACTCATTACTCTATTCAAGGTAAAGCTTACTCTCATAAAAACAGTTTTGTATTTATTAAAACGATTCAAAGATATACGATGTGTAAGGATATAACGCACAATTACTAGCTCTGGAAAACACCTTTCATATTTATTTTGATATCAGCCAAAATTAGGATGAGCATATAAAGATCATTCAGTAATCCCGTACTACATCTAAATTGTTCTGAAATTCAAGGTTCGGTTCTCTGCGGTAGACAAACCTCAAATAGCCTTTTAAGTAGCTTTGGGCTGAAAAAATATCGCTAACGATAACTTGTTTTTCCTACTTTATTTCCTAATAGTCTAATAAGAACACTGTTTAATGCTATAGATAGATTTCTTCATTAGAAATGAAAGTTTCCGGATACGGCAGTGACAATAACATACACATTCATTTGCAAATGAATGCAAATAAAACTGTACACTTGCAAACTGCCATTTTAGGTTGAGCCAGCGCACTAATGGAAATAATAAAGCAGGAACAAAAACTTTTTTTTTTTTTTTTTAATTTCAAGCAACGCTACACGAGGGCTGTCTGCGCTAGCCGTCCCTAATTTAGTACCCACCCTCAACTCTCAGGCTACTCTTTTACCAACGAATAATAGTGGAATTGACCATAACTTTATAACACACCCACTGCTGAAGGGGCGCGCATGTTTGGTATGACGGGGATTCGAACCCACGACTCTCAGATTGCGAGTCAAGCGCCCTAACCACTTGGCCATGAACAAAACAATACGCGTGACATTAGACAATCATCTAACCCCCAGTGGCACAACGGGGTGTCTGTGGACTTACAACACTAGAAACAGGATTTCGATACCCGTAGGGGGCAGTGCTCAGACAACCCATAGCTTAGCTTTGTGCTTACTTTCAAACAAATAGACACTTATCTAACATTACATCTCAAGATATATTTCAGTATGACATACAAAGGCCTCTTAGTGATTTATAACTATGACGTTTTTAGACAACAGAATCTCTTAGAAGACGTGACTGAAGGCTGTTTATCCTTCGTTACTTAAAAGAATGAAACTATATAAGCCTTATCTGAAAAGTAGCTATCTTTAAGACACTATGCAATCAGAATAATAATAACTTATTTTAAAAATAAAGGAAGAACTTCAGAGAATCAGGAGTTTCGGAATAAGACAGGACCCGTTACTAACGGAAGTATTACCAAAGGTTTATCAAATATCACAACATATTTAACTGAGGAAAAAGGAAATGCAGAATTTACAATATTTCCTGAAACATGATAAAACAAAACATAAGTAAAAGCAGATTAAAAGGTTTAGAGGATTTCATTACACAATTGTAGACTTCATATGACAAAATGTGATGTAGACTTCATATGGCAAACAGATAATATAGACTTCATACGGTAACAGGTAAAGTTCATATGACAAACAGGTAATATATACTTTAAAACAATATCATTCAATACTTGACTGATATGGAAATGTATCTGTGAGACACTAAGATTTTAAGAGTTGATCAAATCTTACACTTTCTTATAGAAACAAAAATATAAAATATCTCAAATAAAAAGAAATTCTAAGGTGAATAAATCCATATAAAAATTTTCAAGAAACAATAAATCACCCTCTCTCATATGATAGACTATCTTCAAAACTTGAAATAAAAAAGTAATTCACATTTAACGTCAGACGTGTTACAAAGGGAGTTGCATGTTTATCGTCCAAGTTAAACTAAAAAAGAATGTAATCAAATTTTACGTATAGCAAAATTAATTTTAAAATATCACAAATATTTCTATTTTAAATTATAAAGTATTTTTTTATTTAAAGAACCTTAATGCTTTGATATACTTGAAGATAAAATTAGTTTTTTTAATTTTGTCATCTTTCGAATCATTCTTCGTCCGTGTTTTCCACCATCTGTTATATCTCATATCTCATTTTTCTCAATACTTTTATACTGATGCGTCATATTTCAAGATTTAGTGTTATCAGTTTTATTTACGCAACTGCTGTTTATTGTGACGTTGCTTTTGTTGATTTAATTTTATGTTTGCACTCACTGCATTTAATCTAATATACTGTTGAATAAATCTGAAAATTGTATATTTTCAATACTGTCTTTATGTTTATTCTAATTTATTGTACAATTAAAACAAGACCTTAACACCGACCAGCTGTTATTTCAGTAAATACTCGTTTTTATCTTGAAGTTAGTTAATTTAAAACAATTTATACACCTTCGTCAGCCCCTGTGTCGCAAAACAGTGACACAACGGCCTCGTAACGTAACAACATGACGAAGCTGACAGTTGGAAGAGTTGGCAAAAGTCCAACTTTTCTACTTCTTTATGGATCTTGGAAATTATGGCTATTGTAATTGTCATTGATTAAAATATAACACATGGTAATATTATTAAAATATTCATATAGCTTATATTAGCTATAGTTTGTTGATATACGATTAATGAAAACTTAAAAAGTAAAAGTTTTAAATAAACGTTATGAGTCTCATTCATTTATATCACGTTCGTGATGCGTTTTGAATACAACATCTATAACAAGCTGTACATGATTCCAAAATATATATCACATAATGTTTAGTACAATGAATAACTTATGCTTGTATGTGTATATACCTCTGTGATTCTTTCACTAAATGTCACCTGTCTACTGCATCAGTAGTACTTAACCTACAAACTACGACATGCCCAGCTTTGCCTTTCGTGGAAGCCCATTGGATCGGATGAAAAGTTTCGAGTAAAGTGAGCTCTTGATACATAATGGCTATTCTTTTTGAAGCTCTCGTAATTTACTTTAAATGTCTTATTTTAATTTTTTTGTTGGTTAATTTAATCAAACTTTACTCCTTCGTCTTTTTGTTTTTTGAAAACGCGGATAAGTTTACAAAAAATGTGCAAAATCTCTGAGAGGATTTTCAATAACGTTCATTCTTCAAGAAAATTGTAAGACGAGAAGTGAGGAGGTGTAAAAATCGAGTCGAGAAACTTGACAGAAATAGCAAAGTAGTTGCGCCACTTCTTGTTGAAAGCAGCCCATTTCACAGTAGAGATGTGGTCAAGATTACTACTGTCTGAACTTGGTGTACTTAAATAATTAATTTCATCAATAATACTATACTTTGATTCTGTGTAAAACTATATTTTACACCAAGAAGTAAGAAATACCTTTAAAATATTGGACTTAGCTAGTCCAAAAGCAAACAAAATTCGTGTTAATCTTTCACATATATTGGAACATAGAAATATTTTATAGAATAACCCCTATATCGTTACTGCAGTAGCTATTGTAAATAGTTGAGTTGGAACAAAACTCACGCCACAACAAAAGTTTACAAGTCACAGATTTGAAATACATTTTCAGCATTTTGCCTTGTTAAGTTTGGTATATATCGGACGACTTGTTCAGGAGGAATTGTCCACAGACAAACAGAAAGTTTTTCTTGATATTGGATAGTTACCGCACCGTATTAATATGTATAGCGCATACGTAAAGAACGCCTATACCATAATTTTTATATAGAGTTGTACCTCGCTTTCCTCGCCCTAGGTGAATAACTATAAAAATAACAAAGAGAAACGGTATAGAAGGCAAAAATAAAGGAATACAATTTTTGTTATTGTGTAAAAAAGGAGCTGCAGCAGACTACAGTCACGTTTTGATAGTTCACACTACAACTGTTAATCATCCATCAAACTGGAAGTGTCATACTTATCAAAGACATACTGTACCCAGTAGTAGTAACATGATTTAATCATGACACTTAGGAATGAGGAGAATAAATGAAACTAGCACTATTAATAGTAGAAGTGGTCCGTTTCGAAAACTGAAACCCTTCAAAAGAGATTGTAACTACCTTAGACTGGGGTCAAGTATAGGTGTGAATTATAGGATGAAAATGAATATAAGCAGTGGAGGGGCAAGGCTAGGGACGTGATGAATTGTTTGGCTACAATCAATGACAGTTTACTTTATTGCGAAGAGAAAAACGGTATCATATTTATGGTGGGCGATAGATATAAACTTGAATCCGAATACGAATCAACAGTCAACAGTGTTGGTAATCAACAAAACGTTCAGACTGAAATTGAATCAACAGTGTTGGTAATCAATAAAACGTTCAAACTGAATCTGAATCAGTAGTTAACAATGTTGGTAATTAATCAATAAAACGTTCAGACTGAATTTGAATCAACAGTTAATGTTGGAAATCAATAAAACGTTCAGATTGAAACTGAATCAACAATTAAAAGTGTTGGTAATCAATAAAACGTTCAGACTGAATCTGAATCAATTTAACTGGCAAACTGAATCAACAGTTAATAGTGTTGGTAATCAATATAGTTTTCAGACTGAATCTAAATCAATAGTTAACAGATTCTAGAGAGGATCTCTTCGAACTGAATAAAACAGTAATTCCAAGCACACATTGAATGTTATAAAATTATATTTTAATGGTAAGATCCTACTTAAAATACTCACAATTATGTCCTGGCTTCGTTCCAGTACGACAATCTAAGGCTGTATGGACTTACATGAAACCTAAGGAAGATGAAATACTACTAAAAACATAGCTGAATTTACTTCGTGAGCTGTCACAAAATATTTTGTATCATAGGTATATACTACACCTATGATGCATGATTCAAATAACTACCACAGAACGTTTAGTACTAGACATATATACACACTGCATCCATGGTGCAGGATCAATATAATTACCACAGAATGTTTAGTACTAGGCATATGTACACACTACATCCATGGTGCATGATCCATATAACTGGCATAAAATATTTATCACTGCATACACAGTACATCCATGGTTGTACTGTCTGCACAAACAGACAGTCTTATGCTACATATACACCTAACTTACGTATAAATTTACCTGTCTGGTTCCTGGGCTAATCGATCGAGTGAGTGAATAGATTCGATAATTCTCATTTCATACTAATTAAGGCAGCTATTATAGAATGTTTAGAAAAGCCTTTTCCAAGAACTTTCATGCTATGTTTCAATCAGCAAAACGTAAAAAAAAAATCATACCACAAAAAAGTAGCATTAATATCCATGAAAGTTTCAACTAAAATATAAAAGAAAAAATAAATTAACATCGCGTTTCCCTGATCAATTACGCAACAAAAAATATAGATTATTTCTCCGTTTTTCGTTTTCTTTACGTAATAACCGCGTACAGTTAAACCAATAAAGAGGAAGGCAAAAAATTCATTCCAGTAAAAAGCACAACGTTTGAAATATAAAATTATTTGTTGGTAATAATAATAAATAACTCATGAGGGTAACGAAGTATTTGAGAAAATGAAAGCATAAAATATGTGAATGAAAGACAGCAGACAAGAAGACGTATCGTAACTGAAGCCAGGAAAGCTGTAATGATAGGCTTAATCCATTGAACAACCAAAAGATATATAATGAAAATTTACAAGTATCAGTCACGTAACTATTCTTGTGGAAAAGTAAGAAACAACAAATAGCTCTCGGGAACACTGGCACGTTCGATCAATAAGAAACCAGAAAAAATAATTGAATAAACCCAAGATAGTACGTCGGAAGGTTATTTACTCTAATCAATTATTCTTTATGGAAATGATAAACATCAATATGTTATTTCCAGCTCCAGTATATTTTTTATTTCAAATTTCGTGATTTTGCCTACTTCAAACAACGTAGCACTCACACTGGAATACGTGTGATATGTTCTGTGTTGTTTTTTTTTCAGAATATTGTCATTACTTTCCGTATTGAGGCTTGAGTTTTTCTCAGACAGCTAACCTACAGCTTAGCTTTATTCTGTTTGGTTACTCTATTTAACAGTCTCAAGTGATCATAATTGGTACTTTCAAAGAAGCATCCTCACGGAATAAAAGTTGATTCGATTACTCGTTAGATTTCGTTTTCTATGAACAGAAAATAATAAGTAGTAACTTAGATATACTCGAGTAAAATGTAAATATAACGTTGTGAAAATATTCTAGGATTAGTTGTTGCCCTTGCGAACAGGACGCGAACAATCACGTATGTGTATTAATCCATGTTTCGTATTTCGGCTGCAAATTACATTGAAAAATCCCCAGAACTCATACTTGCATAGACGTGCTTAAATTGGGAAGGGGGGATCATGACCGTGTGAAGGGGGGTGAAACAAAAGTTTGTATAAATTATTATTATTTTGTAGGTAATTACACACAAATGCATGTAATGAGTATTAAAAGGTCTTCTAGAATTGTGGGTTATCGCAATAAGGCTCTGGTCAGGTTTGTCAAAGAGACTGGTAGACATACCATCACTCGGCTTCTTGTCTTGTAAAAACTAGTATTTTCTCTGTTGCTGCAGTCACCGGTGTTCTACAATGATAATTATAGGTTACCTAGCACCATTAAATGGACCCCATTTGAACTCTCAACTGTATTAGAAACCAATTCAACCGTTTCATATTCTGCATTACATTACTAAACTGAAACTCGCTACATATACTTCACTGTTCTTACACTAGGACTGAAATAGATATAGTCATGATATATTATATTTCCATACAGGTGCTTTTGGATTATTTGATAAATATAATGCTATGTCACCCCAAGTAGCTATAACGAACACATATGAGGGCCCGGCATGGCCAGGTAGTTAAAGCACTCGCCTTGTAATCTTAGGGTCACGGGTTAGAATCACCGGCACACCAAACATGCTCGCCCTATCAGCCGTGGGGGCGTTAAAATGTGAGGTCAATCCCACTGTTCTTTGGTAAAAGAGTAGCCCAAAAGTTGGCTGTGGGTGATAATGACTAGTTGCCTTCCCTCTAGTCTTACAATGCTAAATTATGAACAGCTAGCGCAGATAGCCCTCGTGTGGCTTTGAGCGAAATTAAAAAACAAACAAACCAGGCTGTTCCCCAGCTGGTACAGCGGTTAGTCTACGAATCTACAACGCTAAATTTAGGGGTTCGATTCTCTTCGATGGACTCAGCAGATAGTCCAATGTGGCTTTGCTATAAGAAAAAACGCCAACCGAACCAGGATATACGCCATTTGACAGAAGTTTTAAGCCTAAGTTTATAAAGCTTCAAGAGAAATTTGAAGACATGTTACATATACACCTAACTTGCGTATAAATTTTACTGTCTAGTTTCTTGGCTAATCGAACAAGTGAATGAATAGATCCGCTAATTTTCACTCCTACATCTGAACTTAAAAAACTCGCTAGATACTTTATTCCTTTTTCATTTATTGATTTTTCATACCTACATTTCTTGTTGTTACTTATTCTGCAAAGCTTCGTGATTCGTAACTTTAATCAAACTATTCGATCTTAATGTGATGTGCCCTTTATCAGAAATCCAAGTTAAAGTCATAATAAGTATAGCTTGCAACATTATGAACAACTCTTTTAGTCGTACTTGTTTTGTTTTATGATCGTTCTGTGTACAAACTCCAACAAATGTAACATAAGCTGAAAACACCCCGTTCAAACTACAAATACTGTTGCCCGTTGTTCTGCGTTTGTATTTGGTTTGGTTTGTTCTCAATTTCGCGCAAAGCTACACTACAGCTATCTGCGCTAGCCGTCCTTAATTTAACAGAGTAAGACTAGGGGGAAGGCAACTAGTAATCGTCACCCACCGCCACCTCTTGGGCTACTCTTTTATCAACGAATAGTGGAACTGACCGTCACATTATAACGCCCCCACATCTGAAAGGATGACCATGTTTGGCGTCACGGGGACTAGAAGCCGCAAACTTTGAATTACGAGTCGAGTGCCTGAACTACCTGGCCATGCGGAGCCTGCTTTTGTGTTCGAGTCTGACAAGTGTAGTTTGAATGCATGATATATCTCATCTAAATCTGACATCTCCCCATACCTGGCCACCATTTTACTTCATCATTTCAGTTATGTTGTTCTTTTTTGTCCTTGCGATTTTGTCATTCATTCTGAAATTTCTTTTCATTTTACGTTAAGTACGTGTGTGTGTGTTTTCGTATAGCAAAGCCACATCGGGCGATCTGCTGATTCCACTAAGGGGAATCGAACCACTGATTTTAGCGTTGTAAATTCGAAGACTTACCGCTGTAGCAGCGGGGGACAAGATAAGTAATGAATGTATTGTGGAATTGTATTAATTGCTTTCTATAACTTAAGATTACTATTATTTTCATATCGGATCTGCATGATCGTTTTAGGCTTTCGTTTTTGAAACTTTAAACCTAACGATTTGATTTGATTTTGTTCTATCAACGACAGTTGGAACATATATTAAATTCCCTTCTATTTAGTTAGATGTTTTATTAGCAGGTGTTGAAGCATCAGATAAATACGCTTTTCTTTTCTTTATCAATGGAAATTAATGCCTTCGGTGAGGCAGTAGTATGTCTACAGAATTGTACTACTATAAACCGGATTTCGATACTCGCAGTACCTTTGTGTAGCTTTGGTTTGATTTGTTTTGAATTTTGCGCAAAGCTACATGAGGGCTATCTGCGCTAATTTACTGCCGTCCCTAATTTAGCAGTGTAAGACTAAAGGGAAGGCAGCTAGTCATCACTACCCACCGCCAACTCTCAGTCTCTTTTATTAACGAAAAGTGGGATTGACCGTCACATTATAACGCCCCTACGGCTGGGAGGGCGAGCATGTTTGGCGCGACGGAGATGCGAACCCGCAACCCACAGATTACGAGTTGCACGCCTTAACCAAAATGTGTTCATACACTTCAGTTAAAGGAGCAGAACAAAGATTTCGAGAAACGTTTGGTTATTTTACAATTGATTGACGAGAACTAGGACCCGTCATGGCCAAGTGTGTTAAGGCGTTCGACTCGTAATCTGAGGGTCGCGGGTTCGAATCCCGGTCGCACCAAACATGCTCGCCCTTTCAGCCGTGGGGGCGTTATAATGTGACAGTCAATCCAACTATTCGTTGGTAAAAGAGTAGCCCAAGAGTTGGCGGCGGGTGGTGATGACTAGTCTGTCTTCCCTCTAGTCTTTACAGTGCAAAATTATGGACGGCTAGCGCAGATAGCCCTCGAGTAGCTTTGCGCGAAATTCAAAACAAACAAACGAGAGTTAGGTTAAAAGCTAGGAAATACGAGGAGCTTACAAAACAAGCAGGCCATCTTTGTTTTCTTTTTACAAGCCTTAATCAAAAACCTTTCCCTATACAAAAATCAGTATTTATGCAAGTTAAGCTTTGTATTCATTCGCAACTAATTCGGGTCATACAGTTACGACGTTTCCTAACATTTTTCAAGATGTTTTTTTATTACAGTGTTTTTCAGTGGTTGAATACTTTCATTCAATACAGTATCAAATATATTTTAAAGGCAGAAGGATATTGCATTTAAAGAGGAAAACAAATTTGGAAGCTTTAAGAATAATAAGAAACATAATTAAGGCCTAGCATAAATAAATGTCAGGAACACTGTTATCTACACCTATAAAACATTTGATAGAACTAGCGTCATATTGAAAAAATGTTTTGATTTGATTGGATACTGGTGTCATTTTAATTTACTTGGTATGAGAAAAATCTCACTTTATAGAGAAATATGGTCAGTTTATAACTGCTGAGACTTCGCTGTCCAATTGCTCAATCAGTATAAAAATTGCATTTAAATAGTGTTTTCCAAACTGTTGGGTGCGCTCCTGACGGTGATAGGGGTAGGTGGGTGGCGGCATTTTGGCGGGAGAGCCCTAAAATAACGAGGGAAGAATGGTTTGGTTTCAATCTCTCGCAAAGCCTCATGAGTGCTATCTGTGCCAACCTTTCCTAATTTAGCAGTCTAAGATTATTGGAAAAGCAGCTAGTCATTACCACCCGTCGCCAATACTATTCTTTTTATCAACGAATAGTGGAATTGAGCGTGACATTATAACGCCCTCATGCCAAAAAGGGCGAGCACGTTCGATAGTAACTACGGACGAAACAGTTTAGTTGGACACGACGATAACCTAACAAAAAAATATCACTTTACTCTCAAAGCTTTTTTGTGTGTGTTCCTATTTTTACTTAAATATTTTGATGTGAAGTGGGGAGAGCAAAGTTTCCGTTGCTATAAACCAAACTATAAACTTTAGTTTGTTTGTTTTAAGTTTCGCGCAAAGATACTCGAGGGCTATTTGCGCTAGCCGTCCCTAATTTAGCAGTGTAAGACGAGAGGGAAGATAGCTAGTCATCACTACCCACCGCCAACTCTTGGGCTACTCTTTTACCAACGAATAGTGGGATTGATCGAACTTTATAATGCCCCCACGGCTGCAAGGGCGAGCATGTTTGGTGTTACGTTTATTCAAACCCGCGACCCTCAGATTACGAACCGAATGCCTTAATCACCTGGCCATGCCGGGCCATTAAAGGTTAGAAAATACTGATTTATAGGAAAAACACTGATAGAAAATTATTAAATTTAAAGAAATCCCAACCATTAAATTAAAAGAGTTTTGAGACAACTGAAAAAAAAAGACCTGATTACCATCCGAGATATTCATAGTATTTAATGGTATTTTTTCTCATTGTTATACAGGTTGAGTTAGGCATTTTATTATATCTTTTCTCTGGCCCAAAATATCTTAGCCTTTCTGGTAGATAATAATAGGTCATGGTGGTCGACATCTCTTGCATAATACCCCAGAAGCTCGTAAACGACACGATGGACAAGCCCTTAAGTCCAACAAATATATGGTTTGTTTTTTGGTTGTTGTTGCGCACGAAGCTGCACAATGGGCTATTTGGGCGGTGCCAACCAGAGCTATCGAAACCCGTTTTTCAGTGTTATGAGCCTTTAGACTTAGTGCTGAGCCACTGAGCTAGAAATTGCAGCACAAACAGAAAGTTAAGTTATAAGATTTATTATATATCTTTACAGCTCTAACTATGCAATTTATTATTTCGTGGGTTCCAGGTATACGCATAATATTAACAATTTTTTAAAATTATTGTTATTTTTGTTATGTGTATATATGCACTGTTGAATATTCATTTAAAATCGGGCATTTACGCAATATTGTAAACAACATTTTCATTTATTTTAATTTAGATGTTTGTTAGAGGGCGTATGATGTTAAGATCAATTAAGTTCATAAAAGTAGGCTTAGAAAGTTCATGATGACGTCGAGTAGCTAGTAACTTCGACTGATATCTAAACATAGGTATATCGTTATAAATACGAGTAAATAGCTTGTAAATTCAACTTACTTATTTAGAGTCCAAAAAATATTTAGTTAAGTAATGAATTATAATTCAGATAAACCACTGAATGATTAAAGTGTTTGTAGTTTATTAAGGTAATCAGTCGGTTACCAAAGAAATTATACTGAAATTGAAATAGTTCTCTGTGAACTTAGGCCTTGAAAGTAGTCTGTAGCATGTGCATCTGTAAAGTGTAGGACATATACCCCCCCTCCTTTCCCCCATATTATCTATTATATTCTGCGGACGTCCATGGGCTTTAGTCAACATCAATGGGAAAAATAATTTGTTATCGTTACATGAAATAAACTTCATTTTGTTCATAACCGTCCACCTGTATGAATCTTTTGAAAATTTGAGCTAGAAACTGCTAATCTAATTTGTTTGGCCAAACTTATGCTTACGCATCCGTACATGCTTTCACCCTATAATTTTCTGCCTTAAATAAGACATCTTCAAAGCAAATGACAAAAACAAAACAAAAAAAACTAAATGCAATACACTTTTACTCTGAGGTGAAGCTGTAATAAAGCTTTTAGATCGATAGCTCACGTAACATTTTGAGTAGGCGTGCACAAAAAATTTTGGTCCAAACTGGGTAGTTTGTTCAATAACTTAATATGGCAGCAGTGGTTTGGGTTTATTTTAAATTTCGCACAAAGCCACACGAGGGTTATCTGCTTTAGCCCTCCCTAATTTTGCCATATAGGCAGCATGTGTAACTTCTATTTAGACCACATATGATACCTAATTATAGGTTGTAAAAATCCATGAAAGTTAAGTATGTTTTTATATCAAAGTTTCTGTACTTTCAGTGCGAAAAAAAAGGAAGAAATTTAAACAAAATTGAATTTTTCATACCTCATGTATTTCTTAATAGATTGCCTTGAAACTTGGTATGTAAAGTAAGGGTCCAGTAGAGAGATCCAGTAAAACTATGTGATAGTTTGGTTTACTACAGTCCATGCTACAGAAGGTGGAAAATCGATCAACTATTACTCCTGTTGAAATATAATTATTACTGACTGAAACCTACTTTAATATTTATGTTAATATGATATAGGTCTGGCATGGCCAGGTGGTTAAAGCACTCGACTCGTAATCCAAGGGTCGCGGATTCGAATCCCCGTCGCACCAAACATGCTCTCCCTTTCAGCTGTGGGGGAGTTTTAATGTGACGGTAAAAGAGTAGCCTAAGAGTTGACGGTGGGTGGTGATGACTAGCTGCCTTCTCTCTAGTCTTACACTACTAAACTAGGGACGGCTAGCGCAGATAGCCCTCGTACAGTTTTGCGCGAAATTCAAAACAAACAATCATTCCATATCACTATTCCTTATCTTAATTATTTGGCCAGCCTGGCGGCTAAGGCTTTCAACTCGCAATCTCCGAATATGCCCGTCAAGAACACACAGTGTGTTTTGCAGGTTGTTTTGGCCGCATGACACACTGTAGTGTGTCTTGATCTTGCCACTTAACTTTGGTGTAAAGTATAGCCTCAAAAAAGTGGAACTCTCATGCATTACCAATATAATTTGTGTTTGTGTTTTCCTTATTTAATCAGTAGAGGAATGGTGGCGCCAACAGAACCCACGATGAGAAAAACCTGTTCCATTCTCAGTCAGATTTTTTAAAGCTCGTTATGTAGATAGGATTATAAGATATAGGACTACCGTCAAGGTTTGACCTTTAACAGTGGTATTCGTTTAAATACAAAGACTACTCTTACATAATATCGAGATCAAACATTAGAAGGAAGGCAAATTGTCAACAACACTCACCGCCAACTTTTGGGCTACTAATTCCTGATCGAATAGTGGGACTTGACTGTCATTGTTGCCCTAAAATGTGCAATCCAGATTTGTGGTAACGGTTCGCGAACCATGAATCTTTGGATCTACATTCATAGTAGAGGCTTATAAACATTAGCAACGCAAAGTTCTGAGGTATTCTCAATAGCACCGGTAGGTGTAGTTCGTTTAAAAGAACTAGAAGGAAGAAAATGATTTATGTTTAGTGCATGAAATGAAACTGATTATTTTAAGTCGCAATTTTCGTGATATCAGAAGGACGGAGTTTGTTTTCAGTAAAACATTTCTTCCATATACGTTTTAAAGCTTACTTACAACACTAGAAACCGGGTTTTGACACCCGTGGTGGTCAGAGCACAGATAGCTCATTGTGTAGCTTTGTGCTTAAAAAAATAACATTCTAGACTCATTTTACTTTGGGGCCGTCCTCTTATATTTAAGGAAGGCTAAACAGAATGCTCCTGGCAACGATATACTTAATAGCTACTTTTTTAGAACATCAGTATTGTCTTTCAAACAAAAAACAAACACACATTCTAGAGTCCTATTACTTTGGGTCGCTGTCTTATATTTGAGGAAGGCTAGAATGTTCCCAGCAATGATATATGTAATTGCTACTTCTTTCTAAAGCATCAATATTGTCTTTCAAAACTAATATAACGAGTTTTAGTAATTTATACGGCAGATGTGTTCACGAGAGCTCAACAAATGTAAACAAGAAACTTGATCACTTATCATTACAGAGGTTTTACGCTTGAAAATTCCATAGGTTAGAAAGAAAAACCGAGTATAATATATAATAGAAGATGTGTTAGAATTCTAACGATATCGTCACAATTAGAGGATTCATTTCATTAAAACTACCTGTTGCTGTTGTAAAGGGTAAAGTCTCTCCGTGAGTATGAAAAATAGATTTTCTTTGTTGTTATCATAAGCCCTCAAACTTTCTGTTAAACCAGGAGGAGTGGCTTTATTTAAAAATATTTAATTAAGTGTGACGCAAATTCACCAAACCAACAGTAGCTATTATATGAATTAAAGGTTTACATACTATGTGAACATATTTTAAATAGAATTTAAATAAACTACAGTGAAATGTGATTTATTTCCTTTACGAATATAAAAACTATAATACTACATATTTCTATTTCATATTCTATATCTATTGCTATTCTTTATTTCTTATGTGAGACAGGCGAATGGAAGTTAAGACTGATAAGCGGTGTATCTCCACCGCTACGTGGGTCTACTACGCAGTTACCTCCGAAACCTAGGATACATTTTATAATTCCACATTGTAGCTTGTACCCTGATATCTTTTCAGTTCATGCAGCGTTTTTTGTTTAATTTGTTTTTATTTCAGCTTGTTTTTGAGTTAAAATAACAAGTTATATATATATATCAGAAAACACCTGACGTCACGCATGCTCAAATTAGTGCTTTAATTTAAAAACGTTTATTCGCAAGTCCGTTTCAGTAAGTTACGCAAGTGAACATTATGGCGCTTCAAATTCCCGTTTAATCGGCCCTGTCCTCCATAGGTAAAACGCTGGGCCAATCTGATACGTATACATTAACAAAAAAAAAGATAATAAAGTTACCCCATACTTTACACAGAAACGTAATGTCACGTTAAATAGTTAGAACAGCATACTTGCTAACTTGTTAAGTGATTGTATGTTTTATGTTTACCCTAATAACCTGAATCATCTAATAAACGAGGTTGTTTACTTTTACGTGTAATTGCATCCATAAAAGTATCTTTTATTCCTGTTTATCTAACGTGCTTTCAATTATTGTCACGTAAAGTAACGACTCATAGACATCGTGGCGTAATCTTCAGACAGTAAGTATGAAAGGGGGGAGGAAGAAATAAGTTAACCTTGAACCACTTAACCACACAAACTGCACCATGGTTTCAGTGTTGTGTGATTTTACACACACGTCTACATGAAGTAAAAAACAACAGTAAAGTTTTATTTTTATTTTCGTCACAGTTTATGCTAGCAACTGAAACCACAGAGAAGTGTATCGGTTTATTTTCTTGTTTGCTTTCTCGTTCGAGATTTAGATGCTTTTATTTCGTCATTTTAATCTGTATGCTCTTTCTTTTCAAAAGGATTCTACGATGTACCTTACTAGTGCTGCCACCTATTCGTCGAAATTAAAGGTTCATCCGACTACTATATTGGTTTGATAACTAATTGTATAATAATACAAGTGTCTGCTAGCGCACATATTATATTCATCTCTTAGTTTACGTTCATTCACATTACTTGTCTGAACATGTTCAGTTAATTCTAGGACTCGTTCTTTCTCCTAGTTTCTGTTGTGTACATAATAAAATAAAATGTATTAGACCAAACATCCATTCTGTAAGCAGCCAAGACTATACGTTACAGACATATCACTTCGTATTAGTCTAAAGGTCAGATGTAATACTGTCTTAGCATGTAAAGCTCTATTCAGTGGAATTAACTTCCACGGGTTTCCACAGCCTTGTGGTTACGGCACTTCACTAGTAATCTGAGAATTGCGACTTCGGATTCCGTCCCCGAAAACACTCGTCCTTTCAGCCGTAGAAACATAGTGTGTATCGGTCAATATTACTATTCGTTGATAAAAAGAGTATCCTAGGAGTTGGAAGTGGGTGATAATGACTATCTGCATTCCGTCTAGTTTTACACTGCTAAATTAGGGACGGCTAGCACAGATAGCCCTCGTGTAGTTTTGTGTGAAATTCAATAGGAGCCAAACCATTCAGTCCAACATTTCAAAATTAGGTACGGCGTGAAATTCAACAAACAGTTAAGTTCACTAACACACGCACAGACAAAAATTGGATATTAATTAAAAAGGATATTAATGTAAAGAAACCATAAACTCCTAGATTCTGTGAAAATCCAGAAAGATCAAATATTTTGTTTCACAATAAGTTCATTATTAATTATCCTCGTAGATTAATGAAGTAAAAATATGTAATTATATGCAACAACGTTTAAAATTATTCGTCTTAATGAAATATCCGACTTATGAATTTTAGGTAAACCATACATTATTTCAGCATGAAAACCCACTAGTCTGGTGTTTCTAAATGCAAACTTGTGTGTGTAAATTTGCCTTCCAGTAACCAATAGATACACTTGTAACTTTGGTTCTCGTGTAATTGTTCGATCTCTGGCTATTTTAACTTTTTTTCTTTACAATCCTCTCGGGTTCGATTCCCCTTGGTGGACTTATCACATAACCCATAGTGGCTTTGCTGTAAGAAAACACACACATATACAAACGTCTCATGTATGGTTAACCATGCTAACAAAGCAAATATGTTTATGAAACACTACTGTCCCCACTCTGACTTTGACCCATTACCTTCAAAAGTTAACCAAGTCTAAAACAGTGTATGTATATTGCTTGCTGGACGTACATGTTTGGTCAAAATCCATCCAGCTAATCTTGAGGTGTCTTGTCCACAAGGTCGGGACGAACATATGAATAGGAGTATGCCCCAATATACTTTGCAGTAAGGGCATATATTTGCTTAAATTTACAGTTAGCTTTCATGGCAAAATAATGTGAAGTTTGCCATATATTGATACTCATAATCACAAGCTGTTTATTTATTTTTAAATATTTTTACAATAATACGTAAATAACAAATGTACCATTAAAGGCATTTTTTGGTTTCTCATTAGAAGAAACCATTGATTTACTAGCTTGGTTTGTCATTTTCAGAAATAGTGAACGGGTTATTTAAAAACATTTTTGTTGAAGTTGTTATTTAATAACATTATTTATAATCAGGTTGGGCTTGGTCTAGCGATTAGCGTGCCTAACTATGGATTCCACGGTTCTTGTCCCGTAACTGCAATAAAAGTTTGATTGGTTATTTGAAATTAAGCACACAGCTACACAAAGGGCTATCTGGGCTATGCCCACCATGGGTATCGAAATCCAGTTTTTAGTGGTGTGAGTCCGCAGACATACCGCTATGTTAGTGGGGATCCGCAATAAAAGAAATTCACGATATGTACTTTGGGTCTGTGGATGCATCATAACAGTGACAGTCAGATTTCACTATAGAATTAGGTTAGCATAAGAGATGGCGGCAGACGTTGTTGGTTATAATCTGCTTTCCTTCTAGTCTATTGGTTAAAAATTAAGGCCGACCAAACCAAATCGAAACCTATGACAAATCTGTTCTTGAGGTAACGCGAAAAAAATAACCACTTGAATAAAAAAACTTTATGTTTTTTAGACCACAAGTTGATGGCACTTTCAACACTTTTTCAGCTACTAAGTTACGTTAATTAATTCCTTGACTATTAAACAATGAAGACACAAATATGAAGTTTACAGTCTAATATAAACACGAACCCAGCTTACTTTGTTTGGATACCTTAGTCTGTATGCTTGTAGTTAAGCTCAAAGCTACATAATGGAATATCTGTACCCATCACGGGTACCGAAATCCGGTTTCTAGCGTTGTAAGACATACCGGTGTGCCACTGCAAGGTAGAATACTTTAGATCATAATATTGGATAATTAAAAAATTAACTACTGGACAAAACTCAAATGATTTAGGGTAATTTGATGTTACTGATTTCATAAATGAAATCATTATTTGTCTATCGCCTCTGTATTTTCAATTATTGTATAATGTTTCTATATTTGACCAGCACTATGTAAAATACAATGTAATCAATTCTGTAAAAAATACTTACGCTGTGAAATTAAGTTTATTTGGACAGTTTAATAGTTAAAAGACGTACATTTTTATAACTTCAAACACTGTATTGATTTAGTGCAAAATTTCAAATATATGTTGTTTGTTCTCAATATAACTGTAGCGAATTACACCACCTTTGCTTCATTCTCACGCTTAACTACCCCACCTGAGAATTACGAAATCCTCACTTGCTCAGTTTGCTAAAACATTTGAGAAGACCATCGATTGAGAATAAAAAGGGTAGAGTCAAACGCCTCACACTCACTCAGTTGGTCACTTCGCCTCGCCCCGAGCACAGTCAAAACAAAATCCGATCTTCTTCCTCGCATCATATACGCAATATAATTAAATTCTTCCAAAATTTGTTTTTGAAAATCTTTTAAACTCCAGTTCTGCATACATAAGTTTTTTTTTATTCTTTAGACTGCCTCCATTTCAAGTAAGAGTCCAAAAGTGCAAAACTCATACAAACAGTTTCGGCTATTTTTGTGGAAAATATCTTACAGTTTCAAGAAGGAAATCATCACACTCGAAGTAAAGTAGCTTACTCAGTATTTGGGGCGTAAAACTGATGACAAACAATAACATTGTGCTTCAGAAGTGGGTTGGACAGTTTACATATCTGGCTTAACAAACTGGCTTAATAATTAAAGAGTAAATACGCCATTTGCAGTTCCCATGATGTGGTGTGAGCACAAGGATCATGTAACTGACTGTTATTTTTGCATGACTAATGTTTCTGGGCATTCAGGCAAATTAAACAATACATTGAATATCCAAATATTGTATCATCAATGAAACCAGCAACCCCTGAAGATGGTCTTCCAGTGCCACATCCATCAGTGAATTAGGAAACAGAAGAGTTGAGACAATGAATCATATTCATCCTTTTCGTCTAATGATTCTAGTCCTGTGGCACTTCAACACAGCCCAAGCGTTGGCGGTGGGTGATGATAACTAGCGGCATTTCCTCTAGTCTTTAACTGCTAAATCAGGGACAGCTAGTGTAGATAGCTTTCGTGTAGCTTTGCGCGAAATTCTAAAACAAACAAATGAAAAACTATTTGCACAATATATAAGAATATCTTAAATAAATATATCGTCACTCGAAAACTAGAGATAAACAGCAATTTTCAGCATGATGTTTATAATCAGAATCGTCAAATTACTCAGAAAGAGTTGCATTTTTTTCTAATAGTAAATTAGTTTTCTATTGTTGTTGCCCAGTGTAACCATTCAGCTAGTTAGTTTAAAACTTGATCTGACTTACACAGGATCTGAACATTGTTCCAAACAGTAAAAATTCTCGATAATGTATAGGATTATAAAAAGTTTTTATCTGTTAAACAGTAACATTCATTTAATGACTGTCGAGCTGAGACTAGGGTTAAATGGGCAACACTCGGGAATATCATTAACTCTGACTTGTAATGACCAGTAAACTTTTTATGAACATTGCGTTTAAAACTGTTATTATTTTTAAAAATTGACTGGATGCGATCCAGTATTAACGTGCTCAAATGATGAATCCGAGAATTCGTGGTTCGCGCCCCATTACCACACAGAAAAAAAAATAAAGCTCTTCGCAACATGGGGACATCGGTGCTCTACAAGAGTGATCTTCCTTTACAAATAATCGGGCAGAAAAAGAGTAACCCAGGGACTGTCAGTGGTTGTCTTTTCGACTATCTGTCCTTTATAAAGTCTGCCAGCTCTTAACTGATGAAGGCTATGTGTTAGCTTTACATGAAACTCTGAAATATTAAAAATTGTTTTGTTGTTCATTAAACAACGTAAGTACGTGACTTACATTGAAATACATCATGAACGTTACTAATTTATGAAGTTTTATTTATATAAATACAAATATTAGCATGTTTAAAATGTTTAGCACATGGACAAATGCCAACATCAAAATACACTACTGCTTCGCTGTAATCAAGCGGATATAACAAAGCAACATATATATTACTCAATTAACTTCAAACGGCACCGCAGTACGAAAACACCACTGTTTTGAGTTACAGGCCGAGGATTGCATTTCTATTTACAGCTACTTTTATTTTGTTTCGAAACTGAGTACAAACGCAACTTGCATCATCCTAACCTTGACAATTACGCAACAGATAAAGACAGCAACATGTTTTCTGTTCACTGACCACACGCGATGCCTAACTCTTTCCACTCGGACAGAAATGGATTAGTCACGCGATTAGCGAGCTCCCCATTTTATTTTATTTGTGTGATGTCTATGATTTACATACTCAGACATTCAGTACGGTTTTCGATACCAAAAAACAAAACAAAAATAAACAACAAATCGTCGGGTTACAATGGAAAATAAGTTGATACTTTTATGTCATCTTATGTTTAATTTATTTTTAGTTTGTTTTTTTTAAACTTCGCGCAAAGCTAGACGAGTGCTGTCTGTGCTAGTGTAAGACTAATATTTATGGAATCTGTATTTTGCAGATACTTCAGCTTATCTGTCGGGCGCGGCATGGTCAAGTGGTTAAGGCACTCGACTCGTAGTCCAAGGGTCGTGGGTTCAAACTCCCGTCACACCGAACATGCTCGCCCTTTCAGCCGTGGGGGCGTTATAATGTGACGATTAATCCCATTATTCATTGGTAAAAGAGTAGCCCAAAAGTTGGCCGTGAGTGGCAATTACTAGCTGCCTTCCCTCTAGTCTTACGCTGCTAAATTAGGGACGGCTAGCGCAGATAGTCCTCGTGTAGCTTTGCGTGAAATTAAAAACAAACCAAATATTGGTAAACCTAAATACCACACATGATAAACAATGTTTATCTTGTTCATAAATTTTCTGTCCCCTGCTATATTTGTTTGTTTTTTTGAATGTTGTGGAGCGAACGTTTACCAACGAATAGTAAGATTGACCGTTACATTATAACGCACCCATGGCTGAAAGGGTGAGCATATTTGATGTGACAGGGATTCGAACCCGCGACCCTTGAATTACGAGTCGAGTGCCTTTACCACCTGGCCATACCGGGCCATGCATAACGAAAATAATTTTATTTGTTTAATCTCTAGCCCATCAGTGACTGCCCAACAACATTGAGAGCTTATGATGCTAACATTTAAGGTTCTATCTCTGCAGTGAGCACGGCACAAATGAGCCACCGCGTAGCTCTGTGCTTGATAACTAAGCAATTAATTAAATTTCTGTTTAGCTTTAATGACTTGTTAGAGTTGTCATGCAAAGTTTGGGAGAGGCGGTTGTACAAGTCTTCTATCCGTCTTACGCATTACGTAGTTGTCATGGTAACTCTTGGTGCTATCGTAGTTCTCACACCCATCTGGTGGCGTTTCAAAAGCTGAAGAAATAATTATTTTGATCACATGCTGAGGAAACCCAAGGCCCATAATTCTGTGACACCTGACGAACATATTCGTATGCCCCAATGAAAATGACGACTCGGTAAAAGGCTAATCTATCTTATCATCCGTTTGCAAAACGACGATCTATTTGCATAATCCATAGGTTTAACTAGCCTTTAACTGGAGTAGAAATAAAATTTAAATCGATTCCTAATAAATTCAAATAAGTGTTGCTAAAATATCTGTGGTTGGAGTATTTTATCCAATAAAGCAATATTTTATTTTCTCAGAAGTTAGTAATTTGCATAATATTCCAACCATTATGGTGAAAAGAAAACAAACCAATAAATCTCTTCAGTACTTCACCCTCCACTGAAACGAATCATAATGTGCCTAAGAAAATATTCCCTATAACGTTACAATTTAGTAGTTTATGTGCACTATATATAATCTTAAGCCGAAATGATAATTTTACGCAAGTATTAGGATAAATGTCACTTTCAAGAATAAGATCACACCTTATAATCAGTGAAATGTCACTTTCAAGTATCTATGCGCTGAATAAAGTATAATATATATGCACACACATACATACATATTGGCATTAGATGTCACGTCAGTCAGGGGCGTGAATGATTTGTTCTGATGGAAAACTAAAAAACGAAAGGTGGATTATAAAACAAAAATGGACAGGACGACTAACAAATATTAAATTAATTACATGAAGTCATTAATAATAGTTAATTTTAAGTGCTTCTAATTAAAGACAAAAACAAGACATGTTTGCTATTTACTTTATTTATATGTTAGTTCCACCCTCCTTTCCTTTTGGGCCTGGCATGGCCGGGTGGTTAAGGCACTCGACTCGTGATCTGAGTATCACGAGTTCGAATCCTCATCACACCAAACATGCTTACACTTTCAGCCCTAGATGAGCTATAATATGACTGTCAACCCCACTATTCGTTGGTAAAAGAGTAGCCCAAGAGTTGGAGGTGGGTTGTGATGACTAGCTATCTTCCCTCTAATCTTAAACTGCGAAATTAGGTACGGTTAGTGCAGATATCCCTCGTGTAGCTTTGTGCGAAATTTAAAACAAACCTCTTTTTTTTTTCTTTTTTTTGCGCTTGATAGCAATCTGCGGGTCACGGGCTCGAATTCCTACACAAAAAATGCTCGCCCTTTCAGCCGTAAAAGTTTTACAATCACACTGTTTCGTGGAACAAAAAGAGTAACCCAAGAGTTCGCTACCTGTCTTTTATCTAGCCAATCACATCAAAATTAAAAACAGCTAGCACAGACAACCTTCGAGTAATTTCGTGTAAAATTCGTCAAAACAAACAAACATTTCAACATTCGTAATATAGACTTGTTTTTTGCTTGTTTTAACATGTTACAAATCAATGTCTGAAAACTGATTTATCTTTATTGTTTCTGTGTTGGCAGACATATCTGTACATCAAATGTCATCTGGTATATTTGGAGTTTGGGAAAATGCTCGATATGACAGTAACTGAATCGACTTTGACATTAAAATACTAAGTGCAGTTGAAGTTTAAGATTTATTAATGTAGAGAGCGAGCTAAAATAAATGATTCAACAATCAAATTTAAACCGATCAGTAACCATAGTTACATAATGCTTAAATATATTAGTACCTGCAATAGTCATACGAAGAGAACTTTTACTGACTCAGTTACTAACACTTGGAATTTATTACATTAACACTAGCAAAGTAAATTACAATTTCCATCATATTCCAATAGATGCGCCACTTCCATTATATCCCAAGGCTAAACTTCCTTTTGAAATCTTTAAAGCGATGAAAGTAATGGCTTAGAATTTTAAGATGTTTATTTGAATTATATTTAATGTACTTTCAAAATTTTACGTTTAACAAAACATTATCATTACTGATAATAAACCACGTGATTAAAACGTATAATAAGAAGCTGACAATAATTCTACTTACGCATTTTAAAGTGTAGTTGGAAGATACATATATCTACACATTATTAGATCAGACGTACTTTAAACTACAAATATTAATAAATATCGATTTATCTCATAAACATTCCAACCACTATAGTGCAAAGATTATACAATTAAAAACAACTTTTCCAACGAGTACAAATGCATTAGCACAGAATATTGTACACATTTATATGTATTCTACTTTTTCTTTTACATTGTTTGTTAGTTTTCTTATAGCAAAGCCACAACGTGCAGTTGACTCACAATGACTCTAGAAGTAATGCCTTCATGAGAAAGGGGCGCCGCTGATTTGGTTGAGTTCCCCACCCTCTTTGTTTTTTTCTCGATCACTGATTTACTCTTTTGTATCTCAAACCAGCTTTGTGCAGAAGGTTATGCTATTGCAACCTCGTGTTTGTCATGTTACCTGCGTCTTAACTATCTTTTCTGCATCCCAGTTTTTGTCTTGCTTCCCAGTGACTCAGCAGTAAATATGAGGCTTTATGGTGCCAAAAATTGAGTTTCGATACTTTCAGTGGACAGAGCACAGATAGGCCACAACAAACAAACTAGCGTTTCACACACTGTGTGTTTTCTTATAGCAAAGCCACATCGAGCCGTGTCCACCGAGGGAAATCGAACCCTTGATTTTAGCGTTGTAAATCCAAAGGCTTAACATTCTCCCACTGGAAGACATTGTCATATGCTATTGGCTTATATTATATAAATTTTGTATCCCCGTGTTTTTCACGTTATCTGAACCACCTCTGTACTTTCTGCGTTAGAATTTTCTTCTTCATTTTGTTGTTGTTGCAAGGAGAGATATTTAGCTGGTGTTGAGCATACCTTGTTGACCTACTTCTCGTGTTAATTTATTTTTTACTCCAAGGAAAATAAAGACTTTAACAATTTAACGTCAAATAACTTAATCCAGGTCATTTAAAAATGACGCTTCGCTCATCAACAGGGACCGTAGGGTTAAATAACTCATACATTTTTCAAGACAAAACAATTAAAATAAAGAACATAATTAAAGGTGTCTGCTTTCTGAACAAAAACAGTGCACTTCATGCATTCGTTCTACCAGAGGTGATGTGTGTTCTACTGTTCTTGAGCTCAATTTGATTGGCACTAGCTAACATTTCCAGTTCACTTATTACACAGGTAAAAAACAGACTGACAATTTCTTTAGCATGTTTATCCTTAGGACAACAGTGACAGAATTAAGTCGTGGACAACAAGAACCATCAGTGTCCTGACAGTCTCTGTATCAACCAAGAACTCTTATCTCATGCCCCATATCAAAGACCATCTAGACATGGAAAATCTAGGTTGACCACCAAACATTTTGGAACAAGCTGTCTTCTACACTCCCCAAATACGATACCAAACGACGTTCCTATATAACAAATTAGAATAAGTTATATTTTATATACATGCAGCAAGAATAAACGTTCTAAAGGAGAAAATAAACAACAGACTATTTGGTTTATAGAACTGCAGTGCAGCCCTCAGTGTTAAGGTTTGGTTTGGTTTGTTTTCAATTTCTTGCAAAGCCACACGAGGGCTATCTGCGCTAGCCGTCCCTAACTTAGCAGTGTAAGACTAGAGAGAAGGCAGCTAGTCACCACCACCAACTATCAACTCTTGGGCTACTTTTTTTACCAGCGAATAGTGGGATTGACCGTCACTTTATAATGCCCCCACGGCTGAAAGGGCGAGCATATTTGATGTGACGATGTTAAGGACATCAAAGGCACGCTTGCTTATCAAAAGTCACAATTTAAGTAAAAATAGGAATTCTAATTCTATCACAACAATTTTCACTCAATTACATCGAAGAATTGAAACTTCATAACCCTGTAAAAGTTATTTAGAACAATTCCCAAATAAAACATTGTAAAAATCCTTCAATTTTTATCTCTACATGGCTCCAAAAGGTTTCACCTGTAAATAATGCAGTTAAAGGTTTTTCGAATTTTTCCATTTATACTAAAGTGAAGCTTCACATTTGCACAAACTCTGTAATATATTTAAAATAGTCTGAATATATTTATCCAAGTTTTCGTTTTTCATATCTTTTCTTTCTCCTGAAAGACCTTTTCTGAAGTATTTCATGTAATCTGCGTTAACAGTATATCAGACAGTAACCAAAAAATCATCGCCTCAAAACAAGATAGAACTAATGACTAAAAATGATTGGATAGAAACGATTATTGTAACCTAGGTCACTGTAAAGTAAACAAACTAGGATAAGTATTAATATACAGTTTCAGAAAAAAGTGGCAAGCAGTTCTCATACTGGAGAAAAAATAATTTTGTTAAAAAATTTTAAAACTTAATATATCAAGTCACGAATGTAGGATTTTTCGTAGTTTATGTATACAATATTTACGTTCGTGATAATAGTTTAGTATTATCTTATGTAAGTTTTAAAACTATATGAACATTCTTATTTGAAAGGATGTTAGTTAGTGGGTGTGGCACTCGAGAAGGCCTGTAACATCAAACAATATTTGAATTTCGCGCAAAGCTACACGAGTGCTATCTGCGCTAGCCGTCCCTAATGTAGCGGTGTAAGACCATAGGGAAGACAGCTAGTCATCACCACCCATCGCCAAGTCTTAGGCTACTCTTTTACCAACGAATAGTAGGATTGACCGCACATTATAATGCACCCACGGCTGAAAAGGCGAGCATTTTAGTATTACGGGGAGCCTAGGATATTAGCTAAAGTTGTATTTCTTCTATTCAATGTTTTCACTATTTATGGATGTTTTGTGTCATTTCCACGGCTTCGTAATTGCTTCCATTGGCACAGATAAACAACAAATTACGAAACAGTTCTATAAGTCGTGCGGCCAAAGCAACCAGCACGACAAACTGTGTGTTATTAACAGGAGTGATAGTCAGCAATTTTCCACTTTCTGTAGTTTGGGCTGTGGTAATTCAAACTATCCCGTATTTTAAAGAGAAGTGCATTAGCAGAATTTTACTTCGCATAACAAATTCAAAGCAATCTATTAAGAAACACACGAGATATAAAATCTCCAATTTTGATCGAGTTTATTCCTTTTTTTTATTCTTCACACCTATATTTTATTTGATAAAAAATTTATTTTTCTTACAGCTGGGACATTGATAAATTTTTATAATCTACAATCACATGCCAAATTTGGTCGCGATATAAGCAATGTGTGCGAAGCTATTCTAAAAAAACAGCTTAATTTTGATCTAAATTTTTGTGTACCCCCAAGAAAATAGTCACGTGAGCTATCAGTCTTAAATTCTTTACCACTTTCAGCTCGCATTAAAAATGGATCACTTTTAGCTTTTGTCATTTGGATTAAAATGACTGTTTTCGAGAGGAAAAATTGCCACCATATCGTTTTAAAGAATCTGGTTGGTTTTGTAAGTATAGGTCTGTTCCAAATAATGAAATTGTAAGTCTAAAGCTGGTGTTGTTTATTATCGAGTTTCAATTTGTTGCTTGCTGTGATTTGTTGGTGTGTATTGACAAAACGTTATAATATTTAATCAAAAACACTTTGTGTATGAAAAAAAAGGAACGGTGAAAAAAATGGATTGAGCACGTGACTTAAGAATGAAATCAACATTGGTGACAAAACTGTTAGATACACTTGTAGCACTGATAATAGTTTTACAGCAAATATTCACTCGTTAGTTAGCAAGGCCGCGTTTTTTGTTCAACTTGCTGCTGTTTTCGGATTATTCTTACTTTACTCAAAGTTACGACTTTATACCTCAATACCACAGAACCTGCATCAGTCAGGGTGAAAGAATATGCCTTCCATATCTATGACGCCTCAAAACTTTATTGGGTGAGTTATGTATAAGGATATTCTTGTAATCTGCTGAAGTAATTGTACGATATGCCTTTGCAAGTAACTGTAACAGTCTGACTGTGTTTGGGGGCCAAGCGTTTGTAAGACCGCTTTCTTGAACTTTTAATTAAGTCCAGAGAAAAGACTGGTTCTCCACTTCATTACAACTTCAAAATAACGAAAATATTCGAGTCCCGGGATCGCTCCTCGTTGAAGCGTTTGGGAGACCATTGCAACTTAAGATCAAGTGTTACACCACTTGTTCCTACTAAGACAAGCCATTGCAAGCACAGTCCAGGTCCTCTTTAGCCACGCCTTCAAATTTTCGGGGAAGAAATTTATTTAGCTTAGCTCAAATTGTCAGCCTATCCATGCTTCCTGCACATTCAAGTTGGTAACACTTTACGAGTGTGCAGGATTCTGGTACTGCTATTAACTGAAAAACAACAACAAAGTACACACACACACACATATATATCAGGTCATCCCTTAAGTAATGTTCGATTTCAGGTTCAGAAAAAGAAATGATTTCAAACGTTTTTAATGTTATTTAATCAATAATGTATGCTCCATTATTATTAATTACTTCCTGCCAATGATTCACAAGCTTCTGAATGCCACTTCTATAAAATTCTTGGGTTTGGAGGAAAAGATTGTAGAGAGAGTAGTTTTGACATCTTCTTCTGTTCCAAGCTCTTTTCCATCAAGACAGTTCTGCAAACTTCGGAACAGATGATAATCACATGGAGCAATGTCTGGAGAATAAGGAGAATGTGGAAGTTTTTCTCAGTTTGGCTCTTCAATCTTTGTAGATGTGATCCCTGCTGTATGGGGTTGTGCATTATCCTGGTGTGACACAACACCTTTACGACTGATAAATGAAGGCCTCTGTCCTTTCAGTGTAACATTCAAGCGCTCTAACTGTTGACAATAGAAGTATGATGCAATCGTTACATTGAATGGATCACACCAACAATATCCCACCAAATGCTTAACAAGACTTTCTTAGGGTGGAGGTCCACTTTGAGCCGTGCTTTAGCCAGTTCACCTGCACTGGGCCATTGTTTGCGGCACTTAACATTTTTATAATATATTTGTTTTTTGTCTCCAGTCATTAACCTGTCCAAAAGAAGTGAGTTACGTTCACGACAGTGCAGAGAAATGCAAATACCCACTCTTGCTCTAAGGTTGGCTTCTGTCAACGGATGAGGGACACACTTTCCAAGTTTTGACATCTTTCCAAGCTGTTGCAGATGACGGTGAACTGTTGAATGGGGTGAATTAAGTTTCTGTGTTAGTTCTTCAATTGTTACAGAACAATCTTCATCAAGTGCAGCCAGCAGCAAGTCATCATTAAACTCAACAGGATGACCTGAACGTGATACATCACTTAAGCTGTAATTGCCTGACTTGAACTTCTGAAACTACCTTCGACATTTTCATTCATTGAGAAACTCCACACACCTTGAATGTTTCATGTAATTTCTGCTGCACTATTGCCTTGTTTAAACTCATAAAGCATTATATGTCTAATGTACTCCTCAGACACATCTATCTTCATAAGGGTTTATTTGATTAATGATCTGAAAAAGTGGAGTTGGGTTAGTTTCTTTTATCTGTCTGAACATTTTATACATGTCATATAACATATTTTAGTCATTAAAGCCTTCTACAAAGACAGAAATGATGATGCAATTTCTATATTAAATCTTCGGACATTACATATGGGGTTACCTGATATATACCCTTCACAACATCGATAACAGTCGGACATCGAGGAGAGATTTCCATGACCTAATAACTGCTAAAAAAGCCGCCCATTCACAGCAACTAACTTTTCTTCTTTTTTTTTCTTTTCTGTAACTCATTTGACAATCGTCAAATTGTCGTTTCTTTTTTAAAAAAATGAAGTATTAAACACAATAAAGCGAGAAGCTTGAAAACCACGGAGGAAATTCTCGTCAAGAGAAAAAATATAAAACTTTTTAAAAACTTGTGGTCAAGGCACAAACATTCTCTCCTTCATACCTACTGTGGTATTCTCAGGTGCACTGATTTTCCTTCCGACTAATCGGGTAGGTTTAACATAACAGTAGAAGGTTTGACAGAAAAGTATATATGCATTTGTCGTCTACGACGTTAGATACTCCCGTGTGAGTAACGCTGATTAAAACAATGAAAATATCAGTTTTATTGCAATGGTGATATTAGTATAATTTATTGAGTCAGTATATTTGTTTGTATTTGAATTTCGCGCAAAGCTACACGAGTTGTATCTGCACTAGCCGCCCCTAATTTAGCAGTGTAAGACTAAAGGGAAGGAAGGCAGCTAGTTATCACTACCCACCGCCAACTCTTGGGCTACTCTTTCGCCAACGAATAGTTGGATTGATCGTCACATTGCAACATCCCAACGGCTGAAAGGGCGAGCATGTTTGGTACGACGGGGATTCAAACCTGCGACCCTCAGACTACGAGTTGAGCTCCATAACCACCTGGAGATGCATGGCCCTAGAGTCAGTAAACAAAATAAGTTTACGGTGAGACATAGTAAGTACAAGAGTGTTAGATGTTAAACCAGAGCATAAGATTACAACATAAAACAAAAATCAATGACTTGCCAATAAATGTTGAACATTTAAACCCGAAAGATATTTGATTGCAATGTAATTTTGAATGCGTTAAGATATAATATTTTAATAATGGATTTCTCATCAATAAAAGCTTTTCACATCGTAGCACCGCTGTCGATATTTTTACGAAGTGACAGTCTTACACTAAGAACACGAGTAGTTCACTCTCAGTAGTGGAAAAAGAACTTGATATTTACAAATTATAAACTCTCATAAATGTTGAGAAGTTTTGCTTTAATCTTAGTCAGATAAATAAAGAACCTAAATGTCATATGTATACACACACCAAACCTGAGTTTATGAAGAGGGTGGTTTGTAAACCTAGAGGGAAGGCAGCTAGTCATCATCACCTACTGCCAATTCTGGCGCTACTCTTTTACTAATGAATAATGAGATTGACTGTCAGAGACTGATAGGGAAATCACGTTGGGTGTGGTGGGGATTCGACCCCTCGATCCTCAGATTAAAAGCCAAGCGCCCTAACCACCTGGCTATGCCGTACTCTCATGAGCTGTGTCTTTCACGATTTCGACAGCGTCAGGTTTGTTTGTTTAGTTGAAGTTAAGCGCAAAGCTACACAATCAGCTATTTATGTTCTGCCCACCCCAGATATTGAAACCTAGGTTCCAGCAAAATAAGTCTGTAGACATGTTGATGTGCCACTGGGGGGCGACAGTGTCAAAGCAAGCTAAAATATCTGATAATAGCTTGTTTTCCAGTAACACTTGTTTCAATGTCAACACATATAAATGTGATTGACTTTTAGATATCTTAAATACCTTTATTGCGCATCGTTTAATTAATTTTCATCATGTCTTGATGACTAGAAGAAATACAGTACACTCAAAATTATTTTTAAATATGGTTGTTGTTTGAAGTTAAGCACAAAACTACACAATCGAAACCCAGTTGCTGGCGTTGAAAGTCCACGAACATGCCGCTGTGCCAATGGGAGATTTAAATACAGCGTATGTACTATAGACATTACGAATCAAGAAAACATAAACTGCATTGCCATCTAGTGTTAACAATAATAACTAAACTGCAATACGTTAACATGCGAAAAAGTTATTAATTCTGTGCTTCTGAATGTACAAATTTCATGATGATGCATCATGTTTGATAGTTTTAGATATGAATAGTTTGTGAAAAACAGCTCTAAGTAAGATAAAGAGATTAGGTACTGATGTTACCTGAAATCCGACCGAAAGAAAACCTGCGGAATGGCGTGAGAAAAAAACATCATGTGAACTCTGTATTCAGAATTACTACAAATCATGTACAAATGAATAATATAAACCCTCATGATTATTATGGTTTTTATACCTACAGCTATTATATGTCTGATTTTTAGCTAGTTTTTATGCGTTAGTTATTAATTAAATCCAAAATTCAAATCTCGCGAAACCTGAAAAATCCACACATCTTAATTTGTAGCAATTCATACCTCTTAATTTTAGCACCTAGAAACACATCATTAAAGAGTACCCGGATATTGATAAACCGATTGTAATTACTATGGAACATGACAATCACCGCTGTCTGTTTTTTGTTTGTATGATAAATTAAAGACTGAAAATGACAGGATAAATAATATTGGAAAACCAAAACGTACAGTTACCAAATTATGAATATAATTTGCTATTGTCACGTAAAACAATTATTCAGTATTCAAAGGTAGAAGTGTGATGCGATGTAAGTAAGAAAATAAAATATTATTTTAAAATAATAACCATATTTTCTCTTCCACACTTAAATTATTCATTTGTAGAATTCTCCTCAATTACGGAGTTCGTCTGATGCAACTTTTTAATCAACCCTTTTCATTTAGTAAACTTAAAACATTAAGTACTGTATCAATAGAACTGTTGAGTGCTTTATGTGTACTGGTTAAATTCAGATAATGGTTTTGTTAGTGAGAGTAGAGTGTTGTGCGTGTTTATACATGAAACTTCCGTTGAGATAAACATTGCAAACAGATTACAACAACTGTTCAAAAGAAATTTCCTTTTTACAGGAAGCTCTCACGATGAAGAAAACTACTGCGAGAGGCAAAGACAAAACAGGAAGTCAGTTCTGATAGATGGCGACAACCTATCATACTGAAACACGACTTGACAAGGGAAGTGTTACCACAGTATGTGGATAATGCTGACACTGTGTAGTGATAAAAAATAACAAGAGTAACAGTCAGAAGAAAAGGGCATATTTAGTTTGTTTTGAAATTCGCGTAAAGCTATTCGAGGGCTATTTTCGCTAGTCGTTCCTAATTTAGCACTGAGAGACTAGAGGGACGGCTACCTTTTTCTTTTAGAAGCAAAGAGTGTGATTCATCGAACAGTATAACGCCCTCCCTCCCAAATCGTTAAAAAGGGAAAGCATGTTCGTTGGCGTAGATTTGAAGTTAGGACCAACAGATTGCTAATCGATCGACCCTAACCGTTAGACCATGCCAGACCAGTTAGACTTAGATCTTAGTTTTCTACCAATAAACGCTTTGTATGAACAAACCATTTTCTTGTTAAAAATTTAAAAAATGTGTGGCAGATACGTTTTCCTTTGCAGCTTGTTTCTGATGGTCTGGTTTTAAAAAGGAAGATGATTTACAGTTTTCTTTATTTTTTACAAGAGATGCTTCTTAACACTTTCATTTGAAGTCTAATTACGATACAATTATAGACACTGAGCCAAAGTGAGATAGGTTTCCTACCTTAAAGAATAAGTTTTCCGATTTAACCTCACTGGCCACTTTAATAAAATACGTCATTGTTCTAAGTCTCTCCATCTCATTTCATTTCGAAAAAAAAAAGGTTGTTGAAACAAACTTCGATATTAATTTTATTTCACAAGAGAAGCTCGTGAATCGATGTGAACTGGTTATGGAGCCCCTACCTTCACCAAGACGGCTTAGCGGGAAGTCTGAGGGCTTATAATGCTAAAAATTAGGTCTTGATACTAGTGTTGAAGCATGACACAAATAGATAATTGCGCTTAACAGCAGACAAATAATAAATTATGAAAGAAGGAATATCGCTGTGCAATTTCGGTACTCACTACCAGGAAACATTTTGTAGTTTTTATTTCTTATGCTTTGGTTTAGTTTGTTCTATATGCAACACCTCTCGTTTCTGGCTTGCAAGCTGCGTTATTTAAAGAACAAAAAAATTATCTAGTTTTTAAAATACATTCTTTTTCTTTCTCAAGTTTATGACAGCATAATTTCTCCCTCTAACTTTCGTGACCCGGCATGACCAGGTTGTTAAGGCACTCGACTCGTAATCTGAGGGTCGCGGGTTCGAATCCCCCGTCACACCAAACATGCTCGTTCTTTCAGCCGTGGAGATGTTATAATGTGACTATCAATTCCATTATTCGTTGGTAAAAGAGTAGCTCAAGAGTTGGCGGTGGGTAGTGGTGATGGCTAGCTGCTTTTCCCCTAGTCTTACACTGCTAAATTAAGGATGGCTAAAGTAGATAGTCCTCAAGCAGCTTTGCACGAAATTTAAAACAAACCAACTTTTGTAGTTATGAAATAAATAAATTCCAATTTATAACCAACGACCAGTGATAGAAAAACATTAAGAGTATTACGGGGTTTGGGCTAGCGACATTAATGTACTTTTATAACAGCCAATCATCTGTTGTGATATCGTCCTAAGTTACTTTAAAATAAGTGTAACTATATTGCTTAAGGTGAGGTTGTATTATTTTTTGTCAATCACTGCTGACAGTGGTAAAAAATGATTCATATTAGACAGGTAGGTACAATATCATGCCTTACAATATCTTACAAACAATACCACATCTTACAACACCTTATAAACAATATGCCTTCCAACATCTTATAAACAATATCATGCTTTACAACATCTTATAGATAATACCATGCCTTTACAGCTAAAGTACGTTACATACCTTTCGCAACACAAAAACAAGAGAGATATAGAGTGCAATAAATTGGGAAGTGGAAATGAAACTTTCTTACTTTGTCTTATTACATCACTGGTCAAGTTGATTTACTATTTTTCAAACATTCTCTTCCGTTATGCGTGAAACTTAGAGTTTACGCATTGGAAGCCTCCCAGTGGCACAACGGTATGTCCGCAGGCTTATACTGTTAGAAACCGGGTTTCGATACCCGTGGTGGGCAGAGCACAAATAGCCCATTCTGAAGCATTGAGTTTAACGTTAAACAAAATCTATTGGAAATCGGTGTAACTGAATGCCGCAGTTATTGTGCCTCAGTCTGATATAACAGGATGAAAATATCCATTTTGATGCATTTGACGCTAGTATAAATTGCACCATTCATTTTCGGTACTGTCATTACAGTTTAAAACTAGATAGACAATAGTTAATCCAATAATATGCAATATTTGTGAAACATTTAACAATTATCTGGAATAAATTAAGACTGATATCAGTACAGATGGTTGGACGTCCCTTAAAAATACTCCAATGTATGTGGTGAATCCAAATCCCACCTGTGATACGATGTTCAAGAAAAAGCGATAAATCTTTCGTCTACTTGTATTTAAGAATTGTTAGCATAAGTTTTCTTTGTGCTTTAGAAAGACGACCGTTTGACAGGAAGTAATTACATATATGGCCTGGCATGGCGCGTAAGGCGTGCGACTCATAATCCGAGGGTCGCGGGTTCGCGCCCGCGTCGCGCTAAAACATGCTCGCTCTCCCAGCCGTGGGGGTGTTATAATGTGACGGTCAATCCCACTATTCGTTGGTAAAAGAGTAGCCCAAGAGTTGGCGGTGGGTGGTGATGACTAGCTGCCTTCCCTCTAGTTTTACACTACTAAATTATGGACGGCTCGGTGCAGCGGGCTAACAACCTACTCACTTAAATACCTGTTGAAGAATCCGCAAGCGATTGCGGCCCTATGTTCCTTGATGGAATCTAACGGTGGTAACTAACTAATTACATATATATGGTAAGCAAATGGTAATTTGCACCAGGCGCTTTCCTTACACTTTTAGCTTGTTTTGTTTTGGAATTTCGCACAAAGCTACTCGAGGGCTATCTGTGCTCCACTTTTAGCAGTTTTTAAGATGGTCATTTACTACCTTCTATATCTCATCAGATCGCTTATTCGTAAGATACACGTATACACTACTGAAATATCAGGTTCAGTATTACTTTATATGACATTAATTATATCAAGTCGGATAATATATTTCAGCTCCTGGAAATTCCTCATCTCTTACACTACGCATTAGTTTGTTAAGGTATGCTGATAAAGCTATACTTGCAGTCTGTTAGGTTACATCTTCTATAATGATTGATTTATTGTTTGAAATTAAGCATAAGGATACACAGTGGGATATTTGTGCTCTGCCAACCACAGGTATCGAAACCCGGTTTCTAGAGATGTGAATCCATTAACACAACGCTGTATGGGGGCTTTCCATAATGATAAACCAATACCTTATTTCGGTATATTAAAGAATATATTTTTAATTTTCCTGCAAGCGTTCTGCATTTAGTTAACACTAATAAACAGGACGTAACGAGTCGTATACATCCATTAATGTTTTGTTTTGAGTAGTTACCCACCATGTAGCTTATAAGCTATTAGTCAAGTATCTATGTTGTCTCATTCTACTTATGTGAGCGACACTGACATTAAAGAATGTCAGAGAGGTTTGTACAATTTATTATGATATGAGAGTTAATCTTCCCTTGAATGCGTATTAGGAGAAATTATAACTAGCACTGGTAACTTAGGATTGTAAGATACCATATTGGAACATTGGCCTAAGATTGTTTTGGTTTGTTTTGAATTTCGCGCAAAGCTACTCGAGGTCTCTCTGCGCTAGCCGTCCTTAATTTAGCAGTGTAAGACAAGATGGAAGGCAACTAATCATCATCACCCACCGCTAACTCTTGGGCTACTGTTTTACCAACGAACAGTGGGATTGATTGTCACATTATAATGCCCCCATGGCTGAAAGAGCGAGCATGTTTGGTGTGACGGGGATTCGAACCCTCGACTCTCAGATTACGAGTCGAGTGCCTTAACCACCTGGCTTACCCGGGCCTTGGTCTGAGATGAAAGTGTTGTGTATGTAAGCTTGTAGTTGTTTGAACTGTAAAGGTGTGTTTTGTGTTAGTTCAAGAAGTTATAAGTGTCTGATAACGACAATGCTGACGCTGACTAGTCTGATTAAAAATCCAAGACAAGAAATCAATGACTGTTTGCATCTTAGCGTACATAATAATAACATTTTTACATAAACTCAATTTTTGCCAATCAAATCTAGTTCAGTGCCTTTATATCTATCGCCATATTTTATTTCCTTTCTTTTCCTCTTTTTGTTCATAAAAGATGTTTCACCCTCGAATTCAGAATTTGGCTTAATTACGAAAATAAACATCTCGAATCAATCGAGAACGTTTAAGTACAGACAACCTACACTGATGTTCTGAAGGGTTTGTTCGTTTTTAAGCATAAAGTCATAAAGCGGGCTATCTGTGCCGTGCCTTCTGCAAGTATTAAAAACCGATTTTTAGGGTTTAAGAGCTCATACTTACCGCTAAGCCAACAAGGGTGTTTTGAAGGCAAAAAACTGCTTGAAAAGATACAAAGTCACGATAGTGGTACAGACATAATATTTTTTACATTAAACCAGTAACTAATTGCTTTACTTGGCTTAAAACCTTTGAAAGTGTTATTAGCAAGCAATTGCTGATTCAACAGCAGCAGAAATGGTAGAGCACTTCTTAGAAAAACCATATCCAATATTTAATCTTTATTTTTCTCTGCAAATCTTGAGAAATGTGCATTATTTTATAAGGAATCCAGGAGTTTATCGATCTTTAAGAGGGTATGACCGGTAGTTGGCAGTAAAATTGGGTGATTTTTTTAACCCTAATTTACGCAGTGGTATGGCATTTGTATTGTACATTATCTATGGAATAGTCATCATCCTCGAACGTTCTGTAAAACTTGTGAAAAACTGCTGAAACACCGAATCCAAATCTGCGAGTGTTCTTGTCAAGATGATTTGTTTGTATTAAGCACAAAGCTAAATATAGGGCTGTCTGTGCTCTGCCTACCACAGGTATCTAAACCCGATTTTTAGCGATAAAAGTCTACAGACATACAGCTGTGCCAGTTGGGGGGTAGCATGTCAAAATGAAAACGAGGTTCAATTTAAAGCTAATGTAAAGTAGCGAAACGTTCGAGGTGTTACACGTGAATCAGGTCTGGATTCGATCACCAACTGTTTAAAAAATAACCGTAAGAAACGTTAGAGAAGCTTCGGTGATGTCAGACGCCCAAAGAGAAGTATCTACGTATCTGAGTTCTAAGGTCACGGATGTATTCGACCACTTGTCTTTAAATGGGGGAAGAAAACGATACAGCATGGCGCGAATCTTGATGATGCGAAGGAAGACAAAAACTGAAAACCACGCAGGTAGAAAACAGCGAATACAAAGACTTATTTCGAGTAAAGTGAAAGAATATTGCCAGGAAAACTAAAATAATGGTGAAACAGCACGACCATGAGGTGTGTCCACTTTGGTAGGACAGAGACACCGACTTCTTAAATCAAATAAAACAGCACGACCATGAGGTGTGTCCACTTTGGTAGGATAGAGTCGCCGACTTCTTAAATCAAATAAAACAGCACGACCACGAGGTGTGTCCACTTTGGTAGGATAGAGACGCCGACTTCTTAAATCAAATAAAACAGCACGACCATGAGGTGTGTCCACTTTGGTAGGACAGAGACACCGACTTCTTGAATCAAATAAAACAGCACTGAACAATGATCCTTGAACCACGCTCAACACAATCACGTACTTCACTCTCGGACCTCCGGTTTTCCAGATTTGATGGGACATTCTATCAACTACCAAAATAGGCGTACTTTCCACCATTGAGTTGAAGACTGTTTGTTAATTAATCGTTTCTAAACTAACTGGTCGAACACAACTCGACACGCCATAACCAACATTTCCACAACGAATTTTTCACGCCACCAACTAACTTTAGAACATAAGGCTCACCATGCATCTGATCACGAACAACACCAATTAAATAAGAAACAGGCATGTTTTATCGGAAAAATCAAGTATTTATTTTTGAAAAGTGATTTGACATACATTGTATTATCCAAGCCACTCAAAACAGTACGTTATTAGTTAGTATCTGAGCCACTTGAGACAGTAGGTTACCAGTAGATATCTAAGCTACTCAAGACAGTAGGTTACTAGTAGATATCTAAGCCACTCAAGACAGTAGGTTACTAGTAGATATCTAAGCTACTCAAGATAGTAGGTTATTAGTAGATTTCTAAGCTACTCAAGATAGTAGGTTATTAGTAGATATCTAAGCCACTCAAGACAGTAGATTACTAGTAGATATCTAAGCCACTCAAGACAGTAGGTTATTAGTAGATATCTAAGCCACTCAAGACAGTAGGTTACTAGTAGATATCTAAGCTACTCAAGATAGTAGGTTACTAGTAGATATTTAAGCCACTCAAGATAGTAGGTTACTAGTAGATATCTAAGCCACTCAAGACAGTACGTTAATAATAGGTTGCAAAACGTTTTTAAGAGGAATGTATTATAGAATAATACGTTCCAAAAGTAAGACTAGGAAACTGTACAATATATGAGCTTATAGCATATAATTTTTGGTTTTGTTTGAATTTCGCGCAAAGCTACACGAGGGCTATTTGCGCTAGTTGTCCCAAATTTTGCAGTGTAAGACTAGAAGGAAAACAGCTAATCATCACCACCCACCACCAACTCTTGAGCTATTCTTTTGCTAACGAATAGTGGGATTGACCGTCACATTATAACGATCCACAGCTGAAAAGGCGAGCATGTTTGGTGTGATGGTCAAATACGCGACCCTTGGATTACGAGTCGAGTGCCTTAACCACCTGGCCATGTCAGACCTATATCATATAAACATAAATATTAAAGTAGGTTTCACTCAGTAATAATTATATTTGAATTTCTTAAGAAATGGGTACAAAACGTCAGAGAAATATAAATACTCTCAGTTCTGGTAAATAAATCGCTACCTCAAAAACTAGGTTTAGAAACATTTAACCCATACATGATACTACAACACTTCTGAATTATAAGTGATAATTGCGTTTATGTTACTTTTTAGAACAGAAATTGCTTTCTTTGTTTGCAATTTTTTAGGTTTATTTTCTAATATATTTTGATGTCGTAAACACGAACTGGTTTGTTAATTCACTCATAAAAGAAACCACTTCTCACCATATACTCTCCAAGTAGTGATTGGTAAATTGGTGATAATAAAGGTGTAGTTAGTGTAACTACAAGTAGTGTTAGAAACAGTTTTGTTATGTATAAGAATAAATAATTTTATTTGAGATGCGACTTCACCCGAGGGATGAAATATGTCATTAGTTTGAAGCTGTGTTTCATTGATAGCTCAATTATCAATAAATAAATGTTTATACTTGGTTTTATTTGTAGTTCAATTATAAATCTATTAACGTTTATACTTGGTTATATTTGTAGTTCAATTATAAATAAATTAATGTTTATACTTGAACTTTCTGTGAACATCTTTGCTCGTTAAAGTCTCCCTTTGGGCTATTTGATTGAAGATAATGTGTATAGATTAGGGTTATATTGGCTAAAAAAGAACCTGCTAGGCAGGGGCGTAGATTTTTTACACCCGATGAGGGGGGGATGATTTTTGCAACCACTTATGTGGACTGTTCAATTTGCAAATTGGTAATCTCTGATTACGTGAACCTGAAAGCTGTAAATATGCAGTCACAGAGTAATTTTGTTGCCACCATACTTGCATGTATACTTAGGCCTACGGACTGATACTTACAAACTATCGCTTACATCGAAAAGCTTAGAAGCACACCTATATAAAAGATGTACGTTTCGGCTACTGAAAAAGCCTACATCTAGGCCTAATTATGTAATTCGATTGGTAAGAACACGAGAATCACAAGAACAAACATACAATTTGTAGGCCTGTGATGCAATAAAACAATTCAACAGACCAAACTGCAGGGGGGGATGATTTTATGCACCATACTCTCCACCTAAAATGAAGGGGAAATGTATATCCCATCCCCCCAGGATCTACGCCCCTGCTGCTAGGTAACTGTGAATTTTTGCATCACCAGTTTTAGTTGAAATAGGTATGATAAAGTTCAATGGTAAATTCAAAATATAACATTCTTTCGAAGCAGTGATAGAATTAAAAGTCCGAGATGCGACAAACCGTTCCAAGGAATTTAAACAAATATTACTCACCAACATTGGTTCCGAAAGCCAAAGGCCCGGCATGGCCGTATTGTTAAGGCGCTCGACCTGTAAGCTGAGGGTCGCGGGTTCGAATCCCCGTCACACCAAAGGTGCTCGCCCTTTTAGATGTAAGGGCGTTATTACGATCGATCAATCCCACTTTTCATTGATAAAACCCCAAGAGATGGCTGTGGGTGGTGATGACTAGCTGCCTTCTATCTGGTCTTACATTGCTAAATTAGGGACGGCTAACGCAGACAGTGCTCATGTAGCTTTGCGCGAAGTTCAAAACAAACCAAACCCTCTAGTCTTACACTGCTAAATTAGGGACGGCTAGTGCATATAGCCCTTGTGTAGCTTTGCGCGAAATTCAAACCAAACCCCCTCTTTTTCCAAAGCTTGATTCAGTTATACTGCTCATGTTCTAATGTCTGATCGTTAGATATAGCGATGTTGAGGACATTAGAATTTAAAATGTGATCTCAAATATACGTTTAAAAACAACTACTCTCGCTGCACTCAAAAATACGTTACAAGTGCTTGTTTGTATACAAAACTAGTTGATGTTGAAAAACAACAACAACAGTTAGAACAGAATAGTAAGTGTATACTTTTGAAATATGATATTACATAAAAATAAAGAAAAACACAATTCTAAGAAAACTAATGTAACAATGACAAAACAAAAAACTTGAGCTTTATCAGCATTAGATGCCTGTCAGGTTTCGGTTTTGTCTTAGATCTGTTTAATTCAAAATAGATTTACAGACTGAGCTTACTTATTAAACTGATTTTTTTTTCCACTAAGACAACACTAAATTAATTACTATAACTCTTATATTAGTACAGACAGCAACCAAATAACGTAAATGATATCAATTTGATATCAGTGATGAATATCAACTGTCATTCAGTGAAATATCACAGAAAACTAGTCGTGACATAACGTCAACGAAAGATGAATGTTAACCATCCTACCATGTGTTACCACTTGGAACGATTTCTTCCAGACACTAAGTTGAAGGCAAGACTGTGCTATTAAATTAAATAATGTAAACAACCACGACAATTAAAGTTATGAGGAGATGATACACAGAACTGTGATCTCCTTTACTTCCTCCTCTCTCCGCTAGCTCACCGGTAAGCTCGAGGAGTTAAAACGTTAAATATCGAGATTAGATCCTATGTTAGGCACACCTTACTTAGACCATGGTGCTGCTATGTGCGTATAACAGCGAAATAAATCACTGTTTACTGAAATATATCGTACTGATTTAGTTACACCATAGTGTTATCACATGAAACGATTTTGACAAGATTCAAAGATCTGCTATAGTGAGTTTCTGAAACTAAGAAATGGAAAAACAGAAGGTTAACGATAGTGTTTCACAAATATCAACCATTCCTTTATTTACAGGAACTTTAGAATAAAACAAGCGTTAAAACATCCACACGTAGTGTTCGTTGGAATAAACCAAGTTTATGTTCTCATTAATTAGAATAAAACAGTTATCAGTTACTTAGAGAAATGGAAAGAAATTTTATATCCTCGTTAATTAAAACAGAACAGGTATCGGTTACTCAGAGAAATCGAAAGAATCATTTGAACATTAGGAAGATCTGTATTGAATTTTAATTTAAACTAGATTTGAATAACACTGTGTCGTCAAGTGCTTTACCAACATCTAACGCCGTCTACAAATACAAGCAAATACTAGACGAAGTTTTCAACCTGCGTATGTGGGCTAACTAGCCAGGTCAGAAGGTCCTAGAAGATAGGTATAGCCATCTATAATTTTGAACATCTGACGATAGGGAAGATAGCAAGTCAGACGTAAGAACTTTGTCCAACTCTTTGAACCGAATAACGAAAATGGCCTTCACTTCTATAACACGTCCAGTTTGATTATTCGTTGTTAAGTGCAAAGATACACAATGCCCTAGCAGGACTGGGCCATCCACGGAAATCGAGTCTCATATTTGAGAGTTATAAGCTTTTACACTTATTGTTGAGCTTAAAATTCAAAGTGCACTGAATGGCATCACTTCTCGAACTCTGGAGTCTTCGATCCACAGATGGACACGCTATCCACTATCGAACAAATAAATCCAGAGAAAGAACACATAAATGTTTGTTTTGAATTTCGCGCAAAGCTACTCAAGGGCTATCTGCGCTAAATATCCCTAATTTCGTAGTGTAAGACTAGAGGGAAGACAGCTAGTCATCACCACCCACCACAAACTCTTGGGCTACTCTTTTACCAACGAATAGTGGGATTGACTGTCACAATTATAACGCCCCCACGGCTTAAAGGGCGAGCATATTTGGTACGACGGGGATTCGAACCCGCGACCCTCAGATTACGAGTGGAACGCCTTAACCCACCTAACCATGCCGGGCATAAATGTTTGCAAAATGAACCGTAGGCGCGAAAGTCAAAAGACTTGAAAAACAAAGGGTAAAGGTCACAGATAACCTTTTTCTCCAAAACAAGTGTCGTAACCAAACGCACAGTTGTCAAACCAATCAGAGTATGAACTTGAGAGTTCTAATCATATTTACGTAGAAACACTGATACATCTAGTCCAATCCAGTGGACACTGTAACCAGCCTGACAAACTTGTGAAGTGGCAGTGACTGTCACACCTTTTTAAGACTGCAGGCGTAAAAGTTATTTTCATGTAGGCAGCTATAACATATTAAAACCAAAGTAAATGCTGTCACAAATCAAGTTTAACGCCCTAAACTTGAGCGGACGCTCTCAGCGGCAGGCCGAAAGTTCCGATTTACCCATTGGACGATGACAGCGTTCGCTAACATTTATGTCCCTTCGGCTGAAAACTAATCCAAATCTCGTTACTATGCACTTTTTTTTATAAATAAACCAGAAGTTCTGTGAAATATTGTCGTTTGTTTTGAAACAAATTTCAGATAAACAATTTGTCTTTGAGACACATTTTTTTAGTGTTTTTTTTGTAAAGTCTGACAATTTCTTTACAGCAGTTCAGGAACAAAGATGTCGAGTTTCACCTGTGAGTGAGCAATTAGATGAAGGAGAGAATGATGCTGATTGTTAGATATACAAGACTGTTTAGTGTAAGAGTTATTATTTAATGATCTAATATTTATTATTACTTAGTTTTCATAACAAGAGTGTTAAAAGTTAATTAGTTTAAAGGCAACAGTTATGACAAATTTTATTATGTAACTCGGTAAAAGTTGCATGTTGTGTTTGTAGTTCAATTATTGTGGTATGTCACGTTTCTCGAGCCTTTTGTATTTTTCTCATTGCCTTAAAAGTATTCTTACATCATGGCGTTTCGTGGTTTGTAAAAAGTTCTAGGCTTCGGTTTGAGCATGTATATATATATAGGTGACCAAGTGAACGCAAGCAAGAAAACGTTAAGTAAATAACGGTTAAGTTGATAAACGTGAAGTTAGATTGCGTGATCGTTAGTTTAGCCGTATCGGGCGATATTTTAAAGTGAGGGTTGCACAGAGATAAGGAGAATACTTTATATTGTCAAAGGGTGTTTTAAAGTAATTGAACGAACCTGTGTGGACTTTGACGAAAAGGTGACAATTGTTTAAAATTCTGGATCAAACTATGGTAACCTATGACGTAGCGTAAGTGAATCTATCGCAGATTGTGCAATAAGAAACAGTAGGGAAAACTAATTCGTGTTTTCAATCAGTCTTGTGTGAACTTTTGAGAAGAAGAGATTTATTTACAGTTTTAGATATAATTGTGATATCATATAGTTTAAAGTATTTTTGTACATACGTTTTACTTGTTTTGAATATATTATTTTAAAACAAGTATACTGTGTGCTGTCCATTTATTTTTCGAATTTATCGCCAAGAAGTCACAGACACTTACTGTAAAAACATCTCAGTCCATATTTAAAATCGTGATATCGAAGGTGATTCTAATTTGCATTTCGCGCAAAGCTACTCGAGAGCTATCTGCGCTAGCCGTCCCTAATTTAGCAGTGTAAGACTAGAGGGAAGACACCTAGTCATCACTACCCATCGCAATCTCTTGGGCTACTCTTTTACCAACGAATAGTGGGATTGATCGTCACTTTTTAATGCCTCCACGGCTGAAAGGGCGAGCATGTTTCGTGTGACGGGGATTCGAACTCGCGACCCTCAGATTACAAGTCGAGTGCTTTAACCACCTGACCATACAGAGCCCAAGATCAAGGAGAGAGGCATGTTTGAACACACACTTGTTTACAGGTGTCTGTCGAGTGCTGTAAAAAGTTGCAATTCATCGTATCACTTCTGGTCTGCTGACTTTGCAAAATGAAAAATATAAAACTTCATGTGGCTATTTAATAAGTTTTGAACCTCGAATGAATTGAATTGAATGAGCATCTATTATGTGTTGTGATGTTTTACTTTGAAAGGGAACAATAACTGATTAGTTGTTCTATGCGTTTGTTTGTTTTTTGGTTTTTGGAATTTCACACAAAGCTATTCGAGGGCTATCTGTGCTAGCCGTCCCTAATTTAGCAGTGTAAGACTAGAGGGAAGGCAGCTAGTCATCACCACCCACCGCCAACTCTTGGGTTACTCTTTTACCAACGAATAGTGGAATTGACCGTCACATTATAACGCCCCCACGGCTGGGAGAGCGAGCATGTGTGGAGCGACTCGGGCGCGAACCCGCGACCCTCAGATTACGAAGCGCACGCCTTAACGCGCTAGGCCATGCCAGGCCCAATTTATGAAGAAAAAGCACAGCTTCTAATAAATCTGATGTTTCACCCTACACACAGTGTTATGTACCACAGAAATAAATGGAGTGTTCTCATATGTAAAAGTTAATTCACGTGAATTTGAATGTAAGCAATTGAATAAATTGGTATTTTATTAAGAGAAAATTTACGATAACTAGTAGTAGAATAGCACTTTGAACCGCGGTTCTAATAAAACACTGACAAAGTTTGCTTTTACAAAAACATATATAATCGAATTCAAAATACGCAGACGGGACATTACTTTTGCTTATAGACGTCTCGCACTGTATCGTTCGTTTAGTGATTTATAAATACATTTATCATCAGAAATATGATTTATAAATGAAAATGCTTATGCATATCGTGTTATGTACATAACTAGCCACAGAGCCTGCTCATCAGTTGTTTGTTTGTTTGACAAAACCACGTTACGTTGTTTTCTGTGTCCATCGAGGGGAATCAAACCCTGCATTTTAATGTCCGTAAACTTACCGTTGTCCTACCGAGGGACCCGTTTATTACAAGCCATGTCTTTACCGTAGATAAAAGTGCGTGCGAAGAAAGGCTGGTTGGTGTTGGCGTATAGAATCAATACATAAACTAATACTAAGGCCTAAAACTAATTTGAGAAAGCCAAACATTAAACTAAACCATGCAACGAATTTTTGCGATATATTTTTTCTTTGCTTTCAATACGTCACCAGGTGGGTCAGCAATAAGTTGCTAGGTTTTCGATGCTAGGACGCCATAATAGGTGACAATGAGGATATGTATCAACGCGTCTCAACATGGGTAGATTAATACAATAATATATTAATCAATTGGATTCCAGGTTTTCATCGATATTGTATAATCTATTAGTAAATGTTTGGTTAATGCTTTCACGCATTTTGTTTTTGTAATTATTTCGAACTGTACATTGTAGAATCACGGTATATTTGATAACCAAAATTTAACAAAACGGTTATTTTAAAACTATGTTCGCTTATTTAACTCACGAAATTCTATGACACTGTAAAGGTTATGATTTCTAAAAAAATAAAGATATTGCAAGAACTGAACTCCAGCTAAACTAATTTATCAAGTGCTTGAGCACAGACGGAAGGGATGCAGTGTGTGGAATCGGACCCTATAAATTATACACGTGTATGACTCACATTTAAAAGATGTAACATTAGCTTCAGATATCATTAAAAGATATCATGTTGAGTGAAAACGAGACTTAATTTCTTTATCCTCAAAAATTGCACTTATACCCCTCTACAGATTTCTTCCTACACTCCTAAAGTGTGTTACATCAGTCGACTATCTACATATATAATGAATAAAGCGAAACAGTCACAATGTAAATTATTAGAAACTCCCGATATTACTTACAATGTCACGCTGTGAATCTCAAAATTCGAAGTTATATTTCTTTACTGTGATAATATCCTCACTCCAAATTTTACTATTTAAACGTTGAAAGCAGGCGAACTATTTCAAACAAACTGTTATAAAAATTAAGCTGACTAGGATGTTTCTTTTACCCACGTTTCTCTTAATTTGCACATTGCGGTTCGTAATCCGTTGGGACAGCAGTAAGTGTATGGATTTACAATGCTAAAATCAGGAGTTCGATTCTCCTCAGTAGACACAATAGATAGCCCGATGCGGCTTTGCTTTAAGAAAACACACAAGCACCTATTACGGTTCGTTATTAAAGGTATGTAAAAGAAAAAAAAATTAACAATTCACTCGAATTTTTATAAAAGAGAAAAATAGCCTAACTGGTTTCAAATAGTTCGTTGGCTTTCGCCGTCTAAACAGCAAATTTTAAGAGTGAACATGTTATGACGGTAGGAGGACACGAACTACATCCATAAATAGTGTTTCGTACAGACTTTGTTTGTCATCGTCTAGCCCAACTGATGAGCGTTGGTATTGAATAAACAGTTTCATGGACAATGACTTGAAGGAGACAAAAGATATATGTGAAATGTTGTACTTATACACCTCTTATTTTAAGCTGTGTGGACAAATTAACAGGAATGTGTGAAAAAAATCAATGGTTGACTTGATTTTGATAACAATACGATCACTGTTTGTTGACTTGAGTACATCGAACATAAAGATACATCCGCCCAGGAAGAGAGCAGGAAATCATCTGAACCATTAACAAACGACGAACATACTGGTTTAGTGAATTATTGTGTCCGCCCATTCTCGATTTGAAGGACGTTTTTTTTTTGTTGTTGTTGTTGTTTTAAATTATTCTTGCTTAGCCTCAACCCTAACCGATTTATCTTCCACACTTGACAACAGGTTCTGGTTAAACTGCAGCCGTGTGTGGTTTTCATCCCCATTAGCTTAACGGAAAGTCTGAGAGATTACAATACTAAACATCTCGTTTCCATACTTGCAGTGCTCACAGCACGAATAGCACATTGTGATAGTTCCGCTTAACAACAAACAAACGGTTTTTGAGAATTTTGTGTACACTATTTTGTATCATCCTGATATCAGTCACACTCATATGCCTTGATGATATACCTTGTATAGTAGCTAAAATTAATAATCACAACTATTGGATTATTAATCTATTGGATAATTCACTTTCTTGCAGCCCCCCTCCAGTGGCACAGCGGTATGTCTGCAAGCTTACAACACTGAAAACCGAGTTTCTATACTTGTGGTGCACAGAGCACAGATGGCCCATTTTAAAGCTTCATACTTAACATCAAACTGAGATAACATCCCGATGTTATAATAACTAAACCAATGCATACAGACAACACGGAATACTGTTTTGTTTATTGTGGTTTTTATGTTGGTTTTTCTTCTCATACAACAACTATTCATTTCAAACTATAAAGGGAAGTAAATTTTCTTAAAATAACTTAAAAACTGTTTTTACCAGTAAGCTAAATAATGGAATATCTATGATATATCTATTGCGGTAATCGAACCTTGAATTTTAAAGTTTCAAGGTGTCCAACTCAGCACCGAATCACCTAGAAGCAAAATTCATAATAAATTGATTTTTTTTTCTGAACGCTTAAAGGTATGGTGGTGAGACTGAATCTGAACACTAGCAAGGATATAAAAATGACACAAATGTTTATTTATGATAAGTCAAAATGTATGACATTTCACAAATGAAGGACGCACGCTTTACCCCGAAATAAAAGAACGACTTTAATGCAGAATATATATATATATACACACACTACATAACCAAAAGTATGCGGACACCCGATCATCACACCCATATGTGCTTGTTGAACATCTCATTCCAAAATCATGGGCATTAATATGGAGATGGTACCCCTTCTGCTGCTATAACAGCCTCCAGTATTTTGGAAAAATTTTTCACTAGATTTTGAAACATGGCTGGGGGGATTCACTTCTGTTCAGCCACAAGAGCATTAGTGAAGTCGGGTACTGCTGTCGGGCGGGAAGGCTCGCAGTCGGCCTTCCAATTCATCCCGAAGATGTTCGATGGGATTGAGATCAGGGGTCTGTGCAGGACAGTCATGTTCTTCCACACCAACCTCGGCAAACCATGTCTTTATGGGCCTCGCTTTGTGCACGGGGTAATGCCATGCTGAAACTAAAAAAGGGCCTTTCTCAAACTGTTGCCACAAATTTCGAAGCACACAAGTCTCTAGAATGCCATTCTATGCTGTAGCGTTAATATTTCCCTTCATACCATGAAAAACAGCTCCAGACCATTATTCCTCCTCCACAAAACTTTACAGTTGGCACTATGCATTCAGGCAGGTAGTGTTCTCCTGCCATCCGTCAAACCCAGATTCATCCGTCAGACTGCTGGATAGTGAAGTGTGATTCATCACTCCAGAGAACGCGTTTCCACTGCTTCATAGTCCAATGGCGGTATGTTTTGCACCACTCCAGCGGACGCTTGACATTGCACATGGTGATCTTAGGATTGTGTGCGGCTGCTCGGCCATGGAACCCCATTTTATGAAGTTTCCGACGAACAGTTACTGTGCTGACGTTGCTTCCAGAGGCAGTTTGGAAGTCGGTAATGAATGTTGCAACTGTAAAAAGACGATTTTTACGCGCTTCAGCACTCGGCGGTCCCGTTCGGTGAGCTTGTGTGGCCTATCGCTTCGTGGCTGAGCTGTTGTTGCTCTTAGACGTTTGAACTTCACAATAACAGCACTTATAGTTGACCGATGCAGCTCTAGGAAAACAGAAATCTGACGAATTGACTTGTTGGAAAGATGGAATCCTGTGACAGTGCCACGTTGAAAGTCACTGAGCTCTTCAGTATGACCCATTCTACTACCAACGTTGATTTTATGCACCTGTTAGCAATGGATGTGGCTGAAATAGTCGAACCCACTACTTTTAGCCATATTGTGTATATGAGACTGACGAATGGAGGTTAAGACTGATAGACGGTGTATCCCCACCGCTATGTTCCGCAGTCACCTTCAAAACCTAGGATACATTTTACAAACCCACATTGCAGCTTGTACCCTGGAAAATTTTCAGTTGATGCAGCATATTTTGTTTAATTTGTTTTGTTTGTTTCTTTATGAACTTCGCGCAAAGCTACACGAGGACTATCTACTCTAGCCGTCCCCGAATTTAGGAGTGTAAGACTAAAGTGAAGACAGTTAGTTATCACCACCCACCGCCAATCTGTTGGGTTACTCTTTTGCCAACGAATAGTGGGATTGACGGTTACATTATAGCACTCCCACGGATGAAAGGACGAGCATGTTTGGTGTGACGGCGATTCGAGCCCGTTACCATCAGATTATGAGTCAAGCACCTTAACCACCTGGCTATGCCGGGCCTGTTTGTTTTTGAGTTAAAATAACAAATTATACATATATATCCAAAAAAATTATTAATCCAGTTTAAAATTCTTCAAAGCCAAATCTACATATTTGAAGTGACGATGCAGTCCCGTAGAATGCTTCTATAATCAGAATAATTTTAAGGGTGTGTCTTTAAAACTCGAGTTCAAAATACATCATACAGTCAACATTTGTCTGATTTTAACTTCATACACAATAACCGCTATTGTGAACGTGTACATGCTGTGCTGTCACCTAGTGGTTATTTGTTTTTGCTTAAATGCACAGCTGCACGATGGGATACTTAGGCTGAGATCGAATTCTACTTAATGGGGATACCGTCGCGAATGTGAAATGGCCAAGCTTCGGGTCAGTCGAAATAACCCCGTAGCAACGAATACGTTTTTGAAACAAACAAAACTATATTTAGAAAAATAGATAGAAGAAACAAATATGCTTTATATGTGTTTCCCTTAACTAACAATAATCATATATACGAATCATATTTACATAAACATTAACGTGTACTAAAAATAAGTGCATTCATACGAAACTTAACAAAATTACATTTTTTAAAATCCATTTTCTGTATAATTACGTATACAAAATATTCAATGCGTATATTTATTCTTATAATATTTCGTTAATAATTTTACGAACCCATGCTGTATTTATACTTTAACTTTTTTTTTGTTCTAATTGAAGAAGAAAATAGAAATTATAATTTTAATGTTTCAATTTGTAAAGACGTTACGTGTGTCAAATGACAACCAGAGTAACGAAAAATAACACATTCCAATAATACTTCCAAGGATTGACCGTTAATATTGTTCTATACATACCACACTTGCTTCGGCTTTTACCTGAAACAGTAAAACGGAGCATGCGTAACTATCAAAGCATAGTTATCACTTTTTCTTCATTCTGAGACACTAATTATTAAAATATTTCAACATCCATAAACTTATTTATTGCCTTTCAATACTGGAGGAATTTACACGTTTTGATAAAAGTTAGCTGAAAACGACCTTATGTATATTAACCCTAATGAAGACGGAAAGGCGAAATGTTGGTTGAAATAAAAATATATTCTTTCACATTTATCTGGAGTGTAAAAGTAATTTTTCTTAATTATTACCCACGAAATTAGAAGAGGGACAGCTTTAATATTTTATATAGAGTAATAATTCATGTTTTAAATTCACCCTACTGACAAACATTCTCCAGTTCACACAGTGTAGGCGCTTTAAACAACTACAGAAAATTCAAGCTAGTTTTTCACAAATTAATAAATGCTTAGTTATTGTAGAATAAACTGCCCCGACTATGTTGCAGAGAAGAGGAAGGAACGTATAATTATAAATAATCAACCTATATGATAACCCTGAAATAAAAGTATGTAATCACAATGGTCTCTTTGTTTATAAAGATGTGATGATACTTGAGCCTGCCTTGGTGACGAGCGATTTTTAAACACAATGGTCAAAATACAGCCTGTTTCCTTCTTAATGTCATTTTTTAAAGAGGTGTGAAACAAGAAAAATTTAATGGAGTACGGTATAAAATTTTAAAATTGAAACTTTCAAATTATTTGTAAAAGCCCCATAACCTGGTTTTAAGCAAAACACAAAATATTAATAACAACCTACGAAAGTAGAGTTTTGAAGTGAGTTTGCTTATGAATTTTGCGCAAAGCTATACAAGGGCTATCTGCGCTAACCGGCCCTAATTTAGCAGTGTAACACTAGAGGGAAGGCAGCTAGTCATTGGGCTACAATTTTATCAACGACTAGTAGGGATTGCCAATACCATTATAACGTCCCCACGGCTGAAAAAGCGAGTATGCTTAGTGTGATGGGGATTCGAACCACGCGCACCCTCAGATTGCAAGTCGACCGTCCTAACCACCTAGACATCCCGGGCCATTTTAAGAAACCTAAATCATGTAGCACAACGGGCTAACGTGTTAATATTAACATATGCTTTGATACGATTAAAGTTTTTATTTATTTGGGTACAGTGAACTGGTTAGTAGTTAGCAAACCGAACTATGGATCTAAGGGCTCATGGTTTGCGTTTCGCTACCGCAGAAAATCACACTCCGAACCTTGGATGCTAGGCCCGGCATGGCCAGGTGGTTAAAGCACTCGACTTGTACGTAATCCGAGAGTCGCGAGTTCGAATCCCTGTCACACCAAACCTACTCGCCCTTTCAGCCGTGGGGGCGTTATAATGTCACAGTGAATCCCACTTTTCTTTGATAAAACAGTAATCCAAGAGGTGGCGGTGGGTGGTAATGACTAGCTTCCTTCCCTCTAGTCTTACACTACTAAATTAGAGACGGCTAGCGCAGATAACCCTCGAGTAGGTTTGCGCGAAATTCAAAACAAACCAAAAGCAAACCTTGGATACATTATAGGGGTGATGGGCAAATCCTGCTACCTTATTTAGTAACCCAAGCAACTATTTAGTCTATCAGTTCAACATCACTGTGTACCATCAGGTGGACGTCTTCCCTTTAGCCTAACAAACCTTATATTATTCACCACTTTCGCATCTCTTCATGAGTTCACAACACGTTAAAAAAATAATAATCACGTGCTTTATTTCTAGGGGACATTTCAGTATCAAAGTTAAGCTTTATTTATGTTCTTCCACAAAAGAATTGGCACGTGAATAGTATTATTTGATGACGTTTAACTCCGAAATATACAACATTAAGTGAGCTTGATTTTACCTGTTCTTTGCAGACAGTATTACAAACAAAATCACCATTGTTAATAAACTTATACGTGTTGTATGTGTACGGGGCGACAGAAATTGTTATCAAAACTCTAACCGGAATCAGAATAACGGAAGCAGCAACATCGTCGAGAAACCTGAAATTAAACAAACTGTTAAAAAATCCATTCGTTAACAACACAAATTCAAAGATATTCAATTCAATTTGGATCAGTTAGGAAAAACATAATTCTAAAACTAACTAAATTAGACTAGATGTAATTACGACAAGTGTAGTTTAGGATCATACATAATTTTGACTCATGTTCTTTAACAAAAATCAAATATTGTATTAACTCTGTTTGTGACAACAAGACATGTCATTTCCTGAGGATGCCTCCGGTACCAGTTGAGCACACTTGAAACGCTCTCTCATTATAATTTTTTTTTTTTTTTCAATACCGGAATATGGCAATGCTCACGTATACGTTTCTGGAAATGTAATTAATAAGACATATTCTAGATACCGAATTAAACTCGTATATATATATATGAAGTAAAATATAAGTGATTGATTATTTAAGGCACAATTCAATGAGTAGAGGGCAAAGTTCGAAGTGATAACAAATAAAAAAGGATAATTCAAAAACCAATTTACTCAGTCTAAATAGATTTTTTCTCATTAATATATGTATATTTTAAATTATCTAATAGATTAACAGTTTAAGCATTTATCACTGGAATAGTGGATTTCCTTCTCATCTATGTAAAAAAAAAAAAAAAGGTTTACTTATTTTTGGTGAGATATGTTCACTTACATTTGCAAGTTCAGTTCAAATTTATACATTTTCCCAAACAATCTAATTCGGTTATCTGAGCGTAAATTGAAAATCATCCATCCCTTATAATAAATGTTTTAGAACTACTGCTTGTATTTGTGTTATCCAAATATATATATATATATATATATATATATATATAGAGAGAGAAGGAAGTTTTCCTGCGTTTTCTTTTAATATTACTATCTTCATAACTCTTGGATAAAATTGCACTGATTAATTCCACTTTAAACCACGTGCTGGATACAATATTTTGTAACGCAATTCGTTAAGGAATTATGAACTAGACATAAAATATTGTAAAACACTTTGTTAAGGAATTACGTGTAAGACATCACGTAACACAGGTTTTTATAAAATTATGTGCTGGATACAACTAAAATAGTTTGCTAAAAATTACGTACTAGATATAACATCATTTAATATATTTTTTAAGGATTTACGTGCTGGATATAACATCAGGTAAAACAGTTTTTTATGTAATTTTGTGGTGGATATATCATCATGTGCGACAATTGTTAAAAGCTCATTAAGGTTCATCGCCGCTAGGTATGCTCAAGAAAAATTCCCTTCGTATATAAATGTTGATTTTTAGGTAGTAATTTATAAAATAAGTATTCTCATAAATATTCAAAAAACTGAAAAATGCAAAATTATGAAGTAATCCAAGTACATGAACACACACACAGAGATTTCGTATAAATACAATAAAAACAAGAAACAATTATTACATCTTTCAAGGCCGTAGGAAGCGGTAATAGTAGTCAGGCGCGGCATATATAGTTACAATTTCTATATTAAAACTGACATATTTTAATTCAATTCATTACGTTGTGCGTATGCAGTATTTATAGTTAAAATTACTCAAAATTCAATCTAATAGCATTAACTTTTCAAAACTGTTATGCCCCAGATATAACATTCTTCAAACACCTGAATTAATTTAGGCTACTATGTGGTGAAGTAAAACGGACTCAAAACCCCGTAGATATTGTATGTACACCACACCATTAAAATAGACCTAATGATATTTCTTTGATTTGCTGTGCTGATGAGCCTTGAATAGACGAAACTGCAGTCCACAGCAAGAGGGTACGGCCAATCAAAGAACGCATTAGGCCTTTACGTCACAGATTCTCTTTTCCGTTTCACCTCTAACGCATATATACAATCATTAAAAAGTTGTTTCGTTGTAAAACATCAAATAATGAATTTGACGAGATGTCATAATATTATCCACTCACTTAAAATAACTTAGGTTACTGTATGGTTAAATAAAACTCACCCGAAACGCCATAGAAATAATTACATCTGATTCAAATGATAAACATTTACGACATGTAATCTGAATGGCTCCAAACCTAAATGCTCCAAGTTTCTTTCTTTACGCAATCAGATTTCTTTACCCGACATTCGTATAACTACCATTAAAATGTAGTTGAAACCATATGGATGTTTATCATCAGCTGACAACCTTAGTGATAATGGCTTTTTGTTGTTGTTGAACACAATCGAAGTATTTGTTGGATATAAAGAACTAAAATATTATAAATAAAAAATCTTTAAAACTTTATATAATATTGTTGAAAGAGGTACTGAAGTAGTGGATAGAGATTAGCTACACACATGTACAAGAGAACTGTGAGAAAAAAATCCCTCATTTAGAGCACCATGTTGTTCCCTCATCTTGCCATGATATCCCTCTAAATAGCTTGTAGAATTCAGAAAATAATAGGAAGATTCGTCGGATTATATTTCACAGAGCAATGACTGCATTTGCTATGTTTATGCTTGTTTCTTTACAAGAATGAGACAGGACACAAGTTTATAGACAAGTTGAACAGTTAATCAAGTATTTGTGTGTTCCAGACACAGGTTTAACAGTTGACCAAGTGCCTGTGTGTTGCAGAAACAAGTTTATAGGCAAGTTGAACAGTTCACCAACTACTTGTGTGTTCCGGACTCACGTTTATTGAACAGTTTATCAAGTATTTATGTGTTCCGGGCACAAGTTTATATACAAGTTGAACAGTTGACCAAGTGCATGTGTTTTACAGACACAAGTTTACAAACAAGTTGAACAGTTCATCAAGTGTTTGTGTGTTCCGCACACAAGTTGAACAGTTCATCAAGTGCTTGTTTGTTCCGGACACAAGTTTAAGGACAAGCTGAATAGTTTATCAAGTGCTTGTGCGTTCCAAACACAAGTTTATAGACAAGAACAAGATGGTTCCGTGTTCGAGAGAAGGATAGATTTATTTGTCCCATTCCAACAACCTGCTAATGCAGAACTTAAAGATATTAAAATCAGGCGTGAAAAAGAAAAGTAGTAAACAATATATCTAAACTTTAAGTTAGAGTGAACAAATTAAATCACTAAAAGCTATAATCTCGTGTTAAAAGCTCAGTCTGCTATATCAGTTTCGTAATTTATATCAACATGTGAATCTCTATCAAATAATATATCAAATAAAAAGAGCATATCATATTATACAGGATTTCCTTTATCTCGCCCCCCGCTAGTACAGCGGTATGTCTACGGATTTACAACGCTAAAATCAGGAGTTCGATTCCCCTCGGTGGGCTCAGCAGATAGCCCGATGTGGCTCTACTATAAAAAAAACACACACACAAACACACATTTCCTTTATCCACGCACATGCGCCATCCATGTGACCGGGATTATTCCTTTTGTCAACAAGGGGAATCAGATCTTTGAATTATCACATGGTTCGCTAATAGAGAAGATGAATGTTTTTATCTATAGTGTATCTCATGCGAAAAGACTTCTCTAATAAGGAGCACGTGTGATTACCCTCTGTGATGTATCCGGTTCCGTGCATAACAAAGGTTTGAGAAACGTAATGGTCGGTCCCCTTGAACGTCTTTTATATCAAGAGCAAAACCTAAGATACACAGAAAATTTGAAAATCTTTAGAAAGTGAAGAGATAGCAAACGTATAGTGTCATGATATATTTAATAAGGCAATTAAACAAAAGCTGCAACTTATGAAAAAATATTACTCATCAACAGTTACAGTCTTAAATTTAAATAATTGAAAGTATATTTTATCCGTAATTACGAGGAATCCACTTAAAATAAAAATGTATTCTCAAGATGGCTGGTACGGGTATTAGTACCTTAATTAAAATAGAGTACAGAACAACGTTTCGCCCTTCTTAGGTCATCTTCAGGTTAACAAAGGTTTGTGTCAGGCATGGTATACTAAGATTTGCATGTAGTAATCCTAACTTCGTCAGATGTTCTTGGGTTAATGATCGAAAACACTGCTAGAAGCGAAGGTATCCAAATAATGAACAAGACCGGAATGGTGATATAAACCTCTTGTAGGTTGCTTATTACTCATAATTAACAGTATGTGTTATTAACTTAAATTATTATTATTGTCGAATTTTAGCAGTTGTTCTGGTAGAAGTTATTACATACGCTACATACCAATTGCTATAAGAGCAAGAAAACAAATCCTCAATAGCCGCGGCACTTGAAATTCTTTTATGCAGGATGAGAGTAAATTAATCTACGAAATATTTTTCCCCTTTTATTAGCTCTATTTTGTGCGCTAACAATACAATGCGCGGGTCACGCTTATACCCATTTCGATTTTTATTATATAAATAAGAGTATGTTGCTGTTTTCGGTTATAATCGTTTCCGTCTTAGTTGACTAAATACATTAAAACCCACGCGAAATTATCAGATTTTGGTTTATGATAATCGAAATGCATTCATCCCTACGTTTATCCTTAAGACTTAATCAGTCTATCTCTTAAAACAAATAGTCACGTCATTACACCTACGTGTTCTGTAACCCATAACATTTGGCGTCGTGTACTATTAGTATGATTCATCGTTCACAGCAGTTGTAACAAGTTAAGCCTATACGTAGAGTCTGATTTTTGTCTCTGTACAGATGCAGTTAATTATAATATACAGAATTTTTCTTTTTAATATTGCTATTAAACGTAACACTAATTCTCACCTTTCTGAATTTAAGATAAAGAATTAATATACAGCAACATACAAGTAATTAATCATGATTAAGTCTCATTTATTCTAATTTTGTTTGCTGACATTCTACTAATTTATTTGTGCTAATATATAGGGATGATACAAGTGCCATCTCTATTATCCTGCTTGCAATATTTTTGAAGGATTTATATTACCCATTCCTACGTTTGCTTCCTTTTTTAAAAAGTTTTCTTTATTTGTTTACTTATTGCATTTTTAATGCAGTGTTTCAATCAACATAGGAAGGTTGTATTCATAGTCAAGTTCTATACACAATGAGGTTCCAACTGTGATGTTTATTGTTTGCTATTGGCTGATAATTCCTCTTTCACCCTGTACTTAAGCCTAAATTTCAGTAATTAAGCATCTTCAAGGGATAAGGGCAACATCGTTTATACCAGATATTATGGTTTATTATTTTTTGTAATTACTACTAGTTGATAATACTTATAAAAGTGAATATTCCGTTTGAATCTATGTCAACTCAATGAAAATAAGTGACACCATCGCTTTAGTTTTTGAGTTATCATGTAATAAATAGGAAGCAGAAGAAAGGAAAACAATAAATTCAAACGTTTTTGTTATGATATTTACAGACATTACCAGAACTTGTAACTCAGTCATTACATAAATATTGTTATGAAAGAAAACACTTTATAATTTTGTAAAGTTCTTATGATCTATTAAGGAGATATTTAAACTACCATTTCGATGAACAATCTAAGCCATCACTATACAATAAGTGCTGTCACCTGCCTGATAATTTTGAGGCAGAGTGTCTGTTTGTTTTATAAATTTTGTGAAAATAAAATAGTTAACTTGTTCACGAATGTATCTAAATCCTACAGGTAACAAACGAGTCAGCGAATGTTTCTGGACCATTCATATAAGCAGTCACGTAAAAATATTCATTAGGAAAAATACACACTAAATATTTACACACATATGTAAAAAAAAAAGAATGCCACTTACCAGACACAAACAATAAGCAACGCTAAATATAGAGCATAAACTTTGTGTGATGTCCTGATATAAAAAATAAAATAAAAAGCTAAGGGCCATTATTTCCTATATATACACTATCATTAAGGTGTCAATAACTGTGAGCATTCCCGGAATTCATGGTCATTATATTATTACACAAAATGGTTTTATAAAATATAAAACATATCTCCATACGATCGTGCCCTATTCCATAACCGTTACAAAATTAGTCAAGTGATTTTCTTTAATAGATGCTATTGCGATACACAGAAAATACATTCAAACAATGACTTTATCCCGTCTCTTTCTATTTGTCGATCTTCCTATCAAAAGGAATATAGCAGGATTTTCCATGTTTTAGTTACTGGATCAATATGGAAAGCAGTGAATTAGAAGTCGGAAAAAATCCGTTGTTATCTGTTGGCTGTCGTTATTATGTAACAAAAGGCTTGTCATTACTGCCATTTTTTATTTTTTGTAATCGATAAATCAAGGATTTGCAAAATACGTGACACATCATAAATGTTTAACATATTAGAGACAACAGTCCTTAAAAATTTAAAGAGGCATCGTTTTATTAGTCTGAAAAGATAGAGATGTTTGAAAATTAGACGTTAATCACAGGTTTAGTTAAACAGAACAAGTTTGGCTCATTATTTTCATCAAGAAAAAAAATACACGTGACAGTCATTTACAGTACTTAATTTTAAACATTAAAAATATTTTTTTTATATTTATAAAATGTACATAGTTGTAACTAAGACACGAAAAAACGTTAACAAAAAATCAATTTAAAAACAACTTCAAAAACGAGATCTTCCACTTCTTAATAACAGTTTCATTTAGCCAAAAAAATTTCGACCCACCCCATTAAATCCTTCCATACTCTCTATGACAACGGCGCTGGAAGTACTACAAAAGTGTGGAGTTGGGACAATCACTGCAAAATTGTGAGAAACTTCTGAGCGAGTTAGGTACGATAACTGTTACTCCAGCAAACATCTGGAGTAGTTTTGAAACGCCCATCACACGATCGCTTAATGTCCGAGTCAAGAAAAAAAAAAGCGACATCAGTTTATGAAAAATTATTTTAATGTCCCTCGAAAATATCCTCTAAAATAAAATTATCGCTGAAGAGTTGAGATTTAAAATTTATTTACATGAATTTATCAACATCTATTTTGGGTGATATAATTTAAAAAAAGCAACTTTAACCCCAACTGTCGATTTTTAGCTTCCTGTTGGAATCTTTATTCAGATTGTGGAAATGAATAAAATTCCCGCCCTTGCAGAAACAACTTGTCAATAAATGACACAAAAACAAAAGATGAGTTGGGTTAATAATTTTCAAACACACATCTTCAAAAGTTTCGTTTAAAAAATCATCCTTCTTGTTGTTAAAAGGCTTGACATGGTCAGGTGATTAGGGTGTTTGACTCGTAATCTAAGGGTCACGGGTTCGAAACCCCATCACATCAAACATGCTCACCCTTTCAGCCGTAGTGGTGTTATAATGTTACGGTCAATCCCATTAATCGTTGATAAAAGAGTAGCCCTAAAGTTGACGGTGGGTGGTGATGGCTTGCTGCCTTTCCTCTAGTCTTACACTGCTAAATTTTTGCCATTTTAATACCAAAATTATTTTATAAATAATAAATCGGTTTTGGTGATCTTATTGTTATCTTTTATTAAATTATTGCGCTAGCGACCTTTGTGGTATGTGAAAGGCAATCGAGTGATCCCACTGATGCTCTCTGACACTTACTTGAAAGCAAAAAGTCGAGATTTGATTTTCACAGTTCAACATAAGTATATTGAGGCTATCGTAACAAGATTTTAATAAGTTTCCAGAAACTTTAATTCTGTCTGACTACAGAATGTTTCTTATATTCACCAATAAAATGTCTTCGTTATCGATGAAATAAAGCCTCTTTAAAATTCCAATAAAACCTAAATAACAACATTTATTTTATTATGCATGTTATTGTTGAACATCTATAATGTATTTACAGTTATAGTCCTATTTACATCTTTAGTTCGAAATAATAATATAAGTTATATGTGTTACTACGGCAACCGTAAGAGAAAATGCTCAATAAGCAAACTCAAGTCAACGAATCGAACACCGCTACCAGTGTTTGATTTCTGTAGGATTTAAATACTGGTAAAACTGCGTTACAGAATTATCTTTTTTTCACTCCAATCTATAAAACAAGATTATCAGCAAACTTATCTCTCTGAAAAGAAATCGAAGGCCACCTGGAGGAGGCACCTAATATAACTAGTCGCACCACAATACAGTAAAATGTTCTGTCAGTTAGTCGGTAGACACTAAAATGACGTCATATAAGGGACGCTTAACGATGTAATTTGTGCTGTCGTGACGTTAGTAAAACGTGCGCATGCCATGAATCCCAAGAAGAGGCTACAACATAGCAAGACATATTGTTAGGTATTACGATTTCAAATAGCCAAAATTTTAATTTTAATTTCGAGGTTAACTGAATGTCATATGTATCATATTTATTATATTTGCCGACAAAATTGATACACATACTATTATTCCTCAACACAAATACACTTTAGTATACAAACAAAAATACAAGTTATAATAATGGTTATTGCAAATAATAATTTATATACAAAAGTTTTACAAACTTAAAAACAATCCTGAGCATTCTGTCTGGTCTGAAATTGAAGTTGTTATCGACGGTTCACGATGAGCGAATTAATTCTGTGTTGATGCACAGGCACAGTTAATTTGACTGGGAGGTATATAGCTTCTTCATACGCGAGTTTGTTTGTTTTTTCCCTGACAAAAATATCTAATGTCCCCATCGAAATACTAACTTCCGAATTTAATTCACTGAAATTAAACGGTTTGTAATGTTAGAAATCTATAAACGTTTCTGGACAAATATCTGTAGTTTCCCGATTGATAAACGCTTATCACAGTTATAGATTTCGAGGTTTATAGTATACAACCTGTAACTTACCAACAATATTAAACAATTTCGTAGCGTTGCGTTGGTTATCTTTTATAAGCTTGAGAGGAGAGTTTCTAGAAATTTCAGATAAGGCAACAATAAATTTGATACGCTAGTACTTTAGTAAAACATTATGTTGTTGATTCCCACAACGAAGGATCTTCTACAAATTTAGTGAATAGCAGAGAATTTTGTAATACACATTTAACAATACAAGTTAATGCATTTCTAAATATATATTTAACTAAACTGAACATCGATATTAAAATAAATATATATATTAGCAAATCTGTTACAATATGAACTTCAAAAGAAATAAATAAAAATACATGTTACTCTTCACTTTGGTTTTATTTTCTCTTGAAACAGAACATTTTCAGAGAACCTCTTCAAATATATCTAATACAATTACTTTTTTTACACTTTAAACATTAAACGTCTAACATACTAAATTTAACTGAAGATACATAAATCGTAGTTTTCTAGAAGTCCTTCTGTAGCAGTAACCACTGAGGTTGCATAAACATGGATACAAACTCAAAAAATGATGAAAACAATGTAACAATTAATGCCTTGTAACAAACACGTTCACAAGGTAATTTTTCAAAGTTGTTTGCATACAGAACAAAGTTAGGCCTAACTGTAACCGAATTCTCTCTGTCGTATGTGATCCTAGGCCCGGCATGGCCAGGTAGTTAAGGTATTCGACTCGTAATCCGAGGATCGCGGGTTCGAATCCCCGTCACACTACACATGCTCACCCTTTCAGCCGTGGAGGCATTATAATGTGACGTTCAATCCTACTATTCGTTGGTAAAAGAGTAGCCCAAGAGTTAGCGGTGGGTGGTGATGATTAGCTGCCTTCCCTCTAGTCTTATACTGCTAAATTAGGGACGGCTAGCGCAAATAGTCCTCGAGTAGCTTTGCGCAAAATTTCAAACAAACCAAACCCACGTGATCCACAGTTTGAGGAAGTCTGTCAAATTATAAGTCTCGGAAGTTTACAAAGCGCATTATAAGAGATATCGATTAACAAACTTATTTTATTCAGTCGAACAAAAATACAGATGCCATTAATTTTGATGAGCAATGTTGACTAGTTATTCCTTGCTCTTTGTGATCAGTTAAACGTTGAATAATTACAGCTAATGAACGTAACGAAAAGCTTTGCCAAACAATTTCATTTACTGACAGAAGTGCAGAATTAATTAAATTAGAACCTGTAGTCAGAGATACTTCTGTACAACAGTCATTACCTACACTTGCAGAATTAAATACCGATTATTAGCCATTCTTGAAACTGAATAACTAGCAGTAGACGTTTCAATTATAATAAATATTAATATTTTAATAAAATATTAAATAACGTAATAAAAAAGAAGTCACACGACAGTTAGTCCTCTTAAAGCAAACCTAAGTCATATTTCTACATTTATTATGTCAGTGATGATGTTCTCCTGAGTTCACTAAAATTCATAGAACAAATAACTAGTTCATTCACTTGTACAGTAAAAACAAAATAAAACATAAGCATTAAAATAGATTTTACTTAGAGAACGGATAAGCAATTAAAATACAATTCATTAAACGTAAAACACATTTAAAGAATTTCACTATTGAAAACAATAAAATTGTTGTGAGTAAGAAATAAATATCAAGGCCGGATTTAAATAGTCTGGATATAAATTAGTAATAACCTTTGTAGTTTAACCCACTAAACTGTGTCAAAACGCATGGTAGGCCTTTAAGAACCTGGTTTTAATGAACTGTTTTAATAATTTGTGTTTTAAACTTAATTTCGTTAGGCGTGGTAGTATAAATGTTAGGGAAAGTAACCAACTACGTTTGTTTGTTTGTTTTTTGGATTTCGCGCAAAGCTACACGAGAGCTATCTGCGCTAGCCGTCCCTAATTTAACAGTGTAAGACTAGAGGGAAGACACCCAGTCATCACCGCCCACTGCCAACTCTTTTACCAACGAGTAGTGGGATTGACCATCACATTATTAACGCTCCCTTTAACGCGGAAACTTTATTACGTGACGGTCAATCCCACTGTTCGATTACGGAAGTTTAAGAATGGCAGATGGATGGTGCTGACCAAATGCCTTCACTCTAGTCTGGAAACGGTTAGCGCAGATAGCTCTGGAATATTTTTACGCAAAATTTACACAAAGAAACGCCACCATCGCAGTCATTAGCTTTGTTTTCATTTGTACAACATATATACTACAACTGTTTGCAAGTAGTAAATAACTAGAGATTAATTTGAAAATATTGAAACTGTTGAGTAATAAGAAGGAGTACAAACTTGTTTATACTGATATAAAAATCATCAAACAGAAACACGTTACAGCGTTATCAGACTTTGGAATACATTGTGTTAAGTCATATACTGTAATACCTAAATTACTATGGTTTGTTTGTTTGTTGTTAAACTACATAAAGGGTTGTCAGCGATCTATCTACATGGTTTCAAAACCCTAAGTTTAGCACAATAAGACCTCAAAGTTACCGATGGGCCATCGCGAGACAAATTCCTTCAAATTACCATACTACATAGAAAATACAAATAAAAGTTTGTTGCTGGGACTTAAAAACAAACTTCGTCTAAAGATTGGTCACTTTTAACAGGTTATGGCCTGAAATACATTATGAAGGATTTAAACAAATATTGTAATTGGGTGAACTTGTACTAAACCTCTCATTTCATCAGTAATTCCACTGAATGTAAAGAGAAAGTATATATGTTTGTGTGCATGTTTTCTTATAGCAAAGGCACATTGAGCTATCTGCTGTGTCCACTGATGGGAATCAAACCCCTAATTTTAGGGTTGTAAGTCCATAGGCTTACCGCTGTCCCACCGGGGGAGGAATGTAAAGAGAAAACACAAAGCTTCGAGTTCCTCTGGACAGAAGTTATGCAGCTTCATGATTAGCAAAAGGTTATCTTAGTTCATGAAAGTTGCTTCCCTTATATAGGGGAGTGTGAAAAATATTTTGCCAATAGAAACCGCAAAACATAGAATGTGAAACTGCAACTTTGCATGTACCTCCCTATGCACCCAATAAATCTTCATGTTAATTTTGGTGAAAATCCATCAACAGGTCAAGTAGTGGTAAAAAAACGAAAAAACGCCCATATAATACGCAAAATTGAAAATTTTTATGTATCTTCCTATGGACCCAATAAACCTTCGTATATGGGATGATCTCTGTTGACGCAAAATTTTTGTTTGATTACAGAAACAGCGTTATAGCCGTCGTAACGTTTGTTTCATAACATTACAAAGATGGATACGTCTTCAAGTAGATTTATCTCAGGAGATACGAAACTTGTATGTAAGCCCTAACCATCTATGCATTAGCTTCGTAAGTTATTATAACATCCATACTGTAGTCCGCAGACTGTACCAAAACGTAAACAGAAAACGAACAGAGTTCGTGCAATACTTATTTCTTTCTCTGTCTCAGTCAGAATGGACTTATTTAAATATGTACCGGATTAAAACTAAAAAACCTAATTACGCTTCTGCTATACACACACAACAACATCTAGGAAGTTTCTTTTGGAGTAAAATGAACGGTCGTAGAATAATTAGACGTAATATCATATTACATTACTGTGTCATTTAGGAAATAGCCTGACAGGGACACTGAAACTAAATTTGAACACTTTCATTCTACTGCTGGATAAGTGATAACAAGAAATAAGTTGACACATCTAAATGAAAACTTTTCTAGTTTATTTTGTGCGACATTAGGAGCAGACAGACACCCTTCCTCAGGCAATAAACATCGTTTTAAAGTAGCATTAGGCTCAGAAATAATCGTTAAAATGTAAGAAAATACAAAAGTTCTAATTAATTACACACGTTCAATGTGGAGCACGGTGACAAAAATGCTGATAAAAACATTGTTGAACTTATTACGTAAACATTATTGAAATTAACAAGAATGTTAAGAAAAAATCTGTAAATCCCTACAGTCTGCACAACGGATTTTGAAAAACAAAAACAATTAGCAAAAATATGGAAAAGAAGTGATCAGAACAACTAAAATTGGGCTTAGAAATATAAATGCGGGAAATTAATAAACATAAACTCGCTCAATAATAACATAAAACTTCAGGGAAATAATTATGAGAAGTATTTCTCCTAGGTAAGGTAGAAAAGGGAAATTTAACCATGAATAAGAGATACAAGGTAAACGCGTCTTAAGAGAAGGTTTAAGGAAATAAAATTAGAGAAAGAGCTGAGAAAAGAGAGGGGCATAGAGTAAATTATTCGGCGTTTCGATGAATTTAAACGAAAATATAATTACATCGAATTTTTCTCCCCCTTCTGAGAAGAAACAAATTCTGAACCTGAATATCTCTTGTATATTGGATTTAAGGCCTGGATCACATGACCTGTGCTTTTAAAACAAGCAACAGGGTGCTAAGAGTAAGTTTCCTTTCAAACTGGCTGAGTTCGAGACTGATTATTACAAATACATTTAGAAATTAGGCTTTCTTTCCAAACGTCAATAAAAATTAGTAAAATGTAAAGAAAAGAGCAAAAATAAACGTTATGACGTTAAATTTAAAATAACGCAACTGGAAATAAAGCGCTAGGAAACAACTGATAGTGTCTTTAACTGAACGGAAGTATTTCAAATAATAAGGCTCACGTGCTTAATATCTTCATTTCAAAATTAAACTTTATAATCCTAAGTATTAACCTACAGAGCTTAGCTGCAAGATCTTAAACTGTTGGGCTGTTCGTTAAAAACGTTCAATAAAGTTTGCAACGCAATCTTGTGTTTCCCTATAACGAAACGGCTGAAATCAAATATTTCTAGTGCTTACGTGTTTTTCTTTGTTTGTTTCTAAAGCAAATACTTCAAAACTTACTTCAAAAAGTAAAACTTACTGGTTGAAATACTCACGCATTTAAGTTTATCGTGACCGCAATACCGAAACTACCAAAATAATTCCGCGGTTTCTGTTACCGATGTTCACTCGGTTTCCATTATTGACTCTTTGGATCCAGGGATATCCTTTTTCAAGAACATAAGTTCGAAGAATATGAGTTTAAAAGTTTTATAAACAACAAATGTCTCCAGTTTGAAAGTGTTATGCAGAGAAACAAACTATCCATTCACCTGGAAGAGACGTTCCGTACAGCCAGGTCAATCAATATCCGTATGGTTCAGTTATATTCATATTTAATTTTGAAGAGCGGACCAGACAAACAGTAGGCAGCTTTCAGAGATTAAGGCAGCTACTTTAACTGAACTATGACATTAACTGAACTCTTATAAAACAACAATAGCGTTTTTTACACCATCATTCGTCGATCTCAAAATTCTCGAATCCTCTATTCGATATATACGCTAGCCAATATATTCCGCGCTTCAACAACGACAAGTGAACACAGATTATTTTTATATAAATATAAAATGGCGGCACTGACAATCTAACAATAACTTAGCTAGATTAATCTCATAACGGTTCACGCAAGCTTTTCATGCTTTATTTTCAGTTTATTCATCGATATTTGATAAAAAGTTCACTATTTCAAAACTACAGTTTGTATGTTTTCATTATGTAACCCCTGCAGAACGTATTGGTGTACGAATGACATCATAATAGTAGTAACAAACAACCATGTAACACCAAATTCGTTATTTTACTTTAATTGGACACTCGATATTTCGTTTTACGGCTTTTTCAGAAGCGTTACACCAAAACACCGGTTTCTGCTAATTACAGTTTGTGTGTTAATGGGACGTTGCTTATGAAGCTGTAAGCGCACGAACCACGTTTGAGTGTGAACAAATAAATAAATCATGGCTATGAGAAGTCTCATAAACAAACAGTAATGGACTTATTAATATATATAAAAAGCCAAGTGTTGATCAATCACGCTCGATTTTTCCGAATTTCGTGAATTACCCGAGTCCAGTTCTTCTTTTCTACTATAATTTCCTCTTTTTATTGCCCTTTGCTATTTTATTGGAATTTAATCACTACAATAAGTGTAAGTAGATCTTAAATTTCGGCAGATTTCCTGATATATAAAAGCTCGTCATGGAGGAAGTTCCCAAGATCAGATCAAGCGTGACGTTATATGTGTGACACCACATCATCCACATCATTATGACGAAAAAAAAGTATTTTTTAAAACAGACTGAAGTGGACGACTTTTCCACAACAGACGTGTAGACAACACATGGTCACCTTGGTTTTTGATCAGTCATTCAATGGCACCAGTTTTTGGGTAAATGAGATATTCCTCATGATAAGCTTTTGTTTCCCGAAGCTAGAAGGTCCTTTATTTTTTTATGTTTCTTTACGGCAGCAAAGTTACAAATGTATATTGAAAGATTCAGATTTCGTAGTCTTCGGTTTCATGTCATTTGTAACGGGTTTTTATACCAGCACAAAACTAATTATTTCCATTATCAGCTTCGTTCTTAACTACCGTTAGTTCTAGTCAAAGGTAAACTTCACACTCTAACACTCACTCAACTTGGTTGTATACTTAGACGAGTTAAAACAAGAGCTTAAAAACTTACTTCAATAAATAAGTAACAAGTTTTTCACTTATCTTAGTACAACAAACTGGTGTTTATTGTAAAATCGTTTACATTTATATATATAGAACTTCATCATTGAGCTTGACTGTAAAACAATGTCGTTCAGCTCCTAAGCATAACTCTCAAGTAAACAAAACTATACTGTTCATCCCATTAAGGACAGCATCAGGTATCATCCAGTAATTTATCAGTACAGGAATTTGAATGTGTATCATGTACTTTAAAGGATTTATTAATGTGAGTGTATTGCAATTTTTCAGGGACATATTTTATTACCAGATGTGACATAATTCTGACATGAGCTGCATCATTTAAATAAGAAACATAAACATGTTAAAAGACTGTGACCGCATTTATGGCTTGGCCAGAACAAGTACACACAAGCCAAGTAAAATACGTTTTATCTCTGAGAGTAAAGTCTAGCTTACTTGTTTATGCCTAATCAGTGCCCCCTTCTGGATTTATTCCAAGTAATATTTTTAAGGTTTAAGACAATATATTTTAGTAAGTTAAGGAATAATTGTGGTTAAAACGGCTGAGCTGGTTCCAAAAAACAAGTCGTTTTCTTCCCCACCCCCCTTCTAACTCAACATGGAACGACAATCGTAAAATATTTCTGTGTATCAGCTTAGGTGAGTTAGAACTTTATTGTTTTATCAAGGTTAAAAGAAGAAACCCCTTTATGAAATGTATTACTCTTAATGAAATCTCTTACGTTATTTAATCTGTGGATATTTTATAAGCAACTTCACATGAAAGTAAAGAACTATTTTCCTCATTCGTTATACATAATAAACATCTTGTAAGCATCCGCTATTTGTCTCAGGAAAAGCAATAAATGAAACAAGAAAAAATAATTGATCCATTAGTAACTGCACAGTATATCTACACAGTTAATCAAATCGACCAATGGTGCTACAAATATGCAGGAATGTTAAATCACCTGCATCAGTTACGTAATGCGTTTACATATTACTACGATATAAGTTTCAGTAATCATTTGTAAGAGGATTTGATTCTCTGGCTTAACTTTAAAAATATTGCCAGCTCTTTTGTTGTTGATTTGTTTTATAGCAAAGTTAAATTGGGTTATCTGCTGTGTCCACCGAAGAATATCGAACCCCGAAATTTTGCTTTGGAAGTACGTAAACTTACCGCTACACTACCGGGAGACTATGAGCTATTTCTCCCCCATTTTAAAGATTTACAAAACTTTGAGAGACTGAACAGCGGACAACATCGTATTACTGTACAATACATAGCGAATGTATTTTGCACATGTTCATTTTTGTGTTTGAATAAGATATACATATTCATACCTTTAGACAAAAGGTTAAATATACTAACACACACACTAAACACATGCCACATCCAGCTCAAAAACCTTTCTGCCACAAATGTTTTTGTTTGTGTTTTTTAACCTCTGTGTTCTTCGATTTATTTATATATATGTGTGTATGTGTGTGTGTGTGTGTGTGCTTCGAGAGCAGTTAAGCCTTGGTAAAATTCAGCATCGTGATGTCAGTAATTTTTGCACCATATATAACAAAGGCTTTTTTTTTTAAATACTCTAGAATTTAAATATGTCAACTTTCATGAAGTGTAGTTTAACTATGTACATTATCTTAGCATAAAAACTAAACTTTTATCTTACTTTGGAAAAGTTTATTATCACCTGAAATAGTTTTATTTCTTATTTGAATAACGATTTAAAAAATACTACATACTTTTTATATTTATTTTAGTAGTTAGAAATTACCAATAAAAAGTGTTATCCTATGCAAATACTGCAATTATATACTTTCAATATTTAAGTCTAAGAATTCAGGTGAAAACGAGATTAGAACAAATAATAACATTCTTAAGAAACGTTATACAGCTAACATATAAGCTTCGGAGTCAGAAATAAAAGTCAAAATATGATATGCAGTGTCATACAAGAAACGTAATGTTTCGTCTAATCATCACTATAAAGAATATATAAAAATGTTCCGGTGAATGTTGACTGATTGATGGCTTTTATTTCATAATTATTTCTTTTACCTTTAGCTCCATAAGCACTTTGACGTAAGCAGTAAATATAATAGAAAATTACCTCATGAGATTATAACACTATTTCTTACGAGTGAACATTCCTGAACGTAGTATTCCATCTTTAGCATTTTTATTTCACAGTATTTACGAAATATACAAGATAAACACTAACAGATTTACCATTGTTATGACTACTTGAAATGCTTAAAATGTATATTTCATAACTAAGATCCCGTCTACAAAACATTATCTCCAGAAGTTCATAAAATATCCAGTCCATTCAATGTGAGGTTAGTAAAGGTTAAATTATAGTGTAGCGAACTATTAAAAATATTTAACTATAGACTACACTTGATGTTAAAAAGCGCTGGAACTGAATAGAAGCGATACGATTTAACAATACAACCCCACCCACCTTTGACTTGTCCATCGAAAACCACCAACAATTCCTTTTCTTTTTTGAAGCTTCTCTTTTCGAGTGCCATAATTTTTAGTAGAATTACTTTTATATGCGCATAGTTTATAAATAGACTTGGAGCTCACAGTTAAAAATAGCGCGTAAATTATCTTGCGTCAGTCGTCTGCCCTGTCTAGTGAAATGTCTATTTCGTGCTTTGCACTACGAAACATGTTACTACGCAACACAGATATCGACTGCTACTCGTTTCTTAAATTCGCATAACGATAGTCTTCCGATAATAAAGCACCTACTGAGGGCGCTACTAAAGCATCCGCTCAGCTTCACACGAAAATAACAATAATAATGAAAAAAATCTAGAAGAGTATGCTTGTTCAGATATGCCAAAAATATATACTAATATGACCTGACTATGCATTAAGCAAGTTTTAATCAATAATTTTGTCTACCAGCATTAATTCAACAATTTATTTCGTAAATAAATAACGAAATTTTAATAAACTTAGGCTATGATTAATTCTCGTAATCTGAGGGTCGCGGGTTCGCATCCCCGTCGCGCCAAACATGCTCGCCCTTTAGCTGTGGGGGCGTTATAATGGTACGGTTAATCCCACTATTCGTTGGTAAAAGAGTAGCCCAAGAGTTGGCGGTGGGTGGTGATGATTAGCTGCCTTCCCTCTAGTCTTACAGTGCTAATTTAGGGACGGCTAGCACAGATAGCCCTCGAGTAGCTTTGTGCGAAATTAAAAATAATACATGATTGTTTAGCTGTTGCTTCATAGGAAAAAGATGGAGTTTCTTAGTCACATTGTGGGGAGAGATGGAGTCTCAGACCCAGTTAAAATAACCACAGTGACAGATTGGAATTTAACAGTATGGAAAGCGGGAAGTTCACTATTTTCTTGGCTCACGTTATAATACCAATGTTTTATGGTTAATTTTACGAAGATATTAGGATATTTTAGCTCTCAGGAAATTGATGTGCTACTTGGAAGAAGCATAAAATGCGCTCAAGAAATCTGATCCATAAAAATTGACTTTAGTGGATGCTCCAATGGTGGCCTATCCATGCCAGGACTATGAGTTACGATTGAATACTGACACCAGCAACAGTGTATTCAGAGCAGCGTTGTTGCAGATGCAGGATGGAGAGTAACATTTAACCACGTGCACTCAGAGATTTCAAGTGTAGACACTATACAAAGAAGGAAGAACTTTGTTAATTATGATTACTATTACTTTTATGGAACAAAGTTTGCCATATTAGTAAACCATGTTTTGCTGAATTCATTAATACAATTTTAAGATCCAGAGGAGGCGATAGCGCATTGGATAACAAAAGAGCAAGCATATAATTTTTAACATTTTATTCTTAGGGCTCAAAACATAAAAGTTAAGTAGGACCGTATAGTTTGTAGTTTGCTTTGAATTTTGCGCAAAAATACACGAAGGCTATTACGCTAGCCGTCCCTAATTTAGCAGTGTAAGACGAGAGGGAAAGCAGCTAGTCATCACCACCAACCGTCAACTCTTGGGCTGCTCTTTTACCAAGCCTTTGTGTAGCTTTGCGCGAAATTCAAAAACAAACAAACAATCCCACTATTCGTTGGCAAAAAAAGTAGCCCAAAAGATGGTGGTTAATGGTGATGATTAGCTGCCTTCTCTCAAGTTTTACCCTTCTAAACTGGGGACGGCTAACGCAGATAGACCTTGTGTGGCTTTGCGTGAAAATTCAAAAACAAAAGACGTTACAACAAAATACAAAGAGCATGAATGGCAAAAATGCATAAGTAGAGAAATGTACTTGAATACATGTTTGTGGCCATTTTGTTTATATGTATATGTTATTTTCATACCGGTATCACATACATGCACGAGTTTATTTGAATTGAATACCACTCCTGTCAAAAAAGCACTTACTTTGGTGGCAGTTTTCCCTGTGATCAGTAAAGTGACAAGGAACAGTAGCATTCAGAAGAAAAATTCCCTGCAGCTACTTAATAAATCTGATGCTCTATTAGAATGGATGCACCCACTGCATCGAAACTCAAACATAACTCAAACATTTTTGTTAACAATGCATTATATTTAGTCTTCTTTGCTTAAAACAAAGGTAGTATATTTTTTCTTATTATTTCAATAAGAAACAATTATATTGAACATATGCTCGCTAGATCCGATGAATTGTGTTGATGCATATTGTATTGCTTCAAAGGACAACTGCTACTAAAACTATAAATAAAGAGTCAACAGAATAAATTTTCAGTAATTTAAAATACTATTTTGAAACCCTCCCCCCATACCAAGTGGCACAGTGGAAAGTATGCGAACGTACAACCCTAGATTTCGGGTTTCGGTACTCGTGGTGGGCAGACCACAGCTAGCCAGTTGTACAGCTTTGTGCTTAATTACAAACAAACCTATTTTGAAAAGATATAAATTGTTGAAAGAAGAAAAATCATTTTTACTTCATAATTTTCAAAATTTCATTTAAGCTTAATTTACATCGATGATTGAGTTATATGTAGTGCTAGGTAAGGAAAATAGCAAATAAAATGTAAACGTTTACCTTGAAAAATTGATATACATTTGGAGGTTCTAGACGTTACGTAAATTAAATGTAAAAGTTGTAAGATATAAAGAAGTATTTTTGTTCATAGCAATGAATATCATCTTGCACTCAGAATTTGAATCAGATTGATAACGTAAATGCATTAAATGTTTTAGTAGAAATATTTTATAACAAGTATTATTTTTATGCACAGTTGATTTTTAATGTTTACTAAAAATAAAAACATCCCCAAATTTTGTGAAGATGCATGTAGAAGATGTGTAATTTAATAAAGGTTTAGCAGATGGTGTATTACACTAAACCAAAACTCTTTACTTATACTGAAAAATCAATTCATTCTTTTAGAGAATAAAATGTTTAACTTTACTCTTTAATCTCAAAAGTATTTACAGAACGAAATGAAAGAAAAAACCTTTAATTTTAGTTTTACAGAATACAATAATAAAACCCATTGACTAAGCTCACACGCTTGAAAGATCTGTTGCATATTATCTTACACACACAAGACACACACACACAAAAGTCCAAAATACAAATAAAAAACTGTTAGGTCCCTTTCTGTCACATTCGCTAATGAATGAGAAAGACGATGCAAAATGAATATTTACCCACTTTAGATACCAGTCAAGGCTTCACTACCTCTCACCTTAATCCTCTCAGCAGAACTTCTAGTTTCACTTTTGTATTTCAGTAAATGAAAGTGGCTAGCTTCAAATTATTTCATACTCCGCAGGTTTCGATCACCATCGGCTAACCTGGCTCATAAATGCCGAATCTTTTTTTAATGAAGGATTGCCCCTTTACCTCACACATTCATTCTCACAGTTACTAAAGGCACAAGCTTCCATCCACCTGCCACCCACCTCCTGACAGTAACAAAATCTACCATAGTGTTAGCTGGTTTCTGATCACCTTAGGTAGTTCAGTACTCAATAAACAGCTCCAAACTTGACTCTTTCTAGGATATCTCCCAGGGTTTCTCGTTAGATGGTTGATCACTTATCACAGAATCATAGTCTTCTGGGATCTTCACATCCTGGACATTGAAGTTGAAATACTTTTGTTAATACCAGGAACCACTAGATCAGCCCCACCATTTGGCTCATTTTTACTATCATCGTTGGTGCGTCCGAGGTCTTCTTGAAACAGTCCCGCCTTCATTTCTTTGAGGCTTGGATATTCCTCAGAGTAAATCTAACACCAGAAAACTCTTTTTTTAGGCCTTGAATATAGTAGTTATTTTGAAAACGCAAACATATGTGACATTTCCTCCCAGTAATTGTACTGTACCATATGATAGGATAAGATGAATGGAGTACCTATCAGAAATACATTTTCAGTATAGAAAAATATAACTTCGAATATGGTATTTCCCTTTCCTCACAAGAGTAGATAGAACCACACATTGATTAGGTGGCGAGACTGGTGAGAGGGAATGACAGAATTACCTACTGAAAGAGTCTGAAGGACATTCCTGGAAATGAGAGTCAAATCCATAAATCTGATGAGGAGAATTAAACCACCTCTGAAATAGGTGTAATCTTCGTCCAATCATGAAATGTATAGTAGCTAAGGGCAGGAAAAGAGAGGAACACATACAAGTGGGTGAGAACTGTGTAAGGACAGTGATCCTAATCATCTAAATATATAAGGAAATCACTTCTACAAAGTATAAAAGTAGTTACAACAATGGATGTACCTCTAGGTATAAAGTAATTAGGGCACGACAGACCGTAGTTGGTAAGTCAACTACATCCAAAATCCATGCCAATGGAAACCGACACCCAGGCGGTGAAGAATGAGAATCACACCATCTTTACATCAATTTCGATAGATTAGGAAGAATCTAGAACCATTCCAACTCATGAGCATGACACATGTGTTAGCTTTGATCTATTAGTCCGGGAATCCGACATCCAGTATTTAAAATATGTCGAAACAATGTAAATCAGCTCTAATCAGCAAAAACTGACTAGAACCATTCAAAAAGCAATAACAGCTTCGAAATAAGATACAACAAGGGATAACAAAAAGAAGAGAACCAAAACACTTACCTCCACTTTGGCCCACGACAAAGAAGGAACACGATCTAGAGAGAAATATAGACAACTATAAACATGTAGATTGGTTCCACTCTAAATCCAAAACCCAGCCACAGGGTACCGACATCCATGCAGGGGTAAGATGAAGGCTCCCAATTTAAGGGGTGAATTGCAATTTTACGTCTCACTCCTTTGTGAGTGTAAATTGCATATTGGAGGATAACACGTCATATACACCCAGAGAACCACACCATTCTTCTCTATACTATGTGGTTATAGCCCTTTTTGTATGGAACCCATTCAAGAAGGTATCCCCATGGTCAACCACCCTAATGTTTTGGAAATGAAAAGTGGTAAAAACTCGCATACTCCATTGGAAAAAAAAAGGTGTGAGAATGTGGTGGAGAATTTTAAGGAATGTCATTACCTGAGATAGCGCAATGGGTGACATAAAACCATAAAACCATATTTTGAAAAGCATATCATGCCGATTTATTATCTACAAGGCACGACAGTCCATGATTGGCACAGTTCAGAATAGTCAAGTTTATGAAGCAATTGCATCATGAGATTATTCAACTACAAGCAATCTTGTGGAACACTTCATCTCAACAATAAGCATTTCAAAGTCATGGAAAATAAAGCACAAGTCAACATGACTATACAGTGCAGATTTCAGGTTGAAGAGTACCTGGTCAGAATTGGATCCATATAATGAGTTAATGAAGCAAGAGCCCTTACAGTGAAGAGGAAAGTATGAATATAAATTCACCCAGTCGCACTGAAGCCTGATGAATGACCATAGGTGGCATAGGAAAACCCTGTGAAGAAGAAAACGTGATACTGTGTAAATAATGGAAGACAATCGTATTAGGTGTAGTCCATATGATCGACTGCAGAATTTCGTCCAATGGCTGACAAACACGAGGTGCAAGGAAAACAGGGAGGTGTCGAATCTGATGAGAAGACATGTGGAACAGTTTCTGGGTGTAAGAAGACAAGGAGGAATAAGCCAGTTGAATCAAATGTCTAGCCCAACTGGTGAGGATAGAAAGGAAAGATCCTGAACAGTGGAAGATTGCCAAGGGATAAAGAGTCGTATATTGGTACCAGGGAAGAAAGCTGTATGGACAGTATAAGAACAAAGAGTAAACTAGACATAAAAGTTGATTTTAATTTGGATGAAAGTAAAGATGAAAACTAGAAGGAAGAGAAATGGTCAAAAATGAGCTACCCTACCTCGCTACTGAAGTCTTTGGGAAAAAGAAATGATCTAGATATGGGAGAAGATAGGTAGGGTGGTAAAGCATAGGTGAAACACCAATGGCAAACAGGTCAGACCTTTGACATCTACAGGCTAAGAGAAGAATGAAATATATTTTAAGGGAAAGGTAAAACATGAAAAAACAAGGAAAGTGATTTAAACTGAAGTAAAGTGAGGGAATAAAGGATCACATTAATATGCTAGTTCATAGGAGTAGGTCATCTGGAGAGATGACGAATCTAGAAGGAATGCATTAACATGGTAACGACAGGGGAAGCAAAATCTGGATGGTATCATGGAAACTGAAAGGTATGGGAAAAGACAGCCTGATAACCCAAGAGCGAAAAGACCAAACCCCTCCGTTAAAAAAAAAAACACCTTTGAAACTCTACCACTCGAGCCAGAGTATTTTGTTAGCAGACCAAGAGCAGAACACTTTCTATTCATGCAGATACGCCTCCATTTAAGAATGATACGTGGAATGAGCTAAAAGGAAAGCTACTTGATGGGATAAACTTGACCTCCTCACCAAAGAGAAAGATAACTTGTGAATGAGGAATGTGGCAAGCAAATGGATTTACATGAGGGACACACTACCAGCTGCAAAGCCACTAGAAAACGAGGGAATATAAAGGCAACTCCATCTCATGTATTTGGTTTGGTTGGAAAAGAAAATCTACTACGAGACTGACAACCCTCAGAACATGAGAGACATGCAATGAGATGAATGTGGTGCTTGTGGACTCAATAGAGTAGATTTATATTACAAAATATAGAGATCTCGACCAGATACTCCTTGGTGATTAACGTGCTAACACCATAGAATTGTTGAATGTCTGGTGAGAGCAAAGAAGTTATTCAAAGCCTGATGGACTACAAGAAGCTCAAAGACGTTGATATGTAAAGATCTTTCATTTACAAACTAATTACCCAAAGCCTTCTGGTGAAGGACACATACATCCCAGCCATGAGGAATGTGCTCATGAAAATATTTAAATCCAGTTGATGAAGAAGAAGTAGAAAGCTTGCCAACGTATGGGCTTTATCCAATTACCAATGCAGATTGTCCATCAAAGTAGAAGAAAAGGTAATGAGAGCACACAAGGGATCTGTAATAAGTTTCCATTGATTGTGAAAAGCCCACTGAAGGTATCGCATATGCATGTGGCCAAAGGAGTCCAGTGGCATAATTGGAGACCACATCCCAAAAAGTGATAGGACCTCGCAAGGAGAGAGAAAGATAGCTGAAAGGATATGGCAAACTAACAGTTTCATGAAACTATGTCGTAAAGAAGAAAATTGGACTCTACTGAGAAAAGTGTCGAAAAAGACACCCAACTGGACGGGATATTGGATAGTTTGAACGAGGAACTTTTCCAAATAGATTAAACAGCCCACTCAAACAGCAACTAGGAGCTGACGAGTATGTCTAGTTGACTCTAGTTTGGAATGAGACAAAAGAAGCCAATCTTCAATATAATGGTGGATTCACAGTCCCAGGTCATGAAGATGGGGAGAAAAAGCTCAAACTACCAACATTAATCATGAGGGGTGGAAGCAAGCCAAAGGGTAGGACGTGAAATTGGTAAACCTCTAACGAAGGATACGGACAAGACAATGGTGATTTAGGGATGTGGAGATAAGTATTGGCGATGTTCATATTGGTCATTCATAACCTCAGAAAAAATGCCCATCGTCGGGCAATAAAAATGACTCCATGATAAAACAGGGCAATTGAACGAAACAATTGAAATGTGACAAACTGGTGTCTGGCCTACAGTCCCTACTCTTTCGGGGAAAAAAAGATTTTGAAATAAAAATCTGATGAAGGATGTATAACAGATTCACTGGCCTACTGAGTTAGTAGTTCCTGAACTGCCTGCAACAGAAGATGGCTGGTCATGGGATCCTAAGAAAAAGATCTAGGAGAGATGGGATAAAACATGAAGAACCAAATGATCCTTGATTAAAGGATGCCAATGATTAGAAAATTGGCAAGTCGACCTCGCGTCGTTTTCTTCAACGACACACGTCACCAACAGTATCGGTGACTGTTTGTTACCATTTCCCACATTAGGCTCTGACTGAGACAAATGGTCAACAAAGTTGAAGAGGGTAGGCTCTTGCTGTACTGATGGAACTCGTGATTCCAAAGACTCAGGGATCACGTCAGAGACGTATCACCGAAGAAGTGGGACCATACATAAATCCCAAAGATAAAATGATGGTAAATGGGCGTGAGTTGAGTTCGCATTACGATCTACAAGGCTAAAACATCAAAGAAATCACGTATGGAAAATCAGAGCAAATAACGAAAAATTGGCCAATGTTGAGGAAAGAATGGAGAGGATGTCTCCAGTAAAAACCTTTAGAATTTTGGTAGAGAACCTCATAAGTGAGATTAATGGTAAAAAGATGCCGTAAAACAGTTGTGAGGAAAGGACAAATGCAGGAAAACTGGGTATGGATCAAACTTATGGAAGCCGTAGCTCAAACAGCTATAAACTAACAATTGCTGGCCCAAAAAAGAACGATCTGCATGATCGTTCGCAAGAGAAAATTGATCTAAAGCCTACTGGAGGTGAGGCAAGCTAATCAGATTAATTAATTATGAGGCAAAGTTGTCAGCGTTTATTCGAATATCGGGGGGGGGCGGGCAAAATGAGGATATGAAAATTGATCGTGTAGTAATAAAGGACGCAGTTCATAGAAAGTAAGAAAAGGAATAAAACGTCACGTACCTTAAAACGGAAATCAAAAACACAGTATTAAACCTATCTGACACCTCAGGCGGAGCATAGGAAGGCATGAGAAATTCAAGAGGCAGAAATAGGCGGTTCATATTCTCGTTTGCCTGAACAGGCTCATCTATTTCAGGAGAAAGTTGTGTGAGGTCCAAAAACAAAGGTTGACCCATGTAATGTGAAATCTCCTGGCGAATAAATGCAAGTAAACTTCTTGCCAGCGCTTGAGGCCTGTGACATAAGGTCAGTCGTAGATATGACCACCAAAGTGGTAACATGAACTTCGGACTTCATAAGGAGGAAGAGTCAACCAATAATCGAAAATATAAATAACAATGTGACTGTATAAACTGGTATTGTTTATTTGTTTTTGAATTTCGCACAAAGCTCACCTGGGTTATTACCAACGAATAGTGGGACTGATCGTAACATTATAACACCTCCCTACAGCTGAAAGGGCGAGCATTTTTGGTGTTAAGGGATTCGAATCCGCGATCCTCAAATTGCGAGTCGAGAGCCGTAACCACCTGGCCATGCATAGCCAAACTGGCATTAAAGTGAAGTAAAAACATTCTAAACAGAAACTAGAAGTAAAAATAAACGAAGATCACTTTATGAGTATACTAAAGATGAACGTAAAACAAAAATAAAAAGGAACACGTCTAAGCACAAGCATTGCTAAATGAGAAGTGATAGTGGGGTAGAGTATGCCACGCTCCTACTGGTGGAGAAGTGACACATGGTGATTTACATGAAATACATGTCGGAATCATTCAACATTCAATTCCAATAGAAGGAGAAGTAGGCCTGTAGCATATGTAAAGACAAAAATCACCTATGAAGAACACCACCGGACGAAAATAGGTAATATTGTAAGCATATGGAAGTACCCTATTGAAATAGTACAGCAAAAAAAGATGTATAAAAAAGATTTGCTGAAAATGTAAAAATTAATAGTAAGGAGTTATTTAAATACATTAAAAATAAACAAAATATTGGGATGGGGATAGGAATTTTGAAGGATGATGAAGGAAGGCTTGTATCTGATAGTTATATTTGTTTGCTTATTAAAAGTTAAGCACACAGCTACGTAATGGACTATGTATGCTGTGCCCGCCATGGATATCAAAAGCCGGTTTCTAGCATTGTAAGTCAGCATACTAACAGCTGTACTACTGGAGAGCCTGATGATTATGAGAGAGCTTGGTTATTAAATTCTGATTTTCTTTAGTTTTTACAAATGAAGGGCTAATCAGTATTTCTTAACTTGATCTTTTGAGAGGTGGAAATATATATCTATTTGTCTTACATCAGTTATGGGAGGAATTTTGGAAAGTCATTTAACAAAGCTAATAATTTTATTGGATAATCATTATGGTTTCACAGTGGGAAAATATTGCATTACAAATATCCTAAAATAGATTGAAAATGTTACTGCTTATGTAGATAAAGGTATGGGTATGGATTTGGTATATATGAGTTTTCAGAAAGCATTTAGCATCCTCTCACAAAAAAAAATTGTAAAATTATTATCTCCATAGAAGAGTGGTTGCATGGAAGAAAGCAGAAGTTTGCTATAAATTGGATTCAGTGAAACTGAAATAATTTCACACGAATGAAATATCTCAGTGCTAAGTCTTAGAACCTCTGCATTTTTTTATTTATGTGAATGACAAAGATGAATGGATAGGCAACAAGTTATTTAAATTTGCTGCTGATATTAATATACAGAAGTACTTTGATTTTCTGGTATATTAGGCAAATAAATGGCATACGGCTTTTAATCATAATAAATGCAAGCAAATGTATATGGATTATTATAATTTAAAATTATTTCTGTCTCAGTTGTGCTTGTAACTCAAATTGAAAAAAGTGTTATGAAAGAAAGGGATCTTGATGATATGTTTGATCAGTTTCTAAAGCCCTTCAAGCAGTACGCTGTTGCTAGTGGTAAGAAATGTAAAACGTTTGGATTGTATTTCCAAAAAATATTGAATACACGTCTAAAGAGTTTATAATTTACTTTTATAGGTCACTGGTTAGAACACATTTGAATTATTATGCCCAGTTTTGGCTTCCTTGCTTTAGAAAAGACAGAGACAGCGAATTATTGAAAGGGGTTCAGGGAAGGGCGTAGGTTGAAGTTGTCATGCCAAGAGAGGTTAAGATATCTGAAACTGTTTTCTCTTTCAAAAAGAAGAGTTAGAGAGGATCTGATTGCGGTGTTTAAAATTGTTAAAATAACCTATTGCATCATCTTTTTATATTTAATGTGCAAATGGTAGGGATAGAAGAATCAAATATAAAATTTTGCGTGGTAGGAGTAATCTTCAGGAAGGAAAGTGTTACTTTTAGAACAGTATGGTTAGCCTTTGGAACGTGTACGGGTTACCTTCCTCTGTTATGGAAGCAATAAATTTAAGCGACTTTAAGAGAACGCTTGATGACTATACGGGCTGGTTTGAGGTTTTAATTTATCTAAGAATTTTAGTTTAACTGAGAGAATGAGCCAGCCAAGATGGACCAATAAGTCCCATGTTGTCCCTAGATACTATGTTATTTTATATGTAATATGATCTTAACTTTAGTTGTCAGAGGAAGCATTTCGATTATTACATCATCAGTGTTATCAAATCCCTCTAGCAAATAACTGAATTATAACACTGGAAATATAACTTACGAAAATATATTCCAATTGTGTGAATCCCTTTATCACAGTACCATCAAGATATTACGTTACCATACCGTCTTGAACAAGTGATATATAACCAAAAAGTCAAACGAACAATCTGTTTTTTATTTGTTTTTATATCTAAGAGCATCAGCGAAATTAGTAGACTTCTTAAATAAAGTTCCACAACACCTATGCTGCTTCGTCAACACGTCGTTTCCATTTAAGTTGAGGAATGTCATAGGAACTTTTCTCAAGTGGACGTGTTATGTTTTGAATGAATATTTCAGAATGAAGTTGGTTTTCGTCAGCTTTCGCGGGCCACCGGAATTTAGAAGTGAAAATACTGTACAAACCAGCTATGATACAGATAATTATAATGTGGATCTTTAAACCATAGTTCAGTTATATTAGAGATGTAAAAAAAGGAACGGTATATCACACTTTTTTTTGCATACTTTTCATTCTTGCATCGGTACTGATCATTTGGGGTATAAAAACAGTTAATTATGCAAAATAATAGATACATATAAAATGACTTTAAAATAAAAAAGAATTTTGGAAGAAAAAATATGCAGTTTGGTTGCTTTTATCACAAATATCAGGCCTATTGGATTTAATACTAAACCAGTTTTTGCCATTAAAAGTGTAACCTTACAATTAGTATGAATCGTTTTTTGAACCCCGTCTTAAGCAAATATTTTTTGTGCTTAGTAAATGAATTGTTTGTTTGTTTTTTGGAATTTCGCACAAAGCTACTCGAGGGCTATCGGTGCTAGCCGTCCCTAATTTAGCAGTGTAAGACTAGAGGGAAGGCAGCTAGTCATCACCACCCACCGCCAACTCTTGGGCTACTCTTTTACCAACGAATAGTGGGATTGACCGCAACATTATAACGGCCCCACGGTTGGGAGGACGAGCATGTTTGGCATGACGGGGATGCGAACCCGTGACCCTCAGATTACGAGTCGCACGCCTTAACACGGTTGGCCATGCCGGGCCATAGTAAATGAAGAAATGAATATTATAACTCACTTTAATCTAGTAATAATTGATGGTAAATGGTATCTTATTGATTAAGCATGATCTACAGATTAGTAGATTGAGAAATATTAATTACATTGAGACATAACATAAATTTAGGGATAAAAAGGAACTTGTTCGCCAATCCAAGTTATTTTATCTACTATATCAAAGAGTCTGATTATAAAATATTTGTTTATTGGGGGATGGTGTTACATAAAGTAATAATTAATAATTATTTGTATCACATGCAGTTACTGTACAAATCACTAGGCGTCACGCGCGTGTTTAGTTGTTCGAGAATAAAATGGCGTAAAGCTTAATTGCCATATTTTTACCGGCAATTCAATATTTGACTGTGTAGTTAAAGGATAGTCTATAAATCGTAATTACATTTTTGTTACTCCTTGACGAAATTATAGTTAGAATTGTAATTTATTATAAATTTATAAATATTGAAGTATAATATTGTAAACGAGGAAAGTCAAGCCACTTAAGGTATGAATTGTCAAGCCTAACTACGTATTACTATTGTATTATAATGTATTGTAATATATGTATATCATACTTACAGGGCTGTTACTGTAAAAAGCGTCGGCTATTTTCTACGATAACTCAAATATTGAAGTAGGTATTCTTTTTTATCATTTCTTTATATACATTTTTAAAATTTTGTACTTCAACTGTTTATGTTGTAATCGTTATGGTTGTGTCAGATTATTAAACTTTAAAGAATCTCATACTTACTAGTTTAGGATAATTGTAAGCGTAATAATTAATTTTGTGTAAGGTGTACTGATGGTCTTTCAGATATTAATATTGAACATTTTCATTGACGTTGGGTAAACATAGAAAATTCATAAAGCATGAGCCCTTGAAAGCGTAATGAACATTCCATATTTGTGTTTGTGCCAGCTGTCAAGAAAAAACAAAATAGGCTGTGGCTGTGTATAATACATTGTTAACTGTATGTGTATGTTTTTATATATACATATACAAGTTCTTGAATTGTGGTTGGATGCGAGGAGATTGGAAGTTGATTGTTACTTCTGTTTTCAAGGGAGATGATAAAATTTGTCTCAGTAGTTATAGGCCTATTACACTTATACCACTGGTGGATAAAGGTTTTGAAAGTCTTGTCTTGGTAGTTATAGGCCTATCACATATACATCAATGGTGGATAAAGGTTTTGAAAGTATGTTGTATTTTCAGTGTAGATTCACTGGAGAAATGTCTTGCTGTGCTGATGTTTTTACAATTTTTGAAGAGGTTAGTGCTTATGTAGATGCAGAGATTCCAATCATTATGATTTGAGTGTAATCATTACGATTTTGTTGTATACATTATGACTATATGCTCATACAGACAAATATTACGACTTATTGCAACTCCCAAATTATATATTATACACGCCTATACAATAAAGTGATAAATTGTTCTCCCAGGGCATGAAAGGGGTGAAAAGAAAATTTCTAGTGAGATACAAATAAGTTTTGATAATAAATAAAAAACAGTGCAAATGGCTACATGCGATAATCATGTTTGTGCTTGAAATAATAAAAAATATTTGTATCTTCAACGTCTACCAATAGTTTGAGTGTGGTGCTTCTCCATACTAGGTACATGGGGGTATCTATAGTTACGTCATCAGATCTTGTCAGCCAATCAGTGCTAGCGTAGATGAGTATTTCTCGTTTTCTAAGTAGCATAGAAATACCAATGCGATCATTCACAAGATGGAACAAAGTGGCCTTGTTCACCAGATTGTCTTGTTTATGGCAAATCTAAAAGGACTAAAACTGTGAATCAAAAATTTAGGAAAGAGTATAGTGCAAAATATCCAGTCTTTGCATCAAAAGTCAGTGACAGTCATATGTTTTGTACAATTTGTCACATTGATTTTTCTGTGGCACATATCAGGATAAACGATTGTTCCAGACATACAAAATCGGCATCTCACCAACAAAAGGCTGAGAAGACAAAAACGATGCAGATTACGACATTTATGAGTAAGAATTCAGAATATGAAACCATAAATGCAGAAGTGATGTTAACTCAATTCATTATTGCTCATAATTTACCCCTAGCTGTAGCCGATCATGCAGGACATCTATTTAGAAAAATGGTCCCAGACTCTGATATAGCAAAAAAATATGGCTGTGCTAGAACCAAAACTACAGCCATTGTACAAATATTGGGTTGTGAAGATGACAAAATGATTTCAAACATACATACTAACAGTGTTTACAGTTTAGCCAGAGATGGATCCACAGACATGGATGACTCAAAACTGTATCTAGTGGTTGTATGATATCTGTATGGGCTTTGTTTACAATCATTATGCTCAGTCTTTGAAATAGTTGGCATCTCTGCAGATGAGGGTAGGGGTATGGATTTGGTATATATGAATTTTAATAAAGTATTTTATTAGATGCAACATAACAAATTTGTTTGAAAAGTTATATATGTAGGTGTGGGTGATAGGTTAGCCCATTGTATAGAAAAGTAACTGCATGGAAGAAAGTAGAGGGTTATCATAAATGGAGTTCAGTTAAACTGGTATCTCAGGACTTAGTCTTAGGATCTTTGCTATTTTTGATTTACACCAGTGACAAAGATGAATAATCAGTAAATTATTTAAATTTGCTTCTGATATTCAGCATTTGGATGTTGCTGTCTGAATGTGCTGCTATTGATGCTTTATAAAAGGACTTGTATTTTCTGGTGGGTTGGGCAGATAAAAGGTACATGACTTGTAATTGTAATAGATGCAAGGTTATGCATGTGGGTTAAGATAATTTGAGTTATAAGTATAATTGAGATGAGAATAAACTTAACAGGGTTGTGAAAGAAAGTGATTGTGATGGAGATGTTGATCAGTCTAGTAGTAGGTAAAATTAGTGTAGTAGTAGGATTTTAAGTTGTATAAACAGAAATACTGAATGCAAGTAAAAAGAGGTTATAATTTCCATGTATATGTTACATTTTGAGTATTGTTTGTCTTGGGCTCCTTCCATTAGAAAAGACATTAAATTTTTGAAAAGGGTTGAGAAAGGATTTAAGAATGGTGCCAGAGATGGAGGGGTTTGCATAAAAGGAGAGGTTAAGATATCAGAAATAGTCTTCTCTTGAAGAAAGAAGAGCTAGAAGGGGATCTGATTGAGATGATTAAGAGAATTGATACTGTTGATGCATCATCATTCATACATAACACTATGTAACACAAATTTTGTTCCTCGATAGCATGTGTTACTTCTTAATTGATCATGTTGTAAAAGTGCAGAAAATGGCCATTACTCCCTTCAAACTTTGCTTTTGTGATCTGGATAATGAAATTTAGAAATTAACCTATTTTCTGTATAAAAATGGACAAATTTGCATATTTTTATTTATATAAGGTCTGAATAAAACAACATATGAATCACAATTTACATGTATTTATATTAAAGTTTTATGAAAATGAACAAAAATGTTTAGAAGTGAGTAGTTTTTCAAGATTTACGACTGTAATGTAAATCGCTTTCACATATCAGCCCCAAATATATTCTCCCATCATGTTTTTGTTATACACTCCCAGCTCACAAAAGCAAAGTTTGAAGAGAAAAATAGGTCTTTTCCATTTACTTTAGGCATAAGTAATTGGGAAATAACACTTTCTGCCCAAGAACAAGAAAAGTAAAAATTTTGTTACACAGTGTAGTTAACCTTTTTGCAACAGGTCGTGGGTTAAAGACTAAGTCATCACATTTGTTGACTTGATTCTAAATTTTATTGAACTGATATTTTATATATTTATATCAGTAAGTTTGGAATTGATTTGTAGAGTATAACTCAAATTTTAATATTATATGAGTTAATTTCTTAATTTAAAAGTAAATATTAGAAGAACACATCCAAATATAGATTTTAGTGAGTAATGTGGTATGTTGAATGCAGCACTGTTTAAAATTTGATGTCAAAATACAAAGTTTGTACTTTCATACAAATTAAGAACTCAGATTACTAATATTATCAAGCTAGAATATATGATTTTTTTGTTTATTCAACTGTGTGTGTGTGTATATATATATATATATAAAACCTAAAAATATTTTTTGATATCCTGCATGTGCATACTTTTAAAAGGCTTAGCAACTGAGTACAAAAGTCATAGCTAGAAGAGATAATTGTTTGCTCCACTTCTTGATTTATTTTTCTATATTTTAAGAAAAATAAGTTGAATAATCTATTTCTAAATGGTAATCTATATGTATATATATATAATGTGTAATAATTGAAATGTGACCATATGTTACAAAATACTAGGCCACTAAAACAAAGCCAAGATAGAGAAGACTAAAAGTCATTGTTATGTTAGTAGGTATGTAACATGAGTGCATGTGCACTGTGTCAGTGCAGGTTATGTAATGTTAGCTATGTATGACTAGAAGGTCAAATAATAAACTAATAAATATACATGAAAATATATAGCATTATAAGACTCAGGCTACTTAGACTAAACATTTGTATTTTTGTGCTATAATATGTAGTCATTCTAGCAAGAAAGAAGCAGTTTATTTCCTTTTTTTATGATCTTTAAGATAGGTCAAGTGATAGGTGCCACAGTTAGAGTATAAAAAAACATAAAATAGAAAGTCTTACTAAAAACAAATGTTTGAATTGTATTTAGGATGTTTTAGACAATATTTTAGATTTTTGAGACAAATGATAGTTTTTTAATCATAACATTAAATTACTTTGCATTCAGACTAGCAATGAAACAAACTTTATTTTCGCAAACAAATCTTTAGTAAAAGTATTTCATTAAACTAATTTTTTGTATACTAAAGATCTACTACATTTTCTGAAGATATGCATGCTGTATCAAAAGTTATAGAGCAGATGTGTAGATGAATTCATATATGTTATATAGCCCCTCAGTGTGGATTCCTGTTCGTGGTGAGGGGACCTCCTAGGGAAGGTTCTGTAACTGATGCACCAGTGTGTGGTTTGTGTAACATTCAGATCACAATAAGCCACATTTTACTTGTCATCGTTATGATTCCCAACAATAGCACCATATTAAGCATATTTTGTCCCAAGGTTTGTCCATAACTTTAGACAGTGTTATTGGTGATGGTGACACTGTCCACCTTGGTAATTTTTTTAGTTTTTAAAGGCTATTAATCTTTTTAATGCCATTTAAGTTTTTTGATATATACTTTAAATCTTTTTAATGTGACTCCCTTTTAAAAATCACAGTTCATCTAGTTTAATTGAAATTAGAAACTGATCATAACATTAAGTAACTCAAAACCAGGACTGGAAAGGCCAACTTCAGGTGACTGAAGGTGGATTTTATACTTAACTGTTAGTCTTCCTGGTGAGTTATGATTATTAACAGTCACACTAAAGAAAGTCCTTTACAACTTGAATTATTGTAGTTTTTCTCTTGATGTTGTAGACTAGATGTAAACATTGGTGTTGTGCTATTTATTTATTTATTTTTTTAACTTTGTTTTGTTTTACCTTAATTTTCTTTTATGAATTTTACTGAATTTACTTTTACCTTTTTACTGGAAGTTTGGTGCAGGTAGCCTAGCTGCTTTGTGCCATAAAACAAAATCAATCAACCAACCAATCAATATGTTATATAGAGCCTGTAGTGAAAGGGTTAATAAAGACTAGGATACACAGATACAAGTTCTGCAATGTTAAGAATCATTTACAAACTTTACTAACTTGCAAATTATGTCCTTATCAATATCATTAATGTAAATAATAAAAAGAATCAAGAATGGCAGCATCAAGAATGTTATAAAATAGTGCCATTGGTCACCTTCTGGTCTTTCTTTTTGTGGAAACGAATCTAACTATTTGGTCTAATGTATCGACTCCTCCTTTGGTGGAGTTATAGTATGATATTATTTCAGGTTTTCCTGATTCATCATCGATTGAGGGCTCTCTATGCAACGTAGATAAGAATATTCTAGAATGCTCAAGAACATTTATAGAGTGTTCTAGAATGTTCTAGAACACAATATTTCATATCAATATATTATTTGATTGTTTACCAGACATGTAATTGAGTTTTTTAAACGGGGCGCAAAAATGACCCCCAATGTGGAAAACGTGAATTTCGACATTAGACAAGGGGTGTAATACCCCATTTGCATAAAATTCATGTTAAATGTATTAGTATAGTATGTTATTAGTATAGATTAAATTAGGTACAATTTTAGGCCCGAAAGTCACACCTTTGATATTTCTATAACAACTTAAACACAAGTGGGCCCATTTTTGACCCCCACCGTGTGTATGAAGGTTAAATCTACTACCTGGCTTTTTAAAGTTTCTCACACTCTCCTTGTCTTTATAACTTCAAGGAGATATATAAAAAGGATTTGCTTTAATTTGGGAAATAAATAAAATATATTACAATAGAAATCGACCGTTAATCTACCTTATCCGCTCTCTATGTCAGCTTTATGGAGGCCTCCATTGTTACCAAATCACACCTCTCCATACATTAAAGTTAATCCGCAGTAAATCTGTGAAAAAAGTGATAAATAATTAAAGTATTATTTTTAATTTGATAATCTGATATTTTTATGGAATTGTATAAATATTGGCCACAAACCCAAGAGAAATCACTTCAGTTTCTGAATTAATAGTGAGCATATCATATTGAGATGGCGGCTCGCATGTAACACGGGAAGATGAAATTTTACAGGGAAAAGTGAACCATCACAATGCATTGGTCATTTGTGTTAAAGCGGCACTTGTCAATTGTATCTGAATAGTCTATACATTAATATTATAATGATCACGCAATGGCCCGGATGAGGCTCTTTGGCGGAGCTGTTGGCGACTTTGGCTTTTCAGTCACAAAGGTTTAAGCTGCGGTTAAGCAGGTTGACCCCCCAAATACCGCTGCTTAACGGCACTCCACTGTACTGATTTACCTGGTAACCTGACACTGCATGACAACTGTGTCAAGACCAGATAAAATGTAGCCCCAGTAAAGTCCATCAGTTTCAAAAGTTGTATATGTAGATTTGTCTTATTAGGATAAATGAAATTGAAGTTGTCAGTAACCAAATGCTAGTAATGAAGTATGAGCTTACCTATGTCTTATGAAGGTATAAGAGAGACTTTGCAATCATACTGGCTGTAGTCTTGAAATATTGTGGTAGATATGTACCAGTAGTAATCTCTTAACTGTTCTTTGTCATATCATGATGTAATTGTTTATCACCTATACTACTTTTATCAGACTATTGTAGCAAATTAAACTGTGTCAAATTAAGATCTTCCTAGATTTTACTACCAGTGTATCTAGTGTTTTTTTTCTTTCTTAAACTTTCTTTCACAGTCAGTTGTCAGGACAATATATTGTCTTTTAATACCCAATGATGTAAAGCAACTTGTTACCAAGCCAAGATGTAGTCTGTTTATATTACTTTTATTGAAAATGGATAATGTTAGTGGTTGACAGCTTAATATGTTGCATTTTTCCAGAAGCTTTTAAAATACAGTGAGTACATGTACTTTAATGGCAAAAATTTATGATGATAGGTGAGAAACAATAAGAATAATCACTCTGCTTGGCTACAAACTTGTTTTGGAAGATGAAACAGGTGTCAGTGTAGAACCTAGAGTAAACTGTGGGTACATAACAAAGTTTAGAATGTGTAGTACGGCATCAGTAGTATATCAACAGTAAATCTATTCTTTCTTCAGGCAGTTTCCTGAAGTATTCTTGTTATCTGAGCTAAGTAATTATGTTTTTAATGCACCATCATGCCATTTTTTAATATCTTATTTTAAACAAGTCAGTATTTTGGTTGATTATGAGTCATGGTGTAATTTCTTCAATCTCAAATATCACGTCAATTTCTGAGAAGTACAATAGTCATTAGTATACACATCACCTAACTCCTTCTTACCACTTTTAATATTTTGATAACTTGTATCTTGCTGTTATCTTTACTGTTAGTTTTGTGCATAATATATTTTCTATGAGTCCATTTCATTATTATTTTTATTAACCCTAGAATATTAAAGTATATATAAAGTAAAAGAACAAGTTCAACATTTTCACATAACACAAATGTTGCAATATTTTGTTTTTTATTACTGGGGAAAAACTTAAAACATTTGGATAATGATTTGTAGAAGGAATGCTCAACTTCTAATTATTATAAAATGTTTATTATTAGTTATTTTGAAGCAAGATGAAATTCTGACTTTTAGTTTTTCCATCTAACATTTTTTCATAAATATGAGATTTTAATATTGTTTGAATGCTTGTAACGTAGTTTTAATCTCGTACAATTAAAATTTTATTTGATAAGAATAATTTGATGATACAGTACAGATAATATTCATTGACAATAAAAAATTTGTATCCATTCCAATGAATATATATACATCTGAAATACCCATAATAAGTATGTCTAATTGGCTTAACACAGTTTAATTCATGATTTATGAATAGTTCAGAATTAAAGAATTTCACTTTTATGTATTGATGTTGCAGTGATTTACTGCAGTAAACTAAAGCTACATTCATTAGTTTTGTAGTATAATTGAATAATTTTTGTGCTGAATACACTATCTACAGCATTCAATGTATAGCAGATTTTGCTTAAGCCTGATATTTTTGATAAACACCATATGTTTATAGATACAAAATCAATGTATTAGATGCCATGTAATGCTGTGTTGGTCTTAAAATGTATAACACTGCTGTTATGTATATAAATGTGATTAGTAATTAACAATATGCTTTTACATGTTTCTAGGCTGAGGATTAGTATTTTGTGAAAACCAAGATTATGACAACAACAAAAATGAATAGAACATCAACTGAAGCTGAGATTTCTGCTATTGACTCAACAACCAAGCTCACAGAGTTATTGGAGACATGGGAAAAAGGCATTGGAACAGGAATGGATCCTGTTCCTGTTCTTACTGAGTAGGTGAAAAGAGTTAATATTTTTTCAAGTTAGCATTATCAAGCTAGATTTGTAAAATAGAATTTTATTTAAGGAAACTTTTAACATAACTTTTTCTTTTTGTGGTGATAAATGTCAAAAATTGATGATTTGCTATTGTGTAGAAAACTAAGAAATTTTATTGATAAACAAAATTTCCAGAAAACTTTTGAAGACTATTTGGCTTGAAACTGAATGCTCATAATTGATGATAAAATTCTGAATTTTTCTTTTTTATAGAATATCAGAATTAATGGAACGAGAAACAGAAGCATACCTGAAAATGGATCCAGATCCCTTTGATGATCGACATCCAAGTAAGTTTTTATAAGATCTGTAAGTATTTATTTTAAGAATAAGATGGTGTCCTAACACTTCAAAAAAGCTGAGAAATCCACTAAGAGGACATTTTGTGCTTTTGATTGGTTATTCACATCACATACACAAGTATGTGTATATAAAGGGCCATTTCAAAAATTGTAAATGGTAAGCAGGACCATTCTGCTTGATTCAGTGTGAGTGATATTTCAACAAACAGAAATGATAAGTTCTAATTTTATTCTCTAGCTTGTTACTATTGGTAATTTTAGTTGCTAATTCATACAAAACTATATACTTTATATTTTGACATCACAAACATCTAGTTTGAACCAGATACACAAAAATCAATGTGATATACTTTTTTAATAGTTACTTTTTAATTAAGGAATTAAATAATGTATAATACTAAAATTTGAACCATAATCCATAGTTTCATACCAGGCATATTCATATAAATTCATAAAATAGTGATTCAATAAAATTTGACCCATGACCTGTATGGAGAGGGTTGAACTTTATTTTTAAAAAAATAATCTTATTTGTACTTGCTGAAACAAGATTATTTTGTACATCAACAACGTTACTTCCTCAGAATCTAAAATGTGACTGGTAGAAAGTGTGGCATCAATGATGTTGATTTAGGAATAGATAAATACAGCATGAGATTATGATGTGGTGTGATATCCTAAATAGAAAATAGTACTGTGTTTAAAAGTAACTTGTTCCTAGCTGTTATGTGAAAATTTAAATGTTGCAGATAATTATTATAAGTTTTATATCACTTTGTAAAAACTTAACTTCTTTTGCAGAATTTGAAGAATGTATATATATAATCATTCTTTTATTAATAAAAATAACTTGTAGCCACCAACAGATGGCAGCATTGTGTAGCCTCAGTGCTGACAGAAAACTTGCATCACATTAACAATTACATCTAGTGAAATTGCAGGTGATAGTAATAGAGGGAGCACCATTTTGTAACTTCTTAGGCACTAATGATACTTTGACAGCAAAAGCGATCTATGGAAAAAAAAGAAAAAATCAAATGAATTAAAAAAAATTTTGATCTGCCACTTTATTGTATGCTAACAATTAAAGAGCAAATTTACACCAAATTCTTTTTCATATAATCTCAGATTTTAATTGTTGGTATAATGCAAAAATGAGAATGGAATTTTATGCCAAGAAAAAGGTTTTCTTTATGAGATAAAGTGATAAAAAGTGCACAGGTTGCTTTACAAATTGAGGTACCTTGGGTGTACTGCAGTAGAATATAATGTCAAAAACATTTATTTTTGTTAAGTGAGGTATTTTGGCTCTGCAATTTTTCAACGACTTTTAATTTTTTTAATTATCCTCTTCACCTAGTAACTTTTTGGGTGAAATTTTTATTTTCACATGATTTTATCACAGTATACTCTTTATATTGTCTGTTTAAGGATACCCTTCCAAGGCAAAGAGACAATACAAAACAACTTGGAAATTTGTTTAAGGCTGTAAATATGTGTGTGTTAGCCCTGTAGTTGTTTTCTGTGACTGTGTTCCTAACAGTTATATTATGCTATGTAACAAGTTTTGTTCATGGATGGTATGTGTTGTTTCTTAATTGCTTATGTTGTAAAAGTGCAGAAAATAGCGATTATTCCCTTCAAACTTTGCTTTTGTGACCTGGATAATGAATTTAGAAATTAACCTATTTTCTATGTAAAAATGGACAAATTTGCATATTTTCATTTACATAAGGTCTGAATAAAACAACATATGAATCAAAATTTACATGTATTTATACTAAAGTTATACAAAAATGTTTTTTGAGATTTGCGACTGTAATGTAAATCACTTTCAAATATTGTCTCCCATCATGTTTTTTTTATACGCTCCTTGGTAGTGGCAAAGTTTAGTATATCTTGGTAGAAGCATTTGCCTTGCTTCTCTGAGTATGCTCTCATGCTCTCCTTGAATTTATCAAGATGAGCATCAAGGATATGGATTTTCAGGGACATCCTCCAGCTCATTGTATTGTAGTTCTTTACCAGAGCCTCAAGCAGTTCCACATAATTTTTGTCCTTGTGATTGCCCAAGAAGCCCCAAACCACTGTGACAAAGCTGCTCCAAGCTTTTTTATTCCCCTTCCTACTGAGCATCTTGGGGAATTCTGTGCACTCCAGGATTTTCTTTATTTGTGGTTCAGTGAAGACACCAGCTTTGACCTTTGCTTCAAACAGCTTAGGAAGAATTCTCAAAGGTACTTGAAGGCTGCAGACTTCTTATCAAGAGCTGTGACAAATTGTTTCATAAGACCCAATATTATGTGCAATGGTGGGAACAATACCTTCTGGATGTCCACTAGTGGCTCACACTTGACATTGTGCATCCCCACAGAGAACTTGGTCCATTATGGCCAGTGCTTCCTGTTGTAGTGTGCTGTGGTGTCCCTACTGTCCCAAAGGCAAAGGGATAACAGGGAAACTTGATAAAGTCTCCTTGGAGACCCATCAGGAATGGCACCATTTTGAATTATCTGATAACTTCCCAGTCATGCTCGTCATACTTCAAGGCTTCTAGCAAGATCTTGACACTGTTGTATTCCTCTTTAAGGTGCACCGAATGAGCCAGGGTAAGAGACGGATACTTATTCCCATTATGGAGCAGCACAGCTTTGAGGCTTCTGGATGAGCTATCAATGAAGAGGTGCCACTCATTTGGGTTACGGGCAATTCCAATTACCTCAGCACTGAATCTACCTGGAATGTTCTGGAAAATGGATAAATTAAAAAATTTCATTACCTAGGTCACAAAAGCAAAGTTTGAAGAGAAAATAGGTCTTTTCCATTCACTTTAGGCAAAAGCAATTGGGAAATAACACTTTCTGCTTAGGAACAAGAAAAAGTAAAAATTTTGTTACATAGTGTTATCAAATAAAATAATTGTGTTGCATGTGGTTACTATAGTGTGTGCTTCAACATGCAAATTTTTGTAGTTTCAGTAAATGTAGAGGGCCAATGAAAATTTTTTTTAGGTCGAGCTCATCCAGAATGTACCCTTGGATTGCTCCTGAAAGCTCTGCTTAAGAATGATGACTTTATGAATAAGGTGAGTACAAGTACTTGGGATTTCTAATATCAACTATAAAAAAACAAAAAACAAAACAAAAATGTTTTGATTAAAGTGGATTGTTCTCTGTTGACGTGCATAAGCTTCAGGTCATGCATATTTGTTTCCTTTCACTACTTTGAAAAAAAAGCTAAAAATGACATGGTTAATCAACTGAACTGTGAAGGTGAAGATTCATGGTTCATGTCCTCTTACAGCAAAAATATACCCTCCACTTTGAGGCAGTGGGTGATTATAAGAGTGATGGTCAGATCCATATATTTGATTAGAATATCCCAAGGTTGATAGTGAGTGTTGTTAACTAGTTATATCCCATCTATTATATCAGTTCAAAATTCAAGATGGTTAGAGCATATGGCTGTTATATTATATGCAACATTTGAAACAAATAAACCATTTTGAAAATAAAGGCATAAATACATATATTAAGTAATGTATAACTTTATGCTTGCTAATTTAATGCTAATAAACTGGTCTTCTAATGTAATTTATGATCATCTCTTTGGATCTCTTTTTAATCATACAAAAATATGTTGTATAAAATTTTTTAGTTTATTCTTTGTTAATATACATTAATTTTGTGCTTGTACATGACTTTTAGAAAAATAAAGTGATGTTCCTGAGGTACTGATCTCAAGTTTGAATAATACTTTTGTTTATAAATGAATTATCTTGGTGTTTCTCAACCTGTTTATCATCAAGACACTGTTACAAATAGTCTAATATTTCCACAGTACCTCTAACATTTTATGGTCTAGTTAAGTGTTGCAGCTAGGGAGGTCATTAGAGATACACCTCAATAAGATTCTGGATAAAAGTAAATTTAGCAGTCATAATTTTTTGTTACACATAAAACGTTTTAGATATGTGATGTAAGAATTTATTTTTTTACAGTATTTTGCTAAAATTTTGAAGTACCAAGTTGAAAAAAAGCTGTATTAGTCCATGAACATGAATTATGTATAAGATATTTTTTGTTAGATTTTTGATATGTGTATGAGTTTTAAGTGTTGACTAATGTATTTTCAAATGGTATAAAACAAAATTATTGCTTATCATGCTATAGAACTTGGCTTAGAACCTTTTCTCTGTAGACTTTGAACATCACAATATTAGTTGTAGCCAATATCAAAAACAAAAATAATTTGTCTTTTTTTTTTCTTTCTATTTAGTTGGTTAGTAACTACATACTTCACAGAGAAAACAGAGAACTAAATACAGTAGCATGTCGCTTACTGCTTGATATATTACCTGGGCTGGAAACTGCTGTCATTTTTCAAGATACTGTAAGTCACATTTTTTTTAGATAATTATTTTCAATGAATTGCTGAAATAAAATGACTAGGTTTGATATTAGTAATGTTTCTTAATATGTGAATTGTGATTATCAACAGGTTGTTATTCTGTGCAAGCATTTAGTAGCTAGATTAAGATTTAATGGTTTTTATTGTCACACAGAATGTAAATCATAAGTATAGTTGTATAGATGTATGATATATATTCAGATGCAGATGAAACCAGTTAAATCTATTAATGGAAAAGGGTCATTGTTTGCTTCAAAACATACTTAATAAAATAAATTTGATTTTTTTTTTAATTTTATAAAATTTTAAAACAAAAAAATTCCAATTGCCTGGGAAGATCATATTATTTATATAGTGATGCATATTTCTTAATTGTACATATTATTTTTTGTGTGCAGGAAGGTCTTGTGCAGAGGTTGTTTCATTGGGCTGAAAATGCTCCTATTCCTCTCCAGTCTTATGCTACTGGATTACTTGCAGCTTCTATGGAAATCCAGGAAAATGCTGCCAATTTCCGAGAACAGAATTCTCACTTGGTAAGGTTTAAGTATAATTAAAAATAAGATGTAAATATTTTGTCTGTGTGTATGTGTGTGTTTTTTACAGTTTAACACCTCTATCAAAGCACAATCAATAATAAACTGATTATAAAGTGAAAAATTGTTTACAGAGATAATATAGAGAAAGTTTTGTTGTGGTTACTTGTAATATAAAACAAAATATAATATTAACCATATTTGATTACCCAAATGCTTAATGTTTTGTTTTCCATGAGTGGTTGGGAGTTTTATAAAAATGCTTCTGATCTGTTATTGTTTTTGTATTTTTTTAATGAAAATGTAATTCTGCTAATGAAGAAAATTTTGGGTTGAATAATGTACACCATTGAATAAAGATTTATATATTTTTATATTGTGAATAAAATTTATAGACAAGTTAGATACAACAGGTGAGATTACAAAATGGGTGTAAGGCTTAAAATCATCTTGTTAAAAAGGTTCTTGTGTAACATAGTATGCATGTATTCATCAAACTTTACCTTTTTCAGAGTTCTTATGAGCACTACAGTTCTAAGAAAAAAAATTAATAAAAGAAATAATAGGTATATTAAATCATATAGTTTAAAAATGTTATCTATATTAACTTAACAAACAGTTTACCAGTATCCATGGCCTTGGAAAACAAAATAACCTGTGAATATAACTGAAGTGTTTCCTGTTTTGCCAAGTTCTGACCCAGCTTTATCTTAAGGAACTATAAGATTTTTAGAATTGTTATGATAGTTGGTAACATCAAACCAATAACCTGCAACATATCTTTAACAAATAAAATTTGTTCTTTAAAACTTCTACTTTAATAAAGGTTATATTTGGCCAGATTTTTTCCTTGATTATTGTTAATGAATGATGTTTTTTCTCAGAATCAGTGGATTCAGTATCAGAATTTAACATATTTCTTTTAATAACCATAGGAAAATAATAAAATTTTGAATTTGATTGATGTATTTGCTTTATTTTTTTTTGTTTCGTGTTGTATAATGTAACATTGGTCTTTAAGCATTTATTAATCCTCTCACTATGGGCATCCTTTTGTCTGCATGCCATGAGATTTTGCTTACTTTTTGACTATGAACCTGGTGCACAACACCCAGCCCATAACCACTAAAGTAACCATGATACTAGTTGTACTATAGAATTTTATTATGTACATGCATGAAATTTTGCAGGTTATCAGTAAATGTAACAAGGTTTTTGCATAAAATCTATCAAATTTTGAAAAATAAGATTTCTCACTAAAAAGATTTGCCCATGAATTTTCTTTTGGAATGTTGACTATCCAACATAGAAAGTAATTTACTTTAACACTGAAAATACAATGCTTCATCAGAAAATTGTCAATTATTGTTTGCATAATCTCTATGACCTTCTAAGTAACTATCAAACTTTTTTTTATAGAAAAACTATAACTTAACTCAATATAGGTTTGGTCAATTTGACAGACCTCATAACTGCCATAAATATTAAGAAATCTATATTACCCTTTTTTTTTTATACTAGATTGATTGCATATTGTAACAGGAAACCACAGATGTTGTCATTGCTAAATAGCCTAAATTTCATAACAGTGTACATCTATTTATAAATTTGTTTTATTGGCCCTTGAACTATTTCTGACTGATAATATTGCTACATTAGCTGTATAATGTGTGGTGCCTTTGCAGTGCATCTTACCATATCAAACAGCATAAAGCTGGCCTTTACAAAGTACAAATGTCTTAGTACTAGAGCACCAGTATTTTGTAAAATACAATCACATTTCATTTACCATACATTATATATATTGTTACTATCAGGTCATCCCTTAAGTAATGCTCAATTTTAGGTTCAGAAAAAGAGATAGGATTTCAAATGCTTTTAATGCTTAATCAGCAATGTGTGTTCCATTATTATTAATTACTTTGCCAATGATTCACAAGCTTCTGAATGCCACTTTAAAATTCTTGGTGTTTGGAGGAAAAGAATCTAGAGAGGGTGGTTTTGACATCTTCATGTGTTCCAAGCCCTTTTCCATCAAGATAGTTCTGCAAACTTTGGAATAGATGATAATCAGATGGGGCAAGGTCTGGAGAATAAGGAGAATGTGGAAGTTTTTTCCAGGATAATGCACAACCACATACAGTAAGGATCACATCTGCAAATATTGAAGAGCTAGACTTCTGTTGTTAGCAGTTAGAGCACTTGAATGTTCTACTAAAAGAAAAGAAGTCTAATGTAATCATTACATTGAGTGGCAGCAACTCAAAGGAGATCACACCAGCAATATCCAACCAAATGCTTAACAAGATTATCCTTGGGTGGAGGTCTATTTTGGGCTGTGCTTTAGTCAGTTTACTTTTAGTCAGTCTATGGTGCTTAAAATTTGTATAAAATATCCATTTTTCATCTCCAGTCACTAAATTGTCTAAAAAGATGAGCTACATTCATGAGAGTGCAGAGAAATACAAATGTCCACTCTTGCTCTAAGGTTGGCTTCAGTCAAATCATGGGCAACCCATTTTCCAAGTTTTGACACTTTTCCAAGCTGTTGCAGATGATGGTGAATTGTTGAATGGGTTGAATTAAGTTTCTGTGTTAGTTCTTCAATTGTTACAGAACAATCTTTATCAAGTGCAGCAAGCAGCAAGTCATCATTAAACTCAACAGGATGACCTGAACATGATACATCACTTAAGCTGTAATCGCCTGATTTGAACTTCTGAAACCACCTTTAACATTTTTTTTTCATTGAGAGACTCCACACATCTTGAATGTTTCATGTAATTTCTGCTGCACTATTGCCTTGTTTAAACTCATAAAGCATTATATGTCTAATGTGCTCCTCAGACACATCTGTCTTCTTAAGGGTTTTTTGATTAATGATCTGAAAAAGTGGAGTTGGGTTAGTTTCTTTTATTTGTCTGAACATTTTATACATGTCATATTACATATTTTAGTCATTAAAGCCTTCTACAAAAACAGAAATGATGATGCAATTTCTGTATTAAATTTGCAGACGTTACTTAGTGGATGACTTGATATTTATAACAAAATTTTGAACTTCAGTTATTTAGTTATTTTTCTTAAAACATAGAACAGTATTTCAAAAATATATAGGAAATTATGGCCTCTCCTACATACCATTTTATGAGGTTTTGTACATGCAAGTCATAGTTGCTAAATCTCAAAATTGAATATGTAGAGGACATAAAAGAAATAATTTTTGGAGGCTTTATACATGCATTTAAAAATTATATATTACTATATTAATACCACAAAATTACAAAGTAAATTACCAGACCTCCTAAGTATGTTCTGTTTGGGTTTAAAAAAATATCCTTTTTAATCACTATGTATCAGTGAAACCACTCTTCAATTTGCAGTGGTAATAGTGTATTTACTTGCATGTAATACTTTAGGAAGATTGACAGAATTAATAGTTAAAGTGGGTGCTTTTTATTGGTTATAAACATTCTTGAGATAAGTGGGAATATGCAAGATGAAAAAATGGTGGATTCACTGTTGTGGATTTGCTGGATACATATATATCTCAGAAAATATGAATAGTAAGAGGTTTTTATTTTATTTTCTCATTTGCCACTATCAGAATTTCAGTTTTTAATTTGTAAGAAACTATAGACATTGCATTGTGGGTGGCCTATAATGTAATTTCAATTGAAGCAGATAATGACATATTACATGACACAAAAATCAATATTGAATAATTTTTAAAACTATTTGTTAAAATTAAAAACTAAACAATATATAATACTAATATTTTAATTACAAACTACAATTTGATGCTAAACTTATTTACATACATTATATAATGGTTTAATAACATTTTGAATTAGTACAAATGGGATGGCATTCTCTCTAATCCTACTTTTAATGACAAGGTTAGAGTACTGTATTATTGTATATGAATAAAAGTGACATCACAGTGTAGTTAGTAATCTAAATTTTATTATTGTTCTTTTTTAAGTTCTTAGTTTTATGAGGCAATACTAAAATTTTCAATATTCCATACTATGAGAATTATGACATTTCTTCTTTTTAGGTATCCTTTCTTAATATATACTTAGTTATTACCCTTTGCTGAAGTTTAAAGTTTACCAAACAACTCACTGTAATGTTAATTATTGCATCGGCAAAGCATAATTTTCATAGCTTTCAGTATCATTTGGTTACGTAAACTAAAACATCAGACCCCTCTTGCCACACCTGCCTGTTACATCCTCTTTTTCACAAATTCCTTATAATTTTTCTGATGTGTAATACTGTATTATTTATAACCTGTAGAAAGCAAAAGTTTTAATTTGTCAAGTAACGTATCACATCACATTGTTTTCTGTACAGAGAATTGTCTGTTTTGCTTCCAGTTCAAATTATATTCCCACAGGAAACACATTGATGAGCTTAAAATTTTAACTGCTCTTGTTGTATTATTAGAATGCCAGAAAAATTGTTGTAGATATAAGATGTTGTATGCTTTTGTATTCTTATTCTGTCCTTTGTGCATTGTTTAAATAAATAAATAATGTAGTGCAGTCATACTATTACTATGAAAAGGTCGAGTTGTATTTCTTGTTTTTCGTGTGTATTCTGTATTTTCATATTTTTTATGGTGGTAACAAAGTTGGTCAGTGTGACCAAGCTTGTGTAAAGTTAAGGTAGAGTAAATAACAGATGAAATATATAACTTATACTGAAAAGAAAATGGGTGAAATTTATTGAGGATGTTTTAAAGATTATACAAATGAAAGTTGAGAGTTTTCAGGTGAAAAGTATATTTAATTTTTAATCTAAGAATCATTTTGCACTCTGTGCAATCAATATTTTAATTAACCTCACATATTCATGTGAACATTTTTAGTAAAAATAAGTAAAATTCTGGCTTTTTTGTCTACAAAAACTTGGTTACTGTAAGCTTATGAAATTTTGTGAGGATACACAAAAGGTATTAGGAGTTATAGATTAAAAACTATAAAAGTTAATTTGGGGTAAAGATTTAGGTCAAATTGACCAAGCCATTTGTGAGTTAGCTTACTTTTGAAAAATATAATGTTTCAGATAAGCTGATAAATTATTTTTCTTTATCTTAAAAATGTTATTAATGTGACTTTTTGCATATTAAATAGAAATATTTTGTATTAGTATGTTTAATAATTTGGCTCAAGAGTATGAGTGGTTCATCTGTTGGATAAAGTAATAAATCATCCACAATATAAAGTTTACAATAAACTAAAATTAGTAAAGTATACATTTAATGTATTTCTCTGTAACTTCAGTTAAACTGAAAAATCTCTAAAAAACACTGAATATTTGGAAATATGAAACTTTTGGTGGAAGAATAAAAACTTTGAAAATTAGTTTCTTATTGAAAGCATTAATTCTTTTTAAACTTTGGGGAAATGCACAAAAGGTTAGATTATTTTGGATGGACTGTTCTCTCTGATGACCATAATTTATGTGACCACTTGACACTAATTTTTGATTAGTTGTGTATTAATTATTGCTGCTATTAGATACTAATTACAAATTAATTTACATCTATATTTTGGCTACAGTTCTGCAGTCTGTTGTTAAAGCCTTAACAACATTACTCAGTAACCTCTACAAAAAAGGCTTTGAAAATAATGTCCTCTGTACAGTTTAATACCTGAAATCAGTTGAGAACATATTCATAATATAGTCACACACTGATGAGGAGATTTCAGATTCATGAATCATATTAATAGACACATAGTAATACAACTAACAATGGAAATAGAAAAGATGGCAGTCTGCTATTTTTGAATATGATGGTCATGAATAAGTATATTTCAGATATTCTAAGAGTTTGCAGAAAATCCAATATCTTGACTATAGATTAAACCACTCAAAAAAACATAAAGATGGGTATCACAGAATGTCTATTCTGAAGAATGAATAGATATCTTTAATATAGAAGATGCTTAAGAGAAATCAGAAAAAAAACACTAAATTGTTCTTCTTAACAATGTGTATCTTGAATGTTTGATTAAAAAAAAGTTAATGGAAATACAGCTATCAAATGTAAACAGGAAGAAAATAAGTGAAACACAGCCATATATCAATGTGCAAGATGTATTTGTTGAAACATTTAGTCCTCACAAACAGAATAAAGTTGGTGAAGTCTTCAGAAGTCATATCAGAGTATGATAGTAGTTAGTGTATAACAAATCACCAGTGAAGAGTTAAAAAGAAAAAGAAACTTGTAAATATATGGACTCCAATACTTTAGAGAAACAAAATGTCCAGCAAAAGACAGAATTTCAGAGTACAATAGACCTATAAAACTTGTAGATACTGAATTATCTGCAGTAATTTATGTCAGAGAAGAAAATCATGGTTGAAAGGAATAATACTAAAACAATGAGATACAAACCACACACAGTTTTGTGTGATTGCTTGTCAGAGTGTTATCAGTTGTGGGTTCAGGAGGCATATTTTTATCCTTATTTTTCTTTGTGTGTGTGGTTAATATTCTTTTTTTTTTAGTTCAGTTTACCACATAATTGTATACTCTAATAATCTACCATATTAGTTTGGTATTATAGTCTTATATATATTACGTTTCTGAATTCTGTTGGTCTTTTTGTTTTTCCTGTCATTTTAAGATGAAAACCCATAATTAAAATCTGCCTGTTCCTACTGTGTATAGTATTTCTCAGGATTTGTCTTGAGAAAGCAGCAGATTAGATGTAAGATAGATGCCAGTTAACTCTTCTACTACAGGTGGGTTGGTTATACTCAGCCTGTATCCCTGAAAGTAACCATAAAACATTACATTGTAGCTTTTTAAAATGTGCCTGTATTTTCACAAAATTTTGCATATGACCAGTAAAAATAAGTCATTCATACACATACTATTAGATTTTTTAATTAAGTTTTAACATTTTTTAAAATTATTTGCTCATGCATTTTTAAAGTTCAGATGTTGACTATCCAATATGCAAAGTAATTATGATTAAAACTACCTTTATGCATCAGAAAATTGTCAAATTTCATTTGGAAATTTCTATAACCACCTAATGAAATTCAATTAAATACCACATTTTTAAAGAAAATTTATTTTCTCTGTTATTTTCTTATCTCTGTATATGTTTGGCCAAATTGACTGACCTTGTAACCATTGTGAAAAATTGGGAAATGAGATTTGAATTATGCTCTTTTTTCATTTGAGAATTATTACAACTTATAACATGAAACCACAAGTGTTTAGTCTAAATAGCTTAAATCTCATTTTACATCTATATATATTTGTAATTTTAATTGATCTTTCAGTAGTGCCTGACTAACATTACAGAAGTTGTAGTTATGTGGTGTATGCCCATTTATGTTACTGTCTCCAACAGTATAAAGCTGGCATTTACAAAGTGACCTGTCTTGAGTTTGTTCTAGTGGATTAGTATTTTGTAAAGTACAGTCCCATTTCTGTTAAATACATTATACATGTATATATATTATTAGTGTTTAAAAAAAAATTTAATTTTAATATTTTTAAAATGTAAAACAGTAAATAAACAGTTAAACAATTTTCTCTTCAAGTTACAGGCTTTGTACTTGTTTTCTGCATGCTGTAATTTGTTAAACCTAGTGAAATTTTGTATGCAAATGGTGTTAATATACTTTTTTTAGGCTTAATATAAGTATTTTGAAATAAAAATTCATAAATTACTATTTTAGTATCATAGAATTTCACTAATTTATTAAGATTACTAAGTAAACTGTAGTTGGGTCTAAAAATATTTTTTGAGCTCCATTAATGTCTTACTTTACTGTTTGGATTCTATCATGTAAAAAAAAAGAAAGGGTTTCCCATATAAATACTTAGGCTGAGAAAACCACATGGGGAATATTCTGAACTTTTTATTGATCATACACATGTTATTGGGCAAGTAGGTGTAGGTAAGCATTTCTAAAAATAGATTGATTTGCTAAATATAATAATATTTCAGGAAACAGAAAAGACAAGAGATTTTATCTTATCGCTTTTCAGTAGAAGTAATATGAGTTTCTAGTTTATAATAAACTATAGATTTTGTATTTTGACATCACAAACACTTGAACCAAAGCTATATTCAACATACTATGTGACACACACAAGTTGATATTTAGAAATTTTGTTTTAATATTTAATTTTAAATTAAGAACTTAACTAATGTATAATACTAGAATTTTAATTATCTGTAATTTGATAGGTAACTTATTGACATACATTCAGATAGTTCAATAAAATTTTGAATGCAAGTCCACAAACATGATGACGTGGCCTTTTGTTTGTGACAACAGGAAGACTCATTAGACCTGTCTTGGTAGGGTTAATATTTTATGTGTAGTAACAACAGTCTTCAACAGTCATACTGCAAAGTTGGCATAAAAAGCTTAAATCTGGTGACAAACTTCAAAGTATGATGGTAAGAAGAATGTCATAACATATTTTCCTTTATTTTCTATAAATAACTTTAAAGATTAAGATTTTATATTAAAATATGAATGCTGATAAAAAAAACAAAAACAACCTAGAATGTTTAGTGGTATACACTTTACCTTGCATATTTTGAGTTTGAGATTTCAGTTATGACTGAATTTAATGGGTTGCTGTAATGGGTAACCCTGTAAGTCAGATATCTGATGTACTATCATCACTTTCATTTTTGTCCTTATATTTTATCATGATGTTTGTCAAATAGAAACAAAAGAATGAATAATATGTATGTGGTGTTTATGACAATCATTAATAAAATAATAAAAAACATAAAGAAAGTGATGGTGTAGTCTTCATATGCCAGGGTTTTAGTGTTATCCATATATTGGTACCTTATTAGAAAATGCACATTGAACTGAATGTACACTTCTCATTTTTATCTTCCATTCCCCTTCAGTTTTAAGTTATTATTCTTATTATTAATGTTTTAGAATCTGCAATAAATATTATTTTGAGTTGAACATTTACATTTTTATGATGTTTGACTTTATTGAAAGTTTTTTTAATTGTGTAGAAGGAATTTTGAAACAGAAGTTTCACCAGTCACATAGAACAACAGTAAAAGCTTGAACACAAGAGTAGAAGACATGTTTACCCTGAATCTTTATAGTGTAATTTATCTATTTTAAGATGGTTAATAACACAAATACCATATAAAATATAAATGAAAAATATTTTATCATTAACACAAAAAATATTAGTTTAATAAATAAAAAATATTATGCATTATCTTGATTAATCTGGTACAGTCACAATACATAAAGTCAATAGCTTAAGGATTGTCAAATAAAGTAAAAGTAATAACTTTTGCTTAAGTTTCACAAATAATGCAAGAACTTTTTTTTTACAAATGTGTTTCATAAACATGATTTTTCATTCTTTGTGTTGTGGCTCTTGCAGCTCATATTATACACTTTGTTATTCTTGATGACAAGAAACCCACTTGAAATAAAAATGTATTTCAGAATGTGTAGTATAAAAACTACATTGACAAACACAACATCTACATAATTCATAAAATACAGTGCAACAACTGTCACGACTTCTATATTGGAGGAACAAGTAGAAAAATGGAAACTAGAATAAAAAAAAACAAAAACACTTTCACATGTTTCTGAATACTGCATCTCAAATAAACACAACATAACCATAGAAAACCAAAGTTAAACCAATATAAAGAAAGACATTTATATTTATACTAATTAATAATTAACATCCAACTGCAACAATTTTGTACTTGTTTATGCTCTCATCCCTAAGATGTGTCTTGCAACGATCAGTTGCATACTCTCTTTATTAACCTGAAGATGAACTAGGATGGTCAAAATGTTCTCTGATTATCAATAAAAGTATTAATACTGTACCAGCTGTTCTGGGATACACTTGTTATTGTTTTATAGCACACTGCAAGTAAGCTTGTTTAACACCTATCAGAAGAAAAAAAAGATTTGTTTAGTAAGTGAGAAATGCATGTAACATAAGCATTCTGATGATGAAAAGTTATAATAGTGATGCAGTTTTATACATCAGGTTTAATTTGTAAAGCTACTTATAATTTTATGATTTCACCAAATATTATGTAATAATTTTAAACTTCTAAGTATTTTTTTCATTTTTATGTTGATAATGATGATTGGCTTTATTGAATTCATTTATTATTTGTGTCTGTAAGTGGTGGATTCAATAATATTATTTGGATTTATGCACTTGTGGCTATGATAAAAACTGATAAATGTCAGAACCTAACTGTAGATATTTAGGTTGTGATTATTTTAACTTAATTCACTTTTGTGGTAAATAGTTTTAGTGTAGATGAAGTTTTTTTATCATTCTGCCATATTAAATAATTGATAAATGTACTATCTATAATGATAACTGTGAGTAAGTGTAGGTTTATTTTTGGAAATGCCAGGTACCCCTCATGCTTGATCGGCTTCATGAATTAAGTGCTCAACAAAAAAAGAGGAAAGAAATGCAGGTGATTGCTGACAAACCATTTGCTCACTTAAATAAAGAATCCCAGGATGGAAAAGAATTTTCTGCTGCTCAAGAAAAATCTCAAAATTTATCTTCACAAGATATATCATCCAGTAGTAAAAAGGTTGGTTCTGATATGGTGCATTACCTCCAATTGCTGGTATATCTATTCTTGTTCAATGCTGTCTTCTATATATAAAAAGTTTTTTGCATGCTACAATCCTAAAACTTTTGCGTACCCATGATTAACGTGATTCAGCTGTCTTTCTTATAAATCATCATGTGAAAACTTTCCAGAAGTACAAGTGACATGATGCATGTAACTCCCTCTATTTGATTCTACCAAACTGTCACTTCTCAATAAGCAGTTATCGAGTGCAGACTTTTTCACTCCTGTTATTTATGTGCGTTTATTTTGTTTTTATGTGTTTCTTTATTTTTGACTTTTTTTCATTTTCAAATAATGGATGCCAAAGTTTACATTTTACAACTTCTGATATTATTACTGCTACTTCAAATGTCATTATCAGCTTTAGATCTTGACTGAAGATTTTTTGGCTATCACTTATCAGGAGATCATTATGTGATGCATACTTTTTCTCCCAACAATGATCAGATTTCACCTGCACTCTCTGAACCTTTTCAAAATGAGGAGAATTTTAACAATTTCTTTTTCTTTCTTATGACCTGTGCCATGCTTTCCAAAACTTTTCCTTTCTGAGGCACTCCACTATTCCCAGGAGGATTTCTTTGGGGCATACATTTTCTTTCTTCACTCCTGATTGTCACAATTTTCCCTTTTATCCCTATCCCTTTTTTTGGTTTTATTGCTGTTAAGGTATTATTGAAAATGATCCTGTTTTTTCACAGGTTTGTTCACTTTCTCATTATCTTTGTGACTTCCTTTTAAGGTTTCTTTTCTCCATTTTTTTATTTTTGGAGATTTTCCAGAACTTTTAGATTTATATGTGTACTCTGCAATTGGACATGTACCCAACTTTTCTTGGAGTCTCACCTCCATTGTCTATTGGAGGAGATTATTTTGTCAGACATGTGGCCTCCACCTCATATGTTCATCTCCCACTATCTTTGTTGCATAATTGTTTAGTTCTTTGTCAAAGTACAACCTTCCAACTGGTGTGGCTGTGACTAAGTTACTTTTTTTATATAATTTTTTCCTTTAGGGGCATGTCTCATTTAGGATTTAGTTCCCACTCATTGGTGAGTGTTGCCTGTCCAAGTATGCTTCCCATATCTCAAATCCATAATGTATGGCCAAAAACATACTTTGTCTTATAAAATACTATGTTGAGATGGAATTTTCAAAAAGATTGCTAGTAGGTTTATTCTTGTGATATATTTGCTTCATTAATATGCCCATTCTGTACTTCACTAAACCATGGATTTGCATGTTAAAGCAGAAGGGGATAGCTGCCTATTCTTGCTGTCCCTTTGATTGAATAAATTGGGGTTTGCCTGCTTTTCAAAACAGTGTTTTTGTGGTCACTTGCTATGCTGTCTCTGGTGTTGGTGTTCCTCCAGACTTTTCACTTTGTTTTATTCCTCTTCTTCTAATGTAGCATGGAAGTTCTTATTTTCCAGTTCCAAGCCACTGAGATGGAACCATGGAGAGAATTCTCTTAAATGCATTTACTTCCATTCAGTAGAGAGTTAAATGGTGGTGTTCTGTTGGTGGGGATGGTATGAGGTCCTTCGGTTATGTGCTCCACTTCTGCATGATGGATCTTGGAGGTTGATTATATTTGATAGATGTAATCCCTTTTTGTGTGGTGGGACCCAGAGGTTGCTGTTAAGCAGCAGCATTTGTACAGTCCTATCCAGAGGATGATGTTGCCTTGGGGTAGATCTGTCATGTTGAAGCTCACCCCATGATTAGGATCCCTCATCCTACCATCACCTCGATGCAAGTTTCCAATGAGTGGTTTTAGGTTAGAGCTGGACCCATCAGCATAAATTCTCACATGTGTTGGTTGTATTTCCTCTTCTTCACTCAGTTTGCCTTAAGGTCTTCACCTCTGTGCAGTGGATACCAGAGGTTGATGTTCCACCCAGGTTACGTGTGGTTCTGTCTAGAGGGTGCGATTCTTAGACATTTGTAAGAGCCATCTACTTCTGTGTGGTGGTACCTGGAGGATTATATTGTGCTCAAGCTTCTGCTCAGTCATATCCAGAGGATGATGTTGAGTGGGGTGATGGTTCTTACTCTTTCATACCACCTTATAGTGTTTTCACTGCATGAAGCTGAAATTGCACAATGGAGTGCCAGCCTGATTGAGTTTGAATTGGATGTGATCTGCCACATTGGCATATTTTATCCTACTGTCAATTAGATGTTTGGTTCCCAGATGTGTGGTTGGTTGTGAATTTGTGCACATACACCAGTGTTTGCTCCAATTCTACTTAACTTGAGGTGAAGATGATGGATCCTCCTCTTACCAGGGGCTGTAGGCTTTTTTTTCTCGATGCTCTTTGATTTTGGACTGGAGTTGACTGACTATGTATGGTCCATTGCACCGTAGCTTTTCTATATTTGTGGACACATACGTTTTTAGCTTTCCCCACATTCCTGTCTGGAGATAATTCTTCTACAGCCTTTTACAATATTGGAATTTTAGTATACTGTGGTTCGGTTACCAACCCAACTGTGTTTTTTACCTGTTTTGGTTGTGCTGTTTTTACTTTACACCTGTGTATGTGACGTATTTCCACACAGGGTGCAAACTATACCTGTTACAGAAGTGATGCAGTTTCCCAAGTGTATTCCTCTTTTATTGGGGTCACACTCCAAGAATGTTTTTTGGTCACTTTTGAAGGATATTTATTTCTTTTCATTGCATACATCCCTACTCCTATTCAGTGCAGGAGTTAATGGATTGTATATGAAGTTATTAGTTTCTTATACTGAAAATATATTTCTGATAGATTCTTATCTCTTACTCTCTTCTCACCCTTTCTCCCCGTTGAACTCTAATGCTTTCTTTTTTGCCTAATCTCAAAGTGATTGCCTGGTAGAATTGAATAGAGGGACTCACATGTATCAGGAGAGTGTGTTGCAGTCATATTGGTGGAGGATTATTGCATCATAAGTTACGTGAGAGATATGGTTGAACCATATTGATCATGGGTTATGTGAGAATCAAGGCTTGTGCCATGTGAAAACTTATTTTCATAAAGAAGACATCACTGAATGAGAACAGCTGCATATATGAAATAAGGTAAGTATTTGTTAGTTTCAGTGTTGGAAAATAACTATCTGTTTTTAAAATGTAAAATATTATTAACATTTGAGAAGTATAGGTAAAGTTTATGTTAATTCTTTATTAAAAAAGAAACCAGCAGTGCTAATCATGATTCATATGAATATTGAACATGATATGGGCTTTAGTGATATAAAATTTATTTAATCTGTTTGTTTTAATATGAATAATATTAACTCTTGTGTTTATGGCAAATTTGAATTTGATCTGACATTTGAAGTAATTGGAAATATTTTCTATGTTTTTTTTGACAGAATATTGGATTGTCACCCAGCAATTCTACTGTTTCATTGGCTATCAGTGACCAAACAGTTGGGCCTTCAGCATCATTGGGAGAATGTTCTAACAGTAGTTGGGCAGATCTTGAACCTTATATGATAGGTTCCTTTCAGATGTTTCCCTTGACCCTGGAAATGCAGCAGCGATTTATTTTGCAGTACCTCACACCAATAGGGGAATATCAGGATGTAAGTCTGGACTTTAGATTGTTAGACGTTTCTTGTTAGTATGTAAATTCCATGAAAAAACAAGAGCAATCAGAGGAATAGCATACCCTAACCTCACAACTCCTTAGATTGCATGCATTTATATTGCCTAAAAACTTACTTTTGAAAACTCAGAAAATCCCTCTCAGGTCCAGAATGATCCTCGTAATTTTTTGTGTAGCATGATGAGGAGTCTAAACCTTAATGTGCTAATGAAATTTTTACAAATCCAATCACACTTTACAGAGTTATTAACCAAAAACTGTAAAACTGCCTCATCTTCCCATTATAAAAAATGCTTTAAAATAATCCAAATTCCAGTTTTGTATCTCAACCAAATTTGGGGAGGACTGTTCCATGCTAACTTCCTGTCTTGTGTACATCAGTCTGTTTGGGTTTATACACACAGATCCAGTTACATATGCAAGGAGATTTTGCATATCCTTATCTTCATATAGGGTGAAGATAAGCATTGCTAGTTGTTAAGAGACTTTTTCTTTATGTAAGATTAGTATAAAATTATCTGCTCTTCCATAGAAACGTATCAGTGAGTGTGTTGAAAGTTTATTTTAATAATTATTTAGTTGGACAGTGAACTCATAAGAGCTTTGTTTGTTTGGATAATTCGTTAATGCTTAATGGTTTCATTTTTAGCTCTTAAGCTACGTGTTTGAACACAATGCCATGTCTCTTATTCTTCACTACATTAATCTCAAGGAGATCAGTGATGTAAGATTAGCCTTTGAAGCTCTCAAGGTATGTTTCATGTTGTAATATATCAATTTGTTTAGATTTACCTTTGTTGCATTTTCTGGTAATATTAGAATATCATCATCTGCAACTTGTAAAAGCTTTTTATTTTTGTCTAGCCTTTATCTTAATATGCAATTGATAGAAGCTTTTATTAATTTATGTCTAGGAATTTGTTTGTCAAATGTACAAAAATTCTTTGTTTTAATATTTGTTGCAGTTTGCAACATACTGTAACATCTATTACAATTAACAACCACACTGATTTTTTGTAAATACAAGTATATGGTTATTTCAATACTTCTTATAATTCTTAACTAACTATATTTACTATTTTGTTGATATAAAGTATATTTCAGGAGATAATGCTCTCCTACAGTTTTAATATCATAAATAAAATTCAGATTTTTTCATTAGCCTCAGGGTATAAATAGATCAACTTCAGAACTGTTTTGGAGTTGGACACCATGACTCTGGATTTTTTTTTGGGTGTATGGGTGGGGGGTTATTTCACTGTCTGTACTTTAAAATAGTGTTGATTATAAGGGATATAACATGTATACTTATAAATTGTTGTGTGTTAAAAATATCTCATGCTGTGTGAACTTATCTGCAGTACTTAGCAGCATTGCTCTGTCACAAGAAGTTTTCAATAGAATTTATTAATGTGGGAGGCCTTCAGAAGCTGCTCCAGGTTTACCGACCATCTGTCGCTGCCACTGGAGTATCTGTCTGTCTGTATTACTTGGCATACAGTGAAGATGCTATGGAAAGGGTATGTTCATATTTGTGTTAAGTTCTTTCGTAAGATTACTTAATTATAGTTGTTTGCAGCATAGGTCAGAATACATATAATTTGAAATAAAAAGAAAAATAATAATATATGTATGACAATGAAACTTTGTTTTGTAGTTGTATGGAATATACCTAATCCTTAAGATTAATGTTAGAACACTGCATTAAAATTATTCTGTCTGACTGAACTTAAAAGCTTAGCCCATAAACGGACTTTTTAAATGTTTTTAAGTATTTAGTAAAATGTACAAGTCTCCTGTACACAAAAAATGAGTTGAGTTAAAAAGGTATTTGTACTAAAGATATTCTTTAAGTTGATGATACCAGCTTTAAGCAGACTGACAAGTCAGAATGCAAAGTAATGTTCAAGTAAAGAATAAACATATTTTTGGATATTGTGTATATATAATGACTTAGAATCTCCAAATTGCATTTCTGCAGTTTTTTTGCATATCCTTGAATACTACATCTGGTTTTTACTCCACAATGAATTGTTGCTAAATCAGCAATGTAGGATGAAAGGATTGGTTGATAACTGACACGAAGTACATAATACTACAAGCTTCATTCTGTAATAGGTCATGACTTTTACCCCTACCCTTACATAAGCTAAACAAAATGAAATTTCATTGGTATTTTAGAGGTGTTGACTTCATTAATGTAAGAGTCAGCTGTAGCATTCAATAGTGATAAATTAGTATTTTCTAGATTGTATTTCTTCACATAATTCTTTAGTAAAATAACTGGCAATAATGTTTTCTTTATGAACAGAATAAATGCAGAAATTGTCTTTTTTTTTTTTACTTACAAGTTGGTTAAGGAGATTAATCAGGTCTATCAAAGGATTTTTGTTATTACAATGTTATTTGATTACCTACAAATATCTTTTTCCTATGTGCTATAAAAACAAAAGTCATACAGAATAAGCTGCCCATGCCTTGTAAAAGAAATACCAGGAACTCAGTGGGTAATAACTGAAACACTTCATGGATTGTATCATGAAGGTGTGATGAGCCAACAACAGATTGAACTTTTAAGATTAAGGACAGGGTTGGCATGTTAAAAAGGCTTGAGAAGGTTTAGCCTCCTCAAATGGCTGAAGGGAGAGAGCTTATCTCTGACTATTCAAGGGGCAAACCACTTTATTGGGGGAAAACACCAGCTCCCCATGTCTCTCACAGAGCATTATTCTCATCTCAAATATTATACAGTATATGTAAAACAATACACTACCTGAACAAAAGATTTACAAGCTGCCTATTATTAAGAGTTCGAGGTATGGACAGAGCTTGTGTATCAAAATTAAGGATATTTTCATAATGCACAAATTAAATAATCACAAAGAAAAATTACAGTAACAGAAAACAAAAGTCTGAATTTAGAAGACAAAACCAGTGAAAATCAGTTTTGAACTTGATTTATGAAGTTTATTATAAGTCTTCATTTAACTAGTAGTTCCTGAAGTTTCTTGTTGAGCTTTAATTAAGTTTAATTTTTGTCTTAAGTTTCATTATTACCTCCAACACTGAAGGTAAGCAAGGTTATGTTTTCATTCTTGTGTGTGTTTGCAACAAGATTTGTTGAAAACAACTGAATAGATTTGGATGAAAATTGGTATATAGCTGGGCTATGACCTTAGAAGTGATTTGCTTTTGGAGGTGAAAGTTGCAGCATTGTTATATATAAAACTGCTGTCTGTTAACACAGAGACTGATTTTTCAGATTATTTTTGCTCTATTATTCAGTCAAAAATGATCAGATTTTGATGAAACTTGGTGGACACGTAGAATATTATTCCTAATTATTCTGCCAAAATTGGTCCATCTTCATTGATAAAGACAGACATACAGACACAACTTTGTATTTTTCTTAAGGCAAAATATGATAAATGCTGTGTTGCAAAGGTATGAGCTGTACCAAGTAATCTTCTAGTTATTTTATGTAATGCCTTTTGATAATTTTACTTGATAATTGTCATACTTTTTAGGTTATTTTCTAATAGAAATGCTAAAGTTCTTAGGAAAAGTTTCACAGTGGTGAATAAATATTTTCGTTTCACTTAAGCATAAAGCAAACTGAATACTTTCATTAATCATATATATCAATTGTGAAACTATTATCATTCGCGATTTGTGAGGATATGCAGTTGCTGAAAATTGTGATGTGTGTGTTTTGGAAGAAATATTAATTTATTTATTAATTTTAACAGGTATGTCTCTTACCTCAACATATTCTTTCTGAATTAGTCAGGTATGTTGTTGTTTATATGAAAATGCCAAGAATATTGTATTATTCTTTAGTTTATTTTTTTTAACTTATTCTTGAGATGTAAAAGTATTTTGTGATTTTTGTGGATACATGTGTTCCAAGAAATAATTCATAATATTAAATCTATTTATAAATGTTACAGCAGTATATACTGAGTAAAAGGTATGTACTAGGTCTTCAGCATATATTTGGGAGAGAAGTTGGTATAAAGGAAATGACTCTAGACTAGCATTTAATGGCTATTATGACAAAGTTGTTTTCATTGTATATGTGTAATTCATTTTTAACACCTGAATATTTTCATTTGTTATATTGTCAAAAATGAAACTGTTTTTGAAAACTTGACAAATGGATTTATGTTAAGTAAATATTTGATACTGTTGAAAGCTATTCTGGTAAACTGTCAAATTTCGAAATTATTTTATTTGATGAGAATTTCTTTACACATTTGTATGCTTTTATGTTTCTTTCACCATGAAATTTATTGTCTATAATAAATAACATATTTGTTTAACACAGTGTTCCTTGGGACTTAATATTCTTAATATACAATTTATTGTATTGAGTAGTAAATTTTGGGTTTATTGTATCATACAACTTGACTTTCAGATATTCCCTTTGGCTCTTGGAATGTTCCCATGATTCTAGTCGGTACAATGCCACAATGTTCTTCAGTCTTAGCTTTGCATTTCGGGTTATTCTTGATTTATTTGATGCCCAGGATGGTTTAAGGAAACTTTTCAATGTGGTAAGTAGACTTGAGTAACTGCAACAAGTTCAGTAAAATTTTCAATGCGACTTCAAACGTAATTACATGTCATTTGACCCAGTCAATAGGAAAACCCATAGCAATAGGCTAAAAGCAAGATTTTAGAATATATTCTCAGATCCTTATCTTCCAATAAAGTAAAAGTATAATATGTTTAAGCTTGCAAACATTCATCATCACCAACTTATTGATATGTAATGATGAAAGGATCTGTTCACATCATTTTTATCTTGAAAGGTAATATGTAAAATGTAGTTCCTTTATTATAAAAACATTTGTTTGAAATATTTTTAGCTGTTATATATGTTTGGAATGGTTGTCTTGTCAACAGTTTTATGGTTCTTTTTTTCAGTGTACATAAAAGCTACATGTATGTGTAATAATATTAAACTTTTAAGTGCTTCGACCTTTATTTTGAAAATGGAAAGGGAAATAGACACTTGTGCATGTGGGTGTGTGCATTAAATGTGAGAGTAACAAATAATTTCTGACAAGTGAATATTATTCCATTAAACTCATTGCTTTATTATTTTGACCAACTTTCATTATACTAAATAAAGGATTTTTCATTTTGGTGTAACTATAGTTAGCATACACAGTGCTGTAAATCTGGCAATTTTGGTTTTTAAAAAACAATGTTTATATTTTTCTGGATTTTAATTATTAATTCTTGTCTTCCTATGATCTTTTGAAAGTATTATATGAAACTAAGTTTTTATAATTGTTGAGATATGAAATATGTTGTGCGTGCACACACACACACACACACAGGTTCACAGTATTTATGATCTCTTGCATATGGTAAAAATATTTTGTTTTCCAGAAGAAAATTATAGACAAAACAAAATATACTTAGATCAATAGGCAATTACTTCATGCTATTACAGCCAGGATTGTGAGTTAGTGATTGACTAAAAAACACTAAAAATACACACTTGTGTTTAAGTTATAAGTACAAATTACTACTATTTTATTCCAACCTATGATTTTCATCCTAAGAGGTGTCGTACTATGCTAACTAATATTAATGTTCAAGTGATGTATTCTGTCAGTCATTAGCTCCTCCCCTTCAAAACATTAATGTATACTCATAATTAGTTTAGTGCTTTCTCATTAAAATCAGTTTCAATATTTTAGATAATTTTTATAGATGAAAATAACTTGACATAATTTTGTAGCCAAAACATTAGAAAGTCTAGTTGCTGTTCTTTTAACTAAAATTTTGTAAAGATTTAACCATGATATGTTTTTTGTTTTACCAGTAGCTATGAATATTTGAAATACAACTTGTATGTTTCTTTTTAAAAGCTAAAATTAAAATATTGCAGAAGCACCACTCAGTTCATTATATCATTACCTAAGTGGTTTTTATGTGTAAAATCCTTAAAAATGTAATGTAATTTATTAAATTTATTTTAACAAGGCAGTATACTATGTTTTAAAATTAAATTAGTATATTAATTTGTATACTTGTATATTCAGGTATTAATTTGGAATTATCTCTTTTTATATTAACCTGTAAATTTTTTATTGCTTTACAGTGTTAATTAAGTTTTCTTGTACTTAGATGAGCACCTTAGACATATTAGTGGTTGATCCAAATGCTCAACCCCTGCTCAATGATGAACAAGTATTTGCCAGTCGACAGGCTGCAAGACATGTTTGTGTAGCCTTGAAACGTTATTATGAAGCTCACTTAGGTATTGAGGCTGAGCGTCAAAGACGTTCACATTCTCGTAGTGAAGGAGGAACGCTACAACCAACAGTTCCCCCTTACAAGGTAAGTTGGTTTGTTTGTAATTAAGCATAAAGCTACACACTAATCTCTGTCCATCACAGGTATTGAAACCAAATGTCTAGCAGTGTAAATATGTCAAAATAATGTTGGGCCACCATAAAGAGCAATTTACAACTTAAAAAGTTCTGTTGTGATAAAGTATTGTCAATACTTATATCATTAGGTGTTGTAAAATTAAGATAAACTGTTTGTTAAAAATGCACAGTATTTATGCAGGGTGAAAATGGATTGATAAAAATAAGTACTACTGAAACTCAGTTGTCAGATAATTTTGTAAAACTTAGGTTTAAAGTATTTATTCAAACTTTGAAAATATTGTTCTCTTTTCTTGCCTTTAAAATACAGGCAGCAAGATACAGCTCAGAAGCAATTCAAGAAAACATTGATACATTGATGGAGTTGATGCCATTGAGGATGAGATGGCAACCTGTAGATGAACTTCTTAGGTTAGGAGGTGTCCCCCTGTTATTGCAGCTTATTGCAATGTCTTATGAATGGAACTATTCTGGCAGGTTGGGACTATACATGTACTTTTTTATGTGCTTTAGATAATATTTTTATTCATGTATTTATATCTTTAATTACTTTATTGTAAACTACCTTTTTTATATAAACTTTATTAGGTTATTCATAATGTATATTCATAAATAGACATTTTACAGTTTTTCTACATATAGAGGTATGATTATTAGTTCATTATTTCTTTCTGATGAGACATCTTTCACACAGTTTATTGAATATTTAAAGTTTGACTATCTTGTGTTGGGAATCTGGTTGATGTAGTGATTAGCACATCTTTAGATGTAGAAGAAGTGGTTTTTTATCTTGTTTTCATTGTTCATTTTAGAATTCTTCTGTTTTAATGTTTTTGAACAAACACATTTTTTGTAAAAACATTAAATAATTTTTACTTTCAATTTTTTAAAGTGTTTGTTATAAAACGCTTTATTTATGTAGAGCAGAGACGGTTCGTAGTGCTCTAGATGTTCTCACAGTGTGTTCAGTAACCCCAAAAGCACAACTTGCTCTTTGTGAGAGTGTTCACCTTGCAGACAACCAGAATACTGTAGGAATGAGGTAGGTATAAAAGAAGTTCTTAATGTTTTGTCATTTTAGTTTCCATTCTGCTTTTTTTAAACAGGTTCATAAAAGAAAGTTACTATCATTTGCAGCTTAGTATCTTCATGTTATTTTTTTTTCAACAAAATATGTGAGAAACTCCTTGGTAAACAGACTAAGTATGGTGAGAGAGGGAAAGACACCTATATAAATACCAAAAGAAACAGTCATAAAATCACGTGACTATCACAGAATCCAAGACTGTGTGTTGTGCACAAGTAAAATGAGAGAAAATAAATGTTTTCATTATGTTTGAGACCTGAAATTCTATGAAGTTTTTTTTTCTATTACAGACTGATATTGGAAGTATAATAACAAATTTTGTTTTTAACATAGTGGTAATGAAGAAATCTAAACAACCTAAGTATTAACAATTAAAATGTATTAGCATGTTTTATTATTTTGCACTGTTCAAATATTTTAAATTCTGTGTTATTTTTTCTTTCACATATATAAAGATATAAAGAGATATTTCGTAATTAGGTTGATTACAATTATTGTTAGCACTTGTTTTACTTTATTATATTATTTGATAGAAGCATGAATTGAAAAAACATAAAGGAAAAATAATTAATCTGTATACAAGATAAAAACATTAATTTTATTATAATTAAAATTACTTAATCATAGGTATTAATTACTGTATCTCCACTTGAATTCTCTATCAGTGATTTCCATTACAGAAAAAAAACTACACCATTTTGTAACTGTGTTGCACTTATAAATAATTAGTGACAAATTAGGCAGTATGATGAAACAATGTTATTAGTAAATAATGGTATGTAGTGTACAATTTTAGCATTTTGTCTTTCAGTATTGTTCTTGCTTGTGCAAAAGGTGAAAGAATCAGTGACCCTGATGTCCAGCGCTCAGCTTTAAATGTGATAATCAACTGTGTTTGTGGTCCTGTCTCGAGGGTAAGCCATTGTGACAACTCAGAATGCTTTACAGGTGTAAAATATATGGTAGAAAGCAAAAACAAAATGGCAAAACACGAAATTAGAGTTTTTAAGTTAAACAAAAAAATTAAATTACATTATCAAAATCTAAAGAAAGAAGTAATTATAAATGTACATTATTTACAAGGTATGCAGTCTTTAGAAAATGTGATTGTACATTACAAACATTAGTGTTAGTTTGGACAATTAAGACCTCTTAATTTTATATATTTATAAAGAAAATTCATGAGTTAAGTATTTATTACACTTCTTCAAACATTATATGTATTAAATATTGTTTTGTTTGTTTTTAACTTCCCTGCAAATGTTTCAAGTTTAGAGCCTTTAATTTTCTTTTTTTTTAATTGTTTTATAGTTTTTCAATAGTTTTGTATTGAAAAATATTTTTATTGAAATTACATTTGTAACAGAAAATCATCTTGAAATACAAACTTGATTACTATGTTCTTGCAACCAGAAAATGAAAAAAATATTTTTGGCAGGAGGCTTATTTTGTTTTTAAATACATATTAAACCTTTTTCTCTTTTATTTGGAGAGGTGAGGCTAGTGGATTAATGTCAAGTATATTTTTAAAACTAAAATATGTGTTGTAGTATCAACATAAAAGTAGCTACATAGCTACTATTTCAATATTGTTTACTTGAGTTTTTAGTTGTTTCTTGTTATTATGCAACAGCTTGGAGGTACTGTCGGTCGTATAATAGGTGGAAGTACAAAAAAAAAGTCAGCTATGAGAAGCGGGGAAGATCTGCTTAGTAAAATGTGGAACTGTGTACGAGTAAACAATGGAATAATGGTAAGTTTTACTGACGAGATTGAGGGAAAATAATTTAGCTTATTAAGGTACATTATTAAGTTTTGTAAGGTATTCTTGTACTTGACTTTTTTTCTCACTGTACTATTCTTTTCAACCTGATTCCCCATGTTTAACTTGTTTTATTACAATAAAACTGATCCCAGTAAAAAAAAAATCCTATACTTCATTGTAAAAAGTGTGTTGATTAATTGCTAACATAAAGTAACAGATTTTTAATAAAATTTTTTACCTTATGAGTGCAGATAAAGATCAAAGTATGCAAGTGACAACCTTTTATGAAGTACCATTTGATGTCGTAATTATCACTTTTTTAACTTTACCTTACTCTTAGTTTTGAGGCAGTTAACTCTAATGGGTCGGGGGTCAAAGGCCATGTCATCGAGTTGGTTGGCTTGTATTCAAAATTTTATTGAACTATGTTTGAACTAGGTTTGGTGTCGAACTGTATATTACAATTTAAATTTTCATATACATTATTTAACTTCTTGATTTAAAGTAACTGTTTAGAAACACCTAAACATATATTTTTGTGTGTCACATGGTATGTCGAATGCAGCACTGGTTCAGATTAAATGTTTGTGATGTCAAAATACAAAGTCTGTAGTTTTGTATGAACTAGGAACTTGAACCAATACTTAAAAGGTGGGATATAAAATAAAAAAACAGTCTTTTCTATATGATGAAATATCACTAATGTACTAAATCAAATACAGTGGCCCTCCTGCTCACCTCCTTCAAATTTGGAAACAGTCCTTTATATGCATGTGTTTTATATATAATATGTAAATAACTAATGTAAAGCTCATAATGTCCCACAAGTTGTTTTCCTAGCTATTTTCAAATATAATGGTGGTGTCGGTTTCTTTTGAGACAAATCTTCGTGCTGATGAGTATAGCCTGTTCAAAATCTTTTTTTTTTTAGATGCAAATACTGATTAGTTGCTAAACTTCATAAATTATATAATGGAAATTTATGGTGTCAATTTACTCTTTATAACTTTTTGGTTATTCAAATGTGTATATAAAAAAACTTAAAAAATTACTTCTTAAACGTTCTCCAACTGTGAAATTTCTTAAGGCTTAGCAACCTATGACAAGCAGCAACTGAGTACAAAGGTTGTAACAAGAAGTAATTGTTAGCCTTCCATCTTTACTTTTTGTTCTGTGCTTTAATAAAAGTAAGTTTAAAACTTATTTGTACACAGTGATAATGTAGAAATGTATCTAATATACTAAAACTGAAATGTGATTGTATTTTATAAAATATTAGTCCACTAAAACATATCCAAGAAGGTGATTTTGTAAAGACTAAATGTCAGTTTTACATTCTTGGATATGGCAACATGCATGCACATGCACCTTGTCATTGTAACTTCTACCTTAGCCAGCAATGGCTGAAAGATCAATATAATAAAAATAATTATATAAATTTTTAATGGTATGACATTTAAGCAATTCAGATTAAACATTTGTGTTTGTGGGTTATAACCTGTAGTCATTCTAGAAAGAAAAAAGCACAATTTATATTTTCGAATTTTTTATGGTGGTTACAAGACTGGTCAAATCTATCAAACACGTACAGAGATTCAAGTTTAATGGTGAAAATAACAGTTTTTTTCTTAAAAGCACTTGATCATTATGTGGAGGTTATAAGGATTTCACATTTAAAATTTTAAAACTTTGTGATGCATAAAAGCACTTTTTACCTTAAAATGAAAATTACTCTGTATGCTGAATAGTCAACATTCTCAAAGAAAAAAATTTAAGAGAAAATTCTTTAATTAAAATATTTTAATATTTAATATAAAAACCTAGTTTTGTATATAAAAGCCTTGTGTTGTTTACTAATAACCTGCAAATTTTGTATGCATACATTATTAATAGTCAGTATAATTACTCTCATGGATACTTTTGTGGTTATGCGCTGGGTAGATTATACCCAACCTGTTATGAAAGAGTTAATGTTAGAGTAGAGAAAATACCAAATACAGTACATAGGGGTACTGATAATTGTTGTAGGTATGCACATATGAGGTTCTTTAGATTATGATAGTGCAAAATGTAAACTGTATGATGGGAAAAAAAAGTTTCATTTTTTACATGGACACACATTGTACTACAGTTTATTAGATTCTAGTCAGAATGGCTGTGTCAATTGACACATTACTTTTAGTACAGATACTTTATAAACACATCTGGTATTTTGTGTACAACAAACTTGTATTGTTAATTAAAGCTAAAGTCTTGCCACTGTTTGTGAAGATAAAAGTAATACATTTATCAGTATTAATTCTTACATTTCAAGAACATTTGATGTTTGACTAGTACTATGAATTAAATTTAAAACAAAACAAAACAGGCTAACATCAAAATATATTGTATATTCTAAATGTTTTCAGTAGAGGCTAGAAGGTCAGGTTACAGATTACAGACATATATGTGTACTGCAAGCTTAGTTTTTAAGGTTTTAATGACTTAAATTAAAAATTCAATGAAACTACTTTCTTCCCTTAGTATTCCAATAAATACAACATAAAAAAAACATGGCTAATAATCTGTATTTTAGTAACATATAAGTTTTAAGTTCTTAATTTTATAAGACAATACTTCAAAAAAACAACTTCTCCTAGAGTGTGAATTGTGACATTTGTTCTTGAAGTTCCTTACTACCCTTCCAAGAAGTATGAAATTTAACACAAATTTTTGATTATATCTTCATTGGTCAGGCAAAGCACAATTTTCTTAGCCTTCAGCTTTTTATATGATTACAGTGTCATAAAATATACAACCAGACTTCAGTTGTCACACCCACATTTACCATCTCCTATTTCAGAAATTACCAGTAGTTCTCTTGAACATTCAATACTGTATTATTTATAACTGATAGAAAGCTAGAGCTTTCATCCATCAAATGATGTATTCCATTGTGTTGTTTTCTGTAAAGAGGATTGTAAATTTTTTCTTTCAGTTTGAGCTTTATTCCCATGGGAAGCATATTGATGAGATTAGATGAAACTTTACAGCTCTTGTCGCATAGTTACAAAACCAGAATAATTGTTATGGTAATGAGACATTGGCTGCTTTTTGGACATTATTATTCTGTGTTTATTTAATTAAGTAAGAAACTTTAGTGCAGTACTACCATTGAAATGAAAAAAAAAATAGGGTTAATGGTTAATATCAATTGACATGAAAAAAATGAAGAACCAGGTAAGTACTTTTTCTTGTTTTTCAACTATATTCTTTACTTATTTTTATAAAAGTAATTAATGGTAGATTAGGTGAAATAAATAATGTTAATGTAATAAAAAAATTTCACAGGGAATGCTTCCAAGGTGCATGCTTGACAATTAAGTTACAATTTATAATGATGTGAATAGTAGTTACAGTGTTAAAAGATACTTAAGTGTAAACTGATGTATACCAATACAAGTTCAAAGTTATTTACAATAAACAAATAAAAGTAAAATAGTAATTTAGATTTTTTTCATAGTTACAAGCTCAGTCAGATTGACCATCCTTGTATAAAGATAGTGTAGGTAAATAACTGATAAAGTAAAGTTTTACTGAAAAAAAATCTGAAATTTATTTAATATATTTTAGAGATTACACAAATAAAATGTGAAGGTTTTAGAGAAAAAGTATTTTTTAATCCTAAAGTGAAAATCATTTAGCACTTGGACAAGTGTATAGAAATATCTATTTTCATTGACAAATTTTTAGTCAAAAATACTTTATTACAAAGTCTGGTTTTTGTGTAAAATGTTTATTAATAGTCTGCTAGGTTTTGGAAGATACACAAAATGTATTAAAAGTTATAGTATGGAAACTATAAGGAGTACAGACTGAGCTATAAATAAATTTTAAAAATTCCTTTAGGTTTTTTGACTTTCACACTTATTTAGTGAACAGGGTTAAGAGAGTCATAGTTACCTCTAACATCTGTGTGATATGTACAAACAAATTTATTTAAGGGCTAAAAAACCTAAAAAAAATATATATATATATATATATATATATATGGCTTGATTTTCTGAACTTGAGACATTTAGTTCTGTTACCCAAAGATTTATTGTCATTTTCTTATGGAAACAATGTGTGATTGTGCTCTTTGGACTCTTCACCTTTTCTAAGAAGCAGAGTAAACCTGTGATGTATTAAAAGTAATATTATAGTTCAAGCAGATGTTTCTGGGTGTGTGATATCAATATTCAGCAGAAACAGACTTGGTTTAACTTAAACAGAGGTGTATGTAAAAATTACCACAGGACAACCAGTGCAACCATCACATAACAATAAGAACTGTATACAATTATAACAAACATTATTTAGGACTGAAAATAATATATTTTATAATTATGTTTTTTGTATTTGGTAGTGTGGCACATATAGAATTGCTTAAGCAAATCAAAGTGACCTTCCATTTGCCCTTGTTTTTAAATTGTTATATTGTTCATTTTTGTTGTATCCTAGCAAATGAAGATGATTGAGCAGATCATACATTCTTCACATTTTTACATATACAGCAATGCATTAGATAAAAGTATTTTATCTGCTTCAGTATCTCACAGCTTTATAGCTAATTTGTTTGTTTCATTAAAATATATCTTGCATATTCTGTGTTTTAAAACTTGCATTTTTTTTTAACAGATCCTGTTGAATTTACTGACTGTTAAAGCTCCTATCACAGATGCAGATTCAATTCGAACATTAGCTTGTAAAGTGGGTAATTTAAACAGGATTTCTTTTGACACCTAAGCGTATAGTATAAGAATTTTTTTGTACCTACAAAACAGAATATAACTTCTATTTCTAAGTGGTTATACTTGTGATGGAACTCAATATATAATAATTTTGTTATGGCTATAGTTATTTAATAAATTCTAATTTAGGTTATTGCAAATATGATAATTTCACTGAATTTTCATATTTTAATGTACAAAGTATAAAAAAGAAACAAAAATGTGTATCAGTGAATGGTAATGATTTTTTTCTCTTTAATGGTATAAGTGCTTTCATCTATCAAGTTTCAAAAACTGTTTATAAAAGCAGTTATATCATGCTCTTTGAAACTATTATACTCTAACATAAATATTTGCAGGCCCTCTGTGGATTATCTCGCAGTGAAACATTCAAACAAATTATAGGTAAACTTCCACTTCTGACCAGTGGACAGTTACAAGGTAAATATGTGTTTGTCTGTAGTAGTTGAGTATTTATGTTAGAAGATGTTTTTGTTCTACAAATGTATGATATGATTAAAAAGTAAAATATGTGTAAACATTTCTTTCTAAAATTTAAACTAAGGTATGGACAAGATCAATTTGTTATTGGTTGAAAATTTAAATCTCTAGTTCTAAAGAGGAGTAATTTTTCCTACAATTTACAGGGAAGCTTAAAAAGTTTAATGTGTCAAACATTATTTTATTAGTTTAGTATAAATATACTAAATGTAATCAAGAAATGTGTAATAACGAAAAAGAAAAGTTGTAATAAGGATCTTAGTAAAAGTTCTGGCTTGTTTGTTTAAGTGTGGAGAATTAAGTTTTTTTCAGTATTGTATGGAAATCTTTTTGACACACAAAAAAGTGTTAATTGTGCCAGAAGTTAAAAGACTAATAAGATGCATTTAATTTAGTATTGAAGTGACAAATTTTATTCAGAGATTGTTTGACAATAATTTATTATTCCTTACATGACTAATAGCAAAAAAAAACAAAATTTTAGGAAATGCCTTGTGCCTAGTATGCTATCATTATGGCTTTATTTTGGGTTGCATTTTTCTAAGCATGAAAAGAGTGAAATATCAGAAAACAAATAGGATTAAAATGTTGGTACTGAAGAAATACTGTACTGGGCAGTGAGACATAAGATTTAAAATTCTATTTATTACACAATTTTGATTTTTAATTGCATCAAACGAATTAAGAAGAATTCAATAAAAATCGATAGGTAATTTGTTGGAAGACTGAATAGTTGTATGGCCTTTGAAAGATTGTGTTATTCACATGTTCTTAGAAAGGTCATTTTAATTTGTTTTTAGTTTATTGTTTATTTACGAATAGAAACAATCTCATCTGAGCAGTTGTATTGGCCTTGGTTAACTTGATAGTTAAGAACTCTAACCTTCAGCTGCAGGAAAAGTAAATATTTGTATGTAATGTATTTGAAAAAAACAAGAAATGTTTATCACCCATAACCATGGTAATAAGATGTTCAAGATTGGTTACAGCTGACAACACTCAACATTCTGTGCTTGACTAGTCACATTTCATTATGTGATTAAGGTAGGTAATTATGTCCCCAATTATTTTTTATTACTTTTAATCAGTTCCTACTTTTATTGGATCTTATTCATAACTTGGGAATCATGCTACAGTAATTGACTAAGAAGCTGACTGTAATTACAGAAAACAGATGGGAAATGATGGGAAAATATTGCATTTTTCATTCAGCAGAGTAGTTACTCTGAAATTTTAATACTATATAGTAGTAATGAATTAACAGTTTAAAATCATATTGATTTATCTTCTGTATTTGTATCACAGTCTCTAAGCCCTTTCGCAATGATGGATAAGGTCAGTTCAAGTGGTGTCTTAAATGACAATATAATAGTAATGTATAATAAGAAACCCAAAGTGTGAGTGCTTTTGGAAGGTAGACCTTTTTGTAGGAGTGAAAAGTGAAGGATGGTATATGTTCCAAAAGTTCTAAATTTTTTTATTTTGTGATTTTTTCTTTTATTGGTGTGAAGTAAATAACACATTATATTTTAACTGTGGTATTGTGATCTACTTTCCTTCAAAATAACACATTATTTTAACTGTGGTATTGTGATCTACTTTCCTTCAAAATAACACATTATATTTTAACTGTGGTATTGTGATCTACTTTCCTTCAAAATAACACATTATATTTTAACTGTGGTATTGTGATCTACTTTCCTTCAAAATAACACATTATATTTTATCTGTGGTATTATGGTCTGTACTACTTTCCTTCAAAATTTATTAAACCCATAAAATATTAGTAAAATAAGTCTTGATTTTGTTAATGGTCACTTATATAAGAGTGAAACAGCATTTCCAATGTAATAGTTTATTATTATTAATAGTTGCATAGCTAAGTGCTTTTTTTGTGTGAATTGCTGTGGACTTTTTTTTTAAATAAATGTACATGGACTAAATTTTTGAGTTTCAGTAAAAAGTTATTTGAATAAGAAATACGTTTGTTAATAATATGTGAGGTATAACTCTGAATAACCAATTATACAAATCAAACTGTGTAACTTGTGTTTATGTAAAGATAAACTACCATTTACTAACAAAATTAGTTCTTGTCCAATATATATTTGTTAAAGTTAAAGTCATAACCCCATCAACTTGAGTTTAATTTTGCATGACTGATATTCAAAATGAGGAGTTTGGTTATATTTCATAAATTTTGCTGACATTTGTAATAACATTCATGTATTTGGCACAGATGTAATTCAAAAAGTACATATCCAAGTATAAATGGGATAAATAAAGTGTTTTTTATTATTTTGGTTTTTCTTATCTGAAATAGTGTAAATGTAAATAAATGTTTTGTGTTTTTTTTTCCTTGTAGAAATTTTGGGAAGAAAATAATTCATAGTAATCATAATGATAAAACTAAGTTGGTTGTAAATTTATTCTTTGCAGTTTTAATGCGAGAACCTGTGCTTCAAGACAAAAGACAGGAACATGTAAAATTTTGTAAACATTGTGTGGAGCTGATAGAAAGAGTGACAGGAGCTCCACTGACGACTGGGATTGAATCATCCATTGCTAAGATCAACAAAGTAATTATTTCTTTAAAAATACTTTTTGTGTATAATTTAATATTGATCTGTACATAAGGGATGAGAAAAGTATGCTCTGATAAATTCTTTCTGTTGTGAATAAATCAGGGTAAGTATGAATGAGAAAAATTATTTGTTTTGACCAAGGTCAGAAATAGGGTAGGTGAGCAAGATTAATAGCAAAAGTTTTAAACATTATGGACAGCTTGTTGCTATGTCTGAACTGTTATTCTTTATTTTTAAAGAATACTTTGTTTTACTACATTCTGATGAATAATTATTTTCTAAATATATTTTGCAATGTAATTTGTGAACTGTTTACTGCTATTCCCCCTAAACATTATTTATAGTGAAGGATAAGAGCTGGACAATTAATGGTATTTACTGACGGGTGGTCTCATCAGTCAGTTATATTTGATCAGTTGATTTGAGTTAATCTTTTAAACATTAGTTGGATAACACAGTAACCAATTTTGCAGAAAAATTTATAAGAAAGAAGATAGACTTCTACTATAATAATTACAGTATTCAGGGCTTGATTTTTTAAATGTCATTTTTCCATGTCATCCTGTGGACATTCTGAACTGTGTCAGATGATGTATGGAAACCTGTATTAGGTGTTTAAAAAAAACAATAAAAATCATAGATCCCCCCTAAAGATCTAGTTATGACAGTATTGACCTAAACAACTTGATAACTAAAATTATCTTTTTCTCTCCTGTATATTTCTAGAAACTACAATTAATGTTTGTTTTGCAATTTTGCAACTTTATTCAATTAATTTTTGATGCCTTATTACCCAGGAAGTTTTATTACCTTTGCTAATATTATACATAATAATCACCTTAGCCAATCACTTTCAGTGTTTTCATGCTAATCAGTTTTGCTTGCTTGCCAAGTATAGTAAAGTATAGCCTGCAGTAACACTAGATTTGCATCAAAACTATCATATGTACTACTATATCAAAGTCTCCTGCTGGTACAGCAGTAAGGCTATGGATTTGCAATGCTACAATCAGTGTTTTGATTCCCCTTGGTGGACTCAGCAGATAGCCCTTTGCTATAAGAAAACACACACACACTATATCAAAATACATATACAACATTTAAGTGCTGCACCTGTACACACACACACACACACACACACAGCTGATATATGTTATTCATACTCACAGTTTACATTTACCTGGAGATAGGCAAAGCTAGCATTGTTTAATTTATTACTGATGAAAACTTAAATTTGTGGTTGCAGTTTTTACTCTTTTGTTTTGTTTAATTCATGGATTTTTTCCTACTTTTCTCATGATAGCTAGGTCTTTCCATATTTCCTAGACTTGATTACTTGTTTCTGTCTACTGTTAGCCATAGGCCTATACATGCATAATCATATTGGAGGGGAGTGGTGTTTCAACAGTGATGATGAATAATGAAAGTATTGAGCTTGATTCTGCAAAAATCAGTAAAAAGTTGATAGCCATTTTAAGTTCGTTGTCATACTAGAATTAATCTAGCTAAATATTCCCATCATTATTGTTGCCATTTGTTTTTTTTTTGTTTTTTTTAGAATTCATACCTGCTCATGTATGTGCATACAAAAATAATACAATAAAATGTGTGGTAATAGTACTAACAACTTGATTAGTATTAATAATCCAGTAATAAGTAATTACATAGGTAACATTTATCTTACAGTTCTACAGCTGTAGAATGCTTTTATGTCAAATTCTGAAGAACACTATTTACATTGAAACATTAAGATAATTATTAATTATTGTAATATTAGTATTTATGGCAAAAGAAATAATTTTATTTTCCAAATTTTTGGACTTCCCTCTCCAAACAGTATTGTTCAAACAAATATACAGGACATTATCAACTCAGTTTCTTAGGTATTGTTGAATTTGTGACAAAGTAATATTAGTAAAATTGTGAGTATTATCAGTATATTAGTGCATAAATTTATTTTCTAAGTGGGTTCAAGGAGAAAAATATAAATATTTTAAATTATTTTATAATAAATATGGAAAATATTTGCACAAAGTTGAAAATAATGATTTAAATAACATTGTAATATGCACAATGAAAAATAATTTCTAGAATTTACTGTAAGGGAAATAACTGAAATTATTGATTGGATGTTTCATATCTTGCATAGGTTGATTAATGGAGTGGTAGTTATATCTTGCATAGGTTGATTAATGGAGTGGTTGTCATATCACTTTCATTATATAAGACTTGCTACTGTGTGGATCTCTTTACAACTATTGAAGTCCAGATAATTGCATGGAAGGGTGGAAAATGGGAACTATACTTATAATATTTGTTGATTTAGTATAGTAATACCTTAATATCTTGGTATTTATGTCCAGACATCATATTGAAGGCTGGAATGTTGTCTTCCCAATTTATGTAATGTATTCTGTTATTTTTTGTTGATTTTTTTATTTATTTAATGTTCTGTTTTTTGTGATACCTTCCTATATCTGGCTGCAGGAGGCAGAAGGTGGTGAAGATTTGGGATGTTATGGGCTAGAGCACTGACACCTGCTCAATTTTTTCTTGTAAATCATATGAGACCTGTGAAGTAAAATAGAGAAAAAGTAGTGTGTATGAGTCAGAAAATTAGTTACCAAAAGAAAATGCAAAGTTATTCAGTGTGTGTGAGTGATTAGCCTTAATGGTTTATTTTAAAGTGAGTTTTGCAGTTTAATAGAAAAAAAAAAAAGTCTTGTTAGAAGATGTTCTAAAGTAATTGAACCCACCTGTGTAAACTTTGATGAAAAAGAAACATTTATTTAAAGTTTGAGATACAATGGTGGTAGCCTATGAGGTAGCATAAGTGGATTATTCAATGATACTATTGTATCAGATTCTCAGTTAGATTCTGAAGTAATTAAATCAGCCTAAAAGTGAACTTTTGAAAAGAAAATGACAATTATTTAGAGTTTGTGATACATCCATTGTCTAAAGAACTTGTGTACATAGGTTGACATTTTTTTTAATATATTATCTTAAAATAGGTGGAATGTGTTCTGTCCACTTATTTTTGAATATACTGCCAACAAGTCACAAACATGTACCATAGAAGAATCCTTAACTCACTTGTATACTAAAATCCTGACAGCCTTACTTTCACCAATACCTCTTAAAAACAAGGGCACATGATATTATGACTCATCTTATGATTTATACCCCAGTTTTGGGTATCTGTATTGTGTATGTTTGTTTTCTTTTCCTTCTCTCACTCTCATTAACTTATATCTATATATGTATTTACAGTTTATTTACAATAGTTGAATGTTGATTAAACATTTTTTACTGTTAAAACTTCTGTACATTAGAATGATTGCACCAGTTAATGTCATGGCAGTTTTAAAATTTTTTCTGTAAAGGCTGTAAACTATAAAAAAACAAAAAAAAACTGAACTGTGTACGCTTTTCTGTTTGTGCTCAGTTGAACTTCGTACAGAATTTACGAAGCTTGTCCACGAAAAAAAGTTTAGTTACTAAAACAACATTATTAGCCGATTGTTCTTACATTTTCAGCCCAATTTGATGGATTGTACCAAAATTTCTCTTGTACAAAGTACACTTTTTTTATTAAACAAAAAGATGGACAAAAAGGTCACCTTGGATGATTGTTAAAATTGACCTCCGTTTCTTGACCCTCATAAGTTCTAAAGTAACCCAAACAAGTTGAGCAAAGTTGGATTGATGTTAATATATTTTGTAAATGGTTATTTCAATTACATTAATCAAGTGATTTCAAAAGTAGTTTCTTTATTTTTAGTAATATGATTGATATGTAAACAAACATTTTAAATGTCTTACTTAAAATTAAGTACTTATAGTAACTTGTAAACATGCTTTAAAAAAAATGATAAAGTTTGCATCTTAGTTTTTACATTTGTAATATGTATAAAAGTTGCAGTCATCCTAAGGTGTACTATTTAAGACTAATTCTAACAAAGCTCTAAGGTCTAGATACATTGTTAGAGTGTCTGGAAAAAAACCAAGGTGCTGAAAATATATCATGACAGCATTTAAGACTTTCATGTTATTGTGTTACTGAGAAATAATCACTTATTGATTGAGGCTTTAACCAGGCTGCCTTGGACTATAATTATGTTGATTTCAGTAAACCTGAAAAACAAAAGCTTTTATGGTAATTAATAGGCTGGACAGTGAATTGAAAACAGTGGCATCTAATTCTTCATTTTAATAATTAGATAGTATAAAGATGTCTGACTGTTTTCTTTTTTGCTTTTAATTTTTAGAAACTTTGGAATGGGGCCTGTATCCTTCCTGTAGAATCATGCCTACTTGTTCACACTGTTTTTTTTTAAACCAGTAAATTTACACTTTATTTAACATACAAGTAGCCAAAGAGTTGGAAGTTGATACTTCCAAACAGTATGCTTCTTTTAGTCAAGAATTAAAAATTAGTGACAGTGGTAGATGCCTGTGGATAACAAAAACAGGATGAGCAAGTTTCATGGTAATGGAAATCTCCAGTGATCCTTGGATCACAAGAATAACCTGCCTGAAAACTGAAGTTTAAATTATTAAAAAGATAGCAATAAATTATACTATTATAGTGTGTGATATATCTTTATATTCTAAAATGCATATCTGAGAGCTAAGTGATTTATTTTTGGACAACCATGTGAGAAAAATAGGCTTACTAAACACATATCTGAGTGCAAAAGTACTCAAGGCTAAAATAATTGCTAAATTTTCTTGTTTTTATGTGTATTTGTTATTAACTGTTGTATACTTTTCAACCAGGAGAACTAACATATAAAAATTAGAAACTTGCTTGGTTAGATAAGAAATTTGAAAAAAAAAATTAAATAATAGTTTTCCTTGAGGAACAGACACAGGAAGCATAGAGTGATATAACTTTGTAGTTTGTTTACCCTAACTTGTTCTAAACTCTCATCATGTGACTTATTGCTTGGTTATGCTAGTTAGATATGTTTCAAAGAGCAAAAAACAGTAAAATTAAATGAGATGTGAAACTGTTAGGAACCTATAGCTGTTTAGGATAAACAATTGTATATTATAGTCTGCAGTAATTTTAAATAAAGAAATGTATTTTTGATTGTAATTCTTATTTTTCACTTTAGCTAAACTGTTAGGATAGAGAAAATAAGAGATAAAATATAAAGTTACTGAAAAAATGTTCATTTAGGAAGCTCTGATGAAAAAAGTATTTTCATTCTTAGTTCTTAGCTTGAAAATTTCATTTTAAGCAAACTGAATCTGTTTTGGCTTCATCAAATCACAGACAAATTTTTAGTAAGAATATTTTATTAAAAATAAGAGTTTATGTGTATAACAGAGTTGTCACATTTACTAAAACCTTGCTAAATTTTATGCAAATGTACTAAGTACATTCACAGTTATAGTATGTATAGTTTCATGGGTACATTGTGGTTAGAAGGTCAGTCATATTGAATTATAAAGTTATGTTCTGGCTACCATGATGAACTTGTTTTTTGTATTGAAAACAACTGCGAAATCAAAGTATTCTGTTACATATGGTAAAAGTTATAATGGAAATGTATTGACATGCTTAGTGTGAATTACATCCAGCATATTTATTATTATATACAATTAGTAAAGATCTTTAATTTGGTAGTTGTATATCTGTTTTGTTCTCTTTGGAAAAAAAATGAAACTTTATAGTTTATCTTTTCGTCAGTATATAGGTACAATAATTAAATAATTTTTATTAGTTTACACTTGTAGGAATATTAAAAAAAATTTTTTAGCCAGAAATATTTCATGTATGATTTTAATATTGAAGATAATATATTTTAGTTTAGGGCTCTTTTTTTTCTTTGTTACTGTATTGAGATGACAGTTAACATGAGTTACATTTTCTAATTACAGGCTGAAGTAGTTGCTCAGACTCGAATCATATACAATGACAAAGAACTCTTACAATTAATACATCAACACCTGCTCAGTAAAGGTTTGATATTTATATTTTGTTTATCATTGAGTTGTTTCCTTGTACTTCTTAGTTAGTATGTATGAACTTGTTTTCATACATGCATTGTAATTTACACTTTTTGGTGCAGTGTCTTATCTGTCCATGACCAAGTGGTTAAGGCACTCGACTCATAATCTGAGAGTTGTGGGTTCGAATCCTCATCACCCAAACATGCTTGCCCTTTCAGCCATGGGGGTGTTATAATGTGATGGTTAATCCCACTATTCGTTGGTAAAAGAGTTGGTGGTGGGTGGTGATGACTAGTTGCCTTCCCTCTAGTTTCACACTGCTAAATTAGGGACAACTAGTGTAGATAGCCCTCGTGTAGCTTTGCACAAAATTCCAAACAAACCAAACAAGCTTCTTATCTGTTAAGAATTAATTTTTCTAATAATATAGTTATTGATTTTTACAGAAGAATGTACAATGCTGCATGATTTATAAAATAATTTAATCTCATTTATAATTTTTACTTCAAATTATGAAAATATATTTTAATTTGTACCAACCAAAACTTTTTAAATTGATTGTAACGTGCAGTTTATGCAAGAACATAACTAGTATTATTATTGTGAAACACAGAATACTTGTAGATCTCGAAAAAAAAGAAGAGGTAAATTGCAATTAAAGAAACAGTAATTTGAACAATTTTGGAAGATAGATATTTTTTCCTCTAAGCTTACTAAGAAAAGTTTATTTTCTTTAAGTACTTAAATTATCTGGTTTATTGAACTTTGATTTAACTAATAATTCTGTAATTGTTGTTGATCATCTTGCTTGCTTTCACAAATTTATTATTTTTGAGAAGAGAAAATCTTAGAAAAAAGAGTTGTATTTCCTCTTGACCATAAATTATGTCTTTCAGGTAGAACAAAATTTAAAGTAATTTAATGTATAAAGATAGTTTGTGTCAAGATGAATTAATATTTCTTTGAATGTTACTTTTTATGCTTTTGAATTTGTATTGTAGGTCTATAAACTGTTGTGGTATTCTTTAACTTTTTTTTCAAAATTACTTTTATATTTTGAAATTACAATTGCACCAGTTTATGGACACGTAGTCTGATATTTATACAAACTAAATCTTCATATTTGTCAAAACAGAATACTTTTTTAAAAAAAAATAATCTAGAAAATAATCGTAATATAAAAATGGTAACTTATTCTCTAAAAAGACTAAACTATTATATACAATTGCTGCACTAGCAGTGCATAAACAAGGAATATGGTGGTCAAATAGAACAATATATGCTGACAGGGCCAGGAATTACTTTAAAAATAAATATCTCTTTAAATTTATTATTGTTTTTATGTTTAACAGTGATTTCTTGTACTTGCTGTTTATTCACAGGCTTACTTGAATCAGCTGCTGTCCTTCACAAAGAAGCAGGACTCCCTTCTGCCATACCTAGGCCTTTGACAACACCCTCATCTAAAATTATGAATACTCTGCCTACAACTTCCAAACTGGTGAGTAATGGCACAGGCAGAGGCAGTACTCTGTTCTGCCATGCCTGTGTTTGGTTCCATTCCTAATTTAAACTGAACACTTTTTCCTTGTACTTTTTTCATGTTAAAACTAAGTTTTCAAATTGGAAAATGAAAATGGATAGAGGATGCCAATGATTTCTCTTGTGTGAAGTAAAATTAACACTTGAATCTACAGATTTAAAATTTTAGTATGATATCAGTTTTATTATCATCTGTTTTAGAGAGTAACCACCATTCTCACTTAGTGGTTTTTGTTTGTAGAAAAACATTACATTGTAATCAAGTTGAAACATAGGAAAGCAAAATAAAAGTAAGTTAACCCTATATCTATAGGTCAAAGGCTACGTCATCTTGTTTGTTGACTCACATTCAAAATTTTATTCAATTACCATTTTGTGTACTTATGTCATTGTGTTTGGTATCAAACTGTAGATTATAATTCAGAATTTCATTTTATAAATTATTTAATTTCTAACTATTTAAAAAACACACCTAAATGCTATTTTTGTGCATTACATGGTATGTTGAATGCAGTGCTTATCCAAATACAAAGTTTGTAGTTTTGAATGAATTAGGAACTCAAAATATCAGTATTAACAAGCTAGAATATAAAATAAAAACCTTTTATCTTTTATATTTGCTGAGCTAATACTATATTTAATGGCTCAAACACAGTGGCCTCTGCTCACTTCATTGAATTTTTAGAAATGGTCCCTTGTATATATACTAATTTCTATATATGATATATGAATAACCAGTCAGAAGCCTAGAATATCCCATTAGTGATTTTCTTAGAAATTTTCAAATATAATGGAATCCTCTTTTTCAACATGAAACTATATATATGAAACTTAACAGAAATTTTGATTTAATAGTAAAACTAAAATATATATAAAGTTTTTCTTAAGGAACATTTGATAATTATTTGGAGGTTATAAAGATATCACATGTGAAACTTAGATTTTCTCATGCATAAAAACATTTTTAATCTTAAAATAAAAATTACTCTTCATGCTGCATGGTCAACATTCTCAAAGAAAAGCTTTTAAAGAGAAAAATCTTTAATTAAAATATCTTAATACTAAAACTTGATATTTTGTGTATGAGAGCCTTGTAATGTTTACTAACAACTTTGAAAATTTCTTGAAAATACATCTATTGTATAATTACTCATAGATACCTATATGGTTACGAGGTGGGTGAATTTCACCCAACCTGTGATGAAAGGGTGGACCATCTGAATGTGGGTAAATTATAGTGGACTTCAAAACTTTCAAATTTCAAATTTAATTAAATGTTTGTATTATGAATGTGTATCAATAAATTTGGATTAAAACTTAGTTATTAAATTAAATCTTAATATTATATAAAAATTGTAATTTTTTTAATTTCAAAAGACAGTATTTAAGTAAATTGCCAATCTTAACATAATTATGTATTTGAAATAAATAATTATTTTATTTATTACTGTCATTCTTACAAAAAATTAGAATTAAGTTTTACTGTGGGCCAATAGCAAACAAACAAAAAAAAAAGACCAGGTGTAAGCACAAATTTTATTTATTCTTATAAGAATAACAAAAATTAAAAATTAGAAACTTAGTTTAGATAAGAAAACATAACAAAAAAAATTTTCAGTGAGGTCTATTCATATGTTAACATAATTCAATATTGTAATGTCAGTTATATATATTCTTTTTTATAAATAGTTACTTGGATATGATTAAAAGAGCAGTAAGACATCAAAGCTGAATATGAACAAATGTAAACCATTATATGCCTTGTGCTGTTTAGGATAAATACTTATAATTTTTTGATACAATCTGCAATCATTCTAGAAAATAAAAAGGCTGATTTGATTTGGTTTTTTTTTTTTCCTTTAGCAGCTATAAGGTTGGTGAAATGGACTAAGTCTGTGTATTGTTAGGGTAGCACAAATAACAGCTAAAATATAAAACTGTCTAAAAAAATTGACATTCATTTACTAAGTCTTAGATGTTATGCAAATGCAATTTGATAACTTTAAAGTGAGAAGATGTATTTGTAATCCTCACATAGAAATCATCTTGCACTCAGGCTAGTAAGAGTCTGAGTCACATTCCTATTCCATTAATTCACAGAAAAATCTTTTAGTAAAAATATTTTATTTAACTGTCTTGCCACAAGCAGGTCAAAGAGCACATGCCATAACTTTTTAGACAGTTACATTCAGACTTTAATCAAACTACTTTATTATCATGGTGCATGAATAAACTTGACATTGAAACATAACTAAATATCAAAATGTTAATATTAAAAATATTCAAAATCTTCTGTAGTTTGTGAATTTTGACATTTGCTCTCTTGGCCTTTCTTCTTGTTATCTGTCTTCTATCCTCTTTCATTTATTTACCATCTCTTCTTGATGTATGGTGTTTAATGTAAATTACTCATCATAATATTGTTATTACTCAGGCAAAGGATAATTTTTATAGGCTTCAATCTTATTTGGTTACAGAGCCATAAACTAGAAAATTGTGCCCCTCTTATCACATCTTCTCTGCCAGAATTTGTTCTCTCTGATGCTTAATACTGTATTATTTTTAAACAATAGACATACTATATTATGTTGTTTTTTTGTACGGTTAAATGTCTATTTCACTTTCAGTTCAAACTTTATTCCCACGAGAAACACCTTGATGAGATTAGCTGAATTTTTAATGCTGTTATTGCATAGTTAGTAAACCAGAAAAACTATCATAATTATTCCTATGAACATGTGACACCTGTAGTTTACAGAACCTTGTAACCACCATATAGCCATATTGGTATACATACTATAACTTTGAAAATACTTCTTGTACCTTCCCAAAACTTGGCAAGCTTTCAGAACACTCTACAATCTTTCATAAACAAAACCTCAGAATTTTTATTTATTTATTTTTACTAATTTTTTTCTATTTACTTACATGATCTCAGAGTGTTGACTGCTGTGAGTGCAGTTGGATTTCCAATTAAGATTAAGAATACATTTCTTCACCTGAAAGATTTCAAATTTTGTTTACATAATCCATAAAACCCTTGAAATAAATAGTTTTTCTGGAGAAGAAATTGATATTTTTTATTTTCTTTACCATAATTCTATCCCATAATTATCTAAAAAATTCAAAATAAATCCAAATTACCATTTTTCTTTCTAGAATGACTTCAGATTGTAACATGATTCTACCTTTATTTATCTTAAATAACTTTAATGTAGTAATGGTATACTTCTCTTTATACTTAAATTTTCTTGTTTTATTGCTCTTTGAACTATGCCTAAACTAATATTACAGTCATGAAATTGGTAATTACTTGGCAGATGTACAGTTCACATTACTCTATCAAACTAAGTAACTCACTGCTACTCGAAAGTGTACCCTGTTAAAAAATTTGATTCTTGTTTATCTGACCTTATCTAACCCAAAAAGCTTCTAATTTTTACATTTTATTTACTTTTATAATACTAAATACATGAAAACCAAGAAATAAAGTACTTACCTGGTTTTTTGCTGTTGACTGTCAATGACACTTAACCCTACATTTTTATACTAATGGTACTATGCACTAAATATTTTTTACCTATTTAAATAATGCACCAAAGAATACAATATAATAACATGCAACAGACAGGTTATGTTCCATAACCATCACAATTATTCTAGTTGTGGAACAGAACCATTAGAAAGAAATTCAGCTGAACTCAGTGCTGCATCCTTTACCAAGATCTGTGCTTGTTTATGCAACATTAAAGAATACAGTTATTAATTTGTGTAAATAATGAATTGGGAGCAGTCTTTATATTCCACATCTGCACATTCAATATTAAAGATTATAGTTACACAGGTATAAATTATAACCATAAAATAATGCAAGACAAATCAGTATGTTTACACTTTATTCAACACTTAAGTTGCCAGAGAGTTGGCAGATAGCCTCAGTAGCTTTGCAGTAACAAAGACAAGATCTAGCAAATGTAATGGCAGTGGGAATCAAACCTGAGATCCTCAAATCATTTATTATGTAGCTTTGCATTTAACAACCAACAAACTTAATTGTAGTATTTTGATTACTTTGATAATTGGAATAATTGGAAATACTAATTTTGATTGCTTATTATTTTAATCAATTGATAATAATGTTGATTAGCCTTTTAGTTTATGAGACTAATTGGTGTAATTGCTTCCTTTAGTTAATTCTTTAAATTGCTGAGCTTCCTCTGTTTCCAATGGCTCATTTCATTAAGCATATAGATCATCATATTTTTAACTCTCTTTTGCAGAAATTATGAAGTTAAACAATGTTGTTTTTATCTTAATTTTACTTTAATAGTTCTTTAAGAACTGAAACACCAAGTTTTTGAAATTTATTTTTTATTTAAGAAGAAACTGAATTTGAACTTTTTATTGTCAATTGAATTGCTTAATCTGTTAAGTTTCACAATTGTTTTCTTGACACTAAACTTTAATATCTTGCATATTTTATAACTATTTTAACAACTCACAAGACCCATATTACCCATGATAATTAATCAGTTAGTGCGTCTACTGAACAGTCTACAACCGAATCCTTATTGTTGTTAATATTATAAATTTATAAAGACTTAAATGATACCTGTATAAAAAAAATGAATTCAAGATTGTGGGTCTTTTAGTGTAACTTGGCAGCTGTCTAGCTGAGTTGTTAAGCATAGTGCTTAGAGGGTATGATTTTTTGTTTGTTTCAGATGATATCAATAAATAAACCTTGGTCAGCAGTTGGGAAATATTATTTACTGAGACACTATTAAACTGTTTTTAAAAATAATTATAAAATGATGAATGTTCCTCTTTAGCAAGAGTTTTTTTTTCTTCTAGTCCCGTCCAATTACATCAGTCCATGAAACTTTTAACTCTCCGTCAACATGCAGTCCAACACCCCATTTAGGAGCTCACATAGACCGCCCTCCTTTAGGAAGTGGTGTTGCACATAATCATAACTCCATAGTTTCATCACCTATTCAATCTTCCTTGCCACATGCAGGACATTTACGATTCCACCTAGGACCTCATAGAAGTCAAGTAAGTTTCTAAGTTATGTCTTCTACTGTATGCAAGTGAATACTTGTATGAAAACTTTTGACAGAAATATTCTAGTTGGGTAATAACTCTTTTCTGAAGGCTGAAACCTTCCCTGCGGGTTTCAGAATGCGCGTGTTGCTCACCTGCAGAGAGAGATTCAATGCATTCAGTTTTTTGGAGATAGTACACAGGTATGTTAATTTTGACAAAATATCATTATCCAAGAAGTTTTAGCACATTCATGTTCTTCAAGATAAGAGTTCCTGTTGTAATTCAATCACATGGGACAGTACATTCCCATGGGAGAGCCATTGTGAGCTACAGTAGTACAACAAAGATGTGTGCTCAGATCCCATATCTTTGCACAGTTTTTTAAAACTTCACCTTCTGTGGCTGAGGTTTTGTAAAGTTTGCCACTTTCAACACACATTCTAGGACTAGGTTCAGTGGAGAACACAGGAGCTTTGATGCAAGTGCTTCCATGTGGATTATGCAGCGAGTTCACAGTGCATCAAGAGCTTTGTTCCGTATGGGTGCCTGCAATCCTCCATAACAGCTGGACATAAAGCAACTACCATTGGTACAGATGCCAATGCATTTAGTCCAGTCTAAGTTGTTTTTATGCATCAAAGTGTCAAGGATCTCAAACAAGTCAATAAAGGCATCTTTGAAAGCAGTCTTTCTGCAGATTCATCAACTCTAATGTTCCTCATATCCACTGCAGCCGGTAAAAACAGTTCTTCTGTGATGGTGTGAGGATTTTTACATTTCGTGACTCTATGTGCCACCTCGTAGGATGCTAGCAAAGCATTGCTTGGTATTGATGCTTGTTTCAAAAATGTACCTTTTTGTTCTTTCAATTCTTTTATCTTTCTAGTAAAATAATCAAGGGGTTTACTAGTCATCTTACGATGATTGGTCTCTAAGTGACATTTTAGATTACTTGAAAGCATGCACTCTGGAGCCAAAACGTTTAGACATAATGCACACTGTGGACACTTCATGTTTGACATCTTCTGAAGTAAAGCTAAAATTTAAATAACTATCATCATATTTCCATTTTTTCACAACTTTGCCACTGGTTTGTGGTTTGCCATCCTTTTCTTCACTCCCACACTTCTTATTAATGTTCAAGAATCTTTTTATTTTTATGCACAAGGACTAAAAGTCAACAAAATAATTCACTGAACTTCACTAGACCTTGCAGACACTTGATCTCAACACCCTTCAGTTATTTAGACTACTGATGGATCTGGAGAGTCTACAGGTATTTATATACAAAATCTAAAAAAACAAGAAAGTTTGAGAAGTTAGTGGCATAGCCAAATGTACAACTAAACAAAAACATATTTCAAACATTCAAGAATATCGTTGAAAGGAATGTTGCACAACCTGGTGTTAAAACTGTGAACTGTCTTGAACTTGTAGTTTGCACTGTGTCCAACAGGTGTCAGTATTTGTGTTTCTTTCAAATTTCAAATATACACAGCATACTGACATCTGCTGGACACCGCAGTGCACAGTTTAGGAATCACTGCTTTAGACGTATAAATGTACAACACTTTATTATATTAGTCACATGTTTAATGGGACATGTTGGGACATTATAAATAGGTAGCTAATAATACACCTTTTCCATTTCACATAGTCCTTTATTTGTGATATTGGGGATCACTTGTTTGTATAGCATTTTTATTGTCAAAACTGTTATGGGGAATGCAGGATATCCTAGGATACATTACTGAGCCTATTATAGATTTGTTTTTAAATAAAAGTGAAAAGATTATGACTAAATATATATGGATAAATGTGAATACTTGGCTTCTATGGAGCTTTACTGTTTCATGATTTTGTTAATTGTCTGGTTTATGTTACTAACTATTCTGTATTCACAGATGGTATTTCAGACTTTAGGTCAGAAAAGTGAATCAGACTTATTCTGTGGTCAAAGAGGAAAGTGAACACCCACAGTTACTAAATATTCTGTGAATGAAGTATACATCATAATGGTAGTTCTCGAGTATTGCAGAATGATACAGATATAAGACATAGCAATGCATGAACTGTAAAATCTAGAAAAAAATGACAAAATGTTTTGAATTCAGTGACTTCCTAACCTATAGCTGTACTGAGTTTAAATAAGGTAATCAAAATGTATGTTAACTACTTTATCCCAAGATTTTCTATATTTTGGTTATTAAAAAAAAAAAAGCTAGAACTTGAGACCAATATTCTGAGTTTGAACAGTCATGTAGTTTTCAGGTTTTGTCTGTACATAAATTGATGCTTTGTTTCTCCTTAGTGAACAATTTGTCATCCATGTGGAATCAACAAATCCATGTCAAGAGATTTTACTCAAGTTGAATCTGAGGGTCGCGGGTTTGAATCCCTGTCACACCAAACATGCCTGCCGTTTTAGCTGTTGGGAGCATTATAATGTGATGGTCAATCCCACTATTTGTTGGTAAAAGAGTAGCCCAAGAGTTGGCAGTGGGTGGTGATGACTAGCTGCTTTCCCTCTAGTCTTACGCTGCTAGATAAGGGATGGCTAGCACAGATAGCCCTTGTGTAGCATTGCACAAAATTCAAAACAAACAAAACAAAACAAAAGTTGATACCATAGTTATTGCTTGTTTCAGATACAACCTGATAAGTATTCTTGGCAGTGAATAAAACATTTCTGATTGCTGAGTTACATGGGTTTATACTGTTAATGTTGTTGAATTAATCTGCACTATGTTTTAATAACCTCATGGCTTTGTATTAAAACTTTCCATGTAATTTAAATTAATGAAAAGTCTTTCAAACTGTACTACATTTAATTAATATATACAAAGTTTTAGAAATGCTGTTCATAACAGTTACTGTATTATATCTACTGAGCTTCATGGTAATTGATTTTTAATTGTTTAGTTTATCTCTGTTCAGAAGTTATGCAGTGTGGGTGACTTGTGCCAGGTACTATCTGACTTTATAATTTTTGTATCCTAAAACTTTCTTCATAAACTTGTTAACTATATGATTCCTATCATAGTATGTGTTTTACAAAATTTAAATTCTTCAGAAAAGTTTTAAAGGTTTTTTCAGTAATAAATAATTAAATGTACAAATATATAGTATTAGTTCATGTCAGTATCATTCATTCTAGATACATAAATTGTTCAATGATATCCCTTGTAAGATCTTGAAGTCCTGATAAAATGTAACTTTTGCTGAATAGTTATTATTTCTCTAAAACTGTGATGTAACAAGTTTTTATTCATTCTGAATTTTACTTTTATACATAGTCACTGATAATGTAATGATTCTGTACATTGTCCTGTTTCAATGAAGTTACAAATTGTTTCTTGAACAGTGTTAATAGTGAAACTCATTTAATTTGTGAATTATTCTATCCAGTTCGATTAATGGTCAAGTATAATATATATCATATTCAGAACTGGAAATTAACTTGCTAAAAATCTATACATATTAGTATAATATTCATGGTAGTAAACAGGCCTAGCACCATGTCGTAGTATAACTCACATGGACAGTGAACATAGACACAGACAAGTAAAGTTGCCAAATTACTAATTTTTTCTGTTAACCAACAATTTAAAATAACTTTTATGAATTGAAGGATAATTATTAGCTTTGGAACAACATCTTTAGGTAAAAACTAAAAAAAACAAAACTATTCATTAAAATATTACAAATGTAATTTTCGTTAGGTTATATATATCCTTTCTTTTCTTTCAGAGCTCTGCTCCTAAAGCAGTAAAAGTTAGTGCCTTAGAAAAGTCCCAGGTGTCTCATGGTCTATATCATCTCTCTCCTGGTATTAAGAAACAGCCATTTCACAAACAGATTTCTTCGCCAGCAATTCCTCCTAGTTCTTGTTCCTCAATTACTCTAGACTCCATAGTCACTGAATATCTTAGAAAACAGCATTTTCTGTGTAAAAACCCTGTTGTGACATGTCCACCATTTGATCTATTCAGGTATACCTTTTTTAACTTAAAATTGGTTTGTAAGTCAACCAGTTATTTTTATGACAAAAATAATGAGAATAAAATAGTTCAGACTTTTTTTGGTTAAAATTTAATAAGAAGGTATGTTTAATAAATTTTGATATTTTCCTAATTACATTTTTACATTTCTAATTTAGAAAAATATAGAAGTAAAATAAAATTAACATCATTTTTAGTGGAATTCTACATTTTTTAGGATAGAATTAATTAGTTTGTTTTAATCATTGCTATTTGTTTATGTTGATCATTTGTTAGTGGTGTACTTAAAACATGCTTGTTTTAAAATCTAGTAAACACTTTATAAAGTTTTTTTTCAAGTAATTCAATAAATGGGTGTGGTAGTAATCATATGTTTTTGGTTATTTGAATTATTTTAGTTTTTACATTGAGTGCTCTACAAATTTTTTTTTCTATTTTACTCGTGCACAAAAACTAATATTCTTCAGTACATGTTAATCTTTCACTCTCTTAGGCCACATCAGTGTCCAGAACCCCAGTTCAAAAATACTGCTCCAATTAATATAGCTGCTCGATTACAGCGAAAAGAGGTTTGTGTCTCATTGATCAGCCTAAAAAGGATCACAAATCACAGTTTGTACTGATATACATAAGTTTGTTTAAAGTTTATTGTTTATTTGTGTGACCTCATTGTAAATACTGGTGTATCTAGATATATGAAAAGGAGGGGCCAAGTATTAACATCCATATTTGCAGATAATTTATTCTTATAATATTTAAACTTTATTATTTCCTTTACATTGGTTAAATGAATGTTACAGCATGCCACTTTATTGACATTACTCCATTACTGCAAATCCCAACTAGGCTGAAATTGGAATTATGGAAACCACGAAATAGAAGTTTGAGTAAGCAAGATATAAATTGAAGCCTAAGAATATAAAATTGTGAATTTACACAGCAAGGTTAGGAATAAGGAAAAACTGGTGAAAAATAAAAATACAAGCCAATAGGGGGAGCATTATTCTCACCTCCTTGGCTATGCCAGTGTTTGTGAACAATATATTAATATTATAATATAGACATATTGAATCATTTATAAAGGAAAATTTTATGGTATGATACGATGTATGGAAATATCTTGAAACCTGGGTGAGAAGTGTGGTATTAAAAAGAAGAAAAGTTGTTGATGAACTAATCAGTTAGTTAGGTTGTTAGAAAGCCAGCTTAGTGCTCTAAGTTCTTTGGATTTTGTGCCATAAATATGAGTGAAAATTCATCAACTAATGACTTTTTAGTTTCATTTGTGATTTAGATTCAACACTTTGTAAGTTGTAAAACTTTCAGATGACAAAATAAAATGCTTTTCTTTAAGTGTATTGAACATTACACTATTTTTACTGAATTAACAAAAAGAAACCCTTTTCAACTTTGATGTCAGGAGTGGAATTATTTTATTAAAAATAAAGCAGAACCATGGTGATAACATGCTTCTTGTGAGATTGAAAATTTGCTGGAAATGATGAAACAATGGTAGATGAGCAAGCAGAAATAGACAAAGCAAACCCTAAGAGAATGTCTAAAGAAGAAAGGCAAAATTAAAGGAAGAATGTGCATTGAAAATTGACTTAAGCAGAAACATGGATGTGAGGTTACACTAATTTCAAATAACTATACAGTCTGTGACCAGGACATTCCCATGCAGTGTATGACAGATACAGGACCCAGAGGTTTTACTTCAAGTTACAAGACAGACAAAAACATAGGGTAAAGAAAACAGCTGTCCTGAAGTTCACTATTGTGGGATTCAGAAAAATGGACGATCCAAACCAAAGACAATCTTTTATGAGGATGTCAACAAGAGAACAGCAATTGCTTTACCAAGGACTGTGCTAGAGATAAATTATCTTGCTCGAGAGCCCAAGTTCCTGTTGAGACTGTTTTCAGAGTATGAAAATGGATACAGCACCAGTAGATTCACTCGATCATCTAACCAAAGAGAGAACTCTCATTAGTGACAGGTAGTGAAGATAAAAGGCAAGAGGTCGTATTGTTTTTATACCATAACCCATGGAATGGAAAACAACCAAAATAATTTTAGGATAGACACTGTATATCAGTGAAGAAAGAAATACTGCCTTGTTGATCAAATTCATGGTTGTATTCGGAATGTTTTGTATTTTTCAGTATTGATTCAATAATTGTCATTTCAGGTGTATGGTTAACAATGTTAACTGTAAAGAGTGATTTTATTGCTATTTATGGAAACTTAAGTTTAATGTACCATCTTATTTGTGTACAGGACAGGACTACTTAAGGGATTTCAGAATTTGAGGAGAGAGGTTGTGTTGGCAACTGTTTTAACATTTTGTGTGTTACAGTGATGGTATATGATGGCTGGAAATTTACTGAGTGTGTAGATTTAACATGATGTCTGATCTTTTCATAAGACTTGAGTGAAATGAATATTTTATAAAACACTTATATGAGTTGATGATTAATCAGTTATTATATATGTAAAAACGGCTTGTTTGGGTTGAGAAAATATTTTACGTAGAGGAGCGAACAACGTTTCGACCTTCTTCAGTCATCGTCAAGTTCACAAAGAAAGAAAGAGGTAACTGACCGGAAGCTGACCTCATGTTTGAAAGGGGTTATGTAACTAAGTGTCGGAATGTAGAGGGTGGTGTTAGATTTTTGAATATATAAAAGTTTTTCGCTCCTCTATGTAAAATATTTTCTCAACCCAAATGAGCCAATGTGCATATATTTTTCTCTACAAATGAGTTTTCTCGACATCACTAATAATCAGTTATTATGTTAGTTCAGTGATGTAAATGTTTAAAAGTTTGTACCATAGATATAAGAGGAAATATATTTTATTCTAAAGACAGCTGGTAGGGGTATTAAAACTTTAATTCAAATAAATTACAGAGCAATGTTTTGACCATCTTAGGTTATCTTCAGGTTAACAAAAAAAAAAGAGAGAGAGAGGAAGAGGAAATATAAGAATAAATTATTTTACTTTTATTTGTGAGTTAGACCCTATCACTTGGTAAAGCTTTCATTTAAAGAAATGAAATGATTGCATTTTAATAAACAGACTGGGCTTTGCATTATTTTTGCCAAACAAGCAGAATCTGCCAAGTAAAAACATTAGGAAAACAAGGATCCCATTGGCTGATCTTGCATCTCTGGCCTTGATAAAAGAGAATCATCAGTTCACCTTTGTAGCTCTTGTAACTTGGACTCCATCATTGCTGATGGCAGTTTATTCCATAAGTCAGTTACCTTGTTAAAAAAAATAACTGTCATATCTACATGTATATAATTTTCTTAAAACTTATGTTGTTTCATAGTTTTATCATCAGAACATAGCATGAATGAATCAGAGCACTCTATCCTTTTGATCCAAAGAATAATCTTGTAAACATCAATAAGACCATCTCTAACCCCAGATGAAAATTTTCTAGTACTACTGTCAATATCTTTTCTTAGATTATAAGAGTAAAATTGAACAAGTATACCAATTAAGTCCTCACTTGGGAATTGTGTAGAGAATTAATTCTTTCTAATTATAGTATGGTCTGCAAAAACACCCTAAAGCCCTATTAACTTTACACCTAGCAATAGAACATTGCTTTGATGGATTGAGTAACTTATTGCCAAAACCCTTTTTTTCAGTAATGCTTTTTAGTGGATTGTCATCAAATTAATTTTTCATTTTCATTATGACAACTGTTTGTATATGAAGTAATTTTGAATTTTTAAATTATGGATGTTGTTTCTTAAGCATTATTTTCTTTTTAAGGTGATAAAGACAGCAAATTTGTGTAACTTGTTTTATCACTACTGTATGCAGATTTGTTCAATTGGAGAAACCAGTTTTTGCATCTTTTCATTTGTCATTTCAGTTGAAAAACAATTGTTGAGATGGTTAAAATTGAGTTTAAACAGGAATATTAACTTCCATTAACTAATTTGATCTCTATATAATTATTAGTTTTTCATTCCTGGGTATATTTGTGTATATTTTATTTTCATTCTTATGAAGAGAAGTAATAAAACTAGTTACTCATTTCATTTTTAGATTCACCCAAAGTATGGAGGATATGATGGAGTCAGACTAAATCGAAACTTTATCTATAGCAGGTATTGGTTTCATGAAATAGCTTTTGCATGCATTATGTTTCAGAAGTTTATGGTTGCTTTTTTTTTCTGTCTGGTATCTTTATAATAGTTTGATGTGAAGAACATAGTATTGCTTGGAAATATGAATACAGGTCTGCTGGTTTCATAAAACATATTCTGGTAGAATTGCTTATCTAATTCACTCCAAAATTTAACATATTTCTGAGAAAAAAACCTACATTTTGGGTGATTTTTTGTTTTGTTTAAGATGTTTTACAAATCAACCATTGCAGAAGGGAACAAAAACAAGTTTTGTACCTTTTAATTATGTATTGTTAGCTTAGGTCAAAGTTGTAGTCTTGGTGAAATACAATCCTTTAGTATGTTTTAATGTTGGAGATTGTAATGGATAATCATATTTTGTAGATGTGCCTAAAATTATAAAATGTGACTGTTGTGACATTTGTATTTATTTCAAATGGGTAGGAGATTACACTCATTGTGTTTGCACTCACTTTCAAGCCTATGTACATTCAGAATGTGACAAATGTTGATATACTTGTAGACAGGATGCTGAGAGTAGAGTACAAAATTAACTGCATCAGATGGAGTAAGATGGCTGCCAAATCTGTAGAGGGATTCTCATACCTGATAGGCTGTAAGCTTTATAACCTCTGCATTGACATTTATTTGTTGAAAAAGACCTATTCAAACATTGAACAACAAGTAGATGTAGATTAATGGGGTTTTCCTCTATAAAAAACAAACATACGTAGGGCTGTGATACAATCGAAACACATAATCTAATGTCTTCTGGTTTGAGTGTGACATTCTAATACTGTCAATTAAAGGTTGTAGACAGAGTATTGGAGATGCATGTTTCTCTTTTGGGGTGCCTTAGACATGGAAGAGACACATTAGTGAAACTGTTAGTATTGTGGAAGGTGTCAGTGATACTGTGTGTATATTTCGAGTAGTTCTGACTCTGTATAATGTTGTACCATGTATGTTAATGAATTTATATGTAAATACTTATGTGATTTCAAAGTAAAAGTAAATGTTTATTGGTTTTTGTTTGTTTAATAATAATTACTTTTATGCCATGATGTCAATCTAATAGACTACTATGTTAGTATGGTTATTTATACAGTTTGATATATCCATCTTTGACTTTCATTTTATAAGTATTTGTAAGGTGACCTTAGATAAATTCTGCAGTTGCTAATACAGACAGTTTCAGTGAAGTAAGAGGTAGGGTCAGATTCCAACCTTATAGTCACCATTCAATTTCTGTATGTGTTATTACTTACACATTTCTTAAGAACATTGTTTTTTCCTGGCTAGAATAAATAATGTTTTATCCGGTTAATACACTCAAATGAATATTTGTCAGATTGGGATATGGAACAGTTAGGTGTGAGGAAAATGTGGTAAAAATTTTCTAAGGCACTAGATAAACTGCTTCATAGTTATTAGCTTGTTAAAAAGGTTTTATTTTAATTTTAAAGTGCTTTGAATTTTAATTTTAAAATGCATCATATATATATATATATATGTGTGTGTGTATTTTAGTGAAATTAAATAATTACATCCAAATGAGGTCAAATAAGTGAACAAAATCATGAGAAAGGACTGTTAAAAACAGCATATTCCAACCTCTGATTAATTGTACCATAATCGTAAATTGTTAAGCCATAAACAAAGCACAAAATACACTGCATATTTTGTTTAATTTTAATGTGTTTTGTTTATGGCTTAAATATTTATGATTATATGTATATTTGTGTGTGTGTGTAAGTAAAGTGTGTAAATTATAACTGAAAAGTTTATATGAATTTTACATAAAGATGAAGCTACTGTATTGATTTAAAAGGAAATTGATCTTAACTTCCATGGAAACAACAAAAAAATAAGAAAGACTTTTTTCCTGAAATTATGGTACTTGTTACTGAATTTTTCCTTTCTTTCTTTGGATTTAGGTTTAGGCCTGTTCGTGCCTATAGAGATTCAGAAGGGACAAGTTACTTTACATGTTGTGCCTTTTCTGTAAGTTTGTGTGAATTTGAACTTGTATTTTTGATTCTGTAATACATTAACATTTTGTGTCAGAATTTTGTGACTTGTGCATCCTGGCCAGGCATGGGCAGGTGGTTAAGGCACTTGAATCGTAATCCAAGGATCGAGGGTTCAAATCCCCGTTGCACCAAACATGCTTGCCTTTTAAGCTGTGGGGGCATTATAATGTGACAGTCAATCCCGCTATTCGTTGGTAAAAGAGTAGCCCAAGAGTTGATGGTGGGTGGTGATGACTAGCTACCTTCCCTCTAGTCTTACACTGCAAAATTAAGGATGGCTAGTGCAGATAGCTCTCACGTAGCTTTGCACAAAATTCAAAACAAACTAACCAATCAAACTGTTTAGAATCTCTAGATTTTGTCCTTCTGTAACTGGAAAAGAATATTAATTTCGTAAGTAAGACGTTACTTTTTTTTTTTTTTTCAGGCGCTTGCAGTTAATTTACATCCTTGTGCTTGATTGCAAATAAACAAACTTATGAAGAGGATTAATGTGGTTATAGTTTTACATTAATCCTTGCCTTGGGCTAAAGTTTCCCTTAGAACAGTATTCATTCTCTAGAGCTTATGCTCGCATAGTTAACATACCCTCAAACACACGAAATTATAATTACGATTGGCATACATAAACTATAACTTTGAGATGTTTAATTTTGTGTAACAGACACGGTTTCTATCGGTGCGAGTTCGAAAATTGTGCAAAATTCAAAATAAACCAAAACTTGTGTATCCATAGTATGTGTGTTACATGCAGACTTGTAATACATAGGTATAGCATACATAAGAGTGTATGAATAATGATTTATTCTGGTTGTGATAATGATGAATACCTGATGTAAACATTGAAAATTTTAGTGCAAAAATAATTATTCTCTAATTTTTAATAAAGTAAATTCTGGAACTTTTTAAAAAAGTTTTTGTTTCAATGTTAAGGTTTTCATTTGTTGATAATTTATATATAATCAAAGATTTTTTCATTTGTATGTAATCTAGAGAAAATAATAGGTACAGGGTTTTTGTTTAATTATTTGTATGCCCTCATTTTATTAGTTTATTTCAATTAAAATTACTATTTTTATAATCACATTGTTCATCACCACTCAGAAATATCTTTAAATATTGATTTCATTTTATATCTATTTGTATTAATTAAAGTTATTTCATAAAAGTGTAGATCTTAGGGCAATGAATGTGAACAATGTTCTAGATATTGAAAAGAAAGAAAGATATTGTTCTAATGTTTTTTAAAGGGCAATATTTAAATTTCCTTTATCTTTTTTCACTTATGTTAATACTGTATTGTATTCTGTGCATAAACTTTGTGTCAAGATTATTATTTGATTTTTACATATAAATGTTTTTTTTTGCTTTTTTCCCCCTCCATCAGCCTTGTGACCAGTTTTTATTTCTAGGAACATATGCAGGAGAGTTAAAAGTATATAATATACACACTGGAACAGTAAGTTTTATATTCAGGCTATTTTTTTCAGTAACAACAATAAAAGTAATTTACAGAAGTTTTTTTCTAGATCTTCTACCTGAGATACAGATACAGTATTATTCAGATACAGTATTATTTGTTTGAATTTGTCTGTCTGTGAATTAAAATATTAGTTACTGAAGTTAGTGAGAAATGATATATAAATATATATGTAATATTGTTTCATAAATTTAAGTACAATAAGACATAAACAAATATTTTAGACATTATTAGAGAACTTTCATGAAATGTAGGGCAATTATGAGAGATTGTATGGCAAAAATGGAAGAAAATACCTGTTGATAATCTCAAAAAACTGATATCTTCCATACCTGATTGGTATAATAATATAAATAAAGTTAGAGGATATGTAAAAATATTAGTTGTTCAGTTTATTTTCCAAATGGTATGTCTTCAGACTCACAGTGCTAGAAACTGTACAGAGAGCCCATAGTGTATCTTTGTGCTTAAGTAAAAAGAGCAAACAGTAATACTACTGTAAATGTAAACCTAGAGCAACACTTTTCCTTTTCTGCAACCTTTTGTGAAGAGACTTTGATATTATAGGCTTAAACGTTTGACTTGTACTGTATTTATATATTACTTCACAAATACATATTGAAAAAGGCTGGACATTAAATTGGAATGTATGCAAATGTGATTATGACGTTTGTTTACTCAAACACTTTCTTAAACCATCTGTTAGAAGTTTTAAAATGTACATGTTTAGATACATGTGTATTGATGAATGTTGTAACAAACACTGTGTAATTATTATAAATTCCATCCTTTACTTTTATAGACATGTGACAGTCAAATACTGCTCAACTTACTATTAAACCTTTTATGCCATAAACTTTGAAATAGTAGCTGCAACTTGGCAGATGGAAGCAGAGATGCATATGTGTATAAGTGTAAGATTCCAGACCAATGCTTAAAAGTTTTTTATTGGTCAAGAATATTAAAATGTATAACCTAGCACCTATCAGTTGTGACAGGATTAGCACATTGTGTTAAACCAGTTTTTGTGAATACTCTGCCAGTACTTTCTGTTTAAAAATACAAAATTACATCAAAGATAAAATGTATGTTAATATTATGTTTGAAGTCTCAAATATAATTGTTGTGTGTTACATTCTTCATAGGAGGAAGCTACATATATTTGTCACGAGTCAGAAGTTATTCACTGTGAACCATCAAAGGTAAAAGTGTTAAAGAGAATTTCTCTATTTTTTTAATTAGTGCATGCAAATTAATGGAATTTTAGAACAAAAGAAAATTATTTTTTGTTTCAGTCATTTTCATTACTAATGTTATCCTTAGAATGAAAAAGTATTGTTTGAACAATGAGTAAGGAAAAGTCCATAAAACCTAGTACAAATGAAATACTATATAATGCTTAAGCTGGCAAGACATTTAAAATGCTTTATAAAACACCATGCTGGCGAGTATTGTTTGAACTAAAGATTTTGGGTATAACTAACATTTTGTAATGTAAAAATTGATTATATCTTAATTCAGGTAAATTCTTTAAAATTTCACCACAGGCATCTGTGGTTATTTAATTGATGCATATAAAACAAAATTAAAAACCTTGAGCTGAACTAACCTTGTACTTCAATAGTTACGTGTATGGTTGAGAGAACCAGCTCAAGTGTGGTTTTAGTTAAATGCAATAAACTTTTAGCAGCTCTGTTATATTTTAATCATATATGAAAATTGAGGCATTGGAAATACTAATTTTACTTTTCTGTTAATGAGAAGTTAATTCCTGATAAAGCATGTGATTTGCTTCCACATGAAGTCAGTTCTTGCACAGAATTTACCTTTTTACCTTGGAAAGTAATTGTCTTTTGTCTTGGAACTTGTCTGATTTCTGAAAACATATTTGCTGTAAAGACTGAAAGCCAGCCATGTTGTGAGGAAGGTCTGGATACTTAAAATCTTCTTAACTTTTGCTGTTGTTGTCATCATTATCAAATAAAGATGTTTGATTTTCACACATTGCACGTGTAAACTTTAATTTTTCCTTTATTGTGATCTCATGAATTACCTGCTGATTTCAAGTGTTGTAGAATAATGCAAGTGTAGGCCAGTAAACCTGATGAGCTCTGTTGGTGCCTTAAAACAGAGAAATCTTATTTAAAACATAAAAATCTTATATAAAGTATAGATTTACCAAGATATGTAAAATACATTTCAAAGTATAACATACATTTAATACACAGTTCATAACTATATGAAGTCTAGTCTTATTATTTCACTTTATGCTGAGCCACCCATATTGGATTTGTTAAAGGGACACATTAAAAATCTTGTCAGCCATATTATATCATGCTTCCCTTGTTTAAATTACTTCTAATTTATTTTGTAATTATAGCATGTGTTTCACTCATCATTATAAACATATAGTAAATTTTGTTAAACAATAAAGTGGCTAGGAGTAATGTTCAAGACTTCATCAAACTGTTCTTTACAAGATGGTGGTAAGGAGGAGACTGAGAGGTTACTGAGGTGATTAAAAAAGTGTACCAATGCAGCATGTACTGTAAATATTTTGCAACAGTCCAGAATATATTTTTGAAATAATATTTTTTCTGCTTTTGCTGCATAATAATCATTTTAGAAACTTACAAAATGAAAAGTTATCCCTGGAAATAAACTTCAGGTTGTTTCATTCAATATGCTCAGCATTATTACTAAATTTATCTTCAAACAAAATAGCAAAGAGGATTAATGCATTCTTTGGTATATTGGAAATACAAACTTTCTATTCCTGTTCACTCAATTATTAATCAATTCTAAAAAAGACAGTATTTATGCATACTCTGTATTTTAACTAAGTTTTTCTTTGATCAGTAACAACTAGAAATTTTGCTCACCATTACTTTAACATGATGCACACCCACTTACCATCATATTCTGACATTGTGAATTATTAGTCCAAAATTAATACAAAATGTACTGATATTGACTGTATAAAGCTTTGTGAAAAACATTTTTATCTTGTATATTTCCAGTAATATGTGATACAAATTCTTTCTTGGTTCAGAATGTTTGTATAATCATCAAAGTTTTGTATTAACTTTTTTATTCATGGTTGGTTTTTGTATTTTGTTGATACTCAGGATGGAAAACTTCTTTTAACATCATCGTTCTGGCGACCACCTCTTTCTGCTCTTTGGACTTTCACTGACGTCTTTGAAATAAAGTATGTAACGATTCTTATTAACCTGCTAATTATTTGTTTTTGTTTTTATTAACTTGTGATAACAGAATGTAGAGTGTATGGATCAAAAACAGGAAAAATATTGATGTAATTTAGCAAATATTTTTGAAAGAAATTGAAGTTTTATAGGAATAATTATTGTTACCATATTGTAAGTTGCAGGCTCATAATGCCAGAATGTATTGAATTATTTCATATATACCTATTTAATATTGTATAGCAAGTATCTCCAGAAGGCAATGAAATGTTTAGAATCTGTAAAAAAACAAAACAAAAAAAAACTTTAAATTTGCAGATAGGTAGTTTTTATTGAAAACCTTTGCAAAATTTTCTGTACTGCAGTCATGATATTTATCATCATGCAATACAGAATTCTTTTGTAGCATTTCTGATGTGAGGGAGTAATTTAGACATTATTACTGGAACCTATGTGGTAACTCTTTACCATTATATACATAGTGGATATCTTAATATACGTTTTACAGACGAGTATAGAAATTCACATAATTAGCCAAATATAAACTACACAGGCCTATAAATTCAAACTTTATCAAGGGTGCATTAATAATGGATTTTTTGTAATTCAGCTGTGTTGATTTAAAAATCATTTATTTTCTATCATGCAAGAATTTTTTACAAACTGGAAAGAAAAACTTATTTAGGTCAAATTTTCAACAAATTTATCACAAATATAATCAGATGTGTTTGTCATTTACACAACCTTTTATTGTCATAGTGACAAATTAATAATATTGAAAAGAAAAAAATAATGTTGTAAAGTGCATGCACAAACAAATACTATCCAGTAATGACACATCATGTGGCCCATTAATTGTGTATATACTGGTGTTGTGTTTGTTATCGATTCTGGAACAATTGATAAGACTTGCATTGCAATTGGTGTAAAGACGTCTAGCCAGTGGTTAACATTATAAGAATAACAAAACATGACCCAATTTCGATGCAAATGATTCACTTATGTAAAAGTATATATGTTACATATGGCGATTTGTGAAAAATCTGTATATAGTGGAGAAAAAAATGTATATTTTTGAATTAAGGCTACAGGAATTATTATTGAAGTTAAACATTTAGAGAAAATAAAACCATTGTAGGTCAGCATTATTTATATCCATTTCCTCTTTATTTTTGTTTGTGAAACCACAATTAAGTCAACATTTTGTAGAAAAAGAAACCTTTATATTTTGAAGTGGCCCACTGAGCAGCCTGCAGCATTTTTTCTCCAGAAATAACTTAAATTTTTACAACAGACTTGTGCTTTAAAGTAATTATTTTAAAACCTCTTTGCCGTAATAAGGTTGAAAATATCGTCCCAAGCCATCAGCATCTTACTAGACAGAGAACTGATATACAAGATTAAATTATTTTTTTCATAGTGCTTTACTTTATCCATGTTAGAGAGTGAGTGAAAGTGTTGTGGATTTTCTAGACATTCATTTGAGGAAGACTGCTATGTTGAATTCAGTAAACAATCACAAGACAGAATAATTGGTACAAAATATGAAAGAGCAAACGTAAGTAGTTATAGGTTTTTAATGTTTGTAAACTTTATTATATAAAGTGAATTTTTTGGGCAAATACATTTTTTGTATTGTTGTATCAGTGTCAAACTTATTTTTATATTAACAAGGAAATTTGTGTTAAGTGACTATTGTTAAATTGATATTGTTAGGATAAAATAAGCTCAAATGTTTTGAGTAAATTTGGTTGTAAAATTGTTAATAGGATAAAGAATGTTGGTATTTGGGATTTTACTGATTAGAACCTTTTATGTCAATGTTCTGTATCACCTTTTGTCTAAAATTTGATAATAAGAAAAAAAAATATATAGAGAGATGCAAATACCTGTGGTTAAAAAAAAAAATTAAGTGCTTTAGACCTAAGTATTGTGAATGAAATAGTCAAATATTTGCCATTAAAAACAGCCCATCTTTATTTATACAGTAAGTGATCTAGTACTGGGTATTTTGAGCAAAATTTTAAACTCGTTTACTTTCATTCATAATATCTTGATTACTGATATGCATAACAGCATCCATGACAACAAATATAATTGTTCAAAACAGTTGTTGTTTTAAATGTTGTTTAAATGTGATAATGTATTACCATACAGTAATATAAAGGTTTTATTGACCTACAAGATTTCCAGTTCTATGTTGAATGTCATTAGAAAAGTAAATTATTAAAACATTAAAAGTAATGGAATACAATTGTGTTAAAAAAAATCACATGAGGCATATAACATTGCTAATTGCTAATATACATAAAAATATGAAAGGTTTTAGTAACAGTATGAGTGTGAATCTTTGCTTTGTTGGTTTGATAATACATTTTGATGTGTATTCAGTAATAAATCAGGTACAATTTATTTTTCTTCTAATGGCAGTTTGATTCTTGTATTTAATAAGTATTACTTAGTTTTGGTTACAGGATTTTTAGGGCCAGAATATAGTATTTGTCAGAAAAATGCAAGATTTTTATTATTAAAATGGAAGTTTTGAAGTGTACTTGTGGAACTGTATGATAAATTAGCTAATATTTTGTTTGGTAACATAGGGCTATTCAGAATATCCCTTGATGACTTGTTTCATATATTTTCTTCCTTGAATAAGTTCTTACTCTGTCTCAAGAGTTTAGTATGCTAGATGAGTGCTATTTCAATCCAGTACCCCTCGGTGTGGATACCTGTACGTGGTGAGGTGACCTCCCAAGGAAGGTTCTGTTATTTCAGTTTACCTCCTCTAGGATCTAAGCATCCACCCACGTGTTTGCCGTGCATGGTGACCTGGTGACCAAGAATCCTGGTGGTTGAGAGGTCCAACCCTAACACACCACTTTGGCCTTGAATTCCTGTAGACGGGCATCTTTTGGGTGCCCCCCCCCCTTTGGGTCAATCGGCTGGTCAACTTGGGCTAGAGTCAACCAAGTACCAGTGTTGGAAGATCTCAATGGGTGTTGTGGACATTGTGTCTGATGCTGGTGTTTGGGTATAGTGCTCATGAAACCTTGGCGTTGCTGCAATGTCCTTGCATGACATTGTAGTGCATCCCCTTGTGGGGCTCCATGGTGGGTGGGGTCAATGGGTACCGAAATTTTCCTTTTTTCCTATGGATCCTTCTACAAAAAATTTAAATAAAATAGTGAAAAAACAGTCAATAGGTAAACGACCACGTCTCGAAGACTTTGAGCAGCAATCTTCAACATCTGTAACACACATCTCATTTTCTTATATTACATTCTCTTTCAGAAAAATCTTTAGGGCAAATCTCCTCTTTTTTTATTCAGAAGGGACTAGAGGGTCTTGCTGGCTCTCCAAAGTCCGTAAAGGAGCTTTGATCTGGAGACATATTGGTTGAAACATCCACATCCCAACACAGTGAACTCCTCTTGAATTCAAATGCTACCTTGAATTCATCACGAGGAGTTATAGTTGAGAGGGATTTGAAGAACGTCCCCGAGTCAGAGATTCTTGCTGGTTTCTCCACCCAAAGAGTTTCTGCAGTGAGGCGTATCTCCAATCACAAAGATGGAGCTACACTGTTGACAGATATCCTCATTTTGACATTTGCATCACCACGTGCACCTGCCACCATCAAGGCAGGTTATTTAATTTGCAGGGTACAGCCTTACATTCCAAACCCTCTCCGATGTTTCCAATGTCAGTGGTTTGGCCACTCAAAGACATCATGTTGTGGTTCCCTGACATGTGCTCGTTGTGGTGGCAAGGACCACGATGCCTATGAGTGTGACACGGACCCACGTTGTGTAAACTGCAATGGTTCTCACCCTTCCTACTTCCGTTCTTGCCCAAAATGGTTAGAGGAAAGAGAGGTGCAGCGTTTGAAAACGACTCATAACATTACTTATCCTGAGGCTAGAAATTTGATGTCCACCACTTCTACTCAGACATGTGCTGCTGCACTTCGTTCCACAACTCCAGTGGGAATGCAAACAAATCTTTCTGTGCCTCCAAGAGAATCGTTCTCAAGACAAATGAAAAGCCTTTTGACCTCCATTGTTAAAAAGTTGATGAATCAACTTCTACACCCATTCTGTTCCTCCCACACATTCCAACAAACCTCAAGATTCACATCCTTCGGTTTCAAATACAGGCATTTCGTCTGGTACATTTTTTTCTCCCACCCCAAGATACAAAACAATCATTTGTTCGCATCCTCAGTCACTCGAATCCCCTTCCAACAACAAAGACCTGCACAATCAACCCAGGGCAGGATCCATGGAGGTCGATAGACCTCCTCCGAATACGGACAGTAAAGAAAAAAGACGTGGTTGTAAACAGAAGGGTTCTCCAGCCATTTCGCCTACCCATCATTAAAAATGGCCACCTTGATACAATGGAACTGTCAAGGTTTACGTTCTAATCTGAATGATATTAAAACACTGATTGCTTCCTATTATCCTGTATGTCTTTCCTTACAAGAAACATTTCTAAAACCTACTGATAGTCACCATTCGGCAGTTTTCTCTGTACAGAAATGTCAGGCTGTGTGATGGACGAGTACATGGAGGGGTGGCACTATTGGTTGATCAGCATGTGCCCACTCTGTCTTTGTCACTTAGCACACCCTTGGAGGCCATAGCCATCCATATTTCCTTGGGTCATACCATCACTGTTTGTTCTCTCTACCTGTCCCCTGTAGAAACATATGATCAATCAGACCTTGATGCTCTTGTTGAACAGTTGCCGTCTTCCTTTCTAATCCTGGGGGACTTTAATGGACATCATCCCCTCTGGGGAAGTGCTGTTATTGATAGGAGGGGTCACTCTGTAGAGCATATGCTCTCTGATCACAATCTTTCTCTTTTCAATGCTGGTTCTTCCACTTATTTTCACATATCTAGTCAGTCCTTTGCTGCTATTGATCTCTCGGTTTGCTCCCCTTCATTATTCTCCCATTTTTCATGGAGGGTTGACAGTTATCCACTAAGCAGTGATAATTTTTTTATACTTCTGAGAGAGACTGGCCGTGGTCGATGCCACACTACCTGCGTGCCCTGGTGGAAGGTGGATCATGCAGTCTGGTCCACTTTCACTGCTCTCGCAGAACTTGATACTGCCATCGTGAATCAGCCATCAACAGACAACTGTGTGGTAGCAGTAACTGACTGTATTATACAAGCAGCTGCTCAGTGTATTCCTAAAACCTCGACACGTTTTCCACGATATCCTCATCCATGGTGGAATCCTGCTTGCCACTTGGCACAGAAGGCTCAAAAACAGGCCTGGGATACTTTCCGTAGATATCCCACACTTCCGAACCACATCGCTTTTCAATGGGTCCGTGCACATGCTAGGTGGGTAAGACGTCAAAGCCAGAAGGAATCTTGGATTAAGTTCACAACTAGCATATCTTCTACCAACAGTTCCAAGGTCATATGGGACAAGATTTGACAGGTCAGTGGACACTACAATTCTGTCCCCTTTGATCTTACTCTCTGATGGCCAAGAGGTAGCTGATGTTTGGAGCATTGCCGATATTCTAGGTGAAAGCTTTTGCCGGGTATCTAGCACTTCTGCTTGTTCTTCCACCTTCTTGGCCATCAAGACTCGGGCAGAGCATTCACCTCTTTCCTTTCGAACTGACTGTCTCTTTGACTATAATTGTCGCTTTACACTGGTGGAACTGAAAATGGCCCGTCATTGGTCTGGCTCTATGTTGACGACTTTCACATCTTGTGTCAGTCATCAAACATGAGATATATTGAGCGGCAACTACAAACTGCCCTCAGTTGTGTACTGAAGTAGACTACGGGGAACAGCTTTAATTTTTCTCTCTCTAAAACCGTTTGCATGCACTTCTGCTGCCAACGGGGTATTCACCCTGATTCTGAACTCTGTATTGGTGAAGTTTTGCTGCCAGTGATCCCTGAGACCAAGTTCTTGGGGCTTATCTTTGATCGTAAGGTGACCTTTATACCACACTTAAAGCATCTACGGGTCAAATGCACGAGGGCACTGAACATCCTCCGTATACTCTCTACCTCCAGTTGGGGAGCGGATCGATGTTCTATGTTAAAGATATATCGTGCTCTTATTCGATCGAAACTTGATTATGGATCACTGGTCTATGACTCTGCCAGGACCACGGCCTTAAAGAGATGCTGGACCCCATTCATCATCAAGGACTTCGACTCTGCACTGGGGCTTTCCGCACCTCCCCAGTTTAAAGCTTATACTTAGAATCTGATGAACCTTTTCTGCACCTTTGCCGTTTGCAACTGTCTTTACTATATTCATCAAAACTTTGTTCCTTACCAAAGCATCCCACCTGGCGATGCATTTTCCTTCCTCAGTGGGCCATACTTTTTCAGAACAGAAGATCTGCCATTGCTCCTTTTGGCCTTCTCATCCAGGCGCAATTGGATGAATTGGGTCTATCCTTGGATAACATTGCAGTATGCACTGGTCAGCCCATCCCACCATGGCTTATTACAGTCCCCAAATGTGACCTTTCTTTGAGTCATCTGAAAAAGGCAGATACTCCCAATTGAAAGTACTGTCTTTTATTTACTGAACATCTTTCAAACAATCATTGCATTCCAATTTATACAGATGGTTCCAAATCAGGTGACTCTGTGGGCTCTGCCATGGTTTGTTGCAGTTCAGTGGTTGAGCGTAGAATTCTGTGTCCACTGCTGAACTGTATGCCATATCTCTTGCCCTGGATCATATTGAAGCTGAGCAGTACTGCAACTGCACTATTTATACTAACTCGCTTAGTTCTCTACTGGCTCTGGAATCATTTCACGTTGGCTCACACCCTGTTCTCGCTGATATTCAAAATCGATTGGCCCATTTCTTATTAACATTTGCTTCTATCCAGTTTTTCTGGATACCAGGCCATGTTGGTATTCGCGGGAACGAGCTTGCAGACACGGCAGCTAAATCTATTTGCTCTGGCACTATCACCACTGTGCCTATTTCGTACATGGACTATGGTCCTGTATTCAAGGCTCGGCTCCATGCTAGCTGACAGTCCATTTGGAGTGTGCAATGTGACAACAAGCATTTTCAAATAAAACGCTATATTGGGCTTTGGCCGTCTAGCGTCAGTAAGGTTCAGAAGGAGGAAGTTGTTCTAACTAGACTACGCACTGGTCACAGTTTTTTAACTCATCATTTTCTTTTATCTGGAACTGTTCCACCAGTGTGTAGTTTGTGTAACGCTCAAATCACTGTAAGCCACATTTTATTTTCTTGCCATCATTACGACTTTCAACGACGGCACTATTTTAAACATGTTTTGTCCCAGGGTTTGTCCAAAACATTGGACAGTGTTATTAGTGATGGTGACACTGTCCACCTTGATAAAGTTTTTAATTTTTTTAATGGCCATTAATCTTTTTAATCTCATTTAAATGTTGGATATTTATTCATTACACCTTTTTAATTGTGGTTCCCTTTTCAGAGTTTCAATCTCTCTAGTTCAATTTGAAATTGGAAAATGGCCAGAACATTAAATAACTTAACACCAGGGCTGGAAAGGCCAACTTCAGGTGACTAACGTTGCTGTTTGAACTATCCGTTTGAAATACCCGTTAGTCGTCCTGGCAAGTTATTATTACAGTTTTTCTGCATGTCTTTTAACACTTTTATTTACTTTACCTTTTGGTACTGGCCATAATGACACATAACTCAGAACCAGGACTGGAAAGACCAACTTCAGGTGACTGACGGTTGTTCTTGTACTTACCTGTTAGTCTTCCTGGTGGGTTATGATCATTACCATTCTGCTACAGGAAGTCCTTTACAACTTTGTAGACTGGACGTCAACATTGGTTTTATGCCATTTTATGTTTTTAATTGCTGTTTTGTTTTTACCTTCATTTCCTTTTGCGAATTTTACTACATTTAGTTTATTTTTACTTTTTTACCAGACATTTGACTAATTATTATTATGATTTTGCTATATGTCTTTTAAAACTTTTATTATTTTACCTTTTGATAATGGTTGTCATGACACATAACCCAGAACCAGGACTGGAAAGGCCAACTTCAGGTGACTGACGGTAGTTCTTGTACTTACCTGTTAGTCTTCCTAGCGGGTTATGATCATTACCATTATGCTAGAGAAAGTCCTTTACAACTTCTCTTACTCTGCTTTCTCTGTTAACATTGTAGACTAGATGTCAACATTGGTTTTATGCTTTTTCTGTTTTTTAATGATGTTTTGTTTTACATTCATTTCCTTTTATGTATTTTACTACATTTAATTTATTTTTACCGGACGTTTGGCGCAGATAGCCTGGCTGCTTTGTGCCATAAAACACTAAATCAATCAATCAGTCAATCCAGTATGGCTAGACATCAAGCCATATTGCTAATTAGTTGGCTGCTGGCACAAGTAAAGAATATTTGACCATCCTAGAAACACTTAGGTCAACTTCATGATAAGATCTTTCATATATTTCAAAATAAGAATCATATTCTTGTAATTTGCAGATGAGCCAAATGCCTAATTGTAAATGACTTAGTGAAATCATTGCATTAAGCTTAATGTTTTATGGCTTTACATCATTAATACTCTATATAGAAGATACCTATGTTGGGTTAATTCCAAAAATCTCCAAACTTATCTCCACTTTGCTTGCTATTTTTATTGGAGATTGTTATTCACACAAAACCAATGGCTCATCTTGTTTTCTAAATTTCTGATGACAAATAACTTATTCTTGCAAAAGATTAGACCTCAAAAGTTTGGGTGTTGGTAAGGAACAGTTATCAGGCTATGACATACAGGAAATATTTATCATTTAATTTTATCACCATAAATCATACCTTAAAATATTTCAGAGTTACAAAAGTACTCTGAACAGCTTATTATGATACTAATAATAAAGCTCCCCCAATATTAAAGAAAGAAAAAAGACAATTCCAACTATGTAACTGTTTGTTTTTTAGAGATCATGAAAGTAGAATAGTTTAATTACCAACTTGACATTCATATTTGCCCAATATTTATTTTGGTTTTCAGATATATGACTTAGCAACTGGACAGCTTCTTCAGACATTACGAGATCCTGACCTTTCCAACAACTACACCAAAAACAGAGCAACATTTGACCCTACGGATGAATTGGTTCTTTCAGATGGTGTGTTGTGGGACGTAAGAGGCGGCAGTGTGATTCACAAGTTTGACAAATTTAACTCTCATATTAATGGTGTCTTCCATCCTAATGGACTAGAAATTATTTCTAACTCTGAGATTGTATCCTTTTTTGAAAATGTTTTTCTGCTCTTTTTTTTTGTGTTTTGATATTATTTGACACTTTATAGTTTGGTAATTTATTGTAGTTATGAAGTCACGTGTTATCTGAGACGTAATATCTTCTAAATACTGGAAGAATGTTATTAGACATCTTAAAATAGTATAATACAGATATTGAGAATATTTTATATGAAAACAGTTTTGGAGCCTTACTATATTGTTTACAATCCATGTTACCACATCCAGTAATGTTCTGTTTGACAACTGTGCATCTTAACAGTAGCCCTGAAGCTTAAATTCTGTTGAGAAAAATGTCATCATAAGGCTGTCATGACATTTCTCCATAAAAGTATTTCCATAATCTTTAGTTCATCAAACATTTCAAGATAATGTACCCTTCTCCAGGTGGATTCCGTACTTGGTTGGGGGACTTCCCAGAGAAGGTTGTGCACTTTCAGTTTACCTCCTCTGGGATCTAAACATCCACCCACATGTGATAACCTGTGAAATGGAGGAGAGGATCCTGGTGGTTGAAAGGTCCAACTCCAACACACCACTTTGGCCTTGTTCTTGTAGATGAGCAACCATGGGGTGGCCCCATGATCAATTGGCTGGTCCACTTAGGCAAGGGCCAACCAAAGCACCAGTGTTGGACATCCTTAACAGATGTTATGGACATGGTATCTGATGCTGGTGTTTAAGTATAGTGCTCAGGTAACCCTGGCATTGCTGCAGTGTCCTTTTTTGGCATTGTAGTGGACTGCCTTGTCGGGCTCCATAGTGGGTGGGTTAGTGGGCACTGAAATATAGCACCTTTAATGCAGATGCCCTAATTTATGAAAAAATAAATAAAAATGAAAAACAAATTACTGGAAAACAACCACGCATGGAAGACTCTGTACCTCGATTTCTAATTATCCATTCCTTATGCAAGAAATCCTTAGAGCAGATGTTCCCTTTTTCTGTTCAAAAGGGATTGGAGGGGCTTGCTGGCTCATCTGAGTCAGTAAAGAAGTTGTGCTCTGGAGATATTTTAATGGAAACTTCTTCATCACAACATACCAAGCTCCTCTTGAAGGCTATTGTGGATTTACCAATCGAGGTTACACCCTATGTAATTTTGAATTCTTCAAGAGGAGTTATAATTGAGAGGGATTTGAAGGACATTCCTGAGTCAGAGATCTTTGCTGGTTTCTCCAGTCAAGGCGTTTCTGCAGTGTACCAAATATCCACTTGCAAAGACAGAATTAAGTTGCCTGCTAATATTCTGTTATTGATGTTTACATCACCATGTTTTCCTGCCACAGTCAAAGCAGGTTATTTGAACTGTAAGGTACAGCCTTACTCTGTTTCTTGCCTTAAATGAGTGGAGGAGAAAGAGGAGCAAAGCTTGAAGACTGTAAATAATATTTCCTACCCAGAGGCTTGGAAATTATTATCCCTCCCAAATCCATTTCAGACATGCTGCTGCACTTTGTTCCACTGCCACAGTGGGAGTGCAGACAGACCTCTCTGTTCCTCCAGCAGAGTACTTTGTAACACATATGAAGAATCTTTTGTCCTACATGATTAAAAGAGTTGACAAATTTACTTCTACTTCCATCTACAGTTATGACAGAAAGTGTTCGTACCCCTGCGTCTCGAGTATTCTTTTGCTTGTAACTTAAAAAAGTAGTATGATTAGGCTAATAGAAGTATAATATATTATAAATATTATACTAACACACATCTACATAAATTTTTATGTAAATTGAACGACAATTAAACTGTTTATAAACAAATAACCAAACATAGGAGGGGCAGAAAATGTTCATGGGTCTGTAGCCTTTCAGGTGAATTACTTGGCGCAATCTCTCCTCATAGCCCTCCATGATCGTTTCACAGTACTCGACTGGTATTTTCTTCCATTCTTCTTTACAGAAGGCCTCCAACTCTTTGGAAGTTTTTCAGATGACGCTGATGAACCCTGGTCTTCAAACTCATGCCAAACGATTTCAATCGGGTGAATGGCCACTCCAGAGCGCTTATATGGTTCCTCTGCAGAACGCTTATATGGTTCCTCTGCAACCAGAATTGCACATATTTTGATATGTGTTTAGGGTCATTGTCGTGCTGGAAGATCCAACGATGCCCAAGTCGCAAGTTCCAAGCATCATTCTTGATATTAGTGCCTAGGATATCAACGTAGTCTACTATTTCCAAGATTTTGTTGATGCGGTGAAGGCTGCCTTTGCCAGAAGAGGTGAAGGAACCTCATAGCATGATCAAGCCACCTTCGTGTTTAACTGTAGGGATGGTGTTCTTTGGAAGATTTCATTCCCCCTTCTTATGGAAAATATAGCGAACATCATTGTGGCCAAAAAAATCGATTTTAGTCTCTTCTGACCAAAGAATACTCTTCCAATAGGTAAAGGGTTTATCTACATGCTTTCTTGCATACCTCAATCGTGCTTCTAAATGAACAGGCTTTAAATATAGACTTCTACGATGCCGGCATGCTTTAAACCCAGAAGAGTGTAACATGTGCGTAACTGTAGAGGTGCTTACTTGAACCTCAGTATCCCTTACCAGTTCTTGTATGTCTTTACGTGTTAAACGAGGGCTCCTATTAACTTCTCTGAGAACCTTTTTCTTGGTTCTCTCTGGAATTTTGGTGGGGCATCTGGAACGAGGGAGGTTAGCAGTTGATCCTGTAAGCTTAAACTTGGCAATTATGCTTTGAACAGTAGATTTTGGCACATTAAGTTGTGTAGCAATACTGGAAAGAGACACACAAGACTTGTATTTTACAATGATTCGTTTTTTTTAATTCACTGGACAGTTTCCTGTTCGCCATGATGACCAAGCAGATAATGACAGATGCAGTGCTAAATTGCCAGAAGTACATTTTTTGCTGGCTAAATTCCAATAATTATGAACCCAGTGTCTAGTTCTGGAATGGTATAATGTAGTTTATAAGCCAAACTAAACAAATTTTTTATGGGAATATCAGTTTTTTCACATGTTCTGAAATGTACAAACACTTTCTGCTCCTATTTTTGGTTATTTGTTTATAAAAAGTTTATTTGTCTTTTAATTTACATAAAAATTTATGTAGATGTGTACTAGTATAATATTTATAATATATTTTACTTATATTATCCTAATGTTGATACTTTTTAAGTTATGAGCAAAACGCTACTCGGGACGCAGGGGTATGAACACTTTCTGTTGTAACTGTATGTCCCTGCTGCTCCTTCCAGTGACTACCTCATTCCACTTTCTCTGGCTTCTAGTTTGGGTGTTTCTTCAGTTCTCTCCTCTTTTGTAGACCTGAGAAGTAAAACAACCATTCATTTATGTCTTCAGTTGCTCAGAGACCTACTCCACCCAAGGCAGGATCCATGGAGGTTGATAGACCTTCATCCAATAAAGAAAAAAAACATGGCTGAAAACAGAAGGGTCCCCTGCCATGTTCCCATCTATATAAATAAAAGTGGCCATTCTTATCTATTGGAACTGTTAGGGTTTTCATTCAAATATAGATGACATTAAGGATTTGATTGATTCTTACCCTCTTGGGTGTGTCTCCTTATGCGAAACATTTCTGTAACTGCTAGTACAAGTGCCTTTCAGCAATTTTCTTTGTACAGAAATGATAGGTTGTGTGATGGAAGACTGCTTAGTGGGGAGGCACTGCTGGTTCATCAGCATGTACCCACCCTGTCTTTGCCTCTTGGAGGTTATAAACATCTGTGCTTCCTTGGATTGTACCATCACTATTTGCTCTTTCCACCTGACTTCTGAAGTGACCTTGATGCCCTCTTGGAGGAGTTACAATCTCACTTTTTAACCCTGGGGGATTTTAATGGACATAATCCCCTCTGGGATGGGGCTGATATTGATGGGAGGAGTAATTTCATAGAACATACAATCTTGGATCATAACCTGTATCTGTTCAGTACTGGTTATTATACTTTTTTTTGTGCAACTGGTTAGTCTTTTACTGTTATTAATCTCTCTATTTGCATTCCTTCAGTTTTCTCTTACTTTTCTTGAAGGGTTCACAGTAACCTGCAGGGCAGTGATAATTTTTCTATCATTTTGCGAGAGACTGGCCATTGTTGATGCTGCCTGATCCATGTGCTTTCATGGAAGTTGGACCAGGCCAACTGGTTTTCTTTCACTGCTCTGTCAAAACTTGATCTGTAAGCCATTAATAGATGACTGCATGTCAGCAGTGACTGACTGTATTATCTAGGCAGTTGCTCAGTGTATTTCTAAAACCTTGACACATTTCCCACAGTATCCTTGTCTTTTGTGGAATTCTGCCTTCCTGCCAGATGGCAAGGATAGCTTAAATATGGGTTTGAGATACTTTTTGTAGGTATTCCACACATTTATACTGCATTGCATTTCAGCAGGCCCATGCACATACTTGGCAAGTCAGATGTCAAAGCCAGAAGGAATCTTGGATTAAGTATGCCTTTAGCATCTCTTTTAACACCAGTTTCAAAGTCATATAGGATGAGATTCGAAAGGTTAGTGGACAGTATATTTTCACCCACCTTTCAGTCTTGCTCTTTGATGGTCAGGAAGTTGTTGGTGCCCAGAGCATTGCCAATACTCTCAATGAAAGCTTTTGTTGTGCATCTAGCACTTCTATATATATGTAAAAATGCTGATATGGATTGAGAAAATTCTATGTAAAGGAGCGAAGAACATTGTTCACTCCTCTACACACAGAATTTTCTCAACCCATACCAGCCGTTTTTACATATATTTTTTCTCTACAAGTGGGTTTTCTCGTCATCATAGATCTAGCACTTCTGTTTCATCTGCCACCTTCTTAGCCATCAAGACAGAGGCAGAGCTATCACCCCCTGATCAGCCCTATGGCTATTATCACACCTTTATGCTGGTGGAACTCAAGCTTGCTGTTCATCTGTCTGGCATTTCATCTGTCAGATCTGATAATATTCATTATGAGATGCTGCACCACCTCTTTTTCTTCTTCTTTTGCTATTCTTCTGGTTGTTTTTAACCAGAGCTGGTAGGAGGATGTTTTTCCTGTTGCTTGGCACCATGCTATTGTACTCCCTTTTCTGAAGCCTGGGAAGGATCCCAAGATTCCTTCAAACTACCATCCAGTTGCTTTGATGAGCTGTCTCTGTGAGATCTTAGAGAGGATGGTTAATGCTTGCCTTGTTTGGTTCCTTGAGTCAAACAACTTCCTCTCACCCACTCCGTGTGGGTTCTGATGATAGAGCTCCACCATGGATCGCCTGATTCGACTTGAAATATTTTTTTGACCCTGAGAAAGCTTATGGTACAACATGAAGGTTTGGCATCTTGAAAGACCTTTACTCATACGGGTTGTATGACCATTTACCCCTTTATATTAAAACATTTTTTTTAATGAACCGATGATTTTAAGTCTGTGTGTGTTCAACACTTTTCTGCTTATTCCTACAGGAACTTAGAATCTCTCAGGGCTGTGTCTTGAGTGTTACACTTTTCATTATAAAGATTAATGCCATCAGTGGACAATTCTTCCCTACAGTTGCAAATGGTCTCTATGTCAATGACTTCCACATTTCGTGCCATTCATCAAGCATAATGTTTATTGAACGGCAACTAGAGATTGCCTTCAATTGGTTTCTGAAATGGACCATAACAAATGGTTTTACCTTTTCTTGCTCCAAAACTGTTTGCATACACTTTTGCTGCCAATGGGGTATCCACCCAGATTCTAAGCCCCCTCTCAGAGAAATTGTGCTTTCCATGGTCCCTGAGGCAAAATTCTTGAGGCTTATTTTTAACCGTAAGCTGGCCTTTATTTCACTCATCTCTCAGATGTCCTCTCTTTCATCTTTTCAGGAGCAGATTGATGTTTTATGCTAAAAATCTGTCTTGCCCTTATCGATCAGTATTGGACTATGGCTCTGCACAGAGCCCTTCTGCATTTTTTCAGTCCTGAGTTCGTGCACTCAGTCTCATGAACCTCCTTTATACCTTTGCTGTTTGCAACTGTCTTAACTTTATGCCTTAAAACTTCAATCCTTACCACAGCATCACACCTGGGTTGTGTTTTCCTTCCTCAGTGGTCCTTACTTTTTTTCAGAATAGTTGGTCTGCCATTGTTCGTTTTGAGCTTCATATCCAAGTGCAGTTGTATGAATTGGGTCTGCCCTTGGATAACATATCTGTATCCACTGATCAGCCCATCCCATCATGGCTAATTACCATCCCCACCAGATGTGACCTTTTTTTGAGTCATCTGAAGAAAACATATACACTTGATTGGAAGTATCGCCTTCTGTTTGCTGAACAGTTGTGCAAATAAACACTAAACAACCAATCAATAAACCACTTTAGGTTTAACTTTTTAAAAAATTACAAACCCAGCTCTAACATTTAAAAAAAAAAGATAAAAATTTCTTATTTTTGAAAGTTATGCATTAATGTGAAGGATGTTTTTTTTTTCTGGCATAATTGAATAATATGTGATACCAATTTTGTCAGTTTTAAGTGAAAAAAAACAAACTGGCAAGTCTGTGCTAGTAGAAGCAAGGCTGTAAGTGAGTACATACGTATGTGATATATGGAAAGCTACGATAGGGCGTATTACAAATCTTATGATTATTTTATGTACCACTGACATTATTTTCACTTGTGCTACCAGTGGTACATGTAAAACAGTTTGAGAATCCTTTCACTAGTTTATGATGGTGATGGTTTCTCAGCATCTGACTCAAAAGTCCGATTGTACTGAAATTTATAGGTACTGCATCTTGTGACTTGAGTGTTATGTTTTTTTATGAAGTAGCATGAATACCCATTTCATTCTTCGGGTGCTTGATGTATGTGATGGTTGAATGGACATATCATGGAAGCAACTTGTGTATACATAGCTTGTCTTACTCTTGCTGTTGAAGATTCTTCTTGATTATGTTGCATACTATCATATGATATATGTGTACATTTTTTTCTGCTGATCATTGTGGACATATGGATTTTTCACTTGTTATAAGAAGCCACACTTTGCTTAACATGGCTGGGGTATGACTTGTTTACAGGTTTTTTCCTGGATGGTCCTAATAAACAAGGTTGATCCATATTACTTTTTTCCTATTCCATTAAGTATATGAGATATTCCTATCTTTGAAATTCTAATCCCTGATTTTAATACATTATGAACTAAGTGTAAGAATATTTTTTGTTAGAACAGGCTCTTGTCTATCATTACCCAAAACAGTAATTTCCTGATGGCATAACATTATGAACAAATTGCCAAACAATATTAAATTATAGTTTTGATACTTTCTGTACCATCATAACTTAATATGGGATGTGGATGTTGTGTGACTTATTGATTTGTATATTCAAAATTGTTTTAATACAGCAAAGTCAACACTGTTGGACATTTGTTTTATTGTCATTTTCAGACATTTTATTTTTTCATTAAGTAAATCTTAAGAAGTGTAAATATCATATTCTATAGAAAATTGTTTTTTTTAGACTTAAATCCCCTTACTAAATGTGCTTGCTCTTTCAGGTATGAGAGCATTATAATATTATGGTCAATTTCACTATTAATTTGTAAAGAGTAGCTCAAAAGATGGTTGTGGATGGTGTTAACTGGCTTCCTTCCTTCTGGTTTCTTACTTCTAATTTAGAGATGACTTATGCAGATAGCCCTCAAGTAGCTTTTCATTAAATTCAACAAACAAAAGTGAATGAGAAATTTATCTTGTACTTTTGTTCTAAGAATAACATTATTGAAGAATTTAGTTTAAACTTACAGAAGAATCTTAAACTCTTGAATTTCATATCAATAACTGTGATGTTCAATGTTATTTTATGGATTTAAATCATAGAAGTAAATATAGTCAGTGTGCACCTTGTACAATATAAACATCTTAAAAATAGGTCAGAGCACTATTATTATTTTATGTAACCATGAAATTTATAATTCTCTGATTACTTCTGATTTGACATATTTCTAGCAAAATTATGGAAATGGAAAATAATGTTTCATCACCTTCTGTAAAGAGTCAAAGAAAACGTTTGTTTTGAAACTGTGTTTAGACTGTTTGGTCTTTAGGTAGCCTTAATATAGTTTTAACAGGTATTGATTACATCACTTGTAACTTAAATATCTAAGTGATTTGTTTACCAAGAATAAATTATTTATTGACAGGTTTCAGGTTGAATTGTCACAGTGGTTCAGGCCATTTGGAATACTGATATAAAATATTTTAATTGTTTCTGTTTTTTAGAATTAAACTGATTTAGTTAAATGTTAAATAAGTGCACTTTTATTGCTGTTATAGAATACAAATCACTTATTCCATAAGCAGCATTTCCTTGACTTAACTGTCATCCAGTGGGATTTAAGGACATTCCATTTGCTACATACAGTGCCAGCCTTAGACCAGTGTCAAATAACTTTTAACCATACAGGTGATGTAATATATGGAGGTAAGACTTCTACATTCAACATTTGTTTGCCCTGTAAAGCAAATCCAAATTTAGTTGTCTTTGACTTTTCACATGAACAAATGGAACTTTTTGATACCATGATGTTTGTTGGTGATTTTCACTGATCAAGTTTAAGGATAAATTAGGTTATAATTAATCTACAGGCTGCCTGGAAATTAAATAATGAGTCTGGTCTGCTCTTTCCATTTATGTTGATTACAGGAGGGTTAGTGTCTAAAACATACTGATCAAATTTGCTAAAACAATTCTATACCTGGTTGAAATATCATTTATTAATATACTTATAGTAAATAATGTAATTTCTCCCAAAATGACCATGAACAGAATGATTTATATTATTGAATGTTCTAGATGTACATCAATAACCAAATAAGCTTTTTCTTTTAAGGTGACTTGCTTTTCTTTTAGTCTGTTTTTCCATTTGAAATATTTAAATGGAAACACTTACAACATGATGATTTGGTATGACCAGAACTTTGTCATCTTTTTGAGTTGTAATATGTCATTTTTGTTGTTTTTTCATCATTTTTAAAAACAAGGTTAATGTAGTGTGTCATTCTTCAGAAGATGTGTCCTTTCCCCTGTAGTGTTATTGTTGTAGATATTCCTCAATGGTGATGTTTTAAACAGACTTCATATTAGTGTGGCAGTGCATGGATAGTATTAATCACACTAACATCAATTTAAATGTGCATAGGCTTAATAAGATTTAAACAAACATGGCATATGAAGGAACTTGGAGTAGTTAGGGTTCAACTAAACATGACATTAATATGAAGATGCCTGGAATTGGATAGGGTTCAAACAAATGTGTAAGTAATATGAGAATGCCTTGACTAAATAAGGTTTAAACAAATGTGTGAAGATACTTGGGCTGAACAGTGTTTAAACAACACAATGTTAATGTAAAGATGTCTGGACTGGATATGGTTTAAACAAACAGGATATATGAATACCTATACTGATTATGTTTTAAACAAAATGCAACATTAGTATAAAGATGCTTTATTTGGATAAGGATTCAAATAAATGTAATACAAATGTGAGGATTGTTGAAAAGTGAAATAATAAGTCTAGTCAGAATAAGAATATTACTTTAACCCATTGGCTGCCAATTCTCCGTATAGGGTACAGCCTACTTCCAGCAGTTGAATGCGAGTGTACCATACACTGAGTACAACTTGTAAAATTCCATGTGCATTTAAAGTGGCTGCAGTCAATGGGTTAATGCTGTGAAACACAGGATTGAAACGTAGGTTAAGTTAATGTTTGGTTTTTTTTTGTATTTTTTGTCTGTAATAATTGGTAGGTTTTGTATTGAACTATAACTCACTTTAATAACTTGTTTTGAATTTAAAAAACTTTTAGCTTTTTAGTATGTGTATAATGCTATTGAAATTTGTACTTACTGTGAAATGAATTACTTTATTTTACCATGAGCATGCAGTGTTTGTTTTTGTTATTAAATATATCTGTAACTGTTAGCAATTCCGTATATATGTTTCTGTAATTCAAACAACAGCCATGTTAGAAGAAGAATCGGATATTGACGAGGACCAGATGAAAAGCTCTTTTGGTTCATCTTTTCGAACTTTCAATGGAACAGACTACTCAAGTATTGGTATGTAGAGCAAGTTTGTCTAGAATTACAGATCCTGATTTAATGTAAAGGACAAAAATTAAGTTTTTTTAAATCCATATACCATAAGTAGTACTCCAAACATATAATGGCACTGTGTTACTATAATACAATGAAACATGTTTGAAGTTTTAACCCTTTCAATTTGGATCATGGATGAAAGGCCATGCCATCATGTTCGTTGATTTGCATTCAAATTTTTGTTGAACTGCTATTTCAGGAATTTATATGTGGTGGATGAAAAAGTGCTGCCCCTGTTGAAAATGTTGTTAATTTGTAATAGCTTTTATTAGATAATAGAAAAATATGTAAAACTATACATTTTTAGAATGCACTTGACGAGATCAGTTTAAACACAATCTCAAATCTTAATTTTAACATTGGCTTTCATAAATACCTGAACTTTTCATGATTTTAGTAACATTTTGTCATAAATAGTATTGTGCACCTGCTGTAGTTTCTTGGACCTTATTTCAGTTAGTCTATGATTGACTGTTTAGGATGGATTTGTAATATATTTGACTTCACATTAAGAGAGTGTAAGCTTGTTCCATTAGGATAAAGTATTTTGCCACTGAGGGGGTTAACTTAACCACAAAAAAATCAGCATGAACCTATTCAATTTATTTTAAGGAATTCAGTTTAGAGAACGAAAAACAGCTTACAGCTTCAAACCAAAGAGAATACAGAGGGAGTAAACCTAGCATGATGACAAAACCTTAAGACTTTGTGTGTTGAAACAGTCACAGCAAACCTAGCATGATGACAAAACCTTAAGACTTTGTGTGTTGAAACAGTCACAGCAAACCTAGCATGATGACAAAACCTTAATACTTTGTGTGTTGAAACAGTCACAGCAAACCTAGCATGATGACAAAACCTTAATACTTTGTGTGTTGAAACAGTCACAGCAAACCTAGCATGATGACAAAACCTTTAATACTTTGTGTGTTGAAACAGTCACAGCAAACCTAGCATGATGACAAAACCTTTAATACTTTGTGTGTTGAAACAGTCACAGCAAACCTAGCATGATGACAAAACCTTAATACTTTGTAAACAGTCACAGCAAACCTTGATGACAAACAGTCACAGCAAACCTAGCATGATGACAAAACCTTAATACTTTGTGTGTTGAAACAGTCACAGTAAACCTAGCATGATGACAAAACCTTAATACTTTGTGTGTTGAAACAGTCACAGCAAACCTAGCATGATGACAAAACCTTAATACTTTGTGTGTTGAAACAGTCACAGCAAACCTAGCATGATGACAAAACCTTTAATACTTTGTGTGTTGAAACAGTCACAGCAAACCTAGCATGATGACAAAACCTTTAATACTTTGTGTGTTGAAACAGTCACAGCAAACCTAGCATGATGACAAAACCTTAAGACTTTGTGTGCTGAAACAGTCACTGCCATGCTGACAGTGTTTTGTAAACAAACATATCAGATTAGAAGTGAAGTGAAATTTAGTATTATTCATGTCAATTTCACTTTGATTTATGATGTGAAATTGAAACAATAATACTTGATGTATTTATAAAAATAATCATATTGAAGAGGTGCTTTAAATTAAGATCCAAGTGCTTATGTTTTAAGTTACCAACACAAATACATTAATATACTACTTTAGTAAGTTTAATATTATGAAAATCAATATTTGAAGTGTTAAAAAACTGATGGCCTTCATAGAATAGTGTATAGACATTATGTAAACAAATACTGAGCATCACACTGTCATATGTGACAGTGTGTAAAAATATTGGTGTACATTATTATTATTATATGAAAAACACACTGAACATTACACTGTCCAATGGAACAGTAAGTAGAAATATTGGTATGCATTATTATTGTATAAAAGTACACCGAACATTACAATGTTTTGGTTATAGTAAGAAAAATGTCAGGGTGCTCAACTCCAACAGTGCTCTATCAGTAATGTTGAGAAAACCCACTTGTAGAGAAAAATATATATGTAAAAATGGCTTGTTTGGGTTGAGAAAATATTTTACGTAGAGGAGCGAACAACATTTTGACCTTCTTCAGTCATCGTCAGGTTCCCTGGTTACAATCCCAAACAGGAATAACTAAATTCTGAAACAGTACAGAAGATGGAGTAATCAGGGTTAGTCAACCATAAGTGGGGTGGAAACAGAACCTGAGCTGCCAAAGCTAACCACGCAAAACTGAAAACAGGGAAATATGTATCAAGGTTTTCCTTTAATTGAAGAACTCAAAACTCAAGATCTGAAAATAATCTTACAACTTAACCCTGTTCATTGTGGCTGGGACATGTATTTCCCAGTGCTCCCACTTTCCCACACTGCAACTGAGACAAATGTTTCTCATTGTTGATGTTTTTTACATTTTTCTTTGCTGGGTTCAGGTTCATCATCTTGACTGTCATCACTATATGGAGAGCTAACATCCTCTTGTCTTATTGCCTGTTCCTCATTATGTATTTTAACACCATTTGACTCACTTTTACTATCATAAACTGAGTCAAGCACATCAAGCTTATATGCATAGTAATTTGAGTTACTACTTGCTGCTTTAGCAATGAGTCTATGGTTGATATGCAGTTGTCGTGCATCAGGCTTGAGCATATTGTTGGTTACTGAAGGGCTGAGTTGAAAACATTGAGGAACACCATATGTCAGCATTAAATGGAATTGTAATAAATGTGTTCCAGCTTATTTTACTTCTGTATGTCATGAGTGCCAATTTTGAATGGCAATTTTGTTCTAGTTGCAGTGTGAGGTGGGGGGTGATAGAACTGAGAAAGATATATATGAATTTATTCTGCAAAAACATGGATTTTTCATGTGTAGGCTTAACAATACAAAAAGAAAACTCAGAAGTTGGCAAATCAGACATATTGGTTTTCAACAGAGGAGCAATACATTAGATAAACAAACTGGGATATCATTTAGTCTTTAAAAAATGGCTGGTCCTTTGAAAGGTTTGACTTGTAATGTTGGCAAGAAGAAAAAAAGTTCTGAAAGTCATGAAATATCAAAATGTAAATATTATAAAAGAATGGATGTCACAGCAGTTTGTATTTGCCACCCATTGTAATGACAGATTGTATATTTTTGAAATATTAAGTTTTAAACATTCTGTGCAATTATGTGAAATACATAAATTAAGGTTGGTTTTGTAAATATTTGATTGCTAAATTCATGAAACTTTTTTTCTTTCAGCAACAATTGATATCAAAAAGAATATTTTTGATTTGGCAACGGATCAGTCTGATTGTTATCTTGCTGTTGTTGAAGTAAGGAATCGTTTTTATTTACTTATTTTATATGAGCAAATCTTTGTAAACTTAGGTATAGAAAGTAAGTTTATTCATACTATATACCAGTTATAAAAAGAATATCAGTACTATATAACAAAACCAGTAAAAACTTGTGAATTTAGGAAACTTTAGAAAAAGTATTGTTGATAAGATTTTAAAAAGTCATCAGGTATTTCTTTTAAGATTTTTTGACAAGTAAACCCTTGGTGTGAGCTAACACACATGTTTGTACTATAATGCTACTCACGAAACTTACCATTGTCTAACAATAAACAATTTTCTTAAAAACTGTGTATTTTTAACTTTGACATTTGTGCAGCTTTGTCAACATCTTTCAGCAAATTCAGGAAACAACTGTGGTTGGTTATTTAACCCACACATTACAAATTTATGTTGTAAATTTCTTCGGTTTTTAATTTCCATACTTAATAAATATCAGTAAGAAATACTATGATAAAGTTTTGCACAATAGTCGTGCCTGTACATATATTCTTAAACCTAAATTTCAAGGTTCTCTGGACCAGGGGCGTAGATGTTTTACACCCTGTGGGGGGGATGATTTTTGCAACCACTTATGTAGACTCTTCAATTTGCAAATTGGTAATCTCTGATTACGTGAACCTGAAAGCTGTAAACATGCAGTCACAGAGTAATCTTGTTGCCACGATACTTGCATGTATACTTAGGCCTACTGATTGATACTTACGAACTATCACTTAGATCGAAAAGCTTAGAAGCACACCTATATAAAAGATATACATTTCGGCTACTGAAAAAGCCTACATCTAGGCCTAATTATGTAATTCGATTGGTAAGAACATGAGAATCACAAGAACAAAAAGGGGGGATTATACTCCTTCCCCCCCCCCTTCCCCAGGATCTATGCCACTGCTCTGGACACAGCCAAATATGTCCAGTATAACTTATTCTAGCAAAAAGCCTTTTTGTTATTTTCCACATATACTGATTCTCCTTCTGAATTTATGTTCAGGATGTTCTGACATTTTCAAACTATTGTGTCCTTGATTTCTTAACTGATTGTTTTACCATTTTTGTTAGTTCTTAAAGATTAACTTTATTACTTCTGGTTGCATGATTGACTAATTTTAGCAAGTTATTTTCCTTCTTGTTACTCTTAATTGGGTTATTTTAATTAGAGTAAAAGAATTATTTTATATTTTTGTTATTCTTGTAGTTCATTTTATGCATACTTAATTTTTTGTTGTAACATCTTAACATCTTTACAATCCCACTAAACCAGACTGGAAATTAACATGTATTGAGAATCTATCTCAGATTTTAATATAATCATAACTTACTCTATCAGAGCTGTAGGGGCATTATAATGTGATGGTCAGTCATTCTATTTGTTGGTAAAATAGTAGCCCAAGAGTTGGCAGTGAGGGTGGCAAGTACAAATAGCTTTCATGTAGCTTTGTGCAAAATTCAAAAACAAAAAATCTGAACCAACTGGCTTTTATATGATGTGTATGAAATAATTACTTTTAATATATTGAAAAGATCAGAACTATTTCTGAAGTGGTTCAGCTTGATTTTACGATAATAAGTTAGAACAATGTGAAGAAAAGAACAGATATATATATTTTTGGATGCATAATTTCATAAGTTTTTTTATTTTATTTTAAACTAGAATCAACGGGGTAGGGATGACTTCAGTACCTCTGAAAACATTTGCCGTCTCTATGAAGTGGGTAGGCGGCGTGAAGAGGATGATGAGGTAAAGTAGGTTTTTAAGTGTGTTAAACAAGTGCTTGACTTGCATCTAATGAGTGACTACAAAAAGCAACTTCTGTCCTGTATAAATCATTAGAGAAATGAATAATTTAATGTTTGAAAAATTTAATAATATATTACTTAAAGTATTGCATAGTTTCAACTAAATGTAGGAAATCATTAATATATACATACATATTTTGGTAACTTCTTCTATTTTAAAAAGTTCAGAACATTTTTTATATTTCACATGTAAAAAAGTTATTGCATTCAGTCTTGTTTTTCAGCAAGTCAGTGGAGGTTTATGGACTTTCCTGCAGTGGACAAAACACAGATGGCTAATTGTGTAACTTCTTTTGCACTAAAAACAGTAACAACATCATAAGAGACTTGATATGTCATTTATTATATACCTAAAAATCTTTTGAATTTATACAAGAAAAAATTTACTTTCAGAAAGGTGCAACTTTTAGGTCTCTTTTTGCTTAATAGAAAAGTAGCACTATATGATTGTGTGCATGCATGTGCTACAAAAGTAGGTAACGGTTAAATGGTATAAAAATAATCGTATATAAGCGGACATTTTAAATTTGCTTTATATACGTTTTGACATTTTATTTTGTCTACTGAAGTAGTCCAGTAGCAGCTGATTAGTTTTAATTATGAGAACAATGGTTTTTTAACTGTAATTTTACATAGAAGTACTTATTTATATATTTTCAGCTTATGAAATTCAAATAATTTGGTCACAATATTTTCCAGTAAAAAAAGGAAATTCTGTTGATTTTTTTAAACTTTTGTTTAAGAAGTAAGTGTCAATGATTTGAGGAAATTTACACATTTCACTTTCAAAATATGAGCAAAAACCTACAATAGCATAGATATTGCAGTTTGCTCTCCGTACTATGTAACTAAATATATCATTGATATTTTTACTAGTCTAATTGGTTTCTTTGATTAACTTGACTTTTCTTCTTGACCTCACTGTGGCATTTCAATGTACACACTTCACTGAAATAGTACCATGTTATGTTAAAAAATCAAATCCTGAAGCTAATAATGGTTTGGGTGTAATTTACGAGACTTCCACCTAACAGAAATTTTTACTTCATGAAATCCTTTAGCATTTATTCATTAAATTTTTTTCAAAATAAGATGTGGAAGATGTGGAAAAATAATTTTAATTTCCAGATTTTGCACAACAGAGACTAAGAATTTTAACCTCTCCACAACGTTAAAGAAACTTAGATCATGGGGACTGTCTATAAAATAAAATAAAGGCTGTTACACTGTTCTGAAAAAGCAACAACAATAAATGTTAGTATATTATGAGTATATACTAAATACATAAACATGGATGTGTTTTTCCTTATACACAAGTAAAATATTGTAGTAAATATGCCATAGTAGTAATAGTCAACAGCCATCTAATGTTCATACTGATCTGAGCAATAAGGATCAATATGTTAAACAGAGGTGAACATATTTGCAGTGCATTTGATAGATGAAACAATCATTTGTTTGGATTGTAAATAATATATATTTTACTTTTTTCTAAATTAATTTTTCATGCTAGATAAACGTACCAGTTAATTAGCTTCTTTGCAGTGAACAAATCAATATGCTGACAATTCTTTTAGGAAGAAGAGGATGAGGAAGATTCTGATGAACTTGATGAGGATGATAGTGATGATGATGACGATGACGACGACGAGGATGATGATGCTGAAGATGAAGACCTTGAAAATGAAGGTATGTTTAACTAAGTTTAATGCCAGAAACATTCCTTTTAGAAGTCTTAATTCTCAAACATAAAATGGCACTCAATACGAGACAAGGGGATTGTTGTTGATGTAATATAATTCACAACTATATGTAAAGTAACTAAAATGCTCGTGATAGTTAAAGCACAGTTTTGATGACTTTATATATTTATTTATGTATTATTATTAATGGCCATTTTTATTGTTGGTGCAATATGAATGGAAGTGATAATCACTTTCATTTTTAAGTTGTATGAAAATGATATGTCTAACTAGTTATAAAGAGGTGTATTGTATCCTTATCAGATCTTTCCAGATCAGCATATACCAATGACCTCAAATTTCAAACAGTTACTCAAAACTTTTGTATCTCTTTTCTTCCGTTTTGTTGAGTTTTATCATCTCATAAATATTTGAAGAAAAATTTTACCTTGTAATAACTCATCTATTCTTGTGGAAGCAAGATGAAGTGTGTATTTAAAAGAATGATAAGTTATAATAACTGATGGTTTAAATAGTTTAATAAATATATAATTGAACTGAAAGCTTGCAAAAAAGAAAAGGACTTTTAATATTACAGAAGTCTAGAGAAAAGACTTTTTTTTTTTTTACCAATAATACCAAGTTTCAATCTAATGTCTTGATTGATTAAACTTGCAAGTTATTTGTTGAAAAACAACAACCATTAACCTGTGCATTCTCACTGAGGTCAGAAAACTTGTACACCCTTACAAATAAAAACATGTGAATATGTACTGTTTGTGCAAATAGTATTGTATATAGTTGAAAATAATTACGTTCACTATTACATTGAATGAGGGTTAATTTATGTTCACATTTTCTATATGAGGTGACCAAGAACATGGAAATGGTAATAACGAAAGTGATAGAGAAAACAGGGACGATGACGAAATGGCAGTTCTCAGCTTATCGGAAGATGATTCAGATGATAATGATGAAACAGATGTCTTGTTTTCTTTAAGGACAATTTGACCACTGTGTAATAACTATAGTATTGTCTGTGACAGTTTGTACAGCTAAATGTCTTATATAATTATCATTTTATCAGGCAAAATATTAAACAACCATGTTTATAGCACTTGTCTCGTGTGTTTTTGTTCGTTTGTTGATATAGCTTTATATAAAAAAAAAAATTCACAGTGTAAATATCTAATGCATCTGGCTTTATTTTATTCAACTTTTATGTCTTCATTTATTTAGGTTTTATTGTCAGAGATAATGATGATGTATTTTTTTCTATATTTTTGGTGTAAACAAAATCAGAAGGTATATTTGGTTTATAATTTAATCATAAATAATATACACACCCCTCCCCAGTGAAGTACTCATTCGGGTTAATCTTTATGACGTCAAAGGTATATCTGGATCAAAATAAATTCACTTATTACATTATAAACATGGAACCAAAATAAAACAAAGACGTATAGATGAAAACACTTTCTAATAGACCAAATCCGTAACTTGTATTCACAATATGTTATTTTGCATGATTTTGCTCATATTATCCCGGCATGGTCAGGTGGATAAAGCACTCGACTCGTAATCCGAGGGTCACGGGTTCAAATCCCATTCGCACCAAACATGCTTGTCCTTTCAGCAGTGGGGATTTTATAACGTGACGATCAATCCCACTATTCGTTGGTAAAGGAGTAGCCCAAGAGTTGGCAGTGAGTGGTGATGACTAGGTGCCTTCCCTCTAGTCTTACACTGCAAAATTAGGGACGGCTAGCGCAGGTAACCCTCGTGTAACTTTGCGCGAACTTCAAAAAACAAATTAGTTTTCTTAACCTTTGACCCCTTCTCATTTCCACAACTACTTCTCAAATGCTATTACGTAGACCCATTATGTGATAAGGTATTGTATGAAGTTATGTTAAAAAGTTGTTCTAACACTTACGTTTAGGATAACGACACTACAGCATGTTTTGTTTCGGGTGTAATTTGTTTTTTTTTCGTAAGAATAATACCATAAAAGAGCAAAATACTGAATTCGACCAGTAATTTACTTGATAACAGGCAAACATCTGCCATTTTTAGTTGTTATCCTTATTTCCCAACAGATGAGGCCAGTTTGTGTGTGTGTGTATTTCAGTGTTTAAATATTATGTACAGATGTTTACTTGTGGTCACATATCGTGACGAATCTACTCTTTATCTTTTTTGGTATGTATGATTCTGCTTTTTGCAATTTAATAGTAACTATACAAGTTTTAAAATTAAGTATTAATGGTTCTCTCTATGCTTTCCTTATGGCAACGTTACAACTTGAACATGGAGAAATAATCCTTATTCTTTACGACTAAAAACTATGTACAAGAACCCATTTCATTGTGGCTGTTGTGATAGTGGCCATATGTTTGATATGTAAATGTCTAATAGCAGCGGCTGAGTAATTACAATCTAAGCAAATTCCGTAGATATTTCACAACGTGCTGTAAGGTACAAATTCGTACTGACTCCAGACAAGTTAGCTGACGAAGCTATGATGTAGATTTTCATTTTCTATTTCAAGCTGTTTATTTTTAGTCCACTTTTTTTTCCTCCCAAACCTAGAAATGACAGTCAGAAACTTTGGGTTCCTTACAGCCACAACAGCGTGCAGTGACCTGAAGCCATTGATGTTAACCGCCGAAGGTTAGGCGTAGCTTCGCCTCTCGTATTAGATGAGGCTGCTCTAACGTTTTAAACACGCGTGACTTTGTTTGCGTAGTTGTAATTACCATATAATTAAGTTAGTGATTTAAATATTGCTTTTCTCCTATCGAAACAGAAGTTTCTTTTGTTTTGTTTTTGTGCGTTGTAACCACAAAGAAAAACGCATAATAGCAAAAATAATGAATCGTATAATAGAACGTGACAGTATTGATAAGTGGAGAGTAGAAGCCTGTTAAACGATACAAACAATGTTTATACACATTTGTATATATGACTACAGAAAGCACATTAAAAGTGATTCAGCCTGTTAAGCGTGTCTAGATACGATGTGGACTGGCTGGTTCAATGATGTGAGCCCTTTTTCGAAGATGGCTAACCGAGCCGGAATCCTTGCGATAATTCAAATTATTGCCCTTTCAATAAGTGGTGGGTGCGTTGTAAGTTACAATCAATCTTTTAGTGTAGGTGCTGCTGACTGGTTGTCTACCTCTGGTCAGTGGGCCAAAATGACATAAAGCAATAGATATGCACAAAGTGTACTTTAAATACGTATAGTCTAGACGAAAAAAAAAATTGAATTATATTTATTGTTACGGTTTTTATAGGTGGTGTGTTGTTGATTATGGATAATGAATTAATGGTTGATATAATTTACGTACAAAGTTCATTAAATGTAACAATGAAGTTCCTCCGATCGGTCAGCGGTAAGTGAATGGGCGTATAACGCTAAGATCCTGGATTCGAGTCCCTGAATGCAGATAGTCCATTACGTAGAATTGCCCCAAGAAAACATTTTAGGTAGTTCACTAATTTGTTACATTTTAATTCTGATCAAACTAACGTTTGATGAAAAATTACTAATAATTAATTAACAGTTTCTTATAACAACAAAGTCCAACGAACATCGGGAGACGTAAAAGAGATTAATTTACAAGCTAAAACATTTTATTAACCTCTTGTGGGAGCCTAAATGTGAGACACAGAATGTTCGAAAATTAGTAATCTTGACCATCCTTCACCTAAATAGAATCGATGTCACCTGCGGCCGAAAGAATACGCTGGACACACTTCTGAAATGATAGTTTAGTAATTTTTCATCTTTTGTAGCTCTAACTTGGGAATTCAAATTATATCACATATTTTCAGTGGATGTATTCTACTTTACCTCACCAGATTTCTAGGCAATCCATTAACATGATATAAATTCTCGAGTATTTCCATTTGTTTTAATATTCGCACTGAAAGTAGGGAAATTTAATTTGATAGATAAATGTGCGTTCGTTTATTTTTTATTTTTTTCCAAATCTGGTACACTGATAGATTTCTACAAGTGTAGAATTTCGTCTAAATATGACTGGTGTAAGCTATTGGTTTGAAATTCTTACCACGGTTTCACCTAAGAATAAAAATAGACCGTTTTCAGATTTTTGTCATTCGGATTAAAGACGACCGATATAGAGGCAATAGAATTTGTGGATGAAAGGAAATGCAGATACACAGGTATTGGTTAGGCCAAGCAAACCAACTTAGCAGTTTTTTTAGCTCAAGTTTGTAAAGAATCATATGGATGGATGGTTATTATTTATAGCTAACTTTCAAGAACAAATTTTATTAAATTATCATAAAGAGCGTTTAGAATCATGTGATATTAGCTAAAGCAATTAGCGTAAGTAATGATGCTTGACACGGCTATATCGAGTGCGTGAAGAGATAAGAAATTGTTCATCTAAATTCCATAGTGTTACTATAAAGGAAACGATTAACTGTTTTACAGAGGAAAAACTTCCTTATATTTTAAAGAATCTAACTGGTTCTGTAAAGATTTGTTCTGAGTAATAGGGTGGCGATCTTAAAGCTAATGTTGGTTACTTTCTCGCTGTGGTTTGTTGGTGTGTATTCACTAAGCGCCGTAATATCTAATCAGAAACACTGTGTGTGTGTGTGTGTGTGTGTGTGTATATATATATATATATAAAAGTGTGGCCAAAAAAGAATTGAGTGTGCGACTTAAAAGAATGAAATAAAAATCGGCTACCAAACTGGTAGTTATATTTATAGCATTGATAGTACTTTACAGCAAATATTCATTCATGATTTAGCCAGGCCACGTTTTTAATTCAACTTACAGCATGATGGTTGATAAAACAAAATACGCGGCCTTTCAATTTGACCGCGTATTTTGATTTCAATTCATTAAGTCGCACACTCGGTCCTTTTTTTGACCGCACCTTTTTTCAAAACTGAGTGTTTTTTTTATTAGATGTATGTACCATTGAAGTAATTTTAACTGTAAAATTTGTCCACCAACCTCTTTTTTTTTTTTTTTTTTATACGTACTTGAAATGCCTGTCGCAGCTATTTGGCTAAACTTTATTTTGTTAGTCGGCGAATAAAGAAATTGGTTGGTGTTGGTGAAGCCGTGCGATACCATAAAATATTCTTCACACTTTAAGCTGTGAATGCGTTTTAAGAGTGACTGTCAATCCATTAGCGTAGGTGGTGGGGTACTGTCTTTGTTTCAGTTAGTAATTCAAAATTAGGGATAGCGGTAGGTAATCTTTATCTTTTTAGCTAGCTTATTTGTCATAAATACAGAAAGGTATAGAAGATTTATGCAAAATTTGAAGTCGATTCACAGTTTTTAGCGTGCAATAACTTTATTAATAAAAGTAAGAAAAATACTTGCAAAAACGTTTTATTTCACAACTTACACAGATTTTCATCACATTCAAAAGTTTTTAAATATATATCTAAAAAGAACAATCAAATAATTCGTTAATAAACAACAAAATCTCATAAAATACCTCTGGTTTGGAAACTTGTATATATCAGAAAAGTCGACTATCCAACGATTTTTTTCATGCAAAATTCACCTACTCAGATTTTTTTGGATAATTTTTCAAGGACCTTGATTTAACAACAAAAAAGATTTAAATTCATAGCTAATGGTTTTGTCGGTTTGAAAATATTAAGTAAACAAAATAGACAGCACACCATTTGTTCTTCTAAGCTATTCACAACGTTCAGTGCAATCCTTTGACCCAAGAGCATACACATACACACACATGAAAAACGGCGTCATGTAGTGGTCATTATGAGATTTTATGAAGATCATCACAAAGTCTCGGGGCACATAACCATCACAGATAACCAGAAAAAAGCGGTCCAGCCCTCTTAATTCTTGGTTTTTATAGTTAGTGACACCCATGTTCAATCGCAGAAATCGTTGAGGTTTTCCAAGTTCACTTAGCAATGACATTACTTAGTTGTTTAGTTAGTCTTCGAAATCTTCCATTTCTTCTACTAATGAAAACGTAGAATTCGCTAACGAAGATCTTCTAGGAATTTCATCGTAGTCAAGATAATTTGCATCATACAAAAGATTTTGATAACTAGAGCTCATTGTACCGTGGAGGTAAGAGGCATGAATCGAGGATGGTCTATTTCCAAGTAACGATCTCTGCCTCTCAAGAAAGCTAACATTTCCACTTCCTGGAGGATACAACACGCTTGGTTCATAAAGGGAAAATCGACCATGATCTGACCTTTTCCTTCTTACATTTTCAGGTCTTCTTGTTGATATAAAGTCCTTTTTTTCGTCATTAAATACACTATCAATATCATCAGATGACTGCAGCGTCATCGTCCACTGATGTTGAGATAAATAATCTTTCTTCTGGATCCTTCTTGATGGAGTTTGGGGATCTGGTAAATCAGTGTAGTCTTCCAGTCTAGCAGACAATCTTTTTGTTCTTTCTCTGCTATGATCTCGACTAAAGTTATCTTCCCTTTGGAAATTTCTTAAGGATCCTCTTCTAGAAGATGGGAGCCATAAACTATCTGTATCCGAAGTCTCGTCAGTGTAGGACAGACTGCACATACTTCCTGAGAGACCAGCATTTTTTAAATCTTGTAGAATTTCATTACCTCGATAGCTAGATCGACGCCTCCTACTTTGACGGTCATCATTAAATCTGGGGTAAAAGCTCTTTCGTAGTATCCTTTCGCTTACAGACTCTTCTTCTCTTGGAAACTCTTTCTCTTTTTGTTCCACTTGGCAGTCCTCATTTGTGTAAGCTTTATCCATATTCTCTAGGGTGGATGGGCCTTCGGACACATCTGCCTTACCTTTTACCTTCGTTTTTACTGGTATACTAGATTTAGATTTGTTCTGAGAAATATTTTTCTTACATTCATTAACATCATTTTCACTCATACTCTGTTCGTTATTGTTATTAGTGTGGGGGATATTGTTAGTACTAGATTCATTCTTATCTTTCTGAATGCTGTCGAAACTGTTTTGTTTCACCTCTCCTTCGTCACACTTTTCTTCGTATTTGATCCCCTTTTTATTGTCATCATCTTTTCCAGGACAGTGGTCTTGTGTTAGTTCATTGCTTTGAAACTGGCGTTCTTTATCAAGTTCATCACTAAGTGTTCTATTTGTGGTGTTACTGGAATCAACAGGATTCTCTTCGTTAACTGCTAAATAACTTGAGGGCCCCATAGAACACAGTCTTTGTGACATGACGTGGCGATATCCACGATTCATCAGTGCATCGAGCAAAGAACTTTTAGGAGAAGTAGAATTAATTACCGATTCTTTACTCCGTTGATTGTAATTAATCATTGATTCTTCATTACACTGTTTTTTGAATGGCTCTGGCTGCCTGTGAAATTCTGACGTATCACTCTGCATATTTAAATTACTCTTACTAAATGGAAGGTTAATGCGGAACACTGGTCTTCCTTGACTGCTAACTGGGAACATTCTTTTCTTATGGCACCCTTCATTGTATGATACGGCATCTTTGATAACGTTGCCTGAGAGTGACTGTGAACATGGAATACATTGCATCTTTTCCTGGGTTGGATTTTTTTCAAAACTAGGAGAAGTCTCATAATGTCGTTCTGAAGTGTTTTCCAAAACTGGCGAGTTGAAGAATTGCTCGTAATTTCTATAACTATGAGTAAATGGACTGGGTTGGTCGTTAGTTAGTATTCCTTTGTCTACAGGTGTCTTCAGAGGCAGCTGATCCTTTGTTGTGTCTAACATGGAAGATTTGCGTGTCGAATCCATCCCCATTCGATTTCCATGGTAATTATATTCTGTTTTGTGTTGAACAGTTTGTAGAAATGCAGGGTCAGACTGGCACCTGTCTTTGCTGGAAAATAATTTACATTTATCTATTCTACTTGAGTCGGAAATGTAAGCATCTTCTTGTCCTAACTCAGATTTAAGAAGCCATTCTTCCACATTCTGGCGTCTATTTTCCGTTACTTCTCGCGGATAAACTACCTGAGAATTAAGTGTCTGTACTGATCTTTGAACATAACTATCATTTATTATGCTGGTTACTCCTTCACACCGCAAAGTATCCTTAACCGAATTATTTTGTGCTATCCGAGATCCTTTGGGTCTGATAAATCCAGAATAGGATTCTCTTTTACCATTATCATCTTCTGGAATTTTATTTTTATCATTAGAATACACTGAACAAGATTGGGAATCATTGTTAATCGAGCTTTTACTGCTACCATCTTTTCTGTGGATACTATGTTTTGCTGAACTATCTCTATGAAGGCTTTCTGTTGATTTTGAATCTACATGAGAGCGGGTCTGTAAGCGAGGACTGGTCAAATACGATTCCAATCCAGTAATATTACCCATATGAGGAATATTGTCTTGCTTATCATTCTTTCTAGAAGTAACTTTTTCGGGTCTTTCTTGACTAACAGAACGTGTTATTGACAACAGCTTACTTTTGCTCTGTTGATTTGAAGGCATTCTTAACGAATGCTGCCTAATGGGCCTAGAAGTCGGAGTACGGTTTCTAAAGGACTGTAATCTAGCTATCAAATCCTGGTTCACTGTTTGTAGAAACCGCCAAAGACCTTGTGAATCACATGTAACAGTGTCAGTGTCCTCAAAATGAATATCAAAGTAGTCCTCGTTGTCAGATGACTCTTTGTCTGTTGACTGACTACCTAAAGTTTCACCATGAAGCCATTCCTTTGCCCTCTGTTTACGAGTCTTATTCATACGCGCAAAACTGTCTTCCTTTCTGTCCCAAAATGTTTCATATGATTTTTTGAAAAAAGATCCATCCAGAATGTCATTAGAACCAGAGGAACTGTGGCTGTCCGATCTGTGTACATCGCTTGATATGTCTTTGTATTGCACGTGCCGCACTTTTTTAAAATCATCATCGTTTTGATTTGGTTTCTTTGTGATTTTCGTTTTTCTTTCTACTTTAGTCCACGTTCTCCCTCCAGCTGGGGTTGAATATATTTTGCCTGTCTCTGTAACACAAGAACCATCTCTGTTGAAGGTAAACTTTCGGTAGCTGCGTGTTATTTGTGGGTGTGTGTTAGATTCATCTTTCTCACTTCCACTGTTTATCTGAATATTGCTGTTTCCATAACACTGTTTCTCAGAAGCGCCTTCTGGTGACAGTCTCCTAAAATTAAACCTGTTGTTTTCCGTCTCAGTATTCGTATCTGACTCACTACTAGAACTTGTTTGCCTTTCCATTATCGACAATTCTTTGGTGTTCAAATTATTCATTTGTTCATTAGATTCAGTACCAACATTTCCCAACACTTCTTGTTTACTTCCCACGCAAGTTAAGTTAGTGTCATAAACCTTGTGTGACAATTGAGGTGTTATAGGAGTTGAATAAGAAATTGGCTTTGACGAGACTTTTGTCTTATTTTTGAAAAACAGTGCTGTTTCTTCCTGTGAAGTTTCAGAAGTTCTCTTGGTAGATACAGTATATTTGTTTTCAAATGGAACCGATAAGCCACTGTCAGTAACAGAATCCTCATTTTTGGAAATAAAAGTTTCTTTTATATTTATAAAGTCTTCTTTGAAGGGATCTTTTACTAAATGGTTCTCTGCAGTAGGTTGTCTCTTGGTGCTGATTTCAGTTGGAATCTGCAATGAACGATTTATGCTAAGATCAGACCAACTGTTTATTGATTGATCTTTTGTTACATTTTTCATCTTTCTAGATGGTTCTTTCTGTTCAATTACTTGCATATCATCAACGACAGAGCTTTCAGACGATGAATACTGTACATGTTCTTGTCTTTTATGTGTGTTTTTACTTGTTTTCGTGATAGCTTCGATTTTCCCTGATGGTTCTTTTTGTTTAATAAGATGAATAGCATCAGTATCAGAATTCGCAGTCGACGTTTGCTCCTGTTCTTGGCTTTCTTGTGTGTTTTGATCTCCTTTTGTTAGGTTCTCAGTCATTGTAGATGGCTCTTTTTGTTTAATTATTTGTGTGCCATCAATGGAAGAACTTTCAGTCGACAAGAACTGTTCAAGCTCTTGTCTTTCTTGTGTGTTTTGATCTGCTTTTGTTAAGTTCTCTGCCATTTTGCACGATTCTTTTTGTTTAAATAGTTGTATGTCATCAGTGGAAGAACTTTCAGTCAACAAGGATTGCTCAGGTTCTTGTCTTTTCTGTGTGTTCTTACCTCCTTTTGTTAAATCCTCAGCTTTACTGAGTGATTCGTTTTGTTTAATTTCTTGCATATCATGAGTGGTAAAACTTTCAGTCAACAAGGATTGCTCAGGTTCTTGTCTTTCCTGTGTGTTTTTACCTCCCTTTGTTAAATCCTCACCTTTTCTGGGTGGCTCATTTTGTTTAATCACTTGCAAGTCTTCACCAGTAAAACTTTTAGTCAACAATGGTTCCTCAGATTCTTGTCTTTCCTGTGTGTTCTTACCTCCTTTTGTTAAATCCTCAACCTTTCTGGGTGGCTCTTTTTGTTTAACCATTTGCATGCCATCAGTGGTGGAACTTTTAGTTAACAATGGTTCCTCAGGTTTTTTTCTTTCCTTACCTCCTTTTGTTAAATCCTCACCTTTTCTGGGTGGCTCATTTTGTTTAATCACTTGCAAGCCATCACCAGTAGAACTTTTAGTCGACAATGGTTCATCAGGTTTTTGTTTCTCCTGTGTGTTTTTACCTCCTTTTGTTAAATCCTCAGCTTTTCTGAGTGGCTCGTCTTGTTTAATCATTTGTATGCCATCAGTGGTAGAACTGAACAGTGGTTCCTCAGGTTCTTGTCTTTCCTGTAAGTTTTTATCTGCTATTGCTAGATTCTCAGTTTTTCTGGTCAGTTCTTTTTGTTTAGTCACTTTAATGCCAGTAACAACAGGACTTTTAGTCGACAAGGTTTGCTCACGTTCTTGTCTTTCCTGCGTGGTTTTATTTCCTTTTGTCTTTTCTTCTACTTTCAAGTATATTGCTTCATTTTCTTTCTGTTCTAAAACCTCAGAGGACTTAAAATTTTCTATTTTTTTCTTGGTGTCTACTGTTTTCAAGGAATCCGAATTTCCATTTGGAATGTTCTGGTTATTTTCAAATGCCAAACTATTTTGATTTTCAGTTAAATCTGTTGATTTGTGATCATTTTGCATCAACATTTTATTTGGTTCTTTATTTTTCTTGATAGTTTTTATTTTTGTTATAACGCTATTAACTTCATCAGTATTATATGCTATGTTATTTTGACACTGTAGTTCAATTTGACCTCCTTCCATTTGTTCATTTGCTGAAAATGAATATTGCTTCTTCAAAGTAGTGCTTATGTTCATTGTATCACCGTATTGCTTTTCTTCAGCCAATATCTCAGATTTTATTTCTTGTTTTAACGACTCCTCTTTCAAAACTTTATTTTTGGGAACTGTTATGATTTGTTCATCTTTACAAATAGTCGAATTGTGACTTAAGGGCAGAGCATTGTTATTTGTATGTCGCCTACATTTTTTGTCTTCTGGTGACTTGGAATGAGCTTGACTAGAATTCTTATTTTCAGGAGAGCGAGATTTTCGAGTGCAACTTCCCCTCCGAGAAACGCTAACGGGTACAGAAGATGATGGTTTTGAAACTTTACATGAAGACGGTGTTTCTTGAGAAGTAGGTAGTCCTTTTATTACCTTTGAGATTGGGGGTGATGGGCTGTTACCTGATTTTATGGGTGGTAATTGTATCAAATCTGAAGACATGGGGGATTTGATTGGAGAAGGACTTTTCCTTTTTGAGAATTCATCAGCTGAGCCAGTTATTCGTGGCGTACTTGATGGAGACTTGGGTGACGTCTTTACAGGAGTGTTTGATGACTTGGTGAAATTTTCACTAGAAGGAGCAGTTTTTGAAACATTTATTTTTCTTGATATTTTGCTTGTATCGGGTTCATTATCTGGAGAATTCATTTTATTTTCAAAGGCCTTCCTTGCATCAGAAACAGATTTGAGCGAAAATATTTTTCTGACTTCCGTTCCCTGTGGTGATGAACAGGGTTTTGGAGATTCGAAGAAAGTGGGAATTGCAATTTTTCCCGGCTTTCGAACGCCAGATTTGTTTGTTTGAGTAAGATTTGGTTGTCCTATTTCAACAGATGTTTTGCTTTTAGTTGTAGTTTTTTGAACAGATGTTTCAACTTTTTGAACAACTGGTAATTTACTTGGACATTTCTTCTTATTTTGGACATTTTTGTTAGAAGACTTAGCTTTTTCAGTAGAATCATTCGTTCCAGCTGAGGTCTGAATGAGTAAACTGTCTACTTCAACTGTTTCTATGTCTGACGTTTTGCCTTCATGTGAAGTACTTTGGTCAAATGATATGTTTTCGTGTAGTTTATCTTGACAAAATGAGACATTAGGTTCTTTTATTGTCTTATCGTATGACTTGTTATTTAGAAGGTCACCAGTCAGAGTAAGTGACTTATTTTGTTTAGAATTAGGATCAAATTCAGATACCTTATTTTTAAAATTCTGGTCAGATGACCTATCGTCTTGTTCCGTGTTTTGATCTAAAGATTTGGCTTCATTTCGCATAATCTGCCCAAATGTATTGCTTTCCTGTGATACTGTCAGGGATAGAACAGAATGTGCTGTTATCTGGCTGGAAGAAACGTTGTCCTTGTGATTATTGGCTGATTTTCCCACTTTTAAAGTATCTTCAATGGGTAAACTGTTTGTCTGTGGGTTTGTTTTTGAAGAAGAGATATCTTGCTTTGGAACAGTTTTAGTTGGAGAACTATTCATTTTAAAAGTATTTTCAATGGGCAAAGTATTCTCACATAATGGTTTATCAGATGAGATTTCTGTCTGTGCAGTTGAACTATCTTTTCTCTCCTCACTCAAAGAAACGATTTCATCAGGATTAGCAGGAGTGGTAGTGATGAGTACATTATCTGTTGGTACACCCGAAGAAGAAGAGATTCCAATTCTTGACGAATTGCATATTTCTAGTACAGTCTTACAGGAGGCGCTTTCTCCTAAACATCGAGAGACATCTAGTGAACTGTCTTTTTGTGGTGGCATTACTGTATGGAGTTCGTTTTGAAGAACCGTGAAAGAATTAGCACCACTTTGATGTTCTGTAGTAATGGTGGGAGTATTAGGGCTAGTTTCTTCACAGTTACGAGATAGGATTTCTTCTGTTAAAGGATTGTTGTTCTGTTTATTCATAGTTGTTGTTTCTTTGTCACTCGTAACTGTAACGTCCTTTTCTTGGTCAGAAAAAGTTTTAGACTGTGGTTCACTTTTATACTCGTTTTTAATATCTAATAAATAATTATCAAGTTTATCAATACTTTGTTTTTTATCAGCAAGTTTATGATTGGTTTCAGTTTCTCTGATGTATTCGTAATTACCTTTTTGTTGTCGAGACATAACAGGTATTTTCGTCACGTGTTCCTTATATAATGAATCATATTCTTTATTTTCCTCATTATTCACTGGTGTTTTCACAACTTTTTTCTCATTGCCTTCTGAATTCTCTGGTGAAGTATGACTATTTTTACCTGAATCTTCGAGCATGTCTTGCAGTACGTGGTGATGTATCTCAAGGGCACTCTGAGAAATAGTTGGTATATTCAGTTGAGGATCTCCATTGTCAGATTCCTTCCCTTCTGTCTTCACTTCACTCTGTTTACCATGACCTGTAATTACCGGTTTTCTGTTATGAAGTGCTTCTTCTGTTTCAAAGGTACATCCAGAGTTTTGGTCCCCTTGATCGTCAGCTACCACTGTTTTTGGCGATGTTTTGATGGATTCATCTTCCATGTCTGTATGTAAAGAATATGACTTATTACCTTGATTGAAACTGTGCAGTAACAAATTTGACTTTCGAATGTTTGGGGATTCATTAATCATATCAAACGATTTATCCATATTTGTATTGACCAGTTCTTGTGTTACACATTTCGATCCTCCAATATTTGATGTTCCAAAAGGCAGAATATTCTCATCTCCGTTATTAGAGTCGGGTAATTTCGGATACTTTTCAGCACTTGTAATCAGATACTCGGCGGTTTCTCCTTCGACAAAATCAAAGCTATCAGTTGTAGTGTCACCGTCTTCTCCTTCAAATAACTCCTCTGGGATCCCGTTTTCACAAACAGCAGTGAGGCTAGAAGAGTTACGATCATCTGATACAGTAAATTTTGCTGTCCGAATAGGAACAATAGAAAAATCTTCCTTTTGAAAATAATTTAACGTTATGGAAGAAGAAGGCATTAGAGCAAGTAGAAGTTCGAGGCGAACGGGAGTCAGATTAGACAGATCTTCTGCAACCTGAAGCAAAGAATTGTTGTAGCCCAGATTAACCCACCAGTCCATACAGATGTCTACAATGGTGGCTCGTTTAGCAGGACTCACTGTCAACAAGCGTCGAATTAACCCAGATGCCTCTGTCAAGAAACGTCACAAGAAGTTATCTAAAATACGTAAATTAAGCTAAACAGTGCAAATAAATTAAACTTGTAACGTAAAGACAAAATATAGAGCTGCTTAGTCAAGAAAACAGAACAAAATTTCTCATTCGCGATTTTATCAACCTACAAAACAGGATTACATAAATAAAACATATACCAAACTTCAATGCAAAAATACCAAAATAATTAGAATAATTGGCCAATAAAGCAGAACAAATTTTTAAGTCTATTTTGTTGTGATTTTCTCAAATTACAGTATTAATTAAAAAACGAAAGAAATATGATTGCGTTATATATATAAAAAACACACAGCTTACATCAGATTTAATGATTCATATGCTTATTGTTTTAAATACAAAGTTACCTTTACGTAATAACCTTAGATATTAAGGGCTTGATTCAAAGGATTTGTTGATAAAAAGATCAAAAATAAAAAGATATTCTTATTAAAATCCAGCTTCAAGCCAGAAAGATCATTCTTCGCAAAACTAGTCTGAAACTAAAAAACATTTTCCGTATAAATAAGTAAATAATCTGAGAACCAAGAACATTCTTAGTAAACTTATCTTGACACTATAGAACTTTGTGCACAAGGCTGGATTAAAGGTCTACGAGACCTGGAACTGAAGTCTTCACATGGCCCGGCATTGCCAGGTGGTTAAAGCACTCGACTGTAATCCGAGAGTCGTGGGTTCGAGCTGTGCGAGCATTATAATGTGACGATAAGTCCCACTATTCGTTGGTAAAATAGTAGCCCAAGAGTTGGCGATGGGTGGTTAGCTCTACCTCTAGTTTACACTGCTAAATTACGAACGGCTACCGCAGATAGCCTTCGTGTAACTTGACGCGAAATTCAAAACAAACAAACAACAAACAAGTTTTCATCACAGTTAGGCGAGGGTATAGAATTTTCTGAAGGACACACATATAATGAAAATGATAAGAAAAATGAGATTATGAAATTTATATAACGAGTTGTTTTTAAATGTTTATAATATTTGTTTTCTCACATTTTAGAAAATACAAAAACAATGAAAAATGTGTTGCATATTGAGGGCACTTCGCATCGGAAGAGGCGGGTTCGAATCCCCCAAAACCTCACTCCTGTATTTACTACTGACAGAAACATGTTCAAACAGATTTTGTCGTTTTCACGTCACGCGCAGTTCTCAGTCGCTCAATAATATTATATTTGAGGAATCATTTAAAATTGTGTATATGTCTCAGTAACATTTTTCTGTAATAAATCTAGGCCTATCACAGATGGCTAAGATCGCATATTTTTCTTTTTCTTTTTTTCATGCTGAGCCCATTACCGCTGCGGGAATGTGTATATTTTCTAATGCATGTCAATGTTTGTAGCGTTGGGGGCCTGGAGGTGGTTTCATTATCCCCCTCCTCATTCTGGCTTTGGGTACGCAAGGAGATGAGTTTCATACCGAAAAAGTATTTATGATGTTACAAAAAACACGTAGGTTCAAGTAGTCTTGATAGAAATGAAATGTAAACTTATAACCCTAATTTTTTCCAGCGAATGGTTGTACAGGGTTATTGGGTGCCTATTTCATATAAAAAAATTATTTATTAAATACAGTGGTTAACGTTTCGATCTTCACAGGTGGTCATACATATTATAGGTAGTTGGAAAAAGTTCACAAGCAAATTCCAACTTCCAAAATCAACTCGCTATAGAAACGCATGAAAATGGAACAGTAATTCATGAGAATTGTCGGTAGCACCTAAATTACATAAGTGAAAACATTTGCAAAATGGATAGATAAGTATTTTGTGTCTATCAGTAAGTAACTAATTTGAAAAACATACAAAATAAAAACTTTACAACTAAATATTACTATTATTATTACAACCTGAAGAAAGTGTATTTAAGCAAAAAATTAAACTTCGCTCTTATAATTTAGACGTATTGTTTGTTTTGAATTTCGCGCAAAGCTACACGAGGGCTATCTGCGCTAGCCGTCCCTAACTTAGCAGTGTAACACTAGAGGGAAGGCAGCTTGTCATCACCACCCACTGTCAACTCTTGTGCTACTCTTTCACCAACAAATAGTTGGATTGACCGTCACTATATAACGCCCCAAGGTTGAAAGGGCGAGCATGTTTGGTACGACGGGGATTCGAACCCGCGACCCTCCGATTACGAGACGAGCGCCTTAACCACCTGGCCATGCCGGGCTAATTTAGAAGTAGCTATAAATTATGCAGCCTATCAGGAGAAGAAAAAGAAAACTCATAATTTAAATGAAGTCAGCAGTTCATAAGGTCACGGAATATAAACACCACCTTATTAGTCAAGGGGACACAGGAATGAATTAAGGATGACTCGGGTGGCCTTTGGCAGTGGCTCAACCATGGGTCCCCTACTTGCACTGAGATCCTGCAGTACATCTTATTTGTGGGATAAGCGAAAGAACACTATGCACTCATATCATTCGAAAGTTAAATAAAAGGGAGTCCTCAATAACTGCGGCACTTGAAATTATTTTAGGTAGGATTAGAGTAAATTAATCTATAGACATTTTTTGTCTTTATTAACTATATTTTTTGTCCCAGCAATACCAAGCGTGGAACGCGCGTATACCCAATTCGATTTTATTACACATCAGGAACTCTTCCAGGCCACCTTCAGATTGAATTTATTTTAGGCAGGATTAGAGAAAGTTAATCAGTGAGACCTTGAGCGTGGTCAAATACATCAGTCCTGAGTCTAGAACTGTTAATTAGATCTCAAATCGGTCAAGAGATGACGTAGTTATGAGTTACATTTTTTGTACCTGGAAAAAAACAAAAAAAAAACTCGATGCCATTCTATGAGCGGTCATGCCACAGTTAATAGCACAAAATGTTATTTCTGTAGTGGTAAGCCATAGGTCCCATTCGCCCACCTTTTTTCAGCCCTGAATGGATAAAGCAGCATACTTCCCTCAAAGTCCCCCGTTGGGACAGCGATAAGTCTACGGATTTACAATGCTAAAATCAGGGGTTCGATTCCCATCGGTGGACACAGCAGATAGCCCAATATGGCCTTGCTATAAAAAAACACTAACACATAAAAACTTCCCTCAAGAGCATCTACTAAAACAGAAATGGTTCCATTCAGGACTTCTCTGAAGATAACAACAGATCAACAGCGAAATCTTGGGTAAAACTAATTAGTGTGTAGGTATTAGACAGAAAACGTTAATACTTAAACTCAAAGGGCCCTATAAGCTAGTAACCGTGATAAGTGATTACTTACCGGATTTTATTTTGGGTTCGTGGTAATCTCCTTCACAAATCTGACGCACAAGGCGTTTAAAGTTGCCACCATCAAAGGGCATAGCGCCGTATACCAAGGTGTACAGTAGGACACCCAAGCTCCAGCAGTCCACCTTAAAAAACAACAATAAAATTCTGTGTCAAAAGTAAAGATAACATAACTGAAAGTTTCCATACTTTACGTATTGAGCAACTTATGAGATTCTTTTGAAATATTTTCACATCGACAACCTTTTCACATTAGTTAAAATGTTGATGGCTTATTGGTAGGTTCGAGGGCTTTCATCCTTAAAATTCGAATTTGAGCCCTGCTCAAATAAACCGTTATGCAGCTCTGGGTTTAAAAAAATACAAAAGTATGGTTAAGTGTAAGGTCTGCCAGCCAAAACATTAAAATTGTGGTAACTGTCTCGCTTCGACGTAAAAATAAACTAAGAGCTTTCGAAAAGTTGCTTAACACGAGAGGCCTGGCATGGCCTAGCGCGTTAAGGCGTGCGCTTCGTAATCTGAGGGTCGCGGGTTCGCGCCCGAATCGCGCCAAACATGGTCGCCCTCCCAGCCGTGGGGGCGTTATAATGTGACGGTCAATCCCACTTTTCGTTGGTAAAAGAGTAGCTCAAGAGTTGGCGGTGGGTGGTGATGACTAGCTGCCTTCCCTCTAGTCTTACACTGCTAAATTAGGGACGGCTAGCACAGATAGCCCTCGAGTAGCTTTGTGCGAAATTCCAAAACAAACAAACAAAATGCTTAACACGAATATTTTTACAATTATCAAAAACAATTATGGAAAGCAAAACATCGTAACGATCTGATTAAATAAATATATTTTAACTTTGTAAAGTAGCGATGTTTTTTTACCTTTAACCAATAATGTTTTAAAGAATTTCATGCGATCGATAATGTGGATTAATTTAGAGATAACGTTTTTTCGTCACTTGCCGAATAGGAAGATAATGCAGGTTTGTTTTGTTTTTTATGAAAGCTGCTGGACACGAGAGGGAGTGAATGCTACCTAAAATAATGTGTTTAAGGTGGACGATAAATGTCATTGGATGAAACATTTGCTAGATATAAACGATGAGTACAATAAGCTTGAAAATCTTATCAGTTTTAAATTATTGTTGTATATTAATGACATTGGTGATCACACTAAGAACTACTGATTAGAAAGTACAGTGATGATTTTTTGTTTAAACAACAGAATACTGGCGATCACCTTAAACAATTCTGGAACATAAGGGATAGTAGAGATTGTCTTAAACAGCTGTTGATCATTGGAAGTGTGATGGCCAACTTAATCTTGTAACGAATGTTAACAATAGTCTTAAACAGTTCTGGAACGTGGGCGGTACCAGCGTTTGTCTTCAACCAACCTGGTCATTGGAAATTAACATAGCAGTCTTGAATATCAATGCCGATGTTTTAAAGATTTATTGAATACAAGCGAGGGGTGTTAATATTTTTAAATTATTAAATACTGATAGTGTTATTAGATGCTGTTAAAATGTTTAATGATGATGAATGAGAAAGACATTGTAAAGAACAAATCATGATATATAAATATATATACTGTTCTACCAATATCAAAGGCCTGGCATGGCCAAGCGTGTTAAGGTGTACGACTCGTAATCAGAGGATCGCGGGTTCGCATCCCTGTCGCGACAAACATGCTCGCCCTTTCAGCCGTGGGGGCGTTATAATATGACGGTCAATTCCACTATTCGTCGGTAAAAGAGTGGCCCAAGAGTTGACAGTGGGTGGTGATGACTAGCTGCCTTCCCTCTAGTCTTACACTGCTAAATTAGGGACGGCTAGCACAGATAACCCTCGAGGAGCTTTGTGCGAAATTCAAAAACAAACAAACAAATACCAATATCAAGGTGAAAACAAAACTGTTATAAGGTAATGTCAACTAAGCCACAGTTCATGTTTACAGAAATCTGGAATTTGTTTATTTGTTTAGTGAACTGAAATGCAAATAATTATTCATTGATTCATCCCACGCTTCCAGAAGATCCTTAGTAGAGGTGGCATTACATCTGGCATGTTTTAAAATATAAGATCTTGAAGTATGTTTAAAGTTAATATTACACTAACTAAATCATGTTTAAAGCTAGAGTAACATAAGATCCTGAAGCATCCTCAACAGTTTATCGGAAACAACTACTTCTAAGTTATCTTTAGCGCCTGAAATCATTAAGCTGGATGCTCTCAAGAGCATTCTAGGTGAATCACTGAGAAGTCCATCGGTCAACCCCCTCTTCTGCGATGAATGTGCTGATGATAAAGGCGGACGTCATCACTAGCATACGGCAGCACAGAGAGAAGTGGGCTGTAGAATTTAAAATGTAGGGCATTAATAGAGCCATCACGTACAATATAAAGGTCGGTACGTCACCATGTTTCCGCCACCGCTACACGCTTCATGTTCTTTGTGAAATTGGGTTTGGTTATTTTTTATTTTTTTCTAAATGATAATATACTTATCATCTGGCTGTATGGGGAGCCTCAACTCATCTTTAGTCCACTGAACATGTTTCTAGTAACAAAGTTTGAATCCACACTAACGGAACCAAACCAAATATAAATGGAAACTAGTTTCGACATGTCTCATGTCCTCTTCAGACCAATGTTTGTTTGTGGAAGAAACACAAAACGGAAGTTTCAATTCCTTGAATGGTATATGACGTCAGAAAAAGTTTCAATTTAGATGTGTTGAAATTTGGCAACCTTGGATTAACGAACTTTCCAGAATTATTCTTTAGACATAACTTCTAATTCTATGCTTCCAGCTTATTTTATGGTAAAATTCTCTTATGTGTGTGTAGAAAAATAACCGTTTGTCCGACCATTTTTATCATTCATTTTCTGTTCTATTCGTTTTATCAACATAAACCTTTTTCTCAGACTTGACAGAGGACTATATAGAGTGCCGACTTTTTTATGGCAGGAAAGTTTTAATGCTTTTGGGATATTTATGAACAACTCTCAATTTGTTTTTAGTACTTTTGCGCACTGATTGTTTTATAGATGAATTTGTTAAAAGGCACCTTAGTTGACGACTAGTATATTAGTCAGCATGCTTTATGAAGTCTATTTGTAAATATGCGTATAATGAGGGCGTCCTGTTGCGACTGCGAACATTTGATTCAGTCTCATATACTATACCTTACGATTGCAGCTAGCTGAATCGACAAATGGATATCGTCTGGATGGTAGAATGCTCTTGTCTAAATGTTTAAACAAGCATACCGTGGCTTGGAAGCAGTTCCACATTCTGCTAAGTACACAATAAAATACCTGCAACCAACTCGCAACATCCTATAGAGGCTAGCCAGCTTTCAGTTACTCGATGGTTCTCCACATGATTGAAACAACCATATGTTTTCCTTGATGTTTAATTATGGCTCATGACCAACGTGGACCACTTCAAACAGTATGATTCATTTCAAGGTAACGAATGATACAATATTTTGTAAGACAATTATAAAGGGCTCATGCTGAATGACCAGATATTTACATCCCAGATTACCTTACCCTTCATCACATGTCTAGTTTGTAATCAATGAACTGAGAGGGTGATCGAGATTGTGTTGCAGTAATAACGTAGGCGTGTTTTTCCCCTGTCACGCCTACGTTATTACAAATTACGATCATATTTCAATTGTTTTCTGTGATGTAGAAATTCTAATCTGTTTGAAAAATACATTTGGTGACTACCTCTATGAAACCAATAACTATTCTCTAATTTTACCTCTGGACCATGGTACGGAACTCCTTTAACGATTTCTGGCGAAGCATAAAGAGGACTACCACAGAAAGTACTTAATAAACGTCGATCGTTGAAAACGTTCGATAAGCCAAAGTCTCCAATCTGGAAGATAAGGTTTGAATAACACTATCGAAGTTAAAAACAGATAACGTTAAAGTGATTTTGATTGATATAATAAATTCATAAGAAGTAAACACTTTCCTACGGATACACAACCAAAATCGTAAAATAAATTAAAAAGAATTTGAAAGGCTACAAATTTTTTGAGTTACACATAAAAGATAGATACAAAACGAAATGCGATTTGAAGATTCCTCGAAACATTTTTAGACATTCAGACCATTTTTTTTATTTCTTGGCTTATAGATATTTTTATAGAAATTTTGAGTTAGAGGTCAAAAATAAGTTTTTATTTCCAAATATCAGATGCCATTGAAAGAATATTTCTTAGTAACTGGTATAATGCACCACATCATGAGAAAATGTAATATAAAGCCTCTGTGACTAGTGTAGACCAATCTGAACAGTCATAAAGTCAGCTCAGAATCTATCCTTGTTTGGAATACATTAAAGTTCAAAAACTGTTTGTGGACGAGCGAAATTCTTGATCACATTAAGTGAATTGGTTTGAATCTGCGCTGGTCACAGGGGCTTCAAAATAACTTCTCGTGTGGTGCAGTTCTTATGTACATGCAATGATTATGATAATATAGAACTAATTAACGTCAGATTTTCTCTTCTTTTCTTTTCAATTTTATATTAATCTCATTTGAATAATGTTTTACTCTAATTTTAACGGCTTGTTGCATGCCACATTTCATGGAGGAGATTGATTTCGAAGCTACGTCCAATATCACACTTCATCAGCTTAGGTGTCTGTTTATTCTGTATTGACATGAGAGACATTTTTTGTAATCAAACCACCTTGATTTCAAAATGTTGTTTACAACTGAAGCGTATTAAAAATATGTTTCCAAACAAATGTGGATCGTATTATTTTTATGTATGTGTGTGTGTATATATAACTTCATATACATATAAATATGCCCCCCAGTGGCTCAGCGGTTGTCTTTGGACTTACAACGCTAAAAATCGGGTTTCGATACCCGTGATGGGCAGAGCACAGATACTCCGTGGCGTAGCTTTGTGCTTAATTCAAAACAACAACAACATATAAATATATAGGTAGATGGATAAAATTAGATACATATATAGATAGCAAAGTTTTGGCTTTACTGTCTCTAAAACGCACGTCGCCCCAAATATTTACATTAATTTTAATTAAAATCTTTGGCGCTGTACTTGACGAGTCTCTGACGATGTACATACTGGTTTGGTTTATCCTTGACATTCGACTTTATAATATTTTTAATCGAAACGTCCATTTTGACCATAACGCTAAAAAGTTTCTCCAATTGTTTCTTTGTGTTTGCCACGTACGAATAAGCTGTGATTCATAAAATTGTTTTTAAAATACAAAAAAACAAAGAAAAAAGAAAAGACGCCTACATCTTCCAACGTGTTTTTCCAACACGTAATTTAAACGTTTGCAAACTTCTATGCATGGGTAAGTCTCACTGCAGAGATTATTCAGTTTTCACCCTTAAAATATCTGTCTATTAATATCCGTGTGGTTGGGAATGAAATCATCTGAACAAGTTAAGGTTTCCTAAGATGAATAGTACATATGTTTTATTTTATCATGTTCGGCACCATTATAGTCCGCCGATAGCAAATTACAATAAAAGAAATTTCTTTCATGTCAAAAAAATTACGGTTGACGAATCTTCAAGGAAATAAACAAAATGGCCTAATCTCTAATGCAGTTTAAAAAATTTGCATTTTGCCCCCAAATATATATATTTTATGAATAACACTTGAATATTATGCTGTTTAATATTCACGACCGTAAAAGGTTTGTAATATATTTAAAATTCATAAATATGTTAAAACAGTTTTTAAGATATATATGCAGTATTAATATCCATTTGATACATGGACAAAAAACGCGTCTTAATTACATTTAATTCAATAAATTAAACAAGATCTAAATAACACCTTCTTTAAGAAACTATGAATCAGACTTTTGAGCCCACTTCATCTATTCAATCCAGTTACTCCCTCTTACCTCTGTGACCACAAAAATCTATTTCTGATATGTGAAAACGACAGTAGTTTCTAGTTTAAGGTCTAAAAATAAAATCGTTTCTTACTTTCGCGTTTCCTTTCTCGTCCAATAGGATGTTTTCTAGCTTCAGATCTCTGTGACAAATTTTATTCTGAAACAGAAATTAAACAGACAATAATTATGATGTAAATTACTTTTACAAGTTGGTAAGGCATGATTATAATTATACTTGTAAGAAAATGGTGTTAGGCCTAGTATACTTTTAAACACTACGTTCTTATCTTTAAGGATTTAGATTATTTGAAGAATGTATAATAATAATAATAATACTACGTTATTCATTGCCGACGACGCATTTAGCTCCATCCAAAGCTCAACGGGACTGCTGGAATACAAGAAACACAGTAGTGGTCGGAACACCGTATACTTAAGCCATTTGTTACAACAAAAGTTATTATGGTATGAACATATTTCACAAGCTAACGAAGTATGTCATAAGATTCAAGTATCTGTGTGTCACGTGACTCTCCCTAACCGTTGATCGCACCGACTTCTAACTGAATCGTCTCGGTCTCAAGGTTTGTACAGCGTGCATGTTTTCTTATAATAAAGCCACATCGGGCTGAGCTCACCGAGTGGAATCGAACCCCTGATTTTAACGTTGTAAATCTGTAGACTTACCACTGTACTAGCGGAGGGGAGGTTTGTACAGAGATAAACATTTTTACCCAACCCCTTGAAGAATCCTGGTATTTTGCGAAAACACTTTTGTCGGAATTCCCCAAAATCGGGCCTCATATTTGGCATTGATTGTCATTAAAGGAAGTAAATAAATTGGATTACTAATTAACTATCGTAACGTAGTTAAAGAAATTAAATTTTCTATACAACAGCCATGATCATTAAACTGCAATTAAATCTGCATTATAGCGACCGTCTAATGTGGGTCATAGGCCCATGAGTTCGTTAGTATTTATCATAAGACAGTAGTGCTAGGCTTATTATATTCTAAACATTATGTTCTTTATCTAGTTCCTAAAGATAAATAATAAAGTGTTTAGATATATAATAGACCTAACACTAACGTTTTATGATGAGTATTATCACAAATAAATTGCGAGTTTAATATTTGTTGTTTATTCAATTAATTTGTTTGTTTGTTTTTTGCGCAAAGCTACACTAGGGTTATCTGCGCTGGTAGTCCCTAATTTAGCGGTGTAATACCAGAAAAAAGGCAGCTAGTCATCACCATCCATCACCAACTCCGAGGCTACTGTTTTATCAACGAATAGTAGAATTGACCGTCACATTATAACGCCCCCATGACTGAAAGCAAGTTTGGTGTAACGAGGATTACGAGTCGAGCGCCCTAACCACCTGGCCATGCCAAACATACTCAATTAAATAAAACTGTAATGCAAGGTGGAATCAGAGAGTCTGGTAATTTGAATCTGTTGATCAGTCTTTATAACTTAGGTTTGTTTATCACTTTACTTATTATCTTTACAATAAGAGTCACATATAGTTACAATCAACTGATAGACAATGTACTGGTCTTACTAATGCAGAGCAAAAATAGTCTAAAGACCAAATACTTCTATTGTAAAATTAACACAAAGCTGTAACAATCTTTAATATTCTAGTTGTAGGACTAAGAAAAAGCTATATCAATATGTAATATTCTACTTGTAACGTTAAGCTACAATAATCTGTAATATCATAGCTGTAACATGAATAAAAAAGTTATAGCATCAACACAAAGATAAAGAAGTCTTTAATTTCACATTTGTTATATTAAGAGTAAGCTATATAAACCTGTAATATACTTGTAGTATTAATAGAAAGATACAGTAGTTTGTAATATTATATTACAACAAAGCTATAGCGATGTCTAAAAGAATAGTTGTAACAATAAAATAAAATTATAGTACATACTTCATAATATTATATTTTATTTATAACATTAACACACAGCTGTAGCAAAATGTAAAATATCATAGTTTTAAAATTAAAATTAAAATTATAGCACTTTATAGCAGTAGTGAGTTGAGAAAATACATGAAAGTAAAACATATACGTTAAGAGATTATACACAGTACTTACATTCTGAATATAATACATATTATACACAGTACTTACATTTTGAATATAATGCATACCTGTAGTAAGCTGATAAAATACTTAAACAACACAGAGTTACAATGAACTTATGGAATTTGAGACAATAATACACACAGGCAATAAACTGACGTAACATTTACCTTATGATAATAATACACAGCTGTAGTAAACTGACGTAATATTTACCTTATGATAATAATACACAGCTATAGTAAACTGACGTAATATTTACCTTATGACAATAATACACAGCTGTAGTAAACTGACGTAATATTTACCTTATGACAATAATACACAGCTGTAGTAAACTGACGCAGCATTTACCTTATGGCAATAATACACAGCTGTAGTAAATTGAGTGTGTTTTCTTATAGCAAAGCCACATCGGGCTATCTGCTGAGCCCACCGAGGGGAATCGAACCTCTCATTATAGCGTTGTAAATCCGAAGACTTACTGCTGTACTAGCAGAGGGCGTAGTGAATTGAAGTAACATTTACCTTATAACAATAATACATAGCTGTAGTAAACTGATTTAACATTTGCCTTATAACAATAATACACACAGACACTAAAATGGTGTAACATTTACCTTATGACAGTAATACACAGCTGCAGTAATCTGACGGAATAGTCTTCGAGCATCTGTTTCAATAAACACTTTCCTTTCATTAAGAAGATCATAGAGTTCTCCTCCACTAGCATACTGCATAACAAGTACAATCTTTTCCTTGTTCTCGAATACTACAAGGAATTATATTTAAGATGTATTTATATACGTATACAGAGAGAAGAAACATTTAATCTTCAGTATAAAATTCTAGTATATTCTTAGATAATTAACATATATTTGGGAACTCGAACTAAGAAGCAATAACAAAGCAATCAATCAGTACAACTAGAAAACTTAAGTTGTACTTAAGTTTATAATTCATTTCAAGCTATACAAGGTAAAATAGCTAAAGATTGTTTACAAAATTGTACTATAGTATACACAATTTGTTTTCACTATTTCAGAAACTACTTTTTTTTTGCAATTGAAATACATGTCGTAACACTGTGTAGCATTATAACAAACGTAATAAAAATTCAAGAACAAGTTCTGTATTTTCACATACAAATGAAGATATTTTAAAACAGTGGCATAACTAATAAACAAGTTGTTTAAAAACAATGTTTGTGTTTTGATGAGTTCAAGTAGTTGGCTGTTTGTGTACTAATGATATTTCGATCTATTTCAGGAAATATAACATATATGTATGTTATTGAGAAAATCGTAATTGTTTATTATTTATTCTTGTGCATTTTTATATTCTTCATATTTCATGTTTTTATTTTTTTAACGAATGTTATTTGTTAAGCCTAATCACTGACTCATAATGAGTTTGTTACCAAAATGACTGATAAATACTATAAAAGAGATATTTTTGTTAAGAATGTGTTTGTTTGTTTTATTTTGGGCAAGTTTTAACATATTGAGTAAATAGCACGTACATCTGTTGTAAGTTTTAAACGCCATACACGCGTTAACATCACTTGTTTGAGCAGTGGTGTCTAAACTATCAAATTAAAGTATGTTTTACAACGTACCTAAAGAACACGTTTACTTTTTTTTCATAAGAGGTAAAACAGTTTAGTTGTCGCTATGAAAATGAGCAATCGTGTTCGCGTGTCTTACTCACATTAGGTTAGATATTATCTTAAACAGAGATACACAGTACCCGGGTCTAATCTTTTATATATGTAGCGGTGAGTTGCACAAATTCATTGTAATGCGTCAAATTAATTTACATGAGTTTTCAAAATATATTATTTTATATTATCTCGTAGTAATGCTATTTTTTACAAATTTCAGTATCCCAAAATTATCAATTGTAAAAGGGTTTGATCACTTATAAAATAACATCTAAATCAGGAACAAACAAACTGCTATTCATCACAATAACTTCTTCACTCGCAAACTAATGAAATGAATTCAAAATTATTTTAAAGCATCACATGATTCTTGGTTCCTCATCTCTGGTACTTAATTGGCTGCGAAATTAGAAGAAACACAAGAACAATAATTCTTTGTTCTTTAGTCATGAGAAAGATACGATACGATCATCTGATACATTGTCTGAAAACAATAAATTTTCAGCACAGGTACCAAAAGCAATCGAACTTTTTTTTAGAAGTAAAAATGAACCTGTATATAATTTAGTGTATGTTCAAATAACAGGTGTGAGTCTTAAAATTATATTTATGAAAATAGTTTGGGTATTTTTCGTATGTGTGTCTGCATTTAGTTTTAAATGGAAAAGTGCCAGGACATTTTTTGTAACGTGTGGCAGATATTTTAATAGTTATTTCTTGTGTGTCTCCTTTTGGAATATCAGTTCTTCAATGGATTTTTTTGGTGACTTATAGGAGTTATTGTAATAGTAATTTTTGTATATCTACTTCTACAATGTCAGTTTGTGAATAGTGGTTGTAACAACTTGTAGCAGGTATTTTAATAGGAGTTTCTGGTGTGTCTACCTCTAATGTAACTTTTTGAATAACTTGTAGGAGATACCTTGACATTAGTTTATTGCATGTCTTCTATAACATCAGTTTATGAAGAGTAAGTTCTTTAACTTGTAAAATATGTTTAAATAGCAGTTTCTTGTATGCTTACTTAAGAATATTAGATTTTTTGAATGCTGGTTTCTGTAAATTATAGCAGGTATAATTTGTTGTATGTCTGCACTCAGAATATCAGTCTTTGAGTGACGGCTTCTACAACTAGTATCAGATATGATAATGGTTATTTCTTGTGGTTTTGCTCTTTTTTTTAAATTTCACGCAAAGCTACACGAGGGATATCTGTAGGGCTGCCTAGAGGGAAGGCAGCTAGTCATTATCACCAACCGCCAACTTTTGGGCTATTCTTTTACCAACGAATAGCGGGATTGACTGTCACATTATAACGCCCTTACGAAAGGAGGCGAACATGTTTGGAATGACGGAAATTCGAACCCGCGACACTCAACTTATGCGTCAAGCGCCCTAACCACCTGACCATACCCGGCCGTATTTCTTAGTGTATTAGTTTTTGAATAGTGGTTTTCTGCAACTTGTAGCAGATTTTTTAATAGTAGTTTCTTGTGTGTCTACCTATTAGTGTTTGAATGGCGTTTTTTTTTTTTATTTGTAGCACACATTTTAATAGTAATTTCTGTCGACTTTCAGGTCGCTTTAAAAGGTTAGAAGTATGTATACTTTATGATGTGTAACACGTTTAAAACCTGAAAAATGTACAAATGACACTTAACTCCTTCTTTTAAAGTATATTTCGACAGTGCGTTCAACATGTGGAATGCGATTAGGTTGGTTCACAGACAACGCGTTAGGCTCTTCGTCGAGTCCTTGATCGAATTAGTCCTCTCGGATCATCATATAGAAAAGTTTAAAGCTTCCAGCGTTAAAAGTCAAGTCTCTTAAAGCAATGAAGACATATGAACATAGATTTAACCTAAAAATAAAACATGAGTTCACAGTGATAGCCTTACATCTGGCATCACAAGAGTGAGGTACAATTCACGGGAAAACCGGAAGTCAAGCGCTCGTAAAGATTCAGTTGCATCCAGTATGTGAAGCTATTTCAGGATTCTCTCCTTGCACAGGATACTTGTTTTGTTCATCCTTTTTTTTTTAAGTGTTCTATTTGTGACGACATTACAAAGATTGTTTTGTTTCTCTGTAGGCTATCTATCTGAAAGTAAACCCTCAGCTCTAGGGGTTTAAAGAGCTTGAACCAGAAACTTATAAACATCATTCGAAAATACTTTTTAACTTCGAGAGTAGACGTATTTGTTTTTCCTTGAAATGAAATCATAATGATAAGGAGCTATAAAACGTTCCTTAAAATAATTTGAAAAAAACGTGATACCTCAATACTGTACGAAAGGCATGAAAGCATGGACTTCTAAATAGGTTACACTGATCACGTGCTTTCTTTCTATTGTTTTTATGTTTGAGATATTCTTATTTTCTATATACATAATAGTGCATGTAAATGCTATGGAACATGTGTTGTTTCTCCAGTTATGTGTTATTTTGGATGTAAATAACATGTCAATGTAGACGTCAGATGTAATTAAACACAAGATGTACGTCAGAAGATGTGATCCGTATCTTTCGTATGCAATACCTCTGAAGTAATTAACACCTTTTTTTAAAAGAACACGTGGTTTGTGTCTTCTGAAATAAGTGTGATATAAATAACACATAGCTGGAAAAAAGCACACACGTGGTTTTTTGTGTTTTCTGTAAAATTTTCGATATAAATAATGTGTTTTGAGGACAAAGCAAATAATTTTGTGTCTTCTGTGATAACTATGATGTAAATAACATGACTTGAGAAAAGAGCAGGTAGTTCGTAAATATTCTGTAATTACTTTGATGTAAAGAAAATGTGGTTTGGGGACAAAACCAGAGATTTACGTGTTCTGTAATAGTTGAACGTAGACGGCATGTGGCTTGAGGACAAAACATGCGATCTTTATGAAGCGTGCATTATCCCTAATGTAAATAGGCGGTTAAAGTATGGGATTTCTATCTCATATGTGTTCCAAGTTTAATGTAAATAGCTTTTTTACTTGCAACACATGATCGTATATACGTAACGTGTAGCATGTAACCTATTATTGTTTTTAAAATAAACAGTTCGATAGAACATATTTCTCTCTTATGTGTTTTTGAAAATAACCTGTATATAGTATAATTCATATATGGTCTACATTGTCTGAATGATACCACAACAGCAAATAATATAAATAACAAAATACTTTGTTTCTAATTTTATGTTACGTAATTTTGAAATATCACTTAAATTGAGAACAAGATGTGAATAGATGATAGAAATCAATGTCTGTAATTTTTATTGGATACTTCGTAAACATATGTCTTACCCTCGTAGATATGAATGATATGTGGATGTTGAATAGAAGACATAATTTGGATCTCTCGACGGATTCGGATCAGATCCTTTTCACTCTCGATCTTAGACTTTTTAATTGTTTTAATAGCAACCTGTAATATAAATAAACCAAATCAAACAAAAATGTTATGTAAATCAAAGAAATCACTTGTATATTTCCCTCTACTGTACTCTTTTACACGCAACACCGGCATTTTGTGTTTGATGAATTCCAATATTGTAGTTTTTAATGGTACGATATTTTAGAGTGTTAAATTATATATACATATATCAAACCTTGTACACTGAAAAATAAATTACTTTGGTAGGTTATACCATATCGTTAAATAGGAGGACTAATCTAGCAATTATTGCAGCAAACAGAGCAACGTACATACTTAAACAACACTCACTGTTTATTCTAAGCACTAGAACACGCGTATGTCCTGTAATATATTCACTGTTATGTATTGATTTTAATCTCGATGTTTCTTCCAGTTACATATATATTTAGAAATGCATGTAACTTATACTGTTAAATCGGTATTTCGAAATTCATACCTAGTCACTAAAGTTGTAGGAGATCCTCGAGGGTAACAATCAACAATGTATACTTTATGAAAGCACTAGCGCATTTTCAGCATTGTTGGGCCAACTAAAATTTTTAGAAACTTGCCTGAACGCTTATAAACCGACGCACTACAGTTGGTGTATTATAAACCTCGTAAGTTATAACTGTGTTTAACGCTTATTAATCGGGAAACTATGGAAATTTGACCAGAAACGTTTATAGATTTCAAACATTACAAACCGTTTAACTTCAGAAGATTAATTTTGGACGGAGACATTAAATAACTTCGGTTGTGAAAAACTCATGTGTGATTAGTTAAGTTAGCTAGCTCCCCGTTAAGTAAATTGTACCTGTACCAACTTCGATAAGTTATCAAGGAGTTTCCAGATCGGAAAGAAGACTCAGTATTGTTTGTACGTTTGTAAAAGTTTTGTATATAAATCATTGTTTATAATAGCTATTTGTATTAACCGTTATTATGAATTGTATTATTGTTTGTATATTAAGATATATTTGTATTAAGAAAAAAATTGTGTGGAACAATCTTATTGGCAAACACCATAAATTTGATAAATTTCTACATTTAATTAACTTGTAAACTTAAATTATCATTTAACTCGGTTTCAGGCTACTTGAAATCGTAATACGTAATGTGGAAAACTGGAAGATCGCCTGAAATAAATTATAAAACGTAACCGTACGTACACAAAACATGGAAATAAATAAGTATATCAGCAACCTATAGAAAACGATATGAATTTATAATAGATTATGATTTTCTATAGGAAAAAAAATCCTTATAAATTATTTAAAGTAGAACCATTACTACAGTTTTTTGTACTAAATGTTTCTCTTAAGGCTTTCTTTTGCAAATTAAACTAAATTGTAGCCATTTGTGAAATAAGGATAAAAACCTATTGTATAGGTTAATCATTTTCGTAGCAAATGTATCTTTTATTGTTTTTGCTTGGATAAAACCTAGTGTTAAATTATATATTTTAGTACAAATTATATTTTAAGATTTTGACTTATAAATTAATTTGAAATAAAGCCATTGACGCAGAAAAGATAAAACATTGTATAAATAAATCACGTTAGTACTAAATGTGTCTTTCAAGGCTTTCGTTTCCTGTTTAACGAGAACTTTTGCAATAAAGTAGTGTGTGTGTGTTTTTCTTATAGTGAAGCCACACCGGGCTATCTGCTGAGGTTACCGAGGGGAAGCTAACGTTGCAAATCCGTGGACATACCGCTGTACTAGCGGGGAACAATGCAATAAGTAGATCAGATCATGAGAATGAAAAAAAAAAAAATGTTTGTTGACAATACTTGTGATATTAATTTACTATAAAACTTCATAATAAGGTAAATTATATCATGTCTTACTAGTATAATAAAGGCTGAGAAAAGTAGCACTTCAACATTGTTTTTGTGTACTGTAACCTAATTTCCCTGATGGATTATGTTACTAAAGGAAAAGCGTCAGTGTCAGCAGTATATAATAAAGTGTAATTGGACGGTTGTTATACACTCACCCTTTCCACTGGAAATCCATACCGGACCAATAAAGAATGATGTAAGTTTAATTCTTACATACCTTACTTGAGTGTAATATTACATGTTTTACTTACTAATGAATGGAGCTTCCTCAGCTTATGTGTTATACACCAATTACTTGAACACAGTAGGTCTAAATCAAATGATGTGGTTTAAATACTTATCAACCTTATATTTCTAGATGTTATTACATATAATTCGCTAATGTATCAAGATTTTTGAGAAGATTTCACCTCACTGTATGTTTCATGCCCACTCCATATACACACACACAGTTAAGAAAAACAATTTAGAAAATATTAGAGTATTTTATCAGTTTCGAAAGAAACGGAAGTGATACTATTTCATTTACACTAAACGCCATACTCTCTATTACAGGTTAAAACGTAGTATTAAGAGTTGTATTTACACTAACCGAATATACAGTAATACACGTGAAAGTTTTATATATTTATATATATTATACAACATGCAAGTACATCTATAATGCAGTGGTGTTACTCACCAATGTTAGCAAACTGTATTTAATATTATGATAGATTAAATAGCTTATTTTAGATGAAAAAATCGTAGTAATACAATATAGTCAAGATCTGGGTTCGTGAATATTTCACAGAAAAAACTATGAATATCGTGATTTGTGTTCACTCATATATTACGCCCGGAATAGCCAGGTTGTTACGGCGCTCTACTCGTAACCCGAGGGTCATGGTTTCGACTCACCGTGACACCAAATATGTTCGCCCTTTCTAACCCTTAGTTAGAAAAATTAAAACCACAGACTGTTTGATGAGTAAGTGTATTTTCATTTATTCACCCTCTAGTGGCACAACTGCAGGCCTGCAGACTTACAACGCTAGAAACCGTATTTCGATACCTATGCCCCGGCATGGCCAGGTGGTTATGGCGTTGGATTCGTAAAATGAAGGTCACGGGTTCAAATCCCCATCACACCAAACATGCTCGCCCTTTCAACCGTGGGGGCGTTATAATGTGACGGTCAACCCCACTATTCGTTGGTAAAAGAGTAGCCCAATAGTTGGCGGTAAGTGGTGATAACTAGCCGCTTTCCTTCTAGTCTTACACTGCTAAATTAGGGACAGCTAGCACAGATAGCCTTCGTGAAGTTTTGCGCGAAATTCAAAAACAAAACAAACTCATATATTTTGGAAAATGACGATAAACTTTGTTCGTTGTTGTAGAACTGACGATACTGGGCGTAGTATTAACGGACTCTAGTTGTCTGGCACTTTTTCAAAGGTTGACTTATCTCGTTTAAACTCACCAACGTCATTACGTTTAATGTTAACTTTATGTAATTTGTTCGTACGGAAGAAGGCAATAAAACTCAATTGTTAAATATAGTTTAACTAGTTTGTTTGTGCAGACATCAGCAATAAGACATAAAAAACAAAAAATAAATAACTTAGTGACAGTCTTTTGTGTTCCCTAACATAGAATGTCTTTCTGCACGTTTATATATGTTGTTCAGCTCAGCAGAATCGAACTATAGACTCAGCAAATGTATGTAACATGGGCCGTATTAAAAGAAACCAAACTGTGGCGCCTCAGAGCCTGGGGACCTCTGTTGTCTTCACAGAAGGGAATGATTTACGCAACTAAATACATTCCAGACATCAAGATAAAACAATAAAACCACACACGAGCGAAAAACACTATTCCCAATTGTTCACCGTTGTCGTTAGTGGTTATTTTTAGTGTCAATCTGCCAGAGTGAAGTAGAATGCACGTGTACACAAACGTGTTTAAATAGATGCCAATCCTTTCATCACATTCCACAACTGTGTACGTTTCGGTATTTTTCGCTAGTCTAAACCATTCATTACGTTAGGCCCAACCTAAATTTATGAACTTTTCCTTGAATTAAAACGATATAGAAAAATCTAAGGCTTCCCTCACAGTTACCTGCTAACAAATCGGTATATACATATAAGCAGGAATAACACAATAAAAGTTTCTGTTAAAACATAGGCCAATAAAACGTTTCTTGCTTGTTTATTTCTTCTATAAAAGCTCAATTCCAATAACGCAGCAGCCAAGAAGAAAATACAATTTAAAATGATACTTGATGTAAATACGAAACCGTTTTTGGCATTTTTTTTTTGTTTTAAGTGACTTAAAACATCTGTCTCTATCGTTCAGTACAGCAGTAAGTAAAAGGAAGCAAAATAATGTGATTTAATGTTAACAAAATCCGTGTATTTTAACATCTTTAGCAAAATAATACCTATTAAACTTAACCACTACGTAAGATACAACGAGTGGGTAACCAAAATATTAAATGCATAAGCCAATAAAAATGGTTCAATTAAGAAATAATTAGCTTTTTATATTTGACAAAAGCTTTAAGATATAAATTATATTAAATTCATTAATAGTATGCGCGCATTTTGTATTCCAGAAACCGTAAAACATGTTCACAGACCGCTGTATTAACACTTGATTTAACTACCAATACAGTATACGATGCAATTAAGCAACCACGTAAGATTTTAACATTAAATTCACTTCAAATTTTCGAAAGTTTTGTTACAAATTCATTCTAAGTTCAAGCACAAAATAAATAAGGGGAAAAAATACCTATAATTTAGTTTCATGTATTTTTATTTGTATTTCAGATACTTCTCGCAACTAGAATGTTTCAAAACAATGTGAACGACAAAGTACATTTCACTCTTTCAGTCATGATAGAATGTGAAACTCAATGCAATAGTATTTCAGAGTCTCAAGAATAACGATAAATAATCTATAGTATGTATGCATAATTCACTGCAACAATCTTACAATAACCAAATAATTGTAGAATATAGACTCACTGTCGCAGATTCTTACGAAGTCCCAGCAATAACCAACTAACAGTAAAATCCTTACAATATAGAATCCACTGTATAAGAGTCTTCTTAAGTCCCAACAGTTAAAACTCCCGTAAAACGTGGAATACAGTATTTGTATTATAGCAAACCCTCTAAAACCTCAACAATAATCATCGAATTATAAACCCCATAAGAAGTAATTTACAGCATCCTTTACTATAGAAGAAACCCCAAAGTCTCAACAATAATCATTTAGTTATAGGTCCCATAAAACTCGGACTATAACATGTTTTTTGTAAAACCCATAAAGATTAGGCTATAATATACAACGTAATAATGAAGACCACATATTCTCAACAATAACAAAATTTTTATGGAAATGTTATTTTATCGTTAACTATAACACACAGTCCTCTTTTCAACACAAACTACAGTCGTTTAACAGCGAAAGGTTTGTTTGTTTGTTGTTGAATCTCGCGTAAGGCATTACGAGAGCTATCTGCGCTAGCCGTCCCTAATTTAGCAGTATACGACTAGAGGGAAGGCAGTTAGTTATCACCACTCACCGCCAACTCTTGGGCTACTCTTTTACCAATGAATAGTGGTATTAACCGTAACATTAAAACGTCCCCAGAGATGAAAGCGCAAGGACGTTTGGTGTAGCGGGGACTGGAATTCGAGACCCTCAGATTACGAGTTGAGCGCCCTGACCATGTAGTCATGCCAAATGCATACTCTCAGTTTGCTAATTGGTACTTCTTTTGGTAACATAGTACTACATTAGCCTAATTGGAGGATTGGACAAGGAACAAATAACAACAAGGCTTAATTTATTTATGGAATCACGAATTTAAATTTGAATCATAAGAAGAAGCATTCCAAGAAAGAAGTTTATTGGAATTAAAACAACAACCCCAATTCTTTATAAGCAGAAGACTTACTCATACACGTAATTATAATTTAAATATGTAATTATTGTTTTATTTCTGTCGGTAGGATAGTGAATAACTATTGAATCTGCTTGTTGTAATTGATCGGTTAAGTTTGTTTGTTTTTGAATTTTGCACAAAGCTACTCGAGGGCTATCTGTGCTAGCCGTCCCTAATTTAGTAGTGTAAGACTAGAGGGAAGGCAGCTAGTCATCACCACCCACCGCCAACTCTTGGGCTACTCTTTTACCAACGAATAGTGGGATTGACCGTCACATTATAACGCCCCCACGGCTGTAAGGTCGAGCATGTTTGGTACAACGGGGATTCGAACCCGCAACCCTCAGATTACGAGTCGCACGCCTTAACACGCGATCGGTTAATTATGGTTAGTTTTTATGTCTCTAAAAGGTCATTAACATTCTTATTCCTGAAAAGAATACCACAGTATTATTATGACAAGTTCCGTGACTTACAGTTAGAAAAACGAACTTTATGTCTGTCTTCAGGATTTCAGCTGGTCTAATCATGTGTTCTAGAACTTATTATTTTGTTAGTTAACGCTAGGTGGCTTCGTCACAGATTGAAGAAACTTTAAGAACATGGCGCTGCACATGCGCATGAAATTTTTGTCTCCCGTTGAAGTGTTAATAGAAGTAGAAAAATTGCTAGTTTATCCGATTGGAGGAAAACACACAAAAACAACAACAAAAAACAGTATATTTCGATTTTAACTAATAATGAAAAAGTTATCTGTGTCCACCCAGCTCGATTTCCAAAAAATTAGAGAGCAATCTTTGAAACAAGACCACAAGCACTGATGTTGAAAGAGTAGTTCAGATTGCAAGGATAAATAGAAGAAGCATATAACAAGAAAACAAACAACAACAATAAAACTTTAAGAATTATGTAACATACAAGAGAAGAAACGGAACCTGGGTTGCAAAACTGGGAAACGAAGACTTCAACTCTGAAATTTGTATATGCTGTTCTTCCACTCAGATTGTATTTAAGTCTGACATTTGTGCACGACTGTTTCTAGAGGAGGTCAAAGGCCTCTATTGAAGTCAGAGGGCGTAGAAGTGAAATATCAGCAAGACCGCTTACCTTCAGGCACCAAAATAGCAACAAACGCGCAGTTAAACATTAGACTGTTTACTAAGCTGGAGTCGAGACACTAAAGTTTGCTAAATTTTGTTTTAAAAATGGAATCTGTATGTAATAAACATCTCAATGTTTACACACTGGAGCGTGATTGTTTTGGTAATGTATCAATATGGAGTATTAGTTTTTTGTTTGTTTTTTCTCGTAGAAGCTCTTAATGCTATCCGCTAAAAAGATACGAAAATTCGAGCAGCTAGTAATAAAAAACATGACTTATAAGCGTTTAATAATTCCAAGAATAAATGAAAATTTCACCTCCCTATCGATAATGCATATCGACAGTCCGCAAATATGTAGTATACCTTTTCAGAATTACAGTTCACAAGTAAAATAAGTCCACCTACGTTCGCAACAATTTTTTGCTGCAGATAAAGTGGTTCATTGAACTGCTCTGAGAGTTTTGTTTTTTTGTTCAAGTACAAACTTTTAGCTCATAGCTCCGTCATCTCTTGATCGATTTGAGATCTAATTACAGTTTTGGACATAAGAGGTGAACCCCTTCGATTGATGTATTTGACCATGTTCAATGTCTCGTAAATTAATTTACTCTAATTCTGCCTAAATGAATTTCAGTGTAAGGGTAGGCTGGTAGAACTCCTTATGAGTAATAAAATCAAATCAGGTATACATATGTCCCACGCTTAGTATTGCTGACACAAAAATATAGCTAATAAAAAGGATTTGGTTTGTTTGTTTTGAATTTCGCGTAAAGCTACACGAGGGCTATCTCTGCCAGCCATCCCTAATTTAGCAGTGTAAGGCTAGAAGGAAGGCAGCTGGTCATCACCATCCACGGCCAACTCTTGAGCTACTCCTTTACCAACGAATAGTGGGATTGACCCTCTAATTATAACGCTCCCATGGCTGAAAGGGTGAGCATGTTTGGTGTGACAGGAATTCGAACCCGCAACCCTCGGATTACGAGTCGAGTGTCTTAACCACCTGGTTATGCCTGGCCAATAAAAAGGAAAGGTAGATCTCCTAGATTAATTTACTAAATTCCTATCTAAAAGGATTTGAAGTGCCGCGTCTATAGAGGATTACCTCTTGTTTTTTAAAATAATTCTAATTATATAATTTTGTAGTTTTATTTCAGTTGACTACAGTAGTAATGCAATAACGTTTGGCTGTAAAAAGTGTCTCATGATGTAATTACACATCCTATTGTAAAAATATACATATACAAAATTTTGTTTTTTTTACATAAATATATTGAACAATAAATTTATTCCAGAAAAAATATACGCTATTTTAAATCTTTTGATACAAAAAGAATAGATTAAACATAATATTGTTTCTTTGTAGTTATACACAACAATACAAGATGAGCTATCTGTGCTGTACTCACAACTGGCATGGAAGCCCGGTTATAAGCCTTGAATTTTAAAGAAATATAAAGCACCGACTTAGAATTACGGAAGAAAGTTGATACTAGTACATAATTGCAGTGTTCACCTGGTCTTATGAGTTTTGTATGTTTCTATTTTAAAAGCATAGTGTGAAAATAAAATCTTAAGTATCAGTTTTTTAAATACACTTTTTGCGTAACAGTATATCAGTTTACATTATGTTTTGGCCCAGCATGGCCAGGTGGGTTAAGGCGTTCGACTCGAAATCTGAGGGGCGAGGGTTCGAATCCCGGTCGCACCAAACATGCTCGCCCTTTCAGCCGTGGAAGCTTTATAATGTGATGGTCAATCCCACTATTCATTGGTAAAAGAGTAGCCCAAGAGTTGGCGGTGGGTGGTGATGACTAGCTGCCTTCCCTCTAGTCTTACACTGCTAAATTAGGGACGGCTAGCATAGCTATCCTTCGAGAAGCTTTGTGCGAAATTCAAAATAGAAACAAACATTATGTTTTAGAGTGAATTTTTCTGAGATAATGAAAACTACAGTTATAAGTTGCTTAATATAACTTTACAGTTGTATGTGGTAAAATATTGTTAAACTAACCCAAAAAAAGGTTCTACTCGGTTCTTAATAAACCAAAGAGTAAAATATAGATGCATTTACAACTGATTTTAGAAAGCAACTGCTCTAACAACAAAGGTGTGATTAGGATGTCAACAAACACATAAAGTTGAGAATTCACACTTTTAACGAGTGAGTTTAAAACAAATGTCTGTGAAGGTTACATTTTTACAAACAGAATAGAAATTTGTGTACGCAGTATGAAAATATAATGGCAAGAAAAACTGTTTCGAAATTTCGCGTAGAGCTACAGGAGGGATATTAACCATTCCTAATTTAGAAGTGTAACATTTTCTGTCATTACCACCCACTGCTAACCTTTGAGGTACTCTTTTATCAACGAATAATGGGATTGATTGAAATATATAATGCCATCATGGCTGAAGGGAAATGTTTGGTATGACAGGGATTTGAACCCGCGACCTTCAGATGATAACGCGAGCGCCCTAACCACCTAGCCATTCCAGACGGAAAAAAAAAAAGTTGACAAAATCATTTACATTAAGATAGTTTTCTTACAACTATAAAACTTTGTGAATAAGAGGTTTTTAGAAGACAGAAACTATCCAAAATGTACACATATACTATTTAACGTTTCGTAATTTTATTAAGGGTGTAAATCACTTATTCTGCGAATGGTGCGAATTCACACTTCTTGTCAGAATAATTCCTGTATTCAAAAGAATCACTTCTTTTTTCAGAAAGGAAGCATATTAAGTCTTTATTAAATCTATGATAATATTACTAAACACCAAACTTGCAGAATGTTAACAGTAAAATCTCAATAAAATTATTATTAAAGTATTTTATATACTACAGTTGTCCTACCCCTAACATAATTAGTCCTCAAAATACGACTGTCACATACCAGTATGCTTATATAAAAGTTAGGACACCCTATGAAAGCCTGTGCAATTTTGTAACATTTTTGGATATAAAGATATTTAATCTTAATTTTAACAATACTGAGTGATTATAGGAATATAACTGAACACTTAAAACTGAAGAAAAGACTTTTCAAGATCTTCTGTAAATGTAATTCTACAAAAATGCATATTCTAACTGAGGAATAAGTTAGGACACCCTACCCCCTAATAGCTAGTGTTACCCCCTTTGGCTGAAATAACTGCAGTGAGACGCTTCTTGTAGCCATCTACCAGTCTCTGACATAGGTCTGAAGAAAGTTTGTCCCACTCCTCAATGCATAATTCTTTCAGCTGTGAGATGTTTGAGGGGTTTCTTGCATGTACAGCCCGTTGCAAGTCACCCCACAGCATCTCAATCGGATTAAGATCTGAGCTTTGACTCAGTCATTCCAGGACTCTCAATTTCTTAGTTTTCAACCAGTCCTTGGTAGATTTACTGGTATGTTTTCGGTCATTGTCGTGTTGCAGGGTCCAGTTCCTTTTCAGCTTTAATTTTCGTACAGATGGTCTCGCATGATACTCAAGCACCCTCTGATACACAGTATAATACATGGTAGATTCTATGATTGTGAGCTGTCCAGGTCCTGCTGCAGCAAAGCAGCCCAAAGCCATGACACTTCCACCCCCATGCTTCACATTTGGTATGGGGTTCTTTTCCTGAAATGCTGTATTTGGTTTACGTCAAACATGTCCTCTGTTCTGGTGTCCAAATAATTCAATTTTGGACTCATCTGTCCAAAGAACATTATTGCAGAAGTCCTAGTCTTTGTCTACATTCTCTCTGGCAAACTTCAGTCTGTCCTTGATGTTTCTCTCAGAGAGCAAAGGTTTCTTCCTTGCACACCTCCCATGCAAATTAAAACTTGTGCAGTCTCTTTCTGATTGTAGAGGCATGCACTTTCACATCAACACTAGCCAGAGCCTGCTGTAACTCCCGTGCTGACATGTTAGGGTGTTTGGAGACCTCTTTTAGCATCTTGTGGCCTGTTCTCGGGGTGAACTTTCTTGGACGATCAGAGCTGGGCATGTTGGCAGTTGTTTTGAAAGCCCTCTACTTGTTGACTATTTTCCGGACAGTGGAATGGCTGATTTCAAAATCTTTGGGATCATTTTAAATCCCTTACCAGACTTATAAGCTGCTACAATTTTCTTTCTGAAGGCCTCAGACAGCTCTTTTGCTCTCACCATAGTGCTCACTCTCACTTCAACAGTCAGGAGCACACCAAACTAAATGTCTGAGGTTTAAATAGGGTAAGCCTCATTCAAAATGCTGAGTAACGATCTTCTAATCATGTGCACCTGGTGTGATACACCTGTGTGTGAGTTGAGCCATTTTAAGTGGGAATAAATATGCGGGGTGTCCTAACTTCTTCCTCAGTTAGAATATGCATTTTTGTAGAATTACATTTACAGAATATCTTGAAAAGTCTTTTCTTCAGTTTTAATTGTTTAGTTATATTCCTATAATCTCTCAGTATTGTTAAAATTGAGATTAAATATCTATATATCCAAAAATGTTACAAAAATACACAGGCTTTCATAGGGTGTCCTAACTTTTTCATATGACTATGTATTACGTGTGTGTGTGAGATGCGTGTCTCACTCGTAGTCTTGAGAAATGATTTGGAAATAGCATACACTTGTGCCGACATTTTGATATTCCTAATGGCCACAGAAAAACCTACAAACCTCTAGTTTGTTTAACTCCAGCAATAAAGTAACAGTAAAAAAAACATTTGCCTATCGCTGCACAACAAAGGTCTACAGAAACCTTTAGGCCTATCGTATATTTGGTAGACGTTTATCAATGCTCAGATGTTTTTGCTTTCTGGAGAACTGAAAAAAAAAAGATATTCCTCTTTATTCGTTAAACTATATAAATAGGAAGGTTTGTGCTACATCACGAACGAATAAAAGACCATTTACATGAAGTCTAATTAAGATTAAGTTTGTTTTCAAGAAATTCGATCTTTATCGATGACGTAAACGACTACGTTTATAGTAACTATACACCTTCTTACTTCATCTGGAAGAAGTGAGAGTATTGAAAAGCTAGCCCATGGTACTGTGCAAAAGTGTTACACTAAAGTCGAAAATTAGATTTCAGGCTACTTTCAAAGAAAAATGGAAGGTAAAACACAGGAGAAACATCAAAAGTTGATTAATCTTCACATTTAGTACAACAGAAACTCAGTTGAAGTGCTTGAGTTCAACAAACAGTTAATATTTTGTGTGTATCCCTTTTGTTTTAATAACTGCAGACAGTCTTTCTGGCATTGTTGTAACATATTTAATCAAAGTGCCCTTTGGAATTTTTTTCTAAATGTCTCTAATGCACCCCCATAATGTTTCTTTGGAAGTAACTTTAGATTTGCCAAGATTTTGATCTATCAAATCCCAGATATACCCAATTAGGTTGAGATCGGGGTGCTGTGGGAACCATTGCATTATTTTAATGACTCCAGCAGCTTCTTTCTTAACTGAGTAATTTTTGCATAGTTTGGATGAGTAAGAGAATCCTTAACCAATAATACACAAACTACTATATATACCATGATAGATGATACTTGCGGTGATCAATTATGCTATCTATTTTGCAAACATCCCTTATCGTCTCAGCAAAAAAACGCATCAAAACCATCACACTGTCTCCTCATGCTTCATGGTAGGTGCTATGCACCGAGGGTAAGTATCTTTCACCTTTCTTCCGCCATATATTGAACCATATATTTCAAACTTCGACTCATCCATCCATAACACCCGTTTCCAACCATCAACAGTCCATTGTTTTGTTTTTTGTAGCAAATTTCAGTCTCTTGACAATAGTTGGAGACCCAAATAGAGGTTTTTTAACTGCTACACGACCAAATATTCCATTCTTGTTGAGTCTTCTTGATACTGTAGATCTGGACACTTTTCTGTCATTTAGTGCATGGTCCTTTATCTCATGCTTGAGATCAGTGGCAGTCTTCCTTCTGTCCTGAAGGCTACATAAACGAAGATACTTAACATCAGTATCATTGAGTTAAGGTGTTCTGACTCTTCCTTTTCCATTTTCAAATTCATCTGTCTAGGTCTCACGATCTAAGATGTATTTGACTGTATTTGGGGAATATTTCATGTGTGCTGCATTTTGTTGAAGAGTCCAACCATCATCACGTAAAGTTTTTATGCAAACTTTCTGCTCTACTGGGTCGTGGTATGAAAACAAAACGTGATATATAGCATTGAACTCTATTTTTTTTTATCAACGTCTATTTGTGGAATACTATTAAATTAATTTATTCTAGCATATACCAGAACCACCTGCTAACTTCTTTGCATATAGTTAAAACACTACACGGGGTACCACGACAGTTATTTCAGATCCTATCTTTGATCAGTATGTTCACTGAAGTAGAACCCTTATGACATGCCTTTGTTACAAGTATATGGGAATTCTAAAGAATGATAAGTATTCTTATCCTAGTTCATTCAATTTTCAACAGAGATTAGTGAAACATTACTATAGTGTTGAAATGTACATTCAGTAATGATATGGAAGAATCAGTCCAATAAAATAGTAATAATGACAAAACATTCTCTTGTTCTGACACTTTTGCTCAGTATTGTATATACTGCTTTGTGAATCATTATTAAATATGAAAATACAGTTAGAAATGAACTAACTAATGCGTTATATACATAATGTTTTGATACTTTCAGGCAACACTGCAACAAAAAGATTAGATCTTAAAAGAGCAGTAACAGTAAGCTCTAAGAAATTGTATGAAAAGTGTAAATAATTCAAATTTGAACAACATAATAGACACTATACATACAGAGATTGAGAACGATTTTGGAGCATCACTGTGTTACCTTCGCTAACAAGGTTTAAATTATATGATACACCGTTCTCAGTGTCTTTCGACTTTCTTATCCTCTTATTCCCAGATTTCGTGTCCACTCAGTTTTAACATATCTTACCCTTTCATAAATTGAGCTATCAAAGTAGAAAATAGGAACAGCCCAAACCGAATTTTTTCTATTTTAAGGTCATTTTGTTTTTGTTTTTCTAGTTGAGCACAACGCTACACAATGGGTTATCTATAATCTTTCCACCAGGGATATTGAAAACTGGTTTCTAGCGTTGTAAGCCTGCAGACATATCGCTGTTCTACTCGAGGCTAAGATCCATTATTAGCTTGCCACAGTTCGTTTTGGCATATAGCTGGTGTGCCCATTTACACTAAGAGGTAGACATACATCATATGCAGTAAGAGGTGCTCTTATTTGTAGTTAAGCACAATGGGATATCTGTGCTTTGCCCACGATGGGTATCGAAAACCAGTTTTCTGGGTTATAAGCCTTCAGATTTACCACTGTGCCACTGGAAACCGAGATGCGCCTTACCTCCAAACATCAAAAGATTTTAATAAATAGTCGACTGTTTAGTTAAAAATTTATCTTCCAAGAATATGTTAAGAGTATGAGTAACCTATTCATCCAAACTACCAGACAGTGGAAATTATGGTGACGTTTGCATCTTCATTGTACGTACATAATCTGAAAATAAATGTTTGCTCTTTTATTCACATTAATTTTTCTAAATATTCAATGTCCAGTAAGTTATTCGCCATACTGTGCTTGAACTTTCAAAAAATGTATAAACTTTAGATCATATAATTAAAATAATAACAATCAGCATACGTCCATTGCCATTATCGATCTCTGGAAACTAACTAACTATATCCTGGGCTATTTTCTGTACAGTATACCTTATAACTTTCTAGTGGAGTTTTTCTTGATGTTGTTGAATTTTTCTTTGAGAAGCCCACATCATATCTCAATGTCTCAATGAGAATGCAACTTTTACATTTAGGTTCAGCATTTTAACAAAAATGTCACTGTCAATCTTAAATGGAAGAGTAACATTTTGTAGCCGCACACACATTATTTGTTTTTTTCTGCTCCATTGTGAACCTTTAGATTAATTTTAGTGATTCCAGCAGCTCACCTTCACTTCATGGAAAATTCTTGGTCTTGACAGTGGCCCTAATTATCCTGGTAAAACGGTTTTTCGTCCATCAGTAAAACAACTCCTTTTGGTTTTATTATCCAAGAATATCTCAAGTTTCCTTCTGGTCACTGTCATCTTCTCCCAGCAACAAAGTTTGGTATTACTGGTTTGTAACCTTGATAGAATCGCATAAAGACTGTTCATTCAGTTTTAGAACATCAATGTGGTTTATATTTAAGGCAAACATTACCAAAATCAGTCTCTGGACAGGCTAATAGTTCACGAAACTGAAAATTTCCTGAGAAGATAAAAGCTAGTTTAGAAAACTTCTGACAGCAATTAAACTTCCTAGCTTTGAGGACATAGTTTTTAACTCTTTAGACAAATGTAAGTTAATCTCTACTGTATTGATCATATTGATATGCCTTTTGTGTATTTTACAATATCTATCTTCCTAGATAGATGTAGTTCATTGACAACGGCTTTGAAATATATATAGATATTGTAAAATATACAAAACCTGTGTGATTTACTTCAAAAACATTTTCACGGACTTTATGAATATTGTCATGATATAAAATAATGTTTGGTGTCGATATTATTAATTAGTTTATTTTGTGATTGAATATTTTATGATTGTTTGGTATTTTGTTTTAAGACAGTTAAAAGCAAACGATTATTTCAAATTGTATTTATAACTCATACTATGAGATGAGCAGGAAAATACAGAGACAACAAAAGAAGGGAGAAAAGTCACGATCAAGGAAACGTTCGGCGTGAATGTAACTGCTATAGAAATGATAAGCATAACAGTTAATATGGTAGAGGAAATCTAATAGTTTTAAAATAGATAGAAAGTATAGTTTATTCGTTAAAACGAGTTCTAAAGTAATTGAATTAGTCTGAGTGTACTTTGACAAAAGGAGCAGACGGTATATGTAAGTACGAGAACCGAACGATTACTGGAAGGGTAGTATACTCAATGACAGTGTAAATGAATAACACATGGATTACTAATGCTATAGGAATAAAGAAAGGTAGTTTGGTTAGCCAACTGAAATTCTAAAGCAGTTGAATAGGCCTAAGTAGACTTGACTACAAGAAGAGAACCATATATAGTATTTATGATATGCCTTTGATCTCTGTAAATTAAATAATTTGTTGTACATATGTTTAACTAGTTCGAATATATATATTATTTTGAAAACAACAGTGGAGATCGTGCTGTCCGTTTATTGAATTTATCGACAAGTCAGACATCTACTGTAGAAGAATCCTAAACCCAACAACAAGACAATATATATATTTATACTGTAAATAAGTAAAAGTAAACAGTTTCAACTGATAATTATCGAACATAATATACCTTAACTTCTGATAAAAATCTGTGTTAGCAGCTCACCACTTCGCTCATAATTTTCTAGACAGATGCAGTTCAGCAATGACATATTTTGAATACACTGTTATCTAAGCCTTCCCTCAAACATTGTTTACATACATATGTAATTTTTACTGATTTATTTCATCTTCTAATTCTGTCTCAACTGTAAAACCATCAGAATTTTCATGAATGTGAACAGTTCAGTATCATCGAAACAAAATATATTATAATTCTCTACTTTCCGACATGACTATTGTTTTGGTCATGATGTTCATAGCTAGCTCAATAATTCATCAACACAGATGCTATAAGAGAAGGTCCATTGTCACTTGACTGATTTCTTGATGTACACAACAAATTTAAAACCTAGATATACTTCCGCAAGGTCCCCAAAAGTGTCCTGTTTTAAGAGTGTATAAAACCAAAGTTAAGAGCAACAAATATTTCTATTTCTTACTTTTTAAGTTTATATGTCTTATTGTATTGTAGTCTTCGAATATTGTTGAACATTTGAGAATTTAGCCTTAAAGTGTATAAACCGAAGCGCCTAGAGACGGAACAGAATATTTTTTGGTCGCTACAGTATGTATACAATAAGCCTCGGAAGCTATAATTGTGATAAACGCTTACTAATCAGAAAACTGCAAATATCTGACTAGGAATGTTTATGGATTTTGAACATTACAAACCGTTCAACTTCAGTAAATTAATCTCGAACGTTAGTATTTCTACGAGGACATTAAATATCTTCGTCAGTAAAAAGTCAACTTTTGTAAGCAGTGTGAGGCTAGCCAAGAAAAGACAGCGTTAGCTTAGGCGAAGTGTCACAATATCAAGTCAGAATTAATTTACTTGTCATGGACATGGACCGTCGATAAATATTCAGTTCTGTTCTTGGCCAGATAGAAGACTCAGTACAGTTTATAATTTTGTAAAGCTCTTGTATATAAACCATTATTTGTAATCATTATTGCTAATAACCGTTTTTATAAATTACATTGTTGTTTGTATATTAAACTATATTCGTGTTGTAAAGAAAACTGTGTATCAATCTTGTTGGCAAATATCATAAACGTAATACATATTAACAACTAATTGCCTGCTAAATTAAAATTAAAATTTCTGACTATTTAAAATCGTGTGTGTGTGTGTGTTTTTCTTTAAGCAAAGCCACAAAGGCTATCTGCTCAGCCCACCGAGGGGAATCGAACCCCTGATTTTAGCGTTGTAAATCCGGAGACTTACCGCTATACTAGCGGGGGGCATTTAAAATCGTAATATATAACTTGGGTAAAATAATAACTCGGAGACTCCTCCTGGATTCATTATATGTAAGATATGTAGAGTGTGTATGTGTGTGTGTGTGTGTGTGTGTGTGTTTTATTATAGCAAAGCCACATCGGGCTATTTGCTGAGTCTACCAACGGGAATCGAACCCTTAATTTTAAAGTTGTAAATCCGTAGACTTACCACTGTACTCGTACGTAGAAAAGAATGCAATAAGCATTTCACATTTAAAAGCAAAGATAACAAGCCCGTTTGTTACTTTTAGTGTCGTTTAATTACACAAGATAAATAACGTGTTACTCAAGTTCGCTTAATTTTTCTTCTCTGTATATATCTTTCTATGTATTTGTGACATATTTACAAAATATCTTATCAACTTTAGCCTAAAGGTTAAAATCATGAATGTAATACAAAGTAACAGTTCTTTAAAACACATTTCTTACACATAATGTACTTTCAAATGATGAAACATACGCTGAAAGCATACTTCATTAATATTTTATCCACGACATAGTGGTTCATAGTGTTTTTGTTTCAAGTACAAACTTTTATAGGGGGACCGGCATGGCCTAGCGCGTTAAGGCGTGCGCTTCGTTATCTGAAAGTCGCGAGTTCGCGCCCGAGTCGCGCCAAACATGCTCGCCCTTCCAGCTGTGGGGCGTTATAATGTGACGGTCAATCCCACTTTTCGTTGGTAAAAGAGTAGCCCAAGAGTTGGCGGTGGGTGGTGATGACTAGCTGCCTTCCCTCTAGTCTTACACTGCTAAATTAGGGAGGCTAGCGCAGATAGCCCTCGCGTAACTTTGTGCGAAATTCAAAAACAAACAAACAAACTTTTATCTCATATCTCTGTCATAAGTTGACTGATTGAGATGAAATTACAGTTTTGGATTTAGGAGGCCACATCCTTTCGATGGATGTATTTGACTACGCTCAAGGTCTTATAGATCAATTTTCTCAAATCGTGTTTAAAAAAAATTCAAACTGATGGTAGACCGATAAAGATCCTGTTAGGTAATAAAATCAAATCGGGTATACGCTTGATATTTCTGGCGCACAAAACTATAATTAAAAAGGGGTGTGGGGGGAAGATCTCATATATTAACTTACTCTAATTCTGCCTAAAATATTTTCAAATGCTGCGGACATTCAGGATTTCCTCTTATTTCTTAAACCATTCTAATTACTAATATTATTATTCTCATTTACTTATCTCATTTAACAACAGTAGTAATACAATAACGTAAGGATGTAAAAGTGTCTCAGTTAATTATACACACTATTGTAAAAACATACATATAAAAAAATTTAAATTTGCATTTCTTGTTACATAGATATAATAAAGTTATTCAAGAAAATAGAGGTAATTTTAAAACTATGTCATAAAAAGAATACATTAAACATAATATTGTTTGTAGTTAAACATAAAGGTACACAATAGGCTATTTGTGCTCTGCCCACCTAAGTATTGATTTTGTTTGTTTGTTGAATTTCGTGCAAAGCTACACGAGGGCTATCTTTGCTAACCGTCCCTAATTTATCAGTGTAAGACTAGAGGGAAGGCAGCTTGTCATCACCACCCATCGCCAACTTTTGGGTTACCCTTTTACCAACGAATAGTGGGATTGACCGTCAAATTATAACGCCCCCACGGTTGAAAGGGCGAGCATGTTTGGTGTGATGGGGATTTGAACCCGTGACCTTCATTTTACGAATCCAACGCCATAACCTGGCCATGCCGGGGCATAGGTATCGAAATACGGTTTCTAGCGTTGTATGTCTGCAGGCCTGCAGTTGTGCCACTAGAGGGTGAATAAATGAAAATACACTTACTCATAAAACAGTCTGTGGTTTTAATTTTTCTAACTAACCATAGATTTTTATAAGGAAATAAGAATCAGGGTATCAGTAGTCTTAAAACTATAATATTACAAATCTAATTTTACGCTCATTAAGTGAAATTAATTACATATTAAGAAACTCTAAGACATGTTCCCCACTGGCATAATTTTATTGTATTTCCATAAATATTCCGCTGTCTTGCCGAGAGCTTCAAGGCCTCTAATATTTCACCTTCTAAAGGCTCCAGTAAAGGAGGTAAAACATTACTGAAATACATTAAAATTATGTTCGTGAAGAAATGTCTTACAGTATCTCAATAGGCCAGAAGCGCATTACGAAGGATGCATCTTATTAAAATGCAAGAAATATCATGATATTTTGTGTCTAATACAAACTCAAAATAAACGATAAGCAAAATATAACTGTAACGAAAAAATAATTTAGATAAAAATATTCCTTCTCAGAACCGTATATAACTTTCCTTATAATATTCATAAATGGTTATCACCACGAACTGATATTAAGTAATAACAATAGGTTTTCAACTGCCAAAATAATTTTAGACAGCAACTCGTAGAACCCGTTTATCTATGAACCCAGCTAATTTCGCTCATTTAGAAGTAATATAAATAGTAAAATATATTTGGGAGTTTTACTTTCTTTACAGTTTTATTCTCCAGTTGCTCAGCAATAAGTTTTACATCCTGCAACACTAAAGCGCGGGGTTCGATCCCTGTGTTGGACACAGCTCATATGACCTCTGTGTAGCTTTACGTTTAAACAAATTTGCGATTTTATGAATTTCTTATACTGCAGAATCTATAGTTCTTTTCTTTACGAATGATTCAAATAATAACCATATCTAGAACAGTGGTAAAAAACAGAAAAAAACAACAATAAAAACACAATTAATAAATGTGTTGTAAACTAGGTGTCCCAAGATTCTGGAACCATAGGTGATTTGCAGTTTTTCTTAATTTTATATGTATGACTGATTATGGCACTGTCTCACCATGAGAGGGTAGAGTTAATTCTACTGTTAATCCAAACTTATTTTGAATTACAAGGACAACGCATGGAACACATTCTGTAAAATTCGTTGAAGTGCCTATGGTTCTAGACTTTTTGGACACCCTATAAATATGAAGATAGTTTAGTCCTCCAGTGGTTCAAAAGTAAGTCAGCAGACTTATAACGCTAACAACCGGGTTTCGATAACAGTGGTAGCAACAATACAGAAAATCCTTGGCGTGACTTTGTGTTTAACAAAAAAACAACCAAATACAAAATTTTAACCAATGAGAACTGTCTCTGTATAAACAATCGTTATTTTAGTATCAAGAACTGCTAAAACCCGGCTCTTTTAAACAACTATACGAAACTTTCTCTTCGAAGAACATATAGAAAGGTTAAAGGCTTTCTACTTTGGTAGCAGTAAACATTAAATATTTATATCAAACCTAAAGGGCTGAGGCGGCATGTTAAGTGTCTTGAAAAATCAACTGTCTTTAAATACTTTACTTGACTCTCTGCTGGGTTTTAAGGAAAGCATTAAATCTGACTGAAGCTGTTTTTCTAGATGGTTCTCAAGCTACAAACAAATGTCAATCCAATAAAGTTACGTACCTCGTCACGTTTTATTTATGTGACTTACAGAACTAAAGACGAGAGGCCTAATATTTTTATAAAACATCACTTAGGCAGTTGATGGTTTCTTTTTAAATTGTATGCACACTTACGCTTATTTTTTTTTATAAATATTTGATAAATAAATAAAATATTTTCAGAATATTTGCATATATTTCGCCCCTTACTGTGTCAGCAGCAAGTTTGAAGTTTTTTAACGCTAAAAAAATCGAGATTCGAGATTATGATGGGCACAGCGTAGATAGTGCATTTCTGCACTTAACAACAACAAAGAAAACTGATTATTCTATGAAACTATGAAGTAGTCTGATACACTTAAACATTATTAATAAGATATAACGAAAAAGAGATTTTTCTATGTACTTTTAATATTACTTCGTTTTGACATTATTTGTCACTTTATCTTGTACATGCGTTTTTAAAACTATATATATTTTAAATATATTAGTAAAAAACAAAACATATGTTTTGTCTCTCCTACAAGTAGCCACTGTAATACAAAATATGGATAATTTCTTCTTGGAGGTCGTGGTATTAAGCCTAAATATAAATAGATAAACAGATGTGTTAAATATAACTTATGATACGTATTGCTCGAAACGATGTAAAGAGTTAAATTTTGAAATTACTAACGGCAAACAATTGTATCACATAATTGTAAATAGTATACATACAGATAAATATACGAACTAGATTCGTATATATTAAGAATACTACAGCCCTCAGAATTAACGGTGGTCTGCAATACCAGTGAAGAATCGGTGAAACATTTAACTTTCACGTAAAATGGCAGAAAAGGCGTCTAAGGTAAAAACAGTTAGCTACTCCACTACTCACTCGTTCGATGTTTTGGTGGAAACATGTGAAGGTTGTTTATTACATATTTTATTATCAGAACATTGAACGTAGGTAGTAAACATTGAAACGACTTGTCATAATAAATCATGTCAAAAACTGAATATTTTAGATTTGAAAAATATATTTTTTAGTGAAGACTACCGTGGCCAGGTGGTTAGGGCGCCTGACTCGTAATCTGAGGATCGCGGGTTCAAATCTACGTCACAGCAAACATGCTCGCCCTTTCAGCCGTGGGGTCATTATAATGTTACGATCAATCTTACTATTTGTTAGTAAAAGAGTAGCTGAAGAGTTGGCGGTGGGTGGTGATGACTAGCTGCCTTCCCTCTAGCTTTACACTGCAAAATTATGGAGGGCTAGCACAGAGAGCCCTCGTGTAACATTGTGTAAAATTAAAAAAACAAGCAAACATACCTAAGAAACAATATTATGAAAGTAATTTTATTGCTAGAATATCGATAATGTATTTTATTTTTTGATATTATTTCTTTGATTAATTAAATATAATTTGTGCACAGATATAGGCCGTGTGATAACATACAGTATTGTTATAGATTTTACAGAATAGAAAACGTTTGTTTTTTAGTGGTTTATACGGCCAACGAAACTGTTAAAAGCTTGTTAAACTTAATATTACATTACCTCATTATCCCTTGGTTGGACAGTTAGGAGCTGCAGTTTCAAGTAACTGTTGTAATAAATATTACTAATGGTACTATCATTAATGCAAATCAGTTTAACGTACAATTAGTTACGTATTTCGATTTCAAGTATCCTGAAACCGAGTTAAATTGTAATTTGAGTCTTTTATCTTTTCCAGGTCCGGCATGCCCAGATAGTTAAGGCACTGAGAATCTATGCTAGCACATGCATATAAATTTATTTATTTGTTTGTGTGTGCATGTACAGCATTTTAGAACATTTTCTGATTTCTGCGAAATAAAATATTGAAAAAAGTTTGAACAACGAGGGAAATCATAATTATCAACATTCCGCTATTTATTAAAATCAGTTTTTCGCTAGGTTATTAAAAGCATAGAACTGTTGAACCAGTTCAATCACAGGGGTGGCCGGAGATAAAACTCTGCCAGCGAAGACAGATATCAAACATGTATTCAACAGGGTTCCTTTAGTGGAACGGTGCACTCCACCGCGAAGTTCATTTTGTTTCTCTCGGCACTGTGAAAAAGTAAACAACTTTATCCATCTAATACTGCAGAATTTTTAAAATGACTAATGGGTTTAAAAGAAATACAAGTCTTTTCGCAAGAAGCATGAACATTGTTTGTATGGTTCTAGGATATTTTAAGTTAGTTGCGTGTTTCTTATTTTCATTCTAGGCTCAGACATAAACTATTTTGTCTCGCTCATGCTGAAGAGTCAAGAGAAAACAGCTTTAACAAAAGCGCTTTTCTTTAGCGTCGAAGATTTGGGGTATTCAATAATAGGGCCCCGGTATGGCCAGGTGGTTAAGGAACTCGACTCGTAATCTGAAGGTTGCGGGTTCGAATCCCCATTGCACCAAACATGTTTGCCCTCTCAGCTGTGGGGCATTATAATGTGACGGTCAATCCCAATATTCATTGGCAAAAGAGTAGCCCAAGAGTTCGTGGTAAGTGGTGATTACTAGCTGCTTTCCCTCTAGTCTTACACTGCTAAATTAGAGAGGGCTAGTGCAGATAGCCCTCGTGTAGCTTTGCGCGAAATTCAAAACAAAATATTCAATAATAAAAAGTATTATTATAAATTAGAATATAATAAATATCCGTTTGAAAGTTACAAGTGAAATCAAAAGATCAAATATTTGAGAACTGTAATAGTTCTTTTATGGTCTTATATAATAAACAAAACTTTAAATACTGCCATAAGTATTACTATTCTCACTGTGTGAGAAATTAAATGCAAAAACCAAACAAGCGAGAGAGCACAATGCTTGATTTTTAATTTTTTTTTATAGACGTCGCGATCTAATACTCAAAGTCACCAACAAATGCCATTGCCGCGGTAACTGTCTGTTATTAAATAGTGAACAGCTGTAAAAAGTAGGTTGCTTATCGCTTTGTGCTTAAATAAAATTATTTAAATAGCATAAAGCTTTATACAGTGTATACAGTTACGACAGAAAGTGTTCGTACCCCTGTGTCCCGTGTGGTTTTTTGCTCGTAACGTAAAAAGTATCACGATTAGGATAATGAAGGTATGGTATATTTTAGATATTATATTAACACACATCTAAATAAATTTTTATATGTATTAAACGACAAATAAACTGTTTATAAACAAATACCCAAACATAGGAGGGGCAGAAAGTGTTCGTGCGTCTATTTTAATGGTCAGTTGTGTAGTCTTTTAGGTGAATTACTTGGCACAATCTCTCCTCATAGCCCTCCATGATCGTTTGACAGTACTCGACTGGTGTTTTCTTCCATTTTTCTTTAAAGAAGGCCTTCAACTGTTGCAAGTTTTTCGAATGACGCTACTGAACCATGGTCTTAACTCATGACAAATGTTTTCAATTGGGTTGAGATCGGGTGACTGCGATGGCCACTCCAGAACGCTTATATGGTTCCTCTGCAACCAGGATGGGACATATTTCAATGTGTGCTTAGGGTCGTTGTCGTGCTGGAAGATCCAACGACGCCCAAGCTGCAAGTTCCGAGCATCATTCTTGATATAAGTGCCTAATATATCAACGTGCTCTTCTTTTTTCATGATTCCATTGACACGATGAAGGCTGCCAACACCCGAAGAGCTGAAGGAACTCCATAACATGATCGAGCCACCTCTGTATGTAACTGTATGGATGGTGTTCTTTGGAAGATTTCGTTTCCCCTTCTTACGGAAAATATAGCGAACATCATTGTGGCCGTAAAGCTCGATTTTAGTCTCGTCTGACCAAATAATACTCTTCCAACAGGTAAATGATTTATCTACATGCTTTCTTGCATACCTCGATCGTGCTTCTAAATGAACAGGCTTTAAATATGGAGTTCTACGAAGACGGTACGCTTTGAACCCAAAAGAGCGTAACATATTCGTAACTGCAGAGTTGCTTACTTCAATCCCAGTTTCCTTTACAAGTTTCTGTATGTCATTACGCGTTAAACGAGGGTTCCTACTAACTTCTCTGAAAACCTTCCTCTTGGTTCTCTCTGGAATTTTGGTGGGGTGTCCGGAACGAGGGAAGTTAGCAGTTGATCCTGTAAGCTCAAACTTGGCAATTATGCTTTGAACAGTAGATTTCGGCACATTAAATTGTGTTGCAATACCGGAAAGAGACACACGAGACTTGTATTTTACAATAATTCGGTTTTTTTAAATCTCTGGACAGTTGTTTCCTGTTCGCCATGATGACCAATCAGATAATGACGGACGCGGCGCTAAATTGCCGGAAGTAAATTTTTTGCTGGCTAAATTCCAATAATTATGAACCAAGTGTCTAGTTCTGAAATGGTATAATGTAGTTTATTCGCTAAACTAAACAAAATGTTTACAAAAATATCAGTTTTTTCACACGTTCTGAACTGTACGAACACTTTCTGCTCCTCCTATTTTTGGTTATTTGTTTATAAACAGTTTATTTGTCGTTTAATTTACATAAAAATATATGTAGATGTGTGCTAGTATAATATTTATAACATACTGTACTTCTATTAGCCTAATCGTGATACTTTTTAAGTTATGAGCAAAGACCACTCAGGACGCAGGGGTACGAACACTTTCTGTCGTAACTGTGCATATATATGAGCTGTGCCTGGCGTTAGAGCCCTCATCTGAAGGGTCGAGGGTTCAAATATTCGTCCCCCAAACATGTTCGCTCTTACAGCCGTGGGGGGATCTATAATTTGGCAGTCAATCATCTTACTCGTTGGTAAAATCGTAGCCAAAGAGTTGGTGGTAGATGGTAATGACTAGCTACCTTCCCTTTCACTGCTACATCACGGACGACTAGAGCCTATAGTCCTTGTGTAGCTTCGCACGAAATTCAAGACAAACAGAATATATTGTCCGTGAATAACAGTGTGTGTTGATTCTTTTTGTTTTCATTCTATTTTTCAAACACAAATAATCATTTCAAGAGAATTATTTGATGCTCCTTACAGCTGATTTACCTGTTGTCACAAATTTTTGTGAGGAACTATTTGAATAAATTCGATAAACTTTGGCAGAGGAAGTCGTGTGTACTCCACCCCTTCCCAACGGACGAGTTTCAGTTGACACAAATCAAACGAACTAGCTGAGTTGGATACTTTAACGCCAAACGAATGATGATGTTTAATGTAAAGGGTACCTCATTTCTTGTATACGTTTTTAGTAACTATGTTTGTTCTTCATATTTTAATATTTGAATCCCAATTCCTGTTACAAAAATAATCTTTTAAGAGTGTCGTTGTTATTGTTTGTTAAATTTCGCGCAAAGCTACTCGAGGGTTATCTGCGCTAGCCGTCTCTAATTTAGCAGTGTAAGACTAGAAGGAAGACAGTCAGTCATCACCACCCACCGCCAACTCTTGGGCTCCTCTTTTACCAACGATTAGTGGGATTGAACGTCACATTATAACGCCCCCACGGCTGCGAGGGCTAGCATGTTTGGTGCGACCGGGATTCGAACGTAGGATTCTCGGATTACGAGTCGAACGCTTTAACACACTTGGCTATGCCGGGCCACTTTTAAGAGTGAATACTTTTATGTGGTTTATAAAATATTGTAAAACTTATAATTTAATAGATAATCATTTAACATAAATGGTTTTAAAGTGTTTGTTTGTTTGAATTAAGCACGAAGCTACACAATGGGTTACCTGTGCTCTGCCTTCCACGGGTATCGAAAAACGGTTTTTAGCGCTGTAAGTCCACAGACAAACCGCTGAGCCACTGGGGGGCGTTTTGAAGCGAGTATAAAATTAAAACCTTTCACCGCAATCTAACACGTAAAAAACCCCAAAAAAAACAGTGTGTGTAACGTCACGTCACGCATGAACACTCGAAATAGGAGTAATAAAATATAATTTATCTATATAGAAAAGCTCGATTACTGTCTGCTTATTACGAATTTAGTGATGGAGGTGCAAGAGAGCCATAAGGAGAAAACATGAAACCTTATAAATGTAGTGAATGTTGGTATAATAAGCCTAAAGTAAAAATATCGATTCAATTTTAAAGTTAAATCGTTTCTAAATTGAACTAATTTCTGTTATATCACCAGCGTTTTCAATAAAAAACCCAACTAACCTCTTTCATTACCGAATACCCTAAATTAAGAAAGAAACAAATATTTCTCCATTAATTTTTTTTTTTGTTTATACATTTCAATTTCTACTTTCAGTAAACAGACTGACAATAATAGTAGATTATACTTGGCCTGGCATGGCCAGGTGGATATGGTACTCGCCTCGTAATTCGAGGGTCTCGGGCTCGAATCCCAGTTATACCAATCATGCTCGCCCTTTCAGCCGTTCGGACGTAATAAAGTGATGGTCAGTATCACTATTCGTTGGTAAAAGAATAGCTTAAGAGATGGCGGTGGGTAGTAATTACTAGCTGCCTTCCATCTAGTCTTACACTAGCGCAGATAGTCTTCGTGTAACTTTGCAGGAAATTCAAAAGAAAGAAACAGATTATACTTTTGTTGCTAAGCGACATAACATAAAAGGCATTGCTGAAACGTATTGTTACCAAAACGCACTGGCTTTTCTCTATATTAGAATTTGTTAATATAACTGATTTTCACCAATAATTGTTTTAATGAATATGCCATCGATTTATTTCATGAATGACCTTAATTTTGATTGACTGCACTTTTCTGCTTCTTTGTGGTGAAGTTTGACTTGATTTTTGATGGGCTTTAGGCTAGTCTAATTTATAAACCTTAGCTGGATTTTTAAACTATTTCTTATAACTTGATACAGTGGAGCGCCGTTAAGCTGTGGTATTTGGGGAGTCAACCTGCTTAACCGCGGCTTAAACCTTTGTGACTGAAAAGCCGAAGTCGACAGCAGCTCCGCCGAGGAGCCTCATCCGGGCCATTGCATGATCATTATATCGGATTATCGAAGTAAAAATAATACTTTAATTATTGATCACTTTTTTCACGGATTTACCGCGGATTAACTTTAATGTATGGAGAGGTGTGATTTGGTAACAATGGCGGCCTCCATAAAGCTGACATAGAGAGCGGATAAGGTAGATTAACGGTCGATTTCTATTGTAATATATTTTATTTATTTCCTAAATTAAAGCAAATCCTTTTTAAATATCCCCTTGAAGTTATAAAGCCAAGATTAAATTCGTAAGCCGCGTTTTTACACGTTCTTAAATTAGCGGTGAGCCGCGATAATTCTCGCTCACAAGACTTGCTACAGCGGCTTAAGCGATTTCGCGGTTTACTGGTCCGCGGCTTAATGGCGCTCCACTGTAATATACAATTATATGTTCGCAATGCCAAAAAATATGTTTGCTCGAATATAAAAATGAGAATGCCCCATAAAAAATGTTTCGTAAGGTACTAAAGTTTCACTGAACTACGTGTTTGGTAAGCAAAGTCAACAAAAGTGACACTTTAATACAGTTTTGAGAAACTTGCGTTATTTAATTACTTAAGTTTACTTTACTGGAGAGCTTCGCGCCTATCAATACATTGTTGTTTTTAGTGAAACAAATAAACTATATATGCGTAGAACCTGAAAAATGGTTAAACGTTTTTTAGTTTCATTTTTTTGTTCAAGATAAAAATATTAAGAATGTTTTTGTTTTCCCGCAAAATACTTCTTTTTAAAAGAAATTTATTGATAGGTGTGTTGAGTAAGATATAATCAAACAATTTTGTAATCGAACTACATTGTTTTTGTGCGCGATGCCGCACAGGTTGTACTCTTCCTGATGATCGTGCATTTTGAAAATAACTTTACAGTGCTACTTCCTTTGCAAGAGCGCAGATAGCCCTCGTGTAGCTGTACGCGATATTCAAAACAATCCTTTTCAAGAGGCTTTGTTGTAAGGCTGTCGTGTCCAAAGCATACTCTTCACACCCTATGTCTTTCCACAATCCATATAATGTACGAGAATGGCCGCTTTTCCGTGCCATTATTAGTAGTTCGATCACACAGAATCCTATAGGAGACATTAGAGGTATGTCGTCGTATAGAATAACACGAATATTCGTTTCATTCTCCAGCTGCTTAAAGTATACGACAGTTGAAGGGATATGTCGTGAAAGCAACTTGAGCGCACGTGACACGTATCGCTTTTTCGGGTGGAGATCCTTCATGATTATATTGTCTTTTACTGTCTGTAGCATGTGGATAAGCTTGTATTATTGACCCGTGTCTTCATGGATCCTCTTCTGTTAAATACCTCGCACTTTGTTTACGACGGTTGGGGTACGTCTTATTGTTAATTCTTTTTTTCTGTATTATCCTGGTGTCCAAGTTGATTTATATTCTTTTGGCTTCTAATATCATGATAAACAATGAATATTCCCATTTTGGAGATTTTAAATTAAAGATAGAATAACGTAAATTAATTTGGGTATGTGAATATTATTATGACATTTCGCCAAATTCGTTATTCGATATTATACACCAGACCAACTGTTTAATGATTGCATATCTATGTTAAAGTGTTCTGTTACAGGCGAAATACGGAAGGGTACGGCCAATCAAAGAATACACTGCTGGCCAAAATCTTAAGGCCAAGGAACATAAAGAAAAAATATGCATTTTGCATTGTTAAACTCAACCACTTATTTGAGTAGAGGAATGGACGTCAATTCCAAACACTGAATCCATCTTCACCACTTAGAATAACATTCCAGCCAGCCTTCTTCAAATGCTTATATCGACCATGCCAAAGCGAATGATTGCAGTTATTCGCAATGACGGCCGTGCAACTCACGACTGAGACCTCTTGTTGGGCATTTCCTACCCTGTTTAGGACTTCTTTTTGGTATAATCTTAAACTTTAGACCAGCTAGTATTTAGACTAATTTCATAGTGTTTACATTTTCCCTATTAAATGCTAAAAAAGGTTTTATTTTTATTTTCCTTTTTCTTATTTTCATCTTTCGAAGCTCTACTCAAGTATGAGTCTAACAACGCAAAAAACATATTTTTTCTTTATGTTCATTGATCTTAAGATTTTGGCCAGTAGTGTATATTAGGCCTCTCCATCATACATTCTCTTTCCAATATCACTTGTGGTGAAAAATAAAATCTTTAACATATATAACTATACAGCAGCCTGTTACCTCACTTTATGGCACAAGCATTTTATGCATTGAAGGGCATTTAACTACAACCTCCCAATGGTACAGCGGTATGTCTGTGGACTTATACTGCTAGAAACCGGGTTTTGATACCCGTGATTGGCAGAGCACAGATAGCCTTTTTTGCTTAAATACAAAACAAACAAACAACTTAACTACATTCCATTTGATCGTTTAGGAAATGTCCTAAACAGCATGACGAAAACTGCAATAAAGTTCAGCCGGCTTGTTTGTGTGTTTTTAATTTGACGCACAGGCCATCTGCAAAAACCATTTCCAATTTTGCAGTGTAAGACGAGAGGGAAGGCAGCTTATCATCACCATTAACCGCCAACTGGTGGGCTGCTATTTTACTAACGAATAGTGGAATTGACCATCACGGCTAAAAGAACAAATATGTTTGATGTGACAGGGATTCGAACCCTCGACTCTTCGAGTACGAGTCGAGTGCCTTAATCACCTGGCCATGGCAGGCCGTTCAGGAAGCATACACACCAAACTTCGTTTATGAGAAACTTAAAACCAAATATGTGTTTTTAATATTATTGTTTATAATCGATAAGAAAGAATTATGATGTGTACCTGAGTAATAATTTCAAGATCAACTTTGGGGTACAGTAGTTTGGTAGCTCTTAAAAGTTTAGTAGATAAAATACATATTTTGGTCAATTTTGAGAGCTTTTTGCAATTCCTTTTAATTGTCAAAGACGAATGATACCAAATAACTACAGCTGGATCATTTTATTATCTTCTATTATTACTATTATTTTCAGACTAAAGGTCGTACAATTTTCATTATTCCTTTTTCTATTATTAATTTCAAACAATGTCGTTAACTTTTACCACAAACACTTGTGGTCTTCTTTTTCTGTTATCTCTATAGAAGGATATGATAGCGTAAGTTTAATTCCAAGAATTTATTATAATTTATTTACCTATTACATTTTAAGCAAGAAGTGAAATAACAGGTTTTATTCTTTTTCATTTCTCATAATTTTCAGTTTGTTGTAAGCAATTTGGCCCTGGCTGTTTTCTTAAGACGATTTGCACACATCTGAGGCATAACGCGCAGTCATATCAAATTAATACAGGGAAAATTAGGGAGATAAATATTTTATATGTCTAAATTATACATAAAAGAGGTGTAAAAGTTGTTTATCATGAATTTCATCAAGTACGGTTTTTATGGTAATCCAATAATGTTGAATAAAACAAATATTGTAGTACGAATAAACTTTTTCAAAAATAAATTGAAGTCTGTTAGGTAGTTACAAAAAAGATCAAATAATTATTACACAGTTTTGTAACGTGTTATTTTATTTGTTGACGGGTTATTTTAGATTATTTGGTTAACATAATTCCACATAATGACAACAAATTGCTTTATTTCTTCAGTAATGTTTTTTACAGGCGATGTTCACTTTAACGCAAGTTGTAAGCCTAAGTTTACAAACACTATTTCAAAAACTGCGATATTAATTTTGCATACACCTAACGTACAAAAACGGATTTAAAATATTCCGTGGTAGTAAAGGAATAATTCTCATTTCTAATACTAAACTGGCTCATTTATTGAATATTCATTAACTCATCAAGTGTCTGATTCACCGCGTTTCACTCTCTGCAATTATTTCTTAAGCAAATTTTTAATTTTCACAAACTTTCCAGATACTGTGTAGTGCGCATTTTACTAAGTAAACAACTAAGTCAAAACATTAAAATATAGTTTATAACAACAGGAAAAAAATAACATAATAATAAATAATAATCCAAACAAATTATAAAGAAATTTTACTGTCAAAAACTCCGTGTCAAATAAATAATTTCAAAAAAATACTGTATAATATTTTAAATAAACTATACTTGTGAGAAAACGTGAATTTATTTATTCATGAAATTTTCAAGTGAAAATACTTGTGGTATAGAAATACCTTAGCTCATAATTTATAGCGATATATCTGCTCACTTACAACGCTAGAAAACGCGTTTCAATACTGGTGGGCAGGGCACAAATAGATCGTTGTGTAGTTTTGTGCTAAGCTTCGAACAAATCAAATAATTTATTTCGTAAGTAATTGACTGGATTACGTATTATTAAGTACAAACGTACAGAAGTACTTCAAGACAAAATTGTAAGATATAAATAGTATCAAATTTTTCCAAAAGGCATTTACAAGCATTAATTCTACTTATCAAATCTTTTATACAGATATATATATATACACTGCTGGCCAAAATCTTAAGGCCAAGAAACATAAAGAAAAAATGTGCATTTTGCGTTGTTAGACTCAACCACTTATTTGAGTAGAGCTTCGAAAGATGAAGATAAGAAAAGGGAAAAAAAAAAAAACTTTTTTTTTAGCATTTAATAGGAAAAATGTGAATAGTGTGAACTTAGCCTAAATACTAGCTGGTCAAAAGTTTAAGATTATACCTGCTGAACTTTATTTATTGCAGTTTCCATCACGTTGTTTAGGACATTCCCTATACGATCAAAGGGAATGTAGTTAAGATGTTTGTTTGTTTTATATTTAAGCAAAAAAGGCTATCTGTGCTCTGCCAATCACGGGTATCAAAACCCGGTTTCTAGCAGTATAAGTCCACAGACATACCGCTGTACCACTGGGAGGTTGTAGTTAAATGCCCTTCAATGCATAAAATGCTTGTGCCATAAAGTGAGGTAACAGGCTGCTGTATAGTTATATATGTTAAAGATTTTATTTTTCACCACAAGTGATATTGGAAAGAGAATGTATGATGGAGAGGCCTAATATACACTACTGGCCAAAATCTTAAGATCAATGAACATAAAGAGAAAATATGCATTTTGCCTTGTTAGACTCAACCACTTATTTGAGTAGAGCTTCAAAAGATAAAATAAGATGAGTAAAAATAAAAAAAACTTTTTTAGCATTTAATAGGGAAAATGTGAAATTAGCCTAAGTACTAGCTGGTCAAAAGTTTAAGACCATACTGAAACGAAGCGTTAATCGGTAAACATGTAACGAATTATAGTCATTTGTGTTCAAGCATTAGCGTTGTCAACATTTCTTTCTGACATATCCTGTGTTACATTGGATAAAAACATGGCAAAGGCTAAAAAGTTGACACAGTTTGAACGTGGCAGAATTGTCGAGCTGCAAAAGCAAATCTCTCTCAACGTGTCATCGCTGGTGAGATTGAGCGTAGTAAAAATTGCTGTTGCAAATATCTTAAAAGACCCTGAGAGATACGGAACGAGAATTTCAAGTAGTCGGCTCAAGAAAATTTCACCGGCGTTGAGCAGGAGGATTCGACAGGTTGTCCGGCAAGACACCAGCTCAACACCAATAAGACGGAATCTACGAGAGAAAGGCTTTAAAAACAGTAAACGTCTTCAAAGGCCACGCCTTCTTTCACACCACGAAACAGCTCGGTTAAACTTTGCTTAGAAGCACCAAACATGGGATATAGAAAAGTGGACGAAAGTTTTGTTCTCTGATGAGAAAGAATTAACCTTGATGGTCCAGATGGCTTCCAACGTTACTGGCACAATAAAGATATCCCACCGGAGACATTTTCTACACGACACAGTGGAAGAGGTTCTATCATGATCTGGGGTGCTTTCTCCTTCCACGGAACAATGGAGCTTCAGGTTATACAGGGGCGTCAAACAGCAGCTGGCAACATTGGCATGTTGAAGAGAGCATCCTTATTGACTGAAGGCCCTCGCTTGTGTGAAAATAACTGGATATTTCAACAGGACAACGCTACAACTCACAAAGCCAGTAGGACAGAAGACTTTTTCATGGCGAATAGCGTGATTCTTTTGGACCATCCAGCGTGTTCGCCCGAACTGAACCCCATTGAAAATATTTGGGGGTGGATGGCAAAGGAAGTCTATAGAAATGGACGTCAATTCCAAACAGTACATGATCTTCGTGAAGCCATCTTAACCACTTGGAATAACAATCCAGCCAGCCTTCTGCAAAAGCTTATATCGACCATGCCAAAGCGAATGATTGCAGTTATTCGTAATGACGGCCGTGATTACTGAGACCTCTTGTTGGGGATTTCATACCCTGTTTAGGACTTTTTTTTTGTATGGTCTTAAATTTTTGACCAGCTAGTATTTAGGCTAATATCACAGTATTCACATTTTCCCTGTTAAATGCTAAAAACGTCTTTTATTTTTATTTTCATCTTTCGAAGCTCTACTCAAATAAGTGGTTGACTCTAACAATGCAAAATGCATATTTTTTCTTTATGTTTATTGACTTACGATTTTGGCCAGCAGTGTATTTATATATATATATTTTTCTCCATAGCTTAGAAATTTCACATGAATTGTTTTTTTATAATGTATGCCAAACCTTGAATTATTTTTCAGTATGATTAATTATTCTGTTTTTTTTTAATTTGGTGATAAATAATGCATGATGATTTCAGTTTGTTCGTTTAGAATATTCATGAAAAGTTGCACGAGGTAATTAGGGGTTAGTCGCTTCTAATTTTGAATTGAATATATAGCGATGGTAGCTAGTGAACTATTGGGCTAGTATAATCAATTGGTGGAATTTGAATGTCACTTTTAAAACGCACCCAAGATCTCAATGTGTGCAGTGAAATTTGTGCAAGCATGGAACACGAATCATGGAACCTGACTTTCACAGTTCGACACGCTAACCACAAACCATGCTTGTCTAGTTACGGGCCCGACATGGTCAGGTGGTTAGGGCACTCGATTCGTAATCTGAGGGCCGCGGTTTCGAATCCCCATCATAACAAACATGCTCGCCCTTTCAGCCGTAGGGGCGTTATAATATTATGATCAATCTCACTATTCTTTGGTAAAGATTAGTCTAAGAGTTGGCGGTGGGTAGTGATAACTAGCTTCCGTACCTCTAGTCTTACACTGCTAAATTAGGGAAGGCTAGTGCAGATAGCCCTCGTGTAGCTTTGCGCGAAATTCAAAACAAACCAATCGCCTAGTTGCCAAAAAGTGAGTAATAAAAATATACATATACATATTAGGGTGAAACAAAGAGTTTTAAATTTATCTTTTAAATTAAAAATTACTAAATTATTTACTTAGTGGCGTCCTCTTAGCTACAGTTCGATATTTGATCTTCCAATAAGCACAACACAGATCGCCCAATGTGCAGCTTTATTTTTAACAGTAAAGAGTTTATGGATTTTAATTCTTTTTTTTTTGCTGAAATATTGAAGTTGAATTTTTATTTTGGTCACTACGTAAAGATAAATGTTTTGTTTTAATTGTAAAAGAATGAAAATTGTTGAGTAAGATGTTTTTTTTTTATTTTAATTACAGATACATTTATTCGTTCATATTGGTTTATCCACTTTATAAACGAAATTCGCCAGAATTGCATATACATACATGAATTACAGATATTAACAGAATATTTCCGTTTCATTTTCGGCATTTCAGTTTTTAAAATAAAAGGAATAATCACTTTTAGATATTCAATAAATCATTTATAGTAAATTAAACCTTAAATAAATTATAAATGTTTATTACTTAGCTACGAAATGAAGTAACGGAAATTGTTAAATGTTCAAATATCTGTGCCACGCTTTCTCTTCAAATCCTAGATAATATCAATATGCATACACATAAATCGTAAGACACATCCAACTTCACTGCGTTATCGCTACCACAGCTGAAAAGCAAAAATATCAGCAAAAATTATCTGGATAAAAATAGACCATCGTCATCGGTTCCGCTCTAAATAAAGCACCGTTTCTGGCTACGAGATATAGTTTAAACACAATGATCACTAGAGCATCAGTTTTTCTATACATTTTCCCCCAAGTTAGATTTTCAGCATATGTTGAATGTGTTATGCTGATCGCAACAATATGCATATATTCCTGCTTAAAATAAGCAGTTATATATTTAATAAAATAGAAACAATTACATACTAGAATTGAAAAAAGTTACACCATTTAATAAAATGAGGATTTATCAAAGCAAGTGAGATTTTAGGTGGAATTGGCATCGAAGATTTGAAACAAACATTTTAAATGTGTCTGCCCTGAGAATAAAATATTCCATACAAATTCAAGTCAGTTTTCTAGTCCTCGAACGTTTAGTCAATATCAGTTTTCAGCTATGAAGGCCCACGTTTGTTGAAATAAAAAGAAAATAAACGAAATTTTTGTTCTATTTTAAAAAATTGCTTTCGCTTCCTAGTGACAAATATAATCAGTGATCAGTCTGTTATTATATTACAAATCTCTAACTGCAAGACTACAAAAAATAAACAAATATAAATTTAATAAATGAGATTTAGTATTTTAATATATATTTATGCACAGTACACTTTTTATTAATAATTTTGCTTTTTTAACAGAATTATCAGAAATTATAGTATGTAGACCTTCTCTGTTTCAAGTAATCTTGTCTGTTAGTTTTGAATTTCGAGCAAAGGTAAGCGACGGCTATCAGTAATTTTATGCAAAAACGCGACTCTCAAACTGGTTAAAAAACCACCGTGAACTTTAGGATCAATAGTAATAAATCATATGCTTAACAATAAATTATATATTAATTCTGACCTTGTATTTGTTCATCAGTCTTTGTTGGAGGGATTTGTTTTTTTAATTTTGTATGGTTGAAAACAATAAATACGGTTCTGTATTTTACCTTCCATTTTGTATCTTTAAAATGGGAAGTAAAATAAAACAAACACAAGTTATTTCCAATAGCTATCGAAGATGTTTACTACAATACAACAAAATCTGTACAACTGAGAAACCCTCATTATGTTTTCGCATATGCTCACGCCTGTTTGATTCCGTTTTGAAGTTGGAGTGATTGATTCTTATTCGCTGTTCTTGGTAAGTGTGCTAGAAATCATGTAGCTCGATGCCAGCCAAGATACAAATTCTAATGACGTCCAAGTATAGAGAACGTATACTTAGAGAACAAAACAAAGTATTTTAATGCTAGATGCACTTCCGAAAGGTCCCCGAAAGTGTTTTGTTTAAAGAGTAAATAAAATAAAAATTACGAGCAACTAATATTTTTTATTTCTTGCTTTTGATTGGTTTGATTTCAACTTCGCCCAAAACTTTAGTTACAGACGGCACTTTATTAGCTCAGCTCACAGCAGCTTCTTTAATTGTATGTTTGTCCATGTTGCAGTCTTCATTAGTGTTCTGCAGTTATAGGTTTTTTGCAAAGATTTTGATTCGACTACTTGGGTTATAATTTTTTGTATTCCTGTGATTTTAATTTGCTTGTTTTTATGTATTTTTCTTAGTTTATGTTTAAAAGATATTTTAATATTGTAAGTAATAGCATAAGACTTTCGTTATTCTATTTTATTTATAAATTAGGTTGTTTCTTTTTTAACAAAAAGGAAGAATGAAACGCATTATAACAGTTTGAGCTTCATAATAATTTAAATACTACATTGGAGTCACGATGGCTCCAGGCGACAACATATGATCCATTTTACCACGCGACCAACTGAGGATTAATTTAATTATTTCAGTTTAATTTACATCACGTTCATAATAATCGCGCTATTAAAAAAATAAACTCGCGATTACATAATAAATGCAAAGAAAATTTATAATATCTACACACGAAAATGTTTTCTAGTTTTAGCTTTTTAAGAACGTTTACCACAACCTAACCAAAAAACTTCGCCTGTTTGTTTTTTCAAAGGAAGGCTACTCAGTGTGCAATTTGCGCTGTTTGCGCCGGTAATAAACGAAAATCAATGTACATAAATGATGAAATAGTTCATTCCTGCTTTAGGACTTAAGATTTTAGAAATGTAGTATTAAATCCAATGAATAAACCCAAGAGAATAAATGCTCCACCATGAAGAGCATGTGAAAAACTGCTTCATAAACATAGTTTTGGTTTAGCCCATGTGTTTTTAGTCTGCCTCCTTAGTTGAAAGATGGAGTACAGTTCAGGATTACGCAAAACATTGAACTTTCACTCAACCCTTATAACTGTAACGCAATGCACTTGGTTTTTTATCATCGTAGGAATTTACTGTAGTTCTGTTTATAAACTATCATACTTTAGAATTTAATGTAATAATGCTCATAGTTTTGAAAGTTGTGCTTTCAAAGATGTCTGTGCGTTATTCCAAGCAATGTACTACTTTAATGCACCAGGTTAAAGGACCAAATAACTCGTAATCTGTACTTCGTGTATGATTTTTTCTACACAGTAATATATGTACTGTGATAAAGACAAATTTACAGGGGTCTATCTGTCTGTTTGCAGTTTAAATAAGCATCCAGTATTCGTATCAATGGTGGGTTGTGTAAAACGACTCAACGTAACAAGCGAGTAGATTGATCGTTTACATGTTTGTAAAAGCCGATCTACATGTGAAATTAAACACGGGTTTTATAATTAGGTAGGAAGCTGAAACCATATACGTAGCTGCGCAAGTGTATTTCGCAAGATTTAATAATTTTCTATTTAAAAATACTAGTTTATTGACACAAAAAGTGGAAAGAAAAGGGGCTGACTTTGAGATCATTTGATGGACAGAACGATACTAATTATAATTTCAGTTATCTGATGGACAATAACTCAAACACTTATTCTATCGCCTAAAATCTTACTCGATTCTAAGATCCGAGAGTAATGGGTATTTTATTTTTAAGTTTTGGATGGAGATCAGCATAATTGGACGAATTCCAATATACAGCAGACTTGTTACATATTCCAGGCTAATTTTTTAACCACAAATAAATCAAACCTTCGCAACTTTTATATATAATAAATTTCGCCACATTACTTTTCGGGTTTTACTGCCTCTTGCTGTCAGCCTACAAATCTGATATTGCCACATAAAATGTAATAGTTTCAGATTCCACGAAAACTAAAATGCGTGTTTTAAATAATAGCATTAACTATACGACAACCTCTTTCGTGTCTCACATAATATACTGGCTTTTCGTCATGTTATGTGTTTCGCAAATAGAGAAGAGATTTACATATCACGTGAAGTAAAATTAAACCAAACTACATACATATATGTGATTGTAGCGGACATGACAAATATGTCCAGTACTTCATTGTATCGTAAAATTAAATTTTTAAGCTTTAAATTGTAATGTACGTTATTCGAAATACTTATGGAAATTGTGAGGGAAACATATATACTACAGGAATACCATCTTTTTATCGTTTGAAAAATGAGCTGCACCAGGTTTGTATCACGTGCTGATAGCTTGCAAAATGATTGGTCGTTATCAAACGAATCAGAAAGGGCCATATCTGAACATAAATCCTTTAGAAGTACAGGCAGCCATATCATGCCGATTTACACTGAACCTGATCTTCCCTGGTCCAAATCATGGACCGAATCGCCATGAAAAAGAAGTTATATTATACCAAAAAATATTAGGAGTGTAATTAGATGAGTATAGAACTATTCCGTTAGATGACTCTGATGTAGCCCTTGGTTATTCTACACTTATACTTTGTTACAGTGATACTAAAAATGTCAGCATCACTCAACTTGAGAACAAAAAATATCAAAATACGAGAAATAGAGGTTATCTAAACTAAGAGAACAATTACGGAGTTAAGGAGCAAAATTATGTAGGAAGAAAATACACTTGTAAAACAGTATGATTAACTTATAATTTTCTACAAAGCAAGGCAAATCGTGATAAACGAGAAAGCTTTGACATTGATGACTTTATAAAATTATGTTATTGTTATTTTTATTAGTAGTGTATTAACTTTTAAGATGTTATTTTGATACTGGAAAATAATATACTAAAGACAGGAACTGATACGAGAGCAAGATACTTCTTAGCTTTGGCCAGTGACCAGGTCCTAGAAGTCAACTTCTAAGAGCATTTGCTGAATTGTGAAAATGACCTCCTGCAAGTATGTGCATAGTTTTGCAAAGAGGCTAACAAATGCAACAACACCAAGACCCCCAAATTTACAGTATGGTCGAATGTAAAAAGGTGTACCAATAGAAAAATATGTCAAAGACATTGGAATAAAAAACAAACACAACATCATCAAGACTCCCCAGCTGTCCAGTGTGGTCAAATGTATATATATGTATCAACAGAAAAATATGTCAAAGACACTGGAATAAAAAACAAACACAACATCATCAAGACCCCAACTGTCCAGTATGGTCAAATGTATAAATATGTATCAACAGAAAAATATGTCAAAGACACTGGAATAAAAAACAAACACAACATCATCAAGACCCCAACTGTCCAGTATGGTCAAATGTATAAAGATGTATCAACAGAAAAATATGTCAAAGACACTGGAATAAATACAAAAAACAAAATATACAGACATGTGTAAGTATGCCCGTAATTATCAACGGACATGAACGATTTTTTATGGGAAGAACAGGAATAACATTCTACACATATCTACCAAGTATAATCAAAATCCTATTATATTTGACTGAATCATAGAGTAATACAGTGTGAAAAATCCCCAAATTAACAGATAGAGATTGTTTTCGTGACATTCACCTTTAACATTATCTCTCCAAAAAATTAATTTTTAAGTTTAATAATAGTAGAAATGTGTATCAATTTTCCTCCTAATCCATTTAGTCGTTTTCGGGAAATCTTGATTACAAGCATACACACACAAGGGTGAAAACATAACCTCTGTCAACTTTCGATGGCAGATGTAAAAAAGAGGAAACATTGTATACACAATGTACCCATATGTAGTTGCCACACCTAACCAAATCACTGATGACAACAATGTTAGAAGTGAAGACGTCTTTACGGTGCAAAGGCATAAAGATATCACAACATCAATTTTTCTGGTATTTTAAATTAGATGAGAATATCATGTTGAAACTATATCAGAACCATCAGTTGTACTTCCATGTTCAAGGTCAAATTTGGGTTCAAAGAGAATAATGTGCAATGTTTATTGGTATACCAAAACGACTTATATATATATATATATATACATATATATATAACGACTAAATTATAAATAAAGCGTTAAAACAAGACCCATCTCTATAAAAACTGTTTTATATTTGTTGTTTAAGTTGAACAGTTCTGTAAAAGAAATAAATATAATTTGATTAGAAGTATTTTATTAAAGAAAAACAACCTATTTATTGTACCGTAATACAATATCACAGCTCAAAAAAACGCGTGAAAATTACACCCATTATTTGTTTTATAAAGTTCCTTATCGATCATATTTTTATGCCCGTTTACTGGTGTAATACATTGGCTGATATATCACATTATTTAGCATACTGTAGTTACCGCCTCACAGTTATTAATTGGTTCAAATGTTCAGACGTATTTTTTTATTTTATTATTTGATCTTGGAAAAGCATTTCAGCCACCATTATTACACCCTGGTACACAACACTCAGAAGATAGTCTTTAATAGTTAAAACTAATACAACGCTTAGACAAATTAATATTTCCTGAAATTGTGAAATTTTGTTCTATACTATAATTACTAGTACTTCAGTACAGTACTAGTACAGCAAAAACATTAACAACTCAGTTGACTGCCAGCGCCCCTCTTGGATAACTATGTAAAGGTCGACTTCATTCCAGTTATGGCTCTCGAGACTGAAATACTTTATGACCAGCGAGTACAAATCAAAGTTTAAGCTGTTCAAGGGTACAAGAAAGGAAAAATGTGTTTCAAGACTCAATGTTTTAAAAGGAGGGTACGTGAAATTAAGACTGTTAACAATTGAAGTGGTCGATAAAGAAAACCGAAAGTGGCGTTACGAACTTCAGATTATATTCCTTACGAGACAGACGATAGTCAAATAGAGATCTTACCGATACATGTATGTAAATATTACCTTGATGTCATTGAGATAGCACATTAGATGAAATGGTGTTAATGTACATATAGCCACTAGAAAGTCGAACTAAAATGGACATCAGACTATAAACAGTGAAGTGAACGAAACTAAAGATCTATGTTCTTATCCAATGAATTTTCCTTCCAAATGTTCAACAAAATCCAATGGCAGTTTGTTCAATGAGAGAAAAGAATGGTACCGTAGTCAGTGTAAAACGTCTGTTATGAAGCATGGTGTTGAGGACCTACACAAATGGGATGGCACACTAACTGTTTACACGTTCAAATACTTTTTACTTATTCCTTAGGCTAGTTTATCAGCAACATGTCTCATCTGATAGCAGGGATTCATCTTCTAGCGAGACAATGATTTTAAGCATACAAAAATGTGATGAATATATATATTGATAATAAGAGGCCGATCAAAAATTCAAAACCATGGTTTAGCTTTCACAAAATCTTAGTATGTATTAGCACTTTTAAAAAAAGAGAGAAGGTAAAAGGCGAACAAACAATATGGTTGAATAAGAGCAGAGTAAGGAAAATGAATTCTGTGTTACATAAACTTAATAGACGTGAGAGTTGGTACTCATAGCCATTATGTAGTTTTGGTTGTCTGTTTTTGAAATTCGCGCAAAGCTACATGAGGGCTATTTGCGTTAGCCCCCCCTAATTTAGCAGTGTAAGACTAGAGGGAAGGCAGCTAATCATCACCATCCACGGCCAACTCGTGAGCTACTCTTTTACAAACGAATAGTGGAATTGACCGTCACATTATAACGCCCCCACGGCTGAAAGGGCAAGCATATTTGGTGTGACAGGGATTCGAACCCGCGACCCTCGGATTACGAGTGTTGCTTGTTATTAAGCACAAAGCTGCATAATGAACTATATTTGCTGTGGCCATTGTTGGTATCGAAACGTGAGTTTTAGCGTCATAAACACTCAGCCGCATGAATAAGTTCTCATTTTTCAACTTTAAAAAATTCTCATATAAGTAAAATAAAGTACTGTTGGCGAAAACAATAGCATAAAGCTCTAAGTATTTTGCAACATGGCATCTTTCCAAAGTCAAGATAAAAAATGGCATAATGAACCTATGAATGCTGTTAGAATCTGTCATCATAAAGTTGACTTAGTGCCATCAGCTTTTCAAACTGACATTTGAAGAATCGACTATTTGCAAACGTCCTTTATTGTACGTGACATATAGCATGTAATTCAGCAGGACATCCGAAACAGAAATTCCGCTTTACATTCTACTGCACATTATTGGATACATCATGCAAATGGTCGACGAACAAATAAAAACTAGTTATTTCAGTCTCTAAATTAGACTGATTGGACTAAAATGCTCAGAATGCGCTTGTAATAACTGTGTATTAAAGGACAAACGCTTTATAAATAATCAGTTAATATCACATTTTTTAACTTTTGCCTTTTTTGATGCTGGGTGTTCACTAGCAATGGAAACATTCGATCCTTATGTCTTTTTGATCATAAGTTTTTACTTACAGTGGCGAGGGTTAATAAGTGCTTTAAATTTGGTTGGCATTTTGTTATAAAGAGAACACATCAATAAATTAAACAATGCTTACTTCTTCTGGTACTTTCTGCATGTGTTTAGCATAGCCAGATTAAGAGAGTGAAATAACTATTCATTCCAATTATCCGTGTATAACTAATTTATAATATATATCTATAGTGAGCTATGTTCAGGTAATTTTTTTCTAAATTTCTATACAAGTTTTGTATGATGGTAATCTGTATTTAAGAAAGACGTAAAACTGTGATAATCCTTTTACTTGAATAATTTTTACAAATGATAACAATTATCTCATAGAAGCTTGTACCAATTTGACCTGTGTCTGTGTTCACTTCCCGAGGTAGGGCTAAGCTTTATTAAAGAGTGGTATTGTTATTTGTAAGAGTTGATATTTACTGGAGGTTCTTTCCATCTTTAAAAAAGAAGTGTTATAAAATAATTTATTAAGACATGATATGATAACAGAAAGGTAACATGGATTCACTAACGAGAAATCTTGCTAATCTGTTATATTTTTTGACGATATTACTTGCTATCTAGTGGGTGTGAACTTGGTGCACCTCAAGAAAACCTGATGATGAGTCAAAGAAATTCGAATTATGTTACATAGCTTTGAAGACCAGGTTAGATGAAGGAAGGATTATTCTTGTCCAACAAATAAACATACAGTTACACTTGAACTACGGATAGAAGTATTGAATGAAAATTATATTAACCAAAATAATGTAGAGCGGAAACGTTTTTTCACTCTGTCTCCACACATACACACGTTCGTTGGAGTGAAAAAAGTGGTGAATATTAGCTCATTTGATACTGTTCCAGAGTTTATAATTTGCAAATATTTACGTGGATGTATTTATAAACCTATATATTTCTGAGTAATGAATGATTTGTGCATGGGTGTTACACTGTTGTCTCCAGACAGTTAAGGTGAACTCACATCGCAGTTTATGTGACCTAATATAACATTCTAAGCGTATTTAGTTTGTTGTTTGTACCTCTGTCACATTTCACAGTAAGATTCAATGTGATACAATCACCAGAACACAAAATGGTATTCTTGCAGTTTTTTGTTTCAGCCCTTGAGACTTTATCAGTTGACCTTGGCAGACTCTTCTATATTTTTCTCTGTAACTTTGAGCACTGCTGAACTTGCTAGGCGGACCCCAACTAATATACTTTTTTTTCTAACTCTTTTAATTTTTTACCGGAAGTTATGATTCTTGAAAATGAAGCATTAAAGGGATGGTGAGACTATAACTACAAACATACTCTAGAAACCTAGGAGTAATTTGACATACAATTGAATAGTTCAGTGTGCAGATGTATATACTTACATAAAAAGGGTTAAAATTTCATTTGAAATAAGCAGGAGTTTATTTTTTTTTTCTAAACTGTTATGTACTCTTTATCTAACGCAATATAGTAGTGGTCAGACTAAAATTTATAAAGGTAAAGAAATTTTGGGCATTTGTGTACTTTACAAGAAGATTTCAAATGAACCATAAACAATTAGTAATAACAACTTAATACATGACGAGTACGCCCTCTATAGAAAAGTGATGAGATGACATTATATTGGACAAAGAATTTATAACAGGGAAAAATTTCACACACGTTTTACATGTGTCTTTGCCCATTTTAAGGATATATGTTTCTTCTTATTATAATCTCTGTGCATTGAAACTTAAAGAAAAATACATAGCCGAGTAGAACGCCCTACAAAGTACCATTGACAAACAGAGAAGAGGTATGTTATAGTATAGAGGTCGGCATGACCAAATGTTTCCTCTCTGTTTAACTGCTATTCGCTGAAGATTATAGACGAAAGTACAGCTAAAAAGAAAACACTAAAAACGAAAACAAGAAAAACCAGAGAAAAAAAGAATAACGACAGGAAGATGAAAATAAAGGTAAACTTGGCTAGATGCTATGGGTCTTCTCGTTATAATAATGTACTACAAAGTAAGGTGAAAAGAGTAGCTGATGAGAAAACTATCTGTGCTCTGCCTACCAAGGATAGCAAACTCGCTTTCTAACAGTGTGAGTCCGCAGACATTCCGCTGTGCCACTGGGGAGAAACTACAAAATTCCAGAAAATGAGAGAACAGGTATATTGTTGTACAAGATAAAGGCTAGCCTAGAGAAATATCGCATTTCTTCTCTCTATTATTTACGAAAAGTTGTGCGGATCAAAGTTGGGCTGAAGAGAGAACTCTGCAAAATATGAGAAACTAGAAAAAATATTGTATTAAGGCGGAACAGACCATACGCAAATGCGTATGTCGCCTTCAGGTAGACAAAAAAACAAATGTAGTTTTATCATGTAGCAAGTTCACCTTAGTGATTGTGTGGTAACTATAACAATGGACATTTTAATTCAAAATACCTCTGTTACCAATACACAAGTTTTAGTTAACATGTATGGAAATGAATGTTTCTTGTAATATATTTCTGAAAAATGCCTGAAAATCCTTAAAATGCTACCCAAATAGCTTTAACGTTTAGGCTATTGCTAAAAGCATTCATCGTGTGACAATTGTGTGTCACTGTAAATTAATAGCTTTAGGACATAAATTTTCATTTATTTATGATTATGATTATAAACATCCAAGACCCACCCTTTCATTAAACTTTATCAACTGAAAGCGCTAAAAAGAGGAAATAATGGTTTTAAAAAAAATTAAAAAAACAAAAAAGTATCTAATTATATACTCGAGATTGAGCAGTAAAATGAATAGCCATACCAGGGCTACTTTAATTATGATAAAACCTGGAACATAATACAGGGTGGATCATAAATGCAATCAGCACTTAAATTAAGGATTAATGGACTTCCAACTTAATATAACTTAAAGACTGTCTTCCATTTTTTTAAATATTACTGAAAAACTTTCTAGTGGGCCCCTTGTTACAAATATTTCAGGCTGTGGCACTCCACCCCCCCCCCACACACACACACAAAGTGATAGCAAATTACTGTACATACACTAAAATATGTTATCGCAATGGTTTTATGAAGCAGGCTTTTACAAAGAAGGTATTATTAGTATACAAATTAACAGCCTAGCTTGGCAAAACAATCTAATATTTGTTTTAGTTAAATTTTTATTGAAATGTTTAAGTAAATTTTATATGCCAAGGCAATAAATTAAGTGTTTTTATAATATTTGACTTATATCTTGTTTTAATTAATATTATTCACTACATTCAATAGTCAGCGTTAAAAAGCATGTCATAGAAAAGTATTTTCTATGCCGTTTTCTCTAACGAGATATTTCATTTATATCAAAACTTCTTGAACCTACGTGTTTTTAGAACATCATGAGATATTTTATTACATATCTGTTAATTCTGCACTGTACGCAGTGAAAATATACATTATGGTAATTGTTTTTTACTATTGCATAATTTCTTTCATTTGTGCAAGAGATTCTCAATATGAAAAATAATAATTTTTTTCCTGCTACTAATAATATGACACAATATACAATTCAAAGTTACGAATACTTGCAGTGTTACTAATACCAGTCAAAACACAGTTATTTAACTAGTTTCAGTAATGTTGCTGTAAAGGATAATTGTGTGGTACCCTTCTTGTCCCAATAAACTTACTTACACTGGCTTTATTATTACGATCGCGACGCTGCCAGTGGAACTTGGGACGGCCTTAGTTGAAAACTTAAGCACACCTGGTTTGTTTGTTTCGAATTTCGCGCAAAGCTACACAAGGGCTATCTGCGCTAAGTACACCTAGAAAAACATTAAAAACCAAAATGTCCAACACTTGGAATATAGGACCGCATTTGATTGTGATTTTTTTATTTGTTTTATTTTACATTTATGATGACTTGTCCATTAACTAACAGTATTCGTTAGAAAAATCACGCTAGAAATTTCGTATTTCATCTATAAATTACAGGTTGAATCAAATACAAGATCAAAGCTGTAGTTATGGTAATGGATTTTAATGAGTGATCTTTGACACGTCATTTCAGAACATAAAGTGTTTACAACCAGTAGATGTTACACGGTCTCTGAATGATTATTCAATATATTTCCAACAGAAAAAGATTTTTCCGTGGATTATCTCTTGAAACGTGAATCATAGAGTGGAAAAATATAAAACGTTGCGAGTAAAAACTACAACAATTCTAAAATATAAACATTTGACCGATCTTATTATCAAAAGATAAAAAAGCAATCTTTATTATATTTAATAAATAAACTCAACTGCTGGTATTGTTGAACGACGGTTACTGAGTACTAATATAAAAAAGAAAACGGAATGAGACGATATTATCGAAATAAACGATAACCGTTTATTCCGTTATTAATATGTTATTAACCTACCTCTTGACCAGTAGCTTTATTGATAGCCAGTTGTACTTTGCCATAGGTTCCTTGTCCTAACCGTTTGATTATTTCAAAACGATGTTTCAGTCGATGTTTGCGCTCGTTCTTCGTTGAAGCACGCGCATCTTCCCGCAGTAGTTTACTAGCATCTTCTTGAACTACCATTTTTGAACGTTGATAACGAGGTTGATTACTTTCTTTTTAACTTAATAATACGAAAAACAAGGAAAATTTAAATAAATTCAAGAGCGTTATTGTTGTCGTAAGAAACTTAGAAACTTGACATAATGTATCACAAAAGCCTGTTATGGATCAACTGGACTAGTTATATAACAATGCTTTCTTTCACAAGATTTTGCGTTAACTCAGCGTGAACACATTTTCTCAGAAATCATTTAAAATAATAACTTAATTTTAAGAGTTAAATATAAACGCATCCAACAGAGACATGACAAGCTTTCAATAAATAAGATCATAATCGCAAACAGTTATTTTCTAACATACAAAAGCCAAGCAGAATTTTGCATGATAAACCTAGTTCGGTGTAGATCACACCATATGGCTGCGGTACCGGATGTTCGACCGATCCGGCTTCTCATGCAGCGTCTGCTGAGGGGGGGTAGGGTTTACCGACTTCTACCCTTGTTCATTCCCACTTGCACTCTAGGGTTCTTTTTCTAGCGACAACTTCGTCCCAGACTATACAGTGCTCGCTACATAACCCCACGTACTATTTACGGTAACATCATGCTCCCTAACCAAGCCCCTCCCCCTTATCCAATTCAAAGGCTAACTTGGCATAAGCTTGACGGCAATAGAAAACTTTGCTAAGACCATGCTAGTCGCAAATGTAAATCAGATAAATAAATCAATAGCACGCTGAGAGTTGATATTATAGTATCTTCATCTATGAATGTCAAAATTAGTATAACTGTTTTGTTATTCACGAAATATATATTTACAGACCCGTGAGTCACGCAGAACCAGGTTTATACAGGATACAGTCACCACGGGGTCTTGTTTATACCTGAAACAGTCTACTTAAAGAAATAAAAATATATTAAAAATGTCGATTATTCATTGTATATATAACTGTGTTATCAAGGCCAAATAATTTTGTACCAACTGCATGCAAATCTACCCAGTTATTATATAGGTCAGCAGTTAATTTTTTGACGTCAGCGAAACTGATATGTATAAAAATAATTGTAGGTTTCATTTTTCTTTTGTGTATTTTGATGGTGGAACTCAACGAATATGTTTTGGGTTTCTCTTTTAACATAAAATACCGATCAACAAAAACATTTTAGAAAACAAGAAGGACAACGTAGCCTTTTCCTTCCTCCCGAGTTATCTGAACTAACGTGAAAAAAGACAAAAAAAAGACACGAATTAATACTTTTAAGTTTTGTTTTTATTTCAGTTAGTTCCCACCCCCATCTCAGTGTGTTAACGGTAAATTTCTGGATCTACAGCTCTATAATCGGGCGTTCAATTTCCCGTGGTTTAGAAATTTCTGCGTTGATTTGACATGGCAATAGATTTTTCACAAATGGATTTTCAATATGCGTATGCTAATATATAGCGATTGGTTATTACAATGAGTAATTAACTATTTACTTTGCAGTATCATTAATAAAGTTCAAAAGTTGTGGATATCAGGAATGTACAAACTCAGTTGATAAAATTGAGTGTTTGTAACATCTATGATGTTATTTAATATGGTATTTATATAGATCAGAATTAAACAAACCATAAACTCTTTCATCATATGAAAAAATGCAATGCAAATATTTCGCTGTGTCACAGCGTGAACTAAAAGGGCCACCTCCACTAAAATTAAATTTAAAATTTGGAGGAACGAAGAATTAGACGCCATCTTTTGACCACAAAAATAAACATATAAAATTAGGATTAACGTATTACATTATAGCAAATCGGCCCGGCATAGCCAAGCGTGTTAAGGCATGCGACTCGTAATCTGAGGGTCGCGGGTTCGCATCCCCTTCGCGCCAAACATGCTCGCCCTTTCAGCCGTGGAGACGTTATAATGTTACGGTCAATCCCACTATTCGTTGGTAAAAGAGTAGCTCAAGAGTTGGCGGTGGGTGGTGAGGACTAGCTGCCTTCCCTCTAGTTTTACACTGCTAAATTAGGGGCGGCTAGCACAGATAGCCCTCGAGTAGATTTGTGCAAAATTCAAAAACAAACAAACAATTATAGCAAAATTACAAAAGTTCAATGTAGCCTGGAATGCAAAATATTCTTGCATTACGTAAACAGTTTTAACATCAATAAACAGTTTAACACTTGTAATGCAAGCTTAAGCACAAAGCTCCAATATAACCGTAGCAAACCAACAATATTCGGAAAACTGTATCTTGGCGCGTCAATTTATAAACTTCAGGCGAGATTCTCGAAAGTTCAATTGTCAACAGTGCAAAACATGTATTGTTGATTCTTATGCTCGTGACCCTCCTACAAACGTAGAGAACAGGCGGGACTTTCGCAATACACATTTAACAATATAAGCTACATGCATTTCTAAATATATATTAAACTGAGACAATCACCGATATTAAAATAAATATATAATATACTATCCAAAACAAGAAACGCAAAAGGGATATTTTTGTTATTTTAAAAAGAAATGTATGTAATAACGTTACAAGCTCAGAGTATGTGATGTTACACGTGTTAAGGCATTGATTGTCAGACCAAAATGACAATAAAAGTTGTGCACTTTGAAAACGGAGGAAAACATCGGATTTTTTGCCAAAACGCATGCGTGTCCAATAAATTTGTTTGAGAGATCTGCATGTTCTGCAAGTGCAACATGTGCAAAATCCCTAAAAAAGTGACGGGTTCTCGGTTTCCATAGCTCAGTGTTAAGCCACCGACACGCAATACAGTTACGCCAAGACTGACTGAAGCACAACGCAAGAACGCCATTGGTCGTTGGAAGCAGACGAATTTCGATCAGATGTTGCCAGAGCTGTGAATGTCCACCCAAGCACCATCACAAGGCTATGGAATCGTCACCAACAGCATGGATCAACTCGTGACCGTCCACGATCTGGCAGACCTCGTGTGACCACGCCCGCACAAGATCGCAACATCCAGTTACGTCACCTTCGGGATAGGACCACCACTGCGACGTTTACTACCTCAACCATAACAGGGCTGCGTAGGATTTCCGATCAGACCATACGCAACCGTCTACGAGATTCTTAGGCCCCATGTGCAACCCATCATGGTGAACGTCAACGACGTTTTTCAACACGACAACGCCCGTCCTCACACAGCCCGACTCACCACTGTCTTCTTGAGACACCACAACATCAACGTTCTTCCCTGGCCCTCCAGGTCACCATATTTAAACCCCATCGAACATCTTTGGGACGAGTTGGACCGACGTCTGCGACAACCTCAACCGCAGACTCTACCTCAGCTTTCAGCAGCTTTGCAGGCTGAGTGGACAGCCATTCCACAGGATGTGATTCGTCATCTCATCGCTTCCATGGGCAGGAGGTGCCAAGCAGTTATTGATGCTCATGGGGGGCATACTCGTTATTGACGTTGAGTGACGTTAAACTTCACCTAGTGAGCTTGGACTTCGCCTTTGCAGACTTTGGATGTTCAGCAGTGAATGTGCAAAGTTTCACACATGTCATACAGAACTACCCGGAATAAACTTGTTAACAATTTGTTTCATATTTTGCCTTTTGCGTTTCTTTTTTTGCAGAGTATATTAAATCCCTTATAGTATCATAATTAGGAATTTTATAAGCACATGAAGGAAAGAAGGAATTTATTTCAAAAAACTGATGTCCGAGAGAAATCAGTTATTAGAGGTCAAAATGTAATACAAACATTTTTTTTAAAATTCAATCAGTAAAGTACTTAAGCTACACAGAATACCATTAGAAACATTAGTTCTGAAAGTTTCGATACACCTCTAGTGTAATAAAAATTTACTAATAAACACGTGAGATTTTAACACAGTAATTAGTGTAACAGTTTTGTGTACACGAAAAACGTTTATCTTGAGGATTTCATTGTTTCTATAGGAAAGTTACACAACAGACTATCTACCCTCTATCTACTGTGAGGAATCTAACTACAAAATTTAGTATTTCTAATCTATATATTTATAGCTGACCCACAATCTCAAGAAAAATAGCAGAATTCAAGAAGTTACAAGTGTACTTACACCATTCAGTTTTAAAATACAATATTATTATTAGCATGTAGATATACTGATACAAAGCTGAAATGAAGATAAAATTACAGTTTCGTAATTTAAAATTATGGGTTAAAATAGTTTTTGAAACTTTTTGGACAAAAATGAAAGTGATTGGATTTCAAACCAAAGTGTTTTAATATAAATATCTAGAGCTTAATCATGAAAATAAACTATGAACTATTAAAATTCATTGTTTCAAACCTACTGGTAATTCAAGGGTAAGTCTAGGAGCTTATAGAGATAAAATCAGGTTTTCGATACCCGCAATAAGCAAACCAAAGATGGTCCATAGTGGAGCTCAGAAATTAACAACAAATACATACACTTTTCAATACTTTTTTAAAAATGAATTTAATTTCAAACTTACGTATTTTTACCAAAAGTAAGTTATTGAGTTACTTACACTCTGTTTGAACAATTTAGGTATGACACACTAAAATAAGAAATGCTGGTCTTGTGGTTTATTGAGTTAGTGCATTAAAGATCCAAGGTGTAAACCACAATATACAGAAGTAAATATATTCCATACCTTTTTGCTTTTGGAGTCGTAAAACCATGTACTCCTTTTTGTCCAGCGATAAGTTTGAGGGTTGGAATGTTAAAAATCGGGTTTGGAAACCCGTGGTTACATATCTAAAAATAACGTTTTATTTTTATACTCTATCTAGCCTTGACTTGAAATGCTGCAAGCTATATCCTTCTCTGAATGTGACAGAAACACTTTACTTTTCTATTTAAGTCCATAGATTATACATTTTCTAAATCAAAGCCAGTAAAGTGACTTAATTCTTTCTCCTTCTTTAAAAAGAAATCGAAGAACTGTAGGAAAAGAGTAAGCGTAAAAATTATTATAAAAATCAAATTCACTGTAGTTTTATGTTTCCACATTTTTCTAAGTTTATTCTTTGTGGCTCAAAATCACGGTTGTATATAAATAATATTTAAGATCTACATTTTGTTTCTCATAAGTCTCTTTTCTATAAAGAAACATAGTAATAAATAAATTTGAAATAAAGTTCACAAATGAAAGACCAGAAATTGAATTACTTATTTTGCTAAAGTGACTGAGCATTTTCAAATCTCAAACGGTGACTTTAACTAGTGATAATACTAAGTATGAGATTTATATATTATCTTTTTTAACTAAAAAGAAAAAAGAACAGAATTAGTTAACATAACAATATTGATGTTTCAGGTAAATTTGGTATTTTTAGTCTGAAATACACGAAATACGACACTTTGTTCAAACGGCCCTTTCAAAGACTATTATTGTAGAGACATAGTCATTTGTAAATTAGAACTACTGAAAAAAAGAAGGACAACCATTCTTAAGCACTTGCTATCTAGACGTCCACTTTCAAACAGTTACGTGATTGACCCTCACAGGTTTAACGTTGCAGTAACTGAAGATTATGGCTTCAAACTAGATTTACTGATGTACTAAGCTGATGGTTCCTGTATTGCATTTGCTATTTCAGTGTACCGAATGCTTGTTTGTTTGTTTTGGAATTTCGCACAAAGCTACTCGAGGGCTATCTGTGCTAACTGACCCTAATTTGGCAGTGTAAGACTAGAGGGAAGGCAGCTAGTCATCATCACCCACCGCCAACTCTTGGGCTACTCTTTTACCAACGAATAGTGGGATTGACCGTCACTTTGTAACGCACCCACGGCTGAAAGGGCGAGCATTTTGGCGCGACTAGGATGCGAACCCGCGACCCTCAGATTACGAGTCGCACGCCTTAACGTGCTTGGCCATGCCGGGCCGTACCGAATGCATCCTGTTCATGTCAACCATAGTAGCTTTATTTATGATTTAAAGTCGTTCTGCAAAGAAGTATCTTTTTTTTTTTGCTTTGCTTTTTAAGTATAAATTTACACAAATTCGAACTTCTGGCATTGAAATACAATTTTTAGGGCAATAACTTTATTAAATGTTTTATTTTAATGATTAAGAAAAAGTTTGTGTTATAAACATTTGGTGTAAAACCTGCAAAAATGTTTCTTCTCGCATTCTGGAAGCAATGAATGTTTTGAAAAAGTTATTTTAATGTCATATTGTAAAATAATGGACTTTGCATATGGCCAGAGACATCATTACTGCTTTATACGTGAATGTTTTATTTTCTCGTGGTTTTTCTATTAAGATGGGTTACTTCAATAAAAATTAACAGAAATTAAACAGTTGAACATTGTTTTTTTTTGTGAAATCATTGAACGTTACTACCAAACTCTCAGATTTTCCAAGGTAGAATAAAATTTGTGGTATTTGCTAAAGATCTGAACACAGGTAATCTCCACGAATTCTTAAACCACACAGATGAAACTTTTTTTTAATGAAATGTGAACGATTTATTTTATTTATATGGTGATGTTAGTCAAGTTATTAATTAAATTTTGATTTATTTATTCAAGTAACTCGCTCTCTCTCAGCATTTACGCTTCACAGAAAGAAATACAGTATAGAACTGATGTAATGAAAGAAATACAGTACAGAACTAATGTAATGAACGAAATACAGTATAGAACTGATGTAATGCAAAAATACTTTAAGAAACAAAGAATGATTAGTTTATAAATTACCACAAAACATGGAATTTAACAAAGTTTAAAATAGCAGTTTCTTTACGAAAGCATTGATGGCCAAATGTTAAAAGATATTTTCAGTGTTAAATATTTTAAAAGTATTAATTATATCGAAGTTATTGTATTCGTTAAAGTCTTAGATAAGTAGTATTTTAAAAAGCCAATAAAACGTAGTTTTTGCTAATTTAATCATTTTTTTCAAAAGAAAATTCTCATTTTTTTCACGAACTTGAAGCATTGTCAATTTTCAGTTCTTCCTTCTTCGGGTTTGATTAAAGTTTTTCATAAGTCAGTTTGGAGATAAAAACTATGTAGCTATACCTTTTATATATATATATATATACACACTGTTTCTTTGCCATTGTTTGTAAACAAAAATTGTCTTTATTTCATTGTTAAACGTTTCTCGTCTTCTTATTTTCTTGATAGGCTTATATTTCAGTCACACTTTCAAACCTAGCTATTCTAGAAATATCCTGTTTGGCCTTGTTGTTATCAGATTGACCTGTCTTGTACTTCCACAGAATACAAGAATAAATGAGGTAATGACTACGTTGTTCCGTATCAGAAAACTTACTCAGTGACTCACAATACAAGGATTGACACATTCTTTTTATTTGACACTTTGAACTTTGAGTTATCATCTTCATTTGTACAAACTACTTAAAACAATGGTTCGAAATTTTATTTTTGTGTGTATTCACGCTGGCTATTTCATCTCTAAGTAACTGAGTAGTAATCATACAATGTCCATTGCTATACAGCCTGTCGGGCTCAGAATGTAAGGAAGCCTCTTTCATTCAGTCAGTGATTGTGTTAAAAAGTGACTGTCCTAATTGGTTTTCATCATTCCCACCATAGTTGACCAGAAGTTCAATATCGGTGGCACAACCAACTTCACTATTTCTTTATCTGGCGTGTCATGGACAGCTAGGTAAGTACATTCAGCAGTTTTTATCTCTTTAGGTGAATTAGGATGACATTCCCCCCATCTCCTTTCACTGATTGGTTTCAACCTTAAACCTTCATTCGAGCCAGTATATGAAATATTCACATACTTTCAAGCACCATACATTTACTGCAAACACATATGCTAATTGTCCATTCTGCCATAGTAAAAGACATGGAATAGTCGGAAAAAGATGCAATCTGTTTTCGTACTCCTATCACATACCAGAAACAGACCCAATCATCACACTTGTGTATCTGTTCCCTTGTTATTTTTTATAGTAATTCTTCCGTTATTAAGTGGCTTTTGTTAGATGATGCTGAGCAAATCAGAGTTCATCCAATAATATAGATCTTAATTACTCTGTTATTATTGTGGAGAGTGTGAAGTGTTTGCCCGTGTAAGAATACCATGTATCATGTCGATAAACAGTAGCATTTTCCGCCCATATAAGGGAAAGACACGTGTCCATCCTAGATGAAATCAGCAAACATGAGAAGCATATGATTGAAATAGTCTCCCTGATCCATAACGTATTTCTTCTAGTACTCTTGATATATCAGAGATATCTTCTTAAGGAAGAAAAATGACAACATTCTTTTGAACTTTATAATCTCTCAACTGGTTCTTTCTCTGGGAATCTCACAATATACAGAAGTTACACTAGGATAGGCCTCTTGACTCTAATGAGCCAAAAGAACCACTGGTGCATGTTAACACTAGTTTGGGCAATACTCTGATGCCTTATAGTCTTTGTGATGTATCAAGTCTGAAGAATCTCTTTCCTTAGAGCTCTGGATATCATTTGGTGCAGGATAACTGGGGAACCACCGCAACTCAGCTTCCACAACTGACCATACAAGTTCTGCAGGTTACATTTGTTTGTGATGATGTAGCTTTACCTTGTGTGTAGTAGGTAAAACCTTTATTAAATTCTGGTGCCTAAGTATAAATTATTTTTTCCACATCTCCATATCTGTTAGTTGTGATATCCGTCCAGTAGTGAAATCACATATGGTAAAAATGTCTTCAAATCCCACACAGTACTCAGGTCTCACCATGCTGTCCATTGTGATATTACTTTATGGATTTTTAAAATTCATCATTTACTTCAATAATGCATGATCCACTAAATGGTAAACTTTATGCCAAGTATTGTCAGTAGTGTTTTACATCAGCTATAACTACAAAGTCGCGCCAAACATGCTCGCCCTTTCAGCCGTGGGGGCGTTATAATGTGACGGTCAATCCCACTATTCGTTGGTAAAAGAGTAGCCCAAGAGTTGGCGGTGGGTGGTGATGACTAGCTGCCTTCCCTCTAGTCTTACACTGCTAAATTAGGGACGGCTAGCACAGATAGCCCTCGAGTAGCTTTGTAAAAATTCAAAAACAAACAAACAAATTACAAACAGTTCTTTCTTTTTCATACAGTAATATAACTATTCCGATACTAGTATCAGAAATTGAATTCAACAAGAACTCAAGACAGTATCTTTGATACGTCATGTATGGGATGGCATGCAACTAGAGTGCTTGACTCGCAATCTGAGTGTCACGAGTCCATATCTCCCTCATCGAACATGCTTGCTGTTTTAATCGCGGAGGCGTTATAATGTGATGGTGAATTACCATATTTCTTGGTAAAAGAGTAACTCAAGAGTTGGTGGGTGATGTTGATTAATTGTCTTCCCTCTAACCTGTCACTGTTGAATTAAAGATGGACAGTGTAGATAATCTAATAGCTTTGAATGAAGTTTAAAACAATCCACATCAAATTTAGACACAGTACCATTAGTACTTCTACTAAAATATACTTTAGAGATCAGGATACTTGCTCACTTTCCTCACTTGAAGTTAAATTTTTTCTAGTCATTTTGTTTCCTGGAGTTGTAATAAAAGTATTTCCTTTTTGTAACATATTTTCCTCTAAGTTCTAAGGTATTTGAATAAAACAGTTCTTTTTTCTGACTTACTCTGTGGGGAAGATATGGGCAGGTCTCTTTGTAGTGAATTAATAAACCACATCCAAATTATGTGCTTTGCCCCTTCCATAGTCATATCAAATGGGAATATCATCAACAGAGGGTGTGAAGTGAGCACCAGAAGAGGATAAATATAGTTCTGCCGAATCCCTGGAAACCAAGGTTGTACTGCAGCATGAGAATATGTAGGTGGTTAGTCAACCTTTATCATAACTCAAGCTCGAAAAGATGGTTGTTTTTGAACTGGACTATCTGTTTAAAGTGTTGCCATAGCAGCAACCACTGGATGCATTTTATTCTTTGGTGACTAGTTTTGAGTAAAACCATGCACTGTATCAAGACAGACACTACTTCTGTAAGAGAGAAAATATTTATCTCACCCATTCTGCTGATTTGTCGACAAGGATAACTTCACCATCCGGTATATACCTTTCTGTACAATTGATGCACATCATCCCTATAAGTGAATGATTATAAATTCCAGTTGAATATTAAAATGGTGGGTCCTTCCTCGGTCTGTGGCCATAGTACTAAAGATGTCATGGACCTATGTAGCATGGACAGAAGTCAATCTATAGAGCATCTAATAAATTTAATATCTCTTTTAATATACTTTCACTGGCAAATTTTACTCTTTGTACTTGCTTTTCTTTTAGAAATAATATTTTTTGGAACTCGAAACCGAGATTAGAGCTCAACCTGTTGGACACCGATATCAAGTGGTGGTATAAAATACTGGGTGTACCAATACTATCCGGCCCGGCATGGCCAGGTGGATTAAGGTGTTCGACTCGTAATCTGAGGGTTGCGGGTTCAAATACCCATCCCACCAAACATGCTCGCCCTTTCAGCCGTGGAGGTGTTATAATATGACGGTCAATCCCACTATTCATTGGTAAAAGAGTAGCCCAAGAATTGGCGGTGGGTGGTGATGACTAGCTGCATGCCCTCTAGTCTTACACTACTAAATTAGGGACGGCTAGCGCAGATAGCCTCGAGTAGCTTTGCGCGAAATTCAAAAACAAACAAAACAAACCAATACTATCCTAAAAGTTACATAAGGTTTAACTTTAAGCGACCTTAAACTAAACAGTTACCTAGAATATCAAACACTTCAAGATTACCAATTGTTCATGATTTTAGCTTGATTTGTTTTTAAAATTTAGCACTAAATATTTTTTCTGTGATATTTTTTCTTCTTGCTGACAATAAAATCATTGTTATTGAAAATCGTTTACTAAACATTCTTTGTGCCATACTATATTTAATGAGCTACGTTTGTAACTTTATTGTAACTAAATTTTGAAGTAATTTTGTTGGATTAGAGGGATAATGACTTTTATGCAAATATTTATGGTACTAAAGATTGTCTTTAAAAATTTTCACTTATATGGATTTAATATTTTAGCTTCTATAATTCATATTGGTTTAATTGTTTATTGAATATTTTACTCTTTATAATAACATGAAGAAGTAAGTTATGATAACATTTCGAAAAATTATAACGTATGCCTTATGTTTAATGATGATGCTTTATATAATTAATTAAGATATGTCCTGTAGAAGGCATTTCAAACATCCAATTTTTACTCACTTTTGTAGAAACAAACATGTATAGCTCAATCTAAATGTGATTTTAAACCTGAAGGACACCTTAAGCAATACGTTGACTAAACAGTAAGATTTTGTTCATATGTGTTTGTCTTTAAACGCAAAGCCACAAAAAATCCTATCTGTGATATGTACAGCTCGAGCATCCACATCTGATTTTTACCATGGTAAGCCTATAGACTTAAAATACTGAACAACTGGTGAGGGAGTGCAAGCTTTTAAAAATACTTATTTTAAATTACGACCCAGTTGGAGGACGGTCTTTCAGAAAGTTTGGCCTTTGTCCTGTTATTTCAACCAAGTAAGGAAATTGGTAGTCACTTTTATAATGCTGCCACAGCTAAAATGCAAATTTTTTGAACGCGTAATTGCTATAGAATGGATCCTCTTCACTACCAACTTGAAACACTAATTGCAACGTTACAACTGGCTCAGTTCACCAGGGACACAATTATTTCTGAGACAATTTCTTATTGAATTGAAAATTTACAAACTACTGTGACATATATATATATATATATCTGAGTAAAAACATCTTTGGTGTTAAGAAAAGATGCAGCTAATACAAGTTGTTGGTTGTTATTAAACTACACAAAGGTCTGTCAGTGCTCTGCCCACCATGGATATCGAACCCTAGTTTCTCGCAGTATGACTTGGCAGAAATACCACTGTGTCACTGGGGACGCTACCTAAAGGAATGAAATTAAAATTGGTGGCCAGACGGTGTGTGTTTTATAGCAAAGCCACATCTTGCTATCTGCTGAGACTACCGAGGGTAATAGAACCCCTGATTTTTACAGCGTTGTAAATACCACTGTACTAGCGAGGAACGGACAAACTGGTATCTACACTATAGCACCGATGAGAATTTTACAGCAAATATTCATTCATTAGTTAGTTAGGCTGTTGTGTTTTTCATTCAGCTTGGGTCATGACGACGGGTAAAATAAAATATGTGACTTAGTTGACTAATGAATAAATACGTTTTGTAAAATTCTTATCAATGCTATTAGTGTAGCTACTAGTTTGACCGTAAATTTTGATTTCTTTAATTTAGATCGCATGCTCAATCCTTTTTAAATTGTACCTTTTTTATACCTATGTTGTACTTGGTCATATATCATGACTTTTTTAAATATATACCAAAAACTACAGAATGTAAGAAAATGATACTCGATAGTGACTAACATTAGCTTTACCAGACATGTTGATATAGAGAACTCCAGAAGAGAGCTGCTGAAAAGAAGTTAACGGCATATACATATAAATATAAAGCAAGTTATACAAGTAAATAAATCTAGCTTTAATTAAGAGCCTAGACAAGTTCATCCCATTATAGAAAGGTTTAGGTTTCATCCAAAATTTATCTGGGTAATTGGAGAATTCGTGGAGTTAAGTAACACTCAAGTGTAAGTATGGTATTTTAACACAACACAGGCGAGGTTGGATCTATTGATTCAGCTCATCACAATATTCTAGGTTTGAGTGCTGGTGGACACGTTCCATTCTTTTAGTTACGAGAACTATAAAGCAATGACAACCTTTGGTGGCTCATTTATAAGTTTGAGAGCTTATAACACCAAAAATCTGGTTTAGCTACCCAGGGTAAACAAAATATAAAAGCTTATTGCTCAGAAGTTTAGTGCTTAAAAACAAACAAACGAACAAAACCCGAGACAGTTAACACATAATATCTTTAAAGAGTGACTGTCTTAGCAACAGGTGTAGCTGATTAGTTGCCTTTCCTTCTATTTTGATTTAGTATTAGCGGATCGTAGAATATATGTATAGAATATATATATATATTTGTATTTAATGTGTAAAGTGTAAATTCCTATTAGCTAAGAGATTTTTACGTTATGCAATTTTTTTTTAGAATTATTCAGATTATCAAAGCAAGGAAATTATTTACCAACCAGAATCTTATTTGTAAAAGGCTAATTATGTAAAAGGTAATTATGAGGCTGATCACATTAAGTGAAGTTTCATAATGGATGTGTCGAAGAAAAGACAAATGAATATTAAGTAACTATTAAAAAATTAGCTGCAGTAGATCACAGTTAAAAACTTCTGCATCGGTATCGGTTTCTATCTAGCTTGTTTAGATATTCTTTTATATACTTTTAAACAGTAAAGGATTAATCAGAGGTCTCTGTATTCTAGCTACGAAAAGACAGCTACTGTGATCATGTAAAGTTAATGGAACTTTATTGAAAATGTGTGAGTAATAGGTTTTGTGGTCTGGTATTGTAGTTCATTTAAATAGGTGGTCTTGGTCCTACAGAGTTATAAGTACAATAATTCATTAGAAAATATTTTCTAGTAAACCGTATGCCCTTTCCTTAACTAATGTAAGCCCTAAATCAATATGGTGTGATTAAGTAAGTAAATAAAAAAGCTGCTAGGATAATGTGACCAATCTCTTCGTAAATCTAATTTCAGTTAATCAACCAGTTTGAAGGTGAAATAGTTATTGTCATTAATCTGCTAATGCTACCTGATCCCAGTTTGATGACACTTTTGACAAGTCCATTTATTTGATATCCTCTTCGTTAGTAAACCTCCTACCTAGTAAAGCATGTTGAGGTTGTGTATTATTATCCAATTAAAGAAACTTCGTACTCATTACTCCTATGCCATTCATAGTGCAATGTCATATATGTAAAATTCACTTTAGGGCTATGGATGCTCTGTAAGTGAAGAATAGTCATTCCATCAAATAATTTGATCACTTAGAAGCTGTCTTAGTTTCTTACATATTCAAAGAGAATGGAGACATAAATGAAAAGTAGTTTTGCTGATTTGTTTTAGTTTTAATATTTCTCCAGAGTAATGTGTATAAGAAACATTAGTTCCTTCTATCATGTTTGATAAAGAGGAACAAAACTTTGATGTGAGAAACATTGAGTTGTGATGAGTGGATCCTTAATATGTACATGTAATTGTCTTTCATAGTATCACATTCAATATTTAATTATTCAATTTTATTACCAGTTTATATTAGTAAATCACACATTAAATTGTAGTATATTATTTGATTTATATTTTTTCTAATATTTATTCTCATACACTTGAAAATTTCAGTCTTTGTTTTTTTCTTTCTCATGTAAAATGTATGAGCTTCAATTCTTCTGCTTCATTCTAACTCATAATGTAGGTTACTTCAGTATCAAACCACTTAGAAACACAGACCATATATAACAGGAAGTAAACAAAATTAAAATTTTACTTTTCTACCTTCATAGTTTGTTGTGTTGTGGTATCACTAAATTTGTCAAATCTCCTGGAGAAACTTCCAATCTCTGACTTTTGAGACTGTTTATTAATCAACTTTTAGGGGAGTCTTTATTTTTTAAATTTTTATTTGCCACATTCATCAAATCCATTTTGTTCCATTATATAAAGAAGTAATTGACACAATTTTATCCACATTGAATAACATTTGTGGGTTGCTCAAGGTAGTTAAAATTTTACCTTGTAGCTTATATCTGCATATTCTAGAATGCTCAAGAATACTGTAAACATTTCTGAAATGTTCTTGCATATTTACTTAGTTTATAGGTACGTTTCTCTGCAGTAAGCTGACAGATAACAAGAACTGCTCAGATTTAGTGATACAAATTATAATATAATTTTTCCTATTTACAGTTAATTGGCTTTGGTACATTTCTTTGTTGTGACTGACAGGTTTTAGTTTTGTAAAATGCATATTTGAAAGCTATGTGAATTAATTTTTAGAAATTCAAATTAGTGATACTAAATGAGGTTTAAAAAATGTCTTCAATTTTTATTCATTTGAAATGAGTTTGTTTTTTGTATTTAGTTATTAGTACATATTATTATAGAAAGTAACTAAATGTAAATATTAGAAACATTTAGCTCATCCTAGTAAGTGTTAAATAATCTATTTAAAATTTCATAAGCACGAGTAAAAAAATGTCATACTAACCTACTCTTTGTGTTAATCCTACTGATAATGGCTAAGGGACTTGCATTGTGTTTTAAATGTTTTGACATGAGGATTATTATTCTTGTGGGTACAAAGTACAGCAGTAAAAACCTTAAAATTAAAATGAAACAGATATGAAGTGTTGAATGGTTGAATCTTTCAAGATATCTCTATATACATATATTATGAAACTTTTTGCTTCATATGTTTTAACTTTTGTTCTGCCGTAAACTGACAATTGTACTACAATAAATTTAAGGGTAGGGGACATAAGTGATAAATTGTAGAGCTTTACCAGAAACATCTTTTTATATTCATTTAGGGTGGTTTTAGACTTGGGCATATAAAATATAAAAACTGCAAAATCACATACATTATTTTTATTCTAAGTATGAAAATCCCTTTTCCTACAAACTGATTCCATAAACATTGAGGAAATATACAGACAAATCTTTAATAAAAATTCTTTATCAAATATACATTGTAGTGTTTACTAAAAGTTTCTCAAATGTTGTAAAGATATAGTTAGTATATTTAGAGTTATAATATGTATTATAGTTTCATAGTTTTGAGATTCATCAAGGTTTGTACTTTTGTTATTATGCTCGTAAATAAAGGATAGTAGGACTAAGTTTGATAGGAATGTTATAATAGGAGAAATAAGGGATAAACATAACCACAGTTTGTGAGCTTATGGGAAAATCATATCTATAGATGGAACAAATTTTTTTTAATTGAATAGCAATATGTTATAAATATATATACTTCAACAAAATTAGTGTAATAAGAATAATTGATGCTATACATAATATTAATTAATATAATTAAATTTTATAATTATGATTTCTCTTCCTGAGACTAATGTTTTAGTAGTATTTGTTATTTACTACCTTTGGCCCTGACTATATGTAATAAAAACATCTCATTGAAACTTTGAAAAAAACAAAAGGAAGCAACTTTTTGTATTATTGTATTGAAGCACAAGCCAAGACACTGCCCAAATGCAATATATGAAACAACATAGAATGAATTATAATTAATAGTGAATTTCACTCACCTTAAAAGTAAATAACAGTGCATTAAAAGTTTGGAATCTGTACACTGGTTGTATGTATATTTTGATATACATACCTGAAATTATTAAGACAATAATCTATTTTTTATGTGTAATGTATAAATCAAATAACCTTAACCCTATTATTTCTAATAATAGACACTTCTTTAACAAAGATATTTCACAACTGATATTTTAACATTAAAGTATATTTACTGAATTATGTAGTAAATAAAAATGGAAAAAATGCCCCAAATTTCTTTTTTTCTGAGTAGTTCCAAGTAATTTCATATGTAAACAAAGATAACATTCATTAGTATTTCTTAGATTTTTTGTGCTCATCTCAATGATTAAGTTTACTAAAAAACTTATTCCTTGGATATATTATGAACCAAACATTTTTTTCTACTTAATGTACTTTCTCTGTTGAATATTTCATAATTAGAAGTGTGATATTTTCAGTTTTTTCTTCTTCAGGATAATTATTCATACAAGTAAAACACAATTTTATTAAAACAATGTTTGACATGACAACCTACTAGTTGAAACTAGATCAAGAAATTTGTATTCTACAGGTAATCCTGCTTTCTTTGTTTAATCGACAGCATAGCTTGTGAATTTTGTTTCCTTGGAGCACTGTTATGTTGCTACATTTAGTCATTGTCATAGTCAGCCGTTAATGGATTTTACATTGCCAATCCTTTTAGTTTAAAGTTCATATTAATGCATTGTTAATGAACAGTATATTCTGAAATTAAAAACGAAAAATTGTCATGTTTCTTGTCAAATTTATAATTATATTATGCATGTAGCTTTAGGCTTACTGATGATTTTTTTTTTACCTAATGGATTAAGTAGGATTGAAAATTGAAGATAATTAAAAAGTATTATTCTAAATGTAATAAAATATCTTCAAATGAATTAATTTTTAAGTTAAAAGTTATAAATAGGATAATCTGCAACTGAACTGAATTTAGTCTCCACTAATAAATTAAAAGAAACATGGTTATCTTGGTTTGCAAGATGTGTCACAGTAATTTCCAAAAATAGATTATTGTTTATATTAACTGCTATGTGCATAGAAAAGAGATAACAAAGTTTGAAATATACATGAAATTTGTTTTTACATGATTGTATTACAACTTACGTGACTAAAATCATAATTCTTCAATTTGAATTTAATAATAAAATGAAAGTAGAAAATTGTTCATAACTTATATGTGGTGCCTCAATCATTATGGCATCTAATATTGTTATTTTTTGGCTTGTGAAAAAGAAGTGACTAAAAATTACAATACCAATTTAGTATGTATATAATTAAATACATTTTAATATTAGGTACCAAATAATTGAATTAGCGTACATAATGTAGTTTATCTGTGTCTAATATTGGAATGAACATAACCACATAGAATAACATAATCAAAAGGAAAGCATTGAAATATCAGTGCTAATGCAGAAAGATCTTTAAATGTGTGACAATGAAATGTAAATTTATCACGTATTAATTTTCATACTTTAAATTGTAGATCAATGAAAATTAATTTTAATAATAAATTAATTTGATTATTCATAAATGGTTAGTAACTGTAATTTGATGTACATAAAAGTATTAAACAAGTGCCCCCAGTAGCACAGTGCTATGTATGCAGACTTGTACCACTAAAAACTGGGTTTTGATACCCATGGTGGGCAAAGCACAGATAGTCCATTGTGTAGCTTTGTGCTTTATTTTAAACAAACAAATTTTAAAAAAAGTATAAAATTTTATTTATCGAAAAAAAAACTTCTGTCTGTATTTTATGATGTGATTATATTTACATTATTATGATTTATTTGTTTTTTACTTTCAGTGTATGTGAAATATTTTGAGAAATAAATGTACAAAAACAGTTGCAAAATTGATGTGATTTTAATGGGTTCAAGTGGAAATAAACAAACTTCTGAGAATACAGAGGAACACTATGGTTACTATCCCTACTGTTTATGATCTTCATAATGTTGAAAAATATACCTCAATAAATAAACAGCAAATGTAAATTGATGTATTGTGTTGCAAATTAAAGAAAGCTTTAAGCAATACTATTAATAATGATTCAGCATCTAGCATGAATGTAGTATTGGTGCTTGGGATAAAACACGATTCTTTAGAATCTGTGTCAGATATGGCATAATAAGATATCTGCTGGAAATAGCCACTATTGTTATCTCAAATGTGACTACCAGATCAAGATATAGGAAATTACTCAATTCAACAATAACAAAACTCTTTCTCTATTTCAGATCATTGGTAGGTATTTTGTTATTTTCTTCTACATTTGTTATGAAGTAGTTTGATTGATATAGTAAACGAAATCTTATTGGGTTTGCTCTAAATGATGGCCTGGCATGGCCAAGTGGGTTAAGGCATTTGACTTGTAACCTAAGGGTTGCGGGTTTGAATCTGTCACACCAAACATGCTCGCCCTTTCAGCCATGGAGGCATAATAATGTGACTGTCAATCTCACCATTTATTGGTAAAAAAGAGTAGCCCAAGAGTTGGTGGTGGGTGGTGATGACCAGCTGCCTTCCCTCTAGTTATACACTGATAAATTAGGGATGGCTAGCGCAGATAGCCCTTGAGTAGCTTTGCGCGAAATTCAAAACAAACAAACCTTTGTTCTAAATGAATTTACATTAATATTTAATTATTTTAATGTAATTGATATTTACAGCCTCAACGGACCAGTAATAGCTGATGAAGACCAGTCTACATATTAACTATAATATAATAATATTAACATGTCGTAGTTTCAGTTTTTTGGGTACTATGTTTAACCCTCATATATCTTTTTTATCACAAAAATAAAACTTTCATGAAGCAACATAATTCTTGAGTTTATAATGATTTATTTATGTGGTTCTCAAGCTGTGGCAGAACTAAGGGTACAGTTTTATTTTGATCATCTACTTAAATATACGTTGTTGCTTTTTCAGTACCTGGTTTAAAGGGGAGACAAATACAGTCCTTTTTTCATATGACAAAAAAGTATCCTAAATTAATTTTCCACAAAATATTTCATTGAAAAAACATACATCAAATGTTTAAATAATGACTTTTTCTAAATTACACAGTTACATGGAGTTGGTACTTCGTACATAGAACTCGTACATTAGTGTGTTTCAGAAACTTTCTTCACATCAAAATGAACTACAACTATAATGGCTACATGTTATTAACTAAATTGCTTATTTATTGTTAAGAGCAAAGCTAAAGAATGAAGCATCTGCGATTTGATCACCACAGGTATTAATGGTAATGGTAATAACAGGTGTTTATGGTGCGGAGTTTTTCAATGAAAGAAAGTGTCGAAGGTGGTTGTAGAAGTTCAGATCAGGTGATTACAGCTTAAGTGATGTATCACGTTCAGGTCGTCCTGTTGAGTTTAATGATGACATGCTGCTAGCTGCACTTGATGAAGCTAGTGCTGTAACAGTTGAAGAACTAACACAGAAACTTAATTCAACCCATTCAACAGTTCATCGTCATTTGCAACAGCTTGGAAGGTTGTCAAAACTTGGAAAATGAGTCCCTCATGATATTACAGAAGTCAACCTTAGTACAAGAGTAGACATTTGCACTATCGTGAACGTAACTCGCCTTTCATGGACAAGTTAGTGACTGGAGACGAAAAATGGATATTTTATAAAAATGTTAAGTGCTGAAAGCGCTCAGTGCAGGTAAACTGGCTAAAGCGTAGCCCAAAGTGGACTTACACCTTAGGAAAATCTTGTTAAGCGTTTGGTGGGATATTGTTGGTGTGATCCACTATTAGTTGCTGCCGCTCAATGTAATGATTACATCAAACTTCTGTTTTCAACACTTAGAGCAATTGAATGTGACACTAAAAGAAAAGAGGCTTACTTTGATCAGTCATAAAAGTGTGTTACACCAGGATATTGCACTGCCCCATACAGCAGGGATCACATCTGCAAAGGTTGTAGAGTTAGATTGGGAAAACTTCCACATTCTTCTTATTCTCTAGACCTTGCTCTATCTGATTATCAACTATTCCGAAGTTGGCAGAACTATCTTGATGGAAAAGAGCTTGGAACACAATGAAGATAACAAAATTACCCTCTCTACAATCTTTTCCTCCAAACCCCAAGAATTTTATAGAAGTGGCATTCAGAATTGTTTGCAGGAAGTAATAAATAGTAATGGGACATACATTATTGATTAAATAACATTAAAAGTTTTTGAAATCCTTTTTCTTTTTCCGAACCTAAAATCGGATATTACATAAGGGATGACCTGATACTTTATAAAGTCAATAAAGGTAATTTGTGCTAATTTATTCCACTGATTAAGAACTTCGTTGTGCCCTACAGACGTTATTGGTCAACTGCAAACAACCTTTCTTCAACATACGAAGACTTAGATGTACAATTTGTTTCTTTTGTTTATATTAATAGACACTTTGATCTTCAATGTTTGAAACAATTTGAATTTCTCCTCTCAAGTGTCGCTTGCCAGACTCCTGGTAGAAAGCGTCATGCGCTAAACTTTTGCAATAACAGTTTCTTCCTGTAAGATGTTAAGGTTTCCAATTATTATTTTTCTTTAATTTCCATGTTCATACAGTTTTTAATTGACTATTATATGTATTTATTTAACTCTTTATCATAATTGAAAACAAATTTACTTCTTACACTTTGAGCCATAACTTTCCATTATCAATAAAAAAAATCAGCATTAAGCAGTTTATATTCGCTATGTTATCAACCATGACCTGGTGGGTGGCCCTCCAGTGGCTCAGTGGTATGTCTGCGGACTTACAACGCTAAAAACCGGGTTTCAATACCCGTGGTGGGCAGAGCACAGATAGCCTATTGTGTAGCTTTGTGCTTAATTCAAAACAACAACAATGATCTGGTGGTTTGGGAATTCGATTTGCAATTTATTGGTCGAAAGGTTCAAATCCAGTTATCTAACATGTTTGCACTTTCAATCGTGGAGATATTACAGAGTGATTGTTAATATCACTATTCGTGGATAAAGGATAGTTCAAGAGTAAACCATGGATGTATTGACAAGTTATCTTCTCTCTCCTATTTCAATTTAATAATTTGCATGGGTTATTGAAATATCACCTTTGAGTAACAGAAAAATAAACCCTTTCATCACTTACATTTGAAGTTCAATATTTCATACTTTGAATTGTGTCTTTTCTTCACCAAAGCCACATCGGGCTATCTATTACATCTACAAACTGGAATCGAACTCCTGATTTCATTATTGTAAGTCAGTAGACCTAACGCTGCCTCAGTGGTGTAACTCTTCGTTTGAAATTAATTACGAAACCGAATATTGCAAAATCGGTTGTTTATATTATTATCGTAAATAATAGACGTTAATATATTTTATTAAAGGAAAGTAAAGTTTTTGTTGTGTTTTTTTTTTCCGAGAAAGATTTCAAATGATCTTAATTTGTTATCTATTTCAATAAAATCGGTCTAAATATATTTCTGAAAACAACAGATTATTTAATAAAATCCTCAAGAAAGTGCTTATTTGTAATAACTTTTAGCTATAAGTTTGGATTAGTTTAATATGTTGAAGCTGTACAACATGAAGATTTCTTAAACATCATAAAGAAAAATACAACAACGAAATTATCACCTATTTTAAATGTGTATAATTTTCAAATAACTATATTAACTACTTAACAGCTGAAAGTGTTGATAGTTTTCCTCATTCGTTGTTTGTTTTTGTTAAAACAAAGCTATACAGTGGACTATCTGAGCTGTGCTTACCATAGGAATTGAAATTCAATTTTTAGGCGCCTTAATTTCAGAGACTTACTTGTGTTGAGCAATGGGATAGAAGGCTTTTTCATAAAAATGTTTATCGGAATTTGTAAATATATATATATATATATTTTAATTTATAAAGAAAAGACCAAATTCTTCTTTTAAGCGAGGTTCTTAAAACAAAATATATTTAAGTAGATAATCAAAATTACATTGCACTATTTACTCTGTCATAACTGAAGAACCACATTGAATAAACTGCAAGTTCAAAACTTTTGTTGTTTGATCAAAGTTTTATTTTCGAGATAGAGGTGTTAAACATATCTAACAAAAATGTGACGTCGTATTCAAATTATTGATTTATCGGTAATACGTAAATGCTCTTCATCAGCTGTTAAGTGATCTGTTGAGGGTGTGAACAGTAAATGCATTAAAATAATTAAATATTGGTTTCAATTAACTTGGAACAGAATAGATAATGTTTAATACAATAGGTAAATAATGAGATAACAAACTAGCGTTTGTTTGTTTGGAAATTTCGCACAAAGCTACTCGAGGGCTATCTGTGCTAGCCGTCCCTAATTTAGCAGTGTAAGACTAGAGGGAAGGCAGCTAGTCATCACCACCCACCGCCAACTCTTGGGCTACTCTTTACCAACGAATAGTGGGATTGACCGTAACATTATACACCCCCACGGCTGGGAGGGCGAGCATGTTTAGCGCGACGCGGGCGCGAACCCGCGACCTTCGGATTACGAGTCGCACGCCTTACGCGCTAGGCCATGCCGGGCCGTACAAACTAGCGAATAAATAAATAAACTAGTGAACAAACTGATAAAATAGGGACAAAACTTTGTTATCTTTAGATTGAATAAGCTTCAATATGTTAGCCTAATAGTTGCGGAAGTATCATACATAACATCTATAAGCCAGTTCCATGTTGGATCAGATAAAGTTTATTATACCTTTTCAAAAATTTGAGTTTTATTGTATTGTTGGTCAACAATTCTTCAATGATGTATTTCGTCCAATCGTACAAAGGGTTGGTATATATAATTATAAATGTATGGGACGTAAACAGGATACATTTGTTTTCAGTGTCCGGTATGTGTATAACATATATTGTCTCATAATTATTATTCTAAAGTATAGTGTACTTACAGGATTATTACAAAGGTTACTTGTGTCGTTCTGTACAAAATAATTATTCTGAATGGTTGCTTTGGCAAGTATTAGTTTATAAGGCCTAATAGAGTAGATACAATATGGTTTAATGCAGTTCTGTTTCTTGATATTAAATTATTTAAAATACACTTTTAAAAGAAAAATAATAATTTTGAAATACGTCAAATCACACCAATAAAGGAAATTAGCATCTTAGTCCTAGGGATATATTAACTCTGTTACATTCCAGCTTTAGGGAGCTATTCTATCAATCTATGTAAGAAAGTGTCGATTTCAGGTGAAAAGAAATATAATATTTCTGGGCATCCCAGGTTGTCTCTTTCGGTTTATATTTCTGTTTTTAGAGATTTCAAATTAAAATAACTGCCTTGGTTGATTGTATATTACATGTCTTTTTAGCCTTATTTTAAAAATAACATGCTAAACGTAAGATCTAAGACGCAACCTTAATAAATAACCACATACTTTCATAAAATTAATAAATTTCGAAATCAAGACAATCATTTAAACATATGACTAATATACTACGAAAGCAAAAGAAATATTAAAACAAAGTTAAACAGTTAATTAGTAGTAATATTTATAATACTTTTTTTTTACTTAAAACTTAATTTTGTGACAAATGAACAGTTACTACAAAGTTTAACCGTTAAGCAACACGTTGGAAACTATAAAGATTTTTAAATATTCTTGTTGATAAATGTTTACACACTTATTAACACATAAATTTCTAAAGCACACATATAGTTGTTTAATATATTGGCAATACAGTTGCATGTTTAGCATTATTAACTTACATCTTCAAAAACAGTTGTCAATCATTTCAGTGAGTGTATATTCTGGATCCACTTTAGCTGCTACAAATTTCTTATCAATGCATTCTTTGACTTCCTGCATGCATAAATAAGGACACTTTCTACTGTTTCATGGTTTTAGTATTTATGTTCAATTTACCTATTTTATAATTGTTACTTCTAATGAATAAACTATAGCTGTTAAGCTTTACTGTTTAGCTTCACATTCAACCTGTCAGTCAATTGGTGTCTGAGCAATTTATAATCCTAAACTCAAGAGAATGATTCGTTACAAAGAGCACAACGCAAGAATTACCTTTACGTAGTATTAAGTTTAACAATAAACCAGCTTCATACGTTCTTTCACATATTAAACTCTTTATGTCCTTTCATTCCACATGTTAGAAATCATTGTTCTTTTCCTTCCATAATAAACCCCAAAGATTAGTGTGAAGATGAGGTAACTGTGTGTTATGTTTATCTTTGTAATACCACACATCTATATTATTGTATTTACCTTTAATTATATTAATAGTTAAGTATAATTGATAATTACTTTTAAATAGGAACTTTCAAACATTATTGTTACCAAATCTAAAAACCACAAGTTACTACGAAGATCAGTTTTGATTGTAAAGATACCAGTAATTGCATTTTACATGTGCTACAAACGGATCTTCAGATAAACAAATTTTAAAAAAGAATTTGAGATTTAGAAAATAAGATACTTATTGCAAAACGCAGTCCTAATAGTTTAGACAGCATCACACAGGATATCGAGTTGCTGTTTTTCTTATTATTAGGAGGACTTTAGAGGATAAGACATGAACCCGAACCCAGAGTTGAAGTTATCTTACACCTAATCGAGCAAAGTCAACCTCACTTTCATTAGAAGAGCTTTAGTTAGGTTGGATGAAACTAGTATACTATAAGCAACTCTGTTGGATTAAGTCTTCGTCGTCAAATAAACAAAACACCTAGGAAGTGCTGGGGTTTAGTTTCTGTAGAGTACTGAAACCTGGTTTCTTCGAGTTGTTGTCAACTGTATAACGTTTTGTTGATCATACTTGTATGTTTATGTATAAGAACATCCTAGTACAAAGATTTATAATAAATATCAAATGGCATTACCTGCGCATCCACTTCTCTTTCATCCTTGCACATTTCTTTGAAGAAATTGGTCAACTTCCCGTTGGGAATTTTTGCCTTTTCACAATCTTGAATTGCACCTAAAAGTTTGAGATGAAAACATATTCTCTGATCAGACAAATTTGATGTCACATTCTACAACTATGTTTTCATGATATTTAATTGTATGCTTAAATTCTTGAGTCAAGAACAATATAACTTTCCTAAACCATTTTTCAACTTCTTTCAAATGTTTCTCTTTCGTTTGTTTACAATAAACTACTGTTCATAAGCCGAAGGTATGTAATATTCTTGAAACAAAAACAGGAAATGAAAAATATAAATTAAAAAATAAAAATCATATTAAATCAAAATCACATCGCGTGATTTGTTTGTTTGAAGTTAGGCACAAAAGTACACAACGGGCATAACCTGGTTTCTAGCTTTGTAAGTCGAGTGAATGAGTGGAGGCACATAGTTTGAAATCTGCCAATTATGCTGAAATGTAAAAATATGATGAAATATTTATCAATACTTTGGTGGTTTAATGGAACCGAATATTTGTTATTTATGACAGGACTCCAATCTTAAACTTTAAATTTTTTTCAAAATATCAGTTTCAAAGCGTTTTGTTTTCAACGTTCCATGAATAATTTCCTGTTGTAAAAGTACTGAATAGGAAAAATTGTTTAAATCCTTGTGTATCATGTTGAATGTTTTCTCTTTTAAACACCTTTAGTTAATTTATTATATTAATCCTTAATAAAAATGAAACTTTAAATAAAATTTGAATATCAAGAAAGTTTTCTTTGAAGAGAAGATTGATTGAAGTTAACAAATTCACATTAACAACACAGTATTTCTAATATTATAAAGAATTATTGAAAAATAATCAATTATAACACCAAAAACACCTACCAATTCTGACTTTCCACTCAAAATCTGTTTGAAGCATTTTCTCACTTCGCTCATTTTTGCAGGATTCTCTACATTAATTTCTACATGAAAGGAAAAGCATGTTTGATTTACCCAGATAAATTATTTATTTATATATTATGAACTAAGGTTCGTAAAAATACTTGATTAAGTAAAATGAAGAAATTACCCGAGTTTCCCCTTATAATATATTATACACTATTGTTTGGCATAAAAGTGTATAATTTCTGTCGGCTCATTTCAGAGTTCGTGTACAACCCAGGCGAAAGATGTCTGTTGAGTTTAGAGGCATTGAAAATTATTTTGGCAGTAATGAGACAATTTCAATACTTTTCTTTCATATATAGTAATGTTATTGGATATTGCATGAAGCGTTGTTTTAATAATGCCTACAGTATGAATCTTTGATTTAATAATAGTCATTGTAGTTTTCTGTCAACTTACTGCTCTACTTAACACGTTGTTTGATTTCTTAACGTCAACTACAAATATCATAAAAAACTTATTTCAGAAATAGGATAACTTGATATTTTATATATTAATGATGTTTTAAAACAAACTTACTGCACAACAGTTGCCAAGCTGTATCTATAACGTTGTTTGTCGTCATCGTCAGGCCTAAGAGCAAAACAAGAGCTAAGAAAAGAACTTTCATGTTGAGAATGTCGCTGTTTTTATCAATATTTCAGCTTAGAAATACATTTTTATATTTTTCATCCAACATTTTCTAGCAAATAACCTAATTTTTTTAAACTAACATTAAATTGAGAGTTTTGTTACTACATATGTCAATCGTTGCATGCTTATTTTCGGACTGGACAAACCGCATATGGTAACAAATATAATTGAAATAAAGTACAGAACAACGTTTCGATCTTCTGAGGTCGTCGTCAGGTTTGTTAACTTTGTTCTGTACATTATTTTAATTAGGATTTTAATACCCATACCCACCATCTTGAGAATAGATTTTTAGTTCAAATGTGTTTCTCGTTATCACGAATGTCACATGACCAAACAAAGAAGAATTCCTTTCATATGGTCTGATCATGTGACCATTTTCTCTTCGTACATAGTTTCCTTATTTGTTGTCATTATGTTACAGAAGTTTACATATTACAGGTTGGATGAGTTGTTTGAAGATACATCCACTAGAAGAAAATATAATACAGGTTAAAACTACGTATTTTGAAGCTCATTGGTTATATAAAAGTTTTAAAATAGAACATTACTAAAGTGTTTACTGATCGATTAGTAGCTTAAACTCCTAAACAACACTGACTTAAATCAGTTGTATCTAGCTGATAAGGCTGTTGTTGTTTTTGTTGTTTGGAATTTCGCACAAAGCTACTCGAGGGCTATCTGTGCTAGCCGTCCCTAATTTAGCAGTGTAAGACTAGAGGGAAGGCAGCTAGTCATCACCACCCGCCGCCAACTCTTGGGCTACTCTTTTACCAACGAATAGTGGGATTGACCGTCACATTATAACGCCCCCACGGCTGGGAGGGCGAGCATGTTTGGCGCGACTCGGGCGCGAACCCGCGACCCTCAGATTACGAAGCGCACGCCTTAACGCGCTAGGCCTGATAAGGCATTTGTGAAAGTATTCACGTGACTTAGATTTAATAATTCTTTGTGTATCATCTTGTTTTTTATTTCTTGTATTTTCGTTAAAACACTAACTTGCCTGCATTATGTGTGTGTATATATATATATATACATACACGAAAGCGCGCAAAAGCGTTCTTAGCTACTACATCGAACCAATCTAGATGTACGGTTGCGATTCTGGGACAGTTAAACAAACAAATGGATAATAATCACTTAAAAACTGATCGAGATATAGTATATACGTAGGATGCTAATGGTTTATTAGAAAGATTGAAGAAAATGAAGAGATTTTACATCAAAAAGAATATTTGATAGTAAAAGATCCCGTTAGTTGTGTAAGTATAATTCTATCCCTGAAATGACAGAGTCCTAGGTTAATCTAGGTGTCACTTAGTGGTTGGTCGAAAATTAGAGCAGTGACAAAACATAATAAAAGTGAAAGTCAATTCCTTAACCCAATTCAAACAGTAGGGTAAAGTCCAAAACTGAAATCAAAATTGGAGAACCTACTTTGAGACGATAAAGCTTCATGGTGGTTTGAATGGGCAGTAAAGAATTTTTTTTACAAGATTAACATAACAAATGTACAAAGTTGTGATAAAGTTTTGTCATCATCAAGTACAAAAGGTTTATACAGATACCGGAATATACGTACAATAGAAGGAATAAAGAGATCTCATGAACGGAAATTGCTTAACAGATTTGTAAAGGTATCTTGGCACCCTGAGGTTATTGGTTTACAGTTTTGTTCAGTTCGTATTGCTTCCTCGATTATCCATGTTCATAATTGGTTCTTTATCTAACTTACAGTGGCTTTAATAGATGTAATATGTTTTTATTTGTAATGTCGATGGTGGTGAATTCTCATTAGTTATTACACGTGACTCTACATATTTTTTTAGGATTGGTTATAATTTAGAGCCAGATTTCTGAGTAAGGTGGAGTCGAAAGAAATTTTAATGGCAACTTTTGTCCATGTGTGAATTGTTTAAAATCTGAGTTCAGAAATAGGTGGTAAACTGCAGCGGAGTATTGTGTTGGTTCATTAGTATTAATCATGTTCTAGGGTTGGGTTTTGAACTGACAGAAGTTTACTGGTTTGAGTATCAAATATATTTTTAGCTCCATTGGGTGACGGTGTCCTCATGTTGTGAGGCTTGTGTTTGAGGGAGAGTTGGGAAGTTTACATCATGCACAAACACTTTGTAAAGAGCTTAAAACAGAACCCTGCGGATCGATTGCTTACAGTGAGAATGAAGGTAAAAAGCTGTAATTTATTTTTGCTTCTGTGGTCTTGACAGTTAGGAAGCTTCATATCCACCTGATAAGTGGAGTAAGTGTATTGTGATTGCATAGTTTATATCTAAGGCCATTGTGCTATGTAGAAAGCTTTTTTTTTTTGTCGTGTGTATATTTGGATACATGTATCTTTGACGTTATTAAGTCATTAATATACATTTTCTTTAACCCTTACATTCCTACTAATGGACACTTCAGTGCCCAGTGCACATATGCATATTAATTTTCAAAATGTAACTAAAAATAATACTTTTAACCCTACTTCTACGAATTAACTAAAATATATTTCACAACTGATACTTTAATATTAACGAACATTTAATGAGTGTATTTAATATATGACAATGAAAAAATGCCCCAAATTTCTATTTCTTTTCTGATTAGTTCCAAGAAATCTCCACAAGTTTACAAACAAGACATTTCTTGATGACGAGAAACCCATTTGAAATAAAAATGTATCTCAGAACGACTGGTATGGATATTAACGCTTTTATTGATAAGGAGAGGACAACGTTTCGACTTTTCTAGGTCATCTTCAGGTTAAGAAAGTGAGAGTTTGAATGTGACTGTTGGCGGACATCTGTCTTAGGGACGAGAGTTTAAATGGGTACGGGATTGTAGGGTCGTTGCAGGTGAATGTTAGGTTATTAATTAGTATAGGTATAAAGGTGTTCCTTTATATTGGTTAAATTTTGATTTTAGTTTTTTGCGTTTGTTTATATTTGTTTCCCTACTTAATATTTGGGTGTTTTCTATGGTTGTGTTGTGTTTATTTGATTTGCAGTGTTCACAAACGTGTGAAGGTGTTTTTTGGATGTCGTCATCATCATTAATTCTGGTGGTTATTGTGATGATAAATAAGTTCAAGAGAAATAATTAATTATCATGGGTGCTTGAAGTTTAAGGAATCTTCCTTCGCTCCAGTCGAGACTGGTGAATATGGTGAATTAGATTTTTATACGTTGACCTAAATTTCTGGGCCAATGGAGAATTTAAAACAAAAATTAAATGCGTCATTAGGATGTTAGAAATGAAGGCAGGCGCTTTTGAGGTATGTAGTAGTGATGGAAGTCGATTTAGACAAACTACGTCAACAGAAGGCTTCGTTAGGGATTAGTAAACCAAAGTGCTGTGACTGGGAACTATGGATCCAATGCTGAAACATTTTTGGTGAGGGGCAACAGAAATACCCTAAGAAAACCCAATTTCACTAGTTTTGACCGAATGAAGCCTGAAGATGAAAGGCTAATGAAGATTGAAGATTTGAGAACTTGAATGATACTAACCTAAACAAAGTTATACATACAAAAGATGAGATGTGTTTATTGGGGTATGGTGCAAGGTTGTTTTGATGAAAAAAGTTGTATGCGGATAGGTATTTAGCTAAAATTGGGAGTAGCAACAATTATATGAAAGCGAGACGTTAGAAGGTTACGATTAACAGTTGTTTTTGTTTGTTTGTTTTTTGTAGAGAGCTTTATTATACGTTCTTATTGTACCTTTTGTAGTGTGGTATGTTTTTCATCGTAACATGCTGGTGTATAATGTGAGAAGTAATTGACTGAGGATTTCATAGCTTTTGTAGTTTAAAAAGGTGGGATGGTTTCATGTTATCATGAAGCCGAAGTCGATTATAGATCTAATAAATGTTTTATAGATTCATGTTATTATTTTTGGTCTGCACCCGTGAGTGTGATGGTTTGTTTTTCAAAGTAAGTTATTCTGGTTTTAAGTTTTTTAAATTATTTCTATAATACGTGGGTGCCAAGTTCATGGGCAGGTCCTAATTACCTCAATTTAAGTACCTTGGTGTAGCGTCCTTCTTCAACATCCTCTAGACATTTTGAAAACTGACTAATGGAAGTTAAAAAATGAAAATGAGAGAATGACTATCTAGAGCTTGGCGTGTCATACTGCAACTGTAGATTTAAGTATAAAGGTTGACCCAGTTCTAATTGGTCAAGGGTTTAGCCAAGTGCGTAAGATGAAATGATGTCTTAACACTCAGTTACTGGTTAAATCACTCATCTACAGGATTAGTGTTTCTAAGATACATTTTATGAAAATTTTCTCATTTAATTATGTGTTTATTTTGAAGCACAAAATTACACAAAATCCATCTTTGCACACTACAGATTTCAAATTCTGATTTTGGAACAATAAGTTACTGTTAAGCTGTCTTGCACACTACAGATTTCAAATTCTGATTTTGGAACAATAAGTTACTGTTAAGCTGTCTTGCACACTACAGATTTCAAATTCTGATTTTGGAACAATAAGTTACTGTTAAGCTGTCGAAAGGCTTCTCATTAAAAACTAATCTTGAAAGTTTGTGAGTAGAAATAAAAATTTTAAAAAGTATGTGATACTTCATCATGTTATGTTGGCAAAACTATTTCAAAAACATGTTATAAATGTGTGATTTCTGTTAACTTGATAAAGTGATTGTATTTAATTTTAGCCTGTTAATATATTTTTCTATCAATATCATTAACCTCTGAAAGGTTATCATTGTTATTAAATGCATTTTTTAAGACTTCAAGGTTATCAGTTGGCTTCTCCATTATAAATATTTTTACAATCTTCATAGTGAACTTCAAAGTGAGTATCGAATTTGTTTTCTCTGAAAATGTTTAATAAAAAGAAATATATATATAAAGTTTTTATATGTATTTCTGAACTTTACTTAATATAACCATACTTAATTTTTTGAGAAACTCTTGAAGCGGTGGTATAACTATTAAACGTTGAATATATATTATGTAGATTATTATTATTATAGTTTTTTCCAAAAAGAACAGTTAATAAAAATAGTTCAAACTTCACATTTTTCAACCTTGTGTTTAATATCTGGATTTACTGGGTAAAGGTAAACTAAAAAGTGTCGACAATTTTCATCTTTAAAAATCTGTTATATAAAACACATTCACGAATAAGATATATATTGCGTCCATAGTTCTGTCAGATATCTAAACAGTTTTATTCCGTTGAAAACCTTATACATTTTATTGTGTGTCCTATAGAAACACTTTCCGTGTATTAAAGTTTCAGCCACTGGTTCTCTCTTACAACTCCTCCTTCATCTCTTCCTCTTTTGAAAACATAAGTTTCAGCATTACATCGAATAATAAAACCTAGATAGTGGATAAATGTCATATTTTGAAATATAATATAAAAAAAGCTAGTCAGAAATTTTTATAATTGCGAAACAATGATATTTTTAAGCTGATATTATTGTGCTTATCCACAATTCTTTGTTTTCAACAGTAGCTCTTATTATACGTGAATAAAATTTACATTTCAATAAAGTACTGAATATTCAAATACATTATTTGATCCTCTGATATCAAGATCATAGTGCCTATCAGTATACATAGAAGTAAGATCTTAATTATTACTGTTTTTGTAGTGAAAAAAGACAGTTTGCAGATAAATTATTCTTTCTCCTGGATACAATGGTATTATTACTTAATATGTTATCTCAAAATTGAAATAAGGATTTAAAAATATATTAATAAAGAATGTGAAAGTTATATATATTCTCATTTTTAAAATTTGAAATAGAATTCTACAATAACATTAAATAACATGTCAGCCTTCTCACCCCTGGATGGCAGTATATGTCTGTGCTTTAGATAAATCTGGTATTTTCAATATGAAAGACATCTTTAGGGTTGTGTACTACACTGGATAAATGACCACGTAAGAGATCACAATAAGAGATCATATTAAATGTTTAAATAAGAAAGACTGATCCTCACGTTTTTTCTTCTTTGTTTTTAGGCTTGATTGATTGTTTGGAATTAAGCACAAAGCTCTACAGGTCTGCCCAGCACAGGTATCGAAAACCGGTTTTTAGCGGTGTGTCTACAGACATACTGTCGTACCATTGGAGGTTGTTGCTAGTTATTAAGCTACATAATGGGCTATTTATTTGTTCTCTGCTTACACGGGCTTCCAAACATAATTTTTAATGTTACAACCCTCAAATTCCTGCTGGGCAAAGAGGGGTACATGGCTTTACGACTCACAAAGCAGAAAGGTACAGAATGTATTTATTTCTGTATACTGTGGTTTCAACCTTGGATCTTTATCGCAATAAATCAATAAGCCAAAAGACCAGTATTTCGTATTTTAGTGTATCATACTTAAACTGTTCGAAAGACTTAAATTACTCAGTAACTTACTTTTGATTAAAATATGTAAGTTTGAATGTAAACTCGTTTGTTTTTTTTTAAAGTATTAAAACATAGTACGTATTTATTGCTAATTTCTGAGCTACATAATGATCTTTCTTTGCTTTGCACTTTGCGGGTGTCGAAAACCCGATTTTATCTCAATAAGTTCCTAGACTACCGTTGAAGTACCAGTAGATTTAAAACAAAGTAAGTTAATATTTCATAGTTTATTTTAATGATTAAACACCAGAAATTTATATCAAAACACTTCGGTTTGAAATCCAATAATTTTTATTTTTGTCAAGAATGTTTCAATAATACTTTAATTCAATGTTTTCAAGCAAAGAAATCTTGCATCTTCCCAGAATGATAAGTCGATACACTTTGGATACTTTCTTATTGTGTATAATGAAGAAATAATTAAGTTATTGTGAAAGAAATCTTAGTTAAACTGAATGCAGTCCATTTGTTATTTGAATTATTTCCCATTTGTATACATTAAAGAGAAAAATTCATTTGTCGTTTGCAAAATGCAAAGAGTATAGATTTTGATAAAATGATTTGTTATTTTGAAACATGCAAATAGCTACAGTTTGCAAACAATAATGCAAGTAGTTTTTTTTAAATATGACAGTCTGATCTTATCGCTATCTGGTGTGCACTTTATTATTTCTCTCTTTTTTCTTTTTGTTGGTATAACCTAAACACTCTAAGTAAGATTTTACTTTTTGGAATTAATGGCAAAGCTACATAATGGGTTGTCTGCGCTCGAAATCCGGTTTCTAGTGTTGTTTGTCCACAAACATACAGCTGTGCCACTAGGGGCACTCTAAGTAAGAAATAATTATTCTGATATTCCGTATTTGTCATATTTTATGGACATAAAAGTTTACATTATGTCATTTTATTTACCAAAATAAGAACGTCTAGAAAATAATGTTTTAACGAAATTAACATTTCTATAGAAACAAAGAAATCCTGAAGATAAACCTCGCCAAAGTTTATAAATGGAAGCGCCAAGATACAGTTTTCAGAATCTTGTTGGTTTGCTGCATTTAGTGTATTATATTCTTTTGAAGCTATAATTGCGATATACACTTATTAATGGGAAATTTATGATATTTGACTAGGAACATTTGTATACTTTGAGCATTACAAACCATCCAACTTCAGAGAATTAACTTCAGACGTTACTCTTTCTACGAGAACATTAGATATCTTCCTTAATGAAAGCTCAGCTTATAAACCGTGTAAGACCAGCCAAGACTAGAGATAGCTAGCTTCGTGTTAAGTGAATTGTACCTGTGTATCAACGTAAAACATATTCATTGATCGTGAACGATCGATGAAATATTCAGTTCCAGGCCAGATATAAGACTCAGTATTGTTTATAAGTTTGTGAAACTTTTGTATATAAATCATTATTTCGAATAACCATTATTATAAATTGTATTATTGTTTTAATATTAAAATATATTTGTGTTAAGAAATAAAATTGTGTGTTTTAATCTTGTTGACAAATATTATGACGTTGGTACATATCGATATCCAAATGAGGTCCAAATACAAATTTCAGACTATTCGAAATCGTAATACGTAACGTAATAAGTAGGAGACTAGTCCGGAATCTGTACCATAGACAAAATGTTTTCTAAATTAAAATTCAAATCTTAATTCCAGTTGCCGCCCAGTGGACTTACAACGCTAGAATTCGGGTTTCGATACTCGTGGTGGATATATCACGGATAGTCCATTGTACAGCTTTGTGCTTAATTAGAAACAAACAAATATCAAACAATAATTCAATTTATATTTATCAGTGTGAACAAGATTTGATCATGTCTGATTATCAAAATTTTTCTTAAATCACCCTCTCTCGAACAACTAGAAAGGTATAATAAAAGTAAATTGCTTAAAATTGCCAAAGTTCTAGAATTAAAGGTGAAGAAATCAGTAACACAAAATGAACTAAAAAAGCGTATTAATGATATATTAGTCAATGATGATTTATTGTCTGAGGAAGCATTAAGGGATTACATTAATGTATTCATTAGCAAATCAGAGTTGAGTGATAATAATAAGTAAGAAATCCTATTAAAACTCAAAGAAATCGAGCTTGAACAAACCCGTATCAAAGTTGAAAGAGAAATAAACGTCTCGAGGCCGAACAAGCTCGAGAAAAATGTTAGGTTGAAAGAAAAGAAAATTAGAATTAACTCCAATCGACCAAGACAAAACGACAACTTGGACAACTCAATCTATTTATGAAAGTACCACCATTTAATGAAAATAAAATGATAAAAATAAAAAAGAAACCCGAGCGCTTTCGAAAGTTTGCTTTTGGCGACAGCAGTAGCGCATGGAGAAGATGATGTAAAATAAATTTTTCACAATTCGACAAATGTCAATGAGTTTATGAGAATTCTTTACTTAAAGCGGATATTATGTAAATCAGAAACCGTTAGTATATACATATATATATTACTTCAAAATTGTCTAATGCCAATTTTCAATTTTCTAAGGAGGAAGGAAGGTGTAACGGATTCAATATTATATATTTATTTTAATATCTATGCTATTCTACTTTAATATATATTTAGAAGTATATACATCTTATATTATTAAACGTACTAAAATCATAACTTATAGATCAAAATCACACTATATGCCCTCAGCGCACAGATAGCCCTCTTGTTACTTTGCGCAAAATTCAAAACTAACAAACAACTTAAAAACTATATCAAGAAATCACTACAAATTCAAAGATTTTGTAACTTCATCAAAGTTTTATTTTCTAAATAAAGATATTTCAAAGTTAGACATATCCCAAAAGAAAGAAAGCAAAACAGATTCAAATCATTATATTATAGGTAATACGTAGACTGGTCTTCATCAGCTGTTGAGTGACCTGTCAAAGCTGGAAATATGAATTATATTATACTAATTGAATGCTAGTATAAATTCACTTAGAACAAACCTAATAACTATTAATTCTATATATATGTGTCAATGATTTAATATAATTATGATAGAAAATATTTGTATTTAATACCTTCATATACTGTATATTAGCTTGATAGTCATGAAAACGAAATATTTTAAAGTATTTATTTTATATAAAAATATATATTAGTTTATCTCCACATAGATATATATTTGATATTTGTGTTTTATTAGTTCGTTGACTTCTGATTGTATATATGAACTGGTTAATATCTCTTCAGTAATGTAGCATCTCATTAAATAGTACAAAATGTTGCTATATATATAGTTATAAAAGATAAATAGGACACAATTGTCTTTGGTGTACAGTAACTGTATAACACTATTTACCACAGCATTATTGTTTTGAAGTATACTGTAGTAGAAACTTTATAAGGAGGGTTCTCTGAGACATTCTATATCAAATACCCACATAATTACCACTCTGGCTGGCTGCTTTAAGGTCTTCTTTGCTGGGATTGTGGTAAATGTATGTGGAATTTTACTCATAATATTTCTATGGTAGGAAGTTTTACCAATTTCTATTTAAAAAATCTTGATTTCTATTAAATGTGTTTTCAACACATAAGATGTTCAAAATCAGGACAAGTTTACTTTATCGATAACATACTGGTTTATTTAACCTTTTACACTTTGTAACGAATCTAAAATTGTTTTAATATTTGTGTTCGTTCCGTTTAATATATATTTAGAAGTGTATGCATTTCATACTGTCAAATGTGTATGTGTATTGTGCAAGTCCTGCTGTTCTGTAAGTATGTAAAAGATTCTCGAGAGTAAGAATCAACAATATATGTTTTAAGATGTCTTCGAATATTATTGCCAAGTGATCTTTTGAGAATATTGCCTTAAAGTTTATAAACCAACTCAACGAGAGACAGTTTTATAATATTGTTGGTTCATAACGGTCAGTATACTATAAATCTCAGAAGCTATAATTAAAAACAAAACAAAAAACGCTAATTAATCGGAAAAGTAAAGACATTTGTCCAGGAACGTTTATACATTTCGAACAATACAAGTCGTTTCACTACAGTGAATTAACTTCAGGCGTTAATATTTCCACGAGCATGCTACATATTGTCGTAGGTGAAAAGGTACGAGTAGTTCAAGCTAGCTAGCCATCAGGAGAAGTGTATTGTGTAACAACTCAGAATTAATTCGCTCTTCATGGATCAGGACTGTCGATAAAGTATTCAGTTCCAGACCAGATAGAAGAATGAATATTGTTTGTGAGTTTGTAAAATTGTTATCTATAAATATTGTTTATAATAACCGTTATTATAAATTGTGTTATTATTTGCATATTAAAATATATTTGTGTTAAGAAATGAAACCGTGTGTATTCAATCTTGTTGGCAAATATCATAAATTTGATACATATCGACATTCAATTAACTTTTAAATTCAAATTTCCGGTTATTTGAAATCGTATTACGTAACGTATGTAACATAATAAATCTGAAGCTTGTCCAGTATAACAACTTACGTCTTCAGAAACAGATGTTAACCATTTCAGTGACTGCAATCTCTGGATCCACTTGAGCTGCTGCAAATTTCTCACCGATACATTTTTCGAGATCCTGCATTCATAGATAAAAGTACTTAATGATATTTAAGATATTATAAGATTGGAAGGTTGGAAAAAACATAAGATGTATTTATTTAAAACTTTACATTAAATATAGTTCTGAGGTGGCGTATATTACACATCTCATTCTTCTATAATTTAACAAGTGGCTATAAAGTCACGTAATTCATTTGATTGCCTATGTTACACAAGACATGGAGCTGAATTCAGTGTTGAAACCGAGTCTTATAGTCTTATTAAATAAAATAATTAATGTGTAAACAATTCACTTGTTGGTTAAAATCATCTCATTGTCAAAGAATAAAGTTTTATTGTGTAAACAGATATCAAGCATAAAATAATAAAATAGTCAATCATCACCTCTAAATCTGCTTCTCTTTCTTCAGTGCACATTTCATTCACGAATTCTTTGAAACTGTTAGCATTAAATTTTGCTTCTTCACACTCTCGAATTGCTTGTGGAAGCTTAAAATGAAAAATACTTTGTTATATTAGCTTTTATATTGCATTTTAAAGCTTTCTGGCTGTCATATAATTTAATTATAAACTTAAGGTTTAACCTTTCAATAATAAATTAATATAATGGGAACGATTTACTTGAGGTAATTTGTGTTAGACATAAACTAGTGTTTATAAGCTGAAAGTATGCAATATTTTTGAGACAGACAAAGAACAAAAACACAAAACAAACGATTGAAGTTAAAATCATATCGTTCTAGATCTGTGAGCTATGTTTAAATATGACAATACGAAGAAATATTCATTAATAAATATTTTATGTTTATCATAACACTTCTTTTCGCCGCCTTAAAGTTTTGTTAAATATCAGTTACAAAAATCAAGAGTTTATATTTCTGTACGTAACACATTCAAAGTTTAACGTTTCATGATTAGCTTTCCCGATGTAGAAGTAACAAAATGTTATAAGGTACTTTTATACCGCAGTTGAATATTGTCGTTTTAAGACACTGCCATCCTATCTTAGTTTATAAAACTAACCCTCAGTATATGTGAAATTGTAAATACAATTTTTATATCAAGACGGTTTTTAGGTTGAAATTAATAGATTGGCGTTATCAACACATTGTTTCGAAAATTACAGTGAATTAACAAAAAATAACTAATCATAAGATTACAAACACCTACCTCTTTCAATTTTCCACCCAAAACGTTTCGGTTGCACACTTTTATGTCATTCAATTTTTCAGGATTACTCTTATTAATTTCTGCATAAAAAAGTTTGATTTACTTTAAAAGGATATTTTCTCATGTTTCATTAAAATACTTTATTAGATGTAAGGAAGTGTTTATCATATTAGCTTTTTTCTACTGATCAAATACAGATATAAAACAATAAAACCTATTTTACTAATACCGTTGCTTAATATTTTATACATCAATGAAGTTTGAAAATTAACTTACCACACAGCTGTTCCCAAGCTTTTCTATCGCATCGCCTTTCGTTAAAGTCAGGCTCACGAGGACAACAAAAACTGCAAGAAGAACTTTCATGTTGAGAATGTTGCTGCTATTTTCATGAAAAATTCAGATTAGTAAACGCTTTATATATTATTCATCCAACATCTTTCAGCCAATAATTTTTCCTAAATCTAATCTATCCTAAATTTAATTGCTTTATCAGAATATGTTGCAATCATTGCACGCCTTTTTTTTTAGATTGGTTCATGTGCGTTTAATGACAACCAATGACAAAGTGATGATATGAAACATGGGACCCTCCCCTTCACAGTATAAGATCACATGACTTAAATACTTTTACCTTCAGTTTCATTCCTTGTGGAAACTTCACTCTGTTATAGTACGTTATACACATAATAAGTTAGAAAGTTTGTTTATAGACACAACTACTAGAAGAAAGTGAATACAGATTAATATTACATACATTTGAAGCACACGAATTGTATAAAGTTATTAAATGATAACTCTACTAAAGTGTTTAGTCATTCATAACTTCAGATGTTATACAACGCTGAATTACATCGAAAATGTGTAACCGGTAAGGTGTTTGGGAAAATATTCATTCGTTTTTTTCGTGTTTCATATATTCCCGTGAAAACAATAACATATCAGACATTAGTATCTATTAATAATTTATACGGTAATATAATATACATATATATATATATATATATATATTATTCATTTATCATAGTTATCTTTAAACTTATGATTGAACACTATATTGTCTCAGAAATCACTACGCCTTTACTGAGTTGAGCCGCATGTTCCCAAGTAATTAGTGTGTCAACGTAATAAGTGACGTGATTTCATCCATGGAACATTATGTGTGACAATCGGTCTTTCCTTTTTCTCGGTTAAAAGAGCGGGACAAACTTACTGCTGTCATTCTGTTTAGTTATACAACGCTGAATTAAATCGAAATGTGTAACCGGTAAGATGTTTAGGAAAATATTCATTCGTTTTTGCTCATCTTCTTTTCGTTGTTTATATATTCCCGTGAAAACATTAACATATCAGACATAAGTATTTATTAATAATTTATATGGTAATACAAAAACATATATGTATATTATTCATTTATCATAGTTATCTTTAAACTGATGATTCAACACTGTATTTTCTCAGAAATCACAACATCTTTAGTGAGTTAGGTAAGGTGATCCCGAGCGATTATTGTGCCAAACTAATAATTGAGGTTATTTCATTTATGGAGCATTATAAGTGTGACTGTCAGTCATTTCTTTTTCTCGTTTGAAGTAACCGGACAAACTTACTGCTGTCATTCTGTTTAGTAATTCAAAGTTAAAGTTATTTATGTTTGAACTGTTGAACCTGATGGATTTATAACATCGCTGTTTGTCATACAGGTAGCACATAAGATGATTTGTAGATTTAAAATTCTGAATATTTAGTGAACTGTTCATCTTAGTCGCGCAAACAAATTGATGAAAGCACGATGCTTGAAATGTGTTCCATAGGATATACCTCAAATTGTCTGACTTTAGTTTCCCTAAACGAATAACTTACACATTAACATTATTTACATATATTCCCCATTACGACCTTAATCAGAACTGGTGTGGAGCCGACCGATACGTTTTAAGCCATTAATCTTTACACCTGGATGGCTAACCTAGTCAGCAACTTTATATAACATGCATGATGAAAGACGAGAATTCGAACTTGGATATTCAAATTGCGGGTAGAGTGCGTTAACCACCAGGTTCGTTTAACACACTTTTCTCTCTCTCTCTCTCTCTATATATATATATATATTGATAATTATGTATGTCACAGTAATATTTAAACTTATGATACAACATCTTAATGTACCAGAAATTAGTGCGTTCTTGCTGAGTTGACCAGGTCGAAAGGTCCAAGATTAGAGTATTGAGGATACTTAATAAGTTATGCACTTTCTGTTGTAGTGGTGTTATAAAAGTGACAGTCGACTTCCTTACTCATTCAAAAGCAAGGCAATAAAAACATTGCTTCTGACTGGATGTTTTCCTTCTGGTTTGTAATTCAGATTTAGTATTATCTAATTTTTAAATATTTAGCAACAGGATAGGTATTTGGAGGTTGTAAGTAAAACTACTGACTAACCTGACGACTTTTATTAGAAATAAAAATTAAGTTTAATAAGTAGTGTGAAATTATGTAAATGAATAAGTAACTTGTCAATTCATATACATATCCTGAATGAATAAATTAATAATTGTGTTTTTAATTTTTTGAGGGGGGAGTATTCCTTGTTCTCTATGGGGATGCCCATGTTTGTGGATGTAATATGATGTTTATATGGCAGGCATGATAAATGTACCTAGGTTTTATTAACTTGTTGTTGCAACTATACTGATGTCTTGTATCATTTGTTTGCAGTGTCCTGCAAAAGTATTTACCCCCTTGTGATAACGAGGAACCTATTTGAAGTAAAAATGTTTTCTCAATACTGTTTTTTGTTAACCTGAAGATGACATAAGAAGTAAACGTTATTCTGTACTTAATATTTAATTAAAGGCTTAATACTAATACCAGCAATCTTGCGAATATATATTTACTCCTCCTTCATGTAAAGGTTCGTTATTTTGTTGCCATCTAAGATTGCAATCATGGTTTTATATTCAGAATCTGTTCAATCGTCCAGAAAGATACAAAACACCGATATTATGTAAGTAAGTTAGATTTTCAAAGAAAATTAGAATATTCACAATTACGCAATTACTAAATCCCTTTGCTACAGCAAATCTTAATCTGTTTAGATGCAAAGATTCATTCCTAAGGTGGCAGCCAGTGCTCTTGCATTAACAGTATCCCAGTCTCTACAGAAACTGGCCTAGATAGGCGAGTAGCAAGAAACAAGCCACTACTAAAAATCATCTTAAAAATGGTATAGAATTCGCGACAAAGCATATAAATGATACTGGAAAGATGTGAAAGAACGTTTTGTGGTAAGGAAGACAAAAATAGAACTTTTTGGTCTACTTCAAGTGTTATGTCTCCTGCAAGACCAGTCCAGTCAAAACCATCCCATCTGTCAAGTAAGATGGCGGCAGCATCATGTTATGAGGAAACATCTCACCAGCAGGGACTGAAAATCTTCTCCAAATTAGGTAGACAATGGATGGTGCAAAGTACAAATGAATCCTAGAGGTAAACAAGATTGAGTCACTCAAGTCTTTAAAATAGAATCGAAAATTCACATTTCAGCAGGACAATGACAAAAGTGAAGCATAAGTTTCGTAGCTATATATTATATTTAGAAAATATTTTATTTCAGATAAAGTATGTTGAGGCTACAGCCCACCACAGTTTAGGTCGTCACAGTGGAAGAAGGTCGTAGAATTGTCATGACCCAAACTCCGTCGATATGGAGGAAGGACACATTAGTACAAGCAATTAATAATTGTTAATTTATACGTTGCAGTTCTTGTAGAGTGTCCAGAACGCCACTCTCAGAGCCAACCTGACTAGCTGCAACAAAACCACAACCGGTCTTACTATATGGCCAGCTGAGAGGAGGAAGGCGAAGGTATAAATATAACAATTATAAAACGTATTTAAAATAAATATTTTTCTTTAGATATGAGTATTATATTATGACATATTCTGTTATATTTCAATTGAATATATATGCATGAATTTATAGAGCTTTACAACTTAAAAATACCATAAAGCCTGGTATAAATACTCGTCAATATTCGTTGGATGTTTAAACGTCACACAATTACAATCTAGTGTTGAGACTCCACATACAGCTCCAAGGTGTAAATATACATGCTATGTACATGTTACAAGCATATGATGTATATTTATCATGATGCATAAGAGTAATCATACATGCAGTACCATTATCAATGATAACGTGTGGTATGATATCAGGAGTAATTGTTTGTTTGTATATATTTTTTTTAATTTCTCGCTAGCCATTTGTAATTTTGTAGTGTAAGACTTGAGCTACTATTATATCAACAAATAATAGTGTTGACCGTCATATAATAACACCCCTTTCAGTTGAAAGGGCGAGGATGTTTGGTGTGACAGAGATATGAATCCACGACACTCAGATTATGAGTCGAGCGCCCTGACCATGGCCATTCTGGGCAGAGCAATAGTCATCCATATTGCATGAAGCCAATCTGCAAGTTGCCATTACGTCCTGAAACGATATAATACACCAACTACGTATTTTATAAAACTGTTTCAAGTAGGACAGTATTGGTATTATACAGATTTATGTCCACAATATTTTGAGCAACTGTTAACTTGAAAAAAAGATGGAATAGAGGTCTTCAAACGAATACAGTAGAGGTAGCTTTAAGAGAAACTGTAACCAGAAATAAAGTAATAAAATAAGATTAGGATTTAACAATAGTGTTGACATTATGTTCTCCATATGTAAAAGCTGTAATAGTTAGGAGTGTCAAAATAGGGTTTTGTAGCTTGAGGAAATAATATAAACAGTATGTCTTGAAACAAAATATTCTACCTATTTTGAATTCAGAACTTTCCAAACAACACACGTTTCATGAGTCAGTACACCATTTGTTGTTTCAACATAATAATATATGACAGATATTCCAATTACTTAGCTCGTAGTGTTTATTCTGCCGAATGTGGAATGCAGGTGTTTGTGTTATTTATGTATAAACACAATGCTGTTTAATTAACTACAATTTGAAAGACAGAATAAGCAGCTACGCGCTGGTTGTTTTTTTTTCCAATTCTTTTTCAAAACTGTACTTGTGGTTTCTGTTTTAATAAATATTTTGCTTTTATTTTTCAAACTGTGTCCAGTCTCTTTACTTTGTTCTAATAAGTAAGATACTCCGAGGAACTTCATGTTACCCTGTGATACATACACTATTACAGTTCCTGTTATTCAGCAGACATTTCAATACAATAGGAATAACCAGTTTTACAACAACATGATATTGCATAAATTGAACCTGTACTTTTAAAAGTAAGATACTCAGAGGAACTTCATGTTACCCTGTGATACATACACTATTACAGTTCCTGTAATTCAACAGACAACTCAATACAATAGGAATAACCAGTTTTACAACAACATGATATTGCATAAATTGAACCTGTACTTTTAAAAGTATCTATTGTTAATGTAAAATGACTGATTCAAGTTCCTAAGAAAGTTGGCAAAACCTTGCCAAAAGTTACCAGTATAATATTCTCAGATGTATTGCCTTAGTGTACAAGAAATATATGCACAAGTAATAGGAGCGTAACGGATTTATCTTTGTACATTAATTTTAATGCCTACGCTTGTTTCTGTACAGTTTGCTTTTTTTTTTTTTTTTTTTTTTGCATGTGACAAATATTCCTGACTGTGAGAGAAAGAGAATATTATTATTGCGCAAGTCCCGCCTGTTCTCCATATTTGTAAAAGTTTCTTGAGCATAAAAATCAACAATGTACTAGGGGAGTATATAATACTAATAATTGATAGTATTGTTACCACACACTCTCTCTCTCTAGGTGTTTGGGTATATAAATTTTGTATACCCGGGAGGGTCAGGTACACTAGACCTCTTCCTCCTTCCTTTTCATTGTTAGGGTAGACTGCTTAATATATTTAAAGTCAATACATGAGGGCCAGAGTGAACATTACTCATGCCCTATTCAGGGCAATGTCCACGTATATTATACTTTTAGATTATCTAAGTCTAGATCATAGGTGGCCTGTTTTATTTTAGCACTAGTATATATATAAATATATATATATTGTTACTTTTTTATTAAGTTAATTTTAACTAAATGATCTAATGTATAAATTAATCGGGAAGAGGTGTTTAGGTCTCTCTTCATCATATATACAATACCTGTCTAGTTCGCATAACAACTCATTTTTCGCCAATTTTTATCAAAATATTTTATTGTACTCTTTAGGAGTCTATCTGGTATTGTTTGTGTATTTGAGTGATTGTGCATGAACTTTGATGAAGTGGTTTTAGGTACTCTGTATGCTGATGTAATTAGTGTATTCTGTAATGTTTGGAGTTTGGTTTGTATTTGTTTTTCACTTACATTGATCCATGCAGGAGCTGCATAGTGTATTACAGGTCTAATGTATGTCTTGTATATTTTAATGATGGTTTCTGACGTTGTTCCGTAGTTTTTATCAGTTAGACTTCTAGCATAGTTTATTCTTCGCCAAATTTTTGTTTTTATGTTATTTACATAATTTATCCATGTAAGTTTCGAATCATACGTTAACCCTAAAAATTTTGCACATGTAGCAGTTTGGAGAAGCTTTCCGTTCATGTAGATCTGAGGTTGAACTTTTTTGATGTTTCGTTGACTTTGAAAATATTACTATTTGTGTCTTCGCTGTGTTTATTTTGATTCTATATTTTTGGTAGTATTCACTTATTCTGTTTAGTTGTGGTTGTATGTTAGTGGCTGCTATTTCTGGTGTTTGGGCACTTTTCCAAATTGCTACATCATCGGCGAACTGTGACGAGTATCCATGATTTGGGTCTTCAAGTGGCATATTATTTACATACACGATAAAGAGAATAGGACTAACCACCCCTCCTTGAGGGACTCCAGCTTCTGGAGTGAAGAACTTGGAGAAAGTTCCCTCTACGTTTACTCTGCATTATCTATTTTCCAAAAAGTTAAATAACCAGCGAATAATTCTACGCGGTAGCGAAATTTCGTACATACCTAACCGAAGACCATTGTGCCATACAGTGTCGAATGCTTTGTCGACATCGAGGAAGCAAGTGACAGCGCATTCTTTTTTATTAAAGCTATTTATTATCGTTTCAGTTAATCTAATTAAATAATCTGTCGTTTGTCTAAATTTTCTAAATCTGTTTTTTTTTCTCAGGTAATTTTGAAGAAATCTCCAAAAATGTGGAGAGTCTATTACTTATTATTCGTTCAAGAATTTTACCTACACAGCTGGTCAGGCTGATTGGTCGATGATTATTTGGCTTATTGGCTGATTTACTTTCTTTGTGGAACATTAATATATTAGCTTGCTTCCAGGTGGGATGTATCCAGAGTAGAAAGATAAATTAAAGATAGCTAATCGGTGGTCAAATAATTTTGGAGTGCCTTTTTTGAGGAGAATTGTTTGTATGCCGTCATTTCCTGATGATTTGTTTTTTAATTCTTGATTGCTTGTTTGAGTTTAGTTAGTGTGATTTTTTTGGTGAGCAATGGAGTTTTATAGTCACAAGAGTTATTAATGTTATTGTTAATAATATTGATTGGAAAATATGGTTTGTATAATTCTGTTATTTATTACATGGTTGTTGAAATAGTTGTTTATGTCTGGATCATTATACATTTTGAATGTGTTTTGTATAGTTAATGTCTGAAGGCTTCTGCTTTTTCTTTGTTGGTGCTCGCTAGGGTGTTGTTATGTTCCAGTGTTGGGTATTTTCTTGTAGCTGCTTGTTACTACGTGAGCTTTCAAGAACGTCTATAAATCGACTCGCCAAGCGACAAGAGAGAAAGAGAATATTATTAGCAAGCGATAGTAGGTGTGCTATAGGCCTAGTAAGCTATAATTGTGATTAACGTCTATTAATCGAAAAACTACAGAATGTGATCAGGAGCGTTTATAGATATCGAACATTACAAACTGATCAACGACAGTGAAATGCTTCGGAAGTAGAAATTTCTATGACATTAAACATTATCATCTGCAATAGTCAGCAGTGTGAGGCCACTCAAGCTAGCTAGCTTAAGCGAGATGTGACAATATCAACTCAGCATTAATTTGCTCGTCGTGGTCCTGAATCGTCGATAAAATATTCAGTTCTAGACCGATATAAGAATCAGTATTGTATGCAAGTTTGTAAACTCTTGTATATAAAACAGCATTTGTAATAACTATTGGTAATAACCATTATTATAAATTGTATTGTTTTTGTCTGTATATTAATTTTTACGTTTATTCTTTTTTAACTTCGCGCAAAGCTACACGAGGGCTATCAACGCTAGCTATTCCTAATTTAGCAGTGTAAGACTAGAGGGCAGCAGCAAGTTATTGCTACTCACCGCCAACTCTGAGGCTACTCTTTTACCAACGAATAGTGGGATTGTCCGACACTTTATAACGCGAGCATAGCTGAAAGGGCTAACATGTTTGATGTGACGGGGATTCGAACCCGTGACCTTTAGATGAGGAATCGAACGCCTTAAGTACCTGGCCTTGTCGGGCCATTTGTATATTAAAATATATTTGTACTAAGAAAACTGTGTGTATCAATCTTGTTGGCAAATATCATAAATTTAAAACGTATTAACATTTAATTAACTTCTAAATTCAATTTCAACTTTCCGGTTATTTGAAATAATAATACATAACATAATAAATCAGAGACTTGACCGAGAAAAATTATAATATGTAACAGGAGTGAAAGAAAATTTATTTCTCAGCAAAACTTCTGACTCTGACCAAGATGAAGAAAAATTCCAAACATTCTGTAAGAAAAAAGTGAAAGTAATAAACGTCCTCTTGCAACACACCTACAAACAAGCGTATGGATAGCGAAAGTAACAAATGTTCAAGTGCAACATGTCAAAGGGAAGAGTATAAAGACAATGAACAGCATGTCTCTTGAGACCTTACTGTTGAAATGTCTTAGAAGAAAATCCAATTAACGAATGACTATATTCTTTCAAAGTAATGTAAGTTTTATACCTCGATCCATTAAATCTGCCTCATATAATCTCTATAACTAAGGGATGATCCACATTGAATCCTGCATTACCTTCCTTCCATTGTAAATTATAGTTGAACAACAAAAATAAAAACATTTGAAATTAAATTTGTAATGAACAATAACTTTGAGCACACCATTAAAATTTTACCTCGTAACTTACATTATGGTATTCAGATGGGTATCAAGCATGTATAATGCACTGGGCTCATTTTCTTTCTTAACACAATTATACTTTAACAAACAAATAGTAACACCATTGATAATACGGGTAAATCACAAATAATATTGATATATAAAAAATTAACAAACTCACAAGCAACATCTACTCTTGTATCTGGTTTGCAACTGAATATTTTATCGACGGTTTACGTCCACAAGGCGCAAGTTACCTGTATGTTGATACACAGATACACTTCACATTACAGTGATGCCAGATAATCAGTTTTACAAACGTGATTTTTTTTTCTTCTGAAGTTATGCGATGGCTTCGGAGAAACACTAACGTCCGAAGTTAATCGGTTTATAGTGTTTAAAATCTGTAAAAGTTCCTATTCAGATTCTTCAGTTTTTCTATTAATAACTGTTTACCGCATTTATGGCTTTCGAGGCTTATAGTATACTGGCTGTAGCGACCAAACAATATTATAAAACCCTCTTGACGTCTTGTGATGGCTAGCTTTTATATACACATACAGTGATTTTACAGGACCTGCAGATTGTGTACTATCTACTTTTACTTGTGGAATGATTATAACTTGGATAACACGTATTCTTATAAATATGACACTATATGCTTTATATAAAGTGGTAAGTCCACTCATTCTTGGAATGAATATAGTTAGTCTATAGCCAATTTTCCTCTGTCGAGATCTTCCAACAGTAACAAATAACTGCTGACCAATAACTTTATCCACTGGTTTTTCTGACGTGTACTACAAGTAGACATATGTTACTTTTAATTTTGTTCTTATATGTTTGGCAGTTTTCTTCCAATCACTCGGATTCAGAAATTCAGTTTTTCTTAAGAAATGCATTTTCTCACATTCACTCTTACTATTCATTTCTGTAAGCTAAAACAGTGCACTTGAGAATGGCATACTGCCAACAAACCTTTCCACATAGTATTTATCATGTGATTTCAAAAGGTAATAAGAACCTTGTTTTATACTTTAATTTTTATAAGAAATTTACTAAAATGAGATGTTATTGTTTTTTACAAAATCTGTGTTGAATTTAAACCACACACTGTGTTGCTTTGTCCTTTTTTGTTATATTCTTTACTTTGATTCAGTCTTTAACATTTTTGGCAAAACGGCATGAAATATTTTCATCCTGCAATTGATATCCATCATCTGGTAATTATAATCTTATCAACAACCTTACTGTATATTTTTATGAAAATCAAATTCATCAGAATGTATTTTCCTTTGTTTGGTATTTTTTGCAAACCAAAACTTGAGATTTCACAACAGTTACTTCAATGGTTAAATGGTTCAAAACTACAAACAATTTTATATGTTACTGAAAATAATAGTTTATATACATGGCATTATGTACGGAAGATATTCAGATACAGAAAGTCATTTAGCTTACTGCTTACATTCTAACATATTTTGAACAAGTTAACTTCAATTTCAAATACCGTTTCCCATCATTTCACAGAGTAAAAAGTGTGAATTCAAATCTCTCATCAATACATTTTATAACATTCATATCATACATATCATATCGTATACAATTTCTTAATAAAATTTGTATTGAAGAATACCTATATAGAGAGAAAATTAAGTACTCAATTTAACAAAACATTTCAAACATTAACATAAAAAGACATAAACTATCACGGGTTACAATTAACATTTCTGTGTTTGGAAGGGCTATGGTTGTAGTTCTTTTGCCATCTTACATACATCTCTTCTGTCTAATATATATATATTTAATGTGTTTTTGATATGTTTATAATGTAACTTTACAGGAGACATCAAAATAGAAATGATCTCTTTTAAAGTAGCTAACAACAAAATATAGAAGATTAATCAGTTGATTGGCTTTAGAGTATAGAGTGGTGGGGGGCACGACATGGCTCAAGCGTGCTAAGGCGTTCGACTCATAATCGAGAGGGTCGCGGGTTCGAATCGCGCTCGCACCAAACATGCTCGCCATTTCAGTCGTGGGGGCGTTATAATGTTACGGTCAATCCCACTATTCGTTGGTAAAAAAGTAGCCCAAGAGTTGGCGGTGGGTGGTGATGACTAGCTGCCTTCCCTCTAGTCTTACACTGCTAAATTAAGGATGACTGGCAGAGATAGCCCTCGTGTAGCTTTGCGCGAAATTCAAAACAAACAAACAAACAGTGGTGGGATTCAAAATTTTAACAACCGGTTCTATCTCGCTTTACACACACCCATTCTTTTCCATGAAAAATAATAACAAAAATATCTTACTGAAATGATTTATTTAGTATACTTTAAATACTTCAAAATTTCCAAATCGTCACTTGATTATCATCAAAATATTTATTCCTTCCACGTTTGACCCTGTTGCTATTAGCTACGTGGTTTTTCCTTAGCCACATTTGAACTGAAGAAGTGCGATCCCAGAATCCATTGGGAGGCCAATAAATTAATTGTTACCAGGTTTGCCACATTTCCAACTGTAAGGCGGCGTCTTTTATCTGAATATATGATATTCATTCTTGAAAACCCTCTTTTTGCCTTTGTGGAACTTAGAGCAACATTATTGATGATATTTTTAGCCTTCAGCACAGTATTTGGAATTTCATGATTGTCGCGATTTTGTAGGACATCTTCCACATAATCACGGAAATCATTAATGCTGATTTCGTGATGAAAGAACTTACTGGATTCATATAATTTTTCTTCAGCGGCTTTCCAAGGAACAAAACTTCATCAATATTCCAAGAACCTGGCTCAGGTATGTTTACCAGTTCATGAATTTTATTGTCATTTTCTTGTACATTATTTCTTGATTTTAAGTGATCACAATCCATCAATCTGACTTTCATATTTTTTATTGCTGCTTCAAGTAGTTTTTGATGAGGACAGCCTTTATATCTTTGGTTTTCAACAAACTCAATATTCCTAAAGGCGTCTAAAGCAATGGTTTATTCAATTTTCTTTTCAAACATTCCCCTACTTTCTTTGAGCATTTCAAATGCCTTAATGGCCTTTTTTATTAGTTTTTCAGCTATTGCTAAATTTAAATTTCTGGCTTGAAGGGCATTAGAAAGTAAAAAAAAAATTCTTGTAGTATATTTATCATTATTGCTAAATCCTCCAGAAAGGATCTGTTGCAAATACAGCTAGCTATTCCCGAATATTTTTTCTCAGTAAAAAAATATTTGTATAATGCTGGATAAGCACGCCATACAGCAAGTGTTGATCTTAGACTGCAGACAGCCCATCTTGGCCCCAAAACTCTACCAATCTTCAGAATTTCTAGTCCAATTTCTTCCGAAATGTTGAAAGTTCCATTTGGTTTTTGTGTGATTGGTGGAAGATCGTGTAGGTTTAATCTATGAATAAACACTTTGAAGTGACTCACCTGCTTTATATCAGAGATATAATCATCTAAAATTGGTTTAAAGCGCTGATTTAAGCAGTGCTAAATTATGATGTCAGGAAGATCATTTCTAAGTTTACTTCTCACCCCTGACTTGCGCTCAACTATTGCCATCTGAACAGAATGCCACCAAATTAGTTTTCAAATATCTGCTACCAAATCCTGCAAACTGTTTAATAGAGATGTCTATATATACATAGTAGCTTCAGCATCCTATCCTTTCAACTCAACCAACTCAAGAAAAATTATTTTGCACAGATCACAATCTTCAACATTTACAAAAATTATGATCACTGGTTTATAAAATACGATTCAAGCTTCATCAATGATGACACAGAGTTTTAAATATTGTACAATCGTTTTAGTAAATACTTCATTTTTAATTTTCTTTGCAATGTGATCAACTATTTTAACAGCAGTTTTCCGAGAATGGAGTTCTACTCCTATGTCCAAACCATTTTTTATTTGTAGCTCAATCTCATCTTCAACGTCAGAAAATGGCCTGCTTCGTTTTGTTACACTGCAAATTGTATTAAAAACTTTACATGTAGAGCTTATATATTTTTTCTTGCTGCGTACAACCAAACCATCATATTTTTTCTTGAACTCCTCGTCCTGCTTCATACACTAGAAATCCGGAAGAACAGTTGCTCAATCTTTGTCATCTCTCGTTTACATAGCATTAAGAGCGGAAGTTCATCGCCTTTTGAAGTTGCTGGCGTTAGATGTTCAATTGGATCTTGCTTTGAAGTTTCAGGTCTTGGGGTTTTTCTTAAACACTTCAGCATATCATGTTGCCGCTTCATTTTAGGAGCTGAAGCCTGAAATGCCAAAATTCCTTTATTTAAAATAAATGTATTAATATAAATTCTTATTAAACTTTCACTACAAGCGCTAAAATATATACTTGTTTTCTAATTATTTTTATAAATTTTCACATGAAAACTATTTTTATAATAATATTTTAATATTTTTGGCAACATGTAAACAAAGAAAATTATTTTAACATTTTACTGTTCTTGCAAATATTGTTCTTAGGTATAAATATTGTTCTGTAGCGCTTTCATAAGGAATTATATATGCTAAGCATATATCAACAATCATAAATACAGTGAAATATAGTTTTACCAAGCCATACAGTTATAACACAAATGAGGTACTATGGTGTCATGGTTCATGTTTATATCTATTATTGAAATATTATTTTCTACGTGAGTACTAGCCTACTAAGCCTAGTATCCAAATTTCGTATCCTGTCAGTATGAAAATACAAGCAAAGAGATATTCAGTATAAACACATGACATGTATTTTATTCCCTGAGACGGTCAGACGCCATCACATATTACGTTTAACATTTTGGTAATATGCATATTAAAAAAACTTGTCCATGTATGAATAAATTAAATGTTTAACTGCCACAATTTGGCTTTAAAAAGGTGAGGGACAGCAATATTAACCAATCCGTACTGAAAAGATCGACAACAAAAACACCAATCCAGGCTAAATGTTCTATCCAGGAACTTTTAATTTTGCTCTAGAATAGTAAAACCTACAAAATAACATTAATCTTCACAGTTTAACTTTAATAGCATAGAAGTCTACATAGACTACATCATTTTTCAAACTCAACTTCTTTTCTCTGTTTGCTCCAAATATTATAGATGACTGATACCAAATGTTTATCCAGGAAAATGTAGGCCTGCACTAGTCTACAGCAATGCTCTGCTACCTTCGTCTAATGTTTGAGGTTTGTGCAAATCCGGCCTCAAAGGTTATTGTACTAATTTAACATTGTGCTATTGCGCGTGACTTTAGGTAGAAAGAATCCTTATAGTGACAGCGGATTACATAGCATGAATTACCAAAGTAACAGTCGATAAATTGTACATCTAGCATTAGAGGGCTAAGATCCGCTAAGAACCGCTTCAACGAACTCGTGAAACTTTAAGAACAGGTTCTTAAGAACCGGCTGAATCCCACCACTGTAAGTATATATGTACATATAATCATCATGTGTTTTAATATTGATCTGAGACTAACAAAGATCTTACCACGAGTTAAAAGTGACTGAATCTGTAAACCATTCTTTCCATTTTATTTCAAAATGTACATCAGTAGTAAACTTTTTCATCAGAATAAAGTCTTAATATGGACCAAGGACTAGCATAGTTTTATTGAAAGTATTCTAACATCACCCTCACTGCAGAGAAAATAATAAAACTAAAGAAAAATATTTTTGTTACACCTGAAGAAAATTAAAATGTCTTAAAGTACCTATTTATATAAAATAAAAAAATTGAAATTCATGCTTATATAGGTTATTATAACTAGTTTCAAAATGCGCCTTTCTTTTACTTGTTTAGAAAAAAATGTCGTGTATTTACCTGAAAATGAACTACTATATACAAGCTGAAATTATACGTTATTTTTTTATCAAGGTCAACGTCAAACGTAAAGGTTTTGTAAATGTTTAAATGTCGGATGTGTGTTTCCATATGTACAAATACTTAAAAATATATTTGCTGGAATTCGCCTAATGCTGTAAGATGCATATCACATAATGTCAGGTTCAAAGTCCAAATAGTTTGCTAGATTAGGAATATTTTATACTCAATCCAAAAAATAATTGAAACTAGAAATCTGTAAAATGTCTCCACCTATTAACAATTTTTTATATTTAGTTGAAAAATGTACAAGACCAAGCCCTAAAGTTCTGGCTTGCAAAGTATATGAAGTAGAGAGAAGTTTAATGATATATAAAACAAAAAGTCGTTTTATGACTTAAATATTACGCATTTAGAGGGTATTGATGCTGTTAAATCCCAGCAGCGTGTCATTTATATAAATTCTCTGAATAAATTGAAATAAAGGTACCTAAAAAAAATAGGAAAAGGAATCTCATAATTTAATGTGACACTATTTCTTTATAAAATAATAAAGAGAGTTTTCTTTGTTCTTATTTTATCCAGTTTCATTATTTCACAAGCAACAGAAACACTTGAGTTCTCAGATTCAGAATTACATTATTTTTCTCTAGATAAATATGTTATTATTAGTAGATCTTGCAATTCAATACTTGAAAGTATCACATAAATATAAGTTGAAGTAACATAAGTGAATCTATGCTTTGTGGTGTTGATATTTATGTATAATCTAACTTAGTATCTTAATTAGCCAATACAGTTAATTCCAACTGCAATATTTATTGTCTATCTATTATATCCTGGTAACTTCTGTTCCACCCGTTACTTAGACTTTAGGTTATTAAAAGAACACCAACGTATCTGGGAAGTCGACTATTTAGCTCATTCCTACCAACTGTGGTTTTCTTGGATTACTCCTGTTTTTACAACATCAAATATCGTTGGAGTTAATGTTTCAGACCTCTGCCTTAATTATTCTAAGTGAAAAAGATAATTAGTTTACTTTTTGAATTATTTACTTAATCATATTACTAACAATATTTCAATTAAATCTTAATTCATTAACTCTAACAACGTAATAACTTAGTCCCATGACATCTCCTTTTCTCTTTTGTCCAAATTACAGAAACTTAGTCTGAAATATTTTTATATTCACATTCATTCTGTTAATAAAACAACAACAACAATTCAGCAGTTTTCATTAAAGCTATCTGTGATTTATTTTCTTGGAATCCTGGATACTGTGACCATTGTCGTCACCATCTTAATACTGAACTTCTTTGCCTGATATAAAAAAAACAAGTATGGAGAACGAAGTTTCGAAAGTCTTCCATCCTCGTGCTCAAATATATTTTCTCAGCGAAGCTATTGAATTAACATAGAGTATTATAAACTTGCTTTCTTTAGTAAGCAGGTAATAGAAGGTAGCACAGCCTTAAGTGAATGGTAGAATGCAAACTTTGAGATACTAGATGACGAGGAATCCCTTAAGGTTCTTTGCAACATATTTTATGTGCAACGATTGATTTAAGTCAACATTAATCCCGTAGATGAGTCATTTGACCAGTACTACTTCACTGTTGTAACCAAGTTTTAAGATCCCAATTTCATTTTCACATTTGGCTGAACCTTTGGCCGCTTACAACTCCATCAACTTTTCCATTTTAATCTGGAACTGCAGTATTTCACAAGCTTCAAAACAGCCATTGTCTTGTTTTCACCTTTTGCCCTGCACCTCCTTTGCTGCACGTTTCCGTACACCTTTAGTAGGCTTAACAATTTAGTTCGGGTCATGCAGCCGACAAAAACTTTTGATTCATCAGTTTTCAAAATGTCCAGAGAACGCTGAAGAAGGATAATATAGAAAACCATTTAAGATAAGGTAATTATTATCTGCCCATATTAAAATAACTTCGAGGTCGACTGGTTTGCCACCTTGGTTAAAATACCTTAGTGACGGTCTTGGTATAATATACACAAGTTCGGATACACATTTGCACACATCAATTATTTATACTACACTTTATATTGTAGTCTGTGAATATTGTCAAAAATTGTATTAGACTTTTAGTAAAGAGTGCATATGTTTTTACACAAAAAAATCGAATTATTTAATGAATTATTTTTGCTAAACATTTCTTGTGAAAATATGGAGTCCGTTTTAACATTTTTAGAAAGAAATTATATTTTTTTCTCTATTCTAACTATGTGTGGTCTGTCAATTTGACCGACGTCGTAACCACCATTGACAAAAATGGAAGTAAATATACATTATGCCTTTTCTTTCATTACACAAAAATACAAACGTTTAGTGCAATTAACTTAAGTCTCATAATGTTATATATTTACATATATTTATTACTTTTATTATACTTTTATTTTTACTTTATACTTATATAATAATTTATACTTATTATATTTTACTGGGTAAAATTACATAATTTGCTTTGACGTGGCGCATGTGCACTCATGTTACTTATACGTAATATACAGTTACATTTAATTATTATACATTTTATGTGCATATAGATTATTACTATTTAGAAATAAAGTTATTAACATATTGTTCTTAAAATTTAGAAGCGTAAATAAAAAGTAACGCAAACAATTATCTCTTCTAGCTAAAAACTATTAATTTGGTCGCTGTTGGACGTAGGTTGTTAAGCCTTTTAAAATTTCGAACATGGAGGGTATGAAACGAAATAATTTTAAAGGTTTCATATATACATTTGAATAAAGAAAATCATAAATTACTATTACGATACTAGAGAATTCTACTATAATTTATAAATTTAATTAACTAAGCTATATTTAGGTCTACAAAATATGAAATATTGACCAGGCTTGAGACATAACCTATTTCTCTGAAATATTGGTTCCACAAATGAGAGAGCCTTTTAAGAGATTGAAATAGGCTAAAAACCCACTAGGGGAATATTCTAAGCCGTCGATTAGTTAATCACACGTCATATATTGAAGTAAGTGTATATGAGAGACTGGTTCCAAAAATTGAAAGTGAGGAACAGGTCCGCAATGCTTGATCGGTACATAAACCATATCAAGGCAAAATAAAAAAAAAAGTCAATTTCATATTTTAGCTTGTCAATATTGGTAATTTGAGGCCCTAATTTGTATGAAATCATAGGCTTAGTATTTTTACATCACAAACGTTTGATTTGAACCAATGCTGCATTCAGCATACCACGGGACTCGCATAAATCAATATTTAGGTGTGTTATTTTAATATTTACTTTTAAATTAAGGAATTAACTAATGTATAACGGTAAAATGTGAATTATAATCTACAATTTAATATCAGACATATTGACATAAGTTCATAAAATAGTAGTTCAATAAAATTTTAAATGCGAGTCAACAAATGCAATGACAGCCATGGCCTGTCACCTGTCGCAACAGAGTAATAAGGTATTGGGAGATACGAGTATAAAAGTTTTATTTTCAAATTTAACAATTTTTTTAATATTTATTCTTGTAATTTAATAAGTTGAGGGTGCTTTCTGTCTTCACTGTTCACGAGAGTATGCTGGTGATAGTGGCCTAACAATTTTAAAATATTTTTTACAGTGTGTTTATTTCTATTTTAGTATTTGTCAGTTTGACTGTATTGTTATATTTCAATTTAGTAATACTTTATATTTCTACGATCTCAAGTATGTGCGAAACGCACAAGGTCTAACACAGGGTATAATAAAGGCACATTTTCGTGTATTATAGGCGGTACTCTCGCTCTTTCACACATGCGAATGTGAGTGAAAGAGAACGGAAAAGGAATGAAATGATTTTGTAATAGATACATATTTTATGTCTATTTTTGCATATTTATATTTGAGGTGCTTTACTCCACTCCCTTGGATGAGTATGTGAGAACTAAAACAGTAGTAGGTATAGCAGTAAGGGTATTTATGTATTTATTGATAAAGGTTTGGCTTTTGATTATATTTAAACGACTTTTAACCAATATTTTGTATTTTGTGCGTGTGTTTTGATGTCTTTGCTGTGCTACCATTTTCGTTTGCGTGAGCAGCACAGAATTAACTCTGTGAAAATTTAATTTGTGTGTTCTATTAAAAAATGAGAGAGAGTTCTTATTTGCATTCTGTTTATCTGTTGTTTTATTGTCATTTTCTGATTTGTTGTTTTAGTTTATACATTATTAAAACGGAGAGTGTGTCTGTACATATTTTTCTTTTATATTTATTTAATTTAAATTTGTGTGATCATGAGTACCTGCTTTTACTTAATTATAGAATATTTCATGTATTGTTCCTAATGGCAAAGCGCATTCACACCGCTAGAAATGGGTTGCGATAGCCGTGGTTGGGAGAACATAGGTAACCTATTGTATAGCTTTAACATTAATTTGAAAAAACAAAATCTAGGTAATAGTAACAAAGAGAGAGAGAGAGAAATAATAAATTGCGCATTAGATGGCGATATTGTCAGAATGTCTTATTTACATGAACTACTTATATTACTGTGTGCAAACTATTTTTATGTCTGCAAATAAGAAAACATTTTATCAAAATCCACACTCTTTGCATTTTGCAAACAGCAAATGATTTTCTTTCTCTTTAATAACTACGTTTATGTATACGAATCGAAAATAAAGCATCATAATTTAAATAACAAATGGAATGCATGCAATTTAACTAAAATTTGTCAAACAGTAACTAATTATTTCTTCATTATATATAATGAAACAAGCCTCCAAAGTGTATCGACTGATCTTTCCAGCAAGATGCATGATTTCTCTTCTTGAAAATATTGGGTTAAAATAATTTTTGAAACATTCTCGACCAAAATAAAAATGATTGAATTTCAACCGAAAGTGTTTTAATGTAAATTTCTAGAGTTTAGTCATTAAAATAAACTATGAAATACTAAAATACATTGTTTTAAATCCACTGGCACATCAACGGTAAGTCTAGGAGCTCATAGAGATAAAATCGGGTTTGCGATATCCACAATGAGGAAAGCAAATATAAACTATTGTATAGCTCAGCGATTAACAATAAATACATACTATTTTTAATACTTTTGTTTATAAAATCAACGAGTTTAAATTCAAACTTACATATTTTTATCAAAAGTAAGTTACTGAGTAATTTACAATACGTTTGAACAATTTAAGTATGATACACTAAAATAAGAAATGAGGGTCTTATGGCTTATTGATTTATTATCTTAAAGATCCAAGGTTTAAACCACAATATACAGAAGTAAATATATTTCATACCTTTCTGCTTTTGGTGTTGTAAAACCATGTACACCTTTTTGTCCAGAGATAAATTTGAATGTTATTACTCTAAAAATGGATTTCGAATCCCGTGGTAAGCAGAAAATAAAATAAATAGCATATTATGTAGATTAATGTCTAACAACAGCGCCGAAAATTACAGCGGTGATTCTATACCCGTGGTGAACTACGGCCTCTTTATAGCTTTGTGCTTAATTCCAAACTATCAGTCAAGCCTAAATATAAACAAGCAATAACTGTGAGAGTCAGTTTTTGTTATTTATACATTTGATATGATTATGTCTATATATATTGTGGTATCTTACGTGGTCGTTTTTTCAGACACAAGCGATGTCTTTCAGATTGAAAATACCAGATTTATCTGAAGCACCAATATATACTGCCATCTTGGGGTTAGAAGGTTGAGATGTTATTTAATGTTGTTATACAATTCTATTTCGAAATTTAAAAATGAGAATATATACATATATATAATTTTCATATTCTTTATTAATATTTTAAATCCTCATTTAAATTTTAAGAAAGTATATTTAAAATTCCGATCTTTCGTTTATCAACCTTATAAAAAACTTAGACTTTTTGGTTTCAATAGATCGTCGACTTTCGATTTCTTAACTATTAAATTTAAAAAAGTAAAAACGTACATTTAAGGTACTGCAAGTGATATTGATTTTGATTTATAAAATATATAGTTTATGAACTTCGATATAAAAGTAAATTATTTTTACCGTTTTCGATAAAGGGTGTAGTTTGGAACAGTTGAAGTGCATGTTAATCTGAAAAACAATTTCTACTGTACATAAACATTTACAAAAATCATCATCCAGCCAGACAGTTCCTTATTGTACGAATTTCATTGTCAGAAGTGTACGTTCCTTGGCATCTCTCTGGCAAAGTGTTTAATGATTATTCTATTATACCCTTATACTCACCAACCATATTAGGCCCATTGTTATGTCTTTGGACTCTGCAATTCATTATTGGTGCTTCCTCATCAGCTAAGCAACCAGGTGTTATATTACAAGTATTAAAGTCTTCTAATTTCAATCATTAACTCTTACAAACCGCTCTTGAATGACAAAGTAAGAACATTCTGATGATATAAATATATATATATATCAGAAGAAACATTTTCTGTGTTTGATGATATGAATAACATGTTGCGTCACTGTAATAGCAAAGTATTTTGCTGCAGATCTTTCCTCTAGAATAATGTAACGTACTTGCTGAGCACAGATTACTATAGATTTATTCTGAAACTCATCTGACAAGTAGTGGGTCTGAAGACCGTAACGTTAGACTCAACCACTTATTTGAGTAGAGCTTTGAAAGATGAAAATAATAAAAGGAAAATAAAAATAAAAAACTTTTTTAGCATTTAGTAGGGAAAATGTGAACACTATGAAATTAGCCTAAATACTAGCTGGCCAAAAGTTTAAGACCATACTGAAACGAAGCGTTAATTGGTAAAAACGTAACGAAATGTAGTCATTTGTGTTCAAGCATTAGCGTTGTCAACATCTTCCACTGACATCTCCTGTGTTACATTGGGTAAAAACATGGCAAAGGCGAAAACGTTGACAGAGTTTGAACGTGGCAGAATTGTCGAGCTGCAAAAGCAAGGTCTCTCTCAACGTGCCATCGCTGGTGAGATTGTGCGTAGTAAAATGGCTGTTGCAAATTTCTTAAAAGACCCTGAGGGATACGGAACGAGAATTTCAAGTGGTCGGCCCAAGAAAATTTCGCCGGCGTTGAACAGGAGGATTAGAAGGGTTGTCCAGCAACACACCAGCCGATCGTCGAATCAGATTAAGACCCTTGCGGACGCAGAATGTAGCTCAAGAAGGATTGGTTGAGTTTAACAACGCAAAATGCATATTTTTTCTTTATGTTCATTGGCCTTAAGATTTTGGCCAGCAGTGTATACTAGCGAAAGTACACTGCTTTGCTCGGGTTAGTACGTTGGTGTATTCTAGTTTACTATACCAGTATGTGTATTCTGAATGAGTTTTATCATAAAAGTGCAACCTATATATATGAGATATATGTATGACATGAGAGCCATTGTTGTAATGCACTGTTATCAAAACGCACTGGCTTTTCTATATATTAGAAGTTATATATGTTGTTTATCGCTAATTTGCCTCATAAAAAGACGCACGCACGCATAAGGATAAGTAATAATACGCAGTTGTTCACCCTCAGTGACCATTTAGAATGGGTGTAAAATTTCAGATTTATAGGTTCTTTTCTTTTAGAGTTATGGCAGTCACACACACAGAGAGGCACGCCCTTTTATTATTAAATATTTCTTACTATACGTATTTTCTCATATATAATAAGATTTGCCATTCTAGCTATTTTAACAAGAACATTGCAAACAAAACAGTGAAGAGGAAGTCCATTTTATGCACATTTCAACCACTTCCTACTGTTCAAGTGACAGTCGATCTGTTGTTGGTAATGTTGTGTCTAGAAAGATGTTTAACTCTTACCTGTTTTCATCAGTGTATAAAATACTATATAAATAAGCTACATAGAAAGCTATTTTACTGTTAGTATTTCTATCTGTGATGTACCTTTAATCTCTTAATCGTTACTTCATTTCACATTATGTTTCCAAGATAAATATATATTTAAAATTGATTTAATGTCAGCAACTCTCATTTTGCCGTTCATAAGATTACGTTCTGATTGGTAAACGAGTTAATTGCCATAGTAGCTTGAATGATTCTACTCAAAATCGTCTAATCACTATGTTACTATGTGCTACTTAACAGAGATTAAAAAATTCTTAAAATTTATACTTTAAAAAACGTAAATATACCTATTTATAAAATATAAGTTTTCAATATGTTACACTAGATGGCAACCCGTGAACATGTAAAAACGGTATTCTGGAAACTTACTGAAACAAAGTCTAATTGCAAAGATATATGCCATATTTTTTAAACAGTCTGTTCAAAGACTCCAATTGTAGAGACATAGTCATCTACAATTTGAAACTGACCAAAAGAAGGAAAACCATTCATAAACACTTGCTGTCTAGACGTCTACTTTTAAGCAGTTGCATTATTGACTCTCACAGTTTTAAAGATTCAGTTTACCGTGTGCATACTATTAAAGTCAACTATAACTAAATAAGTAGCTTTATTTAAGATTTAAATTCGTTCTGCAAAGAAGTATCGAAACTATTTTTTGTTTTGTTTTGAAAGCACAAATTTACACAAATTCTAACCACTTGTATTAAAATAAGATTTTTAGGGCACGAATTTTATGAATTGTTTTATTTTAATGATTAAGAAAATAGTTTGGTTTAAGACCTGAAGAAAGTTTCTTCTCACATTTGGAAGCAATGAATGTTTTTGGAAAAAAAAGTTACTTTAAATGTCATATTTTAAAGTAATGGTGGCCCGGCATGGCCAAGCGTGTTAAGGCGTTCGACTCGCAATCTGAGGGTCGCAGTTTCGATTCCCTGTCACAGTAAACATGCTCGCCCTTTCAGCCGTGGGGACATTATAATGTGACGGTCAATCCTACTATTTGTTGGTAAAAGAGTAGCCCAAGAGTTGGCGGTGGGCGGTGATGACTAGCTACCTTCCCTCTAGTCTTACACTGCTAAATTAGTGACGGCTAGTGCAGATAGCCCTCGAGTAGCTTTGCGCGAAATTAAAAAAAACAGACAAACAAACTTTAAAGTAATGGATTTTGCATGTGACTAGAGAAATTAATACTGCTCTACACGTGAATTTTATCTTCTATTGGTTTTTTATTAAGATAGATTACTTTAATAAAAAGTAACAGAAATTAAACATAAAAACACACATAGTAATTTAGAAATACACGTTCGGTGAGCTGCAAGTTTATGGACTTACATCTTCAAAATTCTAGATTTTGTTTCCCGCAGTGGACAGACCGCGGATAGCCTATTGTATAGCTTTATGCTAAAAATACCGACATCCTGAAGGAAGAACAAATTACATGTATACGAAAGTGTTGTAAGTTTGAAACCACACGTTTATTAGTAAAATTGTTTTGTACTCGAGACTTAACGAAACGTTTAGAAATACAGTTTGTGATCTTTATATGCAAAAACGGCTCGTTTGGGCTGAGAAAACACTTTTACAGTTTGTGATCGCTTCCTGAGTAATTTAGTTATTTTACTAATTGTATTTAAAAACTCTGAACACTCTAAATTTTTACATTTATTAACTGTTTTACCTAAAATATCTTTTTATTTTTCAATTACATTTATTTTACTCCTGTTTTCACGTAATTTTTATTGAATATTGCATATATAACTTTCATTCGTTATTATTATTATAAAATAGTTCAAGGTTTAATGTTTTGGGCTACAATTTTTCATTAATAATAAAAATTAGGCATCGCATAGTAAATGTTTTTCAGGTCACCAACTCATCATTTACAATTGAAGTTTAATATTTATAATCCCAGATTGTAATCAAGTATGAAAGCAACTTGTGTTATTGGTTAATTTTTTTTGTCCTAGTAAACCTATTAGTATGCAATGTTGTATTACCTCGCGAGAAGAGCAAGTGACTCTGCCATTCAACTCAAGCCAGAAACTAGATGAACTGAATTTCATAAGACTTAGTGGGGATATAGAATGTATTGAGTTGGTGGGCCAGAAAGTTCATGACTGTAAGTGTGTTTCTTAATTGAAGAGAAGTGGAATAGAATGATTATAAAACTGTAATGATGTAGGCTATTCATTGTCTCAGGCAATCACTGAAACCACTCCTAGAATCTTTCTACTGTATGGTAAAGTCAGATATTACAAAAGTAAACTCAAATTAAGCGATATCAGAATAAAACAAGACCAAAAATCGCAACCCATGTCTCTAAAATAATTAAAGCAATTTTCGAAAAACTTTAAGCCCGATTCTGCTTATAATAAGCGGACTTGGTAACACTGTTAGTATTTTTTATACCTGTAATTAAGCACAATGCTACATCTGTGTTCTGCCACCATGGGAATCGAAAACCGAATTCTAACGTCGTAAATCCGCAGACATGCCACTATACCACGGGGAACATATAAATTTAAAAAAATAATTTTTAGAAAGAGATAAACTGGTGTTGGACGTCTTATCTACTTTCATAACTTTGACGAATATGTCTACTTCCTAAAACAGCAACTTATTTAACAATGCATTTAATAGCTGTTTATTAGTAACGTTTTAACTTTAAGTTTAGACAACGTTAATGGTACAAAAAATCAGGTTCCGATATCCGCGGTCAGCAGGAGTTGATAACTTATTGTTTAGCTTCTTTTAAAAACAAACAAACAAACAATTTTTTTAAATAACATGTGACCATTATAGCTATGCTTCTTTCTTGTATGAAGAAAGTCTCTGAAACACATTAATGAAAAGTTGTAACACGAATTATCAACTCCTTTAAACACATACTACTTTTCAAAATCAGTGTTTTCATTTTTTAACACTTGAAAATGATGGTCGTTTAATGTATTGAATGTTCAGTGTGAAAAAGAAAAGAGATTTTTAATTTATAAAAAAGGAAACACTTGGAAAACTGAATGTTTTATCTTTAAGTTGGGTTCTGAGAAAAACAAGAAAAATAATTAAGAAAAACACATTGTACGACTTTGTCCCACTAGAACCGAAAACCATATTTGTTAAATTACTGCAAATTCAACATTTTTTTATAAGAGTTTTATTTTGGGTGATAAACATATTCCATAAAGAAGGAATCCAGGACAGGTTCAGATTATTACTGCAAATGGAACAGGGATAAGAACGTGGTAGAAGAAAATTTAGGACCCGAAGCGGTTGAGTGTTTGCAGCCTTTAGGAGGTAAAAAGGAGGTTATCGTACAACATAACGGTAAAAGCTCTAAGTATAGGTCATTTTACCTATAAAAGCAAAAATTACAAGTATGTTCCGGCAAGTACAAATGTGATCGTTGTACAAATTAGGTACCTTCTACATGACGTTCCAAATGAATATGTCGCTAACTCCTTAATGAGCTACGGCAAGGTTTTGAACGTTATAAGGAAGACTCATGTAAATATTAAGGTTTGTAATGGTGCCAGAAGGGTTCAGATCAACATGTTGATCCCGATACCCAATTTATTCTATATCGTCCAGTTCATGGTAATGGCAAATTACCCTGGAATGAAAAGGCTATGTGCAAAATGTAAAGAAGAAGGCCACTTAGTGGCCGAATGTACAACTGTAGTGTGCCCTAAGTGCGATGGAGTTGGTCACGCACCCAGTGAATGCAAAAAAGGGTGTAAGAATTGTGGATGAGACAACCTTCACAAAATATGTAGAAATAAATCTTTCGTTGAGGCTCTTAAATCGGGTGAGGAGGAAGAAAATGTAAAGAAAGCAGTTGAAGAAGTAATGAACAACTTAGTAGAGAAAGTAGTAGAGAACGAAGTAACCAACATGGAAGTGGAAGAACAGACAGAAAAAGTAGACATGACAGTAGAATAAAATAAATAAGACACACTAAATGTAGAAAAAACAAGAAACAACAAACTCTGAGAAGAAACAGGATGAAATGAAACAATAAGAGAAAGAGATCGAGAAGATTTTAACACCAAAGTAAACACAGGAAAACAGTGGCTGGTTCTGAAGAACAACAATAACAACACAGGAAAACAGTGGCTGGTTTTGAAAAACAACAATAACAACACAGGAAAACAGTGGCTGGTTCTGAAGAACAACAATAACAACACAGGAAAACAGTGGCTGGTTCTGAAGAACAACAATAACAACACAGGAAAACAGTGGCTGGTTCTGAAGAACAACAATAACAACGCAGGAAAACAATGGCTGGTTCTAAAGAACAACAATAACAACACAGGAAAACAAGGGCTGGTTCTGAAGAACAACAAAGGACAAAAACAGCCCAAAAAGATTAAAGAAAAGTACAACTAGTGCAGACCAGGCATCGAACTACTGGTTAAATACTTCCTGCTCTATGAGCCATCCTCGGACAACGAGAAAGAAATAGCAGAAGACAATACGACCAAAAGATCGAGGTCAACAACATCGACCGACAAGAACAAGAAGAAATATAGGAGAAACGTAAGTAGATAATTCCTTATGTAGTCGTAGTAGTCTCAAAGTCTAACATTTAACTGTAAGTATCTCTATTATCTTATTCTTTTTAATCTACTGCTCACTCCCGATTGAATTAAAGTATATACAAAATGCAAATTAAAATAATAGCTCTTAACACTCAAAGATTTATAAAAGTCACAAAACAACAGCAGGTAATAGACATAATGAATAGAAATAGAGCTGATATTCTTGTACCACAGGAATGTCATCTAAATAACATATAGCAGATAAGACAATTTAATAAGAAACATAATGTCTTATCGTGCTGGTCCTTAGGGAAACATAATGAAGCAGGTGAAGGCATTATAATAAATAGAAACTACCCAGGCAAAGTTAAAGCAATAAGACATGATCACTATGGCAGAATTATATTGATGGATATAGAACAATAAACAGAAAATAAGACTAATCAGTGTACATCCACCATCCGACCACATAATTAGAGCAATTTTCTAAAAAAACCTTAAGCAGTACCTATACACAACAAATAAAATTATACTAGTAGGGGATTTCAACTGTGTGTTAGATCCCGGAATAAATAAAATAGGAGGTAATAGAGAAAAAATACACCTTGGAGCAAAACCGTTACAAGACATTACTGATACTTTTCAACTCAAAGACGCATGGAGACACTTAGAAAAGGATAACCCAGGTTTAACTTTCTGGAGCCGTAATGGAGTGGGAAGTAGATTGGATAGATTTTATGTTTCCGAAGCTTTACTCCTGAAGACAGATGGAATAACACTTAGTCCGATAAGTAGTCCGAACAACTATGTCAGCGACCACAATTTTGTGACGTTAAACTTTAAAATAGGAGAAACACAACAAAGAGGCAGCGGATGTTAGAAGCTTAACGTATCTCTGTTAGGGAAAGACCATGTCATGGAAGAAGTTAGCACTCTGCTGATGGAGCTCTGTGACGCCACAGAATACGACGCTGTCTGGTGGGAAGATCTAAAATCCAGAATAGCAGCTAGGTTCCAACATCTAGGAAAGACAACAGCTAAAGACAATAGGAAAAAGATACGTAAAATAGAAAGACAGCTAACTAGTTTAGCAAGATTTTCAAATGGAGACCCAAATTTCTTAGAATCAGTAGAAATCTTAAAACACGAACTAGACGAGCTTTATAATGAAAGAACTGAAGGACTTGAAATAAGAACAGGAGTAAAGGAACTAGACAGTGAAGAAACCTTCAATCGTAATTTTATAGACAGTTTAAGAACAGACTTAAACAATCCAACATTACAGTACTCAAAAATACAGAAGGACAGACTACCCCCGACCAAAAAGAAATAAAAGAAATAATATTAAAATTTTATAAAGATCTATATAAAACTAAAAAAAAATACATGAAAGTAAGTGGGTGGAGGTTACAAAATTTATCCCCTCCCTTCCACCAGAAGCAAACAATCTTGTTAAACCGTTTGAAATAACAGAGGTTACTGCTGTGATGAAACGGTTCAGCAGGAAAAAAGCCCCAGACCCGGACGGAATCCCAGTTGAGTTCCACGAACTGTTTTGGGAAATAATAGGAAAACCCTTTACAGATATGATATGAAGATGTAACTTACCCCCATCATTATGTCGACTATAAAATATTTACTAAATGTATAAATAATAAAATTTCAAGTGTTCTAAATGATTTAGTTAAATCACACAAACCTCTGCAGTTCCCGGAAGAGACATACTTTGTAATATCGATATGCTCCGAGATATAATACAAATATCTAATATCAAAGGCACTCCTACTTGTATGATCTCACTAGATCAGGAGAAAGCCTTTGACAAAATATCTCATAAATGTTTTTTTTTTTCATGTCCTAAAGAAATACAATTTTCCACAGAAACATATTAAATGGATAGAACTTATATATAAAAAGATAACTGCAAAAATAAATATAAACGGACACCTGACTGACAGGTTAGAAATTGAGACAGGCGTAAGACAAGGATGTCCCCTTTCTCCAACTTTATATGTCTTAGTAATTGAAACTTTCCTCAGTAGTGTTAACACAGATCCGAAAATAACAGGGGTACACATCCTAGGTAATTAGGGCATTCAGCAAAAATGCCTTGCACATGCTGATGACATAACCCTGTCCTTAACTACACAAATAGCTATTTCAAAAAAAAATGCAGACACTGGACACCTATTGTAGTGCGAGTGGAGCCAAAATAAACAAGGAAAAGTCTAAAGGTTTCTGGCTGGGTAGATGGAGAATCAGAAACGACTCCCCACCTAATATCAGCTAGACAAAAACTCCGATCAAAATATTAGAAACATTGCTGGGTCCATACGACCCAATAGCCTATAACTGGAAGCTCAAAATCACAGAAAGAGACAACTGAAGAGAAAAAGATTTGTCTTTTTAAGCCAAAGCACAAGCTATAAAACAAGTCATATATTCAAGCCTGATATATCTAGGCAAAACACTTCCACCCGCGGAGACGGAAATAAAAAAATAAATAGAATAATTTACAGTTTTATCTGAAACTCCAAAAGGGAACGCCTATCACTTGAAATAGTTAACCTCCCGACTAACGAAAGAAAACTAGATCTACCCAAGTTGGATAACTACCCTACAACAGTCACTATGCAGAACACGTGTAAAATTATGGGGTCTGAACACAACTGTGCTCTTTCCTATAACTACACAGTTGGTTTCAACGCCAAATTTTACGTAGATAAAATAAAACCTCAAGCACAACGAGCAGAAACTCCACCAGCCTTCCTAAAAAAATGATAGCGGAAACAAAAAGGTGACAAACAAAAATCCAGCAATTCAACTATACAAAATGTCAACGGAAAATATTTACGAAATCCTAACAGATAAAATACAAGCAAAAATAGTGAAGGAATACCCACACATCAACTGGAAGACAGCATGGACCACAACAAGTAACAGGAAAATAGAAAACAAAAGAAGAGACCTAAATTATAAAATCACATAATATAGTAAGCACTAAAGACAAATTAAACAGACAGAAAGTAATGAAATCAAACAAATGTCCTTACTGTCAGTGCATAGAAACAATAAAACATGCTTTCTATGACTGTGCATATGTAAAAGTAATTTGGCGAAAGATATCCAACATTTTTCATACAGGTTTGATGAGTTTATACATTTAGTAAATATTTTATAGTCGACATAAGGATGGGGGCATCTTCATATCATATCTGTAAAGGGGTTTCCTATTTTCTTCAATACTCCACTACCTATGAAGAATAATAAAAAATTCTCTTTCTTTTTTTTTGGTGAGTGAATTTAAATACCAGATATGGTCCGCAAGATGCAAAGCCGTTTACGAAAACGTGCAGAAAAGTATTCCGGTGGTGATAAGAAGAATCAGATCAAATAGAAGAATTAGGTTAAAAATCGATAAGCATCGATTAACGAATGAAGAATTTAACAAAACACGGACCCCGGAAGAGTCGTGAATAATGCAAATGAAAGGCAGGTTCATAAATCTCAAATTCTAAATTCACTATGTCGTAGCAAACATCACAAGCTCACATCAAGTGGACGGCGGAAGAGGGAATCACGGCGGACCAGCCAACGCTGGACGTACAAACCTGGTTAGTGACTGTGTTTGTATACTTCACATGTGTAGGTGCTTGGACAAATGGCTCATGGACCGTAATAATAGTGACTTTGACTACATATGTGAAGTTGTGTACTGTCTTCCCCAAATGTGTTCAACCCCTATTTACACACGGCTAGAAACTTAGAGGCAACTGTGACAAAGGAGTACTACAGAATAAGATACATGGAAAACAGTAATTAAATAAGTATGGTAAGTAATTTTCATAACTTACTTTGTGTTGACTGGGGTTGCAGGGTAGGCTGGAGACATGCTCTATCCTCTTCTCACAGTAAGGGTTTAGTTAGAATAGTTAGTGTGTTATCTAAGCTGAGGGGATGGAGGCAGGATACAGGAGATGGATTTAGGAAGCCTACCCTTAGGGGTAGGCCGTATCCTGGGGCCTGTCGGGTGGCAGACGGTGCTTGACGGCGGACGGCGCAGGAACCCCTGTGTGGTTAGCTATCGAGTGGATAGTTCGTCACGGTAGCGGTTGTTGGGTACATGGAGGTGAGCCGGAATACTCAGGTAAGTGACGGAAGCCGACTCTCTGAGAAAGGAAAGACCTGCATGGTCAAGTACCGACTTGGAGTCTAGCGACCACACAAACTTGATAACCCGGAGTAATGATCCGAAGTCGCTCAATATAGGTAAGAGATTAAATTCTGAGCAGAAATCGAATGTATACTATAGCCAAGTTTCAACGGCAAAATCAACACGTAAAGTTAGAAAACTGATGTCATTGGCAAATGTCGTAAATAAAATAATGATATGCACTGGTTCCTCTAGCACAGGGTTCTGGGCGATAAAGAGCTATCTTTGTCACCCAAGCCCCTATCGTGCTTAGAGCAAACATCTGTGGGAAGATGACGAAAAGTAGGAAAATTATAGGTAAATTTTAGGTAGGGTTACGTGAGAGTTTTGCCCACAGAAACATCGAATACAATTTGAGATTGACACCACTCGAAAGGTTGGATGTAGTTGAGCCAGGCATAGCATCAAACTCCAGTCCATATCTTGTCAGTTTCAGTCTTCACTATAATAGAAAAACAAACAAATGAAAATATTGGTACTCTATGTGGTTAAATTCAATTTTGAATGCTATTTTATAAATCTGAACAACTTATTTGGTGTATACAATAAAAATTATTTTATTTCAAATTAACTATAGTCTTAAATACATTATATAACTTTGACACATCAACACATCTATCTCCTTAAGTAATTAGACAGCACTAAAATTATTTTTTACGTAACTCAAAAAGCTGTTTTAACTTTATTTATAATTCTGCATAAATTTCTAATAAGACAGTTAACCGCTTGTATCACAGTGTAAAATAGGTCAGTTTGCAATATGGCTACATCTTAGGCTGGATTGAAAACTAAATAAAACTGGTCTCACTCATTAGATCACTTTTGTGGCAACAGATGTGTTCTTATTAACAATTCAATGCTTCTTGAAGATGAATGTTAAAACTGAATATTATAGATTCTGAAAACAGGTCTTTCTATATCTTACTATTTTTTTATTTCTCAGTTATACGCTAACTAAAGGATATTCTGAAAACAGGTCTTTCTATATCTTACTATTTTTTTATTTCTCAGTTATACGCTAACTAAAGGATATTCTGAAGTAATTGTCATACTGCATTCACTAAGGAAAAAACATTGTAGTTATCTTTATTACGAGTTGAGATAAGAACAAACTTTATACACTACAAAGAGAAACATAATTAAAATTAACAAACAGCTGCAGTAGAATTCTGTATATTTTATTGTCCATGTGTGTATATTTTTACGTATTATAATTTATCTTGGACGAGTCTCCCGTTTATTATGTTACGTACGTCGGAAATTTGAACTTAGAAGTTAATTGAATACCAGTATGTATCAAATTTATGATATTTGCCAACAAGATTGATACACACAATTTTCTTTCTTGACATATTTGTATTTTAATATACAAATAACAATACAATTGATAATTACAGTTATTTCAATTATAAGAGAACAAAGTGCAGAAAAGCAAGTGACTTAAGCTGCAGTAGTAACAAATATTGAATAAACATCTTCAAATGTATAGTGATAAGTTTCATTTTTAATAGAATGAATAAACTTAATTTCATTAACTCATCAGTTATGTAACATCTTACTGCATAATACTTTTTTTTCTGCAATGTTTAATAAAATAACCAATTCAAATAAATAAAAATGCAAGACATATTATATACAGTTTTTGATGATAATGCCAGTGAACACTAAGCAGGAAGTTATACAATAATTAATCAACTTGTGGTCATCAGTATTTCTATTTTTTTTCATTGCATGTATCACCAAGTTTATTATAATAAAATTCAACCACATCACAATTTTCAATGTTTTTAGGAACATGGAAATGAAAATTATATTTTTACCCTTTAACTTTGATACAACATTCTACAATTTTATTTCAAAATGTACATCTGTAGTAAACCTTTTCATCAAAATAAAGTCTTAATAGGGACCGAGAACTAACATAGTTTTATTCAATGTATTCTAACGTCACACTCATTGCAGCTAAAATAATAAGATATAAGAAAAATATTTTTGCTGCACCTGAAGAAAAGTAAAATGTCTTAAAGTACCTATTTATATAAAATAAAAAATTGAAATTCATGCTTGAATAGGTTATTATAATTAGTTTAAAATGTGCTTTTCTTTTACTTGTTTAGAAACAATGTGGTATAGTTACTTAGAAATGAACTACTGTTCATAAGCTGAAATTATACAACGATTTTTATCAAAGGTAAATAATGAAAAAGTATGATTTAAACAATAATAATACATGGAAATAATGTAACATTTTATGTCTAAACATAAGAATATAATATAATAGTCAATAAAAATATGGTTTACTTTACATAAATATAGTAGTTGTTTTGAGTGTGTATGCATGAGAAATACTATAATCATTTTCCTATCACCATAAGATTTTGTAAATGTTTAAAAATCAGATGTGTGTTTCCAAACTTACAATTACTTTAAAAAATTATTTGCTGCAACTCGCCTAAAGCTGTAGGATGCATATCACATAATGTCAGGTTCAACGTCTAAACAATTTAATAGATTAGGAATATTTGATACTCAGTCCAAGACATCTAGTCATCAACACCCACAGCCAACTCTTGGGCTACTCTTTTACCAACGAATTGTGGATTGACCATCACATTACACGCCCCCACGGCTGAAAGGGAGAGCATGTTTAGTATGACAGGAATTCGAACCTGCGCCCCTCGGATTACGCGGCGAGTGTCTTAACCACCTGGCCATGCCGCGCCGCAAAACATATGTGTATATCTATATAATACCAATAATGCTCTATTTGAAACAGTTTCATGAAATATCTATTTGGTGTATTATATTCTTTCGGGAAATAATGACACCCTGTGAATTGGCTTCATGCAAATTGGATGGCTATTGCTTCGGCCATCATGGCGTAAGTTTAATGTTCCGGGCTAGAATCTCCGTCGCAGGGACATTTTCGCCCTTTCAACAATGAGGGACGTTATAATGTGACAGTCAATCCCACTATATGCTGATAAAAGAGTAGCTCAACAGTTTGCGGTGGGTGGTGATGGCTAGCCGCCTTCCCTTAGTCTTACACTACTAAATTAGTGACGGGTAGCGCGAAATTGAAAACACAAAGAAACAAACAATTCCTTATGATATTATTGCCACAAATTTATCATTGATAGTGGTACTGCATATATGATCACTCTGATCATCATGATAAACATACTACATGATATGTATATGCTTATAAAATGTACACATCAGGGAGTCTCAAACACTGGAATGGAGAGACTACTGAACTATACTGGTATGGTGCATAGAATGTATTTTGTAACTGCATGAACTTTAAACATGCAAAGCATATTGACTAGTATTTATATCGATATATATACAAGCAGGCTTTATGGTATTCTTAAGTTGTAAAACTCTATAAATAGAGGGCCATTTTTTATAGTTTTTCAAGCTGTATAAATTTATGCATATATATTCAGTGGAAATATAACACAATGTGTCATAGTAATAATACTCATATGTAAAATAAAATAAGTATTTTAAATAAGTTTTTCTCCTCTCTGCTGTCCACAATAACGCCGGTTGTGGTTTTGTTGCAGTTTGTCAAATTTCCCTTTAGAGTGGCATTCTGGAGACTCTGCAAGGTCTACAACGTGTAAATTAACAATTGTGAATTTATTATATTAATATAACCCCTCTTCATATCAGATAGAGTTTGGGTTGTGACACTTGTAAGACCTTCTTCCACGCTGAAGACCTAAATTGTGGTGGGATGTAGCCGCAATATACTGAAGCCAAATATTTTCTAAATATAATATATTGCTACGAAACTTATGCTTCACTTTCGCTTAGAATCACTATAATTTTCGCGACTTTCTCCTTGTTGCATTCTCGCTACTTCTTGTAGCCAGCTTAAAGGATAGTTACATTATATCTGCAGTGTCTGTAAAATTCAAAATCACGCAGTGTCAGCTATAATACGATACTTGCCATCAGCCATCACCGTGATTGTGATCTGGTGCTCGAAACTAAGCTTGGTATATTAAAGACCTCTGATGTTAGAGTCAGCCTATATGTTTGTATAACGAATATGAAGTTTGTATGATGTGGCCAAAATCGATCAGGGAGGGATAAAAAGAAACAATAATAAAAAAACTGTGATCCTGTCATCAGAGTCGTGTCTGAAAGGACATGGATCCTATATGTATAATGCCTTAGAAAAGTGTTCACCCGACAAAGAATATTTTTAATGAACTAGTTTTTATTCAAAACTCGAATAACCAGACTGAATGTCAATAAAACCTGCAAATAAAACATATACATTGAAATTTGATGATTTCATTAATATTCATCCTCGAAGTTAGAACTTTGTGGAAGCACCTTTGGCAGCAAATACAACTCTGACAAGTTTGTTGGATATCGTTGATGGACTGCAATCTTTAAGTCTCGCCATAAATTTTCTATTGGATTCAAGTCAAGATTTGAACGGTGCCACTCCAGAACATTTATTTTCTTTTTTTGAAACCACTGCAGTATGGCATGGACCTTGCGTTTCACGTCATTGTCCTGTTGAAATGTGAATTTTTGATTCTATTTTAAACACTTGAGTGACTCAATCTTCTTTACCTCTAGGATTCGTTTGATCTTTGCACCATCCATTGTCTACCCATTTTTGAGAAGATTTCCTATCCCTAGTGGTAAGATGTTTCCTCATAACATGATGCTTCCACATCTTACTTAACAGATGAAATGGTGTTTACTTGTAAACGGTTATAAAGGTTTATTTATTAGAAATGCCCTCAATGATTTGTTAAGTTTATTCCGTGGCTTTAATTTCAATTGTCATTATAGATGAACAGTCGACTGCATTTCCCAAGAGGACCAGTCATTCATTACTCTGATTAAGCCGTGATGGAATTTCATCCCCACTGATTTGTGAATTAGGTTCTCAACGTCTACAGCCACTGTAAGTAACACAATCCTGAAATAAATGCCCGACTTAATTGAGGCGCTATATGTCATGGTGATACAAGGATGCCCATACTATCAGTTGAGAAGAACAAATGTTTTCTTCCAATTAACAGCTCCAGAGTCCATTGTGACATACAGTCCAACATGGAAGAGAAACTTATTACATTCTCACATTACAAACAGCGTAATATACTAAAGGCTCTAATTGGAGTAGCACCCCATAGTGTTATCACTGGTATATGTGATATACCAGTTGAAATGTACTCATTTTCAACAAGTGACGAATATCTTGTCTGCTATAGTGGTGAAACGTATGAAGTAGGGAAACTTCGTGATTTCAGTTAAAGGCTTCTTCATATAAGATTTCATGCCAGTACTCGTGTCTCTAAGTCCGCTACAGTTCTTAAAGAATGGTAATTTTACCAAGACCCAGGTTGTGGTCACTGTCGCCATAGGCCATGCTATAATTAACGTGGAAAGAACTTTTCAAGAGATTAAAACGTTTTTACGTCTGGATTATCTTCCACAGCTATATCAAGAAAATATTCCAAATTACTGCATGGTTAGTAAATTTTCTAATTCCTATAATCAAATAAATTGTATAAAACTTGTTCAACAAATTGAAATATACGTTTAATGGTCACTGACTCGATGAACAGGATAATGTAAATGGAATTAGTATAGTTTCCCAAATACTTAACGTAATTTTTAGTGTCTTCTTTATTCAATATATGGGCCTGGCATGGCCTAGCGCGTAAGGCGTGCGACTCGTAATCTGAGGGTCGCGGGTTCGCGCTCGCGTCGCACTAAACATGCTCGCCCTTTCAGCCGTGGGGGCGTTATAATGTGACGGTCAATCCCACTATTCGTTGGTAAAAGAGTAACCCAAGAGTTGGCGGTGGGTGGTAGTGACTAGCTACCTTCCCTCTAGTCTTACACTGCTTAATTAGGGACGGCTAGCACAGATAGCCCTCGAGTAGCTTTGTGCGAAATTCCAAAAACCAAACCAAGCTTTCCATCTATGTATACAAATAAAATTATTGAATTGCTTGTACTAATAAATTTAAAAATTTTTTTTTAATTTGCTTTTTTATTTCTGATTACTGATTTTTTTAATCATTAGTATTTTAGAATTATCAAAACTGATGCAGATCCATTATAATTATAAACCAGTGCGGGTACACAAACATGCGACATTTGACTATACATCTCATTTGTTTATGATTTAAACTTCTTTTAATTGCATAATAAACAAAGAAAGTGTTGGACACTGCAGAGTTGTGAATATATTAGTGTTGATTTTATTATATGTGATTATGTTTTAGTATTTTAATTACATTTAGAATATTTGTTTGCTTTTGAATTTCGGGCAAATCTGCAGTAGCCGTCCCTAATTTAGTAGTGTAACACTAGAGGGAAGGCAGCTAGTCATCACTACCCACCACCAACTCTTGGGCTACTCTTTTACCAACGACTAGTGGGATTGACTATCACATTATAACACCCCACAGCTGAAAGGGCGAGCATGTTTGGTGTGGCCGGAATTCGAATCTGCGATCCTCGGATTACGAGTCGAGTGCCTTAACCACCTGGCCATGCTTGGCCCAAATTTAGAGTAAATCTTTTTAATATGCATTTAAAAAGTATTCTCTCAAAATCTGGCATGGACTGTCTGTAAAGTCTGTCACACTGCATTTATTTGTGTCCACTGCTGGGACAGCGATAAATCTACCGATTTGCAACTCTTAAGTTATGGGTTCAGTTTCCCTCGGTGAACACAGCTCGATGAGATTTTGCTATAAGAGAAACACACACACACACACACCGTATTTGCAAGATATCTAAACAGCATATATGTTTTTCACATAACAGCTTGACATAAGGATAACTAACCAAATATTTTGTTTTATACTTGAACTAAAAGTATCTATTTCAATTTCCATCAAATAAATAAATGATATACAAGTATAAATTACTTTTCTTAAACAAATATGTCAGTCTACCATAAGTCAATAATAGCTTGTGATAAGTTTTAAGAAAAGTTGTAATTTATTTGTAGATAAACAAGTATGGTTTATTGCAGGGGTTCCCAACCTTTTGGCACTCGCGACCCCTTACCTAAAAGTTTGAAACCCATGTGACCCCCTACTTAGGGCTTACTATCAGCAGCTTAATTTTTCTTTTATTTTCTGTAAAGGAGAGGGAAAGAAACATCTAAAAAATATTTTAAAATTCTGTAATTATTTATTAGCAAATTAAATCACATTGGTCCAACCTGAATCCACAAAAAGAACATATATTTCTTAAAATAATTTTAACATAGGTTTGAACAGCTATCCAACCCAGCTAGTGAGATGCCTGATTTTGCATTTCAGCAGCAAGCTTTGAAATTCGTGGCCGAGCGTTTGTTAGAGCCAGTCTCATGTCATCTCCAACATTCAATCTGTTCCTATTCTCTGTTTTTATATTGACAAGAGTGGAAACTCCTGCCTCACACAAGTAGGTAGAAGCAAATGGAACAAGGACACGTAAAGCTATCATGCTGACTTTGGAGTATGACTGATACATAGCGCACCAGAACTGAGTCACGGATTTCACCTTGAAGAGATCACGAGCTGAAGAGTCGTTCCTTAGATCCAGAAATTCATCTTGGATATCATCTGGGATGCTGGATACATCAAGTTCAGTACAAAATGGGTTCCTTACCAGGGCCTCCTGTTCCTGTGATAGCTCAGGGAAGTAACGCTCGACTTCTTTTTCTAGAGACTGAAGATGTTTGGTAATCTTATCCCTGAGGAACTGATCCAGTTGGATCTGAGACTCATCCGTCACTCCACAAAGTTTTTCAAACATAGCGATGTTTCCAAGATTGGTTTTCCGACGCCAGTTCTGCAGTTTGGAAACAAAGGCCCGAAGACTATCTTGAAAAAGGAGAACATGTGTTTCCCTTCCTTGAAGCTTCAAATTGAGCTTGTTCAGCTGGTCAAAAATGTCGGCTAGGTACGCAACCCTTTTATTCCATGCTTCATCTTCGAAGTGAGCTACAAGATCTTTCCTTTCTTGAGTCTCCAGGAATAGCTTTATTTCATCTTTCATTTCAAAGACACAATTAATAACGTTTTCTTTCGACAACCAACGTACTGCTGTGAAGAAGAGAAGGACTTCGTGGTCAGCATTCATGTCTTTGCATAGTTCTTTGAATAGGCGAGTGTTGAGTGTTTGAGTCTTCACATAATTTACAATTTTGATTACAGATTCAAGCACTTCCTGCAGAGAGGCAGGGAGAGTCTTACTGGAGAGAGCATATCGGTGAATCATGCTGTAGATGCCCTTTGCTTGAGGTGCTAGCTTCTTCACTCTCGACTGGAATTCTGATTTCGATCCCAGCATAGCCGGTGCTCCATCCGTACAAACCCCACACACGTTTTTCCATTGAAGATCTTCGTCTTAAAAAAAAGTTGAAACTTTTTCCATGACATCATCAGCTTTTGTTGTGGTTTCAAGTGCACTGCAGAATAAGAATTCGTCTTTGATGTCACATGAATTAATGTATCTCACGAAGACAAGCAACTGAGAACATGAACTTACATCTGTTGACTCGTCGAGCTGAAAGGAGAACAAAGGAGGACCCTTTATTTCAGTCAAAACCTGTTCCTTCACATCCATAGACATTTTAGAAATGCGCCTCTGTATAGTATTATTTGACAGGGATACTTGCTGCATCTTCTTTGCACTGGCTTCTCCAAGAATAAGATTTACTGCTTTCAGGGTTTAAGAAGTGTTTTTCCAATCGTGTGATGGCCTGGCATGGCCAAGCGCGTTAGGCGTGCGACTCGTAATCCGAGGGTCGGGGGTTCGCGCCCGCGTCGCGCTAAACATGCTCGCCCTCCCAGCCGTGGGGGTGTATAATGTGACGGTCAATCCCGCTATTCGTTGGTAAAAGAGTAGCCCAAGACTTGGCGGTGGGTGATGATGACTAGCTGCCTTCCCTCTAGTCTTACACTGCTAAATTAGGGACGGCTAGCACAGATAGCCCTCGAGTAGCTTTGTGCGAAATTTCCAAACAAACAAACAAAACCAATCGTGTGAGGCTTTTTTTTTGTTTAGCAATTTCGAATGCAATCTCATATGAAGCTTCCACTACGGCTGCACTCTGCTGCTGAAACGACCCACTTCTATCTATTCTTTGGCTTTTAAGACACCGTTCATGCCGTTTGAAGAAATCCAAACCCTTCTTTGCGTTTCTGGATGTTTCGTCTCGAGATGACGCTTGAGTTTTGATGGTTTCATTGACTCTGCACTCAGGACAGCATGGCACAAAACACACTGTGGTTTCTCGATGCCGTCGTTGGCGAGCACAGTGGTGAAGCCAATGTTGAGGAAGCATTCTGAGTATCTGCACCGTTTAGCCATGGACACAACTCACCTCTACTGCTTACTTATCTCCTTGTTAAAATAAAATAAAAATGTTGAATAATGAACGCTTTGGCAACTGTAGATCTTACACTGACTACTTGTGGGGGTGCAGGTAGAGTAATGATGGGGTAAGTATTGGGAGGGAAGGGAGCGTGGCCAGTCGCGCGATTCGTCATCCACCAATCAGCAACGGACATGTGACTCACGTGTCGACAGCGAGCACACACACACTTAATCAAATCACAGATAAACAGACACATAAGCATACGTACATGCGCGTGCACTCACATACTCGCTACTCACTAGTACACACATACATACAGTTGCAGACACATACACATTCACACAGGCACATTCACTCACAGGCACGCATACATACAACCATAATATCACGTAATGACATTGACCTAACGTAGCACATGTTTTGCTTTGCACCGAAACAAAAAAATGTAAGAGCATGAAAATGTAATTGATGAAATAAAATTAATGTTATCCCAAGCTACTTCTAACAAGGCTACGCGACTCCCCTGCCAAGGCTTCGCGACCCCCTGAAATTTTAAAATTTCCTAAATCTGAAATTTTACACCCATTCTAAATGGTCCCTGAGGGTGAACAACTGCGTATTATTACTTATCCTTATGCGTGCGTGCGTCTTTTTATGAGGCAAATTAGCGATAAACAACATATATAACTTCTAATATATAGAAAAGCCAGTGCGTTTTGATAACAGTGCATTACAACAATGGCTCTCATGTCATACATATATCTCATATATATAGGTTGCACTTTTATGATAAAACTCATTCAGAATACACATATTGGTATAGTAAACTAGAATACACCAACGTACTAACCCGAGCAAAGCAGTGTACTTTCGCTAGTATACACTACTACCCAAAATCTTAAGGCCAATGAAAATAAAGAAAAAAATATGCATTTTGCGTTGTTAGACTCAACCACTTATTTGAGTAGAGCTTCGAAAGATAAAAATAAGAAAGGGGAAAATAAAAATAGAGAAACTTTTTTTAGCAATTAATAGGGAAAATGTGAAGACTATGAAATTAGCCTAAATACTAGCTGGTCAAAAGTTTAAGACCATACTGAAACGAAGCGTTAATCGGTAAACACCTAACGAAATTTAGTCATTTGTGTTCAAGCATTAGTGTTGTCAACATCTCCCACTGACATCTCCTGTGTTACATTGGGTAAAAACATGGCAAAGGCTAAAAAGTTGACAGAGTTTGAACGTGGCAGAATTGTCGAGCTGCAAAAGCAAGGTCTCTCTCAACGTGCCATCGCTGGTGAGATTGGGGTAGTAAAACTGCTGTTGCAAATTTCTTAAAAGACCCTGAGGGATACGGAACGAGAATTTCAAGTGGTCGGCTCAAGAAAATTTCGCCAGCGTTGAGCAGGAGGATTAGACGGGTTGTCCGGCAAAACACCAACCGATCGTCGAACCAGATTAAGGCCCTTACGGACGCAGAATGCAGCTAAAACAATAAGACGGCATCCATGAAAGAAAAGCTTTAAAACCGTAAAAATCTTCAAAGGCCGCGCCTCCTTCCACACCACGAAACAGCTCGGTTAAACTTTGCTGAGAAGCACCAAACGTGGGGCGTAGAAAAGTGGACGAAGGTTTCGTTCTCTGATGAGAAAAAAATTAACCTGGATGATTCAGATGGCTTGCAACTTTACTGGTAAAGGAAATCCCACCGGAGACATTTTCAACACGACACAGTGGAGGAGGTTCTATCATGATCTGGGGTGCTTTCTCCTTCCATGGAACAATGGAGGTTCAGGTTATACAGGGGTGTCAAACAGCAGCTTGCAACATTGGCATGTTGGAAAGAGTATCCTTAGTGACTGAAGGCCCTCGCTTACGTGAAAATGACTGGATCTTTCAGCAGGACAACACTGCAATCCATAATGCTCGCAGGACAAAGGACTTTTTCATGGCGAATAATGTGGTTCTTTTGGACCATCCAGCGTGTTCGCCCGAACTAAACCCCATTGAAAATGTTTGGGTGTGAATGGCAAGGGAATTCTATAAAAATGGACATCAATTCCAAACAATGAAGCCATCTTCACCACTTGGAATAACATTCCAGCCAGCCTTCTGCAAACGCTTATATCGACCATGCCAAAACGAATGTTTGCAGTTATTCGTAATGACAGCCGTGCAACTCACTACTGAGACCTCTTGTCTGGCATTTCCTACCCTGTTTAGGACTTCTTTTTGGTATGGTCTTAAACTTTTGATCAGCTAGTATTTAGGCTAATTTCACAGTGTTCACATTTTCCCTATTAAATGCTAAAAACGTTTTTTTATATTTTACCTTTTCTTATTTTCATCTTTCGAAGCTCTACTCAAATAAGTGGTTAAGTCTAACAACGCAAAATGCATATTTTTTTCTTTATGTTCATTGTCCTTAAGATTTTGGCCAGCAGTGTGTGCACATTTTCAGCCAGAAGGTATTATTTTTTCTTTCCGTTATTTGTGGTTGTATATTAAAATGGACTTACATTTTAAATTAAAAATTAAAGTAAATAAAACTGGTGTAATATTTTCGTAATCGTTTCAAGGTACTATAAAGTTTACTACTAACAATCGAGATGAAAATAATTTGCTCTATTTTTTATAGATTTTACTTATTTCCGTATTATAATGTGCCTGTGATCTGACTGCAAAGGCGGAAAGATTGATACACATAATTTAATACTTTTGTCTTGTTGGGAACTATTAATGGGAAACTGTTTAGTATAATAAACGTACTTCATATGTTTCGCTACAGTTCTTACTGAAATCCCTAAAATTTATGAGATATAGAATTCAAACCAAAGCAGAAAAGTAGCCTGCTGTCGTGTTACATCACAACGTGAAGTTTCTCTGGTATCTTGAACTTGATATGATTGGTAACCAGCGTGAACTGTACAATATGGCACCTTTTATGCTAGTCTGAAAACTTACATAATTTTTCAATCTACTGATACTGAACTAAAACTTTTAAACGATTTGAATCTAATTCGATTTTTATTTCTTTGCAGGTGCAAAAAAATTCCTAAAATAATTACATTTATTCCATTTGTCGTTGCACAGTCGCTGAATAATAACAGAAATGTATCTTTTCATGTTAGTATTAAATAATATAAATTTATTGTTAGAGTAATATAAATTAATTATTGACAAAGTTTTTCAAATTTTCACCTTCTTTTGAACTAATGTAAATTAAATTTTTCTTTGAGAGCGAGAAAATAATTTAACTGTTTTTTTTTTTTTATTCGAGTCCATAAACTACATGTGTTCATAATAATATACGAATCTTTCTAACTCTACTGGCCCGGCATGGCCTAGCGCGTAAGGCGTTCGACTCGTAATCCGAGGGTCGGGAGTTCGCGCCCGAGTCGCGCCAAAACATGCTCGCCCTCCCAGCCGTGGGGGTGTATAATGTGACGGTCAATCCCACTATTCGTTGGTAAAAGAGTAGCCCAAGAGTTGGCGGTGGGTGGTGATGACTAGCTGCCTTCCCTCTAGTCTTACACTGCTAAATTAGGGACGGCTAGCACAGATAGCCCTCGAGCAGCTGTGTGCGAAATTCCCAAACAAACAAACAATCTAACTCTACTTTCTTAAAGTAACAGATAATTGCAAAAACTCATTTAATTATTTTAAAGAACGCTAATAATTACTATAAACTTTATTTATTCTCGTTTCCTTGAATTCAAAATAGAAAGAAAAAACTTTAATTAACAAACTAAAATTCTAAAGTCTAGATGGCTAAATATATAGTTTGTGTTTAGTAAATATGGTAGTTTCAAGTTGATAGAGACAAAACAGCTGGCCAAAGACATCAAGGTACAGATGTGGTCATCCCTAATTTAGAACTGTTGGTCAAACAGAGAGTAGCTATTCAGCAGCAACTGCTGCCTGAATGACCACTATTAAAAATCGCTCGATTCACCTTTGTACTTTTAATGCTTCCACGGATAAATAAAGCATTGAACTTGTTTATTAGCACATCGTGGATTGAACCTTGGATCTTCTGATGCACTCAAATAGTAGGTCCTGACTTGCCTTTATTATTTTAATTTACTACACAAACAGTTAAGACGTACTGTACATCACTGGGCAAGTTGATTTACATAAACATAGTTGATACTGAATTTCAACTCATTTCGGAAACAATTATTTAAAAGAAAATTTCTTTTTTAGGTACAAAACTATACAATGGGCCATCTTTGCGGTGCTCACCACGAGTTTAGAAATGCGATATCTAGGGTTATAAGTTTCTTTTGATTTTTTCCCAAAATCACTAGAGTAAATGTAACACGTCTCTAATTTGAAATTGACTGACTAGTTAATGTAGCTAGGCCAACACCACCCTTTCCTCTCCAACAACTCAATAGTTATTCTACCCGAATATTAAGACTTTACTATCACTTTTATAAAACATCTCAGACATAGCCTACTCTGAGGGTCGCGGGTTCGAATCTCCGTCACACCAAACACATTCATCTTTTTAGCTGTAAAGGCATTATAATGTGACGGTAAATCCAACTGTCATTGGTAAAACAGTAGTCCAAGAGTTGGCAGTGTGTGATGATGACTAGCTGCCTTCTCTCTAGTCTTACACTGCTAATTAGGGACGGCTAACGCAGATAACACTCGTGTAGCTTTGCGCAAAATTCAAAGCAAATTATCTTGCCAACAGTCTCTTGCGGATTATTATTTATTGTACGCATTTAACTTTTCGGTAACAGGGCACGGACAACATTTCAGATCCACAATTCCGCACGTTAACTACTCTTAAAACACACGAGCCACCAGGATGAAAAAACAATCTTCTTTACAGTTAATATTTTTAAATTCCTGTCTTATTATTTGGTGGTTATAAAAGATATTTTAACAAAGTATTTTAAAGGAAAAGAGTTTATATATAGAGATGAAGAAAAATGTTTTATACACATATTTTTATATTAATCCCATATTGACAAATACCTATATATATATATATATATATACACACTTATTGTACATACAAAACCTCATCTCCCTTTATCACAATGGTAAGTCTATGGAATCATGACGCTAAAATCTGGTTTTGTGTAATTTTCTGGTTAATTAAATACAAAATCATAAAAGGAAAACAATTCTTCTATCATTTGCGAAAGACGAATGGTAGGGATAAAATCATTTTGTTATTTGTAAAGGAAGCAATAATTTGGAAATAGTAATATAAGTAATGAAAACAGTTTAATTTCATAACATGCTAGCGTAATCTTAAAGTTGAAGATAAAGCCACTGTCTTCTCAATATTCATGTATTCAGAAAATTTTACTGTTCTAATTTCGACCATTTTGAGTTTCGGTTGTGGATACTGTATTACCCTTATGACAGTTTCTTCTAAACTTGAATCTGAGCATAATCTATAAAATCATAATTTGTTCTTTAATTCAATTTTCACATAAGTACACTTACCTGCTTATAGCATCGAGGCATTTTTAAACTGAAAAATGTGTATGTATATTAACAACAAAGACTTGATGAAGATAAAAAATGTTACATGTATATAAAAGCGTTGCACTAATCACTGATTCAATAGCCTCATACGCTTATTAGTTTATGTTCGTATTGTAAATAACTTAAATATAAATAATTTAATTACTGTATTTGTTTTTGTGTTGATAAACTACTACTTTCTAAATTTTGACCTTTAATAACTACTTTCTCTAAGATGTAAAGTTTTCAAATTAAATTTATTTTTTATTTTCTTCTTGTGTCCATACAATTTGTAACAACCCTAATACGTATTTATTTAATTCGTTGTTATCATTATTTCACTGTTTAACATTTTGGGCTGCAACTTTCTACTATAAATGAAGATCCAACAGCACACAGTTTATATGTTTCACGTTAATAACTCGTCAGTGAAGCTTTCAAGATTCTGTTTATTTACAATAATTTTAGCTATAGCCTTCTGATAAGGATCTGCAACTGTTTCAAAATACTGTATGTTTTTCTTTGACTGCTTCTAAGTCTCGAATGAAATATTATATGGATTGCATATTTAGATACAACAGTGTATACAACGCCTTCAAGAAATAATTACTGGAATTTCTAGCTTTTTGCCCTACCACTGCAAAATACTACTTCACCTCTGGTTGATGGACGAATTATATTTTAAAATTTACATGTTATTAATTCATTTATTATACCATTAACTGTTTTCAAACAAATATGATATAGTAGCTGTTTCTAGCAGATATTGTTATTATGTCATTTCTGATACAGACTCTAAAGGATCATGTGTTTTCTCCCACCCACCAATACTACACTCATGCTAGATGTTGAATCATTATTAATATGACTATTTATAATAGTATTGCTTAAAGCTTTGTTTGATTTGCAACACACTTCATCAATTTAGATCTGATGTTTATTTATTGAGGTATATGTTTCAACCTTGTGACCATCATAAACAGTAGTGATAGTAACAGTAGTGTTTCCCAGAAGTTTGTTTATTTCCATTTGAACCCAGTGAAGTCACATCAATTTTGCAACTGTTTTGTACATTTTTTTCTCAAAACATTTCACATACACTGAAAGTAAAGAACAAATAAATAATAAAAATGCAAATATGGCCATATTATAAAATACAGATAGTTTTTTTATAAAAAGAACTTTTATACCTGTTCAATTTTGTTTATTTGTTTAGAATTAAGCAAAAACTACACAATCGACTATCTGTGCTCTGCCCACCAGGGATATCAAAACCCGGTTTTTAGTGGTGCAAGTCCACATACATACCACTGTGTCACTAGGGGGTGCTTGTTTAATACTTATACATACATCAAATTACAGTTACACTAACTATTTATGAATAATCAAATTAATTTATTACTAAAATTAATTTTCATTGATCTACAGCTTAAAGTATAAAAATTAATACTAATGATAAAAACACATTTTACTGTCGCCCAGTTTTCTGCATTAGCACTAATATTTTAATGAGTTCCCTTTGATTATGTTAGTAATGTAGTCATATACATTCCAATATTAGACACAAGAGATACATTACATTATATGTGGTACTTCAATTATTTTGGTAGCTAATATTATAATGTACTTAATTATATATACTAAATTGATATTGTAATTTTTAGTTACTTCCTTTTCATGAGACAAAAAATAACAATATAAGATATCATAATGATTGAAGTACCACATATAATTTACTAACAATTTTCTACTCTCATTTTATTATTAAAATCAAACTGAAGAATTCTGATTTTAGTCACTTAAATTGGAGTATAATCATATACAAATATTTTTCATGTATATTTCAAACTTTGTTATCTCTTTTCTATGTAGGTAGTAGATACTATAAACAATAATCTATTTTTGGAAATTATTGTAAAATATCTTGCAAACCAACATGATAGTGATTCTTTTAACTTAGTAGTGGAGATTACACTCAATTTTGTTGCAGAATATCCTATTCATAACTTTTATCTGAAAAATTTAATTTAATTGAAAATATTGCATTTAGAAGAATACTCCTTATTTAACTTTTATCTTCTGTCTAAGTTAATGCATTATGTATGATATCAGTTATAAAATTTTGACAAAAAAACATGGCATAGGTTTTCGTTTTTTATTTCACAATATACTGTTCGTTAAAATTAAATTAATATGTAACTTGAAGCTAAACGGATTGGCAGTGTAAAATCCATTGATGGTTAACTATGACATTGACTAAATGTAGCAACGTAACAGTGCTCTAAGGAAACAAAGTTCACAAATTATGCTGTCAACTAGACAAAGAAAGCAGGTTTACCTGTTATATACAGGCTTCTTGATCTAGTTTCTACTAATAGATTTTCGTGTGAAAACTTGTTTCAAGAACAATGTGTTTTACTTCTATAAAGACTCACCCTGAAGGAGAGAAAACTGAAAATATCACACTTCTAGTAATGAAATATCAAACAGAAAAAGTACAATATGTAGAAAAAAATGACTGGTTCATGATATATCTAAGGAATAATAGTATATTTAGTAAATGTAAACTTAAGCATTGAAATGAACAAAAAATATAAAAAATACTAATGTCATGTTTCTACACATGTGAGGTTTCTTGGAACTACACAGAAAATAAAGAAATTTGAGACTTTTTTCATTTTCATTTGCTACATACATTCAGTAAATATCCTTTAATGTTAAAGTATAAGTCGTTAAATATATTTCAAAAAAGTGGTTGAAATAGGTCTATAATTATTATTTTAGTTACGTTTTGAAAACTGATAGGCAAATAACCACAGAACACCAGAAGTGCCCATCATTAGGTTAAGGTTAGTTGGTTTTACATTACACATAAAAATAGTTATTGACTTAATAATTTCAGAGATGTATATCAAAATATAAATACAACCAGTTTCCTACAAAGTTAAGTTTCTCTTTTTCAAACATGATAGAAGAAAGTAATGTTACAAAAATATTAAAGCTAAAACAAATAAGAAAAACTTTTTTTTTCACTTTTATGTCCCTACTATTTTTGGCACATGCACAAAACTGAGACAGTTCTGAGTGTTCAAACTATTTGATGCAATTGATACCCTTCACTTACAGAGTATCCATAGTCTTAAAGTGATATTTATTTATATGACATTGCACTACGAATGGCATACAGTATATGGGTATAGCGTTACAACCAATAGTGTTGTAATATGTAGCAGTAATGAGCTGAAATTTTCTTTAAAAGGATGATAATGAACAGCCATATCACGCTTTACCGGATTATCGTACTCATAAATCTGTAGTACCGCAGAGCATGTTTATATGAACTATAACATCCGAACACAAAACCTGTGAACTGACATTTGTTTCTTATAAAGAATTTCTAACTGCTATTAATTTTATATAATTACAGTAGTTGTATCATCTCGTAGCAAGATTACAGAGACCTCTGATTAATATTTAACTGTTTTAAAGTGTATAAAAGAGTATATAAACAAGCTATACAGAAAACGATTCTGTTGCTGAAGTTTTTAATGTGGTCTACTGTTAATCTTTTAATATTCATTTGTTTTTTCCACAACACATGCATTTTGAAACTTTACTTAATGAAAACAGCCTTGCAACTTATTATTTTTATAAATTAGATTGTGTTTGGTAACGCAAAACTGTAATGTATCCATCTTTTATCTAATAGAAATTTAACAAATTTAGATCTTATACATTAAATATAAATATATATATATAGAATATTATTCATATTGTACATTAGATGTCGAAAATAAACATTCAGGCTCGAACAACATTTCTACGAGCTATTAATACTGAACCAAAATAGAAGGAAGGGCAACTATTCAGCGACACCCGTTGCTAAGACAATCAATTCTTTAAACAGATTGTGTCTCAACTGTCTCCGTTTTTGCTTGTTTGTTGTTAAGCACAAAACTTCTAAGCAATGAGCTATTTATGTTTTGTTCACCCTAGGTATCTAAATCCTATTTTTAGTGTTATAAACTCTCAAAGTTACAAATAAGCCACCAAAGGGTGTCACTAGTTTACAGCTCTCATAGCTAAAAGAATGAAACGTGTTCACCAGCACTCGAACCTAAAATCTTCTGATAAGCTACATCAACAGGTCCAATCTTGCCTGTATTATTTTAAAGGCTTCTCTGTGTCAACTCATCTGGTAAAGCTAATGCTGGTTTCTATCAAGTATCATTTCCTTACATTCTGTAGTTTTTGGTATATATTAGAAATAGTCATGATATCTAACCAAAAACGCCTCAGGTTTTAAAAAGGTCTGGTGAAAAAAATTAAGCATGCGATTTAAATTAAAGAAATCAATATTTGCGTTCAAATTGACAACTACACTAATAACATTGATAAGAATTTTACAAACCGTATTCATTCATTAGTCAACTAAGTCACGTATTTTGTTTTATCCACCATCATGACCCAGGTTGAGCAGCCCAGCTAACTAATGACTGAGTATTTGCTATAAAATTATTATTAGTGCTATAGTGTGGCTACCAGTGTGGTCACCAACTTTTATTCTATTCCTTTAAGTAGTCCCCTCCAGTGGCACAGTGGTACTTCTGTGGACTTACACTGTTCGAAACCAGGTTTCGATAACCATGATGAGTAGAGCACAGATAGCCTTTGTATAGCTTAATAACAACCAACAACCCTTATTAGCTGCATCCTTTCTTCATGCTAAAGATGTTTTTACTCAGATTATATAATATATGTCAGAGTCGTCTGCACCTTTTTGATTCAATATAAAATTGTCTCAGCAATAATTGTGTCCTTGATGAGATGGGCCAGTTGTAATATAGTGATTAGTGTTTGAAGTTGCTTGTGAAGAGGGTCAATTTTAGCGTAATGACGAATTCAAAATTTTTTATTGAATGTAGCATCATTATAAATGTGACTGTCAGCTTCCTTACTTGGTTGAAAAAACAGAACAAAGTCCAGAGCTACCGACTGACCATCTTGTGACTGGCTAGTAATTAAAAATAAATATTTTAAAAACCTCAGTTGCTCAATTTTTACGTCTATAGGCTATTGTGTAGCTTTGTATTCAACGACAAACAAACAAGAATAAAATCTTTCTGTTTAGCCTATGCTTAAGGTGTCTCTAATGTGTAAAATCACATTCTAATTGAGCTGTACATGTTTGTTTCCACAAAACTGACCAAAAGTTGAATGTTTAAAATGCCCTGTAAAGGACATATCTCAATTAATTACAGTAAATATCGTCTCTAAACATAAGACATTAGTTATAATTTCTCAAAATGTTATCATAACTTACTTCTTCTTGTTATTCTAAAGAGAAAAATATTCAATAAACAATTAAACCAATGTGAATTACAGAAGCTAAATGAGTAAAATTTTTAAAGGCAAACTTTAGTATCTCCCAATCATTCGACAAAATTACTTCAGAATTTAGTGACAATGAAGTTACACAAAAAGCTCATCAAACACAGTACAAACATTAATGGCACAAAGTATGTTGAGTAAACGATTCTCAATAACAATGGTTTTATCGTCAATAAAGAGAAAGAATATTGTTACAGAAAAAATATTTTCTACTAAAAAAAAAAGCTCAAACTAAAGTCATGAACAATTGATAATCTTAAGGGATTCTTACTCTAGGAAAAACTTTTTAGTCTAAGGACACTTAAAGTTAAACCTTACGTAACTTCGAGAATCGTATTGATTAACCCGGTATTTTTCGCCACCATTTATTTGATGAGGGACAAATCCAAGCTCAGTTTTCAAGTTCCAAAAAAGTAATTTCTAAAATAAATGCATATTCTGTAAAACAAAGAGTAGCTGTGGAAAGTACATTAAAAGAGATATTAGATCTATGGGATGCTCTGTGGTGGAGAATGACTTTTTTCTATGCTACAAAGGGCCATGACACATTTATTAGTATGGAAAAACTACCATTTTAATATACAACTTAAATTTATGATCGTGTATTCCCACTTATTATCAACAACAGTGAAAGAGAAATTTGTACAAAGAGCATTTCTTTGAATGGTACAACACTTGGCGACTCCAAGACTGCATTTGTAAGTCTGTACAAAACACCTGGGCTTTTGCCGGCCACGAAAAGGCTCCATAAGCTCTAGATGATGTCATTTGAGACTGTTTGAAAGAGAACTAAAGTGAAAATGTTGAACAAAGTACACTAGTAACAGCTAGGTGTGTTATTAGCACCAATTGAATATGATGTTGAATCATGATGCAGAGAGTACCTTTTTGAGCACAGGTTACTCTATCAGGATGGTCAAAGATCTGTGGCAAGTATACATGTTGCTGAATGCAAATGTCAAAGTTCTGGAAAATACCTGACAAATCACACATGGTATCTAGATTTATATATTGGTTGCATGTTCACAAAGGAGAAACTCAAACTGCAACCACGAGTTCCTTTGAGTGAGTTAAGTTTTATCCTAATGTTCATGACAAAGCATAGTTAGTTTGAACTATTTTCTGCAGCTTTTTAGGAAGGTTACTGCTTTAAATTTCTTGTCTCCTGAAGCTGATATTGGACAATCTAGCCACTGACTCCACCAGGTGCTTAAGCATGGTACAATACTAAAACTATGATACACTTACTGCTGAGATGTATCCAAAATTTTATTCTTGAAAATCGATCAAGCAAGTGAGGTGTGTTCAATGTTCCAAAACAGGGTGTCATCAACAATTTCTCCGCTTACAGCGATGATCAAACTCACTTGTATAGAAAGGCATATACTGCAAAGGTCTAAGTGGATTGTCGAAAAATTAGCGAAGTGGGTGAAATAAATATTCTGTCTCTTACAGAAGTAGTGTCTGTCCTGATACAGTGCATGATTTTACTCAAAACTAGTCACCAAAGAGGAAAATGTATCCAGTGGTTGCTGCTATGGCACCATTTTAATCAAATAGCCCAGCCCAATAACCTCCGTCATATCGAGCTTGAGCTATGATAAAGATTAACTAGCCACCCACATATCCTCATGCTACAGTGCAATCATATTATTGGTTTTCAGCGATTCGACAGAACTATCTTGATCTCCTTACAGTGCTCACTCCACATCTCGTGCTAACGATATTCCCATTTGATATGATTATGGAAGGGGGCAAATCATCTAATTTGGATGTGGTTTATTAATTCGTTACAAAGGGATCTTGCCCATATCTTGCTCACACAGTAGGTCAGAAAAAAAGTTGCGTTATTCAAATGCCTAAGAAGTTAGAGTAAAATATATTACAAAAGGAAAGTACTTTTATTACAACTCCAGGAAATTGACTTGCCCCAAATTGGGTCAGATAACAAAATAAGGAGAATGAACAAATAACTAGCTCTCACCAGAAAAATTGATAACCAAACCAGCTTTCTCAAAGTGAGTGATACTTGGTATTTGCCTGTCAGGTCAGAGTACAAAAGTAAAAACAGGGATTCTGAATGACTTACAATGTTTGACAGCAATGTGAGTGACACGTAAAATGTTTACAAACTACATTTGTACGTTACTGTGCAGGGTATAAGATTAATGTGTCAGAGTGGGACAAAAGTATTGTCTCACATCGTTCCAATCCCAGTGTTACAGCATATGTCATTAGCCAGTGTATAAACAGAGCAGCTATGTATCATAAAATTGATAAGTGAGGAATGTGAACAAGCACCCTCGTTTCTAAAGTATACTTTAATAGAAGTACCAACGCTAGTGTATCTAAATTTGATTTGGCTTGTCTTGAACTTCATGTAAAGGTATTTGAGAACAATTTGCATTGCCATCCTTAATCTAACAGTGATAGATTAGATGGAAGGCATTTAATCAATAACACCCACCACCAACTCTTGAGTTACTTCTTTACCAAGGAATATGGTAATTCACCACACATTATAACGCCTCCTCGATTTAAGCAGCAAGCATGTTTGATGAGAAGGATGTAAACTCGTGACACGCAAATTGCGAGTCTAGCACCCTAGTTGCTGGCCATCCCATGCATGACGTATCAAAGATACTGTCTTGAGTTTTTGTTGAATCTAATGTGTGATACCAGTACGGGAATAGTAGTATTAGTGTATAGAAAAGAAAGAATTGCTTGTAGTTATATCTGATGTAAAACTAGTGACAATTCTTGGTATGAAGTTCATAATTTGGGTGGATCATGCAGTACTAAAGTAGATCATATACTTTAAAAATCCATAAAGTCATATCACAATGAACAACTTGGTGAGATCTAAATAATGTGTGGGATTTGAAGACATTTTTACCGTATATGATGTCACTAGTAGACGGATATCATGGAGCTATGAAAACATAACTTATACTTATGCACCAGGATTTAACAAGGGTGTTCCTGCTGCGCACAACTTATAGATAATTCAGCACAAAGATATGTAACAAGTGGCACTTGTATGGTCAGTTATGGGTGCCAAGCTATGGTGGTTCTCTAATAATCCTGCACCAAGTGATCTACAGAGCTCTATGGAAAAAGATTCTTCAGACCTGGCATATCACTAAGACTATAAGGCACTAGTGTTAACATATGACAGTAGTTTCTCTAGTTCATTAGAGTCAAGAGCCTTATCCTAGTGTAAATACTGTATATTGTATGAAACCCAGGGAAAGAACCAGTTGAGAGAGGATAAGCTTCAAAAGAATATTGTTGTTTTTTTTTCTTTAAGAGGATAGGTCTGAATATTGAGAATACCAGAAGAAATACGTATGGATCAGGGAGTCCATTTCAACTGTTAATTGTTCCCTGGGTTTGTAACATGTTAGATGTTGTAAAGGCATACAATTCCTTATATCGGATAGTTCAGATTTTACAAACTATCAATCATTTGCTTGTTATGCTTGTTTATTCCAACTAGAAAGGTCATATGCTATGTCATTCCCTTATATGGATGGAAAATAATACTGTTTATTGACATGATGCATGGTCCTCTTACACGATCTCACACCTGAATCTGTTTTTGGTATGTGATAGGAGCACGAAAACAGATTGTATCTTACTGGACTGGTCTATGTCTTTTACTCTGGCAGAATGGACAATTGACATATGTGTTGTAGTAGACGCATGATACTTGAAAGTATGTAAAAGTTTTATATGCTGGCTTGAATAAAGGTCTAAAATTGAAACTAATCAGTGAAATGAGATGGAAATGTCATCCTCTTTCACCTAAAGAGAGAAAAATGGCTGAATGTACTTACCTGGCTGTCCATGATACACCAGATGAAGAAATGGTGAAGTTAGTTGTACCACCGATATTGATCTTCTGGTCAACTAGGATTAGAATAATGAAAACCAGTTGGGTCAGTCACTTCTTAGCACAATCACTGACAGAAGGAAAGAGGCATCCTGAACTGTCGAACTGCATGGCAATAGACACTGTATGATTACTACTCAGTTACTTAGAAATGAAATAGCCACAGTAAATACATACTATAACTAAAGTTGGAACCATTGTTTTAAACAGTTTGTACAAATGAATATTATAAATCGAAGTTCAAAGTGTCAAATAAAAAGAATGTTTCAATCCTTGCATTCTGAGTTACAGAGTAAGTTTTCTGATACGGAACAAATTAGTTACTACATTGTCTATTTTTTGTTCTGTGGAAGTATAAGACAGGCTCATCTAATAACAGCAAGATTAAACAGGATATTTTTAGAATAGCTAGGTTTGAAAACTTGACTGAATTTAAGCCTATCGAAGAAATAAGAAGACGAGGAAAGTTTAACGGTGAAATAAAGACAATCTTTATTTACAAATAAAAACAAAGAAACAGTGTATATATAAGGTATAACTATATATTTCTTATCTCGAAATTGACTTATTAAAAACTTTAATTAAACCAGAAAAAGGTAGAAATGGAAACCGACAATGCTTGAAGCAGGTGAAAAAAAAAGTGAATTTTCTTTTCTCCTACAATGATATTACCACTTGAATGGTCATTTTCCAACATCAACTTGGTCAGAAATGTCATAAAAACAACTGGCACTTTTCAACACTGCATGAACACAAACTAAGTCAAAATATAACTATTTTTAATATTACAAGCAAGTAGAAAACATATATTTCACACTTTTCATCCTGCTCTATTTCAGGTTTCTTCTCAGACTGAAAATAAATTTTAACTTTAAAACCAATATTCTTTACACTCGTGACTTTGCCCCTGAGGAATGTAGATGTCATACGAATGACATAACCGTTTAAAAATTATACTAACTAGAAGATAAAACCCTTGAATAATGGTTCAGTAACTCAGCACCTTGTAATACGAAAATATCCTTTATATATTTTACAATTAAATATAATAGAAAATACAACTATCAAAAAGAAACATTGGATAAGAAACTAAGCATAAAAGAAAACTTTTTACAATTAAATGCTACTCAATACAAAAGTACCCTTTCATGAATATTTAGGAATAGAGTAATAAAGATGTAGAGATACTTTAGAAGTGGGTAATGAAATGCAATACATAAAAAGGTTAAAAAATAGAATCCCTCTGGTATTCATTTTTTTAATGAAACTCTTAAACAAAGATATACTATCCTTTTAGAAGTAACTAATCTTACATACTGCAATCATAGCTAAATTTATAATAATTTTTAATTACAATTTCTAAGGTGTAAAATCTCTTTTTATTTATTTCTTTTTTAGGTTTTTTTTAGTTATAATAATTAAAAAAATGATCAAAATTCAATGTATAATCATCCTCATATATAAACCTTTTTTGGTGAAATTTGAATTTTAAACTATGATTAAACACGTTTCTTGTATGCCACTTAAAACACAATTTGAACAATTGAAAATTACTTTACGTGTATGAAGCATCTTGATTAACAATTTTAACGAAACTTTGGTGAAACATTTTAATCTGTGCCTTAGTAAACAAGTTACAGTGTTATTAGAGTGATGAAAGGTATGAATTAACAGATTTTTATTGAAAGAACATTTCTTCCATCTAGCGTATTCAACTTACAAAAAATCTCCTATGCTAGGGTGTACATAGTTTGGTTTGGTTTGAAGTTCACAAAGAGTAACTCAAGGGCGATCTGTACGTGAGTTTTAATAAGGAATAAATTCTTAATTCGAAAATAAAGACAGGGTGTAAATGTTTGTTTTTCTGAAGGTGGGTGGGTAAGGCTAGTTGCAAATGGTCAAATGGTTACTTGTTTACCTGTATGCTATACCAGAGAAGATTTGAAGAGTTCCTTAGCTATTAATGAAAAAACACAAAACTAAAAAACAAATAAATCACTATTTATACTAAAACTGAAAACTGTTTACCATTCTAAAAACTCTGTTAAACTATATATTGGGCTTCATTTTTCATCTAAACATTTTTAATTAATACTTCGAATTCTTTCTAAATATTCATTTTAAAATAATGCGTACCATGGTTTTTTAATTGCGTACTTTAGAAGCGGTATATATTGAAGTTTTTCTTTGAAATCATGAGATATTTACAGTTTGTTTCTTTATTTTGAATTTCGCACAAAGCCACTCAAGGGCTATCTGCGCTACTCGTCCTTAATTAAGCAGTGTAAGACTAGAGGGAAGACAGCTAGTCATCACCACCCACCGCCAACTCTTGGGCTACTCTTTTACCAACGAATAATGTGATTGACCGTCACTTATAACGTCCCCACGGCTGAAAGGGCGAGCATGTTTGGTGTGACGGTGATTCGAACCCGCGTCTCTCAGATTACGAGTCGAATGCCTTAACCCACCTGGTCATGGCCTATTTACAGTTAATACAGCTTGGGTTATAATCAGTAAATTGATTCTTATATTTCACCACTGTTAAACATATCATGTGGCCCTAATTAGATTTTTTCTTTTAAGATAATAATCAGAAAACTGAAAACTTGGAATAGAGTATATAGAAAAAAACATTTATATTTCTTAACATTATTCTGAAATTGAATATAGTTCTATTGTAAGATATCACTCATAACACTGCCATGTAAAAAACTATAAATTTATATGACGCCTTCCTTTCTTATAACTTCCAAACCGTAACGTATATGTTAGTGAAACACGTATCAACGGTTTGAAGATTTTTTTTCTACTGATTTTGCATGTGTTTAGAGTTCCAAAATTAATTTACATATACCGTATACACTGCTAGGAAATCTATTCGATTGAATTTTCTACGGAATATGATGAAAAAAAAACGCCAGATTTTTGTTATATTTTTACTTAAAGAATAATGCTATTTCGAGGTAGCGCCCTACATCAAATCGTAGAACTTGGTTTTGAACTTCGCGGGTTCGCGCCCGAGTCGCGCCAAAACATGCTCGCCCTCCCAGTCGTGGGGGCGTTATTATGTGACGGTCAATCCCACTTTTCGTTGGTAAAAGAGTAGCCCAAGAGTTGGCGGTGGGTGGTGATGACTAGCTGCCTTCCCTCTAGTCTTACACTGCTAAATTAGGGACGGCTAACACAGATAGCCCTCGAGTAGCTTTGTGCGAAATTCCAAAACAAACGATGGTTTTGAACTATACGATCTGACGAAGAACGCTAGCTCGAAACATCTTCATTCAGCAAATAAACATATCTCAAAAAGATGATGATAGTTCAACCTATTATTCATTTGGATATTTTTTCCACCTATGCAGTTTTAACTACATATTTCTTTTAACATTAAAAGTAATTGGTAATCATAAGTACAAATTACCGCTCCTGTATAGTATGAGACCTCATTTCTTTGAAGTGTCAAACTCGTAATACTCTGTTGATTGTAAAAGAAACTTTTATCTGCAAAACTTCATTAAAAAACATTTTAAGATATATAAGTAAACATATTTCAGAGATTAGTTGCATAAGCGTATAAAGAAGATATGTATATAATAGTTTGTCTTTGTCTGCACATCATCATATCTTTGTTCTTTGCACATTTCATTCAAGTACTCTTCATACTTCTGGTAAGGAAATTTTGAAAATTCACATTCTTGAAGTGCACCTGGAAGCTTGAGATAAAAATACTTCAGGATAAACCAACATTGATATTACATTCTACAACTTTTCTTTGAGAACATTTAACTGTATACTTAAATTTAAGCTCAGGAGTGATATGACGGTTCTAAATGGTATTATAACTACATTTAAATATGCTTCTCTTCTGTTTCTTCACAATGATCTTAATATATGTGTATTTCGACGTAAACTATCGCTTACAAACTGACAGTACGTAACGTTCTAGAATGAAGGACATAAAATGGAAAAATTAACTGGAACGAGGAAAATAAAATAAAGGTGGTATCGTACCGGTCTAGATATGTTAGTTATGGCTGTATATAAACAATATGATAAAATATTCATCAATACTTTGTTGTTGTTTACAAAACACAATATTTACTGCTTCTGACAGGACTCTTTTCTTCAACTTTAATCTTTCTTAAATATCAGTTACAAATTACAGATGGATGTTTTTTCTGCACGTTAGAAACTCAAGCTTTGAACCTTACGTAATTAATTTTTCCAATTGTATAATAAGGAGAAATTTATAAAATACTTTTCTATCGACATGAATGTTGTTCTTTTAATACGGTTCTTCTCTTTAGTTTGTTTATTTTAGTCACACAATATGCTATGTTCTGTTTACTGTGGGGGAATCAAACCGCATATTTCAGTCTTGTTAGTCCATAATATTACCCCTGACCAACCAAGGAACTCTGGTTCTTAAGAGTATTTTCAATTAGTCAAATTAACATTCAATATAAATTAAATTTTAATAAATTGCATATCTTTATTTATACATCTACAACTTATAAACTGAAGGTTTGTAGCGTTCTTGATACAAAAACAGATTATGTAAATTATAACTAGAAAAGTAAAAATAAAATTAAAATGACATCGTTGTAGGTCTTTAATTTAGGCATAAAGTTAGCATTTTCTCGTTAGCAACACATTGCTTATCTAATTACAGTGAATTATCGAAACATGGATAACCATAATACCACTAGTACCAATCGAATAATAGTCATGTATAAAACTGTATAAATTGAATAGTCAGGTTATTCCAGAATTTAATGTATAATCCAGATGAAAGATGTCTGTTGAAGTTAAAAAAACTAACTTTCGACTTCTTATTGCTTCATAAAACAGCATCGACACTAATGAGAAATTTTCATTTTTTTAATACACTTTTCCAATTGTGTGTGTGTGATAAAGTTTTGCCTCAATTATATTTTATTCTAGTTTTTGTTGCATTGTTATTACTGCTTAAGTACAAGCATGAAAAGAGAACATTTATTTTAATAACACTATTATTAAATATTTCACAGGTCACGAAATATTGAAATTGAACTTACTATACATATCATTTGCCAAGTTATATCGATCATGTTACCTTTCGTTAACGTCAGACTTACGAGTACAACAAGTGCTGCAAATAGGACTTTCATTTTGTAAATACTGCTGTTTTAATGAACGTCTCAACTTAGAAAAACTTTTCTTTATTTATTTCAATAACACTATTATTAAGTATTTCATAGGTCAAGAAATATTGAAACTGAACTTACTACATATCATTTGCCAAGTTATATCGATCATGATGCCTTTCGTTAACGTCAGACTTACGAGTACAAGTGCTGCAAATAGGACTTTCATTTTGTGAATACTGCTGTTTTAATGAAGGTTTCAACTTAGAAAAACCTTTCTTATACTATTCAACTAACATCTTTCAGCCAATAATTTAAACTAATTTTCAGCTATCTTAAAGTTAATAACTTCGATATTTTATGGACCAATCATTGCATTCCACTTTTCATATTGAACAAACCACATTTGGTAACAACCAATAACGGAGCGATAACAGTAAACACAGGATATTTCCCTTCCTGTAATGAGATCACGTAATTTCACCATCTCCAATGACAGGGTAAACTCCTAGAAAAAAACGGAATAACGGCACGAAAGTAAAATGTGGGCAATTGTTATTTGAATGTTACAAAGGCCACACAGCATCCTTGTCCAAAGTACCAGGAAAAACATTCTTCTACGAAATCCAATTAAATGAACCAAAGGAAAAACAAGAAAGATGCATAACAATTCATAATGAATATCATCAGTTCCAACCATTGTAGTGCCCGATCAAAGAAGAGTAAGTTTAAGTTCCAATGTAAATGGAAATTATAATCGTAGAGACGATCCACAAGAAAGTAAGTTCTCAATCTCCTAGCACGAGACGCGATGAGTGAAGAGGGACAAGAGACAGAAGTACTGGAAAAATTAATAAAGCACTTCGCATAAGTATCGGCGATGCTTAGTGCATGAGCAACTGGAAAGCAAGATGAAAAAGGGATGGGAAGCATATGTTTCACCACCCTTTCAAAACTTGTCCCAAACGACTTTGGAACTAGCAGTAGTGAAATTACTCCAGCATTCCTTCTGGCTATTATGCTTGACGAGCCAGACACAGGCTTCTGGAAAGCTATGGAGTTGGGATACCTATGGAAAAAATATCCTATGCCTGCTTTTGAGTATTCCATGCTTGCTGGCAGGCAGCAGAACCCCATGGATGAGGATATGCTGGGAATGTTGTCAAGGTTCGGAGGACACAACGAAGACTTGCTTGAATAATATTATAAATTACTGCCTCCGTGCAGTTGTTAACAGATGGAAGACTAAAAGCAGCAGAATCATATTCTAAGAGAGTGGTGAAGTCAGTCTCCTCCAACTTCCACCATGGCACATGGGTCTAGTGGTATCAGCTGCAGAACGATGGGAAAACTACCACTGCCTTATGGATCATTTTCAATGTACCAAGAAAAATAATAAAAACGTCTCTTGTCATTCCAGTATAAAAAAAAACTGCAAAAAGGTGACAGCACTAGATTGTCTGAGGAATGTTTCATATAAAGAGAGATACACATGGTGCGGTAAGAATCAATGAAAGAATACACTAATATCATTCAAATTAGAATGAAAACATCCAGCGGCCATGTTTTCTTTGAAAGAGAACTGGGTGGATTACCCTTTTGTTTGTGACTACAACATTTTTTCCTTTATTAGAAAGAGGTCTGCGTATCTCCATGCAACCTGCCTAAGGTCAAGTATTCCAATCTCAGTCGGATGAAGGAAACGCCACAGACTGACTATGTGACCAAATAACTGTTCTGAACTTCAGGGTAAAGATGTACTCAATGGATACAATGGTGATAACAAAGACATAAGCTTGTAACTTTGGTATACTCCTATGAATGCAGGAAAAGATTTGTTTGCACTCCCACTGTGACATTGGAAGAGAGTGCACCATAATATGTCGAAGGTCGAACTAGGTACAACAACTTCCAGGCTTTGAGATACGAGATAATGTTTATAGTATATAAATGTTGTATTTATTATTTTCTCCACAAACATAGAGTAATAATGAAAGTATGAAGGTAAAAACCACCACAACCAATGCAGTAAGATTCCAGTTGGCATCCACAGGCGTCATGGCCTTTGTCAATAAAATGAGCACACGTCAAGGAACCATGATAAGATGCCTTAGACGATTTAAACTGCTGACACTTGATACATCTGAAGGTAGTTGGAATATAAGGCTCTACCAAGCAATTCAGATAACATGCGGAAAGGGTGACGTAATGGTTAATATAAGAACACTAGCTGATAGCATAATTCCATTTTTTTTTTCGATGGAGATACAATTCACAGCAGAAACCCCTAGGTTGCAGAAGCTAGTGAAGATCTCCAACTTAGGGATGAATCCTTCTCAGCAATAATTCCTGGTGAAGAAGTTCAACCAACATAGAGAGTAACATCAATAGGTGTATCACCAGTTGCTTTCACTTTCAAGAGGTGTTTGACGAGTATTGGTGGAGATGATTCCGCAAAGATGTTCCCAGAACTAAACTTCTTAGCAATCTGTAGAGAGTCAGCAAATCAATCTAATCCTCTCTGAATGAAAAAGAGAAATATTACTCCTAAAGGTATGTGAAGAATAGAAAACGAGAAACAGGAACAGGTTGGGGTGATGACTGTTGGTAAGTCTTCCACATGTGGTCGCTTTCCTTTTAAAGTGAGCTTTTACTTTTGTTTAGTGACCGTGGGGTAACTGGATGGACGATCCATAAAATGTGGTGAAACCTCAGTGCAATTTACTTCACTTACCATAACGTTCTACGAAAGGACGCACTACAAAACCAAAAATAACACTGTAGCTGTGCAAGGGTTTTAAGGGCACTATACCTAAAGAAGTACAATGTCCACAACAATCGTTTAAAATGTCCAACACTGGGATATAACTAAATCAGACGATTGACACCAAGGCCACCATTCTTCAAGAACTCAAGGTTAAAGTGATGTGTTGCAGTCCCTTGATATAGCATATTCATCAAGCAACACTCCTCAACCACCAGCATTATTTCCTCCTATACACGAGACATCATTCATGGCAAACATGTGGGTAGATGTATCGATCTCAAAAGATATAAACTGATGAGGTAGAAGTTTTTCTGCAAGATGACCCACCACGTTCAAGAATCCACATCAAGAGGCTAACGAAACGAAACATTTAAGAAAAATCCTTTTTCTACTAAAAGCAAATAGAAAACATATATGTTTTGCATGTCACATTGTTCTTCCCTCCTCCGGATTTACAACGCTAAAATCAGGGGTTCGATTCCCCTTGGTGGGCTGAGCAGATAGCCCGATGTGGCTTTGCTATAAGAAAAACACACAAAACACACTTCCCTCCTCTGTTTGATGCTTGTTCTCAAACAGAAAATAAAATTTATTTTTGAGAATAATTGTCTGCTTTCCTTTGTACCTAAAGGCAAATACACATCACTTTAACAATTTATTGATACCTAAAATACAGAATAAATACAAGCTTTAACCTTCTGAAAGTTCGAGTTGATAATACAATAAACAATATTTTGAATATCGAAAAAAGAAACACACGTTATATGTTTTCAAATGATGTTTACAAAGTAGTCACAAATTGTTGCCATAAAAGACACAAACGCAAATATATAGTCTCATAGTAGAGTAAAATTTTCCCTGAATATTACTGTATAATAAAAGAATGAAGTTATTTGTATGTGTTACTCTATTTAGAAAATGATATCGTGTGTCATCAAAGTGCAGTGATCAAATACCTAGGAATGTTTTGCCTTTAAATTAGCTCATACAGTAATTAAAACTAGGGGGAAACTCATACTTTGCGTACAATGTATACTTATGGTTTTGATGCATGAAATTGATAAAATGTAAAGGCAGTATTGTCTATCTAAACTAATCAAACAGTTAAGTTACCTGCTTAAATTACTCACTTAAGAGGTTAGGTATGTAGAGATCTGAACGAACTAGATGATGGTATAGTGCATCGTAAAAACTGCAAGATTAAACCTATTTCATATCTAATTTTCTTATATTCTCTACATGGTAGACAGATTAATGGAAGAAAATGTAACCTGATTCATACAACGCTGAGACATCACTGGTTGTTCAAGGTCGTTGAAAATGTCACCCATTCCTTCCAGATGACATGGAAATAAAAACACCACCTTCAGTCTGGTGTCAGGTTGTTACTGGTTGTAGAAACTATAAAATCCATTAGGGAGATCTTTTCAGGCAGTTGCACATATCAGCGTCCAATGCCCCGAAACAAAGGACACCTGAAATTAAGTTTAGATGTCAAAATAGGAGTAAGGTACAAAATGGGCTGTCTATGGTTCAGCCACCGTGAGTACTGAAATTTGATTTTTAGTATTATAATTTCTCAGTCTAACTGCTTAACTACAGAGGGGGGGGGGCTACGCAGAGATGTAGGTGTAACTCGACAGCTTTCCGTTGGGACAGCGGTAAGTCTACGTATTTACAACTCTAAAAGCAGGGGTTTATTACTCTCGGTGGACATAGCATACAGCCCATTGTGGCTTTGCTATAGAAAAAATGCGCACATTAACTGAACAATCATCTTTATGATGCTTAGAAACCCCATACAAGATAACAGAATGATATCCAATTGGTTTTACTTTAAGGCATTTATTGACAGTTAATAAATTTAATTTTTGTAATTTACATTCTCTAGTTTTAGTTGGATCAATGTCTAGTGAAAAAAAATTTAGTTCTTTCACTTGTAAGTTTTTCATCTTATATAGTTTAACTATTGTTTTTTTGTGTTTTTTCTTATAGCAAAGCCACATCAGGCTACCTGCTCAGCCCACCGAGGGGAATCGAACCCCTGATTTTAGTGTAGTTTAACTAATTTATTGTCTTTTTTGTTGAATGGGCTATCTGCAGTATTGTTCACCGCGTAGAATGCAAGGATTACACTTATATTTACAGTTCTGAAAAGTGTTATAGAAACTGTTATATTAGATTTCCAACACTGATTACATTTATTAAAAACAGTTACAAACGTAAAGTGTGAAAACTATAAAATAATTTATTTGTATTGTATTAAATTATATTATTATTGTTTAATCTAATGCCTGAATAATTTAATGTTAACACTGGTTAAAGTAATAAAAGTAATAAACGTTTACGGGGAAATCAATGGAAGTTTGTTAGGTGAAATATTGTTAAAAATTAACAAAAAGATATGTAATGTGGGTTTGTTACTTACTAAATATACTGTTGGAGGTGTTCTATATAAATAACAAATGCTCTACCCATGTGCTTCATAATAAAGTGTTTTCGATAATGCTATACATTTCCTATAACGTATTAACTATTCCATATTGATATTCAAACTAGGTTTTCGGTTCCGTTCTACAGCTTCTATATAAAGTTTGATATTTCCTGCACGTGTTTACCAAAGCTGGAAGTGCTTAATACTAATTTAGATTCGGAACTTTTAAACCAACACATTTCATGAGTCATTGTGCCATTTGTTGCTTTAACGTAATAACAGGTTACAGATGTATCCACATCGTTGTTCAGTGGGTTTACTTTGTGCGAGATATGGAATGCGGGTGCTTCTGTTCTTCATGTATGGAAACAGTACCGTTTAAATTTAAAATTCCAACAATAGAATGTTCAGTCACATGATGCCAGCTTTCACCATTCCCTCTAACTATATCGCTTTGAAATCTAAGCCTTTTATTCGAATTATCACTGCATATGAATATTCGTTTTATACAAGGTCATCTTCATTGAAACTTTTCTTACACAACAAAAATGTCAAATGCAGATGAGGTAAATCTTCTGTTAGAATGAATAACGATTTTTGGAAATTGATTTATTGAATGAAATGTAATTTTATAATAAATTAATCATCTTTCCAGACAAAATGTATTCCGAACCTTGGTTAAAAGGAAGGTGATTTCGTTCTAACTGTCTTTTATTATTCTATGGGTATAGTTTATTCAAGTGAGTAGTATGGCTGTAATGTGGACAAAAGTATAATACAGTGGTTTCTACTATCTTATGCTTAAATAGAATGATCAATAACATCGGTAGCGCCAGTCGCTTCGAGTAAATTTGACATTATATATTAACTGAAAAACACCAAAGTATCTTGTATGAGTTTAGATCATGTATAGTTTGAAGAGAGGACTGTTCCAATCTTGTAAAGGTTCAAATCCATCATCTAAGCATGTACACAAACTGTTTTATGTTAAAATAGACACTGTGTAATTTACATTGTGCCCATTCTCTTTATTTCACTGTCATGAAATGACCATCTTATATTTTTCATATATCACAACAGCATTGGAAAGATGTTTTACAGTGTTGTGAAACGTGTTATATATGTTTATTCATTCATATAACTTGCTCTGTTTAATATTTATGCTTCCTGGAAAGAAATACTGAGCACAACAGATGTAATAGCAGAATTAACTATGAGAAATAAATACAGTGTAGAACACATTTAATAGAAAAAGAAATTGTAAGGAAAAAAGAGTGATTAGTTTCTAATTTGCTAGAACTTAAGAAGAAGTATAACAGCAATTTATTTGTTGATGAACAAATGTCAGAGAGATTTTCAATGTTAAATAATCTGTAACGTGGGACCATCAAAGTCATAATTACTGGAGACTTTCATGGGTTATACGTTGAAAATTCAACAAAAGATAGTTTTCGCTAACGTATTGTATCAATTAGGAACTTCGTTGTATCCCCAAAAAGGAATAATGAAACTGCAAATAGTCTTTTCACATTTTGGTAATTATTTGTTACTTCTGTTTAAATTGATAGTCACTATGACCTTATATGAGTCATATTTAGAAAATAAAAATACGAAAATAGTTGTGGAACACTTAAATGTATTTAATGTATTTCTAATTAAATTAATTTTTTCCTTTCCTTTCCGTGTTCATACAAATTAGGCCTGGCATGGCCAAGCGCGTAAGACGTGCGACTCGTAATCCGAGGGTCGCGGGTTCGCGCCCGCGTCGCGCTAAACATGCTCGCCCTCCCAGCCGTGGGGGTGTATAATGTGACGGTCAATCCCACTATTCGTTGGTAAAAGAGTAGCCCAAGAGTTGGCGGTGGGTGGTGATGACTAGCTGCCTTCCCTCTAGTCTTACACTGCTAAATTAGGGACGGCTAGCACAGATAGCCCTCGAGTAGCTTTGTGCGAAATTCCAAAAACAAACCAAAAAACAATCATACAAATTATAATTTGCTCGTGCACAAATGTCTTTGATTCATTACGAACGTTATAAAATTGTTCACTATTTAACGTTTTGGGCTACAACTTTCCATTATCAATAAATATTCAACATCACACAATTTATGCTTATCAAGTTATCTCACTTGCTTATAAAGTTTATTATTTATCTTTACAGTTTATTATCAAATAAGAAACCAGCTGTTGTGACATAAGTTGATTATTGTCCTTGTTTTTGTCACAGTAACAGCATCATATATATGCAAAAACGGCTCGTTTGGGTTGAGAAAATACAGTTTTTTCGCAATTCTTTATTAGTTTGGGAAGGAACTTAAAACTCTGTTGTTTTTTATTTGTAAATATATTTATTTACTACCCTTCTCTGTAGAATTTAATTTACGATACTTCAGTAATATTGGTCTTTATATGAAACATGCATGTAAAAAAAAAAGTGACGTTATTTTGTCATCTTGAAAAATATTTGGAGATAGACGAAGGTCGGAAAAACATTATGGAAAAATATTTAAAATTAAAAATCTACTGTTATGGAAATAATCAGTGATTGTACCTTATAAAGTCTATCATATGTGATTGCTTTAGAAATTTCAATACAATTACTAAGGATTATGAATCAACGTAGATTTAAATCTTTGAAATTATTTTGTTTGTGTATCAGAAGATTGTAGAAGTGCGTTAAGGACGCGAAGGGTTATTTTTGCCATCTAGTGCTGAAGATTGAAAATATGCTATATATTTTTATTTAACTTTAACAATCTAAATTCTAAAATTGTGTTAAATCTCTATCTGGTAAGATATAATGACACTAAAGTTTTTAGTTGAGCGAATTTTAGTAGAATTACTTAGACTACTAAAGTAAGTAAATCATTTACCAACCATCAGATAATATATAAAAATGGTAAATTATGGGGATGTTCACATTAAGTGAAGTTTCAATATAAATTTGTTGTGAAAAATAAAAATGACACGAAATGACAAGAAAATGTTAAAAGATTAACAATAGCTTACAGTTAAAAACTTCAGCAGCGAAATAACTGTTCACGTAACTTGTTACGTATCTGTAAACCTACCGATGAGAAGACACAACTCAAGTAATTATGTAAAGTTAATGGCACTTAGAAGTTTTTCTTCATGGAAAACAAGTGTCAGTTAATTGGTTTTGTGGTTTGGTATTGTAGGTCATATAAACAGATGCTCTGTGGTACTACAGAATTAGAAGTACAATAATTAATTAGGAAATATTTTCTAGTAAACCGAATGACTACTTTTCAACGTATGTAAGTTCTCAACCTATATGATGTAATTAAGTAAATAAATAAAAAAGCTGCTAGGATAGTGTCACCAATCTCTTCATAAAAGATAATTTCATTAATCAGCCAGTTTGAAGGTGAGTCATGTATTGTCAAGAATATGCTAAGGACATATTTTCTAACTCAACTGTAGTGATCCTATTGACAAGTATATTTATTTTGTATCCTCTTTGTACAGAAAATTGTTACCCAGGGACGTGTGATGTGGCTGTGTATTATCATTCATTTAAAGAATATTCCGACTCTTTACTCCTACATATTACAACACTAATGGTTGTAACGCTATACATATATACTGTACGCCATTCATAGTTCAATGTCATATACATAAAATTCGCTCTAGGGATATAGATGTTCTGTAAGTAAAGAGTAGCCATTCCATCAAGACGTTATAAGACTTAAGTTAATTAGAATAAACATTTGTATTTTCGTGTTGTAATATATAGTCATTCTAGAACAAAAAACATAATTTATAGTTATTTCCATTTTTTCTACGGTGGTTACGAGGTAGGCCAAATTGACAGACCCCAGATAGTTAGGATAGAGAAAATAACAGAAAAAATATAAAGTCTTACTAAAAACAAACATTTGAAATATATTTAGGAGGGTTTATAGATTACACAAAGAATAGTTGAAATTTTGGGACAAAGAATTGTTTTCATTTAAATATGAAAATCACTTTGTACTCGGACTAGTAACGAAACAAACTCGATATTTTCACAAACAAATCTTTCATGAGAATAATTTATTAACAGTCCAAATTTTTGTGTGTGTAAAACACTTGCAATTTTTACTAAAAGTCTAACAAGACTTGTGAATATACATAAACTGCATTCTAAAGCATGGTATTAATACTGAATGTGTGCAAATGTGTATACAAACGCGTATATATTATCCCAAGACCGTCACAAAATGGTTTTAAACAGGGCGGAAAACCATTCGAGCCCGAAGTTGTTCTAACATGGGCAAATACTAATTACCTTAGTTTAAGTGATTTGCTACAGCATACTTCTTTGGTATCTTCTGGACATTCTGTAAACTGCCGGATAAAAACTTGCTGTCAGCTGCATGACATCACCAAACCGTCAAACCCACTACAGTTTTATGGAAATGCGCAGCAAGGGAGGCACAGAGCTAAAGATGAAAACGAGAGAATGACTTATCTAGAGCTTGTAATATACTGCATTTTAACTAAGTTCTAACTGGTCAAAGGTTCAGTCAAATTTGAACACGAAAACTTTCAAAACGTCATCCTTTATAACTGTGTTTTTACATCAGACAAAGAAGTTTAATTATTATGTGGTGACAACAATGGTAACAGTGTCCAGGATTCCAAGGAAATAAATCAAAGACACGTTCAGCGAAAACTGTTGAATTTTTGGTGTGTTTTTTTTTTTAACAGAATGTATGTGAATATAAAAATAATTGAAATTAACTTTCTGTAATTGGGATAAAAAAGGAAAAGATGTCTTGGGACCAATAACTTAATAACTTAAAAAATCAACTAACTATCCTTTATACTGAAACTTTTAGAGCAGGGATCTAAACAATTAGCTCCAAAGTTATCTTAATGCTGTGAAAACAGCAATAGCCCAAGAAAACCACCTTCAGAAGAAATGAACCCAATGGTCAACTTGCTTAGATAAGTTGGTGTTCCTTTAGTAAACTAAAGACTAAGAAATGGGTGGAACAGCAGTTACCAGGTTTTAATGAATAAACAATAAATGTTGCAGTTAGAATTAATATAATTGGCTAATTAAAATACTAAGTTTGATTATACATAAATATCAACAGTGTATAACATAGACTCATTTATGTTACTTCAATTTATATTTTTGTGATACTTTCAAGTATCGAATTGCTAGATCTATTAATAATAATATATTTGCCCAGAAATGAATGTAATTCTAAACCTCAGAACTCAAGTTTTCTTATTGCTTGTGGAATAATGAAACTGGTCAAAATGAGAAGAAATTACAACATTTTATTATTTTATGAATACCTTTTTGTACACTCTTACTTCGACTAGAACGTATTAAGCCGACAGCTTTCGTTCTGTTCAAATAGACTTCTATTGAATTGAGCTTAGCAATCTTAATATAACTATTTATTCAAAGATCTTCTTATAGAACTTATTCATTGGATAATCTCGATTTGTTTGTTCAGTCAACAGCATTATCTCAAGACACTTGTTTTTTAAAACATTGGTCAGTTATTGCACTTAATTAAAGAGAAAAAGCCAACAAAGGGTTTTGCGGTGATGATTCTGATAAAACGAAGCTACGTGTTACCACAATATTTTTTGAACAGAAAGGACATTATCTACTAGAGAGAATGAAGAAGCAAAGCAACTAGAACAAGGTTATCACTTTTTTTTTCAACTATTTGTTTATGCTAAAATTGGATATGAAATAAATAAATGATTAATATATTGATGTTTGATTATACATAAATATCAACAGTAAAAAACATAAACTCATTTACGTTACTTCGGTTTATATTCATGTGATACTTTCAACTATCGAATTGTTAGATATATTAATAATAACATATTTTTTCCAGAAATTAGTGTAATTCTGAATCTCAGAACTCAAGTTTTCCTATTGCTTGTGGAATAATGAGACTGGACAAAATGAGAAGAAATGAAAGCACTCTTTATTCTTTTATGAAGAAATAATATCACATTAAATTATGAGGAAATTCCTTTTATTAGGCATCTTTTTTTCAATTTTTTCAGAGAATTTGTATAAAAAGACAGATTTAACATCATCAATATTTTCTAAATGCGTGATATTTAAGTTATAAAATTACTTTTTGCTCTATATAGCATGAACTTCTTGCTACTTCATATTCTTAGCAAGACAGAACTTTAGAGTTCGGTCTTGTGCAATATGCAGATTTCTGTGCATTTTTTTTTCAAATAAATACAAAATTCCATTAGTAGTTGAAGACATTCGGCGTATTTCTAGTTTCCATCATTCTTTGAACTGAGTGTAAAAATATTTCTAATGTACCAAAATAGTTGGATTTTGGTTCTGATGTTTTGTGATATGCATCTTGCAGCTTTGAGCAAATTTCGATAAATAAATTTGTTAAGTATTTGTACATTTGGAAAAACATGTCTGACTTTTAAAAAGTTACAAAACCTTTATAATGACACTCAAAACAAGAGCTATATTTCTGTAAACTAAACCACATATTTATTCTTTTGTTTAGGTATAAAATGTCACATTCTTTTCATTTATTATTATTATTGTTAAGTATAAAATGTTGCATTCTTTTCATTTATTATTATTATTGTTTAACTCATACTTCTTCATTGTTTGATTTTGATTTATAAAATGTATAATTTCTAAGTAAATATACGACATTGTTTCTGAACAAGTAAAAACGCACATTTCAAACTAATTATAATAACCTATTGAAGCATGAATTTCATTTTTTTTATTTTATATCATTAGATACTTTAAGACATTTTAATTTTTTTCAGGTGCAGCAAAAATATATTCCTTCAGTTTTATTATTTTCACTGCAGTGAGGGTTTTGTTAAAATACTTTCAATAAACATAATGCTGGTCCTTGGTCCATATTAAGACTTTATTTTGATGAAAAAAGTTTACTACAGGTGTACATTTTGAAATAAAATTGTAGAATGTTGTATCAAAGTTAAAGGGTGAAAATATAATTTTCATTTCCATGCTCCTAAAAACATTGAAAATTGTGATGTGGTTAAATTTTATTTTAATAAATTTGGTGATACTTGCAATGAAAAAGGTATAAATACTGATGACCATAAGTTAATTAATTATTGTATAACTTCCTGCTTATTGTCCACTGACATTATCATCAAACACTGAATAGAATTTGTCTGTGTACATTTATTTATTTTAGGTGGTTCTTTTATTAACTATTACAGAAAAAGAAGAAGAGTATTATTCAAGAAGGTATTACATAACTGATAAGTTAATGAAACGAAGTTTCTGCTTTTTATTAAAGCATGAAACTTATCACAACATATTTGAAGATTTATTGTTTAATATTTTATACTGCAGCTGAAGCAATTTGCTTTTTTTACTACACAGATGTTTTATCTCTTAGAGTCCTACATTTTTTTAGTGGGAAGCTTCTTGAGACTTCAGACACCTTGGATAATACATTATATAATAACCATTCTGAAGTTCTCCTAAAAATGAAATTGTATGTAGTCAAATGTATTGAAATAAAGTTTTTGCTGAAAGTATATATTTGTATGTTATCAAGAAATTTTAATATACTCATTCTGAGACCCTGTGAGACAGTCTAATGAGAACCACTGCTTTAACCATGTTATTTGTGGTTACTTGAGATGTTAAATATAGTTTTATTATGTATTAATTCTCTCTGGAACGAGTTATTAGAGATTCAGACGCCTTTAACTCGGAGTCAGATCTCTGTTTTGCTTAGATCAATATTAAAACACATCATGATTATATATATTTTACTTTAATGCAAGTCAACTGATTGATCTTTTATGTTTTGTTATGGCCTACTTTAAAAGAGATCATTTCTAATTTTAATGTCACCTGTTAAATCACATTATATACATATCAAAAAACGCATTAAATATATATATTAGAAGAAGAGGTGTATATAAAATGGCAAAGAACCACAACCATAACTCTTCCAATCACAGAAATGTTAACTGTAACCCGTGATATTTTAAGTCTTTTTATGTTAATGTTTTAAATGTTTTGTTAAACTGACTACTTATCTTTCTCTCCATATAGGTATTCTTCAATACAAATTTTATTAAGAAATTGTATAACAATGTAGAGATATATTTAACTTTTTATCGGTTTAAAAATGTGAACTGGTTTAATCTTGTGCTATTATACGTTCTATTTATCTGTATGATATGAATATTATAAAATGTGCTGATGAGAGAATTGAATAGCCACCAGCTGATTAACACTTTCTACTCTATGAAATGATGGAAAACTGTATTTGGAAATTTAAATTAATTTGTTCGAAATATGTCAGAGTGTAAGCAATAAGTTAAATGATTTTTTGTATTTGAATGTCTTCCATACATAATGTCATTTATATAAACTATTATTTTCAGTAGCATATAAAAATATTTGTAGTTTTAAACCATGTTGGTGAAAGAGTAGCCCAAGAGTGGGCGGTGGGTGGTGATGACTAGCTACCTTCCCTCTAGTCTTACGTTGCTAAGTTAGGGACGCCTAGCACAGATAACCCTCGTGTAGCTTTGCGAAATTCCAAAACAAACAAACAAGCTTTGCGAAATTTAAAAACAAACGTCATTCATAACACTTATAATTATCTTATAATCATATTTATAAGAAAATAGTTTGTGAATGGAGTTGTGGATCACTATTTATAGGCTACATTTTTGTATTTTATTTTAAACAAAAACACATATCCAATAATGATAGATATAGAATTTTTCGAACCAAAAAGCGACACAGGCAAAGGAAATGGTAAAACAACAATCAGAGTGAAACTGCTTATCCTGTCTTTGAAATTGTAGTTAATGAAACAGCACTGTGTTTATACACAAAGAACAGAAACACCTGCATTCTACATCTGGCGGTATAAACACTCCGAACTATGTAACTGGAATATCTATGTTGAAAAACAAAAGGTACTCCACTCACGAAACGTGTGTTTGGAATTCTTTTAGTTTCAATATTAACCTTAATTTATGCATCGTGCCAGGAAAATTAAAACTTTGCATGAAAGACATGGGAAGAGCACTTATTTACTTTGTAAATATTACACCTTTTAGTTATGGAATTACTTTCACTTAGGATCACCATAATTTTCGTCACTTTCTACTTGTACAATTCTTGCTAGTTTTTGCAATCAGCTTCAAGGATGGCTGCGCTATATCTGCGGTGTCTGTAAAATCACGATCACGCAGTGTTTGTATGCCTAGATGTTTGTATGATGTGGCCAAAAGCGATCAAACAGTGGTGGAAAGAAACAACAATAAAAACTGATCCTGTCTTCAGCGTCGTGTCTGAAAGGGTGGGGATCCTATATATGTAATGCCTTACAAAAGTATTCGTCCTATGCAAATAATATCACATTTTGATGAAACACAAATAATATAAACAATATTTTAATGAAATATTTTTATTCAAAACTTTGACAATCAAACTGATCACTGTTATGTGAGAAAGAGGTTGAATGTCAGTAAAACCTGCACATAAAACATGTAAATCGAAATCTGTTGATTTCATTAATATTCAGCTCCAAAGTCAGTACTTGTTGGAAGCACTTTTGGCAGCAAATACAACTCTGTAAATTTTCTATTCGATTCAAGTCAAGATTTGGACGGTGCCACTCCAGAACATTCACTTTATTCTTTTGAAACCACTCCAGAATGGCATGACCTTGAATTTCGAGTTATATATATCCTGCTGAAATATAAATTTTCTATTCTGTTTTAAACACTTGAATGACTGAAGCATGTTTACTTATAGAATTAGCCTATACTTTGCACAATCCATTTTTTCTACCCAATTTTGACAAGCTTTCCAGTCCATTCTGATGAGATGTATCCCGTAACATGATGCTGCTGTCACCATGCTTGACAGTTGGGAAGGTGTTGACTGGGCTGAACTTGCACCAGACATACACATTGAATTTAAACCAGAAAGCTCCATTTTTCTCTTAATACCGCTAAACCTTCTGTCACATATCTGCAGTATCTTTTACATGTTTTGTCGCAAATTTCATGCGAGTTTTAATATAACTTTTTTAGTAGTGGCTTGTTTCTTGACACTCGGCCAGTTTATGTCAGGACTGAGATACTATCAATGTATGAACACTGGCTGCCACCTAAGATACGGAACTTTGAAAATCTTTGAAAAATCACTGTTGGCTTCACAATGGCGTCCGTACCCAGTTTCCCACTTGCCCAACTGTTTATTTTGCAAACGTGACCTGATCTGGGTAGTGAATGGGTGGTATGAAGCACATTCCGTTTCCTAATGATGATCTTTACAGAACTCAAAATGTTAATTAATCAACGACTCTGAAATTTTCTTGTGAGTTTCTCGTCTGACCTTCTCTGCCACCTTATCCCTGAGCTGTTTGAGAAACTTCTTGGTCTTTATGGTTGGTTTGTTGTATCGCTATATGAGTTTTGTCTTGAACAGATGCATCTACTGTGAAGTCAAGTTAAACCACTTTGATTATACACAGATGGAAACCATGACACTAGCTTTGTGACCTTTCAAATTATTTTTTTTACGTCTGAACTGATTTAGATTTGCTGTAGCAAAGAGATTCAATACTTACGTAATTGGGATTATTTTAATTTTCATTGAAAATCTAACTTGTTTACGTAAATCTCAGCGTTTTGTATCTTTCTCAGTTTCTAGAGGATTGTACAGATTCTAAATATAAAGACATGATTGCAAGCTTAGATGGCAACAAAATATGAAACCTTTACAGGGGGTTAAATATATATTCTCAGCACAGCTAGTATGGGTATTAAAACTTTAATTAAAATGAAATACAGAACAACGTTTCGACCTTCTTAGGTCATCTTCAGGCTAACAAAGAAGAGTCTCGAGAAAACATTTTTACTTTAAGTGGGGTAAATGCTTGTGCAGGATACTGCAAACAAATGATACAAGACATCAGCACATTTGCAAAAATAAATCAATAATCATTAGATACATGTATCATGCCTGCCATATAAACATCAATTACATCTACAAACATGGGTTTCCGCATGAAGGAAAAGAGATACTCCTCCTCCGTAAAATGAAAAAAAAAAATTCATTCATTCATAATATGAATTGACAAGTTATTTATTGACTTACATAATTTCACACTACTTATTAAACTTAATTTTCAATTCTAATAAGTTTGTCAGTAGTTTTACTTACAATCTCTAGATACCTATCCTGTAGCTAAATATTTAAGAACGTTGCTACCACATCGGCTTCTTGGATATTTGACATGGTAACTGTTACTCAGATCATCAAAAGAGCACGACTTCGTCTTGCCAACTTCCCCTAAGCCAATGTGATTGGAGACAACCTGTTGCCACATGTATCGGTAGCATATTACCAAAGAGATTGGTGCAGTCTTGTAGATATCTCATGAGACACCATGGTCAAAGTCAACCAAAATTTACTGTTATGGAGTATATATAGTTGCAAGTCTGCACTATGGCTTAAACTAACCTTACAATCAACCCCAAATTAAGGCATAGCCTCACACTAATTAGTTGTGTCTCAAGCTATGAATATAAATGTATTGCCCGTAGAGGTTCTGTTTAGAGGGAGCTAATAAAACCTTTACTCCGATCTTGTATATGTGTAACCATTTTTTCATATGAACCCATTTTATTTAACTTGTAAACTGTTATACACGTTTACCCACTGCAAAGGCTTTTGATTACTTGCTAAATTTCTTCCAGAGTTTTAATTTCAAATGTTATAATGGATGAACAGTCGACTGCATTTCCCAAGAAGACGAGTTATTCATTATTCTGACAAAACTGTGATGCAGTTGCATCCCCACTGATTTGTCAATTGAGTTCTTAACCTCAACAACCACTAAAAGTAGCACAATTCTGACATAATTGTACAACTTTGTTGAGGTATTATGTGTCAGTGATGTCAGTGTGATACAAGGATACCTCATACTATCAGTTGAAAAGAACAAATGCTTTCTTCAAGCTGCTTTTCCACAATTAACAGCTCCAGAATCCATTGTGACCTGCAATCCAACATGGAAGAGAAACGTATTACAATTTCACATTACAAACAGTGTAATACACTAAAGGCTGTGATCGAAGTAGCACCCGACGGTGTAACCACATATATCAGTGACGTGTACCCATGCTCAACAAATATCTTGTCTGCTGCATAGTTGTAGTCTGAAACACATGAAGTATGGAAACATCGTGAATTCAGTTAAAGGCTTCTTCATGCAAAATATCATGCCTGTACCCGTGTTCCTAAGTCTGCCACCCTTTTTAAAGAATGGTAATTTTACCAAGTTATAGTCACTCTCGCCATTACTCATGCTAGAATTCACCTGGAGAGGACTATCCAACAGGTGAAAACGTTTTCAATTCTGGACCATCTTCTTCATCAATATCAAGAAAATATTCCAAATTACTGCATGATCTGTACATTTTTGAATTCCTCTAATCAAATAAACTGCATACAAATTTGTTCAACAAATTCAGAGACTTGTTTAATGGACACAGTACAGTATCTGTACAGTATCTGCGCCGGTCTGTATCTGTTCCAGGTAGCAGTATATTGGATCGTTAAAAGTGTATGTAGACGATCAACTTTTGTAACGTTCGTTATAGTAGGCCCGGCATGGCCAGCTGGTTAAGGCACTCAACTCGTAATCTGAAGGTATTACTGCAGCAACTTAATATAGACTCTTGGTCAAGCCAGTGTACGAGGTGTATTTCTTTGATGTATAGACACAGGTTATCGACGTGCCATTTGTGCTTTTAACCTGTTGACTGCCAAGTATTTCAGCTGTTACGGCAACTCCAAACCAAGTTCAAAATACAACTCTAATGCTTTTTCACTTTGTAACTTTTTTCGTGACGCCATTTTGGATCGAAAATGAAACAATTTGTAAGTAGGTCAAATGCATGTCTTTAAAAACACATTGAGAACACAGTATTGAGAACGAATTAACTCGTCCGTGGCACTGTGTTACCGATCGGCTTGGATGAGTTATCTCGTCTACGGCACTGTACAGGTTAAACAGCTTGTGTTTATTGTAATTTTTACATCAAGGGACAACTTTACAGAACAAAAATGGTAGACCAGCTCAGTCAAATCCAAGTTACTTCCATGCTGCTGGTTTCTATCACCAGTGGCAGCGCCAAGGGGGGCTTGGGGGATTGAGCCCCCCAATAAGCCAAGCCCCCAATATTGTTACCCACATATATTCATAAAATATGAAAAACACAATCGTCGTTGTTGCTTAACAATTAACATCAAAGAGACATAGATCTGTAGAACTCAACGTCTTCATTAAGACAGAAGTATGTGTCATGCATCCCATAGCAACCTACTGAATGCACTGAAACTCATGCACTGTATTGCCGCTCCCTGTGTAATGCTATTCTATCTTGAGCTTTGACAAAGATTAGACAACCACGTCGATTTCAAGTTACAACAGATCATCAGGGAATTTACTTGATAAACCATTTATCTTTTATTGAAAAGTAAAACATACCATACATGTATAAGTGTATTGTGTATAGGTCAAAACTATGAAGCATTTAGCCAGTATTGTGTCTCTGCTAGATCATTTTGCATTGTGTAACAGCCATCCAAAATTGTACTGGTGATTGTGGCATACACTTAAAATTGTAACTTACAATCCAATTAATGTTATACTTATGATTAGATAATAACCTTACATGTTAACTGATCAAATAATATTTCTAAACAATTCTAGAATGAATTTTGAAATTGTCATTGGGCTATTTAGAAGTGCCTAATTTAATGTAATGTCGTAGTTACATTATTGTAACAGGTGCTTGTCACACTTATGATAATAAGAACAATATCATAATCACAGTTTGGCCTGTGTGAATAATGTGAACTTATGAAGAAACCAGCCTTTCTGTGAAGGTCAACCGCAATTTAGACATTTTGTTTTGGTGCTACTATGACCATTCAATATCCAGGCTGCGGGTTTGCTTTATTCGAGCGCTCGAGTCCCGCCTCGAACTCGAACACCCTAAGTGTATGATTACCGATCCGCTGACCGTGGTGTACGTTCTGCGTACGGCTGACGATCGGCTCAACACGATCGAGATCCAGATGCCAGCCGCACGCCCCCCCCCCCCACCCGCTCACTCCCAGTTTTACAACATACCCTATTTATAATAATGAATTATTAATCACAGTATGAGTTTTCAATGAAAACTGCATTGAAAACGCAGTTCAAAATAGCACACCTTTCTGAAGTGTACCTTGGTATTTACATTATTATAAGTTACCATCTATACTTCATATTGATGGCATTTTGGGAAGCCCCTCCATAGTTTACGTCAGGCCCCCCAACGAAAATATCCTGGCGCCGCCACTGTTTACCACAAACACACAACCTCCACACTGGCGCATCTGTTTCATATTCCTCACAGCTTTGTAATAGCATGTCTTCTATAACTAAATAGGCTTTCCTAGTTTTCTTAGGCAAACTCATGTGAATATGTTAAAGTAGACATGAGGCACTTTCTGTGTTCGTGTGGGGGTTATAGGATTACTGATTGTGGAGGAATTACACGAAATTCAAAAACAAACAAACTGATATAAAGTTTTTTTGTTGACAAAAAAGCTGTCTCTTTTTTTTGTTGTTGTTGTTCATTGCAACATAAGGTTTTGCTCACATAAACAGTTTCAACCGAAAACATTCAGCAATAATCCCATTTTCACATAAATAAACCTTTAGAAAACAAAATTAACACTGTATCTAGCTACCGGTTTGCCCAATTGTTGATAGATTACATACAAAGTTGACTAGATTTAATGGTGAGAGCTACTCAGTCTATCAACCTCATGTATGATAAAATATTCAACATTCGTAGTGATTCACTTTTTAAAACTTTTTTTTGTGACTATAGTCTAATGGTCTATTTTGAAGTCTGTCAGACAGTATGGGAATGTATATGTAATTATATAAAAATGTCATGTTTGTGTATCTAGGAGCTTTGTATGCTTTAGTGATTATTGAATTTCATATTGTCTGTATCTTGTTTATGCGTGATTTGGTTGCATTTAAACATGCTGAGCAGACATACTCTGTTGCTAGGAGTATATACGATTTGTGCATTTTGAGGGTGTATTCTGTTGTTTAGTTAACACTAACTCTGAGTTACTAACCAGAAGGAAAACAGCCAGTCAGAAGCAATAAGTTTTTATTGCCCTGCTTTTTAATGATTAAGAGATCCGACTGTCAATTTTGTAACACTTCTACAGTTAAAAGTGCAGAACTTATTAAGTAGCCTCACTGCTCTAAGCTTGCTCCTTTCGATCTGGTCAACTCACCAAGAACGCACTGATTTCTGGTACATTAATGTATTGAATTGTAAGTTTAAAGGTTACTATAATGTGTATATGTGTGTGTGTGTGTGTAAAACGGAACTGGTGATTAGGGCGCTCGAACCGCAATTTGAAAATCCAAGTTCGAATTCTCGAATTCGAATTCATGTTCTATAAAGTTGCTGACTTGGCTAGTCACCCAGATGTAGAGATTCTAGGCTTAAAAATATCGGTCGACTCCACACTACTTCTGTTTGAGATCGTAAAGGGGATATATGTAAATAATATAATAATATTACATTTAGGAAAACTAATGTCAAACAGGTTGAGGTATATCCTATGGAACACATTTCAAACATACTGCTTTCATCGATTTGTTTGAGCGACTAAGATGAACAGTTCATTAGATATTCAGAATTTTAAATCTACAACTCATCTTATGTGTTAACTATATGACAGACAGTGATATTTTAAACCCATCAGGTTCAACAGTTCAAACATAAATAACATTAACTTTGAATTATTAATCAGAATGAGAGCAGTAAGTTTGTCCCGCTCTTTTAACCGAGAAAAAGGAAAGACCGATTGTCACACATAATGTTCCATGGATGAAGTCACGTCACTTATTAGTTTGACACACTAATTACTTGGGAACATGCGGCTCAACTCAGTAAAGGCGTAGTGATTTCTGAGACAATATAGTGTTCAATCATAAGTTTAAAGATAACTATGATAAATGAATAATATATATATATATATATATATATATATTATATTACCGTATAAATTATTAATAGATACTAATGTCTGATATGTTATTGTTTTCACGGGAATATATGAAACACGAAAAAAACGAATGAATATTTTCCCAAACACCTTACCGGTTACACATTTTCGATGTAATTCAGCGTTGTATAACATCTGAAGTTATGAATGACTAAACACTTTAGTAGAGTTATCATTTAATAACTTTATACAATTCGTGTGCTTCATATGTATGTAATATTAATCTGTATTCACTTTCTTCTAGTAGTTGTGTCTATAAACAAACTTTCTAACCTATTATGTGTATAACGTACTATAACAGTGTGAAGTTTCCACAAGGAATGAAACTGAAGGTAAAAGTATTTAAGTCATGTGATCTTATACTGTGAAGGGGAGGGTCCCATGTTTCATATCATCACTTTGTCATTGGTTGTCATTAAATGCACATGAACCAATCTAAAAAAAAGGCGTGCAATGATTGCAACATATTCTAATAAAGCAATTAAATTTAGGATAGTTTAGATTTAGGAAAAATTATTGGCTGAAAGATGTTGGATGAATAATATATAAAGCGTTTACTAAACTGAAATTTTCATAAAAATAGCAGCAACATTCTCAACATGAAAGTTCTTCTTGCAGTTTTTGTTGTTTTTGTGAGCCTGACTTTAACGAAAGGCGATGCGATAGGAAAAGCTTGGGAACAGCTGTGTGGTAAGTTAATTTTCAAACTTTATTGATGTGTAAAATATTAAGCAACGGTATTAGTAAAATAGGTTTTATTGTTTTATATCTGTATTTGATCAGTAGAAAAAAGCTAATATGATAAACACTTCCTTACATCTAATAAAGAATTTTAATGAAACATGAGAAAATATCCTTTTAAAGTAAATCAAACTTTTTTTATGCAGAAATTAATAAGAGTAATCCTGAAAAATTGAATGACATAAAAGTGTGCAACCGAAACGTTTTGGGTGGAAAATTGAAAGAGGTAGGTGTTTGTAATCTTATGATTAGTTATTTTTTGTTAATTCACTGTAATTTTCGAAACAATGTGTTGATAACGCCAATCTATTAATTTCAACCTAAAAACCGTCTTGATATAAAAATTGTATTTACAATTTCACATATACTGAGGGTTAGTTTTATAAACTAAGATAGGATGGCAGTGTTTTAAAACGACAATATTCAACTGCGGTATAAAAGTACCTTATAACATTTTGTTACTTCTACATCGGGAAAGCTAATCATGAAACGTTAAACTTTGAATGTGTTACGTACAGAAATATAAACTCTTGATTTTTGTAACTGATATTTAACAAAACTTTAAGGCGGCGAAAAGAAGTGTTATGATAAACATAAAATATTTATTAATGAATATTTCTTCGTATTGTCATATTTAAACATAGCTCACAGATCTAGAACGATGTGATTTTAACTTCAATCGTTTTACTCGTTTGTTTTGTGTTTTTATTCTTTGTCTGTCTCAAAAATATTGCATACTTTCAGCTTATAAACACTAGTTTATATCTAACACAAATTACCTCAAGTATATCGTTCCCATTATATTAATTTATTTTTGAAAGGTCAAAACTTAAGTTTATAATTAAATTATATGACAGCTAGAAAGCTTTAAAATGCAATATAAAAGCTAATATAACAAAGTATTTTTCATTTTAAGCTTCCACAAGCAATTCGAGAGTGTGAAGAAGCAAAATTTAATGCTAACAGTTTCAAAGAATTCGTGAATGAAATGTGCACTGAAGAAAGAGAAGCAGATTTAGAGGTGATGATTGACTATTTTATTATTTTATGCTTGATATCTGTTTACACAATAAAACTTTATTCTTTGACAATGAGATGATTTTAACCAACAAGTGAATTGTTTACACATTAATTATTTTATTTAATAATACTATAAGACTCGATTTCAACACTGAATTCAGCTCCATGTCTTGTGTAACATAGGCAATCAAATGAATTACGTGACTTTATAGTCCCTTGTTAAATTATAGAAGAATGAGATGTGTAATATACGACTCCTCAGAACTATATTTAATGTAAAGTTTTAAATAAATACATCTTATGTTTTTTCCAACCTTCCAATCTTATGATATCTTAAATATCATTAAGTACTTTTATCTATGAATGCAGGATCTCGAAAAATGTATCGGTGAGAAATTTGCAGCAGCTCAAGTGGATCCAGAGATTGCAGTCACTGAAATGGTTAACACCTGTTTCTGAAGACGTAAGTTGTTATATTGGACAAGCTTCAGATTTATTATGTTACATACGTTACGTAATACGATTTCAAATAACCGGAAATTTGAATTTAAAAGTTAATTAAATGTCGGATATGTGTCAAATTTATGATATTTACCAACAAGATTGAATACAAACGGTTTCATTTCTTAACACAAATATATTTCAATATGCAAATAATAATACAATTTATAATAACGGTTATTATAAACAATATTTATAGATAACAATTTTACAAACTCACAAACAATATTCATTCTTCTATCTGATCTGGAACAGAATACTTTATTGACATTCCAGGTCCACGACGCATAAATTACTTTCATGTTGATACATTTCACTTGACAGGAATGCTAGTTTATTCTATTTTTCACACGTGAGATTTTCGTCGAAGTTACGCGATATCTTCGTAGAAATACTAACGTCCGAAGTTAATTGACTGAAGTGAAACGGTTTGTAATGTTCGAATTGTATAAATATTCCTGTCAGATTCTTCAGTTTTCCGATTAATAAACATTTCTCACAATTATGGTTTTAGCTTATAATATACTGACTGTAGTGACCCGACAATACGATAGAACTGTCTCTCAGCGTGCCGATTTATAAACTTTAAAGCAACATTCTGGAAAGTTAACTTAACAACAATATTCGAAGATGCGCTAGTACTTTCGTAGAACATATATTGTTGATTCTTACTCTCGAGAATCTTCTACAAAATTAAAGAACAGGAAGGACTTGCGCAATACACATTTAACAATATTTTTAAATATGTACTAAACTGAAACAAACACAGATATTAAAATAATATTAAATTCATTACAAAGTTAAACAGGTTAAAATAAACCAGGACATTAACGATGAACTAAACTTGTTCTAAACTTCAACATCTTATGTGTTCAAAAGTGTAAGAACATAATTAATTACAAGAATATATAAAACATTTTATAGTGTTTAATAATGTAACATGTTTTATAACGGTTAGCCGTTTTAGTATCTGTTTATTTATTACGGCTTTCAGTTTAAGTAAAAAGTACCATCAAGATCAAAATCATGTTGTAATTGTTATTATTAATCACTCGATTTAATTTAGCTTTTGTAACTTAGTAAATTGGCGATTTAATAAATCGTTTGTTCTTTAGATTTGTTATTGTTAAGAAATATGTGGTTATTTGCTAAAGTAGCTCTTTGTATTTTGGTATATTTCACTTTTAACACTTGATTCTTTAAAAAAAAGGCCAAAACAGATTTAATAAAAATTAAGATTTTTTTTGTAAACTGATAAAACTTTTTATATTTGAAATATTATGAGTAAAATTCAATATACGTTTACCCCATTACCAACAAGGAACATCTTAAAGCAGCCAGCCATTCTGTGGTAATCAATGTTAAACATTGACTGTACACCAAATACAGCTGTGTCCTCTTTACCTTTTAAAACTATATATACATATATAGCAACACTTTGTACTATGCAATGTAATACGATATTGTTGAAGAGATATTAATCAGTGAATATATACAATCAGTAATCAACAAAAATAATAAAATACAATTATCTAATCTATATCTATGTGGAGATATATAAATTTTGTATAAAACAAATATTTTAATATATTTCGTTTTCATGACTATCAAGCTAATATGAACAGTACATGAACGTATTAAATCCAAAGATAACAAAGTATTGTTCATATTTTAGAACACCCAGTTCATTATAATATTTTCTTTAATAATTATATTAAATAATTGACTTATTTATTGAATTAAATCTTATTTGGTTTATTTTATGTGAATTTATATCAATAATCAATTATTTTAATATAATTCATATTTCCAGTATCAACAGATCATTCAACAGCTGATGAAGAGCACTACACACATTACCTATAATATGATAATTTGAATCTATCTTGGTTTCCTTCTTTTGGGAATATGTTTAACTTTCAAATATCTTTACCTAGAAAATAAAACTTTGATCAAGCATTTGTTTGTTTGTCTTTTGAATTTCACGCATAGCTACACGAGAGCTATTTGCGGTAGCCGTCCCTAATTTAGCAGTTTAAGACTAGAGGGAAAGCAACTAGTCAGCACCATTCACCACCAACTCTTGGGCTACTCTTTTACCAGCGAATAGTGGGATTGACCGTAACATTATAACGCCCCCACGGCTTAAAGGGCAGGCATGTTTGGTGTGACGGGAATTCGAACCAGTGACACTCAGAATAAGAGTCGAACGCTCTGACCACACATGAGGGGAAGTTTTTTTTTTCTAAAATACATTTAAACTATTAATTCAAATGTACTTTTTTTACAATACTTTAAGCAAGAAGTGAACATTTATTGTTTCAATAGGCAATATATATATAATTAGTTTTTTATTGACTTATCTTTCAATTTATTTTTCTTGGCCTTTTTTTAGAACTCTAGATTTCGGAGTCAAGTTTGATATCAAAATATTTCTCAAAGTTTAAACTATATGTGCATTAGAATAGTGGCAGCTAATTTGTTTGAAAATATATTTTCTTTTCATTAAAACACGTTTTCTTTATTAATGGTGGAACCAAATTTTTTAATGAGGGAAGGGGCAAAGGTCAGGGGTTTTCCTTCGCGTGCACTTTACGTGCACAAACTCTGTATCGTAAAAATATTTATGCAGTGAAAATTCTCCTATATAAATAAGTTCAATTGGATAAATATTAAAAGTCATGCTTAAGATTATAAAATTCTATTACAGAGTTGATAAATTAGTGTATTTACTAGAATATTCTTCATTAGTTTTGCTCCTAGGCCTGTACATGTGAGGTACATTAAGGCGATACATAATAAATAACAGTAAAGTTAAAGTACAATTGTGCAATTGAAAGAAATCCTTATGAAATAATGATAATACTGAAAGAAACTAATGAAAATGATTATAAGAAAGTTAAATACTTAAAGTTAAAAGTTTAATGTAAGAAGAAAAAAAAGATGACACCAAAGTTAAAAAACATGTGTTCTAGGACGAAACAACAGCTTGACATCTTTATTACTCTGTGCAACAAATCAGTCAGTTTTGATTGGTCAATTTCTTTCATGTGACCTAAGCCAATTGTAGAAATCTATGAGTGACATCAGAGCAGTCAGCTAACTTGTTTTCACACAATATAACAGTGTTTCTCAAACTGAGGTCTGCGAAAAATGTCCGAAAAGTTACTAAAATATTCTAAAAATATGATTTAGTAGATTTATTTATTTTTTTTTGCAAAAATTAACTTATATGAATTAAAACATTTATTTTTAGAATAAACTTTTCATTTAGAAACAATTTTTTTTTCAAAACAAAAACATTGGTGGACTTGGAGATCCACGAAAAAAAAATTAAAAGGAGTTTTTTGGGTTATGAAAGTTTGAGCACTGCATGCTACATTTGTTTGTTTTTTTGTATACTATTATGCCTTCCTTTCATTCAGTGTTGCACACTATTTAAGTCTTTTATTACACTTATTCCTATCTAATCCAGGATACGAAAGTCTGCCATTTAAACCGGACATTTAATAATAGTTATTTTTTATGTGAAGGAAAATTTTGGTTATTGTACACTCAGTGAACTGCTCCCTCAATTTGAGTTATGCCTTTAAAAATGATACAAAATTTTATTACATATTTCGTTACACATATCTTTAAATATCTGCGGCTTTTGAGTCCTTTTTCTATCTAAATTAATTTAGGTGTTAAATAACGTTATGACACTGCACCTAATTCATTATTTGGTGTTATTCAGCAGATCTATAATTTAATTATTATATATACCTGTTACAAACTTCTTTTTAACCAAAGGCAAAGGCCGGACTAGCCAGGTGAGTCGTGGGTTCGAAGCCACAGAACAATTAGGGCCTGTTGTAATATACAAGCATACTATGTGTTTTCTACCCCATTATTGAACATAAAACTTTTCAAAAGTTCGACGCAGGGTACATAGAACAGCGGTCAAGAATGTAATTAAATTCTTTTTACCTGTTGTTTTGGATCATTCACCTATCTTATCACTTGTGCTTTGTCACGAAAAATATTTCTGTAAAGTTTGACATAGGTGTTAAAATAGAGAAATAGCTTTTCCAGTGGATGTTAGGTAAAACCTACAGATTGTAGCCTCACTTACTTAACAACCAGCAATGACAAGGAAGGATACCGATCGTGCCCTAAATGGCATTATTGTTTCGTTTATATAATGCTGTACGTGTCCTCAGGCTAGAATATATCGGTTTTTATTGTTTGTTTGTTTGTTTTGGAATTTCGCACAAAGCTACTCGAGGGCTATCTGTGCTAGCCGTCCCTAATTTAGCAGTGTAAGACTAGAGGGAAGGCAGCTAGTCATCACCACCCACCGCCAACTCTTGGGCTACTCTTTTACCAACGAATAGTGGGATTGACCGTCACATTATACACCCCCACGGCTGGGAGGGCGAGCATGTTTAGCGCGACGCGGGCGCGAACTCGGTTTTTATTAATTATTTGATAAAAATGATGTAAAGTACAGTCCATAAAACGCAAAAGAAAGTATTTGTTAATTCAGCTTAATAACTTAATGTTTGATAACCTATGCGATTTCAGAATCATTGATAACCAACTCATAGACCTAATTTATGAATACGACTAAATAGTCACTTGTTAAAATTCCTCTCGTACCTGCAGCACATAGATCAAAATTGTATGAATTGATTCACAATACTATAACAAACCTTTGTCAAAAAAGGTAAAATCTGATCGAACATTTCATCTTTTATCACGTAAAACGCAATAGGACATTTTGATTCACTTAGAAGTAACATAAAAAAAACACCCTAAGCCTTTGTTAGATTGTTAAGGTATCTGTTCAGCATACATATGATGTAAGATATAAACAGGTCATAGCATAAGGTTAAAATTATAAAACGTTATAATTTTCGAATACAACCTTTTAATCTGAAATAAGACAATAACTTCAAAACTATTATGTACTAACCCGTTTCTTTAATGTCGTGAAGTAATATTAAATAGAGTTGAACAGATTACATTATAAATATTATGAGTTTATAAATTATAAGCCTCGTAACGACCACAGCTAGTATAAAGTTGCGAGGTAAAGAAATGTATCAAAACTGTACTTTGACATTGTTTGGCATTTCGTAGAAATACAATACTACATACAAGTAATCACTTTTGGGAAGACTATGTAACAACATTTTTAGACAATTTTCACACGTTTAAGCCATAAAGATATATTCAGGTTGGGGATTTAGAATTTTCGGGACGGAATTTTCTCTTATACTTAATGTTATTTGAAAAACAAGAAATGTGGATCAGCTTGAGGACCCACGACACTGAAAAAATAACAAAAAGTGACAAATATTTTTCGGCTATTGAAATAAATGTGGCATAATATAACATATGTAAATACACAAACACAAACTGGCAGAAGCTGTCCGCCTGCTCCAGCCAATAGTATGCAAAATAACCAAGGAGGATCTTTGTCTGAAAAAGTGGCAGAAGTCGTATATATACAAACTACTTCCACAACGTCGCGGTTTACCTATTGTATATCTCAAACAGATGAATATTGAAACAGGTATTTATGTTATTCCTCATGAACATATACCAGCCACATCACCAGTTGCAATGCTTGTGGATTTTGGTGTGATTAGAGTGTTGAAAATAGCTCTTGGAAACTGTCGTCCATCTTACATCATATGGGTTATTGAAATCCAACAGGAATGAGGGAAGTGCATTGGATATGATAGTCTTACAAAATAAGCCTTTGGCATTGAAAACTATGTTGCAAGGCTATTATCAAGATGCACTTTCATCAGATAGAGCATTAGTGGACTGTAACAATGTTCTGAGGCACCAAAATCGGATTTACATAACATGCTAAACACTTTTAAATATCTAGAGGCAACTTATCAGCTGAGTGACCATGTGTCCTGAGTTATAGTTCAAAACGGGGAAGAGTGTCACTCTTAACGCATATCCTGAGAACATTGGTTAGTCGTATGTTATTCTATGCCGAATGTATAATTTAAAGTTTAATTTACACAAGTATAAATTAATTTAAAATTCGACTTCTTAACTCTATAGTTTTTCTTCAAAAAACGCGTAAGAATATTTAGAATTTAAGAAATATTTTAAAATTCCAAAACTGCAAGTGGTTTGACTTAATATAACCAAGATGAAATGGTGTTGTCATAGGGTTTAAACTGATAGGTTCGGGCTAATGTTATCCTCCCATTCATTCATCGTGGGGCATGTTATCCCATGCCTGCAAATTCTATCAACTAAACAACCTTACATGTTCCATTAGCTATCCTTCTGCTAACGAAGTTTTTCTGTGTAAAATCAAAATCTTACTAACATGAAATCATCTTACCACCACATGGGAAAATTCGAGTGTTACTGTTACAATGATTTTTAGTTCACGAATTTATATAACTTCATAGTGAATGTTTCGTGTGCGTCATTTCTTAGTTAACTAAATTATACAAGCATTGTTTAGCCTAATTACAAATTCTGGATCAAAATTATGAAAGCAAGTACAGCATTTTTTTATTTTTCTCAAAATTGTAAAATTTGTCAAAATTTGTCAAATTACCTGTATTTTAAACATACAATTTAGTGTTGATTTTAAACTATGAGAACCCATACAAGAGCAAATATTATATTAAATAATGATGTTTATCGTATAAATAATCTCTGAAGTTAAACCTTTTTTCCACTAGTAAACCTGCAAAATGTGCAATTATGTCGTTTTGTTCATCAGAAATTTGTGGTCCCGAAAAAACTAGTGATTACACATCATTTTGTTCATTTTCACAACGAATTATTATATACAAAATGTGATGCTATTTTTGTATATTAATTTGTTTTTTGAATTTCGCACAAAGCTACTCGAGGGCTATCTGTGCTAGCCGTCCCTATTTTAGCAGTGTAAGACTAGAGGAAAGGCAGCTAGTCATCACCACCCACCACCAACTCTTGGGCTACTCTTTTACCAACGCCCCCAATAATAATAATAATATTCTTAAAATGTCAAATACTCAAGCAAATAAAATGAATTTCCATGAGCTAAACATACAGAACATTTACAGGATGATTGGATTTAAGATGCTTATGAAAACATATCCTTTCCTTTTGGAAAATTAAATAATACATCGCACACACTTGGAATACAAGATTTACAAAAACTGAGCTTTATTTATATCGGGGCCTAGCGCATTAAGGCGTGCGCTTCGTAATCTGAGGGTCGCGGGTTCGCGCCCGAGTCGCGCCAAACATGCTCGCCCTCCCAGCCGTGGGGGCGTTATATAGATACGGTCAATCCCACTTTTCGTTGGTAAAAGAGTAGCCCAAGAGTTGGCGGTGGGTGCTGATGACTAGCTGCCTTCCCTCTAGTCTTACACTACTAAATTAGGGACGGCTAGCACAGATAGCCCTCGAGTTGCTTTGTGCGAAATTCAAAAACAAAACATTATTTATATCGTTATACGAAACAAAGGATATCTTCCAAATTCAGCGTGACTAGACAGACAAAGCGTAAATGATCTTCACTCTCTATATTCATTAATTTTCTGTTTGTGGTTAATCATAACGCTACACAAAAGGCCTGAACTTGCCTTAAGAGTTTGCGAGGCCCAAAGGCAGTATAATTGACATAGCAACTTGAGATGACGAGAAACCCACTTGAAATAAAAATATATCTCAGGACGGCTTATATAGGTATTAACACATTTATTAATAAAGCAGAGAGCAACGTTTCGACCTGACCATAGCTTAATACCCATATCAGCAGTCCTGAATTTTATAAGATAACAACTGTTCAAAAACACTTGACGTCACAATGTCAGTGCATGCACTTACAAATAGTATCTTTTTTTACTAGAGTGTTGCATACTTGTCATCTTTATCACATAAACCTGAGCATATATACTCAAAATATATTTGTTAATTTGGCGCTGGCTCTGAAAAGGTTTGTACGTGCTCTTTCTACCTCCAGTAGAGACTCGAGGTTTACTATAGTTCTTACAGGATTACAAGTCCGCAATGGGCTAACTGTGCACTAGGCACCACGAGTATTGAAACCCGATTTCTAGCGTTGTAAGTCCGAAGACATGCCACTAGGGAGTAAAACCTTTTGCATAAGTCTATCACATTGTGAGCGCAAAACACTCGTGTACAATAAGACTGCCAACTAAGAAGTGGTCAACAGATGCAAGATTAGAGAGGGTGCTAATTATGAAAATGGTTGTGTTACACTCTTATCGGTGGAGAGTAGCTGCTTAGTAATTTGCACGCTAGCATACAGATACTTCACATTAACAATGAGTGATGGCAAATGATAGCAGCAAGCGAAAATGTGCACTAACAGAATAACTACTACTACACCAGGTGTATATCCTGAAATCATTATTTTTTATCCACCTATATAAATGTCTAATATTGTACATTTCCTTTATCCAAAACTCGTTATATTTTCCATTTACATATCTTTTTTTTTCTTTGGTACAGTAAAATTAAAACATCCACGTATTAAAATTTAGACAATCAGCTTCTAGACTATTGTATATTTCTATTAATGACTCTTCTCATTTGTGCTGTAAATGTTATGTAACAAAAACTAATGTATCATTATTTTACTTGTAATTAAATTATTTTATATTTCCTGATTTTACTTTATAAATTCCACGCTACTCAAAATAAGAGTTACTGAAAATACTGACCTGCTTGGAGCTCTTCAGTGCAAAAGAAAAAGAGTATAGCTATAAGGTATATACGGAAGTAACTGTACTAGAATGTAATGATGCTCCAATGGAGGCCATTCTAGTTCATCATAGTTAGTAGCATCAATTAACCCTAATCTCCAGAGTTGAATGGACATATCTATGACATAACCAGAGAATCTTATTTACTGATTTATACTATTGCACTACAAGTAGAGTAAATTATGCCTGACTAGGAACAAAGATGTTGCAGTGAATATCCTATTTTGTAGCACCATTTGGATAACGCAAGTACTTGCCTGAAACCTTAGAAACTACCAGAGTGGAGAGGTGATTCTTTCATGCAGAAATACATTGTTCTTAATACCCTCAGCATGCTGTTGAAAGTCAATAAGCACTGAAGTTATGAACTCCATCTATCTGACAGATTTAGTGGCTTAATGATGAATAACTGCCCTTAAAAGTTCTCACTCTGAAGACAAAGGGTGAAATAAGTCAGCCCATTATTACTCACAAGTACAGCTAGAAAAAACAACAAAATAGCTGTCTCCTGCTGAATGTTCCATCAAGTTGAAATGTTTTGTCTCTAGAACAAATTATAAAACATGTTTTGTTAAGTCCAGATGGCCTTGCACTTAAACACTCAGACCTTGTGGAAAACAAAACAATTCACAAAATTTAATTTGATTTGTGAGGACTGAGCACTAACAGAGTCATGGCTGCCTATACAGGTATTGGCATTTGCTTACATTACACCATTGTGCAAATTAATTGAAACAAGACGGAAAATTACGATTTTTTCAATTTTTTGCGTTTTATTTCTGAGAATCTAAAAATTACTCACAATTTAATACATAATATGGCGGCCTTTATTTTTCAGAAGATCATTAATCCGCTTTGGCATCGAGTCCACAAGTTGACTGCAATCTTTACTAATTTTTGGATCGCGGTACCACACCTCAATTATGGCCTCAATTAGCTTATCTTTCGTAGTACAGTCTTTTCCCCGAAGTCTTTCTTTACAAATAGCCCAAAGATTTTTAATAGGATTTAAGTCCGGAGAGTTTCCAGGCCAGTCCAGCACCTTCATTCGCGTTGTAGTCATAAAATTCTTCACAAGTTTCGATGTTTGACACGGAGCCAGATCTTGCTGAGAAATGCCAGATCCATCTGAAAATCTCTTTTTCAATTCTGGAACGACTCTTCTCTACAAAACTTCGATGTACTGTGGTCCTCGCATCATTCCTTCTACGATATGTAAGCCTCCGACGCCATAGTAACTGAAAAAGCCCCAAAACATCTTCTTGAAGGGATGTTTCACGAACTAATTGATATGAGACTCTCGAAGTTTCTCACCTGGAGATCTGCGAACATGCAGACTTCTTTGATCCTGTACGAAGAAATGAGTCTCGTCACTGAATAACACCTTCCTCCATTGTTCTTGCATTTCAGACCCCATTGATATCGTTTTTTCTTCATTGAGTTGATAAGAAGTTGTTATTTGACTGGTCTCCTTGCCCTTCTAATGTAATTTCGAATGATGTAATATTCCTCAAAATTTCGTCATATATCCCAAAAATAGATCGACCGTACTGCAAAACACAGCTAATGACGCTGTCTGTGTGAAAAAATGACTATTAAGGGAAATCAGCGGGTCAAGCGAGCCTACACCGGCCGCCATGCTAAAAATATTGTAAAATGACCATTTGTTTCAATTACTTTGCACAAGGGTGTATTTAATGAAAAAACTTAAGAGAAATATATACTTTAAAATAATTCACAAATATACAGCTAAATTGTAATTGGCCAAGAGTCTGATTACATATACATTAAATGATTTAAGTTGATACCACTTACCTTAAACTACAACCATTTAAGAGTGTGTTAGCCATGTCCAGAAATTGCTTCATCTTTTTTCGTAGTGCTACTATTTGGTTTAGATTTAGTTCTAGCATAAATTGTGAAGTGATTTTCGTTGGAGAGTACGATTCAAACACATAACACTTTCCCTGATCACGTAACCCTAATACTAAATAAATTAGTTTAAATTTTCTCTATTGGTTAGGTTTACGTACTGAATCATATTGAGATCTTTTATGTTTTTACTTGTTGTAACCCATACAATATAAAGAACTAAGAGAAAACTAATTATAAGTAATTAGTGAGCTTATTTGTAATATTGTCCGCACTTTTGTTTAATTTCGTGTGTGTGGCTTATGTTCTTAGGACCTGTATAGCCAACAGTCATGGACCTACAAGAATTATATCATTTAGAGAAAAACTGTTAAAACAACAACAACAAAAACAGTAATTTTAGGCTAATATGTACTGAATGTTCTTCAACAGAATTATGTGAAAATAACTTCTGTAAATAAGAACCAAAACTATAAAAGATTCTCCCCAAACTTGCGCACGCGTGCGCGAAAACAGTATCAGTGGCTGATTACAATGGCTGCTGGTGTTAATATTAGCGGCTAGTCCAACTAAGTTTCATTTCTGTGTTTTCCATCTTTTTTTTTCTGTCTTTCATTGCACACACCCGGAGATCCAGAAATTCAATTTAACTACGGGTTAAATCCCTGTCACACCTAACAAGATCGCCCTTTCAGCCGTGGGGGAGTTATAATGTGACGCTCAATTTCACTATTCGTTGGTAAAAGAGTAGCCCAGTAGTAAGACTAGTTGCCTTCCCTCTAGTCTTACTCTGCTAAGTTAGGGACGGCTTGCGCGAAATTCAAAAAACAAACGCACAGATACAGCTTTAATATTAATATGCAAGAGCTTTGGAGTTTCACACAGATAATGTTACGTGTTTAACTACATTGATTTGAAAAACAAATACCTAACAGTTTTGGAGTTTCACAGAACAATGTTACGTGTTTAACTACATTGATTTGAAAAACAAATAGCTAACAGTTTTGGAGTTTCACAGAACAATGTTACGTGTTTAACTACATTGATTTGAAAAACAAATAGCTAACAGTTTTGGAGTTTCGCATGTATAATGTTCTGTTTCAAAATACATTTATTTAAAAGAAACATGTAACACTTTTGGAGGTTCACACAGATAATGTCATGTGTTAAAGTAGAACTCGAACATCAAAGTGAAACTTCCACATGAAATTACTTGAAAGGTTATCTATGTATAACCGTTCTAATTCTTGGACTACTCTTTTCTGGTCACTACAACAGCGCATTCACCAAAGTCCGGAATGCATAAATCCTACGACTGATTGTCAAATGATGCTAAACACTGAGCCATGTCTAACAAAACTAGTGACAGATTTTTTACAGAATGTCTCTACTGGACTGTATTTTCTTCCATTATGATGTGGTGTGAATACCCGAAGGTGGAAACAGTTAAAGAATACAGCAAGAAGATGATACTACACAATAATTAATTCATGCTGTATTAAATAGTATGTCAGGATCGCAAGAGGAAATAAAAATGGTTGCGGGAAAGTATGTGTCAATAAAAAAAACTGTCAAATGGATCAGTAATTTGTATTTATTAAGCATCTAAACGTTCCAATCTGTCACCAAAATTCTGAAATGTGTATGGCTTGCTAATACTCTGCACGAGACAGTGTGAACACTTTAGACAATTGTGTTACTTTAGAACTCCTTTATATAAGTGCACAGTGACTTTCTGAACACCCTGTATAATCACTTCTACTCTTTGTACAGGATTTGGTTGTATCATGCAAACAAAATTAAATCCTTCTAGAAAAAAAAACACCTAGTCCATTTAAAAATATATATATTTTTATTTGCTTAAATTTTGTGCTTTACAGATATTGTAGTTTAAAGACCAGAGAGATAGTCCAGGTCGAATAATCCTTGCACTTCCTAAGCACTCTTCTTCTGTGTAGAATACTGCAAACTGAAAGAAAGGAAGTTTTTAATGAGGACTTAAAATATTATGAAAAAATTTAATACGGCTAAATATATCTCTCATACAAACTAATTTTTTAAGGCTGGCAAAAACTTCACTTGATATATAGGCTCCCACCATTCTTTAATTCTCTTACAGTTTAATAATTATTTCAAGATATCTTTTATGTCTGTTACACAATAAATAAAATTGTAACTAATTTATTCACAATTCAATACTTCTGTTTCATCAATACTAGTCATGACTACAATATAAATATAAAGAAAAATTCAAGTCTTACATCACTGGCTAAATTTCCAATAGGCTTACACTCATTCAAGAAAATTATCAGTAAAGAAAAGACTTTAAAAAGTCCACAACTAACCAGGTCCTTAGTGGATTTTATTTATACATCATTAGATCATTTCTAGTTGCATTAGAAGTAGATCATCATTTGAGAGGAATCTAAAGTATTAGTCACTGTCTTTAATTTTTCTTTTTAAATATTTCTATTCAATAAGTTATTCAATGTACATATTGAGAATAATATGAAATTTACACAAGAAATTATTATCATTATTGTGTTAAGACACTTCCTCAAAATTACAATAATTAAATTTTTGACTGAGAAATTAACATTGAGTAAAAGCAGAAATTCATGTGTGTATTTCATATTCTATCTCTCTATTCTATAATACTACCATGCATACAAGTTTTTAAATAAATAGTTGAAGGCTGAATTAAAAACAAAAAACTAGCTCTTAACAACTTACTTGGCCAGGAGTAAGTGCACGGAGAGGTTCTTCTAATGACACAATTAGACAATTCTTGTGACTAACAGTCAATGTGCACTTAACCAAAGGCTTTCCATGTTGGAACCTAAAATAGCAATCAAATGTATTTTCCTGATACAACTGGTCGGGTGGACTGTGTATCCAGTAGGGTGGATTAGTAAGGACTGTCTGGCTAAATAAAGAACGATGATTTGTACTTGGAGCCTTAAAAAAAAACGGTAAAAAGAGCTAATGTTAAATAGTGCAGTATTATTTACAACTTATAAAAATTTAGTTAATGAAAATAACAACAGGCTATTAACTAATATTCAGGCCTCTACTGTAGTTTTGTAAGAATAAAGTAATGGTTGATTTAAAACCTCTTATAACACTATCGCTTTCTAAATACTAATGCCATGTTCTTCTTCCTTTTTCACTGCCTTTGTGGAATGTATTCTATAACCACACATCACCAATACCATCACCTCCACCAGAAACATATACATGTCACATTAATTAATATGATTTTGGAGCCTCAACATGGCATTACAGTCTATGTCACCACAACCACTCATGCTATATCTGAAGATCACATATCATGACAATAGCACTGTAGCATAGTTTCTATTACAAAGGGTTCCTTTGTCAGGGTAAGGCTAAAGCACACCACTCTTCCCAACCCACTTTCCATAATCCATGTAGTGTATGTGACAAAAAAAATACAACAGTTTTTCAGCTCCCATTTTAGCAGTCTGACTGCACAGAAATATAAAGCATGTTACATCTAGTGACTTGACTACCAAATGTTCATATAAAATAGTATGGACACCCATTTCATTCTCTAGCTGCTTGAGTTATGTAATGGTTCAACAGGTGTTAGTGGGAAGCAGTATGTGTACATAATACTTGTTTCACTTTTACAAACAAAGATATTTAATTACACTGTGTAATGTTACATAAGGTTTGCAAATGAACTTTGTGTTCATGTTTTTCTCACCTGTTACAATTATTACTATACATTGCTTACCATGGCTGAAGTATGACTTATTGCAGGTCTCTTTCTACATGTTCCTAGTACCTTAAGCTAATTCACATTCTTTGTTTCCAAATGCTATTAAGAACAAGATGTATCCCAGTCTTGGAAATTTTAAATCCCCAATCTGAAAGTTATAATTTTCCTATGCTGAAAACGTATTTCTGATAAGTACTTACCTCTTTTTGCAAGATTAGCTATTCTCTTTCAGTACTGCCCTCTATAACTTTTTCTTTACACATGCCACAAGTCTTTCTCTCTCCTTTCCACCAGTGGAATTGCAAGATTTCAAACATGTCTAATGCAAATCATCATCTCTCACCAGTAGGAGCATCACATACTCACATGATGCATATGACTCTCTCTGAACTCCTCTACTAAACTATCACTTCTAAGTTTGGCACATGTCAGCACCAGAAAAATGTGGGGAGGAAGGCTGGAAATTGTGAGAGAGGTAAGTACTTGCAAGAAATACGTGTTTAGTGTAGGAAAATTAGAACTTCCAATACTGTACTTACTTCTTCTCACAAAATTTGCTAGAAGCTCACTCTGCTAAGAAGGAGGAACTGGTGCAAGGCAGTAACAAAAGTATCCCCACAAAATTTTCTGAAGGATGCCCCTGGAAATAAACGAATCAGATACAAAAATACAAAGAGGGGAACTGTACTACTTTAGAGTCAAGTATACTCTTTGCTTAACTGTGGAATGTCCAAGATATTATAAGGGTGGAAAATGAGGAACACAACCGAGTGGGAGAAAATGTGGCAGGAAAGTGATCCTAACCGTAGAAGTATACTGTAACTCAATGTTACAATGAAACAGATAGGTAAACAAAGAATGCAGCCTGAGGTGTAGAAAAGCTAGGGTGCAACAGATGATATTCACTAAGCCAACTGCATCCAAAACTTGCTTGCAGGGTATCAACATCTGTGCAAGGGGAGGATAAGGATTATACAATTTTCATCTCAAATTCAAGAACTGGAGGATTGAGACCCACTCCAATTTCCAGGTATATTACTAGTATTAGCTCTGAGCTATCAATTTGGAAACTTGGCATCTGGTATTGAAATAATGTTCATCATACATAATTAACTCCCTCACCCATGAAATAGACTGGGACCATCCAATTGGCAGTAACAACCCTCTAAGAAGAGAAGATGAAGGATAGTCAATGACAGAAATGAAACAATTCCATGAACAACCACTGTGAGCCACAACACATACAAATGATGCTGAGGGAGGAAGAAAGACAACCCAATACCCATGTGACAACTTATGTTGATTGATTCAATCTAAATCCAAAACCTATCCCTGAGGTATTGACATCCATGCAAGGATAAAGACTCCAAATCAAAGGGATGAACTATATTTTGACATCTTACTTCACTGGCATTAGTTATTGCAAAGAAAATATTGCATCATCTACATCCACAGAACATCATGGCTTTACTCTGTAACTGAATGATTACTCTGAGGAACTTATTCAGCAGGGTGCCTGGAGGCATGGATGGTCAACCACCCCAATGGCTTGGAACTGGAAAGTGGTGATATCTTCCATCAATCAAAGGAGGAAGATGATGCAGTGAAGAGTCTGGAGGAATGCCATCACCTGAAACTGTATAATGGGTGACCATGAAACTTTATTTTGAAAAGCAGACCATATAAAATTATTCATCTAGGTATAACAGGGATGAAAAGCAAACCCCTTCTGCTTTACCCATGCACTCCAATGGTGGTGTGGTCTGGGATAGGCACATATATGAAGCAAAATATCACAAGGTCATGAACCTACAAGTGATTTTTTGGAACACCCTATTTCAATGGTGAGTATACAAAGCCATGGAAGATAAAGTGAGAGACATTGTGGCTGTACAGTGTGCATTTCAAATTAAATAATACCTGGTCAGGCACCACTGGTCACAGAGTGGGATTCAAATAATGTTGAATAAAGCAAAGACCCCTAAAAACAATAGAATGTATGGTTAGAAACTTAGCAGTCAGAGTCACACTAAGTCTAGAAAATGATCAAAGGTGGTAGACAAAACCTTGAAAAACAGAAACTTGCAAAATGATTGAGATAGTGATAGATGTATATACTGGGTGCAGTCTATATGCCTGATTGCAGAATCTCCTCCAACAAAGAACGAAGACGAGAAGCAAGGGTAAAAGTGAGGTGTCAGATTTGATGAAAGAACACCTGGAACAAATTACAAAAAGAAGAAGGTAGGAAGGAAATGGAAAGTTGAACCAAAAGAACTACCAAACTATTAAGGGTAGAAGGTGAAAGATCATGAAGGGGTGGCCAGGGAATAAAAGTTGAGAATGTGTACTCTGGAAGCCTATCTCGTTCTAGGCTAGAATAAAAATGGGAAATTGAAGGAAGAGAAATAGGAGAAAAGGAGGAACTACCCTCTTGAGGTATTTGGGAGAAAGTAACAATCTAACTGTCAAAGTCCATAGGCTAAGAGAAGAAGAAAATATGTTTTAAGGGAAAGATTAACATGGAACATATGAAAAATGGTTCAAACAGAGGTAAAGCAAGGGAGTGGAGAATCACATTAATATTCCAATCCAGAAGTGAAGGTTGCCTGAGAAAGTGACATACCTGGAAGGAATGCATGAGAATGGTAAGAACAGGGAAAGTGAAATCTCTATGATATCAGAAAAAATGAAAGGAATGGGATAAGACTATCAAATATCTGGAAAGTGAGAAAGTCAAAGTCCCATGGTTAAAGGTCCAGGTGAGAAATTCTACCACAGTTGGCCAGTCATTGGGAAACCCACTAGTTGTAAACCAACTAAAAAAACATTCCACTTACAGTGATACACCTCCATGGAAGGTGGACAGTTGTACTGGATCATCTCACCAAAGACTGGACAAAATCCAGGTGTAAAGATGTAAAACATGTGACTGAGGTTGACAGAGAAGATAAGGAGAAAGTTGAAGAGGGACAGGAGAATTGTAACTATAGGGACCAAGGATGAGCTGGCCAATAAAGAGCTATAAAGAGGGCTCAACAAGGAATGAAGTGTATAAGAGAAATCACCTGATAAAATAATCTAATAGGTAGGTGACAAAGATATTTGTGTCACCAATTCTGATTGAAGCTATCAACTGCCAGAGCTTAGGAATGAGGTACAGGCAACCAAAAGCTGAGGGTTGTAGCAAAAGGATTCACACGGAGAGAACCCAACCAATGGCAATTACATCTGAAAACAAAGAGATCTAAAGCCCACTCTGTGGGATATATCCAATCAGGGTGAGAAAGATGATCAGTTATCAGAGTGAAAGCAGGCACTTGACATGCAATAAAATGAATGTGATGCACATGGGCCCAATATAAGGGATCCAATGCTTGAAAACACAGATCTATACACTGGGTACCCCTTAGTGGTTGATATGTGCTACCACCATAAAATTATCTGAGTGTACCATTACAAGAAAATGTCACGTGAGAAGAAGGAAGTGATGCAATTCCCAACACAGGGTGTTTGGAGTGTTAATATGCATTACACTTTCATCAGCACACCAGGAAGCTGTGAAAAAAAAAAAAAGAGAAATGGGGCCAAAAAAGGATACCACACAAGGTTTCATTGATCATGATGTGTTCACTGAAAGGATCTCATATATGCATTGTGAAGAGGGACCACTAGTGTTATCGATGAACACATCCCCAAAAGTAACAGAATCTCGCAAGCAGTAAATAACTGAATTGAGAGGGCATGGCAAACTGACAGTTCTATTGAATAAAACCATTAGAAGAAGCGTGTACCCAACTGATATGAGAGTTGAGAAAGGTTCCCAAATAGGCAAGATATACTCAGTTGGTGTGAGGAAGAACTTCTTCAGTTTTACCAAGCAGTCCACCTAAGTTGCAACCAAAAGAAGTTGCAAAAGTATCACTGGCCAATTTATGTTTGGAATGAGCCAGAAGAAGCCAATCATCCATGTAATAATTAAATAGCAGTCACAGAGCATGGGGATATCAAACAAAATATCAGATTTTTGAGAAAAAATATAAGGTGCTAAGGCAGATCCAAAAGGGAGGGCTCATGATTTATAAACCACCCTGTGATGAACAAACTGAAGATAAGGGCAAAACTGAGAAGAAAGCAGTATATGTAGGTAAGTGTTGGAGTCATCCATTGTGGTCATTTACAAACCCAGTGTAAATGACCATCTCCAGGTGAAGAATCCATGGTGAACCAGGGTAGTGAAATGGAATGTTTGAGGTGAGGTAAATCAATTATCAGCCACTAATTCATGGTTTTCTTAAGGACAATAAAAAGACAGAAAGAAAAATCCCAGAAAGGATGGAAACAGATTCAATAACAATTTCTCAACTTCTTTTAACAGATACTGACTTGTCATGGTATCTTGAGGAGGAAGGAAACAAACGGGATGAGGAGAGATGGGAGATTGGAAAAGAAACTGGCCAACAAATCCTTCAGACAGAACTTCAAGGACCCATTGATTGCTAAAGAAGGAAGCCAACTATGAAGAAACTTGAATAGTCTTCACCAGATTCAAATCTGGGTAGTTACCAGTACTGGTTGCAACGGAAGTTTTACTGTCAAGGCAAGTGATAAGAAGTACTCTGATTAGAAGGAACAAGTAAAGGCTGAGAGAAGGACGACAGGAAATGAAAATAGGAGGCATATAAGGATCTGAATAAGATAAATAAGCTAACAAAAGTCATAAGGGTAGATTGTTGATGGACCAATGTCACCCACAGCTCAATAGTTTCTACAACCATATAAAAACTTAATGCCTCAGAAATAGGGCTATATACAAGTCCCTAAGGTATGTCAAAGGTGAACAGACCTAACCCAATATGGCATCACAACTTAAAGGTTCCAATACAAAGAAATTACATAGGTAATGGCAAAGCCAAATATAATATGCATGCTAAAGTGGATGAGACAAGATCAGGGGTATGTCCCAAAAACCCATTAGGATTTCTATGGAAAGCCTGAGATAAGAGGTGTATGGAAGAAAGATATCATGATAGATTGGTAAGGAAAAGACATAAGCAAAAATATTGGGCATGGGTAAGACTAATGGATGATTTGGGAGCCATCCCCAAATAGGCAATAGAGTACCTAATACCTGCTGGTCTAAAAATGGATAGTACACACAATAGTAGGATAATGTCAACCGGTCTAATGGAAATGGGTAGGTGCAACATGCTAATTCTCTTGCTTAACTGCAAGATAAAGTGATCAGCGTGAACCCAAATATCGTGTGAGGAAGAAAAAGGCATAAAGGGTTAGGAAGATTGTTCCTACAACAAGGAAGAACAAGGTGCATAAGAAGTAGATGGAAGAGATAAAACATCACAAACTTGAAAAACAAAATCCATAAAGACCAAATTAGGCATAATACACTCATATGGCTGGGAATGAGAAAGAAATGCAAAACTAAGGAGGAAGAAAAAGATAGTCAGAGTTCTTGTTAGCCTGCACAGGATCAGCCTGTTCTGGAGGAGCTTAGGCATTCAATCTCCTACTGTATAATAAGTAAATAAAGCCACTGTCAGGTCATTCATACCCAAGGCCTGATAAAACATGCTAATGTAAACCCTGAAGTGATGATGTTAACTTTAGAATTCACTGCACAGAAAAGTTATCCATATTCAAGCTCAGACAATTAGCTGATACTAGTAAAAAAAACTAGTAGTTGAATAAAAGCAAAATTAATTAAGAAAACAACTATTTTAGGAAACAAAGTCAAACATGAAGAATTAAATACACAAAAAACAAGAAATGAGAAGTGACAGTTAGGTAGAAAAAGTCCCATGTATCATGTGAACATGTCATGCTCCTCTTGAGTAGGAGGTGGAATATGATGATTTGCATGTGAGACACATTAAAAACTTGCAGTTCCAAAAGGGAGAAGAGGAAGCTTTGTGGCATATGTAAAGAAAAGTTTGCATATAGAAGGCAGCATTGAACAAGAATAGCTAATCTTGTTTCTGTATCAGAAACATCTTTATGATCCGAGTTTGTGAATATCCTGCATCAGAAAGGAATGTCACCTTACTTTCCCAAAAGCAAACACTTATCAGTGTCATCAAGCTACTTAAAAATGCTAAATACAGGTAAACATCGATATAAAACGCATCGATAAAGCGCGATAATCAGTTGGGCGTGATGGGGTCTTAGGCCCCAAATTTTTTGGGGTTTCTACAGAGTTCTTGAAGAAGATGACCATCAAGGACGCCATCTACATGAGCAGCATAGCATGGGACAAGATAAGCCAGAGCACCATCATCAATTGTTGGAATAAAGGACTCAAAGAAGCAGCACCAGAACCACAACCAGAACCAATAGAAGAAAAAGATGACATTTTCCATGGATTTACAGCAGAAGAAGTAGCAGAGGCAGAAAGGAAGTTTGTAGACTACCAGGATGGACTCCCCTTGACAACCCTTGTGAAGCAGTGGGCCGAGATTGACGAAGTAGCACCAGTTACCCAGCCACGCCTCACAGATGAAGAGATCCAGAAAGCAATAGAGAACCCAGCGGCAGCACCTACAGATTTTACCACTCCAGATGAAGAAGAAGAAGATGACCCCATTCCAGAAGAACTCAGGAATTGCATCACCTCAACTCAGGCAGTACAGTACACAGAACAACTTCTATATTGGGCAGAACACCACAATCTAGGAATTTGCAAGATACTACAGATCCAGGACCTAATGAGAACTGCAAAGAGGATGCGGAACCAAGGAGGAAGACAACAGACACTTTTGGAGGCTTTTGAAAGAAAGAAGACTACTGAGTAACTATAAATTTCTGCATTTCAACTTGTTTTATGTGCTTACTATATTTTATTGTTATTAAATTTTTTGAAAAATCCGTTTTTGTTTCAGTACTGAATTCGTATTTTAAACTTTGCCATGACATTTTTTTATCTGGTAATTATTTGACTTCAGTTTGTACTTAGATTTTAATAATTAGTAAATAAATTATCAAAATTAATTACAATATGTATTAACTTTTAAAATTGAACTAATTTTAAACAGCGTCTAATCGTAAAAACGATCACATGATTGCTCTGACGGAACTACTTTTAGAATATCAGCCCCCATCAAAGTAATGAATTCGATAAATTTCTTTAGAATTCTGCTTTTTACATTTAATTTCAGTCTTAAAATTGAGTTTAATAAATAAAAATAAATAAAAAATGCTATATCATTGGTGTAAGTAGTTTTGTTTGTTTTTCTTTATTTCACTACAAAACGTGTAAATTTTGCATTATCGCTCACCCCGAGGGTAAAAAAAATACATAATCAAATCGGTATAAGGCGCAATCAGATACAACGAGGTCGAATTTTTTGGACCCCAACTAGCACCTTATATCGATGTTTGACTGTATATATATCAAGATGTAGTTCCGATACATCCTGTTCCATCTCAACTTTATGTTGTCTGCAGTTATCATGCGACTTACTGATTAGCATATTCAAAATTGTTTTAATGTAGTCAATTTTGTATTAAAATAATAACACCAACAATCACTATTTTATGTAACACTATAATTACACACATGATAAGCACTAACCAAAATAAAATAACAATTATATGATTAAGAGAAAGTTATTGCAACATGTCTCGCTTTTACTTCTACATTAATACACTGTTGTGGTTTTCTCTTTCTTTTTTATAACATTAACAAAATATTTCAATTTAAAATTTGATCAAATTTTTAACATTATGTGTGAATAAAATTAAATATTATTCACCTACTTACAGTTGTAACAGTCTTCCATTTCTGGTGTTATAAGCTATAAATTTAATGAAATGCATTTGCAGTTAGCATAAAAGTTAACAATGAACTTTTACACTTATACTTAACAGGATATAGAAACTCCCAAGTACAAATTATAATTAATGTTTTAGGGTTACAATATTGGTTGTTGAAACCAAAATGTTAATCAACAGTGGTATTATTATTGCTTTACCAAATTTTATTTGAACAACCATAAACTGGAGATAAAAGGAAATTTTTCCTCCCCTCTAGCAAATCAAACTACAAAAGAAACTTTAAAATACCTACACAAGTTTCTTAACTCAAAGAGCAAGGAATAATTCATATATTTTATAAATAGGCCAACAATAGCTTTATGTTGACAACTAGTATGACCTTGTGACCTCTATTTACATTTAATAACTATGTAATTACACAGGTATATAATAGTCTTAAATGTCACTATTTATGACAATCAATACTAGTTTTATTTACTTAACTGTAAGAGTCCATTTTATATGTGTAATCATGTTCATTGTTAGTATTTCGATTATAACAGAGTTCTTTTCATCAACAGTTTCACCACACACCTGATCTACATGTTCATAAATCAGAAAAATTAGTAGCACTCAACTTGAAATGCTATTTTATACACTGCTATAAACAATGCATGGTTCATTCCACAGAATGAACAGAATCTTACAAACATCAAGAATAAATATATCAATAAACATAGCATAATAGATGAAGTTTATTAATTCTGTTCTTCTTTAAAAAGTTTTCAATTCTAAATACTAACTTTAAAACTATGCAAACTGCAATTTGTTAACAGTTTGATTACAAGATAATTTTGATTTTATTTTGCAGTATGCAGAATAAAGGAAGACTGATGTAAAATGACAGAGTGAACACATTAAAGCTCCCCTCATAAGAAGTGTACACTTAATTTAAAAACTTTTTAAAAATCTTGTCAAGTAGTGAAGCAACATATTTTTTACTGTTTCCGTTCAAGAAAACAATAACAGTTACTAGCAGTATTATGAATTCCATGAAAAAAGTTGTCAAACTATACTTACATTTAACTGACATAAAATCAACATGACTGTACACTCATATACACATTGGTTTATGATACGTTATATTTTCTTTTATGAGAACAATGATGGTTACTGGCAATATCATAACCTGTATAAAAAGATATTTATAAAATCATACTTACATTTAACAGATATAAAAATTATAAAAATATGAACATGACTATACAATCCTATGTACATTGTTTTATATGTTCCCATGAGCTGAATGACCCCTAGCTATCAGTTTCTTATTTGCAACATTGTGGAAGATGGTTAGTTACTACCGTATGTGATATGGAACTTCAGCTACTGAGCAAAATGTCTGTAGCAATATGTAGTACAGTTGTCCCTTGTAATTCCAGATTTTACCCCTCAAAATTTCGAGCATTTGCAGTACACCTGCAGCCTACCCTCAAAACTAGTATGAGGCTTGTATTGTGATGCACTGCACATTCAATTCTATCATGCCACACACCACAGTATCCCATGTATACTCGGTCTTTCTTTATATACAGCATTTCAGTGCAGACCTGTGTAATTTCTCAGATTCCTCTGCCCACTTTCTTTGCACAATGCCACTACTACCTCTATTATTAACTGTATTTGTGGTTTTAACATTCACCATAATTTGTAGAACTTATCCTTTGCAAATGGCAAGGGATAACTGCGTAAAACCTCCAAGGCAAGATGTCTGTAGTAATATGTGATACAGATATTATAAGAAAGGACAAGATGTTTGTGGTAATATGAGATAAAAACTCCCAATACATGGTGTGATGTCTCTTGCAGCATATGATACAGAACTTTTAATACATGGTGTGATGTCTGAGGCAGCATGTGACACAGAACTTTCAATACATGGCATAACGTCTGTGGCAGCATGTGACACAGAACTTTCAATACAGGGCATGTATCTATGGCAGTATGTGATGCAGAACTCTCGATATCATTAGTTGGTTTTTTAACCAGAAACAAAGTTATATCCGTTAAGTCTATTTGGAGTGAATTACATTTACACTACTTTACTCAATAATTGTGTAAACTTGAGCCCTAGATTTCAAATTGATAAGACCTTTAACCTTAAAGTTGAGTATTTTTAACAAGATGTGATTCCTAAAGTCATATTAGAGAGTTACTTCTAGACTAAACGTGTGTGCCTTATAAAGTATTTACCTAATTTGAGTACTTTGATAAATGTTCATATACACATAAATATTATTCCAAGATTACAGATTTCCTTAAGTACACTATGGAATAAAATTATGCAATTCAAGCATGAATAAAGCATCAACAATTTACTAGACAACAGCATAATAAAACACTGTGATGCAAAGGTAAAAGTTAATTTTAGTAATTAATGTTTTTTTTGGAGTTAATTAATGAGTCATTAAATCTAACTTTTGAGCAGATGGCAGTATTGAAAAATGCCATGCACACAGTAACAATTTAAAGATTCAGCTATTTCACTAAAATATTATTTAACGCAAAAGAGAAAATGTTACTCTTTAGTGTCTTTCACTTTTATTCTTAAAATGCAGAAATGACAATTATCATAACCATGGATGAACGATACTCAACCATTCAGAATGTATCATTGCATTTCATACTGTAAACAAGTTAAAAATTCAGCAGTTTTTAATGCACTGAAATATATTCAATGGTGAAAGAAATAACTTTTGTGTTAATAATGAACCTTTTATTACTTAATTACAAGATTCCATAAAGAAGACTTGCCACTAAAATATTTTGTGTTTTCATATCTTTATCAGCCACAAAATATGCAGTGTGTAGACCTGATATATGACATCTTTGTCCAATTGTCCAACAATGAATTCCTAGTTTAAAGAAAAATAAAAATTATATAATATCATATAAGCTTACCTTATCTCAAGTTATCTGATGTCTTCTAACTGAAGAAAATTTCCTCAGCTTTTAAACAGATATATTTAACAAATAAGCATTTACAAATGAAACAAATGTCAACAGTAACAATAAAAAACTTTTACACCTATAAATTTACTTTACTGTAACAAGATAAACTAATTTTTCCACTAAATAATCACACTTAAACTTTTTAATAGCTGTTTTGAAAGCTGTATCCATTAGTAAAAGATCAAATAACTTGATGTGACACCATAGCAAGATTTCATCCAAGAATCACACAAAAATTAAGGAAAATGCTTGAACATAGAAGTGGATAATATAATTAGTCTCAAAGGTGATAGGTTTTATAAAATTAAAACCATTCTGTAGGATTGGCCAACAAATTCTAAAAAATCAATTGACAAGTAGGTTGTATGAAATTGAAATATATGAACTCTTTCTTCTTCATTAATTACACTTAAATATCAGAAAATGACTAAATATCAATTTAAACTATACTCTTCAAAAAAAGAAATGCAAAAGGCAAAATATGCAACAAATTGTTAACAAGTTTATTCCGGGTAGTTCTGTATGACATGTGTGAAACTTTGCACATTCACTGCTGAACATCCAAAGTCTGCAAAGGCGAAGTCCACGCTTACGAGTTGAAGATTAATGTCACTCAACGTCAATAACGAGTGTGCCCCCTGTGAGCATCAATAACTGCTTGGCATATCCTGCCCATGGAAGCGATGAGATGATGAATCACATCCTGTGAAATGGCTGTCCACTCAGCCTGCAAAGCTGTTGCAAGCTGAGATAGAGTCTGTGGTTGAGGTTGTCGCCTACGCAGGCGTCGGTCCAACTCGTCCCAAAGATGTTCAATGGGGTTTAAATCTGGTGACCTGGAGGGCCAGGGAAGAATGTTGATGTTGTGGTGTCTCAAGAAGACAGTGGTGAGTCGGGCTGTGTGAGGACGGGCGTTGTCATGTTGAAAAATGTCGTTGGCGTTCACCATGATGGGTTGCACATGGGGCCTAAGAATCTCGTCACGTATCGTTGAGCCATATGATTCCCTCGAATGTGCAAAAGGTCTGTTCTGGCATTGTAGGCCATGGCAGCCCACATCATGATGCTGCCACCACCAAGTTCACTGCAGCCGTGCTTGACGATGTTGCTGGGTGAGGATGACGGCTCTGACTGGACGTCAAGGTCGGATTCCTGCATCTTGTAGATGGTTGCGTATGGTCTGATTGGAAATCCTACACAGCCCTGGTATGGTTGAGGCAGTAGATGTCACAGTGGTGGTCCTATCCAGAAGGTGACGTAAGGGGATGTTGCGATCTTGTGCGGGCGTGGTCACACGAGGTCTGCCAGATCGTGGACGGTCACGAGTTGATCCATGTTGTTGGTGACGAATCCATAGCCTTGTGATGGTGCTTGGGTGGAGATTCACAGCTCTGGCAACATCTGATTGAGATTCGCCTGCTTCCAAGCAACCAATGGCGTTGTTGCGTTCTGCTTCAGTCAGTCTTGGCGTAACTGTATTGCGTGTCGGTGGCTTAACACTGAGCTATGTAAACCGAGAACCCGTCACTTTTATAGGGATTTTGCACTTGCAGAACATGCAGATCTCTCAAACAAATTTATTGGACATGCATGCGTTTTGGCAAAAAATCCGATGTTTTCCTCAGTTTTCAAAGTGCACAACTTTTATTATGATTTTGGTCTGACAATCAGTACCTTAACACGTGTAACATCACCTACTCTGAGCTTGTAACGTTATTACATATATTTCTCTTTAAAATAACAAAAATATCCCTTTTGCATTTCTTGTTTTGAAGAGTATATTTCCAAGTTACAATTATTGAAATATACTTAGAATTAACATATACAATTGACTTTTAAAACTTAGGTCTTGAAAATACTTAAAGTAGCAAAAAAATCACTTCATAAAAGTGATGCAAAAAAAATTTGAAAAAAGCTGTTTGAAACTGTCTTTAAACTTCAGGTGGAGTAATATATCATTAAATGAACTTTTTAATCCTAAATTATTGTACACACAAATGTATCATATACACAAGTTATATAAAAAAATATGAAACCTGTGACAAGACAAACATCATACATGCACACACTGGAATATGAAATTCTGGATATCAATAAAAGTTATATGCTTATTATATATTCACTTGTCAATCACTTCTTGTAACAATGGCATGTAGTGTGTACACTTTTCCAGATAATTTTACATTGTTTTTCATGTTCATAAGTATTTTTATGACAGTGTTAAGGCCTTAAACATGGTAACATTAACTATGTAGTTACAAAAATTCTTTGTGAAAAGCCAAAAGAAATGTAAAGTAAACCTTTTAACAGAAATAACTTTACCTTACAAAGTTAAAAAGGCCATTACAGAATAAATAAGAATAAGGCCAGAAAATCTATTTAGATAATATGGTATTACTGTATTAAGAAGTAATAACAATGTTCAGTTTCTCCACACTAGCTTCAGTAATGTTTCATCTTTACAATAATGGTATCAAATGTGTAAACATTTTAAGAGTTATCCAAGCAATAGTATAACCAACTTTCAGAGCTCTTTACATGAAATATGAGCCACCTCCAAAATAATAATACAGTATTTTGGATAAATCAGTGTTATCAGTATAATTCTAAGGTACCCTAAACAAGTTAAACAATATTACACTTAATATATTTTATAATATAAAAGCTCTAATTATACAACTTTATCTTACAAAGTTTAAATCCCATTAGTTTTACTGAAGTAACAAGTACTGATAACAGTGGCCTAAAGAAAGGCTAATTTGTTCCTTGTAACTGAACTGCTGTGACATCTAATCTATATTTTTCTTTTTTCATCTTCATTCATCTTTTGAAAAGGATGCTTTTGAATGTTTTTTTTATATTGTACTAAAAAAAACAAATAGGTAGTTTGACCCAGTAGCTGTTGCTACATCCACATCTTAAAACTTAGTGCTGTTATTTTTTTGCATTTCATTAACAGTGCTTCCACAGGCCAGCCACCCAGAATTTCAAGTTTCAAATTATTTCAAACAGGATAATGTTTCAAGTTTCTGGATTATATGTTTATTGGCTAATACTTTTACCATAACCTAACTGAACAAAAGGTACGCAACTGCTGCACCATTTGTGAAAACTGGATCCATGGCTGGCCACAAAACAAATATCAACATACTATCGATATCCAATGAGTAAGTGTTCTGATCTTGTATTGATAAAGCAATGTTTATACAGGAAGGGAAGAAAATGTCTGTAAGTGCAAAGTAAGTATGCCCAGCACTTGTTGGAAATGCCCTTGATGTGAGCATGGATGAATTGGTTTAGACCCAGAGGTCAAAATGGCATAAAAAGCAGGTAGGAAACAGCCACAGAGCAAATTATAAGCAAAGAGAAAAAAAAAGGAAGGACTAATTATGCTACTTTATTGGAGAGAGATGAATACAAAATTTATAGCAATACTAATGAGAATGTCTTGGATTTCGTGACACCAAAGAAATTATGTAGATCATGAAAAACACTCAAGCAATTAATCAAGGCATTCAAGGCATTGTTGTACTACTACAACAATAGGGTGCAGGAATGATGTCTATTTAATTCAATAATTCTTTGGTACTGAATCTATAGCAGCATCAAACTTCCCAAATGAAGAGCTCAACAGAAGGCATCAAGTTTCAGTGCTCTGGACAAAAACAATCAATTGCTTGCATTCTGCATGACTGTATTAAGGATTCTATGCACCAGGTTACTCCTAAGAGATCAAGATGGTCTTATGAACATGATTAGAAATGACATTTTTAAGAAATCTGATGATACAAAACTATTCTCATCTGCCAATGATGCGAAACAAGCTATGCCCGAGAAATATGTTAAAAAAAGTTATACTTCCACTGCACTATATTAGTGAATGATAATGAAAGAAGCAAAATAGAGATTGAAGATTAGAGAACAAACTATTGAAACAGTTAAATCACACTTTCACTTAATGAAGTCTGAGTTTCAGCTAGAACCTACAGTACAATCTGTCCAGCATTACTTTAATTACTGTGATGAGAGTTATCCCACTTTGTATCTTCTATGAAAACAAAGAACAAGAAATTAAAATAAATATAAATAACATAACTTCACACATACACCTTTTAAGTTTACTTCTGTGTATTATGGGAACCAAAACCTTGCAATAGAGTTGCTAAATCTACAAACTTTTGTGTAAAACTTCATGTGGAAGTTTTAATTCAACATGAAAATGCTAAAAGTAAGAGTTTTAGTTCATTCTTGAATGATATTATATATTAAGACTTGACCCATAGAAGCACTGTTAAAATCCCCTCATACATAATTACATGTAATAAAGAATTTTTTCAAAATGAAACAATGTACTAGCATTACCAGGATAAGCTCAAGTGGTATGTCATGACAGCCAGATTTTCATTACCACTCTTCATGACTTCCCACATACAGCACACACGTTTAACAGAGAAAATCATGATAAAATTGAAATCCTTGCTTGAGAGAAGGTTCAGACAAAGCAAAGGTTACTAGAAAGATGCTTTTGACAGACTGCAACTGTTTAGGAAGTTTTGAGTGATGTTTCAAGCTACTAGCACTGGTCTTTATCAGACCACTGAAGATAAATGCTTTTGTCTACTATTTCAAAAACTATGTCAATTATAATTGTTTTGGAACATTCCATTCTAGTAACTGATACATTTCTGTGTTCTAACATATGTATTTGAGAGCTATAACAATAATTTGTTTTTCTTGGACATCCAGCTATGTGATGCTCAATCAGGCTTATGATTGTTTCTTTTTTGAATTTCACGCAAAGCTACATGAGGGCGGCCATCTGCGCTAGCCATCCCTAATTTAGCAGTGTAAGACTATAGGGAAGACAGCTAGTCATCATCACCACTGCTAACTCTTGGGCTACTCTTTTACCAATGAATAGAGGGAATGACCATCCCATTATAATGTCCTTACGGCTGAAAGGGCGAGCCTGTTTGTTGCAACAGGGGTTCAAACCTGTGACCCTTGGATTACGAGTTGAACACCTTAACCCACCTGACCATGCCGGGCTCAGGCTTATAAAAGAACATCTATCAGAGTACAAACTTTCTGGACCATGAGTACTATACATCCTTGTTTCTTATGCATATTTTTATTAATTTTTAAGTTTTTAAAAAAAATATGGCTAAAATGTAAAAAGTATTACTGTAGTAAAATGTTACATTTTATTTTACTCTATAAATATAAAGTTTAGATTTAAATCATGGATTTCAAGAGGTTATGAAATATAATTTAAAAACTGAGATTACAAAAAATATCTTCACACTTGCAAGAAAACCACCTTTTACTCAGACTGACTCAGAAAAAGGGTTCATACATTTGCAGATAAATCTTCAGTAAAAACACTTCATTAAAGTGTTTGATTTTTGTCTATAAAAGACTTAATTTTTTACTAAAAGCTCACCGAATTTTATGAAGACATATACAGCAAAAACAGAATTAGGTACTTAAAACTTTCAGAAATGGACTTAGTCCAATAGGCCAAAATTTCATTCTTAAATATTAAAGGATTAGCATGTATTTATGACCTTTCAACATCCAGTTTACACAAATGTCATATGTATATTCTAAATTACATGGAAGTTTAGAAATATTATCTTAATATAACTGAACAGAGATGTATTCTATACTAATTAGTAACAAACACCTAAGAGTCAGTGATGTCGAGAAACCAACTTGTTGAGAAATATATGCGCAAAAACGGCTAAGAGATTCTGGATTGACTGCATGAAATTTGTGAGTTCCAAGATTATAAATAACATTTCTAGATATGTATGTAATAACATGAAATAGAAGGTATTGTAAAGAATGGAAAATTATGGTATTAGTACCTGCATGTGTGCCAACAACTTTACCAGTTTCAATGTCAACAAAGTTACCAGGTTTCGGTTTGACATAATCTTTAATAAAATCTTGAAAATTCCTCTTTCCTATAAAGCATATTCCTGTACTCTACCAAAAAAAAAGAAAAAAAAAAGAGCAAGATAATTACAAACCTACAAACATGTTTCAGATATTCAAAAAAATTACAGTGCAATATTCAATATTTATACAAAGAAATTGAATGAAAAACTATTAAAAAATGTCATTCAGTTTTCCATTTGAGAAACCACCATCATGCAATCAAAGACAAACTCCAATACCTTGTAAAGAAAAAGAAAACAGTATTCCTACCTCTTTCTTTTTTACAATATGATTCAAACCAGCATGAAGAGCTATTTTCTTTACTAAATTCTTTGTCATTCCTCCCAGTGGGAAAAGCGTCCTCTGGAGGCTTTTCTGAGGAACCTGTGATAAAAAGAAAGTTTGGTCCTTTCCAGCATCAAAAGCTTTCAACAAACGTACTCCTAGAAAAAGCAAAGAAATACACTAGTTATTCTTTTGTCCTTTCACTTCACTGACTGACTTACAATGCAGTTAGTCCATAGAACATTTCATTGGTTAATATAAAACTGTTCTTTCACTTCATTAACTGACTTACAATGCTTTAGCCAATAGAATGTTCCATTGCTTAATATAAAAAATTAGTAACATCACCAAAATTGAATACACTGAGCTTTCTTGGTCTCTTGTTTCTGCTTTATTTATCAAGATGCCTCACAAAAATGAACTGGGTCAATTTGTATTTTTCATTTACATTAAACAAGTTTATAGGAGCATCATTAGGGTATTGGTTAAGTTTGTTGTGATTTTATAGAGATTCAAATTAGCTTCTTAATTAAGTAAAACAGATAAGATAGCATTTCATTATGATAAATGTAAAGTTATATATAAGTGTTATCATACTACAAATTATATACATAATACAAATATAAACCCTCTTAATCATGTGGATAATGAAAAGGTTGTAATTTTTAAGCTTCAAAAGCACAACAGAAGTAATTGTTTTGACACTCACATACGATTTGTGGAATCCCAGAACAACTAGCTAGATTCATTTTTTTTATTTTGTATTACTTGTAACATTTTCTTACAAATAAGATTCTATTTTTTTTTAAATGTAAAATACAGAGGAATAAAAAGATATTGATAGCCTGGAAAATGAAATAAAATATTGGCAAAAAATTTTAAACACACTCTTTAGCATTTTTATGATGAATTTTTCACAAAATATGAAAGAAAATGAAAAGAAAAGCATAATAAAGACTTATTTATTACAAGTTCAAATGTTTTTCAGAGTATGAAATCCATGAAAAGATTCTCCAATGCACAGTGCTAAACTACATTCTTTACACCAGGTAGTCACTATCTTTCACTTCTTTTCTTGTTGAATGCATACATATGACATTGTCTTTGTCCACGTTTTCTAGTTTCTGAGGAAAGAATGCTTTCTAAAAAGTGCCGAGAAAATGCTTCTTTTCCAACAAGTCTATCAGGAACAGTAAGGCTATGTCTTCCTGGAAAAGGTATTGTTACCCTTCCATACATTTCCAATAATTGGAAAATTACATTGTAACTAAACTACTTCAATGATGGCTTCTTGCCAGTTTTTACTAGATACATATTATAATAATTCAAAACTGAGATATTGATTAGGTTAAAAAAAAAAAAAAGAGTTTCTTGTACCACTTCACACATTTACAAAGGCAATTAGTTTGTCCAATTTGTACTTCACTTTTGTCAACTAGCCATACATTGATAGTATAATCTAAAACCATACTGGGTTTGGTTATTGGTTATTTAGTTTTGGAATCATCCTTTCCTCTTTATTTCATTTCACCTTTATCAAATATACTAAGCAAAGTAACAATGTTTATTTTTCTATAAATAAGTGGTAAAATATTCCCTTGTTTCTTGGTCTCAACATCTCCCTTCTTCAGAGGTGCAAATTTAGGCATGTTCTTCTGATTAGTTCTAACTGTTCCACAAAAACCAGTCTTATTTTCAAAGAGAAAGTTGTATATTTCCACACTTGTATAATAATTATCAGTACATATGACCTTTTCCAAGGTAGTCTTTCATTAATTGCTTGAGAACTGATCCTGAAAATCCAAATTGGGGATCTTTGAGGACATCTACATTACTTGAAGAATAGATAATCATATCTATTACAATTTCTGTCTCACAGTCATATAATTAAAATATCTTTATTCCAAATCTATGGTACTTGCTTGGAATGTATTGCTTAAAAACAATGCAACCCTTGAAAAGAATCAAAGATCCATCAATAATTACCTTTTGAAATGGAGAAAAAGATTCCTCACCTTTATTCTTCACCACTGTAAACTTTCCATAACTGATCATTTGCATTCAGTTCTTCGTTATTTGTGAAGTGCAGATATCTAAGAATCTCCCCGAATTGATTTCAAGGTATATATTTTGGAAAAATTAATGTTCCTATAAGGGAATCATTCATCCAATAATCAGCCAACACATGCTTTTTTTATATGTGGCATAAGCATCACAGAGCACAAAAAGTGTCCATTTCCTCAATAGCTGTATCTTCCCACTTTTACTTCATGAAGTAGATGGAATGTTACTTTCACTTTCTTTGTAATTCAAGGATATACAAAAAACCATAACATCTGTTTGTTTCTTGCAAATTTGTGATGACTCATTATACTTTGATCAAATATAGCAGTAAAAAAAATTCATATTCTTTAGATTTATCTGTGAGTTCAGCATTTCTACTGTCAAAAGAATGAATAAATGGATCAAAATCATGACATCTTACCCATTTGGAACCAAGAGATTCTAATTGAATTATAGATTCTGATTCACTATCTAAATCACGATCAGAGATTGAAACAATTGAATTTGATGATGATGAAAGATCTAAAACGTTTTCTTCTTCATTGAAATAATTAACATGTGTTAATACTTCAATTTTGTCTTTTGTTGAAAAATGTTTTCACTTCATTCCCTTAGCTGATACACCCTTCCTTTTCTACTCTATGACTTATAGGGAGAAAATAATCCAGATGCAATGCTTTAAGTGGGTATGGTGTGAGAGGGTTGACAACTAATGTTTTAGCCTGTGTCATCAATTGATTATAGCTGTACTGAGTGCAAAGCATGAAATTATCAATTGATGATGGCTGCTTTTTTTTAGGAAAACGTCAATTGATGATAGTCATCGTTTAAGGGTTAATTAAACAAAACAACCCCAATTTAAACCAAATGCTCACTTTAAAACTGGGATCTTTTGATCCCAGCTCTGAAAAGGTATCATTCTGCAAATTTAAAAGAACCAGTAAAGAAATGAGAATAAATATCTGATCTGAATTATTGCTAGACTCTAGCCAGTACCTGATAAGGTAATTCTCTCTGAATACAAATACTATATAAAGTGTAATATGTTGTATTAAAACAATTTGAAGTTGACTAAAAATTATTTAATTTCCATGTTTTGTTTATTTTGTTGCTTTCATCATAACTTTGGTCTATGTCAACTTCCATGTCATGTTTCAATATCAACACTTCAAGTAGCTCCTTCTTCACAGCAACTTCCTGTTTTCAGATTGAAACATTTGCAGCTTTCCTAAAGACCTCAAAGAATTTTATTAGCTATGCTTACTGCACACATTAGTCAAGTCTGTTACTCAACAATCTGCAAGTTAATAACCCTCACACCCTGCTAGTAAATCCTAATCAAGTTACTTAATGCTTAGGTCACTAATTAATAATACACTACACTCACTAAAAGAATAAACTTTAATTATATAAGTGGGGCAAATACAAACAACAATTTGCTAATTGCCTTTGGTTACCTTTCAGAAACTGAAAGTTTTTAAGCCAAAATACCTATGTATATTATGCACCACGGAATTTAACTCCAACACCCCAATGTACAAATATACGTACACATACATTAAACTGTGAAGCAGTCTGTGGCCATCTGACCTTTTTGTTCCATCTTGTATAAACTATATTCATGTGTCTCTGTATATTGCATTATTAATATGAAGTTGTTACAGAAAGGTTGTTATCTGACCTTCCTCTCAAAATTTATGGTTGTATGTCACATCTATCATGAAGTGATTCATGGGAGGTCAGATCAATGGAAAAATCATTCCATGCATGGAAAAAAAGAGAGAGCTGCATTTAAAAGGAAGTCATTATATAAAGGGGTCATATCCACCAGGAACTACTGTATTTAACAAAACCTTACAAACAATCTCATCTGTATTTTTTAAGTGCATTAACTTTAATATTTTCCTACAATGAAAGTGTATTTCTGAAAGATACTGCCCTCTATGCACATAAACTTTTGTTTTCCACTAACCTTGATACTCTCAACTACCCTCACATATTCACACAAGACACTTCCATTATATCATGCAAAAAATCATGCAGCAATCCTTTACCAATAGGAGTGTGATACAACTCCTACTGTCACTAGTGCCCTCTTTTTTTACAGTTTGTAATCAGTTTGAGACTGGCAGTACAGACAAAACTCATATCAGTAGTGAAGAAGCTGAGTAGGAAATGTTAACTTTTGATACCTAATCTCTTCTCAAAAGTAGAATCACACAGTGAGTTGGTGGAGGTTCAGTTACAAGATGATTTCTCTTTAGAACGTGCTCACAGGAAAACTATGGGGTGTGCAAATAAACAGAAAGCAACACTTCCATGGGAGACCACACCACCTGGAAATGTGCCACATTAAGGAAAGAATTACAGGAGGAACCCTCCATCCTGCCCCCCTGCATCAGCAAGTGTACACATCCAACACAACTATTAACATATTTAGTAGAAACCAAGGCATCTGGAAAATGCTAGATAGGTAGACAGCAAAGTGCCATTCCAGTCCATCACCAGCTGGTACTGGCAAGTTATTATCCAGTCTGTAGTAGAAGGAGGGTACCTGACCTTACACATGTGAGGGCTTATGTGGCTGGTCCAGCTCCAATCATCACCATATCCACCAGGAATCAGCAATAAAGAGATAGCTGGAAGGAGAGTGCCTCAGCCAGAAAGATGAACTGCATGTTGGCAGAATGCATCATTCATCACCTGACAGTATCTTGAGTTGTCCATCTGTTCTGCAATAAGCTAAGCATCAATGTCATCTGTCAGGTCATTCTTTAAGTAATGTCTGATTTTAGGTTCAGAAAAAGAGAAATGATTTGAAACACTTTTAATGTTATTTAATCAATAACATATGTTCCTTTATTATTAATTACTTCCTGCCAACAATTCACAAGCTTCTTTATGCCACTTCTATAAAATTCTTAGGGTTTGGAGGAAAAGATTGTGAAGAGGGTAGTTTTGGCATCTTCATGTGTTCCAAGCTCTTTTCCATCAAGATAGTTCTACAAACTTTAGAATATAGATGATAATCAGAAGGGGCAAGGTCTACAGAATAAGGAAGACGTGGAAGTTTTTCTCAGTCTAGTTCTTCAATTTTTGCAGATATTGCTGTATGGGGCCATGCATGATCTTGGTGTAACACAACACCATTATGATTAATCAAAGCAGGTCTCTTTTCTTTCAGTGTCACATTCAATTGTTCTAACTGTTGACAACAGAAGTATGATGTAATCATTATACTGAGTGGCAGCAACTCAAAGTGTATCACACCAACAATATCCCACCAAATGCTTAAACTAGACTTTCCTAGGGTGAAGGTCTATTTTGGGCTGTGCTTTAGCCAGTTTACCTGCATTGAGCCATTGTCTGTGGTGCTTAACATTTTCATAATATATCCATTTTTTTAATCTCCAGTCACTAACTTTTCCAAAAAGGTGAGGTATGTTCACAAAAGTGCAAAGTGGAAATGTCCACTCTTGCTGTAAGGTTGGCTTCTGTTGAAACATGGGGGACCCATTTTTCCAAGTTTTGACACCTTTCCAAGATTTTTCAGGTGATGGTGAACTGTTTAATGGGATGAATTAAGCTTTTAAGCTTCTGTGTTAGTTCTTCAACTGTTACAGCACAATCTTCATCAAGTGCAGCAAGTCATCATTAAACTGAACCTGATCTAAACTTCTGAAAACACCTTTGACATTTTCTTTCACTGAGAGACTTCACATCATAAACACCTTGAATGTTTCGTGTAGTTTCTGCTGCACTATTGCCTTTTTTTAAACTTATTAAGTATTATATGCCTAATGTGCTCCTCAGATACATCCATCTTTATAAGGGTTAATTTGATTAATGATCTGAAAAAGTGAAGTTGGGTTAGTTTCTTTTATTTGTCTGAACATTTTTATACATGTCCTACTGCATATTTTAGTTATTAAAGCCTTCCACAAAGACAGAAATGATGATGTTTTGCAGAACACCGTATCTCAATGATGTGTATACTTGATGCATGGGTCTTAAAATACAGATTTAAAAATAAATATAGTAATGCTAGCCACAACGGAGGATCTTAAGAGAAAAAAAGAGAGCCCATACAAAAAAAGGAGAAAAAAGAGCACTTACTGATTCATAGACAAATCACAGAACAAAAAATCAGGATGGGAGGAAGACAAAAAACCCATAGAACAGAAAACAGCCAAGTGGTGACAATTATGATCAGGGAAGGTATGGGAAATGGACCACATACTGGTATGAATGATGGTGGATTTGGTATGAAGAGAAATGGAAAACATGAAATATCTGGTGAAAAGGAAGACAAATCAGGCATAAAAGCTGGTAAACCCTATCCATAAGGGAAATGAAAAAAAGATCAAAGAACTTGAAAGTATTCCAAAAAACAAATAAACAGGAACCGTGGAATGAATCAATGCATGTCACATGATAGTGGAGAGCCCTGAATGGAAGGAGGAGGCAAGCTGGGTTGGACTAGTTATAAAAGTATGATACAGAAAGAAGGGAGAAGGATATAAAAGCAGAATTACCCTCCCAATGCCAAAGCTTTGGATAGGAATGAAAGAGTAGGAATAAAACACAGTAACAGTAAAATAAGGTGTGGCAGACATCAACAGCAAACACATCTTATTGAAGTTATCAGACCACCAACAAGAAGAGGAAAAATTATAACATAATTTTATCCTGATAAGTTTTGATTTCACGATACATTTTTAAAACCACTTTTATAAAATCAAAATATATCTTTATATATGCACAGGGAGGGAATATTTCAAATCAAACTAAACCTACTCCATTGTAGGAAAGCAGTTACAGAATTGCTGAAAATCATGACTAAGGAACACTGGCTGTAAATGAGCTTTTGACAACATTTATTTACAAAGATGTCAAGCACTAAGGTAAATCTACTTAAATTGGCAATCTTATAGATACTCTTAACATTTTAGCAATTTATTTGCTGGATGAGAATGCAAAGATACCAAGCACAATGGAATTAGTGATTATTTAGATATTCTAACATTTATGTAATCAAAGGATTACTTTAACTGCAGTATTATAAAAGCCTTGTTACACATCACTTGTGATAATATGGTAACTTTGACTCTTAGTTTATGACGATTAGAGAGGATATTACATTTGGGAACATCTTATACTCAAAAAATTGTTGTACAATCTTTAAGACATTCATGCTTACTTTTATTTTCTTGATAGTACTTCAAATCTTCACCAAAGGATGTTCTTGCATAATGTCCTGTTGCAATTGCATCAGCACCAAGATTCTTAGTAGCATGATCATAGAAAATACTAAATTTTATTGATTTGTTGCACAAAATATCAGGATTAGGAGTAAGACCATTCTGGTAATCTTCAATGAGTTCACTAGAATTACAAGACAATAATAAAAAGTTAATATCAAGTAACAGCACCCGTAAACCTCAACTCGTTCAAAACATACCTTTGCATAGCAATATTTCTTTAAATAAAATACTTCTGTCTCACACTTAAAACTTGAGTTATTTCTCCTTGTAAATATATTTATTTAAACATACTGATATAACACAACCACAAAGATATGAGCAATACAATGCACTCATTTTCAAATTATTTTTAGTGCTTGAGAAAAAAACTGACATTCAGAAACAGAGACATTCCTGCCAATTTTTTAATCAATTTTCCCAATAAAGTTTTCTAAACCAAATAACATGAGTTAAAGCTTTCTATCAACATTAGATTCAATATCAATCATACACTCATGTAAATACTTGTTTTTTATCTAAATAAGGAAACACATTATGCTAATATAATAGTAAGTAGACAAACAATGAGTTGTAAACATAAGGGGGAATTTGAAACTCAAACAATGACAGTCCAGTATTCTGTTGAAACATGTGGCATGTTCCATCATCAGGAAATCTCTTCCTTATAAATCATTGTTTGCCCACCTATATGTTTTGCACTACCTTTTACAATCACCCAAAATATTTAATTGTGCATGCATCTAATATTTGACATATTTTTTAATTTTGGTTTATTTTCTGGAAACTTACTATAAATAGGGAGAGAAAAATTACCTCTTCACATGGTAGCAAAATTTTACTACTAGACTGAAAGAACACCATACAACAAATTATGAGGAAACATGATTTAAAATTCCAAAACGTATGTGACATAAATACATAAGAAAAAATTTTGATGATCTTATTGTCAAGCAATTCATCTTTGCATAAAATTATCCTAATTTTTTAAATCTCAATTAAAACATGAGTAAAAGTAAGATCAAATACTTGTATCCATTTCAAACAGATATCAATACATTTGATTACAAACTTGTCAAAAATTATTTGTTCAGACCATTATTTCCATTTTCCCCTTTTTCCTTTTTTTAACCAATTTGCTTTTACATAATAGGTATTTTTAATGTTAAGTTTACTTAATTCTTTTTTATCCTAGATACTTTGGAAAAACTTATTGTAGTGTTTTTCACAAAATAATAAATATCAAAAAATGCAGTTGCAAAAGAAGTATTAATTGTTTTTTTCCTTTAATTTCCTAATTTTCCATGGCTAAAGATATGGTACCATATCCAAATATCTTTGCTAAAGAGAAGATAAATCATACATCACTAAAATGTATCATATGTCTTTGTAAGTTGCATACACTGTTTAAGGAATCTTTTAAGTACAATTTGAAAAAAGAACAGAATTGACATGGGTTCCCAGTTACAGTAAATATATCAAATACTGGCAGCATATTAATATTACACACATAATTTTTACATTAATATTTATAAGTAAATTTTTAAAAAACTTAAAACTATAGAGGCACTCAGCATGTAGCATTGATCATATTCAGCTCTCAAAAAATACAAAAACATGTCCATGTATCTATTATTATTAATGGACACAAACCATCTCTCACAGGATAACATTGAATAATGTTCTACATTTCTCCATCAAGTTTCATCAAAATCTGATAATTTTTGACTGAACTACAGAGCACAAATAGTACAAAAAATTGGTTCCCATGTTAACATATAAGAATTTTTTTTTTACCCATCGCCTCCACCCTGCAAAAACTAATTACTTCTAAGTTGGGTCATAGCCCAATTGTATACCAAGTTTTGTTCAATTCCATTCACCCATTTTTGAGAAATTTTACTGATATACGCACATACAGAGGTGAAAACAACATCTACTCACCTTCAGTGGGAGAGGTAATAATTCTAAATCTTCACTCCTCTGTGTCACATGACTTGTCTGTCCTCTGAATTCTCCACTTTAGATTTTACACATTTAGCAATACAGTTTCTATAGTACCAAACCAATTACATAATGACAAGGAAGACTATCAAATCTGAACTTCTTACCTTTTTTTTATAGCTTCAGCAATACAGTTTCTATAGTACCAAACCAATTACGTAATGACAAGGAAGACTAGAAAATCTGAACTTCTTACCTTTTTTTTATAGCTTCAGCAATACAGTTTCTACAGTATCAAACCAATTACGTAATGACAAAGAAGACTAGAAAATCCGAATTTCATACTCTTTTAATTTGCTGAAATAGCAATTAATTTGTTAATCCCACAAGGGAAACTCTAATAACTCAGTACTATTCACTCATACCTAACTATCTGAAGGACAAATTTGCAATCAACAGCAAGAACATATTTTAATGTACATGAATCTTAAGGTCAAAATTTTAGTTTGGGCAATAAAAAATGGAAGCTTGGTTAAAAGGTTTGGCATTTGTTTGTTAAGTCATTGCTCTCAGCAATAATAAAATTTAAAAATTTATTTATGGCTTACTTACAAAGCCAGATAAATCACAGTGATTGATATGTTTTTGTATTTTAAAATGCATATTTGAAAACTACATGAATTATTTTTGGACAACCAACATAATGGGAAAAAAAGATAGGTTACTGAAATGCAGCATCTGAGTTTTTTCTTGTTTTTTATGCATAGTTCTATTTATATTGTTATTATTTTTTTAAAGGTAACTGAACCTTTAAAAATTAGGAAGTTCCTAAGTCAGGTAACAAGACTTAAGAAAATTTAATTTGATAAGGAAATCAGAGAAACTCTCATGGTTAACAACTGTCAGTAACATCATCAGTTGTTTACCCTAAACTGTAGTGAGAACATCCCAACATGTTTGTTTGTTTTTGAATTTCATGCACAGCTACACGAGAGCTATCCGTGCTAGCCATTCCTAATTTAGCAGTGTAAGACCAGAGGGAAGGCAGCTAGTCATCACAACCACTGCCAACTCTTGGGCTACTCTTTTACCAATGAATAATGAGATTGACCTCATATTATAGCACCCTCACAACTGAAAAAGCAAGCATGTTTGGTGCAATGGAGGGATTCAAACCTGCAACCCTCAGAATATAAGTCGAGTGCCTTTAACCACCTAGCCATGATGGGTCAATCTCATACAGAGAGGTAGTCCAATGTACAATAATAAAAAACACAAGAATAAAAATGAGGTTTGGACAGGTTAGAAGTTCAGGCTGGTAATATAAATAAACGTAATTCTGTAACAATCTGCAGTGACATTAGAAAAAAAGTTTTATTGATTTTATTTTGTATTTTTCAACTTTTCATTTCACTGTACATTAGGAATTTATTTAGAGTTAATGTTAGGATAAAGAAAATAAGAAACAGAATATAGAGCATTACCCTAAACTTAACATACTCCTACACTGCAAATGTATTTTTGATAGATATTTATCTTTACTCACAGACAGATTTCCTCGACTCGTACTGTTCTCTATATGCACGAGTTTTCATTTGCCACTAGCCTTCATATCCTCATTTACTTTATAGTCATATGAGACATCTGGAAACTATCATGCAAAATACCTAGAATCCAACACTGAGCTGGCAGAGGGTGAAGTGAAAAGACAATTCCACTTTAGAAAGTACCTGCAAGAAGTTCATGAGGTGTGCAAATAAATTGAAGGCAACATACTTAGGTGAGATCACACCACATCTGAGCCACATACACTTTTTTCTCAAGTAAAAATATATTACAATTAGAGTGGAATCACAGGAAGGACCCTACACTCATGTAACCAACACCATGTCTGCAGTGAACCAACTTCCAGGAGATAGTAAAAAGGTGGACAGTAAAGTAAGGGTGCATCTTGAATCCATCACAAAGTGGCACCAGGAACGTACGATCCAGTTCACAGAAGGAGAACCTAGTCACATGTGTGAAATTAAGAGGCACTATGTGTAGAGTGAATAGGGTGCTTTCGACTGTAAATGGGAAATGAACCTTAATCAACATCAACCAAACCATGATAGGTATATCTGGTTCACAGCAGAAAGTGGGTCCTCCACCTTTCACGTTGGATCTAGGAACTGGTAGGAAAGATGAACCTCTGTAAAATGGATCCACATCGTCATATTTGCATATCAAACACAACTATCACTATATGTGTTGTGAATTGACATCTCAGGAATGGTAGAAAGGTAGACAGCAAAGTGAGGGTTGCACATCTAATCCGCTACCAGACAGCATTGGGAATATATTGTCCAGTCCACGGTAGGAAGAGGGTACCAGATCACATACGTGTGAGGACTTATGTAGCTACTCCAACTCCAACCATCACCATATCCACCAGGAAAAATATCCAGGGATGGTAGGAAAGAGAATGCTTCAGCTGAAGGGATTAACTGCATGTTCGTAGAATGCATCATCCAACACCTGACAGAATCTTGAACTGTACTTCAGGTCCAAGACAGAATGAGCATCAAAGCCATCTACACTAACAGAACACCACCACCCTACTCTCAACTGAGTGTGATTGAGAACCTCAGATGGAAGCCTTCAACAATGACCATTCCAACAGTTAGGAACTAGTAAGTGGCAAAGACTTCCATACTCCACTAAAGGAAAGAGAAAACATAAGATTAAAGAATCTGGAGAAATGCTGCACTGGAGACAGTGCAATGAGTGACCATGACCTTATTTTGAAAATCAGATCAATCCAGTGACCTGCAATACACAAATCATTAGGGATTGTCAGAAATTCCATTCACTTTACTCATGCTAGTCCATGAGTGTACGGTTTAGCAGACATCTTTATAAAGCAAGATACTTCTAGAAATATCAACAAATGGTCTAGCAAAACACCCCATTTAAACAGTGAATGTATTTAAAAATAAGTACACCTAGTCAGGCAATCCTTTCCAAAATGTAGAAAGAAAGAAGTACTTACCCACTTGTAGATAAATCAAACAACAAAAAATGACAGAAGAAATAGTAAAATCAGTAAAACAAGAAATGGCAAGGTGATGACGATAATTATTAGTGAAGGCGTGGATAGTTATCCAAATATTGTTGCAAGTGATGCCCTCCAACAGATGATGAAAATGAGCAACCTTTGACACAGTGAGAGACTTGATGTGAAGAGACATGAAAAATATAAGAAAGATCTTGTGCAAAAGAAAGAATATGTCAGATGAAGAAGCTAACAAATCTAACCCATAAGAGGCATTGGAGAAAGGTCACAACACTGGGATGAATTCCAAGGAATAAACAAACAGGAATCACAGAAAGAATTAGTGCACACCATGTTACAGCAGTGAGTCTTGACCAGATAGAGGAGGCAAATAGGGTTCAGAATGGTCATACAGATGAAATATGAAAAATGGATGTAAAGGCAGAAGTATCCTCCTCAGAAGCTGAAGTTTTGGACAGTAAAAAAAAAACACAAAGTGGTACAGTATATTTCAATAGCAAACACACCCATTCAACAACATTTGCCTGCTAACAGGAGGAGGAAAAGGGTCTCTAATAAGATGTCAGAAAAAGAACAGGTTGAGAATGGCTCAAATTGAGAGGTAAATGAGTGGAGAATAACACAGGGAGAGGCAGGGCAAGGGTGATGGATGAGGCAGAAATGAATGAAACAAAATAGATGAAAGGGAGACACAGGCATACTATATAAAATGGAATATAAAATGAAAAAAACAACATGGAGAGGTATTAATGATTGAAAGGATAATGAGGAAGCAGACAAATGGGAAGGAGGGCATACATTTAGTGGTCCATCCAATCTTGGCTGAAAGAACCTACTGCTCCAACAAGTTATTGTAGAACAGAAGACTAATACCAAGAGAGCTGAAATTGAAATAAGTGGCAAAAGCATCCAGAAATGGAACATACAATTGGGAACAGAGCCATCAAAACACTAGCAGGCCCAATAAGCCCTCTAAACAAATAATCCTAATGGTACCAGAAAAGCAACTTGCAACAAGATTAATGTTATCCTGAATATGATAAGCTATTAACTGAATAGAATCTCCTTGGATTCAATACAAGAGGATCAATTTCTGAAAACAAAGATCTCTTGACCAAGTGCCTGGAAATGGATGAAATTCCAGTCAAGTTGTTGGAATGCACCATCACCAATCAGCCCTAAATAATCAGAAGAAAGTGAACCAAAGCCCAATGAAGAGTGAAGAGCTCCAAGAGACTAATGCAGAGAGAGGCCTCTGATCTAGTCCACTTCCTCAAGACCACTTGAGCATCCAGGAAGGCACTCCAGCTGGAAAGAGATGCATTTGAAGAGAGATGACATCATAAATGAGGAGAAGGAATACCCTTAGTGGTGTTGTTGGTTTGTAAGGAAGGAAGAAATAATAAAGGGAGGTCCAAAGGATCCCAAACAAGTTCTACTATTTTAAAAAAACAAAAAAACACTGAAGGTGATGCAGCATATGGATATGACCAAGAGAGAGAGATGAGGCTTTCAGAGAAGCCCACAACCCCAAAAGAGAGAGAACTTCTCATGCAGAGGGAGAAAGAAAAGAGGAGAGGTTGCAAACAAGAAGCTCTATAGCTCTCAACTGAAGGGGAGAAGATTTGCAAGAATGAATAAGAAGTTGTACAATACTCCAAAATAAACTAGGTATTGTGTGGGAGTGAGGAGAACTTCTCCACCTTCAACAATCAACCAACCTAGGCCATTTTTCTTACAAAAATTGAATGTGAATGACAGAGTTGGCCTGTGAGGAAGCTAGAAGTAACCATCCATCCATGTTATGGTGGAAATAAAGGTTTTGCAAATGAAGAAGATGAGCAAACATCCAAACTATTCAACAATAAATATAAGGAGTCAAGACAAATCTGAAAAGATGATACCAGTACCAAACAAAGCACACACCCTTGGTGAAAAAAACAAAGATAATGTCTGGATATAGAGGAGATGGGAATGTATAAGTATACGTCTGACATACCCTTTGTTATCCACAGACAAGGACTGAAAACCCAATGAAGGGATAAGTATGACTCCATGGGACAATGTGGGAGGACCAAGAAGCAGTTAAACACTGATAGATTAATGACAGGGTACCAGTTTCCAGTCTTCTTTGGAATAAAATCTAGATGAGAGGAATCCACCCTCATACAATTGCACCTTTGCAAAGCAAGTCCAAAAGTGTCTCCAAAAGCTACAGCTGGAAACTAAATCCTAAGACAGCAGAGAAGGAGGGCTAAACTCTCTGAGACTAACCCTGAGAACACAAGAGTCCATGGTGAAAGATCTCCAAATGTGAGCAAGCAAAGGATACTAGCCATCACAGGACTTGAACCCACAATGTAACCACTACCTATAGTATGGTGCCCCAAGAACTGACAATGAACCTCAGGATTATGAGAGGCCAGAACCAGTCAGAAAAAAGGCAGCAAAGGGCAAGACACAGGAACAGGTGCAGTAGGTGGTGGAAGAAAAAAGGAAGCTAAGAAGAAAATAGAGGTATACAATAATGCAGATTCAACTCTGGTGTCCAGAAAGTCAGGAATGCCCTTTAAAACCTCCTGGCATGGAAAAGGAGTCATGCACAAGTCATAGAAACAGTATGGATCAAACTCTCCTTACCCAAGAGGTCCCAACAACAGAGAATTTGCATGTGCAAGAAGGAAGAGTAGAGGCATGCCAGAATGGAAAACTAAAGATTCCAGACCAAATTCAGGAAAATTAGGTGAAAGAAACCCAAAGAATTGAGATCCAAACCCTACAAACTGGAAAGCAACTCAAATCAGTACAGGTCAAATTATGGAATACAGAACAAAAGATATGCCAAAGCATGTTCATCCAGAATGTATGTGTGTGGGGGATCATGTTGCATACTGACTCCTATATGGTACTGGTCCACAAATCAACCTACATGATCCCCAACATCTGAGGAGGAATCATAAGAAATAGGAGACAATGAAAAAAATTACAATATACCTAGTTACATAAAGGGATAAAGAGACCTGGGCACCTCCCTCTGAAACAAAACACAGCTTTGAGGTATATGTAGGCAAAGGAAAAAGGCTGCCCAAATCCTCATCCTCACATTTAGGCATACTTGCACATGGTAAAATAGAACAATTACCAGGAGATGCAAAAGACTGCTTAAAGGCAGCCAATCCTTTTGAACAACAGCCATTACTTCTTGAGCTGATAAAGCTTGCCCTGACAGCAGTGAAAGGTGAAGAAGATCAGCTGTAGTATCACAGTAGCAGTGGCACTTGAGATATGGAATTGCAAGATCATGATGAGAGAATATGACTACGAAAAAGGAGAACTGAACCTCCAAAACAGTGAAACTCACAATAATATGGTTTGATAAACCTGAAAAAATAGATAAGGCCTTGAATAATTTTCTACAGAACTATTCAATAAAAATAATCAGTGGGAAAGCACAAACAAAGACAAGTTATAACAGTACAACAGCCCATCATTAAGTGATTATGGTTGCAAAGAAGAGAAGATGCTAGTGACAATAGGAGTTGTGTTGCACTCCTACTGGTGGAAGGTTACTGCATAATCATTTGCATGATAGCATGTAGATGTCTAACATGAAGTAATAAGGCTAATGGTGAGCAAATAGCTGTGCATATAGACAGCAGTATAAGTAAAGAAAACTATCCATGAGCAGAGCATATTTTAATGAAATTACTATTATCAAGTATCTTGCAATTTAACGTCTTTTATTATCTAAGCTTTATTATTATCTTTATTTTGAAAAAACATCTAAAACAACAATTAAAAGTGCAGATTATGTTATTATGTGATCCACTCATGGTTAAAAATTCTCAAGTTTAACAGCTATTAGAAAAGAAGCAGTGAAAAGCTTACATTGACTTTCAGCAAAGTCATTCAAAGTACCTTTCCAGTTGTCCCTCATTAGTGGGGAGGAAACTACCAAGAATGTCTCCCTGTGTGAAACAACATTTTATTATTTCTAAGACTAAGTCAAATTTGCAAAGTTAAAGCTCTGTTTCCAAGTCACAGTTTGAAGTTAAATAGCTAGTTTACAGCCAACAGAAATAGCAGATTTCAAATTATTCAGTTGTAGCCTGATGAAACCTCTATATGTGCATAGAATAAAAATGATGCTTAGTCCATCATTCTTTTGATATGTATATAGTGCTTGGTAAGTGTTTCTTGCCTTATTGTATTTGTTTGCTAAGGTGTTAGACTGCATTTACACTTTACATTTATATAATAATTAGTTATATTTGTTTTAAAATATATATTTGAAACATTTATGATTTTTATGTGTTTAACTTCTTATAGCTTGGCTTGTCAAAATGTCCAAGGAAGATGGCATTAAGTGTCTATGTGTGCATTAGTGAAAGAATTTGTAGATAACCTTTGCCCTATAATAACTACAGAACACCTTGGGGTCAGGTTGGCATACCTGAATTATGAATAAAAGACAAAGAATTGGAAAAGAAAATTACATATAAACTAAAAGTGAAGAAATAAAAACATAAAATTATGCATACGGGTAAAACAAGATTCAAAAGTATTCTACGAAAAATTAAAAAGGTATGTACACTTTTCCATTTCATAGATTTAAACATTTCATTGCACTGTATGTTTATGACAGTATCTGGAGTTAACAATATAATAGAGAAAATGGAAATAAAATATAAACATTTACTTTAAAAACATTTGATATTCATTTAGAAGATTCTAGAGAGTAAATAAATGAAGTGTAAAACTGTGAGATAAGAAACAGTATTTTTATACTACAAAATGATAATCACATTGCATGTGAACTATTCAGAGTCTGAGGGCAAGTTACTACATTTAACTATTGAATGTTTTATTATAAATAGTAGAAAAAAATCAAAACTAAATATTTTAATTTTCCAAACCTACATAATCTTAAGAACATTAAAGTAAACTTTAAAAGGACTTCATTAACTGGTTTCATTTTTGTAAAACACTTTCACAAAAGCTACATACTTACATAGTATTCTTTCTTTTTAAATTTCCCCTTTAGCAAATAAAATATGTTTTATGCCAGATCATTTTCTATGTACTTAGTGGAAATGAAATACTTAGAAATGCTTTCTTCAACCATTCATTTTTACGTCAACTTATGGTTGTTGTTATGATTTATTTTCTTTCTCAGTTGTGATTGCATTCAATGTTTGTATCTGATGTAGATGTTTTGGTAATTTCATTATCATTTTAGATATGTGCATTATGAAACTTTGTGATATTTGAGCAGCACTGACAATGTTGCAATCATGTTTTTTCTGATATGTCAGTTTATGAAAAATGATATATTAACTCACAATGAAAAAAACTCACTCTCCCTGACCTTGCAATTTCAAATTCTGCTTGTTGTGGATGGAAATCATAGTTAGTTCATACCACTTAAAAATATCTTTTATAAAACTCTTCAACTTGTCTTTAACAACTTCAACACTTCTAGAATATCTTCTGCAAATTTTTAAAATAATTTCATTCAAATAGCTTTATTTCTTACACACAACTTTCATGTAAACCAAACTTAGTAAAACAATCGCTATATTCAAGCAAAGTTATACTACTGTGAAATCTTCAACCTATTGTTGTAAAATATTAACATCAAAACTACTGATAACATAAACAAACAAGCATATTTAGCAAATAGAAGTTATGATGTAGTACTTTATCTCTAAGCACTTGCTTTTCCTGTGAATAAAAAACTGTTGAAAAATAATTAGAATATTTAATGATACAATCATTTCACAGTGCCAAATTTGAAATGTTAGCTACATATGAATTTAATAGGTTGCTGTAACAAACAAAGATGAATGTCAAGTAAACATCTGTCCTATAGATTTGAAAGTGCTGGTCTATCTATCCAGATATTTGGGAGTGACTTTGTAAAGCACTGGCCTTCTTCACAGACAACCTATTTATTAAATAGATTGATAATTTCCTAGATAGTAGCTCTTACACTTTATACGATTAACTAATATAGGACCATTTTCCTCAAAATGTGAATCAATATTAGAACTAATTGTTCTCAAAATTATGTGTATTATAGTTGAGGTGGGTTTTGTATTATAGCATGTTTTAATATAGAAAGAAATTGGAGAAGTTTATACAATAGTCTGACATATTAGATACCTCTTCTTGCAGTGCAAAGAAGAAAGATGACTTCAGTTTTGTTTATTTAACCAATGAGGAATATCAGTATGTGCAGATAAAGTTGTTAGAACTATTTCACTGCATTTTGTTATCCAAATGTTTTATGGTGCAACAAAGAATTTGGGTTTTACTCCAGAAACTATTCAATAAGACGGCCAGACAACACGACAGGAAAACGTTTAAGCTCATATCCATGAAGCTGTGAAGATGAACTTTAAAGGTAAAATCACTAACGTTAGAGGTTGAATGTATAGTGTTTGCCTAAAGTTTGTACCTAAACACAAAGATTTGTACAGAAATGATAAACATTTATAGAAATATGAATGTATTAATATTTTGAGTTACGGAGAAATTCAGTTATGATACCAACATTCTGCAAAAAAAGTGCAGAATAACCATTCTTCTTGTGGTATAATTCAGCTTTGAATATAACTCTATGAAAAGAATGTGGCATGCACGTTCTACTCCTCCCAAATGCACAAGATTAAATTCCAAAGAAATTTATTGCAAAAACATAACTTAATTGCACATAAAAGGTATAGCTTTCAAAATGGGCATAAAATATTTTGTCTCACCTGAAAACTTCATTCCAATAATGTCTTACAAAATTCACTTCTTGTAAAGGAATACCAATTCTTTGACAAACGTATTCTGCATCATCTTTATCTCTGTCAGCACTGCAGTGTCCAGTTTCATCTGCGATATCCCAGTTCCTCATGAAAACACCAAGCACGTCATAGCCTAATATAACACAACAGATTTGAGAGAAACATACAAGTTTACCAATGTTATTGTCAAATTAAATAATTTAAAAAACTTTCATAAGGATAAACTAATGACACAAGTTTATGCTGCACTGGTGGGTGGAAAAACAGGCCCACAATAATAAACCTACTTTACAATCATGTGGTGTACTTTATTGCAACATATCACATAAAAATCTTCCCAAATACTTTGTTATTCAGCTTTTTCAATGTTTTATAGTCTCATTAGCTTACAATCACCAAAGAATAGTGCTTTTTGGAAAATAAATACTTTAAATTACCAATATTTGTTAGTAACTACATAAACTATATATATGGTAACAAATGGGGCAAATAATATATCAAAATATTTATTTACCAATTAGCAGTGTTATTAAGATAATATCAGTTACATAATAATTGATTACAAACCAACTTCATCATTCATAAATTTATTGTATTTTACCAATCTAAAATGCTGTGCCAACTAAGGTTCATATATATGATCAAGAACAAACACTCTTCAACCTTTCAAAAATTTTAAGGCATTAAATTATATTTAACTTCTTACCTTAGAAACATGTATATTAACACCTGATTCACAGGTTTTCAGTCCAATCTACTGCATTTGTTTCATAATTTTTAAATGAAAGTGTTATAACTAGTAATTAATAATAGGAGGGCCTGTACAAGCTCCATTAAATAGCCATTTAGTAAAATGTTAAATGCACCAAAACATCAACCACATTTATCTCAACCATAATTTAAGAAAATCCAGCAAAGAAAAACTAGCAACTGAATATATTAGCAAAACAGTTCTCAAATATAAAGAAATTATGATGATATCAAAGAGCAGAATGGTGAAAAATCAGAAAAGATACATTGAGTGTCTTAAGATTCTGGAACCATAGGTGTAACCTTTTCTTAATTTTAAACACAACTGATTATGGTACTGTAAAAGTGTGAAAAGGTTGAATTAATCCTACAGTTAATCCAAACTTGTTTTAAATTACAAGTACAGCATACATAACACATTACATAAAATCTTTTGGAGTGTGTATAGTTACAGACTTTTAAAACACCCTGTATATATCTAACTAATTTGCTTATAGAGTGAATCTGATGTAAGCAACTAAAGCCAACATCAGTAAGGAATGCTAAAGAAAATAACTGAAACATGAGTAATAAAAGAACAATGGCTGCATATGCATACATTTGACTTAATGATTTTTGTTCTATATATTTCTACCCATACCATCTCCATACCAAACATTAGAAATTTATAATTTACCATATTTCTTACAAGCCTAGTTATGTCATACCTTTTTTCTTCAACAAAAGGGCAGCCACACTGCTATCTACACCACCAGATATACCACATACTACTTTTCGAACAGGAATCATTGCTGTCAATTCTAGCTTATGAAATCTTCAAATATTATCTTCCATCTAGGTATGACAAAAGTGTTACTTTATACTTAATCCACTGTACAAGGCTAAAGCTGATTATATTTTCATTTGTCCAAGAAATACTCCAAAACAATCATGTTTTACAGTAGTTATTAGTGCTCAGCAATTAGAGAAATTTGATAACTGGTTTACCATTAAGCATATGAATCCATTATTTTAAACTAACCAATAAGTCACACACAAGATTTAAATATTTGAAATAATTACAGTAATAATTAAAAACTACTTTTAATCACTTAATTATTTTCAATAAAGATAAACCACAATCAGAAACATTTCCAAACTAGCCTTCATTCAGTGTCTTTAACATTGTTGGGTATAATGAATTGTCCACCAATATACAAGATCCTTCCCTTAAATCATGCTACTAAATTGATCCCCAAGAATATTAAACCTTTAATCCAAATCATGATAATCCTGTTGTATTACCTTGCACTCACTATAAGTAAATGTTGTCAATGAAGCAATAACATGAACTAAAACGCATCAATAATGAATTTTATACCTACCGGACTCTTGTCTTTGTTATCTAAGCGGTACAAGAAATATCAATTCCTAATTTATTATTTAACTCTGTTGTACATACTGGTGAATAAAGGCATTTTAATATTAGAAATGAATGACTTTATAATACAAAACTGTTGTTTTTAGTTAATTAGACTCTCAATGTTTTACTTTAGAGTTTCTTCAGAAGCAATCCAATAAATTACAAATTCAAACTGAAAGTACAAAGCTTCAAATGATGTTGATACTACCATTACTAATGATACCGATAGCGACCATTACAAGTTTCGTGATAGTTAATAATGAAGTATTAAGAAATATGTCAATCTTTTTACTATCTATACTTTTAAATAAATGTACGTTTTTAAATATTTTTTCAACAACTTATAATCTCTTTTTTAATTTGACACAACTATTATTTATACCAATAGCCATACTCATACGTCTTGTACTCGTATTTATGCTTTGAAACAAGTATCACATACATATACAATATAGTAATCCTAGCAATAAGAACAAGCTGATCGTATATTCAAGTTACTGATATTATGGAAAGAAATATAGAAATATATATATTATTCAAACTGTTATTGAGCCAGATAAATCGTATAAGCAGTTTTTAATAATAATGCAGAAGAACGATTTGTGATGCCGCTATCAAATATTTATCAGGCGTTTATTATAATAAAATTAAAATTAGAATCTGTCGCCAAAGCCATTCACCCTTTTCCGCCTATTATCTTTACATTTCCTTTAAAATTAATTTATCTAAAAAAATACTTCATCATCCAATATCCGCCTTAAATCTAAAAATCTCATACACGATGATAACACAGTCCTTTCGCTAGAATTATTACAGCATATTCTCGTTTGTTTGTTTTTGTTTGTTTTTTTAATTTCGCGCAAAGCTACTTCAGGGTTACTACGCTAGCAATCCTAATTTAGCAGTATAAGACTAGAGGGAAAGCAGCTAGTCATCACCACCTACCGCCAACTCTTGGGTTACTTTTTCACCAACGAGTAGTGTTTTTTATATAACAATCCTGTAATTCCGGGATTTTGCTATTAGTTCTTTATCTGTAACTTTATCAGTTATACACAACTGTTCTTTATAAGTTTTGAGGCCCGGTATGGCCTGATGGGCTAAGGCGTTCGACTCCTAATCTGAGGGTTGTGGGTTCGAATTCTAGTCGCACCAAACATGTTCGCCCTTTCAGCTCTACGGGCGCTATAATGTAACAGTGAATCCCACTATTCGTTGGTAAAAGAGTAGCCAAAGAGTTGGCGGTGGGTGGTGATGACTAGCTGCCTTCCCTCTAGTATTACACTGCTATATTAGAGATGGCTAGCGCAGATAGTTCTTGAGTAGCTTTGCGTGAAATTCAAAACAAAACAAACAAATCTTTCTAAGTTTAATAGGGGAACATTATTTAATTCATATTGTCAAACCCCCCAGTGGCTCAGCGGTATGTCTGCGGACTTACAACGCTAAAAACCGGGTTTCGATACCTGTGGTGGGCAGAGCACAGATAGCCCATTGTGTATCTTTGTGCTTAATTTAAAATAATAAATATATCATGTTGTTAAAATAAGCTATTTTCGATGGGCCCGACATGGACAAGCGGGTTCGCATCCCGGTCGCACCAAATGTGCTCACCCTTTCAGCCGTGGGGGCGTTATAATGTGCGGTCAATTCCACTATTCGTTGGTAAAAGAGTAGCCCAAGAGTTTGCGGTGGATGGTGATGACTAGCTGCCTTACCTCTTGTCTTATTACCTTATTATATAATTTTAAAACAAGTAAACTGTGTGCTGTTTGTTTATTATTGAAATTTATTACTAGCAAGTCACAAACTGCTACTGTAAAGAATCACGGTTCCATAAAACCTGACAAACTATAATTGATTATTTTCCATTACCAAATGAACAACTTCCTTAAAAGATATACAACTACTTTGCTTTAGCCTAATTCACAAATTCTCATCCACTATAATATTTGTGAATTAGTATTGGGCTATGCAATCCATATTAATAGCTTGATGATCACTACTACATCCAATCGTTTAGAACCGCGATAAAATACTTTCCATGGTACCTTTTTGTTGTAATTCATTGAGGTTTTGGTTAGATTACATTGCTATATTCTCTGTTATACACCATAAGTTGATGAGTTGAAGGTATATCTGAAGTATTCCAGGAAGGTTCTGCAGTTACAACTGGTACAACAGTGATTTTAATAAGTAAAACTTAATGGATTCTATTCCATTGCATAAGTAATAATGTTTTTCATTGGAATTCTTGAGCAGATGAAAGAAGATGTGTAACTGATTTAATTCTTCCATATACAGTTCAGTTTCTAAATATTTTAATCTAGCGTTAATGGTCTTTTGTCATTCTTTAATTTATTAATTATAATTTTTCTGTTTATTATTAATGCCTCTTTGTATTTCACTAGTGTTCTTTTACACTTTTTAGATTTCAATGTTATAATCCTTATGTAAATTTTAAGTTTTATTCTTGTATTCATTCTATTATATTCCTGGCTTTTTTCTTCATAACATTCTTTACATTTTTCATTCTTTTTTATCTGGTCTTATTTTCATTATTTTATTATTTATACAGAAGTTTTCGATCTCATTTCCATCTTGAAATTGAGTCTTGATGTTTACTAAAATAATCCTACTCCTTACATGAATGTTGTAACGATTTTTATTATTAAAAGCTCTTCTGATTTATTTGGTAAAAAGGATAATACAAATTCCAGACCACTTAATGATAACAAAAACATTTTTATTTCTTCTGTTATATTCAGTTATACTGATAGCCAACAAGTAGCCAAAAGTTTCTGCAGTACAGTAGGTTTTGGAAATATTAAGCAGAGAATACATTGAACACAGACAGCAAAGAAAACAAACCGAACTGAACAAATAAACGAAATCTTTATTTACTAAAGTCTGAGTGTATTTACCAAACTGCTAAGGCTGGAATGGCGTTTTAAGACATCTGCACAAGGCAAAGCCAACAAGAATCATATTCACATTTGATCAAAACATGCAAAAAAAAATCACATTATAACACATTTTCAGGTTTGCAAAAAAATGTGCTAGTGCAATAACCAGTAATTCTCTCAAATGATTTCAAATAACACAATAAACTCAAACCATATTGTCTCAGTATCAATGATCACCTGTTGAGATGGGACTACACAGTGCTAAAGTAATACAAGCTGTTATGAGATAAACATTATTATACATATTCTTTACACAATGTTTGTTTGTTTGTTTTGGAATTTCGCACAAAGCTACTTGAGGGCTATCTGTGCTAGCCGTCCCTAATTTAGCAGTGTAAGACTAGAGGGAAGGCAGCTAGTCATTACCACCCACCGCCAACTCTTGGGCTACTCTTTTACCAACGAATAGTGGGATTGACCGTCACCTTATACACCGAGGTATATAAGGGAGGGCGAGCATGTTTAGCGCGACGCGGGCGCGAACCCGCGGATTACGAGTCACACGCTTTACGCTTGGCCACCTTTACACAAAGGAAAGGATTAATATATTATTTCAGCCATATAGCACCTGATTGTTAATTAAGTCAGAACACATGCACCAAACCCCAACCTGTCTCCCAGTGACAGTCACTTGAATTACATCTTACGAGATTGAAAGTAAGGGGTTGGAATGTGTCATATTTCTTGTAATAATCCGTGTTGTTTACTTCGCAATGGTATTATCGGTTATGTGGGCTATTCTTCCTTTTGTGTTTACAAAACACCATTTAAAAAACAATGTTACTAGGGAAGGGGTTTTGCTAATAACTTTATTAACACCTCGAGTATGTGTTAATTTATCAATGGCTTAGTGGTAAGTCTGAAAGCTTAAAACGCTAAACATCGGTTTTTGAAACCCGTTATGGGTACAGTACACATCGCACATCGTGTAACTTTACGTTTAACAGCAAACACATCTCTGTGTCTTTGTATATTTTTAGTTTGTTTTTCTTTAACCCCTATTGTTTTATAATTTATAACTTTAGCCGATAAAAACGCTGTTATACTTGTTCCCTGCATTAGAAGTTTTATATATTATTAATTGCTGTTGTTATATATATTATTATTATTATGTGGAGTTTGTGTGTAGATTTTAGATGGAAATTCGAAAATTATTATCATACTGGTTTCAATATTTGTTTATCTCATTCATGAATTCATTCATATCTGTATATATTATGAAGTAGCAAAATTACCCGACTTTGTATTTCAACTTCAAAGCGAAGTTAAATAGGCGTAAGCAAATGAGAGACTTAAATAAAGGGTTTCTCAGTTGTGCAGATTTTGTTGTATAGCAGTGAGCATCTACGATAGCTGTTGGAAATTGCTTGTTTTCGTTTTATTTTGTTTCCCGTTTTAAAGATACTAAATGGAAGGTAAAATACAGAACCGTATTTATTGTTTTCAACCATACAAAATTAAAATAAAATTCCCTACAACAAAGACTGATGAACGAGTACGTCTACAAGGTATGAATTCATTTATGATGTATTATTAATATTGTTCCTAAATTTCACGGTGGTTTTTAACTAGTTTGAGAGTTGCATTTTTGAATGAATTGGTATGCTTTTTGTGATTGTGAATGGCTTAATGTATAGTTATAAGAAAAACTTGCTTACTACAGTATTCTTTAGTGTTAAAGAAATGTATATAATATATATATATATATATATATATATGTAGTTAATCTATCTACTAGAGACATTAATACCAGTGAGAAACTACCTAAATTAAGGGTAGGCAGACTGTTTGTATGATAATGATGCCTTTTGAGGATGATAATAAGGTTTATTTCTGACAATTATGAGATCTTTGTGTTACTAAATTTATTAATTTTTAATCAGCTGTTACTAATAAAGATTTAACATCTTAAATAGTAGTATTCACCATTTTGAAAAATTGCTGTGAGAAAAACATGCTTAATTCAGATGTTATTAAAGAAAAAGAACATGCTTTAAAACTGAGAAGTTTCAGTAAATGTATTTTTTCCATGTGAGGATTTGATATCAGGACCACATATAATTACTATTAACTTGTAAGACCTTGAGTAATAGACATGTGTTAAAGGATTGAAAATGTGCTTTCTATTTACATTTTTAAAGAAAGGTGTTAAGTAATTATAATTTGTTGATGTGTTGGACATAATTAGTTGTGCCAAACGTTTTTGAATGTATGATAACATTTAAGGATCATATGAAAAAGATTAAAATTTTGGTAGATAGCCAACATGGTTCAGCTGGAGGAAGACTTACCTCACTAATATTTTGAAATTCTGATAAGAGGTTACTGGTTATGTAAATGAAGATATGGGTGTGCATTTGGTATACCTCAAATTTCAAAAGGCATTTAGCAATATGCCAAATAAAAGAATTCTTAAAAATTATTTTTTGATTGTTTTGGGGAGTGGGGGGATAAATTGGTTCATTGGAGAGAAAAGTGGCTGGACTGAAGAAATCAGAGGGTTGTTAAAAAAAAAAAGTTGTCCATGCTGGATGCTCGTCACAAGTGGGGTATCTCAGAGCCCAGTGCTGGGTACCTTTGTTTGTTTTTTTTAATTTTCATCAATGAAATAGGTAAAGCAGCAGTCAATAAACTGTTTAAACTTGCTGATGATATTAACTATTTATCATCCATGGAAGGGTTTTTTCCCATTTCTGTAAGTAGGGTAAATGTATAATGAAGGGTTAAGGTTTAGGATGTTGTTGCTCTGTAAAAGGAGTTAAATCATTTGGTGAGCTGTGAAAAAAAGGGGCAGTAGCTTTTAATTATAATAAATCCAATCCGATGTATGTGGGCTATCATGGCTTAAGTGGTGAAAATTTTGGTGAGAATAACATTAATAGTGTTATGGAAGAAAAGAACATTTATTAAAATTCTGTATCATAAAACAGTAGTCAATAGTAAGATTTTATAAAACACAAAGTGAATTTCATATGATATAGAATTATGGTTTTGTGTTAATTAGCAAAGAATTAATGGCATTTTTATTAGGTGAGTGAATCCTAATTTAGCCTATGTAAAAGAGTAGGTATTAGAGTGACTAGTGACACCTGAAGAACTCTTAACGGAGCACATAATTTCTCTTTACATCTTCATCATTTCTTTTTTTTTGGTGAATCAAATTAAAACAAAAACAAACCTTGAAAGACTTGTTTTCTGAATATGTAATTGGTTAATCTCTCTTCATTTTTTAAACATTTTGACAATATGGTGGACACCATATTATTTACAAATTACATATCTTATGAATGGTCAAGAAATTGCTTAAATATACTAATGATATTGGGATTTTGGGTATTGCTGACCATGAGGATGCTGCTGGTTTACAAAGATTTGGCAAATTGGGCAAATAAATGGCAGGTGGATTATAAGGTAATGTACATTAGTTACTTTAACTTAAATTATTAGTATAATTTTAATAAGAATAACTTTAAAAATGTTATGAAATTAGAGAATCTTGGTATTCTAGTTGAGAAGTCTTCTAAATGCAAACAATATGCTGTTTTGAGTTTTAGATCAAATAGGTCTCAGTGGTTTATTTACATAATAATTTGAAGTAACTCTATAATGGACATTATTTTATTGTATAAATCACTATATTGGTCTTATTTGGTATTTTAAATTCAGTTCTGGGTTTCATACCTTAAGAAGAATGTTGAATTATTCAAAAAGGGATTAAAATGAAGGATACTAGAATGATACCTGGGAGGGGAAGGCCATATGAGGACAGGTTAAGACCTGTGAATTTATTTTCTTTTGAAAAAAAATCAAGATTTGATTGTGCAATTTAGTTGTTAAGAGAATTGATAGTGTCCATACATTATCTTTTTTTGTGTGTGTCCCGAAGTGGTAAGCATGATAGGACATAGGGAGAAAATATTTCAATATTTCTGCAAATAGAATTCCATATCCTATTTGTCTTAAAACTAGAAATAGCATTCTGCTTGGCTGGCTTAACAAATTTTTCAGCCAAAACACCAAGATCCTTTTCTTCTACAACCTCAAAGGTTATTGCTATTAAAATTACATTTAGAATTTAAATTGTATTAACCTTAATGCATTTATTATAATTAAAACCTGTCAGTTAATCACTAAACTCATCAAATGATCAAAATCCTTTTGTAAAGAAGCAACAAAAGTTTAGCACTTTTCTATCTTTGATATGTATTCAATTATTTAACTTTGTGAACTATTGTGTGTTAGGATAAACTTCATCAAAACAAAAAGTGTTTAATCAGAGATGTTTTATGTTTATACTCGTATATATTTTGATGTTGTAAGGTGCAACTGGAAGCATTTTTTTTGGTTTTTACACTCATAGATTCATCTTGCCCTAAAGCAAGAAGTGGACACAGAATAGTAGCGGATAACAGTAACATGTACTGTTTTGGTGGTTATAATCCCCATGTACATAGAGAAGATGAAGATTTATTAGATGATCCATACTGGGCAGAGTCCAGTCCTTTATTTAAAGAAGTAAGGAGATGTTATTTGTATATATACTTAATGTTTTTCTGTTACATTAAAATTGAATGCAATTGTTTTTTGTAGTCCGTGTGTTTCTTCTCATGATTTTTTTCCATACAGTAGGGAGTATTTTTTGATAAATGCAACATTAACTATTGTTTTTGTTTTTTCCTAGCAATGTATTTTATTGTAACTTATTTCCTTTTAATCACAATATTTATTGACTTTGCAGTGGTATTTCCAGAAATCCTATCAGATAAAACCTGTATTAATGTGCTTTAATGACTTATTATATGACTCTCAGAAATACTAAAGTTTAGGAAGTGAATTTTTGTCATAGAAAAAGCAGAGTACCATGTGTGTTTGGTACATTGTCGAGACTGGAAGGTGTCTGAGTATGATCTCTCAGATTATTTGTATGATTTTTCTTGGTATCTAGTGCATTTTGGGACAAGCTTTAAAGCAATTTGACATTACTTACATTGCATTTTTGTATTCTTGTGCTATAAGACTGAACTTTATTAAGTTCATCTTTTAATACACTACATTGCATTTTATTTAGGGTAATGCAGTGATGGTTCTTGAGTGAATTAGGAATCAAACTGAATGCAAATTCAGTGTTACAGCACATGAATAAAATTCAGTGTGATTGATATGAACTTGTTTTATTTTGCTGTAGTGTGAGATGATTGAGAAAAAGAAGAATTTTAATTTTATCATTTTTGAATGATTCATATTTATGAAAAAGAAAATGTGAATATATGTAACTGAATAATGAAATCACAATAATAAAAAGAAAAGTAATATTTTATGACTTCATTTATTATTCTTTCATCAAAAAATGTGAGCATATGTAACTGAATAATGAAATCATGATAATTAAAAGAAACAAAAATAATAAATCTAATTTTATCACTCCATCTATTATTCTTCAGTCAAAAGAAAACTTTTTAAAACTGTCTCTTTTTCCACAAAATGGAAAACATTTTAAATTACAAAAAAGGCTTAAAACAATGATGAAAAATAATAATTACATTATAAGGGCCAGAAACAGCAGAATACCTTTTAGATAGACTTCAGGCACATTTAAAGAGTTAAAGTTTTAACATCCTAAATGTTAAAAACCCAGTAGCCTAAAATGTTATTACTCTCCCATATAGTTTCATAATTGGTAGCTATCTTAAGTGTTTTTTCTTGTAATAGAATAAACAACTGCTTGTCCAGTAGGCAGAGATTTATAGTAAAATTTATCTCGAGCATGAAGTGATACACATTCCATGTCCTTAGTATTACAAGTATTTCTTCAACTGGAGGAATATAGGTAGTTCCATTTGAAATTAGGTTATCTTTAATTTTGTTTGAATATTTGTATATAATTCTAAATATATTCTTCTGTAATATTATCTGTAGAGGCTCATTGTTAGTGTTGTAACCAATTTAAAGTAGTTTTATATTATTGTTGCTTGGTGTTTCTTTGTCTTCTGGAATAAAGAAAACCCCAAAACAAGGTATTTATACTGTGATGATCCTGTGATAAAGGTTTCATAGGTTAACCTGAATAAGTATAGACATGAGAGTTTCAAAAGAAAAAAGATGAAATATGAAAATTGAAACATTTTTTTTCACATTGAGAACACTGGCCATCAAATCAATTGGAAATCAACAGTATTATACAAAGTAGATAAATATATAAAAGTTCATTAATCAAAAATATTATTAATTTCAACACCTCCCAAGGCCATTTTAAGCTGAATAATTTTCAATACATGTGTCTTTGAAGTTGTTTCAAGTTCTAGAGTAATACAGGTATTGTTTAACAGTATTACTGCTAGTAGGCAATGAGAGATAGAAGGGCACACAAATGTAACTAGTTTTTTTTGTATCAAGATGTCTGATAGTTTGTTCTGTTTTCTGAGGTTTTTCACTGATTAATGCATTATTGTTATAGGAAGTAAATTTTGCATCATTTTTAACTAAATAATTTTAAAGAAACTTCCAAGAAATACATTATAACACTGATGTCAGAAGTAGGATTATCTTTATGACAATAGAATAGAACTTTGACTAAATTTTGACATAATGATGATAATAAGATACATTGCAAGAATGAACATCTGCTGGAATTGATGAAACTGTGGAAAGAATAACAAGCATAAGACAGATAATTAGCTCTGCCTCTTTCTATATTTAAGTTAAAGTATACATGTAATGACCTCTTAGTTACATTCAAAGTTTAAATTACTTTATTATCATTGTATACAAATAAACATGGCAATAAAACGTAGTTATTGAATCAACTTTTGTTATTTTAGATGTTTTAAGTTTTGGCTCAGCATGGCCAGATGTTTAAGGCACTTGACTTGTAATCCGAGGGTCATGGGTTCGAATCCCGTCGCACCAAACATGCTCACCCTTTTAGCCATAGGGGAATTATAATGTGAGAGTCAATCCCACTATTCATTGGTAAAAGAGTAGCCCAAGAGTTTGAAGTGGGTGGTAATGACTAGCTGCCATCCCTCTAGTCATACACTGCTAAATTAGGGATGGGTAGTGCAGATAGCCCTTGTGTAGCTTTGCACAAATTTAAACACAAATGGACATCTCAAGTTCTTAATTTTATAAGGAACTGCTTAAAAAAAATTGCAATCTCCCCTAATATGAGAATTGTGACATTTGTTCTGTCGGTCTACCCTCTTCTCTAATTTGTTTACTGCTGGTTTGAGAAGTACAGAATTTAATAGAAATTGCTCAGTATAATATAGGTATTACTAAGATAAAGCATAACTTTTATAGTCAGTTTTCTTATTTTTGTTTCTGGAAGCATTAACTGAAGATTCAGACCCATCTGTCAAGCTCACATTTCAAACTTCCTTACAAGTTACCATTTTATATTGTATTATTTATAACTGATAGAAAGCCAATAGTTTAATTTGTCAAATGATATATTACATTGTTTTCATGTCTATACACAGAATTCAGTAGTGTGGTTGTTGTTGCTTGAAGCAACATTTGAAAGTCTTTGAACTTAGTACAGTTACAAGGCAATTTATTTAAAACTAATTATAAGTTGAAATGAGTTTATGGGAAAATATTTTTTTGAACACTTGTGGATTTGGTAAGGTAGAGACGAATTATCAAATATACTTAAAATCCGTGGTTGTTTAAGATTTTTTTTACTGAAAATATTATTGGTATTTGATTCCATTTTAATCTAAATTTAATTAAATCTATAATTAAACTTTTCCATGAGCAAGTTTAAATTCAACATTTAACATATACTTTGACAAATATTTGTCAAAGCTTTGTATCTATTAATTCAAATGATTGTTTATTTTAAATTATATCAAACTGACAGATTTTTTACAGAAATTTTCAAACTCCATTTGTTTCTACTTCAACCATTAACCCAATGTTGATTTTGTTTATTGCTACAGGTACCTACCTGTAATAACTTTCCAACATAATTCTTTTTATTTAAAGATTCAGCATTTTTGTTTTGGAAATCCTAAGTTTAATAAATGAGGATAAAGAGTTTTTTTTTAATAAAATATTTTTCTCTGTTAATAGATTTACAGTATATATTTTTTGTCAATATAGTGATTCCGACATTATTAAATGAATGTTTGTTAAAGTGATCTGTTTCAATCAAATGAGGAAAACCCTTGTTACTTTGAGATTTAAGTAGGTTAATCCTTAAATTTAAAGGATTAGTTGTTTGTTCTATGACCACATATACCACAAGTTAATAAATAAATTACCTGATCCATTTAACATAGTGCTATATCTTGCCACACGTGGAAAATACATCGCTGTTTAACAAATTAAGCAACTACGTATACTGTAAATAAACCTCTTACAAATTAAAGAAACAAATTTAAATAACTGACAAATAGCAAATGCATACATGGTAGAAAATTTTCCAGTAGGAATATTCTAAAATATGGATAATGTATTATTATATCTAAATAAACTGAAAGATAATGAATATAAAAACTGGCAATGAAATAAGTTCTTTATACTTTTTATAATAGATACAAAATTATTTGAACGATGAATCCATGAATATGTAAAATGTTATGACATTAGATGCTGTTAGTTTTTCTTGCTGTGTGAGTAGCTAACTTTGAAAATATTCAGTATACTGAGACAGAAAGACCAAGTAGCTGGGCTTTGTCTCAGCTTTCTCATGTTATACGTAAACAAATCTTCAAGAGAAAGGGAGGAGATAAGGTAATGACTATTAAGGTAGCATTGCAGTTTCCTTTAAAATCATCTAGTGCCTTTTAATATCTATTTGTAATGGCAGAGGTTAGAAGTTCCACACAGTAGAAATTTTAGTCTAAAAGTAACTTTTTTCCTACAGTTGGGAAGACAGTGAAAGATAGTAGGAGTTGAGGCATTATGGATACTCAGCTCCATACCTAACTGATTTTCCATGATAGCTAGCTAGTTTATCGTGTTATGTATTTAGTTCATTAGTTTCTTTAAAAGTATGAATTTAATAATATAATTTTGGCTTCTGAACATTACAGTTATGGAAGTTCAATCTTACAAGTAAAGTTTGGACAAAGCTTCATACTAAAGGGAACATGCCATCACAGCTGGCTTCTCATGCAGGTAAAGAATTATTATTTATAGTTGTTTAATAAATACAGTGCTTATTACTTGCAAAAAACTTGCACCCCCAGCCATGAAACTAAACATAGATCAGATGTCATCAGAAAAGAGTGAAAAGTATTTTTGGTTTCTTAAAAGTTGGCATAAAAAAAAGAGGAAAACTCGCTTTTAACTTCAATGCTACAATGTATAAACAATATTTATTTAAGCCTGGTTTTAAAACAAACAAAAAAAACAACAACAAAATGACTTAACCAGTGTTGATGACTTATTTAATGTTTTTAGAACAAAAGCAGGGTAGCAACTTTCAGCATTTACTTTAACAACTAAATCTGGCTTTGCAGTCAGTTATAAATTTTAACCAATTTGAAATGGATAGGTTAAAATGTGCATGTCATTATTTTTGACAGAGTTACATCTAAAATGTAATTAAACCACTTTATTATCAGTGTACATGAAAAATCTTGCCATCAAGATGTAGTTATTAACTCAAATTTTAATATTATATAATATTTAAATATTTAATTTTATAAGAAAACATTTAAATAAATACACGATGTTTCCTAGTATGAAAATTTTGACATTCATATTCTAGTTCTTCTTTGTTTCTTTGTTCTATTATTTATTTACCATCACTCTGAGAAGTGCAGAATTGAATGGAAATTACTCATTACAATATAGATAGTGTGTAGGCATGGTCTAATGTGTATATTTTTCAAGTTTATATGTTTATATAATCATAACTTAGAAGAACGGAACCACTTGCCATGTCTGCATGTCACAGTTTTTCTTTCACAAGTTGACAGTAATTTTTTCACAGTTTATACTGTATCATTTGTAACCAATAGAAAGGCAATGTTTTAATATATCCAATAATGTATAATGTTGTGTTATTTTTGAGTGTAGAGTATTGTCAGTTTCATTTTCAGTTAGAAACAACTTGGTGGAATTCAGGTCGAGCACCTAATGGAATTAATTTAAGCCCATGTTGTCTTAGTTAGAAAGCCAGCTAAATTATAAGACAGTTTGATATGTATGTGTTATTCTACATTCTTATGTGTATTATTTTAGTAAATAAAAATATTTTGTATACTAGTACTATCATATGAAAAAAGTGTAGCACAGTTACAAAAGATTCAAAGGGTAATACAAGAGAAAAATTAAATGTAAACAGATGTAGACTGTTGAAATGCTTTAAACTATTTTAGACAAACAGTTGTAGTAGTATGTTGCAATTTCTAGTTATTCTAAAAATGAAAAAAACCAAGAAGAGGTGATTTCTTTTTATGGTTACAAGGTATGTAAAATCAATTGATTCCATATAGGGTTAGGTCAGAGAAAACAGTAGCTAGGAAATAAAATGTTTGATATTAAGGAGGATTTAGATGGTATGCAAAATTAAATTTAAAATTTTTAGAAGAAAAAACAATTTTAATCTTAATGCAAAAAAATTACTTGGCATTTGAAGCATTTGGAGGCATCAAGGGTTGTAGCATGTGGAAACTTTTTTCATATAGAATGCAGCACTGAATGAGAATAGCTATTTATGTGAGGGAAGATTAGCACCTATTAGAACTACATTTTCAGTATAGGAAAATTATAACTTTCAAATGTTGGACCATAGTTATGGCCTAGATCTGGAGAATCTGGGTAGTCCATGTTTATTTATGCAGCTGATACAGCTGCCAACTCACAAGCAATCAAGCACTTGCATATGATATGAGAGTAGGTTGTTACTTAGCAAGTTAAAGTATGATTTATGACTCTCCACTTACAATATTAGATATTATCAATTATTATTGCTTCTAAATATGATAATTTGTTTATTACACATGCCTTAAACCTTTAGCACTTCTGGTTTTTTTTCTTGTTGTTGTTCAGTGTTTGAGTTTGTATTTTTCTTGAAGTAATTTTCAAATTAGACATACTCACTTTTTATCTTAAAAATTATTTCACTTTACATTCCCTTATTCTGATCAAATTTCTTCAGTTCAAATGCTTTTGTTGAATAATCAACATGAATTGTGAAGTTCGTGTCACCATTTTGGGTGTAACACTATCAACATGAGCTGTACCACAGGTTTTAGGTGCTGATAACCTGAAGGTAGATTTCTTTACATTTATTTGCCAGGAGATTGAATATTATATGGATTAGTTTTTATCTCCAGACATTGCATCTCTTTCTCCCAAATTCATCAGGTTTATAAGGACTTTGATTGTCTTTTTTCTCATCCTGATTTTGGTGTGCTGTTGTATACTCACCTTGTGGATTCTGTTCAATTTCCCAAAGGTTTCACCAATGTTGGATGCTCTTAATGGGTGTTGGCAACATTGTGTCTGATACTGGTGTACAAGTATAGTGCTCACAAAATCCTGGCTTTGCTGGAATGTCCTTGTTTAGCATTGTAGTGCTCTCTCTTGTAGGGCTCCATGATAAGTTGGGTCAGTGAGCACTGAAATGTAGCATCTTTCTTATGGACAGTCCCATTTATCAAAGAATAAAAATGAAAAAAATTGAAAGAAAAACAAATTGTAGCAAAATGACCACTCATGGATAAGTCTGTTGTACAGTCAGATTCTATACTTTGATTTCTAATTATCCATTCTTCATCTGAGAAAAATCCTTAGGGCATATGTCTCCCTTTTTTATTCTAAAGGGATTAGAGGGACTTGCTAGCTCCCCTATGACAGTAAAGAAGTTGTGCTCTGGAGACATTTTAGTGGAAACATCTTCACTACAACATGCCAAACTCCTCTTGAAATTGAAGGCCATTGGAGATGTATCCATTGAGGTCAATCCCAATACAACTTTGAATTCTTCAAGAGGAGTTATAGTTGAAAAAGATTTAAAGAACATTCCTGAGTTGGAAACCCTTGCTGGTTTCTCCAGCCAAGGCATTTGTGTGGTGCACAGAATCTTCACTTGAAAAGATGGAATTATGGTACCTACTAATGTTTTGATATTGACATTTACATAACCATCTCCTTCTGTTACAGTCAGAGCAGGTTATCTGAGCTGGAAGGTACGGCCATACATTCCCAACCCTCTGAGATGTTTCCAGTGTCGACAGTTTGGTCACTCAAAAACATTATGTTGTGGTTCTTTAACATGTGCTCATTGTAGTGGCAAAGACCATGATGCCTATGAGTACAAGCTGAAACCACACTGTGTTAATTTTACTCTAATTTTTGCTCTAAGTGAGTGGAGGAGAAAGAGGTACAATGCATGAAGACTATAAACAATATCTCTAACCAAGAGGCTTGGAAATTATTGTTCCTCCCAAGTCCATCTCAGACATACGCTGCTGCACTCTGTTCCACTGCCACAGTGGGAATGCAGACAGATCTCTCCATGCCTCTAGTAGAGTCGTTTGAAAAGAAAAGAAACATTTACTCTAAATGGTTAAAAGAGTTGATGAATCTATGTCAACTTCCATCTCTGTCTTCACCACTCCTTCCAGTAGTTGTCCAGTTCCACTTTCTTTGGCTTCAGGTTAAGGTGTTTCCTAAGGTTCATCCTTTTCTGCAGCCTCGAGAAGTAAAACAACTATTTGTTCACATCCTTATTTGCTGGAATCTTTGTCCACAGACAGAGACCTGCCTACTTAACCCAGAGCAGGATCCATGGTGGTCAATAGACCTTTGTTAAATAAACAAAAAAACACGGTGAGAAACAGAAGGGCTTCCCACCATGTTCTCCTCCATTTAAATAAAAATGGCCACTCTGATTCAGTGGAACTGTTGGGGTTTCCATTCATATCTAGATGACATTAAGGATTTGATTAATTCTTGCCATTTTATTTGTCTCTCCCTACAGGAAACGTTTCTGGAACCTGCTGATACAGCCATCCTTCAGCAGTTTTCTTTGTACAGAAATGACAGGTTATGTGATGGACGAGTGCATGGTGGGGTGGCACTGCTGGTTAATAAGCATGTACCCATCCATGCTTCCTCACGTCATACCATCAATATTTATTCTCTTTACCTGGCTCCTGAAGAGACCTATGATCAGTAAGACCTTGATGACCTCATTGAGTAATGAGGTTTTTTTAATCCTCTTTAGGCCCCCTTTATGCTCTATGGATCACTACCTATCTCTAATCAGTACTGGTTCTTATAGTTATTTTCATGCACCTGGTTCGTCTTTTACTGCTATTGATCTTTCTATCTACTCCCCTTTACTTTTCTCTTAAGTTTCTTGGAGAGTTGACAGTAACCCATTGGGCAGTGATCATTTTCCTGTCACTTTGAGAGAGACTGGCCATGGTTGATGCCACCAGACCCTTGTGCCTCCATGGAAGTTGGACCAGGCCAACTGTCCCTCTTTCACTGCTCTCAGAACTTGATCCTGCCATCATCTGTAAACCATTGATAGATGACTGCATGGCAGCAATGACTGACTGTATTGTCCAAGCAGCTGCTCAGTGTATTCCTAACACCTCAACACTTTTCCCACAGTACCTTCGTCCTTGGTGGAATCCTGCCTACCACATGGCAAGGATAGCTCAAAAATGGGTTTGGGATATCTTTTGTAGTTATCCATCACATTTAAACTGCATTGCATTTCAGTGGGCCTGTGCACGTACTCGGCAAGTCAGACGTCAAACCCAGAAGGAATCTAGGCTTAAATTTTTTGATCTTGAGAAAGCTTATGATACAACATGGAGATATGGCATCTTGTGAGACTTCCACTCGTACAGGTTGCATTTCTATTAAACAATTTTTAATGAATTGTTGATTCCAAGTCTGTGTGGTTCGACACTTTCCTACAGGAACTTGGAGTTCTTCAGGGCTATGTCTTGAGTGTTACACTTTTCATTATAAAGATTAATGCCATCAGTGAACAACTCCCCCTAGAGTTGCAAATAGTTTCTATATCAATTACTTCCATATTTCATGTTAGTAGTCGAGCATGAGGTTCATTAAACAGCAGCCACAGACTGCCCTTAATCACTTACTGAAATGGACCACAACAAAGGGTTTTACCTTTTCTTGCTCTAAAACTGTTTCCATGCACTTTTGCTATCAACAGGGTATTCACTCAGATCCCAAGTTCCACCTTGGAGAACTTGTGCTTTCCATGGTTCCTGAGACAAAGTACTTGGGGCTTATCTTTGACTATAAACTTACCATTTTTCCATGCGTCAGTCAGCTACGTATCAAGTGTACAAGGGCACTGAACGGATCGATGTTTTATGTTGAAAATCTATTGTGCCCTTATTTGGTCAAAACTGGACTATAGGTCACTGGTCTATGTCTCTGTTAGGACTTCAGCCTTCAAGATCTTGGGCCCTGTTCACTATCAGGGGCTTTGACTCTGCACAGAGGCCTTCTGCACTTCTTCAGTCCAGAGTTTGTACACTGGGTTTCATGAACTTCCTCTATACCTTCGCCATTTGCAACTGTCTTTACTGTATGCTTCAAAACTTTGATTCTTATTACAGCATCCCACCTAGGTTTATGTTTTCCTTCCTCAGTGGGCCATGCATTTTCAGAATATATGGTCTACCATTGTTCCTTTTGGCCTTTGTATCGAGGTGCAGTTGGATGAATTGGGTTTGTCCTTGGATAACATTGCTGTATCCACTGATCTGCCCATCTCACCATGGCTAGTTACCATCCCCAAATGTGACTTTTCTTTGAGTCACCTGAAAAAGATACATACTATCAATTTGAAGTATTGCCTTCATTTGCTAAACATTTTTCAAACCATACTTTCATTTTCATTTATATGGATGGTTCAAAATCAGGTGGCTCTGTGTGCTCTGCTTTGGTTTATTGTGGTTTGATTGTTTCACATGGAATTCTCTTTACAGTTTCTATGTTCACTACCAAATTGTATGCCATTTCTCTCACCCTGGATCACATAGAAGCTATGCAGTACACAAATCGTACTATTTATACTGACTTGCTTAGTTCTCTATTAGCCCTGGAATCACTTCATTTTAGTTCTCATCCTGTTCTCATTGATATTCAAAACTGATTGGTCCATTTCTCTCTATTATCCACTTTTATCCAGTTCTTTTGGATACCAGGCAACTTCAGTATTTATGGGAATGAGCTCACTCACATTGCAGATAAGTCTGTCTGCTCTGGTACTATTACTGCCACACTTGCCTCATACATGGACTACACTCTTGTATTCAAGTTGGTGCCAGCTGATAGTCAAGTTGGAGTGAGCAACATGATAACAAGCTTTTCCAGATCAAATCTTCTGTTGCTCTTTGCACATCTTGCTTCTGTACAGATCAGAAGGAGGAAGTTGTTGTAGCTAGGCTATGCATTGCCACAATCTTTTAACTCATTACTTTCTTTTATTTGCTACTGATGCATCAGTGTATGGTCTGTGTGAAACTCAGGTGAAAATAGCCCACATTTTACTGTCATGCTATCATTACGATTTAGAGTGACAGCACTATTTTTAACATATTTTTACCATGGGTTCACACTTGACATTGGACAGTGTCATTGGCAATGGTGATACTGTCCATCCTAGTTGTGTTTTTAAATTGTTAAGGGCCATTTGTCTTTTTAACTCTATTTCAGATTTTAATATGAAAATTAGACTGTTTCACTTTAACATAATTCCTTTTTACATTTTTTTAATGATTTTACTTTTTATCTTTTTACTGGTTGGTTATCATAGATAGCCCAGTTGTTTTGCACCAGTAAATGCTAAATAGCCAATGAACCAACTAACCCATGGGTTTTTGGACTTTATTTCTCAGGTATATGATATTTAATCTCTTGCTGTTATATGTTGTAATCTACTTCCTTTGTTATTACATGACTATACTTCCCAACTCTATTTAGTGTTTCCTGCATTCCCAGACATTTGGGTTTATGTTGATCAATTTGCCAATGATGATAGTATACTTCATCCCCCACAGATTTCAGACCAGTTTGCCTTTCCTAGGACTGACTGTCCATATCTTGAACAACAGCTGATGGGTTGGGTTTCCCCAAGTTTTCTGTTTCCATTTTAACCTCAAGATCCTATTGTAATACTTTTCCACAGCCCATCTCTTGTCTGAGGTTATTTACAGAAATTCTGTGTCTTTCTGGAAATATCCTCTTCCTTTTTACTTCCACATTGGCTCATTCATCCTTTTCAGCTTTAGATACATGGATTATTTTATACTCAGGCCTTTTGGGTTATGATGCTGTTTTATCTAGAACCCATTTACTTGCTCCTTATCTTCAGAATTTGTTTGTGGCTTAATTTTAAAGATGTTTTGTTCTATTGTCCTTTATACAGTCTCAGGGCCCTTGAAGTCTTGGGTGACATTTACCAAGCAACAACCTTCCTTTCTCATCTGTTTGCCTGCTTATCTCATTCAGAGCCACATGTGGTGCTGATTCCAGTTATCTTTCCTTCCAGTTTCTTACCTGTCCCTCTTTCTCATAGTGCCACAGCTTGTTGTTTTTCTTAATGATGCATCATACACTGCCATCAGTTGCAGTGACGACCTGGTACATTCGGACTCAGTTGGAGCTTGCCTTTGCAGCCTTTATTGTAGTGTTTTTTCATGTTAAATGTTTAGGTTCTTCAAGCTTTGACAGAGGAACATGAAATTCAGTTTTCTACTCCATTTCTCTTGTCCCAGGTACCTGTTTGCTTCCTTTCTCCTTAGAATCATGTAACTTTTCAGCATTTATTAGAGGCAGTACAGACTATCAAACCTGTTCCACATCATTTACCAACATTTTATTCCTATAGTTTAGTTGTCCCTGAAAGACTACAAGCCTGTCATTGATCTGTCCCATTGCAATCATTTTGTTCACCTTGCATATTTCACCATGGAATCCTACCCAAATCTTCATTGGGCTTTTCCTTCATGGTGGATATTTCCAATGCCTATCTGTATATTCCCATCTCAAAATGGTCTTTTCCTTATTTTTGGTTTGTCAATTGAGGGATGGTATACCAAATTCATACCATACCCTTCTGGCTGATTTTGGCTCCTTATGCTTCCTGTGAGGTGGTGTGAACCTTTACTCTTCAACTTTATGTCCTGGGCTGTATTTCTATTTTTACGTTGACTGGGTATTTGTGGCCCATTCAAAACAGGAATAGGCTAGTCCTACTCATCAGCTCCTTCTTGTAGCTGCATGGATAAGCTAATTTATCAAATTGGAGAAGTCCTTCCTCTGTCCTACCCAATACCTCATCAGTTGGGCATTGTTTTGAATACTCATATCAGTTGGGCCCAGTCTTTTCTCTCAGACTCTGTTCTATGTAATTGTCAGTTTGCCATGCCCTGTCTACTTCTTCACTTTTTGCAAAAGAAGTTCAGTTGGTTTTTGGGATATGGTTTTGTAGGATGTCACTAATTGCCCTCATCCATACACATATGCACTTTCTTAAGTGGACTCTGATTGATCAATGCAACCTTGGTTGGTATCCCTTGGATGCCCCTCACTCTTTCTATTTCCCTTTTAAATAAGCTCCTTTGGAGATTGAACAAGATTTGCACATTGGTGGGTGAACCACTTTCTCTTCTTTTACTGGTCTTCCATCTGTTTATGGACACATCCTTTTTGGGTTGGGGTGCAGAATCAATCACCAAGAGGCTTCAGGTCTTTGGCCTCTATAAGGACAGTCTTTTCATTTCAACATCTTTAAACTCCTAACCGTTCATCAGGTTTTGGATCACTTTCTTCCCTTTCCAGATATTGTCTGGTAATGATCCATTCAGACAGTTCCAAAGCAGCACCAAGTTGAGATCCCTCTGTTTTTGTATATGGGATCTCCTACATTGGGTTCTTGTGCAACTCATTTGTTAAATTGTGTCATGTTCTTGGTGTTTTTAACCTCTTGGCAGATTGTCTTTCCTGCCCCAGCAAGGCTTACTCAATGGATCACTCCTTTCATCCTGCCTTTTTCCAGTGGCTTTGCAGTCTGTGGGGTGTTTCTCATAGAGATAATTTTGGTACTACCATTATTTTCCAGTTACCACCATTTTGGTCTCTGGCTTCTCGTCCTTGGATTCTGGCTATAGATGCCTTCAGCTGTGACTGGGGACACAAATTCCAACATGTTTATCCTCCTCTCCAATTGCTTCATTAGGTAGTACTAGTTCCTTCTGATCAATTTCTACTGGCCAGCTCAACCTATCACTCAATTACTTCACCTACAATTATTCCCTCTAGTTCCACTTTCCTGAATACTAGACATTTTTTTCATCAACCCTATAATTGGTTCTTTATCCTACACTACATATCCTCTGTCTCCATGCCTGGCTTTTGTCTTGTCTTTGGCAATGATATCTGGTTTCTCCCATTGTATAGCTCTTTTAGTCCAGTCCATTCATCCTTCCTTCATGGAATCAGCAAAAATGGAAGATAATTTGCACCTAGGCCCAGGATTAGGAATTTCCTGCTGCTTGCCATACATCCTAGTGTCTCCAAGTTTCTCATGTACATTTTCAGCCAGGGATCTTTGGTGTTTTCAGTTTCAGGTTATTGGGCAGCTTTATCTCATACCCTTTGCCTTTCCCATTGTCATAGGGTTTTTCTCCTGCCCATCCTTTCCATATTAATCTAGTCCTTTTGGATTTGTTGATTTTAGTAACCTGCCCTTCCAGATTGGGATATTAATGTGGTCCTTCTGGCTTCCTTACATTGCTTCTGTTTGAACTTATATCCTCATGTTCTTTGTCTCACCTGTTTCTTTAGGCATACTTCTTTCTCCTTATGGCCTGTGAACATTGATGATCTGACTTGTTTGCCATTGATGTTACATGCACACTTTACCACCATCTCCTTCAACAAGATTGTTCTTTCCTTCCCCAAACATCGGCAGCTCATGAGGGTAGCTTCTACTTTTCACCAATTTCCCTACTCTCTATTTCTCACTTGTCATCATCACATAGGCTTCTTTGTCCTGTGCATGTATTTCATTGTTGTATTGCCTTCATGACTTCCTTTAGTGACTCTCTTTCCTGTCTCTCTGTATTTTAGCAATCCTTTTCATTCAGGTATCTCTCTACTTGTCCTCTTTCCAGCACACTTTGTACTGTGTTATTCCTCATCAAATCTCACAACTCACCTTTTTACTTGCCTTTCACCTTTGTCAACTTCCAGAGGAAATCCTGCAATCTGGCATGTGGATTAATCCTAACACGCTCATATTCCATTATTTATATCCTATCACATTTTTGGCTTTGTTGGGTTTCTGTCTTCCACCTGTAGCTATACTCTGATCTTCAGTGTTACATTAACACTGGATAACTTTCCTATCACTTCCTCTCTCACTAGGATATAATCCTCTTATTTTCTGCCCACATTTTTGTACATTTCTCAAATGGGAGAAAAGTACACCTAGATCAGAAGTGGTGCAATTCCTCTCTTCAGAGCTTCATGTCTGACTCTCTCTCTCTCTACAGGGGTGTATTTCCCTTGCTTTCAGGGGAATGTCTATTTTTTCCTCATCTCGGTTCCTCTTTCTTACGAGAAGTACTGTATCAAAATTTAACATTTTCCTACACTGAAAATGTATTTCCAATGGATACTTTCCTCTTCTAACTCTTCCTTCCCACTCACCTCTAGTGCTTCCATCAACTTCAAAGTGAAAGTTCAGTATAGGTTCATAGAGGGAGTCACAGGCATCACCTGAGTGTACTGTGCTCCTACTGATGGATAGGTTACACATGATGATTGTATAAGATACATGTTGGAATTATTTGGTTTTAATGGGAAAGGTGAGGAAGGCTTTTGGCATGTGTAATAAAAAAAGTTTACATATAGAGGGCAGCAATAAATGAGAACAGTTAATCTTATGAGTGGAAAGAAGTAGCTATTAAATACATTTTCAGTGTAGGAACATTGTAACTTTGTGTAATAATAGGATATGGTTACAACATATTGTTAGTTCCTTGATATTTTTGCAAAAATGGTTATTGTTACTACTTGCTTGCTATTACCATTTTTATAAGTAAAACTAAGAGAATTGCTTTTAGCCCATGCATAAATCTTATGCCCATCCAACGATGTTACTCACTCAGTCAGTGAAATAGTCAGATTGACAAATTAGTAGTTTAGTGAAATTTTTGTTTTAACTCGATCAACTTTCTCTAGTGCTTTGAAGACTTATTACTCTGCAGTTAGTTTGTTTACTACTTAACACTTTGTGTGTGTAAAATGCTTATAAAATTTTGTTTGTATGTTATGTGCAGTGTGTTTGAGATTTTAAAGTTTTATTGCACATTTGACTCATTCCTATTACAAGTGATAGTGTATTTATGATAATGGCATGATAGTAATTAGGATCAAAGGGTAATAAAATAGTAAAATTTAAGTGTAAATGATGTATATTGTTATTAGTTTAAAGTTATTTAAGATACACATATATGTTTTCTATTACAATTTGACAGCATTATAGAAAAAAAAGGGGGGTTCACATTTGTGTTTTGGTGGTTATGAGGCTTGTCAGATTGACCAGCCTAGTAAAATGGTTATGAGGCAGATTTGATGTAGTTAACAGTTATAGTATGGAAATTCTGATGGTTACTTTGTGGTTACTAAGTTAGCAACATTGACCAACCCTATATGGAAAAAGTTAATTACTAGTTTTATGTTATAAGTAAGGGGTTTCTGTGACTTTTGAATAATAAAAATACAAATTCACACACTTGGATTCTACAGTCACAAGTTAATATATTTATACTGTAAGTTCAGTTATGTAATTAATAATTAATGACAAATGATTAAAAATTACATGTATACTTTTTTGCTCCATGCTACTTTCTTCCAATTAGCAGTGTTAACAAAATGTCTGTTTTATTACTTTACCTGATAGCCTAATATTGCATGACACCTGTGTCAAGGCTACATAAAATGTAGTCCCAATAACTTCCATCTGTTTCAAACACATACAATAATCAAATGAATTCACTTGTATGCAATCTTTCTTTTATTAATTGTTTTTTGTGTATTTTATTAATAAAAATGTTTATACAAATGTTTCATTTCTTAGGTTTAATGATAGGGTTAATTTTTAGCAACTTCAGTATTAATAATTGAATTGAAAAATAAGCTATCAGAACTATCTTTCTATTTTGATTTGGACTTGAAGCATTTTATTTACTCATTAGAAAAAACAAACAGCCTCCATTTAAAAATTTGAAGGTTCTACAATTTGAAGTAAGATTTATAATTTTTTTTTTCATTATATTCTTTGTAAACAAGTTGAACTGTTGCTAGTAATTAATACCTGGTATTTTTTAATTGACAGCTGTTTTAATAGGCAACAAACTTTTGGTATATGGGGGAACAGGTGTACCATTTGGTTCAACAAGCAGCAATGACCTTCATGTGTGTGATTTATCAACATTAGAGTGGAGTCATCTTAAAACAACAGGAACTCCTCCTAAGCCTTTGTATGGACAAGTATGTAAAAAGAGAAATAACACTTGTTTCTTAATTTACCTAAGTCACTAGTCATCACTTACATACAAAATAATAGATGTATAAAATTTAATATTCTTGGTATGTCATGAAGATATGTTGGGTGCAGAGCTCTTTATAATGTCATTGTCAGCTTGGAGGATTAGTGAAACTCAAAGCAAGTACCACAGCAATATGTATTTATAAGCTACTGAAGAAACAGACTGATATCACAAAGTCTCTGTAACTGTTTACCATGGCCAAGATGTGTTATAGGCATTATGTTGTATTTAATAAAGTATGTGAGAGGTCATTTTGAATTAATTTTGTATTTCTTATCAGGCATTTACTGAAATAGAATGACTGTGAATGATTTGATAACCAAAATATTGTTACAAAGTACTAATGATGTATTGTCTTACTGGAAATTAATGTCCATATGATTAGTTGTGTTACTAAAGGAATAACATGATGGATTAGAAGTTTGGTGGTATTTGTTAATAGTCAGAATGATGTTCCATTTATGTAATTAACATCAGCATATTGGCTTGTAAGTAGCTCGAAATGTGTTCTTATCCTTCACTGCAGATGTTGTACATTAATTAACCATGGCACTGTTCTTCTCTCTGTTATTGAACAAACTGTTGTTGATTGTTAAATTAACTGTAATGAATATGTATTCTTAGCTTTACTTGTTCCAAAGTGTGGATGGTGCTGTGGTTATTTCAACCTTTTGGTTTGGTAAATTCTTCTCAACTGTGGGTTTCCAGCAGCTAGATCTCCATTAAGACCACTTTGGGCTAATGTATATTTCATGATTCTCAAGTTAACATTGATAAGTTCTGTACTTTGTTCATCACAATTCATAAATAACATATCCTGAAATACTTAATGTCTTTAAAGAATTTCTGTATTCTGCTTTGATCAATTACATTTTTAAAAAAGACACTTTCATGTATGCTTTTCAAAGTTTTGCATTTAAGTCCTACTGAAATACAGATTCTCCTTGAATAGCCAGAACATATGTACTTTTCATGAGGTAATTCAGTACTGAGAGCCATTACTGAAGTTACTAATATTGGGCATAATATAACTGTTTGTACTTTTATTGGCTTTGTATTAGCTGACACTTTCTGATGGATTGAATGACAACTGTCACAGTGGAAACTATTAAGGTATAGCTGTATGCTTATACAGTTCATTTTAGAGAGAGATGATTTCTGCAGTATTTGACTTTTATTCACATTTATTTCCATCATTGTTTCTAGTACTTTATAAATGGCATTCATTATTTAAAAAAAAAAAATGATTTATTTAAACAAAACACCTCAACCCCTCAAAACTTTATTTTATTTGTATATGGAAGTCTCACTTTGCTGTGAGAGGTGTTTACTTGTCAGTAGCAAATGTACCTAAACCTTTTCTTGTTTATACATTTATCTTGATTCTGGTTCTGTAACAGTAGAAATTAAAGTTTGTAGAAACATATATAAAATATTATTATTATAGCAGGGTGAAGAAAAATTGATTTTAGGTTATTCAAGAGTGACACATTGCTACCAGCTTGTCAGTTGTATGGGAACTAAAAGTATTATTTCTCATATGCACAGGAAAGTAACTATCAAACTAGCTTTTATTCATTGGTAAGTAATGTATATTTACATTAGCAGTATTATCTTTAACTTCTTGTTGCTGCATTTATTTATATTTGAAACAGTCTCATGAGATATACTTTAACCCTGCTGGTACCTTGGAGCATGTTTCATATATTGAATCACACCTGCATATGAAATTTTAAAATTTAAGCAAAAATATTAATTCAATATCTATGTCAACAATTATTAAGCCAAAAATTTTGGAAAGGATAGTTTTTTATTTTGTAATGTTTATTTAATTTGAAATGAAAATGGAAATAATTGTTCAAACTTTAATTTCTGTGCATCGCTGAGTAGTCTTGTCTGTAAACATTACATTTTTAAATTTCTTATTATGTAACATTTTCTCACTATTAAAAGTAGGTTTATATTTGCTAAAGAAGCCATTGTCCCTTGGCAAAAAATCCTATTTTATTTTTGATGAGAGTTTCCTTTTCTATTTGAAGATTTATTATTCTATCCTTTTGCTCTGACCCTTTTATAATGTCACATGTGACACGAATGATTGATTACTAATGAAGATTAACTTTGAAATAGCTGCAGGAAAAGTATTATTGGATAGAGCAAGTTAAAAAGTATTTACATGATTTTGGAGTAACATGGTGTGAGCAGTAATTTACACTGGGGGGAAAGTGGCTACCTGGAGCTCTTGTCAGGTTTAGGAAGTGTAGAACACCTAGATGTAAAAGTAAAATACGGGAATTTTATAATAGTTTCTTTAGACGTTGTATTTGTTCATAAAAAATGTTTTTGTGATAGTTTGTTATAATGAAAATTTCTGTAGCTTTCAAACATTTAGGACAAAACATTGAATAAGCTCATTTAGGCCCAGCATGGCTAGGTGGGTTAAGGCATTCTACTTGTAATCCGAGGGTATCAGGTTCAAAAATCGGTCGCACCAAACATGTTTGCCCTTTCATCTGTGGAGGCATTATAATGTGATGGTCAATCCCACTATTCATTGGTAAAAGAGTAGCCCAAGAGTGGTGATGACTAGCTGCCTTCCCTCTAGTCTTACACTGCTAAATTAGGGGTGGCTAGCACAGATAGCCCTTGTGTAGCTTTGCACAAAATTTAAAACAAACCAAAACAAAAGCTCAGCTAGTTTTAGCAAGTGTGGCTGGCAATAGGAAAATGTTCAATGATTAAATTTTTATTTAGTAATTATTATTGTTACATTTGTCAAGCAAGTAAAATAACTGATCATCTAATGAAAATAAAATGTTATACATTAATTATAAATTGATCTTGAACTAGATTATTGTTACCAAAATATTCTTACCTAGCTGTTTCTCAAAAATATGTAGTATTTAGAAAATTTGCACTAAGTTTCATTCAGTTTTGTTAAGTATTTCCAGTGTGAGATGAAAATGAAATCAAGAGATATTAGTTACATTCTTCCAGTCCATGAGGGGATTAAGTGCATTTTGTATGGAATTTATTTTGTATACAAATCTTTTAAAATAGTTTGCATATATTTTCTTTTGCATACCAAAAGGGTATTCTATAAACATGAAAACAGTTGTAATAGGTTACCTAGTGGTCTTAGTTCCACTAAATTTCTCTAAAATAGGCTTTAGATTATGAAGACATGTCTTATTCATAAGTTTTTTTTTTACTGTCTAATGCAGTTAAAATAATGTGTATATCAACTATAGGGGGTAGCTCTATACAAAGAAGCATTATATGTAGTTGGAGGTACTTCAGGATATGAATACACGATGGAGATCCACAAGCTTGATTTACATGAAAAGGAATGGAAGCTACTTCCAGCAAAGACAACACCAGAGAGCAGGTATTTATCATATATGTTAATGTATATAATTAAAAATTACTTAATTAAAATGGTAGAAATTTTTGGCACTAAATTTGAATAAATATATAGAAGCTACAAGTTTCAGGTGGTCAGTATATAAATCTGGACATAAGTTTACTCAGAGTTTTCTATTAATGTAGGAAGTTGAACAGTCTAAATGTGATTGAGTTAACTGCAGGAAATTTAAAGAACAAGACAACATAAGTAAATAAAAATGTCTCGCTCAACACAAGACAGAAAATGCATTTCAACTGCAGATGAAAGAAGGATATGTTGATTTCTGTATGCTTTTGCCCACAAACTTGCTAATTACTTTTGTGACTGTATTCAACAGTGAATAGAACTCGCAAATGATATGATATGAAAGTAGTTGTTAACATACTAAACATGGGCTTTGCAAATTTGACCAACCATGTGACCTTTTTATACTCATTTAAAATCTATATATATTTAATACTTGTAACTTTCAATATAATATGGTCATCACAAAATTTGGTAGTATTTTAGTTAACATTATAAGTCTTTCACATACAAAGAATACTTTATTAAAGTATTTTTAATAAATTAGAATAAAAATTTATCCAGGAATATACTGAGAGTTTGTTTTGAATAATCTGTGTGCAAAGTGATTTTAATGTTAAGATTAAAGATACTTTTCTTCATCACAAAAATCCTAAATTTCCTTTGTAACCTCAAAAACATTCTAAATACACTTCAAACTGGTTAATTTTTTCAGTGAAACTCTGTGCTTTATCTTTTATTTTCTCTGCTCTATCTCTAAATGGGATTGGTCAGTTTGACCGACCTCATAACCACCAAGAAAAAAAAAAAGAGAGATAAATCTAAATTACCCTTTTTCCTTTTTTAGAGTTAATTAAAATTGTAAAATGAAACTACATTTGTCTATCCTAAGTAACTTTAGGCTCCTAACACTATACATCTGGTTAAAACTAAATTTTATTATCTTATTGCCCAATGTACGATGTCTAATTTCTATCTGTTCCACTATAAGTTGTAAAGTCTCACAGGGAATGCACAGCTCGCATTGTTTTATTGAATTACATTACCTACAAGCTGCTTGCTTGCATGCCTCATGAAATATTTTTATTATTATTATTTATTTTACCTAATCTAATCTTAACTAATCCCCAAAAAATCCCTATATATTTTTAAGTTTAGCTATTTTTGTAATAATAAATAAAGAATAGACATGAAAAGCAACAATGTAAATTTTGAGCATTACCAAAAATTGAGTATTAAAGTATTAACAAAGGGAGTAAGCCTTCTTTAGTTTGTGATACTTTGACGTCAGTTTGTGTACCATTTATTTTCACCTGCACATCAGCATTGTATACATATTTTGTAAACAGAAACTCATTTATTTAAATGGGAAGATATAAGTGATTACACATAATTTCAGTTTCATAATCATTGGAATGGCCATCATACAAAAATGAACAAATTTATCTGGCACATTACACAATAGCTGGCATCTGTTTAGTGTTTAAGTTGTTTGATTTTTGAAAGAAAATGCCTCCATCCCTGTCCCCCATGTGTAATTATAGAAAATACACCCTAGTGTTTCAAAGAATACTACCATATTATAAACTGCAGTGAAACATAGTAAGTTATTAATGTTTCAGGAAAATTTATAAAATAAACTAATATATATACTCTTCAAAACAAGAAATGCAAAAGGGACATTTTTGTTATTTTAAAGAGAAATATATGTAATAAGGTTACAAGCTCAGAGTATGTGATGTTACACGTGTTAAGGCACTGATTGTCAGACCAAAATGACAATAAAAGTTGTGCACTTTGAAAACGGAGGAAAACATCAGATTTTTTGCAAAAACGCACGTGTGTCCAATAAATTTGTTTGAGAGATCTGCATGTTCTGCAAGTGCAACATGTGCAAAATCTCTATAAAAGTGATGGGTTCTCGGTTTCTATAGCTCAGTGTTAAGCCACCGACACGCAATACAGTTACGCCAAGACTGACTGAAGCAGAACACAACAACGCCATTGGTCGCTTGGAAGCAGGCGAATCTCGATCAGATGTTGCCAGAGCTGTGAATGTCAACCCAAGCAACATTACAAGGCTATGGAATCATCACCAAAAACATGGATCAATTCGTGACCGTCCACGATCTGGCAGACCTCGTGTGACCACGCCCGCACAATAACGCAACATCCGGTTACGTCACCTTCGGGATAGGACCACCACTGCAATGTCTACTGCCTCAATCATACCAGGGCTGCGTAGGATTTCTGATCAGACCGTACACAACCGTCTACGAGATTCTTAGGCCCCATGTGCAACCCATCATGGTGAACGTCAACGACGTTTTTCAACATGACAACACCCGTCCTCACACATCCTGACTCACCACTGTCTTCTTGAGACACCACAACATCAACATTCTTCCCTGGCCCTCCAGATCACCAGATTTAAACCCCATTGAACATCTTTGGGACGAGTTGGATCGACGTCTGTGATGGCGACAACCTCAACCACAGACTCTACCTCAGTTTGCAGCAGCTTTGCAGGCTGAGTGGACAGCCATTCCACAGGATGTAATTCATCATCTCATCGCTTCCATGGGCAGGAGATGCCAAGCAGTTATTGATGCTCACGGGGGGAATACTCGTTATTGACGTTGAGTGACGTTAAACTTCAACTAGTGAGCGTGGACTTCGCCTTTGCAGACTTTGGATGTTCAGCAGTGAATGTGCAAAGTTTCACACATGTCATACAGAACTACCCGGAATAAACTTGTTAACAATTTGTCTCATATTTTGCCTTTTGCGTTTCTTTTTTTGAAGAGTATATTATAAACATAATTATACACGTTTTTATGTTCTGTAAACATTTTAAAGCTGAGGTGGTCAGACTGTTTTAAACTATTTCTCTGAAGAAAGTCTAAAAGACTACAGGTCTTAAACTGAAGGCTTGATTTTATATTGGTTATTGTCAGTGGGTTCTACATATTCTATTATGTTTGGTAATTTTATAATCTTACAAACTTTAAAGAACCAAGAAAGCAAATTGAATAAAATGACTTTTCTATGGCAGCATTTCTCAACCATTTGTCTATGAATTAGCTGTTTTCATCACAATCACTTTACTAGTCTGTATGATTTAATGGAAACAAACAAGCATTCACAAAATATTCCAAGGTAAATAAATTCTAAGGGGAAGTGAGCTCTTCCCTGGTTTAATAAAAGTTGAGAAACATTGTTCTAGCGAATGTACATAGGGAACTAAATGCAGTATTAACAATATTTAAAGTTGCATATACTTGGATGATCCTAATGTTATCTGGTCCCAATAATAAAGTTGTGAATCTATATGTTATCTGAGGCATGATGCCATAATACTTGAATTCTACTATATTTGAATTATTAAAATATAGTTCAATAAACAGAAATAACAATATATTCTAAATATTGGATAGACCTAATTAATTTAAATCTACCTGTTATTTTTAGAGGATTATGTGTTAACTTTTGAGGCTATCCTTATGTACATTAAATTGTGTACAAGTATTCCATAACTTTAAGCATCTTTATATAATGATCCCCACCACCTCCACCAAACCACAAAATTGCGGTTTGAACTAGTACTATCATCAAATCGTACATTTTTTAAGATATGTGATAACCAGTTTGAAGGAAGTTATCTTTTAAGCGTACTTTTTTAATATTGGAGTAAAAGTGATTGTAGGTAGATAAGTAGGGACAATATTTATTCACATGTACAGTGAATTTTCAGTAAATTCAATATCAGCTTGTAAGAAAAATATATAAACAGACTAATACATGCGTATGAAAGATCACTGATGTTGTCATTCAAAACCAAGAGGACCTTATCAACCATGTATGTTTATTTTCACAAAGCTGGATGTGAATTATGTACAAGTTTAATTGTATTTTTACCTGGAAGGTCATATTAAGACATAAATATTCATTTTTCTTGATAAAAAAGTTCAGAGTGGAAGTTGATTGGGAAAAGGGCTGCTGGTGGTAGAGACAATAACTGTAACAATTTGTTTGGAACACTGTGGTGGTAAAATTACCTTAGAAAAGGATACTGTATCAAACAGTAGAATGGTAATAAATATACTATTACCCGTCTTGTGTACAATGTTTTAATAATTATTTGTAAGTTGTGTTCATGTCTTCATTTGAGAGATTAAAATAAATCAGTCCTGGGTCATGCATTCAAAAATCAACTTTTTAAACATTATTTTGGAGCATTGTTAACATTTTTGCAGTCGTTTGTATTTGAAAATAGCAGGTGAGTGATTTTGGTTTTTTTACTTGCCTGAAAATAGAAAGGAAAATTACTTTTACTACTTACCTGAAAATAGCATCTGAGTGATATTAATCATTCAGTGAATTTTATTTTCAGGTCCATGTATCATGATGTAGTGAACAAAACAAGCATTAGAGTAAATAAAATCTTCATTTATTTAATTTTTTCCAAAAACATGTATATGCATGTGTTATCTTTGTAAAAGTTATGCAATACTTAGTAATTCCCCAAACACTTAAAATTTCACCCTTGATTTTCAACATTTTACAGGAATGGGCCTCACTGAATTAATTATTTTTTAAGTGAATAAAAAATATTGGAAGATAACTAATGATGTTGGATGAGGATGCATAGGATAGGTTACTTCACCACCAAAGGTCACACATTCATGAAAGTTAGAGAGAAGCACCACACTTGCCCTATTTAATATAAGCTAAATATAGCATCCAAACCTGAAAACTTGTCCTATAAAACAGTTTGGGATGAAATTAACCAGAATTTATTCACTGTAATTTTGAGCATCAGAAAATGTAGAAAAAATTATGTGTGAAATTAAAGTTATTAATGAAACAAACACTTTGTCAAGGAAGGCCTCAGACTAAATAACACTATGTAACACAAATTTTGTTCCTGGATAGTATGCGTTATTTCTTAATTTCTTATGTTGTAAAAGTACAGAAAATGGCCATTATTCCCTTCAAAATTTGCTTATGTGACCTGGATAATGAAATTTAGAAATTAACCTATTTCTGTGTAAAAACAGGCAAATTTGCACATTTTCATTTACATAAGGTTTGAATAAAACAACATATGAATGAAGATTTATATGTATTTATACTAAAGTTATATAAACATGAACAAAAATGTTTAGAAGCAAGTAGTTCTTTGAGATTTGTGACTGTAATGTAAATCACTTTCACGTATCAGCCCCCAAATATAGTTTCCCATCATGTTTTTGTCATATGGTCCTTGGTAGCAGCATTCAAAGTCCAGTATATCTTGGTGGAAGCACTTGCCTTGCTCCTCTGAGTATGCTCCCATGTTCTCCTTGAATTTATCAAGATGAGCATCAAGGATATGGACTTTCATGGACATCCTGCAGCCATTTTGCCATAGTTCTTCACCAGAGCCTCAAGCAGTTCCACATAATTTTTTGTCCTTGTGATTGCCCAAGAAGCCCCGAACCACTGTGACAAAGCTGCCCCAAGCTTTATTTTCCTTCCTATCGAACTTCTTGGGGAATTCTATGCACTCCAGGATCTTCTTTATTTGTTGTCCAATGAAGACACCAGCTATGACCTTTGCTTCAGACAGCTTAAGGAAGGAGTCTCAAAGGTACTTGAAGGTTGCAGACTCCTTATCAAGAGCTGTGACAAATTCTTTCATAAGACCCAATTTTATGTGCAATGGTGGGAACAACACCTTCTGGAGGTCAACTTGTGGCTTACACTTGACATTGTGCATCTCTACAGAGAACTCGGTCTGTAGTGACCAGTGCTTCTTGTTGTAGTGTGCTGCAGTGTCCCTGCTGTCCAAAAGACAAAAATAACAGGGAAACTTGGTAAAGCCTTCTTGGAGACCCATCAGGAATGCCACCATTTTGAAGTCTCTGATAACCTCCCAGCCATACTCATCATACTTCAAGGCTTCTAGCAAGGTCTTGATGCTGTTGTATTCCTCTTTGAGGTATACCAAATGAGCTAGGGGAAGAGATGAATACTTATTCCTGTTATGGAGCAGCACAATTTTGAGACTTCTGGATGAGCTATCAGTGAAGAGGTGCCACTTCTTTGGGTTACAGGCAATTCCAATTGCCTTGCACAGACTGGATACATTGTGGCAGAAGCAGAGCCCATCTTGACGAGTGGAGAAGCTTGAAAAATGTCAGTGTTGCTTCTTCTGACTTGTCAAATGCCGAGCTTTTAACATCTAGATGAAAGTGTGCAAGTCGCAAGGCAGAGGAAGCATCACTGACATTTTTTCAAGCTTCTTCACTCATCAAGATGGGCTCTGCTTCTGCCACAATGTATCCAATCTGTGCAAGGTCTCTTTGGTTGGGGTAGTTTGTGTTTCTCTCACCAGCTGCACCTCTGAAATTGTAATCTGGATTTTCAATGTCTACCTCCTCTTCTGATTTGCTGCTCTCTTCTGAGGATGGCTGCTTTCTCTCTGGTAGAGTGGGTACAGGGTGCTCAGGGCAGTGTGGCACTGGTGAATTGGATGATGAAAGGTCCAGATACATGATAGCAGATGCATTCTTGCCAACCCGATGTTTGGAAGGGTCCACCATGCAGAAGTAGCAGTTGCTTGAGTGGTCAGTGGGTTCATACCAAATTTTTGGAATAGCAAACTTTGTGGCTCTCTTTTCCCCTCTGTACCATCCTGTAAAAAGAGCAAAATAAAATTGTGGTTATGAAGAATAAATTTATTTCATTCACAACTAATGTGCAAGAGGTTCATGTAAGATATTTCGTGATATTTTTTCTCTACTATTGGAAATTTAAGAAAAATAAAGGTATTTAAATTTTAAAAAGTCTAAAATTTGTATAATATAAATATCTTACTATATTTATCTTATGCTGGTGATTGTGTGCACATTAACAATGTTGGAGAAAAGACTTACTTGTCAATACTCAGAAATTTTCAGTACTTGCAAAATTATCTGCACCAACCCATGATTGTGTGCTTTTTCACAAGAAATGTCAAAATATTCATAATAAATTTATATGAGGAAAAAAGTTACATATTCATTAGAAAACCTGAAAGGGAAAAAAAAATCATGCATAACATACATAACAGAGGTTTAGTACTTTTGATACATTTCCTAGTTGCTTTTAGTTCAAGATGGGATTTATACATGCCACTAAGGCCATACGGGCTTCTTTCTAGATATAGACATGAAATTGCAGTTGATGATGAACGAATATATGTGTTTGGCGGAGGAACAGCTACTTGCAGTTTTGACCTCGAGAAGGTTAGTAGGAACAATATTAATTCTTTACTTATTTCACACATTATGAGAGTAAAACTGTTTTGTAATTAAGTTATTTTCTATTCTTTATTTAATATTATTGTAAGTAACACTACTGCGTAGAATGATTAATATATATATTTTCATTAATATATTTTTACTGTAAGTAGTATTTGCCTTAATAAATTAATACATGAATTTAGTACTAACCCCAAATTTCAAATTCTTGTTAACAGCAAAGGTGTATGTACTTTATAAAACAATGCATTTCTGTCATTGTAAGTAATAATATAATAAATAAATATAATATATAATAAATAAGTGTATTTAGTTACGTATTTTCATTGTTGGATTTACTTTCAGTTCTTATCATGTACAGTTACAACAGAAAGTGTTCATACCCTTGCGTCCCAAGTAGTTTTTTGCTCATAACTTAAAAAGTATCACGAGTAGGCTAATAGAAGTATAATCTATTATAAATATTATACTAACACACATCTACATAAATATTTATGTAAATTAAACGATACATAAACTGTTTATAAACAAATAACCAAAAATAGGAGGAGCAGAAGGTGTTCATACAGTTCAGAAGGTGTGAAAAAACTGGTATTCTCGTAAAAATTTTGTTTAGTTTGGCGAATAAACTACATTATACCATTCCAGAACTAGACACTGGGTTTATAATTATTGGAATTTAGCCAGCAAAAAATGTACTTCCGGCTATTTAGTGCCGTCTCCGTCATTATCTGCTTGGTCATCATGGTGAACAGGAAACAACTGTCCAGTGATTTAAAAAACCGAAGTCTTGTGTGTCTCTTTCAGTATTTCTACACAACTTAATGTGCCAAAATCTACTGTTCAAAGCATAATTGTCAAGTTTAAGCTTACAGGATCAACTGCTAACCTCCCTCATTCTGGATGCTCCACCAAAATTCCAGAGAGAACCAAGAGGAAGGTTCTCAAAGAAGCTACTAGGAACCCTCATTTATCATGTAATGACATATAGAAACTGGTAATGGAAACTGGGGTTGAAGTAAGCACCTCTATAGTTATGAACATGTTACGCTTTTCTGGGTTCAAAGCATGTTGTCCTCGTAGAACTCCATATTTAAAGCCTGTTCATTTAGAAGCATGATTGAGGTATGCAAGAAAGCATGTAGATAAACTCTTTACCTATTGGAAGAGTATTCTTTGGTCAGATGAGACTAACATCAAGCTTTACAGCTACATTGATGTTTGCTATATTTTCTGTTAGAAGGGGGAACAAAATCTTCCAAAGAACACCGTCCCTACGGTTAAACATGGAGGTGGCTCAATCATGCTATGGGATTCCTTCAGCTCTTCTGGTGTAGGCAGCCTTCACTGCATCAAAGGAATCATAAAAAAATAAGAGTACGTTGATATATTAGGCACTTATATCAAGAATGATGCTCAGAACTTGCGACTTGGGCATTGTTGGATCTTCCAGCACGACAAGAACCCTAAACACACATTGAAATATGTGCAATCCTGGTTACAGAGGAACCATATAGGCATTCTGGAGTGGCCATTGCAGTCACCTGATCTCAACCCAATTGAAAATGTTTGGCATGAGTTGAAGACCAGGGTTCATCAACATTATCCAAAAACTTGCAAGAGTTGGAGGCTTTCTGTAAAGAAGAATGGAAGAAAATACCAGTCGAGTACTGTCAGACAATCATGGAGAGCTATGAGGAGAGATTGCACCAAGTAATTCACCTGAAAGACTTCACAGCTGACCATTAAAGTAGATGCACGAACACTTTCTGCCCCTTCTATGTTTGGTTATTTGTTTATAAACAGTTTATTTGTCGTTCAATTTACATAATTTATGTAGATGTGTGTTAGTATAATATTTATAATATGCCCTACTTCCATGATCTTAATCGTGATACTTTTTAAATTATGAAGAAAAAAACTACTCACGACACAGGGGTACAAACACTTTCTGTTGTAACTGTAGATAGTCTGTTTTGATCGCAAGTTAGTATTAATAACCAAAAAAACATTTTATGGTCTAGTTAAACATTATTAGAATTGTTACCATGTGCTTGAAATCATATTTAAGTGTGCTGAATGTTGTCTCAAGTAATTGATTTTAATTATCACAGCACTATGCATCAAACGTAATATATATGTGTGTTTCTGTGTATATTATATGCAATAGCTCATTTAAAATATTACATTTTTGAATTTTTTTATGACCAGTAAATGTTAGGTTACTTCAATTATAAATTAATATAGTTTTTGGTGTATTAAAATACTCACCTGGTAACTTGTTTGTCTGTTTTAGATACCTGCTTATAATTTAAAGAAGGAACAATGGGAACTTCTACAAACTTCTTCAGATAGTTCAGCTGAAAATGGTAAGAGGTATAGGAAGTTTCCAAGTTTTGTTCATTAGAGAAAAGAGTGAAGTTGCTTTATAAACTTCAAAATGCTCATTTTGCTTCATAACGTCCCAGAAGGTCAAAAGTAGTACTCCTTAACAACCCAAGGATGAGGCATTGATAACATTTAAAAGTAGAGGAAGAAAGCTGTATATTTTTAAATTGTATTCTGACTCCTCTATAGTTATAGTAAATTACACCTTGAAGTTAAAGTTTGCACTTTTATTTTGTGTAAAACTAAGAATACTCTGGAGCAATAAACTAAAATTAGTTACTATTAGTGCATAATTTTCATATGTGCCTTCTGTTTTTTGGGTGTGTGATAAAGGTACAAATTCATGATGATTTATAAGTTTATTTTGTAGGTTATCCTATGCCAAGAAGATGTCATGGTTGTGTACAGAGAGGAAATGGTATGTATATAGAAAATTGTGTAAAGTTCGCATTATTTACAGGTTTTATATAATTGTTTTAACAAACTTCACAATGTTATAGCTTACTCTTTTGAATAATTTAACATTTATTATATTTCTATAGTGCTAACAGTTTGATATTTGTGTTAAATGAAACTTTTTTTCTTTTTTAAAACTATTAAAATGTATAGTAACCAATATATTTAAATTTAAGTAACAGAGACATGCTATTTGGAAGCTTTTAATGTTTCTCTAATAAGTAACCTTTATAGAAACATTTTTATAAATGTTATTTGCTTTCCTTCTATTTATGTTTTTAATGTTTATTTTTTACTTAACCATGTATACCTTTAATGCTAGAATGTCATTGATTTCAACTTGTTTCAATTTCAGAGGTTTATATCTGTGGTGGGATTAATGTATATACTATTCTTTCTGACCTTTGGTGTCTCAGGCTAGACTTGTTGAAATGGAAGAAATTACCTACAAAACTATCAACACCTGTATATTTTCATTCTGCTGCTCTTGCTCCAGTAAGTTTTTATTAAATTTCATCTGTTATTCAGAATACTAGAACAGTGATAGCTATCCATGTACTATACAAGTGTTTCTACATATTTATAAGTTATTTGTGACATATATTGTAACCATACGCTATATACGTCTTGCAGGGATTTATGTATTTGAGGATACGGCTATGGATTATTTCAATTTTTTGTTTTCATCTTGAAGCTATGTATGCTGAAGATGTGAATGCATTAACCGTTTACTTGTATTATATCTATGTCCCAAAACCCATGATTACACTGTAAACATAGAACACTATAGACATAATTACATCAAAACTAGTTACTAGTTTCAACTCTTTGTCATCACATGTTTATTACATTGTATACCTAAACATTTGCCTTCTACGTCTTTTCGTTTCAATAATAGTTTGGAGATATTTATTTTATACAGATGTCATTTGTTTCTGCTTTTCTGTTTTCTCACCACAAAGGCAGTATTTTACTATGGATTCAGTTTTTGTTATGTGGGAAGAGCATTTGGAAATAAACAGGATTGTACTTTCTGTTGGCCAACAAATCATATAAGAACAAACTGTTTCTCCTGATAATCCCCATTTAATTCTCTTAACCTGGTGTTTAAAAGTACATAGTACCCCTCGGTGTGGATTCCTGTACGTGGTGAGGGGACCTCCCAGGGAAGATTCTGTTCTTTCTGGTTACCTCCTCTGGGATCTAAATATCCTCCCACGTGTTTGCTGTGTGTGGTGACCCATGAAGGGGAGGAGAGGATCCTGGTGGTTGAGGGGTCCAACCCTAACATACCACTTTGGCCTTGAATTCCTGTAGACGAGCAGCCTTTGGGTGGCCCCCCTGGGGTCAGTTGGCTGGTCCACTTGGGATAGAGTCAACCAAGTACCAGTGTTGGAAGTTCTCAATGAGTATTGTAGACATTGTGTCTGATGCTGGTGTTTGGGTATAGTGCTCATGAAACCCTTGCATTGCTGCATTGTCCTGGCATGACATTGTAGTGCATCCCTTCATAGGGCTCCATGGTAGGTGGGGTCAGTGGGTACTGAAACTTTCCTTTTTTCCTGTGGATCCTCCTACAAACAATTTAGATATAATAGTGAAAAAACAGCCAATAGGTAAACGACCACATCATGTAGATTCTTAGCAGCAATCTTCACCATCTGTACCACCTGTTGTACATCATTTTCATATATTGCATTCACTTTCAGACAAACCTTTAGGGCAAATGTCTCCCTTTTTCATTCAGAAGGGTCTAGAAGGACTTGCTGGCTCTCCAAAGTCAGTAAAGAAGCTTTTATCTGGAAACATATTGGTTGAAATATCCACATCCCAACACAGTGAACTCTTCTTGAATTCAAAGGCAATTGGGGATGTACCTATTGAGGTTATCCCTCATGCTACCTTGAATTCATCACGAGGAATTATCATTGAGAGGGATTTGAAGAATGTCCCCGAGTCAGAGATTCTCGCTGATTTCTCCACTCAAGGAGTTTCTGCAGAGAGGTGCATCTCCACTTGCATAGATGGAGTTACACTGCCGACAGATATCCTCGTTTTGACATTTACATCACCACGTGCACCTGCCACCATCAAGGCAGGTTATCTCATTTGCAGGTACGGCCATACATTCCAAACCCTCTCCGATGTTTCCAATGTCAGAGATTCAGCCACTCAAAGACATCATGTCGTGGTTCCCTGACATGTGCTCGTTTTGGGGACAAGGACCACGTTGCCTATGAATGTGACATGGACCCACATTGCATCAACTGCAATGGTTCTCACCCCTCCTACTTTTGTTCTTGCCCTAAATGGTCAGAGGAAAAAGGGGTGCAGCTTTTGAAAATGACTCGTAACATTACTTATTTTGAGGCTCGGAAATTGCTGTCTGCCACTTCATCTCAGACATATGCTGCTGCACTTTGTTCTGTGCCTCCAAGAGAATCGTTTTCAAAACATATGAAAAGCCTTTAGACCTCCATGGTTAAAAAGGTTGACAAATCAACTTCTACACCCATCTCTGTTCCTCCCATACATTCCAATAAACCACAAGATCCACATACTTTGGTTTCAGATACAGGCATTTCTTCAGATACATCTTTTTCTCTCACCCCAAGATGCAAAACAATCATTTCTTTGCATCCTCAGTCACTGGAATCCCCTTCCCACAACAAAGACCTGCCCAATCGACCCAGGGCAGGACATCCTCCAAATAAGGACAGAACAGAATTAAAAATGGCCACATTGATACAATGGAACTGTCGAGGTTTACATTCTAATTTGGATGACATCAAAATACTGATTGCTTCGTACCATCCTGTATGTCTTTCCTTACAAGAAACATTTCTGCAACCTGCGGATACAGTCACCTTTCGGCAGTTTTCTCTGTACAGAAATGACAAGCTGTGTGATGGACAAGTGCATGGAGGGGTGGCACTGTTGGTTGATCAGAATGTGCCCACCCTGTCTTTGTCACTCAACACACCCTTGGAGGCCATAGCCATTCGTGTTTTCTTGGGTCATAACATCACTGTTTGTTCTCTTTAGCTGTCCCCTTTAGAGATGGGTGATCAATCAGACCTTGATGCCCTCGTTAAACAGTTGAGGGAGACGGCTCCCTTTCTACTCCTGGGGGACTTTAATGGACATCATCCCCTCTGGAGAAGTGCTGTTAATGATGGGAGGGGTCGCTCTGTAGAGTGTATGCTCTCTGCTCACAATCTTTTTCTTTTCAATACTGGTTTTTCCACTTATTTTCATGCACCTAGTCAGTCCTTTACCGCTATTGATCTATCGGTTTGCTCCCTTTCATTATTCTTCTATTTTTCATGGAGGGTTGACAATAATCCACTAGGCAGTGATCATTTTCCTATACTTTTGAGAGAGACTGGCCGTGGTCGATGCCATCCTACCCATGTGCTCTGGTGGAAGCTGGATCAGGCAGACTGGTCCACTTTCACTGCTCTCACAGAACTTGATCCTGCCATCGTGAGTCAGCCATCAATAGACGACTGTGTGGCATCGGTAACTAACTGTATTATACAAGCAGCTGCGCAGTGTATTCCTAAAACCTCAACACGTTTTCCATGATATCCTCGTCCGTGGTGGAATCCTACCTGCCACATGGCACGGGAGGCTCAAAAACGGGCCTGGGATACTTTCCATAGATATCCCACTATTTTGAACTGCATCGCTTTCCAACTGGCCCATGCATATGTTAGGTGGGTAAGACGTCAAAGCCAGAAGGAATCTTGGATTAAGTTCACAACTAGCATATCTTCTACCACCAGTTCCAAGGTCATATGGGACAGAATTCGAAAGGTCAGTGGGCACTACAGTTCTGTCTCCCTCTCGATCTTACTCTTTGATGGCCAAAAGGTAGCTAATGTTCGGAGCATCGCTGATACTCTAGGTGAAAGCTTTTATCAGATATCTAGCACTTCTGATTGTTCCTTCACCTTCTTGGCCATCAAGACTCGGGCAGAGTGTTCACCTCTTTCCTTTCAAACTGACTGTATCTTTGACTGAAATTGTCCCTTTACACTGGTGGAACTGAAAATGGCCTTTCATTGGTCCGGAAGTACATCTGTTGGACCTGATAATGTACACTATGATATGCTACGCTATCTCTCTCCTACTTCTCTTTATATTCTTCTAATTGTTTTTAACTGGATCAAGCAGGAGAATGTTTCTCTTAATGCCTGGTGCCAGGCTATTATCTTACCTTTCTCTAAGCCTGGGAAAGATCCCAAGATTCCTTCAAACTACCGTCCAATTGCTTTGACGAGCTGTCTATGTAAGACCTCAGAGAGGATAGTTAATGCTCATTTTGTTTGATTCCTCAAATCAAACAACCTCCTCTCGCCCTCCCAGTGTGGGTTCCGATGACAGCACTCCATCACAGACCCCCTAATTCGACTTGAAACATCAATCAGAGAAGCCTTTCTCAAACGACAACATCTTGTGTTAATATTCTTTGACATTGAGAAGGCTTATGATACAACATGGAGGTATGGCATTTTGCGAAACCTCCATATATATGGGTTACGTGGCCATTTATCTATGTTTATTAAAAAATTTTTAATGGACAGGATATTCCAAGTTTGTGTGGGTTCGACACATTCCCGTTCTTTTCTACAGAAACTTGGGGTTCCTCAGGGCTGTGTTTTGAGTGTCACACTTTTCAGTATAAAGATAAATGCCGTCACTGAACAACTCCCTCTCACTGTTGCAAACGGGCTCTATGTCGATGACTTTCACATCTCATGTCAGTCATCGAACATGAGATATATTGAGTGGCAACTACAAACTGCCCTCAATCATGTACTGAAGTGGACTCTCTCTCTAAAACCGTTTGCATGCACTTTTGCCACCAATGGATATTCACCCTGATCCTGAACTCCATATTGGTGAAGTTTTGTTGCCAGTGGTCCATGAGACCAAGTTCTTCGGGCTTATCTTTGACCGTAAGCTGACCTTTATACCACACGTAAAACAGCTACGGGTTAAATGCACAAGAGCACTGAACATCCTCCATGTCCTCTTTACCACTACTTGGGGAGCAGATCGATGTTCTGTGTTAAAGATATATCGTGCTCTCATTTGATCGAAACTTGACTATGGATCAGTGGTCTATGGCTCAGCCAGACCCTTGGCCTTAAAGATGCTGGACCCCATTTATCATCAAGGACTTTGACTCTGCATTGAGGCTTTCTGCACCTCCCCAGTTCAAATCTTATACATAGAATCTCATGAACCTTCTCTGCACCTTTGCCGTTTGCAAATGTCTTTATTATATTCTTCGAAACTTCATTCCTTACCAAAGCATTCCACCTGGGGATGTGTTTTTCTTCCTCAATGGACCATTCTTTTTCAGAACAGATGATCTGCCATTGTTCCTTTTGGCCTTTGCATCCAGGTGCAATTGGATGAATTGGGTCTGTCCTTGGATAACATTGCAGAATACACTGGTCAGCCCATCCCACCATGGCTTATTACATTCTCCAAATGTGATCTTTCTTTAAGTCATCTGAGAAAGGCAGATACTCCCGATTGGAAGTACCGTCTTTAATTTACTGAACATCTTTCAAACAATCTTTCCATTCCAACTTATACGGATGGTTCCAAATCAGGTAACTCTGTGGGCTCTGCCATGGTTTGTTGCAGTTTGGTGGTTGTGCACAGAATCCCTTCTACAGCTTCTGTGTTCACTGCTCAACTGTATGGCATATATCTTGCCCTGGATCATATTGAAGCTAAGCAATGCTCCAACTGCACTATTTATACTGACTCGCTTAGTTCTCTACTGGCCCTGGAATTGCATCACATTGGCTCACACCCTGTTCTCGCTGATATTCAAAATTGACTGGCCCATTTCTCATTAATATCTACTTCTATCCAGTTTTTCTGGATACCAGGCCACATTGGTTTTCGCAGGAACAAGCTTACAGACACAGCAGCTAAATCTATCTGCTCTGGCACTATCACCACTGTGCCTATTCCGTACATTGACTATGGTCCTGTATTGAAGGCTCGGCTCTGTGCTAGCTGGCAGACCACTTGGAGTGAGCAATGCGACAACAAACTTTTCCAAATAACAGTCCAAATAAAACCCTATATTGGGCTTTGGCTGTCTAGCTTCCGTAAGGTTCGGAAGGAGGAAGTTGTTCTAACTAGACTATGCATTGGTCACAACTTTTTAACTCATTGTTTTCTTTTATCTGGAACTGTTGTACCAGTGTGTAGTTTGTGTAACACTCAAATCACTGTAAGCCACATTTTACTTTCTTGCCATCGTTACGACTTTCAATGATGGCACTATTTTAAACATGTTTTGTCCCAAGGTTTGTCCGTAACATTGGACAGTGTTGTTGGTGATGGTGACACTGTCCACCTTGATAAAGTTTTTAGTTTTTTAATAGCCATTAATCTTTTTAATCTCATTTAAATGTTTGATATTTATTCATTACACCTTTTTAATTGTGGTTCCCTTTTCAGAGTCTCAATCTCTCTAGTTCAATTTGACATTGAAAAATGGCAGAATATTAAATAACTCGACACCAGGACTGGAAAGGCCAACTTCAGGTGACTAACGCTGCTGTTTGAACTATCCGTTAGTCGTCCTGGCGAGTTGTTATTACAATTTTGCTGCATGTCTTTTTACACTTTTATTACTTTACCTTTTGGTACTGGCCATAATGACATATAACCAGGAACCAGGATTGGAAAGACCAACTTCAGGTGACTGACAGTGGTTCTTGTACTTACCTGTTAGTCTTTCTGGCGGGTTATGATCATTACCATTATGCTACAGAAAGTCCTTTACAACTTTGTAGACTGGATGTCAACATTAGTTTTATGCCATTTTATGTTTTTAATTGCTGTTTTGTTTTTACCTTCATTTCCTCTTATGAATTTTACTACATTTACTTTACTTTTACCTTTTTACCAGACATTTGGCTAATTATTATTACAGTTTTGCTACATGTCTTTTAAAACTTTCATTACTTTACCTTTTGATAATGGCTGTTATGACAACATAACCCAGAACCAGGACTGGAAAGGCCAACTTCAGGTGACTGACTGTGGTTCTTGTACTTACCTGTTAGTCTTTCTGGTGGGTTATGATCATTACCATTATGCTAGAGAAAGTCCTTTACAACTTCTCTTACTCTGCTTTCTCTCTTAACATTGTAGACTAGGTGTCAACATTGGTTTTATGCTTTTTCTGTTTTTCAATGGTTTTTGTTTTACCTTCATTTCCTTTTATATCTTTTACTACATTTAATTTATTTTTACCGGATGTTTGGTGCAGATAGCCTAGTCACTTTGTGCCATAAAACACTAAATCAACCAACCAACCAACATAGTAACAGAGACGATCTGAACTGCTTTAACCATAATCTTTAGCAGCCATGTTGTAGGTTAGGTGCAATGTAATTTATCACTTCCACTTGCTGTTCTGAAGAGTGATCATTTATTTTAGGTGTGGCTTTAAAAGCTGAAATAGTTGTATACAGTCACTCTCAAATGTGTTTGATGACTAATTCTTTTTATTGAGTTTATCTTTGTTATTTTAATGAATGAATTTTTTATGCTCTTTATTGTACGATTTTGTTATCAATTTATTTTCAATGTACCTGAATATTAGTGTTTTGCTGTTAGTACCATCCCATTATATCTACTTATATACCTGCACAATAAAATTTACTGTAACCATTTATCATGGATACTGAGCTAATGTTACATTGTTAGATCTATTTAAATTTATTACTGAGCATTCTTAGAAAGAAATGAAGGAAGTTTCTGTTGTGTTGATGTTTCAGTTTTCCAAGAGATAAGGAATTGGCAATAGTGCAAAAAATTGATACTCATGCTCACCATGGATTTTCTACCTTTGTATATTAATGTAGAACTTTTTTAATTATTCATTTGTTCATATCCTATGTAGTTTTCTCTTAACTTTTGGTCAAGAAACTCTAAATTAGATTTACAAATTTTTGTGCAAACAAATAGAAATTGTGACAGTATAATGTGGTATGGAGTTCTAATTCTGCAAAATGTTAGTTCCTGTTAATATAGATAATGAAGTGACCATGATTTCAATTTCAAGTAATAGCAGTATCTTCATTGAAACTGTATACTTGGTATTCAGGACTGTAATAAGTAATAGATAATGCCACTAGAAAGAATGAAAAATTTGTCACCAGAAGTTTTTTACAAATGAGTAACTGTTCAGCACAGACATTCCCTTAGAGACAAGCAAGACACTTCAGTTTGTTCAAAAAATTCAATTACTTTTCAATTTGCAGATATTTGTTTTTTAACAAGTTCTTTGAATCTAATTGATGCAGAAATAAAATAACAATAAAGAATACTTAGTATACAAAAACCAAATTCAAGGTATCTTAAAACAGTTACATGGCAATGCTGAACCAAATTTCATGAGAGGCTTTGCCTTTATATGTACTAATAATTCTAGGATTGGTATTTACAATACACTTCCACAAAGAAGGAATTTTTTTTAGCATTTGTTGTCTACTGCCAGTAAATCTTAATGTTTTGGTTGCAAAGTTTATCTCTCTCTCCCTCTTTTTTTTTTTAAATTAATGCATATTGTTATAGGCAGTATTTTAATATTTGAGTCATTTTGTTTTCACTAGAGGGGGTTGTGTTTCATGAACTCAGTGTGTGAAATCTGAAAGTTTGAAAGTTTAGGTCCCTCTGAATTCTTGAAGTTTACTGTAGGGTAGAAAGCTAATACAATATAAAAATGCCAAACTGAGATAAATTAATTAAACAGTTTAGTGTCAGTTAAAAAGTTTGAGAGCTAGTGAGTATATTCACCAATGGGCTAGATAGTTGGAATGTTTGTTACTGATCAGTTAGCAAAGAAACTTTTGAAAGTAATTTAGGTATACTTTATTTCTAGAAATTGTGTTTAAATGTTTTTAAAATCATGATTACCAGTAAATGTATTAAAGAAATGAATTCATTCATTATAAAAAAAGTGAACTACTTTTTAGATTATTTTGAACAAATAATATAAAAGAACATATTAAATAATAGAACACATTACAACATTATTTTGTAAGTAATACAGAATCTCTGAAATGCTTGAACCATAACCTTTAGTAGCCAGGTTGTAAATTTTATATAATCTATACAAAGAATAAATTCTCAGTTTAAAATTATAGAATGTTGTATTTTAAAAGGTAGAGACCATTTTCTTTGTTTATATTTGGTGTTTTATTAAGTCTAAGTATTGTACTATGATAAAATGTGACCCTCAGTTTTTAAGATTAATTTTGCAATGTTTTTTCCCCCCTTTTCCTTTAATTAAACTCAGCTGTTAGATGATTATTTTCAAGACAAGAAGAAACAAAATATTTGTGACTTAAATAAAAGTATATAAACACTTTGAGTTGGTAAAGGTTTGTAACTTATGCCTTAGAAGATGTTTATTTGCAGGATAAGAAGAAATAAAATTATTTGTAACTCAAATGAAGTGTGTTCATGACTTGAACCTTGAAAATCATATGGTATTGTGCTTTAAGATAAGTTAATAATTATAAAGTAATGAAATTAAGTTTTAAATTTAGAGATTTCTTAGAATGTGAGACTTAAATTTACTACATTTTTGACTGTGGTCAATACAACAGCATGAAAGTAAACAAAGTGGACAATGAAACAGAATTTAACATAAAATAATTTATGTATATGTATATTTTAATCCAAAACAAGTTTTCATTAAATGTAGTAGTGCATTAAAAAGTAAGAAAAGAAAATTAAACATCAGATATTAGATATTTTTGTTTGGAAACAGATAAATTAATTCATTGTCAGATTTAAAAAGTATTTGATTTATTTTTATTGATTTTGTATCAAATACTTCATACATGTGATAAAATAATCTGATTCCTATCTGTTTTGGAAACAATGGTGGAAAACTTAATTGCCTAAATGGACAATGATTGGGTTAGATTCTTTGAAAGTAAACTTCTTGCTCCACATGTAACTTTTGTAATAAGCTGTTAATATCATTCATTTAAGATTTTGTTTTAAATAGTAGGCTAATATGCGTGTCATATAGGTTAAATAAGGTGTCTATCAATAATTGTTATACGTTATTCAATATCTCAAAATCTTATTACCCTTATATGAGTTAATCATGTAATTTTAATTTTTTATTTGTAAAATCATCAACAAAGTAATTGTTTTTGTACAGTAATTTGAATGTTAAAGTTCTCAAAATGAGTAAATTTGCTCACTGTCAACTTTACACTGTAGCTTTCAAAGGTGCAGAATTAAATATGTTATATAAATCATTCTATGATATTCATTTCTAATTTAAGAAATTTCAATTGTCTAGTGCTTATATGTGTATATCTTACAAATTTAGACTTGGTTTTCAACACTGTTAGTGTTTTTTAACCTTCATATGTTTTGGGAATTTCTAAAAGGTTTTTAAAAGCAGACTTTAATTGTAACATAAAGGAACAACAAAGTTCTCAAAATATAATATCGTTTTAGGATCATGCTGCAAATAGAATAGTGAATACTGATTGAAATTACTGTGTTACTAACTGTGTTTGATTTCTTTTCAGAATGGAGAACTTTTGGTGTTTGGTGGTGTCACAAAAATTACAACTAAGATTGTGCATAATATCTTGAATGTCATGGCTTTGGAGAGAACAAATGAAGTATATTCAATGTGGCTACCTATTCCTCCTCTACTAGAGATATGCTGGACAGCCTTAAATTTTTATTTTCCACATTTGAAATCTTTATCTGTTTGTCAACTTCGTGAAGTAGGAATTCCAACAAATTTGATAAATAGGACTGAACCTCTGACTTAGAAAATGATTTTTTTTTCCAATAAAGTGGGTGGAATAAAGAAGTTTTTTTTGTTTTTTTCTTTTACTTGAATGTAGTATGTCTGCTGTGATTGTCTAAATTACATTTCTTAAGCAAATAATGCGAGAGTTTTGACTTTTCTAAATTCTCATTAGTGTTATGATACAGTGATAAAATGTACATGAAAAGAAATATATTTTTACTTGTTTTGACAAATAGAAAAGGAGTTCAAATTAATGCTCAGAGATAAAGCTTTTGAGTGGATTATTTATTAACTTTATGACAATATTTCAACTACTTGTGTAGCCATTATCAGGTAAATGTCATCTATTGTGTAAATGTTGCTTGCACGATATTTCACAGAATGTACAACGGTTACCTGATGTTGATCACACAAGTGGTTGATATATTGTAATAAAGTTAAAAACAACAACAAAATGATGTCAAGAAAGGCACCAACCTATGTGGGAGACTATTCATAATACCAATTCACATTTGACACTCAGTTTTGTAGGTGAGGTTGAGCATGACACTTCATTTTCTATCAGTATTGGTTCAGTACATTGGTCATGGAAAAGGGGTCCTTAATCGATGACAGCGTGTTTATTGAGTGTTCCATGTTTTCCCCATAATTCCAAGGGCATGTGGAATTTACCTTGCTTAAATGGTTGGAAAGTAAGAATGAATATTTGTAATTCCAGACTGGATGAGTTTGTTTCCTCAAGTTGAGTAAGGCATACAAGATCCTGTCATTTTCAGTGTTGAATACCTTCTTTTCATAGTTCTGGTGGCTCAGAATGCATCACTCTATGCCATCAGCATGGGATATAAGGACCATGGCCCTCTAATTCTAAACCTTGAGTTATAGAACCTTGGCTATTTGGTTGGGGCCTGACCAATAGTGATGATAAATCATGTAAAATTCCACCCACAGTACATGAATTAAGTTGTGGGTGAAGAGCATACATGTTGAGGATATAGTGCAGTTACTTCACTAGGTGCCTATCATTTATTGCACACAAATAATCGATGCAGGTGTTTTCTGTATGGATAATGCCCTCACTGATCTGTCTACCTTATCAATGTAGGATTCCAACTGTGGTGTGAGGAGAAGTAGGTATGTTTTATGAGCGATAATTTTCTTAAATTGAAAATTTTCAATGACAGTTACCTTCTGCTTGTACTCTTCCATGTTTCCTCCCCACTATGAGCTGTGTTTGGCTGTGGATTGAATCAGTTTCAAGAATTTGATAATACTATCTGAATGAGGCACTTATATCCAGTACTAAGATAGAGGCACTTTGACATATGTGAAGAGTGTCACCAAAATAATATTGCCAAGGGCAATTAAGTGTGGTATAAAAGATTTGAGCAAGCGAGAAAATATCAGACCAGTGATTAAATGGGCAAAAGAAAAAATCCTGGCAGTTGAATAATAGGTGTAGTGTGAGGGGAAATTATTTTTTGGAAATTCATTTTCAATTCAAGAAAATGGTGAGTTTGGGAAACAATGTGTTTTATTTGTATTTTATTCATGTTATTTCTTTGAAAATCATCATTTTCCTTATCATTGGTAAGGTTTTGCTTTGAACAATGATAATGAGGAAATAAAACAGTTTTAAAATAGATAATGAAGGCAAATCTGTGGTTTAACACGTCTGAGTTATATTTGGTTTGGAGGAACTCTACCTCCTGGTCAGAAGCACTGGATGAGAGCTAATAATAATACTAAATAAAAAAATTAATTTATATATATACACACACCCACACACTAGACATATTCTAATGGTGAACTGTATGTTTGTTATATAAATGGCGTTTTCAGTTGTCTTTCACTCACCACAATAAACTGACATTCAGTAAGGTTTATGAAGAGAACATGACATCCATGCTACTACTATGTTCTTAATCATTCAGTACATACGCTGTTAAGATACACTAATAATAAACACGAAACCCAATCTATAATTCTATTCACTGCTTATTTTTGTATTTTACTGATTTTGGAGGATTACACCTCTCATCAGTAACCCTTAACTAGAGAAAATTGAATGTTTGATTGTTATTCATACTGATTGCTCATTAGTTCATCAAGAATAAATTTTAGCATTTATGTTACGTATACTTCAAATTCTATGTAAATACAGGTACATTGTGATAATCAGAAGAGAACTGAACACACCATACATGTAACATTTTCGTGATAGTGAAACGTTTAAAAACTCAGACAAAATGTTTTCACTGTTATCGTACGCGTGACAAAAAAATTCACACACTGAAGCTTCTAATACAGTGTAAAGTTCTCAAAAATATTATTACAATTACAAATACTCAAGCATCAAATGAAGAACACGTGAAATGTAAGACAAAAATTTATTATTTGAGTAAAATAAAATATGAAATCCGATGTCGATATTGCCAACCCATTAAATAATGACAGGAATCATAGCCCATAAATTTGATTGATAAAAATAAATACATTAGGACTAATTTAATACTTTAATAGCTGAACTAGAAAACTTGCGTTTAATTAATGTGTTTAGCTCACGCTAATTATAAAATTATGGTACTTTCACTTGGTTTGATTCGAATTTCGTGTAAAGCTACACGGGAGCTATCTGTGCTAGCCGTCCCAAAGTTAGTCGTGTAAGACTAGAGGGAAGGCAGCTAGTCATCACCGCCAACTCTTGGGCTACTCGTTTACCGGTGAATAGTGGGATTGATCGTCACATAACGCCCCCACGGCTAAACGGGCGAGCATGTTTGGTGCGACCGGGATTCGATCCCGCGACCCTCAGGTTACGGGTCGATCGACTCGCGATCTGAGGCTCATGGGTCGAATTCTTTGTCGTCGATCGTGCTTTCCCTTCAAGCCGTGGTGGCGTTATAATTTGATGTTTAATTCCATCAATCGTTGGTAAAAGTCTGTCACTACTAAATTTAGGGTAGATAGCCTTTCTTATACCTTTGCGCGAAAAACAAACCAAAAAAACTAAATGCGATTAATATTGATGGTTTAACTGCTGTTAATCTCAAGGCTACACTATGTGTTATGCATGCTCTGCCTACCACCGGTATCAGAACCTAATTTTTAGCGTAATAAACTGCAAATATACCTGTGAGCTACTGGGGAACTAAAGTTATGGTGACGACGATATTTTAAAGAATGCTAATTGATGGTATTTGTTAATAGTTGCAATCTATTGAAAACAACAAACCAAATGGGGTGAACAAAAACGTTAGTACCTTTTGACTTTTCTTAGATGTTTCAAGTGTTCTCTATCAGCAATGTTTAACATAGAACAGCGTTAAATTTATGCTGTTAATTAGAGTTTTCTACACACTTGAATTAAAATTAGAGAATGCTGTTATAAAGTTACGGCCAATCGCACTATTCGTTAAAAGTAGCTCAAGAGTTGGTGGTAGATGGTGTTGACTATCTACTTTCCCTCTATCATGAAGTTGCTAAATCAAGAATGGCCAGTGCAGATGCCTCTCATGCATTTAGACTGCACGAAACTGAATGCAAACCACACTCTATTATAAATAATTTTCAACAATATTTTTACAGATTTATTTTTCGATATTTTGCTCAGTTTTTGTAGTTATCATTAGTTGACTTACGAGGACTTGTTATTTCTGTTCTTATTGTTTTATTTAAATTGCCTTATATTGATAGATTAATCTGGTAAAACGTCATGAAATTGGAGATTAAACAACAAAACGTTTGCTTTATAAATTCAAAGAAAAAGAAATCTTGATACACACTGATCAATAACATCATTTTAAAACTGAGGAATAAAATTAATATTTAAGAAGCGATTTTGTACGAAAATTTGTTGGATAAGGGTGTGAGAATGTTATATTCTCTGTTAATTTACATATTGAAATATTAGCATGATATTTATCTTTTAAGAAACTTCTCAGCCATTACGTACAGGAAACATTAGAAACATAAAACATTGTATCCCATAATAAACACAAGTTGGACAAGAAATTTTGTATATCTGTGAAGGTAAAAGCAGATTCAATAGTTACACACAAACAATATATGTGCAATTTTCTTTTGTGTGTATGTTTATAAAATATATACGACGTTCTCTGACCATAGCGTCCGCTCCTTAAACCACAAATGTAAAAAAACAAACAACAACAACACATTCCCAGGAAACGAATCAAATTACCGAGAGTCTCGTCAAAACGTTTACATGAGGTCATCGCAGGGGTATTCAAGGTAAACAGGTTTACGTCTCACTGGAAAATTTTCCAGTTGGCAGACGTAGAAGTAATCTATGCAACGTTAACAAGAATGTCCGTTCAAGTAGCAAATAAAGTGTTCTCCAGTACCAGAGTAAACAACAGGATAAGTTTGATTTCTAGGTAAGAGTGTTTTTGTGTATATTATATAGACACGGTAGCACAATATAGGTCGTACAAGCTTGGATTTTTATCATCTGGAGCGATGCAATAGTGATTTTGTATTACTTTTTTAAAAAATAAAAATCGTATCGAAAATACATATACTCTTCAAAACAAGAAACGCAAAAGGGATATTTTTGTTATTTTAGAGAGAAATATATCTAACGTTACAAGCTCAGAGTAGGTGATGTTACGCGTGTTAATGCACTGATTGTCAGACCAAAATGACAATAAAAGTTGTGCACTTTGAAAACAGAGGAAAACGTTGGATTTTTTGCCAAAACGCATGCGTGTCCAACAAATTTGTTTGAGAGATCTGCATGTTCTGCAAGTGCAAAATCCCTATAAAAGTGACGGGTTCTCGGTTTCCATAGCTCAGTGTTAAGCCACCGACACGCAATACAGTTACGCCAAGACTGACTGTAGCACAACGCAACAACGCCATTGGTCGTTTGGAAGAAGGCGAATCTCGATCAGATGTTGCCAGAGCTGTGAATGTCCACCCAAGCACCATCACAAGGCTATGGAATCGTCACCAAAAACATGGATCAATTCGTGACCGTCCACGATCTGGCAGACCTCGTGTGACCACGCCCGCACAATAACGCAACATCCGGTTACGTCACCTTCGGGATAGGACCACCACTGCAACGTCTACTGCTTCAACCATACCAGGGCTGCGTAGGATTTCCGATCAGACGGTACGCAACCGTCTACGAGATGCAGGAATCCGACCTCGACATCCAGTCAGAGGCGTCATCCTCACCCAGCAACATCGTCAAGCACAGCTGCAGTGGACTCGGGCACATCGGGTATGGCCTCATCGACGATGGAGGCATGTTTGGTTCAGCGATGAATCACGTTTTATGCTTCGTAGGCAGGATGGAAGGACCCGTGTTTACCGTCGCCGAGGTGAACGTTTTGCAGCAAACTGTGTGCAGGATGTTGACAGATTTGGTGGTGGCAGCGTCATGATGTGGGCTGCCATGGCATACAATGCCAGAACAGACCTTTTGCACATTCGAGGGAATCATATGGCTCAACGATACGTCGACGAGATTCTTAGGCCCCATGTGCAACCCATCATGGTGAACGTCAACGACGTTTTTCAACATGACAACACCCGTCCTCACACATCCTGACTCACCACTGTCTTCTTGAGACACCACAACATCAACGTTCTTCCCTGGCCTTCCAGATCACCAGATTTAAACCCCATCGAACATCTTTGGGACGAGTTGGACCTACGTCTGCGACGGCAACAACCTCAACCGCAGACTCTACCTCAGCTTGCAGCAGCTTTGTAGGCTGAGTGGACAGCCATTCCACAGGATGTGATTCGTCATCTCATCGCTTCCATGGGCAGGAGATGCCAAGCAGTTATTGATGCTCACGGGGGCATACTCGTTATTGACGTTGAGTGACGTTAAACTTCACCTAGTGAGCGTGGACTTCGCCTTTGCAGACTGAACATCCAAAGTTCAGGTGTTCAGCAGTGAACGTGCAAAGTTTCACACATGTCATACAGAACTACCCGGAATAAACTTGTTAACAATTTGTCTCATATTTTGCCTTTTGCGTTTCTTTTTTTTGAAGAGTATATATATATATATTTTAACAAACCGTTCTAAAGCACCAAATATAAAAGTAAGCCATGGGAGAAAGTAACAAAGAACATATATGTAACAAATTTAACTCATAGGCCCACCACTTTTGTAATATTCAGGAAACGAGATAAACAGTGCTATATTTAATTGGTATTTAATTGAATAAACAGTTCACCTACGACCCTTTGACGTTAGATAGATACTTACGGTCGATATTTACTTGCTTTATTATGTTACTTGTCTATCCATAAAACCTGTAAGTTACTCCTTGATACCAATGCCAGCGACAGTAAAGTTGGAGAAATATTATTACTATGCAAGATAGAATGGAGAATGTAATTGTGAATGTTAGTAATAAAATTTCGGCTCCCAGATGCAGGTATTGTACAACAAAGTAACAGCTGCTTGCAGTGGTTGTCTTCGTAAAACACTGTAACCATTATTTACATGGCAGGAGGTTTGCCATTTGTGAACCATACTTTATTGAAGTAGTTATTAAACGTTAAGAATCCAGAGAGGATGATAACATATTTAATAAGAATGTTGCAAGAACGATCTTTGTCATAGCTCATTGCCCAGGCATATAGCACTGAAATGTAAATGGACTGTCTTGTCAAACAGGAATAACGTGTGTATTCATAGAATGTCCTGACCCTGGACACCATGTGAAAGTTAAATCTTTGCTCTTTCTACCATAATAAAGGCAACACATGACTAACATGAAGTAGCAGATTCCACTGTCAGGCGGATGTCAAAGTTAATGCTTCATTCGTGTTGGAATGAAAACTAAAGGAACATATCCAACCATGGACATTCCTTGTTGTCCATCAAGATCATGCCCCATTCAGTACTAATAGAGAAATGTACGTATTCTGTAGCACGTGTTCAAGGAATTTCAAGTGTAAAAAAGTGTGCTCTAACATTGCTATAAACGCACAGGGAATGATGCTTCAACAGTACTGCAGAAAGTGATCCCCAGAGCTCTGTTGCAAGAAATATTCCACCTTTAGCATCCAGATATAACTGCTTTTACTAACATTTGATTGTGGTTCTTCTGGCTATGAGTAAATTGAAATATTCACCACTGGTAAGAGTGCAATACAGTGTGTGCCACCCAGAAAGAAAATCTTTCCTAAATACTGTAAGAGGTTTGATATACACGAGTATGAATGAGCAAGGAATGGTAGAAAGTTTCCTTCTTTTCACTTTAATATGTAGTTTTAATTGAAAACTCATTTTTTAAATGTAAATATCTTAAGGGATTACGCATACTTTGATAAAGAAAGTTGTTTACATAAGTTAAAGGGTTTTTCTTTTACCTTGTATGCATTTTGATACCTAAGTTAAACCTTTTATTTGAGAAAAAAACAACTCAATAATTGTTAAAGTGTTTTAAACATGTGACTTTATTACAGGACGGCATTCATTCTCTTTTTTCCATTTGCTTTTATTCCTATGAATGAGCTTTTTATAGCTTTCTACACCAAAAGTAGACATAATTTTTCTTCATATTCATTAGTTCATATTTCTTATTTAGTTTATTTTTTTGTGATTGTGTGTGATTTCTCATTGCTTTTTATATGCTGATTAATTCTGAAAAGACATATATCAGTAGCTGTTGAAGGATTGATTCTTGTATGTGCATCTGTATATACTACTTAAGTTTTATTTTAATGTATATTTAAGGATGTTTCGTTATATTTACTTGTTAAGGTGTTCTTATGTATACTTTACTGTTTAACTTTTACAGACCTTTTGTTTTGTTGTACTTTAATAAATTAGAGGTCTCCTTTGATAAGAATGGGGCCTTAAAATTGCATTTCATTTGTTAATAATGTTGTAAAAAGCTGTTTTTTATCAGTTCAAGATGTCAGATTATATATGGTAACCTTTAACTATAATAGCATATGTGAAGGGGTGGTGCTGAAGCCCTGCACAAATAATTAGCCTCATATTTTACCCCCCTCGGTGTGGTTTCCTGTACGTGGGGAGGGGACCTCTCAGGGAAGGTTCTGTTTTTCAGTTTACCTCCTCTGATATCAAAACATACACCCACGTGTTTGCCGTGCGTGACGACCCGTAAACGGGAGGAGAGGATCCTGGTGGTTGAGGGGTCCAACCCTAACACATCACTTTGGCCTTGAATTCCTGTAGACGGGCGGCCTTGGAGTGGCCCTTCTTGGGTCAATCGACTGGTCTACTTGAATTAGGGTCAACCAAGTACCAGTGTTGGAAGTTCTCAACAGGTGTTGTGGACATCGAATCTGATGCTGGTGTTTGGGTATAGTGCTCACGAAACCCTGGCGTTGCTGCAGTGTCCTTGTTTGACATTGTAGTGCGTCCCCTCAATGAATACCGAAATCTCCCATTTTTATTATTGATCCTTGAAATAAAAATTTAAATAAAATAGTGAAAAAACAGTCTATAGGTAAACGACCACGTTTTGAAGTTTTTGAGCAGCAATCTTTAACAGCTGTACCACCTGTTGTACCTCATTTTCTTATCCTACTTTCTCTTTCAGACAAACCTTCAGGACAAATGCCCTCTTTTTTATTCAAAAGGGATTGGAGGGACTTGTTGGCTCTCCAAATATTCACATCTCAACATAGTGAACTCTTGAATTCAAAGGCAATTTGGGATATCCCTAATGAGGTTACACCTCGTGCTACTTTGAATTCGTTACGAGGAGTTCTTGTTGAGGGGGATTTGAAGAACATCCCCGAGTCAGGGATTCTCGCTGGTTTCTTCACTCAAAGTGTTTCTGTAGTGAGATGTATCTCGACTCGTAAAGATGGAATTACGATGCCGACCAATATCCTCGTTCTGAAATTTACATCACCACGTCCACTTGTCACCATCAAGGCAGGTTATCTAAATTGCAAGATACGGCCGTATATTCCAAATCCTCTCCGATGTTTCCAGTATCAGAAGTTCGGTCACTTAAAGACGTCATGTCGTGGTTCCCTGACGTGTGCTCGTTGTGGTCGCAAGGACCATTTACCTAGGAGTGTGAAATGGACCCTCATTGCGTCAATTTCAATGGCTCTCACCCATCCTACTTTCGTTCTTGCCATAAATTGTTAGAAGAAAAAGAGGTGCACCATTTGAAAACAATTCAAAACATTTTTATCCTGATGCTCAAAAATTGCTGTCCACTGCTTCATCTCGGGTGTATGATGCTGCACTTCGTTCCACAACTACAGTGGGAGTGCAGACAGATCTCTCTGTGCCTCCAGAAGATTCGTTCTTAAAACAAATGAAAAGCCTTTTGATCTCCATGGTTAAAAAGTTGATGAATCAACTTCAACACCCATCTCTGTCCCTTATATACATTTCAACAATCTCTAAGATCCACATCCTTTGCTTCTGGGTACAGGCATTTCCTCGGATACATTTTCTTCTCCCACCCCAAGATGCAAAACAATCATTCGTTCGCGTCCTCAGTCACTGGAAACTTCTTCCAACAGCAAAGACCTGCCTAATCGACCCAGGTCAGGATCCATGGAGGCCGATAGACCTCCCTCGAATAAGGACAATAAGGAAAAATGACGTGGTCGTAAACAGAAGGGTTCTCCACCCAATTCGCCTACACGTAATTAAAAATGGCCACCTTGATACAATGGAACTGTCGAGGTTTACGTTCTAATCTGGATGACATCAAAACACTGATTGTTTCCTACCATCCTGCATGTCTTTCCTTACAGGAAACATTTCTGCAACCTGCCGATACAGTCACCTTTCTGCAGTTTTATTTGTACAGAAATGACAGGCTGTGTGATGGTCGAGTGCATGGAGGGGTAGCACTGTTGGTTGATCAGTATGTGCCCACCCTGTCTTTGCCACTCGACACACCCTTGGAGGCCGTAGCCATCCGTGTTTCCTTGGGTCATACCATCACTGTTTGTTCTATCTACCGGTCGTCTGGAGAGACAGATGATCAATTAGACCTTGTTGCCCTCATTGAACAGTTGCCGTCTCCCTTTTTTAATCCTGGGGGACTTTAATAGACATTATCCTTTCTGGGGAAGTGCTGATATTGACAGGAGGGATCGCTTTGTAGAGCGTATGCTTTCTGATCACAATCTTTCTCTTTTCAGTACTGGTTCTTCTAAGTATTTTCATGCACCTATTCAGTTCATTACTGCTACTGATCTATCAATTTGTCCCTTCACTATTCTCCCATTTTTCACGAGGCAGTGATCATTTTCCTATAATTTTGAGAGAGACTGGCCATGGTCGATGCCACCCGACCCGCATGCCCCGATGAGAGCTGGATCAAGCAAACTGACCCTCTTTCACTGCTCTTGCAGGACGTCATCATACCTTCCTCTGTAAGCCATCAATAGGTGACTAAGTGGCAGCAGTAATTGACTGTATTATACAATAAGCTGTTCAATGTTTTTCCAAAACATCGACACGTTTTCCACTAAGATTCCTTCAAACTACCGTCCAATTGCTTTGTCGAGATGTCTCTGTAAGACCTGAGAGAGGATGGTTAATGCTCATCTTGTTTCGTTCCTCGAATAGAATAATCTTCTCTCGCCCACCAAGTGTGAGGTCCAACGACAGCACTCCACCGTGGACGACCTGAATCGACTTCAAACGTCAATCAGAGAAGGCTTTCTCTAAGTACAACATCTTGTGTCAATATTCTTTGACATTGAAGAGGCTTATGATACAACACGAAGGTATGGCATTTTGCGAGACCTCCATATGTGTGGGTTATGTGGCTATTTGCCCATTTTTATTAAATTGTTTTCAATGGATAGGATATTCCGAATTCATGTGGGTTTGACACTTTCCCATAATATTCTATAGGAAATTGGAGTCCCTTAGGGCTGTGTTTTGAGTGTCACACATTTTTAGTATAAAAATTAATGCCATCACTGAACAACTCCCTCACTGCTGCAAACGGGCTCTATGTCGACGACGTTCACATCTCATGTCAGTGGTCGAACATGAGGTATACTGAGTAGCAGTTACAGACTGCCCTGGATTGTTTACTGAAGTGGACTACAGCAAACAGCTTTAATTTCTCTCTCTCTAAAACCGTTTGCAAGCACTTTTACCATCAACAGGGTATTCACCCTGATCCTGAACCCTGTATTAGTGAAGTTATGCTGCCATTTGGTCCCTGAGACAAAAGTTCTTGGGGCTTATTTTTGACTGTAAGTTGACCTTTAAACCACACATCAAGCAGCTACAGGTCAAATATACAAGAGCACTGAACATCCTCCGTGTTCTCTCTACCATCACTTGGGGAGTAGATCGATGTTCTATGCTAAAGATATATCGTGCTCTTATTGGATCGAAACTCGACTATAGATCACTGGTCTATGGCTTTGCCAGACCATCGGTCTTAATGATGCTGGGCCCCATTCATCATCAAGGACTTTGGCTCTGCACTGGGACTTTTGCACATCATCCCGTTGAGAGCTTATACATAGAGTCTCATGAACATTCTTTGCATCTCTGCCATTTGCAACTGTCTTTACTATATGCTTCGAAACCTCTTTCCTTACCAAAGCTTCCCACCTGGGGTTGTGTTTTCCTTCCTTAGTTGGACAGACTTTTTCAGAACAGATGGTTTGCCATTACTCCTTTTGGCCTTCGTATCCAGGTGCAGTTGGATGAATTGGGACTGTCCATTGCTGTATCCACTGGTCAGCTCATCCCACCATGGCTTATTGCAGTCCCCAAATGTGACATATCTTTAAGCCATCTGAGAAAAGCAGATACCCCCGATTGGAAGTACCATCTTTTATTTGCTGAACATCTTTTGAACCATCTTTCCATTCCAATTTATACGGATGGTTCAAAATCAGATAACTGTGTGGGATCTGCCATGGTTTGTTGCGGCTCAGTGGTTGTGCACAGAATCCTCTCTACAGCTTTTATGTTCACTGCTGAACTGTACGCCATTTCTCTTGCCCTGGATCACATAGAAGCTAAGCAATACTCAAACTGCACTATTTATACAGACTCGCTTAGTTCTCTACTGGCCCTAGAATCGCTTCACGTTAGTTCAAACCCTGTTCTTGCCGATATTTAAAACCGACTGACCTATTTCTCTTTAACATCTACTTCTATCCAGTTTTTCTGGATACCGGGCGACATTGGTATTCGCGGGAACGAGCTCGCCGACACTGGAGCTAAATCTATTTGCTCTGACACTGTCACCACTGTGCCTGTTCCATATACGGACTATGGTCCTGTATTCAAGGCTCGGCTCCGTGCCAGCTGGAGGTCGATTTGGAGTGAGCAACGCAAAAGCAACTTTTCCAAATAAAACCCAAAATTGGACTTTGACCGTCTTGCTTCCATAAGGATCGGAAAGAGGAAGTTGTTCTAACTGGTGCACTAGTGTGTAGTCTGTGTCACACTCGGATCACAATAAGCCACATTTTACTTTCTTGCCGTCGTCACGACTCTCAACGACGGCACCATTTTACACATGTTATGTCACAAGGTTTTCCATAACGTTAGACAGTGTTATTGGTGATGGTGACACTGTCAACCTTCGTAAAGTTTTCTAGTTTTTTAAAGGCCATTAATCTTTTTAATACCATTTATGTTTTTTAATTTATACAATAAACCTTTTTTAATGTGGTTCCCTTTTAAGAATCAAAGTCCATCTAGTTAGATATGAAATTAGAAAATGGCCGTAACGTTAAATAACTCGAAACCAGGACTGTAAAGGCCAACTACAGGTTGCTAACGCTGCTGTTTGAACTATCCGTCAGTCATCCGGGCGAATTGTTATTAAAATTTTGCTACACGATTTTTAAAACTTTTATTACTTTACCTTTTGGTACTGGCCATAATGACATAAAACCAGGAACCAGGACTGGAAAGACCAACTTCAGGTGACTGACGGTGGTTTTTATACTTACGTGTTAGTCGTTCTGGCGGGTTATGATAATTACAATTATGCTACAGAATGTCCTTTACGACTTCTATTACAGTAGTTTTTCTCTTAACTTTGTTTTACTTTAATTTCCTTTTATAAATTTTTCTAAATTTCCTTTAATTTTATCTTTTTCCCGGATGTTTGGTACAGATAGCCTGGCTGCTTTATGTCATAAAATAACCAACCAACTCATTTCACCTTGCTCCTCATTATACTTTAAAGTTCAATAGTATCTACCAACCCCTCGCTAGTACAGCGGTAAGTCTCCGGATTTACAACGCTACAATCAGGGGTTCGATTCCCCTCGGTGGGCTGAGCAGATATCCCTTTGTGGCTTTGCTAAAAGAAAACACAAACAAACAGGTATCTACCATACACAAATATTTAGCAATTTTCATCACAGAACATACTGATTATTCATAAAAATCAGTGATGTCGAGAAAACCCACATGTAGAGAAATATATATGTAAAAACGACTCGTTTGGGTTGAGAAAATATTTTACGAAGAGGAGCGAACAACGTCAGGTTCACAAAGAAAGAAAGAGGTAACTGATCGGAAGCTGACCACATGTTTGAAAGGGGTTGTTTAACTGAGTGTCGGAATATAGAGGGCGGTGTTACATGTTTGAATATATAATTTTTATATTATTTATTTTATTATTTTTAATATAGGTATAAAGATGTCCCTTTGTATTGGTTTATTTTGGGTTTAAGTTGTTGTATAAGTAAGGCTTCTGGGACTCAGCACATGAAACAAAACAAAAACTTAACATACTAAGAAACCAAATAAACGAAGCCATAAAACTATGCTCACTAGATAAAATTAACGATGAATTAGACAAAATAAAACAATACTTCATCAACAGCAATAAGTTTCCTCCACAAACCGTAGAAAACATTATACGCACACACCTAGTCAAAAAGCAAAATTAACCAACAAAAGTAAATATATCTCACGGATCAAAAAATCACGAAACCATATACTGCTGCATACCATATATTCCCGACATCAGCAGAAAAATAACCAACATTTGGTAAAAACTGGTAACAAAATATGACATTCCAGTTAATACCGTTGTTTTTGTTTTTGGAATTTCGCACAAAGCTACTCGAAGGCTATCTGTGCTAGCCGTCCCTAATTTAGCAGTGTAAGTCTAGAGGGAAGGCTGCTAGTCATCACCACCCACCGCCAACTTTTGGGCTACTCTTTTACCAACGAACAGTGGGATTGACCGTCACATTATAACGCCCCCACGGCTGGGAGGGCGAGCATGTTTGGCACGACTCGGGCGCGAACCCGCGACCCTCAGATTACGAAGCGCACGCCTTAACGCGCTAGGCCATGCCAGGCCCTACCAGTTAATACCAAATTTATTCAAAAACCAGGCACAAAAGTGAGGTGTATACTATGTAAAAACTACACTGACAAAGACCACATCAACACTATTTATAAAATTCAATGTGATAACTGCCACCACTTCTATACTCGTATTGTAGAAACAGGTAGAAAAATTGAAACCAGATTCAAAGAATGTAAAAAGTCACCTTCACACGTTTTCGAACACTGCAAGTCAAATAAACACAACATAACCATAGAAAACGCTCAAATACTAAATAAAGAAACAAACATAAACAAACGCAAAATTAAAGAAGCCTTACTTATACAACAATTTAAACCCAAAATAAACCAATACAAAGGAACACCTTTATACCTATATTAAAAATTATAATATAAAATTATATATTCAAACAACTAATACCGCCCTCTATATTCCGACACTCAGTTACACAAACCCTTTCAAATATGTGGTCAGCTTCCGGTCAGTTACCTCTTTCTTTCTTTGTGAACCTGACGGAGAGCGAAGAAGGTCGAAACGTTGTTCGCTTTTCTACGTAAAATATTTTCTCAACCCAAACGAGCCGTTTTTAGATATATAGTTATTCATAAAGTTGTTCATAACATCTGTATTGGGGAAAACAAACTTGGATTACCCAAGAAAAATATTTCACTTTTGTTTTTCAAATAATTTCACAACTAGCTGAAAACGTATCTGAATTAGTGAAGAAAGGTTTTGCTCATTAAAATTCATTGGCATATGGCCATGTCAGTTAACATTGCTTATGTCGTCACGAGATAAGCCACCAGAAATCTCAAGTTATAGCTTTAGGAAATATTTTCCCTGAGTGAACAAGTTATTAGACTGTACTAAATATCCTTATACTGTAGACGAGCGTATCCCAAACTTTCTCGATTCACGTAGTTCCTGGACAAAAAGAAAAGCCTAATAGTTCTGTTTATTAAGTAGCTAGGTCCAAACAACTTAATACTTAATAAGTATTTATGACCTAACGACTTAGTAGCTGTTTGAAAAAATAATACACGTGCATTGAAAAACAATATTTTTATTTTTTAAATATGCACAATTACTAATGGGATGTCTTGAGCTTTTGTATCTGCAGTGATAGTTTTACAAAAGAGGTCTTCCACAATTGTTTTCACAATCCACGAACTGTGCATAGTAAATCAAGTGAGCATCCTTGTTACTACCCATCGCCTCAATTTATGTACAAAATCTAAGAAACGAGAAAGTTCGCGAAATTACTGGCTCAGCAGAAAGTACAAGTGAACAAAACATGTCTCAAATGTTCCAGAACGTCATCGAAAGGAATGTAGCGCAATCTAACGTTAAAACTATGAACTACTTCGACATAGTGGTTTGCACGGTGTCCGACATTTGTCGATATCGCTGCGTTTCCCTCGAAAATTTGAAATATCCCTTGGCGCCCGGTTTGGGAACCAATGCTGTAGACGATTAGACTAAGAGAGCTATCATTAACTTGAGCTATGCTTTGAGAAAATTACTCACTGTTACAAGAAGCAAAGGACTGCACATAATTACATTCTTATATCTTATTTATCTGCTAATTAAGTAACCATAAATTAGTCATTCAGATTAATATTTCCTCTTCCTTTCCGCTTATTAAATTTGGAAACTATCCCACCCTGGAATTCTTTATCTTCAATTGTAACTTATAGTTAAAAGGTTTTTAATTCATGTATTGCATTTTAAAACATTGGTAAAAGGATATTTGTACTGTAGTTATTTTTTATCCATTCTTCTCACTATTTAAAGGTTATATCTTTCACGCTGCGTGTGTATACGCTCAAGAACAAAGGAAAGTTAATGTGTTCCTTGGTCACGACGCGAGTTGACATGTTACTGGGTTTTAAATTTAATTTTAATTGTTGGCTTAAGGTCAAGCCTGAAACAAACATATTTTTAATTATATAGGAATTAAAAATATTCATATATATTTCGTTTGTATACAGTTTTGTCGCAAACGTACGATTCAGAAAGTCTGTTACAGATTAAAAACTCAAACACCTAGGTTTGAAAAAACGTAAAAACAAACTTATTGATCTATAACAACCACACAAGTTAACAATTAAACTTTTGAGCAGTTAGAACATTAAAATGTATATCTTCCTAAAATACAATTAATAAGTATTGCCGAGCTAGGAGTTGCTACTAACATTAAATTACAATATTACTTAAATTTCATGGTTATTAATTACTGCAGTAAACAAAAAATCAGTAAAAATAGCTAGACCAAGAAAAACATTGTTCAAAAATAGCAATATTTCGTATTTACACAACTACAAACCAATTAACAGCATTAAGCAACAACCAACCACCATCGATAATACAATTTAGCGATCTCTCGAGAATTAACTTGTTGACGTCCATAACAGAGTTTTTATTAATATATATGTAAAAACGGTTCGTTTTGGTTGTGTAACCGAGGCTCGGAATGTAGAGGGCAGTGTTAGATGTTTGAATATATAATTTTATACTATTTATTTTATTATTATTATTTATATATATATATTTTTTATATAGGTATAAAGGTGTTCCTTTGTATTGGTTTATTTTGGGCTTGAGTTGTTGTATGAGTAACGCTTCTTTAATTTTGCGTTTGTTTATGTTTGTTTCTTTATTTAGTATTTGAATGTTTTCTATGGTTATATTGTGTTTATTTGACTTGCAGTGTTCGAAAACGTATGAAGGTGATCTTTCATGTTCTTTGAATCTGGTTTCAGTTTTCTTACTTGTTTCTCCAATACAGAAGTCGTGGCAGTTATCACATTGTATTTTATAAACAATGATGGTGTGGTGTTTGTCAGTGTAGGTTTTTACATAGTATAGATCTCACTTTTGTGCCTGGTTTTTGAATAAATTTGGTATTAACTGGAATGTCATATCTTGTTATCAGTTTTTGCTAAATGTTGGTTATTTTGCTGCTGATGTCGGGAATATATGGTATGCAGCAGTATATGGTTTCGTGATTTTTTGATCCGTGAGATACATTTACTTTTGTTGGTTGATTTTGCTTTCTGTCTAGGTGTGTGCGTATAATGTTTTCTACGGTTTGTGGAGGAAACTTATTGCTGTTGATGAAGTATTACTTTATTTTATCTAATTCGTCGTTAATTTTATCAAGTGAGCATAGTTTTATGGCTGTGTTTATTTGGTTTCTTAGTATGTTGAGTTTTTGTTTTGTTTCATGTGCTGAGTCCCAAGGAATGTATAGTCCAGTATGAGTGATTTTTCGGTGGATTTCTGTTTTAAATTGTGTATCGGTTCTTGTAATTTTGGGGATAAGAAATGATATTTGATTGCTTTCTTCTTGTTCACATGTGAAGTTGATGTTGGGATGTATAGCGTTAATGTGATTGAAAAAATTAAGTGTGTGTTCTGTAGAAGGTTCGTTGTTAGCTCCTCAAAGTAAAAAAAAATTCTCAACCAAAACGAGCCGTTTTTACATATAAATCTTAGATCACTAGGTGACATTTGACCATAATTTTATATATTTTTACAACGTTAATAAAATCCATACGACACTGCTAGAGGAGACTGGTGTCACTCTCATAATACACATAAATTCATAAACAACATAGTCAGCTAAAAAGTGAGTCAACCCTTTAAATGTAACCAAAATTTGATACCAAAACTAAAAGATAGAAGGAATAATAAATATATGGTAAACAAAACCATAATGAAATATAAATATAATTCACGATTTCATATATATTTGAGTTTGCCTTCTTCTAACTGCTTTTTCTTTTCTGTATAGTAAATATTGCCTATTTTGCCAAAGAGGATTTTGTGATAACAATATAGCATCCATGTTGAATGGATCAGTGACTGTAATATCCTTTTTCTTGGCCTAAATGATAATCTCTGTGTTGTCATAAGACCATTATTTAAAATTTGGCTTTGTAAATTACACCTACTATAAGTCTATATTGTTAAAGCTGTTGGAATCTGAAATACAAGTACACTCAACAATTGAAAATTGCAGTTGTGATGAAGAAGGAGGAACACAAGAATTCTGGATTAGCATCAGATATGTGAACGCAGTAATAAGCGCAGTACATTTTTGTTGTGGACAGATGGGTGTCTGGACATGCTTGATATCGTTCAACACGTTAGGTCCCCAAGTGGCACAGCGGTGTGTCTGTAGGTTTACAAAGCTAATAGTCGCATTTCGATACTCGTGGTGAGAAGAGCAAAGATAACATACTGTGTAGCTTTATAATTAACTTAAACAAACAAATCACTCTGTTAAATTTAGCTTCTGACTACTGGAAAATAAAAATATATAATAAAAGTAGACCTAAGATAGGATGACCTGATTTCTAAACCAGAAAACCGGGACAGTCTTTAAGTTCAAAATGGGTATTAAGAGTTTGAAATAATTTAACTCTTATTTATGTTATATTTATTAACTTGTGCCACTATATTTCACATATATATATATATATTAACATTGGAATTGTTTCTGAAATAATTTCCACTAATGTGTTTGTGTGTTGTTTTTTTAATTTCGCAACATCGCTACACGAGGGATATGTGGGTTAGTAGTCCCTAATTTAGCAGTGGAATACTAGATGGAAGGCAGCTAGTCACCAACTCTTGAGCTACTCTTTTACCAATGAATAGTGGGACTGACCATTACATTATGACACCCCCCAACTGAAACGGCAATTATGTTTGGTGTGACTGAGATTCGAACCCAGGACTTTCAGATTACGAGTCTAGCGCCACAATCAGCTGCCTATGCCAGGCGTTCGCTAATTTTAAACAATCAAAGCATACGTTCATTGCAATAAATAATTAATTATTCACTTTATTCAATTCATCATAAAATAAACTTCTTCTTCCCTTGATTTACTTAAGAAATCATAACTTTTTCGAACACTCTTTTAGCTTTTAGCATTACTTTGAAATCCTTCAGGCATGTTTTAGTGTGTGTGAAGAATGAATGGAGTGTATTTTTTTATTAAATAGTCACAAAATTATGTGCATGACTGTATATAATTTGTTTTTGCAACGAGTCCTGTCTTCGTATCCAAACCTGGGTTTTTCACCGTGCACAGACGAAATATGCGAGAGTTTAGCGTAAGGAATGTACGTGTTAGAACAATGGGCAAGTCATGTAAGCCTATTACATTTGTGTGTGTGTGTTTTTCCTACAGCAAAACCACATCGTGCTATCTCCTGAGCCCACCGAGAGTAATCGAACCCCTGATTTTAGCGTTGTAAATCCGGAGACTTACCGATGTACACTAGAGGGTGGCATTACATTTGTGATTCGATGTGACTGACAGTTTGATATTTTTATCATAAAACTGAAAAGTTTTGTGTGTCTCGGGGACTTCTCTCTAAACACTGGAATAAACTACCAAAATAACGAGACTGTTCTGGCAAAATTGTGGCATCTTGTTACTCTACCTAAAACTGCTTTCAAGAACTGGGAAAAATGAATGAACTCTGTATTAATGCTCACGTGAAAACAGAGATACTCCCGTCCATCGTAGAGTTTGCAAATTGCATCTGAACAAACCTTAGGAATTCTAAAATACATATCTACATTTTTTTAGGTATCCCTTAATATTGTACCTGGTGTTTATACTCTCTTAAGACGAACTGTTATTAAATCAGCAATGTAGGTAAAATTAATAATTGAGAAATCTGAAATCAAACACATAATACTATTCTTGATGACGAAAAACTTACTTGAAATAAAAATGTACCTCAGAACGGCTGGTATGGGTATTATCACTTTTGTTGATAAGCAGATTACAACGTTTCGACCTTCCTAGGTCTTCTACAGGTTAACAAAGCGTTCTGAGATACATAATACCATGTTGAATATTACGTTGTAAAGGTCATGACATATGCACTTTGAACAGCCGTTGCAGACAACTGCAAAGGGAGAAATGCCTCATCTAAATGAATAATATTTTGATTTTTGGTTACACATTTAGACCTCTAATGGGAACCTGAAATGGTATTTCAGTATGAAGAAGATAACAGAAATTGATAACAGAAAGGTACATCATTGTAAGCAAAGTGCAATATCTTGATCACATAGTAAACAGGGCAGAGTGTCTATTCATCCTGCAGTGATCAGGGCTGGCCACAGTCCGAAACCACACCTAAACTCCACAATTTTATATTGCACTTTTCCAAGGCAGACACACCAATTTCTGCACTAAATGAATCTGATACGTCTTTAAAGAATAATTTAATCAATCAAAGCCTGGGCAATGATGTCAGTGATATAACAGATGAGGTAGCATTTTCACAGATTTAGTTTGTGTACAGCATGCAACTGTACATGTGCACTATACACTGAAATCTCCGTAGTTTACAAGTAAAGAGTAAGCAAATTGCGGTTGCAGTATTTAACAAATATTACTGCTAATATTTGGGTAGCAAAGAATCCAAAATATACGTAATCCATGCAGCATGAATGTGCGTTAGATAATAACATTATAAGAATATTACTTCACTGTACAATACTGCCCAGATTAGTAGCACATAAATACTGATGTATGAGTCTTCCAACTAATAATGCTATATCTATACAATGAATCTCCGGATCCTGAACACTGTAGCCATCAAAGCCATTCCGCCCCCCGCTAGTACAGCGGTATGTCTCCGGATTTACAACGCTAAAATCAGGGGTTCGATTCCCCTCGGTGGGCTGAGCAGATAGCCTTTGTGGCTTTGCTAAAAGAAAACACACACACACACACACACATCAAAGCCATTCCAGTAGCAGTGACAGGTCTGCTTATGGATGGACGTCTATTTAGGAACCTGAGGAAAAAGACACGGACGTAGCTTGGGCAGTTTTTATCGTGCGTCAGGGTGAAGTGCAACTGTTATAAATTGCTAAATACATCACCAAGACAAATGGTACCTGATGCTTGTATGATTAGTTATTATTGCAAGATAATGTGTTGTACCTTAATTACAAATTATTGAAACCTTATACTCGGCTTTTAGGCTAATTTCACGATGTTCACATTTTTACTATTAAATGCTAAAAATGTTTATTTTTATTTTCTCATTTTTTTATTTTCATCTTTCAAAGCTCTACTCAAATAAGTGGTTAAGTCTAACAACGCTAAATGCATATTTTTTCTTTATGTTCATTGGCCTTAAGATTTTGGCCAGCAGTGAACATATGTGTTAGTTAGTTAGTTATCACCATTAGATTCCATCTAGGAACATAGGGCCGCAATCGCTTGCGGATTCTTCAACAAATATTTAAGTGAGTAGGTTGTTAGCCCACTGCACCGAGCCGTCCCTAATTTAGCAGTGTAAGAAGGCAGCTAGTTATCACCACCCACCGCCAACTTTGGGCTACTCTTTTTACCAACGAATAGGGGGATTGACCGTCACATTCTAACGCTCCCACGACTGGGAGGGCGAGCATGTTTGGCGCGACGCGGGTGCGAACCCGCGACCCTCGGATTACGAGTCGCACGCCTTACGCGCTTGGCCATGCCAGGCCGAACATATGTGTGGAGTGGTTTAATATCGTTGTACTATTATTTTTAATTATAAAATACAGGCGTAAATTATTGATTTCGGCCCAAGTGATTCATCACATTATCAAACATGGCTATGATTTCTATGTGAGTGTGGCTGACTAAACCACACAAATGTAATAATTGTAAAGTTTATTTAACGTGGCTTGTTATTCACATTGTCAGAATGAAAACAAATCAAAGGACGCCACTGACACCCTTTCGGTATGGAATTGATGAATTTTTATAGTTTATTATTGCGTCTATTTCTGTTTTTTTATGCGTCCAGTGAACGCAAAATGAGAGTTTATTTATTTATTGATGATTTAGTTTGCGCTCAGGACGTCAGTGTTTGCATTGTCGTGACCATTCGATTATAGTGTATTTTGAGAGTTCTATAAAATTAATTTTCAGCGGAGTATTTAGTTTTGGGTTATTTTACATGATGGTGAGTACATAGTTCAAAAATAGCAAATTAATTAATAGGGTTTTGGTGATTAAATATATAAAATGAAACTGTTCAGTCTGACAGAACATATTTTTCAGCTTTGGGTTAACAAAAACGTGAGAGGTACAACTGTAAACTTTGTGATTTAATATTTTAATTTTATATTTGGCTTATTGCGATACATATATTCTATCATGCAACAAAAGTTATTGATACATTGGTGCCTGACAGAACTGGTGTGATCTATTCTTAAACCAGATACTTTCTAAAATTTTGCTTATTACTCAAGTATGATAAAAAAACCTTTAAATTTTCACTATTACAAACTGGGCCTTCCAACTTATGAACTTTGTATTTTCATTTTTTACCAACAGAATAAATTGTTTGGAAAGTTATCTCTTTTAATCTTGTCTTAAAGGTTAGCTTTGTGAATTAAGTACACCTTCTGATATGCTTGTTCAGCTATCTGATCTTACATATATATTATTCTGTTAATTTGTTTATGTTAACATATGGTCAGTGTACTAATTATTGTATTATATATCTCTCCATAATTCAACTTTTGCAGTAATGGTGTTAATTTGAAAATATTCTTGTAATTTGGGGGCTGGCTAACAATTGATACATTACAAGAACACTAATGGGTCATTCCATGTCAAATCATCCAAATGTTTGAATACTTTTCCTCCCATATTAAATTTTTTAAGATATTTTTTAAATTGTATTTTTCCTATTAGTTATTCTAGGTTCTTATCTTGTATAGTACTTTTTAAAACTTGTTATTTCTTTGCATTTTCAGGAAAAATAATGTTGAAAATGTTAAACATTTCATTATGACCAAAATACAAAAAAACTTGTAAACACTCCATTTATTTGTATATATGAAAAAATGATCATGTAATTGCTTGATCCTTATTATAATGCAGAAATTTAGTCTCATTAACCCTTTTGGCATGTTTAGCGATCACAGTCAACTTGAAGGCTCAGTGGGGCAGGCGACCTTCCTTTATTCTTGTTATTCTTATGTATTGAATTTAACATATATAGTATTGGGTACAATCACTGAATATTTCAGGGACTTTTGTTGAGTTATTGCTGAGATATAATGCTTTTAGTACTGATACTGTAATTAGTTGAAGTATCAAACATATATCTTCAGTGCCATTTCAAAGATTTAAAGTTGATATTCAGCACCAAAAGGGTTAAACATTATCTGCAAAATGGTGGGGATACAATGTATATATCTAGAATAGGATAATTTTTAAAGCCAGTGACTTTGAAAATTATCCTTACCTCCCACTTTTCTTTCTTTGATTATATCATTCTTATTCATCAGAATGTCTGACAACCTTCCATTAGGTCTAATTATGTGCTCAATGTAAGAACATTTTCCATTTCCTTTTTATGTATCCAGTTGTAGTTTGTTTTGTATGTTCAAATTCTTGATAATTTTTCTATGCATCTTGCTGATAACCTAGAATTATGTAATCTGTCTATTTTAACACAATGTGTGGGAAAAAAACCAAGATCATCAAGGTTTCTGAAAAGGAAAAAAAATACCAGTACAAATGTGTATCATACATATAAATAACACATTACAAATTAATAAATGTTTATGACCATGGAAATGAAATAAGGGATTCTCATTGCCAAGGGTATGTAGTGTATGATAATAGATACTTTTAGCATGAATACCATTAAAAGTTTTGGAAATATGCAAAATACATCTGCACATGTGGTGCAATCTACAGATAATTTTAGTCAAGTGAGCATTGAGTTTTATTTTATTTTTGAACACAAAAAGAGTTTGTAAATAAAAACAAAATAGTCATATTTTTAATTTATCCATAACAATGTTTCACCAGGCAAAGTCTTACCTCCATGGTTACTGAGTTTATCTTTAAAACAAACTAACTTTTGAAGTTGCATTGCTATTCATAAATATAGATTTTTGCAAGAATTTAGTAGTTTGTTGCAAAAATTTGGGGGTACTTTGATAAAACATGAGATGCATACTTTTTGAAAAATTATAACTAAAAAACTTGAATTCAGTAATCAAATGAAGTCTTCCACCAAACTTTCTCTAATTTTTATAAATATTCAAGAAGTTTTTGAATGTTTCAATTGCAGGCAGTTACTCTAAGTTTTTTTATATGAATTGAATCATCATATTTTTTCTGTATTCAGACAAAATTGTTTGTTTTTTTGAAAATTTTTAGTCTCTTGTATTTGACTGAAAAATGTGTTTAACAATTGTTTTGTTGAAATAGAACAATTTCTTTTCAATGATACAAATTTTATACAACAAGATGCTGATTTTTTTGCAGTAATATGTAATTTTTCATTTTGAATAATACAAGCTATAATTACCAAATTATATTCTCACTTTGAAATGTTTTGTAAAGATGTCTTAAAAAAAGTAATAAAAAGTAAATGAAAAGTTAGACAATATAAATAAATATTTGGGTGAGACTTTGTTTGTGACTCATTTTTAAAAGTTAACTAAGTACATTTATATTAAACATTGGTGTTAAATTGTTATATGTTTATCAAAGCTCATTATACTATTTGAATGCTATATAATCTAGGTTTAAATGTTTTATTCTTAAAGATGTGGTTTTACAGGACAAGTGAAAAGATGTACAGAAGGTAATATCCCAATAATGGAAGAAGATATTTTAACTGATAATTTGACAAACCGTGAGATTCAAGATCTCAAGATTAAGTGCCCTTGGTGTACTGAAGTTATAGACTTTAGCAGTTTTGAGGTAATTGTAAATACTGTAATGATGTCAGTGATCATTCTGGCCTTTTGTAATTTATAGGCACTGATATTTGACCCACAAATTTACTTGTCAAACCCAAGAGAAGCAAATAATCTAGAGTTAGAGAAGTATACATCAAAATGGTTTATGAATGTTTTAAATATAGTGTAACAACTCTGTATTCATTTAAATATTTAAATTCCTTGCTATTTATACAGAAGTCAAAAATAATGTAATTTTATTAATTTCATTAACCCTATTAAATGCTTATAAACACTGAAGTACATATTTTTAATAGCTAATTAATGTATACTTTTTTTTCCTCTTGAGTACATGAAAAGCCAGTTGCAACTTTAATTTGAAATAAAACAATAGACTCTGTTTCGTTGTTCAAATATGTTTTATCTGTACTTTTGTTTAGTTCTTTGTGGGCTACTTTCAATTTATTAGTGTGCCAGTTGTATTTTTAATTACATGAAGGTATCCATAGCTCAACATTAGGTGTGATAATTTGTATTTAATGATTACAGAAATTAATCACTGATTTGATTATTTATAAAAAAAAAAAAATTGTGCTTTTTGATTACACAATTTTTTTTTATATAATCATTTTTATTGTTTAGTTACACAACTAGGTTAATGCTACAATATATTTCACTGGCTGAATGAGTTATTGATAGTGTGTTTGCACAGTGATGTCAATAGCAGTAAGATTCTCTTTCTGATGATACCTACTCAACAATGAAAAAGTTTTATTTCAAATAATGGCATGCTTTAATGTATGCATGTATTTATTTATTTATTTGAAATTAACAATAATAAAGAGTTCTAAAAATAATTTCATATTGTTTCATGTATATATGTATATATTACTAAGTTCATTAAAAGGTAAAGACATTTTGACTTCCCAACTCATAGATAGTTTAAGATATGTTTGCAAATCCTCAGTTGAAGTTAGACATTGCAATTTATATACATATGAAACTTGAAAATGAATATCAAATAACATGAATTACTATGATGTTTAGAATGTGTAGTTTTGTAATTCAGTTTTTACAGGTTCAAGTCAAATAACTTTTGAAGTGATACCTGGAGTTTATTTAGTTGTTTTGTTGGTTATAATTTAATAATTATTTCATATGCATACTTCTTCAAACCAGAAGAACAGTAACTGCTTTTTTGAATGTGAATAGTATGTAGGCTGTGCAATTCACTGGTTAAATTTTAAAATAGTTTTTTATTTAATATGTATATTCTTGAATGAGAATGCAAATAAATAAATTTTTGAGTAAATTAATAAATTAGTGTAATAGATGTGTAGCAGATATCTTAGATATTGTATAGTTTGTTTTTGTGAAAAGATATGAACATTGACAAGGAGTTGAAGGATATCATAGTTTGGAACAAGATTTGTTCTTCAGTGGTTAAAAAAAATATACAGCATTAAAATTTGGTCTGGCATTGTAACATTTTGATAATATTTGAGATTTTCTCACTTCATACATAGATTGACTGTTAAACCAATCTTCCTGTTAAATAGTAAACAAAGATATTCTTTGATAGATTGTTCAGGCAGAGTATTAATAATGAAACTTTGTAGAATGGACGGCAGCTGCTTGTTGTGGAGACATTTCAGCTGCTTGTTGTGGAGACACTTCAGCTGCTTGTTGTGGAGACACTTCAGCTGCCTGTTGTGGAGACACTTCAGCTGCTTGTTGTGGAGACACTTCAGCTGCCTGTTGTGGAGACACTTCAGTAGACAAAAGAATCCTCTTCACTATGGAAATAGAGGAACAAAACAGTCTCTTGTTTCTTGAAATACTCATCAGCAAACAAGCAAGACAAATAACCACAACTGTGTACAGGAAACCCACCCACACGGACAGATACCTACACTTCCAGTTCTATCATCCAACCTTGATAAAAGGTGGTATAATATAATGCCTAAACAAGAGAGCAGAAAACATTTGCGGTAAAACATTCATCAAAGCAGAATGCCGAAAGGTCATAGAGAATTTTAAACAGAATGGTTACACCTTCTCTTTCATCAAAAACACCTTGAAGAAGACCATGACAGAAAGAAAAGATCAGAAAGTTACCACCACTACCACCACCTACCTACCATACTTGCAAAATTTCAGGGAAAACCTCAAATGCATAGCCAAAAAATTCAACATAGACGTCTGGCAGAAATCCCACAATACCTTAAGGTCCATTCTAGTAAAAAAAACAAATGGTGAACTACCAGAGAGAATCTCAAAAATGTCTATGAAATTCCATGTTCCTGCAATGATACATACATTGGAAAAATGGGAAGAAGACTCTCAACAAGAATAAAAGAATGTGAAGATAGTACAAGATTCATGAAAATACAAAATTCAGCCATTGCAGAGCATGCCATGCAAACTAGACACAGAATAAACTGGGAGAAAACTAGAATCATTGATGCAGACAAATTCTGGAAGAAAAGAAAAATCAAAGAATCATTTTATATTAATACTGTTAAACCTTCACTTAACAGAGATTCCAGATTAGAGGTGAGCAACCTGTGGCTGTCATTGGTTGAATATACAAGAGATTTCTCCTCCAATGAGAAACAGTAATAATCCAACCAATCATAACACGCTCTCCACAATCCACCAGGACACTATAAAAGACCGTCAACACCTACACACACACTGACTTGAAGACAAAATGAAGAAAACTTTTGAAACATCGTCCTCTACACTTGTGTCTCCACAACAGGCAGTTGTCGTCCATTCTACAAAGTTTCATCAAACAAAGATATTGTCTTTTCATTGAGTTGTATTTGTATACTTCCTTATTTCATGTTTCTTAAAAGGATAGTTTATTTAACTGCAAAAAATTAAGTAAATTGCATTTACTTATTTTTCATTCTCCTTAACATTTTCAATTTTCAAAATTGAATTTATGCAAGATGAGTTAATTGTAATAAGTATAGCTGCTAGCATAATACTTAACTGAAATTTTCATATTTCTTTAAAGTTTGATTTAGCTTTTGAGTAATTTTATTTTCAAGATCCACAGAAGTACTTGTAAAGATCAAATTGTGACATGTCCTGAAGGGTGTAGAGTTCAAATGAAACGAAAATTGGTTGCTTTCCACCTTTCTCAAGAATGCCTTTCTAAACTTGTAGAATGTGAGCATTGCCATGACACTTTCCCAAGAAAAGAGAGCAGGGTAGGGAAGTTTTATTCAGTATTAATAACTGTGACTTTTTTCTTTGTTTTAGAAACAATTAATGTGGAAGAGATTGTCACCTTTTCATTTAAATTTATCATTTACTTAACAAAATGCTTAAATCACAGGAACAAGACCTGTTACTTCAGCTAATATAATTGTTGCTATGGTTTCTTGCTTATAAATTTTTTCTTTATTAATAATACAAAAATTTGGAAAGTTTTAACTTGAGAAATGGTAAATTATTTTTCTACCTTAAAAATTTTGATTGTGATTTCAAAGAAATGTTTCATTGGGTCATTCCATGCCAAATCATCCAGATTTTGGAAAATTTTCCAGGTGACCCCCTCAGGTGAATGTTTAAAAAACATTCAGTTCAGGTGTGTTACTGTGTACAAATATATCTATACAATTTTGAAAAATACCTGTCAGAATTTTATGAATACCACTGACATATTCTAATCAGCCTTTCACAATATTAAATAATGAAGTTGTAAGAAACAAGAAAGAATTAATTCATTTCTGAACAAGTTTATTGGCATAACTGGTTAGATCACATGGCAATGCAAGTATATTGTGTATGCATTACAGTTATGCAGATATAGCTGAGTTTAAGATTCATAATATAATAAATACAAAGGTAAATCAGACACAAAAAGCAAAGTGCTACAACACTGGTTAACTGAGAAAGATTATAGTCACACCCAACTGCAATAATCATGACAATGAAATGTTTCAAAAACTACTTTGGCGATAAATTAGCCGTAACAACATTAAATAAACATTGCTTTGTTCAGACAGCTTGAATAAATTTCTGAAATTTATGTTTGATTATGTTGAGGTCACTTTGACTTAGAACATAGTGGCGAGCACTACTGCCTTGCATGGTAGGTGCACTTATCAGACAAAGAATATGTTAAAAGGAATCCAGCTTTCATCTTTATGCGACCTTGCAGGCCATGAGAACAGTTCATTTCATAAATGACACCAACACATTGAAATGTTCATCTGATCTATCTTTTATGTTTCCCACATACCATTCATGATCGTATAAGCATGCCACATATTTCCCTGGCTGATAATTGTCATTGCTATCCTTAGACCCTATTTGAGCTGCTGCAGCATCACTTTCACTGCTACTACCAACAGTTACAACTGTGTACACATCATCATAGCCTTCTCATATATAATTTGTTGGTATAGTAGGGAATAAAGTTATGATGTGACCTTATACCTGCCACAGTTTTGCATTTTTCATAGTGCTCAAGTAGATCAAACTTTACACAACTCTGCAGGACTGATTCCTGATTGACAAGAAAGAACTGAATGCCCTGAATGTGGTCCTTTGCCCAATGGTACCTATCAGAAATACTTAAAATTTGATAATTTATTATTTTTCACAACCTTGATTTTTTGAAGATCATGTTCAGAGATGTAAGAATATATGGTAAAGGCTAATTAGAATATTTCAATGGAATTCATAAATTATTTCAAAACTGTATGGATATATTTGCACACAGTAACACACCTGAATTGAAGTTTTTTTTTCAAGTAAGCAATGTATGGTCAGAGGATACTCTAATAAATTATAACTCAAAAAGTAGGTTGAACACCATCCTGATTTTTTTTTGTAGATCATATTCAGAGATGTAAGAATATATGGTAAAAATCTGAAAAAGCTGAATAACTGATGACATGGACAAACTATGGCCTGAAGTAGGGCTATTTTTAGCTAAATCATAAAGTTGCATGCAACTAAGTTTTTTTACAGGAGATCTAATAGACTTTTAATTACAACAATTGCTGATGTATCAACTGATATGTTATAGGAAATTTGAAAACAAAATTCAGTTTTTTATCATATTAAGTCTCAGAGCTATGGCTTATTAAATAAACCAATTTTTTTTACGATTTTGGGTTTTCAGGTGATTTTACTGCCTCACTATGAAAATTCTAAGAGATATAAACTTGGTCTGAGACCACTTTTGAATTCTGTGAGATTAATTCAGTCAATGTAGCAAATGTCAGCCTTCTACCACTATTATTCTTGCAGCTTTAAGCAGCCAAAGTTGCCCAAAAATTAATTTGCCAAAAATAAAAAAAAAAAATTAACCAAACTCTACAGGGGTGTAAATCAGAAACTATTAGAGATATTGATCTAATCTTTGGCAATTTTTCATTATATGGGTAGATGAGCACATGTGAATTTTTTCAAGATATTCTGTGGGGGTGATTTGCAGCTCCCTGGATGATTTGACATGGAATGACCCCATTATTACTGGGTGTTACTTTCCTCTTTTTATTTATTTTTTTTGAGCAATTAAAATTTTGACATTTTTTGTGGATTAAGCATTCAAAGATTTGTGTGTTGAAGCAGTTATTTTTACTTTTTTAAATATTTTATCTACTTAAGTGCTTTTTCCACTAGGTGAAAATATGTTTTATTCAGGTAAAACTGAGCTAAGAGCAGTGAGATAGGTCTGCTTAATAACAGAAAGTTAATAAGATATTTATTACAAAGTAATAATGAGTTATCTGGTTTTGATTGAGTTTGAAAAAAAAAGAGACATGAAGGTGCAGTGTAAAATATGTTGTAAAAAATCAATTTATACTCAAAAAACAACCAAAATAATGTGTGCAAGATGAAGGACAGCATCCATGCTGTGTAGTTAGCTCTCTATACTCTCCTAACAGCTTATGAAGATGGTTAATAAAAATTAATGTTATACTTACAAGTTAAATATTTGGATAGCTTTAATGTTTTCAAAGAAAGAATTTAAACCTCAATTACCATTCTGATAGATAGATAGATAGAGCTAAACATATATCATAGTTGGACAATTCCTTTAAAACATAAGGGAAGCCATAAATTTGAGGTATCATATGACCTACCATTAGAGGACACTGCTATTGAACTGTTTGCAAAATATGCAAGTATTGCAGCAATAAACTTCCTGAATAGAACAGTTGATATCTTCTGGTGAATAACAGAGGAACTAAAGCAGCTAGAAGGAGATGAACTTAATAGTTTAACTCAAGCACTTGTTTAGTGAAACTTTTAGGTATATATAAGAAATGATAAACTTGGAATAAAGACTGCCGTATTACAAGAAGACAGAAATGCATGGTATATTCACATACCACAAACTCATTTCATAATGAAGAAGTAATACTCTTGAAGTACTTGGAGATGAAAAATGTAAGAGACTGCACTTTAATGGTTTTTTTTTAATTAACAATTATTTTTGTTTCTCTTTATACTTAAATATCACACATTTTTCATGCCATGTATTATAACACACCTTTTATTTCCAATTGTTATATTTGTGTGTATAGAATCTAGCTCTTGTTTTTGTGACATCACTTTCCTAAAGCCCGATACAGAACCCACCTTTATGTGGTTGTAGATTCTTATTACATCATGGTCAGTACTTATGTTCATCTTGTTTTTAAAATGTCACCATCTGTGTGTTATTTCATATACATTTTTTTTTAGAGAGTATTTATAATAGTTCATTTCTTTAATAAAGATATCAGATTTGTTTTTGTACTGTGTTGAATCCTTCAGGGCAAGTGATTTTTATTCATACTATTTTCGAGCCTAGCTTCTGACCATGTTACCTTTCTTATATACCTCACACAAGTTATCAACATGTTTAGTTTCACAAAATACAATTTGGGCTTATTATTGATCACACTACCAGTTTTTTCTTGTAGTGTAAACAATATTTCTAATTTTTTTCTGGTTTAAATAACATCAGATGGGGGCTTATTTTGTTATGAAGATCCTAAATTTTATAGGGTCTCATTTGTTATACTATATTTTGACTTTATTTTTGGTATATGTGCACAGTGTTAGTAAAAGAGTATTTATATACAGTGATTGATATCATGCTGTTTTAAACTTCTTGAGTGAACTCTGGCTCTGGTGTTACCATTCTTGGCAAGTGATTATACCTTCCTCTTTCATATCCCACTTTAGTCAGTCTAAACTTTGGTTTTCTGTCCATTTTACATCTTAAATGTATTTTCTTTCTAGTTTCCTAATGACACTTCTTAACACTTGATAACACTGGGAAAAATACTTTTCACAAGTGGTTTTATATAATACATTATAATACAGTTTGATTGGTGTATAATACATTGTAAGCTGGTTTGGTTGATTTATAGTACACTGTAAGACAGTTTCATTTTCTCGTTATGTATTTAACTTATTCAGAGGGTCATTTGTATTGTTCTTTTCTGTTGTTTTACAGGTAATGATAGCTTCTTTCTTCCTCAATTCTGTTGATAGTTATGGAGTTGTTCTTCTAGCTAATTTTCTTTTTTCATGGAATTGGATTTGTTTTGATGAATCTGATCAAATTATTCAGACCTGCATTATTGCATTAAAGAATACAAATGTATTTTGATGTTTGAACAACTGATGTTATTGAGTACTAACCTTGTTAACTGAAAGTTTTTACTATTACTTGATGTTAGTTTTGTTTGACTATAATTTCCTTTGTCCAGTTTGAACCCTTAATTTTGAACTGTGTTTAATAGATTATAGAAAGTTTGTAATTACTTGTATTTTATATTTGTTTCCATTTTCAGTCTCACTTTACAACTTGCATACTTGTGCCCCACCCTTGCCAACTTTGTGAGGTTCTAGTGACAAGGAGAAGTGTAAGTATTCAAAACATTATTGGGAACAGTTAATCATCAGGAAAATTTGTTGAAATACATTTGATCTTTCTGTTTTATTTTTTATGAATATTAGAATCTTTAGTAAGAAATATTTATTTATTTACATGGAAAGTTAATTTGTATAGCAAATACTTCTTTGATCTTCTGATTCACATTCTTAATAAATACAAAGCTGTTCATCTATATTTTAATCATTCCCTTCTCTCTTTTGTATAGATTAAATTTCCATAATTAGATGAAGACTAAAAGTCTTATTATACCTAAATATTACAGTTGATAAATTACTTTATCTGTTGCAGTTTTTTAGTCATATGGTGGTAAATCATTATTGGTTATAAACTCTCATGTGATCCTTTTTTAAATTAGATTCTGTTAGTATCATTTCTTGTACCCCACCTGATGATTACAGGTAAAGCTAATGAAATGTTTTATGTACAATAAACCAAAGTTTAACTCTCTACAACTGGTTATAAATTTGTGTAAAACTGCAGAACTGTTATATTGAAATATTTCAAAATATAAAAATAAAGAATGCCAAATTATGTAATAACCACTTTGTTATATACCCATGTATGGGTAAAATGGGTGTTTTTATTTGACTTGTATGTTAAGAAAATTTTCAAATATATTTCTATACTTCTGAATGAATAACTAGTTGTTTTATGGCTGTGTATAATTTTTCGATAATTTCACAGTGAGTTTTGTACAACTATTCTCTACACAAAGCATTTACTTATCTAAATGCACTCTTCATTTTTTGTTATACATTACTCTTACTTTGACAGCCATTTATATCTGGTATGATTTCTCTCTTTTTCAGTTTTGTCTAACATGCTTAGTTTTCTGTGTGTGTGCAACAGTTTTGCAGTCTTATCGTACATGTGATATTTCTAACATGAGGAAAAAAATCCCATTTTCAGAGTGCTTTCCCGACCTTTTATTTAAAATATAAAACTCCTGTTTAAAATAAAACATTAATACAAACTCTTAGCAGTACCCACCTTTGCAAAATCAGCACAGGTAAGACATAGTCCCTAGAAGTGTCTGCAGTTGGTAGTTTGTGTATACTTGTGTTTCTTTAACAATTAGTCATTGGTGCTGTTTAGTCATCAAGGAATATTCAAGATGCCTAAACATGTGTTATTTCCTTCTTAAAAATTGTGACCTGGAAAGCAGACCAATTACCTCATTAAATTCAGTAAAGCAAGGATAACAGAATTCAAGTGATTTTGTGTTTGTCAGTGAAAAGCTCATATGAGCTTTGTTGTATTGTTTTATACGTACTGACTTTAAATAAAACTTATTTTATCTTACCTCAGGTGGTGAACATCAAGTGAGAATTTTGTGCACTCAATTTCTTTGTTGATTTAAAAACAAGAGGAAAGAGGTATTATTTAAGTATTATATGGCTAGGATTTGGTATATTAACAGCAAAGTATACACAAACACCTCTAAATTATTGCATTTTGTGCTGAAAACATGATGATAAAAGACCTCCTGATCTAAAGTCCAATCTCCTTATTAAAATAATGAAACCTCCTCACTTTGAGCAATAGCTCTGTCACATGTATGTCTTACATGTTACTGATGGTATTTGCTAATACGTGTGACAAGTTTTTAGCATCCCGTATTGTATTGTAGTGTTTATGTTTTGACACGTAGTGTACTTAGCCTACTCTTGTGAAGTTCTTTAGCTTCAAGATTTGATGAAGGACAGAAAAGCTTGTTTATTGGATGAAGTTTTAACTTCTTGCCCATTTTTGTAAGGACGAGTCTATCATAGTTTGAGATGCATTGACATAGCTACTTGATTGTTCATTTTAGGTTGTAGGTTATGAATTAGGAGTGTTTCCTTTTCTTCTTAGCATCCATTCATCTTTCACTGAGTCTATTACTTCTGCAGTGTTCACTGTTTGACTTTTTGTTACAGTATTTCTTTAGATGGTTGTAACTTTGAGTTATCTAAAGGGCTGTTATGCAAAAGATCCTTGATTCTGGGAGCTAAGGTTTAAATCATTGACCCAGTATAAACTTGCCTGCAGCAAGGACACACGTATATATATACTACCAATGATTTTTGTCGTTGAACAGGAAAAAATTGTGTATCTATTTGTTCAGCTTGAAGCTTACTTCCAGATTGATTTGCAGAATGTTTTTTATTTTACTGTTTAGTTTGATGTTGTGGCGACCAGTGAAAGATAATATTAAGGTAATAACATATTTAGGAACAAGGAGGTTAGGAATTTAGGGGTTGTAAACTTTATTGATACATTCAAAAATATTTTTATTGATAAGTGTTAGAGGGAAGGCATTTTTAATCAAATATTTTTACTATTGATGAGTTCATCATGCAAATAACCATAACAGCTGGATAGTTTATATGCTTTATGAACTAAAATACTTATTATGTTAGTTTTGCAACAGTCAGGTATAAATGTGCTGAAATGACAGTACAGGCCAGAAAATGTTAGTTTGTGGTAGTACTTAGTTTAGAGTGTGTTGTTCCAGTTGATCTAAATATAAAAATAGCAGCTTAGATTCTTTTAGCTCTTCAACAGTGAACTGGATATTCTTAGGCTTTGAATTTAAATAATCTAGAAACTTTTTGGCATAATTTAGCTGTCTGAATACAAAAGAAGTGTCATCAATGTATTTCTTATAAAGTAGAGATTTAAATTCAGACATGACTGTAACCATTTGGTTTCATGATGAAACAAGAACGAATTAGTTAGTATGGGTGCAAGTGGTGAGACCATGAGTACACCACTAATTTAATCATGTCTCATTAAACACAAAATGAGATTCAAAAGTCATAATTTCTAGTAGTTTCATAAATGGATTTTTAGTTATGCCATTGACTTAAGTGTTATCAGGAAATACCAAACCATTTCTTAATTTGATTATTTCATCAGGTAAAATGTTAGTGTATAATGACTTAATATCAAAATGTGTGATGTACACTGAACAATCACATTCCAAGGATATGATGAAGTTAGAAAAATCAAAGGAATTCTTAACAGTAAAGTTATTCTTATTAAATGGAAGTAAGAACTTGCTTAAAAAACAGCTAGTTTATAACATTGTGTTTCTATGTTAGATACAGTGGACATGATTGGCACATCTGCTTTATGTAGTTTAAGCAGACCATACATAATGCCACTTTGTGATCCAGCAGGGCTAATGTGGTTGAATACTGGATCAGAAATTATATTCTCTTTCTTCAGTTTTAATGGGAGTCTTTGAAGTTTATTTTCTCACTATTGTGTGACATCTTTATCTAAAACTTGCTGGAGTTATTTAGCACATCATGGACCTTTATCAAGATAAAGATAAAACTATTGCTGGTAATTCTGTAACAAAGTTGTTAAAGGTGTACCCATGTTTTTTAGTCCAAATGGGTAACAGATTTATACTAGTTAGTAATTTATCAAAATTTATAAAGAAATCAGAATATTTGATTTTCTCAGAAGTGATAGTGTTAAAAAAATAGGAAGAACACCTACTATTAACCTGCAATCTAAACTTCAAATAAACTAGCTACATCACTGCATCTCGAACTATGATCATCTCGTCGTGCATGAGATGAGCAGAAAGTGAAACCTTCATCCAACAAACAAGTGTCAGTAACTACTGAAATGAAGAAAAGCTCTTATGTGACAGAAAAGCTGTAAAGACATTTCTGAACTTGTTTTTTAGTACATCTTTCTGGGTTCTCTTATGAAAATATCCCCAACACAATTTCTTTGTAATGAATTTCACTTTCTACACTTGTTTGTGAGGGTGATTTTCTTTGCCATTTTTTTCCCAGTTTATTCACATCTGTTTTGTCTGGTTGTCATTATTTCAGTAAGACCCACTGTTGGATATGGTTTTCTTGGGGTTTAGATTACATTACTGACTTTTCCAGGCTTAATTTCACCAGAAATGTAGCTGTATTTTATTTTACTAAGGATTCCCAAGTAAATTTCATTTATTACGTTCTCTTTCTCAGGTTTAATGTGGACAGGTTGTATTTTCCTTCCCTTCCACATCCATTATGTGTGTATAAAAATGGTATTTTAATCTAATTCTTTCCTAGTGTATAGATAATTTATTATTCATGTTTATAAAATAACATAATGCAGTCAACAAGTTAATTCTCTCTCTGTTGTTCTACAGAAATACACATTAAATAAACTTAAGTTTTATATTCAACATTCTGATTAGAATTCAAGTTACTCTGTCATTAGTGGGTTTTTTTTCTTGAAGTAGATTAAAAGAACTGATAAATAGGAAATAATTCTTTGAAGATACTTCTTGTGGTCAGAATGGTAGTTTTGCACTTAAAGCAAAAATGTTTATTTAATAACAGTTATTGTGGTAGTATTAAATTGTTTGATGAATAGCCATTTTACTCATTTGGAAATATATTTAATAAATGACTGATTTGGACTTGTTTTTATATTATGTGTTTTTATTGAAGGATATTTGAAATGCATATGTCTGATTTACTACTGTTTTTGTTTTCTTTAACCATTGTTGTACATATGTTGCAGATGGAAAACCATATTAATACCAGCTGCATGAGAGCTTGTGTTTCTTGCCCATTTAAAGCTCTTGGTTGTGAGGAGGAGGATGTAAGTTCTACTTCATTGTTTCCTTCAGTGTAAAAACTTTTGAAATAGAAAATTAGACTGATGGTTTAGTAGTATATCTCTTTTACATCTTACATAATGATGCAGGTGATTTGTTTTGAGGCAAAGAGATGTTTTTTGTTTTAGTTTGTTTGAGATTTGATTTTCGCTGAACTTGGAAGGTTGGTACAGCCATTTTGGACTGATGAGAATGAAACACATTTTCATCATTAGTTGGAGGTACAAAAATTTATTTTTATATTTCTACATGAACATTTGATATGATTATTTTTATAATACAAATCAGTAATCAAATTACATTTGATTTTTCTGTTGCATGGACATTTACTCAGATATGTACATAAATGGATGTATTTGTAGATCTGGTGTAATATTTTCTTATACTGGAGTTTTCATTTCAGGATACATTTATTCTGTAATGAATTGTATTCCTCTTTTTGTGGGTTGTTGTACTGTGCTGTAAATAAATGATAAACTTGTACTGATACTTATTATTATGTGTCAACAAAGAGCACCAGTGGTTGAATTGTGGATACAACATATATCAATGTGGGAAGTTTCATCTGTAAATGTGGTAATATATAAATTAGGGATGATAGAGGATATGATCTTATGACTGTTAGTCATCTTTACTCTCACCAGTGGTCCTAATTTAAAGAAAGTAAATTGTGTCTAAGTGTTTTAATACTAAAAATATAATATAAATTATTGTATTAGCATTGTTTATTTAAATATTAAGATGTAACTTTTTTAACAGAATGTTACATGCAATGACAACTGAATATTCTATGGATAATGACAGTTAGTACATTTTTAACAGTTTCTATTTGCTATTTAAAGGAAAGAAATGAAAACTGGTGAAACTAAATATCACACAAGTTCTATATTTCTGGTGCAGCTTTTTAAAGAACTTTCATTGGTAACAATATTTATTTGTTTCAAAACTGTTCAGTATATTATATACATTTACAACAGTCTACATATTTTCTGTTTTTTTTTGTTATATATGAAACAAAAGTTCTATCAGTGAATTCTCACTGCATCTGAGTGAAGTTCTTCTGAAAATAAAAGTTTACATAGCTCATTCAAGCATCATCACATTTTAAGTTGATAAAGAGTAAATTAAGATTTTAAAGATTTTGTGTGCTAAATATGAGAATAGGTTTACAAAGTGTAAAGTTGTGGACATTATAGGGTAGATAATTTCCACAAAACCACAAGTTCCTCAAAAAATTGCCATAAATGTTTGTTTCCTTGCAGATAGAACGTTTGTACCTTGGTGCTCATTTACAGAAAGATGTTGCAAGGCACCTCACACTACTTTATCAAGCATTTTACACACTGTGTGAAAATGTTACTAGGTTATTACAGAAAAACTCCACCAACTCATCCATAGAAAGTTTTTTAAAAATCTTGGAAAAGTTTAAGCAATCTCACTTAAGTTCTTCTGAGGAAATGCCAACAATTGTAAATGGTGATAAAAAAACAGATGTATCAGAAAAAGTACTGCATTATGAAGACAGTTTGTCAGTTGCCTTACCTGCAAAAGTAACTAGTCTTGAGCATCAAAATAAAGAATTAACTATTAAAGTTAACCATCTAGAACAACAGTTGGAAGAACAAAAAAGACAAGTTTCCAAACTTTGTACGAGTATGTCAGTCCTTGAGGAACGTATATGCAATGGTATTTTCTTTTGGAAAATTAAAAATTGTTCCTCCCTGGCAGAAGAAACAAAACAAACTGGAGGAATGGTGTGTTACAGTCCAGCATTTTATACCACTCCATTTGGTTATAAAGCCTGTCTACGTTTGTTCTTGCAGCCAAGTGGAGATGAAAATGACTTTGTTGTGTCACTTTTCCTACACTTTATGAGAGGTAACTATGATGAAATTTTATCATGGCCATTCCAGGGGAGTTTTTACCTTATAATCATTAGTCAAACTGAAGATCCTTCATGTAAGCATATTGTGAATGTCTTAGAGGCAAATTCTAACTTGCAGACTTTTCAGAGACCAAAGTCTGAGAGAAACGTTAAAGGTTTTGGTTATAAAGAGTTTACAAAAATGTCAAAACTTTACTCAGGAGGATACATTAAGAATGAAACTTTGATTATAAAGATTGAAATTGTAAGTTTATCATGATATTTACAAAATTCCTTTAAATGCTATATTATGTTTATAATTCAGATTTTAATATTATGAAAGTTTGATTTCAAAATGGAAATACTTAAAATTCTGCATTGTTAAATCTCTGTATAATGGCACATTACACTGAATTTCCCATTTTAATTTTTATTTTACTTGTTTGTATGTAACATATTTTTATAGACTGTTATTAGACATTCTTCTTTGAATTCTTGTTTTTAATGCAGATAATTTGTTAGTCATCATGTATTAATTAAGAAGTTGATTTTCATACTCAAGGAAGTTTATTCAAAATCAGATGTTTTCATAAAATATCTTGCCCTGTCTTTCTAAAAGATGTTGGTAATTCTTGCTCACATTTGCTATTGGATCATTTATAACCAATCAAAAGAGAGGGTTCTACTTAACTGAATTTTCTATAGGGTTATTTTATTCAGCTGACATTTTTAAAAATATTTTAACATGGTGGCATGTGTTCGACTGGCTAACACAATTTTTTTAACTCATTGCATTATATTATGTTCTTGTTTTTTTATGTTTGTGTTGTCAATGCCTTTGTTCCAGATTACTTTATGTAGACTAATTATTTGTATGCGATGTATTTTTATTGACTGGTATTGGACAGCCTTGTTTTATTGTTTTAATGCAAAGCACATGTCAGTCTTTACTGAGGTAAGGACTTGCTTAGCATTATGTAATAATTAAATTGATTTTGATACTCAAGATGGTGTATTAAAAGTTAAATGTTTTAATCAGGTGCTGTTTAAGACTTGTCTTTTCACTGTGCAGAAGATTTTTAATCGAAATATTTTTACCATCAAAAGAAACATGTCTCCAAGTTTTGAGTAGACTTGTTACAATTCTGATTGTGAGGAATGCAGGGCAAGTTTAGATTTTCTAGATATTTCTAACAATAATGAATTATTTTAAATTGTATTATTTAAGGAATAACAACCAATTAAGCAATTTCTTCCTCTGCCCATAAGTTTAGTATTTGTAATAAAAAAATGTATTCTTGAACAAGTAAAATAGTTTTTCCTTACATTTCATAATAGAAGGCACCAGTCTGATTTGACACAATTTTTCTTTAATATTACCTATAGCATGTTTAAACATTTACTTTATTAGGCCTCACGCTTTTATTCATTCAGAAATCATGATTTCAACATCTTTTTATCTGAATGTGGGTAATTTGAAAGTGCTGCAATTAAACAGCATAAATCCTCCCCTAACATGCATAACACAATTACTTAACCTTGATGACCAGAAAAGAGAAGTCTCTATACTTGAATGTGGTGGCCAATTTTGGATCTGGTAGCTGGCTGAATAACTTAAGTGCATTATACAAAACACTGCACAGAGTTTCAGTGAGATTGTTGTAGTGTAAGCACAGTTCTGTGAATGGGATCTAGCTGTCAAATTGAAATGTCTGCATATCTAAAAAAAAAAAAAACTGAAAGTAAGAGATGTCAGATAAATGTAGTCCATGGACTATAGTATAATTTTTTGAACACAAGGCCATTGTGTTGATCCAATAGAATTAATTTCTTTCAAAGGAAGGATTCTGCCTGTGTCAAACTATCAATATGATAGTAGCACATCCAGAGCACAGATCTTGACCCCATATGTAAAAGTAACTGTAAAAGGTTAGACTACCTCTTTCCAGTTAATTTTTCAGAACAAAAATGGAAACAAACCATACCAAACACATTTATTTGAACTTTATTATTATTGCAAAAAACAACTGACCAGTATGCTGACCATTCAAATTTAATTATAGCTTTTAGTAGATCAAACCATTTTCTTAATTACATTATTTACACCTATTTTTATAATAATATACCAAACAAATCTATTCTTAATTTTCAAACAATATTTTTTTATTACTACATGTAAAAGAACCATCATTGTTAGCTCCCCAAACTTTGAATTAAACAATAGACAATTAGCTCTGTGAAATTAATTTTCTTAGCACATGAGTAATAGGTTCACAGGTGTGATTAATCTGATATAAAGACATGCTGAATGAGTAATGAAACACTTGTTTATAATTGGTGACACTATTATTATAAGCAAAATGAGTATAGCAGAAATAAACAATTTAATATATTTAAGCTTTCAAATATTATAACAGTGACACTTCATGTCTATAAATCAATAAGCTTGTTTCCATATAGGATTATTATAGATTGCATCAAAATTGATCATTTCTAAATTATGAAACTAAGTACCTAATAAAAATTGCACAATTTTAAAAAGAGGCTTCAAGATTAACTAGAAATTTGCAGAATTCGTTTCTTTTTTCCTTTATTAATGAATTGTTCAGAGGTATTAAACATTAAATATGAATAGTATTTTTAGTTTTCTGGAAAGGGAATCTTTATCAACTGTGAGAAGTTTAAAAAAGGAAAAAACTGGTTCCAATAACAACGTACCTTTCCTTTAAAAAAAGATATTTTGTTACCTTGTCAACTGCATTCAAGTACTGAATGACAATATTTATGATATAGCAGTGGTTGATGAAACTATATTTTTAATTCTCAATTATTCATTGGATTGTTCTTAATACGAGGTCTAACTTTTGTCACTGAATACTAGAAAAGTTCTAAAAGCAAAAGATACCTGAAGTAAAATTGATTAAAAAGCTAGTCTTTAATGTAAAAAAAAAACTTGTAATATATGCAATTATATTAATAACATATATTTATCAATGTTTTAACACACCTGTTTATAAAATGGATTTACTACCACACCATTCAAACACAAAAGTACTAAGAAGTTCTATGCATTATTTTGTTTATGAACAAGCACAACCACACTTAATATGAAAATCTATTTTTGCTGAGTATTAAAATTTTTCAAAATACCTACTACCCATATACTATGGTTATATATTTTGATAATATCTGGATTAGGTTTCCACTATAATGTATACAGAAACACAAACTACATATGCTTGTTTATTTCAAATAATACGTAAAACTAGAAGCATTTTTGAGCTGTTCAAATATAATTGCATTTTACTACATATATTAGTATGCAAACCTCTGTTTCTTGGAGTAGTTCAATTTGTCCAAGTTGGGATGACAGGCAAAGTTTATCATAGGTGGAGGACCACACATTAAGATCAGAGTATTTTCTGATGGTGCAGGAAGATGCTGTTCAATCATCTCTGCACTGATGAACCCCATGCTATATTTCCAACCTATTTGGAAAAAAAAAAAAAAGTTGCATCATTAGTGGTCTATATTAAGACTTTCCATGTAATAAGACTGCAGGGAAACTTTTATATCCAAACATTTCCATCTCTTAGAATATTTAAAACCTTGTTTCCAACATGTTATAACACTAAACCTTGAATCTGTTGCAGGTCAAGTGTGGTAGAATACTACCTCTTGTTTCTAACATGTTATAACACTAAACCTTGCTTTTAGTCTGTTCTGGGACAAGTGTGATAGAATACTACCTCTTATTTCCAATATGTTATAACACAAAACCTTGTTTCCAGTTTGTTTCAGAACAAATAAGTTAAAATAATACTGCTTCTTTCTAATATACTACTACATTAATCTTATGTGTAGTCTGTTCAAGGTGAAATATGGTAGCATATCATGTTGGTTTAATTTTTTGTAGGGCAGAAATGTGGTAGAATAACATGATCAAGCTGTAATAGCTCAAAATGTAGTAAAATGATATTTATATATTTGTGTTTGTGCATGCGTCTGCATGTTTGTGTGCATCTAGATTTTATTTGTGTGTTACAGAACCTATACATTTCTGTTTAGATTTAATAAAGTGTATCATTATTTACCAATATATGGTCCTAACATGAGTTAATATACAAAACACTTCATAGAATACATTAAGCTACTCAAATAAAGGCTTTAGTTCAGAGAAATTCCCCAAATACTTGTCCATTTATACATTCTATTACGAAAAAGGTGGCATAGAATACTTGAAACTATCTCAGGTTCCAAATCTCACAAATATTTCATTCTAACAAGCGAATTAAGTAATTTTCACTTATGACATTGATGTTTGCTTTCTACACAAGGTTCTATACATTTTGATGATATTACAAATAAGGAAATTGTACATTGTCTCACCTTCTGTGGGTCGATCTACTGTATACCAGAGCTTTAATTGGTCTGTGTGTTCAGCTGCCAGATCTTCCAGTTCAGGTCTCAGAAGAATGTCTTCTTCCGTCTGATCATGATCATGAATTATTTGCAAAATAATTTTCATATTGTTTTAATACCATGCTCTCTTAAACACCTAAGTTCAGCTTTGTTTTAATGGTTATAAAATAGCTTGTGGTTCCACTACCACTTTAAGTAACCTAAGTACAAAACGTTTTCCTACAGACTAGTTATATTCAAAAGAATTCTATGCTTTAGTTTTACTTATTTTTATCTTAAATAGTGCATTTTTTTAAAAGTTTGCTTTAAATTTATCATTACTGCATTTTACAAAACGAGTATATTTACGTTATCAACAACACACTTCTAAATGAATAATTGCACTCATGTTACAAGATCATTTCAGGAGGTAGGGGTAACATGTAACTGAAATACATAAAACTCTAACTAATGACATTACCTACATATTTATTGAGATAGATGAAGCTTTCACTAAGCTTGTAGGAAGGAATTTAAGTGGACAAATATAAATAATTTTTTAATCTACAAAGTAAATAGTAAGAGTAAACAAGGATAATACACTTCTAAAAACAATATTTGATATTTCTTGCATTACCAGTAGTTCAAGAAAGTTCTGTTCTCTATAGTTGTTTCTGCAGTACAAAACTTGTACTAGATGGGGAAGTGTAATAAGTTCCAAATAAAATTTGGAGTTAAATTTTTTTTTTTTAATCAGAGTTGATAACAATTGTAACAGTTTCCAAAACTGTGTGTGGACAAAACTGAGGTTTTATAAATATCAGTTTTCAAAAATATTCACATTGTATTAGTGTAAATGCTGATTAACAGGTCCTTCAGTAGAATACATTTTTAATGAAAACAAAACTACCCAATCTGGTTTTCCTTAATTTGAACTGAAATTTTTGGACATTTTTATTGCCTAAAAAAGAAGGCATTTATTTCACTCTTTTAGTACTGGGGATGCAAAAACCAATTTAAAGTGATGACTAAAATCTGTTGGTGCATCACAAACTTAACTGCTGAGCACAACAAACATGGAAGTCTCCAAATGACACACAGGAATTCAGAAACCACTTAGGACCATCTTGGTAAATACAAGCGAAGTACAATATTATACCTCTAGATGTTTTCAATGCGTTAATGTATACTTATCCTTTTACTGACTATTGTGATACTTTGATCTTCCCTCTCAAATTACAGGTGAAATTAATCATATCTTAGTTGAAAGCTAAATATAAAAAAGTGAAAGCAGAAACATAAAAGGTTGGTAATTGCTTAATTAATAATGCTTAGAATATGGCTTTATTGATATATATACTGAATTCACTCCAAGCAGGTAGCCAGCCCTTAGTACTAGCTAGTATGGAGACGTGAGGATACTGTATTTCACTAAAAAAATTATTAACAAACAAAAACTTGTCTTGCAAAAATACACCCTAAACCATCTTCATTGGGAGTTTCTGGACTGAACTGACTTTTGACATTCAACAAATTATAAAGACACCCCTTGGCTCCTGAGGTATGTGTTAAGAACTGAAATAAGATGCGTTATCAAAGTATGCGACCAAATGATTAAGTATTTTACCTAAAGTAATATCAATTATATACACTTCCTGATTAAATTAAAGTTTTGTACAACACAATAAAAGTTTGATGTTTATTTACCTGATTTGCAAACAACAGAAACAAGTTGGTGCTATCTTCTGGATCTTTAAACACTTGACGAATAAGTTGAAGCATTGGTGTAATCCCTAGATGAATAATTGGACTTTGAGTAATTCAGTGTTTCTTACCAAACATGTTATACAGGGTGACAAAAATGTTTGTGTGCATATATATATTATATTACAACAGTACAGTTTGAGACAGCTTTTCCTTCCAGTTTTGAAACTTATGCAATCAGAAGAACAGATGCTTTACATTTATGGCTCTGATGAGCACAAAAGGAGCTGCAGTCCATCTCTGATGTCTGGAAGCATGTAACTTTTAACTCTATGTGTATGGTGGAGTCAAAGAGTGTGTGTACAACATTTCTACAAAGTTGCATTGAAAATGTAATTAAACAATTTTATAATTGATGTGTGTCAATAAATTTGGAATCAAAATATTAAGCAAATTATCAGTATTCACATCATACTTCTATTTTAGATCTTCTTTCTAGCCTTCTGTGACCTTCTGAGTTTGAAACAGATTACATGCTTATATTATAGGTGTTGATAAGCCACAACAGAATGTTTTTAACCTCCGAACTCTTTTCTTTACTGAGATATTAACAAGAAAATCAAACCTGCATGCCACACTCCTCTTATTGCATCACATCCTGCTTTTCACAAAATGTTATGCTTATAACTAATAGAAAGAGAAGCTTGTAGTGTGATTAATTTTATATAGATTTCCTATGCTGAAAACGTACTTTTGATAGCTACTTACCTTCCCTCACAAAATTAGTTATTCTTGTTCAGTGCTGCCTTCTATATGAGAATATTTTCTGTATACATGCCACAAGTTTTCTGCTTAACCCTCCTCTCATTAGAATTAAAAGATTCAAACATGTTTCTTATGCAAATCATCATGTGTCACTTCACAAACAGGTGACGATGAAACCCTATTTTGAAAAGCTAACCATGCCTAGCTATTCACTACAGGCATAATAATGGGCAGCTACTCTCTTCTGTTTCACTCTTGCAGTTCGTGGATGGTATGATCTGGAATGTGCATGTTATTAAACAAAATTTCTGAAGGTTACTCAACTACAAGCAATCTTGTGGAATATCCCATTTCAACAGTAAACGTTGCAAAGTCATGGAATACAAAGTATGAGTCGACATGAATGTACAAAGCTTTAACACTTTGTTAACTTTTATTAAATAAAGATGCTTATATTTTAAGTCTTGCAAACTTTTAAATGGGCTCATTTTAGATTTATAATCAAGTACATTAAAATAAAATAAACTTGCCTGTTCCACCAGCAATCATTCCAACATTTCTTACAGTACACTCATTTGGAGGAGACTTCTTGTCTGGTTTTATGGCAAATTTTCCTTAAAATAATCACATAAAAAGTTCAGAGTGAAAACCATATTGTATTTTTAACATGTTATAATAGTTATTTATATTTTATCGTACATTAAAATTTTGTTGTATATATTCTTTAATTGTATTTTGAGATGTTTTGATTAATTTGATAACATTCTATCTTTTTATTTGTGTTTGGGTTATAATTTGATATGAATAAAGAAATTTAAAACTATAAACAATACATTTTTAGGAACTCTTATTTCAATATGTGGATACAAAGAAATATAAGTTATGAAAAGAAATTGATATGCAAATCAATGATACACTGAGTTCTCTGTTAACTTTCTACTAAAATAAGACAAATATTCAACATGTAAACAAACAAAGCAACAAATTTAAAACAGTCTTGTTTTGATGCTAAAGGTATTAATAAACATATATTAATAATGTCCAGGAGTTACAGTTGCTGAAACTTCTGGTTATATTCTTATTAAAGTTTTTATTAGAAACTTCCACAAAAGCATTGGAAAAATTACATTATGATAGACAAGATGTCTGAGAAATGAACTGATATAAATGGAGTTAACTAATTTGACCTAGCTTCAATTATTAATTTGCCTAAAATATATATTATTGCTGTATATACAAATAACACTGGCAGTATCATTATAAATCCTCTGAAGACAAATCTAGTAGTGAGATCAAGCTAAACTTTAAACTTAAAAAATCGTGACTGATTACCATGACCTACTTATTTGGATTAAATCAATTTCATCACTAACATTCATATTTTCACATAACCATATGACTTTTATTTACCTCGACCCATATACTCAAGGAGTCCTGAAGGACCTCGAATGTCAATTAAATCTCCAATGTTCATGTTATCCAAGTACTGTGACATTTTACCACCATCAGGATACTTTGGGTTTACATTCTTAAAATACACCTGATGAGAAACATTCACTGTTTATTATATTTTATCCAACATCACATGGTCCTATTTCTAGTTTCTTGTTTACATTAGTACTAAAACCTTAAGATAAATATCATCCTATACAAAAAATCTACTACCTTTCCAACAGATATGGTAAAATTTACCACAAATGAAAGTGTGCAAAACTTCAGGTCACGTAAAAAAAATGCATCTAATTTATCAAAATCACTGATAAATTTGATGCAGCTTGGTTTTTACTTTTGATGAGAAGGAACCCTCTTTCAGATAATAAAATATGGAGACAGTTTGAAAAGGTAATGAAAGAAAGTTTGTTACAAGGTTAGCAGCATCAAATAGGGATCCTCCAATACAATGATACAGAAAGTGTATCACAAAATTTTTCTTGTTGATACAATGACCTCTGCATCAATATTTTTATATTTTTCAGATAAAATATGATTGCTAACATAATCATCATTGTGCATTAGTTTATAAAACAATTAAATAACAGATTGAAAAATCACTGAGTTTTTTATATTTTTTATTAAAAGAAGCATTGATGATGATTTGAGTTAGCTCTCTATGTCAGATTGTACAGTTTATAAAAAAGGTGCTTTTGTTATAAACTGTACTATCCAATGGAAAACACAAGCTTGAAACATTATACTTCTTTTAAAAAGAACTATTAAAAACTCAGTGGTTGTTCAGCTTATTATTTAATTTGTTGCTTTTGTCACCCACGTGGTTATAACTATATTTGTACATTAATTTATGCCAACACTGATAATCACAGAATGTTAATCATTAGTATTTTAGCAGTCTCATCTGGCAGTCGCTCTGTGCAACTAAGGTAGTTTTCATCTAGCAATTAAAAGCTGAGAGGAGATGGATTACCTTTTTGTAAGTTCACATGTGGAATTGGTCAAAAATGATCAACCTTATAACCACTTGTTGCTTTTTTGCTGTCATATGTGATGAAACTTAACTTTAATGTTTCTAATGATAACAGTAGTATATAATTTTTATTTATTTCATATATACAGCTTAGAACAAAATTATAAGTACAAAGCAAGCAGTATCTTATAACTAGCTTTTCATATCTTGATAGTCTGAATTGACATCCTTGCAAAAGTGACTGTGGGAGTCTCAGAACCAGCTTATGCTAATATGTTATTGAGAGCTTACATGTAGTTTTGTATGATAAAAAATTAGTTATATGTACTATATAACTAACCAAAATACAAAAATGCAATGCAAATTGATAAAATATCCAACATAAAACAATACCATTAAATGTTTTTCGTATATTTTGTAGTTTATTTAGTAAGGTTTATGTTTTCCAATACTTTTTAAAGAGAGATGTATACAGTTTGGAAAAATGTGATTCATACACTGGTATTTAAGAAAATATTCTGTATTTAAGTAAAGCTATTTACAAAAAAAAAGTTAAATAATACATCAGTTTTCCTTTTATTGGTGTTTGCATTACAGCAGCAAGTGGTGTTTGCATGGCAATGAGCCAGAACTCAGACAGCCCGAGAAAATATTTGTCAAGCAAGAAGGACCTGCCCTAGACTTACACTGAACCCACATCCACCCAGTAATGTTGATCCTGATTAACAGGCCTATACTACTTCCACTATAAAGAAAAATGAAGAATGCTAAACACAGTTTCTTTTGCACTTGCAGATTTGTTTAGATACATTTGTTTTGGAAGCATCTGAGTTACTAAGATTATGTTTAGAAAAAGCAGAGAGAGAAAGAAGCACCTTCACCTAGGATAAAAATCCATGTACTTAGTGGAAGACTCATAAAGTGGAATATCCATAGCTAGTTCAGTCTGCAAAGTACTGCCTATTTATTCCAGGAACTAGGAATTATATGTTTAATGGCAAATTTTGTCCAAATGTAAATTATTTTTGAATTGCTCACAAGAATAAATGGTAAACTGAAGTACAACGTTGTATTGTTTCTTGGTTTATTAGTGTTAACTCTATTTGTTGAATGAGTTTTGAACTTTTTTGTTACGATGATTGTGTGAGAATTTTCCACAATAACTTTTGGAAATTTATTAGTATGAATAAAGAAATACTTTATGTAGTTGATTTCTTCACCTGCATAATTTGTTGAGAAGAATCTTGAAACCACACATCTATATATATATATGTATATATAATTTTTTTTTAATGTAGTAATTTTTTCTCAGTTTAATGAGCACATTTCTCTGGATGCCAAGATACCTTTACTAAGCTGTTAAGCAATTTTTGGTCATAATACTTCTTTGTTCAATACTGCATATGTGTTACTATGTCTACATAAACTACTTGCATCTGATGATAGTGAAACCTTGTATATTTCTTACTATGTTAAACTTGTAATAAAATTTTCTTTATTACCTATTCAAGCCATCACCAAATTTCCACTTGTTCATTCAACACATTTACACTTACAGAGCTTTGTGTGGTTTTAAGTGACTGTGTAGAAGGAAAGTTTTACCTTTTGAGGATCTTTATCCCCTTGTTCATGAAAAGTCTTGTAAAAAGCAAAGACAAGGTAAATAAACAAACATGAAGTACCAACAGTGGTACTTCTTCAACTTTATATCCCAGCTTTTACCTACTAAAGAAGTATTCAAACCACAGTCAAATCTTAAACTAAAAACCAAGTAAATATGACTTTATTTGATTGTAATGACTATTTCACTGATTTGTCCCCTCAGTTAGTTAGTATAACACTGTTTACAGTTTTTCTATCATTCATATGCCAAAATAATACTTTTAAGTAAAATCACTAAATTCCAATATAGAACAAAATGAAAGTTCTTCTTTCCTGCTAAACAGATATTTTATTATATTTTAACTGCAAAAAAACAAACAAAACCAATAACAGGTTTCAAGCAACAACTATATTGTAAATTTTCAAAATAAGATATTAACACAAACATTCCTGTCTCAAAGGAAGAGCATAAGAGGCTACACAACTTACTTTTATCACTAAATCCATATACCCCTTGTCATCATCACTAGAAACAGGGGTGTAAGGTCGAACACATAGATTCCCCTCAATTCTGGCACTTAAATAAATGTGTTGGCCTAAAACATATATTAATTTCAGTAAATGTAAAGATAATACATTAAATTTTTAATAAATCTCTAGCCTTCAAATCTGAGAAAAACAAATCCCTAAATTCCAATAAATAATGATAAAAAAAGACTAAATTTAATTAACACGACCGATTTTATATGCAAGTAATAGGTAAGTATTTTAGTACCACATTACAAAAAGCTTGAAAAACCTTGATTACAAAATAACAAGATGTACAATAGGATGTTATAAAAATATAAAAAAGGAGAAATTATTCTATACAATACTTGTCTAAATATATTCTACTACTATTAACAATACTAGAAATAAAAAACTGGATTGATTTATGCATAGTTAGAGGTTGCATAATTTGAGCATTGTAATATCATTATTCAAAATAGATGCTTTTATGGTTTTTATTCACTAACAAAAAGAAGACTGCAAAATAACCTAGCAAACTGAATGAAATTTTATAAGTGTTTTGCATATCTGAATAGCATACAACTATAATAATAATGATACAACAATTTATCATCACTTATGACAACAAATTTTCTTTTCCAGGGGTTAGAAATGTCTTTTGGTGTAGTTTAACTATGTCAAGAAGGTATTGCTGTTGATCTTCGTCCTTAGTGATGAAAGAGTTATGTCAGTGAATAAGAACAATACCTCATTCACAACTTTCAACCTGTCTTCTGCATTCCATAATCTCTTTCCAGTCTGTTTGAGAGACACCTTTAATTTCTCTTTCCTGTTTAAATTCAAAACACTGATTATGTTAAGAGCCCTTTTTGTTAAATAGAATTCCCAAGGAGCTTTGATATTAAAGTTTTTCTTCTCTTGTCAAGATTCTTCACCATTTCAAATTTAGTAGTTATCTGAACTCTGTCATCAAACACAGCCAAATAAATAAAATATTCCAATAAAAACACAAGTGCCATTTGAAGCCTATCATTGCAGCATCGACAAATGAACACTTTACACATGCAGATAAAGTTAACATCTTCCTGAGGTTGTTGAAGATTGTAACCATTGTTATAGAAGCTTTATTTGAGAAGCAAGTGCAGAACACAGATATGAAAGGGCATGCTCACATCAAACTTCAGATTTCTTAATCAGTCACTTTGAACTGTTCTTGAAAGATAAATATTTTTATAGAATATATTGATTTAGCCATCAATATGCATGACGTTGGATTGCTGCCTGTTAAATCTAGAAACTGCATGATACACAAACCAATTATATTGAATTATAAAATACTTTACATAATTATATAACAAATGTATGAGATTATGCAAGAGTATCATTGTTTGTAAGCTGATAAACAAAAGGTAATTAAAAGATTAACTGGAAAATAAACTTTTGACAATATAATAAGGTTAGTATTCAGAAAATAGTTTAATTTCAAAGCCTAAGTTCAAGGGATATCCAGTTCAAGCTACACTTTGATCAACATGTGTTACTGGGTTATATTAGTTTTGGAGAATTCCATTCCTCATCAGTGACCCTGAACACAAGTTAACCAAAGAGAGATGAACTGGATCTATATCATTGTGGAAAGTATCAAACATAATGTTGGTGCAAACATACTTTATATTCACTATGAGAAAAACCTATACACTGAATATAAGTAGAGATGTATCACCAAGTTTTTTCTCATGGTAACAATAAAGTATAATCACTCCAACAGTATGTTTGAAACTTGAGGCAAATATCTTCAAATTTGCACCACTCTTAAATGCTAATGTATTTAGTTAAAAGTTCACCATGAGGTCTGTATCTATATAAGAAATGAAGAATGCACCAGAAGCTCTCGTTTGTACCTTTCATTTTTTACCATATGTGCAGCATAGACCACCTTAATGTTCAATGACAGAAAAGGAGACTAAAACACAGTCATAAACAAAAAAAAATTATATTTTAATTTAATACAGGATTATCAATATTTATTTTATGAAATAGATTTATAAAATTTAATAGGGTTCTTATTTTCATTTTATTTCTAAACACATTTGCTGAAACATAAAGAAACTGCTCTTAATATATTTAAATTCAATAAATAACTCTTTAACAAACAGAAAAATAAAAACTGTGAGAAATTACTTAAAAGTTAGTTGAACATCAAAGGGTGTCTATCATAAAAAGAGGCTAACATTACCTAAATGCAAACAAGCACATGCAATTCTTGTCTTCAACCACTGAAAAACACAATCTTATATGGTTGGTTAAGTAACCTAACTGACGTTAAGTGCATATATTAGGCTAAAAGGTTAAAGTTAGGGCAGTTAGTTTATATCATTTACTGATAATAAAAATAATGTAAAAATAACTGATATGCAACACAATAAATTAATATTTGCTTGGAACTGTGAGCAGACAAAATAATGTTATTTGTATAATCATAGGAGCAGCAAAAATGCGTTTCCATCAATTAAACACTGTTAAAGTTTTCTATATATCTGCACTTTTACTAAACAAAGGTCTTGAAAAAACATAATTAAAAACATTACCAATTGGTAGTCCCAGAATATGGTTTGGTGATGGAAGAGCAAATCTAAACCTCCTCGTGTCATGGCTAATAATCTAATAGTGAAAATATACTGATATTCACTTCAAAGACTCAATTTCTAATTATTATATTTTAAAACAAATTGGAACACTGGTTTGGAATTTAAAAACATTTGAGTTTTGAAAGGCTATAAAATTATATTTAATTATTCAGACTTGTAGTAAAATAATTGATAAGCTCTTTCAAAAGATATTTCATGTTGACATGAAAGATGAAGACATTATACTTTATGCTACAGCCATAAATCACTCAATAAACAAAATTACAATAATTTTAAATGAAAAGCTCATTTGTTGTTTGAAATAAACCTAGAAAATAAGTTTCTAGTATAATGACATTAGTTAATGTGTATACATTTTGCTAGACCCAAATATAGTTAGGGGTATTAATTGTTATTTTTGACCAAAAAAATCCTCAATGACACAAGTAATTAAAGTCATTAAAATATTATTTGTTGCTAAGTGCAAAGCTATAAAAGGGCTTTCTGTGTTATGCCTACCACAGGCATCAATAACTGGTTTTTAGTGATATCAGTCTTTAGACTTACCATTGAATACTGCTGGTGTGTTATTATAATAATACATTTCACGAAAAATTATTTTTGTCAACAGAGGCACTGTATCAAAAGTGCTTTCAACATTAAATTTCAACTCATTTCAAAAATTTACTTTATTTAAACTTCTTCTGTACTGGAAACATCTTGAAACAAAAAAACTATAATTAAATGCTTTCTGAATATTTTGAAGCCTTGAGAATACAATATTTAGCATTTTCTTAATGAGTTACTGTGAAACTTTGTTGCCTACAGGTACTTTATTATGAACAAATTATAGTAAATCCTATATATATTTTATCAAACAAAAAAGAAATTTGTGTAGGTACATTAACAACTACACAAACACACCAAATACATTTTAAAAATAAAATTACACTTGGTAATGTTGATCTTTTAACACTCATTTTAAGGTTTACATTGGTTTAAAATATGAAATTCTATATCCTTCTGAAAAATTACAACTGTTTACATATTTCATGTAAAGGACTAGTTAATGTAAATTCAACTCCATTCATTAGTGTTTCTGTAATTTCACACTGAACAGGTTAAAATGGATTATAATGACCAACGTTTAAGTAAGTATATTTAATTTCTCACAAAATTTAAAGATAATATATGGATGCACTGAAAAAAATGAAAGAATTCAATAATTCTTCTTTTTTTCTTTCCAGAATGATTTGAATTACTAAGCAAAGCAACAGTACTATAAAAAAACTGAACATATAGTTAAATATCCATTATTCTCACCTCTTTGTCTACTAGCTTGATCCTGTACTTGACAGTTGAGCCTTGCAGTAACTTTGGAGGTCCTTGTTTGCATCCAAAAATGTACTTGATTACAACCACTGTCACTACCACTACTCCAGCACCAATCAAAACAGGAACTGACTTATAAAAATAATAGATGTCATACTACATAAGTATTTTTTAGTGCTAGTAGTTTTAATATTATAAAACTATTTCATAACATGCAAAGAGTATAAAGTTAGAGGTAAAAAAATACTCACAAAAATTATTTATAGCAAGAAAATTGTTATAATCATGTGAACACAAGTCAACAGTCAAACGGTTAGTATAATACAATTTCATGTTAGTCTTTCTATGATAAAAAGAACATTGGAAATTACAATAAAAAACAAAACATCCATAAGTAATGCGTTAGTTTGACAATCACCAAAAATTACAATTACCCCTCAAAAAATTACCAGAAAGGACAGATAAGATTACTGTATTCTAAAATGACTGGTTATAAGAGGTGTCACAGGACTGGCAGTAACTTTTATTCCATAAGTGTTACTAATATGGGTGCAACACATGCTGAAAAAAAAGAAAACTGAGATAAGTTGGCACTAAAACAAAATGGGGGGGAAAGGAATAAATCAAGTCATATTAAAAGTCATGTTTACCTTTACAAGAGTGAAAAAAGTCATGGTGAAGAAGCTTATGAAAGATTACAGGAAAATCTCCGACTTGCTGAATAACTAAGCACAAACAAACAGATAAACAGTTATATGATAACAAACCTTTTACAAGAAAGAATACCACCAGAACTTTTTACCATAAAGTTAAAAATATCCTAACCATATGGGTCACTCATTGGTTCTCAAAATTCTGACTATGTAACAGGTTTGAGCTGTTTTTGCTGAAACACTATTAATCAATACTTTAGCAAATACAGATAAATGTGTACAGAAAACTAACAAAACAGATTCATCTTAGTAGCCTAACAGTTGTCTAGAATTTTATAAATGTACTTGTGAATATCAAAATACTTGTTCTTTTTTAATAAAGAACTTATAATGCATATAAAATATATTTTAAAACTATACAGCTTGCAACCTTTAGGTTTCACACTTTAGATACTAAAACACAAAACTTGTCATAAAACAGGTTGTTAAATAATGTATTAGCAGTTTATATTTTGGCTCTAATTTTCAGAAGGCCAATTATGAGGTCAAAAGAAACAATTTACAATTTGTGAGATGGGATAATGAGTAAAAAAAGGTGATATGTAAAAAATTTAGGAAATTTTGAAAATAAATTGCTTTTAATTTAAGACAGGTATTTCCCTAGGAATACAGAAAGATAATAAAGAAGATCAAGTTCAAATGACTTATTGAAGCCATAAAGAAAAACGTCAGGGATAAATGCTCATATATGGAGTTTATAGTAACACACAGAAAAAGACAAATAGGGTATATTAAACTTAATTTGATCATATAGATATTAATGCCTTGGTGGTAAGTAGAAAAACTAAGAGAATAAAAATAAAGGACCAAGCCAAAATAAGTTTCTTCTCCAGGGTTTTAAAGGTCAAAGACCAAGATGTGAACCTATTTCTTCCATTATTAGTAGGTCATTAGATAGTTAACAGCAGTTGAGGTTGCAGCCTTTCTTATGTTACCCTTATTTTAAAAGGAGGTGATTAGAATTTCTGTGAAAATTATAGACCACTGGGCATTACTTCTGTTGTAAATAACATTTTAGAGATTTTGATGAGAAAAACCTCTACTAAGTCAATTAGAAAAATATACAATATCATAAACAAAAGCAATGATAAATTTACAACAGGGAAATATCACATTATTAACTTCTTAACCTTTCTAACAGATGTTACTTGTTAACTGAACAATAGAATTGGTGAGGAGTTACACACTTAGATTTTAATTTTAAGAAAGCTGTTGATGAGGAACTAAACAAAAGACGCTATAAGAAAATCACAACTGGATGAATTGTGGAAAGATGAATTGTGAAAATTAGATTTTAATTTTATGAAAGCTGTTGATGAGGAACTAAACAAAAGACACTATAAGAAAATCACAACTGGATGAATTGTGGAAAGATGAATTGTGAAAATTAGATTTTAATTTAATGAAAGCTGTTGATGAGGAACTAAACAAAAGACGCTATAAGAAAATCACAAGAGGATGAATTGTGGAAAGATGAATTGTGAAAATTAGATTTTAATTTTATGAAAGCTGTTGATGAGGAACTAAACAAAAGATGCTATAAGAAAATCACAACTGGATGAATTAACTGCACCACGGAGTGGTTGTAAAGGTTGTTGTTAATAGAATCCAGTCAAACTGGACCTTTATTATTAATGGAGTACCTCAGTAGTTAGAGTGATGGAATGCATGGATTAAATTCAACTATCACTAGGTCACCAATTTTATCATGATGAACTGTTGATATTTGAATAAAGTGATATGATAAAAGCACTTAATTTCTTAATAAAAAAATTAGTTTTTGATATTACATTTCACTGAGATGCTTTTACTTTTGATGTTATTTGTAGAGAAAAGCACAGAAAGGTTAGAAATACTAAAATTTGTAGGCCAGAATATTACAGAGCATACTGATAATTCTGTTGCTGATACCAAAGGGCATTCACTTGTAATGCATGAACATGTAGGAATGAATGATATATTGGAAAGTATAAGTCAGAAGTCAGCTACTTAAAAAAAAGTATAAAGATATGTTTGTGAGGTTTAGAAACAGAAACAAATTTTGGGAGTGTTTCCTGGAAGTGGAATGAATTACATAGTGGTATTAAAAGCTTGAATGAAAGAAGAACAAAGACACATTTGAAGTAACAGGTGGGTTGGTTGGACAAGTGGAATAGTTTTCAGGGCATGGTTAAATTATGTCTTACAGATAGGATCTACTATAACAAATTAGATAAAACTGTTTGTGGAAGCTCCAACCAAATTAATTAAAACAAGTTTAAAGTTAAATTTACATAATGATGACAGAGCAGATACCTGAAGAAGACAGACCAAAGTCCTGTTGAAATATGTAGTAAGTTTCCTCAAACATAAAACATTTCATTATGCTTATAAAGTTTTGTTTGCAAAGTTGTTGTTACCAACAGACAATAAAAGGCCATTTGGTTCTTCAATGTCATCCTTGCTCTGTCATCCAACTTTGAGAAAAAGTACAACTTAAGTCCACCATTTATGCTTCATAAAATTGACTCCATATCTTAAACTATTGCAATGCACTAGCCTACAGCACTTTTAAAAAACAAGTAAGTCTATTAGAAAAATAACTGCATAAACTGGATCCCAGCCTATATTTTTCCAAACCTTTAGCTTATGCCCTCTTATTCTGTTATTTTGAAAATACAGCTTTCTGATTTCCAATCACTCTGCAGTTCAACTAACCAATTTATTTTCACAACCCCTACTGATGTGATTTTCTTAGATAATCTTTTGTGTAGTACCTTTTTAAAAATCTAAGTACACCATTTCTGCACCTTTACCTTTATTTAGATAACAAGTATCCAAAAATAAGCTAAAAGATTAGTCAGGTAAATCTTTATCTTTATTTATGGTTTTATATTTTATGAAACTATTCTGTATGTTTTCTTTTTTACTCTCCTAAAATTTTGACCAGTACAGAAACAAAAGCATTGGTCTATAACTTTCAGAGCAACTCTCATCACTTCCTTTAAAAATATGTAGGAGCAACCCACACAGCTTTCCAATCCTCAGTCAGATGTCGACTGTCTATATATGTATAGAAAGATGAAAGGTCACACATCTTATCTCCCATTCTTTTAAATTTAAAACTGTAGAATATTGCTGATACATTCCTTTGGAAAAAATAAATTTAAAAGGCCAACCATCTCATAGTCTTGAACAGAAACCTTTTTACTTGCATTTTTCAAAAACGAAATTCTTATTTTAACATTTTCCTTACCTTTAGCATGATTAAAATAATTCTTGTTGTAAGTTCTAACACTATCCAACTAATGGAACAACACATTATAATCTTTATAATTAAGAGCAGTATATTAAAGAGCTATACTCATTACAAGGTTGATTTTTAATTATAAACAATATAGCTAGAATACTTTGATCAGAAGGTATTACCAATTATCAGAAAACTGTTTCTCATACATCCTTTTCAATTTCCTATTTCATTTTAACCTAATCTATAGGATTCCCCTAATTTAAAAATCATTCCAATAGTTTTTATTAATCTAGTTACCTTAATAATGGACAGTACAATCAGAGAAGTGATGAAAAATGTATTTAATAAAAATTTTGGAATAGATACAACAAATCTTTAGCAAATACCTTCTGTAGTCACAAAACTATAATTACAAATAATAACCTGAATGCCAAACAGAAGTTTATGTATTATGATAAAAATTTGTAAAGGTGATGATGTATCAAAACCTGATAACTATTTAATTTAAACTGGTCTTATACAGGAAGGTGTAATGATAATACTTTTATAATATTTTATTTTAAAGATCATACACCTAAATTTCCAGAATATCTACTCTTTTATCAAGTCAACATATATTTTACTTGTGAAACTGGGAAAATCTTCATGTGCCCTTTTTAAACATCCTTATAAGTTGTACCCTTAATGTTTTCTTACTACATCCAAATACTGTAAGAAAACCTTAATTAGCTTCTACACATGCTTTGACAGCTACATTCACTCAACAAATGAAACCTATTACTTACTTACTGACTAGAACTCAGTTTTTTTTATCCATAATAAAATTTCTACATCTGTGTATTAAGAAAAAAATGGGTTTTACAGATCTTTCCTCAAAATGATAACTAATTATTTTTTTAATGGAAAACTAAATGCTCTGTAAATTTAAGCCTTTATTAATTTGATAAATGAAGTTTAATTAAAAAAACACAAAAAACTCACTACACTGTTACATGCTTACCACACATTAAATTTAAATGAGAATTGTCTTTAAGTCATGTCAAATGAATCACTTTTTTTCATGTGAAAGACTAAATTCTGATTCCATTCATGGATTATTTACTCATATATTTATGGTAGTTAAAATGCTACTTACAATGCAAGTATCCAGGTAGGATTTCTTACAGAACTAATCACACTTTTATCATTTCCTTGTACACTACTAGATACAAAACTTCATCAACTGATGTCTTAGCTACAGGTCACATAGGCTTGGATCTTCTGATTTAAAAGTCTACTTTTTAAACAACATCTTACTAGATAACTATTAACTCAACTTCAAATGTGTTATGTTTGTTTTAATTCTTTCTTATGATCAATATAGATACATTTACTTATTTATTTATATCCAAGTTAATTGTTAGTTTTCACAGTCCCTATCCACTTCGAGTCTCAACACTGGCCTAACATATACTTGTATTAAACATTCAGTTATTTGTAATTACAGCACCATAGTTATTGTAGAAATTTGATGAAGATGAAATGTGTGCATCTAAAATGGTCAGATCATTAAATATGTCATTGCTAATTGCCAATTATGTGGTGTTATAATTTTCTTATACTGAAAATCTGTTTCCAATAGGTACTTGCTTCCTCTCACAATATTAGCTATTCCCTTTTAGTGCTACCCTCTATATGCAAACCTTTTCTTTACAGATGCCATAATCCTTTTGCTTCCCCCTATTGGAAATGTAATATTCCAAAATCTCTCTCATGCAAATCATCATGCATCACATCCTCAACGAATAACAGCATGACATGCTCCCAAAATATGTGACTCCCTCTACCAAACTATCATTTCTAAATTTGGCAGATGTCAGCACTGTAGAAAAGTGAGGAGTGGGGAAGAAAGTAGGATGTGACAGAAGGTACCTATCAGAAATATATTTTCAGTATAGGAAAATTATAATTTCTGATATGGTACAAATCCAAGGTAAGACATAAGTAATAGCTGTAAGCTATCAATATGGGAACTTGATATTCAGTATCAAAAAGATACCTATCGCATTGAATCAACTTTTCTAACCAAATAGCAATAACATCTCCCTAAAGAATAGAATGAGGGACAGTCAAGGACAGAACCTTAACAATCCCACATACCATCACTGTGTCCTACAATACAGATGATGGAAATAGAGGGAAAAATAGACAATCCAATCTCACAAAAAGACTTATGTTGATTGGTTCACTCTAATCCAAAATCTCCTTGCTGGGTACCAACATCCACAAGAGGGTAGGACGAGGGTTCCAAAACAATGGGGTAGCTGCATTCTGATATCTCATTGCATTGTACTGGTTATTACAAATAGGAGGATATTAAGCCTTGTATACCAGCTTAACACCACTGCTCTACCCATTAAATGAATGGTTATTGTGTGGAACACATTCATCAGAATGTCTCTATAGTCATCCACCTCAGTGGATTGGAACTGGAAAGTGCCAAGGACTTCCATACTCCACTTTTAGAAAGGAGGGGAAAACATGTGGTGGAGAGTCCAAAGGAAAATCATCACTGAAGACAGTGCAATGGGCAATCATGAAATCTTATTTTGAAAAGCACAAAATATCAAGTTATTTTCTCTAGTCATGGTAAAGATGGGCATTAATCCCCTTCTGCTTTATCCATGCAGTCCATGTGTGATAGGTCTGGAACAGGCATGTTTCTGAAGTAAAATATCACAAAGTTATTGTATGGCAAACAATCTTGTGGAACACCCCATCTCAACAGCAAAGATGTGAAGCAATGAAAGACAAAGTGCGAGTCAACATGGCTGGACAGTGTGAATTTAAAGAATACCTGGTTAGACACCAATTTCCACACCAAATCTGCTGAGGTATTCAAGAGAAAAGAACAATCAGAATATAGAAGATATGTAGGGTGATAAAGGGTACTTGAAATGTCAGTGACAAACAAATCTGATGTTTGATGTTCACAGGCTTGAAAAAGAAGGAAATATGTTTTGAAGGAAAGATGAAATAAGGAACACAAGGAAGGTGGTTCAAATGGAAGTGAAGAAATGGAGTACCACATTAACATCCCAATCGAGAAGGGTAGGTCTGTTGGAATGCCGACACAACTGGAAGGAATGCAGGAGCATAACAGAAGCAGGTATAGTAAAACGATTACAGTATCAGAAAAAAACTAAAGGTATGGAATAAGGCCACCCAATATGAAGAAAACAAAAACACCAAAGATCCACATGGTTGAATACCTTCCTATTATGTTGATACATACCTTCATGGATGATAAACAAATGGAATTAACTAACAAGGAAATGACTCACCATGTGAAACCAGACCATCTCACTAAGGAATGAAGAAAAGACAAGCATAAAGACACAGGATATAAAGTTGGGATGTAGGTTATGTGATTAAGGTTTACAAGAAAAAGATGAAGAGAGCCAGAAGGAGAGGAGCATTTATTGTAACCTTAGAAACCAAGGCTGAGCTGACCAACTGGAAGCAATCAGGTGGACTCCACAATGAATGGAATGGAGAAGACAAATCACCTAATGAAGTAACTAGATAGGTTGATACACGTAAAGATACTTTTATGACTCATCCTCACTGAAGACATCCACTACAGCTAGTGGATGAGGTATAAATGATGAAAAGAGATGCAAGTTGGTGCTGAGGACCATAATAAAGAAATCTGTGTGGGGAGAACCACACAAATGACAAAAATCCCTGAAAATAACTGGGATATAAACAGTTGGGACACGAAAGGTGACCTGTGATAAGAATGAATGCATGTGACATATGCCATGTAGTATGGTGAGTTGATGTGCTTCAGCCCACTATAATAAATCCAATGGTCTAAACTCTAAAACATAAATCTCTGAACTGGGTGCTTGCTTGGTGATTGATATGTGCCACTACCACAGAATTGTCTAAATGAAACAGACAATGTTGGGTGAGAAGAAGGAAGTGATGTAATATCCAAAATATGGCTTAAAGTTGGAGAAAAATTGATATGTAAGGCACTTTCATTCACAGACCAATAGTCCAAAGCTTGCTTGTGATTGACCCAGGCTCCCATCGTTAGAGGGATGCATCCATGAAAAAATGTAAAGCTGAATGTGAGGAAGGAAACAGCATGTACATTGATGTGCCACCTCTTTGTCAAACTACCAGTGAATATTGTCTGACAGGGAAGGAGGAAGAAACATTGAGGTGGAAAGAGTATCCTGAGCAAGTTTTCATTGTTTGTGAAGGGATATCATGTGGGTATGACCAAGTGAGACCAGTTTTGTTTTGGAAGACCCCATTCCCAAAAGCAATAAAACCTCATGAGCAGTAAACAATTGAACTGAGAAGGTCTAATGAACCAAAAGCTACATTGAATGAAGTCATACAGGGGAAGGCAGCACTTCACAGATATCTGTGTCAAAAATGACCTCCAAACAGACAAGATATTGAGTGGGTCTGAGGTAGGCTGATCAACCAGCCCATCCAAGTTCCCAAGAATGATTGGCTGATTCCTGTTTGGAATGAGCCAGAAGAAGCCACTCATCCATGTAATAATGAAATTGCAGCCCCAGAGAAACAATTATTAAGGGGTGGCCTGAAATTTGTAATACACCCTGAGATGGACAAACAGGAGACAAGAATGAGCCTGAAGCAATGTCAGTTTATGTTGGTAAGTACTGAAAACATCCACTTTTGTCATCCATGACCCTGGAAAAAATGCCCATCTCAGGGTGAGAAAAGACTTGATGGTGAACTTGGATAGTGATATGAAGCAGTTGAGGTGAGATAAATTGACTACTGACTGCCATTTGTCATGGAGACAACAAAAAGGCTGAAATAAAAACTCCTGGAGGGATGAAGTTTAAGTTCATTTACCCACTGCAAGAGCAACTCCCAAGCTACTTCTGACAAACACTGGTTGGCCATGTGATCAAGGAGAGAAAGAAACAGAGAAAGGTGAGGAAAAAAACTGGACAGCAAATCCAACTAAGAGAACCTGAAGCACCCATTATTTGTCATTGAAGAGATGCCAGTAATTAAGAAACTTAAACAGCCAAGCCCATATCAGACCTGAAACTATATGGAATATTTTTTTTTGAGAAAAACAACAAGAAGTACCCCAAATAGAAGGAACAGGTAAGAGCTGGGAAGGTGAAGGATGGTAAGTGGGAACTGGAGACATATAAGGCTTTGAGTGAGACAAATGGACTGAAGTATTCATTAGGGTGGATTGTTGGTGGACTGATATCACCCAGACCCAAAAGTTTCTGGAAACATATCAAAGACATAATATCTCAGAAATGGGGCCATACCTAAAGCCCTGAGACATGTCAATAGTCAACAGACCTGAGCCAATATGGCATCATGACCGATATGATCCCAACAACAACAAAGAAACCATGTATGCAATGTCAGAGCCAAAGATGATAGATTTCTGTGGAGAGATTGAGATAAGAGGTGTATGGAAGAAAGATACTATAGAAGTTTGGTAAGGCTAAGACACAGGCGAGAATACTGGACATGGGTAAGACTGACATTTGATTTGGAAGCCACCCTCCAAATAGGTAACAAGGAACCTAACAACCGTTGTTCTAAAAATGAATAGTCTGCACCATGGTAAGAAGGGATAAACAGATCAGAAAAATCCTTTGGGGTAACAACATGACAATTCCATCACTTAATGGTGAAGTTAATTTATCAGCATGGACCTGAATATCAGGGGAGGAAAAGAAAACTCAAAAGGATTAGGAAGACTGTTCATTCAGTAAGGAAGAATGAAATGAGTAAGAGATAGGGGAAAAAGATAAAACATCACAAACCTAAGACACAAAAATTTTAAAGGCCAAATAAGGCCCAGGAGACTCCTCAGGGTGAGAATAGGAAAGAAAGGCAAACTCTGGAGGCAGAAATAGATTATCTAAGTCTTTGTTATCCTGCTCAGAAGAAGCCTGGGCAATGTCTTTGGACAAATGTTGTCCCATGTAACATTCAATCTCTTAAAGCATAAAAATCCACAGTCAGGTTGCCTGCATCTGATGCCTGAGAAAAAATGTTAGTCACTGATGTGAATACCAAAGTGATAAAATTAACTTTGGAATTCAATGCACAAAAAAGGTTCACCAAAGATAAGTGGAGAAATAAACTGACTAAAATTAAGTGATAAAAATAAATATAAGAAAGCAAATTATGTTAAAAAATAGCTACTTCATGAAGAATGCAAAGCTGAACATTAAGCACTAAATACACAAAAGAGCATATTTGAGCTCAAACACTACTAAATGAGAAGTGATAGTGTAGCAGAGGAACATATAGGGAATCGTGTTACATGAGCATGTCATGGTCCTATTTAGGTGGGTGTGACACATGGCCATTTGCAATTCCAAGAGGGAGGAGCAAAAAACTTGTGACAGGCATAAAGAAAAAGTTTACATATAGAGAGCAACAGTGGATGGGAATAGTTAATATTGTGAGAAAAGGTATCATATCAGAATCCTTTGTTCATCATCACACTACATTTTCTGTCTCATGAATCTGTACCTAAGTTAAGTTTGCTCTACACTTTTATCATTAATTTTTCTTTTCTTTTTTTAAAGAGAGAATACTAACAATATTCATGCTATGAAGATTACTGAGATTGACTTAAAATATGTAGATATTAACCTCTTAGTGGACAAAAAAGAAAGATTAAGATATAAGAAGGAAATGAAGCACTATGACCAGACAAACCAGCATTCCTTTCTCAAGGGTTTCTTTAAAGCAGATAGGAAATTTAAGCCTCTTTCTTCAATGTTTGGTATACTAACAGAATTGAAGTGTTGCTAATTGGAATTTAAGAAAATAGTTACAATTTGAAAAATTTATAGCTTTTTAATTTAACAGAAGTTAAATTATTCCAGTCACTAATGTGATGACTGACCTTATATATGCCTGAAAAGTGCACTTGACTTTGCATTATAAATATTCTTGTCAAGTATTAAAAGACTGTTTGTTTCACTAAAAATTCATGTAATGGTATGATGTTATGTTAGTTGTGTTATTAATGTGTGTCATGTCACCTAATGTTACATATCATGTTATTAATGCAGAAAATAACTTTGTTGGATATAAAAAATTTTGACCTTTTTTTTTCTGCTCTTATTTTTAAAGGGTATGTGATGAGAGTTGCCCTAGAAAAATGGAAATTATAGTCAATCTTACTAAAATAGTGGGAAACTTCTAGACAGTATCAGGGCTTACCCTGGACTAAATTTTTCTGTAGCCAGGCTATTAGCAAAATGATTGTTTTGGTAGCCAATTTTAGACAGATAGGTTTGATCCGTATCCAAACCTCCAGCCAGTCACATATGATAAGACAGTCAAAGAGTGAATAACAACTAAGTTCTTATCATATATTTTATTTCAATGAATTTATCATTTATCAAATTTATTATAAAACAACAGTTTCACAGTTACAAAGTTCAATGTTTTTCACACACAAATCATTACAATAATGACATGGGAAGACAAGTTACTAAATTAAAAGTAACTGTTATTACATGCTGCTAAACAGGGGTCTCTCGAGACTTGCAAACCAGGGAGAAGTTTTGCTCTAATTTTACAAAATTATGGAAAAGTTTACAGTCAATAGCATTCTTTTCTTCTATAATATAATCTGTATAAGATGACTTTTCCTTGAGCTTACGAAGGGTGAGGTTTGGTCTGTTTTGGGAGACCACTTCTCCCAAGTCTCTCTAGTGAGAGCCCTGCTTAATAAATTATATATCATCACTCAAACATCACCAAACTAAACTTGACAAGTTTCAGTAACATTCATGCTGAAAATCTGAACACATATTCATGACAACATGAAAAAATATATACATGCCTTGAAGCATGTCATTTTGTTGTGCCTTACTACTCATTCTCAGTTACAACTGGTGCCTTTGTTTCAATGATTACATTAGAATACGTCTGTTCTTTTTTGTACTCCAGATCTTAAAGGCATGTTTAAAATAAAAATTTCCAGTGTTTGGACCATCTATTGACAGACACATGATATTTTCCAGGTTTCTGGTACTCACTGAATTCCTCAGACACGTTTTTATCAAATTCTGCTTACTAAAACCTCTCTCACAATCAGCTATTGAAACTGGAGCTACCAGCAGTCTCTCTGCCAGTTCTGCACTTGCAGGAAAGGACTCTCTGTATTTTACTGCAAAATTGCAGAAACTTTTAATGTCTGTTACAGACTTGCTTCCACTTTCAGAAGTAGATCGAGCAAATTTTGAAAATGATTTCAATTCTTGTTTTGTTCCCTTGTGGCCAAAGGTTGACAAATAATCATTGATTGTGTCAATGTCTGTGTCTTTGAGCAGTGGGTTGAAGAAATTTGTGAGGGAAGTCAAAATAGCTGCATCATCATTATCTGAAAACCTGTCATTCAGACTTCTTATCATATTTTCTGTGAACTTATCACATATGTTTTCTGCCTCAGACCTTTGAACTGCACTGTCTCTTATGGTATGCCCACCAAACTGAAAAGTGTACAGTCCATCTGAATCTAACTGAAGCTCAGTTGGCACCTCGTTCAGAAATTTTGACAGCATTTCACCAGATTTGTTTTGTTTAATTTCCTCCAAACACTCAATAGTTGAAGCAAGCAGTGGGTGAACTTCAGAGAAATTAAGATTTTTCCTCTGAAATGTTTTTGACAAAATGGCTAATGGCTTCAAACAATCAGCCAAGTAATGTAACACATACAGAAAGTTGAATTAAGTGATGGGTTTATACAAGCTAAAAGCTTTACCAGAGGTCTCTTCCATAAATACAGACACAAGGCTGGAGTAGTTGGAAAGCAGTGCATCTACTGTACCTTCAAAACTTAACCACCTGGTGTGAAAGATCTCTTTAAACATCTTTTCTTCTGTATTGATAATGCTCTGCACTGCAGTCAAAGTTGCCATATTTTTTGTCGAGTACTTACAGCTCTACATGTAAGTGACAGCTGTTAAAATTTAAGTATTAAACTTATATTAGCATCACAATGACTTAATCCTAATTGTTACGAAAATAAATGTTTCAGCTTTAGCTTTGTTTACATGAACTTATTATTGAATATCTCACCTGACTGGCAAAAATGTCATTATAAAGTCATGCTGATGTGCAAAATAAAATTCCTGTAGTAACCATGTAAACCTAGTACTTTTATGATTATAATAGATAAAACCAGTGTACTTAAAATGCCAGGAAAAGGAGGCTTTGATTTAATAAAATAAGTTAGTACAAATAAACTCTCAAAAGGTATAACAACACAAATTTAAAAACAAATATCCTTTTCTTTTTTCTACAGTTTAGATAAACGTGTTTTCAATTAAGCACAAAGAGCTATATGTCCTCTGCCCACCTCGTGTACTGAAACCCAGTTTTTAGCAGCGAGTTTCCAAACATACTACTGTGCCACTGGAGAGCATGGGTAAATATACCTATAATTTCAAAATCCCAATACTACCACTGACATGCTCAGATATTACAGAATAGCTTGGATAAATCTGTAAGTTGAGCATTTATTTAGCAAAACATTAACCATACCAAGTACAAGACACTGCATTTGCATCATTATAACTTGTTTTGCACAATTAACAAAAATGGGATTAAAAAAAAAGTTTAATGGATAGGATGGCCTTGATGCAACACAAGCCCCCTCTTGTCCTTAAGTGTTATGATAGGAGAAAATAATCTTGACATAGCAGTCAATAATTATTAAGTTACTGTATTATCATAAGTAGTACAGCTAACAGAAACTTTTTATGTGTTTTTAGATATAGTGAATACAAGTCACAAAAGATAATTTGTTCTTATAAGAAATCACTACTTAGACTTCACTTGTAATACTATGTTCGGAAGTTGTCTCCTTATCTATGAGAAGTTTCTGACTTATTGAAAAGGTTCAAAGGAAGGCTAGTTGGATGATTACAAAATGGAAGGAGTATCTTGTCAGGATAGATTAAGATTTATTTTACCTTGAAAAAAAGAAGAGTAAGATGTAATCATATTGAAGTTTATAAGATTATGCAGTGGATCAAACTGTTCCCTGATAACAATAGAATACAAGTTTAAATTCTAGAATTGACAAGTTAGGGCCTAATTAAAATAGTTTTATTTTTCTAGTAGCAGTAGCATGACCGACTTGTATGGAATGAGTTACCATGTGTGTATGTATAAAAGACAGTCATGAAGGGCCAGTTAGTTCTTGTTGTCCATATGGCACTCAACACACCCCGGTAACTAGACTAGTTTATCAGTTCTTCCAGATGATAGTGAAGTTATATCAAATAAAGCAACACTAAAACATAAATAATTAGTATTTAAAACTAAATAAGTTGCATTGTGTTCTTAATCTTTACCATAAAATTATGATTTATAAATGAAATAAAGGAATAATAATTACAACTCAGTAACTTAAATTAGCTCACATCATAATAGTCATTGTTCATGGAAGTGGATGACATAAATATTCCCTAGACAATGACTATCATATCAAAATGTCTCATCAGCAACATATACAGCAGATGTAGTGTGGTTAAACTATTTGGGGAAGGCTGTCTTATGTGCCAATTTTGGAAATGGAAAATGTTTAAAAGAATTATCCTGTAAGTATGATTTGTACATTTTAAACCTGTAAATAATGAAAAACCTTGTGCCAAAAAATTAGCACTCAGGTTACATTCTGACATACATTTCCAATAAAAAGGCAAAAAGCAAACGAACTGTAAAAAGGTCTTCCTTTCTACTGCCTTTCTTTTGATAATATTTCAGCTTTCGACTTTGTTTACCATCCATTCTAAAAAATAAATGTGAAACCCATCACCAAAAAGCATACCACCTCTGTACATCAGCAGACGTGTGTAAATTAATGTGATTTCCTTTACATTTCTACAATAAATCCAGTTATCACAGTCTGTAATACAAACCGAGTTAATTCCTTAACTAAGTAATATTAATCCTTAAATTTGTATATCACATTTTTATTGAAACAACTACCAACATTATCAGCTTTCTTTTGGTCATGCATTATATAATCTTCTATTGATTTTAAGGGTTTGTTTGTTTTTTTTTCAAAAAAGAATATTTTCCTCTGTTGGATAATACTTGATCTTCAATGTGATTCAATAAATCTTGAACTAATAATATTCCAACATGATGCTATTTCTGTTCTCAGATTTAGCTAATATTCCTCAATATATTATTTATAACCTTTTACTTATGTCAGTATCCCTTTTTATTATACAGGGTGGCCCGTAAGTCCCTACCCATCCATATATCTTATGTATCTAGTGTATCTGTGTGCTGTCCTTCACTCTTGCTGCATAATATTATGCAATGCCATGTTCTGAGAGACATTTTCCTCAACATAGCAGGGGTTATTGTTCCAAATACTGCATTAAAAGCTGCCTTCAACTCATCATTGGTATTATAACGTTGTTTAGACACAATATATGGAATGGTAGGGGCTTAGGGCCACTCTGTAGATATGATGGTCAAAACTATGCACAGTACTCTAAGTAAGGCCTAGTTATTAATTTATTATATAATACAAAAATATGCAAAGGCACACTGCTAGTAATAAAATATTCAGCTCATTTGAACTCCATTACAAACACATTTTTGCTTTCTCTATCAATAATCTCTTATTTTAAATATCCATGTACACTAAATTCACACTTTACCATCACTGAGATAAAATTAACACCCTACAAATTACCATAATACTAGTACTAGGATGAGTTTGTGATTCAATATAAGTATTGTAATAAATCGATATCACATTTCCCCAAACTATTTGACATCCTGCTAAGTATTTCCTGGTACAGTAAATTTAAAGTAAAATTTGTTGGCATGCATATTTTAAATACTGAAGTTACCAACTGAAACTCTTACCCTAATAATAAAAACAACATGATCCGACTGCACACAACAGTTACATTTCGTAGTCTTAAGTTAAGCGTTATTATTATTAGTAGTATTACACTGCTCAAATGAATTTTTTGGGTATATCAACAATGAGTCTGATATAATATAATTGCATAACTTTTAACAACTACTTACAAAGCTTTCCTTGCTCATTTCGACAATTACTTTAAGAATGTTGCACCCCTAATGGAAATTAATGACATAATAAAGACACGAGATGGAGCAAATGTCGAAGCCTGTCTGCTATGGCGTAATACGAATAACAATATGGCGTTCAGTGGTGGAATGTATTCTAATATTGGACGCGTACGAACTGTTTTGGAGCAAATGCTTTCCGAAATATCTTTTCACAGAACTAGAGAGATGAGGCAATACGGAACTGAAGGTACTTGTATTTAATGTTTTCTGAACACATCTTAACCTGTGTTCCTTACGGTTTCTTATGAAGTTTAAAATAAACGATTTATTAATTTGTTTTTTACCTAGTTTAAGTATGATGAATGTAATTTTATTGTTATGCATTAAAAAAAGATACTCGTATTTTGAGTTAAAATGTAAAATTAATAATAACATTCATCGTAGACCTAGGCTTTTATAGATTAAGCTATAATTGCCATTAATATTCTTAATTTCATCTCCAACAATTGTTATTATTCTAAATCTAAGTGTTACTATTTACCACTCATTAGAAATCACACATTGTTCCTGTACGTGAATATTTTATATTTAATTACAAACAACAATTAAATACCTGAACCAGACCATAAAGTCTTGCAAGTATATGCTTCAGAGAAAATAAGTTCATATTTTGGGTCTATTCATAGATTAAAGGTTTCAAACCAGGAATAACATGGACAATCATATGTCTCTAAACGTGTTATTCTCTTCAAGTGAATCACTATTTTTTTCCAAAGTGTAACAAATTGTTATAACTTATGTGATATCAATGAACCTTTTGACTCATCAAAGATATCAATGTCCTGTCATCCAATCTCTCTAAAAAACTTAAATAATCATTAACTGTAGACCTATTATTGTGTCTTCCACTGTAAAACTAATTTTTCATATAGATTTATCACTCTATTGAAGAAATAAAGCAATTTCAACTATAACAATGTCAAATTTTGAATAATATTAGATCTTATCTAACTTTCAGTATTAATCACAAAACATAAAATATGTTTTAATTTTCCTTTGTAGTTTTGAACACCTTAATTAGACCAGGGTTTCTATCATGCTTTTCACATCTCTTCATGCTCTGAAACCTTGATTATCCACAAACTTCTTTACTGAAGCAACAGTTTTATACATATTTTATTGGACTGTGCAAAATTTGGTACTTGTAGTTTCTTGAATGGTTGCATTCTTAATATGATTTTTTAATGTTTAGTGAAGTTTTACATAGCGTAATTTATACAATAATTACACAACCTATATCTGGAGATATATATTTACTGTAGAAATTACAATTCTCAAAATGGTTTTGACAGTTTAGCAATTTACCAACAGACTACTAACGTAAATGGTGGAATAAACAAAAGCTAAAGAATAGAGCCATGTTACATTAATGCAATAAAAGCGAATTTTAATTTAAATTTGCATTGATTATTATAATTTTCAGTCATCTGGATCATAAATATTTAAATTTTCACTAGTTAAAACACTAATGTGACCTACAGAATATAATATTTAAGTCTTTATTTGATGAATATGAAATTATGTTAATTTTCACTCTGGTAGCTAAAAATTTGAGAAAGTGTCACAGTATTTCTCTCTTATTAAACATCTGTTTGTTTATGTGCCATTATTTTGATAACAATGCATTAGCAAAAGTTTGGAAGAGCTGCAATTAACCTAAACATACATTTATAATAATCAATTTCAGTTATCTGATATTCACACCAAGTTACTTAAGGCACTGTGAGCCATCAACTGATATAGATTACATGACTTTTGTTATTTAAATGCCTTTAAGTTTAGGTTATTGCAATATCAACTTTTTGAATTGGTACTGAGCATTAAACAGCTTAGATGTTATAATTAGCAGCACATCACACAGTAATAAGATTCACAATTCCCTGCAGACTTAATATTTTTATACAGATTATTGCTGTCAGTATAAACTTCAAAATAAAGGCAGGTAGCTAGTTAAGCTGTAAACACTAATGGAAATACTCAGCTTTTTCTTAGATATATATGAATATTTCTGAAGTTTTTTAAACAATGCTTAATTTAGATGTGAACTGGATAGTTTTTGGTAAAAATATAAATTCAGAAAATAATGAGTTTTAAAGCATTGAAAATATTTCCTTAAACTGAAGCAAGCTAGGCTATTCATTGGATGTTGGTTGTAGATAAACTGTTACATACACCTACCATTCAATTATGTATTTTTATTTGTTAAAACAAAACCTTCATTCAAATTACATCAAAGAAATGACAGTTCTGCATGACTTAGAGAGAACTTGTACTATATTTTGTTATTTGGAAAGTGGCTCTATGAACTAAGTGTTATTAAGTTGCCTGGCTTGTTCTTATGCTTATATTGATTTTGTTTTCATTTCCCTTATGTATGCTATTTGTTTTCTAGAAAGTGGATTTGTTCTCCTGAATCCAACAACATTTTGGACTGATTTGTTTATTCGACATTTCTTGTACCACAGAGAAGACCAAGTAAGGGATGATATGCTTTTCTTTGTGAGAAAGCAACCTAAACAGAAGAAGTCAAGATATATTCCACAATTTGAGGTATATATCCTATATATTGAATATTAAATGTTTAAAAAGTTATTCTCATTAAGTTGAGTAACTAGTCAAAATAATTTAAAATAATAAAACATTAATAGTCTTTTTACATGTAATCATTGTTTTCTGTGTATGTAGTTTCATTTGTTAGTATGTTATTTTATGTTTAATTTATTTTTATTTTACCTTAAATATTTACATTGATATTTAATACTTGTATTATATTTGAATTTCCATATCAAAAGTAAATATTGGTATGTTCTGTCTTCTGTATTTTTGCTTTCAGTAACATATTATTGCAAAAATTAATGCATGACATACTTGATTGTTTACATGAATCAGCTTGGCTTTCAGAATTTTTACTAAAATTGCCTCATTTCAAGATCTTCTGTTGGTGATATTTGCCGAGTTGTCTTTGGAACTTCATCACCACTATTATCAGTTATCTATTCCTGGCCATGTGATATTAAAATAATTTCTTATTCTTCATTGACATTGTCTATACCATTATTTTGTAATTTGACTTAAGTATATGAAACAATAGTTGTTTTCTTGTAAGAGGTAATAGGTGATTTGATGTATTGAACTTTGATAACAAAAAAATATCTTACAGCCATAGATTAAATTGGGATAAAAGAGTCTGGAATTACATTCTGCCTGTTAACAATTTAAGCCAACATTGTTTCTGGTCTTCCTATTGGACAAGTTAAATGAAATGCACTGGAAATGGTTAGAAAGGATGGGAGGTGATACAGAGAGATAAGTATTTACCTAATATACATCTTTAGGCAAGAAAAATGACCCAGTTACATCTTGTCAAGTCTTGTATGTATGGACTAGATTCTGTACATGTGTCTGTGACTTGTTGACAGATGTTGCCCTTTGGCAAATGTCTTATGGCCTTCAGAATCTGGTCACATCTGGTGACCCCTGGCTAGTGGAAACTGCAGGTGATTCTGTCTAATGATTTCTTTGCTCCTAGTTATCCTTCCACAATCAGCTTTCAAACCAACTTTATCACTTGAGTCCATTGTTCTCTTTGTATTATGATCAGTTTACTTCCTCAGAAGAACTGCTTTGATAGATCTGGTACAGCATTCCATTTTTACCCTCTATTCCATAATTCCCATTTCCTTTTTTTGTACTCGAACTTTTCCCAAACACTGTCCCAAAGTTTCTCCAGTGAAGGGTCTTTCTTCTATTCTTCCTTCATTTCCTATAGACTTACCTTTGGATTATCACCTTTTGAGATATACAAGGGCTTGATGTCTTACTTATTTTTTTTTCTTTTCTTTGGCTCTTGTGATAACTTCAGATGCCTCATCAGTCTCCTTTAAGTCTGGTCCTCCAAACATCTATAATGTACTGCCAATCCACAAGTCATAGATAGGTGCTTTCATACACATGACCTCATGGTCTCCCATGTAGTATGAAGTGTTCATCTTATTTTTCCTATGGGAAACTTTCTCACTGTTTCATTAATCAGCACACATGTGGATATACCTTCTTTATTATCTGGTTATCAGATACAAGACTGGTTCACATTCCTGTGCTCAATGCCTTTTAGGACTTCCACTTTCTTGTCACTGACGTTTTGTGACTTATTGCCACCTTTTGATGTTTCTCACATGCTCCAACCACCACTAGCACTGTTGACCCATTTTCTAACTAGAGCTGACCATCACTCATGTGATATTTAATCATGGTGATAGCACTTTCTTTTTGTGGTGAATCTGGCATGTTTTCTTTATTTTATTTCTTTTGGTAGCAACATTTATGGTAACAGACTAGTTTTTATTTTTTGCAAGTACATCTTTGTAGGTAACTCCAGCTGCTTTATATTGGGATTTCTACTGTTAATTGTTGGTGACAGATATGCACCTACTTGCAGTATGACCTATTTTATAACAAGCATCCTGCTTCTGCTCACCCATCCCTGGTAATTCTTGGACGTTCCCATTATACTTCCTCTATAAACTTCCATATATTGTTTTGCCAGCTTGATCATCTCATCCATGTCTTTTGGTGCTTTCTATTTTAGGAACAGTGACATGTCAGTGGAGCACATGATCATGAACTGTTGACATGTTGGTAGACCTGCCAGTCCTTTAAAAGTGTCTTCACACTTAGCCATGTAATTCCACCTTATGAAACTTTACTGTAGATGTGTGACAAACTAAAATACACTTTCTCCAGCATTATGTTTGACTTCTCTAAATGTCTGGCAGAAATCTTCCTCAGTAAGTTCATAGCATTTTGGCATGGACACTTTTAACTTGTCATATTCCATGGCATCTTCTGGTGTTATGCCCACATACAATTGTGGGCCTTTTCCTGTAGCTGTTTCTTGTGCACCTGCCATTGATATTTTGTGCACACTGCTAGCCTTGAACTATTTCTCACCTAAATTATGTGCTTTAACAGGAAATGCACTAGCATATGATGTAGTTATCATGTGGCAATAATCTTCCATCAATTGGAAGGTGATATATATCCTCCATGTTCAGTAGATCTCCATGAGTACTTAAACACAAAATTAATATCACTCTTAAATTCAGCACTGCTGGTACTAGATGTGTATAATTTGTTCTTCAGGTTTGGATGTTTTGCATGACCTTTGTGACTCGTTTATTTTTCTTTATTTTTATAGTTACTGTCTCTGACTGTTTCTTTCAGTGCATGCTTGTTCTTCATTTTCAGCTTTCATGAGATGTATTATTCCATTTCTTGCTTTTGTTTATTTCAGAAAAGTGGTATATTACAAGTTGTTAGGATTACCTTTGATGTTATTTTTTTAAACATGCTAATTCATGTTTCTGTAGATTCATTCTGCCTAGGTTCTAACTCTGTTCACAATTTCTTTAATTTTATTTGTAATGAGATTAATTAATATCCTCTATTAGGGGTTGTTTTCAGAACTGAGACACCATGCGATGTTATGTCTCAACACTTCTCACAGTTTCTAACTTTTCTATGGCTGATGTAGGTTCTTTGTTTGTAGAAGATCTTATAACCAATTTTTACCATTAATGTATTTTTCTTTCCTTTGCAGTTCCTCCATCTCTTATGTGTTTTCTATTCCTCTCTTTCCTTTCTGATTATGTCAGGTGTGTTCCATGTTTTTCTTTCTCTTATGTCCTACCACATTCTTTATTTTATTTCATGATTTTATGCTGTAGTTTTATTTTTCCCCATTCAATGTTACAGGGCCCACAATGCCTGGGAGCTTGGTCTGTTCTTCTGAAAAAGGGACCTCAATCATTTTTTTGCCTTGGGGTCCATGAACTGCTTGTTCTGTCACCAACAAAAACATATAAGATTATAAAAGTGTACTTATTTCTTTTCTTCCATTAGACAACAATTGAAGTATTCAGAAAGGACTCAAGAAAGCTGCCAATAGGAGACCCAGATATTGACTGGGAGGAAACTCTTTATCTGAATCTTATTTTACAACAGGTAAATTCTACTTCACATTGTTAATGTGAACATTTTAAGTTTTATTGAAAAATTGAGTTATAAAACTTAACTTTAATCACCTTATTAAAAAAAATTGATGTTGAGTGTTAAAAAGAATCAGGTTGTGTAAGTTGGTTCTTTAACATTGCTAGATTAATAGGCTGAATGCTGTGAGATCTCTGCTTCTTCAAAATGAAGTAAAAAAGTTGAAAGACTACTGAATCCAATTTGTTGTGTGTTTTGGCTGGATTAATGAAGATATCTTTGGATCCATTTTTGATACCTCTAATCATGAAAGTCAGTAATTCAATATATTTTATTATATGTATATGAATTGTTGAGTGCTCCTGAGTCATCATTGTTGTGTGGAGTGTTAAAAATTGCATTTGTTTTTTGTGTTATGTTTTTGAAATTCTTTAATCCACATACTTTTTAGAAAAGGTAGATCACTGGAATTTTCTGAATCCCATTTCATTTTATTTATTGGTAAAACAACTAAAGCTTTTGAACCAACTTTTATCATGTGCCTAACTGTGCTAATTAGAGATAACAATTATGAACTGAGTGATAGCTGGAATAGTGAGAACTTTTGACTCTACATTATGTTTGGTAGATATTGAAATACCCTGAGTTTGAGTTATTTTATCTATTTCATAAAACAATGACAGCCTCTTAGTTAAAATTGTTTCACATATTAGCTCAAACTATAAAAATATTCAGATTATGCATTATTTTATGTGCTAGATGAAATACTGATACACTGGTATTAAGCTTACAACCATAAAATATAAAGGAATTGTGGAAAGTATTAGAAGCAGTGCAACAATTTGAATTAACTACCTGAGAACAGTGACAAGGCACTACATACAGAACAGTGATTATGAGATTTCCAAAATTAAAAGTTAAAGGTAAAAGATCACTTAACCCTACCTGAGTTTTGAAAAATTAATGGATATACTTTCATGTTGTAGTGCTCATATGCAATGCTTCAAAATTAGTAGGAATTGCTGTTACTATAATGTATGTAGAAACTGTTATGTGTAATTAAACAAGTTTTGGTATTCAAAAATAACTGAAAAGAAAACATGATGCAGAAGAATATACCCATCATTAATATTTAATATGTTAACAAAATTACATTTTATAATGAATATTAAAAACATGGCAGGAGAATGTTTTTCCTGATGTCTGGCACCAGGCTATTGTTCTTCCTTTCTCTAAGCCTGGGAAGGATCCCAAGATTCCTTCAAAGTACTGTCTAATTGCTTTGACGAGCTGTCTCTGTAAGACCTAGAGAGGATGGTTAATGCTCGTCTTGTTTGGTTCCTTGAATCAGACAACCTTCTCTCATTCACCTAGTATGGGTTCTGATGACAGCGCTCCACCATGAACCACCTGATTTGACTTGAAACGTCAGTCAGAGAAACCTTTCTCAAACAACATCTTGTATTAATATTTGTTGACATTGAGAAGGCTTATAATATGACATGGTAGTATGGCATTTTGCAAGATCTCCAGTTTTATGGGTCATGTGGCCATTTGCCTATTTTTATTAAGAATATTTGAATGGATAGGCGATTCCAAGTTTGTGTGGGTTTGACACTTTCCCATTCTTTTCTACAGAACCTTGGAGTCCCTTAGGGCTGTGTTTTGAGTGTCACACTTTTCAATATAAAGATTAATGCCATCATTGAACAACTCCCTTTTACTTTTGCATATGGGCTCTGTCATGACGACTTTCACATCTCATGCCAGTCATTGAACATGAGGTATATTGAGTGGCAGCTGCAGACTGTTCTCAATCGTTTACTGAAGTGGACCAGAGCAAATGGTTTTAACTTCTATCTCTCTAAAACCATTTGCATGCATTTTTGCCATCAACAGGGTATTCACCCTGATCCTGAACTCTGTATTAGTGAAATTATGCTGCCATGTGGACCCTGAGACAAAAGTTTTTGGAGCTTATCTTTGAATATAAGCTGACCTTTATACCACACATCAAGCAACTAGGGGTAAAATGTACAAGAGCACTGAACATCCTCCGTGTCCTTGCTTCCACTACTTGGGGAACAGACTGATGTTCTATGCTAAAGATATATTGTGCTCTTATTTAATTGAAACTAGACAATGGATCACTGGTCTATGGCTCTGCCAGGACCTCGGCCTTAAAGATGCTGGACCCTGTTCATCATCAGGGACTTCGGCTCTGCACCAGGGGTTTCTGTACTTTCCCAGTTCAGAACATACACACAACTGTCTTTATTATATGCTTCCAAACTTAGTTCCTTTCCAAAGCATCCCATCTAGGGTTGTGTTTTCCTTCCTCAGTGGGCATTGCTTTCTCAGAACAGACAATCTGCTATTGCTTCTTTTGGCCTTGATATCCAGGTGCAGTTGGATGAATTGGGTCTTCCTCGGATAACATTGCTGTATCCACTGGTCAGCCTATCCCACCATGGCTTATTACAATACCCAAATATGACCTATCTTTCAGTCATGTGAGAAAAGCAGACACTCCCAATTGGAAATACTATCTGTTATTTGCTGATCATCTTTCAAACCATCTTTCCATTCCTATTTATACAGATAGTTCGAAATCAGGTGACTGTGTGGGCTCTGCCATGGTTTTTTTATTGTTCAGTGGTTGTGTGCAGAATCCATTCTATAGCTTCTGTGTTTACAGTGGAACTGTATGCCATTTCTCTTGCCCTAGATCACATAGAAGCTAAGCAGTTCTCAAATTGCACTATTTATACTAACTCGCTTATTTCTCTACTGGCCCTGGAATTACTTCATGTTAGTTTGCACCCTGTTCTAGCCGATATTTGAAATTGACTAGTTCATTTCTCTTTAACATCTACTTCTATCCAGTTTTTCTGGATACCGGGCCACATTGTTATTCACGGGAACAAGCTTGCCGACACTGCAGCTAAATCTGTCTGCTCTGGCACTATCACTTCTATGCCTTTCCATACGTGTGCTATGGTCCTTATTCAAGGCTCTGCTCCATGCCAGTTGACAGTTGACAATATAAATATACACGTATAAATTTGCCTCTGTAGGTTCTACTCAGTATAGTGGCAGAGAAGCTGTGCCAGTCATTGAATTTCATTGTACTGATTCATTCATTGTTGTGTTGAAAGCAACTGTGTAGGCAGATTAAAGGAAATATTCACTTTTCAGCAACTGAGGAGCTGTTAAATGGTGCTGTAAAAATATTATTAAAGTTTTGTTATTGAACAAAAGAATTAAATTTAAAACTGTGTCTTTCTTACATGTATCTGTTTAGCCAGAACTCAATCATAACACAAAAGAGAAATATAAAAAGTGCTAAAGATTCTCATAGTTCAAACTATCTGGTACTTTTATAATTGTATGATAATATTTAAAAAGTGACAAGTTGTTTATTTTTTTCTAGTTTGAGTACACTCTAACATGTGCAATATGTACTAGAACGAGTCCTAAAGATTTGCAGATTCTTAAACGACATTCACAGGTAGGTATCATATGAAAGATATCTTTATATTTAAGAATAATCCATTTTTTTTCCACAAATATTTTTATGATTTCTAATAAAAAACACAAGGAAGCATTTATTATTGTAGGACTTTTATTTTTTGTTATCAGCATTTTCTCAAATTGTATTGTGTGATTATACTTATATAAATATTCTGATATAGACAGGCTGTCTATCTTTTTTTTTTTTTTCCCATCACATCCAATAATTAATCCACTGAAAATACTCATTTTTTACATATTTTTTGCTGTTGATGTTAGGCAAGTAGTTTTGGAAACTTAACTGATGAAATTTTTCCTTTTTCTTTTACACAGTTTTTAAGTGTTTGTTATGATAAATAATTTTGCTGTCATGTTTTAATTTCATATTTATAAAAACCTCTTAGAACATGGTGCTCATCATAATGTTTGTTGTTACCATTATGCAAATACAAACATATGTATCTAAAATATATTAAAGTCTTTTGATGATATTTAAATAAATACACACAGCCCTTATTAAAATTACAAAACTATTTTTGGTATTTGAGCTTCATTAAAAGTGCATGACAGTAGTTCACCTTCACTAAACCTACTATAAAAAGTAAATTAATACTTTTATATGTAAAGGAAGAAGTTTCATATATATATTGAATTGAATTGCTCATACATATGCATTTGTGTACACAGTAGTTAAAAACACAAGAATAAAAAAAAGTTGATAACTCACTTTCAAAAGATGGACTTTCCTACCAAAAGTGCTATAGTTATAGATTTTATGAATTTTGATAATAAAAAATAATCACACATCTTTTACCTAAATATTCACAGTAACTTCTTAAACATACATAATGGTGAGGTAACTTATCTCATTTATTTTGTTTGCTAGATGAATCTAGCAAATATATATATATGTATTTAACTGGATGGCAATCAAAAGAAAAAAAAATGCTTTCATTGTTGTGTGAATGTGTTTTCTATGTCTTTTGTTATTTTTAGAGAGTGTATGCTTCTCCCAGTAGAAGAAATATGGAGTGTAAAGGAGAAGTTGAAGAAATAGCCTATCCAAATATATTTTTTATGGTTGATAATTATGATGAGGTAATAAACAGTTAAAGTAAAAACACTGTACAAAATTAGGTAATGTATCTTTTTAAGTTGATCCAGATATCATTGGGACTAAATTTTGTTGATAAATTCTGATACGATATCTTACCTCTTCTCACAAAAGAGATTTTATTGGTTAGTACTGCTCTGTATTGGTCTTCCATCTCCCACTTCTGCATATCCATATGTAAATGATTATGGAGCAGCTCTTCACCAATATAGTTAAAACACAACTTCTGTCATAAACAATGCCCTCTCAACATTGAACTTGTTAGTAACTTCTCTACTGGTTGTAGTACTGTACAGATGTACTTGTTTTTGCATGCATGTTTGTCAACATTTTTATTTATACTACAGTCTTAGTTTTCTTTACTATGCTTTTGTTATGTTTTTAATTACAGGGTCCTTTTTTCTAGTGTATTGTGGATCCCACTCTGGCAGGTGGTGCCTGATCAGGTATACTTTTTTTTTCTGAAAATTTTCACTGTACATCTTGTGACCATTCTCGATATAAATTACATTGTAGCTCTTCCTACTGTGGATATTATGTTCTAGATGCTGGCCAGGTGTTCATTGTGTGTCTCTATTCAACTATCATCTATGCCAAGACATTTATGTCGTAATACTATGCTATTAATAAAGTTGGTGTGTTCTTTAGGACCGTTAGTAGTGCTCTCTAGTGGTCTTTTGCTTTAAAAAATATATTTGCCCCAGACTGTGCACTCATAAACGCATTTGAGTAAAGCAGACAGGGATTGCTGCCCATTTCTTATTCTACCTGGCTTTGAAACTCTTTTGGACTGATGTACATTTACAGATGTTGTCAGTCTGCGGTGGTGTGTTTCTCAGATCTCTCTGATGCATTTTTCTCTCCTTTCTTTTACTTGAGTAAGGGAATCCTTGCCACTTACCAGTTCCTAGTTTAGCTGTTGAGGTGGTGGAATATAGAAGCCTTTCCTCCTGAGTGATGCATTATTCCACTTAGTTGAGAGTAGGGTGGTGGCATCCTTTAGGTGCTGATGGTGTATAATACTTTTTACCTCAGACTTGATGTACAATTTCAGAGACTGCCAGGTTTTGATTGAAGAGCTTTGCCATGTCACAACTATATATACATATATTGCAGTTTACCCCTCATTCTAAGACATTCCTCCTACCTACCATTTCAAGATGCAGTTCCCAGCGGGTCAGGTGTTGGTTGGAAATGTTCCAGCTAAGTAAGGCCTTGTGTCCTGGCTGGTATTCCTCTTCCTCCTGTTGTGGACTGGAAGAAAAAAGAGCCAAACCTGCCAGGTTTTGGACTGAAGATGCACCCTAATTTTGTGGTTTCTCTTCATACCATTTGCTGGATGTTGGTTCATGGCAGATCTTGTGTTGGTAGTTGCTGGATGCAACATGTGTTTCTCACTTGCCAGGTATCATCTTCATACTGTGGACTGGAAGAAGCATAGCCGGTGTTGCCAGGTTTTGGACTGGAGATGACATTCTTTCCTCCTTTCTATCATGCACTGGATGTTGGTTCATAGCAGATCCTGTGTTGGTTGTAGCTGGAAATGCACACAAGTGGAGGCAGAATTTGGTACAGAAGGTTGTCTTACCTACCATTTCCAGTTTAAAAGTGAAGACGTTGGTGATTCCTTGATGACCTGGGAACTGATGTACAAATCTAAATACTTCCAGGTTTTAAATGTGGTCAAATTACTACTATGGTCTGTCCCACCCTAGGAACTCAACATCTAGAAGTCCCATTAATTGGTAATATATATTATGTGATTCATTATGTTTTTCCACATTTTATGTTTGCAATACAGTCATAAAAGGGCAAAGAGTATACTTAGATGAGATGTACAGTCTCCTGCTGAGATGCGATATTTTCTTTCTTAACTTTACACATCATGATCTCTTTTTGGGTGCTTCCTGAAGGGTGATAATTTTTTTGCCTGCCTTTCACTAGTTCATTGTGGGATTTTCACTATTTTTTGAGAGAAGGTAAGATGTATGAGACACTGACATTTTCATAAACTGAAAATTTAATTCCGATCACTTCTGGTGATATGTAGTGTAGTTCTTCTGACCAATCTAGAAATGATTAATGGGTGCAAATATGCAGTGGGTGCTGGTTATAATAGGATTTTGTCATGCTCCTGCTTGGAGAGAACTGCTGCATAATCATTTACATGTGGATATGCAGAAGGAGGAGGTGGAAGGCTACTGGTTAGCATTGAAAATGCATGCCAGTAGAGGGCAGCACTAATCAAGAAAAACTATTTTGTGAACAGGGATGCCTATTTGTAATACAATTTCAGTTTAGGAAAATGTTAAATTTCACATTTCAATGCATTTGCTTACATCTATATACACGTAATACACAAATAGCATGTGCAAGTCCTCAGTTTCTTGATGTTTTTTAAGTCCTTTTGGAAATAAATTTCTAGGTAATGGTGATTTAATGTATGGATTTACTTTGTTACTGAAAATTTTATAATGTTATAGTTTCCATACTCACCAAAAAACACAGTCATTTCTAGTAATAAGTCTTCATTCAAACGTGTATCAGGTTGATGACATAACTTTAAGAGCTTCACTGTTTATATTCAACTCGCTGTCTCTAGGTTGTGAGTTTGAATCCCTTCATCAAACATGTTTGCTGCTTCAGTTGTGGAGGTATTATAATATGATGGCCAATCCCAACTACATTGGTTAAGGAGTAATTCAAAAGTTGGCACTGGGGGATTCTGACTACCTGACTTCCCTCTAGAGTCTAGGCTATCACACTTAAATTAGGGGTGGCTAGTGCAGGTGGCTCTCAAGTAGCACTGCATGAAATTCCCTTTTTTAATGAGATAAGTAGCCCAAGCATTGGCAGTGAGCGATTTTGATTAGATGCCTTTTTGCCATGGTATGTAATTATTACTCTTTCTACATGATGCTGTTATACTGTTAAGAATTAATTTACTGATATTTTTTTAGAACAGAAAAAATTATTTAAAACAATATCTGTTTTTATGCAATCTTTATATTTTATTGATACACTTTTATAGAACAACTTTAGTAACATGAGAGTTTTAACTTGCTTTATAAAATCAATGCCACATCTACTCTGTTTTTATATTTTTAATTTTGTTCCATTTTTACAGTTACTCTTTCCTTACAACTCAGTTGCTGTATTTCAAATAATATTATATACTTATGTGTAACTCTGCATTGTATGTGTAAAAATCCAGCTGTGTACAACTTACAAATTTAACTTAGCTAAAAATATATTTAAAAGCAGTTATTTTTTATAAAGTCTCACATATCTGTGTCAAGAAGTAGTTTGAAGAAATGTGATGCTTTTTTCTCTATGCTTTAACTTTATCCTCTTGTTTTCATTTGTAAACAATATATTTGTTAGAGCTGTACAGCAATAACACTTCTATTAATCTAAGAGTTTTGACTTCTAGTTGAATTATTTTTTAGGTGTTTCAAGATATAATTGTCAGAGATGGAGAAATGGTATGTGTAGAACTTCTAGCCGCAGACAGGGATGGTACACTTCAAGGTGTTGTGTTTTTAGGATCTATTCATTATGAAGCCTTAAAGAGAGTGTATGATGCTAGGGTAAGGAAACATTGTTTTCTTCCTATGATAACAACCGAGTATTTACTCAAAGTTGTGTGCAAAAAGTTCAAACATAATTCAGAAGAGGCCCATCAATAGAATATAAAGATTATACCAAACATAAAATTAAATATTAATTTAATGTCAGTTAAATGTGGGTGTATTGATGTAAAAAGAGAAATTACAGGCTTAAGTACCATGTTAAAATATAATGTTCTGTAAATTCACAAGCTTTTTATCTCTATGCACTATGAAATCCTACCTCATGAAGATCTCTATAAAGAGATGAATTGGTTGTGGCTTAATAAAACCTTAATGTTTTAATATAAAGCCTGTAAGTTTTTTAGTTTTTTGTGTTAAAACATAAAACTACTTCAATATGGGCAAGTATAATAAACATGATTATTAGCACAAAAGAACTAGGTGTTATAGCTGTCAGTTTCTGCCTTTGTTATTGAAGTTTGAAATGAACAAAAAGTAAGCTTATTTAAATGTTAATAAGATTAATATATCATTTAAACAAATGCACATTCATAACCTTCTGTTCTCAATACAGCTGGTATAGGTATTAGAATTTTGATTAAAATAATGTACAGAACAATGTTTTGACCTTTTTAGGTTATCTTTAGGCTAACAGAGAGTTTGCAACTGATTGTTACTGGGCGCATGTTTTAGGGGCATTCAGGTCAGTTGCAAATTCTCTTTGCTAACCTGAAGATGATCTAAGAAGGTCGAAATGTTGTTTGTACTTTAATTAAAGTTCTAATACTCATACCAGCTGTTTTGAACATACATTTTTACTTCAAGTGGGTTTCTCATCATTACGAATTCAAACCTTATTCTGCAACTACTAAATTGTTTTTTATAATTGGTTTTACTCTACTGTTGTGAGACTTATGGATAAGTGTTTAAATTGAACAAATTTTGCACTTATAATAATTTCATAATTCATGCTGAGGAAGCATAAAGGTTTTGCCTGATTAAAGCTAGGATTAAGGTAATTAATTTTGTGAAGACAGGTGGTTGAGACTACAACAGTTTTATCATTGTGTTTGCATAAAGATATGATGATTTACTTGCAGTTTTAAGGTGTGCGTTTGCTGTTACTTTATTACTGTATGTGCCATGTATGTATTAGAATAACATAATTAATAATCACTTCATACCATTTTGTGGCATTATTTCAAAACAGTAATACTATGTGAATTCACCCAGGTGTCCTTCATTTGAAAAGATAATTATATGGAATAGAAAAACTTTCTGAGTATAAAGTGAAAGAAATTAAAAAGTATGGAATAGAGGATTTTGCAATTGGTGCAGAATATAAAATATTTACTAGTCTGATGGAGGAATTTATTAAAGTAATGCTTTAAAAGTAGAATATACTATTAAAAAAAATAGGTAAGGAGGTCCTTAATATTTTTATTCTAATGTAAGAAGAGTTAATTTATTTGCTGTACTGAAAAAAGAAACTTTAAGAAAACTTAATGCAGTAGTCCAGCTTGCAATGAACTAAATAGATTTGTTGAAAAATTCTTCATTTCTTTTTAATTTTCATTTCTGTAGACTCATCTTTAAAGCAAATTTTTATTCTTTATGTTATAATAGTTTAACATTATAATATTATAACATTATAGTTATAAAAATGATTAACGAGATTCCCACTGTCCCTATCTACTATCTAGCGAAACCACAGCCAAGGGAATGGGCTTGGAGAAATCAGCTGGGAAATTTTGCAAAGAATTGTGACCCTGTATGGCCAGAAGGTTAGGGAGCTTGAATCATAATTTGAGGGTAGCAGGTTCAAATCCCTGTCCCACCAAACATGCTTGCCTTTTCAGCTGTTGAGGCTTTATAATGTGATTGTCAATCTCACTATTTGTTGGTAAACATCTAGCCCAAGAGTTGGCAGTGGGTAGTTATTCACTGCTAAATTAAAGGACAGCTAGTGCAGATAGCTTTCACCTATCTTTGCACAGAATTCAAATCAAACCAAACCAAAAGGAATTGCACATAACCCTAATTGAATATTATGGCATAAAGTACCTTAAACAGTCAAAATTCAATTTAAACAACACTTTAAAACTTTTGACCACTAAGGCTGCACATGTATACAAATGTACAAAAGAGAATGAACGTTAGGCTTGCAATAAAAAAACTTGCTCAAAATAGCTTGTTTCTTATTATTTTTATACTTTTCTCAGCTTATAACAAAAAAACAGACTGATAAATTGCACTCAAACCTTTTGTAGAATACTACATAAAGTAATGTGAAGGCTGTAGGGGTATTGAAAAGTCAATTTTTTTCTTCTATATTTTACTTAAGCTAAATATTTCATAATTCTAATGTAAACAATGTTATCCTTACCCCTTGAAGTTAGCTTTGTAACAAATGTATGGTGTTCCTTTAAAAAATTGAGTAAAGGGTGAATCAGGAATAATCAGCCAAAAACAGATATACATAGATACTCAACACCTTGTACACTCTCAAAAAGTAACTGGCTTTGCTCAGCTTATTAGGTTGATATGTTCAAGATGTCTGTGTCAAGTGTGTGTATTTTGAACCAATTTTAGAATAAAAGTATACCCTGTATACTTTTGTTACAAAGCAACATGATGTAAAAGCCATTTTGGGATACACTGTCACCAAAATGCACTAGCTTTTTTAAATACTAGAAGTTGTTATATGAGGAACCACTTTTTTTATACGAGCATGTGCATAAATGCATGTTTGTGTGTGTGTGCAACCATCATATCTCCAAGAGGAAAAATATCTAGAAACCTGAGATTTTGCATCCATACTAATTGAGCCCTTAGAGTTTACAAGTGGGTATTATTATACGTAATATCCATGTGCACATATGTGCTTGCACATTTGTTTAATGTGGCAGAGTAGTGAAAAATTACATATAAATGAAGTGGTTCATTATATTACAATAACAACAGATATCCTTTGCCCATAGTTATGTATTTAAAAAAAACCAGCAAATAAGATAAATAAAGAATTGAGAATTTGAAAACCTGCAAACATGGATTAGGAAAAATGAAAGCAAACAAGGTTAGAGATACTGTAGACATTATTTATTCAAACTACAAATCTATGTCTTGATTCTACCAAATGTAGTTCTAGGTAATAACATGGATCCAAAATAGGAATTTGTAGTTTGAATAAATAATGTCTACAGTATCTCTAGCCTTGTTTGCTTTCATTTTCCTCAGTTCCCATTTGGAGGATTTTAAATTCTGAATTTATTATTTATCTTAATTTATTTGGTTTCAGTGAAGTTCAAATTTTTATTTCAAGCTGAATGTTTGATACTGGTAAGTGTTTCTGTGTGTTCTTAAAAATATTTGAGGAAAAATAAAAAAAACGAACCTACAGTTATGACAGAAAGTGTTCGTACCCCTGCATTCCAAGTAGTTTTTTGCTCAAAACTTAAAAAGTATCACGATTAGGTTAATAGATGTATAATGTATTATATATATTATACTAATACACATCTGTATAAATTTTTCATGTAAATTAAACGACAAATAAACTGTTTATAAACAAATAACCAAAAATAGGAGGAGCAGAAAGTGTTTGTACATTTCAGAACATGTGAAAAAACCGATATTTCTGTAAAAAGTTTGTTTAGTTTGGCGAATAAACTACATTATACCATTCCAGAACTAGACACTGGGTTCATAATTATTGGAATTTAGCCAGCAAAAAATTTACTTTCTGTAATTTAGCGCTGTCTCTGTCATTATTTGCCTGGTCGTCGTGGCAAACAGGAAACAACTGTCCAGTGATTTAAAAACCGAATTATTGTAAAATTCAAGTCTCATGTGTCTCTTTCCTGTATTGCTATACAACTTAATGTTCAAAGCATAATTGCCAAGTTTAAGCTTCCAGGATCAACTGCTAACCTCCCTTTTTATGAATGCCCTACTATAATTCCAGAGAGAACCAATAGGAATGTTCTCAGAGAAGTTAGTAGGAACCTTCGTTTAACACGTAGTAACATACGGAAACTGGTAAGGGAAACTGGGGTTGAAGTAAGCACCTCTACAGTTACGCACATGTTACGCTCTTCTGGGTTCAAAGCGTGCCGTTCTCGTAGAACTCCATATTTAAAACCTGTTCATTTAGAAGCATGATTGAGGTATGTAAGAAAGCATGTAGATAAACCCTTTATCTGTTGGAAGTGTATTCTTTGGTCAGACGAGACTAAAATCGAGCTTTTTGGCCACAATGATGTTCGCTATATTTTTCTGTAAGAAGGGTGAACGAAATTGTCCAAAGAACACCAACCCTACAGTTAAACATGGAGGTGGCTCAATCATGCTATGGGGTTCCTTCAGCTCTTCTGGTGTAGGCAGCCTTCACCACATCAACAGAATCATAAAAAAAGAAGAGTATGTTGATATATTAGGCACTTATATCAAGAATGATGCTCGGAACTTGTGGCTTGGGCGTCATTGGATCTTCCTAAAAACACATTGAAATATGTGCAATTTTGGTTGCAGAGGAACCATATAAGCATTCTGGAGTGGCCATCACAGTCACCCGATCTCAACCCAATTGAAAATGTTTGGCATGAGTTGAAGACCAGGGTTCATCAGTATCATCTGAAAAACTTGCAAGAGTTGGAGGCCTTCTGTAGAGAAGAATGGAAGAAAATACCAGTTTAGTATAGTCAAATGATCATTGATGGCTGTGAGGAGAGATTGCGCTAAGTAATTCATCTGAAAGGCTACATAACTGACCATTAAAGTAGACGCGCGAACACTTTCTTCTCCTCCTATGTTTGGTTATTTGTTTATAAACAGTTTATTTGTCATCCAATTTACATAAAAATCTATGTAGATGTGTGTTATTTATAATATACTATACTTCTATTAGCCTATTCATGATACTTTTTAAGTTATGAGCAAAAAACTACTCGGGACGCAAAGGTACGAACACTTTCTGTCATAATTGTACTTGGGAACTAAACAATATTTCTTCTCATTACAATTATTTTTCTTAACTTTTCTCAAATAATTTTAGTGATATATAATGTTACAATTTTAAGTAATTTGTGTATAGACATTTGAATTATATCTCCCTTACAGGGAATGAGGCATATTGTATTTCCAGTGTTTTCTACTGTGATTCATGCCCTATTATTAACAACAACAAAAATTACAATGAGTTCACTCTGATTTTTGCGGCAATGGATGCATTAAAAGAGTGATAACAAAGTCCCATTACTGAAGTAGAATAGTACACATGATGGAGGTGGGTCGTGTTGATTATCATTTTCTCTAGTCTGTCACTTCAAAATTAGGGAGAACTAGTACAGATGGCCCTTGAGTAGCTTTGCACAAAAACAACATTTTTTTCAACAGTTATTAAAGTTATTTATTTCTGGACTGATCAGGTTCAACCTTAGAGGGCTCATACCACAGTACAATACATCCATTTTAACACGTCAAAGATTAAAAAAACACGTATTTGAGATACAGTTTCCTAACATTTTTATCAGTCTGAATGAGACTTGGCACAAAGATATATTTCAATAACTTCTGTAGAATAAAATAGACAGATTTGTGTTTTGTGCCTTCCTTGTAATTTTGAAGGGATGAAAATATTACAAAGTCAGAGGTTTTGGTATGCTATTATAGCTTCATATTTTGACCAATTAAGATGCGACTTTGCACAAAAAACAAAAATGAGACTTTTGCCTTTATTTCACAAGAGGCAAAGGTCAAAATATTTCATAAAATTAGACTTGTGTGGTTTGCCTTTCCTTTGTATTCTGACCTTTGCAAGAAATGTTACCTTATGAAAATCCCCACAAACTTTGAGCAAAAAGATATGAGCTTATGCCTTTCTTTCAATATCACAGGATTAAAAGGTCAAAAAATTATGCAAAGTTATGGGTTTTGGTCTACTTCTCTTCTGTATTTTAACTAATATAGGTTTAAGTTTGCACAAAGATACCATATAAAAATGTCCACAGTCTAAAATAGTTTTATTTGGTTTGGTGCTTTTTTTTTACTTTACAAGGGTCACAGGTAAGAAATGAATAAATAGTTGCAATGTAAGTAATAGGGAGGCTATGATGTTTCTGCATATGTAAGAATTACAAGGGTTATTAACAGTATATTTTATACACACAATGCATGAAATTGCTATATCATACCAAAGATTTACATCTTTTTTATCCAAAAATTGTAAATTTTTGTCATTGTGAGCAAATCTATTTATGTAGAAACCAATTATCTTATGTATTATGAATTCAAAATTTAATATTTTCCAATATAAATTTCTCACAAAGGAATCTGAATTCAATACTGTGTTTAATAACTATGTTTTCCCCTGAAATATATATGTATGCACACTAGAGTTAATATCCATTTTCCTGTTTTGAATACCATTCTTTCTTGACATTTACTGTATTCTGAAAATTTTATCAAGGTGGTTGCAGTTGCTTTCAAATGTTGGGCTTTATTTATCTACATGTGTTCATTTCAATGGGCATTACTCATACATAACATTTAATAGGTCATTAATAAATACATTTAATATATGAATAATAAATTAAAAATTTTTTGTGTCCATATTTGAATTTGAGTTGCATTTCTTTCAAGGCCAGTATAACAACTAAGATGGCCCAGAAGGTGTCTATGGGCTGGTATCAAGGTCAACGAAGAATGGAATTTGTACGAATGAGAGGGCCACAAGGTAGAGGACTTGCTGAAATAGCAGTTACAAGAGTGAAAGGAACTGGAGCTGAAACACCAACATCAGAACCTGGATTTTCCTTGACAGAAGACTATGATTGGGAAGATTTAGAAGTAAGTGTGAAAAGCTGATCTGACTTATATTTATTCAAATTTTTAAATGCCTGTGTATAGTTTTAGTATATTAATATGCTTTTAATTTATAATTCCATAAGTGAATGTTTAAATTTTTTTTTACTTAATTTTCATGTTTAGTATTCATAGTTAAAACTGGAGTCAATGGGTAAGTTTTAAAGTTCACAACAACAGTAGGTTAAGAATATTATGACAATACTATAAACAAAATATTTATAGTATATATGACTAAAGTTGTGCTGCTTATTCAATACTGGCTGGTTTCAAAGTTATTTTACGTTGATTGTTATTGGAACACAGAGGAATTAATTGTTACATTCCACAAAAGAAAAGTGAATTGTGTCTATACTACACACTTAACTCTTCCTACATGGAGCATTTACAGTATAATGTTTCAAATTTAATCAAGTAGTTTTATCATTAACTTATATCAGTAAACTTGACATGAAAATATAGGTTATGATTCAACAAAAGACTTTTACTACTTAAGTTATTTAGAAACACACTTCACTTAATTGTAAACACAAATAGAAAATTTGAACACCCTACCTTCTTGATCTGCTGTAATATCAACAGATTTGTTAAACCCACCAGAGAAGACCCTTTCTCATTGTCTTTCACTGTTACTTGCCAATCAATTTTACATGACTGATGAACATTTTTGTAACCATTAGAAAGAGCAGATTCTCCACTATATAAATTTTAAAGAGTTGTCAGTTTTATTTTTCATTATTAACCATTAATGTATGAAACTGTTTGATTTAGTGATCATATTTCTTTTCATAGAGCACTTAAAGAATGTTTTTAATCTAAATCAAGCTGGGTAAATTACAGTAGTTTGGAACATTCTTTTCTAGTAATTGATATATTTTTGTCTGTACTAAAATGAATGTTTGAAATCTCTACTCAATGAAGCTTACCATGAGACTTGAATAGCTAGTGACTCTGATTTACACAGGAGTGCAAGTAAATTTAATGACATTGTGAGAAATAGAAATAATTGTTTTCATGTATACTTTTATGTGATATAAATTTTTGCAAAAATAAATAATTTTTAAGGGTTTATGAGGAAAGAGTAATATATAAATATACGTGTGTGTGATATATGGTAACTGAAATGTTGTGTTTGATAGGAAAATCATCTTTCCCTCGGATTGAATTAATAAAGCTCTTGAAAAGGGCACTGAAAAAATCTGTAGTAAAAGTAATTTATTTTAAATCTTATTTGTTTGTGTGCAACAGTTATGTGAAAGATCACAAAACTTAGTGAAGATACAATGGTAAATCCAGAATTATAACAGAATCATTTCCATTCCATACATTCAAGGAGAGATTAACTCTCAGCTCATACAAACTTGTACAGGCTTCTGTACTACCCTTTCATCAGAGCATGACCTACACTTTAAGATGGTTATGAAATAGAAACATGGGTGAACAATCATATGCTCTATGGCATAGATACAGTTGTATGCAACCTTAGATTATACTTGACAAGATAAAAACAAACACATACTTTCAAAATAACATCATGGAGATCATATGATCCACAAAGGAAAAGTGAATTGTGTCTACACCACACGCTTAATCATGGCTTATGTTTTTAGTTTTTTCTTTTGTTGTTTTTTTTTACTGTAGTTTAAAATGGTTTTCACTACCTAGAAAAGTGTATATTTTATCACTAATTACAGTATAAAGAATAAATAGAAAAGCATGTTAGAAAACTTTTGATTTTATGTGTTTGCAGGAGAATCCCTATCTTCATAGACGAATGTCAGATCCCAGCTCAAACCTCAACAATTTTGTTCGAGGCTGGAGGGCTAAAGAAATCAAAAAGTCCCAGTCTGAAAATGAAGGAGTAGATTCCTTTGTTGATGGAATCAATGAAATTGAAGCAGGGGATCTACGAGATGGTAAAGATATGAAAAAAGATCTATAGACATTTTCCTGAATATAAGAGCTTCAAAACCTGTTGTTAACAAAGTGTCCAAGCCTAATATTTTTATGTTTTGTGTTGGTCTTTTTAAATAATGACCAGTAATTATTTTCAATTTGCTCAAACTTATACAGAAGTTCCTTCAATGAAAATTGGAATTATTGTAAGTTTCTATATCTGTTCTCTGTTCTTAAACATCACATTGGCCTGGTATGGCTAGGTGGTTAGAGTGCTCGACTTGTAATCTGAGGGTCATGGGTTCGGACGTTTATCACATCAAACGTGCTCGCCTTTTCAACCATGAGGGTGTTATTATATTATGGTCAGTCCCACTATTAGTCGGTAAAAGAGTGGCCCAACTCTAGTCTTACACTACTAAAGTAAGAATGGCTATCACGGATACCCCTTGTGTTGTTTTGCACAAAATTCAAAAACAAACTTAGTTTTCATAGAGACCAAACGTAGACTGTTTTATTCATAATACTAGAACTATATGTTTTATGTGTTTATATTTATTAAGCAACACTCACACTTTTGATGGTTGTAATGCATAATCAGAAATTTATCTTTGAGCTTTTTTTTGCTGTAATGATATACTTTCAAGTTTTGTACTATTGACATTTTTTGATATTTTGCCACTGCTATATTTATGATGCAACTTGTTGCTTGGTGCAATATAGTTAATTTTCTAATTGGAATTCACATGTTTTTTTTCTGTTTACCATCAAAGAAACTGCTGTTTGAAATTCACTATGGTTTAATTATAATTAGCAGTGAAATTATAATTATCTTATTTCTTGCTTTTTTTTTTATCAAAATAGTTTTCTTTTTATCTGTTTATCTTATGATTTTGTTTTGGTATTTTCACCTCAAGTGAAAGTACTCAGAAGATTTACTGAAATAATTGAAAATTTCTGCTAAATAAAAGCTAAAACATTAATTGGTGACAAAGATTTTTAAAGTTTTTTTCTTTGTTTTAATAAATGGTATTATTTTTTTTAATGTTTTCAGCAATTTAGCTAATGCCATGTAGGAGATAAACCCTATCTAGAAAATTCATGATTAAGTAAAATGTGTGCAAATTAACGAAAGCAAGCTAAAACACCAAATTTGCAACATTTTTTTCCAAATAATGCATAAAGTTTTTCTTAACAATAGTGCTACTGTGCTTTAAGTATTCACATGCTTAGCGAAAAGTTGTCATGGCTTATTGTATTGTTCAGGTAACCTTTACATCTGGTAAAACTAATCATGGCTTATTGTTTTGGTCATCTGATACTTAATATATGAAAACTATTTATGACTTATTTTATCAGTTATCTTATACTTAATCTGTTAAAACAATTCTGACTTACTGCATTGCTTATGTTATCCTTATCTCTACTAATGCTAGTTGTGGCTTATTGTATTTTCAACTTATGCTTAACTCTAATAAAACTAGTCATAACTTATTATATTGGTATTTTTTCAAATTAGTGTGATGAATATTCAAAGAGCATAAGTGCATATTATGATATATATACATATACAGAATTTTATTTAAAATATCTTCATTGCACATTTCTGGATACATCACTTCTTGTGTCTTGTATATGCACACTAAGCTGTTTTTTTCTATGAAAGTATAAGGTAACACCAGCTAACAGTGGTTTGTTAATAATAATATAATTGGAATGGAGTGCATTTTACATAATACTAATTTAAATTTATATTAAAGCTCAAGCAGTTTTTATTTTAAAAAAATATGTATCTGAAGTGGTTTTCTTGTCATCTCTTTGTTAATATTAAGTTAATTTACAGAATTGTTTAAAATTGACATTCGCTAAGCCTGGTTTGTTAACTTTTATGTATTGGTCAATAAATCAGTTATTAACTGCAATGTATTAACACTTGGGAAAGTGTGACTGTGCATCTTTTAGGATGAACAAGTCTTAGAATTTTCAACTTTGAAAACTTTAATGCATCATTGAAGCAAATGTTTTTTCAGCAAAACCTCAACTTTACTGATTTGCAAAATAAAATAATGTTTTATTGATGATTAATAGTCTTTAAAAATGAAAATTAGAAGTGTTTTTCATTATATAAATAAACAGATGTAAATGTATACTTATATGTGTTTGTTTTTTTCATTATTGTACAGCCACCTTTGAGTTTCAGTATTTTGGCTTTTATCCACACTTATGCGATAAACTGAAAGCTGTTCTTATGAAGAACATAATAAACTAGGTGTATTCTCACAGGGCCCCAAAGGTGTTTTTTTTTTTTTTCAAGATTATAAATAAAATCAAAATTAAGAGTAACAAATATTTTTATTTCTTGCTTTTCAAGTTCAAATGTCATTCTGTGTTGTAGGCTACAGAATGCAAATTCTTCTTGTGAATCATGGTATGTGCACAGTTTACTGACATCAAGACAGTACAAATTGCAGCATTAAGTGTCCCTTATGTGACATCATTTTAGTGTCTAATGATTGACTGACAGAAAACACACTAAAAAAAATTACCCCCTCCAGGTGGCATGTGCCCTCTTTTTTTTGGAAAATTGTGTTTAATAATTTCAATATATGGCTAATGTACTACTGAATGACAAGTTATATATATACATACATATCGTGTTTTAATTTTATGAAGTTTTTCAGTTCATTGTATGCACATTTTCACTGTAGAACTGGATGATACCACCTACAATAGACTGTGGATGATGAGAGGATTTGGTCAGGCTTATCATTTTTGGAAAGAATCACGTCGAGCTACTTCCCCAGCTCTTCATGCTTACCTCACATTTGTGACTTTACCTTGGCATCACATCATTGGAGGTATTTCAGTTGTATTTATTTTATAGTATGTATATCTTTTCTTGTATTGGTGCTTTTATTTTACTTAGATAAGACAAAATAAGTTTAACAACAAGCATCCCTTATAAGAATACAAATTTTAAGAAATTATTTTTTAAATGCATTTTGCAAATACCTTTATATTTAGATAAGTGTGTCAATAGTTAATTATAGGTAGAAGTTAAGTGTTTCAGTAGGGCCTTACTGTTTGGACTTATCTTAGCTGCTTATGCGTTTTGTTGGGTGGTAAGAAGTTTTTTTACATCTTCATTGTTGGGTCTCTTTAATCATCATTACTTGGATGGCTTGGCTCCTTCTTGCTTCTTTCCTTTGATGGTCAAGAGACCACACTTGTCTGCTTCTACAAGAAGTTTCACATGTGGGATTGCTGTTAAAGATGGAGAAATCTATTCTTACCCCAATCAGCACCTTGTTCATTTGGAGGTTTTCTTCAATTCCAACCTGAATTGAACACAACCTATTCCTCTTTGTTTTTGGGATAAGGAGAAAGTAGTCAGCAAGGCCTTCACCTCACATTTTCTCACAGTTTGAGATATTCTATTTTTTGGGGGGATGTGGGCTTCCTTGGAAGTTCCAGCTCCCATGGGTTGAGTTAATATATATTCCCTTCAGGGGATACTCCTCAATCAGTGGAACTTTTACTCAGAAACCTTGGATCACTCTTTTACCCTTCCTTCTCCATTCAAGGTTTGTCTGTTTTGATGGCTAAATAAGGATCAGACTATGGCAGGGCTTCTGCTTCCTCCACCTCCTCTCCCATCAGTGTGGATTCCTGTACATGGTGAGGGGACCTCCCAGGGAAGGTTCTGTTCTTTCAGTTTACTTCTTCTGGAATCTAAACATCCATCCGTGCATTTGCCGTGTGTGGTAACCCCTGAAGGGGAGGAGAGGATCCTAGTGATTGAGAGGTCCAACCCTAACACACCACTTTGGCCTTGAATTCCTTCGGGTGGCCCCTCTTGGGTCAGTTGGCTGGTCCACTTGGGCTAGGGTCAATCAAGTACTAGTGTTGGATGTTCTCAACAGGTTTTGTGGACATTGCATCTGATGCAGGTGTTTGGGTATAGTGCTCACAAAACCCTGGCATTGCTGCATTGTCGTTGTTTAACATTATACTGCATCCCCTCGTAGGGCTCCATAGTGGGTGGAGTCAGTGGGCACCGAAATATTCCTTTTTTATTATGAATCCTCCAAATAAAAACTTAAATAAAATAGTGAAAAAACAATCCATAGGTAAATGACCACATCTTGAAGATCCTGAGCAGCAATCTTCAACATCTGTAACATCTATTGTGTCTCATTTTCTTATTCTACATTCTCTTTCAGACAAACCTTTAGGGCAAATGTCTACCTTTTTCATTCAAAAGGGACTAGAGGAACTTACTGGCTCTCCAAAGTCAGTAAAGAAGCTTTGATCGGTGATATATTTGTGGAAACATCCACATCTCAACACAGTGAACTCCTCTTGCATTCAAAGGTAATTGGGGATATACCTACTGAGGGTAAACCTTATGCTACTTTGAATTTATCATGAGGAGTTATTGTTGAGAGGGATTTGAAGAACATTCCTGAGTCGGATATTCTCGCTGGTTTCTCCACTCGCGTTTCTGCGGTGAGGTGTATCTCCACTCGCAAAAATGGAATTATGATGCTGACCAGTATCCTAATTCTGACTTTTACATCACCACATCCATCTGCCACCATAAAGGCAGGATATCTTAATTGCAGGGTCCAGCCATACATTTTAAATTCTCTGCGATGTTTCCGGTGATACATCTTTTTCTCCCACCCCAAGATGCAAAACGATTATTTGTTCAAGTCCTCAGTCACTGGAATCCTCTTTTAATAGCAAAGACCTGTCCAATCGACCCAGGGCAGGATCCATGGAGGTCGATAGACCTCCCTTGAATAAAGACAGAACAGAAAAAAGATGTGGCTGTAAACAGAAGGGTTCTGCACTCAATTCGCCTACACATAAATAAAAATGGCCACTTTGATGCAATGAAACTGTCAAGGTTTACATTCTAATCTGGATTATATCTAAACACTGATTGTTTCCTACCATCCTGCATGTCTTTCCTTACAGGAAACATTTCTGAAACCTGTCGATACAGTCACCTTTCGGCAGTTTTATTTGTACAGAAATGACAGGCTGTGTGATGGTCGAGTGCATGGAGGGGTGGCATTGTTGGTTGATCAGTATGTACCCACCCTGTCTTTGCCACTCGACACACCCTTGGAGGCCTTACCCATCCGTGTTTCCTTGGGTCATACCATCACTGTTTGTTCTCTCTAGCTGTTGCCTGGAGAGACCTATGATCAATCAGACTTTGATGCTCTCATTGAACAGTTACCATCTCCCTTTTTAATCCTGGGGGACTTTAATGGACATCATCCCTCCTGGGGAAGTGCTAATATTGATAGGAGGGGTTGCTCTCTAGAGCATATGTTCTCTGATCACAACCTTTCTCTTTTCAATACTGGTTCTTATACTCATTTTCATGCACCTAGTCTCTCCTTTGGTACTATTGATCACTCAATTTGCTCCTCTTAACTATTTTTCCATTTTTTATGGAGGGTTGACAATAATCCATGAGGCAGTGATCATTTTCCTATAATTTTGAAAGAGACTGGCTGTGGTCGATGCCACCTGACCTGCATGCCCTAGTGGAAGCTGGATCACACAAACTGGTTCTCTTTCACTGCTCTTGCAGAACTTTATCCTGCCATTTTCTGTAAGCCATAAATAGACGACTGTGTTGCAGCAGTAACTGACTATTATACAAGCAGCTGCTCAATATGTTCCTAAAATCTCGATACGTTTTCCACGATATCATCATCCATGGTGGAATCCTGTCTGTTACAATGCACAGAAGGCTCAAAAAATGGGCCTGGGATACTTTCAATAGATAGACCACACTCTTAAACTGCATCGCTTTCCAGCAGGCTCATGCACATGCTTGGTGGGTAAGGCATCAAAGCCACAAAGAATCTTGGATTAAGTTTACAACCAGCGTATCTTCTACCACCAGTTCCAAAGTCATATGGAACAAGATTTGAAAGGTCAGTGGGCAATATAATTGTGTTCCCCTCTCAATCTTGCTCTCTGACGGCCAGGAAGTAGCTGATTCCCAAACCATCGCTGATTCTCTAGGAGAAAGCTTTTGCTGGGTATTTAGCACTTCTGCTTCTTCCTCCACCTTCTTAGCCATCAAAACTCGGGCACAGCAATCACCTCTTTCCTTTTGAGCTGATTGTCTCTATGACTATAATCATCCCTTTATGCTGGGGGAACTCAAATTGGTCCTTCATTAGTCTGGCAGCACACTGGTTGGACCTAATGATGTACACTATAAAATGCTGCACCATCTATCTCCTGCTTCTCTTGCTATTCTTCTGATTGTTTTTAACCAGATCTGGCAGGAGAATGTTTTTCTGATGACTGGTGCCAGGCTGTTGTTCTGCCTTTTCGTAAGTCTGGGAAGGATCCCAAGATTCCTTTAAAGTACTGTCCAATTGCTTTGACAAGCTGTCTCTGTAAGACCTTAAAGAGGATGGTTAATGGTCTTGTTTGGTTTCTCAAATCAAACAACCTCCTCTCGCCCATCCAGTGTGGGTTCCAATGACAGTGCTCCTCCATGGACCACCTGATTTGACTTGAAATGCCAATCAGAGAAGCATTTCTCAAACGACAACATCTTAAATCAATATTCTTTGAAATTGAGAAGGCTTATGATACAACATGGAGGTATGGCATTTTGTGAGACCATATATATGGGTTATGTGGCTATTTGCCCATTTTTATTAAACATTTTTTAATGAACAGGAGATTCCAAGTTTGTGCTTTGAGTGCCACACTTTTCCATATAAAGATTAATGCCATCACTGAATAACTTCCTCTTACTGTTGGGAAATGGGCTCTAAGTTGATGACTTTCACATCTCATGCCAGTCATTGAACATGAGGTATATTGAGCAGCAGTTACAGACTGCTCTCAATCGTTGACAAGAAGTGGACAAGAACAAACGGCTTTGACTTCTCTCTCTAAAACCATTTGCATGCACTTTTGCTGCCAATGAGGTATTCACCATGATGCTGAACTTCGTATCTGTGAATTGTGCTGCCTGTTGTACCTGAGACAAATTTCTTGGGGCTTATCTTTGATTGTAAGCTGATATTTATACCACACATCAAGCAGCTATGGATCAAATGTACAAGAGCACTGAACATCCTCCGTGTCCTCTCTTACACCACTTGGTGAGTGGATTGATGTTCTATGCTAGAGAAATAACATGCTCTCATTTGATCAAAACTCGACTATGGATCTCTGGTCTATGCCTCTGTCAGAATCATGGCCTTAAAGATCCTGGACCCCATTCATCATCAAGGACTTTGGCTCTGTACTGGGGCTTTCTGCACTTCCCCAGTTCAGAGCTTGTACATAGAGTCTCATGAACCTTCTCTGCACCTTTGCCGTTTGCAACTGTCTTTACTATATGCTTCAAAACTTCTTTCCTTACCAAAGTATCTCACCTGGGGTAATGTTTTCCTTCTTTGGTGCACCATACTTTTTCAGAACAGATGATCTGACATTGCTCCTTTTGGCCTTCATGTCCAGGTGTAGCTGGATGAATTGGGCCTGTCCTTGGATAACAATGCTGTATTCACTGGTCAGCCCATCTCATCATGGCTTCTTTTCATCCCCAGATATGACCTTTTTTAAATCATCTGAGAAAAGCAGACACTCCCAATTGGAAATACTGTCTGTTACCTGCTGAACATCTTTCGAACCATCTTTCCATTTCTGTTTATACAGATAGTTTGAAATCAGGTGACTGTGTGGGCTCTGCCGTGGTTTGTTGTGGTTCAGTTGTTATGCGCAGAAGTCCCCTCTACAGCTTCTGTATTTACTGCTGAACTATATGCCATTTCTCTTGCCCTGGATCACATAGAAGCTAAGCAATACTGAAACTGCACTATTTATACTGACTCGCTTAGGTCTCTACTGGCTCTGGAATCACTTCATGTTAGTTCACACTCTGTTTTTGCCAATATTGAAAACCGATTGGTCTATTTCTCTTTAACATGTACTTCTATCCAGTTTTTCTGGATACCGGGCCATGTTGTTATTCATGGGAACGAGCTCACCCACACAGCAGTTAAATCTATCTGCTTTGGCACTATCACCATTGTGTCTGTTCCATACATGGACTATGGTCCTGTATTCAAGGCTTGGCTCTATGCTAGTTGGCAGTCGACTTGGAGTGAGCAACATGAAAACAAACTTTTCCAAATAAAACCTTATATTGGACTTTGGCCATCTTTATTCTGTAAGGATTGGAAAGAGGAAGTTATTCTAACTAGACTAAGCATTGATCACAGGTTTTTAACTCATTGTTTTCTTTTATCTGGGACTAATTCACCAGTGTTAGTCTGTGTAACACTCAGGTCCCAATAAGCCACATTTTACTTTCTTGCTGTAGTTATGACTCTTAACAACAGCATCATTTTGAACAAGTTCTCTCCTAAGGTTTATCCATAACATTAAACAGTGTTATTAATGATGGTGATACTGTCCACCTTGGAAATGTTTTTAGTTTTTTAAAGGCCATTAATATTGTTAATGCCCTTTAAGTTTTTTAATTTATACATTACACCTTCTTTTTAAATGTGACTCTGTTTTAAGAATCACAGTCCATCTAGTTCAATTTGAAATTAGAAAATATCTGTAATGTCAAAATCCTTGAAACCAGGACTGGGAAGGCCAACTTCAGGTGACTAACACTGCTATTTGAACCACCCGTTAGTCATCCTGGCTAGTTATAATTAAAATTTTGCTACAAGTCTTTTAAGTCTTTTATTACTTTGCTTTATATAATTGGCCATAACATTAAATAACTTGGAACCAGGACTGGAATGGCCAACTTTAGGTGACTGACCATGATTTTTGTACTTTGCTGTTAGTTTTCCTTGGAAGTTATGATAATTACAATTATGCTACAGAAAATCCTCTACAACTTGTATTACTGCAGTTTTTCTCTTAACGTTGTAGAGTAGATGTAGACATTAGTTTTATGCTATTTATGTGTTTTTTTTAACTTTGTTTTGTTTTACCTCAATTTCCTTTAATTAATTTTACTAAATTTACTTTAACTTTTTACCAGATGTTTGGCACAGATAACCTAGCTGCTTTGTGCCATAAAACACCAAATCAACTAACCACCTCATCTAGATTTATATGAGTTCATGGACATGCCTTTTGAGGGTTGAGATACTTACCTTAGATCTCTGATTGATCTAAGAATTATCTTTCCATATTAACATTCTTAACTTATGGCAGTTTGTAGAACTTTGTCCCATTTTCTTTCTCCTCTGCAGGGGAAAGTGATTATGGCACATTCTGACAATTTCACAGTGGTTCAGTTCTATCACCAAGCAAGATGATATTAAATACAGGTCTCTGGAGCTCCTTTTCTGATCCTTCAGTCACCACATGGTGGTATTAACTTTCCATGTTCCTGGTACTTTGAATCTGGTTTTGAATCATTTTTCTTAACCCAATAAGATTGTCTCCACAGAATGGTCCTTCAATCTCCAGTTATTTAGGTTTTTCCTTAGGTGAGAACACCTCATACTGTTGCTTTCACTATCCATTTGAACACCAGATTTTCTTTCTTTTGGTTTTCCACTCAACACCAACTAGCTTTGCAAGTGGATGCATTCAGCCAAGATTGGAGGGTTTATCACATCTTACTCTTTTATTCGACTCCTCCTCAGGGTTATATTTGTAAACCGAAACAATCTGTGTGTAGTCCTTCTGGTGGTTCCATATTGACTGGCACAACCATGGTTCCCACTGATCCATCCTTCATTTGTATAACCTCTGCTTTTACTGTCTCAGTGTCTACTTTTATCTTCAGGTATGGTTTTGTTGGGTCCACTGTCTCAACCCAGGGACTGACTCCATAGGTTGCATCTTTTCTTTTTACATTCATAAGACTGTTTTTGCATGTCTCTTTATCAAAGGTAATGGTCTACCTTCTGCTTTTGGCCTCTTCAGCCTGTTTTTCATCTTTCCCACCATTCAGTTCATCATCTTTCCCAATATTTTACTTGATTATTTGATGAAGGCTTGTTCTCCTTAACTGTATTTAGTTATCAGTGGCCTTGTCAAACACCTTCCATTTTTCCAAGTTTCATATGGTTTTGTTTCCCCCTGTCATTTCTCTCCATTTTCTGCTTCTTTTGGGTGATGCATCATTCATGTTCCTTGGTTTGTCTTATTGGGATCTCAGTGTAGTAATTTATGCTCTTTACTCTTCTTCCTATGAATTTTTATTGATGTCTTTCATATACCATCTCTCCCTCAAAAACTTCTTTCTTTTTCCTCCTTGCCTGTGAACATCATTGGTCAGATAGTTATGCTATTAATGTTACCAGAAACCTCTACCATTCCACTTATGTTATTCTATATCCAGGATGGTCCTAATATCCTAAGACCTATGCTACCCATGAAGGCTGTTTGGATTTCACACTCATTTCTACCTTTTAACTCTCACCTCTATTCCTATTTTGATCCAATTTGGCTTCATTGTTCAGTTTGCTTTTTCTGGTGTTAAGTGGCATCACTGGTTCCTTTTGTAGTTCATGTTTCCCATGCCTATCACACTAACTAGTTGGGTTCATCAACTCATTTAGCTGACATATCCTGATCTTTCCATGGAAGGTTGCCACCTCTATAATATTTCTTCTCATTAAATGTGTTTGGCTGCTTGTCTTCACCATCCATTGGAGAATGTGGACTACTACTAATGTTTTCATCACTCATTATCTCCATAATTTGGCTGTATCTTCCATAGATGGATATTGTCTCCCTCCTATGGCAATTATACACATGCCCATTCACCCTTGACTGTGGTAAGTCTAATCACATAATTTTACTTATGTTTTCCTTTCAAAAAATTTTTTTTAACCACTGCTAATGAGATTCCTCTCTGTTGCAGGTGTTGCCTGGTTAGGTATGCTTTGCCTCAGACCTGCACTACTTACTGGTTGTGTATAATGTTCACTGTAGAGATGGGGTGTTCCACAAAACAACTGATGACATGTCCATTGATATATGCATGTTTCTTACCATTCACAAGTTTCACGTCATTGTGAACCTTCACTCATGGACTTTTATGAATAAAGCAGTAGGGGATTTCTGCCCATCCCTGTCAAACCCTTGATTGTATAAATTGGAAATGATCTTACTTTCAAAATAGGGAATCATGGACATCCATTGTACTTTCTCCAATGTGAAGTTCCTCAAGACTTCTCATCACATTCATTTCTCTCATGTTTTCTTCAAGTGGAGCAAGATAGTCCTTACTAGTTTCCAGTAACTGGGGTATTGAATCATGGAGGCTTCTTTCAGAGTACACTGTTGACTTTTAAGTTACCATTTATTCACTTAGTGTTGCAAAGTTGGTTTCCCTTCTTCCATTTTTCCTGTATGCTTTTTCCCAGGTGGATGGTTGTCAGTTGGAGCAGGATTAGCCTATATGGGATTCTCTGTGCAATACTGGGTTTGGGATGAAAATACCCTGTTCTTACTTTTGAATACAGTAGAGACCCTCTTCTTGTTAATTTGGGCAACAGGTAGTTCCTTCCTTGCTCCTACAGTTGAGCTTTCGAGACTTTTTCTGCCTTGTAATTCAAGCAAGAAGATATACATACACTATTTTCATGGTTGAATGAATATTCCATATCATCCTCAGAATTCTGGGTGCAGGATGTCTTTTCTCTGTATTTTGGTTGGGTGAGTTAAGATTTCTACTTGTAATTCCAGTAACAGATATTGTCCTCTTCTTATAGTTGAGTCAAGGCAATGCCACAACCCTATAATGCCAAGTTTGGTTTGTTGTACTTCTTACTGTTATGGTGATTTTGGAAGTTTGTCTAATTTTGGCTGGCCACATGCTAACTTCTTTCAAAGTCCAGTGACTCTGTTTACTTATGGTTTGGATTAAGGTGTATGTGTAACATGGTCCACATGCCCCAACCACTGTGCTTATGATATAATGTACTTGTTTTTCGCTCAAAGATCTTCAACCTTCTAATGTCAAGAACGAGTTGTAGAACCTCATCTGTCTACTTGAAGTTACCTACTTACCTAAGTTGGGTTATTTTTTACTACAGATTGCACCTTTCAGAATGAATTACACTTGTGCACATCACTCATATCACATTCATCTTTTATCCAGGGTAAAGGGCATACCTGTTACAGAAGTAGTGCAATTCCCCACATGTGTGCTTCTACTCATCTCAGAGCACATCTTTTTATTCTGGGTGGTCACTTTTTGCTTAGTTTCAATATTATGTTCCTACACCTTTTCAATGTGGAATTTTAGCTTTCTGTGAGAGGGGTAACACAATTTCAGGAGGTAACACAAGTGAGGATTAAGCAAGAATATCAGAAGAAGCTAGCTGCACTAATATAGATGATGCAGTGTAAAAGGAGGTAAGTACCTATCAGAAATACATTTTCAGTGTATGAAAATCTTGAAATTTATTTGTTATTGGTTGGTGCATGTTGGTGCAGGGATTTAACTTTCTGTAGGTCATACCTTTCACATTAATGTTCTGGAACTCCTAACTGTCAATCAGACATTTTCTTATCTTTAACATTGTTTTGTGGATCACTTGATTATGATCCAATCAGAATATACTACAGTCATGTCCTATATCAATTATTAGGGAAGGACTCACTTCATAGACTTTTGGTTATGCATACTATACTTTCTGATTTGGATCCACTCACATTAGGCTTGTCTGATGCCTGTCAAGACTCAGGAACTTTGAACTTGGTGGCAAATTAACTCTTGATCAGGCTGGATTCTTTTCACATAATGATTGCTCCATCCTCAGGTATTTTGTTGGATTTATTCTCAGTTAGGCATGCCAATAATCAATGCCTTTGCCACTCTTCTCAATATTAAACTTCCCTCTTCTTGTCATAGATTTTTATTGTGGTTTCTTCAACCAGGGCTGATTTAATATATTTTTGTATGTGTACTCTTCTTATTGTCTTTTCTTCTGTATCTTGGCATTGAATTTTGACAGTATTGTGGGCTGTGCTCAACACTTTCATCTCTCATTATCTCCACCAGTTCAAAGTTTTGTCTCCTTCAGAGTATCATCTCCCTTCAGTTGCCATTCTCCATTCTACTTATCTTTAATAGCTAAATGCCTCTTTTATTCTTTTACTGAAGGTAGGTGTTTTCACCCGTGTGTGTGTATGTATCAACAAGATATCTTGAAAACAACTGAATGGGTTTGGATGAAAGCTGGTATATGTTTGTACTATGGCCAAGCTTAGAAGAGATTAATTTTTGGAAAGTCAAGGTCAGAGATCAAAGAAAAGTTACAACAGTTCAAAGAAATTCCTATTTGTTAACATTGAGACCAATTTTTCACATTATTTTTGCCCTTTAAGTCAGTCATAAATTAATGAATTTTAATGAAACTTGGTGGACATATGTGGAATGTTATTCCTCATTGCCCTGGCAAAAGTGATCCATATCCATTGATAATGGTGAAAGTGAGGAAACATTTTTGTATTTTTGAGAGCTGAATATGATAAATGCTATGTGGCAGAGGTATATTTTATATTGAGTGCCTCTCTAGTTTCTAATGTATTTTCATTCACTTCCTGAAACCCATCAGCTGGCTGGTGTTGCTTAACATAGTATACTTACTTCCTAAACATGCAGTGAGTGAGAGATAATGGAAAGTATTAAATCCTAAAGTTCCCTTCATTCAAAAGGGGTTTTCTGCAAGACCATTACAGTAGTATCTATAAATATTTCATTGTCTGTTCTAGACTCTATTTTTCATGGGCTTTCATAGAAAAATTCAGCACTGGGAGAGTATCAGTCCACTTCTCTGTCTTGTGCATACTGGTTTTTTAAATGATGCTTCATAGCAACTTATTGAACTATCCAGTAAAAGACCTTTGTATTTAGTTCCTAAGGAAGTTGACCCTTAAGAGCTCCTCACCAATTGTGCAGTCCTTTTGAATAGCATCTTAATGGATAGTACAGCTTAGTGGGAAGTAGAGCAAGGGCGTTCATGTTCTTGTAGTGCAGGTTATATAATATGCCAATTTTTTAGTTGTTTGACAAGCCATACAGGGAAAAGCATTCTCCTCATTCAATGGGAAGAGACTTAGTTCCAGTTTCTTTACGTTTGATGTGAAAATTATATCACAGAACACAAATCAAACCATAAGGCCACACTGTACCTCAAGACCAACTGAGATGTTGTGTGCAAATGTCACATCTTTTTATGCCTAACTCTGCAATACATTAGCTTTTCCTTTCTCCTTTCAAACTTCCATCTGTACAAAAAAATATACCCTGATTAAAATGGATGTGATCTCCCACAAGTATTGCCTTTCTAGTAAGCCCCTACTACTGGGTGTTATGCTTCATGAGCTTTTCCCTTCTGATTTCTTCTCTTAAGGGAACTCATCTAAGTTTCCTCACTTGCACTGGCCTCTCCACCATATTGATGTGGGATTCTAGCTATTGTGTGATAAGGATATTGTTTTAGAATTTAGTATTTTCCTTATCTAGAAATATATTTCTGATAGGTACCTAACTCTCTTCACTCCTCCTCCCCACTTTTCTTACTCACTAAAAGTGCATATTAATCTTGCATCATCTGAGAATGAAGTTAATTTCTTGTGCAATATTTTATGGTAATCTGTACATAGGAGATGTGTGACCCTCCTACTGGTGAAAGGCTGTTGTCATATGATTATTACATCATACACTGGTGCAGTGTCTGTTAAAACACATTTTAGATGAAGATAGTGCAAGGTTACTGACATGTGCAAAATCTTAAATGCAGATGTAAGAGGAATAGCTACTATGTATGAAAAGAGGAAAGTATATATTTGAAATACATTTTCAGGTAAGAAAAATGTTAACATTTGATAAATGCTTATATTTCAAATGCAAGGTATAATATAATAAAATTTATTTTTAACTTTAATGTTCATAGACTGCATTTGTTTCTGTAAATTTTATAATTAAATGCACATTTTTGTGGACTTTTACATAGAAATTCTAACTCCAATTTATATAACATAAATGAGATTACCTAGGCTGCTCAAAATAAAACAGAGTCCTTTTAATTTTAGAAAAAAAAAAGTCCAAAATTAGATCTTTTCACTCTAAAGCTGTGAAAGAAGAGGATCACAACATCTCTAATGTGGTAGTTTGATGTTGGTTTAAACTCTAAAACAATTTTCAACTATTTTTAAATAGGATATTGTTGCAAAACTAAGAACTAATATTTTAGACTTCATAAATGCTAGGCCCGGCATGGCCAGGTGGGTTAAGGTGTTTGACTCGTAATCTGAAGGTTGCAGTTTCGAATCCCTGTAGCATCAAACATGCTAACCCTTTCAGCCGTGGGGGCATTATAACGTGATGGTCAATCCCACTATTCATTGGTAAAAGAGTAGCCCAAGAGTTGGTGTGAGTGGTGATGACTAGCTGCCTTTCCTCTAGTCTTACACTGCTAAATTAGGGATGGCTATTGCAGATAGCTCTTGTGTAGCTTTGTGCGAAATTCAAAAACAAACAAACAAACATAAATGCTATTATTCCTTTGTAAATTAATGTGTTATTCATGTTTTATCTTTGATTATTTCTACAGCACCTGCTTATTTATTCTTATTTTATGCCAGTTATGTATACAGAAGATACTGAACTATGTTTGGAAGTGAAATATATTCATCCAGCTGGGTAATCTATTTATTAACTTAATGTTTTTTTATTTTTTTTAATAGGTCTTCTAGATACAAGACAAGAACCAGTTTTAATATTCTAGCACAAGCTGGCATAGGAACTTGAACATTCTCCATGCTGTTTAGTGGACTTCTGCTTGTAATTAAAAGTGATGAATGAAATTCTCCTGCCTGTTCTTTGTGTGATGTCTTAATGCCATCAGCTGTGATGCCATCACTTTGTTGTGCTGTTTATTAAGGTACTTTTAAAAGTTTTTTTTATATAAAGAAATCTCAAATATTAGATTACAAGTACCAAATCTTTTTGCTAGAACCAGGAGTGTAACATATATGAGCTTTACATTTTCTGTCAGAAAGTTTGGTAATAATACAGTCTGCACATGCTGTAGTAAAAATTAGTATAAAACGAAATATTACAAAACTTGAATTTATAGATTTTTTAGCGTTTTGATCATTTGATTATTAGTAAATTAATTAAACCAATCTGCAAAAGATCTTTTTTCATTTTTATGTGTAAATTACAGTAGCTTCTAACCCTTTCCAGACTGGGATGGGGTCACTTGTGCCCATTACATTTTTTATTTCTCTGAGTGGAAATGCTTGTTCAAATTGCAATAAATTTAATATGTATATATATATTTGCTAGAGAATATTTAGTTTTTACTTAAAAATGTATAATTTGATTTACTTTATCTCGTTTTTTGCAATGTGAAAATTCCAAAAATGACTCTCTTGAAATTAAGATTAAGAATACTTTCTTTTGTCTTTGAATTTAACTTTATTAACTTTTTATTATAAAGTTTCTTGTTACTATCCTATAAAACCTTGAATTACTTCTCACACATTTTTGTTCAGCTTACAATAACATAACTATTGAATGAGTGTTGTTTTATAAGATGGGAGAAGAAAATCGTGAATAAATGATAATAAAGAATAAATCGACACGTCTAAATGAAAAGTTTTAGATGTTTATTTTGTGTGATCTTTTGAGTAGATTCACTTCATCTGACATTAAAGACAGTATTACAATGGAATTAGACTGAGGACTGACTCCACCACTGTCAGAATATTTACTACACCTCCCTAAGTTTGTTATCAATATAAACCAAACATCAAAGACTACTTTGTGCTATAGAAAAAAAGTGCCCATGTTGTTGGAATTCATCGTTGTACCAGAAAAAACTAATATGCCTGTCCATAAATTTCAGACACTACCATTATAACTGATCTTAGTTGCACATTCCATGTTAGGGGAAATTACACTTGTATGTCAGAATATTTCATTTATTGCATCCAGCTGGTATCTTAAACTATATATTAGAGAAACAGCCGTCAGACTGGATGATCATTTTTGGGAGAAACTTAGGTCTGTTTGAAAGGGGTCCACTGACCTTTCAGTTTTAAACATGGTAATTTCATTCAAAATTGGAAGAACACTGTCTTATCTTCCAACTCAACACCAAATCCCCTTATAATATAAATATAAGATTTACTTTTAAATAATAACACTCTGTGGACCTTTTCTTTAGATATGTTTTCCTTACCTTTTACTCCTGGTTAAATTTCCCTTTTCAACTTTACCGATGTGAAAATCATTTCCTTCTCATAATTTGTTTCTCTAGATTATTATTTTATCTTAATAGACTACTATTTTATTATTTCAAAAAATCATGTTTATTATTTTCTTGTATTTTTATTTCGAAGTCCACTTTTAGTTGTTATAATTACATGTTTTCCATACTTTTGCTAATTTTAATAATATTTATGTAATGAATTCAACAATGTTTTTATCAGTATCTTTGATGCTGTACTCTACTTTTAACATATGTAATTAGAACTTTTGTATCATTTTAACTGTTAACAATTATATCTGAGACTAATTCCATTGTAGTATGGTCTTTACTGCCTCGTTCAACCAACCCCTCTCAGGCTTCAAGCTATGGAAAGAGCCATCAGCTTTTACTTCTATTTTCTTCTCCTACTGTGTGGATGGTTCTCTCTCTTTATGGAGATGTGAGCAAGTGTGGTTTCCATTTCTTCAATATCTGCTGGAATGTTCATCTCTACCCTTTTCACTGTGGAAGTCTTTGTTGAGAGAACCTTGATCAGACATTCTCTACCCAGATGTTTGGAAACTCAATTTTCATACTTGGAAGTTATGTGGTTCTTTGCCTGACATAAGGTTTTAACTTCTAAGGTTTCTCTGTACTTAAGTAAATCTCTCTGTAAGCCAACTATGATCATTTATCAAAGGAAATGGTATATTTAATGTCAACAGTATATTTGAAAGAAGTTAAGCTCTCTTCATCTAAAATTATCTATTATATCCCATTTTCTAAATTGGGTATTTTAGAAGAGACTTGTTTCATCTGCAGTGGCTTTATATAAGCATCCTTAGTCACTATTTTTGGGTATTATAGATATTGGAAGGTTTTTGAATTCCCAGTTTTATCAGGTCTAGTAAAATCCTTTTGTATTCATGGATTCAAACTACCTTTTCAAATTATCAAAACATTTGTTTTACATGCAGTGAACTCTCAGCTTTGTGCTCACTGTTTCATTTTTCTCTTACATTGTATTTTTTGTTGTTGCTGGGTTATTGGTTTTAGTAATTGGAATTGTGTGCAATGCATATGCATTAGACTCTTTATCTTTCCACATTTGTTCTGCCTTATCCTGATAGATCTTTTCTTTTCAAGACATTGACAGCCAGGGAAGGGGAAAAATCCTTCACACCAATCCACTTGCCAGCCATTTGTCATTTTTATGACTTCTCTGACCACAATTGTTTATTATGTCCTGTCAGGGACTTCAAGTGTTATGTGGCTCATATTATCTTATTTCAAGGTACTAATAACCGATTGTTCATTCATTGGAATCCTTCTGTTTCTTGTAATTTATCTCTTATTACTCACACGAGGTGGTTTTTTTAAATTGATTCACATGGTCTATAATGGATTATCATTATAGGACAGGAATCTTTTGCATGTCACATCTCACCAGATTTGTCATATCTCTATGTCATTAGCTGCCCAATTGAATTGTTCTCTGGAAGACATTTTGCAGGCTGGTATGTGAACTACTCCTAATACTTTCCTATCTTACTACTTACAAGTATTTTCTTCTAATGATTTGCAACTATCCCCTGTAACTATTTTTACCACAATGTATTTTCCTCAATCATATACTCTTTTAATTGCAGGGTCCTTTTATTTTTCACTGTATTTCACTCTGTGCCAAGTGTTGCCCAGGCAGATATGCTTTTTCTTCTCAATTCCACACTAGCAACTAATTTCACTAAAATTAATAGAAGTTGCAAGTGGCTCTTTCAAAATGGAGCATTTCATAAGACCATCTAGGTGCCTACCAGATGGTATGTTATTATGGACCATCACTCGTGGACAATCATGAGTAAAGCTATCCTTGCTTATTTTCAGGTTGAATAAATTGGAATCAGTTTGCTTTTAAAAATAGGGATAACTTTGTTCAACTATTTCTCAGTTTCAAGAACACTGTTTCTCAGAACTCCCCAGTGCCTTTTACCCCCACCCCCAGACTCTAGATATTACTAGTGGAACTAGGGATTCCTAACCATCCCTAGTTTCCAGTCACTAGGTAGCCTGCAGAAGTTTTTTTCCAGAGTATTTGAGTGTATTCCTCCACTCTTGGAGAAGTGAGGAAAGTTGGGGACTTCTTACTAGAGCCCTGGATATTTTTTCCAGATGTCAGTAGGTGTGGCACCAGCCCCTGTGCGAACCTATTTGTAATGCCAGTTCTGACTTGCTATGTGATTGTGGAGTGCATGGCCCTTCTTTTTGATCAGTTTTGGTTTAATATATTTTTCTTGTAAAGTGATCCCCAAGTCACAATTCTGAACATGTAGTGGTCCTAGCCTAAGTCCTTGGTTGAACACAGGTTCCACATCCTCTCTATAATTCAAGGGGCAAGTGGAATACTCCTTGGCCACTTGGATGGGGAGTGAGTATGGGTGTTCATAATTCCAGACTGGATGAGTTCTGTTCCTTTACTTGAGTATAACATACACAATCCTGTCCTTCTGGGCCTGGGATGTTGTCTTTTGGACTTCTTGAGGTAGAGGAGAAGATGGAGTATGGTTACCACAACTCCTTAAGTTCAACCCTGAGTTATATAACTTTGGCTTACACTGATGATTACCTGTATTCTATTTCATCTTCCACCTTCGATATAGGAAACAGGTTCTAGGTGAAGATTATACCTGTTCTGGATGGAGTGTAATTCTCCAATTCTTGTACAGTTTTTATCATGATATACTCCTGTTCTATACAAATGTATTCTATGTGGATCATGCTTGCATTGGCCCCCTCTATCTTCTCACTGTGGGATTCTAGTTATAGTATCAGTGGATGGTAAGTACATTTTGGAAGTTAACATTTTACTAAACTGAAAATGTATTTGTAATAAAATTTATCTCCATTGACACTCTCCTGCCATACTTCCCCACTGAAAGCTAGTTTATGTCTTGAAGAAATAATTAGACTATCAGGATGAGGTATATATATACAGTATCTAGACAGAGGGTACATTGAAGATGGTAGTTGAGAAATTTGCAAATTAGAATTTGCTTAAATCATTTGAGTGGGGTTACAAAATATTGGATCAAGAGTTCTAAGTGTTTAGATGGGCAAAGAGTAGAAACCCTGGAGATCGAGAAATAGTTATTGTGTCAGTGGAGGTAGATATTATTGGAAATACATTTTTGTTTCAGAAAATGTTAACTTTCTTAGTAAATATTAACCTATGATTTAGGATGGGAAGAAAATTTACAGGTCAGATTTCTCATAGCTGTACAGAAATGCATGTTTTATTTTATTTTCTGAAGTATTCTAGGTAAGTGTCATAAAATAATACAGTTTAAATTCTAAAATGTTTTGAAGTGTAATACTGCTGAAAAACAGTCAAAATTCTTAGTTTCACCTTAAACTTGGAAATTTGAGATCCAGGTGAACACTCACTACTGACAGGTGCTCACTGGTCTGGTTTGGGTTAAGCCACTTACAAAATTGTATTGTATTGGACCTGTTTTTTATTACTGATAATTTACTGGTCATTATTTGTATTTTAAATGAGTTTTTAATACACAATAAGAGTTTGTTGAGTTTCAGTATATTCCTATAAATGTTTCATATATACAAAATGAGTAAAGTACTTCTCAGAAATGTTAGCTGTAATTGTAGATAAAATTATGAAACAAAAATTAGTAGACTTTTCCTTCCTATAAATAGTTTCTTCTTTTCCATATCATTTTACTAAAGCCACACTATTCATAAAAGTGTCAAATTTTTGTGCTTTACAGTTTGCAGTAAGAATTATGAGTTATCCATATGAACAGGTTAATATAAACTGGTTAATATCATTTGGTCAAAATATTTTCTCCATTACATCAATTTTTACCAAATCTTTGCAATAATAGACTCAGTATGCACATTTTTAGCCATGAATTGAATTTTAAATATAAAGAAAATATTCCTGTGTTGATGGTTTTATTGGACATATAAACTTAATGAAACCTTCCTTTACTGGAAAGTTTCTATGAGCAAGTGACCTGTAACCATATTAACTGATTGTTTGTTTTAAAATTTCATACAGAAGTGAAAGTCTTAGTTTAGTCTTTAATCACATGTAATTTTATTTTTTTAAATATTAAAATAAATTATTTAAAAAACTTATCCTATAATGAAAAGGATTAGCTGTAATGATGATTGGGATGTTTCATCCAACTACACATATGTTGTCATTGTTATAGTATGTCTAGTTTAGGTTAAGGTTAATGTGGAATTATTTCTTTGGTTTTACCATATTTCTTGAACATAGTGTGTCAGGGAAATTGTTCTATTTCAGTTTTCTGGTAACTAGGTGAAAGGGACTGGAAACTCATACCTTCACTTTACATCTTTTTTTAATAAAAAATATATATTTTTTTACTATGAACCATAAATATTTTTTCACATTTATCCTGTTATCTCCTCTTTTTCCATAGACACCTATGTGAGTTACCACCCATGTATCTGATTAAGTTTTTTTTTCTTCTTAAAGTGATTCATTTAGTGTATTGACAAAACATCATTGTTAGACTACAAGCAAATGCAAAATTTATAAGAAATACACGTATCATTATTTTCTGATATTCAAGTATTTAATTACCTAAAATTGGTCATGCAGAAACTATCATTGATACAAGTGTAAGTGCTTCAAATCTGAGTTTCTAATTAATTTAGGATCTTTTTAAAGTCTCTTCATCCATAATTTCTTCTGTATTTGGCAAAAACCTTTAATTTTACCTGTGCTCATTATTTTGTAAAAGGTAAAGGTTAAAGCATCAAATTTCAAGTTGAGCATTTATAGTAGAAACTTTTTGAGTGACAGTCTGGCTCCAGGTTTCACTGAAGAGGTTTCTGCAAGTTTTCTTGATATTGAGAGATCTCGATATGGATATCAAAGATGTAAGAACAAACCAGAACTTTTAGGTAAATATATCATTTGTTAGTGAATATTTACCATCCATCTGAACAAAATGCCCCTACTATACTATGCTTTTTTTTAAATTTTGCCCTACCAAGTATTTAACTTGCCCCTAAAATTAACCCTGTTTTTTCTTGATACGTTATTGGAAAGACTGTTTATAAAACAGCAAGCCATGTAGTAAATATTAGAGCAATAACTAATGTATCTATTAAGCATAATACATTAATAAAGTAATGAAACTTATAATTCTGTTTATTCATTCTTTAGCACCAGTTGGTCAGTGGTAAGAGTGTGGAATTACAGTGCTAAAATCTGGGGTTTGATTTCCTGTGGTGGAAAAAGTACTTGGATAGCCCATTGTGTAGATGCACATTAAAGTCAGCAACAGCATTTATGCTGTTTCTAAGTGATGACAATTAATAAATAAAGTGTAACTATGTATGTATTTATAAATAAAATATAAAGTTGTTTTTGTTCAGGATAGCAACCCTGGGATACAAGTTTTTTGTTTTGTTTTTTCTAAACAATAAATAGAATACATCTAATATAATTTTAATTATATTGAAGAAATATCAAATCCAGTAAATATATGTTACTATATATTTAATTTCATGCTCTTTTTTTTTTACTTTATTTTCATGTTAAATTTATTTCCAGTGATGTTACATCTGATTTTTTTTAGAACACACTCACTGTTGACCCTGAACATTTTTATTGAAGTTCATGTATCTAATTACTGAACAATAGGAATTTTGATAATGTTTATGTAAAGTACTTATATGATTAGCACTTCATATTATATTTACCTATTTTTTCCATTATTCTTTCAGAATTATAATTATTTCAGTAAATTTCATAAACTGGAAAGAAAATTGCAAAGTGGTATAATTTTTTGTCAGAATCCACAAAATGTTTTATGTTTTACAACAATTTTTTTATGGAAATATGCTTCAAAATTCATGATAAACCAACTATAGTTTATCTGCAGAGGGGCAAAATTCATCTTCCCCCATTTCTTTCTGAAACCCTTTATCCCCATACAAAGTTAAACACCTGAAAGTATTTTAGTTAACTCTGGACTATGATGTTTAATAGTTACTCTTTAGTCCTTGTTTATTTTAACAAGTGTGTTACTCAAGTGCTAAGTTTTATAGTCTTCATATCTGTTTCTTTTTGTTTTACCTTGAGTTTACTTTCTTATTTCTCATTGTTTGCCTAGATTTATTTCAAGTAGGTTCTTTCTTTGAATCAGAAAATCCATGCTTTTTCCTGCCCACTGTTAACTGTGACATCACTGACAGATGATTAGGTACCATTTGAATGACATGAACTTTTTTATCTCCCCATGTCATGCACCTCATTGTTGGCTGAAAAAGCTGCACATAGTGTTACTTGTTCTTCTTGAGGATATTCATCTCATCAGTTTTTACATCTGCTTCAGGTGCTATCATGCATGATATTATTTTTTTTAAAGAAACCAAAATGTCTGGCTCATGATTGGGCCATAAATATACAATCTCTGCTGAGCTAGCCATGACCAAAACTGAGAAATGGTGGCAAAGACTGATACAGGAGTCAGGCAATACAAACAAGCATGAAAGCATGGATATGCTTCATTAAAGCAAAGAAGAAAACGAAAAAAGAACATGTCTTATGATTAAGAACTGTAAGGTTTTCTTTTTAATGCAGTGCATCTGATATGTGAATACCAATGTGCAATTTTTTTTTACAGGAGAAGAAGTAAATAAATAATTGCTTCACAACCATAGTTTAATATTGTGACCTAAGCCTAATCTACTAAATGAAGATCTTTGGTTTTAATTATTTTGTTATGTATATACATTTTCTTGAAGTGACAGATAATAACAAAGTCAGTTGTGGTGGAATCAAATGAAACTCCAGTGAATGATTTATGGAAATACAAACATTTCATAGTGTTTATAGCACATTGTAGTATAGTTTGTAAATGTTGAAAGAGTTGTTTTATACACATGCAAAAGGAGATTAATTTATTTATTTTTAAATTTTTAACTAAGCATCACTCTACCATTGACTATAGTAATAATTATTTCCTTTCTATTCAATCTGTGTTGTAATTTTTATTTATAGAAATGGAAATGTTTTTATACTTAGCTCAACCTGGAAAATTTCTAGCTCAGTCACCTCTAGTTTTAAAATGTCATGGGTAAATATCTTGTAAAGGCAGCTTGTAATAGTTATCATGAAAATAAGTTTAAAAAACGACAATTTAATTATAGTCATCTGCTTTAGAATCTTTATGTTTTAATTCATAGTTTACAAGTGCTTTGAAATGGTGAAAGTTAATAACACTTTCAAGTGAGAAGTGTAGTTTCATTGTGAGTCATATGATGTACATTGATTAAAAATAAAATACAATAAAAAAGGTATTTTTAACCCACTTCTCAGAAACAATGTATGTCATTACTTTGCTCCAGTCATAGTGTTGCAAGATTTTCTCAATCATAATAATCTGTGTAAAATTATAATAGGATAAAGATCAGAAATAATCAGGTAGAAGAAGTAGGCAGTGATGTTCATATAAATGTGATGTATAATTTATTGATAACTGAACTGTAAAGTCCTATTATGTAGTTAGTTTTCAATTGTCCAACTATAATTTTATGTGATATGGAGCATCTGACTTCCCATCAGATTTTACAAATGAAATGGTAATGTGAAATTTATCTTGTAAAAAGGATTAGGAAAAAAATGCAATATATTACATGAGATATGTCAGAACAGGACATAGGATAATCTTAAGAAAAGAAAGAGATAAAATAATGTTATTGCAAATTTTCTGCGCAGAGCTTTAATGTACTGTAGAGGAGTGAAGAAACATTAACTAGCATAAACATAAAAGAAGTGATAGGTCAGATTTAATGAAACCATTCACGATACCTAACTGAGGCATTTAAAATCTCAAAATCTTGACCACATTATGGTAATTTATAATTACCTGTATAAATATATATGTATTTATATATTAAACTGAGAGAAGTTTATTGATCACTGATATTTATTGATATTTATCCAGTTCACAAATGAAACTTGAAGTTTAATGATTTAACTCTTTAAACTTTTGTATCTTTATTGTCTCTTAGCATGCTTTTTTTGAATTAGTATTAAGAAAATGAGGCATAAAAGTGGTCTGTTTGAAACAAAAGCAAGTAAGTGAATGATAATGTTTTTACATCATTTTTTTAGTTGTTGTACCATAACATACAAGTGTGAGATCATTTGTCTCTGTATGTCTTGAAGTTTCATTAGTTTAACCAATTCTAAAACATTCTTTACATACTATTTATATAAACTTTAACACTGAGAAAATAATTATTGGACACACTGGTGTTGATGTAATGTTAAATGCATTATTTATTAGCTATCTTTATTAAATTTTAGCTCATTATGGTGGTAATTAATGAAAACATTTGTAACAAACTTTGAAACAGATAAAGGCACATTATTAGAGTTTGGTGTTATTTGGATTTCTGGTACTCTGTTAAGTTTAAAATTACACTTTTCTTGTGTATAAAGAACACTAACTTATCACTTAAGTGTTTTATTTAATCCCATACATATATTAACACTAAGACTAGTTGCAATTATACTTAAGATGATTAACATTTTTCATTGAGTGGGTATTTTTATCCTGTTTCAAATTAAGACACATATGAGTACCAAAATGCTTCTCAAATTTGAATTTCTTTTGTTTGTGCTCCATTACACCTCACATAATAATGCTGAAATCAGAGGTATTATGAAGATATTTTTCAAGTAAACAGTTTAGGTAAATTATGAATATCGTCTTCACATCTTGTATTTGCTGCCATGTTTACTGATTGTACATTGAGTAAGTAATATATAAGATGAGGTTTTCTTTGCTAGATAACTGGCATTTGTACATGTTGGAAGGTGTGAGATTTTAATTGGAAAAGTTTATTAAATCACTCCAAGATTGCATGTAAATTCTCTTTTACTCTTAAGTATACATGTTCAGGAAGAAATGAAGAAATATTTACTAATGATGTATATTTATATAGTCAGTGTGCAAAAATGTATAGATATAAAAATGGTTGTGTGCATTGGTACTTTAAATTATATGTATCAGTAAACATAATAAGGACCTGAGTGAGCAAAGTTAAGTAATTGAAAAGAAAATGTTGATGAATTACAATTTTTTCCATTATAAACAAAAACAGAGAAAGAAAAATCATGATTTGTTTTTAAAGAAGATTAAGCATACAAAAATGTAAACATAAAGATAATAGATACAAAAATCAAATATTGAAATATTGGTTGGTGAATAAACTGAATAAAGCATCTTTGCAAGTGGTGAATATCTGAGACTATTAAAAATAGTTGTGTTTGTGCTGATTAAGTTGTCTTAGAGATAATATAGGCTAGACTCAAAAAAAGTAAATTATTTGCTAGTTCATATGCATAATGAAAGACACTTGCTACACTGCCATCAGTTTTGTGCATATCGTCTTTGAAAATTTGATATGCTATTCAATTTTACTAGATATACCAGTGAATGTATTGTTAGCTTTTTTTGTAAGCACTATTTCTTTATAAAGTCTGTCCATTTTTCAGTACTGAAATGAATATAAATTTAATCAATATTTACTTGGAGGTATTTTTGGTTGTTTGCTGAGATGACATAATTTAGTAGAGTTAAAAAAAAAGTGAGGTGTACTGACCTTTATTTTAATACTGACTTTTTTTTTTACCATAATGGATATATTTTGTATTAAATACATTCCAGAGCTTGCAAAATACTTAGATAAGGTATTCTGGAATTTCCAGAGATAATAAAATACTGAAATGTTTGAAAACTAAGTCATTAATGCCATATCTTAACATTTTATATTAAGTAATAGGAAGTGCTATCTGTATTTAGACGAAAATGTACTGAAGAGTAAAATGTATGCCAAAATTAAAGCTGGTGTTTCATGTGTAGTTGTACAGTTCAATACAATATGAAGAGTCGTAAATATAACAGACAGTAAAAAGGTTTGCTGTTGACATGTAAGTGTTTGTGACTTGTTAGTGTTTGAATTTTTAGCCTGCATATGTTAATTTGCTGGTTTTAATAAATTTGATCTGCATGTGTACATATATGAAATATCAAAATTTGTTTTATGATAAAAGTTCCATTTCTGAGCCACTGTCATAATGTACAATTTGATTACATTATTTATACCTAAACAGTGAAGGCAATGGTTCAAAGTATTTCTATAGATATAAAAATCAATAAATTTTAAACAAATACATGTTGAAATCAGCAAATTGTAAATAATGAACAAAATGATACAAAAAATTCTAAGAACAGTTAGATGAGATGAATTAGGCTATTTTCCTATGGAAAATGAAAGGAAAAATGCAAGTTAGTTCTCATAAATCAAAAACTAAAAAAGGTGCAGCTATAGTTTGGTTGTGAAGCACTAGTTTCGTAAAGAATCAAATGTAGCTTAATTCAGAATTTGGAAGTGTATTAGTTTTTGTACTCACTGGCACTCTACAAATTCTAAATGTAAAATAAAGCACTTGAAGGCTTTTTGTGCTAGCTATTCCAAATTTAGAAGTGAACAACTAGAGAAAAGGCAGCTAGTTAACACCACTCACTGACAACTCTTGATGGCAACTCTTTTACCAGTGAAAAATAAGTTTAATTGCCACCTATCTTCCATGACTGAAAGGACAAGCGTATTTGGAGCTTGGATTAAAATCTATGACACACAGATTGTCATTCAAGCACCTTAAACACTAGGCCATGTCACATCTTTCTTTTTGTTGTTTATTGACTGTATCTTCCAATACTATATTGGAACTTTTTAACCCTAACACTTAAAGGTTTGTATGTTTTTTGTTTTGTTTTTTTAATTTCACACAAAGCTACTTGAGGGCTCTCTGTGCTAGCCCTCCCTAATTTAGCAATGTAAGACTAGAGGGAAGACAGCTAGTTATCACCACCCACTGCTAACTCTTGGGATACTCTTTTACCAACGAATAGTGGGATTGACCGTCACATCATAACGGCCCCACGGCTGAAAGGGCGAGCATGTATGGTGCGACGGGGATTCGAACCCGCGACCCTCAGATTACGAGTCGAATGCCTTAACCCACCTGGCCATGCCGGGCCTTAAAGGTTTGTAATCCACTGAGTGTTTGATTACTTAATTTATTGAAATGGTTTAACAATAACTGGTCATAACATACAGAATTTACTGTGAGAGTAACACTATACAGATTACATTATGACACTCCAATAATAGATAGCAAAATTATTGGATGCAACTATTGAAACGCTAAATTTGATTATTATTTTTACTTCTGTGGCACCTAAGTACACACTTTTGCCCTCTTTTTGTTCCTTGCTTAAAGCAAAAAATAAATATTGATTCTGTGGTAGTAACATCTGTGTTATACATTAGAACACAGTAACTTTATGACTCTCTCTTTGATTCCAACAGTAGATAAACTAGTTATTATGCACTTTTGCTCAGAATAACCATGCCTTTTACATGTATTGCTTTTGTAGTATTTATTCTAACACATCGAGAGATGTGTATTAAGTCTACATCAAATAAGTTTATCACTACGTCCTCCTTTGATATCTAGTTTGCAGCATTCAGAGTTTGAACCCTTTTTTCCTTCTTTCTGCAACAGAAAAATTCGTGCTTGTAAATAATTGCTTTATTTTGTTTTTGTTTTGCCTTTTCCATTCTCACCTTTATCTAATTTCCATTTAATGTTCAGGTTTGAATTTGAAGAACTTTGATCCCACGCCTCAATTTCGATTCCATTTTGAAAACTTCAAACAGATGAAGGACAGATGATATCGATTATGAGTTTTTCATTGTTATTTTTGGTACTCGAGACGGCTCGTGAACAGGCATTGATGTAACATGCTGCGAACTACGAGTTACATAACAGGCGCTAAGAGCAAGCCTTGTAATGTAATACCCTTTGGCCCGGCATGGCCAAGCGTGTTAAGGCGTGCGACTCGTAATCTGAGGGTCGCGGGTTCGCATCCCGGTCACGCCAAACATGCTCGCCCTTTCAGCCGTGGGGGCGTTATAATGTGACGGTCAATCCCACTATTCGTTGGTAAAAGAGTAGCCCAAGAATTGGCGGTGGGTGGTGATGACTAGCTGCCTTCCCTCTTACACTGCTAAAGTAGGGACGGCTAGCACAGTTAGCCCTCGAGTAGCTTTGTGCGAAATTCAAAAACAAACAAACAAACGTAATACCCTTAAACGTGTATGTTAAACACCTCAATTTCAAGTCATTAATAAAAAGCTTGAAGAAACAATTTGGTATGTGTTAGGTATTATAATTTATCTATGACGAATCTATGGCTCATTATGTTACGTCTATTACGTATTATGATTTCAAATAGCCGGAAAATTTAATTTATAATTTAATTTTGAATATAAAAATGTATCAAATTTATGATATTTGTGAGCAAGATCGATAGACACAGTTTTCTTTTTTATCACAAATATAATATACAAATAATGATACAATTGATATTAACGGTTATTACAAATATTGGTTTATATATAATAGTTTTACAAACATACAAACTATACTGAGTCTTATACTTGGTGTGGAGCTGAATCTTTTATCACTGGGCCAGGTCCACGACGAGCAAATTAATTCTAAGTTGATATTGCCTGAGTTAGCGTTGTGTTTTCTTGACTTGCCTCATTTCTGGTTACAATCTGACTTTTCAGCAAAGAAATAATAACGTATGGAGTAGTTCACTGAAGTTGAACGGTATGTGATATACGAAATCTATAAACGTTCCTGGTCAAATTCTGTAGTTTTACAATTAATGAGCGTTAATCACAATTATAACATCTGAGGCCTATAGTATAGTAATTGTAGTTGACAAACAATAATAACTGTCTCTTGACACGTTGGTTTATATAGCTTAAGGCGAAATTCTCGAACGTTGAACAATGTTCGAAAGCACGTAAAGCACATATTGTTGATTCTTGCTCTCGAAAATCTTCTACAAAGAGAACAGACGGGACTTGCGCAATACACATTCAACAATATATGTCGCATCATAAAAAAGTATACTGAAACAAAAGTAGATATTAAAATAAACGTATAACGCAACATACGTTACAGTAACGAAGAGAAACCTAGATCACGAGATGAACAGTCACAGAGCATAAAAAGGCAAAGAAAAACAAACCATATTTCAAAGCCAAATCTACCTGCCTTTAGCAAGTAGGTACATAACTTCTATTGATTTTCAGTGGAAATATCCTGGTAAAAAAAGAAGCAGGCTTAATTTTTCAAGGAACGTTGGTAGATGTGGATCACAAGTCTATTTAATGGTGCCAAGCAGGAGCTTTTAAGTGAGAAACGATGGACTCAGCAGATAGCCCGATGTGACTTTGCTATAAAAACACACACATACACAAAGAGTAAGATTTTTTAAGTTTAAGACTTATTGATTAATAGGCAAATATTACTAAGTAATAAGTTCTATATTTTAAAGATTATATTTCAATATTTTACAGTTTTTGTTGAAAATATGATAAACATTTTTCTGGTATTTCAACATTTGACCAGTTTAGGGTTTGAAGGTAATTATGAATCTTAATCGAAAGCTTCTAAAGTTAAATAATTTATTTTTATTATATTATATTTTGACGGAAAAATATGGACAAGAAAAAAGAAATATATTGCAGTTAGACGTGCACCTTTTATTTTTAATAATATATAAGATAAAAAGTTTTGAACTCGTGGTTTTGATGAATTAATTGATAGTTTTATGACCTTATAACTTACAGCCTTCTGGTTTTATGGTTAAAAGTGTAATTTGCCACATTGCAACACCGTAGCATTTTTGGTTATTTTTGCATTGTTTAGCTCACTGGCCTCAAGACTGCAACACCTTTTATTCTGGCACATTGAGATAGATATACACACAGACTATTTTGTATATTTCTTTTATTTTCTAAGGTGGATTCTTGATTTCTGATTTTCACTTTAATAAGCAAGTTTATGCATGTAGAAAACATTTGTTATCGTTAACATGATATAATTGTTGTTTTAGCATTGTAAAAGTATTCTGCCTTGCATCTGTTTGTAAGAGAATGTGTATATATTGCACTGCCCAAGAAATATTAAGTAATCATTTTAGGTGCTTTTACATTAGTATCCAGGTGCTGAAAGATTTTAGGGATACTACACTTAGGAACATTCATCATGTAGAAATTCCAGAGATCTAAAAAGTCTTGCAAGTACTTAAATAACAACGTTACTGCAATATTTTTTTATTAACAGATATTTCTTAAAACTTTTGGCTGTTTTTTTATCAAGAGAATATCATGAGAGTCAAAAGGATTATAGACTTCGGATAAACTATTTGTTTCTTTGTTTTTGAATTTCGCACAAAGCTACTCGAGGGCTATCTGTGCTAGCCGTCCCTAATTTAGCAGTGTAAGACTAGAGGGAAGGCAGCTAGTCATCACTAGCCACCGCCAACTCTTGGGCTACTCTTTTACCAACGAATAGTGGGATTGACCGTCACATTATAACGTCTCCACGGCTGAAAGGGCGAGCATGTTTAGCGCGACGGGGATGCGAACCCGCGACCCTCAGATTACGAGTCGCACGCCTTAACACGCTTGGCCATGCCGGGCCATCGGATAAACTTTCCTAACTTTCGAACTGAGGCTCTTTTTATCTTCTGTTTTCAAGCTTTGTAGTATTAAGAAAGTAACATTCTGAAACCTAAGTTTTTCTTCTTTAATCAGAAAGTGATTAAAGCTCTGATTTTGTAACCTTTTTTTTTTTTGTCATTAAGCTATTTTGCTTTGATTTACAATATTTTTACCAACTCAACCAGATTTTAATAAATTTACAATAGCCCTTACCTTATGGCCCAACTCAGTTATATCAGTATATCTACGTTGAAGGGTATGGCGGATGAAATGCACCGTTATGAAGTTAATAATGTTGTACTGTAGGTCAATAGAGCTTGTTCTGTCTTGTCGGTGATTATTATGATGTTTTTTTATACAACCTTATAATAACGATGAGCTTCCCCCTAGTACAGCAGTAAATCCACGGATTTACAATGCTAAATCAGCGGTTCGATTCCCCTCGGTGGACTCAGCAGATAGCCCGATGTAACTTTGTCATAAAAAAAACACACTCGGCTGTGGTAGCGATAACGCAGTGAAGTTGGATGTGTTTTACGATTTATGTGTATGTATATTGATATTTTCTAGTATTTGAAGAGAAAGCGTGGCACAGATATTTGAACATTTAACAATTTCCGTTACTTCATTTCGTAGCTAAGTAATAAATAGTTATAATTTATTTAAGGTTTAATTTACTATAAATGATTTATTGAATATCTAAAAGTGATTATTCCTTTTTTTTTTAAGAACTGAAACGCCGAAAATGAAAATGAAATATTCTGTTAATATCTGTAATTCATGTATGTATATGCAATTCTGGTGAATCTCGTTTATAAAGTGGATAAACCAATATGAACGAATAAATGTATCTGTAATCAAAATTAAAAAAACATCTTACTCAACAATTTTCATTTTTTTACAATTAAAACAAAACATTTATCTTTACGTAGTGACCAAAATAAAAATTCAACTTCAATATTTCAGTAAAAAAAGAGAATTAAAATCTATAAACTCTTTACTGTTAAAAATAAAGCTGCGCATTGGGCGATCTGTGTTGTGCTTACTGGAAAATAAAATATAGAACTGTAGCTAAGAGGACGCCACTAACTAAATAGTTTAGTAATTTTTAATTTAAAAGATAAATTTAAAACTCTTTGTTTCGCTCTATATGTATATGTATATTTTTATTACTCACTTTTTGGCAACTAGGCGATTGGTTTGTTTTGAATTTCGCGCAAAGCTACACGAGGGCTATCTGCACTGGCCTTCCCTAATTTAGCAGTGTAAGACTAGAGGGAAGGCAGCTAGTTATCACCACCCACCGCAAACTCTTAGACTAATAATGATGTTTAAACTGATATTTCGTAAATTTTCAAGATCAGAATCGTTTACTGTATAAGAAAATAGTATTAATTGGTTTATAGTTTAGTATACCTAATAAACTCAAATTTGAGGATTATTTTGTTGAATTCGAATAATTTTTAGAAATATTACATCAAACGATTTGTAACATTAGAACTCAGATTAGTGGTGTATACCTTGCATGTCTTAATAATTACGGTAATGAATTTTTAACATTTTAGTGCAAATGCTGAATAATTTAAAGCTTCAACAGCTTAAAGTAAAAACTAAAGTATTGTGATTTCTAAATCATATAAAGGTAATAGTGTTGTATTCTTGGATAACAGCGGTTATTAAAAGATAGCTAAGAAACTGTTAGTGATTGCACTAAGTTTATGAAATTGAATCATGATCCTACTAATACGAAAGAAGGCGAATTACAGAAGTTTTTGTTAAAATTAAAAAAGGAAAATTTTCTTAGGGGAAAACAATATGAAGCATTTGCTAAAGTTACAATTTCTTAAAGCTTGTTAAAATTGAATTTTTATTTGAGCTCTATATAAATGTGAGACGAGAAAGAAGATATATAGTGGTGAATGTATAACACTGTGTAACACAAATTTTGTTTCTGGATAGTATGTGCTATTTCCTAATTGCTCATGTTGTAAAAGTACAAAAAATGGACATTATTCCCTTTAATCTTTGCTTTTGTGACTTGGATAATGAAATTTAGAAATTAACCTATTTTCTATGTAAAAACGGGCAAATTTGCACATTTTTATTTACATAAGGTCTGAATAAAACAACATATGAATCAAGATTTACATGTATTTATAATAAAGTTATACAAACATGAACAAAAATGTTTAGAATTGGGAGTTTTTTGAGATCTGCGACTGTATATTAATCACTTTCACGTATCAGCCCCAAATATAATATCTCCCATCATGTTTATGTTATATGCTCCTTGGTAGCGGTGTTCAAAGTCCAATATATTTTGGTGGAAGTGCTCGCCTTGCTCCTCTGAGTATGTTTCCATGTTCTTGAATTTATCAAGATAAGCGTCAAGAATATGGACTTTCAGGGACATCCTGCAGCACATTTTGCCGTAGTTCTCCACCAGAGCTTCAACCAGTTCCACATAATTGTCGGCCTTGTGATTGCCCAAGAAACCCCAAACTACTGCGACAAAGCTGCCTCAAGCTTTTTTACCTTCCTACTGAGATTCTTGGGGAATAATGTGCACTTCAGGATCTCTTTATTTGTGGTTCAACGAAGACACCAGCTTTGATCTTTGCCTCAGACAGCTTATGGAAGAAGTCTCGAAGATACTTGAAAGCTGCAGACTCTTTAACAAGAGTGGTGACAAATTGTTTCATAAGACCCAGTTTTATGAGCAATGGCGGGAACAACACCTTCTGGAGGTCCATTAGTGGTTAACATTTGACATTGTGCCTCCCATAGAGAACTCGGTCCGTTGTGGCCAGTGTTCCTGTTGTAGTGCACTGCGGTGTCCCTGCTGTCCAAAGGTAAAGATAACAGGGAAACTTGTTAAAGCTTCTTTGGAGACCCATCAGGAATGCCACTATTTTGAAGTCTTCGATCACCTCCCAGCCATACTCATCATACTTCAAGGCTTCTAGCAAGGTCTTGACGTTGTTGCATTCCTCTTTCACAGAGTACCTTTTCGCTCTTGACTTGATAAATTAGCCACATACATAGCAGAATGCGTCTGGAGAATGCTTGCAGCTTCTTGATGCCATCTTTGATAAAATAAGAGAGGCAGCTAAAACTAAATTGAAGTGGTGAGTGGTGAGCCCCTGTATATATGTTACTATGGAAAGTTCTAGAATATTCTAAAGGGTTCTTGAAAATTCTCGTAAGTTCTACAATATTATAGAAAGCTCTTGAAAATTCTTGTAATTTCGAGAAAATTCTCTATCAGCTACTCAGCACTGAATCTACCTGGAATGTTCTGGAAAATGGGTAAATTTGAAAACTTCATTACCCAGGTCACAAAAGCAAAGTTTGAAGAGAAAAATAGATCATTTCCATTTACTTTAGGCATAAGCAATTGGGAAATAACTCTTTCTACCCAGAAACAACAAAAAGCTAAAAATGTTGTTACATAGTGTAATGGAAACTTAGCGAAGAAAATATGACCAAATAAGGACAAGAAAGATGCTAAGTAAATTACATGAGTTGATTGAAAATGTATTACAAACGGTAATATGTGACTTATTCTCATATTTATTCTGATTCTCAAACTGAAGTCTAAGATTAAATTCGTTGAGTCAGCAGATAAATTAACGGATGCGATTACACAGTCTTTATAGAGTGAATGATCATTGCCAGTAGTGATTGTCAAAAAGAAGGAAGGTATGCCCAGGTCCTGTATTAATTTTAGAGGGATGATCATAGTAAATCACACTGATATCATTAACATATGAATGAGTGGGTGTATTAGTAGAGGAGATATGGTTCAACACATTAGTTCTGGCATTTTGATACTGGCAAGTCATACTGGACGATGAAAGCAAAAGAGTCAAAATTAAAATTAAAATTTGTGAAATTTGCATTCACGAACACATTAGTCGAATTACTTGATCATTACATGGATAAAGAAGATGTCTCGATGGACCATACAAATATCACAGTGGTTCAAGATTGTCTACAGTCTTCAACAAGATGATAAATTTGATAATTCACTAGGTTCATTGTATTATTGATATTTTGTGAGCAATTTTTCAAAGATTGTTGTGCCCCATTCTTGTTCTCAATGAGATTGATATGTAATTCAAATAGACAAAAGAGTGTGTAAATGTATTCTAAACACTGAAGGATGTTTTAGTGGAGGAACTCAATGCTGGGTTATCCAGAGCAGGATTGTGAATTCTGTTGTATACTGACGTAAGCAATAGTAAATTTAGGTTTATGGTTTTGCAGGTACAAGATGAAGGCAAATATTTTACTGCATATGCCAGCTACGTACTTACAGTTTCTAAATGCAGACATTGCATCATTTGGAACAAACTACTTGCAATTGTAGTATTTATGAAGCACTACTGAAAATACTTATATGAGAGAAAGTACACACTCCAAATACAACACACATTAAGTGGCATATGAACTTTAAAAATCTGGAGAGTATGATTGTACGTTTCATTGTAGCATTACAGGAGTATGAAACATTAATACTTCACTGTCTGAGAGTTTGGCATGGGAACACAGAAAAACTATCTTGCCATACAATGATACCATGTCCACTGATTGAATGTTCTGATAAGTGGCACGATGAAGACATGAAAGTCATTCAAGCTGTAGCATCACAAGCCCATAATGGTCATAATTCCACTGTCAAATAGAAATCAAACTTCATCCCAAAGAATCACTGATGTAACTACAAAATCATGACCTAGTCTTATTTGTCATGCAGCAAAAGAGTGCAAGGGCAGCACGAATTGAAGAACTGAATATGAATGTATGCAGACTGTGGCACTTCTACAAGCAGTTGTATGTACATGGTGGTATGACATACTAATTCTATCATCAACCACTAAGATAGAACATTCAACCTACATTGCAACTAGTAGTATCCTGACTTTTGGAAGAGCAGTCTCCAGATCATGCATACTACAAGTGTGTTATTTCCCAATTGTCTAAAGTAAATGGAAAAGTCCTACTTTTCTCTTCAAGCTTTGCTTTTGTGACCTGGGAGCGTATAACGAAAACATGATGGGAGACAAAATTTATGGGGCTGATACGTGAAAGTGATTTATGTTACAGTCGCAAATCTCGAAAAACTACTTACTTCTAAACATTTTTGTATAACTTTCGTATAAATACATGTAAATCTTGATTCATATGTTGTTTTATTCAGACCTTGTGTATATGAAAATGTGCAAATTTGTCCATTTTTACTTAGAAAATAAGTTAGTTTCTAAATTTTATTATCCAGGTCACAAAAGCAAAGTTTGAAGGGAATAATGGTCTTTTTATGTACTTTTACAACATAAGCAATTAAGAAACAACACATACTATCCAGGAACAAAATTTATGTTACATAGTGTTATTAACGTTCGGTTATTCTTAACATACAATGAAATTGAGAAACATCCTACATCCTTGTGTGTAAGCTTACATTCTTGGTTTGTAAATAAATTCTAAGGTCTACCGCCAATACTGGCGTCTACAATAGTTCGCTTTTGGCTTGGTACCTGAAAAAAACTATGTCGTTTGAAATAGAACACCTTATCTAGTGTAGTTGTTTAACCACTTCTATCGTTCTTGTACAAACCTGCCATGTTTACAGGTTTTAAAATAAATAAAAAAATCGACCCAGTGACACTCAATCCCTCCCGACACGCTTAAGTTCATCCAATCCACGGTGAACCCAAGTTTGTTGCCAGAGGCTAAAGCCGCATAAACTATTTTAAGGTAACTGTATGACATTAATTATCACCGAGGTAACCCTCTAGGCCATGCAGGTTTACTAATTTTGTGAACGACTAGTTTCTTGACGCACTTGGTGGTAGTGTGATACGGAACGTTGACCGTAGGACCCACATAAGAGGATAGATAAATCAACTGCGCTGAGGCGCATTTAGGTACATCCATTAAGAATCCTTGACTTAAAATGTTTGGTTTATTAAAAAGCTTTTCTTTATATTTATCATCAAACTCAAAGCCCTTGTGCAGTAGGTTTGCTACTTGGAAGCTTGAACAAAATTTTGGTATCCATGAGAGTGGTGATAATCAACCAGTATTAGTTTTATAACAAACTATAATAAGTAAGCTAGAAAACCACAATCGCTAAAAATTGACACCAAAGTTTCGTAAACCACTACTGTTGATATTTAACATGTGATGATGGGGTGCAAGGTTTCTCGCAGTGGTTCAAAGAACGTTCAGCTAACCCACGAAGTCTCTGAAAATGGAAGAGAATCGCTGAGGTACGTATTATATCTTACTTATCGTGTGTGTGTAAGGTAACCATAAAGTAAAAATAAAAGAGAACAAGAATTTATTTAATATATTTGGTTAGGCTTTTCATTTATGATGACGATTAATGAAAGGTAGCTTGATATGCTTATTAATGTATACATTTTTATCAGATGCAAAGTATTAGTTTAGAGAACTGAATAAGTTTATTAATGTAAAGAAGTTTGGATAAGAAGCTTTTCTGTAGGCCTTACACGAACAGTTGGTTAAGGCGCTTGACTCGCAAGCTGTGAATTCAAATACCCATCCCAGCAAACATACTCACCCTTTCAGCCGTGAGGGGTTCATATTGTGGCGGTCAATCCCACTATTCGTTGGTAAATGAGTAGCTCAAGAGTTGGTTGTGGGTGACTTCAACTAGTTGCATTTCCTGTAGTCTTATATCTACTAAGCTAGGGATGGCTAACGATATTCAATCTCAACCAAAACAAGAGGGAATCCTCAATATCCATAGTGCTTAAAATTCTTTTAGGCAGGATTAAATTTATTTAATTTTTAAGACCTTTTTCTTTTTTTTATTAGCTATGTTTTGTGTGCTAGAAATATCAAGTCTGGGACGCGCATTTTCCCGATTCAGTTGTATTACTGATCAGATTTCTACTAGCCTACCCTCAGATTGAAATTCTTTTAGGTAGGATTAGAGTAAATTAATTTAATCTATAAGACCTTGGACGTATACAAATATATAAATTGAAAAGGTTTGATTTTCTGACTTCAAAACTGTAATTGGATCTTAAATTGGTCGAAATAGATGACGGAGCTATGAGCTAAAAGTTTGTATTAGAGAAATCGACAAGAAACAAACTCGGAACTGTTTTATGTTCGCTATATTGTGGCTAAAAACCAAAGCCTTTATTTTAAAAAATGTTAATAAAATATTAAATTTTCTATTATAAATACATAAAATAAGTTTGATATGAATTTCGTGAGGAATATTTGACGTAAAACATTTTGAGTGAAGCGTAACACAAATCACTATATTAAAAACAAATATTTTTATGTTACAGTAGAGAATTTGCATTGCGAACGAATTTGGAAGAAGTCGAAACATTCTCCTTCGTGAAACCTAATTAGCAGCTATGTTAAGCTAAACGTATACATATGTCCAGATAAAAATTTCAAAAGGTGTTTTTGTTTGTTTGTTTTTTTTTGCATTTTAAGTAGTTTATAAAAACAATTAACTATAAAAGTTATTTATATATATATATTTTGTCTTTTTAATGCTCCTGTACATGGTGATGGAACATCCCAGAGAAGGTTCTGTACTTTTAGTTTACTCATGTGTTTCCTGTGCGGGGCGACTCGTAAAGGAAAGGAGAGGACCTGGTGGTTGAGGAGTCTAACCCTAACACACCACTTTGGCTTTGAATTTCTGAAGACCGGCGTCTTTGGGGTGGCCCTCAGAGTCAATTAGCTGGTTCACTTGGGCTAAAGTCAACCGAGTACCAGTGTTGAATGTTCACAACGGGTGTTGTGGACATTGTGTCTGATGCTGGTGTTAGGGTATAGAGCTTACAAAACCATGATATTGCTGCAGTGTCCTTGTTTGGCATTGTAGTGCATCCCCTCGTAGGGCTTCTTGGTAGGTGTGGATAGTAGGCACTGAAATGTATTGCCTTTATTATGGATACCCCATTCGTGAAAAAATAAAATAAAAATATAAACAAAGATTATCGGGAAACGACCAAGCATGGACGACTCTGATGTACAATCACCATCACAGTCAAATTCTGTACCTTGATCTCTAATTGTACCTTCCTTATCTGAGAAATCCTTAGGGCATATGTTTCCCTTTTTATTTGTAAGGGATAAAAGAGGCTTGCTGGCTCCCAAAGTCAGTAAAAAATTATGCTCTGGGACCGTTTGATGGCAACATCTTCACCACAACATACAAAACTCCTCTTGAAATTGAAGGCCATTGTGGATATATTCGTCGAGATAACTCCCCACGCAACATTGAATTTTTCCAGAGGAGTTATAGCTGAGATGGATTTAAAGAACGTTTCCGAGAAGGAGATCCTTGCTGGCTTCTCCAGTTAAGGCATTTCTATCGTGTGCCGAATCTCCACTCGCAAAGACGGAATTATGATGCCAAATAATATTCTGACATTGATGTTTACATCACCTCATCATCCCGCCACAGTCAAAGCAGATTGTATGAATTATAAGGTAAGGACATACATTCCAAACTCTCTCAGATGTTTCCAACGTCATCAGTTTGGTCAGTCAAAGACATCATGTCGTAGTTCTTTGACGAGCTCATTGTAGTGTCAAAGACCACGATTCCTACCAGTGTGAATTGGAGCCACACTGTGTTAACTGTAGTGGTTCACTCCCCATTTACTTTATTTCTTGCCCTAAGTGGGTGGAGAAGAAAGAAGTGCAATGTTTAAACATTCAACAATATATTTTATTAAGAGGCTGTGATGTTATTGTCCCCACTTCATCTCAGACATATGCTACTGCACTCTATTTTACTGCCACAGTGGAAGTGCAGACAGACCTCTCTATGCCTTTAGCAGAGTCTTTTGAAAAAGAAACGTTTGCTCTCCATAGTTAAAAACATTGACGAATCTTCGTCTACTTTCATCTCTATCCCCAGTACTCTTTTCAGTGACTGCCTGGATCCACTTCCTTTGGCTTCAGGTGTTTCCTTGGGTCCATCATCTTCTGCTGCCCTGAAATGCAAAAACGTTTATTCATTCACGCTCTCAGTCATTGGAATTTTTGTCCACAAACAGAGACCTGCCTACTCAACCCAGCCAAGGATTCATCGATAGACCTCAATCCAATAAAGAAAAAACGTAGCCGAAAACAGAAGGTCTACTCGCTACTTGATGCAGCAGAAATGACGGAGTTTTCGTTAAAATTTAGATGTAATTAAGCATTTGATTGACTCGTACCAACCTGGTATGTTTCACCTTACAGGAAACGTTTCTGAAACCTACTGATGCAGCCACTCTTTGGCAGTTTTCTTTGTACAGAAATGACAGGTTGTGTGATGGTCGAGTGCATGGATGGTTGATAAGCATGTGCCTATCCTGTCTTTGCCAATTGATACACCCTTGGATGCTGTAATCATACATGTTTCGTTGAATCATGCCATCACTATTTGTTCTCTATATGTGACTCCTGAAGAGACCTAATGACCAGCCAGATCTTTATGCTCTCATTGAACATTTACTATCTCTTTTTTTTTTTAATCCTGGGGGATTTTAATGGACATAATTACCTCTGGGATGGTGCTGATATTGATGGTAGGGTCGTTTCATAAAGCATATGCACTCGGATCACAACTTTTCTCTCTTCAGTACTGGTTCTTATACTTATTTTCATGCACCTAGTCAGTCTTTTACTGCTATTGGTCTCTCTATCTGCTCCCCTTCAATTTTCACTTTCTTTTCTTGGAGAGTTGACAGTAACCCACGGGGCAATGATAATTTTCCTATCATTTTGAGAGAGACTGGCCGTGGCCGAAGCCATCCGACCCATGTGCCTCGATGGAAGTTGGACCAGATAAATTGTCCCTCTTTCACTGCTTTTTTGAACTTGATCCTGCCATTGTCTGTAAGCCATCAGTAGACTACTGCATGGTAGCAGTGACCAAATGTATTGTCCAGACAGCTGCTTAGTGTATTCCTAAAATCTCGACACTTTTTCCACAGTATTCTCGTCTGTGATGGAATCCTGCTTGCCACATGACACAGAAGGCTAAAAAATGAACCTGGCATATCTTTCGTAGGTATCTCACACTGCATTGCTTTTCAGCGGGCTCGTGCACATGCTTGGCAGATGGGACATCAAATCCAGAAGGAATCTTAGATAAAATACACATCTAGCATCTCTTCTACGACCAGTTCGAAAGTTCTGTGGTAAAAGAATAGAAAGGACAGTGTACAGTATACTTCTGCCCCTTTTGATCTTGGTTTCTTAAGGCCAGGAAGTTGCTGATGCCCAGAGCATCGTTGATAGTTTTTCTCGTGCATCTAACACTTTTACTTCATCTCCTACCTTCTTAGCCATCAAGATATGGGCAAAGTACTTGCCTCTTTCCTTTCAGGATGATCGCCTCTATGACTATAATTGCTCCTTTATGCTGGTGGAACTCGAGCTTGCTCTTCATTGGCCTGACAGTACATCAGTCAGACCTGATGATATTCACTATGAGGAGGTGCGCCATCTCTCCTCTGCCTCTCTTGCTATTCTTGTGATTCTTTTTAACTGGATATAGCAGGATAATACTTTTACTGGTACTTGATGCCATGCTATTGTCGTCCCTTTTCCTAAGCCTGGGAAGGATCTCAAAATTCATTCAAATTACTATCCCATTGCTTTGACCGGTTGTCTCTATAAGATCGTGTAGAGGAAGGTTAATGGTTGTCTTATTTGATTCCTCGAATAAAAACCTCCTATTGCCCAGCCAGTGTACGACAATGCTCCACCATGCACTACCTGATTCGACCTGAAACGTCAATCAGGGAAGCCTTTCTCGAGCGACAACATCTTGTTTCTGTATTTTTGACGTTGAGAAAGCTTATGATACCACGTGGAAGTACGGTATCTCATGAGACCTCCACTCATACGGGTTGCATGGCCATTTGCCCATTTTTATTAAATATTTTTAATGGACCAGCGATTTCAAGTCCATGTTGGTTTGACACTTTCCTGTTCTTTCTCACAGAAACTTGGAGTCTCTAAGGGGTGTGTTTTGAGTGTCACACTTTTCATTGTAAAGATTAATGCCATTAGTAAACAACTTCCCCCCTCTACAGTTGCAAACGATATCTATATCAATGACTTCCACATCTCATATCAGTCATCGAGCATGAGATTTATTAAACGGCAGCTACAGACTCCCCTCAAACGTTTACTGAAGTAGACCACAGCGATCAGTTTTACCTTTTCTCGCTCTAAAATCATTTGCATGTACTTCTGTCTCAGTCATGAACTCCGTCTCGGAGAAATTGTGCTTCCTATGGTCCCTGAGGCAACGTTCATGGGGCTTATCTTTGAATGTAAGCTCACCTTTATTTTAGCTACGTGTCAAGTGGTCAAGTGTATAAGGGTAATGAACATTCTCCATGGCCTTTAAAATGTTGAATCTGGTTCATCATCAGGGGCTTCGGATGTTTACAGTGGCTTTCCACACTTCTCCAGTCCAGAGTTTGTACACTGAGTCTCATGAACTTCCTTTACATCTCTGCCATTTGCAACTGTCTTTACCCGTTTATACTCTCGTCCCTAAGACATGAGTCCATCAATGGTCACATTCAAACTCTCTCTTTCTTAACCTGAAGATGATCTAAGAAGGTCGAAACGTTGTTTTCTCCTTATCAATAAAAGTGTTAATACCATTACCAGCCGTTCTGAGATGCATCTTTACTGTATGTTTCAAGCTTCGATTCTTACCACAGCATCCCATCTGGGATTGTGTTTTTCCTTTCTTATTAGACCATGCTTTTTCAGTGTAGATGGTCTGCCATTGTTCCTTTTGGCCTTAGTATCCAGGGACAGTTGGATGAATTGTGTCTGTCCTTGAATAACCTTGGATAACCTACGCTTTGAGCCAAATATTTTTATACTTGAATTCATCCGTCTACAACACCCTTTTTGAATCATCAGTATTCCAGTTTTTGTACCTTTTTAGCAAATTTCAATCTTTTGACAATATTTGGGAAACCAAGTAAAGGTTTTTTAACTGGTACACAATCAAATATGCCATTCTTGTTAAGTCTTCTTGATGCTGTAGATCCATAAAAACAAACTAAATTATTCAACGTATGTTTAACATAGACTCAACTTCTAGTAATATGTCAAAAACGTTTTATGTTTACACTAAGACAAGAAATAACTGTCACGTAACTCTTTGATTTCACCCGAGTTAACGCAGATACGAAATAGCGTATGCTGATATTTTATCTGACTAGTTCAACTTTTCGATATTAGTACAACGAATTGTAGATTTTATGAACCACTAAACAAACTACGCAGTAGAACGTAAACAAGTAGTTGTTCTAATTGGTCTTCTGTTTTCTTGTATAGCCTGGAACCAGTAATTCTCAGCAGGCCAGAAGTAAACGATATACTGGAAGAAGACAGACAACATCCTGGAACTTATATTTTATACGAAGACTTAAATAAAGAAAAAATGTATCTCGCATTCAAGTAAGCGGTAACCAGTAAAATTTGATAATCGTTTGTTTGTCTTTTCTCGTGTGTCCAACTGGGTTTCATTACATTTGTTTGTCATTTTATCGAACATTCTGTTTTACTTCTTTACGATATTCTGTCGTTACTTATTAGGCCCGATATGGCCAAGTGTTTAGGGCGCTCGACTCGCAATCTGAGGGTCTCGGGATCAAATCTTCATCACGCAAAACATGCTCGCTCTTTCACCCGTGGGGACTGAAAGGGCGAGTATTTTTGTTATGACGGAGATTCGGTAAATCCCACTATTCGTCGTAAAAGAGCAGCCCAAGAGTTGGCGGTGGGTGGTGATAACCTAAATTATGTATGGCTAGCGCAGATAGTCCTCGTGTAGCTTTGAGCGAAATTAAATAGTTACTTATTTACGCAGTATTCGTCTTTCTATCTATAGGTCTCCTTATCTTTCAATAGTCTGTTTGTTTGTTATTTGTTTTACGACTTTTGATTTACCAATTATTTTTAAACCAGTTTGATTTTCTTCTTTTAGTCTTCCCAAGACTATTGTGGTTTAAATTGATCTGTTGATTAATATATTTTTACTTATATAGTTTGTTTTTACAATAGTTAAAATTTCTTTAGTCACTATTTACGCCTGTTTATTTTCCGCCTTTGGTTTTTATATAAATCTGTTTTAAAAATGTATTTTATAAATCTTTCAGTAAATCTACCATTACTTTTGTTCTTTAAGAGTGTTCATATTTGTTTTCACACATTTTTAATCTTTCTTTTCCCCATTGTGTTTGTGTTTGGAGACATATAACGCTAATATACGGGGTTGATTTTTCTGTTGTGGACTAAATGGAGTGAGATCATTGTGTAGCTTTGTGCCTGACGGAAATCACTGCCTGTAGTTTTGCACATTCATATCTACTTGATGTTTATGTTTATAATGTTATGAAGCTGTCTAAATTCATACGTCTTTCCATCAAATTGTATTTTCGTTTACGTCTTTTTATTTGCCCTGCATCTTTCATACATCTCTCACTGTTTAAAAGTTCTGTCGTTTGTCAACTAGTCTTTACCCCTTTTTATTTTATTTACGTGTAAGTTTTCTGTAAACCTGTTTTACGTCTACTAGTTTTCTTTCCTATATTCTGTTGACATCTGAAACGATACCTATTCATCTTGAATATTCAAGTACGTTTTCGAAAACAAACATAAAATTGAGCATTGTGTATGAATTTAAAATAGGGTATATTTAACATTAATATATATGAAAAACAATTAACAGCTTGATCCGTCTAGTAAGAACTTTCAGCAACAAAGGAAGACTTAAGTAGATTATTTTACTTTCATCAGAACAGTGGACGGCAAGGTTGTACATAACGCTATCGTGAAGATGAATGATCTGTTTTATTTCAACGACTTTCCGTTTCCGTACCTAGAGTCCATCGTTTTATACTACAGAAAATACAAGTTCAAAGACACAAAGCTTACACGACAAGTAAGTCAATCGCTGTGGACGAATGGAAGCTAAATCTTAGCCACTATTTAAACACAGTATTACTAATTTGTAGTTCATGAATCTTAAGCAAAAAAATCTCATATGAAGGTATCTTTATTTTATATCTTTAACTATCGTTTTAAACGGCCATATAGTTAAATCTCACCTTAAACAGTTTGGTAGTTGACAGCCTTGCTTTCGCTTTTAAGGGGACCGGCATGGCCAGGTGGGTTAAGGTGTTCGACTCGTAATCTGAGGGTCGCGGGTTCGAATCCCCGTCGCACCAAACAAGCTCGCCCTTTCAGCCGTCGGGGCCTTATAATGTGACGGTCAATCCCACTATTTATTGGTAAAAAAGTAGCCCAAGAGTTGGCGGTGGGTGGTGATGGCTAGCTGCTCTCCCTCTAGTCTTACACTGTTAAATTAGGGACGGCTAGCGCAGATAACCCTCGTGTAGCTTTGCGCAAAATTAAAAAACAAACAAACGCTTTTAAACGGTCCGTTAATTAATACACTAATTTTTAAACGGGCCAGTAGTTGGCAGTTTCATTTTCAACACTTCAGTAATTGAAATTTTACTCAAGAAGTTTTGTAAAAAAACAACAACTTACTCTTCACTACTTTATGTTTTTTGTTGTAATGTAAAGTAATTATAGATAATATTTATGGTTCATTGCATGGCAAACATGAAAATGCTCAACTGTTGCGTGTGAGGATTTAACTATAGGTTATAGTTGGAATAGAGCTTAATATTGTTATATTTCGTTTCATATTTTTTATTATTGTTTCCTTTTAAACAATCTCGAAAATAACAAATATTAATTTTAGTGTTAAAGGTTTGAAGAATTGCCTTATTTCAATAATTTTTGTTTATCACATAAATCAAATTCAAATAATTAACCTTAATTACTGCTGTCGTAATAAAGGTGTCTGGTGCCCGAAAGTAAAACATAATCTAGCGTTACCCCTTCCCCCCCAAATTCAGACTCCACTGCCATTTTTGTAGCGTTGTATCTCACCATATTGTCATGAGTATCTGGTGTTTGAAAGACAATGAGACTTAGTCGTATGAAAACAGCTGGAATCTGGATAAACTGATTATTAATTGGTTTCCGGGGGTAAATGCCCCATTTCTTGATCTCTTACTTCACCACTGACATATTACCGTCATAAACTTTCATAAAAAGCAAAAAGAAGAGTAAAATCATTTGGTTTTAATATTTTACATTTTATTTTCATATTGTTGTCCTTTTTAGGCTTTCCTTACTCCATATCTTAACAAAATGAACTCATCACGACAGTGCAGGTACTTGACTAGAAGTGAATCGTTCCAATCAAACAACAGTTGGGAGTATGGACACTACAAGTCTTTGTCCCCGAGGCTAGGATAATCTTTGTATTACATGGAATGTTCCTGTTCGCGGCAAATGACAAATCAACTATTAATGAGCCACTGCTCTGAAGCTGTAACTTAACTAGTAATTACGAGCCCTTAATATACAGTAAATTAGTGTGCTGATCAACATTTCTACAGATAACTGGGTAGAAAGAATCCATGAAACGTTCTATCGTACTGTTTTGGATGAAGCATAGATTAATAAAAAAAAAAAGGATTATTCACGAAAAGCTCCTCAGTGTTACTGAAAATCAAATACAACAAATATCTAGACTATTTAGTATTGCAAATTTATAAATTTTTGTATAAACAATTTAGGTATATACAATTTTTTTTATATTTAACTCAATAATTGATGGTTCTATATTTTGTGTTATTAATAACAATGCATTGACAAAGCAATCACTCGATGATACGACAATTTACGTGTTTTAAGTGTTTTACTATTGTTGTTATAGATGGCTACCCAAGCATGAAAAGTAGACAGAATTAAAATACTAACATTTCCAATTTCTGGCCTAAAAGGTAAAGTAATTCCAAATAATTATAAACAAAATAGAAAATTGGCGTTATAAATTTTATACCAGTTAACAGAAGTATTCATTTTAAAATAAATTACGTTTAATAATTCTCACCATTGTTCTGCATTTCAAATGTGCTTTTTTAAAAAAAATATTTCATGGAAAAACAATACACATAAAAAGTTCATAAACGAACACTTAAATAAAAAATCTTGCTTTTCATAAATTCTTTTGTTTATTTTCGTATTTCAATGTACTATAGAATTAGGTTATTTTTAGTTCAAAATCTAAATATTTAACAGGTATTTAATAAAAAACTAATTAAATAAATTGAATTTACAATCTGAATGTTGACTTTTACTTGACTTGGCTTTTAGTTAATATATGCAATTTTCTAAGGAAACGACTATATGGAATATTATCAAACCATTTAATTGTAGTATTTTTATGAGTATACAAACTGTACAGAAACTCTTGTTTGTTGTTAAGCACAAAACTACACAATTGTCTATTTGTGTCATCCCCATTTGATCTTTAGTGTCATTATCTTTCAGACATTCCGCTGGATCGGCCTGGCATGGCCGAGCGCGTAAGGCGTGCGACTCGTAACCCGAGGGTCGCGGGTTCGCGCCCGCGTCGCGCTAAACATGTTCGCCCTCCCAGCCGTGGGGGTGTATAATGTGACGGTCAATCGCACTATTCGTTGGTAAAAGAGTAGCCAAAGAGTTGGCGGTGGGTGGTGATGACTAGCTGCCTTTCCTCTAGTCTTACACTGCTAAATTAGGGACGGCTAGCACAGATAGCCCTTGAGTAGCTTTGTGCGAAATTCCAAAGCAAACAAACCGCTGGATCACTGGCGGCTGTACAAAACAAAGAAAAAAAGGTACAGGTATTATTAACAAGGAATTATCGGATAAAATTAATTTTATTACGAAAACTTTGTATGACTACTTTCTCACCCAAAGAATACTGAGACGTATTATTTTAATATATAACTCTTAGTTGTACAATTACCATAAGACTAATTTACATATTAAAGAATTTTGTGCCATCTACTGACAACATTTCCATCATGTCCATAATCCTTATTTAATGATTTAAATTTACTTTTTCATATTTAATTATCTCAATAGATTCAGGTATATTCGTACTGATTAAGTTTGCAGGTTGTGCTAAAATAATGCTTTTCTGCATTGAATTTTATGTTTACTTTCACTGATGTGTTCTGCTAGAGGTGAAATAGTAATATTATTGTTTTTAACATTTCTTTCGTGTTCAGTAATTCTGAATTTTTAATTTTGCTAGTTTGGCCTTTGTAATTTATTTTATATTCGCATGATATTTTATATATAGCAATTTTTCCATTGAATCAAGTTTATCTTTAACTTTATTATTTAATTTTGTTTATCGGTTTGTATATCAAAAATTATTTATTTGTTTTTTAAATTGTTTCGTTATTAAGCAGGATAAGCCTGATATAAATGATAGTACCAAACATTCTTTTTTTTACTTTTTCAGCAATTGATTTTAACTTAATGTTTTTATCCTTATTTCTTAGTTTTTTAACAGCTCTGTGAACAACATCAGAATTAAAACTTCTTTTTACAGCATGTTCCTAATTAATAACAAATTCTTAATATCATCTTGTTTACAATTTTTGTTTCCTATCAACATAAGTTCGTATAACTGTTGTTGATTAATAGGGAATATGATTTATCAAGACGCTCAATGTATTCTGCAGTCCTTGCTTTCCGAATACTCAAGTATAATTTTACGATAAAAATTTGCAGGTATTTACCTAAACGATTGCTTGTAACTTCTCGTAAGATACTATGTATAACTATAATTTGCATGTGTAAACAGTATAACACTATTTTCATGTAGTTCTGAAATCGTGAGTTTTCTAGTTCGTAGATAATGGTCCGTTAACAGATGGCATGGCTACAGTTTTTTATAATCAGTTTTTATTTTTTCTGTCGTAAGTTGTGAACATAGATGTGCAAATTCAATATGTAAATGATCATATAGACAATTATTCACAATCTGTGGTAACAATTTACATATATAATTACCTTGCGTCTGGCCATTTTCTTAGGCTGTGACAAAACAGTTAAGAGCTCTGATCTCCATGTTGCCATTTCGTTTAAGCATTTTGCAAGAGCACATAGTACATAATGTTTATATCACATGACTTTCAGATATGGACTTGTCGCATTCGCAATTATAAAGGGATATTTTTAATGGTGAATTTAGTGGTTCATTACATTTGAATTAAGAATATATCTTGTAACTTTAAACACGTGGATTTAGGTCTACAAAAGCAATGCAAGGCTTGTGTTCACAATCTTTTACCAAATCCTACGGTAGAATGAAAGATTAACTTTTGAAAACTGTATAACTAGGATTTACCACACAACAAGTGGAAGTCCATTATCAGCATATGTCTACTTAAGTGTCTGTCAAAGCTCATGAAGTATCATTTAAAAGGTGATAAAACATTTAAAAAATATCACAGAGCACTTCACATAAAGGATTTGTGGTGATTCCAAGCCACAGCTACAAATCTATGTCAAACATCTAGATGGTAAAGAGGTCTCACGGTGAGCTACCTAAGTATCAGACTGACACGCTAACAGTACTATATTGTGACGAAATACCACCTTTGTACATACTGGAAACCAAGAAGTTATTACTCCACCAAGATGAAGCATTCAGCTGCATATCCAAGACAATACGTCAGTCACTCCACAACATGCGAGTATAAACAAACATTCGAGCTATGTCATTGAAAGAGATCTCTCTTGAATTCTATGCTTTTTTTGTTGCTCAAATGAGGTTTGAGAAGTCGTTGTACACCAGAGGCTGATGATATTTGGAACGTGTGTGAAGACGAATAGAACAATATCGACTTTATTGTACTGTGCAAAAGCCTTCTGCAGTGGAAACTGAACAGCCAACATATAGAAGACCATGGTAGTGTAAGGGCTATAAGACCTAAGTACTTATCCTTATATTGGTACCGCAGATTGTGAACTTTCTTTTGTTTCTGCGTGTGTACAAACATACACACACACACTTATATTACGTAAAGTAATAAACATGTGTTATGTTGTGTTTAAATTTATGTGTTCGAATGTGAACGTGCAGAAAGGAGAAGTTTTAAACAATTAAAATTGTGTTCACAATATTGCGATGTTTACATTTATTTAACAATGTAAATATTTCCCATTTGGGGGGAACACTGTGTATGCTTGATGAGAAATATGTTTGGTTTATACATCTGTTAAAAGAAATATTCATAAGTCTCACTTTTCACAGAAGACGAAGATTGCTTTCGACATGCATAGGAAGAAACGTGGTTACACGAATTGTTTTCGTTAATAATAGCGGTGAAATTTGTTAAACGAAGAATAATCGAAATATTTTAAAATTTTGTGACATTCTCTTGACTCATTGATTACTGGCTTATTTGAGAACAATTATGTGTCTAGTGTTTTTCATCAGCTTTGATTCAGAATAGGTTTAGTTTGTGTAATAGGAGTATACCAACATGGAGATAGAACTACATTTTTCTTTGATATTTGCCCCTCAGTGGCTCAGCAGTATGTCTGCGGACTTACAACGCTAAAAACTGGGTTTCGATACCCGTGGTTGGCAGAGCACAGATAGCCCGTTGTGTAGCTTTGTGCTTAATTCAAAACAACAACAATCTTTGATATTTTTTATGTTCAAGTTCAACTTGTTTACACCATTGGAACAGACTGTTGCATGTGACTGTGAATTTAGAAATAAACCAGTGACGTTGAGTCTAGCATGGCCAAGTGTTTAGGGAGTCTAATCGTAATCTGAGGGTCTTGGGTTCAAATCCCAGTCACACCAAACGTGTTAGCTCTTTCACCCGTGGGGGGTGTTATAATGTTACAGCCAACCCCACTATTCGTTGGTAAAAGAGTAGTACAAGAGCTGGCGGTGGATGGTGATGAATAGTTGCCTTCCCTCTAGTCTTACACTGCTAAATTAGAGATGGTTAGCACAGATAGTCCTCGTTTAGGTTTATACAAAATTAAAAAAACAGACCATAACGTTATTTTTGGGTTATTAAAGTTATATATATATCACGTACAACAAAATCAAGTTAGTGATTAAACAGAATTCTAGTAAATGATTTACAGGATCAGCAGTGATATCATATATTGTTTGTAAAATCACTGCCTGCAGCTCAACAACAGATAAAATGAACTTATAACTTGGCGCTATTCACTCTTCATTACGTAGTGGAATCAGGTGTTTGCTACATGAAGGCAGGTAAACCAACCATTTGGAGGGAGTAGATTCTATATAAGAGGTATGCCGTCTAGAGAATATAGTGGTTTAATGTGCTAGCTTTGAGATTGGTGTATTTATAGTTATTAGTTTAGGAACAGTTTTGTGCGGTGTCAGACCTGATGTGTGGTATATGCTTTGCTGAAATACAAACCATTAAAAGTAAAAATATTCTTTTTGCATGCCTTCTTTAAAGTAAAAGGCATTTTACTTCTATTCCCGGAAACGTAAAAGATCTAAGTAAGAATAGGTCGGGTATAGTCTAGTAATTAGCGTGCCAGATTGTGAATCTGAAAGTTCGTGGTTCATGTTCTATCACCACAAAATTGCACTGTGTGCTGTAGATGAATTATAAAAGATAACATTTCACTATTCTATTGAAGTAGCATAAGAGTTAGCGGTGGGTGCTGCTAACTAGCTGCCCTCTCTCTAGTTTCTCGGTTCGGATTTGAGGCGGCTAGTGCAGGCAACACTTTTATGGCTTTGCACGAATGTTTGAGACAAGATGGAATTATTTTTCTCGCATAATGTATATAGATAAACCTTCAGTATAAGAGTGTGTGTGCGTGTGTATATATATGTTCCTTATATTTTTCAACATTTTTTATCTTTCGGCACAGTGATACAGGATGACACAAGGAAGGTCATAGCGAATTTGGGATTGGACCCCACTAATTTCGTATCTAATTTCGAAACACAACCAGTGTTGTATATCTTTCAGTATTAAGAATGAATATTGTTATATTTCTTGAGAACCGTATGTCTTACTTTTCAATAACAAACGGTGGCACACGGTGACTCTGCAACACTGCTAAATGGGGTTCAATACCTCTAGTGGGGAGAGCCCAAATAGCTCAATGTGCAGCTTTGTACTTAACTTAAAACAAACGAAGCCCGACATCGCATCTTAGGGTCGCAGGTTCGAATCCTTATCACTCTAAATATGTTCGTCTTTTCTGCTATAGGGGCGTTATAATGTGACGGTCAATCTCACTCTTCGTGGGTAAAAGAGTAGCCTAAGAATTGGCAGTGAATGATGATAACTAGCTGCTTTCTCTCTAGTCTTACAATACTAAATTAGGGACGGCTAGCGCAGATAGCCCTCGAGTAGCTTTGCGCGGAATTCAAAACAATTTAAATCAAACAAACAAACGATCTTTCAATATTGGTACCTTTTATGCATGTTTATTGCACTTTTAATGTTAAGAAAGAAAGATAGAAACACAATATCCTACCCATTGTTACAAACTAGTTTTTGTTTGAACGGGTTCTCCAGCTAGTTAGATATATATAAATTAAAAAAAGAGTAAGAGCATAACATGCTTTAAAAGTATGAACGTTTAATAACTAGGTCCATCTGTGTCACTTATTGTGTATTTTGATATGTTATGTTAAAAAGTATTTGTTAAAAGTTGTATTTTTCTTCACACCTCTTCTGTTTAAGGATATTATTATGTTTTTTGTAACGTGCTGTAGATAGTTCTTTGTGTGTGTGTATTCATTTAGTAAAACCACCTCGGGCTATGTACTGAGTTCACCGAGGAGAATCGAATCCGCATTTTAGAGTTGTAAATCCGTCGACTTACTGCTGTACTAGCGGAGGACAGTTTTTTGTTAAGGAGTTATTACATGCCATGTACAAGAGTCACAGCATCTAGAACTTGTTCTTGCTTGACAGTATGATTCCACTATCTTAGAGTTGGATTGTGGTTAGGTTTTCTTTCTAATTTCAAGAATAACATTCAGAACGCCATAAAGGCAAGGGTGGGCGGAGAAAGTAGTATTAGAGACAAACACCTTGAGAAACGAATTGTTTTGTTCAGAAATTTCAGCACAGATTTTTGCGTTTAATTTTAAGTTTTACCAGCACATAATGGTACGACTAGCGTAATGAGACCTCACACATTATTTGTTTGTGTGTGTGTACGCTACATAAGAGTCAGGGCGTCCGGCATACTATAGGTGTAGTTTGAATTTGAATATAGCTGTGAGTAAACTTAGTATTTCATCTCATAATTTCATTTATTCTCACATGAATAAGATCTTTGTCTGTAAAAGTTAGCCCATACTAGCTGTCTCGCAGATACGGAGAAACCAGCCAGTTATACAAATAATTATTCATAAATTTACATAACTTGCACGTGGCACATCCTTTCTTGGTTTGTGTTCGATAGAAGAGATTTTGTTTTACGCTGAAACACTGTATCGGTTTAATCGAATTGTGCTTACATTTCCTTCGTTCGTGCAATTTAGTGACCTTAGAACTTTCCTGTCGTGTTTATCTTTTAACGAGTTAAACAACGAGAAAGGTAAAGGTCCTCACACTTAATGAAGTACAACCAAAAATGTGTTGTTTGGAATTCTGACAAATATAGGTAAAACGGTATTTGTTATTAAGTACAAAGCTACAATTCGTTTGTTAAACACAAAGTTGCACAATGGGTTATTTATGCTGACTCCGCGTGAGTATTAAAACCAGATTGTTAGCATTATAAGCCTTCGGCATTACTGATGAGCCACTAGAGGAGCATATGAAACACAGTTCTTTTTGTTCTTAATTTATTTAAAAGTATAAAATATAGTGAGAAGATTATCAGTAACGTTATTTACAGTCCAAGACCAATTTCTTGGTTCATGTTTGGCATGTCAACGATACAGCCTGTCATTATGGTCGATAATGTTTTGTGTATTTGTTATGTTGAACTATCTGATATGAAATATACAATAGAAAAATTATATGGAAGTACAAGATTCGGATAAAGTTAGGAAATTAGAAAATATCTAAACTAAAGTTGAATTTGCACGCTAGCTAAAGAATCGAATCCTATTTAATAAAAAAACAAAAAATAATTATCAATGTTATACAGCTGTGACAAAACTAAGCACGACTTTCTCAGAAGTTGGACACACTGGAGAAACGTACACATTATCGAATTAACGATAAAACATCTTCTTAATTTGTTCATAATACACCAAAATGAAAAGGAAAATCAAGAATATAAACTATGTATTAGTTCTGAATCATTTGACCAACAGAGGGCGGAAGCATCGAAGGATTGCAATTCTTTGTAATGTTTTTTTTTATCATCCTTCTTTTATGACGCCTACACACCGTACATGTGCTTGAGTTGTTCCGTTTTTTTTAGTATAGTCAATTTGAATGCATAATTTAGATAAAACAGTAAATGCTATTGTATTTCACCTGTGTTAGATTCCTACATTAAAGGGTGGCGTGCCAAAATTAACTTCTTGGCAAGAAAAATGTCTAAAGAAAATACATTACATTAAGTGATCGATAAGGTTTTAGTTTCCCAACTAACTAGCGTTGGCTTTAATTGTAACTCATTTTAACCACTGTACGACATGTAACAAATATTACTTGGGTATTATGAAGTAGTTTACTGAAACAGATCTATTTATTTCATATACACATATTTTGGTCTTTCTGGTAATAAGACTGCTTAGCGAGTAACTTGAAATATCTGGCTGTAAAAACCAGCAACAAACAAACAAAACAAACTAAAACTGAAATCTTACAGAAAAGTATGAGACAAACTATTATATAATTATATGCTTTTATTTTAAAACTTAAAGATAATTTGTCAAATTAACGGAGTAATCGATTTCAGAAAAAAGAAGGGGAAAGTTTTAACATTTTATTTTAATACAATTATGGGTACTTACGTATTATCGGAGGGGGAGCATTAAAATTAGGTGAAAGTATGAGAAATTTAAAACATATTAGTACAAGTGTATATGATTTATTTAGATTAATTTATGTTGTTGTTTTTTTCTGTTCACAACATCAAAAACCTTAATAAGAAAGCATCAGACTCGTATATATTACACAGAAGAAACAATTGTGTAGGGAGGCCAACAATTTTTGATAGCATTAAGAATGGAATCGAATGGACCTTGACCATGTAGCGACTGTCTCCACATATATTCAGTTAAATATGACTCTAGATGATGACATGCAGCGCCTCGATGCTTTTTATTTTTCCACTTGTGTGTGAGTACCAGTTTCCAGGTTGACGAAATTGTACTTGTAGTTAACTTTAAAGCGTTTAAATCCTGACTCCAGCAGAAGTATGACGGCCATGAGTCTGAGTAAATTATCGATCTCTGAGCAATATTGTTTTGTATAGCCTCAATTAGAGTAGAAGTAGTGCAATCAGGAACTTGAATCAAAAGCGTTCATTAGTTTGACGACAAATATCCATTGCTGTGGAAGTTGATGGCCGGCATTGTTCTTTCGTTTACTGAAGAGGCTTTTGTCGACCTCTACAATTAAGTTATGACTTCCAATTTTCTTAGTAGACCATCTGCGCGTACTTCTCTGAGATAATTATTCTAGTCTATAGTAGTTTTGTCCGCCATGTCTAATTGTCGATAGCACCAATCTATCGAAGTCATTTCAAATGCCCAGCAGTAAATAAAACGAAGACTTATTACAAAAGGAAGCCGTGATCCCAAAAAGCAGTTCCAAACGCGCATGTTTAGTATGACAACTTCTAATATTACAGCACCATTGAATTTTTTCCAAAAGTACACCTTCATCTTGTAACCTTTTTTGCATATACGTTTAGCAGGAAGAATTCCTTTGTCTTGTAAAAAAAGAAACTGCATCTTTTTCTTGTTTGAGTAAATCCCAAATTTTTATCATCTTTGGGGCTAGGATAAAACGTGGCTTAACTAAAAAATTGTTTACAAATTTATTACTCGCGTTAAATTTAATCACATTACATTTATATCAAATTTGATAAAAAAAACTAAGAAATTAATGGCCCTCGTTAATACGTAAGTACCCAATTTTGTCGTCCCTCCCGAATGGCTCAACAGTAAGTCTCCAAGTTTAAGTTGTTAAAAATCAAGTTTATATAGCCGTTGTAGGCAGATTCCGGATAGTTCATTGTGAGAATTTGCACTTATTAACAGTCAAACCAATAAAGTTAGGTTGTTGTTGTTTTTTAAATCGCCGATAATGTAAAATTAACTTTCTATGACATTGCTACATTAATTTGTCACAGGTTAAGAAATCGAATATTCTTGTGAATTTTTGGATAAGCTTTAAAAGAATTAAACGTCATAGTTGCTTTGTGTATTTAATACAATTATTATATTAAAATCAAGAAAACAATAGTTCCTTCGGTGGGGACAGTGGTAGGCTAACTGACTTACAATGCTAAAAGTCCGAGGTTTGATTCTTCATGGTGGACCCAGCAGATAGCTTAGCGTGGCTCTAATCTAAAGCAAACAGTCAAAGAGAAAACAAAGGCTATTATTTTAACACTGATCTTCGCTTTGTTTTATGGCACCGCAGAAAGTAAAAGATTCTAATAACCAAGCCTTCTCAAAATCCCAATAAAACATAACTGTTTTCAGTAATGAAATATTACGTTTAATTTAATAACAAAAACAAAATAAAACAATACATAATTTTACATGATTTTCCTATTTGTTAGAATAGTACTTGTGTTTCTTAATACAACATGTGCCTAAATAATTTTATATGGTTTTCCTGCACGTAAAAATAGTGCTTATGTTTCCTAATATAATACGTGCCGGAATATTTTGACGTGCTTTATGTATACGTTAAAGAGAGTGCTTATGTTTGTTTCTTTTTATACAATGTATGTGTCTTACTAATTTCACACGATTTTTCACTACTTAAAACTCTTTGTTTTGTTTTCAATTTTGCGCAAAGCTACACTAGAGTTATCTGTGCTAGCCGTCCCTAATTTAGCGGTGTAAGACTAGAGGGAAGGCACCACCCACTGTCAACTCTCAGGCTACTTTTTCACCAACGAATAGTGGGATTGACCGTAACATTATAACGTCCCCATGGCTGAAAGGGCAAGCATGTTTGGTGGGATAGGATTTAAACCCGCGACTCTCAGATTACGAGTCGAATTCCTTAACCACCTGGCCATGCAGGGTCGTTAAAATGGTAATTATGTTTCTTAATATAATACGAATCTAAATAAATTTATGATTTTCCTATACGTTAAAGCAATGCCTATGTTTCTTGGTATAATATATGCGTTAATTATTTTACATGTTTCTTCTGTAAGCAAAAAAATATTTATGCTTTCTGATATAATGTGAGTCTCAATATATTTATATGTTTTTTTTCACATGAAAGAATTCGTATTCTATAGATTGATAACATCTGTATGACTGAATACAACGTCATATTTAATAAGCTCTTCACAAGCCAGTGGTGGACATTTTTATTGAAAAAGAAACAACTACTCATTCAGATTTTCTTAAATTTGAACTGAATATTTTTAGACAGATTTATTGGCTTAAAAAAAAAAGTTATTTTCTGCTCTCTTTTAGTGTTAGGTCTGCGAAAAATGATTTGAAGTGGTAAGGTGATTGGAATATGTCACTGGCCAAGCAAAAGAAGCATGAAAGTTTCCAACTCGTTCCAAAGATGTTCGATGGGGTTTAAATCTGGTGATCTGGAGGGCCAGGGAAGAACGGTGATGTTGTGGTGTCTCAAGAAGACAGTAGTGAGTCAGGCTGTGTGAGGACGGGCGCTGTCATGTTGAAAAACGTCGTTGACGTTCACCATGCTGGGTTGCACATGGGACCTAAGAATCTCGTCGACCTATCGTTGAGCCGTAAGATTCCCTCGAATGTGCAAAAGGTCTGTTCTGGCATTGTAGGCAATGGCAGCCCACATCATGACGCTGCCACTATCAAATCTGTCAACATCCTGCACACAGTTTGCTGCAAAACGTTCACCTCGGCGACGGTAAACACGGGTTCTTCCATCCTGCCTACGAAGCATAAAACGTGATTCATCGCTGAACCAAACATGCCTCCATCGTCGATGAGGCCATACCCGATGTGCCCGAGTCCACTGCAGCTGTGCTTGACGATGTTGCTGGGTGAGGATGACGCCTCTGACTGGACGTCGAGGTCGGATTCCTGCATCTCATAGACGGTTGCGTACGGTCTGATCGGAAATCCTACGCAGCCCTGGTATGGTTGAGGCAGTAGACGTCGCAGTGGTTGTCCTATACCGAAGGTATAGTAACCGGATGTTGCGATCTTGTGCGGGCGTGGTCACACGAGGTCTGTGAGATCGTGGACGGTCACGAGTTGATCCATGTTGTTGGTGACAATTCCATAGCCTTGTAATGGTGCTTGGGTGGACATTCACAGCTCTGGCAACATCTGATCGAGATTCGCCTGCTTCCAAGCGACCAATGGCGTTGTTGCGTTGTGCTAGAGTCAGTCTTGGCGTAACTGTATTGCGTGTCGGTGGCTTAACACTGAGCTATGGAAACCGAGAACCCGTCACTTTTATAGGGATTTTGCACTTGCAGAACATGCAGATTTCTCAAACAAATTTATTGGACACGCATGCGTTTTGGCGAAAAATCCGATGTTTTCCTCCGTTTTCAAAGTGCACAACTTTTATTGTCATTTTGGTCTGACAATCAGTGCCTTAACACGTGTAACATCACATACTCTGAGCTTGTAACGTTATTACACATATTTCTCTCTAAAATAACAAAAATATCCCTTTTGCGTTTCTTGTTTTGAAGAGTATATTAACCATTCATAATAATTAAATCAGGGGCGGTACTATACATACTAGCTTTATGTTTTATTTAAAACTACATAGCTCTTGACACTTATAATTTACTTCTCATCTAGTAACCTTACAATTGTTTTACTTTAGCGATGTTACAAGGATACATTGCCACCAAGCCTTTATTTCCATATCTTCAAAACATTTAGTGACAATATTTACGTAAAGTGCACATAAGGTAATATTTTCTCGATGAATAATCAATTCTCGTTACGATATTCCATGCAATGTAATATATAATCTAGAAATACTTAGTGAAGTAATTAGCGCTAGGAATTTAAAAAAGTTATGTCATAATTTGTACTATGACAGTTTACTATTTCACTGGTGTTATGAAATGTAAATAGTTTTTGAAAAATACTTTTTTCACCAAATGTGACGATACAAATCAGGAATTAATTAATCAGTTTCAGTAAATCACATAATTATAAGATGTTGAGAGTAAAAGCAAAATAGAATATGCAATAATATGTCAACCACACTACATCTAACATATCTATTGCCTACTAGGTCTTTGGTCGAATACCACGGTTCAGTAAGGCGGCTGAGATGAATATATTCATAAACTGTTGTGACTGTTGTGGTGTGAACAAAGTTAAGCTAATGAATTATAATTATTGTCATTTTTATTTAAGTCATTTTAAAATGACATAAAAATAACATCTAAAAACATTATTGAATTTATTTCTAACGCCGATTATTTATTTATTTATTAGCATTTTGTTTAAGTATTGCTGCTATTCACATGAGCTAGCAAACCAACAAGATAGTTTTCTTTACCCTAAATTGAGTCAAACAATCACAATCATAGGGTCAATGGAAGAAAAGCACATTTATTATTCTGAGAATCCATGAGTGAAAGCGAAGGAAAATATGCCATAATATATCAATCACACAACATCTGCTATATCCATTGCCGACGAGGCTTTTCGTAAATACTATGGCTCATCAAGCCGGCTGAAACACGACACGCATTTTTGGTCCAGAGGCTGTTTATATCAAGTTTATTGAACTATAAATGTTAAATGACAACCAATGGTTGATGCCACTTAATCCTTTACCAGTGCAGAACCTACTTGGATCACTTGCATTGAATGACCGCCAAAACTCTCCATTTATTTTATTTGACACTTTTAAGGGTAAATAGAGATAACGTTTTACAGTATATGAGTCAAAATCAAATATTTCTGGGATAAAATTCAAGTAGGCCATATCTCCAAGTGTGGGATTCAGTACCAAAGAACAACCTCTTTGTTTGCCATCTTCTTAATATTGAATCATGGGACCACAAAAATTTCGTAGGAATTTAACATTTATATGATTTCATGTGCGTGGTAGTTCGCATTGGTGAGAAATATTTTAAAATTAATTGTTTTGTATTTTGCAGAATTATCAATAATTCAGTGCCAAGGAATGTAAGTTAACGGAACAGAATATGCACATTACAGGTTTCTAATATAAGACAGTGATAAACATCGTACTATAATGGAACTCTTGCTTATATGATACTGGAAAAAATGTGTTTATTACAGTATGTGCAACCCCTAACTTCACGAAACGTTCATCATGTGTGCATGCAGAATTGCAATAGGCACAAAGAACTGAGGGTGCATATATGACGTCATGAATACGTCACACGTGGATCTAATGCACTGATGCCATCTATATAAATGTAATAGTACTTTTTGTTGTATCTCCATATAAATACTTCGCATTGTGTGGGTGGATCTTCACCAAAATTGGTATGAATGTTCATTAGGTCCATGAGAAAATATATACAACTTTAACATTTTGCACGTTGCAGTTTTTATGAGTGTTCTTGCGGTGTTTTTTTACCACTACTTCGCCCCTATTATGGATCTTCACCAATTTGGCATTGAAATGTTTCGGGTCCACGAAGAGACACAGGCAAATTTACAGTTTCATATTTTGTGTTGAGCTCTTTTTTGGACTTTTTCGGTTTTTAAAGTATATATATATAAAGGAAACAACTTTTCATATCTTAATATAACCTTTCATTAATCATGAATTTGCATAGCTTCGGTCCAGAAACGGATACCCAAGCCAGTCTGAATATATTAAATATCTTTTGGTGACTATGTGAAATTAAACTCCAAATATTACGCAAAATTATGTAGTTATTACGAATTTGCATTGTTTTCCGGAATAAATTATTTTCTCTGTGGTTGCTTCCTTTGTACGATACTGGCCCGGCATGGCCAGGTGGGTTATGGCGTTCTACTGGTAATCTGAGGGTCGCGGGTTCGAATTCCGGTCGTACCAAACATGTTCGTCCTTTCAGCCATGGGGCGTTATAATGTTACGGTCAATCCCACTATTCATTGGTAAAAGAGTAGTCCAAGAGTTGACGGTGGGTGGTGATGACTTTTCCTCTAGTCTTACACTACTAAATTAGGGACGGCTAGCGCAGATAGCCCTCGAGTAGCTTTGCGTGAAACTAAAAAAAACAAACAATTATTCGATACTTACAGAGGGCACAACACAGATGGCCAGTTGTGTAGCTTCGTGCTCAACAAATAAACCCTTCGCACAGATACCACGGACTTATCAACATCGGTAAGTATCTTGAGTTTTAAATTTAATTTTTAAAATATGCGCTATAAATAAAACCTTGATATTGTGTGACACATTGAAAAACAGTTACATTCTTTGCCCTTTTACACTTAAAACATCGAAAGACTTAACTGAACAGTGGTAAATTTAGTTGGCCATTAGACAGCATTCAAATGCTTATTTCTCTTAGGTATTTTAAATAAGTCCAGTTTTCAATTTAAAAAAACAGATCGTTCGTGTATGTTTAGTGTTTAGTGAAATAACTTGGCGGAATAAAATATGTTTTATAGAGTATCAATAAATTATTATTTTTCGTAAACTAAAAACAAACCCAGCTGAAATTAATTTTTACGACAATGAGTCCAGATCTCGTAAAAATGGCGATTTTCCCCAGTGATACTGGGGAGTCTTTCTCATAAAATCTTTCTATTTAAGGGCCTGCTATAGCCCAGTGGACTACATTGCCGGACTAATTCGTGACCCATTGTCCAAAAATAATTCCTGCACTTTAAGATCATGGGTGCAATATAAGAGTACCAGCAAATCCTACTATTTGATCAGAAATGACCCAAAAGTTGGTGGTGAGTGCTGTTGGCTAGATGTTCTCTCCAGTGACGTAGTTAATGGGTGTAGGGAATGAATCTGTCACCGGGCACCGTATTCAGGGTTAGGGCTTAGAATTAATAACCACTTTACCCAGAATTTAGCTGTTCCTATAAGGTTAGGTCTCATAAATATGTTTTTGTTATGTTTGACAGTAAGCATTTAGTATATCATAAGAAATGTCATGTCTTGAAGAAACAAAATTACCCACGCGTGTAAAACACCCTCACTATACTACTAGTTTTCCCTCCAGTGTATCAGTTCTAAACTTGGTAGGGCTAGCGCGGATAGTGTTTCTATAATTTTTCTTAAATATTCGAAATATAAAGTTATCTGGTAAAACAGTGGGAAATACACTGATTTAAAATGCTAAAATATGGGTTTCAATTACCCGCGGGGGCACAGAAGATGTGGCTTTGCTCTTAAACAAACAAATAAAACACAATATTCAAACTTTCTCTTAAAAAAAAAAAGAAATCAGTAGCGAAGAGGATTCTTAAAAATATCCATTCTGCTCCTTGTAGTTTTGTAATATAATTTATTTTGCCTTCACGTGGTAATATCCCAGCATGGTCAGGTGGTTAAGGCGCTCGACTGGTAATCCGAGCGTCACGGGTTCGAATCCCCGTCACACCAAACATACCTCATCCTCTGAGGTGTCAGGGTGTTATAATGTTACGGTCAATCCCACTATTCGTTGATAAAAGAGTAGACCAAGAGCTGGCGGTGGGTGGTGATGACTATCTGCCGTCTTACAGTACTAAATTAGGGATGGTAGGGAGCGCATATAGCCCTCGTGTAGCTTTGCGTGAAATTTAAAAACAAACAAATAATCATATGGTAATCTCCCCAGTGGCGCAGCGGTATGTCTTCGGATTTACTATTTTAGCAATGTAGTTGGTAGAGCATAGAGAGCTCATTATATAGCTTTTTGCTTGACTACAAACAAATAATCTTATGGTAAAGCACCATATGACCATGTTGTAAATGGATGAAAGTTCAAACTTTAGCTACGCTTTTTCTTTACAGCTCTTTATATCATATAATTTTTTTTTGGGGGGATGCAAGGTGAGCCTCTAGGAAGATAAATTTTCAAGTCTCTTTGAGAAAACTCAAACTTAATTTAATTCTAATGATTTACTGTTGGTTAAAAACTATTTACAGTTTTAACGATTTTTTAAACATATTATAATAGCTTCCTATTTTATAGTTTATACACCATTAGTTCGACGTAACTTTGTCTTCATTTTGTCACACTTGACATTTATCTTGGTTATGGAACAGTCTTTTAAAACTCTTAGTAAAATCATACTTATTCTACTCGTGTAAAACTGTAAAAGGCATGTGGACTTTAACAACTGTCAAAGCTGCTATTCTTTACTACATTTAATGTTTTTCACTTTTCTCTCTTTACACGTTATTGAACCTTAACTTGAACACTGTTGCACTAGATAAGAAATAGCATACTCACAAATAGTTTGTGTGGCAAACTTCTTGTAGTTTTTGGATTATTACCATCTTTTATATAAAATCTGCTAAATGTCGTTTATAGTAGTAAATATTTAACCATATACAATTTTTTGTTCTTTTTTCAATTATTCAAGAAGTTCAGTTGAGCCACTTTTAAAAATTTTAACTAGATTGTTACAAATGGGATCTTCCAGTAACAAATGGACTATTCTAGCAGATTGTTCCCAAAATCTACTTTGTTATTGGTCTTTACAGAACATATTTATGTCCCTTATCTAATACCTTTGTCTAAATCATCCAAGGCAAATAACTTAGGGTTTATAGGGAGAAATCCCATAACTTGGACTCCTCACTTGGAGTATCTCACCTTTGTATTGTATCATTGTTTTATTAACTGCTTTTTTTTATATTGTCTCATTTTGTCGTGCGTGTTATCCAACTATTGTAGTTTTCTCAACATATCACAACTGCGAATAGTAAATTTGTTCCCTCGCAGGTCAAGATTGAAATGTTCTGGGCTTCGAGCTGTCATGATTCGCTATTTACTGCTCACACTTTCTTATAACATTTTCGACCCGATACATGTTATAACACAAAAAAGTACTTCTTGAAAATGTTCACATATTCAATATATTTAGCATTTGTTCTTCACGGACATTTCATAAAGCGACTCATGCAATATGAATGCTTTATACAGAAAAAAAGTGATATTAACATTATTTAATTGAATGCTAAGAACTTATGAGCGAAAATAATGAAGAACATGTAACTATATGTCAAATACACTGTATCTGCCATAACCAGTGTCGACGAGGTCTTTCGCTAAATACCAGGGATCATCAGGCCGACTGGAATGCAGCAGACATAATAGTGATCTTTTCTGTTTGTTTGTCGTTTTATTCCAGTCCAATGGGTTGATGGTTATAAGATTGTTGTGCCCTTTCTCTCACCAAGGACAGAACAATTGAAGAAAGTTTGGAGAATCATTCAACTTTCTGGAGTAAAAATAGCTGGTAAATTTGACATTGGAAGTTCCACGTGATTAGGATCGTCCACTGGAAATGGCATAACATACGGAGTTTAAGAGACGATGAGCTGGTGATAAGAGCAAAGTATTTTGATAGAATAAAACTCCTATGAACATCATTTTCTGAAGTTTGCATTGGACAAATAACGTATATATGTATAAAACCAGGTTGATTTAAACCTTAGAAGGTTTTCTTAAGGCATTGCACTCTTAAGATATTGAGTCAACTTGTGATTAAAATCCGTCATATGGGCATTTTAAATGAGATATTTATTGAATATGATATCCATATACTTAACAGTTTGAGAGCTGAATCAGAATAATGTTGATTTAGATAATGGACAACAATGGTTTCAACATAGTGAAGCTTTCTCTTTTTATAACCAAAAACATTCTTGGTTTAGTACCGTTAATTGCAGGACACCAATGACCTCTCCAAGCCCAAAAGGTATTCACTGCAGCTTGAAGAACTTTATTAAGAGAACTTATAATCTTGTAGGTGGATACAAGAATAGTATATGAGCAACATAAAGAATATTCAGTAGAAAAGATAGAATAGGGCTTGAAAGAGTTTCAGCAGAAGGATCGAGAGAGAGTACTCTAAAGATAAATAGCTACATGTCGTCCAAGAAGAAATTAATTATTTATTCAGCATTGTGGTTTGTAGGTTAAAACTAAGATGATAGGTAGTGTCGAAAGCTCACTAAAAATAAAAAGTAGCATACAACAAGGCTTGCTCGTGTTACAGTTACAGAAAATAATGGCTAATAATTTGAGAAGTTGATTCATTTTCGGTAAGTGTGGACAAAAACCAGCCTAGATACTTGGTAAGAGTTAGTAACAAGGAATAAATGCATTGATGTGATGAACTGAAATGTATTTGACATTTTTACAGAGGGCACTGTTAAAACTCTTTGGAACATAAGGATAAGTTGGATTGACGCTTATTAGACTTGATGAAAATAAAAGAATCGATTTTTTTCCAGGAATTGGGGTAAAATCTGGAACAAAGAAGAACGGTATAAAATGTTTCAAATAGAAGAAATAATTTAACAGAAGCATGCTGGAGAATATACTCTGCAGTTTAGTCTAGGCTAGTGTCAGTGTTGTGCATACCCATCAAAACCAGTTGGAGATTCTGGAGAGTGATAGGTGTATTCGTTCCATTAAGCTAAATTTACAGTTTTAAAACACTATCCTCTCGAATTTGAAAGTACAACATATATTCTTGAGTTAACTGATCAATCTCTTCCTGAACGCACTCCCAAGTTTGAGAGGATAGTGTTTTAAAGCTGTAAATTTAACTTAATGAAACGAGAAAATTAACCAATGCTAATTGATATTTATGCAAGTACTTTTGTTGAATTATGGGATTATTGGAAAGAATTTGAGAAATGATGAAGTTGGTTGTAAAAACATGGCACCATTACAGCCTCTTTATTGCTCGTGCATAATTACGGGAGTCTGCTTGGGACCTCTTTGACGTCATAAAAAAATGGGTCATGATAGTAACAATAATGCCGAAATAACGTTGTTGAAGTCAGACGCAAAAGATCCACAGCTTAATTAAGTAAATATGGTTTATAATAGTATATAGCGATTGGTTAGGATATATAAGAATCTGATAAAAGCATTGGAAAGAAATGTTGCCAATGAATTAACATTATTTATAGGGGAAAGATTCGTAGCAATGATAAAGATATCTGTTTAAACATGAAACCAATGAGAAGGTTAATAGGCATTACAAATGTTGTAAAATATGTTACTTGTTTTGGGATGATCGTAGGATACGCTGGTCAACAGTTGAACCATATGCTAAGAGAGAAAAAGGAAGCTACATTTACTGAAACTATAACATTATATGGTGAATAAATTGTTTTTCAACGACTTGGAGAAGAAAAGGGTCAATATAGATCCTGTAATATTTTATAAAGTAGATTGAAACTGAATAAATTCTAAAATTTCTATGCAAGTTGTAGAAGAAGTTATGAAATATGGTACATAATAACAATTGTGATATTTGTGAAAAGAAAGAACAAAGTGAAATTAAGGTGCTCTGGAAAAGTTTTCTGGATAATATAATAAATACAGACAGCCACCATAGCTTTGACAATACCTGAAGTGTGATCACAACAACCGAAATTGTAGCCAGAAAATTTAGCCTTTAAGGTTAGTTTGAAAAACATCTCGTTGAAGACAATGCATTAATAGGATTTCTCAACTTGTAAAGTTTACAGAAGAGTCTACTTTGTGAGGAAATAATATATGTTAAAGAATAGACATTTTAATATGCAGTATTGACGTATTTTCTTTCTTTAGTATCCCATAAGTAACGGAAATGAAAGAGAGTGTTAAGGCTTGAATAAGTGGTTTGCATACTGAGTTAAAGACAGACTTAACTACATAGTGGATGTTGTCCAGGACAAAGGTTCATTGAAAGGGGTAAATATTTTGTTCAGCAGTACTATAAACTGGAGAACGGTTTCTATAGTTGGAAATTACATGGATAAATTTGATGTATAATTAAGATCAGTGGTACCAACAGGAATAACATTAATTATATTCCTATAATTATAGAAATATGTAGGTTAGTCTAGCCGAATAATACTGCAAAGGGAGATAGGATGTATACTTTACACTGTCTGAGGTGACGAGGGGTCTGCCAATAAGGACAAACTAACTTATTAAAACATTTAACAGTGGAATGAGCATTGTATCTCTGGCACGTTTTGCAGCACAGTGGTTGGGGTTGAGGTGTCTAGAAGTTTCAACCCAATATTGTTGAAAATGAAAACACCACGTTGAAAAAGGTGGCCACTTACGTCACTGCTTTCTGCTAAGACATAAAAGTTGGTCCATGCACACTATTATTACGTATTGATTACCTTACTGACAAATTATCTTTAAGTAGTTCAGGAACTATTTCTGTTTCTGAGATAATTACGTCCATTCCACTATTAATACATGAAAATAATATAATTCGACAAGATGGTGGTTGTGTTTTAATAAACGTGGATCCGAGTTTCCAGATGGTAGTTCTATTTAGTAAAAATTATTAATAACCTCACAGTTACGAGTTGATATAATTTGGTGGATGTTAGCTCTAAGACAATACTTAGAAATCTGCAAAAAATAAGATACAAGTCGTATAGAATTTAGCTTCCATTTGAGATAACAAAAACACAGAGAAAATTGGTATACAACTTGCATCCATTGGAGCCAATGACAAAAGTGGACCATCTGGAGGAGGCACATAAAATAGTGTGGTTGAACTTGAGAAATCTTACACCATCATAAAAGAAGGAGAAATGACAGGCGTTGCTAGAGATGTAATTACATCATAGCAGGGCATGATTTTTTAATATATTTCGCGCAAAGATACACGAGGGCCATTTGCACTTAGCAGTGTAAGACTAGAGGGAATGAAGCTAGTCATCACCATCCAACGCCCATTTTTTAGTTATTCTTTTACCAAAGAATAGTGGAATTGACCATTATAATGCCCCCACTGCTGAAAAGACGAGCGTGTTTGGTGTGATAAGGATTTGAACCCACGACCTTCACGTTGCGAGTCAAGCATCCTAACCACCTGGCTATGCCAGGCCGATAGGGCATGATAGCGGATCCAGGAGAAACAGCAGTGGGCATTGAAGAATGATACAGATCTGATGCAGCAGCCAGTAAAGGAGTTACTGTTTCATGACATGGACTTTGAGTTATTTCTATATTGGAAATAAGGGTTAACTTGATATCTAGTAAGAAATAATTCTCGTTGCTCGGTCCCTGTGACGAACTACTACCAATGTAGGCAAATTAGATTGCATATAATATAAATGATTGTAAAAATATTGAATATTTAATCGTACAGATGAAATAATAAATAAACCCAAAAGAGTATTAATAACAAGAATAATACAATTGAGAAACTTATCTTTAAAATAATTGTACTTCAACTGTACTCAGTAGTAACAAACACAACTAAAGTCCTTTCTTCCCATACTACTCTAAGCGCTATTTATATCGTTAATTAATTGCATGAACAGCAACTGTTAAGGTGTGAACTATATTAAATGTACATAAAGTAGAGTGTAATTATTATTATTTAAGTTAGTTAAATATCATAATTAGGCGAAGGGTTAAGTATATTTATTCATGATTAATGGATTGGAATAGTCGCTACTACCTGTTGTAGAAAAAAACTCAGATGTAGAGGACGATGTCTAGAAAGTTTTTCTTCTTTCTGACGAAGGAGAACTTTCAAAACATTGTTCTCTGTACTTGTGTTTTGCAGAACAGCTAGTTGCTGCCCATTTCAGTCTACTCATCATGAATAGTCTGCCTAAATAATCTAACAATATTTATTTATTTGAAAAACAGTTAATTAATAATAATTATTATTTTCACGTCAATTAATTTTACTGGTGTTGCAAGATATATTTTTGATGTTGTGATTTAATTGTTAGCTAGAGAGAGTTGCAGGAATTTTGATACCTTCATAGTACATTAAGTTCATGTTAGTCTTAGGACTCTCCAAAACAAAGGTTTGCTTTGAGTTTCACGCAAAGCCACACGAGAGCTCTCTGCACTTGCCGTCCCTATTTAAGCAACGAAAGACTAGAGGAAAACTACTCTTTTACCAACGAATAATGGGATTGACCGTTGCTTATAACGCTCCCATGACTGAATGGGCGAGCATGTTTTATGTAACGGTTATTCGATCCCGCGAACTTCAGATTGCGAGTCGAGCGCTCCCAACCACCTGACTGGGAAGGCCCGTAATGACAAACCAATATTATATACCAAATGTTAAGTGACTTATTATTGTTACTTTCTCTAGACAACTGACCATATTTATCACTGAACAAGTACTTGACAACCCAGTTATAAACCTTATTTTGAAAATCATACACACTTAAAATGAACGAATTTTTCATTCGTTAGAATAGACTACAAACATGATTTAAAATGGTTTTCAAACTTTATATGCGTGGTTTTTAAAATGTTTTTACTCACATAAGAGTCACATATTCATGTAGGAATTTCAATAATATTATGACAGATTTATTATGGTATTGATGTTTGTTTAAGTTAAATTTGTATTTAGAAATGTTGTGAACTTATTCTGTTAAATCTATTTTAACAAAATTCCCGCCCATTCTCTAAAACTGTAGAAAATTCTAAAGTGTAATAATCAACAATATACGAGCGTACGCAACAACTTGGTTTCGTTTATATTGATGCGTAAACTGAAGTTTCGAGAAACTTTCCTCACGCTTATCAATATAACCAACGCAACATGCCAAGAGACAGTATGTATTTTTGGTTTGCTATAGTTGGGGTGTTATAAATATCGGAAGCTATAACTGTGATTAACGCTTATTAATAGGAAACTTTAAATATTCGACCAGAAACGGTTATAGATTTCAAACATCACAAATATTTGACTTAAGTGGGTTCATATCCGACATTTTTAGTTTTACGAAAATCTTAAATAACCGGCGAAGAAAGAGGAATTCAGAGCCAGTTAGCTTTATTAAGTGAATTGTATCTACCTCAATTTGAAATTAATGCGCTCATCGTGAATCCTTGATAAGCTATCAAGGAAGTCCCAAATCGAACACAAGCTTCAATAATGTTTGAAAGTTTGTAAAACTTTTTATATACAGACATTATTTACAATAACCATTATTGTAAATTGTGTTATTTGTTTGTATATTAAAATACATTTGTATTAAAACAAACATACTTATTAATCTTATTGGCAAGAGTTATAAACTGTATATATATCGACATTTATTTAACTCCTAAGTGATTTAACTCAGTTTCACGTTATTCATAATTATAAAACATTGTGTTCTAATGTGCAACAACGATGATACTCATTTATTTTTGAGAATTATTCATCTGACATCTGTTTAAAAATATATTAAAACTGTTTAAAACATGCTCAATATAGCATACTACTTTCTCGGAGTTCCACTCTTAAAACAAAACAAAACTGGATTAACAGTTAAGTATGAACTAAATGGAGAGTAACTGAATAATGATCATAATTTAGAAAGGAGACCAAACAGGCCTACTTGCTGATAAGGTAATGAGGCGTTGCCAATTCTACAAATGTCTCATTCATCGCTGTGACGTCATTTTGTATAACATGATGGACCTCATCAATCTACTAACATAGAAACCCATTAGTACCTGACCTGAAACCTGGTTCGGAGGAAGGCTAAACTCTGGTATTAAAAGTAAAAATAGGACAATTTATATCAAAGAGTCAACAATCATATAACTTGTACTGAGGTTCATCTCTTCCAACCAAAACACCTATTATATTATTCGCTTACCCATTTATATACATATTTTTTTAATTATCATACATAAACATTAGCATATCTTATATATTCTTAGAAAATGATTGATTATATATTTGCTGTGTCAATTATAGCAAGTGCTAGTTTTATAGCCACAATTTATAATATATTTCATGGTTAATATACATGTTTTTTATAGCAAACTTAATTTTATTTTATACTTCATAGCCTTATTTTTACAGGTCGATGTCTTTACTTATATTATTTTTTTTTGATAACAACAAACAGTAACAGCGTTTCCACAGTTTCGTTCAGTGAACAACACTAAATACGTTTAATTCGGGCACATGCGTATTATACAAAAATACATTTTTATGATTCAAGATTTATCACGGTCATTAACTCAGGTTTCATTTCCATCAGGCATTCAATTTTTTTCTTTAACATCAGATCCTTACCACTTTATTCCGGAATAATGAAAGTGTAGGTGTACTGTTGACGAAATAACGGATGTTAAGAACAATGTTTAGGAAGCATGTGACAAGCGTGAACTGGTATGCATGCATCCATACGTTAGGCTTGTGAGATATTCAACCTGTTAACGTTTACGCCACATCATTTTATTTTGAGATAAGTTTGTTAAACAAATTGGTCTTAGTATAAAAAAACAATGCAGGGAAGTGTTAAATATCTCCAGCTTCATAAAACAACAACAAAAAATATTATTGAAGGTTCAGCTGAAAGCACATAATTAAATGATAACCAATAAATAATATTGTAATGAAAATATTATTTGTGAGACAGTAAAACAGATTAATGACTATCAGCTGCCAGTACTCACTAGTGAAGACAAACGGTAGATTTGTGTGAAATCCGACTTCTTTCCTCTTTGCAGTATCTTTTAACGACTACATTAAAACTATTTTAAAAGTATTTTCAGCGCAGCATTTAATTCTAAGACTTATTTTTAAAGTTTTAATGTAATACTGTACGAGGCTTAAAAGCGAAAGTTTGATTAAAATGAATGAAGAATTTCAAATCACCAAGCAAGCATTAAATACCTTGATTCTGTATATTTATTTTTGTCAGTAGTTGAGAAGATTGTGTACAAAAAAGGAACGAAATTTCAAAGATTTGGAGTGACCTCATCAGCAGGTCACGTACCAATTACGTAATATAAACACTGCCCTTATATGTCAGTCTGGCGCCCACTCGTCTTTTCCTGTAATGTAGAGGAATTGCGCGTAGTGGAATACCAGTTTTAAACGGGCCGTGTGCAAAATTATAAAAATTGTCGTATCATTCAGAAGTTTATCATAGTTATCGAGAAAATAATCAAGTGAGTGATTTTGTCAGGTGGTTAGATTGCGCTTTAGATTTTTATTTTCTGATATCTTTGTTCCCAATTAGCATCGATAAGGTAAGGCCATTCACAGTATGTATGTATTACTGTATTAAACTTGTGCAAACAGAGATAACCGTAATTTAGTTAATTAAGAAAAATCATTCGGCCTAGAGTATTGTTTTGAGTCTTCTTCTGTGGTGGTGTAATTTGTTTAGAATTATTATTTTCCTTCTTTACTATTATTAACTCACGCTTGGTAAAATTTTATTAGATATTACTGAGAAAACTATGAGCATTCTGTGCCATTCTGAAATTTTAAGTTGGATGAGTAAAGTTTCCAATTATAAAATCCTGTGGCAGTTGTGAAATGTATGTTATTCACGTTTCAAAGGTAGAGCTATACTTTGTTGTTGATGGCTGGCATATTTTGTCAAGAGAAAATACTTTCAAATGTGAAACATGTATAAGTTATAAAATGACTGTTCAGTTATAGAGAACCGGCTGTATCATTAGACTGTAGAACTCTTAACTGACAGACACCAATATTTACTAGGTATGCAACACACGAATGGGGCCTGGCATGGGTTAGTGCTTTTAGCTTTAGACTTATAGGGCATGGCATGGCCTAGCGCGTTAAGGCGTGCGCTTCGTAATCTGAGGGTCGCGGGTTCGCGCCCGAGTCGCGCCAAACATGCTCGCCCTCCCAGCCGTGGGGGCGTTATAATGTCACGGGCAATCCCACTTTTCGGTAGTAAAAGAGTAGCCCAAGAGTTGGCGGTGGGTGATGATGACTAGCTGCCTTCCCTCTAGTCTTACACTGCTAAATTAGGGACGGCTAGCACAGATAGCCCTCGAGTAGCTTTGTGCGAAATTCCAAAAACCAAACCTTTAGACTTACAATTTTAGGATCGCGGATTTAAATTCCGGTCATACTGAATCTTCTCGCCCTTTTAGCCGTGTGGACGTTAAAAGGTTTGGTCAGTCGCATTATTCGTAGGTAAAAAAAAATTAGATTAAGAGTTGACGATGAATGGTATTGATTAGCTGTCTTCCCTCTAATCTATAACTGCTAAATTTGGGACTGCTAGCGCATATAGTTCTTGTGTAGTTTTGCACAAAGTTGAAGAACAAACAAAACATGAATTCATTCTTAAAACCTTACTAATTGCCAACTCCATACAGAATTAATGTATGTATATATATTTTCAGAACCTTTGTTATTATAGAATATTTGTAAACATTTCAAATATCTTGCTTACTGTCGTTTTGTTAATTAGAGTATAGTTACTTAAAACTGCATGAGTTGGGTGACGGAAACCTAGACAAGGAATGTCTAATTGTGAAGCAAGTTGAAAGATAGGAGTATTTATTTCTAGACGCTAAATATGCTAAAGTATTTTGATATTAACAATATGTTCTTATCTTCTCAGCAGTCCAGTGAATGAATTTGATTTTTCCTTTTTGTAAAATCGCAAATTACAACAATATGTAGCTATACTGGGCTAAGAAAACCTCCTGTGGTTTGCGAGGATGTTTCAGGGGATCGGGGATCACGTCTAAATTTCATAAATATGTTTGAAGATCTATAATTTATAGAGTGAAAATGTTTTTGTATATGAATTCAAACATTTCATTTTGAAAATGTAGATTTTCGTGTACACAGAATATTTAATTTTTCTTTAAAAAGAAACATCGGTAGGTTTGAAGGTCCTCGACAAAAAATAGTGGTCCTTGGGTTATTACAGTTTGAGGCCCGCTGATTTGAGACTAATTTTACCTAGAATTTAGATAATGTAGTTCAACCTTGATAAATTTCGTATTTTCAGTGTTTACGTAAAACGTGTTTTCATCGCTTGACCTGTAGGCTGTAGCGATTGATTTAAATTCAATCCATGTACTGCCGATAATACTTTCCTTATGCAGGCTATTTTAAACCAACAACAAAAATGAACCAGAATTTACTAGTAGCAGTATCCACATTATTGTTGGAAAACAACAGCAACAAACTTTTTCATGGAGATTGAGTAGTTAAGTATTGTAGGCACATTTATTCTACATAGTGTCACAATCCAGATAATTAAGGTTCAGTTAGGCTCAAGTTTCGTATATCTGTGTATGAAATGACTAAATCGGCCCATGTTACGGTATTGTATCGAACAGCCTTTTTATATCGGCTAACGTTACGGAAGAGCTTAATATTTCGACTAACATTTATTTATTATTAACTAATTCGTAATCAAAGCGCTGGATTTTTAGTGTGTGTTTTTTAATATTTAGGTGTAACTTTCTTGTACTGAACAAATATAGCAGCATTTTGAAGCGATGTTATTAATTATAATCGGATTCCTAACAACAATCAGTCTGTTAAATAAATGGCGAAACCATTTTTCTCTCTGACCCTGTAAGATAAATTGGAGAGACCGCTATTAAAGTTTCAGCTCCTGATTTCTCTTTCAGCGTAAAATGTTCACTGTCTCTCGAATGCTGGCTGATTTTTAATAAACCTGACAAAACCGATTTGCCAGTATAATTAGATTCTGATCTTGACTTGTTTAATTTAAAACGAACCATCACTTTAATGACAAAGTAACTTGGAAAGTAGGAGGTGTCTCATGTCATGAGTGATTTGGGGAAGGAAAAGAAGTCATTCAAATTTCGTGGATTCTTTTGAGATGAAATCTTCAGACAAAACTAAAACAAATTGATTAAATAAATAATTCTCGGTGCATTTAAATTACTCATATTTGGTGGTCTTCGGATATTTTGTTCAAATTGTTAACAAGGCCTGAACTAATACTAAAGATTCCCTTATCGGGTAATAGGAGAAATTGTGAATGCTGGTGAGCATGATTTTGAAGTGCGGAATACTCTGCGTCATCAAAACTAGGTGTTGCGAGGAAACACGTAGTTTTGAATGCTTACGTCATATTTATTTGACTTGTCCTGCGGCGGTTTAGTTACTCAGTGATCTGTTATTTTAATATTGAATGATACTTGTACATGAGTTACTCATAATGTATTAATACTAGTTATATAAAGCTTCTAACAGTGTCAATACAATAATTTAAAAGAACTGCAATATTGTGATAGAATATTTAGTCTGACCTCTTTCGGAACCAGTTGTACCCTAGGTGATCTGAAAAGATGAATAACAAGCCGCATACATGAATGTGATCAGAAATTGGGAACAGGATATTAACTGGGGCATACCTATCAGTTAGTCTTACCAGTTTTAAGGTGTAAAATTTTATTTTATGATTACTATTGAAAATAATAAATGTTTATTCCAGGAACATTAATAAAGTACAAAAAAGGTTACAAGACTAGCTATGCATTATTTGTCTTCATTTTTATTCGGAAAGTTGTTCTTTGTAAAAACTGTCTCGAAATTTACTGATTTTTACTTGATTAACCCAAATTGTTCCACAAGTTTAAAGCTGTATTGATAACATGAATTGAATATTTAATTTAGTGATTCTCAATAATTATTTAGCTGACAGCATCCTAACCTATTTCACCTTGAGTTATGTGATATCCATGGTGCCACGTGTAATTGTTTCACGTTCTTAATTATCCTTCTTTTGGTTGAACTCTCGAAACTTGCCGCGACGAAGATTGGAAACCTCTGATTTCGAGAATTTATTAACGAAACAATTTTCCACAAACGTTTCTCAAATCACTTCTGCCAGTTGATGCAATTATTTAAATATTATGCAATTAAACCTAAAAACGAAAGTGACCTTTCACGTTCCGGAAATGAGTAGTCTTCTCTCTAACTTGTTATTCGTCATTTTGTACGTTTACTAAACATTTTCAGAGTATTTAAAGCTCTAGATAAAAACGAGAAGTTTTTGAATTTTTTCCTTTTTGTGACAAATGCCAATTATTGAAATGATTCAGTAGTGTTAAACGTTTATTATATGTTAAAATTTTAATTGAGTTGTAAATAATACTCTACTCGTTAGATCTGTAGCAGTAGTTTTTGATTCTTGGTTTGCGAAATATCTTGCAGAATGGTATTCATACTGTAACTTCTATTTTAGGATTAAAGCAAGAGTGAGGGAGAACTGAAAAGAAAATTTAACTGAGACACGAAGCTTCGTATTGGTGATAGGAAAGTTATGATTATGATACAGCTTTGAAAGTTGTGCATAGTATTTGTTTGATCGATGACAGGAAAGTCAGTATGACGTAGCTTTCGAGGTTAAAAGGATATAAAGCGATATTTTAGATTACTACTTTCAGACAGGTAATATATGGACATCATGTGTTCCTACCTGCTTATATTAATGTTAGAATTTACCAAAAAAAATCGTTTATTTTTTATAGTTTTGGTATAAATACGTGATCTAGAAAACCACAGATTGTTTCATTCTAGGTGCTTTTGTATTTCTGTTATCTAGCAGATAGCATCAACTTTACCGTTAGGAATGTTGCGTAGAAATAAGTCGTTGATGGCAGTGGCCTAGTGGGCGATGTCTAGAAGGTACAGCCTTCGTCTGTATCAAAACGTCCAACGACCAATCACATTAACGTGTTTATATCGCTTGAACTTAAAACTTAGGTTACCTATTTCTCCAAGTAGTATTGGTTGAAGTTATTCTTGCTTGGTTATCGTCGTGTAGTCAAGCTCAGAGTTAGCGTGTAATTATCCTGCACGAACCTCCTGTTATAAACCGGAACTATCTAATATCTGCAAAGAATTAAGTTAATCTAATTCTAACGAGATTAAGAGACCAGTAACTTAAAGAATTTGGTGTCTGTTTTTTCATATGGGTTGCGGAATTTTTTATAGCAGGTGTCTTTTGACTTGTTGGCGATAAATTCGAACGATAATGGGAAAGTGCACAGTCCACTTGTTTTAAAATAAAGCAAGTTAAACCCATGTGCAAACATTCTGTACTGTACAAGATATCAGTTTCTAAAACTGAATAATTCTTTTCTTGCTAAAGTTCACACAGGTTAGTTCAATTACTTTATAACACATTTTGACAAGATGAATTATTTTCATTAAATATTAAACTGTGAAATTCGCTTTAAATATTGCGTCTAAACTAACAATCATCCACTAACTCAACGTTTTCTGACTTTTTAGTAACTTTTTAAAAATCGTCAGGACTAAACTACCATTCACTCAGACTAGATCTGTCTAATTATCGTTCACGTAACTTGCTCTATTTTTCTATCTCCGTATTTTTTAAACGACACAGAAAATATAGAAGTATCGTTCCTATAGTGAAAGCATTACTCGGAGAGAATATCTTGAAGCTTTTTGTAAGATGACGCCAGCAGTAGTACAAAAATCTAGAGCAACAAATAAACTGCATACGCAACATACGACTCGTACCGAGCTGTGCTTGTCTTGAATATTCGCGCAAAGCTAGAGGAGGGCTATCTGCGCCAGCAATCCTTAATTTAGCAGTGTACGACATGAGGGAACCCACCGCCAACTTTTGGGCTACTCTTTTACCAACGAATGATGGAATTGATCGTCACACTAAAGTTTCCCAAAGCTGAAAGGGCGAGCACGTTTGCTGTGACGAGATTCGAACCCGCGACCCTCAGATTACTATTAGAGCGCGTCCTAACCACCTTGCCATGCCCGACCCTTACCGAGTTATGTAATAAAAGTTGTCACTTTTCGGTTTTAAAATTAGCATTTAACATCCTTGTGATGGAAACTAATTAGTCATTAAATATTAAATCATTAATAACTCTTAAACGAAAGTCTTGTATATGGAATAAAAACGAAAGTGTAACGCATTGACTTATAGCGGAGATTGGAAAGTTCGTATATGGTTACGCGTCGAGATAGGCATCTTGACTAAATGAATTAAGTGAAAAGAAACTAAAACCTCGAACTACTTTTGCCTTTTATCGAGCGATGTTTTGCTTACATTACTCGGAAGTTCTTGTTGCTACATGCCTATATATGTACATGTGTATATTCTTGTGTATGTGTGTGTATATATCTGTATGTGTATAACGTTCGTAGGTCGATGGTGGCGTGCAGATCGTAGTCATTCATCACACTTGTAAAATTGGGCTTATACGTAGGTGTACACCATAACCGTTTAAACAGCTACTTGGACTGTATTATTAAGATATATATTACTCACGCTTATATGCAAAATAAAAACATATCTTGTGTTGATCAAACGTTCGTCATTAAGCCTGATTTCAACAGGTAATCTGTATGACTACTTTATACTGTGTAATGAAACTTGGTTTTTGACTACAATAAAAATACCGAGAAAAAATACGTATTAAAGACTTGCGAGTAGCTTTATCTTCGTTATAAGAATAAGTGAAACTTTAAAGAAATGCTTAAAATAGTCTGACTTTTCACTCGCTACTAAACAATGATACATGTTACATTCCCGATGTTTGAGAAATTTTTGAAGTAAAAACGACGCTCTTTTACTTACGTCAAATATAATTTAAGACTAACTTAATAAAACTCAACGTATCAAATGTTTTTAACAGATATTTTATTAAAAGAAAAATATTAACTTGATTTTTCAGAATTAGTTGAACATTATACATCAGTTTTAGTATAACTCTAAAAACTAGCATCAAATAAACAAATACTAATATTCATTGTTTATTTGAGGCTAGTTTTCAAACGTACATTAAACGAACACTGACGTTGAGTACGTGTAAGCTCTAATTAAACTGACCCTTTAATAAAATCCTAGAATTTGTTGTTCATACAAAATGTGGAAGCATTTATAAAAGATAAAATAGAAGACAAACTAAATGGAGTTCAACATCTGAAAATGCTTTTCAAACATCTAAATTAAGTTTATATTGCTATAGATAGAGGTAGGTTATAAATCAGGCTAAAACTTATTAACGTTACGTATAATGTTACTTCTAATAAATAATTTCTTTCAAAGTTCTATGTAATTAAAAAAAATTTGGTTTGGTGCAGGGACAAAGTAGTCAAAAATTTATTCTTAAATGTTGCGCTTAACAGTGTTAACAAAACACAACTAGTATTTGGCATTAAGTATTGATTTTCAGGCTATAAATGTAGATATAATGGTTTAGACCAGGTGTTAAGCATTCAGTTTCTTAGTTGTAATGGGTACAATGGTAGGGTTTTATTTGGGAACTCGGGACTGCGTGTAATTTTAAGGAAGCTAATAAGGAAGATGTGTAATTTTTATGTAGTTTGTAAGGTAGAAGAGTTTGAAACTATCCTAATCAAAGTGGAAGCAGTAGATAAAGAAAAGCGTAAACTGTGGGAAACAGAAGCAGAATTTCAGGAGGAGCTTAAGCTTTTACAGGCAAGGTATACATCTGCTAATAGTGGCTTTCAGGAAGTTAGAGTACTATTAGAGTAAAATATATTGAACTTAGTTATGACGAACTTATTTTGTTGAACAACAAATTTTAGCCTTTGGCTTCTGCAGATGAGGAAACTATTGCAGTGAAAAAAAAAAAACCAAAAGTGTGAGAATGATGTGGATAAAGAGGTTATAAGTGATTTCTTGACAAGACGTGGATAGAATAGTCAATGAGGCAAAAAGGAAGAAATGAATCAGTTACCCAGGGGCACAGGTGGTGGATATAATTGATATAATAGAAGATGTAAAAAAAGAAGGGCCAACAAAGATGCATCTTTGTGGTGCATGTAGGATTAATGATCTAAAGAAAGGTATGTCAGAGGAACTATTTAAGTTCAAAAGATTGATAAAGGCATTTTAAAGAAAGGCCATAACTTAATTTTGTTGGATATTACTTTGGATATTAGAGATAATATTCAGCAAGGACGCTGAATCTGTTAGTTGAGTATAAAGGGAAAAGGCGTTTTTCAAATAATAAATTAAGATTTCAGCTGTTAATGAAATTGTGGTTATGGGCGATTTCAATTTCAAGTATATAGATTTGGAAATATTAGTCAAACCATAAAGGGGAAAGTTTTTTTCCTTTTTGAAACTGCTCAGGTTGGCTTTTTTCGCCAATTATTCAAGAAACCTACTAGAAGCGATGCTATTTTAGATTTATTGCTTACTTCAAATCTAGAAATGGTCGAGATGGTAGAGATTGGCAGGGGCGTAGATTTTTTACACCCGATGGGAGGGGGATGATTTTTGCAACCACGTATGTGGACTGTTCAATTTGCAAATTGGTAATCTCTGAACCTGAAAGCTGTTAACATTCAGTCAGAGTAATCTTGTTGCCACGATACTTGGATGTATACTTAGGCCTACTGACTAATACTTACGAAGTTACGATCTATAACTTTGATCGAAAAGCTTAGAAGCACGTCTATATTAAAGATTTACATTTCGGCTACTGAAAAAGCCTACATCTAGGCCTAATTATATAATTCGATTGGTAAGAACACGAGAATCACAAGAACAAACACACAATTATAGGCCTATGATGCAATAAAACAATTCAACAGACCAAACTGTAGGGGGGATGATTGTATGCACCATACCCCCCACCTAAAATGAAGGGGGTATGTATAACCTCCATTTCCCCAGGATCTACGCCCCTGGAGATTGGTGAATATTTGATGCAAGTAATCATTGCTGTAATTGGTTTGTTTTGCTGCATATAAAGATAAGCAATAATGATATATTGGTTACAAATTTCAAAAGCAAATTTTTAATGGATGCAACAAGAATTATATGCTGTGCATTGGACAGCTGAGTTATTAGGAGACGCTGGCCGGATGCGGAAAATTTTAAGATAAACTTGGAAATATTCAAAATATTTCTCATAGAAAGGAAAGGGTAGTTGCAAGTAAATAACCAGGTTGACTTCCAACAAGTTTGAGATGAAATTAAAATCAGAAACTTAAATTGACTGGTATGACAGGAGGCCTAGAAAATTATAAAATAACAGGAAATTAGGACGTCAAAAAGGATGCGATAAAAAAAGGTTGGCTGAAAATGTAAAAATCAAGTTTTAAATTTCATATAAAGCTACACAAGGGCTATCTGCTCTATCCGTCCTTAATTTAGCAGTGTTAGACTAGAGGGACGGCAGCTAGTCATCACCACCCACCTCCAACTCTTGAACTACTCTTCTAACAACGAATAGTGGGATTGGCCGTCACATTATGTCGCCCCTACGGCTGAAAGAGAGCATGTTTGGTGTGACGAGGATTCGAACCCGCGACCCTGACACTTAAAGGACAAGTGTTTCTTTAAATACATTAATGGCAAACAAAGTGTTAAAATTGTAGTAGAGGTATGGTAAATGAAGGTTATTATCTGATGATCATAAGATAGCTGGGTTATTAAATTTAGCAGTTTCTTTGGTTTTTTACTAATGAAGACTTGAGCATTATTCGACATTTTGAACAGTTGATAAATGAAAACGACATTATACAAGATGAATGCAATAATTAGGAGCTGATTAATAAAAAATTGGAGAGCTTAAAAATACGATGAGACTTCTGGTCCCAAGGATTTCGAAGGAGGTTTAAGATTGGATATGTGAGCTACTTTCTACTATTTTTGGCATCCCGTGAATAGTGGGCAGGTGCCAGGGGATTGGAATTTAGCAAACGTAACTCCTCTTTTCAGTGAATGTGATAAAACTGTCCCAGTAATTATATACTTGTTAGTCTTGCATTATTTATGGAAAAGGTTTGGAAAGTCTATTAAACAATGTTTTGCAAAGTTATTTAACAAAGTTTGGATTTTAATTTAGATAGTTGACGTGGTTTCACTGAGGAAAAACCTTGCCATACAAATCTTTTGTTATTCTTTGAAATAGTTACTACTTATGTAGATAATGGTAGGGGTGTATATTTGTATCTGAATTTTCACAAAGCATTTGACAAGATGTGAGATAAGACTTAAGTTATTTTTTTAAGAGATAAGTTAGAAAATAGAATAGAAGAGCAGCTGGATGGAAGAAAGCAGAGGGTTGTCACAAATGGAGTTCATTCACACTGTATTAATTTCACAAATGGGATACCCAGGGCTCAGTCTTAGGACATTTGCTCTTTTTGACTTGCATCAATAACAGAGGAAGGAATGGTCAATAAATTACTTATGTGCAGATTATATTAAGGTCTTGGGTGCTGATATCTGTGAATAGGATGCTGCTGATTTAGTTAAGGATTTAGATAATTTGAGCTGGTGAAATGAACGGCAGATGTTTTATTATAATATATGTAAGGTAATGCATGTGGGTTATAAAAATTTGAACTATAAGTATAATTTGATAATAACCTTAATATTATGAAAGAAGGGGATCTAGGTGTAATAGTTGATCTGCCTCTAAAGTCATCCAAGCAGTTTGCTGTTGCTAGTGGTGAGGAATATAGAATTTTAGGTTGTATCTACAGAAATACTCAACAAAGTCTGAAAAGGTTATAATTCATTATAAGGTCACTGGTTAGGCTACATTTTGAATATTGTTCAATCTTGACCTAGCTACCTTAGGAGGGATATCGAATTGTTGGAAAGGGTTGACAGGAAGTTACTAGAATGTTGGTTGGGGTGGAAGAGTTGTAATATGAGGAGAGGTTACCTGTTTCCTCTTGAAAATATGAGTTAGGAGCATCTGATTGAGTTATTTAAGATTATAAAGAGAACTGATAATGTTGATGCATAATTTTTTCATATTTAACGGTGAAAATAGTAGGATTAGGGGGACACAAAGGGGACAAGGTTAAATTTTGGAAGGATAGGAGTTATCTTCAGCTAAGTTATTATTTTTGTAACAGTGGTTGACCGTTGGAATGGATTGCTTTCAGATGTTGTACATACAGTAAATTTAAACGCGTTTAAGAAAAAGTATAAGTACATTAATTTTATAAGCTGGCTTTAAAGCTTTTTTAGATTAATATAGTGCAGAACAGCTGAGATGGACCAGTAGTCCTATGTTGTCCCAGAACGTTGTTAAATCTATATGGTATGTCGTAGTAATGATTTGCTTGTTGGAGATCAAATGTTTGTTTCATTATATATTGAATGTTAAATGTTTGGAGGTAATTTGTATTTCTGAGATTTCAGCCATTTAGATATGGCTCGCTAGTTTGACTGTGTGGGTATTTGGGTATTGATGTTGTTAAATACCCAGGAGGGTCAGGTACATTTGACCTCTTCCTCCCTCCCGAACGATTATAGCGTCTGTCTTTAGGTTTTTTTTTGTTGTTTTTTTTCACAAAAGAAAGTAATAATTATTATTATTCAATACTTGAATAATAATTCAAAAAGAGAAAAAAAATAATGATTAAAAAAGAAAATAATAATTATAAAAAGAAAAAGAAACAAGGACTAAGTGTCTAGTGCATAGTGGCCAGCTTGTGTTACATTTTTTAAATATATGTTAAAAGGGGAGAGGTATTTAGGACCATTTACATCATGTACGTGATATCTGTCGAGATCACACATTAAGTCATTTTTATGCCAATTCTTATTGAAATATTTTAGAGAATTATGCAAGAGTCTTTCAGCTATTGTATCTATGTTTGCATACTTGTGCATGAATGTGGTTGAGGTGCTACGTGGTACTTTATATGCTGAAGGTAGTACAGAATTTTGTATACGTTGAAGTTTCTGTACATGTGTGGGTGCTATGTTAATCCAGGCAGGTGATGCATATTCTATTGTTGGTCTAATGTACGTTTTGTAGATTTTAAGTATGTTGTCTGGTGATGTTCCTTGGATTTTACCTGAAAGACTTCTTGCATAGTTTGCTCTTTTCCAGATTCGTATCAGTACATTTTAATATGTGGTAGCCACGTTAATTTTGAGTCATAGGTTAGACCTAGAAATTTAGCAGAAGTAGCAGTCAGTAAAAGTGATCCATTCATATAGAGTTTTGGTGGATCTTTTTTCAGCTTATTCAGTCTGCTGAATACTATGACTTGGGTTTTTGGAATATTAATTTTGATTCTGTATTTCTGGCAGTATTCTTCGATGTTATTTAGGACTGGTTGTAGGTTCGTTGCTGCTATTGACGGAGTGGGGCACTTTTCCAGACTGCTACATCGTCAGCGAACTGTGATGCATAACCTAAATTTAGGTCCGACAGAGGCATATTACTCACGTACATGATAAATAATATAGGGCTAACAACCCCTCCCTGCGGGACTCCTGCTTCGGGTGAAAAGGACCCTGAGTGGGCCCCATTTACATTTACTTTACACATTCTGTTATCCAGGAAGTTGGACAGCCAGCGAATAGTTTCCTGGGGTAATGTCATTTCAAGCAATCTATGTCGTAAGCCGTTATGCCACACTGTGTCAAATGCTTTCTCAATGTCGAGAAAGCAAGCTACAGTGCATTCTTTTTTGTTGAAGCTGTCGGTAATTGATTCTGTAAGTCGAATCAGGTGGTCTGTAGTTTGGCGGTTTTTTCGAAATCCGTTTTGAATTTCTGGTAATTTTGAATTTTCTTCTAAGTAAACTGACAGACGATTACTAATTATCCTCTCTAATATTTTGCCAATACAACTGGTTAAGCTAATCGGGTGGTAGTTGTTTGGTTTATTCGCTGGCTTTCCTTCTTTCTGGAACATTAATATTATTGCTTCCTTCCAAGAAACGGGGATATATTCAGCTGATAGTGAGAGATTAAATAACGCTGTTAGGTGTTCATATAATCTCTGAGTGCCTTGTTTTAGGAGGATAGCTTGAATACCATCTTCTCCAGGGGCTTTGTTTTTTGTGTTGTTAATAGCAGTTACGACTTCTGTTACAGTGATATGTTTTATCAGTTGATTAGTGCTCCAGTCTTTTGTTTTTTCTTGGTGTGTAATAGTGTTGACTGGAAATTTAGGTGTAAAAATGCTTCTGTTTTGATCAATAAAGTTTGTGACTGTATTATAAAAGTATCTGTTCATGTCTGGTTCATGATGTGTTTTGAACGTGTTTTCTAGGTTTTTTTAAATATCTCGGCTTTTTCTGTGTTAGTGTATGCTGTTTCTCCATCCAGTTCCAGTGGTGCGCTAAAATTGTAAATTAATCGTATTTTAAAATCACGCGTTTTGTAGTTCGTGGTGTAGACTGGAAGCGGCCTCTACCGTAAACTAAAGTTTATAAAATAATTATTGAAAATGAAACTTGTCAATATGTTTCAAAGATGTTAAACCTAAAAGGACGTGTTTGAAATGGGGGAATAAGCCTTCAGTTTATTTTCATTTATTGCTTTGGGAGCCTTATTTTAGGTTTGGCATCATGAATAGTGGTGAGGTCTATAGTGACTTCGAAGTAAACTGTCACGATTTTAACTTTGTGCACCATGTTTGAAGCATAATATTAATGTTAAAGGATATGGAGATAAAATCGAAATCTTCCTCCATTATATGTTTTAATTCTATGTAATATGATCAGTTATATCATTAACCTCTTTAACATCCTTGTAACATTTACGGTCTTTATTTTGCGTGAAACAGCAAAACCTGATTTGGATAAAAATGCTACGGAAGGTTTGGATTAATAACTGACATCTCTTCTTTTCACTTAATTTTATACCGAGTTCTTTTGTTTCACCAATTCCATCATTTTTTTTAAGTGTTTTTCTTCGTCCAAGTTGAAGGGTGTTTAGACAATCAATAGTTAATTTATTCTTTTCCTTCTGAATCGAAGTTGTCAATTGATAGTGTTTAAGTATTTTGAATTTTAATTTATTAAACAAAAAAGCACAATATTCTTAAACAAGATGCTAGTTTTAATTGGAGAGCCAATTTACCAAAATGAGATATATAGATCTAGATTTTAATATACTGATCTGCTCTACCCTAAAGTGGTTCAGCGATAGGTCTGAGGGTTTGTAATGTTAAAAACTGGGTTTCGATAGCCATGTGTTCTGGCAAAATACCAAACCAAAAGTTGCAAGCTACCATATTATATCCCAGCATCAACGTTCGTAAAGAAATGGTTCGTTGACACTAAATATCCCAGTGGATACACTATCAAGATTTTCTACAAATCCCGAGTTAACATTGCTGTTAAGTAGCAGGGTGGTTTCATTTTAGAAGAACGAAGCATTACATGTTATTTCAGCTCTTGTGTGGACAGTTTTTGCAATAATAGTAAAACCAGTTCCATGCAGCCTCTGAAGACCGAAATTTTGGTAAGAGAAGTAGTGGTAGTTGTCTATTATTAATTTATTTGTTTCGCGCAAAACTACTCGAGGACTGTCTACGCTAGCCGTCCCTAATTTAGCAATGTAAGACTTAAAGGGAAGGCAGCTAGTTATCGTTACCAACCCTTGGACTACTCTTTTACCAACGAATGGTGGGATTGACCGTCACATTATAACGCCTCCCATAGCTGAAAGGGCGAGCGTGTTTGGTGTGACAGGGATTCGAACCCGCGACCCTCAGATTACGAGTCGAGCGACTTAACCACCTGACCATGCCGGGCTCGGCCCGTCTGTTAGGGTAACATGTATGTTAGAGGTTTTCCTTTGTTCGGACTGATTCTTCACATCCAATCAGTCTTGACCTATTTTCAGAAGCTTAGGTCATCTTTTCAAAATTTAAGGAATATAAAATATTTATTTTGACTTTATATTATGCAAATTAGTCAGTGATAATGTTATATAACCTGTGCTGGAGTAAACTGTTGTACCTATTTCAATATTTCCATACAAAAAACAGTATGAATATTTTCTTTACTGATAAAAAACAAAAAAGGCCAAAACCTAGATAACACTATTTAAAGGGTACATGCTACCTTAAATGAACCTGGTAGGTTTGGCAGTGATGCATAATGAGTAGTCAACCAGAGAAAATTAATTAAAAAAAATAGTAATACTGACGAAAGTGTTACCAGTATCAGAGTGTTGAGCATAAGTTGGCTCTAAACTAATTTCATGAGGTAAACTGTTGTGTGAGCCGTGTATACGAATTTCACAAATATCCTGTGATTAATCGATAACTGTGTGAAACCCATATGTATATCATTTGTCACAATATCCAATGTATATTAAGGGTATTTTAGCTTTATTGAAAGGGCATTCTCTAGTGAAAATGATTTCAGTATCTTTGATACTACTAATGTAATTTGCGAGTTGTAGTGTAAGCCCATTTCTGGTATCCGTAGATTCAGTGTTATGCACTGTAACACACTGATCTTTGAATCGTATGAACAAATGTAGTAGAAAGTTTAAGATAAAAGAATGAACAAATGTTACAATGACAGTCATTGTTGTGGTGACAAACTTAATCCCTTTGACACGGCATATAAGATGGCAGGTGTGTCGTCGTTTTGTTCATTGGACATTTATGCTGTGTGCTACACCGCTGTTAAGTAAACGGAAAATCTACGTTTAGTCTTCAAACCCTCTTGAAAGCAGTAAAAACTCTTACTCTGATCAATCGTTGTTACAAAATGGATTCCGATGAACTTAAAAGGCTTGGCCTGTCGATTTAGAACCCTGGAATCGCAGTCTCACTATTTGTTGGTAAAAGAGTAGCCTAAGAGTTGACGGTGGGAATTGTTGACTAGCTGCCTTTTTTCTAGTTTATCACTTTATAATTAGGGATAACTAGCACTGATAGCTCTTGAGTAATCGAAAATAAAGAACTGTTTAGGAGATCGACGTATTTCTGTCTTTGAGATAAGGTCTACCTTGTATTGTGCATAATTTTCTACCAGCAGGTATAACAGCTAGTTTCTGTGGAATGCTATTGGGCATGCGGCATTTTCTGGAATTATTTGACACTTCAACCATATACTTCTACTTGACATTCAGTAATATTCATCATCCTTGAAAAAGAAATATTATGGAAATTTTAGTTTGAAGTTGCGTTATCATCACATCGAAGAGTACATTTTATTGGGGTATTTTTTGTAGACGCAGTTATCAAAGAAAATGCCTTATTTTTCTGTTGCAACTCTCGTAATATTTTCACTAAAGAAAAGCAGTTTTTTTTAATTTGTTTTTTGGTTGTTTTATATTTGAAACTTGTTCTTTTTGTATTCTTTATTGGTTAAAATTGAGACGTATTTTTGTGGAAATTTCAGTTTTATTAATTGATCAGCTATAAAAAAAATAGTTATATATTGAAAAAAAACAGTTATGATTGGTGATGATCTGTGCAATAGTTTCCGAAATCCGGGTTTTGGACGTGTACATTGCAAGCTCCATTATAAGATAATCATCTGCAGTTTCCAAACTTACTAATGTTACGTCTCTCTTATTGTATTGATACTGCCGTTTTTATTTTTATCGGCCACAGTACATTACCGATGAAGAATTATCCTCCAAAGTAGACAGACGTACACGTCAACCTTTTATCGACGGAAATCCGATTTAACTTCAGTTTATACCTTCATGAAAGCTTCGAATTCAGTTGCATCGAAAAAATGGTTGACGTGGACCGATTTTAGCTCGAATAGATGCTATAATGAGAATTTTCCGAATGACAGTACTTAGTTGCGCACTTGTTAGGAAGAACTTGTATTTAGTTTCGGCCCAGCATGGCCAAGTGTGTTAAGGCGTTCGATTCGTAATCCGAGGGTCGTGTGTTCGAATCCCGGTCACACCAAACATGCTTGCCCTTTTAGCCGTGGTGGCGTTATAATGTTACGGTTAATCCCACTATTCGTTGGTAAGAGTAGCCCAGGAGTTGGCAGTGGGTGGTGATGACTACTGCCTTCTCTCTAGTCTTACACTGCTGAATTAGGGACGGCTAGCGCAGATAGTCCTCGGGTAGCTTTGCGCGAACTTCTAAAACAAATAAATTAATAATAGACAACTATTACTACTTTTAACAAGCTTTCGGTTTTCAGAGGCTGTATAGAACTGGTTTTACTATTATTGCAATAACTGTCGACACAAGAGCTGAAATAACATGTAATGCCTCGTTCTTTTAAAAAGAAACCACCCTGCTACTTAACAGCAACGTTAACTCTGGATTTGTTAAATAATTTTTCATATTTCAATGAAATTACCTGAAAGTTTGTTTAGACTTCGCAATTTTGGTAGTTGTTTAACCCTAGATAACAGTGCAAGATACATTTTGTTCGTTTTGCGTGTTTTCATAATTAGTTGAACTTTGTTTTAGGAACTTTACTACAATGCCTTTCAAACCCGTTCAACAGCCCAAGTGCCCCAAATGTAGTAAATCAGTTTACGCAGCTGAAGAAATTTTGGCAGCTGGCCAAAAGTGGCACAAGAACTGCTTTAAGTGTGGTAAGTAAACTGAGGGTTTAGATATTTGTTGAAATACTGACTAAAATGTTATTTTGTTTTGCTAAATTTATTTTTTCAACGCTTCCAACACCCACATAGTGTTCGAGAAACTTAAATTAGTTACATAGCAGTAAACAAACACCGTTAAAACGTTTTTCATTGAAACTTCTGCTGACCAACAGTAGTCTTCTTTTCCATAATGCTCAATTGACCAGCAGTTAAACCTTTTTACAACGCTCCATTGATTAGATTCCGGATTAATTAATGCACTCGTTTACTTACTGTTCGTGTAATAATTTATAAATTTGTGTTTTATATTTAGATAATATAAAACATTTGATTATCTAAATTTGTGTAGATAAAATGCACAGAATAAATCAATCTAATTTAGATAAAATAATTATAAACATTGAAAACAACAGAAAAAATCCTAACTTCAACTAAAATTTGTTTGTATAACAGTTAAAAGGTAAATAGCATAAAAACTTAAACACAATATACTAGGATGCCTCTTGTGTAAATAGACAAAACGTTGATTCTAGTTTTACGTAACACCTTTTAAGAAAAAATGTTTTAATGTTCGACTGTACTTCTTCAATTAACTTAACGGGCCATTTTTGTTTAATCGGGGATTTACTGAGAATGCAAAGAAACTGTTGACTAATAAATACTTAATTCTAAATTTTCTAAATGCCTTTTGGTTATTAAAAAAGATAGACTCGTAACAATAATATTATTGCCCTTACCCTAATATTAAGTGATTAAGCTAACTAGGATATAAGATCTGATTTTTATCAGAATAAAACGGAGTCGTTCTAAAGATTATTTGACATTTTGAACCGAGATTCTGGGATTCTAAACGTTGTGTTTTTAATAATAAACGTTAATGTTTCGTTCTAAGAGACTTTCTGGGAAAACCTAAAGATTCGAAGTTGTACTTGTCTTTGTATGAAGCAGGTTTTGGCTGTCTAAAGATTATCTTATCTATTAATAAAATAAAATTCTTTAAATGCAGTTCATTCTCACTGGTTCTATATTTTGATACACGTAGGTCTCTGTCAGAAAAGATTGGACAGTACAAACGCGTCTGAACACGATTCTCAAATATTTTGCAAACAGTGTTATGGCAGAAAGTTCGGACCGAAGGGTTACGGTTTCGGTCAGGGGGCTGGAACCTTGAATATGGATACTGGAGTGCACCTAGGCAACACCGAAACTCTGATGAGGTGAGTGTTGGATTCAACCAGTTGGCTTTCTTAGGAACGACCTTAAAATTTGACTAGTTAATGTGTCATTTTTTGTGTTAAAGTATTTGGTTGCTTCATAATGATATAATTATGTGTTAGAAGCACTTTGTTGTTCTTTCACATTAGACAACTATCTGAATGTCAGTGTCGAATATGGAGTCTTTTCCTCATGACTTACAAAACAAACATTAATAAAAAGGGAACAAATTATTGAGACCACTAATACTGAGGTGGTTCTTTCTTATTTTGGTTTTAATTTAATATTTCATTCAGATATCAAGCAACTAACAGGGACATTTAATTTTTAGAGACAGCATCCACATTTTTAGTCAATTTTCAAATTTAATTACAGTTATTTAAGAATTGAAAAGCTGTTTTAATCACAATTGTGACTAGATAAACCTGGAAGAAACTGAATATAATTCAGTTTAAAGTCGATCAATTACCTCCCCACACAAAACCATTATGTAACTTAAGTCAAATATGATAAATTTTTGTTAGTCTTTAAATTTTAATGGTTCTGAAAGTTCATGGAAAGTCTTCGTAGATTCATACAAATAAACAATCTTAAGTTTTAACTGTTACTTGTTTTCTTAACTAAGTTATAATCCTTTTACTTTACTCTTTGTACAGTTTTTATATTTTGTTTATTCTGTCCAGCTTCATTTTTCAAACTCTCCCATTTTCGACATGAGAAATCTTGAATATACGACATGTTTTCAACTGTTAATTATTTTACCAAAGTGTGTACAGTTGTGAATCACATGAAAGAATATCACAAAAATATTAAATGTGTTGATCTCATGACATGCAGTTATCAGGTTATATTGTATGAATGCTTTGCCCGATATTTCAGTGTTTGCTTATACCAGGCGAAGAAATTCGAATGCCATTAGAAAACTATTTACTCGTGAAAATACTTTTGGTACACCAGAGTAATTATGTACCCATATAGTTCATACAATTTAACTTAAGACAACTTATTTCTGTAATTTTTTTTCGTCTGCTATCAACTAAATGTTTATTAATATAGGATAATGTAAATACAGTACTTCAGTTTTACCTTTTTCTAATGTGATTGTGCTATGGTATCTTTTTGTTTTTCTTTCAGTAATAAACCAACTGACCCGAATTACGGATGAACGACAGAAATCGAATGTTTTCTACTGCTGGGCTGTTTTTTTGTTTGTTTGTTTTATCAAAATATGATGTACAAAGAAAATTTACAAAAATAACAAACTCTAATTTAGCCCTGGTGTAAGAATGGTCTATAGGGTTTCTTATTTTTGTCTTCAATTAATTTTTCTAAAGGATTTTCAAGGAGAGGATGGTTCATTGAGGACAATTTTTATTGATTTTATAATAAAACATGTTTATTTAAATGTTTGTTTTTTGTCATTATGAACTTAATTCGTTATTTCGAAGAGTACGGGGAAACAAAATTAAACATTACGGTGATATAAAGCAAGATTATATATAATAAATTATTAACGATAACTTTCTCAATGCTTAATGCTTGTTTTTATTAAAAGAAATTATCGGTTCAAATGGAACATTTATTTTCTCATGCTATGGAAAATATTAATTATATTTTAAATTTTAGTTACTATTTTATGTTGTTTTACTGTCAGACGTGTAGCAAAACATTTATGTAATAAGCGCTGGACAGTTATTTACTCGCTTTCTGTAACGTTCTCTGTTGATTAAAACGTTTGGAACAGTTAAGTCTTTCTTTTTACTTTCCCTTTAACTACGAATGTTTGAATTCTTTTTTCATGATACACTACATTTTCCTAAACGTGCTGCAGTATCATGGATTTTGTTGTGCTAGAGTCTAGCTAGACTGAAATGGATTAAAATACTTTCTGCCCTCTAGTGGCTGAGCGGAAAATCTGAAGGCGCTGAAAAAGTGTTCGTACGTGTGGTTGACACGACACAAAGTTCATTATGTAGATTTGCGCTTAATAATAAAAATCAAAAATATTTTTCTGAAAAAATCTATTAAATACTTTTTAGTGACATGTTTCTTCAAATATGAAAATATTAGCGAGTAATAACTGAGAATGTGTAAAGAAATAAAACTTCCTAAAAGCACATTTGATTCACTCGCCGTGATAAAAATGAAAGTCAATTTATTTAGTTTCATTTATTTAAAAAAACGATTTTATAGAGGCAGAAGTTTTTTTTTATATATTACAAAGATGTAAAGACCACAACACTATCCTGCTTAGGTTTTCTCCATTTTCTAAAGTACTTTATGGGGTTAGAACACTGGTTTCCATACTTCAAGAACAAAAATTCGTTTTATGACGAGGAATAAAGTAAGTCCATATGAGTGTTAATTTTCAAGCCATGATTAGTATGCGTCGGTTGAGAACATGCATAGTACAATAAACACTACGATCTATATTTTCACTTTAACGCACGTGTACGAACAAGTTCAAAGCGTTAAATCATTACATGGTCGTGTAGATGCGTGCTATGGAGGGTGGGGTGAAGAACGGTGTGGGTGTTGGTAACAAACTGTAAAATAAAGTTTATCCAATGTATGAAGGAGTAATAATGGTTATACTACTACTTTGTCACATCGATATTAATTACTTGTGTTCATTGTAAAGCTATTCATCTAGTTTCAGTACAGAACTTCAGAAAGTCGAAATTATTATCGTCAAGGTTGGAGAAGCTTGCGCTGTTGCCAAGCGCTCAGAACCTTGTTTATGATTACGATGTTATTTTTGAAATAAAACTATTAAAACATAACATATATTTTGCTGTGTAAACAAATTTCTTGTAACTACTTATTAGCATTCGCAACGCATGCAGTTAGATATTCGTATCTAAAGTTTGATTCATAGTCTCGGATGTCGCTGGAAAAACAGCTCACGCGAATCATAAGTTGTTGCTAGTTGGGGATAAAACTAATAAAAGTTGCTAAAAGCTAGTTTCAGTTACGAATTATCTGTCACCACATCAAAATATTCAGTTCCAAAGAGTGTATACAGTTCGCGTTCAGTAATTTTAACTTTTTCCTTCGTGACTGAAATGTAGTGTCAGTACGAGTGAAACCGTTTGAACGAGGTTGTAAAATGTTTTCACATTGGCGTAATGCTACTTAAATAGCTTCTATATGCCTACAAAGTACATGCTACTACCTTAGGCTTAAGAGTAGGCTAGGATGAGGTTTGATCGTCAACAATTTAATACTCTATTAAAATAGTAAACACCACCAAAAATGTTGCGGTCAAAGTAGTATCTTTATTGTAACAATACTTCTTTAATCACATGTTTTATGAAATGATATGAAAATTATAATCGAAGTCGCCGAAATCTATAAATGCACTTGTCTTAAGCCTAACAGTAGTTACACGTTTATAAACAAAAAAACAAAAACGACATATTCGATAGCGGTAAAATAACATCACCTTTGTACGTTTTTGTTTTGGTTTAGGTGGAACTAAACTATACCGTACTTAATGCAATCGATGATAAACTTTTATTCTGTGAGCTAAAACTAAGTTTAAGCTTTTAATATGTTGAACAAAATATCTACTAAGGTGTGTTAACACCCGTTAAAAACAATTTCGTGTACATGCGCCTTTACAGTAAGATACGCCCACATTTTTAGGCCAGACAAAAATTGACTATTATAATAGACAGTAGACTTGAAATAGATGTGGAATAATTACATTTGAAATGAGAATGTAGTATTAGTGTGATGCATTCAGATAAAACTAAAGCAACTTGAATTCTAACAAACTGGTTTGCTAAACGGGAAGTCAAAAGATAAAATGTTATTGGAGAATATTGATTGAATGAATACAGTTTGATTATAAGTCTTGGAATTATCAGTAAGTGAACTTAGCAGTACAGTAGGGAAACAATCTTCATTAACGAAAAAACAAAACTTGTTGCTTTGAGAAGTCGACAGTCACTTCAGGCTTTCTTCTTTCGAGATGAATTCCTAGAAAATTGAACACGTTAAAAACAAACATTAATGTTTTTAAACAAAGCTTTGACCTTGCAAAAAAACAACAAAACAAAACACTTCGGTACGTTATTATTGTGTCCCCACATGATTTCTTATTTTGTCAGGGTATTCTTTGGACTTCAGATATTCCCCAATTGGCCAACGGAAGATCGCTCCATCAGTGTGGCTTCTGATACTAATGTAGAAACAACAAAGCTTCAAGACAAATATATTAATAGTTCAGAGAGGCCTTAACGATTGTTTTAGACCACGTATTTAATGCCAAAGTGGCATTTATTCAGAATTAACTGCAAGTATACAATGCATATTAATTTAACAGGAAGAAATTTCTGGTATATTCGTATACCTTATTATACACATGTAGTTTTCTCATACCTTATTCGGTCCCTGGGAATTTTTTCTCAAGAAGAAGAGTGCGTAATATTGTCTTACAGACTGTCTGTCATATCCAAAGAAGAGAAATATTTTGATGTAACGATGTGTAATTCACACTACTTGGACTACGGTTTTGTTCTGTACATTTCCAACACTATTTTTCTAAAATCTAGCATTTGATTTATTAGTAATGCAAGAATTATAAATTTGAAGTTTATCGAATTTCATGTTAATTTCTTTGATCTTCATTCAAACATTCTGGTGACGAAACGGTTTGTTTTGTTTTTTTAATTTCGCACAAAGCTACTCGATGGCTATCTGTGCTAGCCGTCCCCAATTTAGCAGTGTAAGACTAGAGGGAAGGCAGCTAGTCATCACCACCCACCGCCAACTCTTGGGCTACTCTTTTACCAACGAATAGTGTGATTGACCGTCACATTATAACGCTCCCACGGCTGAAAAGGCGAACATGTTTGGCGCGACGGGGATGCGAACCCGCGACCCTCGGATTACGAGTCGCACGCCTTAACACGCTTGGCCATGCCGGGCCGTGACGAAACGGACAAAAATAGCAAATAAATCAATGGAATTTAGTTGACTTAGTGTGATGCGCCCGACATGGCCAGGTGGATTAAAGCGTTCGACGCGTAATCTGAGGGTCGCGGGTTCGAATCCCTGTCGCACCAAACATGCTCGCCCTTTCAGACGTGGGAGCGTTAGTTATAAGTGACGGTCAATCCCACTATTCGTTGGTAAAAGAGTAACCCAAGAGTTGGCGGTGGATGGTGATGACTTACTACTTTTCCTCTGGTCTTATTCTGCTAAAGTAGAGATGACTAACGCAGTTAGTCCTCGTATAGCTTTACGCGAAATTAAAAAAAAATTTAATAAAGATATTAGGCCTAGTGGTTAGGGCAGTCGCCTCGAAATCTGCTTTTCGCGACTTCGAAATCTGTCATGAAGCATGTTCGCCTCCTTTTAACCGTGCAGAAGTTATATGTATTGGTCAATTCCACTATTCCTTGTTAAAGAGCAGTCTAAGAGATGGCGCTAGGTGAAATAGACTAGCTGTCTTCCTTCTTGTTTCTAACTTCTTAGTTAGAGACGGTTAGCGCGAATAGGCCTCGAGTAGCTTTGCAGGAAATTCCAAAACAAACAAATATGATGGTATTGCTAATTTATCAGTTAAAGTTTACCCACAATTTAGCAGTGTAATACCAGAGGGAAGGCAGCGTCATCACCACCCACTGATTCACAGTCACATTATAACGCTCCCACGGGTGAAAGGGCGAGCATGTTTGGCGTGACAGAGATTCGAACATCAGATTACGAGTCGAGTGCCATGCAGGGCATTTAAATTCGTCTAACAAAGAACGCGATACAGTTACTGATAATCTGTAAAGGTTTGATGGGCGGATCTTACTTGTGACGTATACTAGCCACATCTGTATCTGCCTCGATACTGTTTAATATAAAGTTGTATTGTGCACATGCACGTTCATCGATAGAAGGCTCAAAAGCTTCATTATAATTCCCTTTATTGAGCTCGAAATCTCTGCGTCATTTCAACTCATCTGTCGTCGGAAGTATTTCACAAAACATATAAGTTGACTAAATATAACAAGACACGAATTTAAATATCCTGACTGAATTTGCGCAGATATAGTCGAGTATGTTACTTAATTTGTTTCCATTATCAATGGTAAATATTTGTAACTACTGATGACTAAATTTTGCGATTTTTTTTTTTTGAGCAGTGTATTCTTGTTGTTTCAACGTTAGTATTTTGTTTCCAGGTAATTCATATCATACAATATTCTTTCAGTGTTGAATGCAAACACACTATTAATATTTCTTTAAAACGAAGATATTTTTTTATTTCTGTTGACTTTTGCTTCCAAACAACGGAGCTAGAATACGTAATCGCGTGTAGTGCCGTCTTTTAGATGTTACTGAGAAATTCTAAGTAATTAGTTAGTATCATAATAGACTAACATTTAGTTATATATAAAAAATTGACGTACAGCCATAAATGATTAAATTATTATATTATGTTGTGATTGAGAACCTCATTAATAATCAAATAATTACCGGTTTATATCCTTGGTTGAAAAAGAATATTGTACAAAGACTGTTATTCGATGGAAAGAATGTTAACAAGCGAATATGTGAATGAAGAAATATTGCGCTTTGAAGTTATGAACGAAACTATTATAAAACTGATGTGTTTATCATAGCTAATCGAATTCAGGTACATAAAAATATGTTTTGTTATCATTTTAATATTTCTACATGAAAATAGTCTGATATTTTAAGTTCAGCATCGTTGTACGAATAATTCACAGTGAAAATTTGGTTAAATAAAGTTATTGTCACTAGATAGCAAAATATAGAAATCATAATCAATGTTTGTCACACTAGTATCTTTTAGCAACGTCAACGCAAAAGCTACGAAAAGTATTTGAACATTTGAGCTTACAGGTAAAAAAAAAACAAAAAAAAACAATATATTTTATCATCAAAACAAAACAACTTAAACATAACGTGAATAGTTTATATAAATAATTTTTAATTATATGATTAAACAAAGCACACTTTAAGCAATTTTATTATCTAATGTCTTACTACGTCGAATTCATCTAATATCATCTCTTGATATGGTATGAAAAATTAGCAGAATAATTCGTTAATGAAAAAAGCCAATGTCTGATAAGTAGTCTGCTAATTAATTTATTAGTTCAAAAATACAATAATTATAATTTTTACACAAGGGAGCTTCTAATTTTTACAATTTCAAATTTCGACCCATAGTATAACCTCATCATCAGGTTACAGTTATATTCATTAAAGAAGTTTGAATTTCACTTCAGATACGTGACGGTGAGTACGAGTTTTGTAGGTGGCGTTAATTTAGCTTTTTATTTAGTTGTCGTTTTTTAAGAACAAAGGTGCTCAGTGGCTTATCTGTGCTGTTCACACCATGGATATCGAAAACCGGTTTTTACTCTTCTCGCTGAGCCATTTGGGGTGAGGGGGAGGCAGCTTTTAAGTAAAATAAAGTAGATAAACAACAATTTACATAAATCGAGTTCTTGTTTATTTATTTACCTTCAGCTTTGATGACTTTATCAGTTGTGCTTCAGCTGACGTCTGGTTTTCTTTGAATTATTTCGATATATTGTTTTGTTTCTTTGAGATGTTTACAAACTACGAATATACTTTAAAAAGTTCATTAGGTTTTGAAAGTCATTTCTCTCATGGTTTATACGGTATAAAAGTATAAAAGTGTATTATGAACAGATGGGTCCAAGTTTGTAATATTTGGTTCAAAGCGTGGTTTATACGTTCGGCGGAAGAAAGGTGAAAGATACTTACGTCAATGCATAGTACTTACCATGAAGCATGGGTGAGGTAGTATGGTGATTTGGGAGTGTTTTTCTGTAAAGGCGACAGGAGATATTTGCAAAATAAATGGAATAATGGACCAGAGTAAGTACCATCAGATACTGATCCGTCGTGGTATATCTATGGCATATGCAGAAATTACTTAGCTAAGAAAAAATATGCTGGAGTCATTCAAATGATGCAATGATTTCCCTATCCCAGATCCCCAATTTCAAATAAATTGAGCAGATTTGGGATTTGATAGATCAAACACTTGACAAAAGTTGCTTTCAAAGAAAGTTTATAGGAGTGTATTAGAAACATTTGAAGTAAAATTCCAAAGAAATCTTTGATTAAATATGTTGCAACAATGCCTGAAATACTACCTTCAATTACTAAAGCAATAGATGAACACATAAAATATTAACTGTTTACTGAACTCAATCACTTCCATTGGGTGTTTGTTGTACTAAGTATGAAAATTAATAACTGCCATATGTGGTAACTGCCATGTATTGCATAGGGACTTCCTTGTCCTGGACTGCGAAGCTACTAGAAGCTAGCTTAACCTAGCAGCCACATATCTGAAACCATTTCCCAATATGCATTTTTCCTCAAAGTTAATGAGAAATAGTAAAGTACCCTACAGTGAGGGTAAATTCTAATTTTCCTCTTGCTTGCAATTTATGTCTACTCACCATTTGCATCACTCCTTCTTGTTTTGTCTCCCCCCCAGTGGCACAGCAGTATGTCTGCTGACTTACAATGTTAAAAACAGGGTTTCGATACCCGTAATGGGTAGAGCACACATAGCCCATTGTGTAGCTTTGTTAGTGATGTCCTACCTACGCAAAACCAACTCACGCACACCACAAATATACGGCATGAAGACAAACTTCATGTTCAACAACCACAACTATATACAAATAAATGGCCTAAGCATGAACAACCCAGTATAACCAGTTCTAGCTAATATTTTTATGACACAAGTTGGAACAAGCAATTAACACAGCATTACATCCATTACTATACTGGTACAGATATGTAGATGACACGGTTGCGAGATTCACATCTACAGAACACACACTTAATTTTTTCAATCACATTAACGCTATACATCCCAACACTAACTTCACATGTGAACAAGAAGAAAGCAATCAAATATAATTTCTTAACTTCAAAATTACAAGAACCGATACACAATTTAAAACATAAATCCACCAAAAATTCACCCATACTGGACTATACATTTCTTGGGACTCAGCACATGAAACAAAACAAAAACTCAACATAAATAAATAAATAAAAAGTAAATAAATACAGCTATAAATCTATGCTCACCAATTACCAGATGAAATTAACGATGAATTAGACAAAATAAAACAATACTCCATCAACATCAATAAGTTTCCTCCACAAACCGTAGAAAACATTATATGCACACACTTAAACAGAAAGCAAAATTAACCAACAAAAGTAAATATATCTCACGAATCAAAAATCACGAAACCATATACTGCTGCATACCATATATTCTCGACATCACTAAAAAAATAACCAACATTTGGCAAAAACTAGTTACAAAATATTACATTCCAGTTAACACCAAATTTATTCAAAAACCAGGCACAAAACTGAGGTCTATACAATGTAAAAACTACACTGACAAACACCACACCAACGTTATTTATAAAATACAATGCAATAACTGCCACGACTTCTATATTGGAGAAACAAGTAGAAAAATGGAAACCAGATTCAAATAACATAAAAAGTCACCTTCACACGTTTTCTACAAATCAAATAAACACAACATAACCATAGAAAACACCAAGATACTAAGTTGGGAAACAAATATAAACAAATGCAAAATTAAAGAAGCCTTATTTATACAACAACTTAAGTCCAAAATAAACCAATGCAAAGGAACACCTTTATACCTATATTAAAAATAATATAATAAACAATAATAATAAAATAAATGATATAAAATTATATATTCAAACATCTAAGCACGCCCTCTACATTCCGACACTCAGTTACACAACCCCTTTCAAACATGTGGTCAGCTTCCGGTCAGTTACCTCTTTCTTTCTATGTGAACCACACGATGACTGAAAAAGGTCGAAACGTTGTTCGCTCCTCTACGTAAAAATTTTTCTCAACTCAACGATCCGTTTTAACATATTTTACATATATGTGTAGCTTTGTGCTTAATTCACAACAACAACAAGATTTATTTTGTTGTTTTTTTTATTCAACTGATTGTCTAGCTAATGATTTCAGTTCTTCTACAATGTCGATAGATTAGGTAAGATGTAATATTCATATAGCTTCTAGATAGTACCATTTGTAGTTTATTTGTAAATTTGAAGGATTAAAGTTCCATTACCAACTGAAAAGCCTCCCTTAAAGATGCACACTTACTTTGTTTAAGCCTGATTAACATATCCTCTGCTTAGGATAACCCACATAACCCAGTGGCTTAGCGGTATGTCTGCGAACTAACACCACTTTAAACCGGTTTTTGATACTTGTGGTTGGCAGAGCGCGGATAGCCCATTGTGTAATCTTTTGATAAATTCCAAATAATCAGAAATAATCAATCAAACCTCTGCTATTATGACATCTATAATTGGCCATGTACTAATAAATCTGTCATTTCTTGAGGAATGTCTGGATGAGATAATTGGCCAAGCCTTTACAAACCTTCTGTAAGTTCAATTAAGGGTTCTTCTTTTTTCTATATCCCCTTTTGGAACTTTACTCTGGATACTTCTTTCTGGTACGAAATTCCAAGTTTGTTGGATAAGCAGTTACCAGTGTTTGATCATTGTTTCAGCTCTCAGCTGGAAGGTTGTTAAAAGCTGTCAAACCTGGATCTTGAAATTGGCAGCAAGATGAATAACTTGTTGTCCACTATTCCACCCGTTTACTCTGGAAATGATTTTGAACCGAGCTTGGTGTGACTACTATGATACATTCCCGATATAGACTATTATTTTCTCAATTGGATAATGGTGAACTGGCCAGCTAAATTATGGAACTAGATTTGATAATTTTATTACCAGAGTAGCCCATTTAGGTTCTTCAGTAACAGGTAGAACACTAGTAGAAGAAGTAAGTGTAAACAAAATATGTTTTCCTATTACATATCCGGTGGTTGATGTTTTCTTAGTTGGAACTCTTCAGTTAACGCAGAAAGAATTGTAGTTGGGTTTGTAATTGCATTGAGCAATTCGTTTTCAGGATAGTCTACTTTGTCACTAATGTTTTCTTCTACGATAATGGTACACCATTTACCTCATCGACATCTTATCTTATTTCACTTTTAATTTTGTCAAAGTTCTTTTGTGTTTTGTTTTGACTTTGCTGATACCCTTCTATATTTCTTTATCCTTGTTGTTGTAATTCCTCTGTATGTATCCTATAGTTTCATCAATCATTTCTTTAATCAGGTTATATTTTATTTTAATTCTTTTTTAAATATTACAGTTCTTTATTTTAACTTCCCTGATAAACAACCGTCTCGTTCTTACTTATTAACCTGGTTTATTGACTAGTTCATCTGTACTTATAATCTAACTCAGGATATTTGACGTCAAATCTTCTACATATATCGCAAAGCCACAAGCTTTTCGTGATGTCAATTTAGAGTGTTATAGGCCTACACGCACAAACATATTTGATCTTACCTTCGTGCGATCTTTAGGCAACGAACAAATTACAACGCTAAATTGTAGCTTATAACAATATAAAAAGTAAAGGTAGAAAGTCGATTGGAAGTATGTAATTGTATATTTCTTTTCTGGCTTAAACAGATGTGTGTCTTTGTGAATACCTGCTGAAAGAAACGTGACAAAGGTCTCTTATCTTTACATTTCTTAATAAAGCTTGTACCTGGAGCATATATCTCCTAAATTACAGGGTGGCCCGTAAGTCCCTACCCATCCATATATTATTATGTTATATTCAATAATAATAATGATGAGTTGAAGGCAGCTGTTATTACGGCATTTGGAACAGTAAACCCTAGTATGTTGAGGAAAATGAGTCATAGAACATGGCGTCGCATAATATTATGCAGCAAGAATGAGGGACAGCACACAGATACACTGGCTACATAAGATATATGGATGGGTAGGGACTTACGGGCCACCCTGTAGAATAAACTAAAAAAGGCTAAAGTTTCACGTGTTTTGCATATTACGTGGTCAGTATGAAAAGTAAAGAAGATAAAGTAGATAAATCACAAATAAAAAATCAGACAACTTTCGAAACATAGACCTTTATTTTACACAAGCGAAGTAGTGAATAAGTGTGAACGTTATTGTGTGCTACGTATAAATAATGGCTTAATCTGCCAAAAAAAATTCAGACTGGAGGTGAATTAAAATGTTGCAAGTGTATTTTCATAAAAGTAGCGTTAAACTATAATGAGTTAGGGAAGGGTAAAAATTATAAGAATTATTTAAAATAAGAAACTTAAAAATACATGGAAAAAGTTTACTAAAAGTTTCTTAAAGTGAGAAACTTGAAATAAGAATAGAAACACGTAGAACAAATATAAATAAAAACTATAAAACCAAAAAAAAACACTTCTCCCCTTATCATAGAACATTTACCAGTGTGCAAGCCAGGTAGCATGGTGCCACCATAATCCCATACTTATAACAGAAAGGTAGGGGGGTAGAGAGTTGGTAGTGACCATTTTAATTAGTTACGTTATTTAATTAAAATTATATATCATTTTTATTATTTGAACAACAAGCATGAATTAAGAAAGCGGAAAGTGTGATTTTCCTATAAAGAAGTTACGACAAGTCTGTTAAATGTAGTTCGATATTATATGATCAGTGCAAACAAACGTCTAACTTAGTATAGAGCTGCACAAACCAAGTAATTTGAAATTAATCTAACGTACTAATTTCAGTAACAGCAATACTGTTGCTCCATTTTATCGTCTTTTTAAACTGATATCGGTGCCTTTTACATACAAATAAGCTCACTAAGTTATTACACTATGTAACAAAATTTTTACTTTTTCTTGTTCCTGGCCATAAAGTGTTATTTTCCAGGTGCTTATGATGGGAGACCAAATTTATGGGGCTGATACGTGAAAGTGATTTACGTTACAGTCGCAAATCACGAAAAACTACTCATTTCTAAACATTTTTGTTCATTTTTGTATATTTTCAGTATAAATACATGTAAATCTTGATGCATATGTTGTTTTATTCAGACCTTATGTAAATGAAAATGTGCACATTTGTCCGTTTTTACATAGAAAATAGGTTAATTTCTAAATTTCATTATCTAGGTCACAAAAGCAAAGAGGTGCGGCATGGCTAGGTGGGTTAAGGCGAGCGACTCGTAATCTGAGGGTCGCAGGTTCGCATTCCCGTCGCACCAAACATGCTCGCCTTTTCAGCCGTGGGGGCGTTATAATGTGAGGATCAATTCCACTATTCGTTGGTAAAAGAGTAGCCCAAGAGTTGGCGGTGGGTGGTGATGACTAGCTGCCTTCCCTCTAGTCTTACACTGCTAAATTAGGGACGGCTAGCGCAGGTAGCCCTCGAGTAGCTTTGTGCGAAATAAAAACAAACAAACAAACAAACAAACAAACAAAAGCAAAGTTTGAAGGGAATAATGGACATTTTTGTACTTTTAAGCAATTAAGAAATAACACTTACTATCCAGGAACAAAATTTGTGTTACATAGTGTTATCTAACTACTTGTTCGATGTTATAGACTAGGCCTACTTTTTACAATTTTCTAGCTATCATGGCATCAACGTATCTGTATAGAGTTTGTATAGATTTAAGACCTTACAACTAAAATTAAGCTAAATTATTGAAAAGTTCAGCATTTCTTTTTCTTATTACATTTATAGCCTATAAATTAAAAAGTTTTTGTTCTTAAAATTATAAAATCTGAACGAATCGCGATAAAAATATCATGAACTATTTATTCTAGATTTTAATGATAATTAAGGAATAGGCATAATCACCCTTATCATCTGTCACATATACTGTACTTTGGCAACGACAAAATAAATAAAGTAATTTTTCATTAGCAATCCTTTTATTTTGTAATAAAAGGCCCCCCGCTAGTACAGCGGTAAGTCTCCGGATTTACAACGCTAAAATTAGGGATTCGATTCCCCTCGGAGGGCTCACCAGATAGCCCGATGTGGCTTTGTTATAAAGAAATAAATAATCATAATAAAAGATAGACGCTTTTCAGGTGATAATAAAATTGAAGAAACGTGACCTAGTTATCAGAAAAATCTTTCTGAGAGGCAAATCTCACAGATTAGAGGGCATTTCCATAAGAATCATTAAACTGATAATTCGAATCCATTAGTCTTACTGCTTTAGTTCTATAATCATTTTAAACACATTGATAGTTTTATTAATAACATGTTTCTGATATATATAAGTTGATTGTTAAAGATTTTTCTTTATTTAAAAAGTAAATGGAATTGTACAAACAACCTTGTTTACAATTTTTAAGGATATTTTGATTGTGTTTGATGGAAAAGGTAGTTTTTATAACCTTAAGGGTCTGTCAAAAAGCTTTGTTACTGGGATGATTATTGTTCTGTGGTGGAATGCTATATATTTTGCATGAACAGAAATATGTTTGAAAGTTTTCTTGTGAACGAAAATTTCAAGGACAGTTCGTTTTCAACACCCACTGACTTGCAATAAGTTTTTCTTTTTTCATAATACGTGAGGCATTCTTGAGTTTCGGTATATAAAAATTGAATTATCTTTCAATATTTAATAGAAGACTTATAATAATGATTTTTCGTTGAGTGGTTGGTATTAGTCTTTAAATCTTTATATCGATTCAAATTTTTTATAACCTATTTATACTATGGTTCGTTTAAACCTTTGTGTATTTTAACTGTTTTAAATACTACAGATTTTCCGAATGTAAAGATATTGACTTTACAGACATTTCGTTTAGTATTAGTGTAATGAAATATTCTGTAGTGAAAGTACGAAGCTGTATTGTTTGTTAAATTTAAGGGCATATTGCTATAAAGAAAGATTATGTGGGCTGGGAGTAATCAACAGTATCCTTGGTAGTCGTGTGAATGGTGTTAGGATGTGAAAGAAGTTTCGAATCGATCTATCACTGCTTGTACGAACAAGGCAAATTTTGAAAGTGCTTTTCTGTAAAAGTTTCAGTTCATTCAATATCCGTAAACGTGTTAACAGTGCTGGGAATCACGTTACTCTTATTATCCATGACAATACCGTTCATTTAAATATTCGTTGTTAAAGTCATTTAATAATAAAATAACACTATCTAGATCAGAAAGATTTTCATATTTAAATATATTGGATAAATTTTTAGTAGTTTTTCAGAATCTTTGCCCCTTTACTGTGTGTGATAGTGTATGGGGAAGAAACACGAATCGTTTATAGTAGATAAAACTATTGGAAAGTAACTTTCTTTCGTTATTGATTTCTTAAACAATGTTGATAAAACGTGTAATATATATGTATATTTATACGAGGGCTGTTCAAAAAATACGCGGACTGTTTGAATTGCGCGGCTCCAGTTGGTTCCAGGGGAATCCGCTTGGTGTCGCTAGGTTTGCACAGATCAGCTGATTACGACGCCATTTCCCGATTGCAGATATCTTCATTTGTGTATTAGCTACGCGGTTTTAAGTGAAGTGCCAATTTTGGCGGATTTCAGAATGAATGACCTGAAGGAGCAACGACTTGTTGTGAAATTTTGTGTTAAACTTGGAAAATCTGCGACTGAAACTTTTGCTATGCTTAACACAGCTTACGGTGATGTTGCTATGAAGCGTACGGCATGTTTCAAGTGGCATGAACGTTTTAAGGATGGTCGACAGTCCATTGAAGATGATGAGCGTCCTGGACGTCCTTCCACGTCAACTGACGACCCACACGTCGACAAATTCAACACCCTGGTGCGGGCAACTCGACGTCTGACTGTCAGGGAGCTTGCTGAAGAGTGTGGGATATCAGTTGGATCTTGTTACGAGATTTTGACCGAAAAATTGAAGATGCACCGCGTTGCTGCGAAATTTGTGCCTCAGAACTCGTGAGTTTTTGGCCAAACACTCGATCACTGTTCTTCCCCACCCCCCTACTCACCTGACCTTGCTCCTTGCGATTTTTTTTGCTCCCCAAACTCAAAAGACCCTTGAAAGGAAGAAGATTTGAGACGATTCCTGAGATTAAGGCAAATGCGACGAAGGAGCTGGAGGACATTACAAAAGAAGCGTACCAGGACTGTTTCAACAAGTAGAAACACCGTTGCAATAAGTGTGTGCGTTGGGGAGGAGAGTACTTTGAAGGCGTCCCAGACCTGTAACTTCTCAATAAAGTACATTTTGTTTTATGACGTCAGTCCGCGTATTTTTTGAACAGCCCTCGTATGGTAGACATAATAAAAGATAGTTGTTTTTTTTTCTGTGGATACTTTGTAGAAATGATAGAGCAGCCAAGATTGCTAAGTTTGTGTATGTCATGTATCAGATAAAATCCCCTTTATTTGAGAAGCACTAATTATTTTGGAGGAGACATTTAAGAGCCACTGATGGTTTTCGTAAACGGTGTTGTAAGTTTCTTGGTTATTATTATTTATTTATAGAAACTGGTGTGAGTTGGCCGTTAGATCTTATGATATAGTTTTATTTAGGATCATTATAACGTAACCAAATTTATTTAAAAAGTAATGTTAGATTTAAGGTCTGTGAGTATTTTGTCTTCGTTTGGTTCACTTTTTATATAATGTTTTGAAAATTTTTAAATTAGATAATGTTCCCTTTAATGGCCTTTTATGAATCTATATATAGCTAATTCCTTGTTTGAAGGAGATATTTAAAATGTAACAGTTTAAAATGCGTACATGTGCGATATGGAGAGCGATTTAGTTTTATGTAAAGCTGCACAATAGGTTGTATGCTCTCCGTATACCATAAGTAATCGAGTCTTGATTTTAGCGGTTTAAATTTAAAAAAAAACTCCCTACTTAACCACTGAAAAACAGGATAGTGAACTTTCTTTTGTTCAAAATTTAAAAATAGACTGTGTTTTATTTTCCTTTGATGAATCTGTTTTGTTTTTAATGCAGACACATTTTTATAAGTTTCAAGTAAAATATTTTTTGTTCATAATCAGTCATCCTTTTCTCTCATTTTGTACTGAGTGAACTTTATTTTTATTTGTATAAATTTTTAAAGATTTGGGTACGATACTTGTTTCTATATCAAAACTAAGTTTCTTCGACTTTGTATCGATTATGCTGTTTTCCGCAGATAAGTATTTTATTTATGTTTATAGAGTAGCATAATCTTCCTGTAATGATGTTTCTATCTTAGGTTTTAAGAAGAACCTATTTTTTATTTGAATTCCCTTTTCGTTCCAAAAGGAGTGCTAAAAAGTATAACATACGTCAGTATAAATTATAAGATGTAAAATAAATAGAATATACATTTACATTTCTAATCTATGTGATATTACGAAAGCTGTTCAAAAAATACGCGGAATGACGTCATAAAACAAAATGTACTTTATTTAGAAGTTACAGGTCTGGGACTCCTTCAAAGTACTCTCCTCCCCAACGCACACACTTATCCCAACGGTGTTTCCACTTGTTGAAACAGTCCTGGTACGCTTCTTTTGTAATGTCCTCCAGCTTCTTCGTCGCATTTGCCTTAATCTCAGGAATCGTCTCAAATATTCTTCCTTTCAAGGGTATTTTGAGTTTGGGGAACAAGAAAAACTCGCAAGAAGCAAGGTCAGGTGAGTAGGGGGGGTGGGGAAGAACAGTGATCGAGTGTTTGGCCAAAAACTCACGAGTTCTGAGGCACAAATTTCGCAGCCATGCGGTGCATCTTCAATTTTTCGGTCAAAATCTCGAAACAAGATCCAACTGATATCCCACACTCTTTAGCAAACTCCCTGACAGTCAGACGTCGATTTGCTCGCACCAGGGTGTTGATTTTGTCGACGTGTTGGTCGTCAGTTGACGTGGAAGGACGTCCAGGACGCTCATCATCTTCAATGGACTGTCGACCATCCTTTAAACGTTCATGCCACTTGAAACATGCCGTACGCTTTATAGCGACATCACCGTAAGCCGTGTTAAGCATAGCAAAAGTTTTAGTCGCAGATTTTCCAAGTTTAACACAAAATTTCACAGCAAATCGTTGCTCCTTCAGGTCATTCATTCTGAAATCCGTCAAACGAAAAAATCGCACTTCACTTAAAACCGCGTAGCTAATACACAAATGAAGATATCTGCAATCGGAAAATGGCATCGTAATCAGCTGATCTGTGCAAACCTAGCGACACCAAGCGGATTCCCCTGGAACCAACTGGAGCCGCGCAATTCAAACAGTCCGCGTATTTTTTGAACAGCCCTCGTGTGAAAGGTCCTACATGTTGACGTTTTTTGTGTAATGTTTGCTTCATTTTCGAATATTTTAAAGATGTTGTTCAAATTATAAAAATCGTGTTGTAATGGAAGTGTAATGTTATAAAAATAGTTTCTTTGGAAACGATAGATGAAGATAAAAAAGGTTTCAGGATGTGATTGGTTACTTCCCCTTTTAGTAAGTGTGGTATTCTTTTGCATAAAGTATGTCTCTTGAGTGATACATATTAATAAAGCACAATTAAAGAAAAGCAAAAATTAATTTTTGTGAACCACTTTTGAAGATAATGAAACAATACATTTATATAATTATTTCAGTACCTTCCAAAAGCAGAAGAAATCCATTATTTCATGTGTTTTTCTAAACATATTTCGTGGTAATCGTTAAGGGCGCGATCCAGCAGGGCTAATATATATTAAAAATCACGATACAGATTATTATTATTATTATTTTTTTTAGATTTCCCTTACTTGAAACAAAATGATCATATTAAGGGGGATTTCTTTGTTGTTCTTGTTAAGCCTAAAACTACTAAAGGAATTATCTGCTCTATGCCCAGAGGGAGTATCATAATCCGATTTTTTAGCGCTGTAAATCGCAGATTTACCGTTGAGGTATTAGGAGAAGGTTAAGAGATTCATCTTGATGGGGATCTGGGAGATCAGGTACTATGCATATCTCTTCCTCTCTTCGGCACTGATGTTTTGATCCGTTTAAGCTGGTACAGTTAATTTAAGAGCATTGCTAAATGTTAAACATCATGTAAGTGAGGGTTCTGTATTTGTGTGAAGTCGCTATAGTAATTACATATCCATATCAGAGTTATGTCCACTTATGTTCAACGCTGAGCATTTGTTGTGACACATATTTAGCTTCCTTTAAAATGTAGGCAGTCTTACGCTACACAAATAATTCCATATATTCCATTGCTTGTTCATTTGCTAATATATTTAGTATGTTTATGACACTAATACCCTAAAATACACAGTGAATACGCGAAAATGATATGGTTAAGTAATTCTAACAGTAGGTGTGTGATTGTTATACTTACATTACATATTTATTTGGGAGAATAATTTTGGCTCATTTCCATCGTGTATGATATAGCGTACTAGTTTGTTTCTTTCAAACCTTTCTCTGGAAGTAGGTAACCGATCAATTCAGGAGGAATGCCCGGTTTGTTTTAAATTTCGTGCAAAGCTACAGGAGGAATACCTGCGATAGCCATCTCTTATGTAGCAATGATGGACTGGAGGGATGGCAGTTATTCAACTCCACCCACCTCCAAGTCTTAGGCTACTCTTTTACCAACGAGTAGTGGGTTTGAACAAATATTATAACGCTCCTATGGCTGAAAGGGCAAGCATGTTCGGTGATGGAAATTAGAACCCGTTACTCTCTGTGAATGGAGTGCTTTAACCACTAGACAGTAGTTATGAGACAAAAAAACCTTAACTATCGCAAACTATATCACAAATGTTAGACCTTGTGATTCACAACGCTGTGTTAGCTTGTAGCGTTCTGATATGTATTAAAATTGATATAGAACGCATTATTTTGGTTTTAATTTAATTTCTCTAATTTCTGTAGCACATGTTATGTGTCTAAAAGACATTTTATACAAGAAAGGAATGATCTTATAACACCAAATTTATTATTTTTTTAGTCGGAAAAATAATAAATCTGGTGTTATAAAGTATTTCATTTTTAGTGTTGTTGTCATTGTATCTTTGTTATAATTGAAGAGATAAAAGCTAACTTAACCTCACACTTCCTTATCCATTACCTACAGTTAGGTACAGAGGAGATGAAGTGGACAGAAGCACATTGATAAAAAAGGGAAATTTTTAAGCACAGTAATGCAAACGTTTTTAATGGAGCTTGTTTCAATTTGTTTGAATTAGAATAAAGTCACTTTGGATATCTGCTATGTACACTACGGAAAATCAAACCCCGAAGTTTTGTGTTGTACGTCCGTAAACTTACTTCTATCCCACCGGAGTTCTTTTATGGGGGAAGGGTGTTGGGGAAAGTTCTGAGGATGATGGATTGATTCTGACCAGAATATAAAACGTCGTAAAAAGCAAATAGATCCATTTTTATTCCTATTAAATTGGCTTTATAAGCACTTTTAAAACCTAAGCCTGAAGAATAAATTATTGTGTATTAACATTTACAGCATATCACGATTACATCTTTTACTGTAGATGCTTTCAAGCCCATGTATGAAATTCATTTCAAAGGTGATATGTTTTTTTTATTTCTAAGATTGCTGCAATTAAGGTGTGGAGCCAGATGCATCTTCAAAAGTTGTTGATAATTTGTTTTTATGACTTAGACGAGGGCTTCAGGATACCCAGCCCCTCCCTCCCGTACACATCACCTGTTACCAATATATTAAACAAGTGCATACTGATGATGTCAACGTTTCCAGGTAGTACTCATCGATACACGAAATTTGTATTTCAGATCTATTTAGTGCAAGACAGTGTATGTTTTCTTTTTCTTTGTGGAAGGCAGCTAAAATAACCACAACTACGAAGTAGTAGCATTGATCGATTGTTTATATTGACCCATTTGGCAAATGTGTGCTATAGTATCAATACCTGTATGCAGGCTATGTCAATATTAAAGTTAAATATCTATATACTTTGCATCTGCCCATACATTTTAGTATGGCGCTTGCTCGTATTGACTTTATATATGTAACTTTAGTTTATCTTGTAATAATTATTGTGACTTTTATATTGTCTTCTCATAATCAGCTGAATTTTACTGTTCAAATGACACAAACCGAGTCTGAGGTACAATCACAAGTAATATATTTACTAAGAAAGTAATAAATATTTTATTTTTAAGAAGGGAATTCTAGTTGAAAAAGCGCTGCAAACACAAAAGCCGACTTAATCACGAAATTAGTGTAACACGAAATTAGTGTAATTATGAGAAAAACAGCAAGCAAAACTGGTTTGTTAATAACAAGTGTACTATTTTTAATGTATCAAGACAGGACCTTATGTTAATTAGTTAGGTTACTTTAATCACAAAATAAATATTACTATTGTTGCATTATATCACCTATTATTTTTCTTCGTCTCAAAATTTAATGAAGTTTCTAGTCGTTGTTTTATTCGAGAAAAGAAAAGAAGATTAACCGTCACTAGCATAACAATATAGCAGCCAAAGATAATATTACTTCAACTCGTGGATTCCTTCAAATATCAGGTCATCCAATAAGTAATGTCCGAATATTTACTACAGAAATTGCATCATCATTTCTCTCTTTGTAGAAGACTTTAATGACTATAATATTTAGTAGGACATGTATAAAAATCTTCAGACAAATAAAATATACTAACGTAACTCCACTTTTTGAGATATTAATCGAATAATCCCTTATGAAGGTGGATGTGTCTGAGGAACACATTAGGCATAAAAAGACTTGTGAGTTTAGAAAAGGCAATAGTGCAGCAGAAACTACACGAAACATTCAAGGTGTTTATGGTTTAATGATGACTTTCTGCTGGCTGCAGTTGATGAAGATTGTGCTGTAACAGTTGAATAACTAGCAGAGAAGCTTAATTCAACCCATTAAACAGTTTACCGTCATCTGTAACAGCTCGGAAAGGTGTAAAAACTTGGAAAATGGGTCATCTATGACTTGATAGAAGCCAACCTTAGAGTAAGAGCGGACATTTGCACTTTTCTACACTCTCGTGAACGTAACTGACCTTTCTTAGACAGATTAGTGAATGGAGATGAAAAATGGATATATTATAAAAATGTTAAGTGCCGCACATAATGACTCAGTGCAGGCAAACTGGCTAAAGCGCAGCTCAAAGTGGACCTCCATCCTAGAAAAGCTTTGTTAAGCATTTGGTGGGATACTGTTGGAGTGAGCCATTTTGAGTTGCTGCCACTCAATGTAACGATTACATCAGAGCGCTTGAATGTTGCATTGAAAGAAAAGAGGCCTGCTTTGATCAGTCGTAATGGTTTTGTGTTACACTAGGATAATGCACGGCCCTATACATCAAGGATCACACCTGCAAAGATTGAAGAGATAGACTGGGAAAAACTTCCACATCCTCCTTATTCTTCAGATCTTGCCTCTTCTGATTATCATCAGTTCTGAAGTTTGTAGAACTATCTTGATTGAAAAGAGCCTGGAACACATGAAGATGTCAAAAATACTTTCTCTACATTCTTTTCTTCCAAACCCCAATAATTTTATAGAAGTGGCATTCAGAAGCTTGTGATTTGTTGGCAGGAAGTAATTAATAAGAATGGAACATACATTATTAATTAAATAACATTAAAAGCGTTTGAAATCATTTCTCTTTTTCTGAACCTAAAATAAAATATTACTTAATGGATGACCTGATAGTTTACACGTTGCTTAATGTGCTATAGCAGAACAGGAGGATTGGAGTTATTTTTGTCAAATCTGTGCGTTACAGAAAGAGCCATTTGCGTATAGCTATCCAAGTCTTCAACTGTTATACTAGATGGTTGCTCTTATCTAAATCATATGGGGTTTTTGCAACCCAAAATACAGAACGCATTTTTGTGGCAACATTTTGAAAACCATGAGCCTTAGGACGTAAAACTCGTTCACGCTCACTATTGGTTACAATCAATCTCAAAACAAAGAGAAAACTATACGGTCATAATGTAGTATTCTTAGTGCATTGATTTCACGTTATATCCTGAATAGCAGGAAGTATTACATGGAATTTAGATTTGAAATTTTATGAATGGGATTAAATTGAAGAAAAAGATTAGACCTGCATAATGACAAATTAAAACCAAACTTTCTTTCAATGAGACACAAGTCAAAAAGCGTACAGTGTACGAATGCACAAGATATTACTATTTTCTGAATTGATAAGAGCTCTTACGGAATAACGTCTGGAAAATGAACCAGTATATTCAAAAACCAATAGTACCATTTCTATTTTAAAATGTTCGTTATTAATGTGATCGTTCCATGAACAAAGATTAGAGAAGCTATTCCTACCAGACGTAAAACATTCCTCTTCATTACGTTATCAGAATATAAACTACAGCGACACAGACCATGGGAGAATTTAGGTGACATCAAAGGGTAGTGACCCATGACAGTATGTAGCTATCATACTAAATAAGGTTATGATAGTACCAGATCGACTTCCTAATACATAAAAATCTATACAAGCTCTGAATGTGTTTATCTCTACGAGGAGAGGCACTTAAGAGTTCATACAATCAGTACAGCGTGACACACATTAATACAAGCATTTGGTGAAGTACTGATTTAGATTAGTGTGAAATTATTTTAGCTCGTCTTTTAAGGGTTTTGTCAAAAATAATGAAAGCAATCCAACAGAAATTAAATGAATTGTTGCTTGTTGACACTGTTTGAAAAATTTCTATTGAAAATTAAATATCAATATACTTTTTTAAAACAAATCATTAACATTTATCAGCAACAGTACGCCTTCATCAGAGCCTGATGAAATACACGCTGTACATATTATCACAATCTGAACGATTGTGTTCTAAATGTTTGTTAATTTTTAAGAAAATTGCTATTTGGGCAGTTTATGTTTTAAGTGAAAACACCAAAAGAATTATATTAAAAGAATCTATAAAAATAAGTTCATTAAAATTGTCAATTTCAAATTTTATTAAAGTCTGCAATTTATTTCATTTTTCTTTTCATGTGTTGATTGAAAACTTTAGAATGATAGTTTTCGACACCAAATTTATAGCATACTAAGCTACTAAAGCCAAAACACAAACAACAAACAAACTGCCAACATTACAGTTGAAATCACTTTGTTTCAACAAACTCTGATAACATTATTTACAACTGAAAAATTGTCGTGATTTTTTTAAGTACATTAAAGTAACGTTCACCAAATTTTAAACGGAAAAAAAGCAAATTGTTCCTTGAACAAATTTAACTTTACTCATGACTTCAGATCTTTAAAAGAATGTTTGAAAATTAATCTAGAAAATAAGGGATAACAAGAGGATTACTAATAATTATTTCTAATCTCTTTTTCTGTGCATACTTACCAAGTAAATCACACAAAAATCCTTTACTAATGATTCATCACCATTTTTATCATTACATTTTCATAAACATACAAAAGAGAGAAATGTTAAAATTCACGATTTTAAGTTTTGCTATTATGTTCATGTTTGGAATGAATTTGAAATATACTACAAAAACAATTAAGGATAATTAGAAATTCCAGTAGTACAGATATGACAAGAGAAAACGACTCTTGCTTCCGTCAGGTCGTTGTTATATAAGTCAGGTATTTGATGATCAGTCATGTTATGTGAAGAGCAACGGATTTGCCATTTATTATATAATATTTATCGTGGTTTTATCCCTGTTGAAGGCAATTAGAGATTTCAAAGCACTTTCACTTGTTTATTAACTATAGTTAAATTTCAATAAAGACATTTAGATATTTCACCCATCTCGAGAGCCATTGAACGATGGCGATTGACTACTGACTCTAGCAAATTGGCTACAGCTGTCTCAAAGAATGTGGGAACACTTCCAAATTGAAATACCTTGACAAGTTAAAGCAAGAGTAGCAATGTAACAAGTTATCTGTCGATTTTGCTCGTGGAAATCATGGGATACTTAGCTCAAAACTGAAAATTATGTTACAGCTGTACTTGGACACTGAAATAAAGGTCAAAGCTCATGAACCGTGCTTAGATTACAAATAAGACATTTGGATGTTTCACTGATGTGAAGACCCGTTAAACGATGGCTAATGAAAACAATATTTTGATAAATGGCTGCAAGTATCTCAGTAACTTGTTATTTTGCTATCAGAAAATCACTGAGTTGCATTCCACCCACATATGACGCAAAATAACTTGCTTGCAATACTCTCAAGAACATGAACAGTGAAATAAAAACACCTGAAACAATGTTATTTCTACAGATGTATCGCACTTCACCCTACACACATACAAAAGAGGTACTTACAAAAAATCTTAAACTCCCCAAGTGGCTCAATGGTAAGCTTTCTAACGCTAAAAACAATGTTTCGACATCAATGGTGGTCACAGTCTGCTTTGCACATTGTGTATTAATAAGAAAACCAACTAACATATCCAACTGCATTGTCATACAGGAACGTGATGCATAATGAGGTAGTAGAAAATTCATTGAATCAATAATACGTATTGCGCGCCATTTTTACATACATTATAAGAATCACATTCTACGACCCTTCTGTTATCATATACTAAAGTAATTCATTCTAATTTCAGTTTAATGAAAAAAGCCAGCGTATTAAAGTGATCAATACTTCTATAATAAAGGAAGAAATGACCAAATGAAGTAGCCTTCGTGGCACCGGACGTCAGTCCTATAAAGCATCTGCAGGATATTCTTGGACAACATGCCACATTTTATTAACTGGCTCCAAATATGTTTTCATAAAACTGACTAAGGATATGCGAGGATAAAAGCAACACTGATTTTATACATTCAACATAGGAATCAGGTTTCTGTTGCTGTTCGTTATGATATTCCTTTTTAAATTGAAATTTTGTAAAATGTTAAGCTCTAAAGCCACCTGTATCAAATATTGATTTACGATTGTAGACTGAATGACCAAGCATTTGTATTTAAGATTTATCTTACAATTCAGATTCTTAATTTGAATAAGTATGAACTAGGGCGGTCATTATCTTATAACAATATTCTTATCACGATATGGCTAAAACATTATAAATTCTAATTGTGTTTTAATATTGGTGAAATGTAAATACCTTTATTAATGCTTTGCTCCTTTTACATCTGTTTAAAGCACAAATAATCTTTTATTAAGTTTTACGCCGTTTTAACTTTGTCACTGTCAGTTAAGGCTGAAAAACAAACAATTGTATGATTAATTTTACTTCAACCGAATTTATAATACACAAATTTCCATTCATACTGTAGCTACCAGATAACACAGAGAAAAAAGCAGATGCTTTATGATATTCAGTTTGAAATAATCCACTAGGGTTGTAAAAATGCATTGCTGTACGAAAATAATAAATTGAACTATTAAATAATGGTTTGATTGAAAACGTGGAGATTGAGTACAATGGCTCTAAATCAGATTAATATGCTAGACAATGCCCATTTAGACTTGTCAAGTTTTTGTCAAATGACACTATGCAATAAGATTTGAAATACATATATATGTATCCCTTTAATTCTCTGTAGCTTCAATCGTAGTTGCGTACTAAAAGTTTTTTATCGATCTTGTTTAAAATTGTGGGAAGAATGGTTCGTATCATGATAACAAAGGCTTTTTGCTCTAAATTATACAGATAATTTGGTTTAAATTATATACCAATCATATCATTTGTAATGCAAATATGAACAAATGAAACGACCATGAACTCGGAGCATTTGTATTACCAATACGAATAAATGAAACGACCATGAATTTAGAGTATTTGTGTTATAAAGATGAATCATAGAGGTCATTACCTGAATAAATCATAAAGCCTAAACGTTTAGCAAGTGATAAGAAATATTGAAAGATTTTCTACTGTTCTCAGTCGTTTCATTTATTCATAATTATGTGCACATAAATCCAATAAGAATTATGTAATTAAAAGGAAAAAGTAGAAATATTTATGTCATAAATGGACACAAAATGCAATTGATACATAAAATATTATAAGGCTCCTGAGAAAGAAAATAGCACTATCTAGTTATTATTTTTATAAATTCCAAGAATATTGCCGATTTTGTGTTTATTTCATCAGAAAAAGAAAATTAATAAAGGGTCAAAGAAAGGTTAAGGTTGTTTATAAAGTAGTTTAAAATTTGATGTAGCAGGAGAATAATATTTTTATATGTATTTGTGCATATTCACATATATTTACTGATACGTTCACACATTAATAAAACATAAAACTTTAATAACCTTCATATCCTCAGATAATGAATAATATGAAGGCTTTTTAGTTTCGATCACTGCGTGTTACAAAAGCTAAAGAAAATTGAAGAACACTTTCCAAAACTGTTTGCTTGTTTATTTTAAAGCACAAAGCAACACAATGGACTGTTTGTGCTCTTGAATCGATACGCAATTATGAACTTTACGAATCCTCAGAAGTTATTTTTGAGACACCAATGGGAGGGAATAACTTTCAAAGAAACTCTACTAGTTTAAAATTAATATATCCAATATGCACAAAAATATTTACACTAACAACAGTAATTTTTCACGAGATAAGAGACATACACAAATAATGGAGTGCCAAGATAATTATGCCAACTTATAATGCAGATCAGGTTTCGATATCTGTGGTGAGCTCTGCAAAACATGTCAAGTAAAACACTTATGTTTGTTTGTTTGGAATTAAGCACCAAGGTACACAACGGGCTATCTGTGCTATTTGGGATCGAAACAGTTATGAAATAAAGCAATTAGTTTTGTTGGCTTTATCACTTGATCGGTATTAATGTATAGCACTAACATACTCGTATACCTTATTCTTAAGGTAGTCATTTATTTGCATAGGTATTTCTAGGTCTTTCAAAAGCTAAAATTGCTGAAAAATTCTTTTCGGCTCGACCTAATTAGTGGAATATATTTTTCTTTTTAATTTATTCAACGAAAATGATTTTGTGATGTATGTAAACAGAACGTTCTGGGAAAATTGACCCTATTTGATTTTGTTTATAATGGTTAGTTCACAGTCCGTTTGTTTTGAAATACACGTCCCTAATTCAGCAGTGAAACTCTTGATCTACCATTTTACCAACGAATAGTGGAATTAATCGTAACTTTATAACGCTCCCACGACTAAAAGGGACGAGAATTCGAACGCCATGACCACATGGTTATCCTGGGCTCTCTAAATCTGAGAGATATCTCCCACTTTCCTAGCTGTTGAAGCAGAAAGAAGTGTAAGTGTCGATTATCTTGTGCTCACGCCTTCCTACTGAATTGGTTTTAGACCCAGAACAGCTACAGGAACTCGGCAAGTTTGTGATTGAGCTTACAGATGTTTTTGAGGGACCAAACAGTTGTCTTGGTCATGAAACAACAGTATATCGCCTCATAGACATACTAACGTGTATTCAGTGAAACATCTGTTGTGTAGGCTTCCATAGAACCTGACTAGATGGTGAGCAACAGAGTAAAACAATCTATGTAAAGTGCTTTTTCATATCAAGTAGATCGATAAGCTGAGGCTCTCTATGAATTTCAAAGATACTATTGCAGTTAAACATTAGCACGCCTAACGTTAGGTAAATATTGTAAGTTATTATAACGTATTCCGGACGAGTCTCCGATTTTATTACGTTACGTATGTTAATATATTACTATTTCAAATAACCGGAAATTTGAATTTAATTTAGAAGTTAATTAAATATGGATATGTATAAAATTTATGATTAATACACACAATTTTCTTTTTAACACAGATATATTTAATATACAAACAAAACAAATAATATAATTTTCAAAATTATATGCTTATCATGAACTCTCAATAGGGCATCAAGGAAGTTCCGGGGCAGATAGAAGACTCAATACTATTTGTAAGTTTGTGAAATGTTTGTATAATACATAAATCATTATTCATAATAACCGTTATTACAAATTGTATCATTGTTTGTATATTAAAAATATTTTAATTACGAAAGAAAATTGTGTGTATCGATTTTGTTGGCAAATGTCATACATTTGGTACATATTGACATTTAATTCTAAATCCAAACTTCTAAATCCAAATTACAATTTAACTCGGTTTTAGACTATTTGAAATTGTAATACGTAACATGATAAATCGGAGACTCTTCTGATAAAGTCATTCAGTTACGAAATTGTGCTTTAGTTGAGGTGCTTATGCCAGCTTATCCAATACTTTTTAAACTAAATATTTATCTTGATCATAAGTAATAGCGATAGTGGAATCACAACAATATTGTTTCATGTAAGGGATATAATAGAACAAGTAACTGCGTGTGCTAGTTGACTACTAATGATTTCTGAAAGTATGTAATGAATGATAAAAAGTAAATCTTATTATGGTTGTACTTGTCAAGCATTAATACCAATACACATGCTTATTGTTTGAGTGGCCCAAGTATTACCGAAATAGCTCACGAACGTAAAAAATCTAGAAGAGGTGAATGTGCAATAGGTGATATTGTAAGTCATTATTTGAGGTAGCAACATAGTCATGTTGATGTATCGTTTCATCAATAAGGATATGTGAATTTATTGAATGCCCAAACCTCAAACGGTCTGTCGACGAGAAAGCTGTTGTAACAAATGTGAGCAATGCAGTAATGATGAATTCATTAGAAGAAGAACTTCACGAATGACACTTGGAAGAGGCCGACTTTTGGCACTACTTGACGCGCAGTTGGTTTCACAATTAGAGGAATACAGTACAGTTTACCTACCCCATAGAACTGTACAAATAGCTATTACACAAGTTGTGCTTTATCACTGTGAAAAGCTACAAAACCATATACCTAGTAATCGCCAGAACTTTGATGCAGAAGTTGCTTCAGACTATGTATGAAATAAAACCAGAAGATAAGCAGGGTGTTTCTCACTTTTATTAAAGAAGTTTTTATGCCCATATTTGTATCAAGAACTGAACTACGGTGCAAGCAATGTACATTCTGCTAAAGATTTGTATATTTTTCTTTACAGAGAGTAGCCATGGATATAAGTGTTCTTCTCGTAAGGAGGAAGTATGTGTTGGTCTTTACTGACTATTTCACCACATGAGCCAAAGCTCCTTAATTGGATGATTCATTAGGACGGAATATCGCTGTTATATTGGCTGAACAGTGAATATTGGAAGAAATCCTTCATTTCAACAGTTTTTTTTGGGGGGGGATGTTCAGGTACATACTTCATTGTATCATCCACAGTACGATAAAATTGCTAAACAGGCTGTTCAAACTGACAAGCATACGTTTATGAAGTTTGTTATTCTTGTTTGATCTTAACAGTGTGAACACCTGCCATTCGTCATGATGAGGCCCGGCTTGGCCAAGCATGTTAAGGCGTGCGACTCGTAATCTGAGGGTCGCGGGTTCGCATCCCGATCCCCTCAAACATGCTCGCCCTTTCAGCCGTGGGGGCGTTATACTGTGACGGTCAATCCCACTATTCATTGATAAAAGAGTAGCCCAAGAGTTGGCGGTGGGTGGTGATGACTAGCTGCCTTTCCTCTAGCAGCATTACCATTTGAATGGTAATATCCTTACACTGATAAATTAGAAACGGCTAGCACAGATAGCCCTCGAGTAGCTTTTTGCGAAATTCAAAAAACAAACAAACAATCGTCATGATGACCGATGACTGACAGAGAAAAAATCGGTTAAATGGTAGATATGTTTTTGAATTGGATGAAAAATGTATTTTTCAACTTATGTGATGCATGAGTAGTTTCCCAATGAAAACATACCACAGTATCCACAGAAAATATATGGGATGATCTGCAATGCTTATTACACATGAATTTACACGTAACAAATTGAGTGAAGCCGTCTAATGAAAGAAGTGGTGCTATGACAAGATAATGAAGAGGTAACAACTGAGGTCTGGAGACAGGGAATATCTTTCTTTTAATATCATATACCTGGATACAAGAAATATCCTTCGTTTAACAGTTTTGGTCGGGATACAAGGTATGTCTTTGCTTTAACAACTTAGGTCTAAAGTCCACGAATGTCTTTCTTTTAATACCTTAGGTCTGGAGACAAAGAATATATTCGTGATGAAAAGAAACCTACTTGAAATAAAAATGTATTCCCAAGGCAGCTGGTATGGGTATTAAAACTTTAATTAAAATAAAGAATAAAACAACGTTTAGAAATTTTTGGGTCATCTACAGGTTCAAATTAAGGTCGAAAACATTGTTCTGTACTTCATTTTAATTAAAGTTTGAATACCCATCCCAGCCGTCTTTAGAATACATGGAACGTCTTTCTTTTAACAAGGCCCGGCATGGCCAAGCGTGTTAAGGCGTGCGAATCGTAATCTGAGGGTCGTGGGTTTGCATCCCCGTCGCGCAAAACATGCTCGCCATTTCAGCCGTGGGGGCGTTATAATGTTATAAGTCAATCCACTATTCGTTGGTAAAAGAGTAGCTCAAGAGTTGGCGGTGGGTGGTGATGACTAGCTGCCTTCCCTCTAGTCTTACTCTGCTAATTTAGGGACGGCTAGCGCAGATAGCCCTTGAGTAGCTTTGCGCGAAATTCAAAAAACCAAACCATCTTTTAACAACTTTGTCCGTGAGACAAGATATGTCTTTCTTTTAATAACTTAGGTCTGGATACAAGGAATTTCTTTCTTTTATACGTGATTGAGGCACAGAAGCACTACAGTTATAAATGAACTTATCATTTTATTATTCTCAGACAACCCAGATAATCAAACAAGTTGCGTCTATTGAATGGCGCATCAAAGTGCACTAAATATACTGGGAAGCTAAAACCTGTTTGTCATTGGTGAAACACTCCTGCATTGTTGGAACTAGGAATAACAGGTTGAAGATACTTATGGGTTATAAAACAGTAAAATCATTTAGTTGTACGACCTTCACTGGATCAAAAGACATTAAATTCACTGGGCTGTATGGCCTTGACTCAGATTGTCAGAGTCAACATTTTGACTGAACCACTGAGAAGAAGGCTGTTACAAGAAGTCAGTTTGCAGTATACTAAACTATTTAAATACGTCTATAGAGATTATGTGCTAAAACATCCAAAAATGGCAAGCTAGGTTTATGATAGTTATAAATTTTGTGCTTGGGTATTTATTACTACAGTGTATTAAAAACTTTCTTTTGACTGAAAAATGGCACGTTTCATCCACAGTCCTTTAATGTGATTTAATGTCAGTAGGACTTTCCTTCAACACTGTTTCATACAATAACTCAAAACTAAAGATTTGATCCGATACCACTTCCTTCAATTATTCCACTATGTATGGCTTCTTGTAGCTCAGAGGTAAGCTTTAGGATTTATGACGCTAAAATTCCGGATTCGATTGCTGCGATGAAAATTCAATATAAAATCTGATGTATTAAAAGTTGTTTATGAGTAAACTGTCACTATTGGCTTTATAGGGAAGCACAATATATTAAAGTTTGGTAAATATTACTTTTTTCAGTATGAGAACGAACTAGTCTAATTATTTCTGTATTGGCTCTCAACATGTTACCGACTAAATGCCTGAGCTATAAAAAATTAATTGACTAAATATTTTCAATCTCAACATTAGTTACATAAGACCAAACAGTTGAGCTTTGGGTTAGTTTGTTTTTTCAGTGATAGAATAACTGTTAATTTCGAAGAAGATGAGAACGAAGTAGTATAATTTTTTTGTAGATTATCTTAATTATAATATTTATATCACCTGAAGTATAGCAAATTTTCTACTCTCATATTCTGTACAACTTCCCTTACAAATACAATCCATTGTATTTAAAATTATAATTTTATTTCCTTTTTATAGTTGTGTTTGGACCCAGTTAATACACTTTTGAAGGTTAATAACAGTTTCACGTTCTTCTTGGGATATGCTATAGTATAACACTTGTTTCTTGAATCATGGTCATGAGAAGGACTACCAACATAAGTTCTTAGTGTATGGAAATTATAAACAGAACAAAGGTGAGAAGACAAAGACAATCTTTCAAATGTGGCACAAAACCTTCAAAACAGGATAAAAAAAACTCCAATCTGTAGCGTCTTTGAAATAAGTTCAAAAGATAATTCATGTACTAATTTTTCTTCTCCACATTATCACGTTTATGAGAATATAAACTGGAACTAGCGTAATCGGGTTTGGTCTTAATGATTTTCTCATGCCGTTTGGCATTAATACAATTTAATTTTCAAACACGATTCATCCTTCACTAATTACATTAGTTTCCTTATCACTGTACTCCGTATTTAATATAACCTGGTCAATTATTATTATTTGTGGAATACTGTATTAACATCTGTATAACCCAGAACATCCACTTAATTAGAACCTTTCTTACCAATAATTTGAGTTTAGGCCTAAAGTGTATGAATGTACTATTTGAAAATATATAAAGTAATAAATTTGTTATTAAACATAGTTTTTGGTTATCAAGTATTGTATAGACATTGAAGTTCAAAGAAGACGAGTTTCCAGCCACTTGCTATATTTAATATCTCTATACTAACATAACGTTGCAAGCAACTATTGATTTATATTCAGAATTGTTATTTTTCATACATAGGTACAGTAAATTGTCTTCCTAATCAAGGGTTTTCTAAGCTGACATAATTTGCAGCTAAAAAATAGCATTGTGCATTTAAAGGAATAATTTATGATCGCGTTATGACATCGAAGCTTGCACCTGCTGCGTGAGGTTTCCTGAAAAACAATCTTGAATGAATGTAAGTCTGACTACAGATCGCTTTAATACGCGGGGTTGTAAATGACATATTTACTGTTTTTCAGACACAAAGCCATTTTGATGAATTTCTTAAATACTTAAACGTGAGAGTTATAGTGGAATGCGAAAGGAACCTTGTTGGTATACAATCGGTAAAGTTCTTTTTTTATTATTTGGTGCGTATCAAAAACCGATTTTTTCCATGACCTTATGAATAGTTTAGTAGCTTGTTTTAAAATTATTTAGAGTAAGTTCGGTTAAAGTGCTTATGAAATGCTTATACACCGATAGTATATTAAGAAAAATCAGTGTTAGTCCTGACCAGAGTTCATTCACAGATGGAAATTAGATGTCTTTTGAGTATATATTGTTACGTATTATAATTTATTTCGGATGAGTCTCCGATTTATCCTATTACGTTAAGTTACAGATTACTATTTCAAATAACTTGAAATTTTAATTTGAATCCAGTAGTTAATTAATTGTTAATATTTATCAAATTTATGTTATTCGCCAACAAGATCGATACACCATTTTCTCTTTTAACACATTATATTTTAATATACAAACAAAAAAAAAACAATACAATTTACAATAACGGTTATTACAAGAGTTTGACAAATCTATGAACTATACTGAATATTCTGTTTGTTCTAGAACTAAATATTTTATCGATAGTCAAGGTTCACGACGAGCAAATTAATCCTTAGTTGATATTGTCACACCTCGTTTTAGCTTACTAGCTTGGTTGGCCTTGTACTAGTTACAAGCGTAAGCTTTCGCCAACGACAATATCTAATGTCCTCGTAGAAATACTAACGTCCGAAGTTAGTTCACTGAAGTAGAACGGTTTGTAATGTTTGAAATCTATAAATGTTCCTGGTCCAATTCTGTAGCTTTCCTATTATTAGATGTAGATCATAATTATAACTTCCTACGGCTATAGCACACCGACTGTACCTGTCCAATAAAATACTACTTTTGTTCCTCGGCGGTTCAGTTTATATATATCAATCACACGAGACTAGAACGTTCACAAAAATTCGCTTATAACAATACTGTTAGTCACTAGTATTATATACACATCTAGTACATTGTTTATTCTTACGCACAAGAATATTCTACAAATTTCGAGAACAAGATGGACTTGCGCAACACACAGTGAAGAATATATGTCAAATGTCAAAATAAACAAAAGCAAAACTATACAGGAACAAGCGTAGCCACTAAAATAAATGTACAACAGTAAACCCATTACAATATAACTAGACTATGTTTCAATTATTTCAAGTATATGATACCTTAAAATAAAAATCTCATTTTCAACTCCATTAAACTTAAGAATTCATCAAACACAACATACCCTCTCGGTAACACATTGGCTAATGGTGTTAACTTTTTGATAGTCAGTAGACCTGACGCACTCGAGAGGCCATCAAACATGACAGGTGTAACACATCAGCTAATAATGATAACTTTCTGATAGTCAGTCGAGCTGACGATGAGGATTTTCGTAGGTAACACTTGTTAATCAGAAGCTAGTAACTAAATTTATACTCTTTATGATGTAAGCTGGTTCGGTTTTCTTAGATTATTAAAAGACAAAGTCTTGTAACAGGAAGTCCGCGACGGTCACAGGCAGTGGCGTAACTATAAAAGATGGGCCGCATAAAAAATAAATTGCTTACATGCACTTATTTTCCTATAATTGTATGTCTTTTTCTTTGTCGGAAATTTTAAAGATTGTTGGGCCCTTCGAGCTCTCTTTTGGCCCTCTCCCCGTATTTTCAGGGACATACTTACACCATTGGTCCTGGGGAGTTTTGCAGTATTTTAACTTTGTAACAAGAACTAACATTCGTCTGGTGTGTGAGAGATTTCGGCGAGGAAGTACGTTACTATAGTTTCTGTCAAAAATGAAATAAAAAATGTCTCTTACTCAAAGTTTGTTATCTACGGTCTTTTGTTTAAAGTTATTATGAAACTAAAGATTATCTTATTCAAAGCTATAAAGCCTGAAATTATAGACTACGAGTGTTTTAGTGAAAGCTATGTTGTAAAAATGAAATATTGTTATCACAAGTGTATCACAGCGTTAAAACTAAGTTTTTAAAACCTGGTTTGTAAATGTCAAAGGTTTTGTTTACTAACTCTCATGTTACAAAGCCAAACAAAAGTTGTTATTAAAGCACTAATACAAATAGTTTCACTTAAAACATTACAGTAATACTAAAAGTGATCACGCCTTATTATGTTATAAGTCTGAGAAAAAAATAGTTTGCTTACACTTTTTTCTTTTCCTTGACGACTTAAACACTCCAGGTATGTTAGGAGTTGGGTGGTGCTTCCGTAAGCCAGTCGGTGTCCGTATAGAATGTGCATATTCGACGACGGGCTTCGAACTCACGATTCTTTAATAGCGTGTTCAGTGCTCTAACCTGTGATTGAACAAATCGAAAGAAATAAAACTGCATAGGCTTCTACCCGTTGCCCTCTCTGGTCAGTTAACAGCATCTCACAGCCCACCATCCATGGTAAGTGATTAACAGTCACATTTATAACGCATTAATAGTTTAAAGTGAATTAATATGAATCAGGATCGTCAGCGCTGAATCTCAGAGCTCTACCATACATCCAATCAGGGCCTTAACTGAAACGTTAAGAAGCATTGCTCACAAACTGTACATTTTTTGTGCAGTTAAATATTAAGAGATTATTAGCCGAATGATTTGAGGTAAATAAAGTACTATTTCCATCAAATTATAATGCTTGCATCAACCTAATAGGTAAACAGCAGTTTCTTCGGTTTTGTTGTTTAAGTCTTACAAAACTACTATAGCATTTACTGCATATAAGCCTATGGAATAATTTTTATATCATGAATACTACTAATTTTAATTGCGAGTTTTTATTCAAAACGCAATGAATAAAAAAAAAGTAAACTCACCACTATAGCTTGTATAAACTTCCAGAATGAAAGAAAATTCTTTCAATAAATTGCAAACATACATGTTTATAGAATCGAATAACATAAAGAACATTTCATTAATAGTGGCACAACCCGTCATCACCAGAAAATAATAAAATTGATTTGTTTGAAGTTAAACATAAAGTTATACAATGGGCTATCTGTGCTCTGCCTACCATGGGTACACAAACCCAGTTTCTAGTGTCATTATTACACATCATTTAAGTTTATTTAAACAACTGAAAAAAGTTGAAATGAGTTATGTATATATATAGTTTCGATTTTTGTTTCCTGTGTTTGTTTACGCGTAGGTTGTTTCTCTTGGCACGCTATCTTATTTTCAAGAAACTGTCGTGACAAAGTTTAAATTTATAATATTTTAGAAATATTTTACAGCCTTTATTGTATTGTTGTTGTGAAAGAACAGTTGTAAGTGTTCATTAATAAGAAGGCTAATTTAATATATTATGCAGCAGAAACCTGTAGTTTGAGCTAACCTCTTGGAACTGGAACTTCATCTACACAACTTCGTTTCAGACCGTCCCAGTTTCCAGTTTTGATCAAACACAACAATGTTGTCTACACACTTAGAAATAGGCCTTATGAGTAATGCGCAGTCGCGTCACCATAACAACATGTAACACAACAATCCACAATCATGGTTATGCATGTCCAATTCACGTGCCGGTCGAAGAGATGTTTCACTAGCCACCAGATAGTTAAAATTGGTGAAAGTGGTGTTGGTGGTTTTTCTTACTCTAAAAAGATTTCACCAATTATGCAAAAAAGGTAACAGAAACATGCCCGAATATTTGGCCTTTACACTCAGTCTTCTACTGTCCACATAATAATGTTAGAAGTTTTTTTGAGAATTGTTACCTCGGAAACTTTTTTGTGTAACTAGAAGCTTGTTGAACGAGGGAAAACTGGTTATCGTATTTAAGGAGGTAGGTGCTCTACTCTGTCCACGCGGATACCCAAAAATAAACCTAGCGATCTACTAACCTGCTACATCTCACTTTTCAGTCTAATTTCTTTCGAAACTTTGAACTGAAAATCTTTGTTATATAATGCTTCCTGTAGTTCTAGTTAGCCACTGAACTATTTTAACACAATTATTATTAAAAATATAACAGAATAATTATTCATTAACGTTCCTAAACTTTTTTCTAGATTTGGAAAAAAAACAAACGAAAAATAACTTACAACAGAAAAGAGAGTCGAAAGTGATAAATGTATTTAAATATAGATACTAATCGTTCGTTAAAAGCTTAATGTTTGTTTAAAGTTATAATAACTAAAGTGGTACATATCACACAAACACACACATAAAAATTAGTTTTAGAAGTCAATTCGCACGAAATGTCTTGATTTTATTGTTTCCTACCACGAAGTCATCCAATGGTCTTTCTGCATTTTGTCCACTGGAGGGAAATGAACCTTGGATTTTAGCGTTCTGTGTCCTGAAACTTACCGCTGATGCACAGGGGAGGGAAAGATATATTGTTAATTAATCTGTGAGGAATTTATCATTTATAATAAAATATGTCATCACGGGCCAGATGGTAGAAACTGAGATATGCGCAAAGTTCCTTGTTTTTGTTTAAGAAAGAGAGCAATGAACAAATGGTTACATTTCTGAGAAAGAGCGAACTTTTCTACGTTGTAGAATCTTTAAATAAAGTTAAATAACCTGTGCAGTGTTTTAATCAGTGTTATTTTAATATAAACCAGATTCCCGAACACTGCTGTTGTGACCTAAATTTATATAACATTTTACTTAATGTATAAAATAATTCATTTCATATTAAATTTAACATAAATATTTTACAAGAAATTCAGAACAAAAGATAGTCCAAAAATACCCTCAATGAAATAACATAAGGCTAAGTCAATTATTCATAAACCTAGTGATCTGCCAACCTGTTACATCTCACTTTTCAGTCTAATTTCTTTCGACCTTAGACCTAGATAGCATTTTTAGAGAAAAATAATCCTAAAATGTTTTAATTAGATTCTACAATATGCCTAGTTTCAGTTTCTGCAGAATGCTGATAACGTAAAATCAATGACTTCGAGTTTAATCCCACCAGTTTAATATTTTTAGTTATGTTTTTTCATAACGATCTAAATATTTAACGCAATAACCTTTACCACGCCTATTCCAAACTTTCAGATCTGAATTGTAAAAAAGCTTGTATTCTTGTATACTTTTATAATCCAATGTTCCGTTCCAACTTTTATAATACTTTTATTTGGTATTTATATTTCCTCAAAATACCAGTTATGACTGAATGCTAAACCTAGTCACAAAAATCGGATTGGAGTCCTTAGAGCACATCCAATTACTTTTATTTTATGAGACTCACTAGAATATATTTTATTTATGTCATTATGGTGAAAATTTATTATTGTTAATATTATAGTAGATATCGTAAAATAAATTCGTCTGTAGCAAAGAATATGAGTATATGTATATTATTCTTTTTTTTCTTAAAACATTAGTACGGATTTCAGCACTTAGTTCTAGAGAAAACAAAGTTTCCAACCATCAAGTATCCCAGTCTTAGAGAGTGCATAGCACGTTCTGAAGTTTAAGCCCAAGACATGTGTTTCCGTGTATGGATAGCGTGGTGGATAATTCATGAACTGGTTTCAGCGTTCTCTCTGAAATGTCGGTCATACATAGAGATGTAGACGTCGAGGATTATGGTTTCTTCCTCCGTACGAATATAAGTTGCCTGACGTTGTGTATAAAATTATTTGCTTTTCGTCTGGTGGTCACTTGTCTAGATTCGTTAACTTGTGAAGCAAGAGTTATTTCATTGTTTTTACAAGACATCTGCATATCATTTGAGGGGTATATTTCTATAATTGAGTATAAAATGCAAATATTAAAGAGTTGCTTCACTTCTATCGTTTAAAAAAGGACATACTAGAGTACAGCCATCACCTGTTGATAACTTACTGTGATTGGTTACCATGCAACTAATCAGATTACTACACCAACATAAGGCTTATAAAAGTAAAGGTACTCATTGTATTCCCAGCACCGGCATAATGGGCACGCTAATGGCTCCAGAGATAGAAACTCCAGAAGACAAACATACAAATCACAATTTGGGCTATTGAAAGGTACTCTATGTAACAGATTTAGTCAAAATGTTATGTTGCAGTAGAAGATGTGTAGAAATCGAAGAGGGTACGTAAAACTAATGCTGTTGATTATAGAAGCAGTTGATTTGTAAAGCCCACATTCTTCAAAATTGGTGCTCAGTAATACAGAACATGTTATGACGCGAAACACAACGGTCCAGTAAAGATCTAGCCAATAATTTAGTTATAAATAGACGTATTCATGCTGCTTCCAAAACAGTAAGACACATTGTAGCACTGGATGGCCCCAGTGGATGGATATTTCACTGCCAAAAATCCAATATTTATGAAAGATAAACCAAGTCCAAAGATTGACTTGGGCATGAGGCTTTAACCAATGAGATTAGCAAAATGTTTGGGCATGAGGCTTTAACCAATGGTATAAGCAAGGTTGACTAGGGCATGAGGCTTTAAGCAATGGGACGAGCAGAGTTGGAAGAGGGTGTGCCTTGCAGATGAATCTCAATTCTAATTAGTCGACAGAAATTAACGATGGTTTATTCGATGGCAAAGTGGAGAATGCATTATATCTAATTTACAGCATTGTATGCTAGGGGACAAACACAAGTAAGTATGCGCTGTAACTGAGCCAAACAGTGCGAGATCGGAACAAATTTGTACGAACCCTAACTTCTAAAATATGCATTTAGACTGTTATCCATCGTGTCATTCCCTAACAAACAATACCTATTGTGCAGCAATTTATTTTCTCTCGAAAGAGTGATCTCAAGTGTGCAGCAAATGTGATGAAAAGATATACGAAATAAAACAAAAAGCGATTTATAGAACATTATGGATATGAATGTTATTATTATTTAATATTTCACTGACATATATTGGTAACTTTGTAGCATTATAAAAACAATGTACACTGCCATGTTTAAAGGAAATACAAAATACTAATGCATTTTAGAGCTTATTTCTTCTTTTCTTATATATGTTATGTAAGTAGAATGCTCTTCACACAAATGTGTAACAATATCCACAGGTGTTCGAAAATTCTTAGGGATTTTGCTAAGATTTCAACGTAATTGTCTTTTACGACTAATTTTTGTTGTTGTTGTTGCAAATGTGTGGACAAACGTCTTTACAGCTGGCTGAGACGTCTCAGGCATGAGACTCAGTCTAATTAATGTTTTTTTTTCAAAGCAGAATGCACAACACATTTGATTTAGTTTGAAGTTTACTGATTTTATCTTAGAAGTATGGATTGAAATTTCGAAACGAGACCCAAAACTCGAGCGCTTTTGAATAGTTTACTATTCTTCTCGTTTCGAAAAAATTACAACTTTTATAATCCTGTGTGCTAACTATTCAACCTGGATTCAAATTTCGAGATAGAGATTGTTTCTAAGATTGCGGTGAAGTTACTATTCAGGTCGCTATTCTGATTAATTTATCATTATTGATTTTTTTATTTGTGTTTGTACTTGCTTTTAAATCAAAGTCACAATGGGCTATCTGCTGTGTCCATTGCTGGAAATCGAATTCCGAATTTTATCATTATAAGTTCACAGATTTACTACTTATCCACTGGGAGCTTGCACGCGTATTTCTGAGTTTTCTGTCCCCCGTGGCACAGCGGTAAATGTTTAGATCTGCAATGCTAAAATCAAGGGTTCGATTCTCCTTGGTGGACACAACAGATAATCCGATGTGGCTTTTCTATAACACACACACTGATGTTTTATAAACTCCAGTTGATTATTAAATGCACAAAAGTGATTATTTTCTATATATTAGAAATAATTTTAATCCTTCCCTATTTTCAGCCTTTTCAGTTTGAAATTCATTCCCACATCTCTGTTTCATTGTGTAATATATATACACTCAAAAGCACATTTCACATAACTTACAGTAACCCCTCTATCAGGTATCTCTTAGAAATAAAGACCACGGTATTCATCATTTAATAATTGGTCTAATACATAGATTTTGCACGAACTGAATTTATGTTTTTTGTCAAACAGGTTTTTGTTGATTTTTTTAAATTAAGCAGAAGCTGCACAAAAGGCTATACGTACTCAGCCAACCATGGGTATCGAAACGCGGTTGCAAGTGGTTTGGGTCCGCAAACATACCGCTGTGCTACTGGGGGTTGTTAGAAAGGATATTCCAGTTTAAACTAGTTTTAACCCAGGCTAAGAACACTCTAATGGGCGGAAAACGTCATTTAACAAAAGAACAAAGGACTGAAGTAGCTAGAACAAGAAACACGAGACCACGTGTTGCTGCCATGACAGTGAGGAAACTAAATAATCAATAAGTTGGAAAAAAAATAAGTACATCATTATAGATTGAAAGAAAACATAGTATTCTTATATACCGCATGAAAAAATATACTTCAAATACTATATTTTGAGTGGAGATTAATATTTATCATTGAAAATAAGCTTTGATTCTTGGCACCGAATTATAGTCTGAAGTGTGTGAAGACCAGTAAAGCGAGACACTGGCAATGATCTGTTAAATTCGTACGTACAGGTTTTATGTATTTTAGTATAAAGCTACACAATAGACTGTCTGTATTCTATCCATCACAGGGAATCGAACCCCATATTTTTAAGTCCTTACAAATACGGTTAACATACCAGGAAACCTTTCTAACGGAATCATAGCTGTTGGGAAAGATGGACGCAGTTAACTTTTACAGTAGATGTTAGAAGAAAGGCACTTGGGAATAAAGCCCTTATCAAATTAACGAGCTTCTTTTGTCCTTCAGTAAGTGTAATTCCATGTGGTTAAACATTCAAAACGGATGTGTGATTTGAAGATGGTCTCAGAGGGATGCTGAAAAGTGTGTCTCGGAACTTAAACAGAGTAAAGTATATATTCTCGTTAGCTCAGGAAAATACTTGTTGTAGAATACATAACTACAGGGATGGAAAGGAACAAACTGTACAATGAGTGATTATTTCTAAAATAGTAGAATGCTTTGAAAGCAAAACTATGGGCATGGATCAAGTGTAGCTGTTTTCACGATAGTAGGTCACCAATCACCAACTACCAGGAGAGTCGTTAATTATGTCGCAACAGCTATAATAACATACACTAAAATGTGGTCGATCTCCCCAGCTACCTGGTTGCTATATACTTCATGAACTCAATACGTTATGAAAAATAACGTATATATGAAAGTTATCGATTAGAACATTCATCCAAACAAAAAAACAAGAATAGCAGAAAATGCTCAACCAACGCAGGAGCAGATGAAGGATTCCTGAAAGTGAAGAACCCATAAATAACTCCTCTCCCTCTCTTCCACGAAAAGTAGCTGATATAAAATGTTTCTAGAACATTTTTTCATCCTTTGTCGCGTATTTATGGTTACATAATGTCTGTGTACTTGCTGTGTGTGGTGTTAAATTAATGCTGTGGTTGCAAGCAAATAGAAGAATGCTACAAAAAGATAAACCTGAATTTTAAGTAAAGAATTTTCCTCACTCGTCATCGCAATTAATTAGGATACGATTAATATGGTATTAAGAATACGTGTATTACTCACTTTCGTATAATAGGAACATAATAATAAGCTGTAAGGTATCTAATTCATACTTTTATCCCATTAAGGTAATGTGTTAGCGAATATCAAGTGCAGTGCAATATGTATATCATACGAAGTCTGTTAAAAAAATACGCGGACTGACGTCATAAAACAAAATGTACTTTATTTAGAAGTTACAGGTCTGGGACTCCTTCAAAGTACTCTCCTCCCCAACGCACACACTTATCCCAACGGTGTTTCCACTTGTTGAAACAGTCCTGGTACGCTTCTTTTGTAATGTCCTCCAGCTCCTTCGTCGCATTTGCCTTAATCTCAGGAATCGTCTCAAATCTTCTTCCTTTCAAGGGTCTTTTGAGTTTGGGGAACAAGAAAAAATCGCAAGGAGCAAGGTCAGGTGAGTAGGGGGGTGGGGAAGAACAGTGATCGAGTGTTTGGCCAAAAACTCACGAGTTCTGAGGCACAAATTTCGCAGCAACGCGGTTCATCTTCAATTTTTCGGTCAAAATCTCGTAACAAGATCCAACTGATATCCCACACTCTTCATCAAGCTCCCTGACAGTCAGACGTCGATTTGCCCGCACCAGGGTGTTGATTTTGTCGATGTATGGGTCGTCAGTTGACGTGGAAGGACGTCGAGGACGCTCATCATCTTCAATGGACTGTCGACCATCCTTAAAACGTTCATGCCACTTGAAACATGCCGTACGCTTCACAGCAACATCACCGTAAGCCGTGTTAAGCATAGCAAAAGTTTCAGTCGCAGATTTTCCAAGTTTAACACAGAAATGTTAGAAAATGTTAGAATAAATAATATTCATATATTATTTAAATATGAATCTTTTTTCACCCTGTTAATATTTATATTTCACTTCTCTAGTTGTACCATTCTCACCGTTAAGTACGAAAATAATATGATGTATCAACACTATCAGGTCCCTTGACAGTCTTAAATATCTCATCAGATCCCCTCTAATTCTTCTTTTATGAAGAGAAAACAATTTAACATATATTAATTTCTCCTCGTATAACAATATTTCCTTTCCAGGTGTCATACTAGTAGTCCTTATCTGAACTATTTCTACCAATTCAATTTGTTTTCAAAGTTAAAGAACTCAAGACTAAAAAAAAATATTCCAATGGTGCTTTATATTGTAGTATAACACATGGAATGATTTTCTTTATATTGTAGTATAACACATAGAATGATTTTCTTTATATTGTAGTATAACACATGGAATGATTTTCTGAGCTTGTATCTAATGAGTTCTGCAGTCTTCTGATAGCGCACGTGATTTAAAAATGTAAGGAACTGAACCATTTTAAACATCCATGTTGATTTTTCCTCTCGGCAGTTGTCGCTTCTCAATTTCTAACTATTAATAAGATATTATTATTACAATATTGCATATAATGCTGTTTTCTCTCTGTAATTTTAACATTAACTGTATTTTAAATATTTGTGATATCATTGTCTCGGCGTATTCCTGAGATTCCATGCATTTACCACGCTGTTTTAGTGATGAAACGTGAATGAAAAAGGAAGCTTTGAAGTGCGTGTAAATGACAGCCTGTGGTATTAGACGAAGGACTTCACCGACACTGGATGTAGGAGCTATATTGTGGTCGACATACGTTTTTACTTTAACTCAGAAGGTCTTATTAATTAGCATCACATACGTTTACAATCCTGAATGAAAATTCATTTTAGGTTTAAATGAAATAACATTTAAGGAAATAAACTTACACCTCATTTAAAGTTCGAGATCAGTTAAAACATGAGATCGTTTTTGTTTCTTCAAATAAATTACGTTAATAGATAATCTGAAACACAAAAAATATTGAACCACGTGCTTTTTGTATCATTGTAAGTAAAAAAAATGTGCTGTCAAGGAGTTTAAGGAAATTGATCAGAATAATTAATAACTCTTTTTTCTGTTAAACTGAAATTTATATTAATTGTTTGTTTGCTTTGAATTTCGCTCAAAGCTACACGAGAGATATCTAAACTAACCGTCCCAAATTTAGCAGTATAAGATTAGATTGAAGGCAGCTATTTATCACCACGCACCGCCAACCTTTGAGCTACTATTTTAGAAACGACCGTTACCTTACAATGTCTCCATGGCTGAAAGGGTATGACAGGGATTCGGTAAATCCCACTATGCGTTGATAAAACAGTAGCCCAAGAGTTGGCAGTGGGTAGTGATGACTAGCCGCTTTTCTTCTAGTCTTTCACTGATAAATTGTGTACGGCTAGCACAGATAGCCCACGTATAGCTTTGCGCAGCATTCGGATCAAAACACAGTTGATTTTAGGAACAGTTTTATAAGACGAAGCAATTTAAAATAGATTGTGCTGAAAATAATCTTAAATGATGATGTTCTTAAATATATTAATTATAATTATCATTAATTAAATATATTTTCTGAAATAAGTCATTCATATTTACTGTGTTTTCTTTATATAGGAGACATGGGCTGTGGATCAAGCAAACATTCTCGAGTTGTGTCACCTTTTAGTAAAGCTCTGGTACTGCCACATTTGGCATGGGCAGGAAATAAATCAAGCCTAAAACCTATTATGCTAAAGAAAAGGCCTGAAGGGCTGCTGGTTGATCTTGGCATTCAAGTTGAACAAGCATTTGAACTTGTTGATACTATGACTCAAACAGATGTTGCTTTGTACCCAGATGAAGAGTTCGAAGACTCATGCTTTGGAGATTCCCAAGAACCTAATATATCTGACGTTGAAACTCAGACTTCGGTTAGCACGCCACCTGGCAGTGAAACTGTGAAAAGTATAAAAGTACAAACTGATTCTCAAAAAATCAATTTAAGAAGAAACCGTTCGGACAGAAATTCTCAAACAGAAAGCAAGATATCAATTGATATTGGTGTACAGGCAGTAACCTCCAAAATGAGCCATTTTACTCAAACTGACCGCCAGCCATCTTCGAGACTGGGCAGTGTGCAGTCCAGCGGAATGAGCTCGACACATACCTCTGGCCGTAAGACCGCTATGTCCATCAGACCAAACACTTTAACTAAATCGAACTTCGAGCCTCAGACGTACTGCGTTTCAGAAGCTTTACCAGAAAATACTGACAGTGACACCAAGGTGTTATATACTGTTGACATGACGTCACCTTTTGCTCACATAGAAAGAGAGCTAAACACTTCTTTTTCAGCTTCCAGAAATCATCGCACCAGAAAAGGAAATATTCATGAAAGTATTGCAAGACTACTGGAAGATGTGGAAGACACTTTTCGATACGATTCAAACTTAGTAACGAAACTTGGCTACAAGTGTTCAAAAAAGACAGAGACTGCTGTTCAAACGGATAATGACCCAATCACAGATGAAGCACCTGAATTTGCTGCCCGTCCTCCACCTTGTAAGAAAAAAGAGATGATTCCCAATCCTGCAATATTTCGAGAGATGGACCAGTATGCATTGCAGGTAAGATTTAATCAATTATCGCTTCTTAAAAATGTTAACGCGACAGCTATCATTTTCAAAACACACACTTGCCATTTGTGATAATGTATTGACAAAGGTTAGTTTAGTATATATATTGGTTATAAGGGAAAAAATACATATTTTCTTTCTTCAATCGCCCTTTCCATCCCACGCTGATACAGCGGTAAGTCTACAGACTTACAACGCTAAAATCAGGTGTTCGATTACCCTCTGTGGACACAGCAGATACTCCAATGTGGCTTTGCTATACGAAAACACACACACCCTTCTATTTGTATGTACATTGCATAAATGTGTGAGTGTCCTAGATGTATTTGGAATTGATAATTGCAAATAAGTATATATAAATATGTCCGAACACGTTTCTACACTGTTTTGCAATTTATCTGAAAAGTAAGTCATCAAACAAAAATAAAGCGGTCAAGAATGCCAAATCGCAATAGAACAGATGGCTGGGAGTATAAAGATGTAGAACAAGGACTAGGTTTGACTGCTAATTTTTTTTTTTTAGTGCAGTACGTTTTGACCTACTGCTACTTTTATCTATCGCTAATTGTTTGTTTGCTTGTTTGTTTTTTAATTTCGCGCAAAGTTACACGAGGACTATCTGTGCTAGTCATCCCTAATTTAGTAGTATAAGACTAGAGGGAAGGCAGCTAGTTATCATTGCCCTCCGCCAACTTTTGAGCTACTCTTATACCAACGAATAGTGGGATTGACCATAACTTTATAACGCCCCCACGACTGAAAAGACGAGCATGTTTGGTGTGACGGAGATTCGAACCCGCGAACTACCAGATTACGAGTCGACTAACTTAACCACCTGGCCATGCAAGACCCTATCACTAATAGTTATGTGAACTCCTTATACATTTGGGTGATTGCCACGTCCATTATTTACTGTGGATAAAAGTGGGTATTAGAAAAGTAATATCAAAAATAAAACCCGAACCAAATTAAACTTCTTTTCTACGGTACAATGTGGATCACTGAAATACGCACTTTAGTAAACCAATGAAATTAAAATAAGTAACAACTAAACTCGGTACTGACATACACACAAAAAATATCCGGTCGAATTTCAAATAAGCTTCTTGCTCGTTTGTTTGTTTTGAATTTCGCGTAAAGCTACTCCAGGGCTATATGCGATAGCCGTTCCTAATTTAGCAGTGTAAGACTAGATGGAAGGCAGCTAGTCATCACCACCCACCGCCAACTCTTGGGCTACTCTTTTACCAACGAATAGTGGGAATGACCGTCACATTATAACACCCCTACGGCTGGGAGAGCGAGCATGTTTGGCGCGACCGGGATTTGAACTTGCGACCCTCGGATTACGATTCGAATGCCTTAACACGCTTGGCCATGCCGGGCCGAGCTTCTAGCCTTAATGAATGACAAACGTACCTGGAGACTTTGAGAGATAACCATGGTCAGCTTACGTGCAAATGTTGGCTTGCTGCAATTGCACGTCGATTTTGTGTCGTCTAAAAAATCGTTAATGGAGGACAATAACAAGGAGCACATGTTGTCACAACAATCACTCGCAAGATATCATACTAAATCCTCGTAAGCGGTCTTTGTATTTTTATATTTATATTTAATATCAATCTTATGAACTGAATGAACCATTTTTCTTTTTCACCAAAGTTTTGAAAATCCAAAAGGTTAAAATTATTCAGAAATTGATGAGTAATTGTGAAATTTTGTTACGTTTTAGAAGCGTTTTATTAGGATTAACGCCCCCCGCTAGTACAGCGGTATGTCTCCGGATTTACAACGCTAAAATCATGGGTTCGATTCCCCTCGGTGGGCTGAGCAGATAGCCCTATGTGGCTTTGCTATAAAAAACACACAAACACACAGTTAGGATTAATTGATTTCAGTTATCATCTCTCAGTTTACTTTCATTTATATTTTATTAGTTGTATTTTAAATCTCTTTGTTTCTAACTTAATCTGCTTATTTTACAGAATTTTGTTGAAGTCTCTGTAAAGAGATAAAAAATATAAAATCATTTTTTCTAAATTTTGTCCAACTATTCTTTCCGCTAATTTCTCGCGGATCTTAAGTCATTTCAATTATGTAATGCTAAAAAGAATTTCGTTGAACGGTTATTTACCAGTTTTAACACACACTTTTTATTAGAATTAAACCAGAAATAATGGGAAATTGAGTTTATTAGTATTTTTATTTTCGCTTGTAATTATTGTAATTAAATAGTTTTGAACAAACAAGTTATACCATTCGTTTTGCTATCAAAATATTTTGTCATGCAACAACAGCCCTGATTTAAAAAAGGAAAAAGGAAATATTTTATTTTGAATGGAATATTTCCACAGCTAATTAATGCTGATAATATGTTACTAGGAACTCAACTCACGAGCAGTTTCAAGCATAAAAGAAACTGTTTAAAGAATCGATGAGAAACTCTGTCGTTAAGTTTATTTATTGTTCACTCACATCCACACAATGCGTTTTTGTTAGAGATCTAATGTTTGGTATTATAGGTCTTCACACTTACCACGAAGCAACCGGGATGCAATAAGTTTGTCTGTTTTTGAATTTCGGGCAAAACTGCATTAGGGTTATCTACTCTAGTCGTCCCTAATTTACCGTTGTAAAACTAGAGGGAATGCATCTAGTCATCATCACACACCACCATCTCTTGGGCTACTCTTTTACCAACAAATATTGGGATTGACCGTCACGTTATAACGCTCCCACAGATGAAAGGGCGCGCATATTTAGTGTGACGAGGATTCGAACCCGCGCCCCTTATATTACTAGTCGAGTGCCTTAACCACCTGGCCACGCCAAGCCAGAAAGCGATAAGAGACAGTGATTTGTGTTTGAAATATTATAGTTATTGAATTATAAAACTTGAAAGTCATCATGTTTTTAAAACGTATTTTGAGTTTTTAAAACAAAAAAGCGCATGCATTGACGGAACAGAACTTGCTGTAACACTAGATGTGGTAAAATTCCTTTAGATACAAAACTTGTTTTAACATTAGATATTGTAAAGTTTTGTTAAATACAGAAGTTGTTTTAACACTCGCCATGGTAAAGTTCCCTTAAGTACAGAAGTTGGTTTAGCACCTAACGTGGTAAACTTCCATTAAATAGAATAATTGTTTTAACGCTTGACACGGTAAAGTTCCATTAAATACAGAAATTGTTTTAACACTCGACATGGTAAAGTTCTCTTAAATACATAAGTTGCTTTAACACCAAACGTGGCAAAGTTCCGATAAGTACAGAAATTGTTTTAATATTAGACGTGGTAAACTTCCTTTAAATAAGGAAATTGTTTTAACGCTTGACATGGTAAAGATCCATAAAACACAGAAATTGTTTTAACACTTGACATGGTAAATTTCCGCTAAATACAGAAATTATTTTAATGTTTGGCATGGTAAATTTTATTAAATAAAGAAATTGTTTTAACGTATCAAAGCTTGACATGATAAAGTTCTGTTAAATACAGAAATTGTTTTTACACTTTACATGATAAAGCTCCGTTACATACAAAAGTTACTTTAAGTTACTCGGGAAAGTTCCTTTAAGTAATGTTTTTAAGTCAGCAAAGCTTTTAAGAATAGAATTACGTGGAAATAAATTTTATTGTAAGATATCGTCCATAACGTTCTGTTCTAATTAAATGTTCGTTTTAAATATAAATATATATTGCGTTATGGTGAAATGTAACAACTCAATTGCGACTTTTTCTTTCCTTGTACAGATTTTGTAGATTATATGTTTGTAAAGACGTTGAAAAGTAGATGGAGTGTTGCGTGACAAAAGAAATATGCCTGTCGTATATGAAATGCTTCACGTTCTATTGTAAACTCCAAATATCCCAGAATGAAGGCAATAATTATGGGAACAGGGTCTATTACTACATGATAGTAATTTCTTACAACTTTTCGCTTCTCTTATAAATGAAAACTGCATATTTTAAAGTAACAGCAGAAATTCCTATTGTAGGATGTATATCGTAAGAAAAGATAGTGATTTAAAACTTTCTAAGACCGCAATTATGCATCTATACACTTTATTTTACCACTACAAAGAAAGTCTGTTATATATTGGTCCAAAAAGTTTAAAAACAGTACTTTAATTCACCTTTTGACACAAAAGCTATTAATATGGACAAACTGTAAGCTGTCTTAATTTTGAGGTTTCCATAAGCCTTACAATTTAGCTTGTACCAAGGAACAATAACAGTTCATCTGTTTTTATACTGTAAGTGACTTGACTTTAGTATCATTTAGAGACATCAGAAACCTGATCATAGAAGATGTATAAGAAAACATTTCTTCGTTCCTGAGCACCTTTACTGCTGGTGGCCACTAGGAGAACAGGATCAGGATGTTCAGTTTAATTTATTAATTGTTTGGTTGGTTTGTTTTGTTATGAATTTTGCGAAAAGCTACACAAAGGCTATCTGCGCTAGCCATCCCTAATTTAGCAGTGTAAGACTAGAGTAAAGGCAGCTAGTCATCACCACCCACTGCCAACTCTTGGGCAATTTTTTATCAACGAATAATGGGATTGACCGTCACATTATAACGCCCAACTGCGGGGGATTCGAAACCGCGACCCTCGGACTAAGTGTCTATGATTGTTTGGAATTAAGCAAAAAACAACACAATGGAATATCGGTGCTACACTCACCATGGGTATCAATACCTGATTTCTAGCGGATTTTCTATATTCAGTTTAATTTACCTTGGCTAAGTTGGTTTGCTTGTTTTAGAGCAAAGCTACATTGGACTATCTTCTGTCTTCATCGCAGGAAATTGAACCCAGGATTTTAGTGTCGTAACCCGTAGATCTACCACTGTCTCATGTCAAGTCTGTAAAAATGTGAGCTTGATAAATTGTGCATTTGTGTATTTTCTTTTTTCCAAAGACTGGCGCTGAAAATGTAAGAAATAATTTTTAATTTTTAAAAGTTTGAAGAAAATTGAGAGTAAAATGACGATAAGTCAAAACTGGTTTAATATTGAACTAATGAAAAACATGGCTGTTGGAAGGTGCAGTTTTATGACGTTCAATATCGGAGAAGTAGAAAGAGGTAATTTAAAAAAAAAAAGGTGCTTGCAAGTTTTCTCAATATTTTGAAATGCAACACAATGAAAGAAACTACCGTTATAAATGAGTTAAAAAGTTACAAGCTTTTAAAACGACTCATTGTCATGGAAACTGTAGAAATCATAACTTCTCATGACAAAGACAATTCTAAAGAGTAAGATCAAACAACAAGAGGATCGTATGGTGTGATCCAGCCAGTAAAACGCATGGTGTGATCCAGCCAGTAAAATGCATGGTGTGATCCAGGCAGTAAAACGCATGCTGTGATGCAGTTAACTAGTCGATAAGAGGTGCTGCACTTGTTGATTGAAGTGAACCCAACACATGTGGCCTTCCCATAGCCGACAAAAAAAAAGAAATTAGGCACTATGGATAAGAAGTGACGGTATAATGTGGGTCAGTATTCACTGTTTTGCTGTTGTTCCAAGGTTTCAGGCACAGCTAATTTCTCATCGATGTCAAATGAAAATGATAAAAAATTGAAAAAAATTGTCTAAACATTCCAGTTAGCAGATCGTCTGAAGACACTTCAGTAATAACTCAACGCAGAAGATAAGCTAAAAATGAACCAAACAGTCGAACGTTACATTGAGCTGTTAAATCGAGACAGCGACGATTTTCGACTTTCTTCATAACATATAATCAACTTTTCTTCTTCAACTCTTCATTGAAACGCATTACTTCAGCATATTTGTAGTTAAGTTGTTAAGCCACTGAGTAGTACGTGATGGGAAAGTACAATTCATTTCGCTACTTGACAATCAGGAGACATCACTTTCAGACGATTAGTTTAACATGTTTTGAATTTCACTCAAAGCTACAGGAGGGCTATATGCGCCAACATTCTCTAATTTAGTAGTGTAAGACTAGAGGGAAAGTAGCTAGTCATGACTACCCATCAACAGCACTTGAGCTACTCTTTTACTAACGAACTGTGGGATAGTAAAGAAGGCTTTGTAAAGACACTGTTGGGCGCAAGAATGCAGATTCACTCACTAGGAAGAAAGACACACAAAAGCTATGATGACATTGTCTTTGATCCTAAATTTATTGAGAGAGTCCAGCGATTACAGTCACATAGGCACTTTGATCTATTTCCTAACGGCCCGGCATGGCCAGGTGGGTTAAGGTGTTTGACTCGTAATCCGAGGGTCGCGTGTCCAAATCCCCGTCACACCAAATATGCTCGCCCTTTCAGCCTTCGGGGCGTTATAATGTGACGATCAATCCCACTATTCGTTGGTAAAAGAGTATCCCAAGAGTTGGCGGTGGGTGGTGATGACTAGCTGCAGTCCCTCTAGTCTTACACTGCTAAATTACGGACGACTAGCGCAGATAGCCGTTGAGTAGTTTTGTGCGAAATTAAAAAAAACTGAACCAAGAAAACAGGAACATGATGACACTGACCTCCAGGTCGTCTTATAAGACAGCTAGACAACTAATGAAGGAACCTTATGACGAATTGTAAGCCATCTTGTTGAAAGTGGCTAACATAATTACGAAAAGGGGTAATGGAACACACGTGCAAGAACAAATTAGTATCTTCTTTTCCCAACACCCATTTCGTACTGAGGGTTATGCCGATGTTTTTCACTGTCAACAACCAAACAAGACTGGTTGTGCCGGCAACAATATCGATCTTGCACGAAACTACAAATATTGGACTTGAAGCGAGCTGTGTGTGATATCGTCTCAAGTAAAAGCAAGGAAATTTAAATTGTCATCATTTGTTATACTGTAAAAGTTCCTTAGGTTTATTTAGTGTTTGTTTGTTAGCTGTTGCTAAGCGCTAAACTACACAATGGGATATGTGTGTGCTTTTCTTATTGAGAGCATTAAAACCCGATTTTAGGGTTATAAGTTCTCAAACGTGCTTCTGAGCCATAGGATGAACATTGCTTTATTAAATAAATACAGTTGAAGTTCTACTGTCTTGTTTGGGGAGGGGGGGAGTTGCGGAGGCGAAAGATTGTTTACTTTTGAATTGATTATCTGCTCTAGCCGTCCCTGAGTTAGTAGTGTAAGACTAGAGGGAAGACAGCTAGTCATCGCCACTCACCGCCAACTCTTAGGCCATTCTTTTACCAACGAATACTGGGATTGAGCGTCACATTATAAGACCCTACGGCTGAAAGAGCAAGCAGATTTATCTAAGTTTAAAAACTTCCTTTCTTTAAAGATTTGAAACCAAAATAACTCACGTGAATGAAACGTATTGTTAATAGAACGCATTTTAGTCTGTCTGTCGTACAATGAACAATTTTTTTCCACGATAGACCCCGCTAGTACAGCGATAAGTCTACGGATTTACAGCGCTAAAATTAGATGTTCGATTCCCCTCGGTGGGCTCAGCAGATAGCCCGATGTGGCTTTGCTTTAAGAAAACACACAAATTTCCACGATAAAAGAATAATTTGAGCCTGCGCATGATAAAAAACACTTTTTTTTTCCTGTTTGTTTTAGAAAACAGGGTTTACTCTGCTTGTGTCATGGGCAACAGAAATTGTCATCTGTAGGCGAACAAAATACTTCTGTGACAGTTGGGGAGAAACAAATTTTGATTTTTAAAAAATAACACACACATTTTTTCTATTCTTTGTAAAAAATAAACAGAATATATTTTATATACGGTAGAACACATATTTTTTATCTGTGCCAGAGAAGCAGACTTTGATATATTTTAAAGTAAAACACACTGTATCTTATAAAAGTTTATTTTAATGTATTTCTAGTAAAACACGTATTTTTCTCTCTTATTTGTTTTTATAAAATGTATTTTGCTCTGATTATAATAGAGTATACATCTTCATTTTCTATGATATAGCATACATTTTTGAGCCGGAAAAATTTTAGTAGAATTATTTTGCTAGTTTTGTACAAATGAACATAAATTATAATAAATTTATATTTTACTTCTTGCTTGAAAATCTTTTTAAACTGTTGGGTTTGGTATTCCGGCAAACCTTTACAAAGCCGTCCCTAATTTAGCAGTGAAGTAAAGGCCATGTAGCTAGTCATTAACACTGACCGCCACCTCGTGGGCTGTTCTTCCCTCAACGAATAAAAGAAGGGACCATCAAATAATAACGCTCTCCAGCGTTAGAAGAAGGGGAACATCTTTGGTGATTCGAACCCGTTATCTTCATATTAAGAATCATACGCCTCCTACCTACCTCAGACTTAACTTGTGGCACTACTAGACAAGCGGGTTTTATTTAAATATATTTTTGACGTTTTTCAATTTGAGCTTTTGCTACCATAATAGAGGCTAAAAACCGAACTTCATAAGGTAAAGTTTTCTTACGCCAACCCTAATGAAAACGTTTTTAAATCTTTTTTTCACTTCTTTTAATCTAAGAGCAGTCACCTTTTCACATCTATCTGCAGCCAGTGAAGAGTCATGTGTAGATGTTGGGATGTTGTAGACTTGAGTACCAACATCTTGCTCTATTATTTATTTCACTCTTGTATTGGTTTCCTTTATGTGCGAGGCTTTGCGAACGGTGGTGAAGACTAGTAGACTGCGTTTGCCCATGTCTGTGTTGGACCTATTTGCGTAGTCACTTTTTAAACCCAGAGCATATCATATATCCCACATTATAGCTTTTCCTTTGGTGACTTTGTTTTTTGTTGTGCAGGGTTTTTTCTTTAAGTCTTGTTTTATATTATAAGTATTAGTTACGACCAACGAAACATTTCGTATGTTTTCCTTTAACTTTCCTAATTCTAATATTTTCACGCATGCCTTTTAAGTTATGCTTTCTTGCAGGCATGTTTTTATCGTGAGCTGGCCTCGCATAGTTAAGTAATTAAGGCATTCGACTCGAAATCTGAGGGTCGCGGGTTCAAAGCTCCGTCACAGCAAACATGCTCTCCCTTTCAGCCGTGGGGGCGTTATAATTGACATTCAATCCCACTATTCGTTGATAAAAGAGTAGACCAAGAGTTAGCGGTGGTTGGTGATGACTAGTTGCATTTCCTCTTTCCTTACACTGCTAAATTTGGCACGGCTAGCGCAGATAGCCCTTGTGTAGCTTTGCGCGAAATTCGGAAACAAAGAAACAAAACTAAACCTTAGTCTACTGATGGAATTTTCATATTCGTAGTACTTCGGTGTACTATTGTTCTCTGTTATTGGCTTTATATATCTATGTTATCCTAGTCTGCGATTTTTTACTAGTTTTAATATATTCGCAATATCTTAGTCTACTGTTTTTCGTCATTAATTTTTTTATATATCCAGATTACTCTATTAAGCATCCTAGTATACTGCTTTTAGAGAGTACATGTAGATATCTCTAGTACCTTAGTTTACTGTTTTGTTATTGTGATTTTTTATCATGTGTACTTAGTGCTCTAACTTAATGATTTTCAAGATTGATTTTTAAATATTTATACTGTTTACTGTTTTTTCTTGATATAGTCTACGATTTTTCGTGATTAATTTTATAAAGCTGTAACACCCTAAGATTCTACTGTTTTCCTAGTTTTTTAGATATCCACCGTATATTTTTACATTTTTATGACTAGTTTTAGTCATCTGTTATACCATAGTTTGTTTCTTCAGTGATTAGTTTTTATATACCCATAATTTGTTAATTGTATGATACATTTTGGTCATTCAAATCTAAATTGAATTAAAAGCGTTTTTGTAAATGGAAACTTTAAAGGAAAACATGCAGCTTTTCAACTATTTTATCTGATGAGTTGATGATAGTGTTTTGGTTTCACGAATCAAATAACGCTAAGTCAATAGCTTTATTACACTGTAAAATCTATACATATACTCTTATGGTATAAGGTATCTGAACAATTTAGCCTCTTTCATGTGTTCACAATTTACCTCCCGTTCGTCCCCCGGTGGGATAGCAGTAAGTCTTGGGATTTACAAAGCTAAGATCACAGGTTCGATTCCCCTCGGTGGACACAACAGATAGCCTGTGTCTTACGTGCTAGGTATGAAAAAAGTAAATGATATCTGTATGAAAAATCATTCATACTTATATTAATTGATGTTTGTTTATCTGTGAATATCCCTATAAATTTTGAATCTAGCAAGGTTAAACGTGATAGAGGAATCGATATGGCTCAGTGAAGGGGATATCCTTATCTATAGAGTGGCCTAAACTCTTTTTCAAGTAACTAAAACATAACGCACCCGGAAGATCACCTAGACATGATAGGAGGCTAGGAACAATTTTAAAATATCGCTTAATTCAAATCCGACATCTGATTTTGTGTTTCTAGACCCCCTTGGGATCCAGGGAGTGCCATGTTTAAAACTGTGTTCATACTTCCTCTTGCAATCTAGCAGGGTCAAATGTGATTTGTAGTTGTACAGTAGGTGTTGATTTTCAAGACCCTTGAAGGTAGCTATAGAAATAGTTGGGAATAATAAAAAATCTTGATGCATACATTGCGGCCTGTGTGGATCATAAGGAAACCTTTGAACTCCTCAGAAAAGTGCGAACATTTTATAGATACGTTCTTTAAATATCTTCATCCTATTAAGTTTTCATCTAGCTTGCTCTACATTATACTGTATATAACTAGCTTCTCTTTACATTCATAAGATGGTCACATTTTTGTTGGGGTATAAAACCCTTTTAAATCCTTTTCTGGAAACATCAGTTATGAATGAAAAAGAAAAGGATTTGTTTGTTTTTTAATTTCGCTCAAATCTAGACAAGAGCTATCTGATCTAACAGTCCTCCCTAATTTAGCAATGAAAGACTAGAAGAGAGGCAGCTACTCATCACTACCCACCGCCAACTCTTAGGCTACTATTTTACCAACGAATAATGGGATTGACAGTCACTTATAATGCCCCTACTGCTGAAATGGCAAGCATGTTTGTTGTGGCGAGAATTTGATCTCGTGACCCTCAGATTGCGAGTTGAGTGCCCTAACCACCAGGCCTTACTGGGCCACAAAAAGAGTAAAGGACTAGGACAAGATTTAGTAGGAATTGTAAGCCATTCCAGCTTGTACATCAAAGACCATTTATTCAAATTATTTAGGACACGTAATTCGTAAAATATATATATAACACATTTCTTACGAATATCCTTTTAAAATTCTTGAATTCTGAATTAAAATATGCGTTTTCGTTGGTTTATCAAGCATTTATGATATTCAGTTTAATACTGACGTAAGCCATATTATAATACCGTGTATCTTGGTGAGATAACGTAAGAAAAATTTATTGTTATAGTTGCACGTTGTACCGTAATTAACTAGTATCTGGTTTACTCTGTTATTAAAATTGAGGAAATCCAAAAACAAAAGACAACTAGAGAATAGATTTGTATATTTGTTTAAAAACCTTCAAAAGACGCTTTAGTGACAATTCTACTTTAAAAAAATCGATTAAACCAAATTAATATGAATATTTCATTAGTTATTATACTGAGTTAGGTTTGTTTGTAGTGAAACGCACAGCCACAAAATGTATTATCTGTGTTCTGGCCACCGCAGGTATCTAAACCCAATTTTAGGGTTATAAGCCCTCAGATTAAGCCAACAGGTGTTACTGGGTTGAAATTACAGCAGACCATTCAACTAAAAACTGTAAATTATAACATTTGAAAAATATTTAATTTTATTTTTCATCCAGAGGTTTCTTTTCAGAATAAATAAATTTGGTGTTAGACGTCCAGTTTCTTTGTATTGCAAATATATTTATGCATTATATGATTATTTTTTTATAAAACATACACACCTGATCGTAGGCATGTCTAAACCACCTGATAGGGTCCGACATGGCCAGGTGGTTTTGTCATTCGACTCGTAATCCGAGAGTCGCAGGTTCGAAATCACGCCACACCAAACATGCCTTGAGGGCGTTATAATGTGACGGTCAATCCCACTATTACATTCATTAGCAAAAGAGTAGCCTAAGAGTTGGCGGTGGGTGGTGATGACTAGCTGCCTTCCCTCTTGTTTTACACTGCTAAATTAGGGACGGCTAGCGCAGATAGCCCTCTTGTAGCTTTGCGCGAAATTAAAAACAAACAAATCACCTGGTAGTGTAAGGTCATAGAATTTCCCTAATAAATGAGAAATATACCAGAAATATTAGTATTAAATTTCTACCATAGCAAATTGGAAACAAATGTATCATTATGCTATTTGTTAACGGTAAATTAATGTAAAATGTATTCTCAGATAGCAATATAACAGCCCTCTTAATCTGATTAGAAGATCAGTTTTGTTACATTTTTATATTTTGCTAAAGGGCGATAGAAAGAAACATTCTAGTTACTGAGAGAGCCAAGCGTGGTTTGTTGGTTAGGGTGTTCGTCTCGCAATCCGAGGGTACAATCCTAGCCACCCGGGGAGTAAAAAAATTGACTTATAAAAATACCTGTCCGCCTCAGACTAGTTGGGATTCAGGTTATAACTGGAAAACAATTTAAGTTATTTACGATTAAAAGATCTATTCTGCATGTACTAACGTATGCTTGAACTTGGGAATTTCTTTGTTTTTGTAATCTAAATAAAATAAATAACCAAGTATTGTGTACAAAGAAAAAAATGACAAATAATAAATAAGCACAATGCTAGAAACACAATAACCAAGTATTTTCAGAAAATAAATCTTCCTTCTTCAAGGATGGGTGAGTATCGCCACTGCAGAAAAATATAATAATACACAAACTAAACAACAAAAAAAACAAAAAATTTCATATCATTAGTCACATTTAAAAGCCAACCAACTTAAACAGTTTAACTATCAAAAAATTAATTTTCATTATAGAATTTCATGCCTTAATCTTTAATATAGGTATAATATTCACATAATTGTTTCTAAACTAAATTTTACTAACAACTTTAAAAAACAAACAAACATTGAAGCGTTATGAGGTTAAATCAACGAGAGTTTTCTAGGTTAGACTTACTGTCTATTAAGGTAGCAACAGGCCTTGAAACTACACTTAACTGATATTGCGAAATATGAGTGGCTTGTTTTTCTATTTTCTATTCTACGAAGAAAAACATTGTGAAATGAGGTGTTAGGAAAGCACATTAATTATGTTCGTTGTTCAGACTAAAACGATTTTAATCTTTCGTTACAGTGTTCTATGACTGTAATAAATATATAAAAATAATATATTTCCTATTATATAGAGACAAGCTCAGTAATATACAATTATTCTAAGGAAACAAAACTAGCACTATATTTAAACGAATAACATTAACTCTTTCTTTCATGTGCTCAACCATAAACCATTTTCCCAAACTTCCTATCAACAGTGTATCTCAGAACGGCTGATATGGGTATTAACACTTTTATTGATAATAAGAGAACAACGTTTCGACCTTCCTAGGTCATCTTTAGGTTAAGAAAGAGAAAGTTTGAATGTGACTGTTGTTCTCTCTTTATTAGTAAAAGTGTTAATACCCATACCAGCCGTTCTGAGATATATTTTTTATTTCAAGTGGGTTTCTCGTCATCAAGAATTCCCATCAACAGGTTTGGAATGTTAAAGTAATGTTGAATCAGTATTATATTCACCATTGCTACGATTTAAAACGCTGTTAACTGATTTTCATTGTTGAAGTAATGATGAACGTGTATTCTCATTAGGAATTATAACATTCCACTAACTGGTTTGTAATTTTGAATTAATAATGAACCTGTATTGTAACCACCACTGTCAGGGGTTATAATATTCTACTAACTGGTTTTCATTGTTGAAGCAGTGATCCATCGGTATTCTAATGACCACTATTAGGAATTATAAAATTCTGTTAATTTGTTTTCATTGTTGAAGTAATGATCCACCAATATTCTAATAATCACTATTAAGGACTATAACATTCATTAACATTAACTGAACATTGAAGAAGCAGTATTGTAATGACAACTATTAAGGATTATAACATTCTTCTAAATGGTTTTCATTGTTGAAGTAATGGTGAACCTGTATTGTAACCACCAATCATTAGCCATCTCACCAATCTTTCTTTTCTTTCTCAGAATTCTTCGTTTAGAAAAATGCGTTTTACTGGACTTCGTATCTGATGGCAACTATAACTTACGAGGTGCAGGTTTTTGAAGTTTTTAAGTTGTGGGCCAAATTTTAAAGCTTGCAGTTTCTTGTTAGTTCTTTCTATAAAAAAACCACTTGAAACAAGTCAGTTTATTTGATCTGAAGAAGTCCATATATAACATCTATGATTTGTAATACTTCATACCAAAATACCCAAAAGAATAAAAATTCAAAATGTGAGTTCTGATGAAGCGATGCAACTGATGGAATTTCTGAGTTGTCGTCTTTGTGTTTAAACAAATAATTTAAACAACTGACGACTTTTTAAAACTTCACGAGAAGTGCACTTGTTACTCTAGCTCTTGTTGATTGTCATTGTCATTGAGAAACCTTTCAGCACTGAAAGTACTTCGAGGATTTGATCATTTAAACTTTTACAAATACAGATTTCCTTCAGTTGATAACAAATATTTATAGACACTTTTTGAAGAATACCAAAGAAGTTCCGAATTTGCACAGATGCAAATTCTTCTGCAGTTTGACCGAAGACTAAGTTGTGCAATCGATGTATAAAGCATATGCCTCGTGCTCACTATTAGTTTTACTCTCATCACATTTATATTATAATATAAACTTGTACGACAAGGTTTCTTATCTTCAACTTGAACGCTTTGACAGGCTTCATCAACATGAATTCATGTATCCTAGAAAAACTTTTAAACTCCAACTTTACAAATAACACTCCACAAAATAGCTTTTCTGATGTCTTCTATAATTTCATTTCTGAAACGTGAAGCGAAACTTAACTTGTTCTTCCATTATTATAGACTGAAGCAACGAATTTCCGTCTAAGATTGGAAATTCTGCTATATCTAAGGATGATATATTGAGAGCAGGTTCAAAAGCGTGAGATGCTGACTATCATCTTAACATGAAATATTTGAAGATTTTTCTATTAGTGGCAAATTTAATCCAGTAATGGTCCTAATGAGGTCAAACTGAACATTTAGGACTTCTTTCCATTTTATCGTTTCTTCATCTAATCGCTTCTTGAGAGCTACGTCTATAGATTTGTCTGCCAAATATGTTTTCATGCCAATACCTGCTTGAAAACCAGATTTATTTTTCGCATGCTCTTGAATCCGTGTTGATAAGTGAATACAGTCTCTCCACAATATCACATCTCTATTCCCAAAGAATTAGCAGTAATAACAGCATGCTACCTTCAAAATCGAAGAATATAAAAGTCAGCAACGATTTCTATTTTCGTCACAATTATATTATGTAATTCATAATATTTATCTGAGAAGTTGCAATGCTGATGGACCAACATTTGATTTTACCTATAACTGTTAGGCAGTGCCTGGCTCTGGTAGTGGATATATTTCACTTTCTACCAGATCTATCGTTGTACTACCAAATGATCGAGGATATGTATGGAATTTTGAGAATTTTCTACATTTCTTAGCAACTTCTCGCTAGCATCACTTCGTTTTACAGAACCAGTTTTGTGTTTATACATACTTCTTTTAATTTTAAATCTGAAAGAAACACAATAAATAATATCAATTTATTACAGGTACTATCAAAACAACATTAGCGCCAAAAAATGTCCACTAAGGACATTAAAAAGGTCTCACTAAAAAATGGTTTACTGGAGAGACTGATAGGAATGATGGTTGTAGTCAAAGCGCCAAAAGCTGAATTTGAGTGAAAATTTTCTACTTCATGCCATTCTACAACTGAATATTGTAAATAAGTATAATTATCATCATATATGTAATATGTAATTATATAAATTGTTCTTTGTTATTAAGCACAAAGCTACATAAAATGCTATCTCTGCTCTACCAACCACGGGTATCGAGACCCAGTTTCTAGGGCTAGAAGTCCGCAGACATACCCCTGTGCCACCATCAACCTGAAGAATATTCAGTATTTAATACCAATATTCTTGGTTATTATTAAGTTAATACTGCATAAATTTCTCAATTTTGCCCATTCAAATGTTTTATGGGGCTCAACTATCTATGTTGGGTGGTAGATAATAATATAACATATGCCCTCACGGAGATTCAAACCCGCGCCCCTCAAATTGCGAGTCAAGCGTTCTAAGCACCTGGCCATACCAACATAAAAACAGCAACTAAAACAGTATGCGTTAATAAAAATACAAACTGAGCAATATAATCAAGCATTTATTTATAAGATGTTTTGTTTATGAGTTATTTAGGGCACTCACAATATTAGGGGCTTGTGAGTGCTTTTCCTGATTACACCAAAATTGAATACGCCAATGACAGCTTCAACTGACTGCTGCGGTGGGAATCCCATATGGGATGGAACCTTGTTGTTAACTCATTTTATAATAATATGTCATATCAAAATATACAATGTCTACTATATTGTAAGCGATACTTGAGTGCTCGAAGAGGAGAAAATAATTCCTGTTGTATCGTTTGTCTTTTTTTATTGTTTTTTCAGTATCAAAATGAGAATGCCTAAAATTTCAGATTTTAATTTAATCATGATGAAAGATTAAGCTAATTTATTATAAAATATTTTAAATAAATATATAACATGTATACTAGCAAAATCTGACCATTCTGTGTGAAATACAATTTGGATTTTTAAAGATTCAAAACTAGAGGTTGCAGTTTGCTAACAAGACTCATAAATGGACAAAAACTATTTGTTTCCATGTACAAAACACCTAGATATATAACCTACTGTTCCAAGAGGAGCTAGCTTTATATATTCATAACACATATAAAATAACAGAAGCTGCTGCATTGCTTGTCCAAAAAGTAAAAGCACAACAGAAATAATTAGTCAATATGTTATACGTGTATATAAAAAACGTAACATTAGAATGGGTATAAAGATGGGTTACCATAAAAAGTCGAGTTATACAAAAAAGACAAACCCTGTGAATATGCGATGTAAAAGTTGGTAAGTTAAACAAGAAATGAAAACTGGGAGAATATGTCTGCCTTTTATGTATTAATCTTTCTGCTCGTTTCAGAAGCAATGAAAAAAGATTCCAAATTATGTTCCTTCTGAACATGTCCCAATTTATCTTACCTCTGTACGGAATTCCCTCTTTTATATAACTTCACTTGTTTTTCAAGTTGTTTCCATCAGATATGTTGGACAGTTAAGAATGCTTAAAAAATTAAATTGGAAAACGATTGGTCTTCTTGGATGGTTGGTTGTCCTGTAGCAAAGCAACATTTGACTATCTGCTGTATCCACCGTGGAAAATTGGACCTCAGGTATTAGTGTTGTAGGACCGGGGGATTTCTCTTCTTCATCAGGTCTATGATGATTTAAGTTAGCACTGTGTAAATTTACATGCTAAGAAGACTGTTAAATGAGATGAATTCACCCTTTTACGATATTAAAATGCAGAAAAACTTTAATGGCTATCTTCTCACAATGCAGTTTTCACTGGGATCACCAATTTAATTAGCATGATAACTTAGAGCTATTAAAGTTAATATCAGAACACTTGTTAATACTGCACTCTTACATAGCTTGAAATGTTTAAAAGTCAAACATCTTTACCAGTTGTTTCGTTATGAGTCTAATTACCATTAATGAAAAGATTAATTAAAATTACTAGGTTGTTCGAAAAATAATGGCGGATTTTTATATCAAAAGTTTAGTCATTTATGGGGTTAAAAACCTATCTTTCTTAAAACTTCGTATATACCATTGAAAAATTAGAGCTTTTATCTATTTATTAGTGTTATTATTCTTTTCTAAAAGCTTACTTCCAATATTTAAAAACATTATAATTAATGATGGAAAAAGTTGCATATCATTTTTGCATGAATTGCAAACAGCTCGCAATATCGATCAAGCATGGAGCGAAGGAACCCCATCTGTGTAGTACATCGTCGATTCCAAAAGTTTCGTAATGGAGATGTGAGTCTTAAAGATAAGAGCAGAAGACGTTCTTTTGTTGTTCAAAACGACCAATTGGCAGCATTAGTGGAAAGAAACCCACGTCAAATTGAAATGGCACAAGAATTAAGTGTTGGCATTTCCACAATTTCGGACCATCTCAAGCAAATTTAAAAAGTAAAAAAGCTCGACAAGTTAGTTCCACACAAACTCAATGAAAATCGGAAAAATCATCGTTTTGAACTGTTCTCTGAGTTTGTACAACAGAAATGAACCATTTCTTGAACGAATTATCAACTGGGATGCAAAGTGGATATTTTACGATAACAGAAGGCAATTTCACGGCTTAACCGTGAAGAAGCTAGAAAACACTTCCCAAAGCCAAAGTTGCGCTAACAGAAGGTTATGGTCACTGTATGGCAGTCTGTGGCCAGTACTGTCCATTACAGCTTGCTCAACCAGGGCCAGAAATATCACTGCGGAGGTTTACTATCAAGAATTGGAAGAAACGCATAGAATGTTACGTAAAAATGTCAACATTAGTCAGTCGAAAATGATCAATCATGCTTCATGATAATGCTCGGCTACACGTGTCTCAAATGACGCTCCAGAAGCTCATCTAATTGGGCTATGAAACATTGCCTCAACCTCCTTACTCACCATACTTGTTCAAACATTTGGACAGTTTTATACAAGACAAAAGATTCGATAACTAAGCAGCAGCAGAGAATGGCTCTAAATAATGTTTTAGTTCTACGACTTCAAAGTTTTATCGTCATGACATAAATAATCTTGTTTCCCGTTGACAAAAGTGTGTAAATTCACTGGGTTCCGATTTTGATTAATAAATTTGCTTTTGAATTTTTTTTATTTCTTATTAAAGCTAAAATTTATAATCTGCCGTTATCTCTGAAACGCCCCCCGCTAGTACAGCGGTATGTCTACGCATTTACAATGCAAAAATTAGGGGTTCGATTCCCCTCGGTGGGCTCAGCAGATAGTCCGCTGTGGCTTTGCTATAAGAAAACTCAAACTCAATCTCTGAAACAAACTAATAATTGCCCATAGCTCGTTAACGTTGTAGAAAATTTGCAAAGTTTTTAATTCAAGCTGTGAGGATGTTCGCAAAGAGCATGCGTATCAATTTTTACATGTTATTATCATTTCTAGGTAAAGTCGTGGTGTTAAGACAATTTGTGTATTTCGTTATTCCTGCCACATTAATTATGCATATCACATGTATGACTGAAAGTGTACTTTCAGAGACTGTGACATATTACTTGTGTTTTGTGAAAGTTATGAGAAGTATATATAACAGTTTCTTCAACATGTAAACTCGCACAGTTGGTCCGGCATGGCCAAGTGGGTTAAGGCGTTTGACTCGTAATCCGAGCACCAAACATATTCGCCCTTTCAGCCATGATGGTATTTATTGTGACGGCAATCCCACTATTTGTTGGTAAAAGAGTAGCTTAAGAGTTGGCGGTGGTTGGTGATGACTAGCTGCCTTCCCTCTAGTCTTACACTGCTAAATTAGGGACGACTAGCGCGGATAGCACTCCAGTAGCTTTGAGCGAAACTCAAAACAAACTCGCCCAGTTTTAAGGGACATCTCTACTTTAATTTTGTGTAAAAATCCTGTTCCGTTTATTTCTTTCAACATTAATATACATAAGTAATGATTACATTTCAATCATTTCTGCCAACGTTTGCTTTCTTGTAGGTGTTTTCCCATATTTATAAACTACCATCGAGGCCCCACGTCATTGATTAGTATAAAACCTTTTAGTTCTTTAGAAATGCAGTGAAGTATATTGATCGTACAAAGAAATATTGCATGGTGCCACCTGATGCTTGTTCTTTAGCTTAGAGGCTGAATACATTCAGACCCTGTAGTAAAAATATGCTGCACTGATCTAGATTGTATGTAAAATAGAAGTGGGGGTGTGACGTCTGTAAGGTAGACATTACATTTAAAAGCGATTGGTCGTTATATTTTGATTCAAGTCCAAGAATTATATAGAATACTCTAAAAAAATAACAGTTGGAAGATATGCTGGCTGTGTTGTAAAATGGTTTATATATCTGCAGTTATGAGTATAAAGCATGCACACAGTTTTCACATGCACACAGGTATATACATATGTTTAAGAAGAAATCTCTCTACTAACTACTTTTGTTGATATTGTAGAGAAAAGCCACACTAGTCTATATGCTGTTTCCATCGCCGAAAATTAAACCCGTGACATTAGCATTGTAAATCCATAAATTTAGCGCTGTTCCAACAGGAGACGTATTCACAAAATTATGAATAAACAATTACGAGGTCTGTTCAAAAAAATACGCGGACTGACGTCATAAAACAAAATGTACTTTATTTGGAAGTTATAGATCTGGGACTCCTTCAAAGTACTCTCCTCCCCAACGCACACACTTATCCCAACGGTGTTTCCACTTGTTGAAACAGTCCTGGTACGCTTCTTTTGTAATGTCCTCCAGCTCCTTCGTCGCATTTGCCTTAATCTCAGGAATCGTCTGAAATCTTCTTCCTTTCAAGGGTCTTTTGAGTTTGGGGAACAAGAAAAAATCGCAAGGAGCAAGGTCAGGTGAGTAGGGGGGGTGGGGAAGAACAGTGATCGAGTGTTTGGCCAAAAACTCACGAGTTCTGAGGCACAAATTTCGCAGCAACGCGGTGCATCTTCAATTCTTCGGTCAAAATCTCGTAACAAGATCCAACTGATATCCCACACTCTTCATCAAGCTCCCTGACAGTCAGACGTCGATTTGCCCGCACCAGGGTGTTGATTTTGTCGATGTGTGGGTCGTCAGTTGACGTGGAAGGACGTCCAGAACGCTCATCATCTTCAGTGGACTGTCAACCATCCTTAAAACGTTCTTGCCACTTGAAACATGCCGTACGCTTCATAGCAACATCACCATAAGCCGTGTTAAGCATAGCAAAAGTTTTAGTCGCAGATTTTCCAAGTTTAACACAAAATTTCACAGCAAGTCGTTGCTCCTTCAGGTCATTCATTCTGAAATCCGCCAAACGAAAAAATCGCACTTCACTTAAAACCGCGTAGCTAATACACAAATGAAGATATCTGCAATCGGGAAATGGCGTCGTAATCAGCTGATCTGTGCAAACCTAGCGACACCAAGCAGATTCCCCTGGAACCAACTGGAGCCGCGCAATTCAAACAGTCCGCGTATTTTTTTAACAGCCCTCGTATGTTAAATTAAATTTAGGAAAAAACACAATAGTTTGATACTACAGACATAAAACTATCTTAATATCACAAAATTAGATTATAGTGATTCAAGTTCATTTTACTTTACTTCTGCGCAGTTTAATTAAAATAAGACGGAATTAAAATAGTTTTATCTTTATCGCTATGTAAAACGTTAGGGTTTCAAACGCAAAATCTTTTGTTTGTTTCTTTTTTAATTTTACGCAAACTGCACGAGGGCTATCTACGCTACCCATCCCTAATTTAGCAGTGTAAGACTCTTGGGCTACTCTTTTACTAACGAATAGTGGAATTGACTATCATCTATAACGCCCCAACGGCTGATAGGGCGAGCATGTTTTGGTGTGACGGGGATTCAAACATGCAACCTTCAGATTACGAATCGAGCGCTCTAACCACCTGCCCATGCCGGGCCGCAATAGTTTGTAACAGATATTTCGCAGATAGGTTTCACTTAAACCTATTTAATTAAACCTATTTAATTAAAATTAAATTACAGATGATTCGATCGACTCATATGTAACTGACGAAACATTCGTAGGTTATGAAACTACTTTATCGTTTTTTTTATTTCGTAACATTTCATTAGCATTTTCTACTCCAGAAAATAACTGCTTTAAACTGGTATTAACAACGATTTAGGTAATACGGTTAATATTAAAACTACAAAGAGCAAAATGTTGGGTAAAATGTAAATAGAGTAATTACATCATACGCAACCAAAAGTAAAATAGATTAACACACTTTTATGAATCTGAAATTTACTTAAACCCAAACAACGAATGCTATTTAGGAGAGATAGAGAGTCTTCCTAATCTTTGGTGTCATTTCAAAAGAACTAAGATTTACTAGACGAGTCTGTTTCATTATAAGATACTGTTTTCTTGTTGTCTTTTTATTTCACGCAAAGCTACATGAGGGCTATTTGCGCTAGCTGTCCCTAATTTAACAGTGTAAGGCTGGAAGGAAGGCAATTAGTCATCACCACCCACCGCCAACTCTTGGGTTACTTTTTTACCAACGAATAGTGGGATTGACTGTCACATTATAATGCCCCACGGTTAAAAGGGCAAGCATGTTTGGTGTGACGGGGATTCGAACTTGTGACCCTCGAATTACACCTGGTCATATAAGATACTGAATTGAAGTGATAATATTGCGGGGATTAAAAACTGAACTATACCAGTCTGCTTTATACAAAGATGATCTGTTTGTTTGTTTTTGAATTTCGTGCAAAGCAACACGAGTGTTATCTGCGCTAGCCGTCCCTAATTTAGCAGAGTAAGACTAGAGGGAAGGCAGCTAGTCATCACCACCCACCGCCAACTTTTGGGCTACTCTTTTACTAACGAATAGTGTGATTGACCGTTTCATTATAACGCCCCCACAGTTGAAAGGCGAGCGTGTTTGGTGTGATGGGGATTCGAACCCGCGACCCTCAGATTAGGAGTCGAACGCCTTAACCCACCTGGCCATGTATGGCCTACAAAGATGGAGGCGATATTGATTTGGAGTGCTAGTTCTATTTGGATTAGAAACTTAACTATACCAGACTGTTCCATACTAAGATGAATATGATTTTAATTGAAATGTTAGCTGTGATGTGGAAATTAGTTATTAACCTTTACCAGAATGTTCAGTACTAAGATAGATGCTTCTACTAAGCTTTGTGATTTCAAACTGTGCCATATTTCCTATAATACCTCACCAAATACTTCAGAGAAGTAGCTTCAAGACGCCATGACAAGTATCCAGGACGATATACATACCTTTACTTTTTTGAAAGCACAGATTCAGGTATGAAGATCTTTTAGTACGGAATTATATACAACATAGAATGTTGCATTATAAAAAATTAGGATTATATGTAACATTCATAAGAATAAAACTGGATGAGAAACTGGGCATGAAAAATAAAGTTTCTGATGGAACAAAATATTTTTATTTTACTTTCCTTTAGCTTTAGTTTCTTTTAAATCTATATTTCCTGAATCTTATGGGTTTTTTTAATTTTATTCTCAGCTTTACTTTATTCCATTATTCAAAAACAGGAAAACAAAACCTAGTTTTATCTCCCGTACAGGCCCGGCATGGTCAAGTGGTTAGGGCGCTCTTTCAATTCCTCTCAAGGTGAAGAGGAAATAAAAGCTATCTTTCTAAAAAAAGGGCACTCCGAAATTGTTTGACTACCTAATAACACTTTTTAATCTATCTCTATCCTCAGGATACATCCCAGTTTCTTGGAAGCTTGCTAATATATTTATGTTCCATAAGGAAAGAAAGCCAGCAAATAAACCTAATAGCTACTGACCAATCAGCCTGACCAGCTGTATTGGCAAAATTCTTGAAAGAATAATTAGTAGTAGACTCTCCACATTCTTGGAAATAACATCAAAATTACCAAAAGAACAAAATGGATTCAGGAAATTTAGACAAACGACAGATCACTTAATCAGATTAACCGAAACCATAATAGATAGCTTCAATAAAAAAGAATGTACTGTCGCTTGCTTCCTTGATATTTAGAAAGCATTCGACACTGTATGGCACGATGGTATAAGGTTCCGAATGAATGAAATGGGACTATCGCGTGGAATTATTCGCTGGCTATCTAACTTTTTGGAAAATAGAAAGTGTAGAGTGAATGTTGAGGGTACCTTTTCTGAGTACTTTACTCCAGAAACTGGTGTCCCTTAGGGAGGGGTGGTTAGCCCTATACTCTTCATCATGTATGTAAACAATATGCCATTGAAGGATCCAAATCATGGATTCTCTTCACAGTTCGCAGATGATGTGGCAGTCTGGAAAAGTGCTGCAACACCAACAATAGCAGCTACCAACAAACAACCGCAACTAAAGAGAATAAGTGAATACTGTCAAAAATATAAAATAAAAATAAACACAGCAAAACACAACTCGTAGTCTTTACGAAATTGACAAAACACAAACACCAACAGCCAGAAATATATATGAATGGCACACTACTTCAGACTGCCCCATCAGCAAAATTTTTAGGTCTAACCTATGATTCAAAATTAACTTGGATTAATCATGTCAAGGAAATTAAAAATAAAGTCTGGCGAAGAACTAACTATGCTAGGAGTATAACTGGCGAAAACAGTAAAGCATCTACAGACAACATACTAAAAATCTATAAAACATATATTAGACCAGTAATAGATTAAGAAGCTCCAGCATGGATAACTGTAAGCAATAAAATAATTAAAACCAAACTACAAACAATCCAAAACACACTCCTTACAACAGCATACAGAGTTCCAAGAGCTATATCATCTCAATTCATACACAAATATTCGAACATACCAACCATACCAGATAGACTCTTACATAGTACAATAATGTACTTTAATAAGAATTGGATGAAAAACGAATTACTATGCGAACTAGATAGGTACCTCATACAGGATGAGGTTAGTCTTAAATATCTCTCCCCAGTCAATATATATTTTAAACATAAAAATAAATAAATAAAAATAATAAATATTAACTAAAAAAAAAGTGCCACCAACAAACTTGACATTATGCTGATAGAGCAAAATAACAACTATATATGTGCCACAATACATGGACATTGCTCTGAAAAGGATCAGAATAATAGTCAGTTAAATAATTACAAATTCCAATATGGCGAGACCATAAGTACGGGTAGGAGAAAGAGATCACAGAGAACCTGACCCTCCAGGGTATGAACATTTCTTACCCAAACACCGAGAGTGAGAGAGAAATCCTTGCTACACCTAACATGTTCGCCCTTTCAGTCGTGGGGCGTTATAATGTGATGCTCAATCCCACTATTCGGTGGTAAAAGAGTAGTCCAAGAGTTGGCTGTGGGTGGCGATGACTAGTTGCCTTACACCGCTAAATTAGGGAAGACTGGCGCAGATAGCCCTCGTATAGCTTTGCCCGAAATAAAAAACAACAACTAATTTTCCTTATATTTCCAAATACTATGTACGTGTATTCCAGTGTTTTTACGTTATTTCACTTTAAGCATAGAAAACTAGCTGTCTCTATCTATGACCCTTAGAAGGGTTTCAAGGTTTTACAGTTTATTTTATCACTTCCTTTTTAGTTACCAACGTGACCCAATGGTTTTAGACTCGTAGTCGGATGGTTACGAGTTCGAGGCGTGCTGTTGTTATTCTGTTTTGTCCTGGAACAACACACTTTATACAACTTTTTCCGGTCTGTACGATGGATACCAGATATAAGTTTGGGATTAACCTGCTATTACCTAGCATCTCGTTCAAGGGGAACGAGCCACCATCTTCATCCGCTCGCGCTATTTGAACCAAAGTTCGAAAGCACCGTTTTTTTTGTTACCATATATCCATATATTTTAAACGTAAAAAAGCTTATAGAAGTTGTATTTTCTTAGTTCTGTATACTTTTACATCATACTCTTAACGTCTACAAATGTTTAATAAGAGTCAAGCTTAGCAAGAAACTACAAAATATTTCTAAAAAAAAATTAAAGTGCTATCTCAAACATTACGTGTCAGTTCTCAAGACTCAGTGTATACACTCATACGTCTGTCTGAACATATAACACTGTGGTACCAGTAGACATGCCAATCCAACATGTTCTACAGTGTGCTTATATGTGATATCAAACGTCTCACTTTTTCGTCAGGTCATTACCTAACAATGCATGAACTACGAGCTAGCATGATTCTGCTTACACACACGAGATATTCCATCTTGTTGCCAGAGAAGTTTGTTACGTCCTGTGAGGAAAAAGGTCAAACTTTTAGAGCAGTCTTTACCACTGAAATACTGCGAGTAGCTTCACTTGCATTGGTCATTTTACCTTACACTGAAGGGGCAGAACGTTGCAGATTACCTTTTAACACTTACATGTGTTAAAAGGTTTGTTTGTTTTTTGAAATTCACACAAAGTTACTCGAGGGCTATCTGTGCTAGCCGTCCCTAATTTAGCAGTGTAAGACTAGAGGGAAGGCAGCTAGTCATCACCACCCACCGCCAACTCTTGGGCTACTATTTTACCAACGAATAGTGGGATTGACCGTCACATTATAACGCCCCCACGGCTGAAAGGGCGAGCATGTTTAGCGCGATGGGGATGCGAACCCGCGACCCTCGGATTACGAGTCGCACGCCTTAACACGCTTGGCCATGCCGGGCCGTGTTAAAAGGTGAGATATTACTCGAATAAAATAAATAAACAAAAATGACTTGTTTAATTCTAAGTTTAGAATTACATTCATACACATACAGCTCACGCAAAACATAATATGAAACTTCACTTATACAGAATGCATATTGCAATGTTCTGGTCAGTCTTTCATTGCCTAAATATTGTTTTCATTATATATCTTAACATTGATATCCGTAACATAAGTATATGAATAATTTCACCTGTGGCATTTACCAAACAAATACATATGACTTTAGTATATAACATATTAATACTGATACATACACGGTAACCAACAATAAGCAGTATCTATCACCATGGTTAACACTCTGCTGTTGTACTTCCATTTATGATCCATAAAACCAGGTTCCTTTTGTACTATAAAAAAAGTAATGCAAACGTACGTAGAACCTGACGCAGGACAAATACATCTTCAACCGTTAGGCCTAATGGATTAGCTTCTAATATTGCACAGCTTGTTTTTGAATGCTACAAGTAATTTCGATTAGTTGATGTTTTATTGTACGGGCGAATTTTCTCTTAATTTCAACATAGGAATTATTACATTTCCACCTAATACAAATTTATTTGTCGAGTTTTCATAAAACTCCATTAGAACATTTTTGAAATACACGTTTTATGGAAACATTAATGTGGTAAGTTTTGCAACCTAACTATCTTGATGAAGAGCGTGATCGAGAATTACGGAGGGTATAAAAGAAAAAGTTACCTGTTCTTCAAGAACAACTTGTATTTATAATTGACATGTAATAATATTAAATGTCATCGTAAAGCCATACCTCAGAGGGCTGCCTGCCAGCTGCCGTAATTGGATGGGCGGGTCTCGAAGCTTTCGTGCAGTGTTAGGTGGCGCTGGAGAAAATTGTATGTTTCTGTACAAACAATCCGTTAGAAACAATTTGTATACAGAGAATTGCATTTTTAAGAGGTTTCCAACAAAAACGATACGTACGAGGTAAAAAACAAGAGAGGTACAATACGTTTTAAAGTAATCCGTTTTAAGTGAATTAGAATATACATCTAAAGGAAAATAATAGTATTTAAGTAATTAGCTAAAAGAAAGAAAAATACGATTTTCGTATGGTTTAAATGTGCATATGCAAACTCATTTTCACATCTTGTTAAACCTATGAATTTTTTTTTAATATTACAAACTTGTATCTGACTCATTGGGGGTTTATTACACATTATTTATTTTATCAACTCAGAAATAACAATGTGGCATTATAATTGTGTACGACCTACATTATTTGTACATGTTGGTGTTCCAGCATAGTTTATTATATTCTACGTTATTCTCACATGTTGATGTTCAAACACAGAAAATTCATTAGGCTACAAGATATATTAATACAAAATCTCTTATTTTGGTCAATCATGGACGGTTTCTAACATTGTGTCAGTTCTCTAATAGTGCATATTACCTACGTTGTGTAGACTTTCTGGCGAGGAAGAAAGATAATTTCGATAATCATTCTTTAAGAATGAGCTATTTAAATGCAAATCAATAGTTATTCTCCGTTATAAATGGAAATAGAAACGATGAATCTTTTAGCGTATCACAACAGTTAAAAAGATACATTATCTTGTGCTATAATTTCAGGAAAGAGTGAAACATAAATCTCTTCAAACGCACCAAATAGATATAAGTGAAACATATTTCTATGTGTGTCTGTGTTAAAGTTTCGCTGAATGTATAACCGTTGTTACATTGTTTCTTTTTGGAAGTTTGCGTATAAGTACTTGAGTGGCATCTGCGCTATCCGTCCCTAATTTGGAAATGATAGACTAGAGAAAAGACAGCTAGTGAACTCAACCTACACCCCAAGTCTTGAGCAAAGAATAGTGGATTTGAACATCACATTATAATCATCCTACGGCTGAAAGGGCGATCATGTTTGGTGCAGCGAGCATTCGAACCCGCGACCCTCAGATTGTGAGTGGTGTGCCATAACCACTAGCCAAGAGTAATGAGACAAAAAATACGCTATCACAACCTTTATCACAAATATTAAATCTTGTGAACAACTCCCATCGCCAAGATATAATAGAATTGACCGCACATTATAACGCCTTAACGGCTGAAAGGGCGAATATATTTGGTACCAGTATTTGAACTGGCGACTCGTAGGTTGAGAGTGAAGTGACTGTTACACCAGGCCTATTGATAGAATATATGGTGAAACATTCTAGTCCTCAGTTTTATCGCTATTCACACTGATAAAATTAATCGCATCAAAGCACAGACTAGATTTTACGCGAAATTCGACTTATAATTTTATAGGCAGTGCAGGTAAACTTGAAGGCAGAATGGTTCAGTGTTTTCGCTCTTTGGACTTGTAGACGCATGGTTCAAGACTCGTCCGCTTCATGTTGCTGCATCCTTAACAAGTCGTTTTATCCCATCTGTTCCTGCGACACGAAAGGTACCAACTGTTAGCTGGGGATTAAACCAGTATGGACTGGCATCCAGTCCAGGAGGAATATGTCACCATTCTCATCCGCTTGTGCCAATACGTCGGAATTCAGCACTGGATCATATGTACCATCTCAGCCTGGGGGTGGTTTAACTAATTTATTTACATTTTTTAACTAACCCATCATAAAGTTCGTGGGTATAAAGATAAAGTCATTCTATTTACCTGTCTAGGTGGGTAAAGTGACACATACGAGTGTCTAATCAGTAGTAAAAGTACAGATTTTTAATCGACTTCTAACAGAATGACTCTTAAAATCATGGGACTATCAACACCATTTGATTTTTTTTTTTTTTTCAAAATATCAGCAAATGAAATATTGTTGTAGATCAACGAAACAAGCTATTGTTAGAACCATATTTAAAGTATGTTTCTGTTTTCAGAAGTAAAATGAACGTCTGCTAAGAACTTCAGAGTGGTCTTATAGTGAGATATTATTCTGAATTGACTTCGCTCTAATACGTTTTTACTTAGTACATCATCAGCCATTTTTCTTCATCTTCTTCCTTCACTAAACACCATGAGCTGTCTGTGCTGTGCCTTTTGCGGGTATTGAAACCCAAGTTTTTACGTTGTAAGAACTCAGACTTAAACCGCTGAGCATCAACAGTAAAATAATCCAAGTTTTACTGATTCATGGCTGAAAACTGATTTTGTTTAACACCTAACACGAAACTTTAAGAAGGAAAGAAAATAAAAACCTAGATACAATGGCAATAAAATCTGGGAAAATTTGGAGTTTGACATAATATTTCGGTCATAAACCCTTCTTCAGGTAATGTCTGGATGTTTTTAAGAGGAGAGATTAGGACCGAAATGTCATGTCAAATTTAAAGACGTCTTTCCTAATTTTTTTTTTCAGATGACGTTTCTTTAAAATCCAGACAGTACCTGAAGAAGAGTTTAGGACTAAAACGTTTTGTCAAACTTAAAGTTTTCTCAGACTTTATTACAATTGTATCTAGTTTGTAGTTTGTTTCTCTCTCTTTCTCTTTACCTCCACCTTCTTTGCTGGTTTTATATTTATATTTTTATGTTTGTTTACATTATCACGAAACATTAGTTGCTGTTCATTCTCAGCTGCTATAAGTTTGCTCTAATAGTGATAGGGTGCATTCCGTCAAGACGTGCTGTATAAAACTAAACGAATTCTAAGGTTTTGTTGAAATGTGTTCGTTTATATAAGAAAACAACAAATTAACGTTTAGTCCCATCTGTTATACGACATGAGCATAGGTTGTTTTTTCGGTAGGTAAACTTTGATTGAAACAAAAATGAAACAAACAAACAAACAAACCGGTAAGATATTTTTAATAGTTTGATACTGTTGTCCTGATACGTTTGTACAATGAAAATAGATATTTTGGAAGCATCAACCTAATATTTCGAATTTTATTCGGCATTTCGGATTCCGATTTTAATAAACATTATTGAATTCATTAAGTTTCAAAACTTCTTAATTCTACCAGTTCTCTTATACTACACAGAATATGTGTTCATAATGATGCAGTGAGTACAAATAACTGAAATATTTAATAAACTAACCTGGAATGTTGTAAGAACAGAGCTATCAGAATTACCATATAACTAAGAACTGTTCCAATATAGACTTACTTCGAAACTGTGATTTTGGTTTCGCACTAAAGGCGCTAGGATTTTTGGTTATTCTCAACTGCAAGCTTTATATATTTATAGTTATGTTCAGCTATTAACTTTATATATATGTATATATTTTTGGTTATGCTAAACTGTAAACTTTATATATTGCAATGTTTTACTGTTCCAGTACAACGCAAATTAGTTAGTATATATTTTAGTCTAAAATATGATAAATGTGTTATCAACATAACTTTAACAGTAAATAGTTACAAAACTTGCTAGATACTTACACACACACACAAAAGTTATCCGTAGCTACTGACTCATTAACTTGATCATTAACACAATTACTGAAAATAAAAGTACAGTCGTTTTACAACCAAAAACATCAAATGAGGAAACTCGTGTTTAGGTAATTCTCTTTGTTAACTTGAAATTCACCTAAGAATGTCGAAACGTTGTTCTGTACTTTATTTACCAGTTGTCTTTAGAATACGTGTTTAGATAAATCACTGAATGTATCTAAAGAATAAAATATGAATCTGCGTATAACAACTTCTTATAACAGAATGTAGTGTGAAGACAATCTGAAGTAGAAAGTACGAAATCTTAGTATATCTTAACAGCTTCTTTAACGGAACGAAATACCAAATATTCGTATAATCTAAAAGCTTCTTGTAACGAAGCGTTAGTGTAAAGATACAAATGAACAAGAAACTTCAAATTCGCTGTTGAATATGAAAACACAAAACTATGTTTCACTTTAATACTAACGGCCCGGTTTTTAAAAAAATGTGTGCACTACCAACACACTTTCATAATGGGAGCTGACAATTTTAATTTCTGTGTAAACACTTTATGTTTCTGCAATGTTTTTATTCATCTTAACTCTATTCAACCTGCTAATTTAGTACTTTTTTACATGCTTGCCCTTTCAGCTGTAGGGGCATTGTAATGTACGGTCAATCCCACTATTCGTTGATAAAAGAGTAGCCCAAGAGTTGGCGGTCGGTGGTGATGACTAGTTGCCTTAACTCTAGTCTAACACTGCTAAATTAGGAACGGCTAACGCAGATAGCCCTCGTGTAGCTTTACGCAAAATTTAAAACAAACGAAACCAAGAACACACACAGTGTTAATGAGGTGTGCAAGTTAACACAAAGATACAGTTAGAACTTGTTTTACACCCGAAATATCAAGTAACGAGAAAAACAAACAAAAAACTCCGAATGAATTTTCAAGAAATTCGAACACTGTATCGTAATGTGAAACACTTAACCAAATTACTCACTAACATTAAACGTATTATTCTGTTAATTTCATAGCCAACAAAACTGGTGAAATGTGCATGGAATGTTACGCATTGGATTAATTTCCTGCCATGTTTTATTTCTAATTGCGATTTCGTTATGAAAATGGCCTCGATTTAATTTTAGTTTATTTCAGACTCGTGAGATCAAAAACGAGTACTGTAGTGTTAGTTGCTCATAAGATCATGAGTTTCCAAATAATGTGTTTTCAGACGATCATAAGATTACACGTTTTCGAGTAACTTAGTTCAGTTAATCACGAAATTAAAAGATGTAAATATGTATTTTAACAAGTCATAAATTAAATAATTGTATTTATATACTGATTGCGTGTGTGATTATAGGAGGGTTAGCATCTCTTATCATGATTACAGATATATTCAGACTACACAAATACTTAAAGTATGAAAAATAATAAATATAAGCGCTAATAAGAAGATAACAAATATGTTGTTAATTACCTGAAGCACTATAAACTACGTACGGGTTCGCATCCCCGTCGCGCCAAACATACTCGCCCTTTCAGCCGTGGGGGCGGTATAATGTTATGGTCAATCCCACTATTCGTTGGTAAAATAGTAGCCCAAGAGTTGGCGGTGGGTGGTGATGACTAGCTGCCTTCCCTCTAGTCTTACACTGCTAAATTAGGGACGGCTAGCACAGATAGCCCTCGAGTAGCTTTGTGCGAAATTCAAAAACAAACAAGAAACTACGTAAAGTAAACAGCTAGTGCTGGAAATAATACATTTATAATAAATGTAGTTTTACTTATCAAAACGTTTCGAATTACGAACAGCTGAAGCTGAAGAAAGTGGCCCGCTGTTTCTTTGATACGCTATTTCGGCAGTATAATGTAAAATATCACCAGCAGTAGTAGCGCTGATTTTATTAATAATTTCGACAGAATCAGACAGAATTGGCCTTCAATTTTATTTAAGTAACGATTAGCACGAAGTTATCTTTAGTGTAAATATGTTGCTGAAAGTTTAGCGGCATTAGTCCTAGAAATTTTTTTTTTTTTAGTTTGGGTGCTCATTGCGCATATAAAGGTACTTTTTGGCTGAAGACTAACGAAACGTTTTTTAGTGGTTCAGCGGTTGGTGTGCGGATTTTTAACGTTAAAACCGGATTTCGATGCCAGTGGTGGACACAGCATAAGATTGCCTTCTGTGTAGCTTTTGTGCTTAACTAGAAACAAAAAATAAAAGATCAATGACATGTTTAAGGTTATTTCAAGTACTTTTTTTTCTTTCGACATGGCGGTTTCAGATCAGTTTGGTTCATTCTCTGATGTGAGAATTTTCTTGAGTTGTAGAATGCCCAAATATGTATGATAACAAAAGAAAAAGAAACGCAATATGTTTGGACATTCCGCAGATAAAAATGCAAAAACAAATTATGATTTTGTACATTTGAAAATACAAACAATTTGGTTTAGTAAAATTAACTACGTACTTCAATACACATGCCTCTTTTATTTTCTGAACTGATTCAGATTACACCGTTAAATAAGCGTTAAAGTTCATCCTATGTTCATTGAGACCGATACGTTGCAAATAATAAGAATAAAGTAGCTGTTGCAAAAAATATCTACATTTCAAAATTTACTATTACTCGCTGAATATGCTGTAAGCTTGTTTGTTTGTAGCACAAAGCTACACCATGGGCTATTTATGCTCTGCTCACCATGAGTATCGAAAACCACTGTCCATATACCGAAGACTAATAACGTCCCACACTAAACTATTAGACACGGGCAGTATTTCAACATAAAACTAACGTTTGCGATTTATAACAAACGTTTGACTGGTGTTTCCGTTTCTTTCATAGATTTTTATTTTTTCAGAAAACATACGAGATGCGATGTCAGTTAAATGCTTCTTTCCTGACAGTCGTAACGCTGTTATTTAGTTTTTATTGTTAGCATGGTTTGTATGTTAGAAAACTGTTTTCCAAAGCGGTAGAGCTGTGTCTGGAAGTGTTTTACGAGGAAACTACATTAACGATATATTGTTATCTAACACACCATACTTATGATTCAGATGTTGAGAAAAACGTTACACTTGGACAATCTTTAGTCTTACATAATTTAATAACTAGAAGGTAAAACCAAAAAAAAATTGTATTTCTTAAGAATGGAAACAGTGTTATGAAGATAATGACAAATTAAAAGAAAAAGACAACTTTAAACTGTTGGCTGGAAATATAAACATTAGCACTAAAGAGCCTTTTTCAGAACTACATAGATTGTAAGCTAAATGGATATCTTTATGAAGTACTCTGTACAAATCGTCAAACTGTAATACATATGCTTTGCTTATTTGTGAACATATGGATCTTGATATGAAACTATAAATTAGAAAGTTGACCTAAGTTTTTTTATGTTTTTTTACTATTTTACACAATACAGAACTTGACACTCATGTTTAGACAAGTGAAAGTTTTTATTTTTTACTATTTTACATGACAATACACAACTTGACATTTATGTTTAGACAAGTGAAAGTTTTTCTGTTTTTTTTTACTACTTTAGACAACAATACACAACTTGACATTCATGTTTAGACAAATGCAACAACATCTTTTGGTTGTTCTTTGGCGAACCATGTAACAAAACATATGTTCGTACAATTTTCTGCCTGTTAATAGTATTTCCTATAGACGATCTCTTTGTCCACCTAATAGAAACACAGTTTAGAGCTATCGACACCTAGTAGCATCTTGTGAAACGACTCGTCTAAGAGCACGTGACCTCATCACCCAGTCATCATCTTAATTATTTATTTTTTTAAATATACTATAGAAACGCTTGTTTGAATAGGAAGAGACAGGAACAGTTTCTGCTTGACAGTTTAGGTACAAAACAACAATCTTTTGACTGGTATTTTTTGTTTTAAGTATTGTCGATATATTCAATTATTCATTTAGTAATCTTCGAAGATTCAAGTATCTGGTTTAAGATAATTTAACAAACTTATCTAATCTTTAAAACAACAAAACATAAAGGATTTTACATGCTTGTTAACAATGAAAACTTCTTAACAGTGAATGAAACTGGTTAGTACAGTATGGCTATTGATCATCAACCATAAGTAACAGAATTTTACTTTAATTTACTTTGTTTGTTTTTCCGTCCACGACTTTATTAGTTTGCTATTAGCAGCAAAAGTAAACAATGAACTCTCTGTGTTGTGCCAATAATGAATATCAAAATCCAAATTTTTCAGGTATAGCCGGAGTGGTCTGGTTGGGGTTTAGAAGTAGGTTTTGAAGATCACTGAGACTGCACTTATGATTTTATATTGTGCATCTGGTTCTCTAAAAATCCTGGAGGAAGGCACCGTGTTTGAAACTATGCTTATATATAATTCACTAGTTAGGCAGGACAAACATAACATAACAGCTCAATTCCACGGGCGGATACCTAAGGAGGTTTGTTTTTGGATAAAGATCCATTTGGGATATAGAAATAATTGCCGATAATGGACGAGCCTGATTCCTACATTGGAACCTCTGTGAATCACGAGCGGACACATGAATTCAGCATCTATTTGTACGCTAGTGCTCTTAATAATCCACACAACATGATCTGATGAAAGTGGCTGTTTAGAGTAACAGAAACTCACTAGAAATAGTAAATGTGGAACACGCAAGTTCGAATTCACTTGTGCTTTTGTAACCGGCACAGTTTATTCTGGACATCATTCTTCATTGCGACAAAGGCTTCTTCAACGTTAACCTTGCGTGACACGAATTACTAGAAATCATTTAGAAAAACACTGAACCGTGCTCATTAATTTGGTTTTTCCAAGCACGCAAGACCTAAATATTAGGAAAGAATGCACAGGTGTGATAACTAACCCAGTGAAAGTAATAATACTGCAGAACAAGGAACTAACACTAGCCAAATTAATACTTACCTGTGATTTCTGACGTCATCTTCAGAACTTTTGAAAGTAACCTAATTATTTTCAAAGTGTGATAACGGTTGAAAATCTTGGGAGGGTTAAGATAATTTTATACTCCAGTCCTGTTAAGCCTAACAGAGGTACAGAAAACGTAGCTTAAAAGAGATAGACTTGATAGCGGGATAGGCGTGGTCTAGTACTTAGGTGGGAATGTTCATGGTTTACGTCTCGTTGCCCCAAAAATGACGCTTCACATGTTGTTGCTATGCATGTGCTATAAAAGCGACAGTCACACATCACTGTATAATTGGGCAAAACTAGGCCAAGAGTTGACTAGCTGCCATCTTTCTAATTTGTCACTTCAAAATAAAGAACTATACGGAGATAATTCTTACTTGTGTTTGGGCAAAAACTCTGAAATAAACTAATACTCATTACTTTATAGCAAGTTTAGCAATAGAACAAACAAATGTTGATAATCACATTATCACCGGCTGTAACGCTTCTAATTGTCGATTAATTCATATGTATAGCTTATGAAAAAGGACTTCCAGTGTCCGGTTTTAATGATATCTCTGGTTACGTGTGATTTTTTTCTTTATTATTCTAAGTAAAAGGCTACAAACCTATAAAAATCATGTATACGACTATACTCTGGAACTTATGTATGTTATAAACAAAAGATCTTCCTCTTAAACTATATATATATTAAACTGAATATCAGAGTCATAGCAATATTAACAGCCAGCATTTTTGGAACCTATTAGGTATTGAATTCATTCCCATGATGCTCCACAGCTGATTGTTACTGTTATATTAATAAAGGGTTCAATACCCGACTGTACAATTTTGTTCAAATACGATGAATATATAAAAAGTTTCCAAAGGTGAAAACAAAACCAAATAGGTAATTCAAAATTTTAAAGCTGCTCTTGAACAGGAATGATATTTATAGATTTGAAATTCCACGTGAAACCCTGTGATAATCTGCCATATCAGATTAACTGAGTGTAACAAATCTGTTTAAATTAAGTGAAGACCTCAAAGCACTTTTATATTCTTTCATAGAAGAATCAATAGTGATTTTTTGTCGACAAATTGACGTAATACTCGTTGTCATCGGGCTAGTCTTAGTGGTTTTCTTTTATATTTGTTTGTTTATTATTAAGCACAAACCTATACAAAGAACTATTTATGCTCTGCGCCCCCCAGTGGTACAGTGGTATGTCTGCAGACTTACACACTAAAAATCGGGTTTCAATACCCGTGGAGAGCAGAGCACAGATAGCCCATTGTGTAGCTTTGTGCTTAATTCAAAACAAACAAACAAACAAACAATTTATGCTCTGGTCACTATGCGTATCGAAACCCGGTTTCTAGGCGTATAAGTCTGCAGACATTCCACTATGGCATTGAGGATATGTTTTATTAATAACCCATATTTTTGTTTGAGAATAGGTGCTTGTAAATCGTGAAGTGTACTACAAAGTCACAGCTGAGGTTTCAAGTTAAAATTTCTTAGAATATTCTCGATCCCGGGTATCCAATCACTCCGTGATGCAGCCAATGTATTCTCATTTATAGCGAGGGTGCGTGAACTTTTATTTTAGCAATAAGAAAGCATTAAAGTTGAAAACCTGTCTGTTGTTTACGTTCAGAAAAAGACATTTACCAAACTTATGAATCAGTTCCTTTTGAGCTTCTATTTTCGATTCAACATGTACTCGAAAAACAACCTGCTTGCACATTTCCTTGGGACTGATGTGAACCGCATGTGTAAGTGAACGTGGAAAGCTATTTTTGTCTCAAAATAAATTTTGTGCTTTGATATTCTCTGTAAAAAAAAAACAAAAACACATTCGTGACTTTGTTAAGAAGTGATTTCGGTATTTGCTGATACGCATTACATACCTTAAATGTTTTATTAAAATCTAGATCATTGTAAGTAAGTACAACAAAAAACGTATTTCCTTATATAAATATTAATGTAAAACTGAGTTCAGAGCACTTGAAATTGTTCTTCGCATAACTGTTGAAACCCGAGATGGATTAGTGGCATTCATAACTTAGTTATCTGCGTTTTATCACAAGAAATCTTTGAGATGTTTTACAGTAAACGTTTAAAGGTTATTTGTATTCATAATTTAATTACCTACCTTGTACCAAATGAATTTCTAGGCCTTCTACAATAAAATTTTAAACACTATTGGTATTCATAACTTGATTATTTGCTTTGTATTACAATAAATCTTTGAGTATCTTTCAGTAAACTTTCAAACAATACTGGCACATATAGCTTATTCGTCTTTCATGCCTCACAACACATCTATGGATCATATTGAAAATAAATATTATACGCACTCTTAATGATGGTTAATTTTTCTTACTATCAGTATAGTATAATTAGTTATTATTATTAGATACTAATATTATTCTATTTTAAGATCAATTGCGCGATCTCAGCCAGTATGCAAAACAACAGTCAAAACATTATAGAAACCAACACTTTCGAAGAGAGATTTTCTAAGCTTTTTAATTTATAACAAAAGTGGATGTAGCCGTAGTCTTCCTCTTGTGATCCTACCTTCGCAACATAAAACCACCGAATTGGAGACATTGCTAACTTATATATCTTACTTGTAGTATACATACAAAATCTGAACATTGGTAGGTGTATGTACTAAAGATAGTGGTAGTGGTTTGTTTTGAATTTCGCACAAAGCTACCTAGTGTTAGTGATAGATTATTCATCTAATATCTTCAAAATAAATACCTAGAACTCCTGAGTGTTTGATATCAAGTACAAAATTACACAATGGAGTATCTGTGACCTTCCCACTGTGGGTAACAAAACTCAGTTTTTACCAGTGTAAGCCCTCAGATTTATCGCTGTTCCACCAGGATGTAATGTTCTAGGGTTACTGACAAAACAAAAAAGCGTAAGTATTATATTAACTTATTTTAGTTATGTTTACGATGTAATTTAAATGATCTTATACAAACGTGTTTGTCTGACAGCTTTGTGATTGTATAGGTCGAATATCGAGAAAGTTCATATAATATAAACTTTTAGTGACAGCTACTATCATGATGTAAGAGGTACTATTACTTTAGCTGACACTGCCTTTCCAAAATTTATAAGCCCTTGTTAGTTATTCTGGTTTGGGGACACGAGCTGCTGAATATTTGTTTTAAGATATGGACATTATATTGTCAAGATGATTGTGTTGGTCCTTGTGGACTCTTTTAAAAAGAATAGCGGCTACCAGAAGGTCAGGAAGAACAGCTAATTGGAACACAGTACTGAAAACAAAGAGCAAAACCTCAGCCGGTAAGTAAAGCAGTCATCTTGGCATCGGAGTTTTTGTTGGAAAGGTATCAGCTAAAAATAAAACCTTCATGGAAAACTAGAAAAGGATAGAGCCTAAAGCACAGTGAAGAATTAATTATCTTTTTACAAATCCTACAGAGACAGACAAAAGAAAGTTGTGCTGCGTGAAAAAGAGATGAACAAAGCTGAGTGTGAAGTCAAGATAAACGAAAGAAAAGAGTTTCAAAATATACGGAATGGTTCAATGTACATTAACTGGGAATTGTTAGCTTTGTAGATTATACTGCTCTTAGTCCGAGATTATAGAACTGGAGCGTTATTCGGTGTTAGGAATTGATATTGTTACAAATTCTGTAGGTACATTTGCTGTGCTTTATTACAGTATGTATCATTTAAATTTGTAATTTGATCCTGTTATTTTGTTTTGTAATTTCAGTCCAAAAGAGACACGGAAGACTGTCCTAACAGTTACTGGTAGCTTGTTACAAAAGTCTTTGGTAAAATAAATGTGATACTTGTAACTTTGGTATATGGTGTCCATGTGTAAAGAGTTGTCTGTGTTGCTCTTAATGCTATTTATTGTAAAATATAAATTTATTTATAATTATTTGTGGTGCTATATCGTAAATGTATACTAAATGTAATACATCATTATGTAAAAATTACTATATGTTATACTTTCTAACCCAGAACCTTCGGACTAAATTGATTGTTAATACTAGAAGAGAAAAGTTTTACTGTGTAACGGCATCAGCACTCTATCCTGTGTGTTTGGTATGAAACACGCTGTTGGTATGAACGTGCTTTGTAGTCACCATGAGAAAAACCTATACACTGAATATAGGTGCAGAAAAAGTGTCATTGGTCACTATTCAGTTCTTCACATTACATGGCAGAACAGTAGCAGATATAATAAATAAATAAACTTAGTATACCGAAATTTTTTTAATTTCGAAGTCTAAATTCAAGGGAGATCCAATTTAATCTACGGTTTGATCAACGTGTGTTATTAGGTTATACTAGTTTCGGAGAATTCCACTCGTCATTAGTTAACCAAAGAGAAACAAGCTGGATGTATATGTTTGTTTGTTTTTTATTAGGTTGTCCTTACTTATAGCATAATGTTAGAAAAACACGTACGTTCAAGAAGTCTTAATAGAACTGAAATAAAAACCCTGTAATCCGAACGCTTTTAAAAGGTCAACCTTTGGAAATCTCTCGGGTTATAGGGTCTTTATTTCATTTCTTACTTACACCATGCACTGGTAGGTCATCTGTAAATTTTACGGTGTAATACGTCATAACGGTTACAAAAATAAATTTCTTGCCATAAAATTACAGGTGAATCATGTGTAAATTTTACAGTGAAACTGATGTAACATACTGCAATATCTGTCCTTAAGGTAACGGTGAATCACCTATAAGGTTTAACGTTATAAGAAATAAGAGAATGGCAATGCATATTTACTAAAATATTAACAACTGAAGTTTGAACATTTGTCAAACATTTTATTGTAAGAAAATTTTACAAGTTAAACTGATTATATAAAATCACATAGAAATACTTTGGGACTAAACCTTTATAAATTTATTTATTTCAGTCTCCAGAATCAGCGAGGTCTTCAATTCGAAATCTTGTCAACTATCTGACACAAGGTGCCAAAAATGACTTGCAGAAAGTACGAGCTTTTTTCAGGTGGATAGCTAGTAACGTCACGTGAGTTTATCCTTTTTTTTTTGTATGTGTTCGAAGACTTTAGATGTAAACGCTTTATGTTGTCATATTTTATGTTTGAATGTCATTCATTATTTTAAATGAATCCACCAGACCTATTTAGTCTACATTGATTACTGTGGGTCGAGAAACCCAAAAAAGTAACTCCATGCAAACAACTAGAAAACGACTTACCCTCACAAGTATGTTATGATGTTATGATCATTGGTTTAAATAATAGTAACACTGCATTATTGTGTTTTTTTCCAGGAGGACTACTTATCTTAATAGAATTATCAATATTTCATGCGCCTGTTTATCAAAACTTAACATTAGATTGAATGGATGTAAGAATGCTTAATTACCCTAATTGAACACCAATGTGTGTGGAAGTTTCTGAGAAGCCTACTTGTTTTTAAGAAACGTACACGTTTTAATAGCTTATGTTGAATTAATACTTTTCCTAATAGAAGGCTGTTTTGTTTGTAGGCGTGACTGTACAAAGGAGAATTGCCTTAATAAAATATGTCAGTATTTTTCATGCTTTTTGTGGGAGAGCCATTATAAAATTACAATATTTTTTGGCTTTTCCTTTTCCGGTGGTGTTGTTGGTGGGGGTAATTGAACTACCGTTACCTTTTGTTTTCTATGCTCTTGTCTCTCAGATCAGCTATTTTACCGATAAAATATAGCAGCGGTTTTTCCTAACTTTTCTTAGTAGCTAGCAAGGCCACGTATTTTGTTTTATCCATCATCATTTCCCAAGTTGAAAAAACAAAACAAAACAAATCAACTCATCCTGGCTAAGTAATGAATTAATACTTTTTTTAAAATAAAATTATCATCACTACTATAAGGATAGCTACCAGTTTGGCTGCCAATTTTGATTTCATTCCTTCAGATCGCATGCTCAATTCTTTCATGACTGCTCCCTATTCTTTTCACACCTGAGGTATTTTTGGTGAAATATATTTAAATAGGTGAAAAAAAGCAAAAATGATTCTCAACAGTTGTAAACCATTCGGTAATTTTGATACTACTAGTAAAAATCTCTAAAAACTCTAAATCAAACCAGCCTAACACAATAAAAACGGGTGTCAAGACTGCCTAGTCCTCAGAACATAGACTGTTTGTTGTTCTGATAATAGTAAAAACTAAGACCTTCCTTGCACCCCCGTGGCTCAGCGTTAACTCTAAGGGCATGTAACACTAAAAATTGAGTTTCAATGCTCACGATTGTCTACCTTTGTGTTTTACAACAAGCCTACAAACAAGCAAACCTTTATGGATACTCTGAACGCTTGATAAAGCAAAAAATAAAGTTATACAATAATTAAAAGTGAGAAAATTAAAGTCACACATCTACATTTCGTAATGTCAAAAGTCTCTTGGAAAACGTACACATAATATGTAAAGAGCATTCAGAAATTCCAACGTAATACAATCACAGTTAGTACACACCAACAACCCACACAGAGACTCACTCGAGAAGGAAAATACCATTTGCAATATTCATTGTGAATAAGGCTTCCAGTTGCATTGAAGAAACAGAAAGATTAACAAAACTCACATCAACAGACACGGATGACTCTGGATTACAGATGAAACTGCAAAAGTCCATAGAATCATAGAAGAGCATACAATAAAGCCCAATAGCATTCAAAAATGGAATATGAACGAGACGCAAAAAAAAAGTTTGTTTGTTTGTTTTGAATTTCGCGCAAAGCTACTAGAGGGATATCTGCACTAGCCGTCCCTAATTTAGTAGTGTAAGGCGAAGGAAATGCAGCTAGTCATCACCACCCACCGCCAATTCTTGGGTTACTCTTTTACCAACTAGTAACGTCCCCATTGCTGAAAGAGCGAATATATTTGGTGTGACAAGAATTCAAACCCGCGACCCTCAGATTACGAGTCGAGCGCTTTAACCATCTGGCAAAAGAAAGATAAAAAGAATTTCTTTTCATTTATCTAACCAACAACCTAATATCTCCTTTTATAACACCCAAATAATTAAATGTTTGAAACCCTAATAACGATGAAAGCTCAGTAGATTGGATATCACTCACCTTTCTAATGGGGACATGTTGGTTAGGATGCTCGACTAGCAATTTGAGAGTCGCAGATTCGAATTACCGTTACCAAACATGTTTTTCCTTTAAGCTGTGAGAACGTTATAAAGTCACAATCAATCCCACTATTTGTTTGTAAAAGAGTAGCCTCAGAGTTAGCGGTAAGTGGTGTAACTAGTTTATCACTGTTGAATTAGGGACGGCTAGTGCATATAACCCTCGTATAACGAAATAATTCAAATAAAAAAAAAACGTTTCTAGCGAAAAACCTAGGACTGAATCTTGGTCCCTACTACTACAAACAGTCCTTCTTATGTTATCCTTGAAGACGACAGACGAAGCCTAGGGTGCAAGTTAATTAGTAATTGCACTCTAATAGTAATATTAATAACATATCCTTGCCACAACTCCACAGTAAGTACTTACCATGTGGATTGTGCATGGTACTATGAGAACTATCTGAATGTTAAGAATAACGCCATATTACATCTGTTTAAAGCTTTATACACCAAGGCGGAAAATGTTTCTATGGGTCAGTTGTTATATTGCTCAACATTTCTCAAAACGTTTGATTTTCCTTGATGATTGTTGGAAATAAAACTATGAATAATGATGTAACATCCGTGATAAATATTACGCTAGGTTGCAAAATCTTTTTTTCTCTTTTTTTTAAACATTCTTATTCAGTTCTCAAACATTATTTCTTATCAGAAGTGTTTAAAACACACAAAATTATATTCCGATAATTATCTTCACCACCGAAGGTGGACGGAGATTTTGTTTTCTCACCTTCATGTGTGCGTGTTTGTCAATAGAATTTCTCGAAAATGGATGAATGGATTTGAACGAAAGTTGGTATACATTTGTACCATTTTCCAAGTTAGAAGTAATTATTTTTGGATGGACACAGTCAATGGTCAAAGTCCAGAAAATTCAAACAAAAAAACGATCTATTAACACGTGGACCGATTTTTCACACAATTGTCAAAAATGACCAAATTCCGAAGAAATTTGGGGGACATAAGTAGAATATTATTTCTCAGTGTACAACCAAAAATAGTCCGTTTGGGTTCATAACGACGGTCATGCAGACATATTTTCATACTTTTTGTGAACCGAATAAGATCAAAGCTGCGTGGCGGAGGTATGCTGAGTCCTCCTCTCGTTAGTCTTGTTTCAACCTTCAAACCGTTACTAAGGGATGATAATCATATTTCACAATAAATGATAGTCTTGAAGTATCCTGACGTCACTAACTATCGTTAGTTCAATAGAATGGGTCGGCAAATATTTCATTGGTTACTCACACTTGAATACTTATCAGAAACTCTGTCATAAAGGTTCGTTTGTTTTTGAGTTTCGCGCATAGCTACACGAGATCCGTCCATAAATTAGCAGTGTAACACTAGAGGGAAGGCAGCTAGTCATCACCACTCACCGCCAACTCTTGGGCTACTCTTTTACCAACAAAATAATGAGATTAACCATCTTATTATAACACCTCCCCGGTTAAAAGGGTGAGCATATTTGGTGTGACGGAGATTCGAACCCGCGATCCTAAAATTACGAGTCGAGCACCTTAATCGCCTGAGCTGTCATAAAGGATACTAATATTTGTGATATTGATATATTTAATATATATCATTTAGGAAATTACTATTTAGCGTAAGTAGTATAAATGTTCTTCAGAATCATCACTGAAAACTGTTGCAAAACATTGTTAGTACTTTTTACGTTTCTAATGATTTTTGGTATTTCTGTTCTATTATGTAAAATTTATTAAATGCAAAGCAAAAAAAAAGTACAATCGTTTATTAGTATGTCACAGTTTGAATTATTAAAAAAACATTTTATAAGCAATAGCGAATGAATTAACCCTTTCAGCTCAGTTAATAGAATAGTCATCTGGTATGTAAAAGAACTTTCGTTTCAATTCTGCTTGTAACTGGATTATCAAAGGAAAATGTTACTTGAATGACTATTCGGTTGTAATACAACCCAAAAGCTTTTTGTAACTGCAAATACACTTCAAATATCTTTCGAAATATCCAAGGTAAAATAAAAACTAAGGCTTATGAATGTGTGTTAATATATTCTGATTGATAACTGTTCCCTATCATGTCAAAAATAATATTTCTTTAATCTAAATGTAAAGGTCTGCCAACTGTAATATAATTTTTTATTTTAGAATGTAAGACCAACATAAATATGTCACGCAATTCACGAAAAATCACGAAACCAAACGTTTTAAGTACGTACAGATTTCCCGTGCCTATTAAAAGCATGTCATTTAAACAATTTTTACAATAGAATTGATACAGAATGCTTGCGACTGAATTGAATGTTACGTTAAATAATTATGATGTAAAACAAATAAATATTGATTATTAGGCAGAGCGCTGGTTGGAATAATTTTTATAACACTTATCAACAGTCTTCTCATAAATAAACAATATTGAAATAGTTTGGTAATAGGTTGATAAATGATATTGATGTTAATAGTAATACAGTAACACTAAGTAGAGTACGATATTTTATTCGAGTGTTTTTGATACAGGTACAACTGGAAATATATAGACGTACGGTTAACAGCGGAGGAAGTATTGCATAGAGGAGAAGGGGTCTGCAAAGATTATTGCAAATTATTTAGTGAAATGTGCAGGTAGGGTTTAATTTTTGTCTTCTATTCATGGGTATTTTATTTTAAAAAATACATAAAAAATTCAGAAGAATCCAAAAGGAGTTAATGTATACAAAACAACAGGAATAATAGAATATGTTTATACCTTTACACACACAAACATAAAAAGTGTTTTTATTTCGTTTTTGTCCAATCTGGCTAAATTTTTCAATAAAGTAAAGTAAAATGAGCTTAATTCATTATAATTTCATTTTGTGATATTATGATGTTGTAACATCCGTATTGTCAAACTATTGTGATTTTTGTTCTGATTTAATGTAAAATAATTGTTTGTTCATGGTTTTGTTCTCTGTATGTGGATAAGTTCCCTTGTTGGAGCACTGCCATATTTGTGACGATACATCCCAGGATTGATTCTCTGTGGTGGACCCAGCAGATACCCAAATGTGGCTTTGCTCCAAAAACAAACAAGCTATATGCGAATAATATTGTTGACTTAACATATTTTACCGTTAAGACAACGTCAGATAGTTATTTTAATAAGTTATACATCATGCGTTTATATTGGCACATAATGGACAAAACGAATTAATATATACCTATTACCGAAGACCTACGCGTTTCTAATGTTGTTTAGCCTCACTAGATAGCAGCTACAAAGTTCGAAAGTTGGATGTTGCTTCTTCGAAATACAAAGAAACGTATCTATTAAAAAACAGATATTCTTTATCAACATAAATGAAAATTCTACTAGAGAAAGGACAAAGTTAGATCAGCAAATTTCGATGGCTACTTTTATAGAATGCAGGACAACTGGATACTGGACAATTAAAAATGACCGCGTAAGATTTTTAGACGCTACTTGTTTATTGTAAAATAAAACAGTACTTACAACAGATATGTGCCACGTACAGCACTATATAAGCATATAAAAGACTTATATATATATATGCCTAATACATTACCAATTTAATTTACTTTATTGTGTGATAGAATATAAAACTATTGGCTATCGTTGGACCCAGCGGTGAATCCATTTACCTGGTAATAAATAACATTATTAAGGAGGAAATGATTTAATGGTCATACTATCTGGAACACAGATGCTTAGAAACTAACCACGTGAGTGAATTCAAACCTGTCCTTTACTCAGTTATGATAGATCCAAGCGAATCTGACCCTCGCTAGTCTATAAGACCAAAAATCCGACAAGGAGAAGCAGCCGCAGGCCTACCACATTACCAGTTTAATTTACTCATATATCACCTTTGCTCTATGAATATCGCCAAACTTTGAAAATTTTAACACCTCCTAAAATTATTAGGTGTCTAAATATCCTATTTTATATCTCCTTTTTTTTTATAGGTATCTGGTTATCCAGTTACCTCTTTTGTTCAGAGTACTTTAAGTAATGGCCCAGCATGGTTAGGTGATTAAGGCATTCGACTCGTAATTTGAGGATCGCGAGTTCGAATCCTTGTCACACCAAACATACTTGCCTTTTCAGCGGTGGGAGCAATAATGTGACGGTCAATCCCACTATTCGTTGGTAAAAAAGTAGCTCAAGAGTTGGCAGTGGGTGGTGATGACTAGCTGCCTTCCCTCTAGTCTTACACTGCTAAATTAGGGACGGCTAGCGCAGATAACCCTGGAGTAGCTTTGCGCGAAATTCAAAACAAACAAACAGCTTTGCACGAAATTCAAAAACAAACAAACTTTATGTAATGTGTAATGGAAAAAAAATACATTGGTTAAACTGGCCTTTAATACGTTTATTATATTTGTATCTCGTTTGATAATTATGTAATATTATTGTATAAAAGAAAAATGTTTCTTTGACGTTCTTGTTATCGTTTAATTTGTGACATAGACTATCACAATACATATTTTCTCGCTATTTTTTTTCAGATTCGCCAACATACGGGTAAAAACACTACAAGGGTTTGCCAAGGGCCACGATTATAGGCCAGGCCACCAGTTTCACCCTGGAGAAGACGTGACGCATGCGTGGAACGCCATCTTTGTTTTTGGTGCATGGCGTCTAATTGATACCACCTGGGGAACAGGTACAGAACATTTAGTTGAAATTTTTTCCGCGTCGTGTTAATAACATATAGATAACATTAATTATTTTAATTTCACAAAGGTAAACAAATGTGGTTTAAAAATTCTTAGACAATTTTAAATTAAAGTGACAAAATAATGGGTCCATTTTGGTAAACTGAACTAAAAAATAACATTTTTTTAGGCATGCCGTAGGTTCAGTGAACACGGGCACCCACTTATACAGCGGTAAGTTTACGAATTTACAACATTAAATTCAAGGAATTCGATTCCTCTCGGTCGGCTTAGCAGACAGCCCGATGTGGCTTTGCTATAAGAAAAACATACAAATACACAAACACACTGAACACGATCAAGACCTGTATCATGTTCCCTGTTTAATCTTTTTTAACACTGCTATGGAAAACTTGGAATTTTGTACTGCCTTGGAGAAAATATATCTGTTTCATAATCCAGATAAGAAACTAAATATTAAAATGCTTTGTTTGTTTTTATTGTTATATATCTAAAAGTAAACCTGATAATGGGAGAGGTGTTTATCTGTAAATGTAGCATACGTTTTACTTCACATCTAAATTCACGTGACCTTATTTGACTGAATCGCGTTCTTCTATTTTTACCCATATAGTGTGTATGTATATATTGTAGCGTGCGAATGAAAAATTCATAGTTCGCGTCTTTTTGTAGCAATAACACATTCCGAACTTTCGGGCCATGGGTATGCTCCAAGAAAAACAGTCTAATTCCATTGTTTGATTAAATAAGAATAATCAGTGGTTGGCGTTGAGTGAGGTTGATTAGATACCTTCCTCTTAACGTGCTGCCCGGGGTTTATACACATTACGATGCTAAAATTCAAGGTTCGGTTCCTCACGGTGAACTTAATGTAGATAGCCGATTGAATACTTTTATGCTAAAAACGAACAACTTTCTCTAGTCTCAGTTCAAAACTAGAGATAGCTATGTGCTGATAGCCCTTGTGTAGGGTATATATATGCAGATAGCCCTCGTGTAGCTTTGCGTCAAAATTCTAAAAACAAACGAACAAACAAAATATAATGCTTTCTCAACTTAATGGCCTGGCATGGCCAGATGGTTAAGGCACTCGACTCGCAATTTGCTGGTCGCGGGTTAGAACCACCGAACGTGCTCGCCCTTTCAGTCGTGGAGACGTTATGAAATATGTCAAATACACTATTCATTGGTAAAATGGAAACCCAAGAGTTGACGGTAAGTGTTTATGACTAGCTTGCTGCTCTCTAGTCTTTCACTGATAAATTAGAAACGACTAGCACAGGTATCTCTCGTGTAGCTTTGCGTTACAGAGCGTTACAGAAGAAAAACGAAATGAAACACAGACATTCATGCTTTCGACAATTTTTATCACTTCTAGAACTGTGTGGTAATCAAATTGTGTTGTCATGGCAATATTCCTGTGTTCGATGTAAAAGTGTCTGTTATGATAATCGTCTTCTCTGTACTGGCTGTATTTTCAAAACCACTAATTTGCCTTACGAAATCGTAAAAAAATCAATCTAAACCACCTTCATGACGTCATTTTTCTACCGTGTGTTCGTATCTGCACTCCCTTTCGAAACATGGAAATGTATACAAATACACCAACAAGAAGTTATTTGAAAAACAATTAGTTGAAGTAATCTAATTTGTGTATAATTTTGGTATAAGGATACAACTCAGTGTTTGATAAATTTTAATGGGTACTTTGAAATAACAGGGACAAGTAAGTCGTTTTCTTGATAATTCTAGAGTGCACATTATTATTTTTTCAGTACACTTTGAGTTACTCTTTAAAGAACAAAAGGTATGATAGAAACGGGAGTTCGACTTTAACACTTCGCATGTCGGGAAAACAGTGAACAACAGATATGTAATCGTTTCATATAAATGAGATAAATTTATTATTGTTTGTTTTGTTTTTGAATTTTGCACAAAGCTACTCGAGAGCTATCTGTGCTAGCCGTCCCTAATTTAGCAGTGTAAGACTAGAGGGAAGGCAGCTAGTCATCACCACCCACCGCCAAATCTTGGGCTACTCTTTTACCAACGAATAGTAGGATTGACCGTCACATCATTAAGCCCTCACGGCTGAAAGGGCGAGCATGTTTGGCGCGACTGGGATACGAACCACCGACTCTCAGATTACGAGTCGCACGCCTTAACACGCTTAGCCATGCCGGGCCTTTATTATTGTATCAACTCCTCACATTTCTACAAGTGTGATTTTTTACGTTTTTTTTTTGTTACAACTGTATGTGTACTACTATCATTTTCGAAAGAATATAGTCTTCTCTTACCACAAAAGAGATTTTTATGTCATAAAAGCAGCATAACTACACTATTTAAACTCTTTTTTCTCTTTATTTATTTCAGATAGACTTTAATCACGTTAATTGGACTGCTTGATTACATGTTTAATTAGCACTCCTTTCGTTTGGGTAGGGATATAAAAAATAACATGGTAAATTGTTGTGAAGCTGTTGTAATGTTAGTACACTAGGGTACAAGTACAACACGTTAACAATCGATATCTTACTAGTGCTAAAATCATTTAAAGTTGCACTAAAGACAAGGAATTACATTTTGAACGTGAAATCAACTTATTCTACCCGTTATATTCGGTTTCTCCATAAATTGACAATTTTTTTTTCTCAGACCAAACATATTACAATATAAATAAATCATTTCAAACAAAACATTTCTAGAAAAGAGAAAAAAAAAACATTATTAAGACAGAAGGTATGTCGTTGAAACATTCATTCCACTGTTAAGAATGAGATCACAGTTTTATTCATTGTACTAGTTATAAATCCCACGTGCAACTTAAGTGCTCGAAATTTCTCATTTTTTGTTTTGTTTTTTAAATTCGCGAAAAACTACACAGGGGCGCTAGGCGTCCCTGATTTAACAGTTTGAGACTGGAAGGAATGGAGCTAGTCATCACCACCCACCGCCAACTCTTGGACTAGTCTTTTACAAATAAATATTTGGATTGACCGACACATTATAACTCCCCCATGGCTGAAATGGTGAGCATGTTTTGTGTGACGGGGATTCGAATCCGCAACCCTAAAATTATGAGTCGAGTGCCCTAATACACTTGGCCATGCCAGGACTTTATTGGTTTAAAAGATAATAGGGTGATAAAGAAGAAAGCTGTTACATGAAATAACAATATCTAAGACCACCCGATTTTCTAGTACACCAGTAATAGCAGTATATACGTAGGGAAAATGAAAATGCCAGCTGTTTAGTTAATATACGTAATGACTAAAAGTTCTCAGATTTGTTCTTTATTTAAAATGCTTACTTCAACTTAAAACAATAGGAAACACGAAAAAAAAAAACACGTATGCCCAAAAAAGTAAATTAAGTTTAGATTGCATTAGAAACACAATGTAGTGGTCACGATATTTTTGCAATTAAGTTTCTTTGCTTTTGAAGGTTTCAGCAACTATTCATTTGCTGTACAAAAACAAGATGAACATGATGGAAACATCACGACCAGAAGACAACTTTACGATCACAACTTTATTAATGGTGCAAGGCTTTACTGTTTCGTCGGGTCGTAGTGCTGACGGGATGAGGGGTTTTAGTACACCATTGCAGATTTTTAACCATACTGTTGGTGGTTGACTACAGGGTTGTTGATGAGAATGTTGAATCATGTGTGACGCTGAAGACTTACTCGTTTAATGTGGAATTTCATATTTGTAGGTGTGGGTGCGACCTTACGAAGTTGCAACCGGTCTGTATCTAACGGTAACACCTCTGAATACGAACTGCATTTACAAGAAAAGCTATCACGACTGAGAGTACGTCAGATTAAAGTATTTTTGTTTGCTTGGAAAGTGATGTCGATGGAAAGAAATGAAGTCCTCAAGTATCTTTGTTGAGGCTTGAGCAGCTGACAACTGTAGCACAGCCAATCAAGGCGTGTAAACCTGTTAGAACTATGACAAATTCCATGCCCATGTGAATTACAAGTTTATGCGCGTGCAGATTTTGTTCTCAAACAGAACCAGAGTCTAGAACGCTGAAATTCATTATGTTAAATCATACGTTTGCGTTAAGACCAAGTAATTTAGTAAAAGTAGTCCTAGAATGTTCTTGAATGTGACTGATCGAGAGAATTTGCGAAATATATAAAATGAAAGCTAAATTATAAACATGAGAATTGGTGAAGCATTGAGTCAATTACATTTGGTTCAGTGATTGAGATGCTAGTGAAATACTCAGATTTGTGTTAGTTGTTGCATATGTTAGTTACTTAATTGATCAACCGTGAAATTGTTGAACTTCGCACATTTGTACATTAGTCGTAATACTTACTGTTAGTGAGTAAATTTCTGTTAAAAGTGAAATCACTGTATGTGAACTTATAACTACAACTATGCACGAAAGATATTAATCTGTAGGAAAAAAGACGAATTTGTTATCGTTAATTGGACTGCACTTTGTATTACTTTTATTAAATAATTCAAAAGGACTCATCCAACGATAGAAAAGGTTAGAACAAAGCATTTCTTGGTGAGTAAAAATAGCACAAATAATATCCATTTTTCACGATGCCAAATTGATCCCTTTCATTTCAGATGCAAGAACAAAAGGATATACATACATCATCGGCTCCTTATACATTGGATTGAAAAAAAAAAAAGAACATTATTGTTTACTAGGCTAATGTACTTTGATGAAATATCCATATTGATAGGAGGTATAATAGCTGGCAGAAGTTAGTATCACATAGTATCCGTTCTGGTAAAGAGTGTGATACCAGTTACTTTAATATTTAATAAAGAATTTTTATATAAGACCACTTTTTGTCACTAGTGGCCCATAAAGTATCCCTGATGAAAGATTGGTTTGGTTTGAATTTCGCGAAAAGCTACTCGAGGGCTATCTGCGTTAGCCGTTCCTAATTTAGCAGTGTTAGACTAGAGTTAAGGCAACTAGTCATCACCACTCACCGCCAACTCTTGAGCTACTTTTTTACTAACGAATAGTGGGATTCACCGTCACATTATAACGTCCCAACGGCTGAAAGGGCGAGAATGTTTGGTGTGACGGGGATTCGAACTCGCGACCCTCAGATTACGAGTCGAGTGCCTTAACTACTTGGCCATGCTGGGCCTTTGCTGAAAGAAAACATAGCACTAGCGTAATATGCAGGCTTATCGTATGTTTTCTACTTGCTTTACTAATGTAGGAATTCTATATTTTTTATTTGCTCTGTTTGCAGTTTTAGAATAAACACGTGGTCCGGAAAGTTGTTGAGTTTGGCTTGTCTTAATTGCTTCTTTTTCTTCCTATTCTAATACAATGTCCTGTTCACTAACGATTACAAATTAGTTTACTTCTTGCTACAAGCTACTATCATATGTACACAGTTATACTTATAGGCTTAAGTTCGCAAATGACGTTTTCATTTTCAACAAAAATTAACTTGCTAATTGTACTACGACAAACGTGTAAATAAACTTTCTTCTGTCAATGTCTGTGTTGCCTGAAAGGTTTTTGCAATAACATATATTATCCAGGGTGAAAGGATCAACACTAATTCCAATACCAGGCCGAACTGATGTAATAGCCAATGAATCCTCTGATCACGTGGTGATGTCGTTGATTGAACAAAGAAATCGAATTCACCTGTTGAATTCAAATATACTTTTTAAACTCATTCCTGCTTGGAGATCGTCGAGAAGATACTTATTTCAAGATCATCCATCGTGTTCAGTCCAAAATAAGTAATTCCCAGAAAAAAAAGTTATGGTACATACACTGCGCTTTCCTTTTGTTTGTTTAATAACAAAAATTACATTCATTTTTATCAAATTTGTCCAGCGTTATGTATCTATGCTGATAGAAAGTGTGGTAACAGTTCCTCTAATATTTGGTGAAGAAGTTTTGAAGGTCATTTCATTGGTAGTAAGTAGAGTAGAGCTCCAAAAGTATCCATGGTGACAAAAGTGTTGTAACAGTTCCCGTGACACTTGACGTCGAAGTTTTATTGACAGGAAGTATAGTATCAGTTCCTCTTACTTTAACAATAACGGGATAAACCTTGGCTCTTGAATGCCACTTCAGGGACTTTGTGCTATTTCTGCTGTCCAGGTCAAAGTTGTTGCTGGTTCTTAACATATTCTGATCAAAAGTTTCCGACTTTTTCCAGCTTTACCGATACTTTTCGATCACGGGCGATGAAGTTTTTATAATTGTTAGCTTTTAAAATGTACGCAACTGACGACAGACAACTTTAATAATATGGAAATAATTCGCTGTCACTTTAAATACATTGTTATATTACGAGTAACATTCGTCTCAAAGATTTTGATGGAACCAGTTTAACAAAGTATTTTAAAGTTCGATGAAACACAACGAAATTTAATGTTCGGAATTAAAGTCAGTACAATACCCTGACTTGCTTCATGACCGACCCCTAGATATAAGGCAGTCATTGAGAACGTACGTTAGAAAAATGTAAATCACACAGTAAAGCTATACCTTATTGCTTTATTTATTTGTGATTAATCCTTTTTTTTTACTCATTATTAGCCAAAGTTTAATGAATGGTTCCATTTCGAAAGACAGATTCGGAGTGGCACAGCATTAAGTCTGAAGGCTTCTAACGCTAAAATCCTGGTTTGGATACCCGTGGTGAGAACGACAGAGATGCCCGATTGTGTAGCTTTATGCTTAACTATAAACAAACAAAACAAATTAGAAGAAAAACGTTCCATTCACATAAACACACACATATAGGGGAGATGAAATATAGCAATTTGGAAACAATTCAACAGTTTTTGTAATGATTTAATACAAGTTTATATATGCTAGAATCCTCTATTCTAAATTGCACTTTTACGCGTACAAATTTAGTAATATTTTAGTAACGTATGTATGGGTTTTATTACAGCAAAGTCATGTCGGGCTATCTGATGAGCCCACCCAAGAGAATCGAAGTCCTGTTTTTAGCGTTGTAAATCCGTAGAAATACCTCTGTACTAGCAGTGGACCGTAGTAACGTTTAAATATTAATGCTTAATTTTTAACTTCGTATATAAAGGACTTACTTTCTATATATCGTTTTACTGAGCGTTTAACTAATAGTGTTTAACTATAACATGGTCTAAAGGAATTACCTTCTACATAACGTTTTACTGAACGTTTAACTTATAGTGTTTAATTGTAACATTGCGTCTAAGGACTTACATTCTACATAACGTTTTACTGAACGTTTCAGTAATAGTTCTGAACATTAACATTGCACCTGAGAGACCTGCTTCCAACATCATACTTTTATGGTTAGTTTTTCGAACGATCATCTTGCTTTTTGCGCATGTGCAATCTGCCTACCACTCAATTTAAACAGTTCGTACTGAAGACTGACTTTCAACACATGAATCTATTAATTCTGTTTCAGTTTATGTTTTTCCAATGGTAATTGTTTCTATCTTAACATCAGCCGTCTACAACAGAATAGAATAAACTTAAGAAACTAAAAGGTATTTGAAGTTACGGTTATACACATTTAAACCCATCTTTTTCACCATATCTAATTTAAACACATCTATTTCATATATGCCTTCTTTGAAACGTACTTTGACATCGTTTGTATATATATATATATATGTAACCGTAATTTTTAAGCCAAAACAAAACACATTAAATTTAAACAAAATACGCTGCATTTAAAAAAACAGAAGAAAAGATAATTGGGTTATAAAAATATCCTAGGTTTTGTAAATGACTACGGAAGTAGGATCTAAATTTATTTTTTTATCAAACAAATACTCAGCGTATTTTGTTTAATTTTAACATGTTTTATTTTAGCTTACAAATTCTCGTCGTCACCGAATATGGTTATAATATAACTAATCAGAGGGTGGGATTTGATGTTTCTAACGCAGTTCTTCCTCATAATTTTGTTTACTTATTTAACTTCAATTAAATGTACTTATTTAATTTCAATATATATACATATGTGTGTGTGTGTGTGTGTGTGTGTATGCTTTCCGAGATTTTAATGGAAAATAAAACTGTATTGTGTTGCCATTTGTTTCTATATAGTTGTTATGGCGTTATATTTCGCCTTTAAAGTTGCGTATGCCTGAATAGATTGACCTATTATATTCCAGCCAGTTTTTGATGCTTTACTAACCAATCAGAAATTTCTTAACAGTTGGAGTGTCTGAAGATTTCTTTCTGATGTCTGTTTAGATTGATTTTTATATACTTCTGGAGTACGTTTACAGCTGACCTGTTTGTTATATTTCTCTCTTTAGTTCTTCTTTATGCTGCATTTGTTTTCATATACTTTTGGAGTATGTTCAGGGGTGGGTTATTCGACCTTTAATTTCTCTTTTTTGAGATTGTTTACAGCTGACTGATCTTTGAAGCGTTCCTAACTAACATATTCTTATTTTTTAACCAATATTCTGTATACTGTAACAAACTTCTACAATTCTTTCTCAGGATATACAGATCATACAGGAAAATTCCAGAAAAAGCTGAATGAACATTTCTTCTTGACAGATCCCGAGGCTTTAATTTGGACTCACTTTCCACACGATGAGTTAGAGAAAGATTACTGCAGGTAGTGTATTTCGCTTAGTTAACTTATGATTCATTTAGTGCCATTGTTTTCTAAAGACATTAGCATAAAAAATAGCACGTTTGTTTACGTAATACTTTTTTCTTCACTAAAGTATTCCAAAGAAATTCAATGGAATATAATAACAAGCCCTACGTATCAGGAATTTCCTCTGTCTGTTTGACTTTACATTTAAAATATAAATGTACCCTTTCATACGTTGCACAATGATTCCAGGTCATAAAGTAAAGCTATAAATTCGAGTTGTATCGTTAGTAAAGCCTTACTTTGGTTTAAATATTTGGGTATTACTTCTTTGTCGCCTCTTAACAAATTCACTTTTAATTGTAACAGACTCAATTGAATTATTAATTGTGTATGGTCCCTCGCTAGTACAACGAGATGTATACGGATTTACAACGCTAAAATTAGGGGTTCGATTCCCCTCGATGGGCTCAGCAGATAGCCCGCTGTGGCTTTGCTATAAGAAAACAATCACAAATGTGTATGTTTGTTTTTTTAATTTCGCGCAAAACTACATGAGGGCTATCTGCGCTAACCATCCCTAATTTAGCAGTGTAAGTCTAGAAGGAAGGCAGCTAGTCATCATCACCCACCGCCAATTCTTGGATTACTCTTTTACCAGTGAAAAGTGGGATTGACCGTAACATAATAACGCCCCTACGGCTCAAAGGGCGAGCATGTTTGGTGCGATGGGAATTCGAACTCGCGACCCTCAGATTACGAGTCGAGTGATTTAACCACTTGGCCATGCCGGGCCAAATTGTGTATGTAAAGTTCAGCGTGTTGTCTCTGCGAATGGCTGTGAAGTACTTGTCATTTAACTCAATTGTTTAGAAAGTTAGCGAGCTGAGTAACGGTGTCTTTATTACTATAAGCAGTAAATGACAAGTATAATAAAGGTATTGTTTCATTCCGATTCCAAGCGGTTAGGGGGCGCTTGACTCGTAATCTGAGGGTTGCGGGTTCGAATTCCCGTCACACCAAATATGATCGCCGTTTCAGCCTTTGGGGCGTTATAATAATACGATCAATACCACTATTCGTTGGTAAGAGTAGCCCAAGAGTTTGCTGTGGATAAAGATAACTAGCTGCCTTTGCTCTATCGTAAACATAAAATAATTCAGTATTTTATAGGATTCCTTTGTTTTATTTCAGGTGGCAACTGCTCGATAAGCCAATCACTTTGGAGCATTTTAATGCTCTGCCGAAGGTCACACCATTTTTCTTCCAATACAATCTCAAAATACGATCTCGCCCACAAAATCCAGTGAAATGTAAAGTACAAACCGAGATTAAACTGGGAGCTCATGAGCCCATGCGGTACAAGTTTAAAATGTATCCCGCTGACGAACTTGAAAACTCGTCACTGAATAACTACGTCTTCTGTCAGCTCAAAGAAGACCGCTTGGTCGGATCGTTTGTTGTCTCTCCGCCGATAGAGGGCAGGTACTACTTCAAGGTCTACGCCAAGCCGGAGAATGAGATGAGTGACGACACTACGCTTCACAGTGTCATCATTTTCCTCGTGGAGTGCGAACGAGCAAGGAAATATATCCAGCCATACCCACTGAACGAGGTCCCTTGGGGCCCAACACAAAGCTTCTTTAATTTCAACATGAAGCTAATAAACCAATCAGGGCCCCTTATTGTGACGTGGGGTGGACGAAGGAAGGTAACACTGGAGATGAGCACGTCTATGTTGATAACTCCTCAAATGTTTGATGCAGACGGTATGGAACTGGACCTGAAGAGTATTCTTCTTCGAGAGGACCATGAAAATCGGGTTACCTTTACCATCCTACCGTTTCGCGTTGGTCTCTACAAGCTGATGATCTTCGGAATGCCAAAACCCAAGCAGAAAGGGAAATGGAGACTACCCCTCATCGCTTCGTTTCTGATCGATTGCAAACTAACGAAACAAAACAATGAGGACGATTTGTCTTCACCTACCGAAAGAAGCGCAAGGAAAAAAGCTTCTAAGACTAACAAAAAACTAAGAATTGTCCCTGTCCATTGATCGTGAAAGTAGCTGTTGCCGCGCTGATATTTTCAAAGAATCTAAACGTACGACAAACAAAGCATAGCCTTCAAGTCCGCATCTTTATATATAGACTTTGAGGGTCTGCTTCAAAAGACGCTTCCATAGAAAAAAATATGCCCTGAACACACCTACGGAAAATTACACTTTTAACATCCAAACAACGAAATGGGTAAATCATTGAACAAAATATAAATAATAAAACCTCTATTCTCTGTTGCTCTAAATTCAATAGTGATTTGGGAAGGATTTTAGAAGTGAAAAGTTAAGTAAGAAGAAAATGTTTAGTGTTTGTCTTTCTGTGAAGCTACCGAGTTTTTTTGTAGTGAGCAATATTTTTTAACACTTAATACCACAGCACTTTCTGTGTTTTTATATATAATGATAAGATTATATCTTATCTTTTCTGGCGTATACACGTAGCTAGTCTTCAGTTTTTCGTAATTTGATAACAGCAAACTATATATTTTCAGTTCACACCAAAGTCCTATTTGCTAGTTATATTGAAAACAAAATACCTAGAACACAATTATAAGTTATGTAACAGACGTTATATCTGAGAGAGGTTAATTTAATTCGGGTCATAGAATGATGAAAATATTATGAAACTTTCAAAGAAAATTGGAGGACATTTCTTTCATAATATTTATCTTCATTTTTTTTAACGTTAAGGAGTGAAAGTAACCATAATTTTCTCTAACATTTTCTGATAAAAGTAAAAAAAAACAAGAAACTTAGAATTTATTATTCTCGTCTAGTTTTTCTGTATCAATTTCTTAAAATTTTCTAATTCACATGAATATCTTGAAAAAGAAAAACTCGTTAACAATATTAGACACAGAAATCGAATTACCCAATCATTGTATCACTTTCCTATTGCATATTGCGTTATTTAGCTGAAAAAATCTTACTCTTGCGCGAGACAGAACAGTCAATTTTCAAAATCTCCCTTATTGTAAGTACATCAGTAAAAAGAATTTTTGGGTAAATATATATATGCCCATATATTATTAAACCTTTGCAAAGCAAACAAAACAATTACATAGCGTGGCACATGAGTAATATATACTGAGCTAAAGGTTTTTTTTTATATTGAAATATTTAAAAAAGAAAGTTTAACGGAAACAAAGCTTTAGTTACGCTTTGGTGGTTTACTGTTAGCAATTCTATAAAGGCAAGATATGTCGCAAATTCATGAGATTTGTCGTAAAATCTTTGTTTCAAGGAAACATCACGTTTTTTTTTTCGAACCTCTGATGCTTCAATGTTGTTGAGCTTCGATAATCTTAATTTGATATCAGGTTTTGTTCATTGGTCCAAGCTTGTGGTTTGTTAGATATCGACGGTTATCTTGTTCAAGTAAATATATATATATATAATAAAAAACAATCAAAAGAGATTCTTGATTTTTAGAACACTAATTTGTTGTCAAAAACAAATTTAATATTTATTTTGTAGTTGTCGAAGTTGTGAGACTTGGTGGATACGAAATCAAATTTATATCAACTGTATTTGCCAAAGTAATGGAATTATAATAATAACATTTTTCTCGTTGATTTTTTACCCGAATAAAATTTAGTTCCTGATTATCTTTCTATTGGCCTAAGAAAAATAAGCAGCAACAGAATTTTGTAATCTCACAAACACAACAATCACTTTACTTTCATTGATATTTTCTAAACGATAAATTATTTCGAATATTACACGTAATTATCGATGAACTGTTATTTTTAGTTTTCACCTTTCCAACAACTTATTTTATTATTTCATTAACTGTTTGGTGTACTGTTAAAAATAAAAGTTTTTTTTTTATATTTATCGAATTGAACAAATCCTAGACTTTCATACTACAAAGCAAAATCGTTTAATGTGTCGTATGAAAATGGCCTAATATCCATTTCAAATTAATCTGCTGCTAGTAATTAGCTATTTTATTTCTACTCTTTCACAACAATAAAAACACGTTTCTCATGGTTCTTGCGAAGAGGCAGCTTTCCTACTTTTATTATTCAATGAAATTTTGGAAATTTATGGAAATTAAATATTATACATTTAGTTGTGTGTTAACTCATTAGTGAATAGTTTGTAATTTTCTCTGAAACTGGATAAACTATTCAGGAATTTTATTATGTGAATCTTGTAGAACCAGGACTAACCTTGCTCTTTAAGTGTGATTTTTTTTACGTGACTGCATACTCATTACCGTAATTAGAGTCAATCAATATTCTACCAAGCTCAAACTTGGGTTTCAAGGTATAGCTTTTAATTGTGTGTATATATATAATTAAAAGCTATATATATATATATATATGGGGATATGTCTATGAAAGAGTGAGGAAAGCCAAATAAACAACAAAAACAAGAATATGATCTGGGTATCTGTATAATTAGCTACAGCCGTATAATAATGTTCTAATTTTCATGAATTAAATTGTTCACCTAGTCTTAAAAATGAATAAAATTATCTTGCGAATAAATTATATTAAAGAAATGCTAAATATTTATGTTTTGTATATTTGGTATGTAATGGAAATTCACCCCTTCAAAATACACGACAATATTTCAAGTAACAATTTCGGTGTTTTCTACTACTGTGTGAAACATGAACAAAGCTAGCATAAAAATAATCTCTATGTTAATAAGTGGCAACTCATAACGTAATTTTTCGAATATCATTTACGCTTCACATATTAAATCAGATAGATATACACAGAGTCTTTGCCTTGAGTATCTGATGATGATTAAAATTATCTTTTAGCTGACTGTTTATTCTCGCTAAATTATTTTATGATAAGTAATAAATGGACCAATATGATCATATACAGATATATAGATATACGTGTAAGCCACATTTGGCTCCACTCTTACAAACCATTTTTGAAGTTAAAACAATACATAACCTTGTTGTCCGTATTGGTTTTGATTTTGATAACCAATTTAACCATTTTTATAGTCTAGAGTTCATAAATAAAATATATTTGTAATATTACCGTGAAAGAAAACGAGTCTAGCAAATGAATCCAAACAGATGTGTAATTATAGTTATATTTTTCATCGGGAACAAAGCACAATATACATTCATGTTGTGACACACAAATGCTTTTGTTTGTATATTATAACCAGGTTTATGACACACGCGTGCTTTTAACCGTATATCATAACCAAGTTTATCACACACAAGTGCTAGTATTTATATATCATAAATAAGTTTCTGACACACAAGTACTTGCATTTGTATATCATAACATATATTAGAAAAAGTTATGACACACATGAGCTTGTATATCATAACAAAGCTTATGACATACAAGTTCTATTTATAAATCTTAACTATGTTCGTAACACAAATGCTTGTACTTGTATATCATTACCGAGTCTTTGACACAAGTGCTTCTATTTGTATATCGTAACCAAGATGATGACACATAAATGCTTGTACTTGTGTATCATAACAAAGTCAATGACAAATAAATGCTCGTATTTGAAAATCATAATCAAGTTTGTGACACACAAGTACTTGTATTTGTCTATCATAACGAAGTTTATGACACACAAGTATTTTTAATTTCATATTATAGCCAAGTTGTATGACATAAGTATTTGTATATCATAACCATGTTTGTGACATGCAAGTACTTATATATCATAACTAATTTTATGACACACAAGCGTTTGTACTCGTACATCACATCCAAGTTTGTGACACGTGCTTGTATTTGTATGTCATAACCAAGTTTATGGTACACAAGTGCTTGTATTTGAATATCAATATTTAACATATTATACAGTTATTGTTCTGTTAAATAAATGTAAAAGTTTGCAATTTTCAAAATGGGTATCTAGTTCAATGTTATGATAACAGTCCTTCTTTTCTTTTTAGAGATAAGACCTGTTAACAGGTTTGTTAGAAAATAAATTTACCTCATTTTAAAGCAAATATGCCTGTACGCAAGTCAGCACAATATGTCGTACTTTTGACATTTCCGTCCTTTTAGAAATAGTTATTATAATCTACATATATGTAATATATATATATATATTACATCAAGGTAAAATGTTAATGTTTAGGAGGTAAACGAAATATAAATTTAAGATACAAACTGTATATAGGTCTATTGTAGAGTATATAAATATCAACTGTTTTGTAGAAATTATTCCAATAAAATGTTCTACAACAAAAACCTATCCCATCTGACTTGCTTATTTTGTTTATATCTTGATGACAGAAATTCATCGTCGTTGTGCATTGATGATACGTCTCGTGTTTTTTGTCTTTTTTAAATCATTATTTCGTTCATTAATTTAGCTGTTTACCATCGAAAAGTTGCCACATATGATTTCATTATTTTAACGTATCAATTGTTATTTCGATAATATTTGTTTTCGAGATGCTGTAAAAAATCCACATTCAAAAACAACGGCGACAGGTATTGAACCCTTCCTTATTACATGGTTTGTTTTTAGTCTTAAAGTGCACATTTCAAAACACGTATAAAAGTAGTGCTTATGGAATATCTGTAAGCTATCTCTCTCTCACTCTCTTTTTTTTTAAGACAAGAAAAAATTTCAGAGTAGCTTTCACATAATAAAGAATGGTGTGCATTTTAGTTTTACAAGTGAAAACATCTGGATCTACAGAACATAATTAAAATAAAACAACTTTACTCGTGGGTGCTTCTGTTACGACATCGTCAAAAGTAACACGTATACGCAATACAAATGAGATTTCTCAGAATATGTAAATATATCAAACTCCATCATATTTTTAACGACATTCTTCAGCTTTATGTACCTCTGATACAAGTAAGAATTTAGACAATAATTTTAAAAAATGTTTGAACATTGTTCAGGATTTGTTTCTTGTTAAACACAGAGCTATATAACGAACTGTCTATATTGTTCCAATTATAAGTGTTTAAACCAGATTTTTAAAGTTATAATCCCTTTATATTTATTGCTGCGTCAGCAAAAACATCTGTTTCGAATTGGTATTAATGATGTTTGGATAACAGACACACTTAGGGTTGAGTAAGTTATATAACAATGATTTTAAACATTCGAATAAGCAAATTACTTGACAACCACAACAGATAAAATGTCGTGATACGACCGAACTTGTATAAGAATTAAAATACATTTTAACGTATTCTTTTTTTTTTTGCATAATCTGAATAGTGTGATGCCACAGAAAAATTGATTGTTTTTGGGACGCAAAATATTCCTTTACTCATATAACAAGTTATTTGTATGTTACAACCAATTTTATTATACACAAAATGGATATCTAGTTCAATGTTATGATAACATATTCTCCTATCTTTGTTTTAGAGGCAAGACCAATTAAAAGGTTTGTTAGAAAATAAAATTATCTCATGTTAAAGCAAATATGCCTATGCGCAAGTGAGTACAAGCGTTTTACTTGGATCAACTTGAGAGACTTACAATATCTCACATCTCTTCCACAGTGTGTAAAGTGTAAAAGTGTGTAAATTATATTTTCACAAATCAATAAAAGTGTTATTGCATAATAAAAGTTATATTGACGATATAAAGTTTTGTATAAAGTCAGTATAGTTATGTGTTGTATGTCCCTGGTGACACCTTTTGGAACTAAGACCTTATCATTTTCGATGACAGCTAGCGCTCTCTTCCTCCCCTGAAACAGCCAATCAGCATGAGGCGTCATCCTTTGAATGCTGAAGTGCGAACTTTGTTGCTCGTCTCCACTCTTAACCGATACAAGTCACGTGCACAGAAACTGATGCAAAATCTCATCACAAACCAAAAGCAGTTGGAAAATGAAATCGATATTCATCCTATTCCATAGAAAGACTTGTTTAATCGTCAGTTGCATGCAACATCTGTGAATTAATATACGATCAGATTACTGAAGTGAACATTAGATAATCGACGTCTTCGTAAAATATATTAATAATAGAAAGCTTTTACGGACGAATTCTGTGTTATGGACATGAAAGCTTTTCAGTAGTTTCACAAACATTGCAACATGGACTGTGACGAATTTGTAATTCTCCAGTGTAGTTTTAGTATAAAGTAGTTAACCTATATATAATTGCATTGTTGAATAAGACTTAATATTTACCATAAAAGAATATCAATGCTAGTTTTAGAGAAAATTAAACATTTATGGCAAACAGGATAGTTAACTAGATCTAAGTTTATGACCAAGTGGACTCTGTTTAAACAAATCCGAGTTCTCTGTCTCTTTCTTTACCTGTACTCTTTCTCGCTGTCAAAGGTCGGTTTTTATTTGTTTGTTTGTTTTTTTTTTGCGCAAAGCTACTCGAGGGCTATCTGCGCTAGCCTTCCCTAATTTAGCAGTGTAAGACTAGAGGGAAGGCAGCTAGTCATCACCACCCACCGCCAACTCTTGGGCTACTCTTTTACCAACGAATAGTGAGATTGACCGTAACATTATAACGCCCCCACGGCTGAAAGGGCGAGCATGTTTGGTGCGACCAGGATTCGAACCTGCGACCCTCGAATCATGAGTCGAACGCCTTAACACACTTGGCAGGTCGGTTTTTATTCATTACCTTTATATAAAATACTGAAGTGTCTCTTATCACAGTTTAAATAAATAATTCAACTTTTCTTCTTTAACCTCAAACGGGGCATAACCTAGCGACTAGCACTTCAGGCTATAGATTGAATGAGACAAGGTGTGAGCCTCGACATGCTAGTAAACTATTTCCAAACTATCAGCTGTATATATGATATAAAAATGACAGTCGAACCTCATATTTATTTAAAGTGTCATGATGGGAACTAGATTAAGTAAGTGAAATGTACTTGTTATCACTTTATTTAAGTCATTATGATATTCAAAAATTAGATAAAACAATCAGTATTAGTTAATTAAACTCATATTACGGTAACAAACATAATATATGGACAACAGGGACTAAGTTGGCCTTCATTTTTCAGGAAATTATTAATTACCCTGCTTACCTCTTGTTAAACGTTGACCTAACCCAAAGCTTCTATAAGCCAGTCATCCCTTTAAAAAAATAAAACTGTCTTAACTAGGCTTAGCCTGTTTTTTTCCAAATATTTATCATGTATCCTATAACCTTATTATTTTTTGAGTACAACATATATAAATCAAAAGCCTTTATCATACTAGTCTCTTTGTATGCTCTTTTACACTTCAATAAAATCACATCTTATTATTCCCTTCTCAAGAGAAAAATAGATAGCACACTTTTAACTTATTCTTTTAAAGCAGTACTTTTATGTCCGGAATTATTTTAGTGGTCCTTTTTTGAATTATTTCCATTTAGGTAATGAGACCAACAGTCTAATACATCTTCCGCTATGTAATTAATGTATCTATAAATGCACTCTAAACTCCTTTTAGCTAACAATATAATACTGCTTCGATGTGTTGAGTGACTTATCCACCACTATGCTATGATACTTTTTTCAGTCACAGTGGGTTTGTCATTTATATCAAAAGCGTGATATAAATTATGATAATCCATATGCATTACTTTACACCTACCGTATGTAAAAGTCAACTACCAATTAAACCAAGCCATTCTCTAGCACGTCAATATCTTCCAGACAGCTATTAATAATCAAGAAATTCACGCCATCTGCAATCTTTATTAATTAATTTATGTCTTCATTAATGTAACTAAGTAAAATTAACGATTCAAGCACTGACCTACGAAGACATCTAGTAAAACAAGGGTTAAGTTTGTTTGGATTGTATCAATAATAATATTTCGGTAGAATATCTGATATTTCCGTAACCCATACTGATGTAATTCTTTTAACTTACCTTTTACGTGACATGTTATCAGAAGTTTTTTGAAAACGTATGTTTACTAAGCCTACGCTCTTTCTGTCATCCAAATAATAAGCAATATTCTCGATTAAAGATAACAGATTAGTAAACAAATTAAAAAGATTAATATTATTTTAGTAAATCTATCTTGACCTCTATTTATGATACCATTTTCCAATAAAAAATTTTCTAAAGCATCTTTTATCATACTTTTAGAATATTTACTACAGGAAATAAGAGTAAGTGTCTCATATTTTCCAGGAAAAATCTTATCACCCCCTTAAAAATACGGGTATTATTAGTAATTTACTCAAATTATATTAGCCTATAAAAAATCGATATCACATATATATGATTTTTGACCTATTTTAAAACCCATCGGGATAATTTGTCTAGCCCTAGTGCTTTATATAACCTTAACTTGTCACTTTTTTTTACTTACCACCAACGGAGTTATATCAATATGAGCTGGGTTAATTCTAATATTTCCCATATAATGTCCGGACTTAAGAATACTGCTGTAGCTATAACAATTCTTTCCAAGTCAACTGGAAGATTAATTTACCTTTATATGGAAAATTAAGCTTACAATATTTGAAATATCTGCTAATCAAGTGACGTGTCACCACACATTTGAGCTATGTTGGTGCAGGCGAAATATTCAAAACATATACACTGCTGGCCGAAAATCTTACATAAAGAAAAAAGTATGCCTTTTGCGTTGTTATACTCATCCACTTATTTGAGTAGAGCTTCGAAAGATAAAAATACAAAACTTTTTTAGTATTTAATAGGGAAAATATGAACACTATGAAATTAGCCTAAATTCTAGCTGGTCAAAGGTTTAAGACCATACTGAAACGAAGCGTTAATCGGTAAACACGTAACGAAATTTAGTCATTTGTGTTCAAGCATTAACGTTGTCAACATCTCCCACTGACATCTCCTGTGTTACATTGGGTAAAAACATGGCAAAGGCTAAAAAGTTGACAAAGTTTGAATTGTCGAGCTGCAAAAACAAGGTCTCTCTCAACGTGCCATCGCTGGTAAGAATGGGCGTAGTAAAACTGCTGTTGCAAATTTCTTAAAAGACCCTAAGGGATACGGAACGAGAATTTCAAGTGGTTGGCTCAAGAAAATTTCGTCGGCGTTGAGTAGGAGGATTCGACGGGTTGTCCGGCAAGACACCAGCCGATCGTCGAACCAGATTAAGACCCTTACGAACGCAGAATGCAACTCAAGAACAATAAGATAGCATCTACAAGAGAAAGGCTTTAAAATCCGTAAACGTCTTTAAAGGCCACGCCTCCTCCCACACCACGAAACAACTCGGTTAAACTTTATTGAGAAGCACCAAACATGGGACGTTGAAAAATGGATGAAGATTTCGTTCTCTGATGGGAAACAATTTAACCTGGATGGTTCAGATGGCTTCCAACGTTACTGGCACAATAAGGATATCCCACCGGAGACATTTTCTACACGACACAATGGAGGAGGTTCCATCATGATCTGCGGTGCTTTATCCTTCCATGGAACAATGGAGCTTCAGGTTATACAGGGGCATCAAACAGAAGCTGGTTACGTTGGCATGTTGGAGAGAGCATCCTTATTGACCGAAAGCCCTCGCTTGTGTGTAAATGACTGGATCTTTCAGGACAACACTGCAATCTACAATGCCCGCAGGACAAAGAACTTTTTCATGGCGTACAACGTGATTTTTTGGATCATCCAGCGTGTTCGCCCGAACTTAACCCCATTGCAAATGTTTGGGAGTGGATGTCAAGGGAATTCTATAGAAATGGACGTCAATTCCAAACAGTGCACGATTTTCGCGAAGCCATCTTTATCACTTGGAATAACATTCCACCACCTTCTGCAAACGCTTATATCGACTATGCCAAAGCAAATGTTTCATGTTATTCGCAATGACTGCCGTGCAACTCACTATTGAGACCTTTTGTTCGGCATTTCCTACCCTGTTTATGACTTCTTTTTGGTATGGTCTTAAACTTTTGACCAACTAGTATTTAGGCTGATTTCATATTGTTCACATTTTCCCTATTAAATGCTAAAAAAGTTTTTATTTTTATTTTCCATTTTCTTATTTTCATCTTTAAAAGCTCTACTCAAATAAGTGGTTGAGTCTAACAACCCAAAATGCATATTTTTTCGTTATGCTCATTAAACTTAAGATTTTGGCCAGCAGTGTATGTCTGGCTCTCAGTGAATACCTGACCGTTTAACGGTACAATATTAACTGTGAATATCATTCTGGCTGGAAGATTATAAAATTATATAGGTACATAAAATTTTTACACATTAAGATTCTTAAACAGTGTAGAAACAAAAGACACGGCACTTCCAAGAAACAATCTTTCATTGGTCTCAGTAGAACTGGAGATTAGTCTACGCAGCAAAGTATGTAGGACAACAGCAAGATTCGAGATTGCAGCCCTAAACAACCCGAAGCAAAGACTTCATTCGGAAAGTGAAGGCTGTGCTTATGAAACAGAATCATATGGTTGAAATATCATTGCATTGAATCTGTGCATAACTCCGGTTCTCGTTAATAAAGAAATAAACAATGATTTGAAAATGACGACGGCTAACTAAAGTCCATTCACACTTACAAAACATCATATGTTTTCAAGATAATGATAGCTGGAGGAAATGAAGTCAGAACATTGACAAACTACATAGATCCCAAGTCCCTTAATGCAGTTCAAAGAGACAAACATGGACCTGGAAACCAACTTTAACATACAGTGGAAGATCTGTGACTGAAGTATAAGGAAATAGTTCGCGATCACGATCTCCAGACCAATCAGGGTTGTCGTGCAGTATCTGAACATGGGTTTTCTATCATGAATTATTTTGTTTTAGCTAAAACTGTAATATATTTAATATAAACATCATTATTAGTATGCTTAATTTGTTGTAGTGATTCAGTGTAATAAAATGTAAGAGTCTATTATATTTTATTCAGTTGCCATAGAACACTGCAATAATGAATTATTATCATATATATATGTGTGTGTGTGTGTTTTGTTTGTGTTTTTAATTTCGCGCAAAGCTACACTAGGGCTATATGCGCTAGCCGTCCCTAATTTAGCATTGTAAGACGAGAGGGAAGGCAGCTTGTCATCACCACCCACCGCCAACTCTTGGGTTACACTTTTACCAACAAATAGTGGGACTAATCATCACATTATAATGTATTCACGGCTGAGAGGGAGAGTATGTTTGATGTGAACGGAATCCAAACTCGCGACCCTTATATGACGAGTCGATCGCCCTAATCATCTGGCCATCCGGGCCAATTTCATGAGAAACATATTTTCCGTATGAAGTGGTATAAATTAAACACTGTTAAAAACGAGTTCTGCGGTGGTAATACAGTTCAAATTTAATCCCCTCTAACTGGTTTAATAGTAAGTCTGCGGACATACAACGCTAGAAACCGAGTTTCGATACCCTTAGTGATCAGAGCACGGATAGCCCATTGTGTGGCTTTGTGCTTAATACTAATAAACAAATAATTTAGTCTTTCCGCGAAATTGTTGAATAAACACATTCGTACAGAATAATCAAGTCGTCATTGTTTGAGCTCTGGAATCAATATTGAGTTACTAGATGTCCTTAAAAGAAACACTTAATGTATATATTCTAAAAATTGAGAGTTAAAGTGCTTCTTCCGCTCTATAATGGTGGAATGTATTTCTGACGTAACTCATCAAAAACAGCTGTTGGTAGATTGAAGAACAAATAATATACAAAGAATGAAGGCATGTGTTGAGGAAAACACAAGCACTGCTCCACCAGATGTCATTTTTGAAAAGCTTACGAAACATTGGTATACAAAGATTGCTGAGATCAGGAGTGCGGTAACGGCGGGAAAAGAGAAGGACAGCACAAGGGAGTACAAGCTATGTAGTTGCAATTATTCACCCAGTAGAGGTTAGCATGATTAGATTATAGATCCGAGTATTCATGGTTGAAGAACGATATTTACACAAAACGCCCTTTCTCTCCTTACTTTACAACACTGTGGCCGAGGGTTCATGGTATTTATACAAAAACGCTCTCTCCTTTCACTGAGAGACTGACATGCAAAGATAGCTAATTATGTAGCCGAAACAAACAATTGTTGAATATGACTACCATTCTTAGAATATTGTTTTGTATGAAGTTTTAAAATTGTTCATGGCTGTAGCTGTAGCATTATCCAGTACCAATGAAATTAAGATTAACTACTGAATGAACTGATTTAGTGGATGAACTGGAACGTCTAGTTACTATTATTCCAGTGAAATTTGACACTCTTGAAACATTGTACTCTATTTACAAGAGTGATTTTGAAACCGTTTATCCAGTATGTGCATTATTGTCAGAATGCTACTTACTGATACACTTGCTGCAAGGATCTTTTCTAAGTTGAAATTAATTAATTAAAACATATCTGAGAACATCCATATCTCAAAATGTATGGTTAGCTTTGTACGAAAAGAAAATTGCAGAAATGTTGAATTTTTAAGAACGTAGAATTAGCATAAAATAAAACAAAAACTATAAATCATTATATCCACTCACATATATTAATGTCATGTGATTATTTGGTATTTTATCTCATTGCTCGGAAAGTTTGGAATTATGTTCGTATTTCTATTTCTGACGGTTTGTTTGTTGAATTTCATGGGATGTTAATCGAATACTATTATAAACTTTACAGTAATTCTTAAGTAATAAACTAAAGATAAGGCTGCTAGTCAATTCTTGAATTACTCTTTACGAATGAATATTAGAATTGACAGTCACGTTATGAAACCCCCTGTGAGTATATCACTCTTACCACTAAGTCATGCTAAGCCTCATCTACTAACAATATTTAGTATTTTTCAACTTGAATGCTATTTTATACGATACATGACCTAAATGGCCTGGTTACATTCCCCTGAGTTAGTCGATCTTAATTTAGAATTGTCAACCACAAGACCAATTGCTGACGAGACTAGAGATAGAGAGACCTATGGTACTAAAAAAGTCCAAAACAACTATACATGTTTTTCAATAAAATATATGTGAATGAATAATTACTTCTTTTAAAAACAATTAAAAGAGAGTTTTATGGTTATTGTTTGAAGTTAAGCAAAAAAGCTACGCAAAGAGCTATCTGTACTGCGCCCACCACGAGTACCGAAATCCAGTTTCTAACATTGTAAATACAAAGATATACCACTCATCCGCTTGATATAGAAAGTTTTAAGTACCTTAATAATACATGCTACCATGACTACACATAGCTCAATACATCTAGGCACTCTATCTTAATGTTCAATATACACTTGAAGCATCGTGTTAAACGGCTTAAACACCTCAAGTTTCCATCAACTGCTAAACAGTCTATAGTTAAATAGTACAAAGGATTACTTGGAACATCGTATTTAGTCTTTAACCTGTAGTAAGTAACTTAACTTCCTTATCGTACAATAATGAAACCCATGTTTATATGATATTGAAAAAAACATTTTTATTACGTTATGTGCGATCCCCAACTTCGCGAAATTTTTATCCTGTGTGCGTGTAGACTTGCAACAGGGGTCACGATTTTCTCGTTCTGCCTTCACTTCCGTCACAAACAACTTTAATTTTCTCCGTTCGAATATTATTAATGTTGTAATTTAAATGTTCGCTAAATGGAAGTGCATTTTATTAAGATAAGCCTAAAGCAGAAAACAAAGTTCTAAGAATATAACATAATGTTTTCTTATATATATTTATATAATAGTACTGTATATTGAATAACCATGTAACTACTTTGTAGGGTTTGGATGGATCTTCACCCAAGTTGGTACGGAGACTCATTAGGTCCATGTGGGGATACATATAATTTTCAGTTCAGCAATCTACCTTTTGCGGTTTTTATTTTATGGATGTTTTGTTTTCTTATTACTACCCTTCCCCCTGTAAATTGATTTTCACCAAACTTGATATGAATGTTAATTAGGTCCAAAGGAAGATGCATACAAATTCTAAATTTTGTGTATTTTGCTGTTTTTATGGGCGATATTTTTTTGTGTGTGATTTTTTGTTTTTGTTTTTTGCACAACTTCCATCCAAGGGACTACTTTAGTGTTTTCTAAAGACGGCTTGTATGTTTCCATCAACTATTACACAGTCTATAGTTAAATGGTGCAAAGAATTACTTAGAACGTTGTATTCAATGCTTAACGTGTATTGAGCAATTTAACTTTATTGTGTATTCTAAAGACGACTGGTACGGGTACTAAAACTTTAATTACAATAACATACAAAACAACATTTCGACCTTCTTATGTCATCTTCTTCTCCTTCTTAGGTTTTGGTCTTATAGAGCAGGGTGGGTCAGGTTCACTTGGACCTCTTCCTCTTGTTTGTGCTGTTGTTTTGTTTCCTGTTGAGCATTCGTGATGATGCTACATGAGGATCGGAGTAAAGCGCACTTGCTACGACCATTTTCAGGGCAAATATTCATGTATTTATCCTCATTAGTGTTCATGTATATTCTACGATCGGTCTTATATATGTTTTGTATATTTTTATTATATTGTCTGGTGAGGTTCCTTCGCTTTTACCAGTTAGACTTCTTGCATAATTTTTGCGTTTCTAAATTTTTGTTAGTGTATTATTTGTATGCTTCGCTTATGTCAGCTTCGTATCGAAGATTAAATCTAAAAATTTTGTCGAAGTTGTGGTCTGAAAAAGTGTTCTGTTCGTGTATGATTTTGGGGGCTATTTTTTATGTTTTGTGTATATTACTAATTGATTTTTGGTACGTTTATCTGAGGTTATCTTCAGGTTAGTAAAGACAGTTTGAAATTGACCTTTGATAAGGACATGTCTCAGAGACGAGAGTCTCAACGGATATGAGGTTGGAAGGTCGTTGCAGTTAGATATTACGCAAGTAATTAATATAGGTATGAAAGTCTTTCTTTATATTGGTTTAATTTTCGTTTGAATTCTTGTATAAGTAGTGCTTCTTTGATTTTTTTGTTATTTATATTCCCTACTTAATGTCTGGGTATTTTCTGTGGTTATGTTGTGTTTATTTGATTTGCAGTGTTCAAAATCATGCGAAGGTGTTTTTGTGTGTGTTCCTGAAATCTGGTTTCCATTTTTCTGCTTGTTTCGTCATTATAGAAGTTGCGGCAGTTATCACATTCTATTTTATAAATAACGTTGGTGTTATGTTTGTCAGTGTGGTTTTTACGTAGTATGCATTTTGGTTTTGTACCTGGTTTTTGAATGAATTTAGTGTTAACTGGAATGTCGCGATTGTTGTATGTTTTTTTTACTGATTATTTTATCGCTAATATCGGGAATATATGACATGCAACAGTGTAAGATTTTATAGTTAGTTGTTTCTTTGAACTGATGATTGTTTCTTTATTGTTAGCTGTGTTTTTGGTGTGAGTGTATGTGTGTATTTTTAATGTTTTCAACTGTTTTTGAAGGAAACTTGTTGATGAAGTGGTATTTTATTTGATTGATTTCATCACTAATTTCATTGGTTGAGAAACTACCTTCTGTATTAAACTGTTAGTCTTTTTACTGCTTCTTTTGTATTGTGTTTACACTCTGGTCGTACTGGTTCTCAATGGAATATTAGTCAGTTGATCAATATTACAGATAACAGTATTATGTTATTAGGTTTCTTGGAATGTGTGAGAAAAACAGTTGTCGAACATACAAAATATTTCGTATCTATACGTTGTAATTTGACCGCCTCTTGAAACTAGCATGTAACTCTATCTGTTAACGCTGGTAGAGGTATCTAATAAGAACATGACGTGTTTCTCGTCAGCTTTCATTCTCTGAGAAATTAGATCAGTATAGGTTTTATTATGTTGTTTTAGATACAGAAGAAAAGTTAACAAGTGGATATATGGGCAAGCCATAGCACCACTTCTTATATTAATAGTTGAACAGAGTTTTGCATTATTTTTTTTTATTTAGATTTTACCAAATTTTCCATATAAAGGTACATTTTCTGTTATTCTCTTGTTGATTTAAAACCGATCTTCTGAACTAATAGTTGACATGTTTCTTCAGTTGGATACTGAAATTATTTAGCAAATAGTGAACACAATAACTTAGGCCAACCTAATGTTTGATAAAACAAATTAATAAATAGAATAGCTAATGACTGTGAATTAAAAGAATGAGCTTTAGTATTTTATTTTCATAAATAATTTCATGACACCGATATCGTGTTTTAACAATGAAACTGATAGCCAGCTCCGGTTTGTTTGTTTGTTTTTAATTTCGTACAAAGCTACTCGAGAGCTATCTGCGCTAGCCGTCCCTAATTTAGCAGTGTAAGACTAGAGGGAAGGCAGCTAGTCATCACCACCCACCGCCAACTCTTGGGCTACTATTTTACCAACGAATAGTGGGATTAACCGTCACATTATAACGCCCCCACGGCTGAAAGGGCGAGCATGTTTGGCGCGACGGGGATGCGAACCCGCGACCCTCAGATTACGAGTCGAACGCCTTAACCCACCTAGCCACGCCGGGCCCTATAGAGTAATGCATTCTGTATGTAATTCTTGTCAAGCCTGATATTTAAACAGTCTCGAGTAAACGTTCGATGACTTATGAATAAAAATACGAATATATTTCATCATCCACAGGCAATTATTAGTGAAAGACAATTAATTCAACCAAGAATGATCTTATAATTTATCCAAACAAGTAAAGGAATACATTAATTAAGTTTTAAAAGTTATGTAAGTGAGAAATAGGCTTGAAACTACGTCTCAACTGTATTATTTCATATAATTAAATTATTTATGCAGAAACTCTAAGTACTTGAAATTTTGTAGGCAAAATAAAGTAAGATCTTGAAGAGTTTTATTTAAATGCAATTGACATAAAACTCATAAAGTCGCTATTACGAATCAACGTTTCTAGGAATGAGAGTTTATGATTATTCACTTATGTTTAAAGGTGAATTACTAATATAAAATATTTTAAAAAATGGCAAGAAATCACTAGAAGCCAAACCTAATCCGTATAAAATTGGCAATACCCAAAAGAAATAAAAAAGACAATATAAAAGTCATTGTACACATTGCTCCGGTTTGTGTGTTTATTTCTTTTGAATTTTGCGCAAAACTACAATAGGGCTATCTGCGGTAGCCGTCCCTAATTTAGCAGTGTATGGCTAGATTAAAGACAGCTAGTCATCACCACTCACTGCCAACTCGTGGGCTACTCTTTTACCAACGAATAGTGGGATTGACCGACACTATATAACGCCCCTACGGCTGAAAGGGCGAGCATGTTTGGTGTGACGGGGATTCGAACCCGCGACCATCAGATTATGAGTCAAGCGCCCTAACCACCTGACTATACCGGGCATATTACCCCTGAATCCTTTGTATAGATCTGAGTAACATGTTCTATACAGATGTCTTTGGATTGAGGACTAAAAATACGGTTACCATGTGATTGCATTCACAAATGTTCTTCTTCTGAAGTAAAGTCGTCCTCTTTTCAACAGGTAATTGGTATTTTTAATCTGTTTTAACAAGACTTTTTCATAATAATTTCCAAACATAGATTTGCGCTAATTTATGACTTATTTCAGGGTTGATAAGGTGCGAATACACTTCTGTGTCTTGTTTGTTTGTTTGAAGTTTAGGCACAAAGCTACACCGTAAGTTATCTCTGCTCTGACTACCACAGTCATCAAAATCCGGTTTCTAGTGTTGTAAATCTGCAGACATACCACTAGGCCGCTGGAGATTCTTCTATGTTTTCGGTCATGCAAGTCTTTCCGGCTTTCCTTTTCGTATACTACCTAGCTTGATGTCATAATGATTTAGATGAAGTGATGTCAATAATATAACGCTAAGCTTGGTCTGGTCTTGGAAACTCCCTCTTTGACAGGTTTTTATATAGCAAAAAAAGTGTTGAAATTTAGGAGTTACTTACGCCTATGTTAACGCTTAAGTTCAACCAAAAATTGGAACGGGTAATCAAATGAGGAAGTATTAAAGGAATTGAACTTGGGTAACTCGGAGATTTGGAGAAATCGAGTGTTAACTGACTGACTGACACCTGACTCTTATACATACTGATGTTTACTGATCAAGTGTTTAACAAAATAGGATACATGAGCAGAGTTGCTGAAAGTGTCGCAAACAGTACGGAAATAGAAGGTGAAATTGCATTGGGTGTTAAGGGTTATCATGTGTCACATGTTATCACCAGGGGCACCAGTATGACTTAGTGTCTGAGCAATCAGAACAACTGTCAAAAAAGAACTGCATCTATGTGAAAACGGTCAAGGATCCATATTAAATTATACATCGAAAAATGTAAAGTATTCAAATATACGTCTAAAAGTATAAAAGTGGCGAAAGGTTAATAAATTAAACACCAGAAATTAACTGTTGATAGAAAGAAATCGGGAAGTACCGCGTTAAGCAATAAAGATATAGAGGAAATATTGGACAATAAAAGAAACTTTAAATATGCATTTCCTCTTGTATGTTGGTCACTTCTCGGGTTATTGTATCATTAAAGACTGGAAGGAATTATGGAGGCTGTCCACTGCATGTGCATAACTTTAGAAACACCTATAGCCCCAAAATTAGCTGGTGTTAGTATCATTGACCAAAGTAGCGATTGACAAGAAAAGTGATATGACATTATTCTGTCCTGAAAGGGTTTCCACAAAACGTGTTTCATTTTGTTACCAATTTGCAAAGGTCTGCCATCCTGCAGAAAATTTACAGATTTCTTCATATTTTATGGCTGCAGCATGATGATTATATTTCTTGTACACATTGCATAGTATCATATAACATTAACTATGAATATTTTCAGTCCATGTGCTAATTGTTCTTTTAATAAAACTATGGCCCAATAATAAAGTGAGCTGGAAAATCACATCAAACTATCACTTTGAAAATGTGTGTAAGGAATGAAACATGCGGTGACGTGCGTTTCACAGAGCAGAAAATATTGAAACACCATATTTTCCTTATTTAAATCTTGCCAAAAGCTCCAACGTAAAATCAACGTTTCGAATTAAATATCTCTCTTTTAGTGCGTGAACATGATGCTACTTGTAAGAAAACATCCAAAAAGAGACTTACGAGCAAGTGTATTGGAAAATCCAAACACAGAGCGATACTTCTGTACCAGTGTGCACTTGTGTTTGTTGGTCTGCTCTGACATGGCTGATCTCAGTGACAGTTTTAGTAAGCGTTGGAAGTCTACTTTGTGTGTGGTGTATCGCAAGTGTAACCTGTCTCCTCAAATTTTGTTATGAATTTGTTGAAAGCAACATTATTCTGTGGTATTCAGTGAGAGTTGACTCATCAGCATTGCAATCCTCTGATGAAATAACATTTCATTCTTTTATCTTTCTGTGCCTACATGAGTATTCTGGGGGAAATCTGTGAGGCGAAAATACCACATTAATATTGATTCATTGCACGTGGTCAAAGGTGGTATAATATTTACTATATTTGACAATTTAATATTGGTTAACTGAGCAGTACTGTTAACTTGACAGGCCTATTTAAATACTTAAAGATTGTGCCAAGTAAACAAAAGTGGCACCATCTGATGGCATCATATGACAAGTGTGGATTTTGGATCTAAATTATAACCTTAACACTCCTATTTAATTTCACTTTTCCATGTCAGATAGTGTGAGATATGACAAAATGAGCAATAAAACTTTCTTTATTATAAACTGCAGAGTTTACTGCGATTTTTTTCTACATGATAAAGTTATTATGTATTACCAGACGTAGTTTTAAGTTGAAACTGGACTAGCTGAACAAGTTGTTTTATAATTTGGCATTATACAGCACTCTTGGAACTTTTAAAAAAGCTGTTCTATATAAGACTTGTCACAGCCTTTTTCTTTTGTGACCGGTACATATGGAGGATTATAACACTAAGAACAAGATTTTGACACCAGACTAAATAAGATCAGGCAACCTGTGATGTATGACTTCTTCGATTTGGTTGATTTATTTTTCATGATTGGATAGAGTAATTTCTTGATTTTCGTCACAAGAGGCTCTTAAATTAGTAAACAACATAATGTTTTTTTTTGGTATTTCAAATCACCATGCAAACATAAGGCAGGGTATATAAGTAAAAGTTTCGAGAAAACATGTGCATCAACATTTGTCTTGCGTTAAATTAGATATTTATTCTGTTACATATTTGCCTTTTTTTCAACAGTAAACTTCCTATTCTAAGTTCTTTAGTTTTGACCAAAGTTTTTGGCAAAGATTAGGAGTAAAAGTTATAATTAATTTTACAGGTCGGATCCTCTGTCTATAAATCCACTTAGTCGACCATGAAAAGCAACTCAGTTTTGCGACATATTTTAAAAAAAATATCAATTATGTAATAATGTGTTATAGGATAAAGTATCAGCCTATTGCAAATCACTTATTGAGACTTCCCAATGCTTCAGCGGTATGGCTGTGGACTTGAACTCTTAGAAACAGGGTTTTGATACCCATAGTCGGCAAAGCACAGATAGCCCTTTATGTAGCTTTGTGCTTAATAACAAAAATCCGCTTATGGAATAATTTTTATTATGTGTTCACTCTAAGTTTTAATTTTTCCCTAAGTTTTCGAGTAGCAGAGGGCAGTACCTTGCATCAGATCCCCCTTTTTTCGTAATTTTTATTGTTATGTTTTTCAGTTTAGTTTGGGTACAAATTCATCCAACATTCCCTTTCTCTCTTTTACATGGTGCCCAAATTTTCTAACTGGCAACAAGCTAAATTCTCTTGTAGGAAAGATAATTTGTAACGTTGCAAGACAGATGGCTGTCTTTCTGCCATCGAATCAGATATGATTTAATTTCACGTAACTCAAACTTTCTCGGTTCACAGCGCCTCTTGACAAAACGAAAAACCTAAAAGTTCCGTTTATTAAGTAGTTAGGTCCAAACATCTTAATACTTAATACGTATTTATGTCCTAACAACTTAGTAAGTCATTTGAAAAAATAATGCAGGCAAATTGAAAGTAAAAACAATATTTTTATTTCATTTTTAAATAACCACAATTACTAATGGAATGTATATGCCTGTTGGGCACAGCTTCTCAAACCTTGGAATCAGATTGGATACCGCCACCCTCATTTTCTGTTCCACATTAATTATCGCGCGGTACTTGCTTTTTATCACAGCAACCGCTGAAACCCAGCTTCATAGAGATATGACGCCACAAATGGCATTACGATTCGCTGAGCTTTAGCACTTAGCAGCGGATATTAATCTTTTACTGATATCCAAAACTCAGTTAGTTTCATGCTGTTTTTAAAGTCTTGTCACAAGACGACTCAATAAGATCTTCTTCTTCTGTAGAGGTACATTCAGATAGGACCTTAGCTTTGAATGGGTCTTGGATTCATGCAAACTTTTCCATATCTCTTGAAAGTAATTTTCAAGCCAGTCACTGAGCTGTGTTAGGTGATCCTCAAAAACAGATTTTAGTTCGTGAGTCAAATCAACTTCATTGGATGTAACAAACTGCTGCAACAGAGAGAAAAGTCTTTGTCACCATATTAATTCATTTTTCTTTTCCATAGTAGTAATTTTTTTCTGAAGGCTGAAACCTTTTCTGCGAGTTTCAGAGTATGCGTGTTGCTTCTCCGCAGAGAGAGATTCAACGCATTCAGTTTTTCGAAGAGATCACACAGGTATGCTACTTTTGACAAAAATCATATATCCAAGAAATTTTTAGCATATTCGTATTCTTCTTCTTCGAGATAAGAATAGAGTTCCTGCCATCGCGAGCTACAGTAGTACAACAAAGATGTGTGCTCAGATCCTATATCCTCACAAGGTTTTTATAAAGTTCACCACTTTCCATGACTAGGTTCAGTGGAGGATTCAGGTGCTTTGACGCAAGCGCTTCCCTCTGGATTATGCAATGGGTCCACAGTGCTTCAAGAGCTTTGCTTTGTATGAGTGCCTGCAATCCTTCATAACAGCTGGACATAGAGCGGCCACCAAACGCCAATGCACTTAGTCTAGTCTAAGTTCTTTTCACATATAAAAGTGTCGGCCCGGTATGGCCAAGCGTGTTAAGGCGTGCAACTCGTAATCTGAGGGTCGTGGGTTCGCATCCTTGTCGCGCCAAACATGCTCACCCTTTCAGCCATGGGGGCGTTATAATGTGACGGTTAATCCCAATATTCGTTGGTAAAAGAGTAGCCCAAGAGTTGGCTGTGAGTGGTGATGACTAGCTGCCTCCCCTCTAGTCTTACACTGCTAAATTAGGGACGGCTAGCACAGATAGCTCTCGAGTAGCTTTGTGCAAAATTCAAAAACAAAACAAACATAAAAGTGTCAAGGATCTCAAATAAGTCTTGTACCTGCAGTAATACTTTTACAAAAGAGAAGGTCTTCCATAATTTTTTCACCATCCGCAAACCGTGTGTAGCAAATCAAATGAACATCCTTGTGACTATCCGTCACCTCATCTAGCTGTAAATTTATAGCACGTTTTTCATTCTATTTCGTAATAATTTATTATCACGAAGATTATTCTAGTATTCCCCCTGTGGCATGTCTGTGGACTTATACTGCTAGAGACCGGGTTTTGATACCCGTGGTGGGTAGAGCACAGATATCTCTTTGTACAGCTCTGTGCTTATTAGCAAAGAACAAAAACTGTTCTGGTATTCTAAGATAAGAAAAGGGAAGAAAATCAACACGTATGGGCACCATTAAAGATAAAATATTTATTAGACATTTTTCTAAAATTAGATTTATTAGATCGTACCAAAAACACGTCGTTTTAATTTTTGCTTTTAATACTAAGCCATGATTATAAATTATGTAAATTGTAACCAAAATATTCTGAGAAAAAGTAGCCTAAATTTGGTAATCAGTGATGGTAGCTGTACCAGTTGTAAATCAGACTTGGGCAGATGGAAGCTAAAACAATGAAAGTAATAAAAATGTAAGTGTTTAATAAACTGTATTATTCTTTAACTTAATTTGAATATACCAACAATGAGTTGTTATTAACAAAATAGTTTTAATTCAGAATTTCGATACTCTTCACCTACATAACGTGAATTTTGTTTCGTTGTATATATGTTGACAGATGAAATAGCTTACGTTTAGTTCATTGATGATGATGGTAGACTACATTATTAAAAACAATGTAGAAAAATCTCAAAGACAGGATTTTTGTCAATGATAAGTATTAAAGCCCTGATATCATTATTGTTTATTGTCTCCTCTGATATGCAAACCTACTTGCATATAAATTATTCAGTTCTTAATAATTTGGGACACCGTGCCAGTTTACATATCATAGATTACTTACGTACAATCTTTTGTTATATAACATAATCACAGCTTGCTGTGGAAGGAGTAATAAAATATAAACTCGAAAACTTGGGAAGATTTATCATTAAAAAAGAATATTTTTTAAGAATTATTATTATTTATATATATTATAATTTGCATGTTCATAACATGCATTTTCTTTCAGCTAATTATAGGGAAAACCGTCAGTATTACAGTTGAGTTGGTTTTCGCCCTCTTCTGTATTGCTTATTTCTTTCATTTTGTCGAGAATTTCGAAAGGTGTCGCTTTCAATGAAAGTGGAATTTACGACAACCGTATGAACGAATATCCTCGAAATACTGAACCAGATGTGGACGTAGAAATCACTAAGTTGTAGTGCATAAAATAAAGTATTCTTAATAACAAAGATTAAGAGTCTCATATATTGTCTATTTTGTTTATTTTAGAGCACATTTACATTATAGATTTTAGCGTTGTAAGTTAGAAAACCTACCGCTAACTCACCGGTGGATGTAGCTTTGGCCTAGATAACTTCCTTTCTTGTTGCCAGATGTGGATAAACATATATTAAGCATTGTTTTAGCGTGTAAAATTCTAGCTTCACAGCATTTTTGTGCCACCTAATTAAAAAAAATCAACAACAACCAGTGGCACAGCGGTATGTTTGCAGGCTTATAACGTTAAAAATCGATTTCTTATTACCAGTGAGGGGCAGAGCACAGATAGCCCATTATGTAGATTTGTACTCCACTATAAACAAACAAGTTAAAATTCAATTACCACGCACTTATATTTAACTAAGTTAAAATATTTGTTTTAAAGTGACGCTGTAAAATATTTTAAGATTACACAAGTGTATGATGGTCAGTTGAATAACCATTATTTACTGTGAATATAACAAAAATATTTCTTTAGTTCTAAGGCGTCAATAAAATCTTTATCCGAACTATAGCGTCACTAAGTCATCAGACTATCTTTCTGGTTCATAGTTTCTTCTGAATGATAAAAATAGTTAATTTTAATAAAAATAATAAATAAATAACATTTTGTTATTAAGCGTTCCCAAATTCCGGTTTATAAATCACTTAGATATGGTTAATAATAATTACCTTTCACATAATCGAACTCACTCCATCGTGCAATAACTTCTACTAGAAAAGCTGCTATTCATAATGACTATTAGTAAAAACATTAGAAAAGTCTTAACTGTGAGTAATAGTTGATCTACAAAAAGCGTTTATGAAAATTCTGAACTAGGTCATCATTTAGATAAACATGCTGTTAGCAATGTTTTCGGCCCTTAAATATACTTTTGTTACCTTTACAAATAAATATTGAATAAGCGTTCAAAAACAAGCGGAAGGAAGGTCTGGCCCGATGAGCCTTAGTGTGAGCGAAAGGTCTCATCGGTACTAGATATGTCAGATAGTGTGCTTAACAAATTATTACATACAAACTGAGAAAACTGTGTCCGACTAAGAAAAAAAAGTGGGATGGATGCTGTGATAAATAACACAAAATTCCACACAATTTGTTTGTAACATATTATTACTGTACTCATTCTTACCTCACCAAACGCATAAGCTTTAATAACTCAATATATATATGTATGTATACTTAAAACATGGTGTACCTTGTACAATAGTACAAGAGGAAGAGGTAGCGGCTAAAGAGGTGGTGCTAAGAGTGCTTTCTGCTACCTACTTTCAGCACCCAGCTCTTAATGTTCTTCCACAGTGTCTCACGTGATTAATTAATTGAAGGTCATTGGATGCAAAAGTTGAAATGTCACAGATTAAAGTAGGAAGTGAGTATAAGTCAAGAAACGGCTCTTCATATCAGTCTTAGGTTGGCTGTTGGAGTAGAAACTTCATTTGAGTTTAACTGTTATTGTAATTATAGTGGTATTTATCTCCATTGCATTATTTCATAGAGAGTATTATCGCACTCTCTGAAATATGTATAAAATGTTTTTATGCACTTTCCCACACGGTATGTATGTTGTTTTATAAAAACAAATTAATAAAGTTTTTTTTTTCCTTGTTAGGACGTGGTTCCATCGATGAACGTCGTTTATGTTAACTTAAGTCAGAGATAATAAATGCTGAATAACAGCAATAATAGGGTTTAGGGAGCTGTGAACACCTATAAACATGCCTCTTGTTTCAAACTATCATTCTACAAAGTTTGGTTGAGGTTGGCTTAGCGATGTAGGAGTAATTAGATAACGGATAAACAGTCAGATACTGAGATTTTTTGTGTGTTTTATATATCTATATCTACATATACATATTTCTCTGTTGTTTTGCATTGACTACCACTAACTTTTCTTCCACGAGCTTTTATAAAAAAGGGCTAGGGTGGAATGTTAGAGAAAATATTCTAAATATATTTTTATCAGTGCCAAGTAATTTGGGATTACGTCAGTGGTGAGTACGCTACAACATGATCAGGGAGCTTGAGGATAAGATCAATATAAGTGTTTTTTTTACTTCAAGTAATACTTTACTTCTTTGGAAAAATAATTATATGCTTTCTAACAGTCGAAATATATCGCCTATCCTAATATATCTCAGAATGTGATGAAAAGAACCAGCACAGTAGAGCAATAAAGATATTTCGCATTTATCAAAATAAACACTTAAACATAAATATCTGAAGCACGTACTAGTTAAAGCAAATTTACAAAACTTTGGTTGTGAGGAACTTGTAAAACGTTGAAGTGAAAACTTACTAGCTGACGTAACCGTTCAACATACAGAGAAAAAAAATAGGGTTCATCGGGGATGACATGAAGAGAGAGATCTCAACGCAGTCTCCATTGTGAATATTGTCATTTCACGAGGGTACAAGCTACGTTCGGTGAAAATCGGTCTAACAGTTTTCCAGCTGTATTCGAACACAACGCTAGAGAAAAATGACGTGGGGAGATATATCCGAGCCCAGACGCTATATTTCACTTTCCGAGTCCGTCAGGTTTATTGAAAATCGTTACGGAGGTTCGCCAGTTATAAGCATAAATATATCACACAGACCTTTGTCGGGTAATAGCTTAGCTAACGGAAGATAATCGTTATTTTACTGAGATGCAGTAAATATATTTCTTTAGTTATTAATATAGAAGACAATGTAACTTGTATTATTTTTGTCTAATCATTAACGATAGATTTTCAAAGAGCGCAACATTATCTAGTCCTTTAGAAAATGTTTTGCGTTCAAACAAAAGAGAAATGTAAAAAATAATAATATTCGTATATCTCACAAGACTACTATAAAAAAACTGCAAAGATAACACATGTAGTAACGTTTTGGAAACAAGTTTAACCATTCAATTGAAGACTTCTTTCCTTACGGTCTAACTAATCAGAAAAAGAGCAGGTAAATAAAACTGCCAATATCGAGAGAAAAAAAGTTTAAATATTATTGTGAACTATTATGAATAATGTTTCTTAGAAGTTGTTATCGTCTTGATAAATCTTTAAATATACCATTGCGGTGTTATTTCCTCTAACATAATTTTAGTTTCTTAAATGCTTAATTTACTGTTTAACTTCTAGGGTGTTCTTCTGCGTGAATTTGCAGAAATTACGAATTATAAAATCCTTCAAGTTTTTATCTTATTTTCTATATTCTCCTTAATTCAGTTACATTTAAATATTTCACTTTTTGTCATAAAAGTTTAATGTATCAAACTTCTACAATGTGTTATACATCACTGTATCATATTCAGGTATTACCTTTACACGCGCTAAAAACTGTTTTGCAAAATGTTTTCATCGCTAATCTTTTTAAAACTACTTTATGTCGATATGTGTGTGTATTTTCCTATGGCAAAGCCACATCAGGCTGTTTGCTGAGTCCACTGAGGGGAATATGTCGATTTGAAATTATTATGCATAAAGTACGTTTTTCCAGTGGCCCAGCGGTAATCTAAGGGTTTATAAGTGTTAGAAATCTAATTTTGATACATACATTGAGTAGTGAACAAATAGCCATTGTGTAGCTTTGCGCTCAACAACATGTAAGAAAACAAAAGTATAAAATAGTTCTCCCTTTTTTAGATATAACAATAATTTCTTACTCTTTACAATTGTTTTGCACGAATTATTAGGAATTAGGAATTAAAATCAACGTTTCTCTGCTGGTTTTTGATTTCATTTCTATAAATACGTAGATAATATTATCTTTAAACTTATGGCTTAAATATATTAAACATTTAAAACCTAGAATATATATAATTAGAGTATTTCAATATTGGCTCTTATTTCTGCCAGTCTTCGGAAGGCTCATTTAATATTTGTACAGCATCTTACTTGAGTTGTAAGAACGACAAGAAGTTTTGTGTTTGTAATAATACATTTTAATTTCATTACTAATAGACAGATGGCAGCTAAATCAAGATAAGTGAAGAAGTGAACATTGCGAGAATGACACTGTAGAACAGTTTGATTTATAATATCATCTTTGATTCTTTCTTTATTGAGTACTTTATCCTCTAAACCCTCCTGGATCAATTCTGATGACTAATCTGAAAAACTCAAGAGATTTTACAATTGTTTCAAAGTTTATGAAATTAGTTTCCCTTCGGAAATATATTCTGAACGAAACTTAAAATGTGTTTTCTTATAGCGCAGCAACATCGTACTATCTGCTAAGTCCACCGAGGAGAATCGAACCCCTGTATTTTAACGTTGTAAGTCCGTAGATTTACCACTATATCAGCTAAGGACTGAGCTTAAAAACAAACAAATTATTCTTACGCTGGTTACAATAATAATTTCACGTGTTATTTTATAATATTTATTTTAGGTTATGAGAATAGTATAAACTGAAAAACATTTATCTGACATGAATGTAGTATATCATTTCTAAGCGAATCTGATTTTTAATTAAAATAAAAACGATAAATTAAATTATCTATAATTCAAATAAAAAATAATTTATATCTGTGAATAGAATATATCTTTTCGCGGCGACGACTAACAACGCTGCGTATTCAATGCCTTTCTTCCCATATTTATTTATCGTAATAAATTTGTGAATGTCCGGTTTAAATCTGCTGTGAATAACACAAGCCTGAAAATTTGAATTTTGTAAAAGTTGTTTGGGTTTTACTAAAGACTTTTCCAAAATTCAGCTAGCAAATTTCGCAAATAATAATCTTTTTTTTTCTATCACATAATTTTTTTTTTTACAAATCACGAAGAAAAGAACTCAGACTTAGATCAAATTATTATTTCGTTTACTGCAATGAACATTTGTTATTATTATGCTTGCTAACAAAAAAAAAAAAACTAAAGAAAAAAGGAAGAGCATTTATGTCAAAGGAATATATATCCTCGTTCATCCCTTTTTGTTTTGCTTTTTTTTTGTAAAATCTACGTCTTTTAATGTGTTGTGGTTTTTTCATTGTATTGCGTTATGACGTTTTGTGAGAAACCTGTACGTGATGGAGAAAAATACATATAAACTTCAAAGAATACAGGAATTACCATATAATATGTAAACATTTCAAGACAATAAAACCATTGCAGGCCTGTGTAATTTTGCCGTAAGGTAGCGGGCCTCATTTACTCGATACTCAAACATAAACTTTTTATGTTTTTTTATGTATCATCCTTAAGTGAAGATTTAAAAAAAATTTGCTTCATCGAAAAATGCCCCACAGTGGCACAGTGGTACCTGCGGACTTACACACCAGAAACCGGGTTTCGATACCCGTTATGGCCAGAGCACAGAGAGCCCATTGAGTAGCTTTGTGCTTAATTCTAAACAAACAAACAATCATCGAAAAATGAAATATTGTAGTCATTCGTCAACGATAATTTTCTTCTATTATAAATGTAACTGCAACAATGCATTCCATACGACCATTTTACGTTTATATATAATAGAATAAGACTACATATAATTTGGTATTGATAGAATGAGAAGACCTTTCATGATCGAATAGATTTGCTACCTTTTAGCTTCTACGCTTTAATTCATAAATACTTGGATCAGGAAGGGGAGTGAGTACCAATATTTTGATGATCCCAGTTTCTTATTTGGTCTTTTTCCTATGTGGTCTATTGCTTTGTTACCCGAAACAAGAGAAGGCTATAATTCTTCAATAAATTACACTGTTAATAACTTTTGTATAACTCGCACCACAATATAGTCAATCAGTAGATGCCAAAATGATGTCACATAATGGACGCTCTGCATTGCAGTTTACACTCTTGTGACATCAGTAAAACGAGCGCATACCATGAATCACGAGTAGAATTGTGCACTCTGTAGGCTACAAAGTAGCATGACATATGAATTTCAAAAGCACAAAATAAAAATATTTATTTCTCTTAATTTTGGTTTTATTTATTCTTCAAGCAAAACACTTTCAAGGACGCTGCGGAAGTACAGCTAGTTATTTTCTGACACATTAATTTTATTTATATGAGCTCACTATTCTGTAGTATACTACAAACAATTTAATTTGTAAGTTGTGTGTACAATGAAGTACGTGTTAAGGTGCTCGACTCGTAATCTGAGGGTCGCGGGTTCGAATCCCCTTCGCTGGTAACATGCTCGCCCTTTCAGCCATGGGGCGTTTTAATGTGACGTTTAATCCCACTATTATTTGGTAAAAGAGTAGCCCAAGAGTTGGCGGTTGGTGTTGATGACTAGCTGCCTTCCCTCTAGTCTTAAACTGCTAAATTGGGGATCGCAGATAACCCTAGTGAAGCTTTGCGCGAAATTCAGAAAAAAAAAGAAGTGTTATGGTGTGAAATTATTGGATATTACCTTAAAGCGTTTTCATCGATTGTCTGTAATTTATAGCTGTCTTCCCTAATGTTTTGTGAATTCTGATGTGCTTATTTTTTATTATACTGAAATCTTGTAAACTTTTACGAATGGCAAAAAAAAATCTTAGTCCTGTTATTAAGTTACCGCTACCTGTACACTAGAAAAATGTAGTCATATTATGATACTCTGGTGAAGCATGAAAGTAATGGCGTAAGCCTATTGAAGTAATTAAACAATTAAAATCCTATTCAGTGATCCCTATTCTCCAGTAACTGAAGCTTACCTACTTAACGGACACTAATCATCAAAAATGCTTAAACTTGAAACTGATATTTTCAATATCCTATAATGCCTAAATCAAGCATATATCTTACATTCTATTTTATGTTCGTGGCCTTAAAGCATGCTGTCATAAAAGTTACTTTTATCTTTTTTTTAAATATTGTTTCTAAACGATTTGGTTTGTTTTTGTTTAATTTTGCACAAAACTACACCAGGGCTATCTGTGCTAGCCGTCCCTAAGTTAGCAGTGTAAAACTAGAGGGAAGGCAGCTATTCATCACCGCCAACTCTTAAGCTATTCTTTTAACAACGAATAGTGGGATTGCCCGTCACATTATAACGCCTCTACAGTTAAAGGGGCGAGCATGTTTGGTGTGACGGGGATTCCAAACCGCGACCCACCGGATTACGAGTCGAGTAACTTAACCACCTGGCCATGCAAGGCTCTATCACTAATAGCTATGTGAACTCCTTATACATTTGGGTGATTGCCACGTCCATTATTTACTGTGGATAAAAGTGGGTATTAGAAAAGTAATATCAAAATAAAACCCGAACCAAATTAAACTTCTTTTCTGCGTTACAATGTGGATCACTGAAATACGCACTTTAGTAAACCAATAAAATTAAAATAAGTAACAACTAAACTCGGTACTGACATACACACAAAAAATATCCAGTCGAATTTCAAATAAGCTTCTAGTTCGTTTGTTTGTTTTGAATTTCGCGTAAAACTACCCCAGGGCTATAGGCGCTAGCCGTTCCTAACTTAGCAGTTGAGTGCATTAAACACCTGGCCATCTCGGGCCGTTTTGTAAACGAAATGCTTCCTAGAACCACAACCCAATGAAACCAAAATAAGTTAAACATAATAACCTATGAAGCCAATAAAGTAAACGGATATTACCAGTTGAAACTCTATAAATCGAAGATGTAAAAAAAAGGATTTTGATTATATTTTTGTTTACATCAAACTTGTCATCAATCAATGCACCTATGATAGCTTTTAGTTTTTGACGTTTATATTTTTCAGGAAGAATTGAGTGCAAAATACGAGTGTAAAAACTTCACTACCTCGTTACTTCTTACTGAAAATATTTATCCAATCAGGGAAACCCCACATTTTCTTCGTATAAGCAAAAGGATCAATAAATTAGTAGGGTTTGAAATATTAAACATAAAATATTGTGTATTGAGTACGTTAAAAAGGTTTATAGTCAGTTTAAAAAGTGTCTCTGTTGTGTGTTTTGGAAAAATTATGAAATAGTTGAATATTATTTTCAATGTTTTTGTTCTGATCAATATAAGTTAATGACGTGTTTGAATAGTGTATATATAGTGTACCTTAATTTTTATAGGTTGCTCGAAGCTTTTCTAAACTGTTGACAAAGTATTTATCGAAATATTTTAATTTAGTAAATTTCAGCAAGTAATGAAACATTATCATCACCGAAAACTTGTTTTTTCTTAGATTTACAAGATATTCGTTATTGTCGCATTAATTTTAAATATTTAGTAATGTAGTAGGAAGTTTTTGATCAATTATTTTGGATATTTTGAAGCTTACACGATTCAAACTTCGATGAATTAATGCGTTTATCTAAAGAAACAGTGCAATTTTCGATTAGGTATTTATCTAAAGAAACAGTGCAATTTTCGATTAGGTATTTATCTAAAGAAACAGTGCAATTTTCGATTAGGTATTGAACTGTGTATTTTAATTTTTGCTATTTTAGTAATATCTCACAGCCATTAAAACATACTATATTATTATTATTATTATCGTTTTTAATATTACCATCAAATGCCTTATATATTTTGCAAGAACCCACGCAATAAAATAATAATAATCCAACTCAACCAGCATTTGCGATAAAAAATTCCTTAAACCAGATAAAGTTCTTTCATATTCATTTGATTTGATGATTTAGGATTCTCATTAAAGATGTGTATAAAAATACATGTAACTTTGGTCTCTCACAAGTTATTGACTTTCGTACAATATCAGATCAGAACTCATCAGTGTGGTTGGACAGTGAGAAAAATATTTTTTTTTATCAGTTAATTCATTTCAAGCCCAAGGCTGATGGGCTATCAAAGGCTTACGCAGTCTCTTCAGACATGAGGGAATGTCAATAAGAAACAGCTATATATATATGATGGCTGAGACAAAGAGAGTTTATTTTGTTCTAAGGGAAAAAAAAAATGATGTACGAGATATATATGTCATGAAAACCTAGTATTGAAAATAACCAATCTCAGAGAAATTATAAGTTTCCAGTGGAGGTAGCATTATGACCAGGGTCCTCTATGCAAAAGGTTTTGTTTGTTTCTTATAAACTACAAAGCTACACATTGGGGTATCTATGCTCTGCTCACCACACATATCGAAACCAGGACTCTATCGTTATCGTTGCAAGTTCTCACTAGGGCATTATGGAAGAGGCTAGAAGTGTAAATTAATAACATGTTCTCAGCAGGCCTGACTCTTCTCAAGAGGTGAATATTATCATATAGTAAAATATTCTGGCGGTGAAACATGAAGGTGGTGAGGCATTTTGTGCAAATGTTTTTCTCATATCTATTTAATTTCACCACTTTTGATTTCCATCATGGGTGTGTAAGAATACCATTTCAGATCGATCCTTTGTCTTCCAAAACTGACAGTCTTTTTGAAATAAAAAAATAAATCAATAAGCTGTTTATGTGAATTTTATCAAAGTTGCTACAAACACTTGTTTCGGATATTTTGCCAAAGTTCAGTGTTTGAACCGTTTAAAAGCTTACACAATGCATGAAAATAATGTTTCATTTAAAAAAATTTAATATCCAGCTAAACTGACAGTTATTGGAACTTAACGTAAAAACAGTGACTTTTGGGAAAAAACAAATATATTTTAAATGTTATTTTTGCACATATCTGATTTAGAATCTGATATGGCTAAACTAAAAGAACTGCAAACAACAACAAAAAAGTCTGAAGTTTACTTATTTTTTATCAGAAACGTTGGACTTACTGGTTTTAAAATTTTAATACTCCATCAGGTTTTGGAGTTTAAACCGTAATATTTTTAATAATCTAACTTGCTTCAGTTAATGGTACTATTACTAGTGTTATTAGTATTTTAACTAACTTAGTCGCTTTCTTTCATATGAATAAATTCATGCAACAAAGAAGAAGAAAACATTTCGATTTTTTTTTATTTCAATACCACAAGGTTCTTAATGTCCGGAATTGCTGTAATTCTTGCCGACGGAAGTTATTTTGTAAGTTGAACTTTTAACATTGAAATATGCGTCTTTCTTAGACCATTTTATACCAATAATGCAACCGTAATTTATCAAAGACGCAAGTCTACAATGAGACAGTGTCTATAATTCTCTAATATAAAGAAATCTGTTGTGCTAAGAAATATATTGCTTCAATTGTTATTGTTTTAGGTAAGAAACGATGAACTAAAAAGGTACTAACAGTTTGATTTTATATTGTCTTATAATGTTATCAAGAAACGATTAAATCAAAGCATGTGAGTGCAGTAGCTTAGTAAATGTTATCTGTTTACTTCTAAATGCAGGCCCGGCATGGCCAACTGTGTTAAGGCGTTCGACTCGTAATCCGAGGGTCGCGGGTTCTAATCCCCGTCGCAGATAACATGCTCGCCCTTTCAGCCGTGGGGCGTTATAATGTGGCGTTCAATCCCACTATTCGTTGGTAGAAGAGTAGCCCAAGAGTTGGTGATGGGTGGTGATTACTAGCTGCTTTTCCTCTAGTCTTACACTGCTAAATTAGGGTTGGCTAGCGCAAATAGCCCTCGATTAGCTTTGCGCTAAATTCACAAACAAATAATTCTAAATGCAATTAGCGATTGTATTACAATAGCTTATTATACCTTCCTTCCTATTTTTGAAATATTTATTGTTTAAAATTTGCATTTATTCTTCATTAATCCATTGATATTAGCAATTGAACCGAACTGAACTAACAAATATTTTAAGGAATATTTGTTTTATATTTTTTATTGTTTTTAAGTCGAAAAATCAAAGTTTAAATTTGTAAATTATATCTTCAAGAAGATAAATTTTAAAATGTAAATTTCTCATAAGCTGGTTACTGTTTTCTATAAATACTTTTCTTTTTTATATAAAATATTTGTAAGTGTTTGAAACCTTAATAATTTTTTCAAGTATCTTTCCAACAATAGCATGTATCTCCAAAACATTTTAAATTATAAGATAAATGCTGACTCTTAGCTTAAAAGTTGTTTTTTTTTTCAGTTCCAGCTGTTCTCAAATACAATGCCATTCAAAAAATTAAAATATTCATACGAACTCGTACAATTCCATTTGAAGACTTTAGTTTTGAAAATTACACGAAGAATCTGGCATTTTTTGGTGTGGTGTAATTGAAGTTAATTAAACACTTACAATGAACAAATTAAAGGTCATATTACCATCAAATGTGCAAAAAATAAAACTTAGTTCATCCTATTTTGAAATTATTTTTTTTAAATAACAAAAATGTTTTTCTGATATTAATAAATCCTATATTACATCCAAGTTTGTTAAAGATCACAATAGAAAGACTACGAAACGCCAGAAGGTTATTTATGCTACGATTTGTCCACCTGTGAACTTTATATACAAATATTATATTTAATACATTATAAACACCATGAAAGTTAATTGGGCCATTCTTTAAAAGCACCATGAAAAATTTATCGCTGCTTTCCCCCTTTCTTATTTATTTCTGCTTCTAGTTTGCTGTTCTTCCCTCTTTTATAATAACTTGTTTATTACTTTTAACTCCGTTTTCGCTATTTACTTTCCTTTTTCTACTTGTTTATTAATTGTGCTTCCAGTCTACTGCTCATTCTTTTTCCTTGAATATTGTTTATTACTTTTGCTTCCTCCTCGTTATTTTTCCCTTTCCTGACTATTTTTATTATTCAAAAATGTTTAATTCATACATCGTTCTTGTAAACACTTCATAATTTCAAAAATTAACATGCATTTTAAATCCAAGGCTTAACATATTTTAATAGCAATTTAAATTACCTCAACATTTGTAATTATAATTTCTTTAATTAATTAATAATATCAAAATTTCGTCTCCATAGAAATACAGATTAATATTCCTTACATACAAAACTTTCTCAATTTCTTTAAAACAAATAGCGTAATTGAAGCATTTGTAATGTGATATATGGTAGCTTCAACACGGAATGTTATCTTACAGCATTCCATTACATGTATGAGTGTTAGGAACTCATGTCTATTTATAACGTCCTGAAAAATGCTTTATCTACCAGCACACATTAACCTTTACAAGTTAAAAAAATAGGATAGTTAAGCTTACTACATATGTGTTTGTGTTGAAAAACACCATTTTCGTCACCCATTTATACATTTTAATTCATCCTAAATATTCAATTTAACAAAACGACAAGTTTATTGTATAAATCAAAAATATAAATAAATAAGCTCGGGAGTAACGTGGACATAAATTTTCAAAGAAGATATTTTGGTATATAACAATTGTTATTTTGTTTGTTTCCTTTTTTTGAAGGTTTTAGTTGCAATCTATAAAACTTATGGATACATCTTTACGACATTTTAGCATGTTTTGCACAAGCTACAGTTTAAATTTGTGATTATTATAAGATGATAGTTAAGTATGACAATGATTTGTGCTAGCAAATTTCAACATTATTCACATGCTTTCACTTAACGGAAAATTTACATTTATATTTTATGTCGTATACTTTGTCAAATACTTTTACCATTTTTAACTCTCTAAAATCTCGAAAAAACTTGTTTACATAGTTAATTAATTTTACCAAACATCAAAAAATTCTCCCATACGTGGCAGTTTTCATAAGGCGCCATCTTCTCGTTAACACTCTCTCCAATAAAGTTGATATAAGCTGCCTTTTTCAGGGGCGAATAACCAAGGAAAGGTTTACCAGTATGAACAAACGTATAGAACAGTTCCTGTATGATTCTATGGAACTTAATGTCTGCATCAGTGGGCTCAGGGATGTATTTATGGAGTAAATCAAAGATGGCTATGATGTCTAATCCACTGAAGGCAACTTGAGGAAGAGTTTTGTTCGCAATTTTAATAGCCTTACTGGAAATATAGTCGATAATGTAGGAATAGACACTGGATTCTAGCTGGTCAGATGCCTTCTTGGTCAAGTGTTGGATGGGACAAACAGCTCGAACGTCTGAGACCTAGAAGAAAAATTTGCATTTTTTTAAAGAAATACTTTTTACATGTGGTACGAAATCTGTAGTATTACGGATTATCAAACTTCAGGAATTTAGGGTTTTAGCCTCTTGATTAATAATATTTCTTTCATAAGAAAACTGCTTCCGTTGTTTCTATTTTTTGCTATAATCTTGAAGTAAACATTCGTTACCTTTACATCGTAACAACGTACGATATGTTCTTTCATACTCGCTCACGTTCGGATCTTAGGTCGTTGAGGGTCTCGGTGGATCGGGTACATCTTAGACCTCTTCCTCCAACTTGAACTGACTTCAGTGGCAGAGTGGAATGTCTGCGGATTTACAACGCTAGAAACTGGATTTCGATACCCTTGATAGGTAGAGCACAGATATCCCATTGTGTAGTTTTGTGCTTAATCGCAAACAATCACCTTGAATTAACGTTTTAATACTTGCCAATGTTACTGATAGTAATCTAACATAAACACCATCTTTAACTTTTTGGCTTATTCAGGGCCGTTTCCTAGGATGTAATACTTGTAGTATTTAGTGTAATTTTAAATTCTTTTCTTTACTTGGTCACAAACACTAACAAACAGTTCCCTTGATATTTCGCTTCATTTAGTTGTGTAAGATCACGCACAGTTCCGAAATAAAATAACATTTCTTCACAAGATATATTCACCAGCGTGTATACACAAAATATCCTATTTAAATATGCAGGCGGTTCTATCTGTAACGTAAAAATTTAATGATGAAAGTCACTTAGTCCTATCAACATCATGTATGATATAGTGATTTGGATCCGTTAACAGATCATGTTTGTATAATTTTTATTAAAGTAGCGGAACGAGCGATCTGTCAATTTGGCTTTTGGTGTAAATAGATCTGCATAATTATGTAGAAAAAAATAAAATAAAAATATAAGACTAGTTTTAGTGCGTTAAAATTTTAAAATGAAAAGAGAACAGATGTTTTAATATGTTTCATATGCGATTTATTATCACTGAGTAGCCTTACATGTTCCCGTCCTTGTTTATGGAGCCATCTAATAGTAGCTTTTTATGCCTAGCATCACAGCATCATGAGTAAATTCATGAACGTATTGAATGTGTTTTGTGCAAACATTTTATCTTCAAATATAAAAAAATATAAATCTATTTTTAGACTTTAAAATAACTCTCGTGTATATCCGAGTATAGGTGGACTACTTGAAATAAATTATGTAATTACTTTCATACCAAACACACCATGCTTTCCAGTGAAGGGCATGCCCAGTCATATCTATAAGTTTGACTCATTTTTTTATTTGTTGTTTGATATATGAATTAATTTTAACTACATCTATAACATGTTGTCTATTTTTCAAATAGAAAAAATCATGATTTATCAAAAATTATTTTATATTCTCTATTCTATTATAAAAATATTTATAAGTATATCTTATTTCATAAGCTCGATGGAATATATTCACAAGATTATTTTTGTACTTATTAAAAATAAAATTAGCCAAATTAAAACATGGTCCTGTAAAAGGTTCACAAATAAATATTCCAATGTCCTACATATTGAAGTACCCAAAGAAGCAAGTTTGTAATTATCTTGATATTCTCCGATAGAACAACAAGTTTATGAATTTAAAACGAATAAATTTGAGATCGACACAGCGGATAGCATGATGTGGCTTTACTCTGAGCGAAAAAATAATTATTGGTATTCTACCGTGATTTTTATATTGCTCTTTCTATTGTGCAAATATTCACAGAACAGGATCTATATGTTCCTACTCAATGAAGCAGATAAGCGTATCATCCATATTCCATCGGTAAGAAACAAATTTGAAACTCTTCATAAACGCCTTCAATTATATTTCTGACGATAGCACAATACTATGTTATTTAATGATGGAGACAATCTGGAACACATCGCAACTTCATCAGTTTGGTCATAAATGTTAGTGCCAGAGGGAAAAATGAGATTGTTGTGTGGAAAATTCGAATGGTTGTTGAAAAACTGGCTTGAAGAATTTAATAATATAATTGTTATAAATTAAATTTGTCACTAATTGTAATGTTTCCTTCAACGAAATGTTGGTACAAAAAGTATAACCCATATTATATACCATAATGTACATTAATTAACTTGTATTGTAATAAGTAAACAACTGCATAATTTATTTCGTTGAGTCTGCCCTGAAATACACTTGAAAATTATATCCGAATCTGAAAGCATATTGAATTTTTAAGGTTTAAGAATATTACTTCTGCATCATATAAAATATATAACGTTGGTTATGAATTTACTTGTTCTAATTGTAATAAGAGATGCATAGAGTCAACCGCTGGGTGGCTAGAAATTCGAAAGTGGAAACACGCAAAGCTGCCCAGTCACAACAAATTGTATACGAAAGAACAAATCATGTGTAGTTGCGAGTAGAAGTAATTGTTTGTTTGTTTGTATTTAAGCACAATGCTACACAATGGGCTATTTATTCTCTGCCCTCCACGAGTATCGAAATCCGGTTTTTAGCAATTAAGTCCGTAGATATGCTGCTGTGCCACTGAGAATCACGTAAGGTTGAGAACTTACACTTCAAGATTATGGAAAAAGAAAACCATGAAAGCATTTTTTCGTATGAAATAAAAATCATTAATTAAGTGAATAAAACCCTAAATTAATCAAATTGCATCATTTGTGAAAGTGGTATTAAAACTTGTTGTACATACGATCAAACCGTATTGGGAAAGTGCAGAAAGTTAAAATTAATTCGAATAAGCGCCAGTTACAATGTATTTTCCCTTGATAAGTGTATATTTCAAGCACTTTTCTTCAATTGTACGTTAATTTCATAGGAAACTCAGACGTGTGTGTTCTCAACAAAGCTGAATGTCCCAACAGCCCTTGAAATTTAGCTCCTCGTGATGTTAATACGTGAGTTTAAAATGATAAAATATCTATAAATTTTTTAAAATTCTTTGTTCGAATTTACTCGGCCCATTGGGTCTGTCATGGCCTTTGCAGTTAGAGTGCTCGACTGGTAATCTGAGAGTCGCGGGCTCGAATTATCGTCACCAAATGTGCTCGCCCTTTAAAATATTTAGGTTTTATAATGTGGCGGGCAATCACACTATTTGTTGGTAAAATAGTAGCCAACTGAGTGGTATTGACTAGCTGCCTTTCCTTTAGGAACGGCTAGCGCAGATGGCTTTAATGTAGCTATGTGCGAAATTCAAACCAATTGGCCAAACCCCGATATTGTGAACAATTAAGAGTTGTCTACGCTTCAAATTAAGATAGAACAACTGAAAAATAAAGTTATCCTTAGGTTTAACCCTTTAAAAGTGCCTCATGAAATTTTGATTTAAATTAGTGAATTTATTCAAATATATAATATCCGTATGTAAAATACCTTGTACTAAAATTATCACTCTGAGAAGTATAGTACACTCTGAGTAACTAATTTATTTGAAATTATTGAAGTTATATATTTATAATTTACTTGTGCGAGTGTGGTTTCTTATAGCAAAGCCACATCAGGTTATCGGTTATCTGCTATGTCCACCAATGGGAATCAAACCGTTGATATTAGAATTATAAATTCAAAGGCTTACCGATGTCCCACCGGGGAACAGAAGTTATTTGAAAATATTGAATTTATTCATTTAGACCTATTTGATAAAATTTCGCTGCAAAGCCAGTTTTGTTATAATTAGTGAACTATCTTAACGCGTTTACATTTAAACACTTACCATTGTGTAAAACTGCATCTTTGGGGTAGACGAGTTTCTTACGTAATAGTCTAATACCGCGTTCGTCAAATTAGTGTCTACAGTATCTAATTTCTGTCTGACATAAACAGTGAAATCTTCCCAAGTCCACGTATTCAAATACTCACGATCGCCGCTCCACAATCCTATTTCTTGAGCTGCACTCCCTGTGAAATATATTTGTTATATTACAACTAAATAGTCTTCTTCCGAAGTATATACGGAAAGCTTCTACTTCAAAGTTTTGTCAACTAAAATTTAGCTAAAATTTAAATTATGACTATTAATATGACCTGAGGATGAGTAGAAGCTACAGAATGATTTATATGGCTAATATTTGAAACATGACTATCAATATGACTGGTTGCTGTATCGTTACTTGATGATTAATATAGCTAATATTCAAAAGCACATAACTATCATTATGACATGAAGCTGAGTGACTGCTATCTTGTGACTTAATATCGTTAACATTCAACACATGACGATCAATATGGCCTGAAGAATACCAGTATTCAAAGAATAGAAGTTACGCAAATGCTAAGTACTGTCGTCAGTTGAGTACATTTTTTAAAGAATACTTAAAGATCAGTAACGCTTTATGTGCCTAAATACTGCTTTTGGATAAACCTTAAGTTATATACATTACAGAAGTGCATTTAGCCAAACATAAAAGAAAGAAAGCAATGTTTTCCTCTTTCCCAGATATATATATAGTAAATGTCGAGTATATGACTAAACAATAAATTATGGATTATCTCAAATTTGAAGCCAATAAAAACCTGTTGCAGTTTCAGCTCGGCACCCCTTAAATCTGTCATAATAAATACCTTAAACGTGTCAGCCCCGAGGAAATGTTTTTTCCTCCAGTAATGCTTTGAACATAAATGTATATTAAGCTAACTTATCCAGCAATTTTGTTAGAAAATATGTAAAACCTTTCTTAGATATAAGACCTGTAAATTCCAAAATGGAAAAGAAAATCACAAAATGTTGCTATTTTGAGCTCAGTATATAAAACTGAAGATTTTTCAGTATTATCTAGCATACATTTTTAGAAGATGGTGGTTCAGTGAACGAACTGTTCTTTTGTTTTTATTTTCTCACCTATAACGATAGGGACATCGTTGATTGTTCCCTCTGTCCACATGGTAAAAGGATCGTCGTAGACTAAGACTCCTGAAAATTATATTAAATTGGAAACATGAAATATTACAAGCCTATTTTACCTCTTCAAACAAAAAGATATGTAGAAGAAAACTATTATATTTCGTAATTCTTTATTTTCTTAAATCTCTTAGCCATAGTTACTATGGAGTTACATCAGATGGAAATATATCAGGTCACAAGTGGAAGTAGTGTTAGCAAAATTTGTAAATTTTACATCAAACAAACTGTAAAAGTTCACAAATCTAGTTGAAAAACAGAAATACATTGAGATCGACATTAAGTGTATCAGAAACGGATTTAACAGCGGACGTTTCACTCTGTAACTCAGATTAAATAAAGATATATATATATATTGTAACACAAACTTCAAACCACGTTAAGACAGCAAAATATTACGAATTTATGAATCGTATTGGATGAAGGGTTCATGTTTGCAATTTTTCTTTACGCGTCGTTTGTCATTAGTACATTTCTACACGTGCTTCTTTTGCGGCTTGGCCTATCATGGCCAGGTGGTTAGAGCGTTCGACTTGTAATTTGAAGACCTTTTCAGGTGTGGAGGCGTTATAATGTGAAAGTCAATCCCACTATTCGTTGGTAAAAGAGTAGTCCAAGAGTTGACGGTGGGTCGTGATGATTAACTGACTTCCCTCTAGTCTCACACTGCTAAATTAAGGATGGCTAGCGTAGATAGCCCTCGTGTAACTTTGCGCGTAATTGAAAAGCAACCAAACATGCCACCTTTTGTGACTATCAGCATATCGGTTATCGCAATAGCTATTGCATTGACGTTCTAATCACATAGTGTCCCCAGGTGAGTCACCTTTGTCCTGTAGTCGATGTGTTTCGCTTAACTCCAGAAAACTGATATCTGGCAAACATGTCGACCTCGTGATTGGTCCTTCGAGTCTCCTTTCTTGTACCACACTACCTTATTCTTTAAACTGTCGGTACCACTTTCAAATGTAAACTGTTAATTAATGAACTGGTTTTGTACATACTACGACAATGTATTTGCTATAGAATAGGCACTTTCATCTCTGCCAGCTGTAGGAAACACATAGTTTTTTCTGTCGTCATGCTTAGTGACCGCATATATGTTATAAGTGATTATACACAGTATGAAGAAAACTGCTTGCATATACCCACCATCTTTCACAAACCCTTTGGTTTATTATTGTTACTGTCTCATAGTGGTTTAAGTTTGTTATCGCCGCATTATTTTTGTACTCCTTGTAAAACAACTATCTTATATAACACAGTCTATTTGATGAGAATGTTTGAATGTAAATATGATACATAAAGATATTGCTAAGGGAACTAATAACCAACTTATTTCTTTTTACTTTTGTTTTGTACAAATATTTGAAAGACCTGTTTGTTTTTTGAGCCACGTTGGGCTATCTGCTGTGTCCACCACAGAGAATCAAACTCCAGAATTTAGCGTTCTAAATCCATAAACTTACCGCTATTTTACAAGGGGACCATCTCTAAGATCAGTTTATAATCGAAGATTCGCTTGTTCGGAACATGAGATAAATTAATAGTTTGGACCTCTTAAACGCTCCTTGATTAGCGGCCCCTATAGCCACAAGTAAAATAGCCCAGAAATGAATGAAGTTTTATGAAAATTATTTTACTTAATAAGCCGATTCCTTGTGTAAAATGGTTTTCATTACCAGACACAAACTGAAAGATATTAACAGTGATTAGTTGCTAATACTTGCATAATCGTCTTTAGTAAAATAACTTTAAATCAGAAAAACTGGGCAATAGGATGATTAGTTATGAATTTATAAATAAAACGCAGTTCCGAAGACGCCAGTAACTAAACTAGGCTAACTTTTAGGGTAAAATATTTATTTGATTTTAAAGTTGCACTAAAAACTTGACACTTCAGATATTATATTAACTATTCTTTTGTCTTTTACTTGTCATCGTCAACCAGGTGTGGCCTAGTAGTTAAAATGCTCGAAATGTAAGTCTAATAATTCACTGTTTGTAATATGTTTCTACAAAAACGCGCTCCACATCTTGGATCAATTGGTGTCTTATAAGAATGACAGTCAACTATCACTACTCGATCTTATACGAACAGCTTAATGACAGTTGATGGTGGTAATGGTTGTTGTTGTTGATCATCTGCCTTCCCTCTAGTATATTAGATCAGATTAGTGACAGCTTGCGCAGATAGCCCTTGTGTAGCTGTGAGCAAACTTTTGGCACAAACAAAGACCTGTACAAAACGATATAGAGATTTACGGCTTAAAATATTTTGCTACAGTGAAACATTTTTACTCATGCTCTACCATCGATGACAGCTATTGGACTAAAAGAATGATCCATCGTGGACGGCAGGTCAGTGAGATGACCAGCAGACCAGGAATCTGGCAGTGCGTTCAGTAATTCTTCTGGTGTTTTGTTAAGTAGACACTTCCTTGTGTCACAGTTCAAGTTCCTGCAAAGAAAATGTGTTATCTTAAAATTACAAGTCGCTTGATATTTCTTACGGAAAAACAATTTGGTAAAAGATAAAGTAAAAAACGAAAGTTCGGTTTTTCATATGCTCATGTGGTCATTATAAGTTAACAATAACACGAGTATTATAGATGTTTCAACTTAAAATATGTTGTTCTGTCATAACATCTTGCACATGTCTACACGAACAGTGTAGAAGCTCCCAGTTATATTTTGTGTAATGGTTTTTAGACAATCTAAGAAAAAATACATTTTTTAACAAAAACTTATTCTTACCGATAAAGAGTATGTTTCTTGTTTAAAGCAATGAATGTTTTATGTCTGTCTTCAGAAGACTTACCAATAAAGAGTGTGTTTCTTGTTTGAAGCAATGAATGTTTTATGTTTGTCTTCAGAAGACTTACCAATAAAGAGTGTGTTTCTTGTTTGAAGCAATGAATGTTTTATGTCTGTCTTCAGAAGACTTACCAATAAAGAGTGTGTTTCTTGTTTGAAGCAATGAATTTTTTATGTTTGTCTTCAGAAGACTTACAAATAAAGAGTGTGTTTCTTGTTTGAAGCAATGAATGTTTTATGTTTGTCTTCAGAAGACTTACCAATAAAGAGTGTGTTTCTTGTTTGAAGCAATTAATATTTTATGTTTGTCTTCAGAAGACTTACAAATAAAGAGTATGTTTCTTGTTTGAATGAATGTTTTATGTTTGTCTTCAGAAGACTTACCAATAAAGAGTGTGTTTCTTGTTTGAACCAATGAATGTTTTATGTCTGTCTTCAAAAAACTTCATAAATTATGAACATAAATTTCTACTGTTTCCCCCTTTTTTTTTTTTTCGGGATTACATTCAGATAAGGCTTTAAGATTTGTTTGTTTGTTTAGAATTAAGCACAAAGCCACACAATGGGCTATCTGTGCTCTACTTACCACGAGCATCGAAACCCGGTTTATTCCGCTGTGATGTCTGCGGACTAATAACGCAAGAAAGTGAATTTCAATACCCACAGTAAACGTAGCGCTATGTGTAGTTTTGTTTTGCAGCTGCTTGATCAAACCAACAGTTTCATATAATATGTTTAGCCATCGTATGTATGTTAGCTTCTCAAAAACAATATTTATTCTTCATCAGAGACAAGATAGATAAATCGACTTCTTAATTTATATCGTAATAGTAAATTAGTAGCAAATTGAAACCGAACTATTTAAGTATAAAATAGTCAAAATAAATAGAGGTCACCTGAGAAGATGCAAATTTTCTAACTGAACTTGTTGGAGTGTTTTGTTAGGAAACTGAGCAGCCGGCCCCGTGATCCACATCTGGCTAAATAGATTCTGACTTTTCAAGGAGCTCAGGAGATAGACAGCCCCCGTAGCTCCAGACCCATGAGCTAATACTGTTACCTATAAAAGATGTAAAACACGGTACTAATAGCATTTAGGAAGTCCACTCTTTAATGTTCTTCAAGAAGCAGTAGAACGATATAAATACTTAACAAAAGACTTGTAACGTTAAGACCCCAAATATATCTTCCTCATTAACGACTCACCCTTCACGAAAATTTCATCTTAATTTGTCGCTTACTTGCAAGCTCACTGAATAGTAGTCTATTTTTTCTAATCAATCCCCCTTCTTTGACAAACTCCAATATATGCAACTTGTAAGATAACATTTTCACTCGCCAACTTCTACAAATTTAATCAAACAAATAATTCTCATGCCGTCTATGGTTAAACAGTATGTTTGTGTGTATTTCTTATAGCAAAGCCACATCGGGCTATTTGCTCAGCCCACCCAGGGTAATCGAACCCCCGATTTTAGCGTTGTAAATCCGGAGACATACCGCTGTACTAGCGGGGGGCCATGGTTAAACAACCGGACAAAACTTTAATGGCTGCTTTCCCTTGGAACCAATAATTTCAATATTACGGACGTCTATTGAGGTAAGTTAAAGTTAAGAATGTTAATTCCTGCTCTCAACGTAATTAATTTTGATGAATGTTACTGAATATAATAGTCAGGAGTTACAAAAGAAACAGATATTTAACAATTATATGGCTCTTTCAGCCGTGGGGGCGTTATAATTTTACGATAAATCCCACTTTTCGTTGGTAAAAGAGTAGCCCAAGAGTTGGCTGTGGGTAGTGATGACTAACTGCCTTCCCTCTAGTCTTAAACTGCTAAATTAGGGACGGCTAACGCAAATAGCCGTCGTATAGCTTTGTGCGAAATTCGAAAAACAAACAAACAAACAATTATATGAAACTAACATCAAGTTTTATACCTTCAAAGTGATAACAGAAACTGAAACGGTTAATTAAGGTATGAAAATAGTTGTATTTTTAAATTCTTAGTATTTTCCTTTTTTAAATATCGAACATATAACATTAAGAAAAACAAATTCATTTGTTACAAACTCCTAATAACATAAACTCGCATGGTGATACTTCAAGAATCTTATGTTACTATTCAACTAAACTTTAATTTAGTTAATTATGAATTTATATAGATATTTTCATAAGTAAGAACTAAAACGACTGTTGCTAATATAGTGTGAATAGTCCAGCACATTATATTAAAACGATTTTGAAGCCCAGACGTATGTGACGATCATGCATTTTGACAGTAGTCCTGCAGTGTAGGTTTAAATGCAAAAAGGTTCCTTCATAAGGATGTATTATTCAGAGTACACGCCTCCTCTCTACAGCTTTCAATAAATGCACAATGATGGTTTCCAACACCCTTTTCAACAGTCCAGTCACTTGGAAGTGACTAAACATTGCGTTTAGCTACAGGACTGACTCCTCATCATATGAAGTAGTGAAAAGACCCATTTCCTTATCCAGCTGTTTGAAGTATGGGACGCTTGAACCTATATGTCGTGAAAGCTATTTGTGTCGCATTTTCAAGCAAAAACCCTTTTAGGATATCTTATGCAGTGTTACCTAGCACACGTGGACAGTTTTTGTAACTTGATTTAATGTATTTTTACCTGTTATAAAACGAAGCACTTTGCTTACCACGACTGTGATACAACTTCATGCATGTCCTTTTTTGGATAATTCTTGTTCTCCTAACTGATCCACAATTTTTTTGTTTTCGATATCATTAAATATAATGCGTATCTTTGTGTTGAAAATTTTAAGTCATCGTTCTAAACACGTCTTTATAAACTGAGTGGATGAATATCTTGTATTAGAAAGGATATTTATGTACCCTTCTCAAAAGCTATCATTTATGGGGCATCACCTAACGGTAAACAAATGTAGTTCTACCGAGCTTTAAATTGGGGCATGACCGTCACATGATTCGCTGATTTGTACATTTAAAATCGTTTTAGTATAACATTGTCAACCTTGTAATTTTTGTACTATATAATTATATTTAAAATAGTAAAAATAAAACTTTTTCACAGTTTCAAAAATCTTTTTAACAAAGCGAACATCAATGCTCAGTTTATGTTTGTTTATTATTTCTTATGAGAAGACAAAGTTTAATTAGATTCTCACTCTCTTTGCATCTCCACCAAAATGGATGATATTTCTCTTCACCCACTTGAGAGCCGCGATTTGATCATAAAATCCGTAGTTTCCAGATGTTGGAGGCCGAACAGTGTCTGATAGCACCTTTAGAGCCATGAAGCCAAACACACTCAATCGGTAATTAAAAGTAACAAGTAAGACATCTTTTTCTTTGGTTAATATGGGATTGGGTTGCCACTCCAAATCTTCGTAAGAACCTTCTAGTGAATAGCCTGGAATGTAAACTATAACGGGGCGAAGCTGATGGTGAGACAAGCTAGGAGTGTACACATTCAGATACAAACAGTCTTCACTGAAATTTTGATGAGAAACTGAAGACCATTTTTGGTAACAAGACTTACTCATATTGTGGGCCATATAAATGCCATTCCAACAGTTTTCAATGGCAGCTATTGGCTGAGGTGGCTTCCATCGATGCTCACCAATAGGAGGAAGGGCGTAAGGGATGCCTCGGAAAATATAGACTCCATCTTGAAAAAGACCCTGAATTTGTCCACATTCTGTTATAGTTAATGGGTTAGCTGTCTTCTGAAAAGGTTGAGGTTTGGAACTTGTAAATAAAACTCGAATAACAACAATAATTATAGCCAAGAACACAATGAGAATTCCCAGGATTATCCATTTCCAATAGTGAAATGCTCTTAATCTAACTTCGGCCGAATTTTCTGGCAAAACGTTTTCATCAGGAGCAGATATAGTTACCTCGATTCCACTTCCATTTCTGATACTTTGATCATTATGTTCCAGGTTTTTGTTTTGGAATTTTTTTCCAATGTTGGCCGATTTAATGTTATCTTTATTTACTGACTCTCTGTCAACCGCACTCTCCATTTTCAATTTATTTTCTGTTTTTGGACGTCTGTTAAATAATCTGATAAAAATTGAAAAATGATAATTAATATGTAATATGCAAGAAATTACCAAAACGTTGTAACAATAAAGCTCGAGTTTTAGTATGGCACTGCACTGAAAGCAGATTGATAAAAATTTGTTTATGGTGTGGGAAAATAAAGCTACTTAATAAAATCTATTATTAAGTAACAAATCCATTTTAGGAGTTACACACAGTAACACTTTAAAGATCAAATTTATATATCCAAAGCTATATATATATTAATAAGTAATAAATAAGATTTAGGTGTTACACACTGTAACACTAAAAAAACTGAATTTAGGTAACCAAACGAAACACACTCCCTCCGTGGCAAAGCGATATCTCTGCGGATTCACACCATTAGAAACTGAATTTCAATACCCGTGGTCAGCAGAGCATAGATAGCCCATTGTGAAGCTTTGTGTTTAATCCCAAACAATCAATCAACCAAACCACACGTATAAACTTACTGAAACGTTTTGATTTACAACAGGGAACAGGTACCTTCAAAATTTACAGAAACGAAATAGGTAACTTCAAGTGAAAATGCAATGTCAAATAGTAAACAAACAAGTTTAACGTTTGATACTTAGTGGAGACATTGTTTTCTCAAGCCAAAACTCTCTCTTTTGACTCCATGCCTAAAACCTGTAATACTTATAATGACTACTTGCTCTGCAGTATCTCTAAATATCGCAATTACACAGTGTCGGCTACAATTTGAGCGTAATTGCCGATCCGACGCTCGAAACTGAGCTTGGCGCTTATCTTTTAAACTAGACTAAAACTTTTCTACTACGGGAGACGGTCTAGACTTTTGTATAGCATTTTAGACGTTTATATAAAGTTTTAGAGGTTTGCGTAGCATGGCTTAAATCGATTATGTAATGGTAAAAAAAACTGTAATCCTATCAACAGCGTCATGTCAGAAATGGAATAAACACTATATATAAATTAATTATATGCAACATCAATACAGTTTCAACAATAAGTTAATAATCATTATGGTATACGTGTCATGCCTGACATGTAAGCATTAAATTACAACCACGGCCTGAACGCAGCTATATATAAATGTATGTAGCAGATTATGAGGTTCCATATAAATCACACACTGCATTAAAACGATTAGGTGTCAATGTTATATAGCCGCAGTTATTTGCTGTGTATTAAAATAAACTTAAAAACTACCATACACAATGCGCATAGATGATTTTAGTAATACCGCTCAGGTTTTATTGCAATATACACAGTTATTATTTCTGTGGGCTGGCGGAGCAATATTAAATAATAATGAAGGACAGGTGAGTGATCCCTATTACGAACCACCTCCATGGTTCATGATTAAAGTCTAATGAGTTCAGTTTAAGCGTTAAACTCTGTAACAATAAAAAATACTGCATTTATATAATCAATTGACATCTGCTAAGAAGTAACGCATCCAGTTCAGGCGTTGCACACTAATACCATAAAATTTGAATTTGCATATTTGATAGAGTTAAGCAAATAAAGAAAACACACACACATACGGATCACCAAATCACGTCTCTAACAAAGTAGACATTGAAAATATAGTGATGACTTAATGATGGATGAAACTGAATTATGTCTTTGTGTCTAGTGTCACAATGACTTTGATTGATTAAAATTATAACGATCTACAGTACCATAAGCATTGATAAATATAAAATACATACAGCATTAACAACACTTTATGTTTTTTATTTACTTTTAAATATTTATTCATGCTTATAATACCGTAGGTATGCCAATTTTTAATCAGATTTTTATCATGTGGTCTTGCTTATTTGTTTCTCTTTTTCTAATGACAGTCATAAACGTAAAATGCAGTGCTCAATGTCTAGTTGTAGTCAGAATAGATCCTGGAACTATCTATCAACCCGTTAACCGACAAGAAGGATAAACAGAAAAATAAATGTAATTTCGATATTAGCACCAGCTATGTTTCTCTCTATGTATATATTGGAATCTAGAGGAAAGACATATCATGAAACGGTTGAAGAAAAATTAAATACACTTGAGTTAATAATTATTAGTTTTACCTTTCCAAGACCAAAGGCTTGATGTTTATGTTCCTTTGTTTATCATGAGACATACTCTCAGCTCCTTTGGTGTCAGTGCCATTGCACATATCGTCTCTCTTCAAGTGACTGACGTCATACTTACTCCCAGTAGGAGTTTCTTTACGGGATTTATTAGACATAGTGCAAACACCAACAGTCAGCTCCTTCTCCGATGTTTTGTTTCTGTCTTTATTCTAAAGTTAATATATAAATCATTTTTGTTAGTATTCATTTATCAAGCAGGCAATAGTTATTAAGTGAAATATGGTAAGTTAGCCTTAATGCCGATAATTCCGAAGATAAATTAATTTTAAAATAATGTTTTATCCGTTATTCTTTTCTCTTAAGGATGATATGTAATGAGCTATGAAATCATATTGTTTTTGTTGTTTTTTAAATTTCTAACAGACGTGCATACTTGCAGAATCGTATAGAAACTGAGGTATATGAGAATCTGTCCAGAAATAGTATGTATGTATGTATCATGCTAGTATCGATGTTATTTATTGAAGGAGCGATGAACTAAAAACAAACAAACAGAAGCGTAATTTGAAGTGTAATAGAGGCATTTTATTCTTTTAAAATAGCCATTCACAAGACATCATCTCATTAAAAAACTACATTTATTTTACATCTGCGGAGCGTATCACCAGAACACTTTGTTTTGGGACTAGAAATTATAAGCGGGAAAAAGACTAGTGCCCAAGAATAATGCTGTTGTGGTAACAACATGGTTAGCAGACTTAGTCACGTGATCAAACGAAAGTAACAAAAAAGAAAAATATTTCCTCTTGTAACAATATTTTAAAATATTATTTTATAGCGTATTATTCTAAAATAACGGAATAACAAAGAAGTATATACAGGATTAGTTATCGTATTATTAAGTTCCTTTAACTATCAGTTTTAGTATTGCTATTTACTTTACTCTGCGAGGTTGAGAGAGTAAGGGACTGCATCGGGTAGGTATTGGAAAATTTATCGGCTTACTTTATATACACCAAAAATTCTATATAAAAAGTAACAGTTTCTGATGAATGTTTTTCTTATAAAATATTATACATTTACAGACCTGTTAAAGGAAGGAAACTTTGACGTAGAATTTATTCTTATGTGTTTAGGTAGACCTTAAAATCGATGAATTTACAGAATCAAATACAAAGATTATGTGTTGTTCATTAAAGAATTTCTATAGGTCCTCAATGGCAGTTACCACCGTGATGTTGAAACCTTCACAACAAACTAACTCCAATCAGTTATAATTTACATCAGAAAAGAATGAAACCAATATTTTTTTAAATATCATCCAGGCTTCCTGCAGTGAAATCGCTTGCAAGCATAGAGCAATTATTCCTATTGACAGGTGCTTTTGTTAATATCAAATAACACAACAACAGCAGGTGGCCGAGCGCGAAGATTAGCAAACGTTCACTGTGCCTTAAATGGAAAACATTCTTTGTCTAAAATTTTCATTAAATCAGCTTAGAAGCGGCTTATGTGGAGGAAATAGATTAGATAGAACATGTTGGGGCTATATAAAGAGGGACAATTTTACGGACAGTAAGTTTGCGGACTTACAATGCTAAAATTTGGAGTTCCATTCCAAGCGATGGATACAGCAGATAGCTCAGTGTGGCTTTGCTCTAAACAAATAAAAATAAACAACACATTATACAAAATCTCGATTGTTAAGCATGAATACGTCAGTTAAAAACACAACAAAAGTACAAAACAAATGGAACAAATTTCACTTGTAAACAAACATGAATATTATGCCTAAAGTAAATCGACTTTTGTTTGTTCAATGTAATGTGCGTGTACCACAAACTAAACGAAATACCAATTAGTTTCCCTGATACTAACGGAACATTAGACACAAGATGATTTGGTTTGTTTCTAATTTTGTGCAAAGCCACACGAGGATTATCTTCGCTAGCCGTCCCTAATTTTGTAGTGTGAGACAAGATGGAGGGCAACTAGTCATCATCACCCACCGTTAACTCTTGTGATACTCTTTTACCAATGAATAGTGGGATTGACCGTCACCTTATAACGCCCCCACGACTGAAAGATAGAGCATGTTGGTATGACGGGAATTTGAACCCGCAACCCTCAGATTACAAGTCAAGACATAAGATAAAGGTGTACAATTGGGTCCTCCAGCGACATATCTGCGAACTTACACAATTAGAAACCGGCAGATTTACTGTGATGGAAGGAAAACGAATACAGTTTTTTTTTTCCATGATTAAAAATTAGCAAACTAAGAATGAAAATGGTTATTTTTAATACACAATAAATAACAAAAGCATTAATTTGATCATGGTGAATTGTAATGTAAAGGGATATTTTAAAATATGTTCTTTTGTTGTTGTTATTTGAATATTAGATTACGAGTGAAAAGTCAATGGTTGACTGTATCACACACAACTCAGTGTTAAAGTAAATACCTATAGAAATAGCAGCCGTGTGCTCATCAGATAGCATCATGAACAATAATTTAAAAAGTTATTACGAAACCTTTTGTCAATAGTTAATAGCAAAATATGGCTATTTCTGTGACACATCATGTAATATATTGTGTAAAAAACTAAAAATATTTTGTCAATATTTAACAGGAAGATAACCATCCTTTATAATACATTCAGTAATATTTTTCAGTAGTCAACAGTAAAACTGTCATTTTCTATTACACATCATATATTTTGGCAGTAGTTAACAGTAGAATCACCATTTTCTATTACACATCAAGCTATATTTTGGCAGTAGTTAACAGTAGAATCACCATTTTCTATTACACATCAAGCTATACTTTGTCAGTAGTTAACAGTAAAATTATCATTTTTTATAACACATCACACAGTAGTTAAGATACCACCCAGTGGTCCAGCGGTATGTCTGCGGAGTTACAATACTATCATCCGGGTTCCGATACCTGTGGTGGGCAGAGCACAGATAGCCCATTGTGTAGCTTTGTGTTTAATTAAAAAAAGTAAGTACTTATTGTGTGTAATACGTCACAGTTTGATAACAACTAGCTAAATACATTTTTTGAAGAAGTAAAGTACGTTGTTACTACTGGCTACGAAAGAGCAATAACTAAACGAAAATAATTAAGATTAGTAACAGCAAAAAAAGTATGTAATTATTGAAATAGGTTTGAATGATTAGTGGAAAATATCTTAAACAAACACTATACTAAAAGATACAAATGAATTTTGCTGGATTTGATGTTAATAAACTACAGATGAATAACGATACACACAGGCAGGGTCAATGCGTTATCAAATTATATGTTAGTTTTTTTGTTTGTCGCATGGTAGTATACGTAATAACATTGATATTAGAGTTTTATTACCTTTGATAACTTCAGAGCTGAGTAAAACTAAACAAAAAGGACACAAATATCTAAGAGTGACGTATTTTTACAACCTACTTGTTTTATTTTGTTTTAGTGCGGACAAAACGAAAAGATAGTGAAAGCCAAATTATATTTTTCTTTCTTGTCTGCTGTAACTAGGAACCTAAAATAACGTCAGTTCGACACCCAGTTTTCAATTTTCCTGGATGGATTTTGGATAATAGAAGCAGCTGTTAAACTCACTATCTGTTAATTATTATTTTTCATTTGAAACCTACTTTCAGAACGTACTGACATCAAGGTAGAAACTTGCATACTGTTGGAAATTGCTTGAGATGTTCTACCACTTTTCTAATGTACTGAAGTGACGAATGAAGGCGTGGTATGAAAACACGAGAAGATTTTGTAATTATATCGCGTATCCAACAAGTAGGTTCTTGGTTCAAATGGTACTTGGTTTGAGGATCTCTCTCTCTCTTTCTGGTGTTTGGGTATATATATTTGTATACCCACGAGGGTCAGGTACACTAGACCTCTTCCTCCTTCCATAACTTTGTTGGAGTGGCCTGATTAATATATTACGAGTAAATACTGAATGGCTGGAATAATATGATAACTTTAGTCTGGTCATTTTCAGGGCAATGTCCATTTATATTGTTCTTTCATTTTTTTATTTTATTATTATTATTATTAATAAGTCTAGAACGTAGGTGGCCTGTTTCATTTTAGTTCTATTTAATTATTACTATTATTATTATTATTTTAAATAATTTTATCTTAGTGATCTGATGTACAAATTTAATGGGGAGAGGTGTTTAGGTCTCTCTTCATCGTATATACAATACCTGTCTAGTTCGCATAACAACTCATTTTTCGCCAATTTTTATCAAAATATTTTATTGTACTCTGCAGGAGTCTATCTGGTATTGTTTGTGTATTTGAGTAATTATGCATGAACTTTGACGAAGTGGTTTTAGGTATTCTGTATGATGATGTAATTAGTGTATTCTGTAATGTTTGGAGTTTGGTTTGAATTTGTTTTATACTTACATTGATCCATGCAGGAGCTGCATAATCTATTGCAGGTCTAATGTATGACTTGTATATTTTAATGATGTTTTCTGACGTTGTTCCGTAGTTTTTATCAGTTAGACTTCTAGCATAGTTTATTCTTCGCAAAATGTTTGTTTTTATGTTATTTACATGATTTATCCATGTAAGTTTTGAATCATACGTTAACCCTAAAATTTTGCAAATGTAGCAGTTTGGAGAAGCTTTCCGTTCATGCAGATCTGCGGTTGAACTTTTTGATGTTTCGTTGATTTTGAAAATATTACTAATTGTGTCTTCGCTGTATTTATTTTAATTATATATTTTTCACGATATTCACATAATCTATTTAGTTGTGGTTGTAAGTTAGTAGCTGCTATTTCTGGTGTAGGAGCACTTTTCCAAATTGCTACATCATCAGCGAACTGTGACGTGTATCAATGGTTTGGGTCTTTGAGTGGCATATTATTTACATACATGATACATGGTTTGAGGAGTTTACTTCTACGAAATAAATTTCAAATTATACACATGGCCCCAAAGAGCAAAGCATTTTAATGTATCAAAATGATGAAGACGCTAAACCCTCTAATTCATAATCCAGGCACGTTAATACTGGCCGACACCATAGTGACTTTCTTTTTTTCTTCCTTTACCGAGTAAAATTGAAGCACGCCTTAGAAGGCAAATTAACTCAAATTTAATATAAATATAAGGTAGAATGGACATTACTTAGATTAGAAAAATGCTTATAATTGTGTTTCTCGAGTTACATTTTCTATAATCACTAATTCAAGTACAGAATTGTTATTATTTTTCAGAAGATATGGCCCACGTCTTACGTCATACACTGAGCAATAAGCATTACCCCAGAGGCTACATCAAGCATTTCCCATGAGTGGTCAGAGAAGTTGTTTGTGCTCGGCATGCCATACAGATTACCAAAGATATGCACAGTTGGGAAAGGAGCAAATAAAAATTGGGTTAGCAGTATTAAGTTACAAGATAAGCTTCTGTAACTCGAATACAGTAAATATTGTAAATGAAACAACACTGAAAGACGCTATACACAGCAAAAATAATAAGCACCCCAAAATTACACCACACTTCAAGAAATAAAGTAAAAACTCAGTCGCAAATACTGTTTGAATTTCGCGTAGAGCTATCTGCGCTAGCCGTCCTTAATTTAGAAGTGTAAGACTAGAGTGAAAGCAGCTAGTCATCACCACCCACCGCCAACTCTTGGGCTACTCTTTTACCAAACATAATGGGATTGACCGTCACATTTTAACGCTCCCACGGCTGAAATGGGGAGCATGTTATCTGCGACGGAGATTCGAACCCGCGACCCTCAGATTACGAGTTGAACGCCTTAATCCACCTGGCTATGCCGGGCCCGTTGATTTATTAGACAAGTTACTTACAAAAGGAAAGATAAAAAATAGTGAAATAAAAATATCACAAAAGATTTTAAATATACAACTAATGAATGAGTTATATCAAAGCTATCCTGTATTTAATTGATGATAAAAATGAATTAAAAATAGAAACAAGAAAATGTTTAACTTCAAATACATAAATCTAAAAAACTTAACCGTAATTTTTTTTAAACAAAACCAAAAATTAAGCAGATAGTCATCTCCGCCTACCTCCAACTTTCGGGATATTTTTTTGCCAACGAATAATGGGATTGATCGTACCTTTACAACTAAGTAACTAAAAATATTAACTAGGAACTAAATACAGTAGCGTTAGAAATGACACAGTTAACAGTAACAAATAGACGAAGAGGTCTGGTGTTACGTTAAAGATTTCATGGTTTACATGCTATACAATCTTTTTTTCTTATTTTTTTGTGTACTACGAATTACTGAGTGAAAGCAATTATTAATGTAGCCTTTCATCGTTGACGCTGTGATTGTTTCTGAATGAGGGATAGGTTAAATCAAGAAAATGACAATCTAGACAATTATTTTGTTAACAGCCTGAGATTGTGTCCACTTATACCCCTCAGGAGCGACAAGAGAAGTTTACGCTCGGATCTGAGCTCTCTACGGTCATATCCAGGACTCGTACGTTTTTTGCATGATAAACGGCTAAGCCAGGTAGTTAATAAGCAGTGTTAAAATAAATAGATAAAAATATCCCTGCCCAAGTTCAGATGTGTTATTATATAAGTAAAACCAATGAGAGAAGTAAATAAAAAATTACATTTCATCAACTTAATCTCCTTCACACAGTTTAAAAGTTGTTCTCAATGAGTTGCAAATATTATACAAGTAATTTCAGCCATGACTACATCTGTCGCATCCGAGGTGGTCTAAAGAGTCCTGAAACAAAGAGCCTTGTCGGATATGAATATGACATATATAGTGTGGTCGACATGTTATGCTTTCCTGTTATTTACAAGTTCTTAATGACAAAAGAAAGAAAACAACACTCTCCTGCGATATGAAGGTTTAAAGTGGTTCTAAATGAAATAGTTAAATTTGTAGGAACTAGAGGTATCATAGTTAAGGCTAATTCTTGGAAACACGACCGTGACGCTGTGATCTACATGTTTACCGAAGTATTTCGTTCAAGGAAAATTCCTAACTATTACATATACCATGCCGCCATGGAAAGGCTTGTGACTGAAATATCTTTTACAATCTCTGCTAAAGAAGGCTGTTTGTACAGCGAGATTATTATAAGAAGATAAAAAAACCTTTGGGAGAAATGAGATTCCAGTGATCTCCAAGCGAAAAATTCTCTCAGTAGAGTGTTTACGGCAACAATATGCTCTGAAGCTACGAAAAAACGCTCGAAACCTATCAGAAACAACGCCCTCATTTGCATGAAGTCTCTGGATTCACAAGGAAGCCCTCACCAAACATTAACAAACCTCAGCTGAATTCTGATCGATAATAAGATCTGTTTGGAACTAAGTAAGAAACAATTCTACTAGAACTTCCTGGATACGGGACGAGGAAAACGAAATACTGAGTAATAAAAATTTGCATTTTGGAGGAAAAAGTCGTATAAGCTATTTATTTGAGAACTTATGTACTAGGAAGGTTTAGTTTATGATGTCAAATAACATTACCATAAAACTTAAGACTTGAAACTAATCCATAGAATAAAATGTGCGTAATGCTAATTTGCTTTATTTTGTTGTTTTCATCAGCTATTATTGAATAAAAGCAAAATTGTAGACATAGTTTTGTAACATAAGTGTGTTACATCGACCCAAGATACTTTGTCACCAGTGTTGGGCCCGGCATGGCCAAGCGTGTTAAGGCGTGCGATTCGTAATCTGAGGGTCGCGGCTTCTCATCCCCGTCGCGCCAAACATGCTCGCCCTTTCAGCCGTGGGGGCGTTATAAAGTTACGGTCAATCCCACTATTCGTTGGTAAAAGAGTAGCCCAAGAGTTGGCGGTGGGTGGTGATGACTAGTTGCCTTCCCTCTAGTCTTACACTGCTAAATTAGGGACGGCTAGCGCAGATAGCCCTCGAGTAGCTTTGCGCGAAATTCAAAAAACCAAACCAAAAACCAGCGCTGTATAACTAGATCTTTAAATGGAAGCGACTCATGCAAGAAAGTAATATATTGTTAATATTAGATATATTAAATAGATTAAATGTGGTTTAAATGGGTTACCTATAAAGATGACAATGTGTGAGACAGAGCCAGAAGCAGGAGTGACATCAGATGACATTTTCTTTCTGAGCTGTATGTATGTGTGCTTTCTTATAGCAAAGCCGCATCGGGCTATCTGCTGAGTCCACCGAGTGGAATCAAACCCCTGATTCCTGGCGTTGTAAATCCAGTAGACTTACTGCTACTTTCTTAGCTGAGCTATGAAAAATGAACTCTGGATATGTTTGTTTGTTTGTAGTGATGCATAAAGCTACGCAATGGGCTATCTGTAATAAGCAGACTGGAAGTATTGAAACACGATATTTAGCGTTATAAATTATAAGACTAACTGCTGAGATATTGGAGAGGGGGGATGACTTTGGGAACGAGAATGGCCGAATGAAGGGAAGAGGATATTTTTCGTTTCTATTTATTGATATTATTTCTCGTTCACTGCTTATTTGGCACATTTCAATAATAAATGTTTATTTACAACTAAAAAAATAGATAACTGTCTCAGGGAGTACTGCGTATTATGGGTTCGAATTTCTCCATTTAATATTTTTACCTTTTCAGCCGTGTAAGAATTAAAATATTTCGATCAATCCCACTATTTATAGGTAAAGAGTATCTCAAAAAGTGTTGGTGTGTGTTGTTGACTAGCTGTCACCCTCTAGTATCTCATTTCGTGAGTAGCTTTGCTCAAGTTCGACAAACAAAGTACCTCAGTTAATTCCACACGCGTGAGACTAGCTCCCTCGTGCCGATAGTACTATGATTGGTTTATATCTTACAATTTCCAAGAGATGACGTAAGGATTCGCTGGCTGTGGTTAATAGGTGCTTGCATTCCAAGCTTCAAGCTAACGTTCGTTTCTGCGTGTTGGTTACTATTTTTTAGGTTGCTTCCTTTGGAAGCAGGTAATGGGAAAGTACAAGCACTGCAAAATACATTTTTATTTCTCGATAATCTTAACTTTGAAAATTGTGCATATTAAAGGCTTCTCATATCATTCATGCTGTAAGGAAAACAAATATTGAGAGAAGTTTTTATTTTATTTATTGCTGTACAAAGACTGGAGGTCCTAAAAACTGATTTTTTTTCTGTAACTTCACACTTGTCAAAACTAAACAATACTGGAAATTAAAAGATTACAGACTTGTCTTAGAGTTGTATAAATGTCCAGGATAAAGCAAAGTATTTGATATTTTTAATTCTGGAGAAAAGTATTAAGCGTCCATATTTTAAGCATCAGGAGCAAACTATATAAACAAAAATAGACAACAATAGCCTTTCTCTTCTTTAATTGTGGCTATAAATCTACCATTTTGTTTCAGTGTTAGAAAGCTAAAACATTCCATAGATAATTAATGAAATGATAGAAAAAAATTTAAGATCTAAACTTAATTGTTACCAGTGAGCGCTAATATGATATTTGCATAATGTTCAACGTGATCACTATTTATATCCCCTGCTGGCTATGGCCAAGAGAGAATGTAATGCGAAAGCTGAACAATGATATTTGAGTTGCTATATTTTTGGTCTGTTAACTCAACATGAACTCGGTTCCTGAGAACTATGTCATAACCTTTTTGTCCTTGTTATAGTTTTCATGTTATAATTTTTAAATTAGTAAGTCTATGTTCACGAAAGTTGCCAGATTAACAGTAAACGTTACAATACTTTCACATGCAAAATATCGGAATTTTAAAATCAAGTTTTAAGGTTCGCCAAGCAATGTTTTATCATGTCGTTTTTTGTATGATGCCTATCCAACATGCGAGGTAACTTTTAATGATTTTAAAATTACAAATACTATTATGCATCAGAAAATTTTCAAATTTCACATGTGATATCCTTATAATGTCGAAATTGGTATTAAATGTTTCTTAATTTCATATTTTATATGCTGTTTTTTTTCACTAACAAGTCTCTGTAATGTTCGGTTGATTTGACCGTTATAAAAATAAGAAAATTAATACAAATTTGGCAGTTTTTGTTCCAGAATGACGAAGAATCATATCATTTAAAACCTAAATATTTACAGTAAACAGCTTAAGTTTCACAACATTATACATTTAAACATATATGACCTGACATGGCCAGATGGTTAAGGCACTGGAGTCTTAATATGAGGGTCGCGGGTTCGAATCCCCATCACACCAAACATACTCGCCCTTTTAAACGTGGGGGCGTTGTAATGTGACGGTCAATCTCACTATTCATTGGTAAAAAAGTAGCCTAAGAGTTGGCAGTGGGTGGTGATGACTAGCTGCTTTCCCTCTAGTTTTACACTACTATATTAAGGACAGCTAGAGCAGATGGCCCTCGAGTAGCTATGCGCGAAACATTATTTTTTGTTATATTAACCTTTCAGTCGTGCCTGGTTAATAAAACGAAAGTTACAATGACGAGGCGCACGTACACTCATGTTACCATATCCAACACTATAAAACTGACCTTTAGTCTTCACAAAGTAACTCGTCTTGGCTGCGTTTTAATGGACTAGTTAGTATTCTATAAAATACAGTAATTTCAATTATTATACATTATTATACATAGATTATTACTATATACAAACTAGTGGTTAAACTTATTTTTCTTAAAACAGAACAGTAAATAAAGAAATAAAGCAAAGAATTCTCTTCTAATTGCTAACTTTGTACTCATTCGCTGCTTCTCGTAGCTTGTTGTGTCTTAGGAAATTTCGCTCCTGGAGGATGTGAAAAAATAATATACTTCAAGTTTTATATGTACATTTAAAGAACAAAAATTTCTTAAATAGCTATACCGATAGCATAAAACTCCATTGTAATTTATCAACTTTAACTAAGCTGTATTTCGATCTAAAAAATTATTAAGTTAAAGAATCAACTTACGAGCACGAAGCTGTGTCTCGAATGAAAGAGAGAGGTGAGCTGGGCAACTCTGTTTGGTTCAGGACGTTAGCGATATCTCAACAAATAGAAAAGATAGGTAGTTCTTATTTTACATTTTAGCTTGTCAATATCGGTAACATGAGTTTTTAATCCGTATGAAACTTTGTATTTTGGTATCACAAGCATCCAATTTAAACCATTGCTGCATTCAACATACCACGTAACACACAAAAGTCACTGAAAATGTTTATTATTTCAGCTGCGAAGACAGTTAATCCGACTTTTCGATTGCAAAACAGTATCAAAAGAGTTTGCAGTGGATAATGTTGACTACCTGATGTGTTCACTGTAGGAACTCAATCACCAAATTGTAGCTTTGTATATCTGAAGACTGTACCGCAAGGGACTTCAAACTAGAATTAATCCAGTCTGCATTATTTCAAACTAATTGTTTTTTGTCGATGTTTGTTTTAGAGCAAAGCTACATTGGACTATCTAACGAGTCCACCTTTGGTAATCGAATCTCGAATTTTAGTGTTATAAATCGGAAGACTACCCACTGTGTCACTTTAAACCAGAATAAACCAATCTTCATTATTTTAAACTAGTTGAGATTGCTACAGCTATTGACATTTCTGGTGCTGTCTAGAAGTTGGCCAGAAAGAAACGTGCTCCTTTTACTCTAACACAACATAAAGTAGACAGTTTCGTTTCCAGTGTACAAATAATGCACAACTAAAACATACAATATGTTCCTCTCTACAAGAGCACCATCTATCAATAAGCGTGATGACATAGTAATAGGTTTTGGACATTCCTCGATACCTACTGACGACCGGTGTAACTTTACTGAGGTGAATAGTGGTGCTTTTGGCAGTAGCTCCGAGTGATTTGAAACACATTAAGAAGTAACTGTAACTGCACACAAACATTGGTCTGACTAAGAAGTAACTGTAGTTGTACACAAACATTGTTATGGCTAAGAAGTAACTGTAGTTGTACATAAACGCTGGTCTGACTAAGAAGTTTAACTCCATACAAACTCTGGTCTCACTAACAAGTAGCTGTAGTTGTACAGAAACAGCTTGTAGTTTGACTGAAAAATAGTCGTAGATGTAAAAGAATAAATATTAATGCGAGTAAGCAATAACTGATGGAACTACGTTTTAGCAGAATTTTTAAGAAGGATTAGTTATATAGCATCAACTTTTAGTAATGATTTTTAAACAGGGAATTGCCAAGGAAGTCCTATCTCCTCAAGTGCATAGAGCGTATAGGCATCGTCTAAACACATTCTTAAGGAAACCACCCATCAACATGTTCCCTGGGGAAGAAGAGATTCTAAAACAAAACAAGGCGTACCTGTTGTAAAGTTAAGATTAATCGATGACTTGTGAACTAGTAAGTGTTATTTTATTAAGAATAATATTGGAATTATTATATAAATTTCAGGTTACTGGGATTGTTAAAGACTCATCCGCCACTTAGAAGTTTGCTGAACATTTTATAGATTGTTGAGATTTGTGAAATTATATAAAATATATTGTTTCTTTTAAAATAAAAAAATATTTTTAATAATTTTTATTTCATTTTATGAGTGTTAAAAAAAACAAAGAAATTCGCCATATATATATATATATATATATATATATAGTGAGAGAGTTTAAAAGTGCAAGCTAGAGTCATCTCTACTCGTAATGAAATTATAAGAACTGAACTCATGTACATATTTTGGTGTTGATGTTTTTATACATATATTATTTGAAGCTATACATACATACATATATATATATATCATGATAACCGGAGTAGCTTACATGTCACCCAAACTACTATTCCTAGTTCTGGAGAGAAAACGTATAAATAGTCCTGAACATGTGTATAGGTAATGGTTGTAATAATCTTGACTTGGGTTTAAAACCTCCAGTTTTATTTGGATTTCAGGACATTTAAATCCACTTCGTCCTATAACGGAAGTGTTGAATCCGTGTAAAACTTTAATACGAGAAAGTAAAACTAAAGCAACCATCTTTCTTGAAACAACCACTATATATATATATATATAAATCGAATTATGTTATTGCAGTTCCTAATAAAACTAAGTTGCTTAAGCGAGATTTATTTCATGACTGTTGCTTTTCAATCATTTGGTTATTACGAAACGTTTCTATCACCATAACTTGCCAACTCGACTATTACAGATTTACCAGATCATTCTACATGGCACGTGTCTAGAGTATATAAAAGTAATGTGTTTTTGTTTTTGAAATCCAGTCATAAGTGAATTGTGAAATCTAAATTACTATTTTGTAAAAAAATAGCAACATATCTAAAGGATTCTATCGCTAAAACCGGGTTTTGATACCTGTGGTGAGAGCAGCACAGATAGCTTAATGTTTAGTTTGTACTTAACGATAAAAGAAACAAACAAGGAAAACTATATTTATTAGATATCCTAGAGACCCCCAGTGGCACAGCGGCATGTCTGCGGACTTACAACGCTATAATCTAGACTAGGGTACCCGTAGTGAGCATAGCACAAATAGCCCATTGTGTAGCTTAATGCTTAATTACAAATAACAACAACTATCCTAGAATACTTACTAGTTTTGGTTGATGCGATATTAGTTCTATAATATTACTTACGGTAAAATCTTAATTCTGAAAACGACGTTTTGAAATAAAGACCACATGTAAAATAAAACTTAAATGTGATAGATAGAATAACTCATTTGTTAGTATATTTTGATGACCACAGTATCTGCACAGAATATAATCTATATAATAACTCAGGTTTGCAAGCAAATAAATAATTTGGTATAAATATTGATATGATTTAAAACGACTTGTGTGACTAAGTATAACCTCAATGAGAAAGAAATAGGATGTGTTCTATTTTCACTGAATGTCTTTATGAAGAATGCACCTGGTTTTGCTCTAAAGCGAAGTATACATAAGCGTGTAGTAAAGCAGTGATAAAGGTAATAAATAAGAAAACATAGTAACTATCTTTGTAGTATACTCGATAACTAGACTAGTGTTCATCGTATTATGTAAATATCAGAGCGAAGTAGAAGTGTGAAGTCATAAGTTGTGTTCGTTAAACAGTTGTGTACGGTATGCGCATAGCAAGAAGCTTAATGTACCTGTTAAACAAATGGTAATCAAACCAACGTACAAGATAGCCAGATTGGTTCTGGAAACTAAATGGAAATCAGATCTATAAACACTTTATAACTGAGTCTATTCTAGCACTTTTCAGGCAACAGTTACAACATCAGTAACCCATGAGCGTGTGCATGCGTACAACGTGATGCTATTTGTTTTCATGCATGTGGTCAACCCCTATCATGTAACCACCATAGATTGCTATGATTTGAAAGATTAAAAACAAAATTACTGTAATTAATCAAACCTTCAATATTACAGGTAAACGAGCATCTGGTTAATGAATTACAACACAGACAAGCAGGTAAGATTGGATGTACTTATATCAAGTTTTTTGTAATAAAATAAATTATTTATGCAAGAGATTTAAATGAATGTATTAATATTATACTTAAGTCGTATTATATACGTGATAAAAATCGTCAAACACTTAACATCCGATTGTTTGCTACAAAAGAACTGTGTTGCTGAAACACTGACGTACACATGGCCAAATGAAGACAGATAGAAATAAAAGAAATAATAACAATAACCTTGTAGTAACTGAACACCATTAGATCTTAAAAGTTGCAAATTAAAAATAATATATTTATTCAGACACATACAAATACTTTTTTCCCTTTTTTTTTGATTTGTCATGTATATTACTGCCACCAGGAATTCGATATTTATAAGCTTCCAATTTTTCCTATCTTAGGCTAAGGTTATTTGCCATAAAGAGTTTATTTGCTTGGCCCTATTTCTGTTTAGTTAGTCCCATGGAAAAATATAGCACAGATATATATAAAGTGTTACTACTTGGAAATTAATATTCCCTTGATGTGGCATGGGAATTATCAGTGAAGTATATAATCTAGGGTAGTAAGACATCGCACTAAGATTTCAGTTTGATTTGATACTATGGTATACCCATACTCATTTTGTTTGTATAAGAGAAACAGCTATCTCTGTACTTTTAGATTAAATAAAACAGTTGCCTTTTCCTTTGTTTTCACAACCAGCAAAGTTAGATTAGAGCTCAGAAGCTGGTCAGTATTGTGGCCAGTAAGAATAAAAAGTTTCTTGTATTATACAAGTATTTGAGCCTGCTCATTTTACTCTCTAACAACCAAACACATTTAATTTCATGTTACTGTTATACTTATATTTATCTATTAGTTACAGTTGCACCAACATATAACATGAACTAAACTGTTTTGGTGCTTGTGCCAGAAATGTTATTGATAATGTTTGCGTTGCATGTGCTTCTTTGTTTGATTCGATTTCTTGTTATGTGTAAATTTTGTAATACATGATAAAGGAAAGAGGGAAGATACAGTTGAGGTAATGATATGATCCGAGAATTTGTCAAGGATTAGGAAAGTACTTTTCCAAAACCAAGGGTTTTTGCGAGCCATGGCTAGAACTATGACTTTTTGTTCATATCATGGATTATGGGTTTAAGAGAAGCTAACGTAAACCACTGATGCTGCAGAAACTCATGCTCTAGTGATTACTCATCATACGGAGAATTAAAGGATGGGAAGGATAAGTTATGGAGATATAGTCATCCTAAGGTCAAATATTGGTCTCTATGAGACTTCAAGGTATCAGGCATTGGTCAGTTACATCTGGCCAGGAAAGTAAGTGAGGCATGTATAACGATAAACTTCAGCAGAAAGATTTAACACACCACAAGGAACAGCATTAAAGACCTCACAGTGATTTGGAAGGAAGTTAGATCTTTCAAAAGAACAAGACGTACCGGTAATGTTTTCGCACTGCACCCAGTGTTCAATTTGATACCATGATATTATGTGAGACAATAGAGTTTTCTGGATCTTGTTATCATGACAGTAACACGTATACAACAGAAATTACTATCAAAAGAATGTCTGGTACTTAGTGGAAGAAGTGTTTGATTCGTTTGTAGATTACCAAATCATTGGATGTGGTTGTATATATTAGTTTGTTAGAGAAAACCGATTGATCCACTTTATGTTCGAGCTAACATTGCTAAGTTCTTGCTGCAGCTGATCCATTTAGTTTAAAGTAATGAAGCCTTCGTCTGGTGCAATTTCTGGTTTGGACTAAAGGAGCTATTACCTTGCCACAGAAAAACGATAGTAGTTTTAAATAATAACTGGCTTAGCATTACGTGGTATATGTCTTTAATGATAGTTCAGACTTAAGCTATCATTTCAGAGAATATCAACTCAATTCTGACAAGATCTACTTATATTTGGTTTATTGACAAACAAACGATTGAGATAAATGATATTCTTTGCTTTACAAGCTATCCAGTAATGGTTTAAGGTAGATTCGTACAGGTTATCTTATAATCGCATTGTATGAAGCAACTAGTGCAGGCAGTTGAACGATAAATAAACAACTGGAAAGGAGTTGTGAGCTTGTGGCCTTTACAAACTATCAAGCAATATTAGTGTAATAACTATTTAATCTCTCTAGTGATTTATGAATATAGATATGACATCTGTGGTCATCAAATAAAATCTCAGAACACTAACAGTAGATTTCGACTTCTGTTAATCCATGGAACCTTCAACACACCAACAGCTTGAAAGAACTTTATAATCCTTAGTTGCATGGACTCAGATAATGTTCTTTTGTAAACATTGATGGACACTTGTTTGTTACACCTTCATAAATAATTGAGTGAGTTATCTGAAGTGACCTTGTATTGTTCCGTGCTGCAAACGCATACTCGTGTAGTTTCGGGAAGTGAGCCCTAACATATCATTAGAAAGTTACGTGAACTTCTACATCTTGACACAAATTAACAAATGGCGTAATAGATTTGGCAGCTTGATAGAAGCTGCATTCTTCTGCTCCAGTGTCTTATGATACTTTGTGCAACAAAATCTACAGGCATAGGTGGGAGTCTTAAGCGTGGCACAACTCGGTCTCGTTTATTGTTAACGTTTACTTGATATAGTAAGTTTTCTTAACCCTAAATGGCAGTGTTGGGCTAGTTACTGTTCTATGCTGTCGAAATGTGTTTATTGTGATCCTTGAAATTCCATTCATTAACCTGTATGAGTAACGATACATACTGTAGCTGAAAACATAAAATATGATTGAGATAGTGAATTAAGGTAAGAACAACCACTTTAGTTTGTGATAAAATTCGAAGTGGAATTCCATTGACACTACAGCTTAGCATCTAAAAGACGTATATACACTCAGAGCACTGGAACTGCAACAAAAGATGGTTGATATTGCAAACGAAGTACGTGACTGTTAATGTCCATTACTACACCAATATTTAGTTATGTGTGAGTGAATTTTATTATTTACATGACTTTAATTACATATAGACAAACCTGTATGAATTTAATCATGCAAAATATTCAACAGCGTGGATATTTCAGGCAAATAAAGGATATGACTTTAACACTGAAATATGTATATGATTTATAAGGATTATAGTTGTAGAAATTTAAAAAAAAGTATCATCAAACATTAGAAATGCAGTTGTCAAAAATAACGCTTCATTTAACAAGTTATTAGGTCTATTGTTCCATCAAACATTGGACAAGACAATTCTCAGAATAATGCAAAATGCGTAAAGTTGATAGTTCTATTGTGGTGTCAGACATTGGACAAGACAGTTTCTAAGGATAATGTAGCATGTTTTAAGTTGCCCAATCTATTGTTCCCTCAACCATTGGACAAAAAAGACAGTTCTAAAATATCATACACCAAGTTGCAAGATTTAATGACTAAAAACATTACATTGTATATGAACCACCAACACAATACTTTAGTTGAAGGAATCATAAACAGTCCCATGTGTTTAACTACAATATCTCACACTTATGGATGACTGGTTATGGGTGTGTGTTTGTGTGTGTTTTCTTATAGCAAAGCCACATCGGGCTATCTGCTGAACCCACCGAGGGAAATCGAACCCCTGATTTTAGCGTTGTAAATCCTTAGGCTTACCGTTGTACTAGCGGGGGACTACTGGTTATGGAATTATTTGAAAGCATTGGAATACCATGATCATTCACAGACACCTGTTGATTTTAATAATGGCACGCAGCACCAAATTCTTGATATTCACAATAGTCATTTATACACAACTAGTTATACACCATGTGTTGCCACATTTGGAAACTTATTTTTCTAGAACAGTAGTGGATATTATGGACACTTAGCATACAGAGATAAACTAGTCAAGTAAAATTTTAAAGACGATTTTTTACACGTTAATTTCAAAAGAAAGTTATTCTAAATATTAATATGATTATTCTTGACATGGCGTCATTTAAGCACAAGAATGACACAAATGGCAAAATATACAATCTCTGGAAATGTGTTTCCCATAATAAAAGGTTGCTTGAGTATTGTACACCACACTGAGTGAAAGTGGCTCACTGGTAAAGAAATAATTTGCTCTTGTATCAACTGAAATATTCGACTTAGTTCTTAAAAAGTAAAATCACAAATCCTGATTCATTAAGAATGATAAAAAACAGTGTAAATATCGCTTTAAGTCGTTTTGATCGAGAAATTAGTTTTGATTTGTATAAGTTTCCCGAAATCTATGGATATCACTTGACGTTTTATCTGGACAGTTTTATATTAATTAACTACATTTAGTTTGAATTTTTACACATTATTTTGTGTTGACAACATTAATGCAATTTTGAATTTATTTGATCTATCATAATTTCATTTATTTATTAAGACAATATTCAACTCAACAATTCTTATGGTGTTAATGCCTTTTCTTGGCTAACGAAGCTTAATTATGATTAATATATTATACATATCACGGGGCTTGTTTGCTTTTTCTTGAGGCCGTAGTTGCTTTTGTGCAAGAGCGAGCATGTTTTAAATTTAAATTCAGTTTTGTTAAGCTTCATGGCTTATTATGCTTATTATGGATATTAATCCTTGTAGTAAAAACAGTGCAGATAGTCACTCTGCAAATTTGCACTGCCAGACTTATTTTGATTTATTTTATTTAACTACATTTTTTGAGATATATTTTGTGTTATCCACGCAAACTAAGTTTCAATTTTCACATTCACTTCATGTTGTTTTGTATTAACCTTATTTTAAATTAATTATTCTATATTTCATTTACTTCTGAGTTATATCCAGATTAATACCATTATGGCCAAAATTCAGTTATATTTACTTAATTCTCTGTTCTGTTTACTTTATTATATCCTGTATATTTCACGAAACCTTGTATGCCATTTATGACAATGACTAAGGGAAATAATAATTATGTTATTTGATATATATCATTACTTTTAAGGATTTTTTAGCATAGAAAAGTCATGAGGTAAGAAAGAGAGGTGTAAATATAAACGTTGAAAACTTTTAAATATCACCCTGTTATAACTAGAAAATAATGTGTCTTTATTCGTATACATTCAGGTAATTGTTTTAATAATTTCTGTGCTAATGTTGTGCAGGTACTTAACGTTAATAATTATATATTTGCATTCTTCTACATATCAAGATAAGCATTGCATGCCACAGTGGTCATTTCGTAGAAATCATACCAATATTGAGAGGTGGTGCAGAGATTTGTACAAATTAGTATGAGCTGATAGTTAATTTCTCCTTGAAAATGAACTTTAGAATCATTACTTACATATAGAACTTAGAAGTGTAATGTGTCACACAAGAACGTTGATCTTACTAAAAATAACAGCATAGACACAACTTTTGTGTTTCTTTTCCATGGAAGGTGTAATTCTCTCAGTTTTCTTGGAATACAGAAACCTTTTGCTTTTCTTCTAGCTACAGCAATCACAGAAGATACAACAAAACAGAAAAGATGGTCAGTATTATTCTTAAACCCCGACTCAATCAGTGTTTAATAAACATTTTGTTTGATACTGGTGTTTGATATCTTTTTCATTTTATTCCAATTTTAATCTCCCATAAACACGTTTTCAAATTTTATGTGATTGAAATATTTAATATTTATTAGGTAATTCTAGGTTTACTTGCGAATTTGCACACATTCAGGGTAAAATAATTGGTTCTTTTTACTGTCTTTACGCATTTAGCACCAATGCAGTAAATCTGTCGTCAGCGCAACAAGGAATAGTAAACAAATAAGAACTGAAATATGTATATTAATATACACAATCGCTATTAACTTTTGGCAGACCAAGTAAGGGTTATTACAACCTTGGTCATCGAGCTATAACGTAAACGCTCACGTGTTGCTTTTTTGTAGTAGTGGTTATCTAGAATGACTTACTCATATTTCTTATGGCCTGTTCATTTAACTCTCATGGGACACCTAAGCTATATTATTCTACCGTAAATCTAGCAACAGTATCTGTAGGTTCCCTTTATATTTATGTTTGTTTTTCTTATAGCAAAGCCACAACTATCTGCTCAGCCCACCGAGGGGAATCAAAACAAAGCCTTGATTTTAGCGTTGTAAATCCGGAGACATACCGCTGTACTAGAGGGGGGCTTATATTTATGTAGTGTAAACAATACGATCATTAACCCTATAATTTATGGTCGAATAATTTTCTAGGTAGGGACAACCGATGATGCGATATTATTTCTTGCTTTGACTACAAATATACACATATGAAATTAGAGGAACAATAAAAACCACTACTAAAGAGAAACATGCCAGTTTGCCATAGCATGTTGTTCTAAGAATAAAGACACAATGTAAAAATAACCGACATTCTGGCGACCGAGTAAATAAAACAGATACTGAGCCTTAATTCATTAGTTATAAAAATTATTTTAAGAACGTCACTTCAGTCCAAGTAACAAAAAGTATATCAACTTGAAGGAGGACCGCAACTTCAAACAAATTGGTTTACGTCAACTCAGTAAGGTCGATAACATTGGACGCTACACGCTAGAAACAATTATTCTGAAGTAAAGAAAATTACAGTTTATTCAACCCGGCTGTATTACTGAGCTAGTCACACTGATCGCTTATTAGTCTTCAAGTAATCGCGTTATACATATAGAGAAACTACCTCACTGTAATGACGTATCAAGTAATAAAATAAAAAACAGATAAAAGTCTAAAATCAGTGTGAATGTTCAGTACAAAAACCCTAACTTCGGTATTTCATAGAAATAATAAGGAAATAACACGGAAGAGCGATTTCAAAAGAATTCATAAAATCGGATGGATGAAATAGACGAATACTGGAACCTTTAGTATTTGTAGGAAGAGAATCAGAAAGCTAATAACTGAGATGAATAAAACTAAAATAATCTTCAGGAAATAATGCACTGTAAAACATCTAAATCAACAACAATCTTTATATAAATTTTTAGTCTTGGTCAGTATGTACAAAATTTCAACTCTGAAACAGTCTAAATCGTTAAACCGATCAGTATTACAAAAAACTAATTATAGTTATTATTAGTCTTAACAAATCCTTGTTAGTATCAGTCTGAAGATACATAGTCACATTCAAAATAAAAATCAACAGCTTATAGTCAGGACAATCCGCAATCCAAGAAAATTTAAGGTGCCACTTTAAAAGACTTCAGTCAGCTTTATTATGGACAAATTATTAGTGAGTACAATTTGAAAAAATTCGTCTTTAGTATTATTAATGTATACAAATACCGTACCAGCATTAACTTCCACAAGTTAACATTTGCTACAATCTAAATATAACTGTTTAATAATTACCTCATAAAATTCTAATTCGTTATCCATGTGAATAAATCCTTTGTCAGTATCAGTCTAAACAAAACCCACTAGTCAATATCAACATGAAAACAAAATACTAGCCATTATCAATATGAACACATCTTTTGTCAGTATCAGTCTAAACAAGACCCACTAATCAGTATCAACATGAAAACAAAATACTAGCCATTATCAATATGAACACATCTTTTGTCAGTATCAGTCTAAACAAAACCCACTAGTCAGTATCAACATCAAAACAAAATACTAGCCATTATCATCATGAACACACCTTTTGTCAGTATCAGTCTAAACAAAACCCACTAATCAGTATCAACATGAAAACAAAATACTAGCCATTATCAATATGAACACATCTTTTGTCAGTATCAGTCTAAACAAAACCCACTAATCAGTATCAACATGAAAACAAAATACTAGCCATTATCAATATGAACACATCTTTTGTCAGTATCAGTCTAAACAAAACCCACTAATCAGTATCAACATGAAAACAAAATACTAGCCATTATCAACATGAACACACCTTTTGTCAGTATCAGTCTAAACAAAACCCACTAATCAGTGTCAGTATCAGTCTAGTAACTAAAATCCACTAATCAGTATCAACATGAAAACAAAATACTAGCCATTATCAATATGAACACATCTTTTGTCAGTATCAGTCTAAACAAAACCCACTAATCAGTATCAACATGAAAATCAAAATACTAGCAAAATACTAGCCATTATCAATATGAACACATCTTTTGTCAGTATCAGTCTAAACAAAACCCACTAGTCAGTATCAACAAAACCCACTAGTCAGTATCAACATGAAAACAAAATGATCTTTTGTCAAAAACAAAACCCACTAATCAGTATCAACATGAAAACAAAATTCTAGCCATTATCAATATGAACACATCTTTTGTCAGTATCAGTCTAAACAAAACCCACTAGTCAGTGTCAACATCAAAACAGGATACTAATCATTATCGATGTAAAGAAATCCTTAGCAAATATAATTCAAAAAAAATCCTAGCCAATAGTAAATTAAATAAATCCTTAGTCAATATAAATTTTAAAAAAACATTGTCTTAACACAAACAAAGATTTAGTCAACATCAGTTGAAACAAAATTCTAATCAGTTTTGACTTCAACAAACCTTTAATCCTTATTAATCTAAAATGTCCTTAGTCGATATCAATCTAAACAAAATCCTAATGAATATTAACGTTAATAAATCGTTAGTGAATATGATCTAAAAAAAATCCTGGTTAATATAAAGTGAAAAAGTTGTTCGTTAATATCAATCTAAGTATTACTCTAGTTAGTATCAATATGAACAAGATATTAGTAGATATCAGTGTGAACAAGCTTTGCCGTTATTAATGTAGACAAAATCATTAGTCAGTACTATCTAAATAAAATCCTAGTCACAACAGTGTGAAAAAGTCCTTAGTCCTTAACCCTAATCAGTATCAATATGAATTCCTTAGAAAATACCATTTTAAACATAATTCTAATCAGTATTAATGTAAATAAATCCTTAGTCAATACAAACTAGACAAGGTTCTAATCGGTATCAATGTGAGGAAGTCCTAATCAGTATCGATATAAAAAATACTAGTAAAAACAAAGTCAAAATTAATTTTAGTCAATAACAATCTCACCAAAATCATAATCATTATCAATGTAAACAAACCCTAAGTCAAAATAAATCTTAATAAAGTGGTACTTTAGTCCTTAATCATTATAAAACTGAGTAGAATCCCAGTCAGTATTAATGTGAACAAATCCTTAGTCTTTTGTGTGTTTGTTTTGGAATTTCGCACAAAGCTACTTGAGGGGTATCTGTGCTAGTCGTCCCTAATTTAGCAGTGTAAGACTAGAGGGAAGGCAGCTAGTCATCACCACTCACCGCCAACTCTTGGGCTACTCTTTTACCAACGAATAGTGGGATTGACCGTCACATTATAACGCCCCTACGTCTGGGAGGGCGAGCATGTTTGGTGCGAACCCGCGACCCTCAGATTACGAAGCGCACGCCTTAACGCGCTAGACCATAATCCTTAGTCAATACCATTCTAAACATAAAACCTAGATAGTTTCCACTTGAACAAATTATTAGTTAATACCAAAATGTTGGCTATCATCAACATGATCAGGTTCTAAGTCAATTAGTATAAATCTAATTAAAACCATAATCAGTAAAATGTGACAAATCCTTAATGAATATCAATGTAAACAAAATCCTAGTCAGTATCAATTTAAACAAATCCTAATCACTATTAATGTAAAATATTCTTCAGTTAATTGGCTTTGAACAGAATTGTAGTCAATATGAAAGTGAACAAATATTTAGTCAAAATTAACGTAAACTAAAATCTAATCACCATCAATGTGAAAAATCCTTATTTAATATCAATCTAAACAAATTTTTAGTAAGTTTCAACGTGAACAAATTATTAGTTCATGCTAAACAAACTCCTAGTTAGCATCAATGTGAACATGTCTTAGTCAATCTAAACAAAAATCTTATTTAGTATGAATGTGAAGAAGTGTTTTGTCGATATCAATGTAAACAAAATCCTAATCAGTATCAATGTGAACAAGTCCTCAGTGAGTATTAATGGGGCCCGGCATGGCCTAGCGCATTAAGGCATGCGCTTCGTAATCTGAGGGTCGCGGGTTTGCGCCCGAGTCGCGCCAAACATGCTCGCCCTCCCAGCCATGGGGGCGTTATATGTTACGGTCAATCCCACTATTCGTTAAGAAATCCAATTTCATGTTCTAAAGTATTCTTAACCTGAAAATGACCTAAGATCGAAAAGTTGTTCTGTACTTTATTCTAATTAAAGTTTCAATACCTATACAAGCCTTTTATATAATACATTTTTACTTCATGTGTGTTTCTCGTCATCATGAATCAAATTTTATATCAGTTTTACAAAACTCAATTTGTCTGTGACATAAACTCCTCCTCGTACAACTTCTATTAATTCTACATACTTTAGAGGTGTTTCAATATTCTCTTAAAATTTTACATATAATTTGAACTGTATTCACATATTCTTGTTCCCAATGGCACAGGCGTATGTCTGTGAGCTTACAACGCTTGAAACCTGGTTTCGAAACCCGTGGTGAGCATAATACAGATAACCCATTGTGTAGTTTTATGCTTAACTTCAAACAAACACATGTTCTTACATGATCAAAATTCTACATACAGTTTGAGCTGTGAAAACACTTTCTTACGTGATCAAAATTTTACATACAATTTTTGTTTATTTTAAGTTTGTTGCAAAGCTACACGAGGGCTATCTGCTCTAGCCGTTCTTAATTTAGCAGTGTAAGGCTAGAGGGAAGGCAACTAGTCAACACCACCCATGGCCAACTCTTGGGCTACTTTCTTATCAACGAATAGTGGGATTGACCAAACATTATAACACTCCCACGGCTGATAGGGCGATTATGTTTGTTGTGAATCAGATTCGAATTCGAGACCATCAGATTAGAAGTCGAGCGCCTTAACCACCTGGTCATGCCAGGTTTTACATGCAATATGATTTGCGATAACACATTCTTACGGGATTTTATCTTTTATTCTAAAAACATGTAATTCATTAGCATGTTATGCAACATTAATCATTAAAAATTGACAATTATCAAATATAGCTTCCTAGTGTTAAGTTTGACAGATTTAACGCCTAAAACCGAGTTTCAATATTCATGGTGGGCACAGCATAGAGCTCATTATGTAGCTGGTGCTTAAATAAAAACTAACTTGCTAAATATAAAGAATTTGTAAATTACCTGTTGATAATTGTTCAGTTTTTAGCATCACGGATTATTTTCACATTCTAAAGTCATCTTTTGAGCGAACAGATATCTATTCACGTTTCTTTTTGTGTTTCGGAGCGGAGATAGATGGATTTTGTTTTTGTCTTTTTTGGTGATTTTTCCAATACAGTTTTACCTTCTATAGAACAGGTTAACATAACCACCTGCTAGGGCAAAATATGGAAGTGAAATCATCTTATCAAGCTTACTTATAAAGCCCGCATGTAGTATCCATCAGTTGTCTTATATGAGAAGAGCACAAATCATAACAAGTACAAGACCCATTAAACTAATGGACAGAAGTGTCCGAAAATTTTAGGGTCCGTTTTAAATAACTTTCTAAAATTAATGATAACCAGTTTGACAGTGTTTTCATTATTATTAATACCTAACATAAGACAATGATGTCTGCCATGACTGCCTAGCTTTTTTAAAAAGTGTGGAGAGGTATGTGGTGTGGGGATAAAAGCTAAGTGAATCTAACATGGTTGTTAATAATAGCATCTGTACAGTAACTGAAAAAGTGCCCCTTCTGTCCTATGTATTAGGCGTGTATAATGTCTACATTTCATCCAAATGTTCATCGATATCATAAATAATGAATTCAGCTGTGTTTTAGGTGCATTTAACAACATTTACGATATTAGTTTTTAGTCTGTTTGCTGTCTGTTTGTTTTGTCTATTAACATATACTGTTTAAATAAATTACGAAACTATTTGACTCTCATTTAATTCAATCAGTTGTTAGTCAGTTTGCTAAGCCTAAAAATGTTATAGAAATACATATATATATACATACACTCGTAGCTAAATTACAAAATTTAGAATCACTTTCAAAGATGTGAATACATCCTTATTAGAAGAGCAAGTTGCTAGGAAATCTGCAATAACAAGTTATTATCCCTAATCAAAGTTTGTTTAAACTACTACATGAATCATTAATACTCATAAGCATTTCACTCTAAATAAAAACAACAATTGCATATACTATACATTTCGCGGAGAGTTCAAAATATTCTATAATCCACATTTATACTTAATACTATAAAGTTATTTCTGAAATATTACATTCTTGTAAAAGTTTCAGGAAACATTCATAACATTATATAATAAAAAGGAAAATATTTAAAACATTTTATTATTGAAAGAAATATCAGACAAAAGTTTTGTGTAAATAACGCTGTAACAAACAGCTTAAATTAGAGATATTTACAAGTTAGTATGTTGTGAAGAACTTACCTGTCAATAAAAGTCCAAAGCTGGTGTAAAGTCAACTTCCACTCTTCTGTAACACAGTTGACGAAGCAAATGCTCCCAGTCTGTGACATGACACTCTGAGCGTAAACTCTCATCTTTCTGCCATCTAGTGGTTACTGTCAACAGCACATCAAATACCGTGATTAGTGTATGCACTCCTATTTACATAAGAAATGCTTATACGTAAATATTATATTTATGTGTTTGTTTTTCTGTCAAATTTATACTATTCTTTTGTTTTTAGGAATACCGATTTTGCAAATTTTAAAATATTCTGCACAGACAATATTTTTAAATGTTGGAAACAAGAGTAATTTTCACGCAGAAAAAAAGTGAACAATAAAATTTCCATTAAAAGCTCGCACTCTAATTACGACGTAGTTTAATGATTTATACCATATTTATGCTTAAGTGTTCTATGAACACTTGATGGTTACAGTTTCCACCGAACACTAAATACGAATCACTTGATGGCTATAATTAAGATATATATATATATACATGTATATATATATATATATATATATATATATATAGTAAGTGTAATGCATTATAGCTAGCACTAGAAAATGTTCATTGAAATCATGTACCTGAAGCAGCCTGAAATATCATCAAACATACTTATAAAGTTTTTAAACTGTTGCCACAAAATCAACTGCTGAAGTACCAAGCTCAACTTCACACACAAGCATGTTGATTAAAATAAAAAAAAAATCTGATATCAACGCTTTAAGTATGTTCATGATAAGCATCATGCTTCTGAATTGTTTAATACGTAGTCAAAGAAATCACCAAAGAAAGTGTTGTGTCTGAGTTGAAGAAAATGTTAAAAATTGTTTAACTCTGTGTCCCCCCTCCAGTGGCACAGCAGCATGTCTGCAGACTTACAACGCTAAAAACTGGGTTTTGATACCAGTGTTGGGCAGAGCACAGATAGTCCATTGTGTAGCTTTGTGTTCAACTTCAAACAAACTGTAAGCTTGTGTATAATCCTTACACTTACATATAACTAAACAGTCACTCACTTTTTAAATTTCCGGGCATGTCTACGACACAAACTCAGAACTGATTGATTAGTCCAGATATCACACAGAGGTTGGGTCAATATTGGCTAATGATTGGTTCATTGGTATGTCGTTAGCCTAGCGCTCCGGTAAAGTTGCTACAAAAAAAAAAACAAACTGATTGAAATATTAGCTTATTGATTAATATTATATAAGCAAATGCACATGAAGGTAAATCTATGGAAGTAAAGAGGTTTAGGCATTTAAATGCTAATTTCCCCTTACTATAATCGCTATTAAAATATTTTCATTTTACGAAATGACATAGTATTGTGAAAAAAGAAAACTTAAAAGATAAGAGTTCAAGTTTGAAACATGGAAAATATTAAGGCGGGTAATTTAAACCTTCCATTTATTTGTTTGTGTTAAGCACAAAGTTACACGATGGGCTATCTGTGCTCTGCCAATCACGGGTTTCTAAACCCGGTTTTAGCTTTCTATGTCCGCCGACATACCCCTGTGCCACTGTAAAATTTTGAAATGTGCCAGGAAATTATTTCCGTTACTCTAGAGGTCACTGTTACATGCAACAACAATGCCTTTGTGAGTAAATATACATGTGTCAGTTCTTGAATTAATGGATTTGTATATACAATATCACAAACTTATAATATATGTTAATGGTTTGTTATGTTAAATTAACAGATAAGCTCTGAGCTACAGGTCGTTCATAGTAACAGATAATGTACAACTTTAAGATCATAGTGACTTATCTTACATTCACGGCAAGTACAGATTCATCCTGTACTAGTGCTTTAGATTTTGAAAATGTGAGCTGGGTTTGAATCCCTGTACTCGAGCTGTAGATACATTATAAGAGATAATATGAAAGCCTACTATTCGGTTTGCAAGAAAATATAAAATTGTAGCATTCCTTAACTATTTAACGAACTATATTATTATAAGATATATTTTTAAAATTTCCATTTGGATATTTATTTGCCAGGAAGATCTTCTAATAACATTATGATGATGTAAGCGCCATTTAAGTACCAAAGTGGTATTGAAACTTCAGCTCCTTTTGATGATAGTCTAGAAGAACTGAAAGCATTAGTCAAACAACTAGTAACATATACTCTTCAAAACAAGAAACGCAAAAGGGATATTTTTGTTATTTTAAAGAGAAATATATGTAATAACGTTACAAGCTCAGAGTATGTTAAGGCACTGATTGTCAGACCAAAATGACAATAAAAGTTGTGCACTTTAAAAACGGAAGAAAACATCGGATTTTTCGCCAAAACGCATGCGTGTCCAATAAATTTGTTTGAGAAATGCATGTTTTGCAAGTGCAACATGTGCAAAATCCCTATAAAAGTAACGGGTTCTCGGTTTCCATTGCTCAGCGTTAAGCCACCGACATGCAATACAGTTATACTAAGACTGACTGAAGCACAACGCAACAACGCCATTGGTCGATTGGAAGCAGGCGAATCTCGATCAGATGTTGCCAGAGCTGTGAATGTCCACCCAAGCACCATCACAAGGCTATGGAATCGTCACCAACAACATGGATCAACTCGTGACCGTCCACGATCTGGCAGACCTCGTGTGACCACGCCCGCACAAGATCGCAATATCCGGTTACGTCACCTTCGGGATAAAACCGCCACTGCGACGTCTACTGCCTCAACCATACCAGGGCTGCGTAGGATTTCCGATCAGACCGTACGCAACCGTCTACGAGATTCTTAGGCCCCATGTGCAACCCATCATGATGAACGTCAACGACGTTTATCAACATGACAACGCCCGTCCTCACACAGCCCGACTCACCACTGTCTTCTTGGGACACCACAACATCAACGTTCTTCCCTGGCCCTCCAGATCACCATATTTAAACCCCATCGAACATCTTTGGAACGAGTTGGACCGACGTCTGCGACGGCGACAACTTGAACCGCAGACTCTACCTCAGCTTGCAGCAGCTTCGCAGGCTGAGTGGACAGCCATTCCACAGGATGTGATTCGTCATCTCATCGCTTTCATGGGCAGGAGATGCCAAGCAGTTATTGATGCTCACGGGGGGCATACTCGTTATTGACGTTGAATGACGTTAAACTTCACCTAGTGAGCGTGGACTTCGCCTTTGCAGACTTTGGATGTTCAGCAGTGAATGTGCAAAGTTTTACACATGTCATACAGAACTACCCGGAATAAACTTGTTAACAATTTGTCTCATATTTTACCTTTTGCATTTCTTTTTTTTTTGAAGAGTATAATACGAAGAAAACAAACCATAAGACAACAGGTCTCGCAAGCGTAACTTGAGAGAACATATTTTCAAGAACTAAAGGCCATATGGAACAAAAACTCCTTCCAAAGGACGTCAGAAAAGGGACCTTCTATAAATGAGGGACACATGGTCATTACAGTCAAGACGGTGAGAAATCAACAGATGCTAATATGCCAAGGGGCTAATACCTTAAATGTGAGTTTATTAGTCCACCCTAATTAAAAGAAAATAGGAATTAGATATATTTCTGAGGCAAATCCAGGTGAAATTGTTCTACTCGCTATGAATGATGTAACATGGTATCTATTTAAATAAACCATTTACTATTTTATAGATTTACTGATGAGAAATATTGCAGTTGATCAGCACTGCTTGGTAATGAAAGGTGGGAACTTGCCACTAGAAATAAAGAAAGAAGGTGGATTGATGTAAACAGCAAGTGAACAGCAAGAAGAAAGTCGAAAATTACCACTATTGTAGAAATCTTCTCTACACCTTATGATGTGTGGAAAATTGAGGAGGAGTTCACGCAGTGTCGAAATAGGTAGAGTTAACTTTTTAGTGGTCGTAGATTGGCCTTAATTAAAATGTTTTTAATTGCGTTCCTATTTTAAAATTGTGTAGTATTTTAACAGAGAGGGCATATTTGTTCCATCAAGAAGTGATTCAAACAAATGCTTCACAATATCCTGAAAGATCTATGATTGGAAGAATTCCCTAGTTCTGAAATTTAAAGACGTTATTGCTAGGATCACGAACCCAACAAACCATAAAACATATGTCAAGTCTGGATTTGAAGCTGTATAGGAATTACATCCACAGCAAAGAACATCAGGAGTAATCGCCTTTAAGGCCATGTTTAAAAAGTTCGATATCTTATCTTCAATTAAAGACAGCTTACTATCTCACTTACAAGAACTGTTTAACTAAAACTGTGGATGTCTATCAGTTGATGAACCCCATAGTTTGCATGACTTGGGCTAAACAAATGGGACATATCATAAAATTGCGATATGCGGTTTTCCACCTTATATAGCAATGTACAATTATTCCAAATAGTTTTCACATTGTCTTGGCATCAACATATAGTTCAAATTGCTAAAATTATCTTGTTCTAACTTCTTTACCCTTTATTCATTAGTATTTGGTGCCAATTTTCCCCAAAGAATTATCTCCGTGATCCAAATAAAATCCAAAATAAACATTTTAGTACTAAATATCATATTTTTGCCAGTTGGCCAATGCTATCAGGAAATAGTATATGTAGAAACGGCTGGTATGGATAGAGAAAGCACTATGTAGAGGAGCGAACAACGTTTCTTTGGCCATCGTCAGGTTCACAAAGAAAGAAAGAGGTAACTGACCGATAGCTGGCCACATGCTTGAAGGCGGTTGTGTAATTAAGTGTAGGAATGTAGAGGGCGTGCTTAGATGTTGGATATATTTATTAATGTAGATAGAAAAGTGTTCCTTTGTTAGCTCTTTCTTTCTTTGTGAACCTAACAATGACTGAAGAAGGTCAAAACATTGTTCGCTCTTTTGCATAGTGCTTTCACAACTCATATCAGCCGTTTTTACATATATCATTTTCTCTTCAAGTGGGTTTTCTCATCATCACAGATTATCAGGAAGTAGATGTCATGAGGTAGTACCGTCCACTGGACAAAAAAAAAGCAAGTTAATATTTTGGATGTAAGTGCTCTTTTTTTGTTTAATAATGTTTAACTTTTAACATGACTAGTTCAGCAAAGATTTTTAGAGACGGAAAGCTGGCTAACAATTCACTAATCCAGAAAAGGTGATAGTCTACTTGTCTTTGTAGGTATATACTCTTTTGTTTGTCCTGTGTCTAATCTAAAGATTGTTTTCATTGTCATTTAAATATACCCAGTATGCTTATTTCTAAAGCAACTTAAGATTCAGTCAAGCTATGAACTAAAGAATGCTCCCCTTATTTCTTTATCTAGTCTATTGTTATTTGCAGGTTTGTCTGTGTGATACTTGTTAGAAATCTTTTTACCTGGAAATACTACAAGGCTGACACTTAAGATACAGCTTTAATACGCCATATTTGCTATGTATCTTCAACACGTAAAACAAGCTGGGGTTTTCAAAGGGATAGAAGGCAAAATGAACAAGGAATAATATAACCGAGTACTAATCCATGAGCATCACCTATTGTACTTGTGAAGAAGAAAGACATGTTCAAAAGGTTGTGTTAGATCTTGTACAAATATTAGATTCACCCTATCCACCCAAGGATTTTTTACTGCACATGACACAAAGTTTTAATCTTTCATTCAGAATTTTGTTAAACTACTTTTTGTTTATGTTATACCAATTAGAATAGAATAAAATCTTAGCTAATAATCCATATTTTAATAGTATAATAGTGTAAGTTTTAAGTTCTTATTTGTACAAGGCAATACATAACAAAATCCCGAATTTCCTCTAGTGTGACACACGTGACACATTTTCTCTTCGAATGTTATCATCCTATTTTATCACCACCCTTTGAAATAATACAAAATTTAACGTAAATTATTGTCTATAAAATTGCCATAAAAATATAAAAATAAGACACCTCCTGTCACATCATCCTCGCTTTCACAATTTGTTTATAATTAGTTATTACCTTTAATTATATATTATCTATAACCAATAAAAACTCAATATTTTTATTATCAAATGACGTATTGAACGTTATGAACGGTTAAACGTCGATTCTTATCTGAGTGGGGAAATCTTTACTGTGAAAATATTAACAGCTATTTTGGATGAATTTGTAACGATTGTTGTTGCAGAGTTAGAAAACTAGAAATTGTTTGAGAGATAACGGAATTTCTCTATTTTTTGCTTGATATCAGTGTATATTCTTTTAATCATTGGCCAGGTGGGTTAAGTCGTTTGACTCGTAATCTGTGGGTCGCGGGTTCGAATCCCCCTCGCACTAAACATGCTCGCCCTTTCAGCCGTGGGGGCGTTATAATGTGACGTTCAATCCCACTATGCGTTGGTAAAAGAGTAGCCCAAGAGTTGCCGGTGGGTGGTGATGACTAGCTTCCTTTTCTCTAGTCTTAGACTGCTAAATTAAGGACGGCTAGCGCAGATAGCCCAAGAGTAGCTTTGCGCGAAATTCAAAACAAATTCAAAACTTTTAAACATTATTTGAGTAAGTAAAAATTATTAATTATAATAGTACGAGTACTGTAAAAATTAGGGTTAACTCTCTTATACAATCGGAATCAAGAAGAACTTGATAGGTATTTTATTTCTTGTTTATTCTTTATGTATAGTTATAAAAGCAACTAAAATGTTAAATAATGACATTTTAGGTTAGTTAAAATGTTTCACGAGGCATACACGCGAGTTGCTTGTCCTAGTTGTAGTAACTGGTAGGTAATGCAATTCGATAGCGTAACACGAGCTGACGTTCACCTAGTGATTTACAACTTACGTGTGCGGACAGTAGTCACGACAGTTGGTATGGGTATTAAAACTTTTATTAAAATAAAGCAGAGAACAACGTTTCGACCTTTCTGGGTCATCTTCAGGTTTTGAGATACATTTTTACTTCTAATGAGTTTCTCGTCATAACTAAGTAATTTGTTACGCTTCAAAGGTTTGTCACGGTTCAAACAATATATATAACATTTAATTATAAATAGAAGTGTAATGTTATGAAATTAGAGTTAGCTCTAATTAGGATAAACAAATTGGGTTTTATATTACCATATGAAGTAATTACAGAAAAAAAGGATAAGTTAGATTTATTTCGATTTTTTTATGGTTACGAAGTTGGACAGATTTACCGATCCAGTTTGGAGTCGGAGAAAACAACAACATATAAACTATCAAATTTTACTGGAAACAAAAACGTTTGAAATGTATTTAGGTCTTAAGAATTACAAAAAGGAAATTTGAGATAAGGGAAAGTATTTTTTAATTTTAACATGAAAATTATTTTGCACATGAATTATTTATGAAGAAATTTTTATTTTATTCAAAATATTTTACAAAATTTATTTTTTCATGTTAATTACTTAATATAAATGAAAAAACTGCCAAATTTTGTACAGATATACACTATGTTGAAAGTTGAAAGTTTTTTTTAGATTTAATACTTCTCACGAATACAAAAAGGTAACATGGCTGGTCATATAGGCCCCTTGATGACAGAGTTTAGTAAATTGTTGAGTTAATCAATCAGTATATCACTCAGTTCATTTAGATGTTATTTAGAGAGCTAGATAACGAGTTGCCAGTATGTTTGCTATCAGTCAATTAGCGAAGAAATTCTGCAACTAAGTGTAAGTAAGTTAAGCTCACGTATCATTAGCCTAGAATTTCTGTTGAAATGCTGTTTGTGAAGTTAAGGCTTTTCATTCAGTATCAGGAAACGTAGTCTGCAGCACATATTGATATAAATTAAATCGCCAGTGTTTCATTGTCTGGACTTCACATTATTTTCACGAAATAATACAAAATAACTATTTCAGTGATAGAACACGTTACAACAGTATAATTAATATTAAAATTTGTATTTTTGTCGACACTGTTCGCTTTAGTTACTTAACTGAGGTTCGAGCCGATGATAAAAGAAACGCTCTCTCTTAACGTGATGGTACACACTGGCCCAATATTTGTCTACGATCTGCTTGTTTTGGGGAACAGAAAAACTCGCTTATCACTAACAGTTGTCTTGTACAGTTGAAGTTATTACAGTGTTTTTCTACAAGTCCCTAGCAAATTTAAGATGTTGCACCAAATTTTAGACACTCATTTCACAAATAGGTTCATAAATATTCATGTCAATCAATTTAGCACATTTAATATTAAATCATAGTTCACAACAACGAGAAAGCAGCTGAAACATTACACTGAAGAGAATTTGAAATGGATCTAATTATTTTCATCTGTTTGCGGCCCCCACTAGTACAGCGGTATGTCTACGGATTTACAACGCTAAAATCAGGGGTTCGATTCCCTCGGTGGGCTCAGCAGATAGCCTATGTGGCTTTGCTATAAGAAAAACACAAACACACACATCTGTTTGCTCTTGGGTAGTCTGATACAGTTTGTGATGTTTAATACTACTTGAAAAATTGTTTTGGTAAGTTGAAAAACAAAAGTTTTAAATCCGTAAGAAAGCTTCTATCACTCCTTATTTAGTAAGAGACAGCTCAGTTAATAATAGCGAATTAGCTTACCGCTCTAAATTTAACAGGATAAAATGACTGATTGTTGAATTTCGCGCATAACTAGTCGAAGTCATGAACTAGAAAGAAAGCAGCTAGTCAATACAAACTCGTAGATTATTCGTTTAAGGATTAGAGGGGTTAACCTTAACTTTATAACGTCACCACAACTGAAAAGTTGAATATGTTCGGTGATGGGATTCGATCCAAAGATACACTGTGGAAGCTGAGCGCTCATATTATTAGTCTATAATGAAAAGATACTATGATAAATAAATTCCAGAAAAATTCACAGATGCAGCACGTTCTATTATCGTACAATTAATTTATATCCTTCCAATGAAAATAGAAAGCACTTATTATTTTATGATTTTCAGTAAAATTTGAAAGCATCTTTGAAATATATGTATTGCTTGTGTCAAATCCTATTTAAATATTTCACATATGAGCGGTTTTAATGAATCAGGTAATAAATATTATTCAGCTATACTGGGGTATTGGTACAACAATTATCATAACTGACGTGTTTTGAAAAAAACCACAAACAAACGGATTTAAGTTAGGCCTAAAATAGTGTGTTGATACGTATTGAAGGTATTGTTAGTGAAAGCCTACCGTCATTGTGTTATCAACTGGACAGTGGTTTTAAACTTAAAGCTAAGGTAAGTGATAAATTAGTTTTTGTTCAGGTGAAGATGGCCTTTTAAATATCATATGGTCGGTTTTTGTCGTCCATTATTCATAACCGAATTTTTATTGTATTTTGAATGTCGTATTCTCTACCATTTAGCTTTGCAAATCGGATATAAATTTAACTTCGAAGCTCCTTGGTTTCTTAACTTTTAACGCTTTGTTTGTGATGGAACAACATTGTAAAGTAATGCAATATATATTTGTCACAGTCGTTAATATTTTGTGTGTGTGTGAAGTTATATAAAATAAATTATTTCATATAAAGTTTTTTTTAACATATATGAATACATGTTTTAATTGTTGAGTCAGTTAGAACTTTAAATAGTTAAAAACAAAAGTTTTAAGCTATAAATATCAAAAGCATATTGTGATATATTTCATTTTCCAAACTTATTGAGCATTTTATTAGTATTATAGTGACATTTTAATTTATAGTATTAATACTTCAGTAATAATAATATCAAATTATTGTATTCATTATCTACATAGTACAAAGCTAGTTTTGCAGTAATTGTTTTCCAGGTAGATGTAGATTGAAACAGTAAAATTATTTTAATTTCTTAATACAGAAGTTATAAATGTACAAGATTTTATTTATGAATGTCTTTTGTTTCTTCTATAAGGTGAAATTCATATTTTGTAGGATGCACAAGAGCAAAATCATAGTTATCTAAAATAAATGTGCATTTTCAACTTTATTGGTGTAATTTATAATTTTAAGTTGCAGTGAGAACTTTGTTCTAGGGAAATTCAATTGGTCAGAATTGGGGATAGGGCAGCCCTCTGAAAAGAAAGACTAATATGAAAGCCATAAAATGTTAGTTGTAACTTATCGTGTTAATCAACACTTCACATTAAAATTTTGTTTTACACACACACACACTTGCACCATGTAAAGAAGAAAATAATTTTACAAAGCATAAAGATTAAATGGTCATCTAGTAAATAAATACTTGTATTTTCTTCAACTGGAATCTATTGTCAGTTGAATTATGAATGGCCACTTGTCATCTCTACTTCTGTTATTATATATTCATTTCATCTTGTATTTTGTTCAATACATAATTTTTAGTAATAAAGGCCATACACCAGCTTCTTACTTTAATGTTTTTGACTCATCATTGGATGTAGACACATTTCTCATTGTGTGATAAAAATGGATAGAATGTGTGGAATGGTGTTTAAACATGTTATTTAAAATATGACTGATGTGAAAATTTTAAAGGAGAAAGAAATGTACAGTATATGTGTATGTAGTGTTTGAAATGGTAATTTTTTAAATATATTAACTTCATTAACTGATATTAAACAAATAACATTATTAATACAAGATTATGGATGACAGAAAACCCTTTGGTTTTTAACAGATTTTTCTGTATGTTCATTTTGGAGGAAGAGTAAAGATTTGAGTCTGTCCTTTATAATTTTCATGAAACTGTCTATTCTTCTCTTAAAGAGTATTGAAGATCCTTTTTTTATATAGAGCTTATTATATTTCCAATGTTTATTATTTTCATAAACAAATAGAAAGTGTGAAATGTGTTTCTTAAAGTGATTTATTTATTGATCATTTCTTGACAACATTTTAAAATGCCTGTTTAAATAGTGTGTACACCCCTTGTAAAGTGAGTTATGACATTACAGAACTGTTATCCCAAGACAGTCTCTCACCTGTGTAAATTAAATTCTGTTTTAAATAATAAAATAAATTATTTAAACCAAGCTATCCAAACTTTTCATGATGTGTAGTTTTGAAATCAGTGGTGAGAACAGATACCATTTTCAAGATAGACAGAATTAGAGATTGCTTAATTTCAGTGCTTTTATGATGTCCATTAATATATTTGTTTTCAAAGTGGATGAGATTTGTGACCAACCATGCATCATTTTGAGCATCAAATAAAAGAATGTAAAACCTAGATCCTTCAAACCTCTACAGATGTTTAATCAAAGAATGTGATGGGACTATAAATGTAAATATCATATGTGTTTCCAACAGTGAACAAAATGGAAGAATTGAAGAAATTTAGCTATCAACAAACTCAATTCAAATTTTCAGCAACTGAAGTTTCTAATGCTTTTAAAATGAAAACTTGTACTGCTATGTATCTAAGTTCAGTTGCAAGTTAATACCTTGTTATAAAAATAAAACTGTTGTTAACTGGAGTCTAACATTTCCAAATCATAAGCTTTTGTTTATCACCCTGTTGTCAGCAGGATACAGAAACAAATTGACTTGCTCTTCCTGAATAATGTTGAGCTTCAGTTAGAACATGTTTTGCCCTTTTTTACTGAGGAGAAAATATATCATGATTTCATAATTTATCTTCATCAGAAACACTTCCATTCCTGTAATCAATAGTAGCCTTCTTCTGAACCACTTCCAATAAGTCTATCAGTTCTTCGATAAGGATACCATAAGTGCACATAGTTTCCAATTGAGGCCTAACTGGTGATCTGTATAAGAGATAATTACCTCATTTGACTTAATTACAAATAATTCTTAAAATCCTATTAGCTTTTCTAATAGCAAGAAAATGCTGCCTTGATTAATTGAGTGACTTATCTACAACTTTAAAATCCTTTTCTTAAGTCACATTATTGAGTGGATTCTTTATGTACAGTTTATTAAACTGGGACCTAGTTGCATTACCTTCCATTTACTGCAAGCAAGGGCTAATTGCAAACCATTCATCTAACTCGCCAATTCATGAACATTATTCTGTAGTGTCGTAACATCTTCACTGTAGTTTGAAATTATCATCAGTTCTATGTCATAAACATTTTCTAATTCATTAATTATTCCCAAGTCAAAATGCATTAATATTAATAAAGAAGAGTAAAGCCTCAAATACTAACTTTCTGAGGCATACTACCAAGTTTTTTTTAGACTCTATTAGTGGCTTTTCCTTTTTCTCACCCAGCTGCCATGTAATCCAGTTAATTGGTGTTTCTCCAATTCTGTGATGTACTTTTCTTAGTGTGTAGGTAATACACTATCAAAATATTTTTGAAAAACCAAGTGTACCAAAGTTACCCTTTTCATCATCCAGAAAATGTATGGACAATAAGGTACCATTTACTTTTTAAATGCTACTGTTACACATCCACACTAAAGAAAAGTAAAGATTTAAACCCACTCTTACAAAATAATTGATTCTTCTCCCAACTTACTGCTTAGCAAAACTATTAAGTCAAGCATTCTGTCAAAAGAATAAAACTGTCTTAACTGGAGTCTGGCCTATCATTTTTCCTAATTTTAAACTTGTTTAATCTCATTCTATCACCTTCAGAATATACCAAAAAGAAATCAGAGGCATTTATCTCATTGACCCTCTGATTAATCTTGGAAACTTCAATGAGATTATCTCACCCTTTTTTCCTCAAAAAATAATCTTAATATGCCCTTATGAAATAGCTTTTTCATTAAAAAAAACAAACAAATATTAACAGTAAGGGTGTTCAACTGATCAAACAATGCATTATAATCTTTAAGTATATTTAACTATACTCCTTACGAGGTTGACTTCTAGCTTTATTTTAAGTACATTTCTGTGATCAGAAGTTAATATTAATTAATTCCTAGAATCATTCTATATGTGTTAGCCTTTCCTTTCAACTCTGAGACAGAAGGTCTAAACTGTGCATATTGTTCCAAGTGGGTCCTAACTAGTGATTTATATACATTGTGTATGTAAAGGATATGCCACTTGACTTGCCATTTGTGTGTTTATAGATACATCCTAAACTTAGCTTTACTTACTAACAGTAGAGTTGTCTTGGCATGGCCAGGTGGGTTAAGGCATTTGACTTGTAATCTGAGGGTCACGGGTTCGAATCCCAGTTGCACCAAACATGCTCACCCTTTCAGCTGTGGGGGCATTATAATGTGACGGTCAATCCGACTGTTCTTTGGTAAAAGAGTAGCCCAAGAGTTGGCAGTGGGTGGTGATGATTAGGGACGGCTAATGCAGATAGCCCTCGAGTAGCTTTGCCCGAAATTAAAAAAAAAAAAAAACTAACAGTAGAGAATTACTTTGGCTTTGCTGATTTAGATTATTTACTACTATGGCAAGGCTGTTGATGTTGAAATATCTAGTTCACCTTCAAAGTCCTCTTCTTATTGATAATTTGAGATAGGTGGCAATCCCTAGAGGTGATAGTTTCTGTAATCACTCTGCCATATTTGTGGTGGTGTCAGTTAAGCTTTGACAGATATTATTCAGTCATCCTTTAAAGTCACTTTAATTCAAGAAAGGTTTCTTGCTTTGAAATGTAGTGGCCTCATTAGGGTCATTTCTTCACTAGTGTTGAATACCCTATATTAATATATATGCTATGATTTCTTCTTGTCTATCAATGCTGTGCCAGTTGATGGTTAAGGCTCTCAGTGGTTCAAATCAACAAGTGTTGAAGTTGGACTTGGCTTCTGCAGGATGTTTTTTGGTACTCTGTCCAATGATAGCTGAAGCTCTGAGTGGAAACCTTCTAACTGGGGCTATTTGATCTTGGAGACTTTAAAACAAGCTAACAGCCAACTCATTGAGATCTTATACATTCAACATGTAGGCCAGAAGTGCATTTTTGTTTAAGGGTTCCACTAGGAGAAAGTTCTACCCCAGATGTTTTCGAGTTAGCAGGAAAGTTCAGATTCTCATTAAACAGAGAATCCTGAGTGTAAGATTTATTGTTCTAACTTCTATATACCATGGAAATTTAATGAAAATGTAGGCATCTTCATAAAATAGAATGAAGTCACTGGCTATTTCAGGGACATGATAGCCAAAGTAGTAAAAAAGAAATGCAGATTAAGAGTGCAAGTGTGGATGAATTTCAGTTAGTCAGAAATTCAAATAGGTATGTAGATTGAAGAAAGGTCATAAATGCATGATTACAACCACTGCTTCTCTCTAAAAACTATCTTTATGAAGGGTGATTTATAGATTAATTTGTTTAAGGGGTATTTCTATGTATGTTCACAATCTAATCCCTCACAGAATGTGTATCCCTATTGTTCATGAACTTCTTGATCCACTGGCTGAATTGGGTATCCACCTGTCCAGTACCTGTCAGCCTTTCTGCCACCTGTTACTGTTCTTGTAAGAACAGCCAACATAACATTTGATCTAGATCCATTCTCTCCATTGTCCTGTATATGTTACAAGTAGAGTACCTCTATCCATTAGGTGAGGAATGGGCCTGGTTCAGACTGTAGAACTGGTTCCTATACAGAAACTGACTTGGGTTAACACATGCCAAGCTATACTTTTGACTGTTACACTTCACAAAGACTTTCATCATTTGTGCTGTGTGAGTTTTCTTCCCAATACACATGTAGTATTAACTAAGTGCAGTTGTTCAAAATTTTACCACTTAGGTGCTACTTTTGCTTCCCACTCATACACATGAAGCATATATCTTATATTGCACTTTGTACTGAAATAGTGTTCATAAAAATATGACTGTGCTTTATTAAAAATTTTCATCTGTATGACATAAAAATATCCTATTAAACCAAATAGAACTAGCTATACCAAATTTATGCTTATTATGGTATCCATATTGTTGGCTGTTAGTTCCATATACCACTACTAATTTCACTGAGTTATGAGTATTTCAGTGCAAAAGATAACATAGAAATTTATCTGTCAGATGAGTATGAGTTTCATTTTGTACACACTTTCATGAAAAATTTATTACTTGTTTAGTATTTCAATATGAAAATTCAACATTTTCTCACTAGTACTAAATTAGTGAAACTAATAGGGGTGTTGTCTTCAAATAATACCTTACAGGTCAGTATTCACAGTTAACCTGATATCACTAGGTTTTAACATCCAGATCAAATTTTTTATTTCCATTCATATGGAGATTAATAGTTGTGTAATTGATCCATTTATGTTATTCAGCACTCTTAAATTACTTCATATAATGTTTATACACACATAGGACTATAGGCATATATTTGCTTATGCATGTATGTTGCTATATGTCTTCAATACGTGTTATCAGATACACTATTAGCTTACAACAGACTGCCCACTGCTTCTGACTTTTACACAAATTACATTAATAAAAGATAAGAAATTTAAGTTAAAATTATTGTAAGTTAAGTTAGTATTAATTTTTGCTGTCACTATAATATACACCAGCAGAAACAGCATGTGGAAAAGTTATACTTATTCAGGTGTACAAAGAGAAATCTACGAAAGTCCATGCAGTATTACTTATAAAGTTTTTGCCATTCATCTAGATAGGGTAATTTTTACAATAGCTCAGACAGCACTATTTTATTGTAGTATGTCTTTTATCAAATAGTGACCTTTGCTACCTATTAACCTTCAAGTTTGTGTTCATTAACTAATGCAGGCCTTGAATTCTCCACATACTCATTTGGACATTGTAAAATGTTCCTGTTGGAATTACATACATCATATTTACAAAGAGCAAGACTTCTTGGTGAACTTGATCATATTTCATTTGCAAAGAACACCACCATGATCTAGGGTATATGCTAATTTCACCTGGGATTAACAAACTTTGCAAACATAAGCTTTACAGTATGTATTATCCATTCGTGTAAACCGTCAGACTGAGGCTGATTAAAATGAAGTGCATTTATTCACCATACCCATCAATTTACATAACTTGGAATGGTTGTTCTGTATTTGATCTATTTAGGTACTCTGAATTAGTCTGTCCAGAGCTTCACTAGTGAGATTGACACTTCCTCTGTGGATGAATGGGCCATTGGTTAAGCTTAAGCTGACTTTGTAGTTGATGATCATAACTATATTCAGATAACCTCATTCTGTCTAGAAGTGGACCAGCAATATCTAAAACTATTTTCTGTAGAGCATAACTAACAATTGTTTCTTGGAGTGTAGGTTGACCTTCTGTGTGGGTGGCATTGCCAGCGCTGTACATCATTACTTGAATATAGACAGAAAAATTAGCAGTGGTTTTACTTGCTGCAAAATTTTATTATTCAAAATATGGAGAATATTCTTCCTCAGAGCTCTAGGAACACTAGCTGTAACATACTAAGAACCACTGCTTGCTGATTAATAACAATGGTACAGCACATCATTCTGTACTTGTAACTATTTGTACAAGTATTATACTACATTAAATACCTCAGTGCTACATTCTCAGTCTCTACTGATCAGGTATAACCTCTCTGTAAGGCCTATGGTAGTTCTTGGTCCTTCAGTTACTTTTTCCAAAGTTCCAGAAGTATTACTTATCATATTTATGCACTAGTGGAATTTTATACCATATAGCTTTCCATTTCTATGGCAGAAATGATATTGATTGTTACATGATGTTCTGAACTAAGAAATTCAGTAAAGTGGCTGTTTTATTGTACATTCAGACAATCCATCTGTGTTTTATATGTTACTGGACAAGGTAATAACATACAAGTAAATTGCATTCCAGTTGCACTGTTTTCAATCATGCTATCATCCCTTTGGAGTTTTTAAAATACACCTACCTGTAAATAAAACCAATGGAATAGGAACATAACCTTCCTTGAAGAACCAACTTAAAATTAAAATTTGGCTTTAGCAGCTACTGTATGATAACCACTAGCTTTTGATATACCTCCTCTCACATAATAGCTTTCTTTGATTTGTCCCAGTTTTCAATTATTTTTAGACTTGAGGCTGTCACCTAAAATTACATGTTTACACATAATATGGCTGCATTGCAGGATACAAATGAGCATGCAGCAACCCTCCACCAATGTGTGACATACCTTCTTAGCTGACTCTCTCTATACTGTAGAGCACAATCATCACTTTGAGATTAGTGAAAAAAACAAAACTAGAAGGGGTGTTGGGTGAGAAGTGAGAGAAGGTAACTATCTTTCAGAAGTAAATTTTCAGGGATATGTTAACCTTTGATGCAGTACATAGTCTTCACTTCTGGATTTGGCACTAATGTATAATGCAGAGATGCCAACTATTGCAAATGACTGAGCGTAATGATTGTAGACAGAGGCCTTTCACAGTTTTAGTCCTTTTAGATTTGCCAGGAACAAGACAATCTGGTGAACGAGACCTTTTTTTTTTCATTTTGTGAACGATCTCATTGGTGTTTCTATGCCATTAGAAAACAAGAAATACCCATCTACGTGAGCGCTGATTGGCCGACAAGCACTGATGACGTAACTATGGATTACCCCACGTACCCAGTATGGAGAAGCACCACACACAAACTATTGGTAGACGTCGGAGATACAAATATTTTTTATTATTTCAAGCACAAACATGATTATCGCAAGTAGCCATTTGGACTATGTCATTTATTATCAAAATTTATTTGTATTGCACTAGAAATTTTCTTTTCACCCCTTTCAAGCTCTGGGGGAACAATTTATTACTTTATTGTATAGGTCTATATAATATATAATAATTTGGGAGTTGCAACAAGTCGTAATATTTGTCTGTATGACTGTATAGTCATAATGTATACACCAAAATCGTAATGATTACGCTCAGATCGTAATGGTTGGCATCTCTGGTATAATGTATTGTTTTCATTCAAACTTTTCAGATATTTGTGAATTTTAGTTGAAATATTTACAAAGACATTGTTTCACAAGTGTCAGTAACTTCCACTTTTGTTATGAAACAAAACTGTTCATCCTAGCCTACCAGCTATATTGGTATTAGATTTATCTTTGTCTGGTGGGAGAGGTGATGGCTTTTATGCAATGGGTGGTGGGGTCTTTCATGTGGTTTGAGCCACCATTTGTACCTAACATACCTCTGCCAATGTTTCTTGTTCATGATAAAAGAGACTGCTAGTTGTTTTCCCGCCTACCTTTGCCTCCATTAGATACTCATATTGTCTTGATTCCATCTTGGCTTTTTTTTGTAATTTCTTGACTAGGTTTCTCAAATATGCTTTTATATTTAATTCTTTTTACCACTACTTTGGAGTATACATGTCTCATCATCCTTCCTCTGTTATCTCATATTACTAGGCATGACATTGTGCTGTGATGATTTTCTTCAACTCCTAAAGAATCTTTTCTTCAAACTTGGAGGTCAGATCCTCTGCTTTTTGTTCATCTTTTTTAGGCTCAGGTTTTTCCTACCCTTGTTTTAAGCATACTTTCCTTTTCCATTATTCTTTAACCATTTTCCTGCAGTAATCTAGCATTCCCTTGTTGGGTTTCAGACAACTGTTTATTCCCGTATTTTTCCTACAGTGACATCTTTATTTTCCTTGACAATTTTACATCTTATTTGGTTTTTATTTTAAATTGCTATTCTCTTTTCTTGTATGCTTTCTTCTGGCTTCTTTCATCTGCTTATGTGATTTTCTATCTCTTATGTTGGTCACATGCCAGTGTTGTGCCTTATCCTCACTGGTTTACTGTTTCTCCTATGTTACTTATTTTTCTCTGTCACTATTTTTCATTCTTCTTCCCATCCAACTTTCCACTGCTTATGCACTTTGACTCTCCTATAAGCTCAGGGTAAGTAGTGTCCATTTCATTTGGCTTGTGGACCTTTACCCACAAAGGCAAATATTGAAGTACTGGGATTTCTCTCGGAGAGCCTTTTCCTTTGTCTTTTCCTTCCCTTCATTCACTGTTTCTTGTTCTCATTATTTTACATCTTCCTAAGGATTTTGTTTGTTGTCAACATTGATCCATGATAGTGTTGGCCATAATGGCTACAGTTGCTATTGGATAGGCTTCTCATCCTTTTCCAGGTTTCTATTTTCATATTTTAATAATTCCTAGGGATCTGTAGGTGGGTGTTGAGTCTTACATATTTCACACCTCATTAGATTTCTTTCCTTGCTTTCACATGGGGAGTTTTTGACCCTGCAGTGGTATTTTTACCTCATGTTTTGGGATAACTAAAGTGTATATATAGGATAATTTTCTCAGTTGGCTATGTCCCAGCAATCCTCCTACAGCCACCTTTACCTTCTGTGGGAGGTGGCACATCTGGATTGGCTCGTTCATCTTAGAGTCTTATCTCACATTCATTTAATTTCTTATTCATTTGGGTATTTTTTTGTTCACATGCCTGAAGGAACCAGCCTTCTACCCTTCTTTTGGGGGACATGGATTGATTTGTTTTTGAAGGTATATCTTTTCATTCCCTTACTGTACAGGTGGTTCTTTCTTTTTCAGGGATATAAATTTCCATGGAATTCCTTATTTCCTTGGGTCATGATCATTTGTGATGTCTACAATGGAATACACGTTCTTTAGATATGTGCTTGGGATACCTTGCCCTCAACCATTCTGCTTCCTCTTACCTTGCTCAAAGATTTCACTTGATGACTTGATCAAAACTACTCCCATAATGGGTATTCATTTTCTTCTCATCTAGGTATCCTTGTGTTCCCACATGTAAGTTTGAGTTTGGGATTATATCTCAACTCTTATATGAATTTGTCCCTACAAATCCACCTCTTAGAACATTTGGTGGTACTTTGAATTTTTGGATTTTTCTAGGATGGTTTGTAGACATGTTTTGATGATGTATACAATCAGCTGTGCAGCTGCTTCCTTTATCAATCACCAGGGAGTCTTTGTCTTTATATCCCTGTTTCCACACTATCAACCTCCTTTTCTGAGCCTATTCCATACAAATATATCTCATAGCTTAATATTTTCTGGGTTCCCTAAATTTTGTTGTAAGTTGTCTCTTGAGGCACTGTCTATGGTTTGGTTCCTTGTTCCTCTAGTGTTCAAGTTGCAGTGTTTTCCTGTGGATACTTTCTTGATGCTTTTGTTACTTTTCTCAATACCCTCCTTCCCATTTTTGGTCTCCTGTTGTTTATGTCTCAGATTTAGCTGAGTACACATACCATCAGAGCTGGTCCAACTATTTTATCTGTGCCTTCCCTTCTACTTGCCTTCTTGTTTTCCCTCATCCTGTTGAGTGCTCATGATAACTTCTTACTGGCCAACTCATTCATGGCTTACTCTATTTGTACTTTTATCCCCTCTTCTTCAACCTTTGTCATTCTTTCTCTCCCCCATCCAGCTGTGTCATCATTATGACTTCACATGTGGATTTTGTTTGGTTTGTTGTAAGATGTTCCTGACTCTCCTTATGTGTAACCTTTAGTGTTTGATTCATTCTTCCTTGTCTATTGATGACAAGGGTGCATATTCTATAGTTGCTGTGTTTTCTTTCCTTCCTTTTGTCCCCAGTTTTTGAAATATTTCATTAGGTATTCAGATAAGACAGCTTTTGATCATAGCTGATTACTAGGAAGCTTTATTTAATGCTTTTGGGTTTTCTATTGTCACTATGTTTTCTTTTGTATTTGTTCTATGGTTTCCTGTTTATTTTGCCATGTTTGTCCTCCTCTTCTTGCAGTGCTTTCTAATTTACACCTGAGCACTGTTCTCTGTGCCCTTTACCTTTTTTACTTTTACCTTTTAGGCTTTTGTTCCTTGTACAGTGTTTCACTTAAGTCCTAATTCTCACTTTCTGCATATGGCCATATCAAATGTAAGTATATGCTTCACATATATTTTCCTTTATTTTCTAAATATTTTTCTCATTTTGTTCCAAATCATCTTTTATATTCCCTCCATGTAGTGAATTGTTGTTTAGTCTGCTCTGCTTCATCTCATGGCTCATGCTTCTATTTATTCTCTTGAAGTTCCTCATCTCCCTGAGAGACTTCTATTACCCTAAAGGGATGTCTACATCACCCTTATCTATTTAGTTCATCCTTAATAAGATATATATTTGCATGGACTTTCAAAGTATCCTTCCTAAATCTAACTCTTCATTTTCATCATCTTTTGAATGAGTTTATGAAACTGGCATGTGGAATTCTTCACTTACTTCTGTCACACTTTTTATTAAACTTCTGGTTGTCTCTTTTTTTCAGATATCAACTTCCTCCTTCATCATTTTACATACCTCCTTTACTGGATTTGTTGAGTAGGTTCTATTTTTGTGTATCCTACCTTTATAGTGACATATTTCTACATCTCTAGATTCTGTTTAGTGACAGGTTTTGCCTTTCCAAGTAGGCTTAACTTCATATGACCTCTCAGATCTACAGCATTCATTAATGAATTGAAGTGTTCCATAAGACTGCTAAACAGTTCCTTGTAACATGTTGCTTCATAAATAACACCCAAACCACACTTTCCAAATCATGAACTATCATGAATAAAGTATAGTTGGGATCACTGCTCCCTTCCCCAGTGCATTGTTTGCATCCCTTGTTTCAGTGAAATAAAGAAGTCCTTGGCACTTATCAGTTCCTAGTGGCTAGGATGGTGGACCATGGCAGCTTTCTTATGAGTATTATCACCCACTTTCACTCAGTTTAGACTAAGGTGATGATGTTCTGTCAGTGTAATGGGGAGTATTTTCTTCAAATCATATACCAGAAGACAAATTCTTGATGGCATCTGGTTTATGGCTGGAGTTGACCTACCATGTTTGCATTCCACTTTCTACCATCACTCAGATGTTGGGTTCCCAAGTAGCCTGGTGTTGGTTGTCTACTGGGACTGCAAATATGTGCCCTGGTTGGGTTTTGGAATGAAAGCTGGTTACCCTTCTCCTTACTGAGTTTGGAACCCTCCTCCTATTATAGACTGGAAAACAAATACCTAATGGTTCCTGATTTTGGACTGGAGTTGACCCATGAACATGGTCTTACATAACTTAGCCACTCTACGTCATTTGTCATGTCCCATTACTGATTCAACTAGTGTTTTTTCCACCAAGTATAGCAATATTTTAATTTTAGAGAAGGGAAGAGTATACCTGATACAGATGGGGTGCAGTCTCCCATGTATGTGACCCCACACATTAGGATATCTCATTTCATGATGCTCATCTAGTCATCTTGGTAACATTTGCACCAATCCCTCTACCATTTCAATACGGAGAGGTAAGGTATCATATCAGAAGTTAATATTTTCCTACATTGAAAATGTATTTCTGATACATACTTACCTCCACTCAAACTTTTTTCCCTGCTTCCAGTTTCTCTGTTTGCCTAATCTTGAAGTGATGATTGTGCTCTACAGTATAGAGGGTATCGCACACATTGGTGGAAGATTGCTGCATGTTCATGTGCATACTACAGTGCAGTTATACTATGTGTAAATGTGATGTTAGGTGGAAGCCTAAAGACTAGTAGTGAGCAAAAATTGCACAGTGCAAAACAAGAAAAGCTATTATGTGAGAGGTATGTACCAGAAGTAAATTTTATTGTAGGAAAATGTTAACTATGGTATAAACAAATAGTTCTTAAACTGATTAATGAACTATAGATAACTAGAATAATTTCAGTTTTTATATTTTAAATATAAATATTTAACAAACATCAATTCTTGTGGAATTTTTCAAAGAATAATTCATCCATTGGACTTAAACACAGAATAGAACCACCAGCATTTTGTTTTTACTGTAAAGAATATTAGTTGACATTAATCTAGTACAGATGGCCAGGTGGTTAAATCTTTCAACTCATAGTGTGAGGATCATGGATTTGAATCCCCATCATACCAAATGTGTATCTTTCCAGCTATGGGAGCATCATAATGTGACAGTGAATCTCATTTTCATTAGTAAAACTGTAACCCAGGAGTTGGTAGTGGGTGGTGATGACTAACTGCCTCCCTCTAGTCTTACACCCCTATATTATGGATGCCTAGCTCAGCCCTTGTGTAGCTTTGCATGAAATTCAGAACAGACATTTAAGCTACTGTAAATGTAGTTATGTCTTAAAGAAGTGGATTTTACTTTGTTGTTGATGAACTTGCAGCATATGGGACATGCCAGCTTAAAATTAAATTCCTATAAGCATTTACCCTATTGGTGTTAGTCCATCCTGCCTTTCTGAAGGTATAACTGCTACATGGTACTGCAGGTAAAGAATTAACATCTGACTAACTTGTATTCTCCTGTTAATACATAAAACTAATTAAATGTTGAAGAATGTTTCTAAAGTTATTTTTATAGTTCTCAGTAAAGCTTCTCATATGACACCTTTTAAAGCTTAAAATGTTTTTTTTTGTTTTTTTTTAATATCAGATTGAAACTCTGTATCACCCCAAGCCTAAAATAATGTGGAGACATTTTGTAGGATGATTTCATCCTTCAAAGCCAAAAAGGTAATGTTATCAATATTTTCATTTCATACACACACACACACACACACACACACACACACACACACAAATAGCAGTAGGCATAGCATAAATAACCAATTAAATAACTGCTTAACAACAAACAAAACAATGAATAAGTAGCCACAGGTCCATATTTTATAGTATAATTTTTTGACTGATTTATGCAATGCTAATTCTTTCTAACAAAGAGCAACTGATCCATTATAAGTTGTGATACTCTTTAAATAACTGTTTTAGATAGGTGTTAAGAGTTTAATTTTTTTTCCATTCTTTTATTATAGAACACGAGTTTCACATCAATGTAACATGTCTTGAAACTATTTATAGGCTTTTTCAAAGATAAAAGTGGTGTCAGAATATAGGTATATCATGACCCATGGAAGCTAAACAATTTTTAAATATTTTACAACTGAAACAGTAAATGATCTAAAGACTTTAGTTTTTGGAGGAATACTTAGTAACTTTCTGGCTGTGATTTGTATAATTGATCAGTGATAATATGTTGTCTGTGCATAATGTATTTGCTGCTATAAAATAATATCTGTGGTTGTATGTTTCTTTTTTGTTTTGTTTGTTAAAGCAAAATCCTTTGTTTTGTGCACATCTGTATTGGCACATTTTAGTTGAATTTCAACCCTGCTCATAAGTGATTGAGTTAATCATCCAGCTTTAACTGTGAATGTAAGCCTTTTCTGATTTTTAATAGTTGTATGTGCTTTATACCCTAGTCAGGAATTAAAGTTTACATACAATTACAGAATTGGAGAAAACAATTGGAATATGCTTAAGTTGATTTGGTAATTCAGAACTTTGCTTGAATTTGGTTATAGGTTTTCTATTTTTATAATATACAGATTATTTAGTTTTTACTTTTTTCATAGACATAAAATGTTGCAATTTTTCATTTTCCATTTGAAATTGGTATTTACTTTGAACTGTTAACTTGCATGCAGTATTATACTAAGGATTCTTAAATATTTTATTTTTTTTCTCCTTACAGAAATAATTATGATTGTCAAAGGAAATGCAGAAACAATGCCTTCTACACGAATGACAGCTAAAGAACTGTGTGTGAATGATGACTTGGTGACTAGCTTACTTCTTGATTCATATTTGGGATTTACTACTCATAAGATGAACTTTGGGTAAGAACACTTGTAAACACTGTGAATAAGTATCAATAATTATGTTCTGTAAGTGTAAGAGTCTGTATTTAAGACTCATGGGTACTATTTGTTTCAATAAAAGAAACATTTATAAAAGCAACCAAGGTGACAGTAGTGCATTCAATCCATTGTAATTACCATATGCTTTCAGACAATGAGTACAAGTCACTTGAACTGTTTCTACAATCCTATCCAAAAAGTGTTTAAAATATTGAATGTTAAACTATATATATATTAGTGTCTTTCTCATCACTGTGTAAAATAGCTTTTCCACTTTAGATCCAGATATCTTCTATGGCATATTAGATTTATGAAGTACATACTCAGTGTTTCAAATGTTTAAGTCACAACTGTTAACCCTATTTCAAAAATTCCTAGACAGGTTATCCATATCAATAAATTATGGAAAGAAAATTCTTTGAAACTCCTGTAGAGAATTTTATATCATTATTTTAATTTGTCTAGTTAAAATGAAATATAAGTTCTTGTTCATATATGGGAAGTGGCCACCAAAAATAAAATTTCACAATATTTTTTTCCTTTTACAGATTCTTCCAAGGTTTACATTGATTAGAATGTGGGGTATAATGTACAGTTATGAATACAACAAACATTACAAATTAAATTTTATTACTTTTTTTTCTTATACATTAAGTTTCTTTGTGTCCTGTTTCATTTCCCTACTTATGGAGGTATTACTTGAAGGAGTACAGAGATGAATTATTAGAATAGCATTTATAATCTTAAAAATTGAATCTGTGAAGAATGGTTTAAAAAAAACGTGTTTTCTTTGGAGTGAACAAGAACTAGAGTTGGGTTAATCATGAATTTATAATTAGTAGTCTAGGTACTCTATTGTGCAAGATCTCAGTAGTTAATAGGATGGTAAGCTTAGAATTTGGAACTTAAAGGGTTAGAACCAGGTACGTATGATAAGTTTTAATGATCCCAGACACAGGTTTGTTTAACAGCAGAAGTATGCCTCTGTAACATTTATAAATATACTAAGTTGTTTACCTGATAGTTTTATGTGGACAAAGTGTTTTATTTACTTGGGTTGATTATTTTTATAACATGAATAATCTTGTGCATATCTAATACCCTTCTGTCATCTTGATTTTACTTACAGTTCTAACTGTACTATGCATAGGATTTGGTTATCTTAATTTACCACAAACACCAAAACTTTCTATTGAACCTTTTAAAGGCAACTTGTTAAAGAAAAAAATTACATTGTTTTTAAATATATATCTTAGTCTTTTACTTTTATATTGATACACCATCAAATTTAATTCATGTAGAAAAGAAACTTAAATTTTGCTGAAAAATGTTAACTATACTTATTTATTTAATCTTAATACTTTGTTCCATGGAATTTGAAACTGTTTATTTCACACACTTTATATAAATTATATACCTTTGCATGTGTATTTGATTGTAATGAAATTGACAAGACTGCATTAATAGTAATTGTTGTAGTGAAAACATTACATTAAAATTAATCATTTTAAACAATAAATAGCCTATTAAGTTTTCTCAAAAAAATAATTGTACAACAGCATTCAAATTACATAATGTATGTAAATAATGTAAGCAACTGGGAAAAAGGCATTTTGAAACTTATCAGGCTTAATATCTTTCTTCAGACAAGAGAATTAATACTGCACATAATACTTCAAATAGGCCTTATATGTAGCATTATATACATGAAATGCCAATCATGATTCTCCCAGGGCAATTGCATTACCCACAAGACTGTTGGTAATTTCTTTTGAAACATAATGGATGTTGTAACCTTGGCACATCACCTGGCTATTTAGTAGAAAAGGTTGTTTACTTTCACACGCTGTATATACAGTTTTGCAGAATTATTTTCTATTGAAAGATAAAGGTGATACCTTAGGACAATGATGCAGTACAAAAAGTAGCTAGATTGAGAGGAACTTAGTAACTTTAATGAACAATGTGTCATGTGCTAATTGCATATACACATGAGAAATTGAACTTTTGGAAATTTCTGAATTAAAACAAGGCTGGTGACAGATGCATAGTATGACTTTATACTATACTTTTTTTCCCACCTTTGTTTATACGATGCCTTGGCCATCCTTAATTTTAGAATTTAAATGCAATAGAACTTGTTTGTATATTGGTTAAAAAAATTGGCATAACCTTCTCTCATCCCTGTTTTAAAAAAAGTACATAGTGACCCTTTAACATTTCATTGGTAAGAAGTAGTTACATAAAAGATACTTTTTTTAGTATTCAGTCATAAGTAAGTTGATAGTTGAAGATTTTAGCTCTGGTAAATTTTTCTTTGATTTAGGTGAGTAGTATTTATGCAGATTCATGTACTTCTCATGCTGACAGTGCTTCATGGTTGGGCACTAGAAGAATTCAGTCTGTTTTTAACAGGCAAGGTGCATAATTGCTGTTTCACAGAAGTTAATGTTGCTATCTACAGTTTAATTGCTTGTAGATTTGACTCAACCAGCATAGCAAAAGTGGAAGTGATTTCTCTATAACTTTTGCAATCAATGACAGTTTTGTGTGGTTGATTGGCATCAAGTAGAGGCTACTAGGGCTTGTAAGATTTCTGCACCTACTTGACAAGGTACTTTTGTGGCTGATGTTTGGCCAATAGTGCACTGTCATTCGTGGGTTCTATTAGTTTGAACATCAAGTTGGTTTCAGGGATTTTTAGGTTAGACATGAAATCTTGGTTGTTTCTGAACAGGAGATACTGTGTGTACTGGCTCTCAGTAGTAGCTAATGAACAAAAAACTGGAAAGTTTTAAATAAGTATGAAGAATGGAATGTTACTGGATAGTTGAACAGAATAGCCAGATGGTTTAATAATTTGATGTTAACAGCAAAGATCGAGTAAATTTTAATTGGTCAGAAGCTTAGCAAGATATACAGATTTACAAACACTGTCTTTAAAAGTAAATTTAAAATAAAGCAATGTTATAACTGGGCAGCTACAGTGATAAAATATTTTACTTAGTCAAGCGACATTTCAACTGGCTTATTGTGTGTTCATATATATATATATTACTGTATTGCCTGTAGAACATGTCACTTGCATCTGTGAATGTTTCAGATGTTTCGGTTCTCCAGACTTCTGGTCTCCATTTGACCAATTCACTGCTATGCCGCTTGGTGTTGCAGGTGCTATGATAACTAACACAGCTTATAATCTGACCCATTTACAATACTTTCACTAGTGTTTTGTTGTTATGTGAACTTGCCTGTATCCAAGTGCTAGGGCTAAAATGTTCAACCAATGGGTTGCTTCTAATGCAACCAAACTCAGCTGTTGACAGAAGTGGAAAGTCATCAATACAAGTTACTTTGTTCACCCATCTGAAATGAATTAAGAACTTGGGTATGCCCTGCTTTTTGAAAATCATCACTGAGTTTAAACAAGCTCTCTGAGGGCTATATAATGCCATTCTTTAATATTCTCTATCTCGGTATGGCTATAACCCTAGAGCTCAAAGAAAGCCTGCTCGGCATAAATTTTATTGATTGTATGTCACTTGTATCTACGAAATGGTAAGTAATTGTTGTTTGGCCCACTTGGCTGTCTGTTCCCATAAGTACAACTGAAACTCATAGACTCAACTTTTTTATTTTCCTACTTGATTATTTTCAAATGATTTAGCAATTTACTTCTTACATAAAACCCTACTGCTTCTAAACAATTTATTATTGTTCATTAAACTCTACTTGAATACCTGTTGCTTGTCTGTCATCTTTGTTCTTTAAATCTAATCATATTTCAATTATTTCTATCATGTCAGAATCCTTTACAATCATAGTTCTGAATTCATCTGCTTTTATTTGTAACATAATTTTTCCCATGATCATATTTAGGGTTATTAGGTACAAATATGGTTTTTGTTAATTTCAAAAAAGGAGTGACATGGACTTCTATGAAAGTCCATTTACCTCTAGGGCTGTCTCATAAACATTGTTTTTGTTATTGGAAGAGGTGTGCTTAATTTTTGTTTTAAATAAACCAGTTGAGAAATAACATTTGGAAAGGATTCACAAATCGAATGTTTTTTGTAATAAACATATAATCACATTTTATATTGAGGTGTATGTAAATGTATACAAGTGCTTTTCTGTCTCAATATTTTAAAACCATAACAAAAACTTAAGAATAAGCTTCACAAACTGGACTCAAACAGCCTTCTACAAATTTAAAGTACTTTGATTCACATTTGTGTGACATGGATTTAACAACATATTTAGCATTACTCGTATATGAGTGACCTGGTATACTACTGTTAAACCAGGTTGCTTTTCTGTAGGTGAAGTGGGAGCAAAAGTGTTAATATCACACTTTAAGTAGAGTTGAAACATATAACTGTATTCTAAAATCCATTTGTAAATATAATGCCCTCTCAAGATTACATCTTCAGTTTGTTTTAAAATTAACATTTCATGCCTACCTTTTTTGGCTCAACTTCCAACAGTGTTCACTATCCATTCGTGTCCAACAAGTTATTCAACATTTTTTTTCTTTCTTCTTGGTATTAAGTACTACTTGTATCACTACTCAAATCTTCACTGCTTTCTAATGCTTGTGTAATTAAAGATTTGTGTAACTAATTTATACCCTGTGCAAAAACTGTCACTTCCATTTTATTCCAAAGATCCATCCAATCTCCTTAATAACACACACAGTAGCTTAGAATGGCTAGGTGAGTAGGGTGCTTGACCCCCAATCTGAAGGTTGTGGGATCAAATCCCCATCACACCAAACATGCTCACCCTTTCAATTGTATGAGTTTTATAATGTGGGCTGTCAATACTACTATTCGTTAATAAAAGCATAGCCCAAGAGATGACAGCAGGTGGTGATGACTAGCTGCTTTCCTTCTAGTCAGGGTTTAGTGTTACACTGTTAAATTAGAGATGATAAGTGCAGATAGCCCTTATGTAGCTTTATGCAAAACTTGTAAATAAAATGCACACAGAACAAAAAACTTGTAAAGACAGTAAATAGTAAAGCTTGGTAAGGTATGTAGGTACTAGTGCTTTTCACTACTCTTTTTAATGAACTTTTCTAAAAATAAAGTTGTGTGACAACTTTTTCTGATCTGTACTGCTGCTTCCTTCTCATTATTGTCTCTCAAGCATTATAATGTAACTTTTCTTTTAGCAAGTCATGACAATCCATGTGATGTTTATTTGAGCATGAAATGTGATAGTTGTTTTAAGTGTCTGAAAAATTAATGTTAACTTCAACTCTTTAGAAATATTGATCTGTAGGAATTTGCTTTGTTTATGCTCATTAGTTAACTACACATCAGAAAAGTATTAATTTTCTCATGCTTGTAAGACAGTAAAGCAAACTTACACATTTCTTGGCTCACTTTGAATCAAATGCAGTTACTTATTAGATTGACATTTTGAAGATGAGAAATACTGTCATGGTATGCTAATATTATAAGTAAGTGGAACCAAGGTACACTGAAGTTTTTCAGTTGTGATATCAAGTAAAAAAAAATACTGATTTCACTAAAATACTCTAACCATGCTGAACACTTAAGCCAATTCAGTCTATTTTAGCTATAAATCAAGACCTTGTATATTTTAGCAGTAAAGTGATTTTTCATGAACTTTATATTGATAATACTGATATAGGTAATAAATTGTTCATATTGCTGTTAAGTTATTCAGTTTAATAACAAGTAATATAGTTAGAAATTTAAATTTTCTCTACTGTTTTATATCTAATCACTAGATTTCAATATCCAAAAGTTGGACAAAAGACAAGCCAGATTGTGGAATATTTCTTGCAACATCAAGATTATGAAAAGGCTTACAAACAACTTCTACTTGGGGACTGGATGACAAATTTTTTTTATGATAAATCTCAGCATCAGAAACAAGCCTTTCATGATCATGTGAGTGTCTGTTTTTAATCCTCTTTTACAATACACATGGAATTATTTATTAAAAGTATTACTGAATGTTTACATTATATTTTTGCTTCTACTTTTTGATTCACTTTGATATTTTGTATAAAATTTGACAGTTGTAGATGTGTTTCACAGTGCTTTCTTGTTGTAGAATAAATTGTTTTGGCAAGTTGTAAAGTCATACGTGATGAACCAGTTGGTAATATGATATTTTGTTCCAAGGTTATGTAATATAGGTCAATAGTTAAGTGGTTTGTAGTTAATTCTCTAGACCTTGGTTCTGTAACAGTTATTAAATCTAGAAATAGAATATAGTTAATTCTCTAGGCCTTGGTTCTGTAACAGATATTAAATCTAGAAATAGAATATAGTTAATTCTCTAGGCCTTGGTTCTGTAACAGATATTAAATCTAGAAATAGAATACATGTGAGATTTTTTGAAAAAGCAGAACATTACAATATGTATCTTTTGTGTTTTAAACAATGGTGAAATAGGTTTGTTTTCAAACCTAGATTTTGTTGCTTTTATAAAAGCTTTCATCCACAAATGCTTTTGCCATTGCTAATATGGAAGAATTTATTTTAAAAGGGGCTAATTAATATTAGTGTGAATATAGTTTATGTATACACATTCATTGTGAAACAAGCCATTATACTATAGATATATTTTTATAGGCCTTTCGCTACCTGAGAATGTTTGACAAAGAAGCTGGTTTTGAAATGAAGCCCTGCAAACGGTACTCAATGGATGGAAGTGTTGGGGCTAAAATTTGTGCAACAGTGAAATGGTTAGTGAAATATTAAACAATTTTAGCATGTATGTTTGAATGATATCATTTACCTTGTTTATTAATATATATATAAAACTTGTTCTGGAATGTTTCTAATTAGAATTATGTATAGATATATTTTACTGTTGCAATACTTGAAAATAATTTTTAAACCATGGTAGTATTTTTCTTTTGTAACTGTATTTAATAAAAGGGTATATTTATTTCTTATAGCGAATTTTATAATTTGCTGTGCAACCTGTCACTTTTTAAACTAATAAGATCTTTTTAAAAATCAAACAATTGCTTCTGTAGTTAAAATAAAAATGGAAAAGAAACAATAGTACTGTAATATTGTATTCTTTATTTACTCTGTTTGCTTATTTTTACATAAATATGCATACTTATTACTCTTTCTCCATTATTAAAATGACAAATGTTTTGTCTCACCTGAACAGATATGTGTCACTGTTACAAATGTACAAAATTTCTTACACTATCTTTGCCAATTTTTAAAATTGGAGCCACATTAATTTTTTTCAAATATCTTAGTTCTCAGTCTTTGTTTAGTAATAAAGAAACATTGGTAGAAGTATTCCTGATCTTAATGGTGTGAAAGGGAAGTTTGGTAGTCAAATGTGTAAAATGTTTTCAGTTGTTTTTCAAAATAACATGTATTTTTCTGTTACTTGCCACTTTGGGAAGTAACTCTAATTAGTACAAAAGCCCTAGTGCAGTAATGAACACTGAACTAAGCATTCATAACATGAGTACATAGAAATGAAGAGCAGAAAATTCTTACTTTTATCCTTCACATACTTTATGATGTATTCTAATCTTCTAGAGGCATGAATTTTATCTGCACCTACTTAGCTGAGGTTGTTATCTACTTTTAGTTCTAAATAAATATATATTATTCAAAGTATATCACATCAACAATGAATGATACAAAACATCATTTGATGTTGCCAGAGCACATTTTACTTACCTCAGCCCATAACAAGAGTGTGATTTAGTGTTGCTGCTCTGTTATCATTCTTAAAGGTGCCATACCTTCTATAGCTATGTAGCCTACTTGATATTGTGTGTATTGTTAGCAATATCCTAATCTGTAAATTACTTCCATGTGTGTGTTACATTTGTTTTAAGGTCGATTAAAACAATAGTGATTATAACATAAGTATCATGGGTTAATGTAGCACACAGAAATACTTAATCCATTCAAAGAAAAAGTTTGATCAAAAATAGAAATGTTTTAATTAAATCAGTAGATAATATGATATAAATATGAGGTTTGTTCAAAAAATACGCGGGCTGTTTGAATTGCGCGGCTCCAGTTGGTTCCAGGGAATCCGCTTGGTGTCGCTAGGTTTGCACAGATCAGCTGATTACAACGCCATTTCCCGATTGCAGATATCTTCATTTGTGTATTAGCTATGCGGTTTTAAGTGAAGTGTGATTTTTTCGTTTGGCGGATTTCAGAATGAATGATCTGAAGGAGCAACGACTTGCTGTGAAATTTTGTGTTAAACTTGGAAAATTTGTGACTGAAACTTTTGCTATGCTTTAACACGACTTATGGTGATATTGCTATGAAGCGTACGGCATGTTTCAAGTGGCATGAACGTTTTAAGAATGGTCGACAGTCCATTGAAGATGATGAGCGTCCTGGACGTCCTTCCACGTCAACTGACGACCCACACGTCGACAAAATCAACACCCTGGTGCGGGCAAATCGACGTCTGACTGTCAGGGAGCTTGCTGAAGAGTGTGGGATATCAGTTAGATCTTGTTACGAGATTTTGACCGAAAAATTGAAGATGCACCGTGTTGCTGCGAAATTTGTGCCTCAGAACTCGTGTGTTTTTAGCCAAACACTTGATCACTGTTCTTCTCCACCCCCCCTACTCACCTGACCTTGCTCCTTGCGATTTTTTCTTGTTCCCCAAACTCAAAAGACCCTTGAAAGGAAGAAGATTTGAGACGATTCCCGAGATTAAGCCAAATGCGACGAAGGAGCTGGAGGACATTACTAAAGAAGCGTACCAGGACTGTTTCAACAAGTGGAAACACCGTTGGGATAAGTGTGTGTGTTGGGGAGGAGAGTACTTTGAAGGGGTCCCAGACCTGTAACTTCTAAATAAAGTACATTTGTTTTATGACATCAGTCTACGTATTTTTTGAACAGCCCTCGTAGCAAAGTAAAGCAACTTGGTGATAAACTTGCATCATTTAATTAGTTTCCAGTTGAATTATATAACCTTATTTAATGATTCTTAGCTGAAATAAGAGAAACTAAATTTAAACTGATTTTCAATATGTGATAAATTGGTATTTTTATAATTAATTGCTATCCCAGGTAAAACAACTTACTACTTTCATGACATTTTATTGTTTTTTCTTCATCAAGGAAGTAAATTTGAAGCATGAAAAAAATCCATAATCTGTTTTTTTTTATATTGTTACTCCTCTAGGGTTAACTCATAAAATCTAAAATGACAACTTGTCATAGTTTAGGTGAAAAGCTGGGCATTCCATGGGTTAGCTAAGTGTCATGTTGGACATACAGGCTATCCTATCTTTTTCTACCCAATTATTCCAAACTACATGCCAACCTGCTAGGTCAGCATTAAGTTTATGTACTTTGTGGTACTGAAATTTAGATTTGCTTCCTTATAGTGAACACAACAGATGGTCTATTGTGGCTTTTACTCTAAAGGAAAAAACAAAAAACAATCAAACTGCATATAGATGATGCTGGGCAACATAATCAATTAATTTTTCCATATACAGGCTTGGTTATGTTGGCTGACTTTGTAACCATAAAACTATACCCACTATAATGTATTTCATGCTGTGAAGGTCTCAGGTTCAGTTACACTATGTAACACAAATTTTGTTTCTGGATAGTATGTGTTATTTCTTAATTACTTATGTTGTAAAAGTACAGAAAATGGCCATTATTTCCTTCAAACTTTGCCTTTGTCACAAAAGCAAAATTTTAAGAGAAAAATAGATCTTTTCCATTTACTTTAGGCATAAGCAATTGGAAAATAACACTTTTTGCCCAGGAACAAGAAAAAGTAAAAATTTTGTCACATAGTGTTGCTATTGCTATTAAGGCCATGTGCTATTGTTGCAAAATACCCACTGTAAACTTACTGGCTACGTAAGTATGAAATAATAATCTAAATTTTGTGTTTTTCTTTACAATCTAAGTTTCTAATTTATTACATAACAGTATTCTTTAATTTTACATTTTCATGCACAGATTCAGGGGAAAGGAAGGTACAAAGGATCAGGGTCAGGATACCCCATCCATATCTTTACAGATATGAAAACTAACTTAGTTGAGCTTCATTTAATTTAATTTCACATTTCTTTCAGAGCTTTTGATTTACCTATGTTTGCCATGCATTTTTCACTGGTTCAGTATCTAACCTGAATTTTGAAGTTGCTGTTACAACTCTGGGTGCATATCATTTGTCTGTTACTGCACTTTCAACCATAGGTGTGGGCAACTCATTGAGGAATTTCTTGTTCTTTGTTTACACAGAGATGGATCAGTATATGGCATGCATGTTATCTCCTTTTCATGCCCTTCTTCTTCCTGTATTTTTTTAGCCTTTTCACAGGTGCAAGGTCACAGTTTTTATCTCCCATCCTCAGATTTCAGTGTGTCTTCCCATAAACCTCTGAGAGTTGTGTTCAGTTTTCTTAATTACCCTTCACAGCCCTGCCTGTCCCACTTTCTCACTGGACCTCAATTTGCTGATTTTTATGGTCATGCATGGTATGCAGGCAACGTTTCTGCTGACTGCCTGGTTAATTTAGGACTGGTGGTAGTTTATTTATGGAATTTTGTTCATTAGAGTAGCCCTTTTCTCTCAGATGTTTGGGTTTGTGGTGTTTTAGTAAAAGGTTTCATCTTACTCTTTTCCCCCCCTCTCTTTCATCTTCCTTCTCTTCTGGATTCCTGGTCATGCCAGTGTCTGAAGCAGTACTTAATTCCCTCACCCAACAGGTGCTCCACATGGGTTGTGCCAGTTTTACTTGCATTATGGGCTGGTATACATTTTTAGTACCTGACCCTTTGGTCTGGCTTTTAAACTGTGTATTTTTGTTGAATGATTTGCTTCTTTGCTTGACCTATTCATACCCTTGAGCTGTGCTTCTACATATACATGGACAACTAGCTTCTTCTTATCCAATTCAATACTTTGTACAACTGGATGTTTCTTCAACATCTAGATCAATTGGGTCAACCCTTCTCTTCTTTGGTTCCAATCTATGGAACAGGCCATATCTGCTCCTTTGCTTACTACTTGCAAAGTTCTATCTCTTTTGAGGCAGTAATCTTCTTTGACACTTATTATAACCCTTGACAGAGCTCATATGTGTTTGCTTCAGTGAGCCCTACATAACCAGTGGAATCTCTCATGACATCTCTTGGGTGCTGATATTCTTCTTTCCTAATCTTTAATGGATGATCTCCATTGGTGATTAGACAGCCTATATTAGGCAGTGTCCTGTTTCCTCCTCCTCAGCCAGTTACATTTGTTCCCAGATACATCCATTCAGGGTAGGGTGTACAGGTTGATCACCCATAGGTTTTAGGTTATTGACCTGTGGAAGAATGTTCTTTTCACCTCAGAGTCCTGGAACTCCTGGCTGTCTGCCAAGCATTGGATCATATTCTTTCGATAAACAGCTGTTGCCTGTTTTAATCCATACCAACAATTATACAGTAATGGCTTATATCAATCAGCAGGGCAGCACCCAGTTGAAATTCCTGTGTTTGGCATGTTGATTGTTATCTACTGGGCTAACTCCCATCACATTTATTTAATGGCATCATATTCCAGCACTTTCAATCTGGTGGCAGATTGTCTTTCCTCTTCCAATCGACCTTCTTCTTTGGCTGTATACCTGAGGGAATGGAGTGTTTTTCCGTTATGGTTGCTTCAGTTGTCTCACAAGATTAGCTCTTCTCATTTGTGCTGCCCTCTATCTTTCAACATTTTTTGAATGCGTGGCACAAGCCTTCAACCCTCCCTCTGTTGGAATCCAAAGCTCCAACACTCCAACACATCTCTCATGACATTGTGTCACCTCTCCATCAATAAGACAGCACTAGTATCATGTGACACATGCAACTCTCTCTACATGCTGCTACTAAACTGTTGCTTCTTGTTTCATAGCAGTAGCATTCATAAGTTCTTTTATTGCTTACACAAAGGTCCATTCAAAGTGATTTTCTTTTTAGTGATTTGTTTTTCATAACATAAAAATTTTACTGGTTGTGGACTTATTTGATTTTTCCATGTTAGTTCTTTGATTGTGAATTCAGAAGTTACTGTCACTGCAACTGATGACGTTTTTTGGCCATGGGCACTGGCAACTAATGAAGGAATGTTTTTGTCATTAATTCATTGGGATACTTGACACTATATACCACAACCTCTATCTCTTTCTGCCCCACATCCACCTGAGCTTTTGAGCCTGGCCAAGTTGACAATGATCATGAACATTTGTTTCTTCTCCAGTTTTCCTATTCATTACCTGTGGATTCTACTTGTCCTTCAGTCTTTTCCAAATTTCTCATATTCTCAAATAACTGGATTGATATAGACTGTTTTGCTGCTCAGTTGGGAGAGAATGTTAGTGTGCCTCTTTTCCCAAGGAGTTTGGATCAGTCTATCTTGTCTTATCATCAGGGAAAATCTGGATTAGTCTGTTAATTTTACACTAGCCCAATTTTCTTGCCTTTGTCTCACTTTATCTCTGATACCTTTCCTTCCTTCACCTTTTGTCTGAGGGTTATGACAGGAACTCTGAGGTTTTTTGCAGATTTTTTTTTCCATTCTTAATTCTACATTGACTCATCTATCATCTTTGACTCTTGGGCTTCAGACGTGGTTTATCCATTTTTAGGACCCTTTGAGCCATGATGCAGTTCTGGCACTGACTCAGCCTCAGTATCTGTGGGACCTTTGTATGGCATCCTTTCTATGATATTTTGTGTTTGACTCCATTCTGAAGTCTTTAGAGTTCTGTATGGCCTTAGCCCATTAAATTACTACCTTTACTAACTTGGTTTCTTTCATATCTACCTCATTCCATTTGCCTATGTTCTATGGCAGTATATCAGTGCAAGTGGATTGTTTTTCACTCCTGTGCCTTGACTTGGAGTCCAGGTGTTTTGCCCAACAGTTGCCTGTATCTTCAAGTTTCTCACATAGCTCTTTCAGAGAGGTTCCTCAGCCTCCTTGATTTTAGTTTTTTGGGTGACAGTTTCATACCTTCCACTTTCCCACTTTTGCAGGATCTTTGCTTCTCCTGTTGTTTCCTTGTTGATTTGATCCTTCTGACTTTGGCAGCCACCAAGGCATTCATCACTCTCAGACTGGAACATCAATGTGATCCTTCATGTCCTTACTTTACCCCCATTCTCACCATGTATCGTATTTCACCTATACTTGAAACATATTTCTTTCTCCTGTTGGCCCATGGATGCAATAGATCAGATGTTTTTACCCAAGATATCATCCCACCCATCTTATCCTTTATCTGGATGATTCCTTCCTTCCCCAAACCTCTTGTGGCTCAAAAATGTTAGTTCTCCTTTTCTCCCATCTGTTCTCTTCTATCCTTCATCTCCATCCTTGTCACAGTACAAATAGACTTTGCTATCCTGTCCATACCCATTTTGTTACATTTCTCAAATGGCTTTCTTTTGGGGTTTCTTGTTCCCACCTGTTCATCTCTTGACAACTTTCCTGTTTCTACGGTTTTCCCTAATCACCCTGATCATTCGGGTTCAGTGTTTGGTCCACTTGGCTCATTCTTCTGTCTCCTCAATGTAATATCTGTCTTTTTGCATTTCCTCTCATCAAATCAATTATTTTACCTTCTTCCTTGCCTCTTGTTTTTGTCAGCCTTTGATGGAGGTTCACCATTTGGACATAAGGATGATTCCACCCCCATTCATCTCCCATTGTCTACATCACATTGTTCTTTCAGCTTCCTCAGGAGGATTGCCTGCCACTTGTGGCTGTTCTCCAGTCTTCTGTGTGACTATGCCACAAAGTAAGTCTATAATAATGCTTACTTTTCTTCCAGGAGCTCCTGTTTCAGCTTTAATTTGGATTCCACTCTTAAGTAGGTGGTGCCTGATCAAGTGTTCTGTCTGTATTCTCAATGGATTTCACTTGTATAGCTATAACCATTTGCAGACATCCTTGTATCATTTCCACACTGTATGCCATGTTGATTCCTTTAGTTCTGTAACTTTGTATGCTCACTATGGAGATGATGTGTTTCAAGCTCATTTGAGTGTAAATTCCTCATGATACTTGCATCATTATATGCTTATTCTGCTTTATTCTCACAAAGGTCCATCTTCCCCTCTCAATGGCTCTTCTGTACAGTGGGTCACAAATCTTCATATGATCCTTCTGTTCTGGGTTTTCCTTTGTTATGTAATTGTTGATGACCTGGAACATTTCCAACTTGTTCAGTTGCAGTTGCAGGAGTTGAGTGCAGGTAATGGACTTTTTTTGGATTCCAGATGACACAGTCTTGGGTCCCTGGCATTAGGCAATGTTCTGAGTTTCTGGAATCTTCTGATAAGGTTCCTCTGGACTATAGGACTTGAGGTGAAGAATGATATAGTTCTCATCCTAACTTTGCAAGACTATCAATACTCAAAGAGGTTTTGGATGTGGTGCATTTTAGAATTCAAAAGTCTGATTCCATATATTCACAGAAGGTATTTAATAAAAGTACTTAATTTAAAAAAATATGAATTTTCTGTGTGCAAAAGAGTATTGTTTACTGAAAGCTTGCAAGATGTCTTCAAAATACACAAAACATTGAAAGTTGCAATATAAAAACTGATTACTTATGTACATGTATGGTTAACAATGGTGTAATGTAGGTATGATTACTTCATGGTTACTAGGTCAAACAAGTTGACTGATTCTAGATGGGAAGATATAAACCCATCTACCCAGGCTATAAATGTGCTGAGTAGAGTGGTATATGTATTTTTCATTTTTCTTTCCAGTGAGGCACATAAGCAGAATTAGAATCATAGAACAAATATCTAATCTTTGTAGGCATTAGTACTTACAAAAATTGAAGATAATTTAATTTATGAAGTTATTCAAGATTTGTTTTATTAAGAGTTAACTAGTTTTTGAAACACTTAATAGATTCATTATAATTTTAGCAGTTTAGAAGTGAAACTTGTGCTGATTGATTGTGTTGCAATAAGCTTGAAAGTTCTTATTTAGCTATCAGTTAAAAATACTTAATGTAAAATCTGGATATTTTTTATTGTTCATTTCAAGAAATACTTTTTTGCTAGCATTCTCATCAGTTCATTACACTTTATTAAGTTAAGCTTGATATACATCTTCTCTATCTAAACTGCTGAAGTAAAACATCAGTAGATTTGACTGACATTAGCATCATGAAATAAGCATACATACAAAGTAATCAGTGACAGCTGTAGCTACACTAGAGAAAAAAAAAAGAGTAAACATGATTCAGACTATCACATACTACTAAATAGTAATGTATTAACTTGTTGTAGTAGTGTTTGTTGTCTTAAACCTTTCCAACACATTAGGATAGGTAACAATGTGTAAAGATATTCAAACTTCATTCAAAGAATAAATTTATTTCAGGGAGAAAAATGACAAGATCACCTACCTAGTTGGTTGTATTGCAGAACTGACAGAGAAAGAAGAGTCTCAATTGCTTCAGCCTGGCAAGAATGACTTCAGTGTTATGTACTCATGTCGTAAAAATTGTGCTCAGTTGTGGCTAGGACCTGCTGCTTTTATTAACCATGACTGCAGACCAAACTGTAAGGTAACTTCATTCTCTATGCCTGTGTACGGTTTTATTGATTTGTATTTTAGCTGATAGTAATAAAAACATTAACAAAAATCAAAAGATCAGTGTTTACAAAAGCTATGTAGGGCCTGTGTATTTTTGTATGTTGTGAGATTTAATTTTCTTTGCCAATTATGTCAAGTCAAAAACAGGAAATTAAGCATTGTATGATGTCATGTATATGTACATTTGTCAATTATTCTTTATTTGAAATATCATGGGTTTTCTTTAAAAATGACAACTGGAGTAATGAATTATGAATTTTGTTAAAGCAGCTCTTAGTCACTTTGTAGTTCTGTTGTCATGTGAAAACTTTACTTACTATTCTGTACAACAAAAGTAAATTGTTTTGAGCAATGTTAAAAAGTGACATGCATCAAAAAATGTCTTGGAACATTTGTAACAAATGTTTTAACGTATCTGAAGTACTTTACAAAAACATTAGTTATTTACACTTTAGAACAAGAAGAATACAACTGTGTATAAACAAGTTTTGTGAATAGTCATAAAAATTAATATAATGTGCTGAGTTTAATTTGGTAATTGTTATTATACTTTGTCTTGCAGCACTTTTATTATTCCAACCTGTAAATCAGGGGTCAGCAACCTATGGCCCTCAGTCTCCAAATAAAATATTGCATCCATCTGGCCCATGGTGGTCTTAACAATGAATTGAAGTTTGTAACTTAATGTGGCCCTCCATCTGCTTACAGACATAGCTTCTGGCCCCTGTGTAGAAAGAGGTTGCAAACTCCTGCTGTAAATGATACAACTTTTGTAAACATATCTTATGCCATTTTAGAACTTTATGTAGTTCTTTAAAATATTCTCTTTTTATTTCTAAAACTTTGTTGTTATCTGAACGTTTTAGCATAATATATTCAGTTACTGAAGTGATCCAAGTGATTGTTGGCAAGAAACTTTTGTTGCTTGAAATTATTTGTAACATTAGTAGTTTTAATTTTGAAGGTGAATGAGAAAGTCAATGTGGAAATGGGTAACATAATACTGTTTGAGTTAAAACTTTTTAATAGCTGTTTGAAAATATACACTTTGCAGAATATTCTCTCATATCAGGTTCTACTGATGTTTTTTTATTAATAAAGGTATTAGTAAAGAAATAGAATAAAGATACTGAAGATAAAACATTAATGTGGTGTGAATGGAATCATACTCAGTTTTGACTAAAAAACTGTGGTAAATAATTGTAATCAGTCAAATTCAGGTCTTTGATAACATTAATACCAATTATATGATATTGTTTCAGCAACTACATTCACTCAATGAAATACCATCACCCATTTTATTATAATAAAGGTATATATTACTTAAGCCTATAGCTCTGTTTTTGTTTGAACTTGCATAAATTAGTCTTGAAGGAATGCAATTTCTACTTTGTACTTTTTATTCTTGTGCAATTTAATAGTTTATTTTTATAATTTATTTGCATAAATTGCATATAAATTAAGTTGTTGGTAGGTTACTTAGTTGAGTCATCATCAAGTAAAACTTAGTTGTAATTTATTGTTAAGTTCAGAACTAATACAAATATATGAAGAGGAATGTCTAAGTTTCCCTGACTTTTCCAGTTTGTATCAACAGGTCGAGATACTGCATGTGTTAAAGTATTAAGAGAAATTGATGTGGGAGAGGAAATCACTTGTTTCTATGGAGTGGATTATTTTGGTGATTACAACAGTTATTGTGAATGTGAAACATGTGAAAGGTGGGGACTTTTTCTTTCATTCTTTCAATTTTGAAATATAGTAAGACAACTTTCTTTAAATCTTAATTGAAACAGAAATTATAATAATATTATAAATTATTTTTTAAGGTTGGATTGATCAATGACTTGGTGAAAATTATAGAATCCAATGTTTTAATATCTATGATAAATATAAGTGCATGTGAAGAAAATCCTAGAAGTTTCAGTTGGTCATCATTTACATTGCAGGTTTTAAAGTTAGTTTGATATTTTTTTAAGCAGAAAGGGTACTGGTGCATTCTCTGCCTACCAAGTTCAAATAGAAGATGGAGAAACCAAGTCTCTTTACAGCTTCAGACAAACAGACAATCGTTTGAACAGAATGAAGCGACAAGCAACGAGTAGAGAAAACACTATAAACAGTGCATCTTTAGGTAAGTCATATTAATGGAAATAAACAAAATATGAAGAGTAGACTACAAATAGTGCAACTTTAACTCCCTCACAATGGGCTTAGTCAATTCAACCTATATCTTGACTTCAAACTGACCTTTAGAATTTCCACACTATGACTTTCATGTACCTTCATGGAATTTCACAAGCTTTAAGTAAGTATTACAAGTATTTTATTTAAAAAAAAAAAGAATTTTTAATGAAGTATTTTGCCCAATATTTATCTGACTATAAAGTCAGTGATTTTCATCTTAAGATTAAAAATACTTTATTAGAAAATTCATATGTTGTTTGCATATTCTCTAAAACTTCCTGAACAAATTGCAGATGTTTGTCTTTCAGTAAAGGTGTGGATTTTGTTATTTAATCTACCTTATCTCTGTAAAAGGGCAGCCAATTTGACTAACCTTGTAAGAGTTATTAAGGAAAAAAATCTAAATGACCCCTCTTTTTCTTTCTAGAATGATTTCAGATTGTGACATGAAGCAACACTTTTTCATCCTAAATAACTTAAACTAGTAACAGTATACATCTGTTTTTACTTAGTTTATTTCTGTATTGGTCTTTGAATCCTGTCTAACAAATAATTTTCTACACACATTATTCTATCAAATAAATGAGCTACACACAAATGTACCTTGTGAAAAAATTTTATTGCTATTATTTTTCTTTATTTTGTGTAATCCGGTCTTCTCTAACAAGTTTCTAATTTTTATATTTATTTACTTTAATATTAAAGAATGCACTTGAAAAACAAATATAGTACTTATTAGGGCCTTCCCTTTTTTGCTGTAGACTGATACTAACCCCACCTGTATATCCTAATAGTACTACTACACTAAATAATTGTTTATGTAGTTAAATAGTGCACTTAAAAAAAGCAGAATAATAGTACATAAAAATAATACGGTATCCTAAAACTACCATGTTTTTCTGGCTTTCTAACTGTGCAATAAAGGCTGTTAAAACTCCACCTGAACTCATGAGTGTGTTTCCAATAGGAATAAAGTTCAAAGTGGAAGCAAAATAGACAGTTAATTCTCTGTACAGAAAATAACATAATGTAATACATCATATGATAGATTACAACTTTGGCTTTCCATTGGTTAAAAATAATGTAGTATTAAACTTCGGAGAGAAATATTGGCAACTTTGTGAAAAAGGTGTTATGAGGGTTAGGCAGAGGGGTCTAATTTTCTATTTTATGGCTCTATAATCATATAAAGTTGAAGGCTATAAAAACAATGATTGCCTGACTAATAACAATATTATAATGAGTAATTTACTTTAAATTCCCCATTGAGGTAGATTCCTGTATGTCTGGTCCTCAGACCTCCCAGCAAAGGTTTTTCTGTTTTTCTGTTTACCTGTTATGTGGTCTGAATATCCATGTGTTTGCCATGCATGGTATTCTATGAAGGGAAGGAGAGTAGATCATGGTGGTTTAGCAGTGTCTGGGACACTGCAGCATATCACTTTGGCTTTGAATATTTGTAGATGTGTTGGTGTTGGGGGGCTACCCCCCAGGGTCAGTCTGCTCATCCTATTAGGCTAGGGTCAACTGAATATCAGTATTAAACATTCTCAGTTAGTGTTGTGGACATTGTGTTTGGTGCTGGTGTATGGGTATAATGCTCTAAGCCCTGGCATTTGTGGGTGGGGTCAGGGAGCACTGAATTTTTTCTTATGAATCCCCCACCTCCAAATAAAACTAAAACAGAAAAAAGAACAATTTGTAAGTGATCACTTACAGAAGACTGTTCTACAGTCACCATCCAAGTTGGTTTGTGTACTTTGCTTTCTAATTTTACATTTCTTGACTAAGAAATCCTATTGAAAAATGTTTCCCTTTATTATCCAAATGTATTAGAAGCATTTCTAGCTCTCTCAAATCACTTGGGAAGTTATGTTCTGGGGATGTCTTGGTTGAAACATCTGTGCTGCCACACCATAGTAAACTTCTGAAGTCAAAAGCTCTTGGGGACATACCTACTGAGATGCTTCACTACCATGCTACTTTGAACTCCTCTTGAGGACTTATAATTAGAGGAGGATTTGAAGAACATTCCTGAGTAAGATCCTTGCTGGCTTATACAGCAAAGGAGTTTTTACTGTGTGATGCATCTCCACTCGCAAGGACAAAATTATGCTGCCAACCAGTGTTCTCAAGTGTAAGGTACGGCCATGTATTCCCATCCTCCTTTTTTTCCAGTGTCAACAGTTTGATCATTCAAAGGCATCTTTTCATGGTTCTTTGACATGTGCTTGATGTGGCAGCAAAAACCATGATGCCTGTGAGTGTCAACTGGACCATTGCATCAGTTGTGATGGCTTCCATCCCTTTTATTTTTAGATCTTGCCTTAAGTGAGTGCAGGAGAAAGAGAAAATGTTTGCATACTGTAAACAGTGTTTCTTATCCAAAGACTTAAGTTGTTTTTCCCCACTTCATATTGAACATATGCTACTGCATTGTGTACCACTGCTACAGTAGAAGTGCACACAGGTCTTTCTGTGCCTCCAACAAAGTCTTTCTCACATCATGTATAGAGTTTTTTGCCATCTATGATTAAAAGAGTAGATAAGTCAACATTTACTTTTGTCTTTGTCTCCATTGTTACGTCCAGTGTCTGTTTGGGTCCATCTTCTTGGTGTCCAGTTTCTAGTGACAGCTCTGGACATCTTCAGCCCTGAGATGCAGAATAACTACTTGTTCATGCTCTCAATCACTGGAACCTGTTTCGACTGAAAGAAGTAGTCCCAGTCGACCCAGGACAGGTCTATGGAGGTCAAGAGATATTCCACTGAAGGAAAATGGCATGATTGCAAGCACAAGGATTTTCCTCCAGATAAGTAAAATTGGCCACTTTGATATAATGGAACTGTTGAGGTTTTCATTCTAATTTACATGACATTAAGACCTTGGTTGCTAAGTTGAACGACTTTAAGGCCTTGATCGTATCCTATCATCCCATATGTCTTCTTAGAGGAAGCATTCATAAAACCTGTTGGTACTGTTACCTTCTGGTAGTTTTCTTTAGATCTAAATAACAGGTTGTGTGATGGATGAGCTCTTGGTGGGCAACATTGTTGGTTGACCAGCATGTAACCATTTTGTCTGTGCCACTCAGTATACCCTTAGAGGTTGTAGCCATCTGAATCTCCTTGTGTGCTCTCATTATCTGTCTCCAGGAGAAATTTATGATCAGTCACACCTTGATGCTCTTATAAATCAGTTACCACATCGAATTTTCATCTTTAACTTTACACATTCAGTTTTCGTCTTTAACTTTAATGGTGGTGATGAGAGAGGTTGTTCCATAGAGTATATGCTTTGAGATTGCAGCTTCTTCTCAGTAATGGTTATTTTACATATGTTTATGCACCTAGTCAGTCTTTTACTGCTATGATTACCTGCTATTCCCTTTCACTTTTTTTTGAAGGTGACCAATGGGGACAGTGATAATTTTCCCATCATTTTGAGGGAAATTGGCCAGGGTTGATGTCACCCGACCTTCTGCCATGGTGTAAGTTGGACCAGGAGAATGGCTCTCTTTCAATTCTCTCTCTCTCTCTTTCTCTTAGAACCTGATCCTTCTGTTTTCCATCTACTAATGACTGCTTGGAATCAGTAACTGTCTGTATCATTCAAACAGCTGTTCATTCTATTCCCAAAATTTCAACATGTTTTCCCATGATATCCTTGTTCATGGTGATCTCCCACCTACCAACAGGCACAGAAGGCTCAGAAACAGTATCAAAAGTATCTCACTCTTTCCAACTACATTGTTTTCCAGCAGGCTTGTACCCATTCTCAGCAGGTCTGAAATCAAAACCAAAAGGAATCTTGTTTTTAATTCACAACTAGTATATCTTTTTACCACCAGTTCTAAAGTTACATAGACAAGAACCAATAGGTCAATGGTAGGTATACTTCCCATCTTTCTATCTTGCTTTCTGATGGTCAGGAAGTTGCTGATGTACGGAGTGTTGCTGATACTCTTGGGAAGTGCTGAGATACTGTGTCATCTCTTTTCTTTTTTTAACCTGATATGGTAGGAGAACATACTGCCCTACCTTTTTCTATGTCTGGGAAGATCTCAAGATTCCTTTTAATTATTGACCAGCTGTCATTGTAAAGTCTTAGAAGATGGTTGATGCTAGTTTTGACTCGAACAACCTCCTCTTGCTCACCCAGTGTGGATGCTATCAACAGTGCTCCATTGTGAGCCATTTGATTTGACTTAACCTCTATCAGGAAAGCCTTCCTCAATAGAAAACCTTTTTTTATCGTAGTTGATCTTTAAAAGACTTGTTACTATTTGGAAGTACATCATTTTACAGGACCTCCGTTCATTTCCCAATTTTTGTTCATAACCTTCTACAAAATAGATGATTCCAAGTTCATGTAGGTTTGTTCCTTTCTTTTACACAGGAATTTGATATCTCTCAGGGTTGTCTTGAGTGCCATGCTTTTCAGTGCGAAAATCAATGCTATTACTCAACAGTTTTCTTTTACAGTTGCAAATGGACTCTTATGTCACTGACTTCCATATTGCATGTTGGTTGTTAAACACAAGATTTACTGAATGATAATTTTAAACTGCCCTTAACTTGTTTGTTGAAATTGTTCACAGCAAACAGTTTTACCTTTTCTTCTCCAAAACTGTTTGCATTCACTTTTGCCACCAACAAGATTTATATACTGATTCTGAGCTCCAACTTAATGATGTTCTTCTCCCTGTGGTCATGAGGCTCATCTTTGACTGTAAGTTTACTTTCATTTCACACGAAGCAGCTACAGGTCAAGAGTAGAAGGGCAGTTAACATCTGTGTTCTCTCTTTCACCTCTCTGGGAGGAGATTGATATTCTATGCTAAAAATCTGTTGTGTTCTCATAAGTTTTAAGCTGTATGGATTGAATTTTTGGTCTGTGGTTTTGCCAGGGCCTCTACCTTGAAGGTGTTGGATCCCATTCAGCAACTGGGGTTTGGCATGCACAGGGGCTTTCCACTCTTATCCAGTCCAGAGTTTGTATACTGAATCCAATAACTACCTCTTCATCTTTACTGTTTGCAACTTTCTTTACAGTACAATACCAAGCTTTGGTCCTTACTAAAATATTCTACCTGGCATTGTGCCTTTTATTCCTCAGTAGGCTATGTTCTTTCATAAGAGGCAGTTGCAATTTTTTCTTTTGACCTTTGTATCTAGGTGCAACTGGTTGAATTAGATCTGTCATTGGATCAAAACCAACCAATCAACTGTACTATAAGTTCTGTATTTCTCACAGGAGTAGTAAATAAATTAGAGAAGAAGGAATACCTAGAAAGCAAATGTCAAACTTCTCATACTAGGGTGAGATTGGGATTTTTTTAAATATTTACTTGTATATAAAAATATGTATGTGTTAATAATAATGATAATGAAAACTTTTATATTAAAATTTCATTTATTAATTACATTTTTATGCCATGTTTTTTTTGTAGTCCATGATAATAAAGTAGTATAATTAAATTTTGAATATAATTCCTTAAAGGTTTGTGGCGTGTGTCTTTTAATCTGCTTGTAGCAAGAGGGTAAACTAAGGGTTAATGGAAATAATCAAATTGTGTAGAGAAGACTACAAATAGTACATATTCAGGTGGATCAAGTTAATGAAACCAGTCAAAATGTGCTGAAAATATTACAAATAGTACAAGTTTAGGTAAGTCACATTAATAATGGAAATAGTTAAACACATCAGTTAAGATTCCAATATCAGGCAAACGTATATAAATATTCAAGTTAATATCCTGAAAAGCTTGGTTACTGGAACAATAAATAAAGGATGGATTTGTTGAACTTGTCTGTCTTACAGTTTAGTTCTTATTTGCATTTATTTACTGAAGACAATATTAAGCAGTTCAGTAATTAGTTTGTATCTTTTAATTAAATTTTAGTTCTAGAGTTGTGAAGACTGTGTTTAACTTGAAGAAACTGGAGAAAGAATATTTAATCAATTTCTTGTTTTTTTAGTAAAACAAAAAGTAATTAAAGATGTGTTTAATTCAGGATTGTTACAAGCATTTTAGATAAATACTACAGTAAACTTAATGTTGAAAACCAGTTATGTATTAACTCTGTAGTTACACAAGTTTAATTTTATTACTCATCTTAAAACTATGTTGTTTTTTGCTGCTGTTCAGGTTTTTACTAAGAGCAACAATTTTATAATTTATCAATAAGATTTTTACACAAAAAGTTGCATGCAAACATTTTTAATGTTTCAGTTTGTTATATATATAATTTAGCAGGCAGCTGGACTTGTCATTCAAATATTGATAACTGAGGTAGAATTGCATATTTTAAAGAAAGAAATATATATCATTGTGTTTGTGTGAATTAGTTTATTACTTTATATTTAAAACATTTAACCTTATTTTTTCTTAATACCTTACTGTGTTTTGTTTATGTTAATGTTTTGTAAAATATGCCCTTTTCAGTAATATAATTATCTTTAACATTTTTATAACAGCATTTAAATAATTGTCAGTATATAACAATGATGGAATGTTTCACATCAGTATTGGGTTTTGTATATGACACCTTTTAAGTTATTTGAACATTTCTTTCTGTTTACTCTTATGTAGTTTTTACATTTATAGGTTTCTAAACATTTCTTTTCTTTGCTTACAGAACCAATTGTTAATATATTGCAGAACTCTACAATGAAAGAACTTCGAAAGAAGGGCCTCACCCAGTACGACGCACAACTCTTGCCTTCTCAAGGTTATAAATTTAAAAAACCCAAAATTGTACTATCTCTTCAGAAAGACTTAAACCACCAAAATATATCAAGAAACCAAGAAATTCATTCTGTCTGTACCAAGTTCCAGTCTGACAAGTTTAAAAGATGCCATAAACACAAATATATAAAGAAATATAACAACTGTGAAACTGAGTTTGAAAACTACACTGTTTCTATAGATCAACCTATTCCTTACAGTTTTAAAGGGATTTCTCCAGTGAACAAGATGAGAGAGAAACTGAGTGCAAAGTTGAGTGGAAACCACTTATGTTATTCAAGTCAATATTTTTCTGGTTGCAAGCAAGAACAGTGTTTGAGCTTCTTACCATTGTGTTTAGAAAAGAAAAGAAATAAACATCTGTCAGAAAAGAAACATGACTATAAACCATTTAAGAACAAAGGAAGCAGTGGTGTGATTCAAAGAAACAATGAAAATAAATTATATGCAATTCAGAATTTCAAACAGAAACCTAAACTTAAATGTAATGATCTTGAATATGAAGAAGGAATTTCTAAATATTCTGTTAGATAAAAAGAATAAACTGCATTGTGTACAGTAGATACAACTATGCTCCAAACTTTCAAGATCCAAAGTTAGCATGAATAAATTCTATAATGGAATCAAAGTGAATGCTCTAAGAAACATCAGCAATGTCAGTATTGAATCAACAATGTTTGAGAGAGATATTACTACCAGATATTAAAACTAGAAAAAAACCTGAGACCTCATCATGTTTGACAAGTGTTGTAGACAAAGAATTGGTAATCAGACTGCCATCTTCTAATAGCATCCACAAAAATGGTTGCTACAAATCACCTAATTTTACTGAAAGATCTACTATCTAGAAAACACTAATTGTTTTTCTTGTAAGGATAGTTTGTTTCCTTGGAAGAACAAAAAAAAAATCAACTGAAAGCTACCATATTAGACAATTCTCAGGAACCTTTCCTACAGACTCCTGACTTATCCACTGAAACACAGAAAAGTAGTATAAACAGGTTGTGGTGGTTTGTAGTCAGAAGTATGTGCAAATGTTGATCAAGAGATGAATCAAGAGAAGCCTTAGCATCTCAAAGTTAAACATTTTCATAGCCAGTACAAACATTTTTAACCAAAAGCATTATTTCTGTCACACCATGTTTAAGATCAAGGGAAAGAAGAGAATTCCATGACATAGTTTTATATTATGTAGACTTTAAAAATACAAAATTTTCAGCAGTTGCTTCTTAAAATAAATCCACAAAATCTTAAGATTTAAAAGCTTTTGATTAAGACCCTGAAAATATAAGGAATAAAATGATTGTCTTTATGAAAGAATTAATTTGTCAACAAGTTGCTAGCAAGTGACACACTCCAGAACAAGAAATTACAAGCACTTTAACAGTGGATTTCCAAACGAAGGTGACAAGAACGTGGATGATATAGAAAGGCCTAATCTTCAAAATTCCTTATCACAAAAATGTTTTTAAAACAAGACTTTGAAGAAATCACAGTGTTTTACATTGTTTTTTTCTAACTTAGGCTTCTGTAATATAGAATATAAACCTTTAGAAGAGCAAAGTGTTCAACAGACAGCAATTACTAAAACAAAATAAATTGAAAAAACAGGAGGAACCAGCTATGAGAAATGGCTTCTAAAAAGGTGTCAAACTGTTTCACTTCTTGGGAAAAGTAATTAAACAAATTCAAAAAAGTTGAAGCTTAGAATAAACTCTAGATGTCAACCTTTCCACTGCCAAAAATGGTTATGAACACAAAGATGATCAGGTGATTTTAAAACAAACAAACAAAAGTTTCCTTATATATAGGAAGAAATGCTCACTATACAGAAGATAATCTAGTATGGAAAAACAGTTTATCTAGTTGTTTTCCATTTACAAAGATACATATAAATTGTACTTTTGGTTCTTCACAAAATTCAGAAGAAATCGGGAATATCCTGTTACCTCAGAGTATTTTTGCTTCCAGGTTAAGAAGGTCAAGAAGAAGACTGAATGAAGTGAATGGTTAAATGAAATTGGCCATCTGTTTAAGGGAATTAGCAGGTCAGATAAGCTTACAAGTTATTAAAGAAAAGCCTTCAGGAGTTCTGCCACTCTCCACCAAGCAAAGAACGATTTTTTTTTATATATTGTCTTACCAATAACACATGGTGAAGGTTTAATTTATGAAGAGTAGTGACCCAATTCAAACAAATGATTGTTGACCATAAACCACAACAAAGTATGTTCTGCAATTCCTTGTACTTTAAGTTTAACCATGATGAGTCAACTGATTAATTAAATTGGGCATTAGCTGATTCTGTGAGATTGAATATAATAGTGAGAGACATTCTCATAATTTTAGTTTGGAATGCCCACAGCACAACAGAAAAATTCAGTGTTGGGTGAATGAAAACAGTAGCAACAAGTTTTTGTCAGACAAAGATCTACCTGAAAGGTGTTTGAAACTCATCATTCATGGGAGTAGAAATCCAGTTATAAAGACCAGGCCTATATTAAGCAATCTGAAATTTCTACTTATTCTATGAAACAAAACATTTATGAAATTCTTGCAGGTAAGAGCCTTGATAGAGAATTTAGCTCATCTTAAGCTTCATAAAGAAGTGCACACAGAAGAAGAAAGAGAACCAACACAGAAAAACGTAAAAATACAAAACTAAACATTTCTTCCTGTGATTGTAAAAACAACTGATTATGTAGATGCTGAACAAGCTTTTATACCAAGAGATTCAAGTTATCTTAACAGTTTTTTATTCTTTGTGACCACCATCTTTCAACAAATCCTCTCACAATATGGAACCAAAAGATTTTGACTTGTTTTAGGAAACGATTCAATTAGTATTGATGTTCCCTCAACAAAAATCAAAAAGACTAATTAACAATTATATTAATTACTTATTCCAGACATCTGCAGACTCAACATCTTACTTTGTTCCTTTTTAAGGAAATTTCTAAATGTGTTATGCAGAAAATTCATCTCTTGTAAAAATCCTGTAAAATTGTTAGTTGTGTATTTAAAGATTTGTGTTTTAATACTGCCATTTTTTATTTACTACATCACGGTAAAACTAATTATTCAATTGTAAAACTATATAAAACTAATTGCAGTTTGACAAACATTTTGCAAACTGTCAATTGTATTTACAACATATGAGTTTCTCTAAAATTTCTATATTTAGTTCATACTTGTAAATATCTTATTGTTCTTTTCTAGTATTGTAAATTTGTTTTTTGTTTTTTTTTCTGGAAACTATTATTTTAATAAACAAAATGAATTTTCAGCAAGTTTAAGAATTGTTTGTTTTTACTCTCGTGTATATAAATTTTGTGTAAGAAAGTAAGAGAAGTGTAATGGAGTGGATGTAAAGAATTCAGATAACTGTATCTTAGAAACTGAGTTCTGTTGAACTGGTTAGTTGGTTTAGAAAAGTAGCCATGAACTTTATTAACAGTCTAAAATAGTAGTATAAGCTGTGGAATTTTTGGTTCTTCCAACAATGTTTAAAATAATTTATTCAACTAATATTATTCAGTAGAGATACCATAAGCATCAAGTCATAAAAGCAAGAAATATCTAGATATATGAAATAAATTAAGTCATTTGGCAAAACACTAAATAATAATTCTTTAAGATCATTAGACGTATGGGGTTGAATATTCATTGCTGTCAGTCTTAAACTAGCTCATCTCCTATAGTAGGAGTTGGCAACCTCTTTCTGCACAGGGGCCAGAGGCCATGTCTGTGAGCAGATGGAGAGCCACATTAAGTTACAAACTTATTGTTTTTTTTAGGATCACCACAGGCCAAGTGGATGTGATATTTTATTTGGGGACTGAGGGCTGGATGGTTTTGGCTGGTGGGTCGTATATTGTGACATTTTTTTTATGATCATAGCTTTCAATAAATTTTTGCTCTATCCTTTCTCTTGGTCACTGCTACAAGTTTGGATGTGGTTGTATTGCACAAATTAGACAAAACTGTTGGGTAACAAACAGTGCTAAGAATTGTCAGATTTGTTACTTTAAACAATCTTGTGCCACACTTTTCACATTTTCCAATATATTTAAGTTCCTCTGGTTCATCTTTGACATTAGATATATTTATCATAACCATATTTTAACTTTCATCAGATAATTTGCAATTTTTTGTTTTTTTTTTTTATATTGTGAAGGTAAGTTTTGTATTATACATGTATCATATAAAATATCTTGCATTTTCTCTGAAATGTTAAAGGACATGATTATGTTACAATTAATTATTCATGTCTCTCAACATCTGCAGAGCCACACACTATTAGATTAATTTTATATTTTACTACTTGCACTTCTGCTGTTTTGCTGTTGTTGAGTGGCTCATCCTCTTACAATTTCTGAAATAACATTGGCACTGTCTACCAAAATATTTCCTCAAAGAAACAAGTTTTAATGATATAACTTGTACACGCTCTTTCAGAGTGATAGTGGCCTAGTGATTAGCATTCCAGAGTGTGAATCCATCAGTCACATCCCATGTCTGCAAAGAATAAAAAGCACACTCCTTATTTTGAGGATGTGGGTTCATTGTAAGGGTGATAATTAAATTCCAATATTCATTGAAAAAAGTTAAGTGCTGTTGACTAGTTGCTTTTTCTTGTGTATCAATTCAGAGTTAGGAACACCTTGTACAGATAGTTTGAATAGCTTTGAACAAATACATAAACATTATCTTTTAGCCATATTCCTCTGATTAAAACCAACTCTATACATAAAAGTTTAATTGTACCTAAAAATATATGTAATATTTATTTGTGAAGTCTGGCATCTAATGAAATTATCATTTGTTTTGTATTTCATTTTCATTTGGTTCTATAGCTGCATAAAAGCCATGATCTGAACATTCAGCAAACACACTCTCAGTTTGACAAGATAATTTATTTGCTGAACCTGATAATGTAGAAAGTTTTTAAAATTATTTTTCTCTATAGAGTTGCATCCTTCAGTTTAATCAGTGATGACGAGAAACCCACTTGTTGAGAAATTTATATGCAAAAACGGCTCGTTTGGGCTGAGAAAACACTTTACATAGAAGAGCGAACAACGTTTCGACCTTCTTCGGTCATCGTCAGGTTCAACCTGACTCAAATGACTCAAATGTTGTTGTTATAGTTGTTGTTTTGAATTAAGCACAAAGCTATACAATAGACTATCTGTGCTCTGCCCACCTCGGGTTATCGAAACCCGCTTTTTAGAGTTGTAAATCCTCAGACATACCGCTGAGCCACTGAGAGGCGGCTCAAATGTGTTAATTATCCATTGATCAAAAATATTACAGTAAAAACTTTACAAATATTATTTTTACAAAGTATCTATAAGTCATGATAAGAAAATCAAATAAAGGTACAAATGAACGGTGTAAAACATTAGAATATTGCCATTCAGGTTCAACCTGACGATGACCGAAGAAGGTCGAAACGTTGTTCGCTCTTCTATGTAAAGTGTTTTCTCAGCCCAAACGAGCCGTTTTTGCATATAAAATTCATCCTTCAGTTTATTTTTGAGTTTAATACTGTAGTTCCTCTCTTGTAAAATATGAAAGTTGATTTTTTCTGTTCAATCTAATTTTTTAATGTTTGAGCATTGAAGTTTGCTTGTGCTACTATTACAGTATTTTGAATCTTTTGTTATCTGCAATAGTGGTTTATTTCTGTGATAACATTCTTTATTCAGAAGTACCACAGAACATCATCCCTTACATATTTTTGCAAGGAGTACTACACAATCATTTCTGTATAAAAATGAAATAAGCTAACTGGAATATATATATGTAAATTATATATTTATATTAAATATCTTAAGTTAATGACATTTTACTTTAATACACAATTTAAGTATTACAAGAGGCCTATTGGTCCATTTAGGCTATCCCATCTATGAAACTAAACTTCAAAATAAAACAGTGAAAGCCAGACCTTATCATTTAGATATTTATCAAATCTTCCCTTAAATTGCATCTACTGCAATTGAAGTATTCCACAGACCAACCACCCTTTTAGAAACATAAAGTTGTTTTATCTGAAGATGATTTTTTTTTATAAAATTAAGAGAAAATGCAAAAGATCTTAACCTATTGAGACGGCTATATCTGTGCCACATAGGCCGATAATGTGGGCAATGCATAGGTGCCTAAGGCAATCGACTCGCGAGTTCAAATTCACATCTAACCAAACATGGTCGCCCTTTCAGGTGTGAGAACGTTTTTATGTTTGGCCAGTCTCACTAGTCGTTGGTAAAATAACAGTTCGTGAGTTGTCTTTCACCGCTAAATTAGGGACGGCTAGAGCAGATAGCCCTCATGTAGCTTTGTATGAAATTCAAAATAAACCCAACTTGGCCGTTTAACTCGCCAAGTACAATAAGATGTTTCCAGGTGAAGAAATAAGTAAAAAAAGGAGGCTTAAAGAACTTTTTGAAACTGTTACATGAAAATGGTAAGCCATTTAAAGTCTTCAACGAATTATAAATGCATTCAACCTTAAAATGCTAACATTACTAAAAATATTTCACAAATAATAAAGTTCCTGACATAATCATTAATATAATAAAGAACATTTTCGATCATCAAGTAATGCGTATATATGATATAATTTTATTCACAACATTAATTTATATTACAAATCTCGTGCGACTCTCGTGACTTACCAAAATACAAGTGAACTACATCATATCCAAAGAAATTTGTGTGAAATTACGGGAGAGCAAAAATTTATATTGCAAACGTTCATATAAGACAGAGTAAAGCTATAATTAGTGAACCTCGAAAGAAAAAGTGTCGATTTGCATGTAGTAGTGTTTACAAATGCGTGAACTTTGTTTTCTATGTTTATGTATGTATATATAAAGAAAACTTTCGTTATTCAATATATCTCAAATATTATCGAATTACGCTTATTAAATACAGTGCATTATTTGATACAGAGTGAAGGTTGTAGTATAGATGGTCAATGCTGTCTTCGAGGTTTGTTCTCTCAATGATCTGTCGAAGAAAAGGTGACAGTTAATTGTAGTGTTTTGAAAATGTATTTTTTATTATAATAGACGTAAAACTTCATAATGCGAACACACAAATCTAGATAAGAAAGACACGAAATATCGCACAAGAATGTTTATGCTAACGACATTTTTCTAAATAAGGCATTCTATACTTACTAACTATAGCTGAGGGACCACTTTCATTACATTTCTGTAGAAATATTTTTCAATATTATTGACTATGTTTACTAGCGAATGGTCTGCTAAGATATTCTACACAGTTTTTTTGAAACATTACCCAATTTATTACTGCCGTCTTCTCTTCGACTCAAGCGATAAATTAAAATATCTAGTTAGTTGATGATTTAGTGAGATAAGTCCTGTTTCTTTATTTACTTGGAGTTAACTTGTTATCCTTAGGTAACAACCCGATAAAATTAAAACTTATAACTAATTTAATATGGTAATAATGGTTTGAGTGAGTTTTTACTAACCAACTTTTATAACAACCGTACTAAAATTAGGTTTTTCATTAACAAAAGTCGTATGAACAGTCAATACTAACTTTGTCTGTTTAACATTATTTTAAAGTATGTAAGATAGCAAATAATAACGAACTTGTTACAAAACGTGGAAGTTTGAGAAACAGCTAACACTATATCGATGTTTGACTTTACAACTCTTATTGTGCCTTCTTATGAAATAATGATTTTAATAAATATTTGTGTAGTTTATTTACAGTACGTGATACACTTATTGTCAAAGATAGTTAATACGGATAATTTAATGACTGTGTATTACAACTTAAACACGTATCAACCTATGAAAAATTTTATATTTTGGGAGAAAAACGTTATTATTGCTTTTTATTTGGTTAAACAGAATGCAGTGTACAAGCCGATATCCCAAAAAACTGAGCGTAAAAGCAATTACATATGTAGGCCTAGTTTTCATTAAGATTCATACATTACATAAATAGTAGTATGTGTAAAATGCTATATTTGGGACATAAACAGATAACAATGTGACGTATATTTGTAATTATTCCAGAGTTGTTATTACCTGCTTTCTAATCTTTTGGAAGCTTGCGCCAAAATTACCATATTACAAAGAGAATGAGAAAATTAATAATAAAATATAAAGCACAGTCCTGGAGTAGTGGTGGACATTATTTTGGAATGTCAGTATGTCTCTGGATTTTATGAGTATATTTTTAAAACATGTTGGTTGTTTGAGTTGCTGTCATCGAGTTTGACCGTTAAAATCTGTATTACTGCCTTTGTTGTTCAGTAGTTCCAATAGAGAATTATGGTTTATTTGAGTGTAAGTGGCGCTTACTATTTTTATATGGCTAATATTTACAAGTAATACTGTATGAATTATATGAAAGTTAGAAACTAATCACACTCTAAGCGAGATATCAGTAGTTAATAACACAACTGCTGAGTGACAATAAAAGCAATTATTAAAACTTAAGTAACCAAGAAAAGGTATTGTGTTTTGTTTCTTGCTGACATCTCACTGTACAGTCGTAATGCTTTCAAGCATCCAGAAATAAGCTAGTAATTGGTGCAGAAAACAACCGGATGAAATAGACATATTTACTAAGCGTAAGAGAGAGAGAAAAAAATAAACTTTCCTGTGTTTAAACCTAAAGACTGTCTTAATGTTAATGAATTACAAAATTCAGTGCACCTGGGTATTAAAAGAACCATTATCACAGGGTAACATGACTAGAGGTTTAAAATCAAATAATCAGTTAATAATTTCGATAAGTTAACTGGTTCCAAATAAACATAAAAAAAACGGCGCGTTTCTGAAACATCTTATTTCTCATGTGACTTAAAGAACTATTGTACTTTAAAGCACTTACTTAAATAATAAACAACAGAGTTGGAACATTCAACAAACGTAAACAGTGTTAACACACGCACAGATACATATACTAACTGGAGTACCTGTTCCCTGGACGGTAGAAATTTAAGAACAAAATTGTTTCCCTTAGAAGCAATTGCAAAAAAAAAAAAAAAAAATGCCGGTAAAAATTGCAAAAAAAGTGTGAAACTTTTAATTCTCATGGACCCAACAAACTTTCATGCCAAATTTGATGAATATCCATCAACAAGGGACGAAGTAGTCGTAAAAAACTCTTTTAGAAACCTAAAAATGAAAATTTGTATGTACTCCCGCATGGTTCTAATAAATCTTTATACCAAATTTGGTGATAATCCATGAACAAGAGGTTAGGTAGTAGCAAAACTGAAGTGTGTATGTATATCCTCATGAACCCAACAAACCTCCATATCAAATTTAGTAAAGTTCCATCTACAGGGGGCGAAGTAATATTAAAAAAAGCAAAAACACCCATATAACCCGCAGAAATACAAAACTGAAAAATTGTATGCACCCCTGTATAGACCTAATAAACCTTCATAACAATTTTGGTAAAGATCCATCTCATGTTTATTATTGGAAGTTAAGCACAAACCTACGTAATGGGTTATCTGTGCTCTGCTAAGCACGGGTATCGAAACACGGTGTCTAGCGTTATTAGTCTGCAGACATATTGCTGTGGGAGAAGATCCATCCAAACCCTGCGAAATAGTTGCATAGAAATAAAACAGATAGCACCATTATATTTATATTTCGAATCCCTGTCACACCAAACATGCTCGCCTTTTCAGCCGTGGGGGCGTTATAACCTGACGGTCAATCCCACTATTCGTTGGAAAAAAAAAAAGAGTAGCCCAAGAGTTTGCAGTGGGTGATGATGACTAGTTATACACCGCTAAATTAGGGACAGCTAGCGTGGATAGCCCTCGTATAGCTTGCGCAAAACTCAATAAACCAACCCAATATATATTTAGATGTGGAAAGTTTCAAAGTGCTTTCTGTAAATATAGAAATGTTGCATAAATATTTTTCTTATTAAATTCTGATAAGACTTCTATAAAATGTATAAATTAACTTTTAAAGTTCTATTTATATTTTGTACATTTTAAAAATATTCAATATGAAAGAAAGATGCTAAACACACAAAAATAAGTCCGAATCATTTACTGTACATGTGAAAAAAAATGTCAAAAATAACTGAAAATATTATTAGTTTAAAACCTAACCTTACCACATTGAGCAACATCGTTTGGGCAATAATGAGTTTACGTGATAAATATTCATAAAATGTTTGAGATGCTATTTAAATCAGCATTGTCAGAAACATTTATAGCACATAGAAAAAGTAGCATTCAAGAAAGTAGGTGTCAGTTTATCATATATTCAACTTAATGCAATAAAACCAAATATTTTATCAACAAAGTTTTTATTTACTAAAAATGAGGGAATTTATCTTTACATGTTTACTTCTGTTGAAAAGTTTCGTTCCACCCTCTCTCCCTCTGGTATCATGATTAATTTTTTTCTTTAAATGCTATATATAAATCTAACTCTATGGGAAACTAAAACTTTAAACACAATGAGAATATAAATTTAACTTTTTGTTTTTTAATATACTTTCATTCAAACTGAAAGTTTTAAGTTACTACTAAGTTACTTTCAACCAGAATCTAAAAGTTATCAGCCTTCTTTTAATTTCCCAAGATAGAAACTAAAATTGAATTTATTTTGATTCATTCCAATTTAAAAAATCCACTGACATATTTTCAATCGTCTTAAACATCAGCTAGAAACTTACCTTCTTCCCATTCATCCCAGTCAGGTTGTTTTATAGTATTACAAGGTGTCACCGGGTTTCTAGTAAAATTAAAAAAAACGTGTTCGTACAAGCTTTTTGACAGCTGCATAATAACGTTTAAACGAATAAAAGGTATATCATTCTAGTATCTAAGTATAGAAACCTACATGTTTTATTTAATTTTGCTGTTTCTAATACAAGGAATAATTGTAAGATTTTTATCAACAGACAGTACCAAAATATTCACTGTTAACAGAAGTAAAGGCCAGCTTGTGGTGCTCAGAATTCAAGTCTGCTGTTCTTTTCAAACAGACATCATTAAATAAATAAATTTGCTTAAGCAAAAGCCTAGGTAGTTCAAGGTTTTTTATTTACCAAGAGCTCTGGATAATGTAATTGTCACATTTTTAACGCTTATCCACAAATCTGAATAAGACTGAATTTAGGCCTGGCATGGTCAAGCGCGTAACGCGTGCGACTCGTAAACCGAGGGTCGCGGGTTCGCTCCCGCGTCGCGATAAACAAGCTCGCCCTCCCAGCCGTGGTGGCGTACAATGTGACGGTCAATTCCACTATTCGTTGGTAAAAGAGTAGCCCAAGAGTTGGCGGTGGGTGGTGATGACTAGCTGCCTTTCCTCTAGTCTTACACTGCTAAATTAGGGACGGCTAGCACAGATAGCCCTCGAGTAGCTTTGTGCGAAATTCCAAAAACAAACAAGACTGAATTTTGTTTTATTTTCTATGCCACCTATGAATTGTTTGTTTGTTTCTGAATTTCGCGCAAAGCTACACGAGGGCTATCTGCCCTAGCCATCCGTAATTTAACAGTGTAAGATTAGAGGGAAGGCAGCTAGTTATCGCCACCTACTGGCTACTCTGTTACCAAATAATAGTGGATTGACCGTAAGATTATAACACCCCCACGGCTGAAAGAGCGACCATGTTTGGTGTGACGGAGATTCGAACCCGCGACCCTCAGATCACGAGTCGAGCACCTCAACCACCGGGCCTGCCGCCGTTGATCCTTTCGCCATAGAAACTTGTCGAATCCACATTTCGCGTAGTATGATCAGCAAAAATGTCTATTCGATGATCATGTCAGGTAGTAAGAGCGCAATTCCAGAATAATGCAAATGCCTGCAGAACTGTATTGACGTCAATAGAAGTTGGAGAAAGGTGGTATAAAACCCGAGTCCTCGCTAAACCAACATGCACTTTACTGTGTGTGATACAAAATCTACATATACGTAGATCAACTTCCACTTTACTGCAGGTGGTATTAAACCTGACTATACGTAGACCAACATGTACCAACACGTAGAGTTGATATAAAAGCTGAAGATATGTAGACAAACATGTGCTTTGCTACAGGTGAGGGTGGTATAAAACCTGACTATACGTAGACCAACATATACTTCACCGTAAATGAAGGTGGTATAAAAGTACAATAAATAAAATGGATAACTTAAATACACTGGTTGAAACATAAAAGTTTGATATGATGGGAATACTTGAAACTTGGTCAAATGCGGAGAATATTTATTACGAGAATTATTTTTGATATACTGGGTTATAGGTTGTTTAACAGAGAGAAAGGAGGAGTGGCTTTATGTGTAAAATGTGAGTTACATCCGATTCAACTTGAAGAAATTAGAAGTAATAGCAAATGATGTTGAATCTGTATATGTGTTTCTATTAGTGGTTATAAGGGGAGAAGGTTTACGGTTGGAATTTGTTACAGACCACCAGATGAAACTGAAGAAATTTATGAGAAACTATAAAATGAAATAAAGGATTCGCCTGTTAATGATACAATAACGCATATTTCAATTTCATATATACATACTTCGAAATATTAAAGCCATATCACTAGGGATACAAGTTTTGGAAATTGTTCAGTATTATTTTATTCAATAATTGGTTAGGGAACCTACTAGGAACAATGATATTTTAGATAAATTTTCAAAAGGAGAACCAAAACTCGAAAAGTTGGCATAACTCTTTATTCTCCTGAAGAAAAATAGTTGACTATTCGAAAGCACTTGAGTTTGGATCTCGTTTTGAATATATTACAACTTTTGTAGATGATCCTGTGTGCTAACTACTTAACCTGAATTTAGACGTATTGATAACTTCTAATGTAGAAATGGTTTACCGAAAATGTAAAGAAAAAAAAAAAAAAACATTATAAATATAAGAAATTTTAATCAACTAAAATGGCGGGATATCTGATTAAGCAGGAAATTAGAAAATCAATCAACTATATGAAAAAATTGGTAGAGAAGGTAAAAGTTAATAGTAAGGAGTTTTAAATTAAGTATCGTTTCATTAGAGAAAACTTGTTTTGGAAAATGTTACTGTTTATGTGGATAAGGATACATGTGTGGATTTGGTGTATCTAGATTTTCAGGCAAGAAGTCACATAAAAGGCTTGTTAAGAACTGTTACATCTGTTGGTGTGGAGGGACGGGTTGACTCATTGTGTTGTAAACCGGCTGGATAGAATACAACAGATGTTGCAATAAACAAAGTTAAACCAAGCTGGATTAATGTCACAAATGGAGTACTTCATGGTTCAATGTTAGGACAATTGCTCATTTTGACTTATATCAATAATACAGATGAAGGAATGGTTAATAATTTAATTAGATTTGCTAATGATATTAAAGATATTGCTGCTTGTACAAAAGGATTCAGATATTTTGGCAAGTTAGATAGGTGAATAAACAGAATCATAAATAGGTTAAAAAAATCCTTTTGGTTTTGATATCTTTAACTTGAATAAGATGCATCTCGCATTTCACATAAAAAGCCACTCTTGTGCTCAATCATTATTAAATAGTCTATAACTCTGTTTTTCAAAACAATCCTTTAATCAAAGTGATCAACTTTTTACCAAGTTTCAGTTATATTCGTTATGCCAAACTTTTATGTTCCGATTAGTGTAGGCCCGACATGACTTGGTGGTTAGGGTGCTCGACTCGCAATCTGTCACACTAAACATGCTCGTCCTTTCCGTCGTCGGGGCGTTATTATGTGCAGTCAGTCTTACTATTCGTTGGTAAAAGAGGAGTCCAAGAGTTAGCGGTGGTGATTATGACTAGCTGCCTTCCCTCTAGTTTTAGACTGTTAAATTAGGGACGGCTTGCGCAGATAGCCTTTGTGTAGCTTTGCACGAAATTCGAAAACAAACGGACAAGTGTAATTAAGTTATGAGTTTTATTTCTTCCACTGCACTAAAGTACATGTTTGTCTTAGTATTCTCAGGTTTTATACTACTTTAACCTGCAGTAAAGCACCTGTTGGTCCATGGATTGAAAACTGGTTGAATTGAAGAAAGCAGGAGGTTGTTATAAACAAAGTTAATTGAAGCTGGATTCATATCACAAGTGGGATACCTCATGGTTAAACGTTAAGAAAGTTCCACGTTTTGATTTATTTCAATTACACATATGAACCAATGGATAATAAATTATTTAGCTTCTTTTGATGACATTAAAGTTTTTAAGTGTTGTTATCTGTGATAAGGATTCGAGTTAGTTAGGAGAATAAATGATAAATGACATTTAAGTATAATAAATGCAAGGTAGTGCATGTTGGATATTAAAGATTGAATTATGAGTATAATTTTGATGGGAATATTCTTTAAAATGTATGGAAGAAAAAGATATTGTGTTCTGAATGTTCAGTCACTTAAACCATCCAAGTAAATACCTATTGGTAGGGCAAATATAATTTTAGTTTGTGTCTATAAAAATATTGAATAAAAATGTAAAGAGGTTATAATTTCATTGTGCAGGTCACTGTTTAGGCCACATTTATAGTGCTGTGTTCAGCCTTGTGCCTATTGCTATAAAGAGAACATTGAATTGTTGGAAAGGTAAACATTTTTAAATTGTTCTCTTTTGCAAAAAGGAAGAATTAGAGGGTATTTAATTGAGGTGTTTAAGATTGTTAAAGGAATCGATATTGTTGATGCATTTATTTTTTCGTACTAGGAAATATACATTTTTGTAGAGTTGAAATCATCTTCACATAACAGCTTTTATTTTTATAACAGGGTAGCTGATTTTCGGATTTTGTGGCCGTCAGATGTGGTAGATGCAGTTAATTTTAAGGGAGTTTAATTTAATAGAAGGTTTAGTAAGCAACTCAATTTTCGGAAAACATAACTTAATGATAATAAAAAAAAAAAACATGAACGTGATAATAAGAAGCATTTATTAAACGTTTCGGAATCCTCACAATTCCATCATTAGTAATCTAGAGGTACAAAACAAACAAATGATATTTTTAATTACAACAAAAATATATACATAAGAGTAAACTATTTGAATATGCAAATGTAATTTGAGAAAACAAAAACGTAGCACAGTTGAAACAGTTAACTTAAAATAAGTTTAAATGTAACAAAGACTGTGTGTTATTATTTATAAGAAGTTAAGTAACATCTTTCACTGTTGGGAGAATTTTATAGTTAGAGAGAGAAATCAGATGTACTGTTTCTGTATTGCGCTGATAGATAACGAAGCTGGGAAGGTTTGTAACCTCCCTTGCAGTTTTTATAGATATGTCCATGTGTTCACATGCTCGTACTTTAATGTGACGTTTGGTTTCGACAATACACGAGGCCTTACAATTTCCGTACGTGTATAAGTTGACGAGATGTGAACAATGGGCAGTTGAAAACGATCAATGTAGCGGAAAAAAAATTGTGGTGTAAAATTCAGTTTCGTAATAACTTTCAGATCCATTTAGAGATAATAAGTATTAAATATATTTTTTTAAATGTTTCGTGATGAGTAACTAAAATTTCACTAAATATGTCTCTCGGGAGACATAGCTTTCTTAAAATTGAACTTATAAAAAAGGCCAAGTGTTTGAAGCACTCGAATCATAATCTGTGAGTCGCAGGTTCGAATCCCTGTCACATCAAACATGCTTGCCCTTTCAGCCGTAGGGGCGTTATAATGTTACGGTCAATCCCACTATTCACTGGTAAAAGAGTAATCCAAGAATTGGCGGTGAGTGATGATGACTAGCTGCCTTCCCTCTAGCTTTACACTGCAAAATTAGGGACGGCTAGCGCAGATAGTTCTCGTGTAGCTTCGCGCGAAATTCAAACACAAACAAACAAACATTAGTGGCCACTAATTGAAACTTTCTAAACATATGTTATGGTAAAGCACATACGATGAAAAATATTTTTACCATGAATAAAGGTTACTAAACTACAGTGCATTTAACAAACGAATGAAATAACCTTATAATGGTATGTAATTACTTTGATGTAGAAATCACTACGTTATTCGAACTTACTTTTCATCGACAGGTTCAAATACTCTACTTTGGATCGTATCAATTCCATCACCGTTCGCACAGATAATTCCCGCCAAGGTCACCTTCTGAAGCTCTTCTCGTTGATCTTCAAAGTCATAAACAGGATTATTGTTGTTGTTGTTGTTTTAATACAAAAACTCAACAGACCAAATTCAACGTTACACTATATATTTTCTATGAATATTTAAGTTTAGTAAATAAAAAGTTTTAAAAAACTGAGAAATTCCTTAGATATTTAGGAACTTTTTATAAATGTTGAACATTGCGTATGCTTTTCTCTCAAATGTTCTTACCTTTTGTAAAGGATCCTGCCTCGTTTACATTTTCAAAATAAAACCTGTCACCTTGCTTGATCCTGGCAAATTGGTTACCTATGATACAACCAAAAGTTGGGCCCACCACTGCCTCTGAAAGAGGATATTCCGAAACTCCACCGGAAAACAAGTCAACGTCTTCCACAGATCTATAAAAATGTGGTTTTGTTACTGAAAAAGAAACGGAGCGGCTTATGGAAATATCCTTTTAAATCAATATTATGCCTACCGTCTCACTCTTCCTTCACCCTTATACGAACTCATACTTGAAGATTTTGTTGTGTTAAATAATCTTCCTTCTTTCAAACCTTTGAAAAAATGTTGAAGAAACGTTAAACTGATTTTCATAAGTTTCATTATATTACTGATTGCTCACTGTACAGTAAACTATTTGAGCTGCACGAACTACAGGTATCGAACCCCGAATTTTAATGATATAAATCCTCAACCTTAGTGCTGAGGGATCCTGGAGCTTATTATTTTGAGTTAATATTTCAAAACTTGAAATTAGCTATATTTTAAAATAAATGTTAATCTTATTTTTTAATATAATTACTCGTTATTACGCATACGTTTTAACTGGTACAGACAACTTTTATAGAAAACTTTAAATCATCATCAAATTGTTATCGTTTTTAATACCTAAAAATATTAGGTTATTAAAGTTATTAAAATCTGTTATTTGATAATCATTACAAAATGGCAGTAACAACGATAAAACAGACTGTTTCATACACACTCGAACAGGGCTTGTAACTTCTGACGAACTGTTATTGGCATAAGGGTGTCGAAATCATCGAAAGAAGACAGAAGTAGTCCATTACACATCTGAGAATAAGAAGAATAACCTTTTATCCCGTGGTCTCTTCCTCTTTGGATATTTATCGCAACCAGATCTGAGCCGTGTGGTTCCACGAGATTTTTATACAAGTATTTAGTGACGTCTTCTACAAAATATTGATCGAAAGACTGGGATGGTTGAAGCGTTAGTCCACGTAACACAGAATCAAAAGCACCTTCATACAGTTTGAAAGGGTTAAAGTAGTTGTACTTTAGTCTTATACTACTAACATTGAGATTTGCGTCTACCAGGACGAACTCCTTCTGCACCAAGGAATGGCCATATCGTAAAGCAGCCGTAGCAAATTCATTCAGTATACTAGGATCCTTGTCCACATGATAATGAGTGTGGCGGCCACGTGATTTTGTCTTTAATTCGAAATAATCATAGAGTTCGTGACCAAGAAGAATTCGAAGATATTCATTGTACGTAACTACTTGCATCTCTGCAATCACAATTCTCCTGTAGAAATTAATTTACAACAGAAATTACTATTTTGGCATATTAATTTTCCCATGATACGACTAAACATAGATAAAAGTGTGGTTATGAAATTTTAGATACCTTTCTTCAATACTGTGAGTTCGAAGAATAGAACTTTAAGAATTGTGTTGTTTTAAAAGAAATTTAGCTATATAAAACTTTAAGTTTAAAAGGTCTATGATCAACTAGCCCTGAAACCAAATAATAGACATGATAATAAGAGAAATACATTTATTTACGAACAGCAAATAAATTTTCAACTATATCGTCTTCAGTTTATATATACATAACATATAATTGAAGGATAGGTATAAACTATTTGTGGATTCTTTATTAATAAAACACTCTGTGTGTATTATTCTTTCCGAAGCTTACTTCACCTTGCCTCTTGGTAGAGCTGCTCGTCTTCCCAATTGGGGTTTAAATTCCTCAGTATCGTAGCTATACGGTTATGCTCTCTTACCCAAAGTGTATACATGGTAGTTAGGCCTAAATGCTGGTTTACTCTGCTAAATCCTGTAAATATAAAATGTTGGTTAGGTTTAACTGGATAATATTTTGAGTTTCTAAAACATAATTCATACAGACCATAAAACAGATAATGTCTTAATCTGTGTACTGAAGCGAATTATTCACCAAGGTCACATGACAAGGTGTACAATAATGAATTATATACATTTCTAGTGTTAACTCCAAAGAAGTCGCTAGATAGTGGAACACAAGGCCCACGTCTCGAATCCCCAGTTGACGTCTTGAAAAATCAGAATAGAAGAAACGTGATCTATATCATAATGAAACGCCGTAAATTCCCGTACCTATGGGCCCAAGCCTCAAATAATTTAAACATCTAACGACGTCTCTAACTTATTCGATCCTGACGCCCGGCATGGCCACGCGTGTTAAGGCGTTCAACTCGTAATCCGAAGGTCGCGGGTTCGAATCCCCTTGCACCAAGCATGTTTGCCCTTTCAGCCGTGGGGGCTTTATAATGTGATGATCAATCCCACTATTCGTTGATAAAATAGTAGCCCAAGAGTTGGCGGTGGGTGGTGATGACTAGCTGCCTTCCCTCTAGTCTTACACTGCTAAATTAGGGACGGCTAGCACAGATAGCCCTCGAGTAGCTTTGCGCGAAATTCAAAACATAAATATTCGACCCCACGACGAATGAAAACTTTGAAGACAGCAATAAAATGGAGATTTAGATTTTTGTTGTTGTTAAACGTAGAACTACATAATGAATTAGTGTTGTGCCCCTTTCGGTTATCCAACCATAATATTTAGTGTTATTAACAATTTAAACTCGGATATATACATTTACGTGAGTAAGTAGTTTATAACAATTAATGACATTTTAACTTGTTGTTCTCAAAGAAAAATTTCCACATCTGATGTGCAAATAGCTGTGTCATGCGAAATTATTAAACAAAAAGCGGACACAAGGGGTCAGTTTATTATTATAATCCAAAGGTGTTACAGTTGTGAAATACTGTGCTGAACACAGAGCAAAAAAACAGCGTGTGACGTATAAGTATGCCAAATTTAAAATTTAAATACTATTGTTGGTGTTAAAACTAAGGGAACTACATAAGTGTATAGAAAATAGCGCAGTTTGTGGGATCAAATTAAACAAAGTATTTAGTGTATATCATTTGATTTCACGAACTTAACAGCAGTTGAAATAATTAGTGAAATGGAAAAACTCAATTACATCTATAACTTATATCAGCAATGCCAAATAATAACTAACAGAAACGTTTTAATTAATACACCTAACGATGAGTCTTTCTGTAAAAATACTTGTGTATGCATAATTATTTTTCTTTAAAAATATCCTCCGGTGAGTAAGCGACAACACTGTGGACGTATAATGCTTAAATCCGGGGCTCGATTCCCCCCTGTGAACAGAGAGTAGATAGTCTATCGCGTAGCTTATCGCTGTAACATAATATTTAAAACTAGCTCGAGTACCTGCCCCCTGTACGGAAGTTATATAAATTCATGATTAATGAATGGTTATCTTAAATATGAAAATCTGCTTCCCTTATACGTAATTGTAAAAAAAAAAAAAAAACGCCTTTAAAAACTGCAAAACATAAAATGTGAAATCATACGTTTGCTTGCACCTCCGCATGGATCTATCAAACCTTCATACCAAATTTGGTAAATATCCATTTAAAGGGGGTAAAGTAGTGATAGAAAACGCCAAATGCAAAACTCTGAATTTGTATGCACCCCCGCATAAACGTAATGAACCTCCACACCAGTTTTTGTAAAGATCCGTTCACACCCTGCGAAGTAGTTACGTGGATATACAACAGACAATATTATTATACTTCTATAGATATATAATTTAAAGTTATGAAACTAAAACAAAGAATCAGATCAAATAAAATTGCACAGAAAAAAATGATATGTTTGGAAGGATACAGCTGTGTAACTGCTAATTTTAATATCTGTGTGTTTTTCTTATAGCAAAGCCACATCGGGATATCTGCTGAGCCTACCGAGGGGAATTGAACCCCTGATTTTAGCGGTGTAAATTCCGTAGACTTACCGCTGTACTAGAGGGGGGCTTTCAAAATCTAACTCAATGAAATCATAACATAGCAGCATCTTCCTATTTTGAACGATAAAAAAATATCTTTTGAGAAAACTCAGCACTGAAAAGGCAGACAAATAAATTTCGGATATGAACTATTTTGTGAGAAAGGTAAAATCTATCCTAACGGGAAGGTTAACAGCAGATGTCCAAGCAACGTCGTCTACTTGCAATACTGATACATTAAAAGAAAACTTAAATAAAATAAAAATAAAATGAATATCTTTAGCAGTTACAGATGCTCACGCTCACAATTTTTCACGTACACATTTACCGTTCCATTATCCTCAGCAAGCTGGAGGAATGATAAATAAGGCAGTTAAGGAATAAAATAAAAATACATTCCTAGATCCAGATTATAGGGGTGGTAAGTAAAAACTAGATCTAGATTACAGGGGTGGTAGGTAAAACTTATAATTTTAAAGATGAGTTTTCAATTCCATAATAGTTGGGTACTTGTATAAACAATATAATAAAACAGATTATTAATCAGTATTAGTTTAAAAAAATTAAAAATGGAATTTACGACTCCAAATTAAAAAAAAAAGTATTAAATTTCTGTTTCTACACTTTTATTTGTTATTTTTAATAAAAAATTCTCTTTACAACATAATTTTAATACATGGATGTTATTGATTTCTACAGAAAATGCGATACAAGTATGCATCCACATATTAGCAATTTTATATAAAATCACAGATTTACTTGTACAACGAACATAAACTTGTATCAACCTTCTTCACCGTCACACAATAATCTTATCTTAATAAAAATCCGATCTTTACCTTTATGCTTATAAAGGGAAATACATTTCACATTTAAGATTCTGTATCATAGATCATACCGGATTCGAAACAATACTTTTCATTTGCTATATCACTACATTTGTCATTTGCTGGATCATTTGACCTTGATAGAAGAGCTCTTCCTTCAATGTCCATTTGTGTTTTTAAAAATCCTAAAAAGATATAATAACCCATGAACACTGATTCATTGACTTGGTATAACTTTTCTTGCGAATATAAAAAGAACGTACAACATAAATATACAGCTAGAACGAGACTTATGCTACAAGTATTTCAGAACTTCGTTTTCTATATTTTAAGATATATATTAAATTATTATTATTATGTATGATGCGCATATCTTTTAACTTGATTAGAACTGTAAAAAAAAACAACAAAAACTATACCAAAATCAGAAACATTAGTTTTCAATAAACGTAGTGATGGTGCAATATTCTCTCACCCAAAATAAATATCTTCGTAATTAGGTAACCAAGCAACGACATATATTAATTAGAAGTGGAAATCTAAAGGAGCCGGAGTTCGAAAGAAAATATTTACCAAAAATCATATTATTATACCCAAAATATGTGACTGCGTAAAAATGCTAGAATTAATCAAAATAATCAAATAAGTGCGAATCTTATAATCACTAATATAGTATATGATAAGCCAAAGATATTTTTTCCTCAGATACTTCATTTATTACGTTTATATATTTTGAAAATCCTGCTGAAAACAGCCGAAAAGCTGACTACACTTTTACTTCATTACTTTTAGTCAAAATAATGATAATACTACCTCGACGTTAATTCAACTATTTTCTTAATTTCGTATATATAAACAACTATTTCATCAAGTACCTGTCGCTTTTCTCTTAATACGCAGCTTAAAATACTTTGAGCTCGGAAACTAAACACAAAACTAATGTTTAGTACTTGCTGACAGCGTATAAAGAAGCACATCGGTATCATGTACGCCAGTAAAGTGAGTCAATGTTATTAGAACTGTCATTATATAAATTGCAAAATATATAACTGAGTACAACTGACTCTACTGTAATGCTAAAAAAGAAGTGGAACTGGATAGACAATTACAACTTACCGTGTTGAAATCGCCTCATGTTGTAGCTGGTGTTTAACAAACTCCCGTATATTTGTGAGCCGTCAATAAAAGATGTCACAGAGTTGATCTGTTGTCGAACATCTACACAAAGTTGAACAGTGTGATCAGAAAAAAACCAAAAAAAAAAACAAAAACGTCCATACTGTCTTGTAATAAATTAAAGAAACAAACAGATTATGCTTAGGGCTATATTTATCCAAGTTACTAGCAGATTCTAAAAATCTTCATTAGTTAGATAAAAGACTTGTGGTAAAATTGCAGTTAACTTAAATAAAAGAAAACCTGAGTGTAAGGTGCGTATATTTCTTTAATTTTTTTTCTATAAATGACTTTGTTAGTATGTGTTATTTTTGATTTCGTAACGTATTTTAGCAGGTGATAAAGCCCACTATATATATAGTGATATATATATAGTGAGATAGCTACTCGAGGGCTATCTGTGCTAGCCGTCCCTAATTTAGCAGTGTAAGACTAGAGGGAAGGCAGCTAGTCATCACCACCCACCGCCGACTCTTGGGCTACTCTTTTACCAACGAAAAGTGGGATTGACCGTCACATTATAACGCCCCCACGGTTGAAAGGGCGAGCATGTTTGGCGCGACGGGAATGCGAACCCGCGACCCTCAGATTACGAGTCGCACAACTTAACACGCTTGGCCATGCCGGGCCCAATCATACTGGACTGTTGCCATCGTCAATGACACCATCCATTGTAAGTAGTATTTTTTTTAATTTCGCGCAAAGCTACAGGAGGGCTAGTTGCGCTAGCTATCCCGAATTTAGCAGTGTAAGACCAGAGAAAAGGTCGCTGTTCATCACCACCCACCGCCATTTCTTGAGCTACTCTTTTACCAACGAATAGTGGGATTGACCGTAACATTATAACGCCCCACGGCTGAAAAGGCGAGCATGTTTAGTGTGACGGGGATTCCAACCCGCGACTGTCGTATTACGAGTCGAGTGCCTTAACCACCTGGCCATGCCGGACCGTGTTAGGTGTAAACTCTTCGAAAATACGTATCTAAAATTGTGCCATCACTCAGAGTCGTAACAGCAGTGAAATGTGGGCTGATGTGCCTTCAGTATTACAAAGATGGATCAGTCCCCGATAAAAGAAACGATAGATTAAGAAACTATGATAAATGCCTAGCCGAACCAGGATAATTTCTTTCTTCCGCTTCTTACGGAAATAAGAACAACAGAGTGTTTGACCTGAAAAAGCTGGTTATAAAGTTGCTCATTACAAATCGACTTTCAACTGGCGTGAAATCATGGTTTCAATATTAGATTATAGTCCATATATATGGAACAAGCACTGTAACGGCACCAGAGTAGATGGACGTAGCTGTGGTGTCAGCGAGCTCGTTTTTGTAAATACTGATGTGGCCAGGTATCCAGAAAAAGTAGATACTAATGGAAGGCCAGTTGTTGTTGAATATTGATAAGAACATGGTGAAAATAAACGTGAAGCGATTCAATAACCAGTATAGAGTCAGTATAAATAGTGCAATCAGTCTACTGTCTGTCTTCTACATGATCCAGAGCAAGAGATATGGCGTACAACTTGGTAGTAAACATAGAAACTTCAGAACTGATCCTGCGAGCAATTATCGAGCCACAGCAAACCATAGCAAAACCTACAGAGACGTCTGATTTCAAACCATCTATGTAAATGTGAATATAAGAATGGTTCTAAAGATAGTCAGTAAAGAGAAAATAATACTTCTAAACAGGAGTATTCACCTTCTCAGATCGCTCAAGGAAAGGCCACATCTGAGGATGGTAATAAGCCACAGTGGAATTGGTTGATCAGAGGGAACAGCAATGTCATCCAATGCCAGACCCAATTCTTTCCAAAAGGAACTGCAGACCATCTATTTTGAAAGAGCATGGACGACCAAAGAAGAAAGACATAACCCATGATGGAATGATGTTGAAAAGGTTAAAACAACGAGGAAAATAGCATGAGAGGCAGGAGAGAGATGACACAGAGTCTTATAGTGAACAACATTAGGTCTGTCCATTGTACTGCCACACTAATGAAGAGAAAGCTTTAGTTCCACGAGTCTAAAGAGGCGATCATAGTCGTAGAGACGATCAATCTGAAATAAAAGAGTCGACTGTTCTGCCCAAGAATGAGTGGGCAAGAAATCACGAAAAAAACTGAAGTGGCCAGAAAATTAGCAACTCCCTGGCCTTTGGAGAGCAAAATGGAAAAGAGATGAGAATAATACATCCCTTTGATCTTTCAAATCTTGTATCATATGACTTTGAAACAACTTGTAGAAAAACTGCTAATTGTGAACTGAATCCAAGATTCATTTTCACTCTGACATTTGACCAGCCGAGCATTGGCACTTACTTGATGAAAAGCAGTGAGGTTCATAAGAGTGAGATATGTACAAAAGGTATCCCAGACCAATTTTTGAGCTTTCTGTGCCTGCTGGCAGGCTGGAAACTACCATGGATGAGAATACCATTGGAAACATGTCGAGATTCTAGGTATAAAATAAGCAGTTACTACTTCCACACAGTCGTTAATAGATAGTAGACTAAGGACAAGATCAAGTTCTAAAAGAGAGGGGAAAGAGAGCCAGTTGGCCTGGTGTAACTTCCACCATGGCACTCGGACTAGGTATCATCAACCAGGCCAATCTTCTCAAAACAATAGGAAAATGATCACGACCCCATTGGTCACTGTCAACCCTCCAAAAAATAAAAAGAGAAAAGTGAAGGGGAGCAAATAACTAAACAAATAGCATGAAAATAAGTATAAGAACCAATACTGAAGAGAGAAAGGTTGTGATCTGAGAGCATGTTTTCCACAGAATAATCCCTTCCATCACCATGAGCACTACCCCGGAGAAGACTGTGTCTGTTAAAGTACCCCAGAATTAAAATGGGAGATTGCAACTGTTCAACGAGAGCATCAAAGTCTGATCAAAAGTCACTCCAGAAGAAAAGCAGTAAGAACAAACAGTGATGGTACAACCCAAGGAAATGCAGATGGCTATGGTTTCTAAAGGTGTACCATAATAACAGGTATAAAGAAAACTTTCAAAAGATGACTCATCTGTAGGTTTCAGAAATGTTTCCTGTAAGGAAAGGCATATGAGACGATAGAAATCAGCCGAGTCCTTAATGTCATCCAGATTAGAATGGAAATCTCGACAGTTTCTCTGTATCAAAGTGGCCATTTATACATAGGTAGAGGAGAACTTGCCAGAGAACCATTCCGTTTATGACCGCGTCATTTTTCATTATTTTCATCTTTTTCTGCGTCGCGTGGACAGATCTCGGTCAGGAGATATAGGTTCCAGTAACTGAGAACGTGAACGAATAATCGTTATGCATCTCGGAAACAATGAAGATGGACCCGAGCAGACACCAGAAGCTGGGGCCAGAGGTATGATACTAGGCAGCCACTAAGAAAAAATGGTGGGAACAGAGACAGGAATAGATGTTCACTTGTTAACTCGACTATCCATAGTCAAAATACTCTTCATGTGATGCAAAAAAGAACTCTGTTGGAGGACAGAAAGCATTATCTGCACACACACTGTAGTAGTGAAATGTAGTGCAGTACCATATGTCCATGATGAAGTCAGAAACAACAACTTTCAAGCTTACAAATAAGAAATATTAACTTTTTAATCACTGCATTTCTTTCTCCTTAACCCTGTATCGATATTAGGAGGGGTAGGAACCACTACAATTAACGCAGAAAGAGCCCAGTTGGTACTTACAGGCGTTGCGACCTTTGCAGCCACGACAAGCATGCCACAGAATCACAACAAAATGTCTTCAATAGATCAAACTACTGACATTGTAAGCGTCTGAGAGGGTTGAGAATATATAGCTGTACCTTACAATTCAGATAACCTGTCTTTATAGTGGCAGATGGACGTGACGATGTAAACGTAAAAATAAGAACAATGGCAGGCAATGTAATTCCTTTTTTATGAGTGGAGATATATCACACTGCAGAAACTCCTTGGTTAGATAACTCAGCGAAGATTTCCGACTCAGGGATGTTCTTCAAATCTCTCTTAACAATAACTCCTTGTGAGGAATTCAAAGTAGCATGGGGAGTAAATTCAAAGGGTATATCCCAATGGTGTTCGAATTCAAGAGGAAGTCAGCGTGATTTTGGGTAGATTTTTCCACCAAGATGTCCCAAGAACGTAGCTTCGAGTAACTGTAGAGAACCAGCAAGCCCCTCTAATCCCTTCTAAATAAAAAATGGAAACATTTGTCCTAAATTTTTGTCTGCAAGATGAGAAAACCACGTAAAGATACAGAGAGTACAGAGAAGTTGAGACTTCTGTTCAGAGTCTTCAAGACGTGGTTAGCGTCAAATTAGCTGCTTTCTACGGTTCTATTTTTAGGAGAATTTGGAAAATCCATAAGATAAGGAGAAAAATTCAGTGCCAACCCACCATAAAGTCATATAAGGGGACGCACTACCATGCCAAGAAAGAAAACTGCAGCAATACGAGGGTTTCATGAGCAATATACCCAAACATCAGCATTAGAAACAATGTCCACAACATCCATTTAGAACGTTCAACACTGGTATTCAGTCGATCCTAACCAAACAGGAGCAGCCAAATGACCCCGGGGGGGGTCAATAAAGTCCACCTGTATAGAGGAATTCAAGACCAAAGTGATGTGTTGAGGTTGGATCCCTCAACCACTAGGATCTCCTCCTTCCCTTTACGGGTTGACATGTATGGCAAATACGTGGGTGGACATTCAGATTCCAGAGGAGGTAAACTCAAAAGGCAGAACCTTCTCTGGGAGGTACCCTCGCCATGTACATATTGATTCTTTTGTCTGTAATTTTTCTGATGGCTGATTGTCTATGTATTTGTTTATTATTTTCTCAGTTTTCATCGTTGTGGCTAACTTTTGCATGTTTGTTCATTCTTGTATTTGTTGCCTTCCTGATGGTGGTACAACGGTGTCTTTGTTTATTCATATTTGTTTTCTTTGTTATTTTTCAGAGTTTGTATATTTGTTTATTCCTGTATTTGTTGTCTTTTTGGTGCCAAGTTATTTATTCCACTATTTCTTTTATTTCCTGATGGTTGACTGTCTGTTCATTTGTTTATTCCTATATTATTTGTTTTCCTTTTGATGACTGTCTATTTGCATATTTCTTTATTTTTCTGTCTGTTGCCTTCCTAATGGCTGACGTTTTGCATGTCTGACTGTTCATGTGTCTTTTGTTTGACTGCTAACCGATTGTATACAACTTTATATGTCTGTAAGTTTCACCTCATTTTATGTAGAAATTCAGAGTAGATAATAAGTCAAGTTAAAGTATTCATATTATGTACTACATAAAACTATCTTGAAATTTCAAGAAAAGAACAACAAAACAAAAGGATTAAGATTCGGTACTGGAGTTACGATCGTCACTTGGGTTTCATTTTTTAAGGTGTACGGTTTTCATTTCGAATGGCTTTTTAAATGAAAATAATTACTACAATTATGTTTACTAAACTGTAGATATTATCTTTGACATTCTTAATTAATAAATTGTTAACAATTGTTTAAAACTAACTTAACGTAAATATGGTCATTATATTTGTCATATCTGGAACAAAACTCACACTAACCATCATCTGCCTTTAAACATTTTGCAGATCTTCTGAAGTTCAAACAAGTCTGACCAAATGTTGAGTAGAAGGGGTCAGACTGTGGAATACTGATGGGAAAGCATTCACTGTCTGCTTCTTGAGGATTACAGCAATCAAACGTTGCCATTGAATCTACGGAAAACAAAGTACTGCCAACAATATAGGGTGACCCAAAATTGTCTTTTATGTTCTAATATTTAATAATTAACTAACTAAGAAATTATAACCATTCAGTTCTCAACACCTTGTTGCTCAACTTAAACAGTGTTTATTGACATGTCAGTAGACTTCTGTGTGTGCACCATTAGTGAATATCAGCACATCTAACCGATATTCGATTGCAGTCTACGTTCTTTGCAACATGTTCATAGTTGTGTTGTCAATGATATTAATTATCCATGTCTTTAGATCTATGATGTTTGCTACAGGTGTACGATATCCAATATCTTTAATATACTTCGTTTTTGTGTTAGCGTCTGTAGTTATGCTACACACGATCACTGACTTGGTCTCTGCAAACAAAACAACACAATGAGATTTTTCTTGTATGGTTGCCATTTTAGAGGTAACACTAATTACTAGAGTGAAAAAATAATGCAGTAAAAACTGTTTGTGTTAGGCTACAAAATTCTGAAAGCTATATGGTAGTGTTTCCTTAGATACTTAATTATTAAATTTAAAAAATAGAAAAGATAATTTTGGACCACTCTGAATCTCAAGCCATTATATCAGCGAAATAATTTTCCAAAGGACAAGAAACCCCATACCTTGATGTTGATACCGTATATTTGATATCACTTTTTATAGGAAATAGGCTACTGTTGGTTTATTATTACACTTTTGTTTAATTTTCACATTACTCGTTTACTTGTATACCGTTCATTACAGTTCATAAGTTGGACCATAAATACGCACTTTTATGTTTCTAGCTGTTACATGAAACTTAGTGTAAAGTAAGGGCAAAGAATATTTTCCATGAAAATACACAGGAAGCTTCAGCAGTATTTACTGGTAGTAATTACAATATTAATGTTTTTTCGTTTTTTGTTAACGTTTTTTTTCCTCTGTGACTTTCATGTTGTAAAGAGACCTTCTAACCAACATAGTCATTGACCGAAACAATTTAATTTACACGTTGCTTATAAAAATTATGTTTATAATTAATGAAAAGGAGGCGTGTATGTTTGTGTGTGTGATTTCATATAGCAAAGCCACATCGGACTATCTGCTGAGTCCACCGGAGAAGGAACCTCCAAGTGTCCATGTAAATATTGACTTGTGATATTTGAATAGGGAGTAAGTACATGTGAAAGATAAATAACATAAAGTATTAATTAAAAATTAATTGTTAATTCATTCATTCATATGAATCATGCACATTACAAACAGCATGAATTATATTGTTCTTTCTCTACCATTTTAATTTTGAATTTCCGCTGTTATAAACTAGAAAATAATGATAAAACTCTCTTTATAACACTTAAGTTTTAACTGCATATTTCTTACCATGTTTTATATTGCCTATCTGAGATACCTACATAAGTAAAAAACTAACATGGAGACCTTACTCTTTGTGAAGATTTTAAACAAAAAATTGTGCTTATTTCTTCCAACTGTTTTTACAAGAGAACTTTCATCAAATGCTCAAGTTTCAAATCTTAAATCGGTAATCCAACAACTTGTTTTAGTCTCAACAATTTTTAAGAAGAAAACTTTAAAATAACAAACATACAAACATAAAATATTTTAACTAAATCTTGATGCATCAATAAATCGTTTACTGATTTTTTAACCTTGAGGTAAATGCCTACACAATAAAGACAATAACGATCTAATCAACAACTTCGTATTTATTGATCCAATTGAAATACTGTTCATACCTCCTAACACCATTTCTTCGGGATAAGCAGTTTTGGAAGCTTGAGACAAGTCTTGGGAGAGGAACTGTCCCCACTGCATAAACATGTTAGTGTACTTCGCTGAAGGAACGTTGGCTTCCTTGTGAATTTCACTTGACATTTGTCTGGGATTTGGAAGCTCATTTCCAGAGGACGCTTTTCTTGGTGCAGACAGATCTATACGGCACATCAAGTATAAGTATAAAAAGGTTAAATACAATTTCAGCTTCTGGTGTATATTTCTTTAGATATACAATTGTATTTTCTTTTTCAAATTAAGTTATATAATATTTTCTTACAGCAGTCTGTCTTTTCAGAAAATTTCTCTACCGCTATCGTGAAATTTCTTTTCCCTTTATCCTTAGGAGACTAACCAGAAGTACAACAGTTAACATTTACATAAAATATCTCATTTTTACCGAAAAGTAACGTGTTACAGTTCAGATTAAAAGATAACATCGACAATTTTCATTATTATCAATTTTACTAAAAAGTTCAGTTTAACAAATAAAAACCAGCATAAATGTTTACTTTCAGTTTAATCAAAATTATCTGGAAACATAAATTTCAAGTATATCATCTGAACAATACGACATAAAAATTCAGTTTATAATTTTAATGTAGTTTATTATAGAATTAGAATATTTTCATAATATAGGATAGCGAAATAACGGAAGGTAACTTAGACACCATCCTGCTACTAATTTACCTGATTCAAACAATACTACATTCTACTTTCATTCCTTGAAAAATTATAATTTATCCAAATTACTGGAATACTTAACACAAATTTCATTTGTACAAACCGTAAATGAAACAGAAATGTTAATTTTGAATATCTATATAAATGAAGAAGTAAATGAACAACAACTATGGTATCAACAAGTGCACGAAAGTAAGATCTGGGGTACCCCCCTCAAGTAAATCCGAGGATTGTTATGCTAAAGTCTGGATTTTGATACCAGTAAGGGCAATAGCACAGGCGATTCGTTGTGTAGTTTTGTGCTCAACTACAAACAAACAAACAAGTGCTAGCTTTTCTGCAAGAAACGCAAAAGGCCCAGTAAGTAGAACATTAACAAGTAAAAAGTAATTTGTCACAACCGAATAACCATGAATACGAAACTTCAAACTTCTACGATAATACAGATTTTCTATACTTAATGCACAAAAAGAAGTTTGCAAGAAGACCAGAATTTTGTAACGATTCCTCTAAGCCCGTTTCCTTGGCTGTGGTTTCGCTAGATAGTAGATAGGGACAGTAGGATTTTCCTTAATCCATTCATGCGCGTCACTAATTAGATGACGAGGCATTTGGCTTCCTTAAGAGAGCTGTAGTTACTCTAGTTAGCATTTAAATATATGATTTTTATTGCATATCATTCCACGTTCTCTTGTAATAATTAAACAAATAAACCAAGTTTGGGGGAGATGAAACGAGATCCCTCTCTCTAGATACTTTACCGTCAGCATAGCTGGGGGATTTAAGTCGATTCATACACGTGAATGCTGCACCCCATTCAGGATTCAACAAATTATTACACCGACCATCGATTTCACGATATTTTTGTAGAGAATTACAAGGCTCTGTTCTGGTTGTAAGCAATTCTTGCCTAAGCAGTTCATTGAGATTGTTTTCTCTTTCGTCCACCTGTTGGAAAGTTTCTGCTCTGTTAAATTCCTGTAAAAGACTTGAAGAAAAAAAAATGCATTAGCCTGTTTTGAAAGTTTCGGCGAAGGGAAAGGCTTATTAGGATAAAGGAAAATCTTATTGTCTGCTGTGAAAGTTTCTTAGAAAGGAAAGCCTTAAAGGTTGCTGTGAATGTTTTGTAGAAAAGAAAGCCTTAAAGGTTGCTGTGAATGTTTTGTAGAAATGAAAGCTTTATTAAACTTTTGCAAATCCATTGGATGGAAGGAAACTGCACTAGGCTCTTCTTAAAGTTTCGGCGAGAAAAATATCCATAATTATTCTGCAAAAACTTTGGAGAAAGAATAAAGCCTTTTAATTTTTTGCAGTAGTTAAAAAAAAACAACTACGTTATTATTCTAGAAAAAATAGTGGAGAAGAGAAACAATCCTCTATCTCTTTGATAATATGACTCAGGTAATAAAATAAAAATATTTTCTAGTAAGATATATATGATCTCTTGCATGTCAGCCAAAATATTTAAATCTAATTTAACATGAATTCTTTAATTAGAAATAATATAATTTTGCAACTAATATTTAGCTAAACAATAGCCGAATAAGTTCATAACCGCTTTTCATTTACGAGCAGAGCGTAGGTGCAGGTTGATACTGACTAATTATTCTTCCTTTTAATAATACTGTCTGGATCTTGGGGATCTCTGATTTAATCGTTTAATTCAAATGTCACATAATATGAGTTTTAGTGGAAAATTATTTAATTTAATACAGATTGTACAATGAGCATATCTTACGTGAAACGCATACTTTATTGAACTACTATTTAATATAAAAGCAATAAACAACCTCTTATTTTATTACTAGTTTTTTATTGGATTCCTAGATTATTATTTTTCCAACAAATATCAGGAAGATTAGGACAGTGCACAACATCAATTTAAGATAACATTTTGTCAGGATTCCCTATTTCATCTTTTTAATTTGCTCTTCGACTATCGTTTACAAAAGGATAACTATATCTCTACGAAACACTGAGGTACGTGTTAAAGTATGTAGACAACAAACTGTATGGAACAAATTAGGAGTATAAAAATGCATATCGTAATTAGTTTATAAATTAATTTGAGTACTTATTTATATTTACATAAGTTATATTATCCTTACCTGGTTAAAAGCGTTTGAATAGTTTAGAGAACAAGAAACTGTAATCTTGTATAGCTAAATTAATAACAACTTCATTTTAGTTAATTATTAATAGCCTTAGGTCATCACAACCCACCACCAACTACTCTTTTACCAACGAACAATGGGACTGACATTCATTTATAACATCTCCCCGGTTATAAGGACGAGCATGTTCGGTGTATCGAGAATTCGAACCCGCGATCCTTAGATTACGAGTCGAATCCTCTAACCAATAACGCCATCAATAACTTTTTTGGAATGTATATGCAACAACCTTCTTCGACGCAAGATATTCATACTTCTAGGTAATAAAGCCACGTTCATATCAGATATATATGTATATAAATGCGTTCACATTATATACAAAACACTTCCAAGACTTATATTTAAACGGCTTTAGAAATTAAAGGAATATGGATCATTTAAGGATCAAAGACAACGTCAGACGGAACCCGTGCCTAGATTATATTTGAAATTGTTTCGAATCCCCAGTTCGTGTCTTGAAAAATTAGAAAAGAAAACCATGATTGGTATCACACTAAAAATTTGAAAATTTCTGCGCCTGTAAGTCCAAGCTCCAAATTTCATAAGTATCTTATGACCTCTCTGCCCAGAATCATCCAGAAACAGATCTGTAACAAGTTGTATCCCAGCAGTAGTAATAGGTAATAATCTGTGAACTCAAAAATCGGTGACAAAAGCCGACAAACTGCAGTTTTAGGGAAGTGTGTCGAACGAACCAAATATGTTTTTATAAAAGTAATTTTTACCAAGCATTAAAAATATTAGAAAAGAATATCTATAAATATTAAAATTTATGTTCATTCTCCTTAGTATGATGAAAGCCTGTAAAATCTTATTCTGTCTTTACTTTTTATTTTTCTGTACTTTGGTTGTCACTGTAATATTTGGCAAAGGTGAAAGTTCTTAAATTTTACTGTATACTTAGTTTTAATTTTACTGTATTTGATAGTCACTGTATACTCAAAGTACCTCCACTAGTGAGTTGAAACAAATCTACATACAAACTGGATAACCAAACGACGATGCCTTTATCTGTCATCTTGATTTAAGTTCATCTCGCCCGATTGTCATTATAATTTATCCTGAATAAGACAGAAAAGGCTTTTAAGTATATGAAGTATTTTTTCTAATACCAAGGGAAGAACTAGGCAACCAATTCTTTTTTTATTTGAAATTGCATTTTAAATACACGCAACAAAATTGGTACGTATCATAAGCATAAATGAGCAACGATAAAAGAGGAGGGAGCTGGAAAATCAATAACTATGATAAAACAGTTAAAGAAAGTATATATATATAAAAACGGCTCGTTTGGGTTGAGAAAATGTTTAAGTAGAGGAGCGAACAACGTTTGGACCTTCTTCGATCATCGTCAGGTTCACACACACAAGAAAAAAACACGTTAAACATTTTCTCAACCCAAACGAGCCGTTTTTACATATATGTTTTCACTACAACCGGGTTTTCTCGACATCAGTAGTTAAAGAAAGTGTTGTTGGAGACAATTCGTTTAGTTAACAGCAGTAAAAAAACTATTTCTAGTTAACAGCAACAGGACACTCTTTTCACGTAACACCATTAATAAATTACTACCAGGTAATACCATTAAGAAAATATTTCCAGGTAATACCATTAAGAAACTATTTGTATGTTATAGAGCCAAGAAACTGTTTACAGTTAGCACCACTGATAAACTATTTCTAGATAACAGCACCAAGAAACTATTTCCGAAGGTCTTTTTATGATTGAGAAGAGCTGTAAAAACGCTTGTTCCGGAAGAAAATAAGTTTAAAAATTGGATATCAGTAAATAAAAACAACATTTCGCTGTACTTGTTCTCTGTAAACACAACCCTAAACAATAAACTCATTAACACAGAAGGCTGCCAAAAATCTTACAATAACTATATCATCACTAGGTACTAAATTACATTAGAAAAGGCATTCACACATTAGGATACACATTGTGATAATATTAAAATTCTTATGTTGTAATTAATTATTTTATGGATATTTTATTTTTCTACTTTATTTATTTCATTATAAACCTCTTATACTTCGCTTTTAATCTGTTTGCAATATTAGTTTATGAACTAAAAAATCTTTATTTCTTTGCAAATTAACTGGCTTGAAAAAATAAAACAGATTTTGAGGAAACACATGAAGAGTTTTAAAAATAGCTTAGAGTTTATAAAGATTTCCAAAACATTACGGGTGTTGCTGTACGTTGTGCGCCTTTTTTTTTTTCTGTTGTTGTATTTCATTTTTATTTTAAAAAATATTCTAAAATTGTATAGCCACGTAAACCATCATGCAGACAACCAGCTTTATTTTAAGATTTTAACATTCGTTTTCAATACTATTAGGCTGGGCATGGCCAAGTGGTTAAGACACTCGACTCGTAATTTAAGGGTTGCGGATTCGAATCCCTGTCACACCAAACATACTCGCCATTTCAGCTGTGGGAGCGTTATAATGTTACGGTCAATCCAACTTTTCGTTAGTAAAAGAGTAGCTCAAGGGTTGGCGATGGGTAGTGATGACTAGCTGTCATCTAGTCTTACACTGTTAAATTAGGGACGGCTAGCACAGATAGCTTTCGTGTAACTTTGCGCGAAATTCAAAATAAACCAAACCAATACTATTATCAAATCGTATCAAGTCTTACCTTTTAACTAAATTAGTGGTCTTGTCTTCAGCCACCTTTATGGCATCATTGGTGCTAAATTCTTTATTTTCTTTAATGGATCTTCTATCACGATTATGTTTTTTCGTGAGAAAAAATCTCCTGTCTTTCTTATTGCTATTCTTCGATGCTGGAAGAATGAAAAATTAGTGTAAAGCCAGCGTGAATAATTCTACATCGTTTAGAATATTATTATAAGTAAGTATGTAGTTTTTTCTTTAAACTTCATGTATAGATTTTATTGCTATAAACTCTTTAACTGAAAATAAAACTAAAGTGCATATCCTACCTATAAGCTTATTAATTCTGAATCAGTTAAGTCGATTATAAATATTAGTGAAACTTCCGATCATTAGTTAGTTACTTTTCTAGATTTCATACACATGTTCATAATATTAAGATTGAAGAAGTATACAAACATTTAAAATCTGAAACCATCCAAGGTATAACATACCTTTACGTCTACTCCTTTTGGCTGTTTTCTTCACTTCTTGTAACTTCTTAAAGTTGTCATTGTCATCTAAGAAGAGAGGATCGAACTTCCAGGATACATCCAAAGGTTTTATAAGATTTTCCCCATTATTTTCGTCGTTATTTAGCTGTATATCATTTCCTTTAAAATGTCTACGTTTATGTTCCGTCTTTTTTGTCTGAGAGAAAATAAGAAGTAGCACCACGAAGAAGACAGCCGACCAAATCCTGAGAAATAATTTATTACTTTTCATTTCAAAGTGCATACAAATATTATTAGCATATTATTCTAAGTCAATATGCATGTTTTTACTTAAAACTTCATGTATAAATTTTACAAAAGTGATACCATACCTAAAAGTGTCTTAATTCTGAATCTGTTAAGTTAATTGTAACTGATATCAGTAAAACTTATTGTGACAAGACAAAAAATGGATTTGAAATTATAAATGTTAAAAAAGCTTGAAATCTCTTCTCTCATTATTAACGTTTTATACTTTTAATATATAAGATGTGTGTATGTTTATATATATATATAAATGTAGTTTGTGATTTGCAGAAAATTACAAACATCGAACTAAAATGTCTGGAAGTTTCTTAGTGAAGGTGACAGCATAGATTTTGGTTTAACCTGCGTAGCTTTGGGGTTTATAGATACACTGACTCTTGTTGTTGTTAAATTAAGCACAAAGCTACACAATGGGCTATCTGTGCTCTGTCCACCTCGTGTATCGAAACCCGGATTTTGGCGTTGTAAGTCCGCAGACATACCACTGAGCCACTGGGAGGCTACACTTACTCTTAGGGCTAAATATTGATAATTTTTTAATATTTAAAAGGTTAGTGTCTAGTTTGGTTGTTGTTATTTACAATTCTACAGAAAGGACTGTCTGTGCTTTGCCCATCACAGGTATTGAAACCCAGTTTCTAGTAGTATAAGTCCACAGGCTTATTACTCTGCCGCTGAAAAGCGTCAAGTGTCTATAGTTCTGTTTAGGGTTAAAAAATGAAATGGAATTTACCTCTGGCTGAAAGAACGCATGGTGAAACTGGGAGATTGATATGTTGTTCATACGTCCTTTTACGGTCAGACGGTTTCAAGTTGTTACTTATATATAATGAAAGGTAGGTGAATTGAAGTATAGTACGTGCACCTGGTTTTTACATCTGTGATCTATTCCTAGAATTCGCTTAAAATTTTATGGGTTTTTTCTTCTGTACCACGTAGTTTGCACGTGTTTCTTTTCAATATTGTAATATTATACTTTATTTTATTTTGTTTTATTTTTTTTTGCCCGGCATGGTCAAGCGTGTTAAGGCGTGCGATTCGTAATCTGAGGGTCGCGGGTTCTCATCCCAGTCGCGCCAAACATGCTCGCCCTTTCAGCCGTGGGGGCGTTATAATGTGACGGTCAATCCCACTATTCGTTGGTAAAAGAGTAGCCCAAGAGTTGGTGGTGGGTGGTGATGACTAGTTGCCTTAACTCTAGTCTAACACTGCTAAATTAGGGACGGCTAGCACAGATAGCCCTCGAGTAGCTTTGTGCGAAATTCAAAACAAAAATGTTATTTTTTATGGCTTTAATATTCAAATATTTCTATAGACGTTGTTTCAAATGTTGCTGAATATCCACTGAGAAAAAGGGATAGAGTGAAGTTATGTAAACTATTCAATATTTCTATTATAAAATATATTTTATTTATATTTTGAATTTCGCGCAAAGCTACATGAGGGCTATCTACGCTAGCCATCTCTAATTTAGCAGTGTAAGACTAGAGGGAAGGCAGCTAGTCATCACCACCCACCGCCAACACTTGGGCTACTCTTTTACCAACGAATAGTGGAATTGACCGTACATTATAACGACCCCCCGGATGAAAGGGCGAGCATGTTTGGTGCGACCGGGATTCGAACCCGTGACGCTCGGATTATGAGTTGAACGCCTTAACCATCTTGGCCATGCTGGGTCTTTTATTTATATAGAAAAATAAGGAAAAGTGTTACAGTATCACTGAAGAAAGGTGTAAAATTAGTATACAAATTTTCAGTTACTTATACTTCGTTACTTAAGCATACTGCACATCATAGTTAATACTTAAACTAGAAAGAACTGATAAAATGTTTACAGATAATTCTTAGGCTGTGATGATGTGAAAAAATAGTTATTTTAGAGACCTAAGATGCATTTCTTAGGCTGTTCTTACGATGTAAAAGGGATGAAAATAAATGAGAGTCCAAGATTTAAGGAGCGATGAACACATCCTGTACTTTCAAATGTGAGCTCGTTATAAATGTGACAGTCAATCCCCATTCGGTTCAAAGAGCTGAACAAAATCCCTGTACCGACGAATACTGTTGGTTGGCTGCTTTCCCTATGGTCAGTAGCTTGAAATTAAGACTCGTGGATTTCTGACCTAATCGTGTAGCCTACTGCATATAAAAAGTTATTCAGGTTCAAAAATTACAGTTTAATAACGAATAGGGAAAATTTTTAAATAAACATCGGAGCTCTAATGTTCTCTATCAAAATTGGGTTTCAATGCCTCTGATGGGCAGAGCACAAATAGCCTATTGCGTAACTTTCTGCTTAACAACAAACAAACAACTTAATTATTATTGCCGTTAAGAGTTTCAGTTGACTGGTTGTTTGAAATTAAGCCCAAAGCTACACAATGGGCTATCTTCTGTGCTCTGCCCACCACGAGCATCGAAACTCTTTTCTAGCAGTGTAAGTTCGCAGACACGGCTATGCCATTGGAAGGGGGGGCAGGAGTTTCGGAGAAAAAACAATGACATACAAATAAATGATTTTATCGTACAAAACAAATCATCGCACCTAACCCTAAATACTTTTATGTCATTTCTCTCAAATAATCTATTAAGAAATTCAAAAGAAATGCTCATAGAGTAAATGGTTCGCCTGGTGATTTCTGAAAAGGAATAAACAGAAGGAAGGGCAGAACTCTGTTCTAAAAGAATAATATAGTGCTACAACAATTATAATGAAGTACATAATACTTTCTTCACTTTTTGAGGATAAATCGACCAATGCGTTGCAATAACTTGATTTCATCCGATTATCTTTGAGTCAAATGTATCTCAGTAGCAGCGTATCTGGATTTTGAATCCCGGGCTCAAATGAAGATATTTTACGAGTAAAAATTAAGGAAAAATATGAATGTGTTGTCTTCGTATTATTTTTTGCGAACATTCTGAAACAAATGAACTCACTGTCTTCAAAATTAAGAATAATAAAGATATAATTTGGACAGGATTTGAGTTGACATATAATTTAGATGAGGAAGAATATTTGGACAGAGTTTAAGTGTAGACGGGAAATAGGGTTTGGAGACACATCGATTATTTCTACCTGAATGTATGTACTTATGATTCTGTCTCAGTGAAAGTGCCTGTTAGAAGCCTATTTACGTGACGATAGATGTGACTTTATCTTGCTTGAAAAACCAACAACAATGCAATTACAATGTGAATTTTATCCTGAATGCTCAAGTGGCCTTTAAAAACAGTGTAAGAGTTGTTGTTTTTTATCCCCTTTATTACCACATTTTGGAGCCCGGTATGACCAGGTGGTTAAGGCACTAGACTCATCATATGAGGGTTGCGGGTTCGAATTCCTATCGCACCAAACAGTCTCGCCCTTTCAATCATGGGTAGCCTTTAATGTCGCAGTCAATCCTATTATTTGTTGGTAAAAAGAGTAGCCCAAGAGTTAGCGGTGGGTGGTGGTGACAAGCTGCTTTCCCTCCAGTCTTACACTGTTAAATTAGAGATGGCTAGAGCAGATAGCCTTCGTGTAGTTTTCGCGAAATTCAAGTAACAAACAAATCATTGTTGTTGTTTTTTTCCTGCGTAATACTACAAACATATGATTTTCATGATTTGTACTAATATATGTTGCCCCATTGTTTGTTTGTTTTTCTGAATTTTGTAGATGACTTAAGAAAAAATGATGTGTTTTACATTTTCAAAACTTTCATAGCGATACAACACAAGAATATGCTATCAACGACCCCAAATTAGATTAGACCAACTTTGACGGTACTTTATTGCATTGCGAGAAAAAGAGCCACGTTAACATTCTAAATATCTCAATTATATCAAGTAAGTTTGTACTTTATGAACACAGATGAAATAGTAAACCATAAAATTAATACAAAATAGGTGTTCTATCACCTGTACTTCATGTTTTAACTGTTCCTTTTAAAAGGGAAATAATTAAAAAAAAAACACAACAAAACTAAATATTCTATTCTCTGCTTCACCAAATGCGTTTGATTCGAGTTTTCGCGAGTCTTTATTTTTTCACAACATCTGCACAAGTGTTCTTTCATACAGAAATAAACATCCAGATGTTGGTCCAAAAATAAAATTCTCACATGGTTTCTTTTTATATATTTAACATATGTATGTGCCTTGTCTGTATTACTGAACATTACTATGTTTACTTTGATTTAAAGAAAATTAGTTTTTATCAACTTTTACCTCCAGTGCATCAAATGTTACAAAAACGTTTTATTATTACATCTATTATTTCCAACTTCATTTATTTATTAGGTTTTTACTTGTTTGCATCAATCTTTCTCATTACTGGTGCCAGAGAAGGTAATTAGAACTAAGTAACATGTAGAAGATATACTAGATTTCGTTTCAGAAAAATTGAAGTTACTATTTAACTCTCCTTTATTACGAATGTCTTCCTCAGACGTTTCCGAGTGTTCAAACAAAGTTTAGTCTTACATTGATTAATGATTGTCTAACACGAGTTTAAGAACAATAGTGACTATCACATACAAAGATATTCACGCATCAACAGTTGTAACTGTCTAAAATGATCACGCGGCTACAGTCAGGGTTCAACAACAAAAACTTTATTCATAACAACAACCTTTAGAAATAAATTCAACACTTGCCAAAACACTGTTAATAACAGGGACCTGTCCAGGAATTCACACCAATAAGCAATATATCAAAGATATTATGAAATCAATAATAATAGATTAAGGAAAAAGAACAAAAAACAACCTAACTCTATCACTCTCTCTGTATATATACATATATATATACACACACACATACCCACACAGATATATAAGCTCTTTCTCTCTCTCTATATATATATATAGATATACACACACAGATATATAAACTCTCTCTCTCTATATATATATAGATAGATATACACACACAGATATATAAACTCTCTCTCTCTATATATATATATAGATATACACACACAGATATATAAACTCTCTCTCTCTATATATATATATATATACATACATACACAAACACACACACACACACACACATATAAACTCTCTCTATCTTTCTTAGTGAAGTTTATAGCAGTGTATTTATTCAGAGAGTAGGTCACGAGGATACATCTCATGTGATCATAAATTAAAACACTTCTGCTACATTAACAGTATATGTATGTCAGCATAAGGGAAGCTGGTGTTATTTTCATCATATGCACGTATATATTTACTCAAAATACAAATGATTATGTAGGAGGTAAAGTTAGCTCTTTAATACAACTAAAATTTTTAAAATAAAATAAACAATAGAGGAAGAATAAAAGGTGTGTGTTTTTCGTATAGCAAAGCCACAAAGAGCTATCTGCTCAGCCCACCGAGGGGAATCGAACACCTGATTTTAGCGTTGTAAATCCGGAGACATATCGATGTACTAGTGGGGGGCAAAGTGAAAGGTAAATATAATAATTGAAAAATAAAAGTTACAACCTCACACAGTTTATGACGTGTTATTCAATACAAAGATGCGAAGAAATACGTAATAACTAACTAAAGTTAGAAATAATAGATATAATAACAAAACCTTTTTATGAAATTTGACGCATCAGAGGGAAAATTTGATAAGTTTTAATTTTCATTAAATCAAGTTATACGTAATAAGCCTGTTATAGTTATACAGACGAGGTACGTCTCAGCACTTTGCAAAAGGATAATATTTACTCTACTGTAGACATGAAGATAGATAGTGCTAAAGGCTGCATCAAATAAAGGATTATGATAATACTGAACACTGTAAATATATATATTTTTTCAGACACGCTGAGAGTTGTACTAAATAAATTATTATGGTAATATTGAATATTCTGTAAATATATATCTAGATATTTCTGTCTTTTTGATTAGTTAACTTCATTAAATTGTATTAATTTTCACTAATATATATATATGCAAACAGACACAGCTAAAAATGTATTCTAAGGACAGCTGGCATGGCTATTGAAACGTTAATTAAAATAATGTACAGGTAAACCTGAAAATGACCAAAGGAGGTCGAATCGTTGTTCTGTACTTTAATTACAGTTTTAATACCCATGCCAGTCATCTTTAGAATACATTTTTACTTCAAGTGGGTTTCTTGTCATTATAAGACAAAGCTGAAAATTGTACATAGTAAAGGATTATGATGATATTGAAAATACTGTTAACATATAGAAACAGACCCAGCTGAAAGTAGTATAAAGGATGAGTATTGAATGTTAACATATACAGACCCAGCTGAAAGTACTGAATATAAAATACTGTTAACATATAGAAACAGACCCAGCTGAAAGTAGTATTGAGTAAAGGATTACGATAATACTGAATATACTGCAAATATACTCTTCAAAACAAGAAACGCAAAAGGGATATTTTTGTTATTTTAAAGAGAAATATATGTAATAACGTTGCAAGCTCAGAGTATGTGATGTTGCACGTGTTAAGGCACTGGTTGTCAGACCAAAATGACAATAAAGGTTGTGCACTTTGAAAACGGAGGAAAACATCGGATTTTTCGCCAAAACGCATGCGTGTTCAATAAATTTGTTTGAGAGATCTGCATGTTCTGCAAGTGCAACATGTGCAAAATCCCTATAAAAGTGACGGGTTCTCGGTTTCCATAGCTCAGTGTTAAGCCACCGACGTGCAATACAGTTACACCAAGACTGACTGAAGCACAACGCAACAACGCCATTGGTCGCTTGGAAGCAGGCGAATCTCGATCAGATGTTGCCAGAGCTGTGAATGTCCACCCAAGCACCATCACAAGGCTATGGAATCGTCACCAACAACATGGATCAACTCTTGACCGTCCACGATCTGGCAGACCTCGTGTGACCACGCCCGCACAAGATCGCAACATCCGGTTACGTCACCTTCGGGATAGGACAACCACTCCGACGTCTACTGCCTCAACCATACCAGGTCTGCGTAGTATTCCTATCAGGCCGTACGCAACCGTCTACGAGATGCAGGAATCCGACCTTGACGTCCAGTCAGAGGCGTCATCCTCACCCAGCAACATCGTCAAGCACGGCTGCAGTGGACTTGGGCACATCGGGTATGACCTCATCGACGATGGAGGCATGTTTGGTTCAGCGATGAATCACGTTTTATGCTTCGTAGGCAGGATGGAAGGACCCGTGTTTACCGTCGCCGAGGTGAACGTTTTGCAGCAAACTGTGTGCAGGATGTTGACATATTTGGTGGTGGCAGCGTCATGATGTGGGCTGCCATCGCCTACAATGCCAGAACAGACCTTTTACACATTCGAGGGAATCTTACGGCTCAACGATACGTCGACGAGATTCTTTGGCCCCATGTGCAAACCATCATGGTGAACGTCAACGACATTTTTCAACATGACAACGCCCGTCCTCACACAGCCCGACTCACCACTGTCTTCTTGAGACACCACAACATCAACCTTCTTCCCTGGCCCTCCAGATCACCAGATTTAAACCCCATCGAACATCTTTGCAACGGCGACAACCTCAACCGCCGACTCTACCTCAGCTTGCAGCAGCTTTGCAGGCTGAGTGGACAGCCATTCCACAGGATGTGATTCGTTATCGCATCGCTTCCATGGGCAGGAGATGCCAAGCAGTTATTGATGCTCACGGGGGGCATACTCGTTATTGACGTTGAGTGACGTTAAACTTCACCTAGTGAGCGTGGACTTCGCCTTTGCAGACTTTGGATGTTCAGCAGTGAATGTGCAAAGTTTCACACATGTCATACAGAACTACCCGGAATAAACTTGTTAACAATTTGTCTCATATTTTATCTTTTGCGTTTCTTTTTTTGAAAAGTATATATAGAAACAGACATAGCTGAAAGTTCTACTAATTTGTTTGCTTTTTGGAATTTCGCACAAAGTTACTCGAGGGCTATCTGTGCTAGCCGTCCCTAATTTAGCAGTGTAAGACTAGAGGGAAGGCAGCTAGTCATCACCACCCACCGCCAACTCTTTGGCTACTCTTTTACCAACGAACAGTGGGATTGACCGTCACAATATAACGCCCCCACGGCTGAAAGGGCGAGCATGTTTGGCGCGACAGGGATGCGAACCCTGGACCCTCAGATTACTAGTCGCACGCCTTAACACGCTTGGCCATGCCGGGCCATGTTGTACTAAGTAAAGGATAATTATAGTATTGAAGGCACTGTAAATGTATAGAAACAGACACAACTAAAAGTTGTACTAAGTAAAGGATTATGATAAAATTGAATATACTGTAAGTATACAGAAACACACAGTTGAATTCTATGCTACGAAAACTGCAAACATACACAGATTGTACTCTAAAAGTAATGTTTAACCTACTGTATATAAAAAGAGTGAAAATTGTACTAAAAGAGAGCGATAATGTAAACTTACACTGACCAGATAAATCCCAAAACTTTAATGAATCTAAATATTCGAAAATAAGGTTCGAACATAATTACTTTTAAATTACATAAATAAAATAAAATCATGTTATTACAATAATGAGTGTTTTGTTATGTAAAAATAAAAGTTATTAATTTGGGAACTGACTATTTCTAGCTCTTGAAGAGGTAGGCAATGAATATCTGTAGAATCTATTAACGTTTCTGTTACTTTATTTTTAATACTTTTTACGTTGACATAAAACAGAAGACACGAAGTAAAGAAAGAAAACTGTTGAACAATACCTTCTTGAAAACGTTTCATTATATTGTTAATGTTAAAAGACATAGACAAGTAATAGCTGTTTTCAACTTCGACGTTACTAATAAAACAGTTGACTCTTAACGTAGAAAGTAGAATACTGAAGGCACAGTTCAGGCTCTATTTTAACATTTATCAATAACTTCTGAGCAAAGGAACTAACTAAGTAGAAAATCAACTCGTTGAATACCGCCGTTAATTTAATATACTTGTCTAACTAGAGTTCTGCAATGCCGTTAAACTAAACACTTATAATGATTAGAATGCAATGATTGAACAGTTGATATCATTTTTATTAAAATATGTTTACTTATTGCCGATGAGGTTTGGCCAGCTTAGCATATAGAGGTCAATCCCAAATCCATATACATTATTAAAAATGCCTAAAATATCTAAGATACTACAGCAGGTGCACAACACTTTCATCAGAAAATGTAACAAAAATCATGAAAAGTTGAAATATTTTACGAAAGCCAGTTTTAAAATTGGGATTTGAGATTATATTTGAACATATCTCGTCAAGTGCGTTCTAAAAACATATAGTCTTACATATATTTTCTGGTATTTAATAAAAGATATAACAAATTAACGACATTAAACGTTTCTCTTCTGCTTATTTTCTCAGCAGGCTTAAAACTCAGTCAAATTTTCAAACACAGCTACTCTAGACATCTCCTGTTTCACTTTGTTATTATTAGATGGACCTGTCATATACTTTCACAGAACATAAGAATAAACGAGGTAATGAGTATGTTGTTCTTTATCAGAAAAAATACTCAGTGACCCAGAATGCAAGGGTTATAACACTTTTTATTTAAGACTTCGAACTTCGAGTTCTCATCTACATTTTTACGAACTGTTTAAAACAATGGTCCCAACTTCAGTTATTGTGTGTAGTCACTGTGGCTATTTCATCTCCAAGTAACTGAGTTGCAATCATACAATGTCCATTGGATGCAGCCTGACAGCTCAGAAAGTAAAGATGCCTCTTTCTTTCACTCAGTAACTGTGCTAAGAAGTGACTGTTTTAGTTGACCAGAAGTTCAATATTGGTGGCACAACCAGCTCCATCATTTCTTCATCTGGTGTATCATGGACAGTCAGGTAAGTACATTCCGCTCTTTTTTTTCTCTCTTTCGGTGAATTAGGATACCATCCAAACCTCTTTTAACTGATTGGATTCAACCATAGAACTTCAGTCGAGCCAGTATATAAAACATTCACATATTTTCAAGCACTGTACATCTACTGCAACACATTTGTTATTTGTTCATTATACCAGAGTAAGAGACATGGACTGTACCAGTAAGATCCAATCTGCTTTTGTGCTCCTGTTATATAGTAAGTGGCGTTTGCTAGATGATGCTAAGCAAACTCGAGTGCGTTCACTAATATAGACCATAATTACTGCGGGGTCTCTCAAATACCGGTTCGTGTAAGAGGACCATGCATCATGTCAATAAACAGTAGTATTTTCCCTTTTACTAATAAAGCAGAGAACAATTTCGACCTTCCTCGGTCGTCTTCAGGTTTTTTTTAAGTGTTTTTGTCGTCATCAAGAATCAAGAAGTAGTATTCTCCGCCCATATAAGAGAATGACATAACATATATGTACATTCTAGTTGGAATTATCAAATATGAATGATACTTTATATAAGACATTCTGCTAAACTATCTGAAACAGGGAATTTACGATTAACAATTATTCATGATTTTACCCTGATTTTTCTATATAGCAATAAATTATATTCTTTTTGCTTCTGACGTAGGAATAATTGTTATTGAGAATCGTTTACTAAACATACTTTGTGCCATCATGTTCGTATTGTATTTGATGAGCTACATTTGTAACCCCGTTGTAACTAAATTCTGAAGTAATTTTGTCGGATTAAAGAGATAATGACTTTTATCAATATATTTAAGGTAGTAAGTATTGTCTTTAAAATATTTTAGCCTGTTGAGTTTAATATTTTAGCCTCTACAGGGTGTTTGGAAAGTCACTGTGCAGTTTTGTAACCATATTTTATTCAGTCTATTTCAAGCCAGCAACTGATAGCGGTGTTTAGAAACAAAATAAGAAGGATTCAAGCCTGTATTGATGCCAACGGGGGTCACTTTCAACATTGTTTATAATTGTTATTCATATTTACCTCTTGTATCCTATATTGAAACATGTCTGTTAATAAATATATAAGTGCACAGTGACTTTCCGAACACCCTGTATAGTTCACGTTGGTTTAAATGTTTACTGAATATTTTACTCTTTAGAATAACAGTATAACATTTTGAAAAATTACAACGTATGCCTTGTGTTTAGTGACGATATTTAATATAATTAAATAAGATATGTCCTGTAGAAGGCATTTCAAACATCCAACTTTTAATCACTTGCGTAGAAACAAACATGTATAACTCAATGAAAATGTAATTTTAAAACTGAATCACACCTTAAGTGATATGTAGGCTAAACAGTGAGATTTTGTTTATTTATAAACGTAAAACCATACAATATCCTATCTGTGATATGCATACATCGAAAATCGAAATCTGATTTTTACTGGGGTGGGCCCATAGACTTAAAATACTGAGCCACTGGTAGAGGTGTGACAGGTTTTAAAAATATTTATTTGAATTTTTAGACAGATAGAGAATGGTCAAACAGCAGCTCTGGACTTTATCCTGTTGCTTCAACTGAATAATGGAACTGACAGTCACTTTTATAATGCTGTAACAGCTAAAAGTGCATAATTTTTCAAAGCGTCGCTGCTCCAGCCTTGCCCCTTCGATCGGCAACTTGAAACATTAATCACTATGTTACAACTAGTTCAGTTCACCAGGGACACAATTGTTGCTAAGACATTTTTTCATTGTGCTTTTCCTACTACGGGTATTGAAACCCGGTTTCTAGCAGTATAAGTCGCAGAGATAAAAATATGCCACTGATGGCGCTACTCAAAGGAACGAAATCAAAATTGGCGACCAGAGTGGTACCTATACTTATAGCACTGATAAGAATTTTACAGCAAATAATCATTCGTTAGTTAGCTAGGTTGCGTATTTTATTTTACCCACAATCATGAAAAAAAACAAACAACATGACCTAACTAACTAATAAATGAATCTTATAAAATTCTTATCAATGCTATTCGTGTAGCTACTAGTTTGGCTGAAAATTTTGATTTCGTTCCTTTAGATCGCATGCTCAGTCCTTTTTTTGCTGCACTTTTTTCATATCTAAGGTGTTTTGGGTTAAATATCATGAGTTTTTCCAATATATACCAAAAACTACAGCATGCAAAGAAATGACACTTGATAGTAACCAACATTAGCTTTACCAGATGTGTCGACATAGAGAAACCTAGGAAAGAGCTGCTGAAAGGGAGTTAGCTACATATATATATATATATATCAGATGTGATTCAGTAAGAGCACTTGTGTTATTAATGATAAGGTTAAACGGGAAAATATATTTATTTGATGTGGAGAAACACGTCACAGTTGTGAAAATCAATAAGAAACCAAATGTTAGTTTAAAATCATCTAAAAATTATCGTTTCGTTTATACTTATCAAACATACTGATGTTATTACTGTGATAAAAAACAATAACCAGCCAATGCCACAACAGCTGGTTTCGTACTTGATTACAAATTATGTGATAAATATTAAACTTTAAATGCAAGTAATGATAGCTTGATAAACATAAACTGTGTGATATCGAATATTTACTAGCAGTGGAAATTTGTGCCCCACAACGTTAAAGAGTGAACCATTTTATAATGTCGATAATGAGTTAAAAACACTTAAGTAAAAGTAAGTAATATTTTTTATGAACATGAAAAGAAGGATAAAATATTTTAAAATACATTTAAGTGTTCCACAACCATTTTTAATATTTTTTTCTTCTAAATACCATTGTTACAAGATCATAGTGTCTATTGATATAAACAGAAGTAACAGAAGTAATAGCATAATTATTATTATCATATGGAAAGACTATTTGCAGTTTAATCATTTCTTTTTGGGATACAACAAAGTGTTCCTAATTAATACAATTCGTCACAAAAACTATATTTAATCGAATTTTCAAAGTATAACTATGAAAGGCTTTAATAATTACTATATCTTCAAAAATTCGCGGATATAAATAACACTTGATTGTACGTATGGTATATTAAAATAACACAAGCAAGGATGGATCTATTGATATACTTTATCAGAAGATTCTAGGTTCAAACGTGGTGAACACGTTTCATTCTTTTAGCCATAAGAGCCATAAATTAGTGACACCCTTTGGTGGCTCATTCGAAAGTTTGAGAGCTAAACAACACCACTAAAAATTAGGTTTATATAACCAGGGTGAATAAAATATAAATAACTTATTGTGTAGAAGGTTTGTGCTCAACAACAAATAAACAAAAACCAAGACAGTTTACACACAATCTGTTTAAAGAGTGACTGTCTTAGCAACAGGTGTTACTGATTTTAAACAAAATCATGAGGAAGGACTGCGTTAAAAACAGAAAATCCCAACCTCTGATTAATACACATTGATATGAAATAAAATATGCAGCGTATTTTATTTCATGCTGATGTGTTATAGTTTATGGCTTGAAAATTTGATGGTTATAATCCCACGTTGTAGCTCGTACCCTAGGATTCTTTTTCAAAAAATATGCAGCGTATTTTATTTCATGTTAATGTGTTTTGGTTTATGGCTTGAAAATTTTATGGTTTTATATATATATTTAATGTATAAAATTTAAATTTGTAAAATTTCTATTATATAAGAGATAGGTACAACAGTTTTGCGTAAAGCGATTTTCGGTACAATTACTGATATTACCAAATCAAGGAAATTATTTTCCAAGTAGAATCCAATTCATAAAAATAATGAATTGTGAGGCTGTTCACATGAATTTTCAAAATGATGTGGTATGGAAAAGGCTGTTGTTTTTTTTTTTTAAATAAACACAAAGCTACACAAGGAGCTATCTGTACTTTGGTCAAGATGGGCAGTGAAACACGGTTTTTAGCGTTGTAAGTCCGTAGACTAGGGGACATGGAAAAGACAAATGAATATTAAGTAAATATTCAAAGATTAACAGTAAACCACATTAAAAACTTCAGTAGCGGGATTGTTTTCTAAACAGCTTGTTTATATATAGTCTTTTATACAATTTAAAAGAGATAAGGATTAACTAGAGGTCTTTGTATCCTAGCCATGAGAAGACATAACTACTGTAATTATACAAAATTAATGGCGTTTAGAAATTCTTAATGGAAAACAAGTGTCAACCGATGTTGTGGTCTGGTATTGTAAGTTCATGTGAACAGATACTCTTTGGTACAACAGATATACAAGTACAATAATTGATCAGAAAATACTTTCTAATAAAACGTATAACCACTTCACAAGTAATGTAAGTTATAAATTTCTGTGGTGTGATTAAGTAAATAAAACAGCTTCTAGAATAGTGCGATCAATCTCTTCATCAAACCTAATTACAGTTAATCAGTCAGTTTGAGGGTAAATCACTTACTGTTATTAACCTGATAAGGTTATCTTATCAGATCAAAATTTGATGATTCTCTTGACGAGTTCATTTATTTGATAACATTTTTGTACCTAAAGCAGCTATAAATGCTTTGTGAGTGAATGGTAGCCATTCCATCAAACAATTTCATCATTTGGAGCTGTTTTAGTTTCTTGCATATGCAAAAATAATAGGGGCATAAAATTAAAATAGATTTACTGATTTGTGTTAGTTTTAATATTTCTCTAGGGTAATGCATATAAAAATCATTAATGTAACATTAGTTATTTCTATCATGTTTGAGAAAGAGAAACATAACTTTGATATGGGAAACATTTAGATTTGTGATGAGTGGATCGTAAATACATACATGTAATTCACTTTCATAGCATTACATTCAATATTTAATTAAAAAAAACTTGATTATTATTTTATATTGGTAAAGCTCAACATGAAAAATATAGTGCATTGTTCGATTTATATATTATACAAGATTTATTCTCCTCTACCTGAAAAATATCGTTCTTCATTTTTCTTTCTTGAAATGTCTGAGCTCCAATTCCTTTGCTTCAGAATTTTCAAACTTATAATACTGGCTACTTCACTCTCAAACCACTTATAAACACAAACCAACCATAACAGGAAGCTAAAAATTAAAATTCTACTTTTATATATATTTGATTTGTTGAGATATCAATAAATTTGTCAATTCCACCATAGAAACTTTTTCTCTGTGATTTATAAAATTGTTTATTAATCAGTATTTTAAAAGCATCCTTATGTTTAAAGTTTTCATTTAGAGCATTCTAACCAAATCAATTTTATTTTATTGTATAAAGAAATAATTGACACATTTTATCCATATTGAATAGCATTTGTGGGTTACTCAAGGTAGTTCAAATTTTGCCTTGTAGCAATTCTTGTTACCTACTAGCTTACTGCAAGGAAACATATCCATAAACTAAGTAAATATGCAAGAACATTCCAGAAATGTCTATTATATCTGTATATTCCAGTTCATTAGTTTTGGAACATTCCATTCTTTGACTGATAAGTTTTGGTTTTGTAAAATACATATTTGAAAGGCATGTGAATTAATTTTTAGAAATTCAAATCACTGACACAAAATGAGTTTTACAAAAAGAAGGTTTTCAGTTTTTACTCATTTTAAATGAGCTTGTATTATGTATTTTGTTATTAGTATACATTATTATAGAAAATAACTAAATGTAAATATTAGAAACCTTTTGCTTATCATAATAAAACTTAAATGAATTATTTAAAATTTCACAAGTATGAGTAAAAAATGTCACAATAACCTGCTATTTGTGTTAACCCTACTGACAATGGCTAAGGGACTCACATTGTGTTTTAATGTTTTTGAAATGAGGATTATTGCTATTGTGGGTACAAAGTACAGCAGTAAAAAACATAAAATTTAAATTTAAAAATGTGAAATGTTCAATGGTTGAATCTGTCAAGATATCTCTATATGTATATATTGTGGAACTTTTTGTTCAATACAGCAATCAGTACAAAGGAAAAATGATATTCATTTTGCTTCATATATTTCAAGTTTTCGTTCCACTGTAAATTGATGCCAATACTACAATATATAATGTGACAGTCAATCCCATTATTCATTGATAAAAGAGTAGCCCAAGAGTTGGAGGTGGGTGGTGATGACTAGCTGCCTTCCCTCTTACACTGCTAAATTATGGGCAGTTAGCACAAATAGCCCACCTGTAGCTTCATACAAAATTAAAAACAAACCAAATCATTTAGGAGTTTATAAGTTAGGTAAGTAAAATACGAAAACTGTAAAATGACATGCTATTTTTATTCTTAGCATGAAAATCATTTTTCACACAAACCGATTCAATAAAGATTTTGGAAATATACAGGCAAATCTGAAATAAAATTATTTTATAAAGATACGTTTTGTACACGGCAGAACTGTAGTGTTCACTAAAAGCTTCTGAAATGTAAAGATACACTTAGTAAATTCAGAATTATAATGTGTATAGCTTCTATAGAGGGACCTTTTTTTATAAAATTAAACATCAGTGTGTGACAAATTTAGAAATTTCAACAAAATTAGTGTAATAAGAATAAATTTTAATTTCAGAATTCTAAATTCAGAATTATAATGTGTATAGCTTCTATAGAGGAACCTTTTTTTTTATAAAATTAAACATCAGTGTGTGATAAATTTAGAAATTTCAACAAAATTAGTGTAATAAGAATAAATTTTAAATTTGATGATGATTTATCTTCCTGAAATGCTCTACCTGTCTTTTTGTTTACTACCTTAGGCCCCAACTACATGTAGTAAAACATCTCAGTGAAACTTTGAAAAAAACAACAAAAGGAAGCAACTTTTTTTCTGTTATTGTATTGAAGCACAAGCCAAGACACTGCCCAAATGCAATATGTGAAACAACATAAAGTGAATTATAATTTATAGTTGATTGTAGGTAAAGATCAGTCAAATTGAAATTAAATGACAATGCATTAAAAGTTTGGAAACTGTACTCTGGTTGTATGTATATCTGAAATTATTAAGTCAATAATGTATTGTTTTTATTTGTAATGTAAAAACCAACCAATCTTAATACCGTTATTTGTAATAATGAACACTTCTGGTGCCCTGTGCATATTTGCACATCAATTTTCAAAATGTAACTAAAAATAATAATTATAGACCAATTTCAAAAATGTTTTATTCAAATTTATTTCACAATTGATGCTTTAACATTAAAGAATAATTACTGAATGTATTTTATGAATGAAAATGGAAAAATGTCCCAAATTTCTTTTTCTTTTCTATGTAGTTCCAAGAAATCTCGCATGTAAACAAACAAGACATTTATTTGTACATTTTAGATTTTTTTGTGCTCATTTCAATGCTCAGGTTTACATTTACTAAAAAACTATTATTCTATCAATATATCATGAACTAAATGTTTGATATTTCATTACTAGAAGTGAGGTATTTTCTGTTTTCTCTCCTTCAGGATGAGTCTCCATAGACGTAAAACACATTGTTCTTGAAACAAGTCTTCACATGACAATTTACTTGTAGAAACTAGATCAAGAAACCTGTGTTCTTTATCAATTTAACAGCATTGTTCCACTATTACTTTTAGTCAGTGCCATAGTCAGCCATCAAAGAATTTTACAGTGCCATTTCTTTTAGCTTCAAGTTATATATTAGTGTAATGTTAATGAACAATATATTCTGAAATTAAAAAGTGAAAACTGTATTATGTTTCTGATAGAAATTTATAATGTATTCTATGCATGTAGTTTTAGGCTTACTGATGATTTTTTTTTACATAATGCATTACTTTGGATTCAAAATTGAAGATAATTAAAAAGTATTCTTATAAATGTAATAAAATATTTTCAAATAAATTAATTTTTTCAGTTAAAAGTTATAAGTAGGATATTTTGTAACTAAACTGAGTTTAGTCTCCAATACCAAGTTAAAAGGAACATGGCCATCCCAGTTTGCAAGATGTGTCACAATAATTTCCAAAAAGGAGATAGCAAAGTAACTAAATTCTCTTATGTTTAAAATGTATATATATTTCAGTTTGAGATTTACATGAAATTTATTTTTACATGATTGTATTACAGTTTATGTGACTAAAATCATAATTCTTCAATTAATAAATTATATGTGATACTTTAATCATTATGGCATCTAATATTTTTTTTTTCTCATGAAAAGGAAATGACTAAAATTACAATACCAGTTTAGTATATATATATAATTAAGTATATTATAATAGTAGCTACCTAAATAATTAAAGTACCTCTTCTGTGTCTGTAACTGTGTCAAATATTGGAATTAACATGACCACATAGACTAACATAATCAAAGGGAAATCATTAAATATCAGTGCTAATGCAGAAAGATCTTCAACTGGGTAACAATAAAATGTGGTTTTTATCATTATTATTAATTTTTATACTTTAAACTGTAGAACAATGAAAATTAATTTTAATAATGAATTGATTTGATTATTCATAAATATAGTTACTAACTACAAGTAATTTGAAGTACATACAAGTATTAAACAAATGCTCTATCAGTAGCACAGTGATATGTTTGCACACTCGCACTGCTAAAGTCTAGGTTTTGATACCCATGGTGGGCAAAGCACAGATAGCCCATTGTGTAGCTTTGAGCTTATTTCTAAACAAACAATCAAAATTGAAAAAGTATAAAAGTTTTTATAAAAAGAAAAATTTATCTCTGTATTTTAAAATGTGGCCATATTTGCATTGTTATGACTTATTTGTTCTTTATTTTCAGTGCACATGAAATATTTTGAGAAAAAAAAATGTACAAAAACAGTTGTAAAATTCATGTGACTTGATTGAGTTCAAATGGAAATAAACAAACTTTGAGAATACAGAGGAACAATGCTGTTTATGATGTTCATAATGTTGAAAAATATACCTCAACAAATAACAGCAAATCTGGATTGATGCAATATGTTGCAAATCAAAGAAAGCTTTAAGCAATGCTATTAAAAATAATAATAATAATTCAACATCAGGCATGAGTGTAGTATTGGTGGTTGGGATAAAACACATGATCCTTCAGAGTCTGTGGCAAATATGGCATAATACTAATATGTGCTACAAATAGCCACAGTTGTTATCTCAGATTTGTTTGAAAACAGTTAATGGTAAACTAAATTAATTAAGATCATGTAAATTTTTAAAGATAATTTCTCCATCAGCCAAAGTAGAAGTAGTATTTTGCAGTGGTAGGGCAAGAAAACAAATTCCAGTAATTATTTCATAAAAGTGTATGAAATCAATATATTTCATAATTAAAATATTAAGTAACATTTATTCCATAAATGACTGTGGTTTTGTATTGTTATATTATTTATTCTATGTTGTAGGTATGTGCATGTTACACATAAAATATGGCTAAGAAAGCCATTAAGTTGATGTTATTTCAACATTAAGTTGTTTCTTGTTTTCTCAAAATTAGGTATATCCTGTTATCACCAGTGGATAACCTGCATAATATGACCTTGTTTAAGGATTTAATAAGTAATGTACTTCATTAGTTTTTCTGGTAATACCTACTGTTTGATACCTTCACTTTCTATTCTGAAAATAACTTGTCATGTGATACAATCACTTGAACTTTATAAATGAAAAAGGTGTTTAGGAATCTAAAGGAAGAGAGCAAGATAAGCACATAGGGCTAAGTCAATTTAAATGTACAAAACCTTGTGGCCCTATTTTGATTGAGCTCCTATTTTCCTGAATTGGTACCCAGGTTGTTTTTATGTTGAGTATTTTCAAGGATTGTTGATTTTGTTTATGACTTTTGGCCCAGTCTCTTTCTTTCTAGTAGTGTAGTGCCATTTAGTCTTCACACTCTGTTACTTCATAGTTTTATATCTCAACTGAATCTCCTGTTTATAAGTGAAGCTCTGTAGTTAATTTAGTTGCTATGAATAAACCACACCACTACAGCTACATTTGTGGTTTGTCATTAGCCATGTCATTATCTCTTTTCAATTCTAGGATTAAATGCCCTCAAGTTATTATCATTTCAGAAAATTTGTGGTCATCAACATTCTAAAAAAGTACTTAATTTTGAATATAATAATGTAAAAACCAAATATTCAAATTTCTCAAAGCCACATACAAAGTGTTATTATTGTAACTTCTAATTCAGCAAAATCATGTGCCAAACCTGTTGCTCTTTCCTTAATTTATACACTTTGGACAGGGGATTAATATCCTCAACAATGAAGATGTATAACAGATAGATCACAAACAATAACAAAAACTGTCTTACCCGAGTTTGTAAAAATAATATTATGAGCATAAAAAAAAACCCTTTAGAAGTATAGATGTTCTTTTTATCATTAGTTTTATCTATGTAATTATTTTCTTTATAAATAAAGTATATCTTAAGAAATTACAGAAGGAAATAATATTTCTAAAATTGTAGTACCTTGGCTGTCACATTTCAATCAAAAATAATTTGCAAAAATAAATATACTTGACAAAAATGTGAATTCTCTTTTGAAGTATTTAAGTTTTTGTCTTTCTTCCACTATTTTTTAATATGTGATCAAAAGTGATATTTATTTTTAATATTACTACATTAAAGAAATATTAGTGATACATTTTATTTTTTAAACTGTTAAAATACTGTGCCATAGGTTCGAAGAAATGTGTTTTACTAATAATGTTATGAAAATATTAAATTATTTTATAAAGAACTTTTATGTCATCTTAATATTAATGTGATCTTCCAATTTTTTGATATTTTGAAATATATTGATCCCTTAAAATTAAGTTGTATGCTATTCCTTTTTTACTTTTTGTGCATATGATACACAATATATTTAAACGTTTACTCTGCTTTGTATAAATGTTAGTTAGCAGTGCTCAAATGTTTCTTATTCTTTCATTCCTTTAACTCTCTATTATCATCCCTTTTTGCTGATGTCTTTCTTATTCTTTTTATCAATTTAACCAAATTTAAATTTGTAATACAATAGATCTCAATCCTCTTTGAAGTAAGTATTCTCCCTATAATTTCCCCTAGGCTATTGTATTCAATTCATATATACTTTAACTCAAACTATTTTTAATTAATGTGTTTTACCCATAATGCTTTGCTACTTTTCCTAACATTAACTTAGATCTAAAATTACCTCCACTTCATATTTACATTGTGTAAAAAAGACATTTGGCAGCTATCTTCTAATAACATGTTTTAGTAGTAAATTGGTTGATAATGCTGATAGCTTCAAAACCATGTTTAATCCATCTAACATTTTATACAAACACATTATATAATACTACATTTATCAGCTAACATGTTAATTCTGCAACATTGGATGGAGTTGTTGTTATAATATGAAAGAACTATGAGAAATACTGAAGTTTAATAGTAATTTGAAAGTACAGTGAATAAACATAAACTTTATTATCTATCATTAAGCATTGCTCATAAAAATTATGGGTTTTAAAATTTAACATAAGAAATTTAAATATAGATTCACATTCTTAACTCTGCCTGAACCCTTTATTCAATGAAAAAGTTACAAACTACTGAGTGAAAGCATACAGAAGAATATATACTCATATTTCAACCGTATTATATTTGACATGTGTAGCACCAATGATAAATTTTAAATTAGTACTTGTGCTTATAAAGCCATTGAAATAGGCAGATATATTCAAATATACTTTTTGTCTAATTAAAATACTAAATTAAATGATACAAGAATATCCGTATTGTAAAATACTGAGTAATTTACATTATTTTAATTGATGTTTATGTGTTATTTTCAGGTAAAACTGATATCTCAACAAGTATCACACAGTTAAACCTGATAATAACAGAGGATTACGAGTCGAACGCCTTAACACGCTTGGCCATGTCAGGCACAAGACGAATAAAAGAAAATTTGGAGATGTTCTCTTAGAAACAAATTATGAAGATGTATTAAATTATAAAATGTATAAATATTGTACTGAACATGAGAACTGGAAACACTAATTCTTATACGTAAATATTTTATATTTCTGAGTGAACATGATTTCCATGTAACGTTTCAACATCTTCATAATATATGTGTTTCTGTTCACGTTGGAACGAAAGTAATGACTTTAATAACAAAAATCATTGCACAAGCACTGAATGCTGGCACAATATTGAAAACCAACTGGTTTCAAAATTCTAATTAAAACAAGTTAAGTGCAGATGGTGCGTTTTATATTACACTATTCTCAGTTTGTCCATTGTGATTCAATACTAGAGGCGTGTCGGAAACATCATTTCAATTTTATCTTTTGTCTCCTACATGTCAGAGCCAAAAATATTTTATTCAATAAGATAGCTTATCAGTTTGGCTGGAGGGTGACAGACAAAAGTTTCTATGAAAATATCTATACAAATGGTATAAAACTTATTAAATATTGCAATCTAAATGCTGTAAATTACTAAAACATTGTACAAGCTCAAAATTATTGTAAAACAAGATAGCTGCATGTGTATTTCCTTTTACATATTCATCTAATTTCTACATTTTGACTACAAATTAGAGGTGTATAAAAGATAACCCTGAAGAGTTTTAGACACCCCTGATTTTCAGTAACATTGGACAAATTATTAGGAATCTGGAAAAAGAAAACATCTGCAGTTAACTTGTATTTCTAATAACCAAACCTGACATTATATACCTTAAAATTTACTTAGTTTTATGCTCCAATCTCTCCCAACTAATACATTCTGACTTTTGATATCCCTACGTATTACACTGTTGACGTGTAGAAATTCTATTCCCTGAAGAACCTACATGAGATATAAATTTATTTCAAAGATAAATATTTTTAAATATCACTATAATTTTAATTCAGTGTGCTTGTTGTTTTCAATACTTTAAATATATATATTGTTATTTGAAGACAACAATACAAACATCAAGTGGAACAAGAAATATTAAAGCTTGTTTAAAATTATAACTAGCAGAATTACCAAGCTTTCATTGGGTTGATATATTAGTTGTTTTACCATATGCTGCCAAGATGAAAAAGTTCTTACTGACACTGGAGCACCTAACATAAAACTGGCTATGAGAAAAATCATTTCCGAATTAAGGTATTTTCTGTTATATCACCGACAATAAAAACCTTCATTAACCAGTGGAGATTCTAAATTGAAAAAAAAATCAAAAAGTAGTTTCCAGTTTTGTTATTTAGATGGTTTATTTCATGTATTTTCAGTACACAGAATAACAGCAATATTAAAACACACTTCTGTAGCTAAGTGACATGACATAAAAGCCATTGTTACAAAGGGCTGTTAGTAAATCACATTGGCTTTACTATACATTCAGTGTCGTTTTATAAATGAAAGTATCTTGCTATACTCAGGTTATTATATTGTTATATTCCAAGTGACAGACGTTAACTAACCATGTGTCATGGCACATGGTCACTCCTCGTTAGAAACGCATTGGTCATACATGACTGTCATTGCTGATGGCATGGTATGGGACAAAACTCATAATGAAATGGCATGGCCCTCAAAAAGGGCTCAGTCCATCCACCTCTACTGTACACTTATGTTATGGTGAAAATTCAGAAACCATTTTAGCATAAAAGTATAATTTTTGCTTTGACTTTTCTATATATTAAAATTTATTACATAGGGAACAACTTCTTTTCGATGTAGTTCTTTTGATAGTTTCCTTCTTTAAAAAGATCCACATATACACCTGCTCACAGGTGTTTGTCTGTCTGTCTGATTTGTATTTGTAATGCCACGAACCGCTCCTGTTCTATGGGGTTTTTGTTGCTTTGCCTCCTTAAATAGATGCACATATACGTGGACAAGTAATACTCAGGTGCATACCCTCAGGAGCATCTTGGTACAGGTGCAAAATGTTTGGTTTTTGGGTTCTTTCTTCTTGAAGCTATGACTGTCACATACACGCACAGACACATGCTTTTATTATTATTATATATAAGCAATGTTATTAATATAATAATGCTTGCATAACAGACATGGAAAAGGAACTGCAATAATTACTGAACAGATTTTAGATAAATTGTAATCATTAGACATCTGTTAGAAAACAAAATTACAAAAATCTCTATTCATAACAGTCAATATAACATACTTCTTTACAAACTGCTGGTATTTCATTTTCGAACAGGCGGGTTTTGGTGAGAACATTATTCAAAGAGCCAACTGCCAAATATTCCATTATTATCTAAACAAACAAAATTTAAAATTTCACTTACATTTTATTTTTTAATAAAATCTCTCATAAACAATGAGACAATATTTTTTCCTGACTTAAGATTCTGTCAGTAATCATATATCTAATACAAATACCAAAATAATTTTTCACGAGGTAAAAACTAGAGTAACTTTTGAAGAGTTAGATTTTTATTATCCAGAATATTGTCTCCCAATCATGTATTATTCAGAAACAAATTTTTTAAAAAGCAAACCTTGACACGTAATCCGAAGGTCACTGGTTCGAATTCCCGTCACACCAAACATGCTCGCCCTTTCAGCCAAGGGGGTGTTATAATGTGACGGTCATCCCCATTGTTCGTTGGTAAAATAGTAGTCCAAGAGTTGGCGATAGGTGGTGATGACAAACTGCCTTTCCTCTAGTCTTACACTGCTAAGTTAGGGACGGCTAGCGCAGATAACCCTCGTGTACCTTTGTACGAAATACAAAACAAACCAATAGAACGGTGGTAGGGTACTTGTAATACACGTAATAACGTTTTTACATATAGAGGGCAGCACTGAAGGAAACTAGTCCTTCATGTGAAAAGAAGTAACGTAGTAAATGGAAATACGTCATTGCAAGGAATAAAACATGTATACATTTGCAATTTGTATTAACTAACTCATTATGCTAATCAAATAAATAAACTGGTACTTTTCAGTTTGGGCTAGTACATTTCTTCTGCCTACTAACATGTTTACAACTCTGGTAATTTATTTTCTTCTACAGACGGAGGAAGTGAAATATTAACAAAGTTGGAAGTGTTATGCAAAAATTCTCAAAACATCTTGCTTGACATTTCAATAGCAAGTATATGACTCAGTTATAAGTTACTCAGACCTTGTTTCAAAATTCAATCTTAGTTTCTCGTTGTATAAAGGTATGTCAAAGAGAAAGAAAGAAATTTTGATGTAAAATTTACAAAATTAAGACTGATAGACGGTGTATCTCCACTCATCTCCAAAATCTAGGACACATTTTATAATTCTACGTTGTAACTTGTACCCTATGATCCTCTTTTTTAAAATAAAAAAAATGTGCATCGTGTTTTAAATATATATATTTTTATTTCATAATAATGTGTTTTGGTTTATGGCTCGAATATTTTATTGCTTTATATATACGAGGGCTGTTCAAAAAATATGGGGACTGTTTGAATTGCGCGGCTCCAGTTGGTTCCAGGGGAATCCGCTTGGTGTCGCTAGGTTCGCACAGATCAGCTGATTACGGCGCCATTTTCCGATTGCAGATATCTTCATTTGTGTATTAGCTACGCGGTTTTAAGTGAAGTGCGATTTTTTCGTTTGGCGGATTTCAGAATGAATGACCTGAAGGAGCAACGACTTGCTGTGAAATTTTGTGTTAAACCTGGAAAATCTGCGACTGAAACTTTTGCTATGCTTAACACGGCTTATGGTGATTTTGCTATGCAGCGTACGGCATGTTTCAAGTGGCATGAACGTTTTAAGGATGGTTGACAGTCCATTGAAGATGATGAGCGTCCTGGACGTCCTTCCACGTCAACTGACGACCCACACGTCGACAAAATCAACACTCTGATGCCGGCAAATCGACGTCTGACTGTCAGGGGAGCTTGTTGAAGAGTCTGGGATATCAGTTGGATCTTGTTACGAGATTTTGACCGAAAAATTGAAGATGCACTGCGTTGCTGCGAAATTCAGCCCTCAGAACTCGTGAGTTTTTGGCCAAACACTCGATCACTGTTCTTCCCCACCCCCCTACTCACCTGACCTTGCTCCTTACGATTTTTTCTTGTTCCCCAAACTCAAAAGACCCTTGAAAGGAAGAAGATTTGAGACGATTCCCGAGATTAAGGCAAATGCGACGAAGGAGCTGGAGGTTTGTTTGTTTTGTTTGTTTGGGAATTTCGCACAAAGCTACTCGAGGGCTATCTGTGCTAGCCGTCCCTAATTTAACAGTGTAAGACTAGAGGGAAGACAGCTAGTCATCACCACCCACCGCCAACTCTTGGGCTACTCTTTTACTAACGAATAGTGGGATTGACCAAAACATTATAACGCCCCCACGGCTGGGAGGGCGAGCATGTTTGGCGCGAGTCGGGCTCGAACCCGCAACCCTCAGATTACGAAGTGCACGCCTTAACGCGCTAGGCCATGCCGGGCCTTTAAATAAGTAAATCGTCGTCCGCGACAGGATTCGAACCTGCAGTCTTCTGATCCGAAGTCAGACGCCTTATCCATTAGGCCACGCGTGCTTTTCGAGTTGGAGGACATTACAAAAGAAGCGTACCAGGACTGTTTCAACAAGTGGAAACACCGTTAGGATAAGTATGTGCGTTGGGGAGGAGAGTACTTTGAAGGAGTCCCAGACCTGTAACTTCTAAATAAAGTACATTTTGTTTTATGACGTCAGTCCGCGTATTTTTTGAACAGCCCTCGTAAATACAGATATATTAATAACTTTTTGTAAATTTTCTATTTCGTAAGTCTTATTGCTTTATACCTGCACTTGGTCCCTTTCACATTACATCAAAAGCCATTTATCACAAGTGACTTGTCTGTTTTTTTTTTTTATATATCTTGTTAGGCGTAAAGCTACGCTATAAGTTATATATTGGCCTGGCATGGCGAAGCGCGTAAGGCGTGCGACTCGTAATCTGAGGGTCGCGGGTTCGCGCCCGCGTCGCGCTAAACATGCTCCCCTCCCAGCCGTGGGGGCGTTATAAAGTTACGGTCAATCCCCCTATTCGTTGGTAAAAGAGTAACCCAAGAGTTGGCGGTGGGTGGTGATGACTAGCTGCCTTCCCTCTGGTCTTACACTGCTAAATTAGGGACGGGTAGCACAGATAGCTTTCGAGTAGCTTTGTGCGAAATTCCAAAACAAACAAAATATAGACGTCCTACTATATATTTTAGCCATTAAAGCCTTTTACAAAGACATAAATGATGATGTACTTTTTGTATTAAATTTTCGGACATTACTTATTGGATGACCTGATGTATAAGACTAGTTAAAAATAGTTGTGATAAGGATATTAGTCTTAAAATTCAGTTTTCACGATGCTTTGTGAAATGAGTAGTTACCTAATTCTATGTTGTAAATGTGTAATCAGATATAAATAAATATATAGTTCAAAAATGAAATTTTTTCTTCATTTTTTGTTTTTAAAGAAAGGGGTTGATCATATTAATTTAAAAAAAAACACATCAGATGTAATATTTATCTTTTAAGTGAGACCCAACAGTTGACTCAATTTATGTGTTACCTACAATGATAATAAAAATTCAGTAACACAAATATCTCAATCGTAATATTGTAAATAATAGCTTTATAATTCTTAATGTTTCTCATCTATTCCCAATATTTTAAGCCTCTTAGTAGCAAAGTGGCATATCTGCGGACCCGCACCGCTTGAAACAATGTTTTGATACCCCTGGTAAGCAGAGCACAGATAGTCCACTCTGTAGCTTTGTGTCTAATTTTAAACAAACAAACAAATTGATATTTTAAACGGAGATAAACTGGCCTGAAGATAAAAACAGGGATTTGTGTGAATATTTTCCACTTCTTCAATATTGACTGCTTGTATAACATTAATACAGATGTTTGAATAGTAAGAAGTAATTTTGCTAGTATTCGGAGTTATAGTTTGCAATTGGAAGAAACAAACTAAACTGACATGTCTGTTTTTGTCACAAAATGAATTTTGTTATTCCATCTGAAATTATTTCTACATTTCGATTGATATTAAAACATACAACAATACTTCAACAAGAGTGCTTCAAGAAAACAAACCATGGATTTCATTTGTAAATTTGCTCCCCCCTAGTACAATGGTATGTCTAGGGATTTACAACATAAAAATTAGGGGGTCAATTCCCCTGGGTGGCTTCAGCAGATAGCACGATGTGGCTTTGCTGTAAGAAAACACACACAAACATTTGTATATTTTTAAAAAATACTTCTGAACAAATTTCATCTACTTAAGAATACTTTAAAAAGAACACAAAGCTATTAAAACTTTACACATGACAGTGAGTTGGTGTGCACTTACGGACGTTAATGTTTAAGCGAATAACATAAAAGTACACAATGAAGTTTACAGTAAGAACAGGTAATAAACCTTGACCTCGTTAATTGGCACCCATAACTTTCTGCAGATTAAAAAAAAGTACGCGAAATGAAAAGTGGAGTAGGATTATTTTCTGGAAGAAACGTTTTAACGTAAAGAAGAAGCGAAATGAAGCACGATACAGTTTGAATCCCATATTTGTGTCCAAGAAGGAATATGATACGGTATAAAACTCGCACAGAAAAACTACAAATAAACTAAAAAAAACTTCTTTCACAGATTCCAATTTCCAAAAGGGGAAAAAAGATCCGGAATTAGTTTAATGCTATCACTTCCTAGGCTATGGCCCTCCAGTGGATCAGCGGTATGTCTGCGGATTTATAACGCTAAAAACCGGCTTTCAATACCCGTGGTGGGCAGAACACAGATAGCACATTGTGTAGCTTTATGCTTAATTCAAAACAGCAACAATAACAACAATCTTAGGACATGAATATGAAGGTAGAATTCATTTCATGAGTTTTTTCTGAGTAGCGTTTTCACAGTTCCATCATTTACCTGTCTTTTTTTTTACGCCTCCTTATTCTATATTACATTCATAGTTCTGGCATGTGGATTCTGCTACAAAAACCAGTTTCGTTCTCTATAAACATCTTGATACTTTTCTGACAGGCATTTGTGGTTTATCTCTTTCTATTGTTCCATTAATGTATGTTTAGGGAGGGAAAATGGGAAAGTGATATGATGTATGGTATTTTAGCAAAGTGTTAACTCTGATCATAAAATTCGTTGGACCACAAATAAAGAAGATCCTGGACTGCACAGAATTCTCCAAGAAGCTCAGTAGGAAGGAAAAAAGAGCTTGGGGCAGCTTTGACACAGTAATTCAGGGCTTCTTAGGCAATCACAAGGCCAAAAATTATGTGGAACTGGTTGAAGTTCTGATGAAGAACTGCAGCCCATTTTGCCGTAGCTGGAAGTCCATATCCTTGACGTTCATCTTGATAAATTCAAGGAGAACATGGTAGCATAATCAGAGGAGCAAGACGAGTGCTTCCACCAAGATATACTGAACTTTGAACGCCGCTACCAAGGAGCGTATAACGAGAACATGATGGGAGTCTATATTTGGGGCCTGATATGTGAAAGTGATTTACATTACCGTCGCAAATCTCGAAAAATTACTCACTTCTAAACATTTTTGTATAACTTTTATATAAATATGTATAAATCTTAATTCATATGTAGTTTTATTCAGACCTTATGTAAATTAAAATGTGCAAATTTGCCCGTTTTTGCATAGAAAATAGGTTAATTTAATTTCTAAATTTCATTATCCAGGTCACAAAAGCAAAGTTTGAAGGGAATAATGGCCATTTTCTGTACTTTTACAACACAAGCAATTAAGAAGTAACACATACTATACAGGAACAAATTTTGTGTTACATAGTGTTATTAATTTTCTCATCTACCCAAACATATTACACGTTTTGTTTAATAATTTATCTTCCAATAGCGTACCTACCCAAACATATTACACGTTTTGTTTAATAATTTATCTTCCAATAGCGTACCTACCCAAACATATTACACCTTTTTCTAAAAAAAAAATATATAAATTAACATTCAATAGGAGTACCTATCCAAACATATTATACCTTCCGTATAAATTACCTGTTAATAGAGTTTCGTAAAACTATAAGTGAAATAATTGCAAAATGAGCATAATTTGTTTTTCAATAGCAGCATAAACCTTTACAACCAAGATCAATAACGAATATTAGATAAGTCTGGGAAATTAACTAGTAATATAAACTCATTACAAAATAAAATGATTTACTCAGAAATGGTCTGTTGGAGAAACAAACGTCTGCTCATTTAACCTACTCACTATAATTATATTTTGAGAATAGTTCATTTCATTTATTTTTGTAATCATTATAATAATTATAATCATTAATTTAAAAAAAGAATTAAAATTACTAACAACTATAAAGAAGGGTAAACCATTGGCATCTTTTCACAAATAGTTAGATATTCTACACTTTCTGAGATTAATGGAAACCTGGTCAAAGAAAATTCAGCTAATTGGTAAATTAGCTTAGTGCATGTTTTCTTATTGCAAAACAACATCGGACTATTTGCTGTGTCTCTGGTTTTAGCGTTGTAAATCCATAGACTAACCGCTGTTCCAGCGGGAGAGAAATTAGCTTAGACCACACCAAAATGGTTTTGTCCTGTCTAAGGCTGATCTTAGATCGAGCTCGCGATGTAAAAGTCCAAAACTGAGATCTCGAAAACTACCGCAAAGAACATTAACAATAATAACAGGGTAATATTTTTATAACTATGCAGTATATTTATAGCTGAACAACACATGAAACAATTGAATTTTCTGCAAAACGTTTAAGATAATACAAATTGCAAACAGGAAGTAGTAAGCTTCAAATATAAAACAATCAGCAAACAAACTTGTTTTTTTAAGTTTGTGTGTTTTCCAATAGCAAAGCCACATCGATATGAATGAGGAGGATAAATATCCATTTTACATAAAGTTCTTCCCTTTTTTCAATTTGTTTGTACTTTTGTGTTAACAAACATAATAAAGAATGTTCACTGTGGTAAACGAAATATAAATTTGATATAAGTAAAAGGTTTTTTTTCTTCCAGATTAATAGAATATCATCAGAGTATCGTTTTTAGAATTAATTTTTTTTCTTTTGGCAACTTTTTCTAAAATAACAACTTTATTCATTCTGAGAACTAAGATTAACCATTAAATAGTTTGAATTTCAGTATTATGCAAAATGTTTTTGCAAACAATTGTACATAATTTTTCATATGAAGTCACCTGTTTTTGAAATATTGACATCAGATATCCTGGACTAACACGATCCTTGAGACCTTGCGTAACTTTGTGAATTATGTGCTCGGACTCCGAATCCGAGAATCGATGGTTTGCCTTCCATTACTTCAAAAATGCGTTCCAGTTTTTAGGGCCATGGGTTCACTATAAGAGCGACGATCAAATCCATATATTTTGTCAGTCAAAAGTAAGCCAAGAATTGGTGGTTGATCCTGTCGATTAGCTACCAGCTCAAAATTAGGGACAGCTTTGCATAGATAACCTTTTGTGTAACTCTGTGCCAAACTTCTGTAACAAACCACAACTAAAGAGAAAGGGAAGACAAGCACTTCAGTTTTTTTTACACTAAAAATACCTCAGATTAATTCCACCAATCATCTTAAACTAATTAAAGTTCTCAGTGGAACAGATACAGTCAAATCAGTTATGGCTAAAGAAAAAGCCCAATTCGTCATCTCAGGGCTGAGAGAAAATCCGCCAGAAGTCGATATATTACATGCAGTATCTTAATATCAGATGAAGACTATTTAATTGTGTCGCTTAAGATTACAGTCAGTCTTTATGTACTGTGATTTATAAAATATATGGAATGCAAATATGTAAGGTTTGTTAATATAATCTAGTAATATATCGATAGTCTCAAAATTAGATGGAAAATCTAAATATTGTCAGTTTAATGTTACAATGTTGTTTTTGTTTAGTCGAGATTTAACATATGATTTCTGTAAAATACTCCTGTTAATTAAACAAATAAGATAACGATAACCAACCATAACTAAATATGTTGTTAAACAATGATCGCAAAAACTAAAGAAACGTTTAGAAATGTCAGATGTGCCAATGCTCTATGTGGGAAGGAAGCTAATTATCACCACCTACCGCTAAATTAAGGATGGCTAGCGCAAATGGCCCTGATATAGTTTTGCACAAAATTAAAAAAAACAACAACTAAGGTTTGTTGTTACCAAAGTATAAAGTTGCAGATATTTTGAACAACCTTTTCTTAAAGGTTAAAAGATACTGAAAAATTTAATTTTGGAATTACAAATAGTGTCCTTAAAATGCTTGAAAAAATAAAGCTGAACATATTTAATGTGAAGTATAACTTCATTAATTGTTATAAGCTGAAACACATTGGTAGTACTTACACCAGTGATGCACAAAGTCCGGCCCGCGGGCCAAATCCGGACCTCGCCGAGTCGCCGAGTGGCCCGCGATGTCCAACGGGAAAGTCAAACATAGAGAGTTCGTGCCTGCTCGAAGATTAAGCGCTATAGAAGAATATACATTAGATTAGATACTAGATGGTTCATTATATTTGTGTCGAGCAATGAAGAAAATTTAATAAGCAAATCTCGCTAATACATAGGCATTTAATCATTGGCGCAATAACGTAATATTTCCGTAATTACGAAATCTCACGCGTTCCAGTTGTTCTTCGAGATTTACTTAGGAGCCCTATTTTTATATTATTTCGTAACGAAAATGGCAGCTAATCGTAAAAGAAAAGTTGACGACGAAAACCGGCAGTTTCATGATGATTGGACTGCGCAATACTGGTTTGTTCAACAATAGAAGAACTTGATTTGTTTGTTGTGTCATTCGACAGTAGCAGTGGCGAAGGTATCCAATATAAAGCGTCATTATGAGTCGAAGCACAAAGATTTCCACAACGTTGTCGGTGATGAACGAATAGCTCAAATTGAATCTCTGCGGCGATCGCTGAATCACCAGCAGAACGTTTTCTCAAAACAGTCAGCAGATTTAGGTGCAGCATGTGAAGTCAGTTACGATATTTCGTTGGTGATAGCGAAATCTGGCCGACCGTTCACTGATGGTGATTTTGTCAAGCAATGTATGATTACTGCATCGGAAAAGTTGTGTCCGGAAGCAGTTCGCAAGTTACAGACAGTGGCTTTGAATCGTATGACAGTTCAACGAAGAATTTCACACCTCTCAGCAGACGTGACAAAGCTTACAAATAAAGCAGCCAACTTTGTCTACTTCTCTTTGGCAGCAGATGAGTCGACTGACATCAGTTCAACAGCACAGCTACTAATTTTTGTTCGTGGTGTGTCGTCATCGTTTGATATCACAGAGGAACTGATTGGCATGGATTCTATGAAGGGTCAGACAACTGCTCTATTCGAGGAGACAGTACGACTGTGTAGTAGTGTTTCATTGGATTTCACGAAACTGGTAAGTGTGACAACTGATGGAGCACCAGCCATGACCGGAGAAAGTAGCAGGCTGGTAGCACTGTTGATGAAGCATCGAGGAAAGCAGAACAGATAGTTGGTGAAGTTGCACTGCATTATTCACCAACAGAACCTGTGCAGTAAAGAACTTGGTTTTCAGGCACTGATGGCATTAATGACGAAAACCATTAATTTCATCAAATCACGAGAACTCAATCACCGTCAGTTTCGAACTCTTCTTGAAGAAATTGATTCAGACTATGGTGACCTTGTGTATCACTGTGAAATATGCTGGCTGAGTCGAGGGAAGATGCTCAGAAGATTCTGGGAGTTGATTGATGAGGTGATAGAATTCCTCAGAAGCAAGAACAAAGATACAGAAGTGATTTTCATGACTGATCCAGCATGGCAAGCTAATTTGACCTTTCTGGTCGACATGACACAACACTTGAATGATCTGAATTTGAAGTTGCAAGGCAAAAATCAGCTTGTCTGTCCGTTTGAAAATCACGTCTCAGCTTTCAGGACAAAGTTGGAGTTGTTCCGGCAGCAAGCAGCATCAGGCAACTTCGTGCACTTTCCCACTTTTCAGTCACAGCTACAGAAGAATCAGGACATTGACACACAAGTTTATGTTGGGAAGCTAAATACTGTGGTTCAATCCTTCAACTCACGGTTTCATGACTTTGACCATTGCAGATTGTTGATGAAACTTTTTGCTGATCCATTCAGTGTGTCAGTGGATGACTTGTCAGCAGAATATCAGCTCGGACTTACTGATCTCCAGGCATCTGATGAACTGCGTGCTATTTACCGAGAAAATAGTTTGCTTGACTTCTACAAAACGTTGCCTGATACATTTGCTAATCTGAAAGAGAACGCACTTGTCCACACCAGAATGTTTAGCAGCACGTACTGCTGCGAACAGGCTTTCTCGCATATGAAACTGAACAAAAACAACACTCGCAACCATCTGACTGATGATCATCTGGAAGCAGTCTTGCGTCTTTCAACGTCAAACATGAAGCCGGACATTTCTAAGCTCGTAGATGACATGCAGCACCATCCATCGCACTGACTTTGTGACAGTTGAATTATCATAACATTTCTTAGAATAATATGCAAACTCTTTAATGTAGTCGTTATTTGTGTGTTCTTAAATGTGATGTCCATCTTGTGTGAAACAACTGTGAGATGATTTTAGTCTTCACTTTTTGTGGCCCCCAACGGTTACGAGAATTCTGTTTGTGGCCCCTGACTCAAAAAGTTTGTGCACCACTGCTATAGATAAATACTGATGTTGGAGCTGGGCGGCACTTTCCACCCCAATAATAAATTTGGTGAACCCGAATATCATTGTTCCCCTCTCCCACCACCAAGTATTTTGTTGACAACAATTTGCATTTAGTTTCTCTCTATGATGTCGACTGACTTTACCAGTCAGAATGGTTTTTGTTTGCTTCTTTTTTACAGCAAATTTCAAACATTACTCTGTTTGCTTATCAGTGTGGCGTGTTTATTGATTATTACCTGAAATATTTTTATTATGAGCATGATTTACGATTTTGTTCTACACAATAAACATTTTAATTCCTACTATATATGTATAAAGTACTTACTAAGTGCTGTTTGAAATCGTTCAATAATATTTCTAAGCCTTTTTATTCACTGTCACGACTGCCCCTCCCATGATGTTAGCAGATTCCAACATGTCTGATAAATATAAATAACAAAATCAAATTAGAACAGTTTTGAAGCATGTGAAGAGATAATTTTTTTTTAAACTAGCAAGATTTCTTTTATCACAACTTTAATTTCAGGTGTTAATTTCTGAAGTTTTATATATTAATAGAATGATTTGTATGTTCATTGGTTGACTATGACACAGTGAGAAGGAATGTTGACCAATATTCCCATATGTTCATATTCTGAACTTTCAAAATGACACTTAAGTTTTTCCTGCACAAGAGGCCGAACATATATGATTTCTAACGCAAAGCTACGCATTAGACAATTCGCGCTCTGTATGCCACTGAGAATCGAATCCCATACTTTAGGTTGTAAGACCATAAAATTGTCACTGATCCTCTGGAGTTCGTGAATAAAAAATAAATATGTATTTAACACTGAGTGATTATAAGGGGGTCCATGCTGTAGAAAAAATTCTTTACTATAAGGGCAGATTCCAAGATAACCTTCAGGTCGACGTGAAGCTAATGGTGGTTAATACTTCTTTTAATAGGCGTCTTTTTAGGTAAAACCGTGTGACTAGATAATTATTTTCATTGTGTATTTTAGATGGCAGTTCTGATTTAGCACATTTTAAATAAAGGAGCTTCTGCTATAAGTGGAATAAATATTATAGGTTCAGTATTAAGTAGAAGTACCCAATAGCACAGCAGTTTGTCTGTGGACTCACACCGCAAGAAACTGAGTTTTGATACCTGTAGTGGACAGAGCACAGATAGTCCATTGTGTAACTTTATGCATAATTCAAAACATATACGTTTAGGACTCAGAGTTTCCCAACCTTTTGGCACTCGCGACCCCTTACCTAAAAGTTTGAAACCCATGTGATCCCCTACTTAGGGCTTACTATCAGCAGCTTAATTTTTCTTTTATTTTCTGTGAAGGAGAGGGAAAGAAACATCTAAAAAATATTTAAAAATTCTGTAATTATTTATTAGCAAATTGAATCACATTGGTCCAACCTGAATTCACAAAAATAACATATATTTCTTAAAATAATATTAACATAGGTTTGAACAGCTATCCAACCCAGCTAGTGAGATGCCTGATGCTGCATTTCAGCAGCAAGCTTTGAAATTTGTGGCCGAGCGTTTGTTAGAGCCAATCTCATGTCATCTCCAACATCCAATCTGTTCCTATTCTTTGTTTTTATATTGACAAGAGTAGAAAATTTTGCCTCACACAAGTAGGTAGAAGCAAATGGAACAAGGACACGTAAAGCTATCATGCTGACTTTGGAGTATGACTGATACATAGCGCACCAGAACTAAGTCACGGATTTCACCTTGAAGAGATCACGAGCTGAAGAGTCGTTCCTTAGATTCAGAAATTCATCTTGGATATCATCTGGGATGCTGAATACATCAAGTTCAGTACAAAATGGGTTCCTTACCAGGGCCTCCTGTTCCTGTGATAGCTCAGGGAAGTAACGCTCGACTTCCTTTTCTAGAGACTGAAGATGTTCGGTAATCTCATCCTTGAGGAACTGATCCAGTTGAATCTGAGACTCATCCGTCACTCCACAAAGTTTTTCAAACATAGCGATGTTTCCAAGATTGGTTTTCCGACGCCATTTCTGCAGTTTGGAAACAATGGCCCGAAGTCTATCTTGAAAAAGGAGAACATGTGTTTCCCTTCCTTGAAGCTTCAAATTGAGCTTGTTCAGCTGGTCAAAAATGTTGGCTAGGTACGCAACCCTTTTATTCCATGCTTCATCTTCGAAGTGAGCTACAAGATCTTTCCTTTCTTGAGTCTCCATGAATAGCTTTATTTCATCTTTCATTTCAAAGACACGATTAATAACGTTTCCTATCGACAACCAATGTACTGCTGTGTAGAAGAGAAGGACTTCGTGGTCAGCATTCATGTCTTTGCATAGTTCTTTGAATAGGCGAGTGTTGAGTGCTTGAGTCTTCACATAATTTACAATTTTGATTACAAATTCAAGCACTTCCTGCAGAGAGGCAGGGAGAGTCTTACTGGAGAGAGCATATCGGTGAATCATGCTGTAGATGCCCTTTGCTTGAGGTGCTAGCTTCTTCACTCTCGACTGGAATTCTGATTTCGATCCCAGCATAGCCGGTGCTCCATCCGTACAAACCCCACACACGTTTTTCCATTGAAGATCTTCGTCTTAAAAAAAAGTTGAAACTTTTTCCATGACATCATCAGCTTTTGTTGTGGTTTCAAGTGCACTGCAGAATAAGAATTCGTCTTTGATGTCACCTAAATTAATGTATCTCACGAAGACAAGCAACTGAGAACATGAACTTACATCTGTTGACTCGTCGAGCTGAAAGGAGAACAAATGGGAACCCTTGATTTCAGTCAAAACCTGTTCCTTCACATCCATAGACATTTTAGAAATGCGCCTCTGTACAGTATTATTTGACAGGGATACTTGCTGCATCTTCTTTGCACTGGCTTCTCCAAGAATAAGATTTACTGCTTTCAGGGTTTAAGAAGTGTTTCTCCAATCGTGTGAGGCTTTTTTTGTTTAGCAATTTCGAATGCAATCTCATATGAAGCTTCCATTACGGCTGCACTCTGCTACTGAAACGACCCACTTCTATCGATTCTTTGGCTTTTAAGACACCGTTCATGCCGTTTGAAGAAATCCAAACTCTTCTTTGCGTGTTCTGGATGTTTCGTCTCGAGATGACGCTTGAGTTTTGATGGTTTCATTGACTCTGCACTCAGGACAGCATGGCACAAAACACACTGTGGTTTCTCGATGCCGTCGTTGGCGAGCACAGTGGTAAAGCCAATGTTGAGGTAGCATTCTGAGTATCTGCGCCGTTTAGCCATGGACACAACTCACCTCTACTGCTTACTTATCTCCTTGTTAAAATAAAATAAAAATATTGAATAATGAACGCTTTGGCAACTGTTGATCTTACACTGACTACTTTGGGGGGTGCAGGTAGAGTAATGATGGGGTAAGTATTGGGAGGGAAGGGAGCGTGGCCAGTCGCGCGATTCGTCATCCACCAATCAGCAACGGACATGTGACTCACGTGTCAACAGCGAGCACACACACACTTAATCACAGATAAACAGACACACAAGCATACGTACATGCGCGTGCACTCACATACTCGCTACACACTAGTACACACATACATAAGTTGCAGACACATACACATTCACACAGGCACATTCACTCACAGGCACGCGTACATACACCCATAATATCACCTAATGACATTGAACTAACGTAGCACACGTTTTGCTTTGCACCGAAACAAAAAAAAAAAAAAATGTAAGAGCATGAAAATGTAATTGATGAAATAAAATTAATGTTATCCCAAGCTACTTCTAACAAGGCTACGCGACTCCTCTGCCAAGGCTTCGCGACCCCTTGGGGGTCGCGACCCACCGGTTGAGAACCCCTGGTTTAGGTATTAAGCTCTGTATTAAAACTATAAGAAGCTATCGATTAGACTGAACAGGTCGGGTTTTTTCAATGTACAAACAAACGAGTTGTTGGTTTTGCTCTTTAGACAATGGCTTGACGGACATCATGCATCTGGGACAAAGTGGCATTATGACGGCTTAAAACCGACTGTTAAATACCGCTATTCCTTTAAATACATTTTTATGTTTCAATTCACATCATGGGAGTTTTATAACAAAAAGTTTGCTATTTCAATATGTTCATTTTTTATTATGTACTGTTAATTTTGAAGAAATGTTTGTTGTAACTTGTAGAGACTCCGATTTATAGAAAATTGATATCAGATTAATTTTATTCAATGCAATGAACATACGAGGTCTGTTCACAAAATACGCTGACTGACGTCATAAAACAAAATGTACCTTATTTAGAAGTTACAGGTCTGAGACCCCTTCAAAGTACTCTCCTCCCCAACGCACACACTTATCCCAACGGTGTTTCCACTTGTTGAAACAGTCCTGGTACGCTTTTTTTGTAATGTCCTCCAGCTTCTTCATCGCATTTGCCTTAATCTCAGGAATCGTCTCAAATCTTCTTCCTTTCAAGGGTCTTTTGAGTTTGGGGAACAAGAAAAAAACCGCAAGGAGCAAGGTCAGGTGAGTAGGGGGGTGGAGAAGAACAGTGATCGAGTGTTTGGCCATAAACTCACGAATCCTGAGGGCCGAATTTCGCAGCAACGCGGTGCATCTTCAAATTTTCGGTCAAAAGATCGAACTGATATCTCGTAACAAGATCCAACTGATATCCCACACTCTTCAACAAGCTCACTGACATTCAGACGTCGATTTGCCCGCACCAGGGTGTTGATTTTGTCGACGTGTGGGTCGTCAGTTGACGTGGAAGGACGTCCAGGACGCTCATCATCTTCAATGGACTGTCGACCATGCTTAAAACGTTCATGCCACTTGAAACATGCCGTACGCTTCATAGCAACATCACTGTAAGCCGTGTTAAGCATAGCAAAAGTTTCAGTGGCATATTTTCCAAGTTTAACACAAAATTTCACAGCAAGTCGTTGCTCTTCAGGTCATTCATTCTGAAATCCGCCAAACGAAAAAATCGCACTTCACTTAAAACCGCGTGGCTAATACACAAATGAAGATATCTGCAATCGGGAAATGGCGTCGTAATCAGCTGATTTGTGCGAACCTATCGACACCAAGCGGATTCCCCTGGAACCAACTGGAGCCGCGCAATTCAAACAGTCCGCGTATTTTTTGAACAGCCCTCGTATAATAGACTTGCAAGGGCAACATTACTTTGCTGCCACGCAGTTAATCGTGGCATGCAGCTCTATCATTACATCTACAACATTACAGAAGTGTTCATTACATGTGTCGCATCTAAGTTACTCTTAAGAACATAATAATCACATAGTAATAATAGCCCCAAAATTCTGGTAAAATTTTTCTTTGCAAAACAATGGATAATTTACCCACCCGCATTAACACGACGGGTGAAACAGTATAAAAACTTGTATATACTTTTTTTTGATCGTGGAATGGCCATAATCCAGCATATCCCAAACTTTCTCGTTTCACAGAGCCTTTAGGGTCTCAGCAATTTTTTTCTCTGTGCCCTTAGGCAAAATAATAAACCTAACAGTTCCGTTTAGTACGTACTTATGTCTTAATAAATTAGTAGCCGTTTGAAAGAATAATGCATGTAAATTTAAAGTAAAAACTATTTTTATGTGATTTTTAGATAACTACAATTACTAGTGGGATATAGCACCTGTTGGGCACTGCACAGCTTCTCAAACCTTGGAATCAGATTGGATACCGATACCCTCATTTCTTGTTCCACATTGATTTTCGCGCGGTACTTGATTTTTTTCACAACAATCACCAAAAATTGAGCTTCGCAGAGATATGACGTCGCAAATGGAATTAAGATTCGCTAAGTTTTAGCAGTTAACTGCAGATATTCATCTTTTACTGATATTCAAAACTCAGTTAGTTTCATGCTACCAAATTTTGTTTTTAAAGTGTTGTCAGAAGACAACTCAATAAAATTTTCTTCTTCTGCAGAGGTAAATTCAAATGAGACCTTAGCCTTGAAGAGGTCTTGAATTCATGTAAACTTCTCCATATCTTCTGGAAAGTAATTTTCCAGCCAATCACTGAGCTGTGTTAGGTGCTCCTGAAAAACAGATTTTAGTTTTTGGGTCAGATCACTTTCGTTAGATGTAACAAGAAAGAGCATTCTTTGCCACCACCTTCATTCATTTGTCTTATCCATAGTAGTAATTTTTTTCTGAAGGCGTGCGTGCTGCTTCCCTGCAGAGAGAGATGCAACGCATTCAATTTTTCGAACAGATCAAACAGGTATGCTACTTTTGACAAAAATCAGTAAAGAAGTTTTTAGCACATTAGTGTTCTTCTTTTTCGAGATAAGAGTGGAGTTCCTGTCGTAATTCGAACACACAGTACAGTACATTCCCATGGGAGAGCCATCGCGAGTTACAGTAGTAGAACAAAGATGTGTGCTCAGATTCCGTATCCTTACACAGTGTTTAAAAAGAACCTCGCCTTCTATGACATAAAGTGTCAAGAATCTCAAACAAATCTCGCGCCCTTGTATGTGCAGCGGTACTTTTGCAAAAGAGAAAGTCTTCCACAATTTTTCACCATTCAAGAACCGTGTGTAGCAAATAAAATAAGCATCAGTTTTACCATCTCTTCTAGCTTCCCTTTCATTTTTACAATTAGCTGGTCGTTAAGGTATTTGGCCATTTGTTGGATTCTATGACTGATAGTATTATTGGATAAAGGCACCTTTGGTAGCAATCTTCCCGCAGATTCACCAACCATAATGTTTACCATATTCACTGCAGCCGGTAAAACTAGTTTTTCTGCAATGGTGTGGTTTTTTTACATTTCACGACTCTATATGCCACCTTGTAGGATGCTAGCAAAGCATAGCTTGGTATTGATGTTTGTTTGTAAAATGTATGTTTTTGTTCTTTCAATTCTTTTAACTTTCTGGTAAAATAATCACAGGATTTACCAGCCATGTTAGGATGATTGGTCTCCAAGTGACGTTTTAGATTACTTGGAAGCAAGCATTCTTGAGCCAACACTTTTAGACATAATACACACTGCAAACACTCTTGGTGATTGGCATCTACTGAAGTAAAACCAAAATCTAGATAACTATTGTCATATTTCCGTTTCTTCACAACTTTTCCATTGGTCTGAGGTTCGCCACCTTTTTCTTCACTCCCACACTACTTATTAATGTTCATAAATCTTTCCAATTTATGAACAATGACAAATTCAAAAAATAATTAACTGAACTTCTCTAAACCTTGCAGACACTTCATAACAACACCCCTCAATTATTTCGATTACTGACAGACCCGGAGAATTGACAGGTTTTTATATACAAAATTTTAAAATGAGAAAGCTCGTGAAGTTACTGGCATAGCCGAAAGTACAAGCAAACAAAAACATATCTCAAACATTCAAGAACGTTGTCGAAAAGAATGTAGCGAGATCTAATGTTAAAACTTTGAATTTCCTCAAGCTAGTAGTTCACGTGGTGTCTAACAGATGCCGATATCGCTATATGTTCCTCGAAAATTTGAAATATTCCGCTTGGAAACCACTGCTAGAATCCATGACAAAAAAGACACTGCCTTTCTCGAGCTCCGTCACTGTGGCTTTTAACGTAAACTTTATTACTTTCTTACTTTCAACTGTGTTTTGGAGGCTCGTAAATAAACTTTATTAGTTTTATCAAGTTCTGAGTGCACTTGGAGCATTTATTTCTACATTGCCTTCATTTCACATAAACCTTGTTGAATACCAACGTCAAGTAGAGATTTTATGAGAAATTTTACTAAATACTTGCTGTTGTATGGAAAATGATTTCTAAATATCTTGACTGTTTAGCAAACGTTAAGAAAAAAAAAAGAAAAGAAGATACAATGATGTTCCTTTGTTGAAAGTAAGGAGTTCAACCAATCACGTATTCATTACCTATAAGAACCCTTATAAGAAATACCCAATGTTTTAACCAGTACATAAACTTGTCAAAACGTTCTACATTAATAAAAATGTTTATTTCGCTACCCACTCAAGCTGTCTCCAAATTTAATTTTTAAATGGTTTCCTTATCATAACAGCAAAAGTATATTTGGACTACTTCTTTAAGCGTTTCAAACAGACAAAACTGGCTGAAATAACTGGTGTTTAGAGTACAATGGCATTCCCTCACTCTTATCATACAGTGAAGTATAGTGTATCTCTTGTTGATATGTGCTGAAAGTTTGATTCAGTGGAAAAGCAAGCAACCCCTTGGGCTTAGTTCAAAGCTCAGAAAATGAGTACCGCTCATAGGGATGATCTGTTCCACATGTACAGCAAGGCATATCTTAAAAAGACCTCAGTGGATCATAGGAATATTCTTGTTGGAAGTTAACACACACACTTTGTAAAATAACCAAACTTGCACCTCACCGACCTTGAGCTATCCTGAGGGCTAATCAACTAATCATTGGTCTTCATGGCACCATATACTCTCAATCTTACAACTAATTTCGTTATAACAGGGTTTAAGGTGGTAATTTCAAAGAGACACAGAAGCAGAAAAACATCAGTTGTACATAATACAACCCAATTACTTGCACAATGCTAAGTTGAGCTGTTTTGATGTTTAGACAAATATACGTGCACCCTGATTATGCTGCACACAATCCCCCTGGTTGTAGAAAATGGTCAGATTTTTCTTGGTTCTCCCAGAGGAGGAGAGAGTAAATTCCAACACAAGATTATTGGGTTTTATCTTAAGAGGATAGCTTTAACTAATGCTAGTCCACTCCCAGAAATTGAGAAGTCATTAATACACATTCTTAAGTATAAGTTGCTTCGCGATGTTAGCTGAGGTTTACACATTTATCAATATGTTGGCACGATCTATCATTGAAGTTTTGTTGGAGTAGTGGATAGCATATTTTGGGTTGTTTGTTAACTTACCTAATTTTACTTAAAGCTGCTTAATCGCTAGATATGCTAAACGAATTTATGTGGGAACAACTAGGAAAGACTGCTGAATGGCAAACAAAAAGACGTGACAAGACAGTAAAGGATATGATGTGCCAATGTGGAGGCTGGATATGTTTGTGGTATGCAATAGCAATATGAAAAAGTTTGAACCTGACTGCACTGGTCTATCGCTCATACTCTAGCTGGTTGGTTCATTAATGTATAGATTAAAGCGGATGCAAGATGCTTGGAAACATGGGAAGCATGTCATCAAGTTGTGCCCGTAAATTGTAGATGAACCTCTAATATACTGGACTGATTAGACGACTGAATTTGAGTTCTATGAGTCAAAGGAGAGCAAAATACCTTTGAAAAAGCCCCATTTAGCCACTCAGTAAAAGGCAAGGGTTAAAGTATATATCTGGCTGTCTACATCATGAGAGGTAAGAAAATCCTGGTGTTTGTGATGAAAGATAGCTCAGTCAATTGACTAAGCCCCTTATGTTGTCTTTCTGATTGATGTAGGTAGGACTGATCAGCATTAGAGCTAAGAAAATCGCTGATTGACAAGATCACTGACAGAAAGTAAGTGATATTTTTATTTTCTGAGTCATTGGGTAATATCGTAAGATACAATTCATTCACTACGTTGTGTGCTCACCACTCAGTTACCTAAAGTTAACACAACTGAAGTTAATAGATATACCTACTACATTAACAGTTGGCACAAATAAGTATGTAAGCTAAAAATTCGAAATTTGATTAAAGAGTGAAGTGGTACTTGCTTTCTGATTCATTGAGCGAATTCTTGAAGGTAACTGACATATTCATTATATCGTTTGTTCATATGTGGTATTTTAAGATTAAACCCATTTTGTCAAGGAATTTAACTAAACTACAAAGAAATAGATAAACTGGACGTGATGTGTTGTACAAAATCAAAACAATCTTTATTGTTGAAACACTGGATGTGGTCCTCATCTACTTAATTCCCGAATTAATTAACGTGCATTTCATATCACCCAACTCATTCAGTTTTATGTAATAATGTTTGAACTTATTAATTTCAACTTTATGAGAAACATTAGGCTTGGTCATAAAAATTAATGCTGCTCTCATGTATTGACATTTAAATTTAACAGAAGAAGGTGTTAACCTTTGAAAATCATCACCATCAGCATTAAAGAAAATGATGTTACTGACATTCTTGCAAAATATCTAGCATTTCAACTCTGTTCTCTGTGGGGAAGCAGCTATCATGTCTATGGAACTACAAAAGAAAAATGACCGCTAAAACAAACCTATCTTGTTTGTTTTCTGAACTATGTATTTTGTAAAAAACTGTATAGATTCAGAACAAACAAAGAACAAATTTGAAGCATTCATGTTGAAATAAAAAGATAGAAAACACAAGGTAAAGTTGCATACAACACAAAAAAATCATAATAAATGGTGGTAGATTTTTTTTGAGTCTGTTGGTTTCCGGAGCTTAGTTGTTTTAGGTGGTCGGATATAGTTTATTTTGTTGGTGGCAGGTAAAATAATAGCCCAAGAGTTGGCTGTGGGTGGTGATGACTAGCTACCTTTCCTCTAGTCTTACACTGAGAAATTAATGATGGCTAGCCGAGGTAGCCCTCTTGTATCTTTGTGAAAAAATTTTGAAACAAACAAACTGTATATAATCTGAAACTACGTTTGGGTAGGTTGAAAGTAACAGACGGGTTTGAGACAGTACTCGATAGAGTGAGTACAAGTCGTCCGGAAATTTTCGTTGTAGGACGATTCCTTCACCCTCAGTTGCGAGGTTTTCTTGTTAGCTCGGAGGGAAAACTTTGACTTGGGGCTTGTATTTGCGTTTGACGGAAACGGTATCCCAGGAAGAGAAGTCAATATGTATAATGTCGCTGATGACAGGGGGGTTATTGAAGCGGAACATGATAAAACACGTCTTACTGATTAGTAGACTCAAGAAATGTGTTGTCATTTTCGTGAAATCTCTGCCGTTTAATTATTACAAATAATACAATAGCAAACGTCAGAAAATATTCATGACAAGAAGGATGGTCAGTGGAAGGCATGTCATTTGACCAGTGCATTATTGTTAACATATCTATAAAGTTTTAGTAGTTATTTTAAATTAAACACAAAGCGACACAATGGGTTACTTTTGCGCTGTCCATCCCAAGTATTGGAACCCGGTTTCTAACGTTGTAAGACTGACTACATCATGTTTTTTTCCAAGTCACTGAGACCCTGCATAGCCAGGTGGATAAGGCACTCGACTTGTAATCTGAGGGTTGCGGGTTTGAATTCCCATCACATAAACATGCTCGCCCTTTCAGCCATGGGAGCGTTATAATGTTACGGTCAATCCCACTATTGATGCAACAGCCAACTAGTGCTATGAGAGAAAAAATTTCACAAAATAACATTGTTGAAGGAACAATGAAACGGGACTTACCTACTGATTTCAGGTGTTTTCTTGGTGAAGGTCTACTGAAAGATTATTAAGTGATTAGTTAAAGTTGAAAAGATAAAAAAAGTTATGGAACTAAACACACTCTAGTGAAAGAAAATGTTCTTTCACGTGCTCAAGTATGTATGTTGTGTTTTCTTTTTGTATAATGATAAAATGATAAATGTGTTTTTAACTTTTACTAACTTTTCTAGTCTCTTTGTTTCACATACACTAATAAAACTCAACTATGATATTAGATTTACATTTACTCTTCTTATTTTTTGTGTGCGAATCTGCTGTTACTATCAGGTTTAACTATGTGATATTTGTTGAAATATCAGTTTTTACTTGAAAATAACACATAAACATCAATTAAAAATAATGCGCATTATTCTCTGTATTTTACAATACGGATATTCTTGTATCATTTAATTTAATGTTTTAATTAAACAAAAAGTATAGTTCAGTATATCTGCCATATTTCAAAAGCTTGATAAGCACAGATATTGAATTAAAAAATCTATCATTGGCACTACACATTTCAGAAATAATTTGGTAGAAATATTTGTATATATTCTTCTATATGATTTCACTTAGAAGTTTGTAACTTTTTCCACTCATTAAAGTTTTCATACGCAGTTAAGAAAGTGAATTTATATTTATGTTTCTTTTATGAAATTTTAAAACACATAACAATATCTATAAACAATGCTTAATGATAAATAAAAAAGTTTATGTTATCCACAGTACTTTCAAATTGGGAAATTACTACTAAACTTTAAGTATTTTTTATAATTCTTTTATATTGTATTCCAACGCCATCCAATGTTGCAAAATTAACATATTAACTGATAGATGTAGTAATGTAAAATGTATTAGTATAAAAAGTTAAATGGATTTAACGTGGTACTAAAGCTACCAGTATTATTAACCAATTTCGTACTAAAACAAGTTATAAGTTGATAGTTGCCAAGCGTCATTTTACATAAGATAAATATGAAGTGGAGATAATTGTAGATACAAGTTAATGTAAGAAAAGATGGTAAAGAATTATGGGCAAAACACATTAATTAAAAGTGGTTTTAGAGTTATAGTAAATATGGTTTGTTGGTAGGTGTTTTATGGCACCAAGCAACTAGGCTATCTGCGTCAAGCATCCGGAAAAAAATTAAAATTAAAGTAAAATTATTAAATTTCATAAAAGGAAATTAAGGTAAACAAAACAAAGTTTAATCTTTGAATTTAAAACACAAATACCGTTAATCCAATTTTTATATCCAATTTACAGCAGTAAGAGAATCTACAGTAATACAAGTTGTAAAGGACTTTCTGTAGCAAAATTTTAATTACCATAATTCGCTAGGATAACTAACGGGTAAGTTCAAACATCAGCGTTAGTCACCTGAAGTTGGCCTTTCCAGTCCTAGTTTAGAGTTATTTGACGTTATGGCTGTTTACAGGCAGTAAAGTAATACAAGTTTTAAAAGACTTGTAACAAAATTTTAATTATTATAACTTTCAAGGATGACTATCACTAATTCTTAAAAGGGAATCAAATTAAAAAAAGGTGTAATGTATAAATTAAAAACTTAAATAACATTAAAAATATAAATGGTCTTTAAAAAACTAAAAACATTTCTAAGGTGAACAGTGTCACCATCGCCAATAACATTGTCTAACGTTAGGGATAAACTTTGGGACAAAACATGTTTGAAATGGTGCCGTCGTTCAGAGTTGTAACGACGGCAAGAGAGTAAAATGTGGCTTATTGCGACCTGAGTGTTACACAGACAACACAATGGTACATCTGTCCCATATAAAAGAAAACGATGAGTTAAAAACTGTGACCAATGCGTAGTGTAGATAGGAAAACTTCCACTTTCCGACCCTTACGGAAGCAAGACAGCCACAGACCAATACAGGGTTTTATTTGGAAAAGCTTGTTTTCACGATGCTAATTCCAAGGCGACTGCCAACTGACACATAACCGAGCCTTGAATACAGGACCATAATCTATGTGTGGAACAGGCACAACAGTGATAGTGCCAGAGGAGATAGATTTAGCTGCGGTGTCGGCAAGCCCGTTCTCGCGAATACCAACGTGATCTGGTATCAGAAAAACTAGACAGAAGTAAATATTAAAGAGAAATGGACCAGTCGGTTTTGAATATCGACGAGAACAGGGTGAGAACTAACGTGAAGCAGTTACAGGGCCAGTAGAAAACTAAACGAGTCAGTATAAATAGTGAAATTTGAGTAATGTTTAGCCTCTATGTGATGCAGGGCAAGAAAAATGGCGTACAGGTCAGCAGTGAACATAAACTGTAGAGGGGAATCTGCTTATATCAGATGACTTAAAGAAAGAACACACTTGGGGACTGTAATAAGCCATGGTGGGATGGGATGACCAGTGGATACAGCAATCTTATCCAAGGACACACCCAATCCATCCAACTGCACATGGATACAAAGGTCAAAAGGAGCAATGGTAGAACATCTGTTCTGAAATAGCATGGCCCACCGAGGAAGGAAAACACAGTTCCAGGTGGGATGCTGTAGTCAGGATCGTAGTTTCGAAGCATACAGTAAAAACAGTTGCAAACAACAGAGGTGTAGAGGAGGCTCATGAGACTCTGTGTATAAGCTCTGAACTGAGGAAGTGCAGAAAGCACCGGTGCAGAGCCAAAGTCCTTGATGATGAACAGGGTCCAGCATTTTTAAGGCCGAGGTTCTGGCAGAGCCATGGACCAGTGATCCATAGTCGAGTTTCGATCGCATAAGAGCACGATATATCTTCAGCATATAACATTGATACACTCCCCAACTGATGGAAGAGAAGACACAGAGAACGTTCAGTATTCTTATACATTTGATCCATAGCTGCTTGATGTGTGGTATAAAGGTTAGCTTATGGTGAAAGATAATCCCCAAGAACTTGTCTCAGGGCCCACAGGTAGTACAACTTCACCAATAGAGATTTCAAGATCAGGGTTCATATCTTGTTGGCGGCAAACGTGCATGAACATGGTTTCGAGAGAGAAAGAAGTTAAAACCATTTGCTGTTGTCCACTTCAGTAAACGATTGAGGGCAGTCTGTAGCTTCCGCTCAAAATACCTCCTGTTTGAGATGTGAAAGTCGTCGACATCGAGCCCGTTTGTAACAGTAAGAGAGAGTTGTTCAGTGATGGCATTGATCCTTATACTGAAAAGTATGACACTAAAGACACAGCCCTGGGGGTTTCAAGTTTCTGAAGAAAAGAACGGGAAAGCGTCGAACCTACACGAACTTGGAATCGCTATTCTAATAAAACGTTTAATAAAAATGGGCTAATGACTACGTAACTCACATAAATGGAGGCCTCACAAAATGTCATATCTCCATGTAGTATCATAAACCTTCTCAATATCAAAGAATATTGATGCAAGATGTTGTCATTTGAGAAAATCTTCTCTGATTGACGTTTCACTGGGTGGGCGAGAGGAAGTTGTTTGATTTGAGGAACCAAACAAGACAAGCAATAACCATCCTCTCTCTTACAGAGACAGCTTGTCAAAGCAATTGGACAGTAGTTTGAAGAAATATTGGGATCCTTCAGAGGCTTAGAGAAAGGTAGGACAATAGTCTGGTGCCAGGCATCAGGAAAACATTCTCCTGACAGATTCTGCAATTGATGCAATGAGGGTCCATTTCACACTCATAGGCATCGTTTTTTCTTGCCATCGCAACGAGCACACGACATGATGCCTTTGAGTGATCAAACTCCCGGCACTGAAAACATCTGAAAGGGTTTGGAATGTAGGACCGAAAGTTGCAATTAAGATAACCTGCCTTGATGGTGGCAGGTGGACGCATGGATCTAAATGTTAAAATCAGGACATTATTCAACAGCATAAGTCCATCTTTGCAAGTGGAGATACACCTCACTGCAGTAATTCCTTGGGTGGAGAAATCAACGAGAATCTCCAACTCGGGGATATTCTTCAAATCTCTCTAAATTATAACTCCTCGTGACGAATTCAAAGTAGCATGAGGTGCAACCTCTATAAGTATGTCCTCAATCACCTTTGAATGCAAGAGAAGTTCACTTTGTTGACATGTGGATGTTTCCACCAATATATCATCAGAGCGAAGCTTTATGACTGAATTTGGAGAGCCACGAAGTCCCTCTAGTTCCTTCTGAATATAAAAGGGAGACATTTGCCCTAAAGGTTTCTCTAAAAGAGAATGTAATATAAGAAAATAAGGTACAGATGTTACAGCTGTTGAAATTGCTGCCTGGAATCTTCAAGACATAGTCGTTTGCCTATGGACTGCTTTTTACTCTTTTATTTAAGTTTCTATTTAAAGAATCCATAATAAAAAGAATTATTCAGTGTCCCCAGACCCCATCCCCAATGAAGCCTTACGAGGGCACGCACTGCAATGCCAAACAAGAACACTGCAGCAACGCCAGAGTTTCGTGAGCACTATACCCGAGCACCAACATCAAAAACAATGTCCACAGCAACTGTTGACAACATCCAACACTGGTACTTGGTTGATCCTAGCCCAAGTAGACCAGCCAGTTGACACTAGTAGGGCATTCCAAGGCCGCCTGTCTACAGGAATTCAAACCCAAAGTGATGTATTAGGGTTGGACCCCTAAACCATCAGAATCCTCTTCTCCCCTTCATGGGTTACCACACACGGCAAACACGTGGGTGGTTGTTTAGATTCCGGAGGAAGTAAAGTGAAAGAACAAAACCTTCCCTGGAAGGTCCCTTCAACATATACAGGAATACACACCGAAGGGCAGGGTAAACATGAATTAAATATATTAGCTCAAGAGAAAGTATAGGGAGAATACTTACTTCAAAGAGAATTGAGATCTATTATATTACAAATTTAAATTTGGTTAAATTGATAAAAAGAATAAAAAGACATCAGAAAAAAAGGGATGATAATAAAGAGTTAAAGGAATGAAAGAATAAGAAACATTGATCACTGCTAACTAACATTTATACAAAGCAGAGTAAATGTTTAAATATACTTTATATTATATGTTTGAAATGTAAGAAGGGAATATCATATGACTTAAATCAAAGGATCAATATATTTCAGAATATCAAAAAAAATTGAAGATTATATTAATATCAAGATGAAGTAAATGTTGTTTATAAAATACTTTAATATTTTCAGAATGCTATTTGTAAAACAAATTAATTTAAAACTATAATATGGTATTTTAACATTGTTAAAAATAGAAAGTGTCACTAATATTTCTTAAATGCAGTGATATTAATAACAATTATCTCTTTGATCACATACACTACATGGTCAAACGTATATGGATACCCCTTCTAATTAGTCGGTTGGCTACTTCAGCCACATCCATTGCTAACAGGTGCATAAAATCAAGCACATAGCCATGCAGTCTCCATAGACAAACACTGGCAGTAGAATGGGTCATACTGAAGAGTTCAGTGACTTTCAACGTGGTACTGTCATAGGATGCCACCTTTCCGACGACTCAATTCGTCAAATATCTGTCCTGCTAGAGTTGCCCTGGTCAACTGTAAGAGCTGTTATTATGAAGTAGAAACGTTTAGGAGCAACAACAGCTCAGCGACGAAGCGATAGGCAACTCATGCTCACAGAAAGGGACCGCCGAGTGCTGAAGCACGTAGTGTGTAAAAATCGTCTGTCCACAGTTGGAACACACACTACCGAGTTCCAAACTGCCTCTGAAAGCAACGTCAGCTCAAGAGCTGTTCGTCGGGAGTTTCATGAAATTGGTTTCCATGGTCGAACAGTCTCACAGAAGCATAAGACCGCCATGCGTAATGCCAAGCGTCGGCTGGAGTGGTGTAAAGCACACCGTCATTGGACTCTGAGCAGTGGAAACGAGTTCTCTGGAGTGATGAATCACGTTTCACTATTTGGCAGTCTGACGGACGGATCTGGGTTTGGCAGGTGTCAGGAGAATGCTACCTACCTGAATGCATAGTGCCAACTGTAAAGGTTTGTGGAGAGGAACAATGGTATGGATTTGTTTTTCATGGTTTGGGCTAGGCTCTTTAGTTCCAATGAAGATAAACTTTAATGCTACAGCATACAATGACATTCTAGAGAATTGTGCGCTTTCAACTTTATGGCAACAGTTTGGGATAGGTTCTTTTTTGTTTCAGCTTGATAATGCCCCTGTGCACAAAGCGAGGTCCATAAAGACATGATATGACGAGGTTGGCGTGGAAGAACTTGACTGGCTTGCACACAACCTTGGCCTCAACCGCATCGAACACTTTTGAGATGAATCAGAATGCCGACTGCAAGCCAAGCTTTCTCGCCTGATATCGGTACCCCACAGCCATATTCCAAAATCTAGTGAAAAGCCTTCCCAGAAGAGTGGAGGCTGTTATAGCAACAAAGGGGGGACCAACTCCATATTAATGCCCATGGTTTTGGAATAAGATGTTCAACAAGCACATATGGGCGTGATGGTCAGGTGTCCACATACTTCTGGCCATGTAGTGTATTTAAAAATAGTGGAAGAAAAATAAATAACTTAGTCGTGTCAAAGGGTAATTCACATTATTGTAAAGTATATTTATTCTTACAAATTATGTTTGATTGAAATGTGACAGCATAAGAACTGCAATTGTAGATACATTATTTCCTTCTGTAATTTCTTAATATATACTTTATTTATAAAGAAAATAAGTACATAGATGAAACTAATGATGGAAAGAACATCTATACTTCTAAAGGGATTTTTATGATCATAATATTATTTTCACAAACTAAAGTAAGACATTTTTTGTTATTGTTTGTAATCTATCTGATATACATCTTCAGTGTTGATAATATTAATCACCTGTCTAAATGGTATTTATTGAATTGAGAAAATAGCAACAGGTTTTATACATGATTTTGCTGAATTAGAAGTTACAATAACAACACTTTGTATATGGCTTTGAGAAATTCGAAATCTATGGTTTTTACATTATTATATCCAAAATTAATTAATTTTTAAAATGTTGATAACCACAAATTTTCTAAAATGATAATAATTTGAGAACATTTAATCCTAAAATTGAAGGGAGATAATAGCATGGCTAATGACAAACCAGAAATGCAGATGTGGCAGTGTGGTTTATTCATTGCAACTAAATTAACTTCAGAGCTTCCCCACTGACGTCTGATAAACAGGAGATTCAGTTGAGACATGAAACTATGGAGTAATATAGAAAATGATGACTAACTGAGACTATACTAATTAAAAGAAAGAGACTAGGCAAAGTCATAAACAAAATGAAAAATCCTTAAAAATACTCAACATAAAAACAATGCTGTTAATAATTCAGGGACTAAGGGACTCAATCAGACTGCAAGTTACAAGACTTTATACATTTAACTTGACTTAGCCCTCTGTATGTACCTTGCTCTTTTCCTTTAGATTTCAAAACATTTTTTATTTGTAAAATTCAAGTGATGCTATCACATAACAAGTTACTCTCAGAATACAAACTGAAGGTATGAAACTGAAGAGATTACCAGAAACACTAATGAATTACATTACTTACTAAATCCTTTAGAAGGTCATATTAAGCAGATTATCCACTGGTGGTAATAGGATATACCTAAAAATGTCATAAACAAAACAGTCCTTAAAAATACTGAACAAGAAACAATCTGGGTACCAATGCAGGAAAATAAGGACTCAATCAAACTGCAGGTCACAAGGCTTGGTCCATTTAAATTGGCTTAGTCCTGTGTATGTGCTTTGCTCTCTTCCTTTAGATTTCAAAACACTTTTTTTATTTATAATGTTCAAGTGATACAATCACATGACAAGTCATTCTAGGAATAAAAACTTGAGGTATAAATAAAAACTGAAAATAATACACTTCTAGTAATGAAATATCAAATAGAAAAAAATACATTGTATTGAGATTCAGCAAAAAACAATCTTAGAATATACTAATAAGTGTCTCATTTATTCAGATGTGAGACTTTTTGTAATTACAAAGAATAGAAAGACAAATCTGGGACATTTTTCCATTTTCGTTTATAAAACCCATTCCGTAAATAAAATATTCTTTCAAATTAATGTATCAATTGTGAAATATATTTAATAAAAAAAATTGCTGAAGAAGGCCGTGAATTATTATTTTTACAAAGGAATTTGAACTTCAAATTTCGAGTTGAGTGCCTAACCAGCTGGATATGTGCCACCAGTTTACCAGTCCTTCTCGACTGACGAAATTCTCCCACTCTTGAAACATCCACCTATTCTAAAATAGCATGAGATCCAATAAATTAGGACGACCTATCTCCCTTCTTCAAAACAGTAACATATTCCCAACTAACGGCAAACTACATCTAATTATACGTATCTTTCCTCTTCAAAACAGAATTATCTCATCACAAATCTCGCCCATCCCTCTTTCTTCCATCACCAACTACAAAACTCTAACTGGCTTTCCATAACAACCAACCTGAATAGACCAACAGACTCAGAAAGAACATACCACTACTTATTATGGTTTTCTGTAAGAGGTGGTATGCAACCATACCATGTGTTTTCTATCTTTTTGTTTCAATGTGAATGTTTCACATTTGTTTGTTTTTGTTGTTATTTTCTTGTTTATTCTGAATGTATGCAAAGGAGGGTGGAGGTATCCTCCTACAGCGAAAATATCCGGACGACTTGTACCTACTCTGCTAACCACTGAACTCAAATCCGTCCATTACCTGTCACCCTTCCAAAAGTAGTTCCAGATCATATACATTTTGTTTGTTTGTTTGTTTGTTTTAAACTTTGCACAAAAATACACAAGGGCTATCTGCGCTAGACGTCCATAATTTATCAGTGTAAGGCTAGAAGAAAAACAGATAGTTATCAATACACAACGCTTACCCCTGGGCTATTTTTTGCCAACTAATAATGGGATTGAGCGTCACGTTATAATGCCCCCACGACTGAAAAGACGAGTGTATTTGGTGCGATGGGAATTTGAACTTCAGATTGCGAGTCGAGCGCCTATCCACTAATAATGCGCCAAATAATTTACAGTTTCCTAAGAAACGCTCACAAGTCCTTCTTTACTGACTAAATTCTCCTACCCTTCAACATCCACTCACTCTAAGATAGCATAATATCCAATAAATTAGGACGACAAACCCTTCTTCTTCAAAACAGTAACATCTTCCCGCTAACGGCAAACTACACCCTATCACATGTCTGTTTCCTCTATTGTCACCACTTCAAAGTAGAATTACCTCATCATGACCTTTGCCCATTTACCAAAATTCCAAAACTCCTTCTTCCTTCTGCCACCAACCAAGAAACCCTATCCGACCATCCATAACAACCAGTCTCAAGGGACCAACAACTCTGAAAGAATCTACTACTACTTATTATCGTTTTCTGTAAGAGGTGGTATGTAACCATACCATGTGTTTCTATCTTTTTATCTCAATGTGAATGTTTCAAATTTGTTTGTTTTTGTTGTTATTTTTTGTTTATTCTGAATGTATGCAGTTTTTGCATAACGCATGGTCCAGAAAACAAATAGGTTGACTTTGTTTTATATCTCCTTTTTTGTTTTTGTTTTTCAGTTCTCTACATATAATTCATGTTTTACTTATAGGGAACATAGTTCAAATGTCCGTGATATCATTTCCTTCAGTGGTGATGGTGATGATTTTTAGAGGTTAACATCTCTCTCCCTTTGTTGAATTAGAATGGCCATTAGAGTTTATGAACAAGTTTAATCTTTCTCATAAAATTAAAATCAATAAGTTCAAACACTATTACACGAAACTAAGGAAGTTAATCGGAAATGCCAGTTGATCAATTCACAAGTTAGGTAGAAGATGTCCATCAAGGGCTTCAACAAAAATATGAACATTTGTCCATTAATTTTAATAATTATTGTTTTGAATTCATATACCGCATCATATCCAGTCTATTTATTTTTTTGCATTTTAATGAAATTCTTTGAGAAAATGAGTTAAACCTAAAAATACCACACAGGAACAAACGATATAATTAATGTAGGTTACCTTCAAAAATTCACTCAATGAATATGAAAGCAAGTGTTACAACACCCTTTAAATAAATTTCTAATTTTTAGCTTCCATTCTCATTTGTGCTAACTTAATGCAATAGATATATCTATTCACTTCAGCTATGTTAACTTTAGGTAACTGAATGGTAAGCACACAACATAGTGAATGAATTGTAACTTACCATAACACCCAGTTACCTAGAAAATAAAACATATTACTTTTTTCAGTCAGTGATTGAGTCAGTCAGCGAGTTTTTTAGCTCAAATGCTGATCAGTCCCACCTACATTAATCAGAAATACAACATAAGGGGCTTAGTCAATTGACTGAGCTATCTTTCTTCACGAACACCAGGATTTTCTTACCTCTCATGGTGAGACAGCCAGATATATACTTTAGCCTTTCACTGAGTGGCTAAGTAGGGCTCTTGCAAAGGCATCTTGCTCTTCTTTGACTCATAGAACTCAAATTCAGTCTTATAATCAGTCCGTTATATTAGAGGTGCATCTGTAATTTACGGGCACAACTTAATAATGTGATTCCCATGTTTTCAAGCATCTTGCATCCAGTTTAATCTAAACATCAAGGAACCAACCAACTAGAGTATGAGCGATGGAACAGTGCAATCAGGTTTACTTTTTATTCATGCTGCTTTTACATACCACGAACATACCCAATCTCTGCACTGGCACATCATATCCTTTACTGCCTTGCCACAGACTTTCATTTGCCATTCAGCAGTTTCTCTTAGTTTTTTTCCAAACAAATTTATTCACCATATCTAGCTATTAAGTCACTTCATGTGAAATTAGATAAATTAACCCAAACTATGCTATCCACTACTCCATCAAAACTTCACTAATAGACTGTGCTAGCTTACTGATAAATGTATAAGCTTCAGCTCACTTCGTGAAGTAACTAGTAGTTAGGAGTACGTGTTAGTGACTTCTCAATCTCTGGGAGTGGACTAGCATTAGCCAGAGCTGTCATCTCAAGATAAAATTCAATAATCCAATAATTTCTGTCATTGCTGGAAGGACCACGATAGCCCTTGTACAACCCTCCTTGCAACCAGGAGGGTTGTACAACATCACCAGGATGCTTTTATATTTGGTTAACCGTCAATACAACTCAAGCTCAGCACTGTGCAGGTAATTTGTTTGGATTATCTACAACTGATGCTTTTCTGCTTATGTGACTATTTGAAGTCACCACATTAAAGTGTGCTTTGACAAAATTGGTTGTATGGTTGAGATTATATATGGTATAAGGACTAGTGAGTAGCTGATTAGCTCTCAAGATAGTTCAGGTTCCGTATAGTGCAAATTACACCATTTTACAAAGTATCTCTGTATTAGCTTGCAACAAGGATATTTCTGTGATCCACTGAGGTCATGGTAAGATATGCCTTATTGCACATGTGGTACAAATCATCCCTGTAAATGGTTAAGGACTGGATAGCACTCGTTTTCTAAGTCTTGAACTTAGACTAAGGGGTTGTTTGCTTTTCCACTGAATCAAACTTTTAGCGCATATCAACAACAAATGTATCCTAGTACAAGAGTTGCACTATGCATGAGCGTAGGATAAGAGTAAAGGAATGCCCTACTTAGTATCATGATGAGCCACTGAACTCTAAACACCAGTTATTCTAGCTACTTGTCTGCTTGAAATGCTTAAGGAATTAGCCCAAATCTACTTTTGCTGTAATGATAAAAAATCCTAAAAATAAAGTTTGGAGATGGCTTGAATGGGTAGTGAATGAAACTTTATTATTAAAAATGTACAATGTTTTGACAAGTTTATGTACTTGTTAAAAACATTGTACATTGTTATAAAGCTTCTTCACTAATCATTTAAGATGTATTCAAACTTATCATTTATTTTTGCTGCACGCGCACTTGAGCATCAGAGACAAGATATGCCTCATATCACTCGCTAGGACCTGTGGTTGCAGTCTAAGCCTCTCTCTCATTGGCTCCTGATCAACATTTAGCATGGATGAAATATACAATATATGATTGGTCATTTCTTCAAGGTGGCAGAACAAAGAAATGCTTCAAACAGCTCATCCATTTCATTGCATGATATGTCCATGTTGGTCTAAGCAGAATGTCTCTCAACTAAAAGAGAAGCATACATCTGCCAATGGTTCACTATAGTCACCAAATGGTGCAGGGTATTTCAACTTTTAGTGACACACCTTTACTAGTGAACTTTACCTACCAATTACACTATCAGATTTTCACATTCTAATGTTAACCTAAGCTAGGATAATATTACTCTGCCTGGCAGAAGTCTGAAAGTTCTATACAGAGTAAAACATATAATCTCGAACTCACCAAACCCCTATTCTGTGATGACTCTTAATTCTCCATATTTCCCTCACAGTGAGGTCAGTCCTAATGAGTAGAACTTGATAATCTATTATAGATACATTAAACACAGTCATTTGCGTGGTTGTGGTCACTCGAAAAACGACACTATTGGCCTTTCCAGCATCATAAATGTTCAACATCTAGCATGGGATTTTAAAAGAGAATTTTAAAATTTGGAAATGACGTTGGCGTTTAGGAAATTATTAAAGTTAGCAGAAAACAAAAAAAATCTATAATATATGTAGTGGTCATGTTACCAAATGTTTCTCATTTCAGTTTAATTTGTGATATTTTCATGTAAATAATATTTCTCACAAGTCTGGATAAGGCAGATCTGCAGGATGACAAAAGATTAGACAAAAATATTTACCACTAACTAAATTTATATTTAACTTGTTTTGTAAAAGAAAGATTGAATTTGATGTAAAATACAAAGAAAGCAGTCTTTATTCAATAACACAAACCATGCTTTATGTACTTATTAAGTAAAAACAATCATACTATTGGAGAGATAAAAGCTATCTTATCTACAGTGACTTGTTCTAAACTGTACTCTATTTACATTTGTTTAAGTTGTTCCAGTTAGAGAAATTATCATATATTTAAAAACTATAACATTATACGGTCTTATAGCAACCTGTGCTAACCACGTGAATGTTATTTATTCCCTTTAGAAAGTAAGGCAGTTGTGTTCCGAAGGTATCACCTGACCTACTTGTGCAGAAAACCCTCTATCTTTATATGCAAAATATAATTTCACAACTACCTTCTCCAAAGGTAAAGAAGGCATCACCTCCGATGAATGCAAACTGAACTTAGATTTTCTTTTCCACACCTACCCCCTGAATAAATAGGAAAAAAAATTAAAAATTATATATTACTACTAAGATATAGAAATATATACAAAAACATTGTACGACTGTATACCACAAACTTAATTTACCTTAATGTTATTGTTTTGAATTAAGCACAAAGCTACACAACGGGCTATCTGTGCTCCGCCCACCACGGGTATCGAAACCCGGTTTCGAGCGTTGGAAGTCCGCAGACATACCGCTGAGCTACTGGGGAGCTTACCTTAATGAAACATCTCAAATGTATCAATATATAAGAAAGCAGTTGTCACGTTACACAAAGATTTGTTTAGACCTATTATTGAACTGAGATGGCATTTGATAATTATAACAATAAGTGGATTTTCTGTCAAGAGGAGTTACACATCAACATGAAAGAACTGGAAAGTGTTGAATCATTTCTGGATAATACTGGTACTTCTAAAGTGCAACCCAAATCCAAGTTGTATGGGCATAAGGTCCCACAGTTGTTTTACAGGCACTTAAATGGCAGCATAACTAAAATGAAAGTGGAATAGATAAAAAGAAAATTGTTATTTTACATCATTTCTGTAAAAAAGCTTTTTGTTTCTACAATGAAACAGGAATAATCTTGAAACAACAGTGATCTCGAAATATCTAGATCGTCCTATGAAACATTGTGGTATTGCAAGAATGTAACATAGTTGAAATGATAAAATAATTTAAAAACAACCAACGTCTATCTAGACTTCTTTTGAACTTACAGTTCATCGTCTCAGTTTGTGTTCTTTGGCCTGGTGTGTACAAGAACATATCGTATTTTACGCTATCTTTATTATGGAAACTTTTTTAAGTTTATAATTTAAGTCTGTTTCTATGCGGTTTTGCCATAAACATCTAGTAAAGAAACTTATTGAAATTGTTTTCTTCTTCTTGTCTTTATTTTTCACAATAGTAGATACTGTCTATTTTGTCATGGGGTGTTACAGAAGCTTTGTGCATGAGTGTTTGAAAGGGGAAATAACTGTAACACCTTCATTGGTTAAGAAGATGATGTCTGTATGTTCTACAGACATGTCTGTATGTTCAGTGAATGTTGTGAGAGACTGACAAGTAACATGAGGACACTATTGTAAAAAAAGGATGTGAGGTTTAAGATATCACTACGAGCACTTGGTACCTGTAAAGTATACTTGGCTATCAGTTCAGTCTCCTTATTTCCAACATAGTTTAAAAACATAATTTTCAAACTGAGATAACTTTCTAAACTTCCTTCTCAAGTCTCACGTTATTAAGAGGCCTATCTGTATCAGTACTTGCGAGGACATCAGTCACCTGAGCATACAACACCGAAGAAACGCTAAAGCAGAAAAACAGAAATATTAGGGGATGTTACTAAAACAACAATTTCAAAAGCTATAACATATTTTGTCTGCTAGCTTTACTTCAACTGTCAAAAACAGCCCAAAATAGTGAGCACGTGATTGGTTAAACTACTCTCAATGAAGAAACACCATCGTATCTCCGTAGTCATTCTGACATGACAATCCTTTTATACAATGTTGAGACGATTCTCTGTTATACAGGAGATGTCATTTTTAAAACTATGTAGTTTAATATCAAGAAGATAGATTTGACAGCACTTTAAGGTTATCTCCTCCGTATTTGTATGAGTGAAATGACACATACACACTCTGGAAGATGTAACGCTACTTCAAAAGCTTGTTTGTTACTATCTGTGCCATGCCTACCACGGGTATCCAAACCTGGTTTTAAGTGTTATATTAGCTTTTATACTTACCACTGAACTATTGCGAGTTGGTGGTGGTGGTGGGGTAGCAGCTACTAAATAAAAATATATTAAATTTTTAATCAAATTGCTCCTAAGATTGTTCATCAATGAGATCTCAAAACAGTACTGCTCATTATTTGTATGTACCGGTCTTGTATGTTTGTTGTAAGTGAACATAAATTACTTTCACTTTGTTCTTACACTAAGTTCAGTCTTTTTCCTTAACTCAGTCACGGTCAGAAATTCCATTTTGCTGTGAGATACGTTTTCCTTTTATTTGCGGTTACATTTCTTTACAATAAGTCAACGCCCCTGAGAATATTATACCAGCAAATAATTTTAGCAGGTCTTTTCATGCTACTTGAGTATTCGAATGAATGATTTCACATTAATAAAATATAATCTGGAAGTACTGTGGCGTATTCTTGGCGTATTCTTGTGAAAGTGGTTATTCCTAGTGGAATTGGATAGCACTGGTGAATAAGAGGAGATATTACATGATATTTGTTATGGAGTAATACTAGCCTTTTCATTTACACATAAAAGAGATGAAAATATTCTTAGATACATGTGTCTACACGTTTGTCAAAGGTAGGACACCGAACGTCATTTTTAACTCAGTTATATTTGTGCAACACCATACGTTATTTGATTTCATCCGGCTTCTGAATTACCATTCATATATTACATTTTTCTAACTTATTTCAAACGAAAATGCATAACCTGTGACAGTTCATATAAAATGCATGGAATTCCTTACAAACCAACAACGTGTAACATTTGGTTAGAATTTTAGTTAATTTAAGCAGTAGCGTATCTGTACACAAAACACACGAGCACCTGCATTATATATCCAGCAGAAAAAAAAAACACAGAACAATGATCTCGAAATATTCCTAACAAATGCTACGCTAGATCATGAAACTTGTTAGTTGGAAAGTTATAAACTAAAGAAACTAAGTACTTCTACAGTATATAGACACGTGTTTTACATATCAAACTGTTTCAGAAGCTGTACAACAGAATACAATATTAAACAAATATTACGTATCGGACCAGGAAATTTAACTTGACAGCCTCTATAACATTCTTTCAGAACTGTAGAAGTGTAATTATCAATAATCCTTTCAATTTTTGAAACTACTAAACTGTTTGTGTAAAATAACCTACACTTTGATTGTGCGAGTACTTAGCTAATGACATTAGACAGTATCGTATCGGTGAATTCCGCCATAGGAAGTATTAGCGGTTTAGTTAGCTTGGATCAAAGAAACATTCTTCTAAGAGAGGTTATTTGTTGTTTTTGATGTCTTTCTTCACTATTATAACATCATAACATATATATACTCAGGCAAAGATTAAAAACGTTTCAATGAAATGTTATTAAAATAGTCGAACGCACTATCAATGACCACCATACTTCACTCTGGTAAAAGTAACTCTTAATTATTCTAATTACATTATATGTGGTATTGAAGAAAAAAGAATGCCCTGGCTCGTTGTTTACATTCCAAAATCCGCCAATGGTGTTTAAATGTGAGGAGTATTGAACTTTGACAACTATTGCAGCAAATGTCTGATCAAACAATCTTGTTGGAAAAAATATGAATCTTTTAACAGCATAAGAACCAAAGGACTAAGAATTACAACTTCCAACTCACGATGAGATAATAAATAGGAACAGTATAAGCAGCTAGGTTCAGATGAGAGGAAATAGCACGACATCTGAACTTAGTCTCTTGAAACCAACAGGTGTTCTTTAATTTGGAAAAATCATCGACGGTGGATGTTGAACTTTGTAGCTGTATGAAAATGTCGCTTAAATGGGTGTAGGAATCAGTAGTTCCTACTAGCAGCATCTTTCAGATGGCGTTTTTATCTGCGTATATTGAGAGGAAAAATGGTCGACATTATCAGAGACTTGGAAAAATCCATGGCGTAGGCGGTCTTACAACGTTAGAAACTGGGTTTCAATACCAGAGGTGAGTAGGGCACAGATTACGCATTGTGTAGCACAAAGCTACACAGTGGACTACAACAACTTTATGGAGATATCAACAACAATGTACTGGTCAAATGACATGCCTTCCTCTGATCATCCTGCTTTCAAAACATGCCATAAATTCTATCTGACGTTTGCTATTGTATTAACTGTAACCAATCAATAAAGACAGAGATTTCACGGAACTGACACTACATTCCTTGAGTCAGCAAGACGTGTTTTATCATGGTAATCTTCGATAAGCCTCCAATTTTCATATGGATACTGCCTCCATCATATGTAAGTGTAAGCCCTAAGTCAAGGTTTTCTCTCCTAGCAAAATTCGCATAGGATGGTAAAGGTATCCTTTTGCAGCGAAAAGCTCTGGACCAGTTGTACCTACTCTGCCAATCATTGAACTGAAATCTGTCCGTTACCTGCCACTCTCCTAAAAGTAGTTCCAGATCATATACAGTTTCTTTGATTGTTTCTTTTAATATTCGCATAAAGATAACCAAGGACTATCTGCGCTAGCCGTCGCTAATTTATCGGTATAAAACTAGAGGAAAGGCAGCTAGTTATCACCACCCACCGCTTACACCTGAGCTCCTTTTTTGTTAACTAATATGGGTTTGAACGTCACGTTATAACGCCCTCACGACTGAAAGAGCGAGCGTATTTGGTTTGATATGAACTTGAACTTCAGATTACGAGTAGAGCGCCCTAACTACTTGTGTATGCACCAGATTATATACAATGTCCTAAGAAACCTTCACCAGTTATTCTTGACTTACGAAATTCACCCACTCTTGAAACATCCACCCATTCTAAGATAGCATGATATCCAATAAATTAGGACGACCTATCTCCCTTCTTCAAAACAGTAACATATTCCCAACTAACGGCAAACTACATCTAATTATACGTATCTTTCCTCTACTATCCCCACTTCAAAACAGAATTATCTCATCACAAATCTCGCCCATCCCTCTTTCTTCCATCACCAACTACAAAACCCTAACTGGCTTTCCATAACAACCAACCTGAATAGACCAACAGACTCAGAAAGAACATACCACTACTTGTTATGGTTTTCTGTAAGAGGTGGTATGCAACCATACCATGTGTTTTCTATCTTTTTGTTTCAATGTGAATGTTTCACATTTGTTTGTTTTTGTTGTTATTTTCTTGTTTATTCTGAATGTATGCAGGTTTTGTATAATACATGGTCCAGGAAACAAATAAATTGATTTTCTTTTAGCTATCTTTTTTTTTCTTTTGTAATTCTCTATATATGATACCTTAGAGACTGCTTATGTTTAATAAGATAACGCATCATATATCCATTCTTCGTTATTTGCATTTAATGATAAAATATTTGCATTAAAATATTCACAAGAAAAAGGAATAATGAAGTCATGTAGAAAACTATTAAGTTCTAAGTGTGAAAGGTATTAAACGTAAAGAGCGTCTATAGGCCAAACAAAAAGTCCATAAAGTTCTCAAGAAAACAAAAACTGTATATATATATATTGTTGTATAATATTAAATATGTGTGAAACCAACGTTAGACATGTTAGAGTAGTTACGGAAAATATAAAAGATGAAAATAGACTGATTCACAAAAAAATATAAAAAATAAATCTCACGAATATTTCACAAACATCTTAAACGATCTAGTTCACTGTTTAGCAGTTTAAACTAATCATTGACTAATATTTTGACTTTCTTTTATAATGCTTTATTTCAAAACATTTATATAATTCTTAAGCTTGAAATATACGCACTATTAACCTACATTATACTTCCTTCCAATGGATGTATGTGTAAACAACTTTTCCAACTTGTAACATGGACAAAACTTTATAACGCAGTGAATCTTTCGCAAGCAATAAAACTGTAAACTAACAGATTCGAACCAAGTAATCGGATTGTATGGAAGGAGGAGCCGATATTTGGTGTATCCGCTCCTTTATTGGTTGTTACCTAACCCGGTTTGTCCAGTCCGAAGAGAGGCAAGCAATAATTGGTAAATAAACTAGCAAAATTATTCATTTTAGTTTAACTTATTGGCTGAAAATTTTTGGTTGAAAGAGCAAAAAAAAAAAAACTTGTCTAAGTTGAAATATTCATAAAAACAGCAACATTCTCAACATGAAAGTTCTACTTGCAGCATTTGTTTTGCTCGTAAGTCTGATGATGATAAAAGGTGATGCTATAGATATTGGCTGGCAGCTGTACTCTAGTAAGTTCGTTTTAAAATTTTGCTGATGCATAAAATATTAAGTTATTGTAATACTGATATTAATTATTTTTTCTGTACCTGATCATCAGAAAAACAGTGCAGTAGAAAACTGGAATGCAGTATTATTATATCAAACCTCATTACTATATACGAAAATATTGAAAACTGTCAAATTAGTGACATTGAAGTTTTCAATGGCTCTAAGAAGACAAGAGTCAGATTTCAAAACTTCATCTGTGTCATACATAAAATTTTGGAATAATTCCAATAAAACTCTATACTTTTGTTCACATCTAAATTTTATTATATATTATTTATTATATATTTATTATATATTATCAAATTCTCTTTATTTGATGAAGTATTTAAACCTAAATTGGTTTGTAACATTAGAAAAATGCCCTGCTTAGGTAAATCTAACATGTATATATATTTATGCAGAAATGAATAAAGAGAAGCCTGAAAGGATGAGCGAGGTAGGAGAGTGTGACAGAAAAGTTCATAAGACAGATTGGGAAGGTGCTTGTAATTAATCATTTTACGTCAATTCATTGTAATTTTGGAAATAATGAGTATATTAACCAATCCTTTTAATAATAAACCTTCTTGATATACGAATTATAGTAAAACGTTGTTTATATTGAGCGTTAGTTTCACACAGTGTAAACTACTATATTCAAGTAGATAGAAGAGCATGTAACAACATTTCCGTTTCTCAGCATCGTGAAAATCATCCATCAATTATTTAAAACTTAAATTTGTTACGAATAGTAAACAAATCACTTCGAATTTGTAATTGATATTCAAGAAGCTTTAAGGTTGGAGAAGGAAATAGGTCATAAACAGAAAATCTTTCCTTCCATAAACTACTCCTTAGTATAAATGGATATTTCATCATAGTGCTTTATGCAAACTTAACTCACAAATCTGAAACGGTGTGATATAATTTTCTTGTTTTAGTTATGTTTTAAATTATCTGTCCTTGTTTAGAAATGTTGCATGATTTCAGTTTATATCGAAAGAGGATCATATTTTGAAATCAGTTATGATTTAGAACAGTTATATCGTTCTTGACGTAGTATACAATTAGATATTACGAAAACAGAGTTGTTAACTGTAATATTAAGGATGATGCAACAGAAAGTGTTTTTCATCTCAAGGTTTTAGATGCAGTAAGAGGTTGTGAAGAGGCACAATTTCCTATAGATAACTTGAACGAGTTCCTCAATGAAATGTGCAAAAAGGAAGAAAACCGAATGTGCAGGTGATGATTAAATATTGTGTATTTTTGGATTTAATCTCTGCTTGTGTAATCAAACTTTATTTAGGACGTTATATGAAAAACTACCATAGGAAAATATTATTTTTATAGCCTTCAGAGTATTGCACAATTAATTAATTACAGAAGTAAGCTTTCTTTAGTCTACATAAAGTATAATTTTTATAACCACAATATTATAGCACATTTGACACATAAAAAAATAGATTTTAGTAATCTTCAGATATTTTATCTAATTTAACTAAATCGCCTCGAATAAAATCTAAGACTAATATCACTCGAGAAATTTGATATAGCCTAGTTAGGCGTAGCTCCAACCCTCAATTCTGGTAAATCTCTTGCCCATTTTAGTTCATCCTATTTTAGAAAACAAATTCGTATTCTATCCGGTTTAATTCAGTTATAAATGTATTAGGATTGCATTTTGTAATTATTATTTTATCTTACAAACCCGAAAATCTCTTTAAAACTTATTTTTATGAAGATATCTCTGTTATACATATAAATTTCAACCATCCATATCTTTTCAATCAAAGTAAAGTTTTACCGCCTCCACTGTTTCAAGATTTTGTGACGTCAACGCTGGAAATGTTTCTTTAAATTTGATTATTTATCTAACTGTACTTAACTATTAATTTTATCAAGGATAGTTAAAACAGTGCAGAACTGTTTTACAATAGAGCTATTAATTTGACTAAGAATAGATACAGAAATATGGAACTATGATATTACAACATAACTGTTAATTAATTAAAGATAGTTACAACAGCGCAAACCTATGTATTACAATACAACTATTCATTTGATAGATACCACAATATATAACTATGATATTACAATCGAACTATTCATTTGACTAAAAATTGATACAGCAGTATAGAACTACGCTATTACAATGTAGCTATTCCTTTGATCAAGAACAATATAGAACTAAGATATCGCAATATAACTATTAATTTCCTTAATGATAGATGTTTATGTATACATAATTCCGCTAACACATATGGTATAAGGAACCAAATGCATAAAGTAAATTTATAGACACGTAGTACACTATACAAGAATGAGCTTCAAAGAAATACACCGTAATTTTGTTCAAGCTTTTAATACATAAAAATCTTAAATAACATTGAATATTATATATGTGTGTATACAGCAACTGAAAGAATGCTACAGAAAGAAATTTGCAGAACATCATGAGGATCCAGAATCCATACTCACTGATTTGATTAACAACTGCTGGTAAAGATGTAAGTTAATAATGTTTAATATACAACTGTTTCTAAAGATGTCAGTTAATATAGTTAAAATATGCCAATATGTTAAAGACAATTTATACCTCTATCTCTGAACTTGAACAGCTTATGTGCTGCAAAGTGTATATACATTATTATTTACAAGAATATCCAAATGTATGTAGTGTATAATAACTTAACATGTTATATAATTCAGAAGTAATTAACGTCGTACATTTATTGGATACCAAAGACAACTGTGTCATGTGTATGTCCTGTATATTTATATACATAGCAACAATTTGTGTTAGGGATGAAACACATCACAGAAGAAATACTAACTAGAACATATATAGAATCTGAAATCAACTAAAATAATTAAACACGAATGTTTGAGAAGAAATATAGTTTATTCAATCCAAAAATAGCAAAGCACTTTCTCTGTTTCGAAATGTGGGTTTGTATTTTCTTATTTTTATATAACACATTTGGCATTAAGTAGTTTGATTGATATAATAAATGGAATATTATTTGGTTCGTTCTTAATTAATTTACATTAATATTTAATTATTTTAATTAATTACAGCTTCAACGGAACACTTAACAGTTGATGAGGACTAGTATCTATTTATTACCTATAATATAATAATCTGACTTGTCATAGTTTCCTTCTTTTTGGGATATATTTAACCCTCATATATCTTTATCTCGAAAATAAAACTTTCATGAAGCAACATAATTTATGAGTTTATAGTGATTTATTTGTATAGTTCTCAAACTGTGGTGGAACTAAGGGTACGGTGTGACTTTGATCATCTACTTAGATATACGTTGTTGTTTTGTTCAGTACCAGGTTTAAGGAAAAAAAAAAGATCCAGTCTTTCTTTTTTCATATGACAAAAAATTATCCTAAATTATTCTTCTACAAAATATTTCAATGAGAAAAACAGCCATCACTTTCAAATGTTAAAAAGTGAAAATAATGTCTTTTCTAAATTACAAGAGCTTAAAGAAGTTGGTGATTCGTACGTAGAACTGATACATTAGTGTTTTAGAAACTTTTGTCACATAGGAATGAACTACAACTATAATGGTCATATGTTATTAAATAAATTATTTATTTGTTGTTAAGAGCGCAGCACAGGTATCGAAACCCGATATTTAATGCTATAAGAGTATTTTGTTCTTTTGTTTTTTTTTAAAGCAAAGCCTCATTAGGCTATCTGCTGTATCAACAACGGTAACTGAATCCTAGATTTTAGCATTGTAAGTCCATAAACGTACCGCTTTTCTACCGGGGTACTTAAAAGTAGTTTAACGTTATGGCTAGAATTATTACAAATAAACACAGTCTTGTTAGCTTCATTAACGAGTCGTTAACGAGAAACACATAAACTCTATGATGTTTGATTTTTCTTTATAGTGAAAATTTGCAGCCCAAAACGTTAAACAGTGAAAAATATGTTATAATGATAATAAATAATGAAATTAAAATGTATTAGAGCTGGTTACAAATTGTATGGACACAAGAAGAAAAGAAAAAAAATTAATTGGAAAAATTTACATCTTAGAGACAGTAGTTATTAAAGGTCAAAATTTAGAGCGTAGAAGATTTTTCAACACAATACAATAATTAAATTATTTATAATTAAGTTGTTTACAATACCAACATAAACTAATAAGCGTGTGAGGTTGTTGAACCAGTGATCAGTACAATGTTCTTGTATACATATAACATTTTTTATCTTCATGAAGCTTTTGTTATTAATATATTTACCCGTGACTCAGTTTAAAAATACCTCAATGTTGTAAACAGGTAAACGTACTTTTGTGAAAACTGAAATAAAGAAAAAATTATGATTTTACAGATTATTATCAGATTCAAGTTTAGAAGAAACTGTTATAATGATAATAAAATGTCCACAACTCAAACTCAAAATGGGGAAAAAGTAACAGTAAAATCGACTTCAATGTAGTCACGTAATATATTACATTCATGAGATAATGACTGTCTTTTATTTTAAGAGTAAACTAATGTTATGAAATGAAACTGTTTTCGTTACTAATGCTACTGTTTGCAAACTGTTGTCTTCTTCATAAACAACAAAATGATTTTTATCCATACCATTCGTGTTTTGCAAATAATAAAAGAATTGTTCTCTTTTTATATTTTTTATTTTGTATTTAATTAACAACAAAATTACACAAAGGGTTACCTGTGCTATGCAATCCACATGTATCGAAACCAGATTTTAACGTTATGATTCCGTAGACTTACCACTGTGCTAAAGGGAGATGAGGCTTTTGTATGTACAATAAAAGTGTGTGTATATATATAAATACGCACACATGTGTGTTACAAATTCGAAATAAAGCCTCACAAATCAAATACAAAACTACTTTGACTAAGATTTGTTGCTTATTAGCTAACTGTTTACAAGGGCATTAATAATGGGTTTAATACAATTGTTAGGTCTTAGTTTCCTATCTGGTAATAAGTGGATGACATGCTAACACGCAAACAGGAACATAATTTGTATTTTATTCTACGTAACGAGCCCAAGAACTTGGACTAGTTACAAGTCACAAACAGAAACAACTTATTGACAGACGAATCCTGCTTTACGTCACAGTGAGATGGGATATGTATATGTTTTTGAAGAATTGCTGGAACCAGAAGCAAATTCACGATGATGGCATACTGGTTAGGACAAGAATCAGTATTATTGGTTATAGCCCATTGTATAGCTTTGTGCTTAAGAAAAAAATTTCTTTTTAATAATTGCTTCCAACATGAGTTGAAATTCAGTATTAAATATGTTATATGTTTATATAAATCAACTTACGAGTGATGTAATAGTATCTGTGCAGTAAATTAAAATAATAAAGACAAGGCAGAACCTATTGGTTGAGTGCATCACAAAATCTAAGATTCAATCCACGATATGCTAATGAAGAAGTTCTATGCTTTATATATCTTTGGAAGTACCAAAACTATAGAAGTAAATCAACAATTTTTTTGAGAGTGGCCGTCTAGGCAGCACTTGCTGCTGAATAGCTATTAAACGTTTTACAAACAGTTCTAAATTAGGGATGACCATGTCTTTATCTTGATTTTCTGGTCAGCTGTTTTGTATCTTTCAAATTGAAACTACCATATTTATCAAACATAAGCTATATATGCTACCATCTAGACTTCATCTACACTTAGTTTGTTAACTAAGTTTTTCTTTCTCTTTTGAATTCAAGAAAACGAAAATAAATGAAGTTTATAGTGATTATTAGCGTTCTTTAAAATAATTAAACGAGTTTTTGCAATTATTTGTTACTTTAAGAAAGCATATATATATATAACGTTCTGATCATTTATTTATGTGCCTAATTTTGAATTTATTTAATATTTTTCAGTACAAGATTTTAAAAAGGTTTGATTTACAATGTTAATGTTATTGAGAACACATGTAGTTTATGAACTTAGATTAAAGAAAAAGAGTGATATTATATTGTCGCTTTCAAAGAAATATTTAATTTGTATTAGTTCAAATGAAGGTGAAATTTTGAATAAAAACTTTGTCGATAATTAATTAATATTACTTTTACAATAAATTGATATTATTTAATACTAATATATTTCTGTAATTAGTCACGTAATTTCTGTAATTGTACCACGTAAAATGGAAGAGATTTGATTATTTTAGGAATGTTATTGCACTTACAAAGAAATAATATAAACTGATATTCAAATCACTTAAAAGTTTTACTTCAGTATCAGTAGATCGAAGAATTATGTAAGTTTTCAGACTAGCATGAAAGATGCCATATTGTACTCGTCTCCAGCATCTTTGGAAATCAATTGTCACTATGAAGCTCTTTCTTTTTCCATTTACTTTGTTAAGGTTAAACTTACATCCAGAGAAGGTTTCATTTATGATGTAAGCACGTTTCAATTTTTCTGATCATTTTAAAGGTAAGGTTCTTTTTCGTAAATATACTCATGGTAGATGATACATTTAAGGAATTAAATATATTATATTAGCATTGCTTCAGCAACATTAACAACAACCTTGTTATGTGAGGAAATATTTCCAATATATGACTTTGAATTCTACTTATACACGTTGGTTACCAAACCTGTCAAACTCAACATACCAAAGAAACTTCACATTGTAATTTAACACTGCAGCAGGCCACTTTCTCTTAAGTTTTAGGAATTTCATTAAGAAATGTAGCGAAACATACGAATTAAGTTTATTGTATTAAACAGTTTCCCATTAATAGTCCCTAACTATGCAAGAGGTATTACATTATGCGTATCCATCTTCCTGTCTGTGCAGTCTGATCACATACAAAAACAAGTAAAATCTGTAAAAAATATAGCAAATCATTTTCATCTCAATTGTTAGTAGCAAAGATAACAGTATTCTGAAACAATTCTGAAAATATTACACCTGTTTTACTTATTTTAATTATTTTTTTACTTATAGTGTAAGTTAATTTTAATTTGGAACACAAAATATAGTCTACGTAATGTTTTAAATGAAAGAGAAGTATTGACTTCTAGATGTGTATATATATATATATATATTCAATTTAATATTTAATTATACTCGTTCATCTTCAAACATACTGCGCCTGTTGTTAAAACTTACCACAAGCCGTTTTCAATTTTACAATGCAATAGCACTTTAGACTGATATATTTATTTACAAAAATTAGTTTATACTTGGCCTGGCATAGCCAAGCGTGTTAAGGCTTGCGACTCGTAATGTGAGGATCGCGAGTTCGCATCCCCGTCGCGCCAAACATGGTCGCCCTTTCAGCCGTGAGGGCGTTATAAAGTGACAGTCAATCCCACTATTCGTTGGTAAAAGAGTAGCCCAAGAGTTGGCGGTGGGTAGTGATGACCAGCTGCCTTCCCTCTAGTCTTACACTACTAAATTAGGGACGGCTAGCACAGATAGCCCTCGAGTAGCTTTGTGCGAAATTAAAAAAAAAAAGTTTATACTTATCCATCCTTTAAGAAACAACTTAAATAATTATTTTTTTGGTGAAAGTTGAAGTAAAAACTTCTAGTTCAAGTATAAAACGAAATATTAATTATCTTTTCTTAAGTAAACCTGTTATGTGAAAAACATACTGCGTATGTGTGTTTTTCTAAGCCCCATTGGGCTATCTTCTGTGTCCACCAAGGGGAATCGAACATTTGATTTTAGCGTTGTAAATCCATAAACTTACCGTTGTTCCAGCGGGGGGCAAAATAAATCCAGTGTAACAGACTTTGAAGAAAATCCATGCCAAATTTTAAGAAAATACTTTGTAAATGCATATAAATGTTTTATTTAAAAGATGTACTCTAAATGTAATGAAAATACTAAAACATTTCCACATATATTAAAATGAACATTAATAGATTCGCAGCTTTGCAGTGTTCACCACATTCATTGTTTATTATGTAGTTAAAAGAAGTTTAAAATATAAGGAGATAAGGTATATAGACAAGTCTCCCATGCTTGTGTCCCCGCATTGATTTATGCGTATAATAGGTCTGCAACAGTTCTGACAATTCTACAATACTGATGCTTAAAAATTCAGTAATTAGAAATAAAGAAAAGCAAAACTAAAAAAATACGCTTTCTAACTTTTTATTTGTATTTATATACACAGATGTACATGTATGAATGTGTGTTTTCTTATTGCAAAGTAAAATCGATCTATCTGCTCAGCCCACCGAGGGGAATCGAACCTTTGATTTTAGTGTTATAAATCCGTAGACATACTGCTGTACTAGAGGGGGAACACAGATGTAAAATGTGTGCATGAGAATTTATTTGTATTCTTTCTGGTTACATGAAGCAACAGTAGCAGGGTTCAAAGTTCTCAATTTGCTTTAATTTTGGAAAAATTGTTTTCAACAATCATTTTATTTGTACTAAATTAATTAATTAAAGAAGAATAAGAGAAAAAATATTAATTTTCTATAAAACATTGTAAAAAACAAAATAGAGAAGGTCGAAACATTGTTCACTCTTCTATGTAAAATATTTTTTCAACCCAAACGAGCTGTTTTTGCATATATATATATCCCTATGTGAGTTTGCTTTAAAACAAAGAAACAAAAGTACCAAACATTCAAGTACATTATTATTAGACCTCCTAGTTGTTAAGTGGTAGCCTTTAGGACTTATATCGTAAAAAAGTGGGTTTCGATACCTCCATGGGCATAATATAAACCACTATGTGTTCTTTTTGGTGTGTTTTTTTTAAATGAAATATTTTTATCTAAATGAAACTACCAGAGGACTTTTGTATTTATAGCCAATGTTAAGAGAGTTTGAAAATTAAATATTCCGAAAGTGTGAGAGTTGTATCAAAATTACTGTAATTATTAAACCTTTTGATAGGTTGAATTTGATCTTAAGATCATAAGTTCAAATACTTTTTATTTTAACATTCAAGTGTACCTTGCAGAACACGTAGCTAGAGGGCGTCTCGTGCCATAAGTAATTTCTTCCTGTAAGATGTTAAGGTTCCCAATTATTATTTTTCTTTAATTTCCATGTTCATACAGTTTTTAATTGACTGTTGTATGTATTTCTTTAACTCTTTATCATAATTGAAAACAAATTTAATTCTTACACTTTGAGCCATAACTTTCCATTATCAATAAAAAAAAAATCAGCATTAAGCAGTTTATATTCGCTATGTTATCAACCATGACGTGGTGGGTGGCCCTCCAGTGGCTCAGTGGTATGTCTACGGACTTACAACGCTAAAAACCGGGTTTCGATACCCGTGGTGGGCAGAGCACAGATAGCCTATTGTGTAGCTTTGTGCTTAATTCAAAACAACAACAATGATCTGGTGGTTTGGGAATTCGATTTGCAATTTATTGGTCGAAAGGTTCAAATCCAGTTATCTAACATGTTTGCACTTTCAGTCGTGGAGACATTACAGAGTGATTGTTAATATCACTATTCGTGGATAAAGGATAGTTCAAGAGTTAACCATGGATGTATTGACAAGTTATCTTCTCTCTCCTATTTCAATTTAATAATTTGCATGGGTTATTGAAATATCACCTTTGAGTAACAGAAAAATAAACCCTTTCATCACTTACATTTGAAGTTCAATATTTCATACTTTGAATTGTGTCTTTTCTTCACCAAAGCCACATCGGGCTATCTATTACATCTACAAACTGGAATCGAACTCCTGATTTCATTATTATAAGTCAGTAGACCTAACGCTGCCTTAGTGGTGTAACTCTTCGTTTAAAATTAATTACGAAACCGAATATTGCAAAATCGGTTGATTATATTATTATCGTAAATAATAGACGTTAATATATTTTGTTCAAGGAAAGTAAAGTTTTTGTTGTTTTTTTTCCGAGAAAGATTTCAAATGATCTTAATTTGTTATCTATTTCAATAAAATCGGTCTAAATATATTTCTGAAAACAACAGATTATTTAATAAAATCCTCAAGAAAGTGCTTATTTGTAATAACTTTTAGCTATAAGTTTGGATTAGTTTAATATGTTGAAGCTGTACAACATGAAGATTTCTTAAACATCATAAAGAAAAATACAACAACGAAATTATCACCTATTTTAAATGTGTATAATTTTCAACTGTAACTATATTTAACTATTTAACAGCTGAAAGTGTTGATAGTTTTCCTCATTCGTTGTTTGTTTTTGTTAAAACAAAGCTATACAGTGGACTATCTGAGCTGTGCTTACCATAGGAATCAAAATTCAATTTTTAGGCGCCTAAATTTCAGAGACTTCCTTCTGTTGAGCATTGGGATAGAGGGCTTTTTCATAAAAGTGTTTATCGGAATTTGTAAATATATATATGTATATATTTTAATTTATAAAGAAAAGACCGAATTATTCCTCTAAGCGAGGTACTTAAAACAAAATATATTTAAGTAGATAATCAAAATTACATTGTACTATTTACTCTGTCATAACTGAAGAACCACATTGAATAAACTGCAAGTTCAAAACTTTTGTTGTTTTATCAGAGTTTTATTTTCGAGTTAGTGGTGTTAAACATATCTAACAAATGTGACGTCATATTCAAATTATTCATTTATCAGTAATACGTAGATGCTCCTCCTCATCAGCTGTTAAGTGATCTGTTGAGGGTGTAAACAATAAATGCATTAAAATAATTAAATATTGATTTCAATTAACTTGGAACAGAATAGATAATGTTCAATACAATACGCAAATTATGAGATAACAAACTAGCGAATGCTATCAACTGATAAAATAGGGACAAAACTTTGTTATCTTTAGATTGAATAAGCTTCAATATGTTAGCCTAATAGTTGCGGAAGTATCATACATAACATCTATAAGCTAGTTCCATGTTGGATCAGATAAAGTTTATTATACCTTTTCAAAAATTTGTGTTTTATTGTATTGTTGGTCAACAGTTCTTCAATGATGTATTTCGTCCAATCGTACAAAGGGTTGGTATATATAATTATAAATGTATGGGACGTAAACAGGATACATTTGTTTTCAGTGTCCGGTATGTGTATAACATATATTGTCTCATAATTATTATTCTAAAGTATAGTGTACTTACAGGATTATTACAAAGGTTACTTGTGTCGTTCTGTACAAAATAATTATTCTGAATGGTTGCTTTGGCAAGTATTAGTTTATAAGGCCTAATAGAGTAGATACAATATGGTTTAATGCAGTTCTGTTTCTTGATATTAAATTATTTAAAATACACTTTTAAAAGAAAAATAATTTTGAAATACATCAAATCACACCAATAAAGGAAATTAGCATCTTAGTCCTAGGGATATATTAACTCTGTTACATTCCAGCTTTAGGGAGCTATTCTATCAATCTATGTAAGAAAGTGTCGATTTCAGGTGAAAAGAAATATAATATTTCTGGGCATCCCAGGTTGTCTCTTTCGGTTTATATTTTTGTTTTTAGAGATTTCAAATTAAAATAACTGCCTTGGTTGATTGTATATTACATGTCTTTTTAGCCTTATTTTAAAAATAACATGCTAAACGTAAGATCTAAGACGCAACCTTAATAAATAATCACATACTTTCATAAAATTAATAAATTTCGAAATCAAGACAATCATTTAAACATATGACTAATATACTACGAAAGCAAAAGAAATATTAAAACAAAGTTAAACAGTCAATTAGTAGTAATATTTATAATATTTTTTTTTACTTAAAACTGAATTTTGTGACAAATGAACAGTTACTACAAAGTTAAGTAACACGTTGGAAACTATAAAGATTTTTAAATATTCTTGTTGATAAATGTTTATACACTTATTAGCACATAAGTTTCTAAAGCACACATATAGTTGTTTAGTATATTGGCAATACAGTTGTATGTTTAGCATTATTAACTTACATCTTCAAAAACAGTTGTCAATCATTTCAGTGAGTGTATATTCTGGATCCACTTTAGCTGCTACAAATTTCTTATCAATGCATTCTTTGACTTCCTGCATGCATAAATAAATGAGACTTTTATAAAGATATTATTAACGTAACAGTTTTAGCAAGCATAAAAAATATTTTTGTTTAAAGGTTTAAATGAATTATTTTACTTCGGTACCTTAGGCGACTGTAAGTTTGTTCGTGTATTTGGTTCTTTATAACACACATGTCAACAGAATTATGTATACATAAATGGTATCAATGGGAACATTTTTCCTGTACTTGAAGATTGTTTCTCCTGAATTTTACCAAATTCCGACCCACGTCCTACTGTCTGAGACAGACTCTGATAAGGACATTTTCTACTGTTTCATGGTTTTAGTATTTATGTTTAATTTACCTATTTTATAATTGTTACTTCTAATGAATAAACTATAGCTGTTAAGCTTTACTGTTTAGCTTCACATTCAACCTGTCAGTCAATTGGTGTCTGAGCAATTTATAATCCTAAACTCAAGAGAATGATTCGTTACAAAGAGCACAACGCAAGAATTACCTTTACGTAGTATTAAGTTTAACAATAAACCAACTTCGTACGTTCTTTCACATATTAAACTCTTTATGTCCTTTCATTCCACATGTTAGAAATCATTGTTCTTTTCCTTCCATAATAAACCCCAAAGATTAGTGTGAAGATGAGGTAACTGTGTGTTATGTTTATCTTTGTAATACCACACATCTATATTATTGTATTTACCTTTAATTATATTAATAGTTAAGTATAATTGATAATTACTTTTAAATAGGGACTTTCAAACATTATCGTTACCAAATCTATAAACCACAAGTTACTACGAAGATCAGTTTTGATTGTAAAGATACCAGTAATTGCATTTTACATGTGCTACAAACGGATCTTCAGATAAACAAATTTTAAAAAAGAATTTGAGATTTAGAAAATAAGATACTTATTGCAAAACGCAGTCCTAATAGTTTAGACAGCATCACACAGGATATCGAGTTGCTGTTTTTCTTATTATTAGGAGGACTTTAGAGGATAAGACATGAACTCGAACCCAGAGTTGAAGTTATCTTACACCTTATCGAGCAAAGTCAACCTTACTTTCATTAGAAGAGCTTTAGTTAGGTTGGATGAAACTAGTATACTATAAGCAACTCTGTTGGATTAAGTCTTTGTCGTCAAATAAACAAAACACCTAGGAAGTGCTGGGGTTTAGTTTCTGTAGAGTACTGAAACCTGGTTTCTTCGAGTTGTTGTCAACTGTATAACGTTTTGTTGATCATACTTGTATGTTTATGTATAAGAACATCCTAGTACAAAGATTTATAATAAATATCAAATGGCATTACCTGCGCATCCACTTCTCTTTCATCCTTGCACATTTCTTTGAAGAAATTGGTCAACTTCCCGTTGGGAAATTTTGCCTTTTCACAATCTTGAATTGCACCTAAAAGCTTGAGATGAAAACACACTCTCTGATCAGACAAATTTGATGTCACATTCTACAACTGTTTTCATGATATTTAATTGTATGCTTAAAAATCTTGAGTCAAGAACAATATAACTTTCCTAAACCATTTTGCAACTTCTTTCAAATGTTTCTCTTCCGTTTGTTTACAATAAACTACTGTTTATAAGCCGAAGGTATGTAATATTCTTGGAACAAAAACAGAAAATGAAAAATATAAATTAAAAAATAAAAATCAATTAAATCAAAATCACATCGCGTGATTTGTTTGTTTGAAGTTGGGCACAAAAGTACAGTTGGTTTCTAGCGTTGTAAGTCGGGTGAGTGGAGGCACATAGTTTGAAATCTGCCAATTATGCTGAAATATTTATCAATACTTTGGTGGTTTAATGGAACCGAATATTTGTTGTTTATGACAGGGCTCCAATCTGAAACTTTATATATTTTTTTGAAAATATCAGTTTTAAAGCGTTTTGTTTCTATATGAAACAAATACAAGTTTTCAACGTTCCATGAATAATTTCCTGTTGTAAAAGTACTGAATAGGAAAAATTGTTTAAATCCTTGTGTATCATATTGAATGTTTTCTCTTTTAAACACCTTTAGTTAATTTATTATATTAATCCTTAATAAAAATGAAACTTTAAATAAAATTTGAATATCAAGAAAGTTTTCTTTGAAGAGAAGATTGATTGAAGTTAACAAATTCACATTAACAACACAGTGTTCCTAATATTATAAAGAATTATTGAAAAATAATCAATTATAACACCAAAAACACCTACCAATTCTGACTTTCCACTCAAAATCTGTTTGAAGCATTTTCTCACTTCGCTCATTTTTGCAGGATTCTCCACATTAATTTCTACATGAAAGGAAAAGCATGTTTGATTTACCCAGATAAATTATTTATTTATATATTATGAACTAAGGTTCGTAAAAATACTTGATTAAGTAAAATGAAGAAATTACCCTAGTTTCCCCTTATAAATATATTATACACTATTGTTTGGCATAAAAGTGTATAATTTCTGTCGGCTCATTTCAGAGTTCGTGTACAACCCAGGCGAAAGATGTCTGTTGAGTTTAGAGGCATTGAAAATTGTTTTGGCAGTAATGAGACAATTTCAATACTTTTCTTTCATATATAGTAATGTTATTGGATATTGCATGAAGCGTTGTTTTAATAATGCCTACAGTATGAATCTTTGATTTAATAATAGTCATTGTAGTTTTCTGTCAACTTACTGCTCTACTTAACACGTTGTTTGATTTCTTAACGTCAACTACAAATATCATAAAAAAAATTATTTCGGAAATAGGATAACTTGATATTTTATATATTAATGATGTTTTAAAACAAACTTACTGCACAACAGTCGCCAAGCTGTATCTATAGGGTTGCTTTTGGTCATCGTCAGGCTTAGAAGCAACGCAAGAGCTAAGAAAAGAACTTTCATGTTGAGAATGTTGCTATTTTCATCAAGATTTCAGCTTAGAAAACCCTTTTTATATCTTTCATCCAACATGTTTTAGCCAATAACCTAATTTTGAACTCTCTTAAAATTGAGTTCTGCTACTGCATTTGCTAATCGTTGCATGCTTCTCTTCGGATTGGACAAACCGCAGGTGGTAACAACCAATAACAGAGTCACAATACCAAAGAAGAAAAATTCTCTTCACTTGACCCAAACCTGTTTGTCTATAGTTTCATTATTTGTGGTAGCTTCAGTATGTTACAAAATGTTGGCTTATTACAGGTTAGATGAGATTTTTGCTGATTCATCAACTAGAAGAAAATATAATACAGATTAAAACTAAGTGTTTTTAATGTTCATTAATTATACATATATATAAAAGTTATAATAGAACATTACTAAGGTGTTCACTGATCGATTAGTGCCTTAAACTCCTAAACAACACTGACTTAAATCAGTTGTTTGTAGCTGTTAACTATTCACGTGTTAAAACTCTAACTTGCCTGACATTATGTATGTGTGTGTTTGTATATATATATATATACACACATTGCTATTCACATTTTTCCTATTAAATGCTAAAAACGTTTTTTATATTTACTTTCCATTTTCTAACAACGCAAAATGCATATTTTTTTCTTTATGTTCATTGGCCTTAAGATTTTGGCCAACATTGTTTGTATATAAATATATATACCAATGTGCGGAAAAGCGTTCTTATCTACTACATCGAACCAATCTAGATGTACGGTTGAGATTCATGGACAATAAACAAATAAATAGAAAAAAATAACTTAATGTTACTGAAATATTGTTTCTACTTAGGATTCTTAGGGTTTTCTCCAACAAACAGAAAAAATTAAAGAGGTTCCTACGACGAAAAAATTTGATTATAGTTCGAAAAAGAAAATTAAGATTATTTGGTCATGTGATGATAAGAAAGTGATAAAACCTTCAGTAACAACTGTGATGTTTGTGGGGGAAAGTTGTAGAATTAGGAAATAAAAGAAGATATTCTGAAGAGTTGAACTGAGAGTGACTGATGTACTGACAGATGTATGGGATCGGAAAAGGTGGAGAGGTATGACAGCCTATGCTGCCAAACCCGGCAACTGATGATGATGTATATACATCATATTAATCTTTAAACTAACGATCCAACACAAAAAATATCTCTAAAATGGGGGCATCCTTAGTTGAGGTAGGTATTGCCTAATGGTTGGTATTTTAAGCTGTCGGTCGATGGGTTCAAGGTTAAAGCAGTGACAACACATTATAAAAGTAGTAGTCAATCCTCTTATACTATTCAAAGAATAGGGCAGAGCCTAAAACTGAAATAAAAATTGGGAAACCTACTTTGAGAAGATAAAGCTTCACTGTGGCTTGAATGGGTAATAAAGAATTACTTTTACAAGTTTAACGTAATAAATGTACAACGTTTCGGTAAAGTTTCGTCATCATCAGTTACAAGAAGTTCACACAGACACAGAAGTGTGCGTACAATAGAAGGAACAAAGAGATCGCATGACCGGAGATTGATTAACAGCTTAGTAAAGGTATCTTAAAAGCCTGGAGGTATTGGTTTACAGTAGGGTTGTTTTGTTCAGTTCACTTTGCTTCCTCGATTATCTGTGTTGATGTTTAGTTCTTTATCTAAATTGCAGTGGTTTTACTAGATATAATTTTTCACGATGACGAGAAACCCACTTGAAGTAAAAATGCATCTCATAACGGCTGGTATGATTTTGCTCTACTTTATTTTATATTATTAAATGTTTTAATACCCATACCAGCCGTCTTGAGATAATGATATAACTTCATTTTTTTCTTTTTAATTTCAAAGGTTTTTTGAAATTAGAAAGTAGAATTCTAGTTTAAAGCAGGATTTTTGAGTAAGGTGGAGCTAACAGAAATTTTAATGGAAAATTTTGTTCATGTATGATTTTTTTTTTAATCTGATTTCATAGATAGGTGGTAAACTGCAGCGTAATGTTATGTTGATTCATAATTACTTTCGACAGTTTGGTTTTGAACTGATAGAATTTTATTGGTGTGAGTTAAAGTATTCTTCAGAACATGTAGGTTCAAGAAGCCTCAATAGAGAATGTTGAAACAATCAGCCTACTTTCAAAAGATGGATCTTTCTTCTTTAGGTACAAACCTTGTATTTATTAAAAGGTTGATTTGTTCATATACGTAAACAGTAGAGCATGGTAAAAGTCTTGAAAGTAATTTTTCGCTCAACCACAATATTATTAGATCTAACTCACAGTTCAGAACCAAAGTTCACCTTAAGAAAATTCACACCTGCAAAATAATTTTATGAGACCAAACAACAAATAAATAAAAATTCTTATTAAGGAGTCTCACAAGCCACAAAATATCTACAAAAAGCACCGTAATTTTAAAGAAATATTCAAACAGTAACAAAAGAAACACCTCTACTTTAAACCAACATCTCATGATGTCAAGATTGTTGTTAAGCAATATTCTGTCATATCAGCTCTTTGTTCCTTACTTGTATATATATTCCTGTGTCTGTGTCAGTTGTCAGTTGCTGTAAAAGTGGGTAAAATATTTAGTTATTTGGGTTGTGTATTTTATCTTCTATAGTTAACATTGGTTTAATGGTTTACTGAATAATTTTTTAATTTAGCACCTGGATTAGTCTTTTATAGGCTGACTTAGATTTTAGGGCTAATGGAGAAATTAAAACAAAAACTATATGTGGTTTTAGGATGTCAGAAGAGAAGGCAGGTGATTTTTAGGTATGTGGTAATGATGGAGAATAGATGTTGACTTAGATAAAATACTCCAACAAACGACCTTGTTATGGATTAGTAAATAAGAGCGCCTTGGCTGGGAACTACAGATTCAATGCTTAAACATTTTTAGTGTTTTGGGGAACAGGAATACTCCGAGAAAACACAATATCACTACTCTGGACCAAGTAAAGCCCAACAAGTGCCCAGGTGAAGAGCTAAAGAAGGTTGAAGACTTTAAAACCTGAAAAATACTAAAATAAACAGAGCTATACATATAAAACACGAGAAGTGTTTATTAATGTTATGGTGAAAAACTGTTGTCACGAGGTTGTAAGGTTTTTATGTGCATTTGTGAACTTTATTTTTAAGAAACTCTTAAAGCTGTGGTACAGCTATAAAAAGTTGAATATATATTTATATTAGGTAAAGTAAAAAAATCCATATATATAAGGATTTCATATGTATTTTTGAACTTTACCTAAGACAACCATACTTTATTCTTTTTCCAAAAAATCTTTAAGCTGTGGTATAAGTATTAAAAGTTGAATCGATATTCATCTGTATTATTATTATTATTATTATTATTATTATTATTATTATATTTTCTTTCGACAAGAACAGCTAAGAAAAGAAGTTTAAACTTCATATTTTTTACCTTCGAGTTTAATATCGAATACTATGATATATATTACGTCCATAGTTCTGTCAGGTACTCAAAGTTTTGCTCTGTTAAGAATCTTAAGTATTTCTTTGTGTGCCTTAAAGAAACAGTTTACTTCTATTACAGTTTCAGTTTAGGAGTCACGGGTTCTCTCTATGACTCTCCTACACCTCTTCTTTCTCTTTTGAATACATAAGTTTCAGCATTAAAGTGAGAAACGAAGCGTCGATAATGGATAAACGTCATTTTTTGATATATAACATAAGTAAAGCTAACCACAAATTTTTATATTAGTGAAACTATGATATTTTTAAACTAGTATTATTGTGCTCATACTTAACAAGAGCAACACACACACACACACACACAAAACATGATGAGCATACTGGAATGGACGGTATATATATGATGTAAAAAAACACAAGTATGGAAGAAAACGTTTCTAAAGTCTTCCGTCTTCTTATCCAAACACATTTTCTCAGCTAGGCTATTGATTTAACCTAGTGTATTACAAACTTGCTTTCTGTAGTAGACAGGTTATAGAGGGCAGCATAGCCACAACTGAATAGTAGAATGCAACCTTGAGAGATTGGATGACTAGGAAACTCTCAAGGTTCTTTGGAACATGTTTTATGTGCGACGATAGACTTGAGTCAACATTAACCTTGTAGATGAGTCATTTGACCAGTACTAATTCACTGTCACAACCGAGTGCTAAGACTCCTTTTAAACTTACACATTTGTTTGAATGTTTGACCAGTTAGAACTTGGTCAACCCTTGTACTTTAATCTGGAACTGAAGTATTTCACAAGCTTTAGATTAATCATTCTCTCCTTTTCGCCTTTCGCTCTGCCCCTCCCCTGCTGCGCGTTTCCTTAAATCTGTAGAGGGCTTGACGGTTTGGGTCGTATCATGAATACGCAGGAAAGCTAAATTGAAGCAAGAGAAGTTTTAACGGTAGTGTAAGTAACTTTTTGTTTAAAGAAGCCTATTTAGATTAAACCTAATTCACTGGGACTTAGAAATCAGACTAAAGTACCAGTAGGGTACAGGATATAAAGATAAACAGAAGGAATTCAGTATATACCGATGTTCCTGAGCGTGTGTTATTCTTATAGCAAAGCCACATCGGACTATCTGCTCAGCCCACCGAGGAGAATCGAACCCTTGATTTTAGCGTTGTAATCCGGAGACATACCGCTGTACTAGCGGAGGGGCTGTTGCTGAGCGAGCTCTTTTGCATAATGTTATCAACGCAGTAGAGGAAAATTTAGGACCAAAAGCGGTCGAGTTGTCTACAACCGTTAGGAGGGAAAAAGTTATGTTGTACGTTCTCGTCGTACAACATAACAGTAAAAGGTCTTAGGTATTGGTTATTTTGCCTTTTTGATAAAGAGTATAAGTATGTTCCTGCAAGTAGAAATGTAGTCGTTGTAAGAATTAGGTACCTTCTACATGACGTTCCAAATGAATATGTCGCTAGCTCCTTAATGAGCTACGGTAAGGTTTTGAACGTTATAAGGAAGACTCATGTAATATTAAGGTTTGTAATGGTGCCAGAAGGGTTCAGATCAGCATGTTGATCCCGATACCCAATTTCTTGTATATCAGCCAGTTCAGGGTAATGGCAAATTACCCTGGAATGAAAAGGCTATGTGCAAATAATATAGAAGAAGGCCATTTAGCGGCCGAATGTACAACTGTAGTGTGCTCTAAGTACGATGAAGTCGGTTACCCAATGAATGCAAAAAAAGGGTGTAAGAAATGTGGATGAGACCACCTTCAGAAAGTATGTAGAAATAAATCTTTCGCTGCAGCCCTTAAATCGGGTGAGGAGGAAGAAAATGTAAAGAAAGCAGTTGAAGAAGTAGTGAACAACTTAGTAGAGAAAGTAGTAGAGAACGAAGTAACCAACATGGAAGTGGAAGAATAGACAGAAAAAGTAGACATGACAGTAGAAGAAAATAAATAAGACACACTAAATGTAGAAAAAACAAGAAACAACAAACTCTGAAAAGAAACAGGAAGAAATGAAACAAGAAGAGAAAGAGATCGAGAAGATTTTAACACCAAAGTAAACACAGGAAAACAGTGGCTGGTTCTGAAGAACAACAATAACAACACAGGAAAACAGTGGCTGGTTCTGAAGAACAACAATAACAACACAGGAAAACAATGGCTGGTTCTGAAAAACAACAATAACAACACAGGAAAACAGTGGCTGGTTCTGAAGAACAACAAAGGACAAAAACAGCCCAAAAGGATTAAAGAAAAGTACAACCAGTGCACACCAGGCATCAAAACACTCAAATACTAAATAAAGAAACAAACATAAACAAACGCAAAATTAAAGAAGCCTTACTTATACAACAACTTAAACCCAAAATAAACCAATATAAAGGAACGCCTTTATACCTATATTAAATATAATAAACAAAAATTATATATTCAAATATCTAACACCGCCCTCTACATTCCGACACTCAGTTACACAACCCCTTCCAAACATGTGGTCAGCTTCCGGTCAGTTACCTCTTTCTTTCTTTGTGAACCTGACGATGACCGAAGAAGGTCGAAACTTTGTTCTACGTAAAATATTTTCTCAACCCAAACGAGCCGTTTTTGCATATATATTAGTCAAATACATCATGCTCTCAGAGTCATTCTCGTCATGCAATTTAAAATAATAGCTCTTAATATTCAAGGATTTATAAAAATCACAAAACGACAGCAGGTAATGAACATAATGAATAGAGATAGAGCTGATATTCTTGTACCACAGGAATGTCATCTAAATAAAATATAGCAGATAAGACAATTTAATAAGAAACATAATGTATTATCGTACTGGTCATTAGGGAAACATAATGAAGAAGGTGAAGGCATTATAATAAATAGAAACTACCCAGGCAAAGTTAAAGCAATAAGACATGATCACTATGGCAGAATTATATTAATGGATATAGAACAATAAACAGAAAATAAGACTAATCAGTGTACATCCACCATCCGACCACATAATTAGAGCAATTTTCTAAAAAATCCTTAAGCAGTACCTATACACAACAAATAAAATTATACTAGTAGGGGATTTCAACTGTGTGTTAGATCCCGGAATAAATAAAATAGGAGGTAATAGAGAAAAAATACACCTTGGAGCAAAACCGTTACAAGACATTACTGATACTTTTCAACTCAAAGACGCATGGAGACACTTAGAAAAGGATAACCCAGGTTTAACTTTCTGGAGCCGTAATGGAGTGGGAAGTAGATTGGATAGATTTTATGTTTCCGAAGCTTTACTCAGATGGAATAACACTTAGTCCGATAAGTAGTCCGAACAACTATGTCAGCGACCACAATTTTGTGACGTTAAACTTTAAAATAGGAGAAACACAACAAAGAGGCAGCGGATGTTAGAAGCTTAACGTATCTCTGTTAGGGAAAGACCATGTCATGGAAGAAGTTAGTACTCTGCTGATGGAGCTCTGTGACGCCACAGAATACGACGCTGTCTGGTGGGAAGATCTAAAATTCAGAATAGCAGCTAGGTTCCAACATCTAGGAAAGACAACAGCTAAAGACAATAGGAAAAAGATACGTAAAATAGAAAGACAGCTAACTAGTTTAGCAAGATTTTTAAATGGAGACCCAAATTTCTTAGAATCGGTAGAAATCTTAAAACACGAACTAGACGAGCTTTATAATAAAAGAACTGAAGGACTTAAAATAAGAACAGGAGTAAAGGAACTAGACAGTGAAGAAACCTTCAATCGTGAATTTTTAGACAGTTTAAGAACAGACTTAAACAATCCAACATTACAGTACTCAAAAATACAGAAGGACAGACTACCCCCGACCAAAAAGAAATAAAAGAAATAATATTAAAATTTTATTAAGATCTATATAAAACTAAAAAAATACATGAAAGTAAGTGGGTGGAGGCTACAAAATTTCTCTCCTCCCTTCCACCAGAAGCAAACAATCTTGTTAAACCGTTTGAAATAACAGAGGTTACTGCTGTGATGAAACGGTTCAGCAGGAAAAAAGCCCCAGACCCGGACGGAATCCCAGTTGAATTCTACGAACGGTTCTGAGGAATAATAGGAAAACCCTTTACAGATATGATAAATAATAGTGTAGGAAGAAGCAAGTTACCCTCATCCTTTACGGAAGGTATAATCAGTTTGTAGCGTAAGAAGGACTCTTCGGATCTGATAAAAGATTTCAGACCTTTTACACTCAGCAATGTTGACTGCAAAACATTTACTAAATGCATAAATAATAGAATTTCAAGCGTTTTAAATATATTAGTTAAATTAGCACAAATGTCTGCAGTTCCTAGAAGAAACATACTTTTCAATGTCAACATGCTCTGGGATATAATACAAATATCCAATAGCAAAGGCACTCCTACTTGTATGAACTCACTAGATCAGGAGAAAGCCTTTGACAAAATAGATCACAGATTTTTATTTTATGTCCTAAAGACGTACAACTTTCCACAGACAGTCATTAAATGGATAGAACTAATATATAAAAATGTAACTGCAAAAATAAATATAAACGGACACGTGACTGCCAGGTTAGAAATTGAGACAGGAGTAAGACAAGGATGTCCCCTTTCTCCAACTTTAGAAAATAAAAAATCACGAGTAAAGCAGTATTAATTTCTCCGGCCATATGCAAAGTCCATTACTTTAAAATATGACGTTAAAATAACATTTTCTTCCGAAACATTCATTGCTTCCACAATGTGAGAAGAAACTTGCTTCAGGTTTTAAACCCAACTGTTATCATATAATCTTTTTCTTAATCATTAAAATAAAACAGTTAATAAAATTCTTTCCTTAAAAATCGAATTCCAATGCAAGTGGTTTGAATTTGTGTTAAATTTGTGCTTTAAGAACAAAAATAATTTTCTTTTCGATACTTCTTTGCAGAACAACTTTAAATTTTAAATAAAGCTACTTACTTATTTATGGTTGACTTAAACAGTATGCATACGGTACACTGAAATAATAAATACAATACAAGAACTGTTGGTTTAGCACATCAGTAGATCCAAGTTTGAAGTCACTATCTTTAGTTATGGAAGCATTGAAACTGTGAGGGTTAATCATGCAATTGTTTAAAAGTGGACGTCTAGACTGTAAGTACTTAATACTTGTTGTCTTATTTTGGTCAGTAGTTCTAAATTACAGATGGCTATGTCTGTACAATTGGAATCTTTCAGATGTAAAATATATACCAAATTTATCGAAAGCGGCAATTATGCTGCCATCTATAGTTCATAATATTGGTATATTTACTGATTCTATTCTTTCTGTTTTCAATTAAAAAAGAATATATAACTTTTATACTTGGTATTATCTTTGTTTAAAATTACCGTTTGAGGTTTAAAAATGCTCAGTCCCTTTAGGAAAATACGTAATTAAATTTCTGGTCTTTTATTTATTAAATTTATTTCAAATTTATTTATTACTATGTTGTTTTTTTTTTTGTACAAGAAGAACTTGTAGAAATAAAATGTAGATCTGAAATATTATTTATATACAACCGTGATTTTGAGCCATAGGGAATAAACTGAGAGAAATGTGGAAAAAAAAACTGCAGTTAGTTTGATTTTTATAATAATTTCCAAGAGTTCTTCGATTTCATATCAAAGAAGAAGGAAAAATTAATTTACCATACTGGCTTTGATTTAGGAAATGTGTAGTCTATAGATTAAAACAGAAAGGTCACAATCAGAGAAGGTTGTAGCAGTTCAAGTCAAGGCTAGAGTATGAAAATGAAACATTATATTTAGGCATTTAATCCTCTTATACAAATCGTAACTGATTCTAGATTAATGTGAAAAGATAATTTAATTATGACTTACAAAATGTATTGGATGTAATTACTTCAGCATTTTCTTTGCAATCAGATTCTACTTCCGTATTAGCAAATCTCCGGAATACCGTTTGTATATGTTTAAAGATTGCCATCACCAACACTAGAATAGCTTTCTATGTAGGTTATTTATATACTCTTTTATAGACTGATTTAAACAGTTAAGAATTAAACAAGTTTCTAGACATCATGTCACCAGTAACAAGCTGGCAGGTCAACTGTCACTTGAACAGTAGGAAGTGGCTGAGCTGCACGTAAAATAGACTTACTCTTCACTGGTTGGTTTTTGATATTCTCGTTAAAATAGCTAGGATGGTATGGCTTACTATATATGAGAAAATACACAGAGTTTGAAATATTTAATAATAAAAGAGCATGCCTTACTGTGTGTGTGACCACTATATCTCTAAGAGAAAATAACCTAGAATTCTAAAATTTTTAATTCATACTAAATATACCCTGAGGGTGAGCCACTGGGTATTATTACTTATCCTTATCCGCGCGCGCATTTTTCTATGTGACAAACTAGTGAAAATTAATACATATAAAATAAATGATTCCTTACATAACAACTTCTAATATATAGCAAAGTCAGTGCATTTTGGTAACAGTACGTTCCAGCAATGGCTTTCATGTCATGTATATAGGTTATACTTTTACGCTAAAATTCATTCAGAATACACAAACTGGTATAATAAACTAAAACATCATTAACCCAATAATCCGAGCGAAGCAGTGTTCTTTCGCTAGTATATATTTATCCATCTATATATACATACATACACACAGAGAGAGAGATGCATATAATCATACATTTGCTGTATTATTTCTTCATTAAACAATTTTACTGTTATTATAACACAAGATGAATGAAAATGCTTGTTTTTTAGTTCTTTTTATTACTAATATCACTTGCAAAATGTTTATGAACAGTTTTTCTTGATATGTAAACCTATAATTCAGTTTGCTGTTTGTTTTTTCAGACTTAAAATTTATTTACAATTGAGAAATGTCTCGACAGTACAAACATAAACTTGGTAAACAACAGAGAAAATTCAAACATACATGCTAAAAGTAGAGGAAGACAAAGTATTTTATTGTTGTTGGTTTCGAAAAGAAAATTAAAATCAGTTTAAAAACATTCCATTCAGGGTCTGATGTCAGTAGTTACCAGGAAGCAAATGCTGTTATTTCGAATAAATACACTGATCATAATAAAATATCAGATGATATTACAACGAATGACATTAACAATATCATAGCATATCCTGTTAGAGAAGAGCAAAGTGACTAAGTACAACCAAGTGTAATCAGTACTGGAAGAACACTTTCATAAAATGTTCTGGCTTTGGTACTGGTACCTTAACTGATGATCAGCTGAAAACTTGAGCTTCCTGTTAAAACGAAGTCTCTATTACGCTCTGAAGATTTTCATTTTCCAATTTTTTCTCTTAAAGTCTTTGCTATAAAATGGTGAATATGAACACAGTAAAACCTGACTTGCTTGTTTGAAATAATATTAAGCAAGCTGTGTAGTGTATATCATATCGACATCTTGCCAAGACTACAGTTGCATCATGTTCTACAATTACAATTGCAAAAAGGTGAACGCTAACAAGAAGCTGCATGAAACTTGATGATAGGCTTCCAGAGCATGATAGAATTGTTCATATTGAGGAATACTATACTGAGTATCGCGAACTCTACAGACATTTAGAGCAAACTCCATTGTTGACTTGTAGCTTGAGAAGAATATTTTTACAAAGCAGCCGGCCCCTCATGGACAGGTGGTTAAGGCACTCCACACGTATTCCGAGGGTCGCGAATCCCTGTTACACCAAACATGCTCGCCCTTTCAACCGTGGGGGCGTTATAATGTGACGGTCAATCTCACTATTCGTTGGTAAAAGAGTAACCCAAGAGTTGGTGGTGGGTGGTGATGACTAGCTGCCTTCGCTCTTGTCTTACACTGTTAAATTAGGGACGGTTAGAGCAGATAGCCCTCGTGTAATTTTGCGCGAAAATTCAAAAGAAAACAAACCAAAAGCAGCCAAATGGAAGGATATTCTAAAGAGAATTATAAATGTTGTCCTTTTTTTGGGGAAGAAAAGTTTAACCTTTCTTGAATCATCACAAAGGAATTGTGCATCTGATAATGGCAATTTTTACGAATAATTGTGCTGCTACGTCATTACGACTTAGTTTAAACGGAGCATATAGAGAGAGTTTAAGAATTCCAATGAGCACGTTACGGTCTTCAAGCTCACTACTTGTCAGGTGAGTCCCAGAATGAATCCATAACAAGTTATGCTCAACAAGTACGTCACATTATTCTAGAGAAAAGATCTACAGCAAAATACTTTGCTATTATAGTACATGCAATATGTTATTTATCTCATCAAAAACAGAAAATTTTCATCCTGAGATATATATGTATATCCATGCCATCAGAATGTTCTTACTTTATCATTGAAGAACGGTTTGTATGAGTTATTGATTGGAATTAGAAGACCGCGTTTAATACTTGTAATATAATACCTGATTACCTAACTGATTATGAAGCACCAATAATGAATTACAGAGCCCAAAGATATAACCAGGAGATAAACATGGCTGGTGAGTATAATGGTGATCTAGTTTTGTCACTAAATGTTAATCTCCTGACTACTTTCTCACCTTATGCTTGTCATAGTCATAATCTGTATGGAGCACTAACAGCAAAAAGTTGCACAGGGTCTCAGACATTCTTTGGAATAGGTAAAAAGCTTTACAATATATTTAGTTGTAGCACACAGAGATAAAGATTTTTTCTCTTCAAAATAAGCTGTTCTCTTTATGGACTTTTAAGAATAGAACGGACGGTTAGAGTGTACAGTATCAGCCTTTATAGGTTCATTTTCCTGAGATTCTGGATGCACGATCAAAAAGTATTTAACTCAATATTAAATATCAAAAAGAACTGAAGTTAAATGTATAACTGGCTGATGTCTGGGTAAAGATACTTCTGATCATTGATGAGCGCAATCAAATATTGTAGGCTAACAAAGTTACTATTGGTAGTGAGGAAAATAACACTGAAAGTCTGTTGACTGATTTAGAAACACTGCTTAAACATTGAACCTCAATTATTAATGAAGCAGAATTAGTTGCAAATAATAGGAATCTTCTGCCACAACTGTCTGCAAAAGAGAAAACAGTTACCAAGTATTTTCTTGAAGAAATTAAGATAAATCCTTGCTTAGTTGGGAATAAAATGATACAAAAATCATATGAAACACATTTTATAAGATCATAGATTCTCTTAATACTGGTCTGAGTACAACATATAGAATAGCCATAGATGTTAAGCAAATATTTATGATAATATCTAATTAATATGTCAATTAATGATCTACATTCAAAACTAGGGAGTTTCTTTAGAAGTGTAGATCTGATATGCTAGAATACTTAATCGAAGAAGTGAAACATCTAAATAAAGCTAACTTTGATGATAATGCGTTATCTGCGCTCCATCACTGCCCAAGCCCTTCCGTGGCACAGCAGAATATTTACGAATTTACATACCTAGAAACTTGGTTTTGTTATTCATAGTCGCTGTACAATTGGGGCTGTTGTCATTAAGCTACATAATACACTCTTTATTTGTTCTCTGCTTACCACGGGTTTCCAAACTCTATTTTTAGAGTTACAACCCTTAAACTTACAACTGGACAAAGAGAGGTACATGGTGCTACGAATCCCAAAGCATAAAAGGTACGGAATGTATTTACTTCTGTATATTGTGGCTTAAGCCTTCTCTCTTTAACGCACTGAGCCAATAAGCAACAATACCGGCATTTCTTATTTCAGTGTATCATACGTAAACTGTTCAAACAGACTGTAAGTTACTCAATAACTTACTTTTGATAAAATATGTAAGTTTGAATTTAAACTCTTTTTATTAAACGAATTAAGAATAGCATGTATTTATTATTAATCTTTAAGCAACACAATGATCCATCTGTGCTATGCTTTTGCGGGTATCGAAAACCCGATATTATCTCTGTAAGCTCCTAGACTTACTGTTGAAGTATCAGGAGATTTAAAACAAAGTAATTTAATATTTCATAGTTTATTTCAATGGCTAAGTAAAAGATATTTATACTAAAACACTTTGGTTTGAAATTCAATCATTTTCATCTTTATTGAGAATGTTTAAAAATATTTTATCCCAATACATTCGAGCAAAAAAAACCTTGCATCTTGCTGGAATGATCAGTCGATACACTTTGCAGATTTCTTTTATTGTGTATAGTGAGAAACAATTAGCTGCTGTTTAACAAATCTGAAATTTAATGAACTCCATTTGTTATTTAATTTATGATACTTCATTTCTCATTTGTATACACATAAACGTAGTTACAAAAGAAAAGAAAACTAATTCGCCGTTTGCAAAAACCAAAGGGTGTGAATTTGAATAAAAATGTTTTGTTATTTACAAACATGAAAGTGGTTTGTGTGTGTGTGTTTTCTAATAGCAAAGCCACATAGGGCTATCTGCTGAGCTTACCAAGGGAAATCGAACCGCTGCTTTTAGCGTTGTAAATCCGGAGACATACCCATGTACTAGCAGGGGGCGAAAATAGTTTCCAAACAGTAATGAGTAGTTTATGTAAATATGACAGTCTGATAATATCGCCATCTGGTGTGCAATTTATTACTTTTTTTGTTACTATTACCTAAACACTCTAAGCAAGATTTTGTTTTTTAGAATTAAGCACAAAGTTATACAGTAAGCTATCTGTGCTCTGCCCTCCACGGGTATCGAAATCCAGTTGCTAGTGTTGTAAGTCCGCAGACCTACTATTGTGCCAGTAAGAAATAATTATTCTGATATTCTGTATTTGTCAAGTTTTATAGACATAAATGTTTACAATTACGTCACATTATTTACCAAAATGTTAACATCCAGGAAAGAATGTTTTAAGGAAGTGAGAACATCTATAGTTTGCAATGAAAACATTTTTATTAAAAAAATATGTCCGAAGTAAGTTAGTTTATTTTGATTGCAAAAGACAAACTGTGCCAACAGAAATCTTTGATATTCATTTTCATAATCAATGTTACTTTGCTGACTTAGCTTATATATATTAGGGAAGATTTATATACTTTAGTTCTAACCATTTTCAGACTTCGTTATATTATCATTACGTTTATCTTTTTAATATGAGTCTGACTCTAATTTATCAAAATGTAATCTTGTCTTCATTCAAAGCTTTGCTAAAGTATATCTAGATGCTTACAATAATATGGTATTTTTAAACTGAGTAAAGTGTAAATAAATTTATAGCTCTTTAAATTTTACTATTATTTTGTAAAGATAGTATCCCAGTGAGTCAGATATATATAAATATATAGATTTATAATACTAAATTGTGAGGGCTCGATTCCTCACAGTGGATAGAGCAGATAGTTTGTTGTGTAGCTTTCCTATAGAAACAATGAAATCCTGAAAACAAACATTTTTCCTGTAAACAAAACTGTTGCACTAATTACTGTGCTAAAATCTCACGTGTTTATTACTAAAACTGTATTACACTAGAGGTATAATGAAACTTTCAGAACTAATGTTTCTAATGGTAACTTAAGTATTTTACTGACTGAATTAAAAAAAATGTTTGTATTAAATTTTGACCTTTAATAACTGATTTCTCTCGGACATCGGTTTTACAAATAAATTCTTTCTTTCCCTCATGTGTTCATATAATTCCTAATTATTATACTATAAGGGATTTAATATTATATATTTATTTTAATATTTATGTCTGTTTAGGTCTAATATGTATTTAGAAATGCATGTAACTTATATTGATAAATATGTATTGCAAAAGTCTCGCCTGTTCTCTACATTTGTAGAAGATTCTCGAGCGTAAGGATCAATAAATTTTATAAATTGACTCGCCAAGATGCAGTTTTCAGAATATTGTTGGTTTGCTACCTTTAGTATACCATATACATCGGAAGCTATAACTGTGATAAACACTTATTAATCAGAACACTACAGATATTTGACCAGGAATGTTTATATATTTCGAGCATTGCAAACCGTTCAACTTCAGAGAATTAACTTTGGACGTTATTATTTCTACTAGGACATTACATATTTTCCTCGGTGAAAGGTCAGCTTATAAATCGCGACTAGAGCTAGTTATCTTCCCTTCAAGTGAATTGTACCTGTGTAACTACATAAAATATATTCACTCATCGTGAACCGTCGATAAAATATTCAGTTCCAGACCAGATATAAGACTCAGTATTGTTTCTAAAACGGACGGCCCGGCATGGCTAAGCATGTTAAGGCGTGCGACTCGTAATCCGAGGGTCGCGGGTTCGCATCCCCATCGCGCTAAACATGCTCGCCCTTTCAGCCGTGGGGACGTTATAATCTGACAGTCAATCCCACTATTCGTTGGTAAAATAGTAGCCCAAGAGTTGGCGGTGGTGGTGATGACTAGCTGCCTTCCCTCTAGTCTTACACTGCTAAATTAGGGACGGCTAGCACAGATAGCCCTCGAGTAGCTTTGTGCGAAATTCAAAAAACAAACAAACGTTTCTAAAACTTTTTTATATAAATCATTATTTGTAATGACCATTACTATAAATTGTCTTATTATTTATATATCAAAATATATTTGTGTTAAAAAAGAAAATTGTGTTTCAGTGTCGTTGACAAATATTATAAACTTGATATAAACTTAATCTACATCCAATTAACTTTTAAACTCAAATTTCAGACTATTAGAAATCGTAATACGTCGTAGCACAATAAACCGGGAGCTCGTGTCAGGATCTGAATCTGAAACAAAATTTGACCAAAATTAAAATTTAAATCTTAATTCTATTTGCTCCCCAGTGGTACAAGGGGACTTACAACGCTAGAAATCGGGTTTCGACACTTGTGGTGAGTAGAGCACGGATAGTCCATTGTGTAGCTTTGTGCTTAATCACAAACAAAACAACAATACTTTAATTTATATTTATCAGTGTGAACAAGATTTGATCATGTCTGATTATCAAAATTTTATTAAATCACCCTCTATCAAACAACTAGAAAAGTATAATAAAAGTAAATTGCTTAAAATTGCCAAAGTTCTAGAATTAAAGGTGAAGAAATCAATAACACAAAATGAACTAAAAAAGCGTATTAATGATATATTAGTCAATGATGATTTATTGTCTGAGGAAGCATTAAGGGATTACATTAATGTATTCATTAGCAAATCAGAGTTGAGTGATAATGATAAGTTAGAAATCCAATTAAAACTCAAAGAAATCGAGCTTGAACAAACCCGTATCGAAGTTGAAAGAGAAATAAACGTCTCGAGAAAGAAATTAGACTGAAAGAAATTAAAATTAAACTCAACTCCGATTGACCAAGGCAAAACGACAACTTTGAACTCAATCGATGTATTAAATTACCATCATTTAATGAAAATAAAACTGTAAAAGATGAAATATTAACTATATAACCCGAGGACTTTCGAAAGGTGTACCTTTGTTCTTCATTTTGCCACTGGCGACAGCAGTAGCGCATTGATAAGATGACGTGAAGTAAAGTTTTCGCAACTCAATTTTTCCATGGACCAATGAGAATTCTTTACGTAGGTCGTATAATATGTAAATCAGGGACCGTCAGTATATACATATAAACATATTAGTTTAAAATTGTCCAACGCCAACTTTTAATTTTCTAAGGAGGAAGGTGTAACGTATTTAATATTATATATTCATTTTAATGTCTATGTTTGTTTTAGTGTAATATGTATTTACAAATACATATAACTTATATTGTTAAATGTGTACTAAAACCATAACATATATATTTATATAAGTTCAAGATCAAAATCACATTGTATACCCTCAGCGTGCAGAGAGCCCTCGTATTACTTTGCGCGAAATTCTAAACTAACAAATACCCTTGGCTTCGTCACAACTTAAAATCCATATTTATAAGTCACTACAAATCCAATAATTTTGTTACATCATCAAAGTTTTATTTTCTAGATAAAGGTATTTGAAAGTTAAACATATTCCCAAAAGAAGGAAACCAAGACAGATTCAGGTAATTATATTATAGGTAATATGTTTGTTTGTTTGTTTGTTTCGAATTTCGCACAAAGCTACGCTAGGGCTATCTGCTCTAGTCGTCTCTAATTTAGCAGTGTAAGACTAGAAGGAAGGCAGCTAGCCATCACCACCCACCGCCAGCTCTTTGGCTACTCTTTTACCAATGACTAGTGGGATTGACCGTCGCTTTATAACGCCTCCACGGCTGAAAGGGCGAGTATGTGTGGTGTGACGATGATTCGAACCCGTGACCCTTAGACTACGAGTCGAGTGCCTTAATAACCTGTCCATGCCGGGCTTGGTAATATGTAAACTGTTTTTCATCAGCTGTTGAGTGATCCGTTGAAGCTAGAAATATGAATTATGTTAAAATAATTGAATATTGATATAAATTCACTTGAAACAAACCTAATAACAATTAATTTAATATATAAGTAATCGATTTAACATAATTATGATAGAAAATATTATAACAAACTAGGTGTTCTAAAATATGAATAATACTTTGTTATTTTTGTTTTAATACGTTCATATACTATCATGAAAACGAAATATCTTAAAATATTTGTTTTATATAAAATTTATATGTTAGTTTATCCTCACGTAGATATGTATTTGATATTTGTGTTTTATTATTTTTTGTTGATTTCTGATTGTATATGTGCACTGGTTAATATTGCTTTAATAACGTCGTATTTCATTACACAGTACAGAGTTTTGCTATATATATACATATATAGTTATACAAGATAAACAAAACACAGTTGACTTTGGTGTAGAATAAATGTACAACATTGATCATCTCAGAATTATTCTGCTGAAGTATATTGTAGCTGAAGCTTTATAACGAGGATTAGCTATGGCATTCTATATCAAATACCCACATAATTGTTATTCTGGTTGGCTGCTTTGAGATGTTCCTTGCTGGGAATGAGGTAAATCTATATTAAATTTTACTCATAATGTTTCAAATGTAGGAAGTTTTATCAGTTTATCAAAAAAATATATAATTTTTATTAAATATGTTTTGGCCTTTTTAAAAAAGAATCAAGTGTTAAAAGTGGAATATATCAAAATACAAAGAACTACTTTAGCAAATAACCACATATTTATTAACAATAACAAATCTAACAAACAAATGAATCATTATGGCGCCAATTTACTCAGCTACAAAAGCAAAATTAAACCGAGTAATTAATAATAACAATTACAACATGATTTTGATCGTGATGGTACTTTTTATTTAAACTAAAACCCGTAATAAATAAACAGATATTAAAACGGCTAACCGTTATAAAACATATTTCGTTATTAAACACTATAAACATTTTTATGTGTTCTTGTAATTAATTATGTTCATACATTTTTCAACAAATAAAATGTTCAAGTTCAGAACAAGTTTAATTTGTCATTAACGTCCTGGTTTATTTTTAACCTTTTAAACTTTGTAACGAATTTAATATTATTTATTATCTATTACAGTTCAGAATATAATTTAAATATATGTAATCTATATTGTTAAATGCGTATTGCGCAAGTCCTGCCTGTTCTCTAAGTTTGTAGAAGATTCTCGAGAGTAAGAACCAACAATATATGTTCTACGAAAACATTAGCGTATCTTCGAACATTGTTGTCAAGCGAACTGTCGAGAATGTAGCTTTAAAGTTTGTAAAACGACACGCCGAGAGACAGTTTTATCATATTGTCGAGTCACTGCAGTCAGTACATTACATGTATAAACTTCAAGCTATAATTGTGAGAAACGCTTATTAATCGGAAAGCTGAATAATTTGACCGAAAATATTTGTACATTTCAAACATTACAAACCCTTTGAATTCAGTGAATAAACTTCGGACGTTAGGATTTCAGCGAAAAACTCACGTGTGAAGATTAGGGTTAACTAGCATTCCTGTCAAGTGAAATGTATCAACATGAAAGTAATTTATGCGTCGTGGACCTAGAATGTCAATAAAGTATTCTATTCCAGATCAGATAGAAGAATCAATATTGTTTGTGAGTTTGTAAAATTGTTATCTCTAAATATTGTTTATAATAACCGTTATTATAAATTGTATTATTATTTGCATATTAAAATATATTTGTGTCAAGAAATGAAACCGTTTGTATTCAATCTTGTTGGCAAATATCATAAATTTGACACATATCCGACATTCAATTAACTTTTAAATTCAAATTTCCGGTTATTTGAAATCGTATTAGGTAACGTATGTAACATAATAAATCTGAAGCTTGTCCAATATAACAACTTACGTCTTCAGAAACAGATGTTAACCATTCGAGTGACTGCAATCTCTGGATCCACTTGAGCTGCTGTAAATTTCTCACCGATACATTTTTCGAGATCCTGCATTCATAGATAAAAGTAGTTAATGATATTTAATATATTATAAGATTGGAAGGTAGGAAAAACATAAGATGTATTTATTTAAAACTTTAAAGATTGGAAGGTTGGAAAAACATAAGATGTATTTATTTAAAACTTTACATTAAATATAGTTCTGAGGAGGCATATATTACACATCTCATTCTTCTATAATTTAACAAGTCACGTAATTCATTTGATTCCTTATGTTACACACGTTAGATAATTAAATATTCGTGGAGTCAGTTTGAAGATTTTTTCTTCTTGAAGTTTTCTATATTTTGTTTTATGTTCTAGTTTTTGAGACAGGGTCTAATTTCGAACAAGTTCTACTGTTCCACAGAATAGTTCTGTTGTGTCTTGCATCACCTTGTATGTATGGGCTGTATACAACTGTCATTTAGAGCAGCGATACTAACAGATAATACATATATACGTAAAAACGGCTCGTTTGAGTTGAGAAAATATTTTACGTAGAAGAGCGAACAACGTTTAGACCTTCTTCGGTCATCGTCAGGTTCACAAAGAAAGAAAGAGGTAACTGACCGGAAGCTGACCACATGTTTGGAAGGGGTTGTGTAACTGAGTGTCGGAATGTAGAGGGCGGTGTTAGATGTTTGAATATATAATTTTTGTTTATTATATTTAATATAGGTATAAAGGCGTTCCTTTATATTGGTTTATTTTGGGTTTAAGTTGTTGTATAAGTAAGGCTTCTTTAATTTTGCGTTTGTTTATGTTTGTTTCTTTATTTAGAATTTGAGTGTTTTCTATGGTTATGTTGTGTTTATTTGACTTGCAGTGTTCGAAAACGTGTACTGTTAATAGTATACGCTCGCACGATCGTTAAGAAACTAAGAAATTTAAACCAAAGAATTATCAACAGAAGGAATGACATCTATTTCATTCAACAATGTAGAAAGGAACATCTAACCCCTAATTTTGTAAAGGTAAAACTTTCAAAAAATTTTAATAAATACACAAACATTATCCAAAATTTACAGAAAAAACTACTTAAAGCCATGTTGAACACAAAATACAAAGAACTACATGACTTACAAAAACAAAAAATGAACCTAGACCATCAACTGGCATGCTACATTAAACCAGAGATTTACGGACTTATAAAACGAAACATAAACCAATTCAATACTAAGAAAAACAAAAGATCTGCCACAACAAAAAACTAGAAAAACTAAGATGAAAACAAGAGAAAAGACACCAACACGACAAACCGTTGACTCACCTCATAATTAACAGATCCGACCGACAATTAAACACAGACGAGATACATCTACTTAACAAAGGACTCAACTTCGCAATAGCACCTAGGTACATTCCAACCATAGAAAGAAGTAACTAACCTCTGTATAGTTGTGATACTTTCTATAGAAAACAAAAACAAGAAAACAACCAACAAAAGAAGACAACTTAGATAATTTTATTGACATCCAACAGCCAAACTTCCCAGGTAAAATTAAAAATTTATATTTTTCAAAAACACTTAAAAACAACATCTTAAACGATTTTTTCAAAGAATTTTCTCACAAAACCATCAACACAATTTCGCAAAACAGAAAGTTAAAAAACTCTTAGAAAAAGAGACATTAATTCCATTAGAAACCTAAAACAAGACAAAAAAAAAATTCTAAAAGCAGATAAAGGTAACGCTATAGTCATAATGAACACGAATGAATACATCCAAAAAAATGAAGAACATCCTATCAGACACGAACAAATTTAAACCAATACACACAAATCCAACAAAGACACACGAGACACAACTAAACAAATTACTACTAAAAATGAAAAAAGGCAACACAATTTCACAAACACTTTATTCCTACCTACGTAAAACCGATTCACGCACACCACAAATATACGGCATCCCCAAACCTCATAAACCAGATTGTCCATTACGACCAATAATGTCCACATATGAATCATTTAATTACAATCTTGGTAAATACATAGCATGGGCTTTCTCCAAATATGTAACATCAGCCAGCTCATTCATCAAAGACTCTTTTAATTTCAAGTCTAATCTTAATCAACTTAATCATAAAGCCTTAATGGCCAGTTTCGCTGTTATATCCCTCTTTACAGAAGTTCCAACCACTGAAGCCTGCAAGATAGCCTTAGAACTCTATATCCGAGACCCTAACCCAACTATAGACATTCCCAGCAACCAGTTAGCAACCCTCATAGAATTCACCACGATAAAGACAAACTTCATGTTCAACAACCACAACTATATACAAATAAATGGCCTAAGCATGGGCAACCCAGTATCACCAGTTCTAGCCAATATTTTTATGACACAAGTTGAAACACAAGCAATTAACACAGCATTTCATCCACCACTATTCTGGTACAGATATGTAGATGACACGGTTGCGGGATTCAGATGTACAGAACACATACTTAATTTTTTCAATCACATTAACTCTATACATCCCAACATTAACTTCACATGTGAACAGGAAAATGCAATCAAATATCATTTCTTAACCTCAAAATTACAAGAACCAACACACAATTCAAAACAGAAATCCACTGAAAAATCACCCATACTGGATAGAAATCTGTTTAATACCAATACTGTCCTATTTGAAACAGTTTAATGAAATACGTAGTTTGTGTATTATATCCCTTTGAGAAATAATGACACCCATGCAAGTTGGATGGCTTTATGGTATTTTAAGTTGTAAGGCTGTATAAATAAAGGGCCATATAAATTTTTCAAGTTGTATAAATTCATCCATATATAACACAGTGTGTCATAATAAAATACTCATATGTAAAAAAAATAAGAATTTTAAATACTTCCTATAATTGTTATATTTCTCTCTTCGCCTTTTTTCTCTGTGCTGGTCACAATAAGGCCGTTTGAAGTTTTGCTGCAACTTGTGGGACTTCCCTTCAGAGTGGAATTCTGGAGACTCTACAAGGTCTACAACGTGTAGATTGACAATTATGAATTGATTATATTAATATATCTCCCCTTTCATTTTGGATAGAGTTTGGGTGGTGACACCTCTATGACCTTTTTCCACTGTGACGACCTAAGCTGTAGTGAGCTGTAGCCTGAACATAATTTATCTGAAACCAAATATTTTCTACATAAAATATATATCTACAAAACTTATACCTCATTTTCGCTTAGAATCACCATCATTTTCGTCACTTTCTGCTTGTACGATTCTTGCGGTGTCTGTAAAATTCACGATCACGCAGCATTAGCTATAGTTTGACACTTACCATCAGCCATCATTTATGAATAAATTAATGTAGATATGAAGCATTTTCTGTGTTCGTGTGTAGGTTATAGGAGGAGGACCATACATGAACAGTGAATTATATTTACCACTAAAATATGAGTATGACATATAACAACTATTCATTCCACACTGGATAAACACATCTGACAATTATATGCTTTGTAGTCCATATTGTTTATTTTGCTAAACTACTTGATGGTTCTTTATAACCCCTATAGAACTTTACAGTACTCTGAAAACAACTGGCTGTTAAAATTAGCTTTCTCTTCGTTATGGATCTTCCCTAGTTCTCAAAGCCTTTCTTTTCAGTGACCTCAAAACTTCAGCAATGAATTGCTTTGATCTTTTAATAGAATAGGAGGTTGAACTGTCCAATATCAGACAGTTATTTCCTACAAATACTCGAGGTAACAGTCCATGTTTGCTTCTGCCGTGTCTTTGAACATCAGAAGTATGACATACTTTATCTCACTCACAAAACCATGCCTAAACCTCTATTATTAAAGCTCTTAGCCAACATTTAGCTAAGTTGGGGTGACCGAAAAAAAATAAATTACCTCCAGTAGCTCGTTCCTTTACTTTACATCATAACATATTCAAGGTCACCTTTACAGGATGTAAGGAAACGTAAAACTGTCTCACGTTTCTCATCATCATTTTTAATTGATGCCTGCTATATTCACCTACCAGTAGACTATCCACCAATGGCGTTTCTTATATTTAGTCTTAGTTGGCTACAACTTGGGCTAGGTTTGTATTGGTCTAGCTGACAAAATCCTGGATGCTCTTTACAGACAGCTACATAGTCTTGGATTTACTAGATACCTAGCAGTGGAACAACCATCAGTCTTCTATGTTTCCAAATGAGGTCGATTCTGCGAGGAGGAAGATAACCGTTAGTCCTGAATGCAACAGACATCAACAGCTTTATTTTCTAAGCCTACAGCCATTGCTAGAAAGATGAAATGAACTTTTATAATATCGAAAGAAGTTCAGTTCATATTTTTTCTTCTCAGACTTCGGTATTTTTTAGAAGAAATAAGTTTTTGAAACTTTACAACCAAGACTGAAATAATGAGGATAAACACGCTAGCAGAAAATACAAACTCTGCAACAATATATCCAGAGGTCATGATCTCAAATGTTTTTTTTTCTATACCTAGTCTGTGATCTCTTCACGTGAAAAGTATTTCTTCGTAGTGTGAATAAGATGAATTCACATAATAACATGAGATTTAATCAAGATATTTATTACAGGAGAATTCTGAGTTCTTTGATTATAATTATATTTTGAGAAATATATAAATTTATATTCCATGGATAACACTGGTTTAATTGTTTACTTATTTATTTTTGTAGCTTTAGAATGATAAGAAGAAAGTAGTTATAAAATTTCCATTTTATGGAATTTAAAGACAATATATACAGTGTATATACCATGACAGGTTGAGATGCGTAAGTTAAACAGCAAGGTTTTTAAACCCATGAAGTTCATGCGCTGCTTTTTTCATTTGATCGTTGTTTGGTCATTTGGCTTGAGGGAATTGTATGTACCTAGGTGTATACTTCCCTTCTTAACTGTTCATTTGGTTATTAAATGTTAAGTGAAGCCCAGACTAATTCTTCAGTAGAGTGCGGACCGGTAGCTAGGAATATCCGTTCTTACATCATGTAGTCACTGCATACGCATAGCAATAGTTCATTTGGATACGCGAGTGACCGTTTTTACACAAATAAACATTTTTAAAATAAAATTAACACTGTATATAGCTGCCGATTTGCCAAGTTGTTCACCATAGATTTCATGAAGTGTTGGCTAGATTTAGGGTGAGAGCGACTTGGTCTATTAGCCTCATGTATCGCCTCACCGCTCTAAACTTGAACCTTTCACTTTGGTCAACTAACCAAGAACGCATTGATTTCTGGTACATTAATGTATTGCATCGTAAGTTTAAAGAGTACTATGATACATATGTGTGTGCAAAACGGACATGATGATTAGGGCGCTCGAAGATCCAAGTTCGAGTCCTTGTCTTCCATCATGCATGTTGTATAAAATTGTTGACTTGGCTAGCCACCCAAATGTAAAGATTCTAGGCTTAGAAATATCGCTCGACTCCACACTAGTTCTGTTTAAGGTCGTAAAGGGGATATGTGTGAATAATATTACTGTGTAAATTATTCATTTAGGGAAAATAATGCCAGACAAGTTGTGGTTTGTCCTATGGAACACATTTCAAACATACTGCTTTTACCGATTTTTTTGAGACTAAGATGAACAGTTCATTAAATATTCAGAATTTCAAATCTACAAATAATTTTATACGAAACATATATGAAAAACAGCGATGTTTTTGACTCATGAAATTCAACAGTTGAGACAGAAATAACATTAACTTTGAATTACTAACCAGAAGGACAGCAGTAAGTTTGTCCCCGTATTTGAACCGAGAAAAAGGAATGACAGACTGCCACACTGATAATGAATACTCCATAGATGCCCCCCGCTAGTACAGCGTTATGTTTCCGGATTTACAACGCTAAAATCAAGGGTTCAATTCCCCTCGGTGGGCTCAGCAGATAGCCCAATGTGGCTTTGCTATAAGAAAACACGCAAACACACGCGCTCCATAGATGAAGTCAAGGCATTTATTTGTTCAACACACTAATCACTCGGCAACATCTGGCTTAACTCGCTAAAAACGTAGTGATTTCTGAGACAATTTGGTTATGAATCATTAGTTTAAAGATAACTATGATAAATAAATAATATATACATGCATGTTATATTACCATATAAATTATTAATAGACACTAATGGCTGATATGTCAGTATTTTCACTCGAATATATAAACGAAAACAAGATGAGCGAAAACGAATAAATATTTTCCTAATCACCTTACCGGTTACGCATTTTCGAGTTAATTCAGTATTGTTTAACATCTGAAATTATGAAGTGATAACTAAACACTTGAGTTTAATTCTATTTTAATAACTTTATACAATTCGTGTGCTTCATATGTATGTAATATTAACTTGTATTGCACTTTCTTCAAGCAATTGTGTCTATAAACAAACTTTCTAACCTATTACGTGTATAACGTGCTATAACAGAGTGAAGTTTCCACAAAGAATGAGACTGAAGATAAAAGGATTTGAGTCACGTGATCGTATACTGTGAAGAGGAGGTTCCCATGTTTCGTATCATCACTGTGTTATTGGTTGTCATTAAACGCAGTTGGGCCATTCTGAAAAGAGGCGTGCAATGATTGCAACATATTCTGATAAAGCAATTAAATTCAGGATAGTTTAGATTTAGTTGAAAATATTGGCTGAAAGATATTGGATGAATAATTTATAAATGGTTTTCTTATGTGAAATATTCATGAAAATAACAGCAACATTCTCAACATAAAAGTTCTCCTTGCAGCTTTTGTTATCCTCGTGACAGGAAGAGCTTGGGAACAGCTGTGTGGTAAGTTAATTTTCAAAAAAATTATTGATGTATAAAACATTAAGCAATGGTATTAGTAAAATAGGTTTTATTGTTTCATATCTAAACAAACCAAAAAGAAACGAGTAAAATATTAATAAAGTTTAACTATACACATGGGTGTATTTGCTCATTACGACTAATAGGAATAGTGGGATTGACCGTAACATTATAACGCCCCCACGATCGAAAGGGCAAGCATATTTGGTGCGACCGGGATTCAAACCTGTAACCCTCAGATTACGAGTCGAACGCCTTAACTGAGTGAGGTGTTTGTAATCTTATGATTAATTATTTTTCATTAATTCATTGTAATTTTTGAAACTGTGTTGATAACGCCAATCTGTTAATTTTCACCTAAAAACCATCTTGATATAAAAATTATATTTACCATTTCACATATACTGATGGTTAGTTTTATAAACTAAAAGAGGATGGCAGTGTTTTAAAACGACAATATTCAACTGCAGTATAAAAGTACTTTACAACATTTTCTTACTTCTACATCGGGAAAGCTAATCATGAAATATTAAACTTTGAATGTGTTACGTATAGAAACATAAACTCTTGATTTTTGTAACTGATAGTTAACAAAACTTTAAGGCGGCGGAAAGTCTTGTAATTAACATGAAATATTTATTAATGAATATTTCTTCGTATTGTCATATTTAAATATAGCTCACAGATCTAGAACGATGTGATTTTAACTTCATACGTTTTACTCGTTTGTTTTGTGTTTTCGTTCTTTGTCTGTCTCAAGCATATTGCATACTTTCAGCTTATAAACACTAGTTTATATCTAACACAAATTACCTCAAGTATATCGTTCCCATTATATTAATTTATTATTGAAAGGTTAAAACTTAAGTTTATAATTAAATTATATGAAAGCCAGAAAGCTTTAAAATGCAATATAAAAGCTAATATAACAAAGTATTTTTCATTTTAAGCTTCCACAAGCAATTCGAGAGTGTGAAGAAGCAAAATTTAATGCTAACAGTTTCAAAGAATTCGTGAATGAAATGTGCACTGAAGAAAGAGAAGCAGATTTAGAGGTGATGATTGACTATTTTATTATTTTATGTTTGATATCTGTTTATACAATAAAACTTTATTATTTGTCAATGAGATTTTAACCAACGAGTGACTTGTTTACACATTAATTATTTTATTTTATTTAGCGACAGCACTTCAAATAAAATTGAAAGCTGACGTCACTATAAGACTCGATTCCAACACAGAATTCAGCTCCATGTCTTGTCAGTTTTATTCCTCACTATTTTGGAAACTATATTGGTTTAAATTGGCCAGAAGTAGAATGGAAGTGTATGCAAAGCTCAAATGAGGAAAAATAATTTATTAGCTAGTGACAAACTGAGAACTGCCTGATCAGGTAGTTCTGATTTGTTATTAAGTTTAAAGTTACGCACGTAATACTTAAGTTGTGTCTTCTGAGGCTGATCGAAGTCCATAAACTTAGCGACCGACCGACTCAAATTTTGGCTACGGAGTTAAGAAGTAAAAATGAGCTTAGGACATTTAAAATAAATAACAGCAATATTATTAAAAAATGTTAACTTAAAAAAAAGAGATGTAATAGGGGTCTTCAAACAAATACTGTAGAGGTAGCTTTAAGAGAAACTGTAACCAGAAATAAAGTAATAAAACAAGATTAGGATTTAAGAATAGTGTTGACATTATGTTCTCCATATGTAAAAGCTGTAATAGTTAGGAGTGTCAAAATAGGGTTTTGTAGCTTGAGGAAATAATATAAATAGTATGTCTTGAATCTTAAACTTTGAAAAATAATCATATATCATGTACAAACCTGTTTTACTCCACTTGTTTTTTAACACCTTAATAATGTTTCAATTCACAAACGTTCATCGATGTCCTAGTAAACTTCTATTATTTTTAACGTAGTGTGAATAATAAATCATACAGGTATCAAACAAGATTATTAAACAAATTTTTATTTAAAAAAAGGAGATTAAGGATCGTCAAACAATATAAGAAGGTGAAATCGTAAAGAAAATAAACAAGCTATGAAAAATCATAGTGTTGGCATGATTTTCTCAAGTTACAAATAATTATTTTGATTCTATAACCAAGAGCTGTAATATTTAGAATGCTATCACGTAAATAAATGCTTTTCCCATGTTCTTTGTGCAATATTTTACGTTTCCTGGCGCCTGGCATGGTCAGGTGGTTAAGGCACTCGACTCGTATTCTGAGAGTCGCGGAGTTGAATTCCCGTCATGCTCGCCATTTCAGCCGTGGGAATGTTATAATGTGACGGCCAATCCCACTATTCGTTGGTAAAAGAGCAGCCCAAGAGTTGGCGGTGGGTGGTGATCACTAGGTGTCTTCCCTCTAGTTTTTTTATGCTGCAAGATTAGGGATGAGTAGCGCAGGCAGCCCTCGTATAGCTTTGCATGAAATTAAAAAAAAAAAAAAAGGTTAATATTCACACTCAGTTTTGAGTTTTGTTCTGTATAAAATTTGATATATAAAATATTCTACCTATTTTGAATTCAAAAACTTTCTAAACAACACACGTTTCGTAAGACAGTGTATCATTTGTTGCTTCGACATTATAACAGATCACAGATGTTCCAATTACATAGCTCGGATTATTTATTTTGCAGGATGTAGAATGCAGGTGTTTGCGTTCTTTGTGTATAAACACAATGCTGTTTAATTAACTAGAGTTTCAAAGACAGAATAAGTAGTTACATGCTGTTTTTACCATTTCCTTTACTTATACCGCGTTTTGGTTTAGAACATTCTATATTAGAGATGGTGAATCGTTTTGAGAGTGTGTACCCCATTTGGGGATTATCTTTCAAACAAAAATCTCGCGTGCCAATGATAATTTTTAACAGCAGATTATCATTTATTATTTTTCTGAAGTTTTTTAAATGAAACAACTTTATGAGTCACATGTTATTAGTAGCTATAGTTAATCACAAGAAATAAAATTAATAACCATAATAAAGGACGTTTTTAAAAAAAAGAAAGGAGTCCTCTTGTTTATTTACGTTTATTCATTGTTTTATCGTTAACAGAAAGCATTTTGTGAAATGATAAGTTTTGCTTTATATTATGTAACATAAACAAATAAGAAACCAAGGAATGGAAAATAAGCATATTTCACTCTTAATGAGACTTTTGCTGCTGCACCAACAATCGCAGATATTTTATATCAGGCTTGTATTTGCTTGTTTTGAAAGCTATGCATGCAGCACTAGTTTCATCAGCAAGTCCATTCCCATAATTATGCTTTACCAAGATCATCACTGAAAATAACGACTCTTAAAAATATGTTGATGAAAATACTGTTAATACTGCCATTGCGAAATTGTCCAGACAGTCAGAAGTTTCAGGAATAAAATTCCAGAATTTCAGGACCTTATTTTCTGCATTATTGCAGTCAGTAACCGATCTCTTTCAATACTTTCTAGTTCAGTTCTTAAGTCAACAAGTCGTTGTCTCCAAATTGAGCTGCTTTATAAATCAGTTGGTTGCACCTCAAAATTATCCAAGTCAATCCACTGTAACGTTTCCAAATTCAGTTTGTTTAATGTTACACTGTCTGCATACTTTATGAATTTTCAGTTTTTTCAAATAACCTGAACTTATTAAATCTTAAAGAAAATTTTTCAAAAGTTGAATTAATAATGTTTAAAATTGTAGTTGCAAGCTTCGACTGTATATTTTGTTATGAAAATCAAGATCTTTAATGCACTTTTTAGGTTTGGAAAATATTTAAAGGTGCCATTGTAAACATCACATTTAAAATTTTCAGTTTAATTTCAAAAGTTTTCATGTTATGAAACATCAAGTGCTTCGCCAGATTCCTGCAATTTGGTGTTCAAGTGATTTAAATGTGAAGAGAAATCTGTAAAAAACACTAATCTATAAATCCACCCAACATTACATAATTCTTGACAATAAAATTTTTCATTTTTCCAAAACAGACGAATTTCATCCAAACGCTTAACAAATTTAAGGACAGAGCCTCTACTTAGCTAACGAATATTGTCGTACAGTAAATTCTGAAATTGTGTTTTTTCAAAGCATGCACAGAAATAAAATTAACTACCTTAATTACAATTTCCATCTCTTTATCAAGCTCTTTATGTCCAGCTTTTGCACACAAAACTTCCTCGTGTATCGTACAATTAAAACCTACCAATGGATTCCAACCTATTTTCCAAACAGATTAACAAAACCTGTTTCTTTATCAATCATGCGGGTGCACCATCACTTGTCACGAAAACTATTTATAAAAGGTCAACCACTCTACTGAATAATACTGCCTCACATATTTCAGTCCCTGTGGTATGTTCAGGTAATGTTACTAAATTAACCAGTTCTTCGCAGATTTCATCATCCCTACAAAATCGAGCAATAATAGTTAGCCTAGTTAATGATGTAACGTCAGTGCTCTCATCAAAACAAATGAAAAGAAATTGACATAAACCAATATCTTTTATTAGATGTTCTGCTGTGCTTGTTTCTATCTTTAATTTTTTATTGTATTTCTACTAACTGGAAATTCCTTAATGCGCTGGATAATTTTGTATTTTTCTGGAAAATCATCAAAAAAGAAAGGAGCACATTCTAGCCATGATCCTTTAATCACTGAGTGATTTTCCAATAATCTTTGAAATATGAAAACTAGCAGAAATTAAGTTGGAAGTACCTGGAACAAATTTCATCAAAACATTTGACTGCACATTACTGTTGCTAACTTCTCGAGAAATGTGTTATTTTTGTTCTTACTCACTCTTATCACAAAGCCATCTATGAACAGTTTCATAATGCCGCTTTACAGAGAAAGTCCTGCACACCACAGTTTCAGAGCATAAGATGCATAATGCTTTATCACCCTTTTTGATCATGTCAAATCTTTTAGTGCCTGGCATGGCCAAGCGCGTAAGGCGTGCGACTCGTAATCCGAGGGTCGCGGGTTTGCGCCCGCGTCGCGCTAAACATGCTCGCCCTCCCAGTCGTGGGGGTGTATAATGTTACGGTCAATACCACTATTCGTTGGTAAAAGAGTAGCCCAAGAGTTGGCGGTTGGTGGTGATGACTAGCTGCCTTCCCTCTAGTCTTACACTGCTAAATTAGGGACGGCTAGCACAGATAGCCCTCGAGTAGATTTGTGCGAAATTCAAAACAAACTTAATCAAATCTTTTAGTCCACGATTCTTGAAAATCTCTACTGCTGCTCCTTCCATTTGAAAGTTTTTGTTTCTTCGCTAGTTGAGCTGACGTTCTGACAAGCTGAAAAGGGTAAGTACAATGTAAAAATATCTCACCAATTAACTCAAATACGAAAATTTAACTTCCCGTAACATAACACCAGGTGAAAATGTACGTCATTCATATAAAAAATAACATAATTTATATATTTACTGCGAAAAAATAACCCCAAATTTACCGTTATTATCCCTAACTATCCAGTTTTCACTCACAAACAAAAGAAGAAATATACAAGCAGAGCGATACCAACAACAACAGTTTACTCAAATACTGATGTGCACACTGAATCTGCGACAAATTCAAAACATGTTATTCGATATTACATGTTCCCGCAGCCATAAAGCTAGCTAGCGTCAACAGGGCGCGAAACGTCTCTTGTGAGGATTTCTCACTGACCCCGGGTTGGAAAAAATCAGTATTGTTTGTAAGTTTGTGCGTTTTCTCATAGCAGAGCCTCAGTGGGCTATCTGTTGAGGCCACCTAGGGGGAAGAAACCCCTTATTTTACCGTTGTAAATCCATAGACTTACCGATATACTAGCAGGGAACACTGTCAGTTTGTAAACTCTTGCACATAAACATCATTTGTGACAACTATTAGCAGTAACTGTTATTATAAATTCTGTTATTTTTTATTTCTATATTACACATATATCTATGTCAAAAAAGAAAACTGAGTGTACCAATTTCTTGGCAAATACTATGATGTTTAGAAGACCTAGCTTGGAGACTTGTGACACTTTCCACAAAAAACAAAAAACAAGAAAACAACCGAAAACAACCAACAGAAAGAAGACAACTTCGACAATTTCATTGACATGCAACAACCAAACTTCCCAGAAAAAAATTAAAATTTAATAATTTCAAGAAACACCTAAAAATAACGATTTTTTCAAAGAATTTTCTCACAAAACCGTCAACATAATTTTACAAAACATAAAGCTTAAAAACAATCTTACAAAAAGAGATATTAATTCCATTAAAAACCTAAAGCAAGATACAAACATAAAAATTCTAAAAACAGATAAAGGAAACGCTATAGTCATAATAAACACGAATGAATACATCCAAAAAAATGAAGAACATCCTATCAGACACTAACAAATTTAAACCAATACACACAAATCCAACAAAGATAAACGAGACGCAACTAAACAAAATACTACTAAAAATGAAAAAAGCCAACACAATTTCACAAACACTTTATTCCTACCTACGCAAGACCGACTCACGCACACCACAAATATACGGCATCCCCAAACCTCATAAACCAGATTGTCCATTACGACCGGTAATGTCCACATATGAATCATTTAATTACAATCTTGGTAAATACATAGCATGGGCTTTCTCCAAATATGTAACATCAGCCAGCTCAATCATCAAAGATTCTTTTAATTTCAAGTCTAACCTTAATCAACTTAATCATAAAGCCTTAATGGCCAGCTTCGATGTTATATCCCTCTTTACAGAATTCCCAGCTGCCGAAGCCTGCAAGATAGCCTTAGAACTCTATATCTGAGACCCTAACGCATCAATAGACATTCCCAGCAACCTTCATAGAATTTACCACGATGAAAACAAACTTCATGTTCAACAACCACAACTATATAGAAACAAATGGTCTGAGCATGGGCAACCCAGTATCACCAGTTCTAGCCAATATTTTTATGACACAAGTTGAAACACAAGCAATTAACATAGCATTACATCCACCACTATACTGGTACGGATACGTAGACGACACCATTGTAGGATTCACATCTACGGAACACACTTAGTTTTTCAATCACATTAGCTCTATACATCCCAACATTAACTTCACATGTGAACAGGAAGAAAGCAATCAAATATCATTTCTTAACCTCAAAATTACAAGAATCGATTCACAATTTAAAAGAAATCCACCAAAAAATCACCCATACTGGTCTATACATTCCTTGGGACTCAGCACATGAAACAAAACAAAAACTCAACATACTAAAAAACCAAATAAACACAGGCATAAAACTATGCTCACCAGATAAAATTAACGATGAATTAGACAAAATAAAACAATACTTTATCAACATCAATAAATTTCCTCCACAAACCGTAGAAAACATTATACGCACAAACCTAGACAAAATACAAAATTAACTAACAAAGGTAAATATATCTTATGAATTAAAAAATCACGAAACCATATACTGCTGCATTCCCGACATCAGCAGAAAAATAACCAACATTTGGCAAAAACTAGTAACAAAATATGACATTCCAGTTAATACTAAATTTATTCAAAAACCAGGCACAAAACTAAGGTCTATGCTATGTAAAAACTACACTGACAAACATAGCACAAACATTATTTATAAAATATAATGTGATAACTGCCACAACTTCTTCACTGGAGAAACAAGTAGAAAAATGGAAACCAGATTCAAAAAACATAAAAATTCCCCTTTACACGTTATCGAACACTGCAAATCAAATAAACACAACATAACCATAGAAAACACTCAAATACTAAATAAAGAAAAAAACATAAACAAACGCAAAATTAAAGAGGCCTTACTTATACAACAACTTAAACCCAAAATAAACCAATATAAAGGAACATCTTTATACCTTTTCTAATAAATATAATCAAACATCTAACACCGCCCTCTACATTCCTACACTCAGTTACACAACCCCCTTCAAACGTGTGGTCAGCTGTCGGTCAGTTACCTCTTTCTCTCTTTGTGAACCTGACGATGACCGAAGAAGGTCAAAACGTTGTTCACTCCTCACCATAAACAATTTTCTCAACCCAAACCAACTGTTTTTACATTTCTCTAGAAGTGGGTTTTCTCGTCAACTATTACTATTTCAAATAGTCTGAAATTTGAATTTAGATGTGAATTGAATACCGATATGTGTCAAATTTATAGTTGCCAACAAGATTGATACACATAAGTTTCTTTCTTAACACAATTATATTTTAATCAAGAAATAATAATACCATTGATAATAACGGTTTATTACAAATAATATTTATGTACAAAATAATTACAAACTCACAAACAATATTTACTCTTGTATCTGATTTGTAACTAAAATTTTATCAACGGTTCAGGTCTATGAGGCTCAAGTTACTTTTATTTTGATACACAGATACACTTCACATTACAGTGATGCCAGCTAACTTAGTTTTTCAAACGTGATTTTTTTTTCTTCTGAACTTATGCGATGGCTTCGGAGAAACACTAACGTCCGAAGTTAATCGGTTTATAGTGTTTGAAATCTGTAAAAGTTTCTATTCAGATTCTTCAGTTTTTCTATTAATAACTGTTTACCACAATTATAGTTTAAGAGGCTTATGGTATACTCACCTTATCGACCAAACAATTTTATATAAAACTCTCTTGACATGTTGTGATGGTTAGCTTTTATATACACATACAGTAATTTGATAAGTTTGTGTTGAATTTCGCGCAAAGCTAGACGAGAGTTATCTACGCTCGCCGTCCCTAATTTAGCAGCGTAAGACAAGAGAGAAGGCAGCTGGTTATCACAACCCACCGCCAACTCTTGGGCTACTCTTTTACCAATGAATAGTGGGATTGAACCTAATGTTAATTGAAATGTGCAACTTTTTTCTAAAAAGAGTACGCTATAAAAAAGTAGTAACTTCCTGCTTTCCACAAAATGTTCACGTGTATCTTCAGCTTTGCACTGAATAACTCTACACCGTACACAATACGATAATTTAAAGATATTTTATAAATTAAGATTTTAATAATTTTCTTTCTTTTGTGAGGTTTACATAAAGCTACTCGAGTAGTAACTGTGTAACACATACCAAATTTTGAAGTGACAAACTTGTCAACACAGCTCGTTATGTATTCTTGGATAAACTTTTATTAGTGAATATAAGATTATGAGTTTCAATTCAGTGATAAGAAATTTATAATTTGTGTACCTTAACCTTCAAGACATGCCTGTACCTTATCGTTATAATAATCTTAGCTATATATATATAACATCATAAATATCATTCTATATTTTGTAAACAACTGATATTAAATGTAAGCAGTCAGTATAAAATATTTATGTGAATCTGATATATCAACACACGTTTTTTCTTTGATGTATTAAAGACGAAACGTTTGAAATTTTTGTTTACTTATTTCATATGCAATGTTAGCATAATCATTTAGTCGAGTAAGTCATAAGAGATTGCCTAGTTCTAGTCCATTTACTTCTTCATTCTGTCTACTAGTGTTCCTCATGAATATATTGTGGTAAAATGTAGCATTCATTTTAAACGAATTAGCAGTGTAAAATACTTTTCTGACTTATTCGCTTTAATTAAGTATGACAGCTGACCAATATTTTGAGAGAACAAATGTCGTAAAGTTATGCTGTTTACTGGACAAACAAATCGCGATTATCCATTGAATACAGATGCACATACTTTGTTCACTTCTACTGGAAGATCTTTCAATAAATAGTTATATTAAGGTTGCTAACCTTAATTGAAGAGAAGTCAATTTGAAGAAAATGAAAGCTGTCAGCTTAATACGTTCTAGTGAAAGTAAGAGTGTACAAATATGTATTCTGTATTTTCTATATCTTCAAGAAATAATAAAAAGTGTTTTAATTTCTTCTTATTTTGTCCAGTCTCATTACTCCACAAGCCAGAGAGAAACTCGAGTTCTCAGACTTAGTACTACACTCATTTCTGGACAAATATATTATTGTAAGTAGGTTTAGCAATTCAATACTTGAAAGTATCACATAAATTGAAGTGACATAAATGAGTCTATGTTCTATGTTGTTAATATTTGTGTATAACCAAACTTAGTATTTTAATAAGCAAACATATTTAATTTGAACTGCAATATTTATTGTCTATGTATTATAGTCTGGTAAATGCTGTTCCACCTGTTACTTAGTCTTTAGCTTATTAAGAGAATACCAACTTATCTAGGCAAGTCGACTATTTGGCACATTTCTTCTGAAGGTGGTTTGCTTGAGCTACTCCTTTTTTAACAATATTGAAATAACTTTAGAGCTAATTTATTACATCCCCGCCCTAAAATATTCTGTAAAGAGGATACTTAGTTCATATTTGTAGTTATTTACTTAATCATAAATCCCTAATCATATTTCAATTCTATCTCAAATTATTAACTTTAAGAACTTAATAATAATGATCCCAAGTCATCGTTTTTTCTTTATTATCGAAATTACAGAAAATTAATCTCATTATTTTCATTTCAACATATATTTTGGCAAGTCAATAACTCACCATTTCTCACTGAACCTTTCTTTAATTTATTTCTTTGGAATTCTGGATACTGTCACCATTTAACTACTGAACTTCCTTATCTGCTCAACTTCTGGTATAGACATACCAGCTCGAACAACAGTAAAAGCCAAAATTTAAATCTTTAAGATTTAGAAATTAAATCACATTATTATTTTAATTAGAATTTAATTACATTCGGCCCTTTGCCCTAAATTATACAGTGCTACTGCCTGCTTGATATGTAAAGGTTATGAATGTGCACATAATTCAACATATTTGTTGTTATTATACTTCCTATGCTCTGAGTTCTCAGATTCTGAATTATACTAATTTCCTGACAGATATGTTGTTATTAGTCTATCTAGCAATTCAGTACCAGAAAATATCACATAAATATAAATTGAAATGGCATAAATCAGTCTATCTTTTATAATGTTGATACTTACGTTTTACAAAAGTTAATATTTTAATTAGTTAATAGAATTAATAGTACTTACTTAATAAAAGTATGTATTTTGTGAATATTAGTACAGCTACCATATTTTCTTCATCTTAACTCCTATGTCTTTACAACCTCAACAGTGTGATAAGCTGTGGTTGTTGTAGGGGGGCACTAAATATGACAGCAAGAGTATGGTTGAAAACGTATTATTTCTTTTATTCTTAATACAATCCCCTAACATGTGTTTCATTCACTGAGGGGTCTTTCTCACTTTGTATTAAGGTCAAACTTAAACTATTTCTTTGTGACATGATGCTTTTAATATCAGAGCTCTCATTTCTTCTTTATTTCCACTATGAATGCCTGATTTCTTTCTGATTTCGGCATTCTTGAGCTGATAGCTACTCATAGGCTTACTGTTATCTTTTGTCTTGTCTAGCTGGTATTCTTATAATCTTTTTTAGACACCTTTGTTGTTTTCTTCCTCTGTTTGACAATGAGGCATTTACTCCTAGATCCCTCAGTGGCACAGAGGTGTGTCTGTGGACTCACACTACTATAAACTGGGTTTCCATTTATTTGTTTGTTTGAATTTTGCACAAAGCTACACGAGGGCTATCTATTCTAGCTGTCCCTAATTTAGCAGTGTAAAACTAGAGAGAAGGCAGCTACTCATCACCACCCATTGCCAACTCTTGGGCTACCCTTTTGCCAACGAATATTGGGCTTGACCGTAACATTATAATGCCTCCACAGCTGAAAGGGTGAGCATATTTGGTGTGGCAGGAATTCAAGCCCGCGACTCTCAGATTATAAGTCAAATGCCTTAACACACTTGGCCATGCCTGGTGCCGGGTTTCCATACCTGTGCTTGGAAGAGCACAGAAAGTCCATTGTGTAGTTTTGTGCTTAATTCTTAGCAAACAAACAGTTATTCCTGGAACTTCTGTTTTTTTGCTTTTGAACTTCTCTTATGAGCCTGAAATCACCATGTGCAATTTCCAATCTGTCCTGTCTCGAAAGCTTGGGCGATAGTGGAGAATTTATAACGTCATTCCAGCCTAAACTTCCTATCTTTATTTGGCATCCAATTCTTCACTCTATAGCTCTGGCTGAGGATGTTCTATGTCTGGTGTGTCCCAAACTTCTTTTAAATGCCTTGAATTTACTTCTTTGACTTTTCCCTTGTGAGAACTGTCACATACTTTTGTCTTGACCTCCTGTAGCATATCTACCATAGAGATAGGATCATCTTCTTCCTGGACCATCCCAAAATTTGGGGGGCTTGACAAGGTGATTGTGCATTTTCTCCGTTTATCTTCCCTTCTCATATTCTCCTGGCAAAGTAATTATAACTGAAATTAACTTCATCAGTGTGCTTCATTTGCTATGATTTCAATGAGCTATTTTCGATCATCTTCTTCCTGGACCATCCCAAAATTTGGGGGGCTTGACAAGGTGATTGTGCATTTTCTCCGTTTATCTTCCCTTCTCATATTCTCCTGGCAAAGTAATTATAACTGAAATTAACTTCATCAGTGTGCTTCATTTGCTATGATTTCAATGAGCTATTTTCGACGTACCTATATCCATAAATTATAGAGACACACCTTGTTCTAATCTATCGAAGTTACTATACAGTAAACAGAGTAGTTTTAACAGTAATTTAATCATCACCATAGTAACCAAATAGAATTCTAATTGGGTGAAGTAATGAATCAATGAGAAACCTTTCAATATTGGAGAAAATATGCAGGTTTAATACGTCTTGCTTCTTTTGATGCTATATTTTCCCCTAAGAATATTTATATATACTTAAAAACTACATGAATATTTTAACTACAATACATCATTTAAAGTTAATTTGTATTTTGCTAGCTATTCTGGAACCAACCAAAGAATGACTTCTCCATTACATGACAGGTTATCTCTTATAGCACTTTCATTATAATTAACATCAAAGACACATCAAAAATGAAGACTCTAAGAAACGTAATAACTACCTCTCATTGTGACATCAATTAGCCTTTCAAGACATATCTGTACAAGTATAGTGGTGGATGTAACGTTGTGTTAATTGCTTGGGCAACCCACTATCACCAGTTCTGGCCAATATTTTTATGACACATATTGAAACACAAGCAATTAACACTTTTCAAGACAATTGAAACTTGTGATTTTGAAAATACGGTTGGTTTCTCTTCGTTTTTTCATAAAAACAAACATATCATGCATCACTCAGTAAATAAATTTTATCAGTAATAGTACATTGAGAAGTAATTAAATACTGAAGGATTAATTGTAAAAGACTGCAGTAATCAACAGTTACTAAAAATGCAAAACCAGTAATTGTATACCAGTACAAATATGCAAAATAAAAATAATATATATAATATATGCATGCACTGTTAAAACTGAATAACCTCAAAGAATTATCACATTGTGTTAATACACTAATGGTCTACATGTTGATCCATTGACACTAGGCCTCACAAAGGAAAGTAATGATATAATATTATATTGTTCTAATTAAATTATAGGTTTGTTTGTTTGTTTTTGAAATTTCGCACAAAGCTACTCGAGGGCTATCTGTGCTAGCCGTCCCTAATTTAGCAGTGTAAGACCAGAGGGAAGGCAGCTAGTCATCACCACCCACCGCCAACTCTTGGGCTACTCTTTTACCAACGAATAGTGGGATTGACTGTCACATTATAACGCCCCCACGGCTGGGAGGGCGAGCATGTTTGGCGCGACTCGGGCGCGAACATGCGACCCTCAGATTACGAAGCGTACGCCTTAACGCGCTACGCCATTAAATTATAGGAATTTGCTAACTAGTATAATCACAGAGTGCAATAATTTCATTATGGCCCAGTTATAAGAAGTTTTGAAGTTATTAAATATATAAATGGTCAAATAGTCCAAATTAAATGTTTCTGTAACTCAGTGTGTTATGAAAAGTATTTTCTTACCAAAATTGGTTTACAAGGTTGAATGTTGAAAGAGGCAAAATTTAATTGTTATACCTTTCAGTTAGAAAAAAATGTTATGCATCAGCTCACTAATGTAGAGTGTACTGTCACTCTGTGATGTATATCTAGTTTGTGTTTTACTACATATATAACCTAAAGTTTTAAAAGCTTAGGTATAATTTTATTCTCTCAATTACAAGAACAAGAACACCTAATTATAACTACAGCATGATGTCACAGATATATGACATCTATGGTGGGAGTGGTAAACTTATTAAATAGATAAACTGCTTTAGTCAGTTATAAGAAATGTCATAATGAATAGTCACCTGCTGGTACAGTGATACGTCTACAGATTTACAACACTCAAATCAGGTGTTCGAATCCCCTTGGTGGACTCTGCAGATAGTCCAAGCGGCTTTGCTATAAGAAAACACATATACTTAATGTATATCAAACTAGTTAAAAATGATTGGATATATGAAATAGAAGCTTCTGATAAATGATAAAAACAAAGGAATTATTTTATATATTTCTGTAAAACAGTATTTCACAATAAAAGTGCAGATATTACAAAACAAACTGTACAAATGCAAAATCGAATTTTCTTTGGAAGAAATTTTATACTATGCAAACACCATATGCTGTGCAGAAAGGGTACACCAAGATACATGTAGTTTAGTTAAATATACAGAAAAAAGATAACAAAGGATTATCAGTGACACCCAGCTTGTACTAAAAGAATTAAAAGTTAAAAACTACATCAGCTATACTATGGTGCTGTTGACAGTTCTAAATAAGTTTTTCATTGCTAAATCACATTATCTGTGTGATTTGTTTCCTCAAGTTTCAGGTAACTTTTTCCTATTTTTAGGGGCTTTAGTTCCTGTTCTTTATTTGTTGTTTCAAAAAATATTTTAGAGTTGTATACGACAACATCTAGCCAATAAGTTTTGGTTTGTTTTATTTTGAATTTTGTGCAATGCTACAGGAGGGCTAGCTGTGCTAGCCATCCATAATTTTGCAATGTAAAACTACAGGGAAGGCAGCTAGTCATTACCACCCACCACCAACTCTTGGGATACTCTTTTACCAACCAATAGTGGGAATAACAGTTGAAAGGGCAAGCATGTTTGGTGTGACGGGTATTTGAACCTGCAACCCTTGGATTACGAGTCAAGTGCCTTAACCACCTGGCCATACCAGGTCACTAGCCAATAAGAGAGAGAGACAGACAAATGCAGATTACCAGAAAAGTCAAATGTTAGACATTTAATTCAAGGTGTTGGAATTTTGCTTTTATGCTTAGAAGAAATTAAGAGCATATATAATTTTGGTTTAAGTGTTTTTCTATCATTAACTGTCACCATTTCTATAGTAAATCCTTATCACTGTATATTGACAAAATGCATTTTTCTGTCTTATTTTTCTCTTTGCAAGCATTTTTTTAAAACAAATTAGTACTTCATGTTTCCCTTGTAAAGTTTCTAGTTCATGTGCAAAATAAGTACTTGAATTTTATTTCTATTCATATTACATCTTAATTTATACTTGAAATGTTTATTTTTGCAGCAGATCATTCTATTAATATCTGTGAATTTTAGTTATACGAAGAAATTCATCAACTTTCTCACAAAATTCAACCATAGGTATTATATGTAAGGCAATAAAAATATTTTTATTACAGAAATATATAATTATCTTAAAAATTATTAAGCAATTGTAAAATATGTTAGCAAGTAAATTGCACACTTAGAGAATATATTCATTGTTTGATATTTTATGGTACTTAAAGTTTAACACCCTTTTAAAAAATTATATTTTTGTAAAGAAAATATAAATTATAATGGATGAACATATAACGATACAGGTTGTACTGATTTTATTATATGATATTTTATATTAGTACTGATATCAGAGGTTTCCACAGCTTCATCAAGTTTGGTAAGTGGCTTCAGAGAATCTTCTGGATGTTCTCTTACATCTGTATGATGTATGTTAACTCTCCCATGTATCTACTTTGATTCATTAGATATATTGATTAGTCACAAAGGTTGACAGGAAGCAAGAGGTTATATTATTTAAATCACTCTCCTGAGTTTGACACTCTGAAATACAAAAACACCAAACATTTAGTTAATAAACTAAATGAACTGCAGTTCTAGACAATACAGTCTTTGTGTATCAAATTTAATGTTTACAGGTTAAAAGAAAGTATCAGAAGTACATCTTTTAAGTAATAATTACTGTTTTTCTTTGCCCCAGATCTCATTAGGAAATGAATAATAACACAGACTGTTACTTCAGTGATCACAACATAAATTACACTTCCATTGTTTCCTTATTACCTAGCTCCCCAGTGGCACAGCAGTATGTCTACAGAAACTGGATTTGATACCTGTGGTGGGCAGAGCACTGATAGCCCATTACCTAACATAGAGTAGGTTTGACTTTTGACAATAGTTGCACATAAAAGAAATAAGCTTGCTAACAAATAATGTAGTTGCTATTTCAAACACTTACACAGTATTTTTCTGACATTTCAGCATCAGTTAAATTTTATGAAAGCATAAAAATAAGAGTATGCTTTATTGAATTTTATTCTCAATTAATTATTCTAGTTTCTAAAGAGGTTTATTTAAATAATCTTTGTACATTAAAATTTACATAACAACACCTTTTATAAAAATATCTTTCTTATTTTTCTCTTTTTTCAGACATGACCAATTAATACGTAACAAATAACACTATGTCACACAAATGTTGTTCCTGGATAGTATGTGTTATTTCTTAATTACTTATGTTGTACAAGTACAGAAAGTGGCCATTCTTCCCTTTTTGAGTTTTGAAACTGTCATCTAAACCACTTTCACATATATATATATTACAATAGAATGTTCTAGAAAATTCTAAAAGGTTCATAAAAAATCTTGTAAGTTCTACAACATTCTCGAAAGTTCTTGATAATTATTGTAAGTTCAAGAAAATCCTCTGTCAGCTACTCGGTACTGAATCTACCTGGATTGTTCTGGAAAATGGGTAAATTTGAAAATTTCATTGCCCATATCACCAAAGCAAAGTTTTAAGAGAAAAAATAGATCTTTTCCATTTACTTTAGGCATAAGCAATTGGGAAATAACACTTTCTGCCCAGGAAGAAGAAAAAAGTAAAAATCTTGTTATATAGTGTAATCATTTAAATACTGATAATTCAATAAAATCATTTTTTTTACAGTTTATGCTTCCATAGCAAGAAATATTTACCTGTATATTAAGAATGCATGTGATTTTGGTCTTAGATCCAAATAAGTAAGAAATAATCATTTGAATGTTGATAACTTCAATAAAATCTTTTTTTACAGTTTAACTTCATATAGCAAGAAATATTTACCTCTATGTTAAGGATGCACGTGATTTTGGTCTAAGTTACAAATACCTGAAATGTAAAAGTAATATTTAAACTTTGTTTCTGAACAATAACGTCATTGCTTAGCTTAATAAATGTCTCAGACTTAAAGCCATCTAGAAGTTATAGGATGTAATTTAATATTTATTTATATATCTGTGAATAGTATAGTTTGGTAGATAGCCCAGAACAAACAAAACATAAGATATATCTTATATATTGATTTATAAGTTAGGTGAAAGTTGTACGTTAATGTTTTCAAAGTGATACTTAAAGTATCCAAATATATGTAAAATTGAAACTATTCATCTTTAGAAATTAAGATTGAGTCATCTCTGATTGACAATATATTTGGTTTATGTGATAAACATAGTTTTTAAGAAATGTAAATTATTTTTCATTTCTTGTATCTATATAAACAGGTTAAAAACCTGTCTGCTTTTATAAATATGATGGCTTAAAATATCTTGTTTTAAACTAATTGTTTCTTATTATTATAACGCTTACAAATTATGTTAGAATTCACCACTCCACAAACAAAGATATGCTTGTAATAACATCAATATTTTTATTGTTTCAAGCACATAAAATTAATTACTTTGGCTTTACTACATATACAACCTACAGTTCAAAAAGCTTAGACTTAATTTTATTCTCTTAGTTAATTTACCACAGACACTCTTGGATAGTATGAGTGCAGTGGTACAGCTAGAATGGATAAAATAAAATCTGAAGATAAAGCTGTTGATTAGTTTAAGTAGTAGAATTGTACAAACCCTAGAGTAACTCCTGTGTTAAGGTTATTATGCATTCACTATTTCCAGTCCTTTCTGTGTGGTCACAAATGTAACTCATTATATATGAGTGGTATATATTTCTCACACACAATTAAAACGCAACTCACAGTATGCTGATGATATTTCTGCATGAAGTATTTCTCCCAGATCTCTCCATACTGCTGCTAAACTTCAGAAGAATTTGCATGAGCTGGATTCTTGGTGCTGTATATTGCTGAATTCTAAATCTTGAGAAAACCCATACTTTTGTTTTTGTAAGCACAAAATCTGCAAACATTATAGAAAAAAAACTGACAAAATTTTATTACAACTACAAGGTAATAAGATAGATACTTGAAATAAATTAAATTCTTAGAATTTCTGTTTGATGAACATCTGACATGGAAAATCCACATTATTTACATATGTATTTGGTATAGGAATATACCTTAGAGTTCCTTTTTATTATTGTTATTAATCATTATTACTTTAATCATTGGTTTGAAGTTGAACAGGTTTAAGTAGTACATGTTTAAGTAAACTGTTAAGTTCAAGTGTTTAAAAGATTCAGGGGCTGGGCACATTAGATGTGGGAATCTTTGTTGTTTCAGTATGATATTGGAAATAGTTTTCTGTATCGATTTTCCAAGACACCAACTGGGAATTGGGTGCACCATCAAATAAAATTATGGCACAGACCTATATCCTAGTACATAGCAATTCCTATGATTAAGTTTATATTGTTTTAGGTTATATTTGTTCCTATTTGAAGTTGTAATACTTTTACCTCATATGAAGAAAATTGCCTAAAGTAACTTAGCTGTAGGAAATCACTAGCAATGCCCTTCAGTAATTGTATAGGTTATATTTCGAAGTTACAGACATATCTAAAAGTTATAATGTTGACAAAACACATGATTACATGTTGCCTTTGACAAATATGACGTTTATTTGAACCCAATAAACCTTGCAATAAATTGTTTGAAGAAAGGCTATGGTACAAGATGCCTAAAAGTAACATCTGTAAATCATGTGGTAAGCAGATATTATCAATAAATTATTCTTATTTTTTGTTTTTATTTTAGTATTACATATCTTGTCCAGTCTGTTTCAGACTCAGCCTAAACATTGTCAGTAAGTTTTAGCAATATTCTGGGTATATCTTCTGTTTCGTGAACTTATTTAGCATCGATATAAAGTAAATTAATTTCATCCAAGTTTCATGCACATAAAATAATTTATCACAGGGTGAACTACTTAGCTGCAGGATTTAATATTACTACATCCACCATAATCAAGATTTATAACAGCTATATTAGACTTTTTATGGCTACATATATTCATTTTCATGTTATCTGACCAGTTCACTAGACTTTAAAAGTCAGCAAAATAAGAGACATATATACTGATACTCACGTACCTCCTTATACAGTTAGTTGACTCTTAATCGGAGGGTCTTGGGTTTGAATCTCTAACCCAACAAACATGCTCTTCCTTTCAGTGGTGGGGACATCATACTGTTTCGATCAATCCCACTGTTTGTTGGTTAAAGAGTAGCCAAAGTCTTTGCAGTGGATAGTGATGAATAGCTGCTTTCCCATTATATTTTCACTGTTAAATTAGGGACAGCTAGTTCAGATAGCTCTCATGTAGCTTCATGCAAAACTTAAAACAGCCACTTATACACCTGTTAGCTGATTTAATAAATCATGCAAACTATCTTTTTTTTTACAGATAGACTTTTATTATACAACATAGCACTCATCTTTTGATATTTTGTTTACTGTTGCAGCTTTGAATAAAAATATATCTTTGTAGAATTTAGGTAGCATATCCACTAAAATTTGTTATCTAACTAATATATATTGGCCAACTCTCAAAGTACCAACCTGATTTCAACCATTTTTGATTAGTACCTACTTTATTGATGATGTGCTTTACATTTTAGAGGTTTATTAATAAACTGTACCCATGTAAAAAAATATACAATATTAGATCTCAAATATTTCTATGTTGTTCTTTTTTTCCTTTGCACCTTCCAGACTTTTGACTACACAGTATAGAGTTGCTTGCATCTGTGGTTTCTTGAATTTCACACAAAGCTTGTTGAGAAATATTAGCACAATGTCACTGTAATTGTAAAGTGATGTTGTCAGCTATAGTCAACATTACTAACCATCAAGTGTTTGGGCTGCTTTTTTTTACTAATGAAAGGTCAAAGGGAGTATCACATTGTAATGCCCACATAGCAAACACGTTAAGCATGTTTGTTGAGGATATTCAAATCTACAACCTGCAAATTGCAAAATAAGTGTTTTAACCACCAGATCATGCCAGGCCTAAGATGCAGGAAAATGCCATTTTCTTGATTCATTTATTCTTACATCTACCTTATTTTTCAGTTACTTTTCATCATTGTGTCAGCTACTATTTTTTGCCATTAATTTTGCAACCATATTTCTACTTTAGTGGAATATTCACCGATTTTTAAACCATAATTTGTTTTAACACCTTTTCTTCAGCTCATATAAAACCTTCACTACCAATGCAAATGTCATTATAAAGACAGTCATAGCCTGTCGTTCTATCTCAATATTGATTTTTACCATTCATCAATTTATCTTGTCTTAATAAAATTGAGGCAAGAAAAGAGAAAACAACCTCCAGAATGCCCTTGTCACCTGTCTGAACACTTACCACTGTTTTTACATGTATTTATATGAGAGATGATAATTGTTTTAAATCATTGTTATTGATAAGATGAACAGAATAAAATAGGTAAACTGGAAGCCATTTAACTTGCAATGAATCATGTTGGAAGTATTTCAAAGAATAATACACTAGGAAAAAGCAGAAAGACTTTTTCCATACCACATTCTTACATAATAGATCAGGAAGCTAATTTTTTTATGAAATAATATAAAATTATTAATTACATACAAGTAGTTGGAAAAATATTATTCCTGTGTTCAGTAAATATTTCTACAAACAAAACTAGTCTGAACAGTAAATATAATACTGAAAGACAACAAAGGCCATCCTATCAATTATACACTAAAAAACTCAAAGCCAACCTTTATCATCCAATATTTATCACGTTATCAGCTGTCGTAACTGAAAATAACTTCTACCTTTGTTTCAATTCAGATTATGAGGAAATTACTTTTTTTTTTAATATATCCTTTATTTCACTTTACTCAGAGAATCTTATTCAAACATACATTCATGCTGGGATTTAATAAACCCCTTCAATTTATAAAGTATCGTTTTTGCTTTCAATAGTATTATGCTTTTTTCTACATTGAATACCTAAAAAGAAAGAAGTTTGGCCTTGTTTGTTTTTTTGGAATTTCACACAAAGCTACTCAGGGCTATCTGTGCTAGCCGTCCCTAATTTAACAGTGTAAGACTAGAGGGAAGGCAGCTAGTCATCACCACCCACCGCCAACTCTTGGGCTACTCTTTTACCAACGAAAAGTGGGATTGACCGTCACATTATAACGCCCCCACGGCTGGGAGGGCGAGCATATTTGTCGCGACTCGGGCGCAAACCCGCGACCCTCAGATTACGAAGCGCACGCCTTAACGCGCTAGGCCATGCCAGGCCATTTGGGCTTATATCAACTAGCTAAAAAACAATTAATAGTCAAGGAGATTCTGTACGTTGTGTACCTTTTCATCAATTTGTTATGAAAACCATTAGCAAAACTTAAAATAAATATATATATATACTATTCAGTGTTTAATGACAATGTCAGGGCCCGGCATTGCAAAGCGTGTTAAGCCGTGCGACTTGTAATCTGAGGGTCGCGGGTTCGCATCCCCGTCGCGCAAAACATGCTCACCCTTTCAGCTGTGAGGGCGTTATACAGTATCGATCAATCCCACTATTCGGTGGTAAAAGAGTAGCCCAAGAATTGGCTGTGGGTGGTGATGACTAGCTGCCTTCCCGCTGGTCTTACACTTCTAAATTAGGGACGGCTAGCGCAGATAGCACTCGAGTAGCTTTGCGCGAAATTCAAAAAACACACAAAAACACAGACAATGTCAGTTGATAATAAACAAGAAATTATTATACAATAGTTAATAAACTCGTAATGATTATTTTATTTTATTTTCACTGCAAGTAATACCATCTGTAATTTATTTTAACATATTTTCTTCAACTCATATAAAACCTTCACTACTAATGATAACAACCAGTCACTTCGAAAAAACAGTGACAAAAGGATGCTAAAATGAAATAAAGATTTTGGGTCATGGTTCATAATGCATTTTACACAGGGAGATGTATTTCGTTTCTTATACGCAAACCCCCTTTTTAGTGGCACAACATTATGTCTATGGATTCATACCCCCATCAACTGGGCTTCGATACCCATGGTGGGCAATGCACAGATAATCTATCATGCAGCTTTGTGCATAACTTTAAACAAACCATAAATTTTATTCAATAAAACCATTTTTTTAAAGCTAGTATTTTGTTGTTTTATTATACGATTATCTCATATGCATTAGACATTTTTGAGGCAAAGGAATGGTACAAGGAAAATAATTCGTATTACCTCAGTAGTGTTGTTACAGGGAAGGCTAAAAATATCATACCGTAACACTAATAATTTTATATATAAGTTGTATGTTTGTGAACGTACTTCTGAATCTCCCTTGATAGATCACATAAAATGTAAAGGAAATGGTAAAAGCAGAAAACATGTGACTACTTATTTTGTCGTTGGGATTGTAATTAATTAAACGGCAGTGGTTCTGTACACGACAAACAGAAACACCTGTATTCCACATCCAGCAGAATAAACACACTGGTTTGTGATATGGAAACGTGTAGCCTGTTATTATATTAAATTAACAAATGGTACAATGGCTCATGAAACGTATGTTCGTTCAAATGTTTCGAATTCAAAAGAAAACTAAGTATTTCTAACCTAGGTAGAAATGTGTTTTATATATCAAAATTTTTACAGAAGTTCTAGAACAGAACTCAAAACTGAGTTTGAATATCAATGTACAATTATGTATCGTGCCAGAAAAAGAACTTTGCACAAAGGACATGAGAAGAACATTAGTTATTTACTTCATATGGTCAACAGCATATTTAGAAAATAATCATATGTTATGTAGAAACTCGATTTAAATAAATTTTTGTCATATTTCAATAATCAATGTCTTCGTAAACTTTCATTATTTTGAACCAGGGTGTTAATATTAAATCTTACAGGGATGAAACAAGATTATTAAAAATTGTTAATTTTGAAAGTTGAATACGGTCAGACAAATGCAGAAACAAGATGCGTACTTTGAAGTGCAATCGCAAAATTAATAAACAAAGGATTGTTTGTTTGTTTTGGAATTTCGCACAAAGCTACTCGAGGGCTATCTGTGCTAGCCGTCCCTAATTTAGCAGTGTAAGACTAGAGGGAAGGCAGCTAGTCATCACCACCAACCGCCACCTCTTGGGTTTCTCTTTTACCAACGAATAGTGGAATTGAACGTCACATTATAACGGCTGAAAGGGGGGAGCATGTTTATGTGGCGGAATTCGATTCTGCGACCCTCAAATTATGAATCGAGTGCCTTAACCACCTGGAGATGCCGGGCCATAAGATTTGCTAAGGTTATTTTTGATTTATATGCCAACATGTATTTTTAATTGTTTTTTAATGAATTGGTAGCCATTTTTAAAAATAGCTGCCAAAAAATAATTTATCTGTGAATTTAAAAAACAAAATCACATATATTTAGGCACAAAAGACATATGTCTAACTAAAAACCATAAAGGCGTTTACTCCCTCTTTTTGGCAGTCTTATATGGTCTAGCGTATGAACTATAAGTCCGAAACAATATATATGTATATACAAAACTATATAATTACACAAAATAAATATGTGATTATAACTTATATTTTCTATTCAAAATGGTGTGTCGATCCACCAGTCGCTTCTAGAAAGTGCCCATTGTTTTAAGCAGTCATGTACTAAACTCTGTATTTAATGTTCTCATTCATTCTTCGCTAAAACTTAAGAATAGAATAGCTGAAAATGTTATATGTTCTTATATAAATCTAGATATAAAGTTACCTATTTAGAGACAAACTGGTTAAAATAAATAAAGATTTTTTGATGTATAATTTGACTTTTTTGCTCATTCGTTTTGTGTCTGTCACCGATAAAGTAGTTAAATTTATTTCAAAAATAATTCTGATGTTAAAATATTTGGAAATATTGTGAAACAGTTCAATAAATTTAGAGTGAATTAGACAAGTTAACTCAAATAAAAAGTTATGATAAGTATTATGAAATTAGGGATAAGATAAAATTAAATTCAAAAATCTGTACTGACAGTCTCTATAACATCTTTTCAGGAGAACTGTTGAAGCAAGCATAAGACTTACAACTATTTGTGATTTTTACATGGTAACTTTTACACTTTGATTGTGTCAAAAGCATTGAAAGAGTGATGACACATTCTGTCATGTAGGTGGATTCCAGGATACGAGATATTTGTGACGGGGCTAGATTAGATTAATGAAAATTTTCAAGAAAAAGGTTATCTATACTCTTATTTGACATTGTTTGTCACAACAATAGCAGCACAATATATATATATATATATATATATATATTGTAAGGTATACATTTAAAAAGATTTTACCAAAATTTCATTAAAATATTTAAACACGTTATCAATCACCAATATGCTTTATCAAGATAAAGTTTTTTTTATTTTTCTCATTATGAATGTACTTTAGTTTTGAACAGTTGTCTAATCATACAACCTGGTATGAAATCGATGAAACATTTAACAACATAAGAACTCTAGTGAAAGGAACTGTTTTAACAACTTTTAATAACTATAACTCTCGAAGAAAACATGCTGATATAAATAAACATGAATATCAGACCATATAAAAATTAAGTACAAATGAAGATGCAATTATTATAAAAGGTAATAGGATTGGTATTTTAAGTGGAGCTGGTTCTCAGGTGAGTCGCTAGTAATTTTACGGACTTGCAATGCTGAAATCTGGAGTTTGATTCCCTGCGGTGAACAGTATGAAGAGAGCTCATTGCATAGTTTAATCCAAATAAACCGAAAATAAATTCATTCTAACAATTTGTTTATGGTTAAGTGTAAAGCTGTCTTTGTCGTGCCCACCACGTCCAGTTGTGTTTTACGCTGAGTAACAAGTCGAAACCATGAATGTCGTTTTCAAGTTCGCTTCAGTGCAGTGCAAAGGAACAGTGAGACGTTTACCTACTCACTGGATTTCTCTAGTAACTGCTTAACAACGGATCTTTGAGTGTTGACCTATGTCCAAGTATTGTCTTTCGTCTCCTGACGAGAATGATTGCCCACGAATTATCTGAAATAATAACAAATAGTCCACGAAGCCAATTAATCTGAAGGTGTTTTGAAAAATTTTACTATAACAAAACTAAGAAATCTTTAGTTATGATTGGTGTTTATGAAATGAAGCAAAACGATTTCAGAAAAATTGTTGACAACTTCATAGAAAAACTTTTTTATCACTTGGAAGCTAATTATTGTTTCCGATAATCGATTTAAATACAGTAAAACTGAGTTGAAATTACATTTTAGATTTAGTAATTAAGTAAGCGTCGATATGTATCCAATTTATGAAGTTTGCCACCGAGGCTAAAATACAGTTTTCCTTATTGATACAGATGTATTTTAATATGCAAATAATAATATAATTTATAATAACGGTTATTACAAATCGCATATGTAAATATCGATTTATTTCCAAAGCTTTTTACAAACTTTCAAACAATACGGAGTCTTCTTTCTGGTCTGGAACTCCTTTGATATCTCATTAAGGGCTCACAATGGGCAAATTAATTTCGAATTGATGTAGGTGCAATTTACTTAACAGGGAGCTACTAAACTCTGTATTTGCCCCACTCTCAGTAGTACAGCGTAATGTTTTCGGACTTATAACATTAGAAATCGGGTTTCAATACTCATGGTGAACAGAGCACAGATAACTCAATATGTATTTTCGTGCTTCACTACAAAGAAAGGTATGTATTATCCTTCGCTGGTTCTCTCAGTAATACATTTGCAATATCTGTCTTTAATTGTATTGAAGATGCATAGTCTGATAAAAACACGTTTCAGTTGTTTTGTTAAAGTCAGAACTTCAAGTGTATTTGAAATTTGAAGAATTATAACACATTAAATTTAAATATTTCATAAAATACAGAAATACCTTCTTTGTACTTCAAAAATAATTGATAAATAGAAAGGAAATCTGAGATGAGTAGCAAATTCGTGCACACCTTACTAATTGTGCATACAGTTATTAAGTATATTGGTTTTCAACTTGAATTTGATGTTTTGTTTATAAATATCATCTGATGTTTATAGTCAAAAGTAATTTCACAGAAAATATTATTTGTAATTATACTATTGTTTTCTTAACTGTTTGACTGTTTTGAATACACCAGTACTAGAGCTTCCAGCAAAGCATGCATTAGAAACAAGAGTGCTTGCTGAAATTCATTAGTCCTCAATTTCTGTGAAATTAGAATTTTGGTAAGATGACAACCTATGATAACTGTTCTATTGCGGTGGTTGAGGTGATATGAGTCAGCACTGTCATTTTACTGTAATTCATCAATATTATTCTCTGTTTCCTTGTAAAACCAATGTACAGTAACATAAAGAGATACATTCTTCACTCATGGTAAATTTGTTTGGAGTGTCCGATATACTGTGAGATTTACTAATCTTCTTGTCTTTTATATCATCCAGGACTCTGTATCTCATTCTTACGATCTGACAGGCAAGTATCAAGCTACATTCAGTCTGGTAGAGCAGGACTCGCCATCAAACCTTTTAGTATGCGTTATTTGTGTAAAACTTGGTAACCATATCAAACTTGAGTTCATTAGTTTTCTGGAGAAACAGAGGCAGAACTTACCTTTTGCTGTATCTTTTCTTTATGTATTGAGCTTTTAGACTATCTTGAGGTATCAATATATCACTTCGTAGTGAACCAACAAACCTCAACTGCAATATATTGTTTATTTCCCCCACACCTTCAAGATCGATGTTGTGGGATAATCATCAGCAGAGGATGTGGAATTGTAACTAAGAGTAGGCCAGAGGAGCCCTGCCTGGAAACAAGCGTGTTGATGCTATAGCACAAGTATATAAGAATTGTTGGTTCATCCTTATCATAGCTCATGTTTGATACGGTGCAGATACTTGGGTTAAATTGTATGAAGTACGTAATACAATACCTTTTCCTCTTCTACGATTGTTGGAAACTGCTATCTGGTGCTGTTTGATGATAAGAACTGCTTTAGTAGAGCTGTTAATATCTTTATCAGTCACTTGATAATTTATCACCTGATTAGACAACTCTCTTCTAGTTTTTGTCAATAATTATCCTATTATGATCTTTTCATGCTATTTCAGTGACTATTTTGATTATTTCACCAAGTCTCATTTAGCTATAACTTCGCCATAGAAATTGTGCAAATTATCCCTATAAGTGACTGAATTCTCGGTGACACCTCTTTTCTGAGCTTTGAAATCAATATAATGGATTACATTATTGTGTAAAAATGTTAGCACAACTCTAAAAATTGTATTCCAGTCCCAGTGTTGCACCTCACTTAAATACTTAATAAATTTAGGGGTTGGGCTGTCCAATATCAGGATCAAACTCACATGCTCTGTTGCTGTGATTCCTCTGTGATACCCACCCCTAAAAAAACAGAAGAAACTTAGTAACGCACATTCGCAAATTGTTGTGATGCTGGTGAACATGACAAACTTTCATTTCGCACATAAATCGAAAACAAATTATAGAGAACGTTGCTTTGGAGACCAACTATTAGAGACAGTTATCTGCCATAAATGCTCCAAGTAACAGTTCATGTGTGCTTTCATGGTGTCTTTGAACATTAGAAGCATGACATACCTCATCTCACTCGCAAAGACCTGCCTAAACCTCTATCCTACTGGCACTTAGCCAACACTTAGCTGAGTTAAACTAGATACTGTCTGCATAACGTGATAACCATAACCAGATATCCTAAACCTTCAACAGCTTTTATAAGATGTCAAAATAAAAAATTACTCCCAATAGTTCGTGCTGTTTACTTTACATCATCACAGTTTTAAGGCCGCCCTTGGAGGATATTTCTGGCTTGTGAGAGAGCAAATAACTGCCCCATTGTTCCCTATTATTACCAATTACATATTTTCTGTGACACAAATTGCATAAAAAGTAAAAAAGCAAATTATTTCATAAATTTTTTGTATATATTCGGCTTGACGAAGAACAGTTTGTCTAGGTGAGTCTACCTTTCTTATGAAGTCTCACTCTATCGCTTTTGTTGCATACGTTTTGCTGTTTGTGACTGTCAATCAGAATTATTTTACTGTTTCTCAACATTTTACTCTGAGGTACGCAATCAGCCTCAGAGATGTTTATCATAACTAATATTCACCTTCCATCCGAATATAAAGTGAATAAAATCCTATTTACTTTTGCAGAAATTTGCCGTTTATACTTAAATATTGTCATGCATGTTATATTCCTAACAGGAGCTAAAAATCCTATTTCCAGAGGGTCCCTCCCGACCTTCCGCTTAAAATAAAACAAATTAATACAAACTCCTAACAGTACCCACCTTCGCAAAATCCTTAATACGATGACTATTTTTAACCCGACTTCGGGTGATCAGAACAAGTAAGACAGTCTGAAGCAGTGTCTGCACGTACTATCTGCAATTGGTTGTTTGTGTATACCTGTTTTTATTTAACAATTAGTCATTGGTAGTGTTTAGTCGCCAACGAATCTTCAAGATGTCTAAACGTGTGTTATCTCCTTCAAAATCGTTACCCGCTAAACAGAACAAGCACCTCACCAAATTCAGTAAAGCATGGATAACACAATTCAAGTGATTTTGTGTTGCTTTTTGTGTTTGTCGGTCTAAAGCTTGTATGAGCTTTGTTGTATTGTGTTATACATACCGACTTTATAAATTACACTCATTTCATCTTAAGTGGTGCGCATCAAATGACTATAAATTGCATGCGCTCAATTTCTTTGTTTATTTAAAAACAAGAGAAAAGAGGTATTATTTAAGCAATATACGGCGAGGACTTGGTCAAGTAACAGCAAAATACACAGAAATATCTTTAAACTATTGCATTCTGTGCCGAAAACACAACGATAAAATTCATCCTGAATTGAAGTCCAATCACCTGATTAAAATTTCTAAATCTCCTGAGCTTAAGCGATATTTCTGTCACATGCATACAATGTATAAAATATTCTCTTATTTTTCAGTAAACACGACAACGTTTGATGGCAGACACCACACCGGCAGAACACCTCTCTATAAAATAACTTACTTTTTATGTAATCTCCATTTAAATCAAACCAAAAATACGGTTTATCTTAGATTTGACACGAAAGAAATACGTCATTACAGATATTAAACCAGAGTTGAGTCCCGGCATGGCCAGGTGAGTTAAGTCGTTCGACTCGTAATCTGACGGTCGAGGGTTCGAATTCCTATGGTGCCAAACATGCTCGCTCTTTCAGCCGTGGGAGCATTATATTGTGACGGTCAATCCCACTATTCGTTGATAAATGAGTAGCCCAAGCATTGGCGGTGGGTGGTGATGACTATCTGTTTTCCCTCTAGTCTTAAACTGCTAAATTATGGACGGCTAGCGCAGATAGCCCTCGAGTAGCTTTGCGCGAAATTCAAAACAAACAAACACAGCAAACCAGAGTATACAACTATAAGAGCTGAAAGGTGAGAACAATTTTTTTATTTCTCGAAAGCTATCTGTGCTAGCCATCCCTAATTTAGTAGTGTAAGATCGACTGTAACATTATAACGCCCCTACGGCTGAAAGGGCGAGCATGTTTGGTGCGACCGGGATGCGAACCCGCGACTCTCAGATTACGATTCGCATGCTTTAATCCATCTGACCATCTCGGGCCCAGGTAAAAACACACATACAGAAACTTATCTCAATATATTAAGAATATGTGTTAATAAAGCGTATTTGTTAATTGGGACGCTACACTCGCAATCTGAAGATTAAAGTTCGAATCAGTTTTCCAGCCAACATGCTTCTCCTATAATGTTGCCGACTTAGCCAGCAACTCAGGTGTAAAAGTTCTAGGCTTATAAAACTATCGCACTAATTCGAATTAAGAACGTAAAGGGGGAAATATATATATACATGAAATATTACTGTATAAGTTATTCATTTAGGGGAAATAATGTCAGATAGGATGAGGTACATCCTGTTAAAACATTTCAGATATCTAGCTTTTACCAGTTTATTTGCGCAACTAACATGCATAGTTCATTACAGATTTGGAATATTGAATATAAAGGGTATATTTGGCATTAAGTATATGTTTTAGACCCATCAGGTTCAACAGTTGAAACATAAATAACATTGACTTTGAATTACTAACCAGAATGACAACAACAAGTTTGTCCCGTTATTTCAACCGATAGAATGGAATGACCGACTGTCACACTTATAATGTTTTATAGAAGAAAGTACAACATTTCTTCAACGGTGTCACTGCTCTAACTTTGGACCTTTCAGTCTTCAGTTTGACACACCAATCACTCGGCAACACCTGAGCAAATTCACTAAGAATGCACTGATTTATGAAATAATTTGGAATTGAATCGTAACTTCAAAGATAACATTAAAGTTTAATGATAAATACACATGTGTATGTGGATATTATATTACCGTATAAATTATTTGTGGATACTAATATACGATATTTTATTGTTTACACCGAAATGTATGAAGGTGTAAAAATAAATGACTAAAAAAGAATGAATATTTCCAAAGCACTTTAGCAGTATTGCACAATCTTCTAGTGGTTGTGTCTACAAACAAACTTTCTAGCCCGTAATGTATATAAAGTGCTATGACAGAATGAGGTTACCACAAGGTATGAAACTGAAGACATTCACGTCACGTGATCTTATTGAAGGGGCGGGCGGTTTCCATGTTTGGTATCATCACTCTTGTATTAGTGGGTATTGAACGTGGCTGGTCCAATCCGAAAAGAGGAATGCAATGACTGGTTGATATACTAATAAAGCTAATCATTTTAGAATAATTAAGATTTAGTTGAAATTATTGGCTGAAAGATGTTGGATGAATGATACAAAAATGGCTTTCATAGCGGAAGTCTTCATGAAAACAGCAGCAACATTCTCAACATGAAAGTTCTTCTTGCAGCTTTTGTCGTACTCGGATGCCTGACGTTTACGGAAGGCGACGGTATTGATGCAGCTTGGAAAAAGTTGTGTGGTAAGTTCACTTTTAAACATTATTGATGTATAAAGCATTAACAAATAGTATTACCACAAAAAATATTAATAAATTTTCATTATATACATACCTCAAGAAAATGGGTGTATTTGCTTATTAGGACATAAACAGTTTTCAGTGGAAACAGACAAATATCCGTTTGGACTATAAATCAGTATGTGGAATTATTTGACTAAAGTTTTATACTTGTTACTCAATTATATGATCTATTGTAAGGGCAAATATAGTAAATATTTTCTTATATTTAATAAAATATTTTTAATTAATTAATGTGGTTTGTAACATGAGAGACGTATCCTCTTCAAGTGAATAAAACTTTGTTTAAACATTTTATGTAGAGATAAATGAAAAAAAGCCTGAAAAAATGAATGAGATAAAAAAATGCGACGAAAAATTTTTGAGTGGAAAGTCAGAAATGGTAGGTGTTTGTAGTATTATGATTAATTATTTATCGTCGATTCACTATAAGTTTAAAAAAAAAAAGTATTGAAAACGTGAATTTGTGGTGAATCTAACAATTTTAACCGGTCTTGAAACAGAAACTTTATTTACAGTTTCATTTATATATAGGGTTCATAAACTAAAACAGGATTCTCTAGTGATTTAACACGACTGTGTTCAACTACAATAAAAATATTTTATTAACTTTATTTTCGTATCTTTCAATCGGAAAATTATTCATGCAACGTTAACAAAATGAATTTGTTACGTACAGACAATTTATAGTTGTAACTGATATATAAGAAAATTTTAAGGCGGAGGAAAGGAGTCTTCTAACAAAAAATTTTTATTGTTGAATATTTCTCATACCGTTATATTTAAAGATAGCTCACAGATCTAGAACAATGTGATTTTAACATCATTAAGCACAATGGGCTATGTGTGCTCTGCCAAACTAGGATATCGAAACCCGTTTCTGGCATTGTAAGCCTGAAGCCATATTGCTGTGCCACTTGGGGGTTTACAAATTTGAATTGTGTTTTCGTTCTCTGTTTTTGTCTGAAAAAGGTTACATTCATATTATAAACAACTTTTTACGTCTAAATAAACAAGTAAACAAACAGAATATATTTAAAACTAGTTATGACACAATTTATGACAATTATATTTTTAACCATGCTTGAAATTAATATTAAAAGGTTAAAATATAAGTCGAATATTAAATGCTATGAATGCAAAAATACATTAGAATTTAATATAAAAGTTGATATAACAAAGTATTTTTGGTCTCAAGCTTCTAGCTGAAATTCGAAAGTGTGAAAAGAGAATATTTCCTACTAACAATTTCGCCGAGTTCTTGAGTGAAACGTGTAGTGAAGGAAGAGAAGCAGATTTAAAGGTGATGATTAACTATTTTATTGTTTGTACATGAAACATTTTTATTTGACAATGAGGTTTTAACCAATAGATGATTTGTTTATAGTTTACTTTTCTTTATTCAATTTAGCTACAGCACATTGAATAAAATTAAATGCTGATGTCACTCTAGAAAGCTTAGCTTCAGCCCTGAGTATGGCTCCATGTCTTAGAAGATATCTGTAAATATCGCTGCTCCTCGTAACAGTTGTATACTACCCATATTAACACAAGGTGAAGACACAACAGAACTGTCCCATAGAACAGTAGACATTGTTCATGATTAGATTTAGTTTGAAGAATTGGAACATAGAGCGAAATTTAGAAAAAAAAATCATAAAGTTAAATTTTCAAACTGACTTCGCTAGAATTTATATAAATGTAATTCCTCTAATGTATGTAATATAAGCAACCAAATGGATATCGTGATTTTAGTGTCAATCATTTCACCATAGGAGAAGGATATATGTGATACATGCTTCCTCAGAAGTATAATTAATTTACAGTTTTAAACAAATACATTTTATGCTTGTTCAAACTTTCAACCTAGTAATATCTTAAATAACATTAAATCCTATCTATCTATACATGCAGAAAGTCAAAGAATGTATCAGGGAAAAAGTTGCAGCGAGTCAAATGGATTCAGAGAAGTTAGTGGTTGAAATGATGAACAACTGTTTCTGAAGACGTAAGTTAAGTAGGTTAAAATGAATCAGCATGTTAACAATATACTAAACAACTATCTCTGAACTTGTACATGTTATGTGCTGAAAAATGTATAAACATTATTTTTAACGAGAACACCTAAAAATGTTTGTAGTTTCAAATAAGGTAACGTGTTGGGTGATAGTTAGGTGGTGTAGTAACTGTTTATTTTTTCTCACAGGTTTCAGTTTAAGTTAAAAATCGTAATCAAAATCATATTGTGAGTACTATCATTACTTACTCTGTTTAATGTGTCGTATAACATAGTAGCTTGGCGCTATAATGATTCTTTTTTTTTTTTCCTTATATTTCTTATCGTTATGGAAATATGTGGTTATTTATTAAATAGATCTTTATGTTTTATCTATTTTACTTTTGACACTTTATTTTTGAAATAAGGCCAAAACCTTTTTTATTTAATAAAAATCAACATTTCTTTATATAAGTCTGAAATAAATAAAATCAGCATTTCGCTAGAATTTTGTTCAGTTCTTTCACTGTTTCCATTTGAAGTGTTTAACTTTTAAAAATGTATTTCCTGACAAGGAAATAACTCATTGCGACTATAACTTTTCTCATTTTTTGAAAAGTATATAAGATATTAACTTGTTGTTTCTTAAAAAATTCGTAGATAACTTATAAAAGATATTCTCACACAACAAACATAATATAAATATTAAAAAATTAACTGAGCCCATTCTATCACGCCTTACAAATTAATAAACTTCTAACATCGTTGTTTGATAATAAAATTACCTAGGCTTATCTGCTGTGTCTATCGCGAATAATCGAACATTGGATTGTAACAGTGTAATGCCACGAATGTATTGCTATCCCACGTATAGACAGTTTCAAAATCATTTGGTCAGAACTGTAATCATTTGGATATGTTGTAAAGAACGACATATGTAGGACGAGATATAAAACTTCAACTGCATTAAACATAAGTATAACAATTAACGCTGTCCCAGCAAGGGACTAGTTATATGTATAGGAACACCTTGCATCATACATGGAAATGATATTATGACATTGTTGAATAAATATTAATTACTACGATAGATCTGAAATCAACTAAAATAATAAAACACGTATATCAAGTGTGCATACGTAGATATACGTGAACTGAAATATCAATATTACATAAAGTAAATATTTTAGAATATTTCGTCTGGATTACTATTAAACAAACATACAGTATGTGAACGTGTTAAATCCAAACCTAACAAAGTTTTCTTCACGTTTCAGAACATCTAGTTCTGAAACATCTAGAATATGCATTTAATGAAATGTTATCAGATCTGTTCTAAATGAATTTACGTTAATACTCAATTACTTTAATACAATTGATATTTACAGATTCAACGGATCGCTCAATGGGTGATGAGGACCAGAATCTACATAATACCAATAATATAATAAATTGAATCTTTCATGTTTTCCTTCTTTTTTGGATATGTTTAAACCTCATACATCTTTATCTCGAAAATAAAATTTTCATGAAGCAATAAAGTTCTTGAGTTTATATTGATTTATTAATACGTTTCTCAATTTGTGACAAAGCCAAGAATATAGAGTGTGATTTTCATGTTTATGTCATGCTTTTTAGTACTTTGTTTAAATGGAAGAAAATTAGTATTTTATTCTGACATAAAACATTTTAGTGAAGAAAATTATATTCAAAGTGTAAAAATAAGGACATTTGAAAATCACATACATATTTTGAGGAGTTGATAATTAGTACTTCGAACTTTTACCTGTAAATTTACAGTTGGCCCACCGACGAACTATTCTGAGAAAAACTGTTGTTACTCGAAAATTTCACAGGATTGCAAACGTACTCACATATTACTCAGTTTAAGAACAACTCAATGTTACAATCAATAGATGTGCTTGTAAAAAGCTGAAATGCAGACAATTACAGTTTCATAAATGATACTCAAACTATGGTTTAAGAGACAAACGTAAAGATAATACAGAAAGTATAACTCAGTCTCAAGATGGTTAAGATTAAAATATAGAAATCTACCTTTATATTAATATATATATGTATATACGTTTAGTCAGCACTGTAAAATGAACCATGAAAATAAATATGAAAGACTTATGCTGGCACAGTGACTTTGTCTTCTTCGTTAAGAATAAACTAATTTCCTACGCACAGGGCCGATATGGCTGAGGAGGTTGTAGCACTCGACTTATAGTCTAAGGCTCGCGGACTCAAATCCTCGTCCCACCAAACATACTGACCCTTTCAGACGGGGGGCGTTATAAGTAACGGTCAGTCTCATTATTCGTTTGTTAAAGAGTAGTCCAAGAGTTGGAGGTGAATGATGATGAGTAGCTGCCTTTCCTCTAGTCTTTCACAGCTCAATCAGGGACGGTTAACGCAGATAGTCCTCGTACAGCTTTGCGCGAAAGTAAAAAAGAAACAAAGTAATACCGTACAGTTAGTGTTTCTTGACTTATCGATTCATCATTTACATTTAATATTTCTCATCCCAGTTTGTAAAGAAGTATGAAACTGACTGTTACGTCATTAGTTGATTATTTTGTTTTTTATCACAGTAAAATATTAGTATGTTTGATAGAATGAAATTAAAATATCACATTTAGGCAGTCTTCTATGATTTTAATAGTTTTAATGTGTGTGTTTCTAATAACAACAGTTTTTCGTATATCTTATTTAACAGCAGTATTTTCAACACAAACCGTAGAAATGTGAATTCAGTTTAAATATTTGCTCCTAAATGTTCCCTTTTTGATAAATGATGAACATGATTTTAAATTTTTGTGTACATTCGTATTTAAGTCTCCACAAATCTAACAAATATAGAACATTAGAATAATAATTATTAATTCTTACATACAGTGTCTAGACAGTAATAACAAAATGAGAGAAAAATAACATTTAAAACTAGATGACGATGTTATCATATTGTTGTTTCATTGGTTTGTAGTAAAGCGCAAAGCTACATAATGGGCTATCTGTGCACTGCCTACCATGGGTATTAAAACCTAGTTTTTAACGTTGTCTCCCCTTACCACAATATGATCATGTGACTCAAATATGTTTCTCTTCAGCGTCATTGCTTCTGGATCTTTATTTTCTTATAGCACGTTACACATATTAGAAATTAGAAGAGATGTTTTCAGATACATTAATTAGTATAAAATATAATACACGTTAGCACTGCGTACATTTCAAGCACACGAATTATATAAAAATGTTAAAATATAACTCTTGTAAATGTTTAGTGACCACTTCGTAAATTCAAGTACTAAACAATAATGAATTAAATCGATAGTGTGTAACTGCTGAGGAGCTTACTAAAATATTTTATATATTCATACACATATATATATATATATATATATATGTATTGGTGCTAATATAGCGTGCGGTCTGCCGAGACATTTACACTATTGGTGCGGTCTACCCAGACTTTTAGACCGAACTTGACGTGGCCTTCCCTAACACATGACTTGAACTGAACTTGCTTCAAAATTTCAAGCCAAGAACATCAGCGTGACACATTTTACCCGATACAATGCTGGTGAAATATTTCAACAGAAGTGTCATCTTGACAGAAGAAAGAGCACTTGCATTTTTACGTTAAAACAATCTTCTGGACGCACAAGAAGAAACATTCTTGTCATCAACGTGGTAGTGTTATACAACACAAAAGAAAACGTGGCAGTGATGGAGAACTCAGACGTACACTTCACATTCCTCGCAAAAGGTGCCAAACTTCACGTTAATATTATTCTAGTATGTAATGTACTAATTTACCATTCATAATGAGAATTATACGGTGTATATACCATTTATATGATGCTATTATTCAGCATCTTTTCATGCTTCTTTATATGATGATTATTAATAAATAATAAAATAAAATATATGCCATTAATGTGATGCTATTATTCAATTTTTTTTTTTTTCATATTTGTTTAGCTGTAGTCTAATGTCGCGGTAAACCGCACGCTACAGTGTAAATTTCCCGGTAGACAGCACGCTATAGTGACACCTGTATATTTATTTATTATAGCTGTCTTAAACTTGTGATTCAATACTAAATTGTCTCAGAAATTACTACTTCCTTACTGTGTTGGCTCAGTTGTTGACGTTTGATTACTTTATCAAACTGAAGATGGAATAGTTGAAGGTTAAAATAATAACGTCTTTGAATAAGTTCCATACTTTCATCTAAGGGACATTATAAGTGTGACAGTCAGTCAGTCCTTTTACTAAAGCCACCAATGTCATAGCGATATGTCTGCGGACTCGCAGAGCTAAAATTCGGGTTTCGATACCCGTGGTGGGCAGTGCACAGATAGCTCATCGTGTATCTTTGCGCTTAATTCAGAGCAAACAGAAACAAACCTTTTACTGGCTTGAAATAGCAGGGCGATCAAACCGATTGATGATGTTTTCTTTCTGGTTAGTAATTAAAAGTTAATGTTATTTATGTTTGAACAGTTGAGCCTCATGAGATTTTTAAAGAATAGTTAAGTATTATCTGCGAAACTCTGAAAAAACCAACAAAAAACTGGCTTGTATTAACTTTTTGTTTTCGGCAGGGAGAGAAGAGCTGACATTGATTATGAACCTCAGAGAAAATGTCTATAAAAAGAAAAACAATTCTAATTGACAATTACAAGCAGCAAAATGTATGCAATAAAAACGAGAGGGTGAAATTCCACAAAAGAGGTAGACACACCTTGACAGCGAATGAAAAAGACAAGTTGAACAAAAGAAGCAGAGATAGTGATCGTATCTGTCATTCAGAGAAAGAAATTTTCATAAGAAACATCAAGAACACGAGACCTTCGTCAGCGAGAAAATAAAGAAGCATATCTTTTAAATAGTGGTAAGAAAAGATGAATAATAAATCTATGATTTAATTATTTACTTTAATTTGTACGTTCTTAAGTCGTATATCTCACAGAAAATATGACAAGTTGGCATGTATTGTTACACGAAAACAGTTTTAAAACAGTTTTAGTTTTAAAATAGTTAGACACAGGCCCTGTGTTTAGTAATGCCAATAAGGACGGCTAGTATACACATATATATGATAGTAGACTTTAAACTTATGATTCAACACCTAAATTTCTAAGAAACAATTGCATTATTTTTGATTTGAGCCATATCTAAAGGTCCAAGATTAGAACAGTGACGCTGTTCATTAAGTTCTGCACTTCCAGTTATGGGAGCGTTATAATTGTGACAGGCAACTCCTTCACTCATGGTCCGGCATGGCCAGGTGGGTTAAGGAGTTCGACTTGTAACCTGAGGGTCGTGGGTTCGAATCCCTGTAACACCAAACATGCTCGCCCTTTCAGCCGTGGGGGCGATATATTGTGACGGTCAATCCCACTATTCGTTGGTAAGAGTAGCCCAAGAGTTGGTGGTGGGTTGTGATGACTAGCTGCCTTCCCTGCACTGCTAAGTTAGGGATGGCTAGCGCAGATAGCCTTCGAGTAACGTTGCGCAGAATTCAAAAACAAAACAAACACACCTTCACTCATTCAGAAAGAGAGCAATAAAAATATTTTGCTACTTTTCTTCTTGTTAGTAATTCAGTGCTAGTGTTATGTACACACCAAAAGATACAATTAAAATATAAATAACCCTCATACTCCATGTGGCAGACTATGTTTGCCCAACACAGTTAAATGTAACCAAATCACACATAAACAAAATACAAACAATATAAAATTCAATAATAACTAAAGCATACAAAATTTCTAGATACACAAACATAACATGTTTACATAATTACACAAACATCATCATATTGTCAAACAGACTTCACAATAGATCAGTAGATTACTTTCACAAAATGCAAAACAATTAAATGTGTTATATAATGTTGTCACTGCCGTGAACTTATTAGCTCATTTATTATTATTAATACTGTTTTCATATTAATTTATTATTTTGGCGTTCTGTTCTTTAAGTACCATCATTGATATAACGAAGGCGGTGTGGTTGTTTACTGCTCTCCTATCACCATCTTGAAATATGGATAGGATGTTCTCAGAAGTCTGTTTTACATCATTTTACCAGTTAGGTATTACCATTTACCAATAAATTTAGGTTTGTCATTCGTACATTATCCATTAATAAACAAAGTTATCTCGCAAAATATCAGTTTCAAAAGTAGCGGTAGTAATAGCGCTGTTGTATTTTTCATGCTGTAGCGGTAGATAGAGCGGTGCTACACTGAAGAGGTTGTGCACACAGATTTATGTTTGAAGTATTTCCACATTCAGCCCATGGTTTCTCATCACGCAAGGCATTTTAATATATTCAACTACAAGGTAGTACGTAGAAATTTTAAATAAAGCTATTGACACACCTGACGGCTTTTATGATAAATAACAATTAAGTGCAATAAACAATGTGACATTGTGAATTGGATAAAATAAACATCATAAAATTTTGTATATTTATATACTAAGATAAATGAATAAAGAAAGAATTATGTTTTTTTTTTATTTTTCAGAAAGGCAGTGGCTCCCTTTTGTGGTTGTAATTTAATGTATCTGGCAGGCTTGACACATCTACCTTCATGGTTATTGACTAATTGTTACAACTTTATTAATGCTCTTTTGGACACGACTGTGTTGACAGGATTACCTTTTGTTGTTTTGTTTTTTACTGCTGCATGATCTATTTCGGCCATATTACACAAACATCTAAAACGATATTCAAACATAAAGACTGTCTCCCACGACCAAAATCTTTTATGTATAGTTTAAATGATAGCACTAAGCTTAGTGGCTGATGGTAAGTATGGAATTATAGTCAACAGTGTGTAGTTACGAATTTTATAGATACTGCAAATATAGAATAGTTATACCTGAAACTGATGATAAGGAGTGGCTAGGATCATGCAAGCAGAAGATGGTCAAAATGACTGCAATTTTAGAAGAAAGTGAGGCATAAATGAGGCATTTTATGTGGAAAATATTTAGTTTCAAATAAAGTATGGAGAAGCGACGGCTCACCAGTTTAGGGTCGTCACAGTGGAAGGGAGTCATTAAGATGTCAAGACCCACACTACATCAGAAATGTAGTGGGAAAGATATATTATATAATCAATTCATCGTTATTAATTAACACATTTTCGACGTTGTAGAAAATGCAAAATGTTACAGAAAGGGGAAATGTCACCAACTGCAGCAAAACCATAACGACCTTACTGTGGCCTACGGAGATGAAGAAGACAGAGAAATATATAAAATGATAAATTTAAATGCTGATTTTATAAATCCAGTCATATTATAACACATTGTTTTACATTTGCAATAAACATATATGCATCTGTATAACTTTAAAAATTCATATAGCCATCGATATATATAGGAGTTTACAAAATTCGGTCCATGCATCTTTCCAATATAGTTCAATATTTCCTTCAATCCAATGTTTGCAGACTCCCGATAAAAATGTAGTTAAAGAGTTATAAATTTAGTAGATTTATACATTTTACAAGCATATACATATCATGAGGTATGTTTATCGCTACGCATCAGAGTAATCACAAATACAGTTCCATTATTCGTGATAACATCATGGCAGTAATATCAATTGCCATCCAAACTACAATAAGCCAATCTACAGATTGTCATTGTTTCCTGAAAGAGTATCATGCACCAACTACATTAAACTAAACTGTTTTAAATGTCACAATATTGCTATTGTACAGATTTATGTCCACGACAGTCATAAAAAATAAAGAGACGAGATTATTAAAAATTGTAAATTTTAAAAAGTAAATAGGATCTTCAAATAAATACAAGATAGGTATCTTAAAGCTAAAATGTAATCGCAAAAAATAAAATAAACAAGCTAAAATTATGAGACACAAAGCTAACATTATTTCCTCGACGTGAGACATAGTGTGTGTGTGTTTTCGTATAGAAAAGCCACATCGGGCTATGTGCTGAGTCCACTGAGGGGAATCGAACCTTTGCCTTTAGCGTTGTAAATCCGCACTTACCGCTGTACTAGCGTCGGGAAAAAACATAGTTTTGATATTATTTGCTCGAGCAGAAATCCATATTTTGACTTCGCATCTAAAAGCTGCAATATTTAAGAGCTTGATGAAATAATGCCAGCACTGTGACTCAAAACATGAGTTGTTTATTTAGTTTTTTGCCTTTACATTTTCATTTTGTAAAAAACTGCTTATTTTGTTTCTGTATTTGTATGACGATTTTTATTCTCCTTTTTAAGTTAACAATGTTTAATAATCTTGTTTATCACCTGTTTAATTTAATATTAACACTGGTTAAAACGTTAAAAGTGTACGAGGACATCGATGAAAGTTTGTGAGGTAAAACATTATTGAAATATAACAAAAGTTGTGTAATGCAGGTTTAGACATAATATATGATTATTTTCTGAATATGCTGGTAACGATATCTAATAAATAAGTAATGCTCATCTCATGTCCTTCATGCAAAGCTTTACTTTTTCTGGCATGATGCATAATTTTGCATTAATATTCAAACTCAGTTTTGCTTTCTCTATAAAGTTTAATATATAAAACACGTTTCTACCTGAGGTAGAAAGCACTCTGTTTACATTTATATTCATAACTTTCCAACCAGCACATGTGTCATGAGTCAGTGTACCATTTGTTGCTTCAACATAATAAAACAATGCACGTTTCCATACAAGATCGGCATGTTTAATCCGCTATGCAAATGTGGAATGCAGGTGTTCATGTTTTCATTGTACAGAATCTTTGCTATTTGATTGAATACAATTCCAACGACAGAATAAGTAGTCACGTGGTGACTGCTTTTCACTTATCCTTTACCTAACATCAATTTGAGTTCAAAACACTGTATATTAATCATTATCGAATATGTATTTTTGTTTGAAATATTATACAAAAATGTAATCTATAAAGGGAACTTCAGAATTTTATTTACAAACGTACAGTTTATAAATAGAATGATACGATAATCATAAATGTTATGGAATGACGTTTTGCATTCTACCCTGTAACAACACCATTGAGTTCATACAAATTATCTTCCTCGAAATTTTTCTTGACCTCAAAGACGTCAGAAACATAAATCTAATGAAAGAATGAAATATTAATTTTTTTTACAAGTTGGTGTGTGTGTTTTTCTTATAACAGAGCCACATCAGGCTCTCTGCTTTGGCCACAAAAGGGAATCAAACACTCAATTAGAGCGTTGCAAAACTATTATCCTTTAGTTCCATAACTTACTGTGAGGGTGTTGTTAGAATACTTTCAATATTAAGGCTTTATTTTGATTAATAAGACTGCCACATATGTACGTTTTGAAATAAATTTGTAGAATGTCGTATCAAAGTTGAAGGATAAAAATATAATTTTTATTTCCATGAGCAAATAGCTCGATGTGGCTTTGCTATAAGAAAACACACACACACACACACACATCACTCTGTTTCCTTAACAACATTTCTTGTCGTTAACCGATATTACGTATTACAATTTCAAATTACCTAAAACTGAGAGAAACTGTAATTTAGATTTAGAAGTGAAATAAATGTTGATATTTATTTGCCAACAAGACTGACACACAGTTTCTTTTTTAATACAAATATATTATAATGTACAGACAATAATAACACAATTTGCAATAATGGTTATTACAAATAATGATGTAGGTTTGTTTGTTCTGAATTTCGCGCAAAGCTACCCGAAGACTATCTGCGCTCGCCGTCCCTAATTTTGCAGTGTAAGACGAGAGATAAGGCAGCTAGTCATCACCATCCACTGCCAACTCTTGGGTTACTCTTTTACCAACAAATAGTGGGATTGACCGTCACATTATAACACCTTTACGGCTGAAAGTGCGAGCATGTTTGGTGTTGCGGAGATTGCGAGTCGAGTGCCTTAACCACCTGGTCATGCCAGGCTAATGATGTAGGTACAGAAATTTTACAAACTCATAAACAGTATTGAGTATTCTTTCTGGTATGATACTTCCTTGATGTCTTACTGACAGTTCACAAAGAAAGAGTTATTTTCAAGTTAATATAGGAATCATTTTTTTAACAGGCGGTATCTAGCTCTGCGTCTTCAATCATTGTTTATCACATGTTGGGTTTTTCTCCACTGAAGTTATTTTGTGCCTTCATACAAATACTAACATCTGACATGAATTATCTGAAGGTATGAAATGATCTAAATTTATAAACATTCCTGGTGAAATATCTGAAGTTCTCGATTAATAAGCATTATTCACAACTATAACTTTTGAGGTTTATAATATATCAACTACAAAAAACCAATAATATATACTGCCTCTTAGCATATCGGGTTTTTGCATTTATAGGCATGAGGAAAGTTTCTAGAACTTTAAGCCTGTACAACAATATAGATGATACACAATTCAATGAACTACATTTCAATGGCATTTCCTTGCTGTTTAACATCTGACATTATCTGTATGTAACTCCAAACTAAGATTGTACCAAATGGACAAACTACACCTCCTGATTTTTTTTGTATATAGTCTAATGTTAGTTTAATATTTCTAAATATTACAGTAGCATCATTAAGTTATACATTCTCAATCTTCACTGCAGTGGTAATCTGTCACTAGAAAGCATTAAAATGGGCCGCCTTTAAGCATAATGAAAGATAAATAGAACTTTGAATAACTGTTTATGTCTATAGTTGCAGTAAAATGCTGAAAAGGAACAACTAGACTTATACCTCTTAAATATCTATATAATAAAGAAACAACTAACTATTATTACCATACCTTAAAAACAATACCATTAAAATATTTATATTTCATATGGTTAGTATTGTTATATTTTTATATCAAGATCAAGTTTCAATAGCTTTCCTGGATATTAATCTCTACGATCAACTAAGTGTAATTAGTAATTCATTCTTAATATTTTATATTATTAGATATTGATTAGAAATCATTTTATGTCGTACATATCATTTGCTGGTCTTCGTCGGTATTCAGGTACGTTCTAAGAAGGACTATGTGTAGCGACAGGAGCCAAGATTTGATACTCGGTGTTCTTGTTAGAAAAGTGAATAATGTCATCCACTAGCTTAAAACCAAAAACATAAAACTAACAATAAGTATCCGAGCAATAATGACCAGTACCACACTAAGTTGGTCAAAGAGTTGCTGAAGGGTTGGTTGGCGCTGAGTGGTGATTATCAGCTGCTTCACTTCTAGTCTATCACCGCTAAATTAGGGACGGCTAGCGTAGTTAGACACAAGGAAGTGTACAGAAACTTTATTCCATTAAAAATGAGGGGTACAAATATATCAGTAGATCTAATATTGAATACGTTTTCTGTTTAATTTTTAGAAAATTAAAATTGAAATTAAATCTATATCGAGATCTATTAAAATTAACTGTTACATGCATAACACGACCTACTTCTTATCGGATACGAATAACAAACAATTAGGTCTAAGCCTAACATCAGCTGATTAGGCCTTTAGCACTAAAGCTTATATTTGGCTCTACTAACTTAATTAGAAGTGTATAGTATTATCGAATTAATATTTTTTTTTTAATGTAGATCCTTTTCTACAAGCTACATCGATATTTAGTTAACATTTTAGGCCTAGAAACTAAAATGTCTAACGTGTAATGTACAAAAGCAAAACATTTTTTTAAATATTTTTATTTTTTCTATAGCCGAACTTGCAATGTTCAACAAAATATATATTTTTAAAAATTCACTACTTAGCAGATTAAATAACGGTATCAATAAATCGATTAAAAATTAAATGTGGTGTTTATATTCTTGGCCCATACTGACTCTTTCCTGAAAACAAACTAACTTTTAATGTTGCGTTCCTACTCATAAATGCAGGTTGTTGCAAAATTTGGCGTTACTTTGATAAAGCATAAGATGCCTACTTTGTGAAAACGTATAAGACTTGAATGCAGTAATAAAATGAAGACGACCACCAACACTTCTCTAAATTTTATAAATATTCAAGAAGTTTCTTGAATGATGTTTTAATTGTGAGCAGTTACTCTAACTTTTTTCTTTACATGATTTGAATCGTTTTTGTGTTGTGTTCGAATAAAATTGTTTTTTCGAAAAACTGTGTATTCTGCATTTTCTAATCATTTTTTGAAAATTTTGAGTCTATTGTATTCAACTAAAAATGTGTTTTACAATTAAAAAAAATAGAATCATTTGTTTCTAATGAAACGCCAATTTTATGCAACAAAGTGCTGAATTTTCTTTTTCAACAAGGTGTAATTTCTCATCTTGAAAAGTACAAGCTGTAATTACCAAATTATATTACCTACCTAATTATATTCTCACTTTGACACAAATAAACTTTCAAGATGTTTTTAAAAAGAAATGAAAATAAATAAAAAGGTAGTCTATATAAGATATAGTTGGGTGAGACATTATCCGTGTACCATACATCACGCCCAGCCATCTGTTTACCTTTCTTAAAACTTTGTTAAATTTTTGAGTCAATTCATTGTCTAAACTTTAAAACTCTGTAAACCTTTCAAAAATGTGTATAATATTTCCAGGCTTGGAAATGTTATTCTAATATTTCAAAAAGAACACTTTTCAGAGATTCACCTGCCCTCAGGAATTATGAAAGTAGTTTTACTTTTCATAACAAGTTTCTATTCGGTCTGTTACATTTTCAAATACTACATTATTAATTCAGTCTCTCAGAATAAAAAGAGTGGATAATAATACTTCCATAGTAGTTGCTAGGTCACTTTTTATAAAGCAATAACAATGGTTTTGGTGTATACGCCTTTTTACTAATACCACAAATAAAATTTTAATCATTCCTCGCCACTTATGACAGGCATGAACTCAAAATGAAAATTATTACTATATCACTCGCATGTGATGTTTGTCACATACACCACGAGTGCAAAATAAATTGTGAACAACTCTTTACTTCTTTGTCACGATAGTCTGTTTGAATGCAATAAGAAGCATGATTAGTCTGTGAGCAAGACGTTTGTATTCATGTCATTTCTGACCAATCTTCACGTTTTAAAGAAAATACCCTCGATTATTTTGTATGAAATACCTTATAAAGCCTGTTTTTTTGTTGTTGTTCATTCGTTGTCTACCTACGTGTTGCTCTTATCAATTGGTTTATTTGGCAGCTATGTGTTGTCAATTTCATTGAACGCATACTGAAAAATACATTTGTATTGGTTATATTATCCCTGTTACAGTCTGCCTGGTCAAATACTCTAACAAACTGTATTAATAATATGAAAGAGAGACCACATACTACCTATAACAATTTCTGAGACTTGGATCTGTTTGACCTGTTTTCTGTACATATTAATAACGTCCAAATGTCTTTGGTATATTTCACAAGCATTCTCCTGTTGTTCAAACTATAGACTAAAAATATGTTGTTTTACGTTCAAGTTATACAACAGGAGGTAGCATGAAAATGAAAATTATCTCAGTGATGTCATTGATCTTCTTTTACAACAGTAGATGCATCTTGTTGTAGCCAAAATATAGAAATTTTAGATTATTCGTGATTTGTTTTCGTTAGTATATCATAGACAACAGACTAATGTTTGTTCGTCTAAACACAAACATTCATGAGAAGCTAAAGGCTATCAACTCATAGTCGATCCTAATTTTCAGTTTACAGATTAAAGATGGAAAGAAGCTAGCCAACAGCACCAACCACTGTTACAGAGTTACTGCTGTACATTTATTTCATTGCCCATTTAATGTAAACTTGTTAAGGCACACGACTCACAGTCTCCGTATCCGAATACAGCCACCGAACATGTTCGCCCCTTACGCTGTTGGAGCATTGTAATGTAATGGTCAATTGCATTCGTTACCTAAAAAAGAAAATATTTAAAGAAATTTACATCTATATATATTTTGTAATTGAGACAATGTTTTATTGTTTGTAACTATAGCTATGTTTTCCTCTTGGGTGAAACGGTTTTCTGAACATATTAACGGAAAAGTTCTAAGTACATATTACACTGGGGAACACTTTTTCAGTAACTTTGAGTTGCATGGGATATTTTAACTGATTCTGAAGGAGTTTTAGGCGCTGATTTCAAATCTGAAATTAGTTTTTCTCTACAAGCTCTAGTTTGTATGCTATTTGAGGTTAATGAAATTGTACAAATGTGAACTTGCGTAAACCATGTATAAGCATTTTCACGTCCATATATATAAATAGCTTCTAATATTTTGATCATTCTTCTTTTGTTTCAGATCAAACATGGCTTCCAAAAATAGATATCATTGCAAAAACAAGCCTGATGCCTTCTGCTACACATGTGGATGACACACACTCAATCGTCAGAGACGTAACATATCCTCGTTCGTCAAGCGTGCCTACAAGGCATATTTTGATGTTCATCTTGGTGATCAAGACAAGCAATGGGCTCCTCATGTTGTGTGCCACAATTGTGAGGAAATACTTCGAGACTGGACCAAAGGAAAACGCAATGGTCTGCCTTTTGGTGTTCCAATGATTTGGCGCGAACCCACCAACCATGTAACTGACTGTTATTTCTGCATGGTAAACACAACGGGTGTTGGGAAGAAAAACCGACATATGATTACGTATCCGAACATTCCTTCAGCTATTCGGCCTGCTCCGCACTCTGAAGAAGTTCCTGTTCCAGTTTTCAAAATGTCAAATTGCATAAAATCTGTAGCTTGCAGACAAAAACCGACTTCAGATTTGAAATCAACACACTCAAATTGACTATAGAAGGTCTTATCATTCCCGAAAAATCTTCCCACGATTACTATTCCGACTTAGAATTTATCTATTTATCTGTAAGGTGTAATAGAGTGGATACATTTTTTATTACGTTTCTTATATGTATGTCTTTTTAATTACTTAATAATTTCTAAGAAATATACATCTAAATATTATGTCATGAATCTCAAAAAGCTTTTATAACGATGATGTTTATTTTTGTTAGTTTGATCTGTAAAATATTGTATAAAAAGAAAAAAAGAAAAGAAAAATCAAATAAACTAGTGAAGGAATTCAATATCTCGATTCTTTAAAAATGTTAACTTTTATTCAAGCATTTTAAATGTAGGGTGCGTTATCAAACTATGCAAGAAAATGTTGACTTCTAATAAGTGTTTTTCCTGACCTTAAAATTTTAAAAATAATGTATTCAAAAAAGTAAAAAAAAAATGTGAAGTTTAAGCTTTGATAATAATCACGTATTTTCATCATATCAACGGCGCGGCATGGCCAAGTGGTAAAGGCACTCGACTCAAACCCGAAGGTTGCGGGTTCGAATCCCCATCACACCCAACATACTCGCCCTTTCCGCCGTGAGGACGTTATACAGTTCAGTCCATTCCCATATGCGTTGGTAAAAGAGCCGCCCAAGCGTTGGTGGTGGGTGGTGACCATTACTCAGTTGTCTTCTCTCCACTCTTACATTGCTAAATTAGGGACGGCTAGCACAGGTAGCCGTCATGTCGCTTTGTGCGAAATTAACACAAACAACCGAAGATAACATGCTGATCTACTATGATGCAGAAACAAAATAACTATTAAAATAAGAATATTTACAGTATATTTTTGATGGTATTCTTTATATAAATAAAATCTTGTGATTCATGAATAGTTACTACAACGTGTAATTGTTATATAAAACGTTACGTTATTATAAACTACAAACAGTTTTAAATTTCATGTAAATTATAATGTTTTTGAAATTTGGAGCACATAAGATGTCCAAGTACAAGAATGATGGATATTGGTACATTTTATCCTTATTAAATTACACCTTCAGAGACACTTTTTAATTACTTCAGTAAGTACAGTTTTGAATCTTCGTGGGCTTCTAAAATCTTCTCATGGCACATTTTTTCACGTCCTGCATGCATAGATTTATAATGTTATTTAAGATATTACAAGACTACTAGTTTTAACAAGCATAAAAGGAATTTGTTTAAAGTTCTTTGGGACTCACATATCTCATTCTCTTATAGTGTACTGACATGAAGTTAGGGAACACATTTCCAGATTTGTTATTTCTAAATTTTCTGCTTGTTTCTAAGGAAAGGTCTGATGATGAACACTTTTTAGTGCTTCATGTGATGCTTATTTTTATCCTATAGGAGGTGGGTTAGGAACTGCTACATGACTGTCATGTGGAGCAAACATATTTCCACGTTATTATAATTTTGTAATTGTTCAGATGCCTATAATTTTCCATACTTTCTATTTTATTGGAGATTATTTTACTATTGTTTGTTTGTTTTAAATATTCGCGCCAAACTACACTAGGGCTATCTGCGCTAGGAGTTCCTAATTTAGTAGTGTAAGACCAGAGGGAAGGCAGGTATTCATTACCATCCACCACCATCTCTTGGGCTACGCTTTAACCAACGAATAGTGGGATTGGCCGTAACATTATAAATCCGCCACAGCTGAAAGGGAGAGCATGTTTGTTGTGATGGGGATTCGAACCCGCGACCTTCATATTAAGAATCAATTGTCATAACCAGCCAATTTTTTTTTCCTCTTATATTCCAAATCTAACATATCAGTCGGTCATTAATTCAGTGATATATGATTGCGAAATTATAACACTGATATCTAGAATTTGGTTCGCTTCAATGAACACAACACAATTTTTCCATTGTGTAGTTCTGAGCTTAACAAGAAACCACAATTAGTCGGTCAGCCAGTGCACTGTTTGTTACTTATTGAGAAACTATATATATACATATATAGAAGTGAATATAACAGCCTCAAACAAAGTTTAGTTATGAAAGCAGACACAAAACACAAAATGTTATTATACGTAATCATCACCTTCGCATCCGCCTCTCTTTCCTTGGTCACATTAATTTGAAAAAGTTAGACAAATTCTTGTTAGGACATTTCGAGTCTTCACAGTCTCAGACTGCAGTTGAAAGCTTGAGATAAAGAAATACGTCAACTTTGATATTACATTCTACGAATTTATTTTCATAGCATTTACTTATATAGTTAAATGTATCACGAACAATATATTTGTCTTAAATTGTATTATAACTACCTTCAAATATCATTTTGCTCTGTTTGCTTACCATCAACTTGATATATTTCTCTAGATACTGACTGCCTATAAACTGAAAATATGGAACATTATTGAACCACAGAAACAATAAATTAAGATCACATCATTTTTACATCTGTAAATTATAATTGAATGTAACATTATGAAGGAATATTATATTTTGGTGGATGAGAGGTGCTTCACGGAATAAGGGGATTTATGTTTGTGACAACCTTCTTCAACCATAATATTCATTAAATATCATTTACAAATTGGAAGTCTTTTGTTCCTGTAAGTAAAATAATGTGAGCAACCAACTTGCCATGGATAATTTTCCTGATTTAAAAATGGGGAAGAGGAAATGTTAAAATACGTTTATATCATTCTTGAATATGTTCCTTTTTATACACTTAATTCTTAGAATTATCTTTAGTGCTCAAAATAATTCTCAATAAAAATTAAATTTTACATACAAATTATATATAAAGAAAGCCTTTTACTAAGAAGAAAACTGTGTAAAGCTATCAGATTTATGTTAACAAAACATCGTTTCCAAAATTAATGTTAGCACAAATTCATTATCCACAATACCACAAACACGTACCCATTCTGTCTTCCACGAAACGTTTCTCTGAATCACTTTCTCACCTTATTAATTTTTGTATAAAAGAAAATAATGTGTTTGATTTACATGTTTGACTGTATAAAGATATTTTTAATGTTACCAACAAACTTTCATTAAAATACTTTATTTTATAAGAAAAAGATATCGTATTTCAGACAGATCATTCAAAAAGTCATGTAGACCAAGAAGAGAGTTGTTTGTTGAAGTTTTGAAAATTCACTTTCAACCTCTTATGTTAATTAAAATTGCATTGGCACTACTTAGATAATTTAGTTCATTTCTGAAGTATAATACATAAATTGTGTATATGTGATCAGGCTTTACTCAAAAATATTACTTTAGTTATTTACTGTTTTGGTTCTTGAGTATGAACATTAAGAGGGAAAATGTACTTAAGTAACTTAAAATTTATTTCGTCAGTAAAGTTTGAAAATTAACTTACTGCACAACATTTCCCAAGCTATATCTATAGGAACTTCTTTTCGTCATTGTCAAGCGAAGGAATACAAAAAGAGCTGCAAAAAAAACTTACATATTGAGAATTTTGCTGTTTCAATAAAAAATTCAGCTGAGAAAATCCTTTTTATATCATTCATTGAACATCTTCCAGCCAATAATTTAGGTGTTTAACCAAAATTTCCTAATTCATATACATAGTGAAACGTTTTATACTACGGTTTCATAATTAATGTTATAACAATAAAAATTGAGAAAAGTTCTCATTGAAAAGAAAAACATAGATATATTACCGATTAAACAAAAAGGCTCCGGTTTGGTTTGAATTCTGCGAAAAGCTACAAGTGTTTTCTGCTCTAGCCATCCCTAATTTAGCAGTGATAAATATTTCAATAATAACAATAAATTTCCATTTATTTCATTACATTTTAATTTATTTTTCTTGTATTGATGGATATTTTTAGTAAGTCATTCGAGATTAAACAGAGCATCTAGAATTGTAAGCCAATTGATCCATTTAATTTCGATTGGCCTCTTTGTCTAGATTACTTCGTAATGAGAAAGTCAAAACAAGGAACCAATCTGGGAAAGTAGAAAAGAAGAAGGAAAGTAAAATAAAGAGATTGTTTGACAGATAGCTTTGGTAACATATTTATACTGAGTTGACTCTGAAATAGATGGCAACTGCCTACTAGATAAACATTTATAGACATTTCTTGGTGAAAATACAATATACTTATGCAGCTCAAACATATAGAAAGGCATTTCGTCTTGAGGTCTTAGAATTACAGGTTTAAGTAAGTAGTAAATGTGACTGTAATTTACCTAATAAATACACACACAATGTTTTATGTTCTTGAATAAACACTGTTTTCATCTTGTGTTACATTGTGTTTAATCTTAGTATCTTTCACAAATTCTGGAAACGTAGAATTACTTTCTAATTCATATTTATGCTAAAGCTCCTGTTATTCTTTACACATATAATATTAAATCTTCGAGTGAAATACTTTTTATATTAGAATACCATAAAGCAGATAAAAATGAACAAATTAGAAGAAGGCACTACTGAGTGAGATAATGTAAATCATTTAGGTTTCAAAGGATATTCTAAATATTAGTGAAGCAGTTTTTGTCATCAAACAATATAAATTAATGACTTCATACAGAGAGAAGAACATAAATGTATGAGGTACAAAAATTATTACAGACAGAAATACTCATTTACCTACATAATACTGTTTGTTAACCAAATAAACACTCACCTATATGCTTCAGCACTATGAGACTGGTTCATTGGGAATAGGTAGGCTTATGCTTGCCCTCTCATGGTGTTAACTTCATATCTTCAGGAGAGGGAGAACAAACCATATAATAAGGATGGGGTGAATTGGTTCATAAAAGGTGAAATGCCATAATACAGGATATCCCACAGAAAGTAGTAAATTATGCCGCTACAACTCAGGAAATCTAATGAAGCCCAAAATGTGTCTGACCATCAAATTAAAGTGCGACAGACAGCTTGCACCAAAAAAATTGGAAATTATTCCAACTCACCGAGTGTTTAGTGGAGATTGGTAGTTTCATTTCAGAGTCGAAGAGAAATAAATATATTTGATAGAAGAGTTGCAAAAACATTCTTAAATATCTCAGTATACTAGGCACTATGAGTAAAGTAACCACTCTGGCCAGTACACTTAGATATCACAGAGAATCATGGGTGAGGAAGTGTGCAATCATGCCAGTGTATAAATGATTTACTCTTGTTGGCAGACATGTAAAGGGCATGTAGAAGACTTCAGCATGCTGCATATATATATTATTATCCATTTCCTAAACAGAAGATAATAATAATAAGTTAGAGATGGACGAAAGTTTTGTCCAATTGTAGACAATATAGGTTCATAACTTTATCCTTTATTAAAATGTATTTATCGGAAATGTTCCTTTTTAACGAGCTTTGAACAAAATCACGGTGGAATTAATTAATAAATTAGTCTCTTTTAATATTGTGTCACTGTTTACGAATGTTCCATTTAAGGAGGCTCCGGAATACTTACAAAATATATTATTGGAAGTTAGAAATTTTCTTTGCTTGAGGTGAACAAAATTTTAAAGCTTATTAACGAGTGTGTGTTGAATGTATATTTTAAGGTGAGGAATTAAACGTTCAACATACTAAATGTTTATCGATAGAATTTTCTGCGTAAACTCTTTTACGTGAATTATTTATGTTCAATTTTGAAACGAACATGTTTAACACATTTGCGTTTTTTCATTTAGTGTGATTAAAGTATGTAGATGTCACGTTTTCAATGTGGAAGAATAACGTTGGAACTTCATCAGAAGTTGAAAACTTCTTAATTCAATCAATCCAACCATCAGATTTACATTAGACAGTGGAAAAGAGGACATGTCATATTTCTTAGATATGACCATCAAACGAGAATAAAGACTACACTCAAAATCAATTTCTACGGTGGTACCACTACACAATAGATCGTGTTACCCGTGAACCTAAAAAGCTGTCCTCTTTTCCAACATATGTATTTAGACCCTTAAAAAGATACACTTATGATTGTGTTGTGAAAGTATAGTTCATTTTCTTAAAATATGACTACATATGACTTCTGCAAGAAGTGACATTACCATTGTGGAACATTGTTATTGCTTAACTCTTCCCTAACATATTGGAAAAAATAACACCTTTATGTGATGCTTACAGGAAGTACCGTTGGTATTTTCCTGGAGGTTGTGAAGTGCAGTTTTCCACTGTGAAGAATAGCTGTCAGTAATTTCCTGTTTATATCTGCTGTACATGTATGTACAGGAGTATCACGACCAGCAAAGTTTTTAGACTGTAATCTCATTGACAATAGCTGGGTAGAATTAAACCTGAAAAATGATAACTACAGCCCTAGCTCATTTACTATAGATAAGTTGCAGTACTTCCTAGTGACAAGTTAGGATGAAATAACAGTGGATTACATCAATAACTCGTCATCAGCATGCCACTTCACTTTGAAGAGGTTGTTAGAATACGAGGGCTAACTGGGTATTGAATGTTAATACAATATTATATAAGGTTGAAAATGGTATTTATAACAGTTTGATGTTACATATGTTTATATATTTTTTATTTTAAGATGATGTCATTATGAGATAGTGCTTATGTCAGATCGTACACTTCACCTCATGCGCAAAGTTTTAAAAATTGCATCTTGAACGTTGCGCGTGAAATTTCTCCATAAAATTAGATCTTATACAAAATACAAGAGGTATTCAAAATGTAAAACTGATTGAAATTGAAATTGAAATAAAACAATGAAAAATATAATGTATAGGAAAAAATCGTTAATTTAAACCAGATAGTTGTAGGGTTCCCAGATTTCAGTGATTCATATATAAAGCAGTCTTATGTTGAAAGTATTTCCTCGTAACAATGTGGTACTGCTTATATGTGAACAGCTTACAAATCCGTTTCGTTTACATGTGTGACTTTCTGAAATATCATTACGTTTAAGGTTACTTACTGTGCGCCAAAACTTCTTTTAGGTTTTTGTCATGTCTCTCAACAATAATGAGTAAGTCCTTGAAAAGAGATTTAGTGGTATAATCTTCAGTAAGTATTGAGTAATTGTTTAGTATAATATATTTTAATCTTATTCCTTTGATGGTAAGTTAGCAAAAGTGGAATATGATCAGTGTGTTCTTATCTGGTAGGGTTGTGTGTTTGATTTCGTGTATGGGAATTAGCTTTGGTAGCTGCATCATGAACAAGAGAACGTGGGTAATGGGTTTTGGATAAGAAAGTTTTATGTCTTTGGACTTTGATTTGCAATCTACTCTTTAACCATTTCTTCAATTTCCATATCTTTGACGCCCATGCGGTTATTTATATATATTTCAAGGTATGCGTAGAACCCGTCTCATTATAGTAATTATATATGAAGATGTTAATATAACACGTATTACTTAGTTTGACAACGATAAACGTATCTATATTCTATCTTAATAATAATGAATATATTTGTTACAATATATGCAAATATTTTGGTCAAAACTGTATACAATTGATAGTTTTCTAAATATTCAATATTGAACGTAAATAAAAATGTTCTTTCCATATCCCACATAATAAAATATTTTGGATAATGCTTCAAATTTCATGTAATGTTTTACTTTTTCTAGCAAAATGCATACTTTTAGGCTGATATTCAAACTCAGTTTTCCTAATGTTCTGGAGTTTTTATATAAAATTTGACATATAAAACATATTTCCACCAAGGTTAGAAGTATTAATTCTCTTTTGGATTCGAAACTTTTCATCCAACACACGTTTCACTAGTCGCATACAATTTGATCTTTTAACATAGTATTCGGTTACAAATAGTCTCACTATACAGCTGAACAAATCAAAGTTCAATAAAAATTTGGGTAGGATTCATCTAACCTAGGCCTTAATAAATTTTAGTCCAAATAAAAACAGTAAACCTAATTAATGAAACTACATAGTCAGTGAAAGAATTAAAGCATTTCATACACATCAAGTATAAAATAAGCCTATCTTGCAAAATGTATATGTTTTTGAGGTACAGTCGCTTGACCAAAATAAATTCTGTTTCTCAAGACGACTGGAATTAGCAATCGTATCGTTTTTTTTACTCTGCCAAAGAAGCTATTTTTAGTAATTACCTCGACAATCAAGCTTAATTTGGAATAGAAATGCACATTATTTGTGTAATCTGTTTTCACTCACCAAGATAAAAGTGAATCTCGCTTTCTGGTATGAATAAAGTGTTTACTCAATTGTATTTTAAAGACGCTTGGTATGGGTATTAAAACTTTAAGGAAAATAAAGTACAGAACAACGCTTTAACCATCTTAGGTCATCTTCAGTTTAACAAAGAGGCTTATTCAACTAGCTTTTCTGCAAAGAACAAAAGATTTGTAGACATTTTTCGGGAAACTTTTAATTTTTGAAAATGTTAATTGTAATTATACAAATCAATAGATTTCCAGAAAAAATAGATGTGCACGCCTGAAATCGGTAGAAACGGCCAATTTATAAAACTGGGTCAAAATTCTAAAGTTATGAAACTCTTGTAACTCTGTAATGTACTTTATAACATATATTTTTGACTTCCTGTTATTTAACAAACATCCCATTTCTCTAAGAATAACCAGTTTTACATGAATACAGTATACGGTTGCAAAGCTGAACCTATACGGCAAGTGTAATGTAAGATATGTTGGAGTTCTTAATTACGACTAATAGAAGAAACATGAGAAATATTATTTGTCGCTACAATATTCTCAGGTGGATGAACTTATTGTACAAGGAAAGTAGCTCCAACAGTAGTGTTGAAAAAAAATGTATCCCACAACAAATGAATATATATACAACGATATCTTCTTTATCTTCTCTGTTCAAAGCTGGGTAACATTTCTTAGTAAATTAGACATCTTCTCTGCTATTAGTAGTTGTATTTGAAGATGTAAGTAATCAATTAATGGTATTCTAATACACAAATTCGTGTATATTTATATTCCTGTATATTGCTTTCAAATATCATACATGCACTTAATTTCTTTGGTGTCTATTATGTGTAATTCAGATATTAGTATTGAACTGTGTATTTCTTATTGCTGCTGAATGGATGAAAATTGTTGTGGAAAACTGAAGATAGCTCATCTAAAACTAATTACAGGAAAGTGTACCTTAGTGTTTGCAGAAGTATCATTTGGATATCTGAAGCCACTAAAGAATGTTTAAACATTTTATTTTCAAACTTTGTTCATTAAGTACACTAGATAGATTATACAAAGCTAAGATATAAACTTTAGAACATTTTTGAAAAGGATATATTGATATCTAACGACGTTTTAATAACAACTTTTAATACACTGATGTACAAAAAAATAACAGCTTAAAAAAAAGAAGATCCATTTCCTTTAAAACCTTGATTTTTCAATCAACTGATCATACCAACTACACCAGTTTTATATATGTCACTTGACTCCATATCACATCCAGCATCTCTATTGTGCATCAAAATGTTAAACAAACAAAAAAAAAAAACACAATTAAATATTAAATAGACAATTAATTTGGTCTCACCATTACCATGTAAGTTAATAATTTAATTTATTTTATGGTATTCAGATATAATTGTATTAAAAAAGTGTTAAATATCTGTAATACATCACATTTTGCCACAATTTATTGAGCACAAACAATTATCTGGCCTCATTTATCCACAAGACATTAAATAGCAAAGTATATCACTTTTAAATTAATTTCTAATACAATGTAAAAGATCAGTCATTTGACTTAGAAAAAAATAAATATGATTTAAAATTGATGTTACACATAAGGACTTATTTCTGAACTAAAATGGATAGTTCTGTACCTACGTTTTACACGCAGAATCTATATTTAAGTAAGTTACATTCAACATTTCAAGTGATATTAATCAACATTTCCACTTGAATAACTCAAGAGAAGATGCTCAATGTGCAGAAAATTATATAATAATTAATCATCTCGAAGTTAATAGCATTTCTTTCTTCACCACAAAATTTTCAAGACATTTATCACAATAACATTCAATAATATTAAAACCTTCAATGTTATATGAAACCTAAACATGAAAATACATTCATATCTTTTAACTATGATACTACATTCTACAAATATACTTTTAAAACATTCATTTGTAGTGGCATTACTTATCAAAATCAAGCATTAATAAAGCCTGGAGACTAGGTGCATTTATATCAAAACTATATTAACATTTTCATCCACAAACAGAAAGTTATAAAACAAAGAGAGAATACTTATCTGCCAAATCTGAAGAACTATTATTATAAGCAACAAACATCAAGATGGGCTTTTTGTCTCATTGCTTGCCTTCAAGTTCATATGTTAATTTAGATATAAAATATTGTTTTTGAACTATAAGTACACATTTTTTTATCCCAATGTCAGAGAATGAAACAACATAATTAAAATATAAAGGTTAATAAATGAAATTAGTATAATAATAAGCACGGGTGGATGTTTACATCCCAGAGAAGGTAAACTGAAGAACAGAACATTATCTGGGAGGTCCTCTTACTATATTCAGGAATCCACACCGAAGGGAAACTACATATGTAACTAGACAAACTTCTCTGTATGTTTTGTATAGGATTGTTGTCAAACGTAATCAGTTGGTAAACAATATTTGTGTAAATATAATACATGAGCATATGTTTTCTGCCTGCTGTACTGACAGAAAACTTTTAAAACTTTTGTTTATTTATTTCATATCAACTTTTGGCATAAACATTTAGTAAAAAATGTCATAAGAGATTGCTTTGTTCTAGTTGCTTTGCTTCTTCATTCTCTGTAGTAGATAATGTCCCTTCTTTCATAAAATATTGTGTTAACATGTACCATTTGTTTAATATGAATTATCACTAAAATCCTTTGCTGGCTTATTCACATTAAATAAGTTTTACAGCTGACCAATGTTTTGAGAGAAAAAAGATCATGAGGTAATGCTGTTGACTAAAAGATAAACCTGTATTATCCATTGAATACAGATGCACATTCTTTGTTAAGTTCTGCTAGAAGATATTTGAATAAAGAATTATGTTAAGATTGTTGACCTTTATTATATGGAAGTCAATCTGAATATAACGAAATCTGTCGCTTCGATACATTCTAGTGGAGGTAAAAATGTGTGAATTTGTATTCTGTTTTCTATTTTTGTTGCTTTTATAAGAGTTTTATTCTCTAGACAAAGGTATTTCAGAAATAAACATAGCCCATAACCCCAAAACAAACTACGACAGGTTCAGATAATTATGTAAAATACAGACACTGGTCCTCATGAGCTGGCTCTTGAGTGATCCGTTGAAGCTGTAAATATTAATTACATTAAAATAATTAGTTGTTTATTTCAATTCAATTAAAAAAGCTCCAGTAACGTTGAATTTAATTAATGTATAAATCAAATTATGTAATATAAATTCTAGAAGTAAATAAAAACAAACAACAATAATCGAAAACAAATATATAACTTCATCATCTTTAGATTAAATAAACTTATATATATTTTAAAATATTATTTCATATTCTACATACGTCCACGTTTAATGTTTCTTTAATGATACCGTGTTCATGTCTTAGTACAAAGTGTTGTTGTACACATAGTTATAAATGTATAAGACGTAAATGTGATACAATCGCTCTTTGGTATCCAACTAACGTATAACATTCATTGCCTCAAAACAGAAATTTTAAGCAACAATGTATCTTAAGCTTTATAACGAGAGTTACCTGTACCATTACATATAAAATCTCTCCATGATTACTATTCCGACTTAAATGTATTAATCTATCTGTAAGGTGTAATGGAGTGGATACACTTATTTTTGTTTTGTTTTTTTAAGTTTCTTATATGTGAATGTCTTTTTAATTACTTAATAATTTTTAAGAAACATGCGGTTAAATACTTTATTTTCCTTTCAAGAATGTAAAAAGATTTAATAACGATGATGTTTATTGCTGTTTGTTTCATTTGTAAAATATAGTCTAAAAATTAAATATGAAAAAAAAAATTCAAATGAATACAATGAAGGAACTGAACACATCAATTCTAGTGAAATGCTGATTTTTACTCAAGCATTTTAGATGCAGAATGCGTTATCAATTTTTGCAAAAAAATGTTGACTTCTATTAATTGTATTTCTGGCCTTTTTAGTTTGAAAATAATGTATTCAAAGCAGTAAAATATAAGTTTAACCTTCATAAATAATCTCACAATTTCATGACATAAAAAATTTGGAAAAATAATAGAATAATTAAAGCGCTGATGTAATAAATTATAGAAACAAAGCAGATATTATAACAAAATAAAAAATAAGGATAATTGAAATATATTTTTATGGCATTATTTATATAAATTGAATCTCGTGATGCATAAATAGTTACTATATCGTCCAATTAACCTGAAGATGACCAAGGAAAAACGTTGTTCCCAGCTTATCAATAAAAGTGTTAATACCCATACCGGTCATTCTGAAATATATTTCTATTTCAAGCGAGTTTCTCTACATCAGGAATTATATAAAACGTTACGTTATCAGAGATGCCAACTATTTCAAATGACTGAGCGTAGTTATTGCAGAGAGAGCTCTTCATCATTTGCGGCTACTAGGCCTGACCAATGTCTCTAAGCTGTTTATTATTATATTATTATTATAACTATTATTATTTACTACTGCTATATATTGCTCATTTATGACTGTATTTTGTGTATTTAATAAATAATTTTAAAACATTCTTTTGAAATTATGTCTTTTCTTTAGTTCAGAGTAACAAACTTACTGGTAAAACAACATTGAACATGCACAAACAGTAAGAAGGAAAAGCCTTTGTGTGAGGACTTATACCAACATAACATAGGGAGTTATAACAACATTGTCTATTTGACTGCCTACACATCTTGTGTGTTATAATACTGCTCAAAACTAAGGTGCTCAGTTTGTCTGAACTTGCTTTTGTTTTTAGTCACTAAACTAAATATCCTTTCACTGTCAACATGGAAGTTTGTAAGAATTCCAAGCATAATCCTACACAGAATGTCATACTTCTGGTTGCCATTTCCATTCTTAACTGTAGACAGCTGAACCCAAAACTTGTCAACATTCAACTGAAGAACAGTTTCTGAGAAAGTATCAATTTGATACTTCAAATATTGCCCTTCCAACTTTTCAATAGTGTCGTGCTCATGTGTTTTGACAAGGACAGGATACCTGTCTGTGAAAAAGCGTAGAGCAGAGAAATCTTTGCTGGCTTTCAATTTTAGTTCGGCAACCTCTGCGTGAATCAAAAGTTCATCATTTAGAGGGAAATTTTTCATCATGTAATTTTTAGCTGCAATATAGTATTTCTTGACACTGTTGTAGAAGCTGATCAGGTTCAGGTCCTTTTCATATTTTACAATGTTAAATTTAACAGCATTTCCAACAGAAACTGCCTCATCAGATTTGTGTAAGGATTCATTGTTGAAGTCAAGTTCAGTGATGTTGCCTTCAATATATTCTGGCTTGATGTATCTGACAAGTATATTTTTAACTTGTATAATCAGAGTTCTATGCATAATGTGTATGCAAGGTTCTTCTCTTTGCAATATCAAATTGGCTTGCTCAAATAGAGGAATTGCAGACTGAAGAAAAAAGACAAAATAACAAGTTCAGTTTGTTGTCCAAGAAAACTGTTAACTTATCTAACTTGCTCTGCGCATAACTTTTCTTGCTTACTTCCTTACTAGCTTTCGTTTTCTTTTCTTTTTTCATTGATTGTCTCTTCTTTAGTTCAAGGTTAGACTGCCTAAACATATATTTAGTTATATCAAATGTTTATTTGTCTGCTTTTGGAGACTGTTCTTTTGTGTCCCTGTGTGGCTGAGAGGATATCCTGACTGTTAAAGTCTTACTGCCTGACTAAACTGCACGTTTAAATTTTTTTGAATCTAGTTCTTCCTTTTCATAGTGAAAATAGTTCTTCAATGGCTTCCACATATCCAATATTCTGTTGAGGCATACCCCAAGTGATAGCCATCTTGTGTTAACAAGTTGTAGAATTTTTCTTGTTTCTTTGTCATACAAATCTTGAAACTCTTTGAAATTTTGTTTTCTGCTAGCAGTTTTGTCAAGAAAATATTTCATATTGATCAATATATTAGAAACTGGGCAGGGCTGTTCTCTGGAAGCTTTCTGGGCAGCAGTATTCATGAGGTGACAGGCACAGCCCATGAAGTAAATGCTAGGCTGTCGTCTTTAGATGTGTCCCATTACACCTTTACCTACACCAGACGTAACTGAGGCATTGTCTGAAGAAAAACTAAGACAGTTTTTCCATGGAATTTTCCTCTTTGTCAGTTCGTGGTCCAAGAGCTTGAAAATATTTTCTCCCGTTGAAGCTTCTTTCCATTCCACCATTGTCAAAAGAGAACAAACAATTTTTCCAAGAGAAGGGTCAAGATATTGTATAACCACTGGATACAGTTTTGAGTCATTCATGTCTGTGGATCCATCTGCGGCTAAACTGTAAACACTGTTAGTATGCTTGAAATTATTTTGTCATCTTCACAACCCAACATTTATACAATGGCTGTAGTTTTGGTTCTAGCACAGCCATATTTTTTCGCTATATCAGAGTCTGGGTACATTTGTTTCTCAATCGATGTCCAGCATGATCGGCTACAGCTAGGGGTAAATTATGAGCAATGACGAATTGCGTGAACATCACTTCTGCATCGTTTTCGTCTTCGCCTCAGCCTTTTGTTGGTGAGATACCGATTTTGTATGTCTGGAATAATCGTTTATCCTGCCATTCGCCACAGATAAATTGATGTGACAAACTGTATAAAACGCATGACTGTCACTGAATTTTGATGCAATGACCAGATATTTTGCACTATACTCTTTCCTAAATTTTTGATTCACAGTTTTAGTCCTTTCAGATTTGCCAGAAACAAGATAATCTTGTGAACGAGGCCTTTTTTTTCCATCTTGTGAACGATAGCATTGGTGTTTTTATGCCGTTTAGAAAACAAAAAAATACCCATTTACGCGAGCGCTGATTGGCTGACAAGCACTTATGACGTAACTATGGATTCCCCCACGTACCCAGTATGGAGAAGCACCGCCCTCAAACTATTGGTAGACGTCGAGGATACAAATATTTTTCATTATTTCAAGCACAAACATGATTATCGCAAGTAGCCATTTGGACTATGTCTTTTATTTATTATCAAAATTTATTTGTATCTCACTAGAAATTTTCTTTTCACCCCTTTCAAGACCTGAGGGAACAATTTATGTCTTTATAGTATAGGCCTATATAATATATAATAATTTGGGAGTTGCAACAAGTCGTAATATTTGTTTGTATGAGCGTATAGTCGTAATGTATATTCCAAAATCGTAATGATTACCCACAAATCGTAATGGTTGGCATCTCTGCGTTATTAGAAACTACAAATAGTTTTAAATGTTCTTGTAAATTGTGTTTTTGAAATTTGCAGCACATAAGATGTTCAAGTACAGAGATGATAGGTATTGGTACATTTAATCATTATTAACTTGTATCTTCGGAGACACTTCTGAATTACTTCAGTAAGTACAATGTTTAAATCTTCATGGGCATCTAAAAATCTTCTCATGGATACACTTTTTCTCATCCTGCACACATAGATATTTAATGGTATTTAAGATATTACGAGATTACAAGTTTTAACAAGCATAAAACTGATTTATTTAAAGTTATTTGGTACACATATATTTCATATCTTATTTTCCTATAGTGTATTGACTGACTATTAAGCTATTTCATACATTTGGTTGCATACATTACATATGTTAGCGGGAATTAGTACAAATCCACATGAAGGTGGGGGACAGATTTGCAGATTTGTTGCTCTTGAATTTTCTCCTATTTTCTGATGAAAGGTTTGATGATGAGCACTTCTGTTATTTCGTGTCCTACCTTACCTTGTGTGTGGGTGGGGTAGAGTTAGAACTGCTATACGACTGTCATGTGGAACAATAATATTTCCGCATTATTCTGATTCTATTTTGTAATTGTTCAGATACATCTAATTTTGCATATTTTTTACTTCATCGGAAATCATTTTGCTCTTATATTCCAAATCTAATATATCATTCGATTATTAATTCAGGGATATATGACTGCAAAATTATGATGCTAATATCTGGAGTTTGATTAGTCACAACGAACACAAGACAATTTTTTTCCTTTGCGTAGTTTTGATCTTAACAAACCACTATCAGTTGGCAAGCTAGTGCTCTATTTGTCACTTATTAAGAAACTATTTGTTACCTTACTTCACATATACTTCCATTCTACGCAAGAAAAATTACTTTTCATATCTTTGTATATTAAGCCCTCGGATTATTGTAAAAATTAGGTAACTGTGCTACGTATATCCGTGTAATACCACAGTTTTTGTTGTGTCTATCGTTAATCAAATGAAGCGTTAAGTAAAATTAGATAAATATCCATATTTAAATAGATATTTCGAGCACTTACGTAACAGCGTGTGAGAAAGATTATTTACTGTAAAAATCAATTTTGATTGGAAAGATTTCAGTAGTTACATTTTATATACATAACAGAAAAATCTTGAAATAGAAAAATACAAACATTTATATTATAAGCCTTTCTTCTGCAGGGAAAAAAATGAGAATAACTTATTTATCCCTCTAATAATAATAGATAAAAGTGAAGAATTCCTCGTAAGTGAAAAGATCCGATCCGATCAATGCAATTGACGACAATCTAAAAGTTGCGACTTCACTACCATCTATGAGTTTGTAGTTGAACTAAGCCTCAATGCATTTTCTAAAAGAATTTTTCAATTCATCTTTCTTATAAAAATTGTATTACTTAAAGAGATTTATAATTTTAAAAGTAAACTATAAACATAATTGAAGTGGTTAATTTGTAGATGTAAGTTTACTTACGACTTATTTAAAAAATATTACATTGTACAAGCAAAATCGAAAAAGTTTAACCACTTATATATGGTAGTGAGTGATGGACAAAAAATTGGACACTTTAACCATATATTTTTTATGCATTGACTAAGTTTCATGTTAAGAAAATAACTTTATTTAAAAAAATGCAAGATAAATAGCCTAATTTCAAACTCCAATTAAATCTTTAATGTCTCGACTTTTTCAAGAAGTTATTTTTGGAAGATTTTATTTACCAATCTTGAAAGATACACATGGAGCATTCTTTAAATACCTGTATAAAAGGGAAAACAAACCTTAAATCTTCATTGCCAGGTATTAAACAAACAAAAACATAGTACAAAGTACCAAATAGAAGTGTCTCTAGACTACTTAATCCTCATTTATTCCAACTGCTTACTATTTGACACTTTGATTATAGATACATATGCACTTTTACATATATATACATATTTAGAAGTGAATATAACAGCCTCAAACAAAGTTTAGATGTGAAAGCAGACACAAAACACAAAATGTGATTACACGTAATCATCACCTTCGCATCCGCTTCTCTTTCCTTGGTCACATTACTTTGGAAAAGTCAGACAAATTCTTGTTAGGAAATTTCAAGTCTTCACAGTCTCGGACTGCAGTTGGAAGCTTGAGATAAAGAAATACTCTCTGATACGTCAACTTTGACATTACATTCTACGAATTCATATTTTCATAGCATTTAATTATATAGTTAAATGTATCACGAACAATATATTTGTCTTAAATTGTATTATAACTACCTTGAAATATCATTTTGCTCTGTTTGCTTACAACCTACTTGATATATTTCTTTAGATATCGACTGTTTATAATAAAATATGCAAAATTCGTGAACCACAGAAATATTAAATTAAGATCACATTATTTTAGATGTGTAAATATAACATTATGAAGACGTTTTCTTTTTAGAGGTGCTTCAAGTAATAAAAGATATTTTGTTTTTGACGAGACTTCCTTCTCCAATCGCAAAGTTCGTTAAATATCAATTACACATTGGAAGTGTTTTATCCGTGTACGTAAAATAACGCGAGCGATCAAATTGGCATGGATAATTTTCATAATTTAAGAATGCGAAAGATGAAATGTTGTTAAAATGCGTTTATATCATTCTTGAATATGTTCCTGTTAATACACTTGATTCTTAGAATTATCTTTCAGTGCTCAAAATAATTCTCAGTGAAAATTAAATTTTACATACAAATTGTATATCAAGAAGGCCATTCACTAAGGAGATCATGTAAAGTTATCAGATTCATGTTAACAAAACATCGTTTCCAAAAGTTATGTTAACGAAAACTTATTATCTACAATACTAGAAACACCCATTCTGTCTTTCCACGAAATATTTCTCTGAAGCACTTTCTCACCTCATTAACTTTTTGAGACTTGTCCTCGTTTATTTCTGCAGAAGATAGCCCGATATGGTTTTGATATAAGAAAACAGAAACGTTAATTTCTGTATAAAAAACGTGTTTCATTTAAATGTTTGAGTGTATAAAAATAATTTTTAATGTTAGTAACAAGCTTTCGTTAAAATACTTCATTTGAAAAAAAGATAAAGGTGTTGTACTTCAGACAGATTATTCAAGAAGTTTACGTAGAACCAAGACGGAAGTTGTTTGTTGAAGTTTTGAAAATTCACTTTCAATTTCTAATGTTAGTTAAAATTGCATTGGCACTAATTAGATAATTTTGAAGTATAACACATAAGTTGTGTATACGTGATAAGGCTTTAAGACATTACTCTAGTTTTGTAATGTTCTGGTTCTTCAGTATTAACATTAAGAGAATTTTTTTTTAACGTTTCTTAATATTTAGTACGTAAATAAAGTCTGAAAATGAATTTATTGTATAACATTTCCCAACCTATTTTTATAGGAACCTCTTTTCGTCATTGTCAGACTTACAAGTACAAGAGTTGCAAATATAACTTTTATATTAAGAATGTTGCTGTTTCAATAAATATTTTATCTGAGAAAATTCCTTTTGTATCGTTTATTCAAGATCTTCCAGCCAATAATTTCACGTCATTTCTTATTATTGTAATTTCTTAGTTTCGCGGGTACGTCTACCAATCATCGTAAAATTTTCTTCGTATTTGACAAACTGAACTTACTAACAACCAATAAGAAAGTCACAATAATAAACAGTTCCCTCCCTTGATATATGATCACGTGACTTAAGTCCGTTCGACATCGGTTTCATTCCTTGCAAAAGCTTCACTCTCCTTGAGCACGATATGTGTATTGCAGGTTAGAATAACATCTAAAAATGTTTATAACTTTAGATAATGTAACGTGTTGTATGATAGTTAATCCTTGCAGTAACTATTTATTTATCATAGGTTTCAGTTTAAGTATAAAAAACATTACCACGATCAAAATCATATTGTAAATGTTGTTATGAATTATTCTATTTAATTTTGTTTTTGTAACATGCTAGCTTGACGCGATAATGAATATTTTGTTCGTTAGAATTGTTAACGTTAGTAAATATGTGGTCAATTATTAAAATAGATCTTTATATTTTGTCTGTTTACTTTTAGGACGTTATATTTGAATTAAGACCAAAATAAAGTTTATAGAAATCGACATCTCCCTGTATTACGTTTAAAATTGAACATTTTGCTAGAATCGAATTTTTCTGTTCCTTCACTGTTTTCAATGTTGAAATGTTTAATTGTTATAATTGTATTTTTGAAATAAATTTAACAGTGTGATACCTCACCATTATTAAAGCTTTTCTCTTTTCTTGAAAATAAATGAAATATTTAGTTGTATAGTTCTCATAAATTGTTAAATAAATAAATATGTACATACGTATATATTTATTTATTAATTTTTTTTTAAAGTTTTCATTTTCATGATTATTAAACTAATATACAGTATATGAGCTTATTAAATCCAAAGATAAGAAAGTTTAATCCATATTTTAGAATATCTAGTATATTGTGATATGGCCCGGCATGGCCAAGCGCCTAAGGCGCGCGACTTGTAATCCGAGGGTCGCGAGTTCGCGCCCACGTCGCGCCAAACATTCTCGCCCTCCCAGCCGTGGGGGCGTTATAATGTGACGGTTAATCCCACTATTCATTGGTAAAAGAGTAGCCCAAGAGTTGGCGGTGGGTGGTGATGACTAGCAGCCTTCCCTCTAGTCTTACACTGCTAAATAAGGAATAGATAGCCCTCGAGTAACTTTGTGCGAAATTCCAAAACAAACATTATGATATTTTCTACATTTGGTGTTAAATAATTAAACTTATACATTGAATGAAATATTTTTGGGTTTGTTTTAAATCAAGTGACATTAATATTTAATTATTTTAATATGATTGATATTTACAGATTCAACGGATCATTTAACAGCTGATAAGCACCGACGTCTACATGTAACCTATAACATAATATCCTCAACCTGTTGGGTTTCCTCCTTCCGGGGGTACTTTTAACATTTAAATGACTTGATAGAAATGAAAACTTTTATAAATCAGCAAAAGTGTTGAATATATATTGATTTCTTCATACTGTTCTTAATTTATGGTGTAGCAAATGGTACAGTGTATTTTCAATTCTCTTCTTAAATATATATTGTGTTTTTTAATATCTTATTTATAGAAAAAAATATAGTTTTTACCTTTCGTATAAATTAAAAAAAAGGTTTTCGAAGTCATTTTCTCGCAGAATATTTCAATGAGAGGAAGTTCTCGCAAAATACAAGTGTTAAACATTGAAAATAAACACATTTAAAAATTACATGTACATTTAAAATTGATAACTAGTACTTACAACTAAGACCCTGAATAGCACAATGGAATGTCTGCGAAATTAACTCCCTAGAAACAGGATTTCGATATCTGTGGTGGGGTGCACACATGGCCCATTGCGTAGCTTTGTGTTTAACCTAAAACAACCAAACTTTAAAGTTTTTCATTAGTGTATGTCTCACAAACTTTCTTCACACAAGAACGAACCACAATTATAATGGTCAGGTATTATTAAAAAAAAAACTATTCGTTTATTGTTAAGCGCCAAAACAGACAATAAGCTATCAACGATTCGCCAAGCTCGAGTAACGACACTTTTTTGTGCTATTAAAATAGCCCAAATTAATAGATATAAATGACCACAAATGAACACATAATTAAACACTATGCTACGGAAATGCTGTCAGTAATACAAACACTGAAGTTATAAAAGCACATAAGAAGTCGACTTAGAAATGATGTTTCAGTTTTATAGGTAACAAATGTCCCAATATTACTACTGTGAGAAATTAAAAATAATATATAAATCAATGACTCACCAGTTGATTTCATCGTTGGTTATAAACTAAGGCGACAAGTATTAATTCAAATATAAGTGATGAATTGATAAGGCGACAAATAAAAACTGTGTGGTGTTGAATATTTACGGGTAGCGGAAAGTTTGTTTTAAGCGTTAAATAGTGGAATCACTTATAATGATGAAAATGAAATAAAGAATTAGTTAGAAATTGTATGAATACAAGAAGGAAAGAAATATAATTGTAAGAACTGATATCTGCCAGGAATAATTTACTAAAGATAAAAATTTAGTGTACACAATTTTTTTATTTCAGTCAGTAACATAATTAAATTACACGGAACACCATCAAACATATTCATTCGGAAAATTTAGTTATACATCTAGTGTAATATAATTGTACTAATAAAGACGTGAGGTTTTAACACAGTGTTTATTTCAACAGTTTTGTGTACATGAAAAAAAATTTGTCTTTCGGATTTCGTTGTGTGTGTTTTTCTTGATATTTCTAGAGTAAAGCTACACGGTAAACTACCTACTCATTTTTTTCTCTCCGAGAAATTAGCTCTAAATTTTATTATTGTATGTCCATAAAGTTACAATTGATGCAACGGAATACTATCTTGAGGAAACAATGTTGCTACTCGGAAAATATTTCTAAAAGCAATTAGTAGTACGAGTGTACTTATGCATCATTCACTTTAGAAATATCTCATTATTATAAGTTGGTAGATGTAATTATGCAAATCTAAAATACGACAAAATTTCAGTTCCATAAATTATAACATAACGTGTATAAATTGGTCTCAAGATGTTTAAAACTAAAATATAGAAACAGCAGTCGTAATCTGAGGGTCGCGGGTTCCCGCCCGCGTCTCGCTAAACATGCTCGCCCTCCCAGCCGTGGGGGCGTATAATGTGACGGTCAATCCCACTATTCGTTGGTAAAAGAGTAGCCCAAGAGTTGGCGGTGGGTGGTGATGACTAGCTGCCTTCCCTTTAGTCTTACACTGCTAAATTAGGGACGGCTAGCACAGATAGCCCTCGAGTAGCTTTGTGCGAAATTCCAAAACAAAAAAAAAAAAAAAAGAAACAGCAGTGTGTCATGCATTATGAAAATGAACATTGATGACTTCGGTTGGCACATTGACTTTATTTTCTACTTTATACATGTTCTTTGGTAAAAGTTTTCATCACAAATTATAAAAAATAAGAAGTTTTTAAAATATCCTTTCCGAAATGTTCAGGGCCCGGCATGGCCAAGTGTGTCAAGGCGTTTCACACGTAATCCGAGGGTCGCGGGTTCGAATCCCGGTCGCACCAGGCATGCTCGCCTATTCAACCGTGGGGGCGTTATAATGTGACGGTCAAGCTCACTATTCGTTGGTAAAAGAGTAGCCCAAGAGTTGGTTGTGGGTGGTGATGACTATTAGGGACGGCTAGCGCAGATAGCCTAGCCCTCGAGTAGCTTTGCGCGAAATTCAAAAAAAACAAACAAACAACCAATCTTAAATGTTTTATTTTTGATAAATAATTTAATATAATTATAGAAATGTGACAACTAATATTAAAATAATCATACTTTAAAGTATCTAGATAGGGATAACAACGAGAGAGAAATAATACATTGCACACCAGACAGCGACATTTAATAAAATTATTAGACTCTCGTATTTACTTACATAAAGCACCTTTAAAACTGAGCTTAAGGGCGTCGAATAACATTAAATAATCATTAATTTTTCATCTCAAAATTATATATAAAAATGTTCCATGAACATGTTTGCTAAAAATTAATTATAATCAAGTAACAATAAATGTGTGAAGAATAACAATTCTATTTCTAGCATTTCATTAAAACAACATAACTTGTGTATATTTGGTTATCTCTTGGAATTTATTTTACATTAAAAGAACACTGGATTCTGTTGAATCCCTTCGAACCTCCACACTTATATGCGTGTTTCATATAAATCTTCTTCAGTTTAATTGTAAAATAAAACAGCAAAATTGTTTTTATTCTCGCGGTGGCTTAGTGGTGAGTCTGGAGGTTTATAACGCTAAAAATCAGGTTTCGATAACCGTCATCAGCAGGGCTCATATAGGCCACTACATACGTTTGAGCAAACCAACAAACGTCTCTTTTAGCGCTATTTTGAAAATGAGTTTAAATTCAAAATTAAATATTTTGTCCAAAGAATGTTACAGTCTAATTTACAATTGGTTTGAACAGTATGCATATGTTTTAGTGCATCATAAGTTTTATGGTTCAAGCCACAAGGGGAGGTATAAAATTTCACTAATTTCGAGAGTCATAAGACTGTGACTCCCCCAGAAATCTTCGCGATATGTTAAAAAATTTATAAAACGAAATATTGGGTTTAAATACAAATAGAACTATATATAGTTTCGTTAGGATTTTGTTTAGCGTCATCAATATGTAGAATTGGTTTTAATATAATTTATTCATGTGATGATTATTCAATAAAGAAGCATGACGGTTGTAGAATTCAAAAGCATAGGAAGATATTTTAATCTTGGGGTGCACTGAAGTTTGAAATGCGATCCCTAGAAGCAAGGGATTTGCAGGAGCAGCCCCCTCTTCAGAGGATGACGATGTTTAGTTGTTCTAAAAGTGGTAATAATTAATCATAAACATATGTATACATATCTACTTATTACTAGCTCTATGCAGTCATTGTACAAAAGAAATATAAACCAGTCTTTAGAAGCCTTAGGTAAGGACAAGCACTCCATGCTACTTGTTTCCTATATAATTGAAAATCCATATTATGTTTTAATATTTGCCTCACCTAAAAAAAAAAAATCCATTGCACAATAATAACGTTTATGCTGTTTTTTAAACAAAATTTAGAAGTGGTTTCACATTTTTCTCTAACATGATTAAAGCTATTTGTGTTTCTCTGTCTTATAAGATGTGTATGTTTTCACTACAGTGATTTAAAGGAAATACTTGTAGAGTGAAGAGGTTTTTATGATCGACTTTATTTTAATTTCATTGATAACAAATAAATATATATCTAAAAACAGTGAAAAATATCGAAAATAAAACGTATGTAAAATATTTGGCATTTAATTTATTAATTGAGAAGTCCTTCAATAAACGGACATGAAACCAATCAAATTGGAATACACTATTAAATAACAATTAAAATAAAACACTGTTCATCTCAAACGTTACTGGAATAGGAATATAATTATTATGTTTCTCAGAAGATATTTATATGTATAAAATGTGACGTAAAGTGTAAAGTAGTACATCTGATTCAGATAAAGACATGGCGCTAGATAGAATTCTTATTTTCGAATCTTTCAGGCAACCGGTAACATGTCATTAGTTTGTTTGTTTGTTTTTTCAATTTTGCGCAAAGCTACACGAGGGCTATCTACGCTACCCGTCCTTAATTTAACAGTGTAAGGCTAGAGGGAACGCAGCTAGTCATCACCACCCACCGCCAACTCTTAGGCTACTCTTTTACCAACGAACAGTGGGATTGACCGTACATTATACACCCCCACGACTGGGAGGGCGAGCATGTTTAGCGCGACGCGGGCGCGAACTCGCGATCCTTGGATTACGAGTCGCACGCCTTACGCACTAGACCATGCCAGGCCATCGTCAGAAAGACTAACATGTAAGTACAAAGACCACCGTCAGTCACCTGAAGTTGGCCTTTCCAGTCATGGTTTCGAGTTATTTGACGTTATGGCCATTTTCAAAAAGGAAAGTAATTAAAAGGTTTTAAAAGACGTGTAGCAAAATTATTATAACTCGCCAGGATGACTAATGGGTAGTTCAAACGGATAGTTCAAACAGCAGCGTTAGTCACCTGAAGTTGGCCTTTCTAGTCCTTGTTTTGAGTTATTTAATCTTACAGCCAGTTTCTAATTTCAAATCAAACTAGATGGACTGTGATTTTAAAGGGAGCCACATTAAAAAGATATAATGTATAAATTAAAAATCTTAAATGGCATTAAAAAATTAATGACCTTTATAAAACTAAAAACATTACCAAGGTGGACAGTGTCACCATCACCAATAACACTGTCTGACGTTATGGGCAAACCTTGGGACAAAACATGGTTAAAATGGTGCCGTCGTTGAAAGTCGTAACGATGACCAGAAAGTAAAATGTGGCTTGTGATTTCAGTGTCACACAAACTACACATTGGTGCATCAGTTCAAGATAAAAGAAAACAATGATTTAAAAAACTGTGACCAATGCATAGTCTAGTTAGAACAACTTCCTCTTTCCATTCCTTACAGAAGCAAGACAGCCAAAGTCCAATATAGGGTTATATTTGGAAAAGCTTGTTTTCGCGTTGCTAACTCCAAGTCGACTGCCAGCTGGCATGCAGCCGAGCCTTGAATACAGGACCAGAGTCCATGCATGAAATATGCACAGTGTTGATAGTGCCTTAGCAGATAGACTTAGCTGCAGTGTCGGCGAGCTCGTTCCCGCAAATACCAACGTGGCCCGATATCCAGAAGAACTGGATAGAAGTAGATGATAAAGAGAAATGAGCCAGTCGGTTTTGAATATCGGCGAGAACAGGATATGAACCAATGTGAAGCAATTACAGGGCTAATAGAGAACTAAACGAGTCCATATAAATAGTGAAGTCTGAGTACTGCTTAGCTTCTATGTGATCCAGGACAAGAGAAATGGCGTGCAGTTCAGCAGTGAACACAAAAGCTGTAGAGGGGATTAAAAGAGCAACCACTGAACCACAACAAACCATAGCAGAGCCCTCACAGTCACCTGATTTCGAAACATCTGTATAAATAGGAATGGAAAGATGGTTCGAAAGATGTTCAGCAAATAAAAGACAGTATTCCCAATCAGGAGTGTCTGCTTTTCTCAGATGACTTAAAGATAGGTCACAATTGGGGACTGTAAGAAGCCTTGGTGGGAAGGGCTGACCGGAGGATACAGCAATGTTATCCAAGGACAGACCCAATTCATCTAACAACGCCTGGATACGAAGGCTAAAAGAAGCAATGGCAGACCATCTGTTCTGAAAAAGTATGGCCCACCAAGGAAGGGAAACACAACCCCAGGTGGGATGCTTTGGTAAGGAACGAAGTTTTGAGGCACACAGTAAAGACACTTGCAAACGACGGAGGTGCAAAGAAGTTTCATGAGACTCTATATACAAGCTTTGAACTGGGGAAGTGTGGAAAGACCCAGTGCAGAGCCAAAGTCCTTGATGATAAATTGGGTCTAGCATCTTTAAGGCTGATGGTCTGGCAGAGCCATAGATCAGTGACCTACAGTCGAGTTTCGATCAAATAAGAGCATGATATATCTTTAGCATAGAGTGTCGATCCGATCCCCAAGTGGTGGAAGAGAGGACACGGAGGATATTCACTGCTCTTGTACAATTGACCCGTAGCTGCTTGATGTGTGGTATAAAAATCAGCTTACAGTCAAAGATAAGCCCCAAGACCTTTGTCTCAGGGACCACAGGCAGCACAATTTCACCAATACGGAGTTCAGGATCAGAGTGAATACCCCATTGACGGCAAAAGTCTATGCAAATGGTTTTAGAGAGAGAGAAGTTAAAGCCGTTTGCTGTGGTCCACTCCAATAAACTATTGAGGGCAGTCTGTAGCTGCTGCTCAATATACCTCATGTTCGACGACTGACATGAGATGTGAAAGTCGTTGACATATAGCCTGTTTGTAACAGTGAGAGGGAACTGTTCAGGGATGGCATGAAAAGTGTGATACTCAGAACAAAGCCCTGAGGAACTCCAGGTTCCTGTAGAAAAGAACAGGAAAGTGTCAAACCCACACGAACTTGGAATCTCCTATCTATTACAATTTGTTTAATAAAAATGGGCAAATGGCCACGTAACCCATATATATGGAGGTCTCGCAAAATGCCATACTTCCATGTTGTATAATAAGCCTTTTCTATGTCAAAGAATATTGATACAAGATGTTGCCACATGCGAAAAGCTTCTCTGATTGACGTTTCAAGTCGAATCAGGTGGTCCATGGTGGATCATTGATTCGAGGAAGCAAACAAGACGAGTACTAACCATCCTCTCTAAGGTCGTACAGAGACAGCTCATCAAAGCAAATGGATGGTAGTTTGAAGGAATCTTGGGATTCTTCCCAGGCTTAGAGAAAGATAGGACAATAGCCTGGCACCAGGCATCAGGAAAAGATTCTCCTGCCAGATCCGGTTAAAAACAATCAGAAGAATAGCAAGAGAAGCAGGAGATAGATGGCGCGGCATGTCATAGTGTATATCATCAGGCCAGACCAATGAAAGGCCAGTTTGAGTTCTACCAGTGTAAAGGGACGATTAGAGTCGTAGAGAGCTCGAAAGGAAAGAGGTGATTGGTCTACCCGAGTCTTGATGGCTAAGAAGATGGAAGAAGCAAAAGTGCTAGGCACCTGGCAAAAGCTTTCACATAGAGTATCGGCAATGCTCCGGGCATCAACTACTTCCTGGCCATCAGAGAGCAAGATTGAGAGGAAAAGAGAATCACATTGCCCACTGACGTTTCGAATCTTGTCCTATATGGCTTTGGAACTGGTGGTAGAAGATATGGTGGTTGTGAACTATATTCAAGATTCCTTCTGGCTTTGACATCTTACCCACTGAGCATGTACACAGGCCTGCTGGAAAGTGATGCAGTTCGACACTGTTTTTTAGATCTTCATAGAGAAGTCAAATGATCTCAAGCCAAGGGTTCAAACTTGTTCAAATTGTAAGCCCCACAATACTGTGAAATATTTAATAGGTGTTACTCCCAAGGGACATATCAGCTGAGAAGATAGAAGGGTAAAATGCGTGTGACTAAGAAACAACAATTTTCTTAAAAATTTACTTCCAGGCAACATCATTCTGACAATTTGGGGTTTCAATGTTCGTAACTCTGCTTTCATTAAGGGTAAAAACCAGCTGTGTGTTGCTGGTATAGAAAATATCTGGGAAATTGCATGCCACCACATCCACAAACACATTATTGATCTATAGTTAAGCAAAAGTTCACCATTTTACAGAGCACTATTCCCATACTCCTATTTCAAAGACAGAATGATGGAAAATACAAAATAAAAGTAATTTTATTTGGTACTGTTGTTTTCAGCACAGTAAAATATCTTTGGAGCAAATTTTTCTAGATCCTCGTCCTAAAATTTTCTGTGAAAAGGAAAATTAGTTCATTTGTTTAGATATTTACTTAATCATAAATCTCTAACCATATTTAAATTCAATCTTAAATCATTAACTCTAACAACTTAATAACTTGGTCTCTCTTTACAGAAAGTTAATCTCCACTACTTTTATATATTCACAAAAATTTTGTCAACCAAAACACCAACAATTCAGCAGCTTTCACTGAGAATGTTTTTGATTTACTTCCTTGAAATCCTCTACACCATCACCAGTGTCATCACCACCAACCAATAGAACTTCTTTCTCCTTGTCTCCTCATCTGCTCAATTTCTGGAATACAAACATATCAGTGTCATCTCACAGATCACCAAAGAATAGTGCCAACCAGTGACACCTGTGTAAGTCAAAATTTAAATCTTCAAAATTTAAAAATTAAATCACATTATTATTTTAATCAAAATTTAATTACATTCAGCCTTTTGCACTTGAGTAGGCAGTGCTATTGCCTGCCTCAAACGTATATGTTATCAATAGGTACAAAATTGAACACACTTGTTGTTATTATACTTCTTTTGCTCATATTTACATTTTAAGCTCCAGTTATCTACTCATCAGAAATTTAATTCATTATTTGAAAGTAACAAACTTAATATTCTTGATATATTCAGGTCAATTATTATTAAATTTTAGAAATTTTAGTCATTAATAAAAAATAATTAATAATAAAGACTATATTCATTCTAATACATATATCCAATCACAACCATGTACCTAATACCAAATAAAATGTGTTATCTTTCCTTTCAAACAGTACACTAAAAAAATACATTAGCTACTATTTACTTTCTACAAAATGTTCATATAACTATTTAAGTTTCTATTCAATAAGACCACACCACACACAATAAGGTAATTAGAACATATTTTTTGAAATAAGATTTTTTTTTATAATTTTGTTTCTTAGAGATGCTCAAGTTGTGTGTGTGTGTTACCTATCCCTAATTTGGAAGTGACACACTCATCAACACAATCCCTCATGAACTGTTGTATTATTATTTACCAACGACAAAATGATTACTGGTTTCAACTTCGTGAACAGCAATTTATTATTTGTGGACCTTAACCTTCAAGCCATGTCAGTACCCTATCCTTATAATAATTTTAACTACATATGTAATTATATGAAGTCTTTTATGTTTTGTAAAGAACTGATTATAATGTAAACAGTCTGTAATGAAAATTTAAGTAAGTGTAATATATGGGTATATGTTTTTACTTCGTGTACAGAAGAAAGAATTTTTAACATTTTTGTGTATTTATTCCTGATGCAATTTTAGTATAAGCATTTAGTCAAAAAATTCATATGACATTGGCTAGTTCTAGTTCCTTTGCTTCTTCATTCTCTCTAGTATATATTATCCCTTCTGTTTGAAACGATATTGTGATTATATATAGCATTCATTTTAAAATAATTAGCACTGTAAAATCCTTCACTGGCTCATTCACATTAAATTTTGGGATAACAAAGGCCATGAGGTAATGCTTTTGACTAGACAAAGAAACCAAGTTTATCCCTTTAATACAGATGCATATCCTTTGTTAAGTCCTACTAAAAGTTTTTGAATAAAGTATTATGTTAAGATTGTTGACCTTAATTACATGGAAGTAAATTAAAAATGAATCAAAGATATCAGCTCAATACATTCTAATGGAAGGAATGGTGTTTGAGTAGGTATTCTATATTTTCTATTTGTTCATGGAATAATAAAAATTGTTTTCATTTCTGCAGTTTTCTTCTAGTCTCGTTATTCCACAAGCAGTAGGAACTTTTGTGTTATCAGATTCAGAATTACACTCATTTTCTGACAAGTATGTTGTTATTAGTAGATCTCGCAATTCAATACTTCATTATATCACATAACATAATAAAAATTGAAATGAGATAAATCACTTTAACTTTCATGATACTTACATCTTATCAAAGTTAATATGTTAATTAGTCAGTACTATCAATAGTACTTACTTAATAAAAGTACTTTCTGAATATTAGTATAGCTGTCATATTTTCAGCATCTTAACTACTATGTCTGTATTACCTTTATAGTGTGATAAGTGGCACTAAATATGTCATAGAGAGTATGGTTGAAAAAGTATGGTTCATTCATTTATTTTGTTTACTAATTTTTCAGACAGAGTTATGAAACTGAAATTATAGAACATAAAACAGTATTTTGGATCAATGCTTTAAAATACATACAAAATATTGTTTGTTCTTAGTACTTTCAAATTTAAAAAAATTATGATTAAAAGTTAAATCTTGTCTTCAGGTATTTCACATTATACACTAATTCCATCCAGAAGAGCAAAGCTAACTCATTAGGTTACAAATGTAATACTATCAAATATATTTGTATGAAATATGAAATGGATGGCACCACATGTATAAGCCTACAGCATCATAGTATCTGCAAACAGTTAGTTACTATAACAAGATATTGAAAGACAGTGGCTCAGAATCCTTTTCACATAATGTATAAATTGAGTGAATGCAACTCCAAGTCTAAAACTACACAAGAAAAGAGGTGATAATGATAAACTTGGATTAAAATCATTAGCACAAGAAAAGTTATAACTATCATATTTACACTAGAAATGAACGGAACTGTATTCTTTTCTAAAATTTTGTTAAATTGAAAAAGAAAATATCATCAAAACAGGGACAGGATGGAACAACATTAAAAAAGAAAGGAAGTGAGTGAAAAAAATCAGAAATGTAACAGTATGAAATATTTTAATAGTTTAGGGTGAATCAGAAATTTGATGTATGCATAAAATGGATCAGAAAATTTTTCCTTGTGGCTATAAAATTACAAATAAGCATCACTTTTGATAACATATTTAAATTGATCTCCTCCAAAAATACTCTTCGCAAAATGCAACACAACTAATGAGAAAGATAACAGTGATATAATTTTTAAAGATCAGGTTATATTTCACAAAATGTTAGCCATAGTGTTTGAATGATTTATCAACTGCTTGATTCAATATAATAACATTTAAAAAGAAGTGTTTTCAAAACGTTTTCATAATTTAAAAGTAAGAAAATACTAAATTAAAGCCCCCAACAAAGCAGAATGTCTTCACTTTCAGGCTAGATACTGGGCTTCAATACTCATGGTATTGAGCACAGGTAGCTTATTGTGTAGTTTTGTGCTTAGCTTCAAACAAACAAAACCAAACTAAATTATTTTCTCCCTGTACAAGTTATACTCTATGCTGCAACTATGTAACCAAGGTTCATGCACTTTGGTTAAATATTCGATGTATGAGTAGGAGAAAATAAAGTTATCAGTGACATTTTCCTTGTTCAAAAACGTTTGTTTTTTTTTAAATTACATCATTAATGGTGATGTCCTAACAGCTCTAAATGAGTTTCCATTGATAACTTTTTTTTCCTCAAAGTTTCACATAAAGTTTATTCATTTTACAGCTTTTGCAGGGTTGGTTCTATTCTTTCTTGGGAAAATTTAGAGGGCACAACTAAAAAGGAAGAATATCGAAAAGTTAAGCGTTTATAGAATTTCTAAAGTTATTTAATACTTATATTATAAATTGTAGTAATTTGGGTTAAGGAACACAATATCAGGTAACTGAAATAATTTTCATAAATAAAAGTAAGACAGTAAGGTTTTAACCTAGAATTTCTTTGTGCAAATTTTACTACATGTGTAACGTCGACTCAGTACATGTTATGGTACTTTAGATTTTGGTATATTTCAACTTCTTAATGATAACTTGTAAATCAGGAAAGATGCACTGTTGTATTAAATAAACACAATCTTAAAAACTTGTTTACTGTCTCTTGGTAATTAAACTGTTTACATGAACTAAGATTCATGAGTTTAAATTTAGCTTACAGTGTTATTGGTAAGTGACATAAAATAGGCTCAATGCATTTTACTTATTATTAACGTTAGATATATTGTTAGTTCTACTAATTCATTTAGTTTTGTATAACTCAAGATAATATTTCAAATATTCAAGATAAACAGGTTCCTTATAGAAAAAACGACATACTTGCAATTATAAAACAAGGTTAGCTCACAAAAAAGTTTAAGGGATAAGATTAAACAAAAACATCATAAATTTAAGAAATTTAAATTGACTGGGATGATAAAGGAAGGCCAATATTTGATAATTATGGGGTGGCTAGGTTATTAAATTCAGGTTTTACTAATGAAGATTCAAGCAGTATAGAGATTTTAAAGTTGGTAATTGAAAATGTGATCACACATTACCTTATTTTCCTTTAAGCTGGTTAAGAAAAAATTGGAAAATATAAAAATGATGCGATTTCTTAGGCAGATATTTTTTGTCATGAATAATTTCATAATCATTTACAATACATGTATAGAGCAATAAATTAATTTATATTACTCTATAAATCAAATGTTAAAAGGTTTGTATTATTCAATACACCCAGTCTACTTGTGCAAGATAGTAAAGCTTGCTTTAAATACAGTTATGTAAGCTACATTTGGTTTTGTTTTAATCAAAAGGAACTATAACATTTTAAGTTTTACCACTGCACATGCCTGTCTAATTAAGTTGTGTGGCATTATGTATTGCCCACCATCTTCTCTTTGAAGTACACATATGGGAATGGTGCCTTGTAATGTGATGTACTTCTGTTTAACTGTGTCAATGATGTGTTATGGATGTGGTGGCAGGCAATTTTATCAGATATTTTCTACACCAGCAGCACACAGTTGGTTTTTACCCTTAATAAAAGCAATGTCACCAACACTGAAACCTCTAGCTACCAGAACGATGTTGCCTGGATGTTGATTTTCAAGAACATTGCTGTTGTTATTCACATTCTTGTCACTTTTCTATCTCCTCAGCTAAAATGTCCCTGGCAAGTAATGCCTATTAAATATTCACAGTATTGTGGGACTTACAATTTGAGTAAGTATGGGCCTTTGGCTTGAGATCACTTGACTTCTCTATGAAGAGCTCAAAGCAGTATATGCTGCAGATACAACTGTAGAAATTTTGTCTGAAACTCACTTGGATAGTTTTTCTTAAATGCTCACTTTCTGGCCAGAATATAAGGAAAGGAAATAAAATATCATTGAGGACACTGTTGATATTTTTAAACAATCTACTCACAGTATACTGAAAATGTCAAACAAACAAACCAAAACTGTGTAATTAGGTTAAACTAAAGCCTCATCAAAATCATAACAAATTGGTTAAATGGAGAATTTTGAGGATTTTGAAAAGTAATTCACTAATATATTCAAACAGCATGGATAATATTGCATAATATGTTAGACCATTTAGATTTCTTTTTTATTTTATCATCATTTTCTTTCAATTAGTCAATGCCAAGTGCTACTTACTGCAGCTTACATTTTAGATTGCTCACACAAATTCTCAATTTTCTGAACTCGTGGCTCCCAGTGTATCAATATCTGAGCCTGTAACAGATGTTTGATGCTGATTATCTGAACTTATGCTGGCACTGATTTCATTTCATCTTGCATTAATTGGCACTATGGTGTGTTCTACTGCACCTGGGCACTCTTTAGTAAGTTATTAAAGAGCTGAGGTTGACTGATGTTTTTTCTTCATTTCCATCCTTCTTAACTTGGTTGTTTTGCCATTTGTTGAACACTTGAGCCTCCACTGTTGCTGTCATTTAAGTGGTGATGGCACATGGGAAGATATTGATGGTAGTCATTCTAGGAAAAGGAGATTATTTTTCTTGCCCAGAACATTCAACAAATATTTATGGTAACTAATAGAATGGCAACATTTTACCTATAAAGTATTCTCAATAGAGATTATAAGGCCAGAACATTCCCTAAAATTTATACTTAATAATAGAGTACCTGGATAATATGCACACTATTCACAGGATAAAAGTGCAAATTAATGTTGAAATTTTAACAAGGAATAGTACCTAGGCACTCTATGGTAATCTCTGATCTGGCAAAAGGAAACCAAGACAGCCCACTGCAGGATCCTTCGAGGAGAACTTGACCAACATCTTGTCTAAAACATGATCACCTTAAAGAATCCATCCATCATGGAGGACTCCAGTTAATTTTCATGAAATGGAATGTAATATTATGTACTATAATTTATTTCTGACAAACCTCTGATTTGACTGGTTGGTTTGGTGTTTTATGGTGTAAAGCAACTAGGATATCTGCACTAAACATCTGGTAAAAAGTTAAAATTAAAGTAAATTTTTTAATTAAAAACACAAATAGCATTAAATCCAATTTTTACATCTAGTCTACTGTGGTAAGAGAAAAACTACAGAAATACAAGTTGTAAAAGACTTCTGTAGCATAATTGTAATTATCATAACTCCCTAAGAAGACTAACAGGTAAGGTCAAAAACCACCGTCAGTTACCTGAAGTTGGCCTATCCAGTCCTGAATTTGAGTTATTTGCTGTTATGGCCATTTTGCAGAAAGTAAAGTAATACAAGTTTTAAAAGACTTTTAGAAAATTCTAGCTATTATAACTCACCACGATGACTAATAGGTAGTTAAAACAACAGGGTTATTCACCTGAACTTGACCTTTCCACTCCTGATTTTGAGTTATTCAACTTTATGGCCATTTTCTAATTTCATTTCGAACTAGACATACTTTGATTCATAAAATGGAATCATATCAAAAAAGGTGTAATGTATAAATTAAAAAGCTTAAATAGCATTAAAAGGATTAAGGGCCTATAAAAACTAAAAACATTTCCATGCTGAACAGTATCAACATTGTCTAACACGGATAAACCTTGGGACAAAATGTGTTTAAAATGGTGCTGTTACTGAGACTCATAATGATGACAAGATAGTAAAATGTGGCTTACTGTGATCTGAGTGTTACACTTACAATACATTGGTGCACTAGTCCCTGATAAAATAAAATGATGAGTTGCAAAACTGTGATCAATGCATAGCCTAGTTACAACAACTTTCTGATTCTTATGGAAGCAAGATGGCTTAAGTCCAATAGAGGGTTTTATTTGGAAAAGCTTCTTTTCACATTGCTCACTCCAAGTTGACTGCCAAATGGCACGGAGCTGAGCCTTGAATACAGGACCATAGTCCATGTAAGAAACAGGCAGAGCAGTGATTGTGTCAGAGCAGACAAATTTAGTTGCAATGTCTGTGAGCCCATTCCTGTGAATACAAATATGGCCTGGTGTCCAGAAAAAATGGATAACAGTAGATGTTAAAGATAAATGGGCCAGTAGGTTTTGAATATTGGTGAGAACAGGGTGTAAACTAATGTGAAGAGATTCCAGGGCCAGTAGAGAACTAAGTAAGTCATTATAAATAGTGCAATTAGATCCAGGCCAAGAGAAACATCGTACAGTTCAGTAGTGAACACAGAAGCTGCAGAGGGGATTCTGCACACAACCACTGAGCCACAACAAACCATGGCAGAGCCCAGAATTACCAGATTTCGAGCCTTCTGTATAAATAGGAATGGAAGGATGGTTTGAAAGCTGTTCAGCAAATAACAGACATTATTTCCAATCGGGAGAGTCTGCTTTTCTCAGATGATTTAAAGATAGGTCACATTTGGGGACTGTAATAATCCTTGGTGGGATGAGCTGACCAGTGGATACAGCAATGTTATCCAAAGATAAGCCCAATTCATTAAACTGCTCCTGGATATGAAGGCCAAATGGGGCAATAGCAGAATATCTATTCTGAAAAAGCATGGCCCACCAAGGAAGGAAAACACAACCACAGGTGAGATGCTTTGGTACGGAACAAAGATTTGAGGCATACAGTATAGACAGCTGCAAATGGCAGAGGTGTAAAGGAGGTTCATGAGACTCTGTGAATAAGCTCTGAACTGGGGAAGAGTAGAAAGCCCCTATGCAGACCAAATGTCCCTGATGATGAATGGGGTCTAGCGTCTTTAAGGTCATGGTCCTGGCAAAGCAATAAAACAGTGGTCCATAGTCTAGTTTTGAACAAATAAGAGCACAATATATCTTTATCACAGAACATCAATCTGCTCCCAAAGCAGTGGAAGAGAAGATATGGAGAATGTTCAGTGCTCTTGTACATTTGATCTGTAGCTGTTTGATGTGTGGTATAAAAGTTAGCTTGTGGTCAAAGATAAGCCCCAAGAACTTTGCCTCAGGGACCACAGGTTGCAGAACTTCACCAATACAGAGTTCAGTATCAGTGTGAATACCCTGTTAGTTGCAAAAGTGCATGCAAACGGTTTTACAGAGTGAGAGAAGTTAAAACCACTTCAACAAATGAATAAGGGCAGCCTATAGCTGCCATTCAGTATATCTCATGTTCAACAACTGCCATGAGATGTGAAAGTCATCAACATAGAGCATGTTTGTAACAGTAAGAAGGAGTTGCTCCATGATGGCATTAATCTTTATACTGAAAAGTGTGACACACAAAACACGGCCCTGAGATACTCCAACTTCCTATAGAAAAGAACAGGAAAGTGTCAAACCCACACGAACTTGGAATATCCTATCTATTACAATTTGTTTAATAAAAATGGGCAAATGGCCACGTAACCCATATATATGGAGGTCTCGCAAAATGCCATACCTCCATGTTGTATCATAAGCCTTCTCAATGTCAAAGAATATTGATACAAGATGTTGTCATTTGAGAATGGCTTCTCTGATCGACATTTCAAATCAAAGCAGGTGGTCAATGGTGGAATGCTGTCATCAGAACCCACACTGGGTGGGAGAGAGAAGGTTGTTTGATTTAAGGAACCAGGCAAGAAGAGAATTAACCATCCTCTCTAAGGTCTTACAGAGACATCTCGTCAAAGCATTTGGATGTAATTTGAAGGAATCTTGTGATACCGCCCAAACTTAGAAAAAGGTAGGACAATAGCCTGGTGCTCGGCATCAGAAAAAACATTCTCCTGCCAGATTCGGTTTAAAAAAGGGGGACAGAATTATATTGCCCATTGATCTTCCAAATCATGTCCCATATCACTTCAGAACTGCTGGTAGAAGATGTGCTGGTTGTGAACTTAATCCAAGAGTCATTCTGGCTTTGAAGTCTTACCCACTGAGCATGTGCATGGGCCTGCTGGAAAGTGATGCAGAGTGATAGTAATGAATACCTACAAAAGTATCCCAGGCCCATTTTTGAACCTTCTATGCCGTGTGACAGGCAGGATTCCACCACGGATGAGGATATAATGGAAAACGTCTTGAGGTTTTAAGAATGCATTGAGCAGCTGCCTGTATAATACAGTCAGTTACTGCTGCTACACTCTCGTCTACTGATGGCTTACAGACGAAAGGGGATCAAGTTCTGTGAGAGGAGTGAAAGAGGGCCAGTTTGCTTCATCCAACTTCCACCAGGGAAAAAGTGCCACCCCTCCATGCACTCGTCTATCACACAGTCTGTCACTTTTGTACAGAGAAAACTGCCAAAAGTTGACTGTATTAACAGGTTTCAGAAATGTTTTCTGAAAGAAAAACATATAGGATGGCAGAAAGCAACCAGTGCTTTGATGTCATCCAGATTAGAACGTAAACCCCCAAAGTTCCATTGAATCAAGGTAGGCGCTTTTAGACAAACTGGGTGGAGAGCCCTTCTGTTTATGACCATGACTTTTTCTTTATTGTCTTTATTCGAGGAAGACTATCAACTTCCATGGATACTTCCCTGGGTCGATTGGGCAGGTCTTTGTTGTTGGAGAAGGATTCCAGTGACTGAGGACATGAACAAATGATCATTTTACATCTTGGGGTGGGAGAAGATGTAACCTTGGAAATGCCCATACCTGGAACCAAAGGAAGTTTCCTAGAATTAATATTAGGGACAGTAATGGGTGTTGGCATTGATTCATCAGCTTTTTTAACCATGGAGGTCAAAAGACTTTTCATTTCATTTGATAACGATTCCTTTGGAAGCACAGAGAGATCCATCTGTATTCCCACTATAGTAGTGGAATGAAGTGCAGCAACATACATCCGAGATGAAGTGGTTGACAGCAACTTTCGAACCTCAGGATAAGTAATGTTTTGAACCACTTTCAAATGCTACACCTATTTTTCATCTAACCATTTAGGGCAACAATGAAAGTAGGATGGGTGAGAGCCATTGCAGTTGATGCAATGAGGGTCCATTTCACACTCATAGGCATCATGGTTCTTGCCACTGCAACAAGCACACATCTAAGAATCATGACATGATGTCTTCGACTGACTGAACCGCTGATACTGGAAACATGAGAGAGGGTTTGGAATGTATGGCCGTACCTTGCAATTAAGATATCCTGCCTTGATGGTGGCAAGTAGATGCAATGATGTGAATGTCATAATAAGGACATTGGTTAGCATCATAAATCCATCTTTGCAATTGAAAATATGCCTCACTGCAGAAACTCCTTGAGAAGAGAAATCAGTGAGAATTTCTGACACAGTGACATTCTTCAAATCCCTCTCAACAATAACTCCTTGTGACAAATTCAAATTGGCACGAGATGTAACATCAATAGGTATATCCCCAATTGCCTTTGAATGCAAAAGGAGTTCAATGTGTTGAGATGTGGATGTTTCCACCAATATGTCAACAAAGCGAAGCATCTTTACTGACTTTGGAGAGCCAGCAAGCCATTCTAGTCCCTTCAGTCATACTGTTTGTGGGACAATATTCCAGTTTTACTGATCCGTTCTGCACACATTGGCGAATGAAGTGGTAACGATTATCAATGTGTTTTGTTCTTGCATGACCACCTGGATTCTGTGCCATGGCGATTGTTACAAACATGATACAAACAGGGTCATCACTTTTGGATCCTATTTCTTGCAGTAGTCTTCTCAACCATACTGTTTCCTGTGCTGCAAGACTCAAGGCTATATACTCTGCCTCTGAGGTGGACAGGGCCACCGTGGATTGCTTTTGCTAATCCAACTTACAGCTGCTCCTGCTTGAATGAAGATATTGCCTGAAGTGGACTTCCTATCATCCACGTCTCCAGCAAAATCTGCATCTGAGTAACTAGTAATGACGTCTCCTGGTACCTTTTCAAACTTAAGACTAAGATCAGCTGTTCCTTTCAAGTAACGTAGGATTCTCATTGCTGCTGTCAAATGTGCTGTGTTGGACTGAGCACAATATTTCAATATTGCTCCAACTGCATATGCAATATCTGGTCTTGTTCCAATTGCAGCATACATAAAGCTGCCTACCAACGACTGGTACAAACTGTGGTCAACCTGAGAGCTAACACCATCATCCTTTTGCAGTTTCACGTTTACATCTGACGGAGTTGCACCTGCCTTACACTTAGTCATTCCAAATTTCACCAGCATAGTTTGGATATACTGTCTTTGATTTAACCATACACAGCCATTCTTTTCATCCTGAGTCCAAGGATGTAATGGAGCTTTCCAAGGTCTTTCATGCAGAATTGTTCCTTCAGTTTTTCCTTTATAGTGATTATTTCATCATCACTATCAGTAACCAAAATAATATCATCCACATATACTGCAACTATTGCTAGATTTTCACCCTTCCATATGTATGGATCTGCTAAACTCTGAACAAATTCCAGTTCCATCATCTGTTCATGAAATAATTTGTTCCAACAGCGTGGTGACTGTTTTAATCCATAAAGTGATGTTTTCAGTCTACATACAAGGTTTTCCTTCCCTGGAAGAGGTAGCCTTCCGGTTGTTCCATGTATATCTCTTCATCCAGATTTCTATTCAGAAATGCAGTTATGACATCCATCTGGTGAATTTTCAAGTTGTTCTGCACAGCAAATGCAATCAAGGAGCAAATTGATGCATAGCACACCACCGGGGAGAAGGTTTCCTTGTAATTCAGACCATAATTCTGCGAGTAATCTTTGGCCACTAGCCTACTCTTGAATCTCTCTACATTTCCAGTATTTTCATACTTAACTTTGAATACCCACTTACTACCTATAGATTTTCTTCCAACTGGTAATTCCACCAGATTGCAGGTGTCATTTTCTTGTAAAAACTCAAATTCCACATCTGTGGCTGACTTTCACTCCTTTGCATTGTCACTTGATATTACTTCACTTAATCTGTTTGGCTTTAACATACTGCATAAGTTTGCAGTGTGGCAAACTGATTCATTTGCTGTTTCCATATCAGCATACTTATCATGTCCATAGCAGATGAGGGATTTCCTGTTTTTTTGCTGGTCGTTCGCCTTTATCTTTAGCTTTAACTTCTGTTTCTTGGTCCACTATCTGTTCACTTGATGAGATATACTCATTTGTCGCAGGCTCTTGGCCAAATTCTGTTTCATTAAAGATAACATCTCGCCACATGAATATCTTCCTGGATTTTTCATCATACAGTCGATAACCCTTGGTGCAGTTATCATATTCAATGAAACGTACCTTCTTAGACTTCATGTCAAATTTCTGTCTTGACACATCTGGCACATGTGCATATGCAAGACATCCAAACTCTTTCATGTGTTCTACATCTGGTTTCTTCCCATACCATAGCTCATATGGCATACTACCATCTTTTATTGCCGATGTGAATACTCTATTACCCACATACGCTGCAGTAGCTACAGCTTCCGCCCGGTACATTCTTGGTAACTTAGCATGTGACAGCATGCTTCTTGCTGATTCCACAAGAGTTCTGTTCCTTCTCTCAGCAACACCATTTTGTTCTGGACAAGATGCCACTGACATCTCATGATGAATGCCTCTTGAATTCAAATACTGCTGGAACACATTTGACCTATATTATCCGCCATTATCTGTGCACAGGGTTTTTTATACGCTCTCCAGATTCATTTGAGTACAACTTCTCAAATTTCTCAAAGATTTCTGACTTCTGTTTCAAGAAATACACTCTGCAGCATTTTGAGTAATCATCAATAAATGTAACAAAGTATTTGCTACCTCCAATAGATAGAGTTTGCATAGGACCACAGACATCACTGTGTACTAGTTGCAGTCTTCCCTTTGATCTGATTTCTCCCACTGACTTAAATGGCTTCCTGTGCATTTTACCTTCAGTGCATCCCTCACAGAAACTGGCTTCATCAGACTTCTGAAATTTGATTCCACTTACATTTCCACTCCTGACAAGCTTCTGTAACTGTGAAACACTGACATGCCCTAGTCGTTGATGCCATATACCCAAGCCATTCATGCTGCTGTTTGAGGCTACTGAGGCATTCTCAATAACACTGGTCTTACAGTCCAGTTGGTATAGACCATCATTCTTTCTTGTACCAATGCCATGGAGTTGTTCTGATTTACCTCAGATGTAACAGCGATTACCTCCAAACTGTACAATATTTCCTTTTTTCAGTAGCAGCTCCTACTGAAAATAGATTGCTAGCTAATTTTGGTATATAAAGGACACTCTGATTTGTGACATGCTTTGAATTACTGACTTTAAACGTCATTTCTAGTTTACAGTTTCCAACTCCAAGAGCTTCAACAGTTCTTCCATCACTAATCCTAACTTGCTGAGGTGTGCTAATCTGGTGATAATTTGATAATATGTTCCTCTGGTGTGTCATATGCCTAGATACACCAGAATCCACCAACCATTCCCCATTTCCTATTCCTTTATCCTGGTTTGTTACAAAGGCAACACCATTGTTTCCATCAGTATAATCTTCCACCACATTAATATTCACATTCTTAGCTTTGTGGACCATTTCCTTCAGTGTTGGACAATTGCGTTTTATATGTCCCTTTCTGCCACACTTGTAACACTTGAAGCTGTTACCCCTTTTCTTTGTTTCATGTGTTCCATGTGCTTTGAAGTTGCTGCCAGTGGCTAATGTAGTTGATGATGTTTCATTCGATATGGTCTTTTTCTTCTTTTGCTCTTTATTAATCAGTGCCTGTTGCACAAATTCTAATGAGATAACATCAATTTTGGTTTCCTGGGTTGTTAGAATTGTATCATAGCTAGCTGGCAGCCTACAAAGTGAGGTAACAATCTGATCTTCTTCTGCTATTTTCGACCCAACTGCAGCAAGCTGATCCGTTAATTCCTTCATTTGTTTCAAATGTTCTTGGACTGTGATGCTTTCTTTTATCTCACATCGAAAACACTTCTTTTTTCAGGAATAGTTTATTGGCTAGTGTGTTCCTATCAAAGTGAGCATGCAGTACATTCCATGCTTCCTTAGGAGTTGTGCATGAGGTGACAAGATGGAGTTGTGCACCTTGAATATTCAGAACAATTGTTTAAAATGTTCTTTTCCTTTTCCTGTTGAAATCTGCCTTTCTTTGATCATTGGCTGTCTCTGCCAATACCTCTGTTTCAGTCACATGGTCCCATAGGCCTTTTCCTCTCAATAAATGTTCCATTTGAAATTTCCATGTGGCCCAATTATTTTCTCCCAACTTATCAATTGATATTTTATCTTCCATTCTCAAACTATTTCTACCACAACTGTAATATTCCTTTCTTTGATTTAGATATATTTCTCCCTTTATATAACTTGAGAAAATGGAGTGTCAATCAATATTTTACTTGCAGTTTATCTTGGTATTTCACAATGGCTTCCAGACAAATGAAACAAATCACCCAGCATTTGTGATAAAGCATCTATACAAATCCTGTGCCATCCAACAAAAATTGTCATCCAAAACTGTTCTACTGTAATCCTTAGTATCTCCTGGATTACATGTACTTACAATTTTGAAACAGTTTCATTTGTTTAAGCACTATTAGAGCATTCCTGGGCCCATAACCTGTTGATATGTGTTTATTCATTGAATACACATATACAAAAAAATAATGACATCACAATACTTCCTGTTCCTGTCATGAATAATGTTCTTCTTGAGTTATTCCTAACTACAGGTGGCAGCACTTATCTCAATATTCTTAACATGGCCATGATGAATTATTTTTCTCTACTCTGTTTCTCACTATACAGTATAAAATAAATTCACATACATTAACCCACAGATTACCACAATTGTTTCCAAAACTTCAAATAATTATCTCCTTTTTGCTAAAGTCCGCACACATGGATTCAGTTACTTCAGAACAGCCTTTGACAAGACAAATTCTTCTTCTTATCTCTGTTAAACTGTAAAACTGTTGCCCACTGGTGATATTATCCAGCTTTCTTGATGATGAGAAACCCACTTGAAATAAAAATACATCTCAGAAAAGCTGGTATGGGTATAAACACTTTTACTGATAAGGGGAAAACAACATATCGACCTCCCAGGTAAAGATGACCAAGGAAGGTCGAAAAGTTGTTCTTTCCTTAGCAGTAAAAGTGTTAATACCCTTACCAGCCATTCTGAAATACAGTATACAGATTTGATTGGGTTATTAGGTATTTTGAACTATTTTAGACAAAGTATAATCTATATATTTTTTGTTACTAAGCAGAATGACGTGAAACCTAATGTTACCTAAACTCACTGATTTTTTATATATTTAAAGTTTTTATATAAAACAAAACTTCTTTTCTGTGTGGTTTCTGTTAGCTTGCCGCATTAAAAAAGGTGCCCATGCACACAGATAAGAAATAATAACCAGTTGCAGATCTCTCAAACAAATTTATTGGACACGAATGCGTTTTGGCGAAAAATCCGATGTTTTCCTCCGTTTTCAAAGTTCACAACTTTTATTGTCATTTTGGTCTGACCATCAGTGCCTTAACACGTGTAACATCACATACTCTGAGCTTGTAACGTTATTACATATATTTCTCTTTAAAATAACAAAAATATCCTTTTTGCGTTTCTTGTTTTGAAGAGTATATTTTTGTTACTAAGTAGTATGACGTGAAACCTAATGTTACCAAAACTCAGTGATTTTTTTATATATTTAAAGATTTTATATAAAAAAAACTTCTGTTTTGTGTGGTGTCTGTTAGCTTGCCACAATGGGTGCAATGCACACAGATAAGTTTAAGTCTTTAGGTTCTTTTCTCTTTAGGTTCTCTTCTCTTGGAGCTTTGGTGGTCACACATATACAGACAGATGTGTGCTTGAACAGCTCACATGCACATACATGCATGCCTGTCTGTGATTTCTATTGATAATGTAAGGAACCACTTCTTTTTTATATGTTTTTGTTAGTTTGCTTCATTAAAAGCAGCCATGTGCACATGCAACAGATAAATAATAATACCTAAGGGCATACCCTCACAGTGGATGCAAAATTTTAGGTTTCTAGGATTTTTGTTCTTGGTGCTATGGCAGTCACATATCTTTTTTTTATGTGCTTTTCCTCTAGCTTGCCTCACCCTCAGCATCCACTTAGTACATATGCAAAATTTCTAATTTCAAGATTCTTTCAGCTTTGAGCTATAGTGGTCATAACACATGTAGACCCACAGGCTAACAGACACAAAATTGTATTATTATTATTATAAGTCTTAGTTTAAAAAGCTGTTCTAACACATTACTGTCTGAAGTGTAGCTTTACTGATTTAGGACTAAGTGCATATTGATTTCTGGACACAAATAATATTAAAATAAACACATTAAACAGATTTCTTCACTAAGAGTGAAATTTTTAACATTAAAAAAAATGAATAACTTGAAGATGTCTTGAGAACTTTTTCTTATACTTTATGCTTTCAAATAATGAATTTCTTTCTGATGAATTTATAAACCACAGATTATAGTCTCAATAGTGATTGTAGAGTATCAAAATAAGTATGTACAATTATGTATAGATTGATAATATATACATTGATGTTACTTTAAGATACATAATAAAATGATGTTTCCTTTTCATTAGATTGATATATTATCCCTGTTTCCTTCTTCACTTTCTTAGGCCATGAATACATGCAGTGATACATCACTTTGAGACCTTAAAGAAAACAAAAGTGTAATTTTTCCTTTTACTCTCTTGAAGCATAAGACAAGACATTGCTCACTTGCAACTTATGAAGTTAATGGATAACTGCAGAATAGAAGTAAATATCAATGAAATGATACTTGCATGTCTTCACAACCAAATGGTATCAACTCATGCATACTGCCTTCTAATTCTTACCACCAATAAGAGAGAAGTTAAAACATCCTATACACACAGTCATCCCAATAAGCACTGGCATATAAAGACATATTTATTCTCTCTTTGGTACTGCTTGTCTTCAGACATTTTTGTTTTCATAAAATTGACTTACCTAAAGTTTGGTGTTACAAGTTCATCTACTTTTATTGGGTCTGATGGTTTTTCTTTTATCAGAGATTACATTCTTGAGGCCTATTATTTTTCTTACTTATTATGTTTGTTTTCTTATTCTCCATTAAAATTTTCTTCTCTTTTGACCTCCTTTTGATATCATTTAAAGTGGGAGGCTCTGAGACAACACTAAAATAAAAGTTCAATTCTCCTTGGTGGACACAACAAATGGCCCAACACACAATCCCCTAACATGTGTTTCATTCACTGAGGGGTCTTTCTCACTTTGTATTAAGGACAAACTTAAACTATTTCTTTGTGACATGATGCTTTTAATATCAGAGCTCTCATTTCTTCTTTATTTCCACTATGAATGCCTGATTTCTTTCTGATTTCGGCATTCTTGAGCTGGTAGCTACTCATAGGCTTACTGTCATCTTTTGTCTTGTCTAGCTGGTATTCTTATAATCTTTTTAGACACCTTTGTTGTTTTCTTCCTCTGTTTGTCAATGAGGCATTTACTCCTAGAGCCCTCAGTGGCACAGAGGTGTATCTGTGGACACACACTACTATAAACTGGGTTTCCATTTATTTGTTTGTTTGAATTTTGCACAAAGCTACACGAGGGCTATCTGTTCTAGCCGTCCCTAATTTAGCAGTGTAAGACTAGAGAGAAGGCAGCTACTAATCACCACCCACTGCAACTCTTGGGCTACCCTTTTACCAACGAATAGTGGGCTTGACCGTAACATTATATTGCCTCCACGGCTGAAAGGGTGAGCATATTTGGTGTGGCAGGAATTCAAGCACACGACCTTCAGATTATAAGTTAAATGCCTTAACACACTTGGCCATGCCTGGTCCCGGGTTTCCATACCTGTGCTTGGAAGAGCACAGAAAGTCCATTGTGTAGTTTTGTGCTTAATTCTTAGCAAACAAACAATTATTCCTGGAACTTCTGTTTTTAGCTTTTGAACTTCTCTTATGAGCCTGACATCACCACGTGCAATTTCCAATCTGTCCTGTCTCGAAATCTTGGGCCATGGTGGAGAATTTATCACGTCATTCAAGCCTATACTTCCTATCTTTATTTGGCATCCAATCCTTCACTCTATAGCTCTAGCTGAGGATGTTCTATGTCTGGTGTGTCCCAAACTTCTTTTAAATGCCTTGAATTTACTTCTTTGACTTTTCCCTTGTGAGAACTGTCACATACTTTTGTCTTGACCTCCTGTAACATATCTACCATAGAGATAGGTTCATCTTCTTCCTGGACCATCCCAAAATTTGGGGGGCTTGACAAGGTGATTGTGCATTTTCTCTGTTTATCTTCCCTTCTCATATTCTCCAAGCAAAGTAATTCTAACTGAAATTAACTTTGTCAGTGTGGTTCATTTGCTATTATTTCAATGAGCTATTCTCGACATACCTATATGCCTATATAATAGAGGCAATAAGACACACCTTATTCTAATCTATCGAAGTTACTATATAGTAAACAGAGTAGTTTTAACAATAATTCAATCATCACCATAGTAACCAAATAGAATTCTAATTGGGTGAAGTAATGAACCAATGAGAAAGCTTTCAATACTGGAGAAAATATGCAGGTTTAATACATCTTGCTTCTTTTGATGCTATATTTTCCCCTAAGAATATTTATATATACTTAAAAACTACATGAATATTTTAACTATAATACATCATTTAAAGTTAGTTTGTATTTTGCTAGCTATTCTGGAACCAACCAAAGAAAGACTTCTCCATTACATGACAGGTTATCTCTTATAGCACTTTCATTCTAATTAACATCAAAGACACATCAAAAATGAAGACTCTTAGAAACGTAATAACTACCTCTCATTGTGACATCGCATATTAACCTTTCAAGACATATCTGTACAAGTATAGTGGTGGATGTAACGTTGTGTTAATTGCTTGGGCAACCCACTATCACCAGTTCTGGCCAATATTTTTATGACACATATTGAAACACAAGCAATTAACACTTTTCAAGACAATTGAAACTTGTGATTTTGAAAATACGGTTGGTTTCTTTTTGTTTTTTCACAAAAACACACATATCACGCATCACTCAGTAAATAAATTTTATCAGTAATAGTACATTGAGAAGTAATTAAATACTGAAAGATTAACTGTAAATGATTGCAGTAATCAACAGTTACTAAAAATGCAAAACCAGTGATTGTATACCAGTACAAATATGCAAAATAAAAATAATATATATAATATATGCATGCACTGTTAAAACTGAATAACCTCAAAGAATTATCACATTGTGTCAATAGACTAATGGTCTATATATTGATCCATTGACACTAGGCCTCACAAAGGAAAGTAATTGATATAATATTATATTGTTCTAATTAAATTATAGGAATTTGCTATCTAGTATAATCACAGAGTGCAATCATTTCATTGTGGCCCAGTTATAAGAAGTTTAGAAGTTATTAAATATATAAATGGTCCAATAGTCCAAATTAAATGTTTTTGTAACTCAGTGTGTTATAAAAAGTATTTTCTTACCAAAATTGGTTTCCAAGGTTGAATGTCGAAAGAGGCAAAACTTAATTGTTATACCTTTCAGTTAGAAAAAAATGGTATGCATCAGCTCACTAGTGTAGAGTGTAGTTTGTGTTTTACTACACATATAACCTAAAGTTTAAAAAGCTTAGGTATAATTTTATTCTCACAATTACTTCACCACAAACACTCTTTGATAGCATGAGTACACTTGTACAGCTAGAATGGATAAAATAAAATCTGAAGATAAACCTTTTGATTAGTTTAAGTAGAATTGTACAAACCACAGAGTAACTCGTTTAATATAAAACTCTGCAATCCTAACCTATTTCCAATACCATTTGTCATTTGTTTTACATTAATTGATTTTTTAAACAAGTAGCTCTTTTATAATTATATTACCATGATGACATTTTGAGATGTGCAAAAAAAAAATTCAATTGTGTTTGGCTTAACATGGCACCTTAAAGTTTAATGTCCACTGTCTACATCTACCTTCTACTATTTTTATATGGCTAACTAGATGTTTTTACAAATGCTCCATTAAGGTTAAACTTCATTCAGTATTTCCAGTTCCTCCAGTGTGGTTGCAAGTGTAACTCATTATATATGAGTGGTATCAATTTCTCACATATAATTTAAATAACGTAACAAGAACACCAACTTATATCCACAGCATGATGTCACAGATATATGCCATCATTGGTGGGAGTGGTAAACTTATTAAATAGATAAACTGTTTCAGTCAGTTATAAAAAATGTCATAATGAATAGTCACCTGCTGGTACAGTGATGAGTCTACAGATTTACAACACTAAAATCAGGTGTTCGATTCCCCTTGGTGGACTCTGCAGATAGCCCAAGTAGCTTTGCTATAAGAAAACACATATACTTAATGTATATCAAACTAGTTAAAAAATGATTGAATATATGAAATAGAAGCTTCTGATAAATGATAAAAACAAAGGAATTATTTTATATATTTCTGCAAAACAGTATTTCACAATAAAAGTGCAGATATTACAAAACAAACTGTACAAATGCAAAATCGAATTTTCTTTGGAAGAAATTTTATACTATGCAAACACCATATGCTATGCAAAAAGGGTACACCAAGATACATGTAGTTTAGTTAAATATACAGAAAAAAGATAACAAAGGATTATCAGTGACACCCAGCTGATCACATTATCTGTGTGATTTTTTTTCCCAAGTTTCAGGTAAATTTTTCCTTTTTGTAGGGGCTTTAGTTCCTGTTCTTTATTTGTTTCAAAAAATATTTTACAGTTGTATACGACAACATCTAGCCAATAAGTTATGGTTTGTTTTATTTTGAATTTTTTGCAATGCGACAGGAGGGCGAGCTGTGCTAGCCATCCATAATTTTCCAATGTAAAACTACAGGGAAGGCAGCTAGTCATTACCACCCATCACCAACTCTTGGGATACTCTTTTACCAACAAATAGTGGGATTGACAGTTGAAAGGACAAGCATGTTTGGTGTGACGGGTATTTGAACCTGCAACCCTTGGATTACGAGTAAAGTGCCTTAACCACCCAGCCATACCAGGTCACGAGCCAATAAGAGAGAGAGACAGACAAATGCAGATTACCAGAAAAGTCAAATGTTAGACATTTAATTCAAGGTGTTGAAATTTTGCTTTTATGCTTAGAAGAAATTAAGAGCATATATAATTTTGGTTTTATCTGTTTTTCTATCATTAACTGTCACCATTTCTATAGTAAATCCTAATCACTGTATATTGACAAAATGCAATTTTCTATCCTTTCTCTTTGCAAGCATTTTTTAAAACAAATTAATACTTAATGTTTCCCTTGTAAAGTTTCTAGTTCATGTGCAAAATAAGTACTTGAATTTTATTTCTATTCAAATTACATCTTAATTCATACTTGAAATGTTTATTTTTACAGCAGATCATTTTATTAATATCTGTGAATTTTAGTTATACGAAGAAATTCAACAACTTTCTAACAAAATTCAACCATAGGTATTATATGTAAAACAATAAAACTATTTTTTATTGGAGAAATATATAATTATCTTAAAAATTATTAACCAATTGTAAAATATGTTAGCAAGTAAATTACACACTAAGAGAATATATATTCATTGTTTGATATTTTATGGTACTTAAAGTATAACACCCTTTTAAAAAAATTATATTTTTGTAAAGAAAATATGAAATATAATGGATGAACATATAACGATACAGGTTGTACTGATTTTATTATATGGTATTTTATATTAGTACTGATATCAGAGGTTTCCACAGTTTAATCTAGTTTAGCAAGTGGCTTCAGAGAATCTTCTGAATGTTCTATATGATGTATGTTAAGTCTCCCATGTATCTACTTTGATTCATTAGATATATTGATTAGTCACAAAGGTTGACAGGAAGCAACAGGTTATATTATTTAAATCACTCTGCTGAGTATGACACTCTGAAATACAAAAATAAACACCAAACATTTAGTTAATAAACTAAATGAACTGCAGTTTCAGACAATACAGTCTTTGTGTATCCAATTTAATGTTTACAGGTTAAAAGAAAGTATCAGAAATACATCTTTTAAGTAATAATTACTGTTTTTCTTTGCCCCAGGTCTCATTAGAAAATGAATAATAACACAGATTGTTACTTTAGTGATCACAACATAAATTACACTTCCATTGTTTCCTTATTACCTAACTCCCCAGTGGCACAGCAGTATGTCTACAGAAACTGGATTTGATACCTGTGGTGGGCAGAGCACTGATAGCCCATTACCTAACATGGAGTAGGTTTGACTTTAACATTAGTTGTACATAAAGGAAATAAGCATGCCAACAAATAATGTAGTTGCTATTTCAAACACTTACACAGTATTTTTCTGACATTTCAGCATCAGTTAAATTTCATGAAAGCATAAAAATAAGAGTATGCTTTGTTGAATTTTATTCTCAATTAATTATTCTAGTTTCTAAAGAGGTTTATTTAAATAATCTTTGTACATTAAAATTTACATTACAACACCTTTTATAAAAATCTTTTTCTTATTTTTCTCTTTTTTCAGACATGGCCAATTAATAGGTAACAAATAACACCATGTAACACAAATTTTGTTCCTGGATAGTATGTGTTATTTCTTAATTACTTATGTTGTGAAAGTACAGAAAGTGGCCATTATTCCCTTCAAACTTTGCTTTGATGACCTGGATAATGAAAATTAGAAATGAACCTATTTTCTATGTAAAAACAGGCAAATTTGCACATTTTCATTAACATAAAGTCTGAATAAAACAACAAATGAATCAGGATTTATATGTACTTATACTAAACTTACACAAAAATGTTTAGAAATGACTAGTTTTTGAGTTTTGAAACTCTCATCTAAACCACTTTCACATATAAGCCCCCAAATATAGTCTCCCATTAAGTTTTTGTATATACTCCTTGTTAGCGGCATTCAAAGTCCAGTATATTTTGGTGAAAGCGCTTGCCTTGCTTCTCTGACTATGCTCCCATGTTCTCCTTAAATTTATCAAGATGAGCATCAAGGATATGGACATTTAGGGGTATCCTGAAGTACATTTTCCTGTAGTTCTTCACCAGAGCCTCAACAGTTCCACATAACTTTTGGCATTGTAATTGCTCAAGAAGCCCTGAACTACTGTGACAAAGCTGACTCAAGCTTTTACTTCCTTCCTACTGACCTTCTTGGGGAGTTCTGTGCACTCCAGGATCTTCTTTATTTGTGGTTCAATGAAGACACCAGCTTTGACCTTTGCCTCAGACAGCTTAGGGAAGAAGTCCAAAGGTACTTGAAAGGTACAGACTCCTTATCAAAAGCAGTGACAAATTGTTCCATAAAACCCAATTTTATGTGGAATGGTGAGAACAACACCTTCTGAAGGTCCACTAGTGGCTCACACTTGAAATTGTGCCTCCCCACAGAGAACTCTGTTGTGGCCAGTGCTTCCTGTTGTAGTGTGCTGTGGTGTCCCTGCTGTCCTAAAGGCAAAGATAACAGAAACTTGGTAGAACCTCCTTGGAAGGGTCCACCATGCAGAAGTAGAAATTGCTTGAATGGTCAGTGGGTTCTCGCTAAATTCTTGGAATAGCGAACATTATGGTTCTCTTTTCCCTTCTGTACCATCCTGCAACAGAGCAAAATACAATAGTTATTATGAAGAATAAATTTATTTCATCCACAACTAATGAGTAAGAGGCTCATGCAAAATCTTTTATATGTGATATTTATTCTATACTATTGGAAATTTAAAAAAAATTACATTTGAAAAGTTCTAAAATTTGTATGATATAAAATCTTACTATTCAAGGAAGCAAAAATTGTCCATTTTACCTTCTAGAGTGTTTTTGCAGTACTTGCAAGTAAAATAAGGTGCCCAGGGTTTGTCTTGATCCCTGACAGGCATGCCAAAATATGTCTTGTAGGCTTCACACATTTTAGCAGATACTATCACAGAGTACTTTTTCACTCTTGTCATGATAAATTGGCAACATACATAACAGAATGCATCTAGAGAATGCTTGCAGCTTCTTGATGACATCTCTGATAAAATCAGAGAGGTCTATGTGTTCACTTAGACAGCTAGAACTAAACTGAAGTGGTGAGTGGTGAGCCCCTATATATATATTACTATGGAATGTTCTAATAAATACTAAAAGGTTCATAAAAAATCTCGTAAGTTCTACAACATTCTCGAAAGTTCTTGAGAATTATTGTAAGTTCAAAAAAATTTTCTGTCAGCTATTCAGTACTGAATCTACATGGATTGTTCTGAAAAATGGGTAAATTTGAAAATTTCATTGCCCATATCACCAAAGCAAAGTTTTAAGAGAAAAAATAGGTCTTTTCCATTTACTTTAGGCATAAGCAATTGGAAAAAAGCACTTTCTGCCCAGGAAGAAAAGAAAGTAAAAATTTTGTTACATAGTGTAATCATTTAAATACTGATAACTTCAATAAAATCTTTCTTTACAGTTTATGCTTCCATAGCAAGAAATATTTACCTGTATATTAAGGATGCATGTGATTTTGGTCTAAGATCCAAATAAGTAAGAAATAATCATTTGAATATTGATAACTTCAATAAAATCTTTTTTTACAGTTTAACTTCATATAGCAAGAAATATTTACCTCTATGTTAAGGATGCACGTGATTTTGGTCTAAGTTACAAATACCTGAAATGTAAAAGTAATATTTAAACTTTGTTTCTGAACAATAACGTCATTGCTTAGCCTAATAAATGTCTCAGACTTAAAGCCATCTAGAAGTTATGGGATGTAATTTAATATTTATTTATATATCTGTGAATAGTATAGTTTGGTAGATAGCCCAGAACAAACAAAACATAAGATATATCTTATATATTGATTTATAAGTTAGGTGAAAGTTGTACGTTAATGTTTTCAAAATGATACTTAAAGTATCCAAATATATGTAAAATTGAAACTATTCATCTTTAGAAATTAAGATTGAGTCATCTCTGATATATATTTGGTTTATGTGATAAACATAGTTTTTAAGAAATGTAAATTATTTTTCATTTCTTATATCTATATAAACAGGTTAAAAACCTGTCTGCTTTTATAAATATGATGGCTTAAAATATCTTGTTTTAAACTAATTGTTTCTTATTATTATAACGCTTACAAATTATGTTAGAATTCACCACTCCACAAACAAAGATATGCTTGTAATAACATCAATATTTTTATTGTTTCAAGCACATAAAATTAATTATTTTGGCTTTACTACATATACAACCTACAGTTCAAAAAGCTTAGACTTAATTTTATTCTCTTAGTTAATTTACAACAGACACTCTTGGATAGTATGAGAGCAGTGGTACAGCTAGAATGGATAAAATAAAATCTGAAGATAAAGCTGTTGATTAGTTTAAGTAGCAGAATTGTACAAACCCTAGAGTAACTCCTGTGTTAAGGTTATTATGCATTCACTATTTCCAGTTCTTTCTGTGTGGTCACGAATGTAACTCATTATATATGAGTGGTAGATATTTCTCACACACAATTAAAACGCAACTCACAGTATGCTGATGACATTTCTGTATGAAATATTTCTCCCAGATCTCTCCATACTGCTGCTAAACTTCAGAAGAATTTGCATTCTTGGTGCTGTATACTGCTGAATTCTAAATCTTGAGAAAACCCATACTTTTGTTTTTGTAAGCACAAAATCTGCAAACATTATAGAAAAAAAACTGACAAAATTTTATTACAACTACAAGGTAATAAGATAGATACTTGAAATAAATTAAATTCTTAGAATTTCTGTTTGATGAACATCTGACATGGAAAATCCACATTATTTACATATGTATTTGGTATAGGAATATACCTTAGAGTTCTTTTTTATTATTGTTATTAATTATTATTACTTTAATCATTGGTTTGAAGTTGAACAGGTTTAAGTAGTACATGTTTAAGTAAACTGTTAAGTTCAAGTGTTTAAAAGATTCAGGGGCTGGGCACATCAGATGTGGGAATCTTTGTTGTTTCAGTATGATATTGGAAATAGTTTTCTGTATCGATTTTTTAAGACACCAACTGGGAATTGGGTGCACCATCAAATAAAATTATGGCACAGACCTATATCCTAGTACCTAGCAATTCCTATAATTAAGTTTATATTGTTTTAGGTTATATTTGTTCCTATTTGAAGTTGTAATACTTTTACCTCATATGAAGAAAATTGCCTAAAGTAACTTTGCTATAGGAAATCACTAGCAATGCCCTTCAGTAATTGTATAGGTTATATTTCGAAGTTACAGACATATCTAAAAGTTATAATGTTGACAAAACACGTGATTACATGTTGCTTTTGACAAATATGACGTTTATTTGAACCCAATAAACCTTGCAATAAATTGTTTGAAGAAAGGCTATGGTACAAGATGCCTAAAAGTAACATCTGTAAATCATGTGGTAAGCAGATATTATCAATAAATTATTCTTATTTTTTGTTTTTATTTTAGTATTACATATCTTGTCCAGTCTGTTTCAGACTCAGCCTAAACATTGTCAGTAAGTTTTAGCAATATTCTGGGTATATCTTCTGTTTCGTGAACTTATTTAACATCGATATAAAGTAAATTAATTTCATCCAAGCTTCATGCACATAAAATAATTTATCACAGGGTGAACTACTTAGCTGCAGGATTTAATATTACTACATCCACCATAATCAAGATTTATAACAGCTATATTAGACTTTTTTATGGCTACATATATTCATTTTCATGTTATCTGACCAGTTCACTAGACTTTAAAAGTCAGCAAAATAAGAGACATCTATACTGATACTCACATACCTCTTTATACAGTTGGTTGACTCTTAATCTGAGGGTCTTGGGTTTGAATCTCTAACCCAACAAACATGTTCTTCCTTTCAGTGGTGGGGACATCATACTGTTTCGATCAATCCCACTGTTTGTTGGTTAAAGAGTAGCCAAAGTCTTTGCAGTGGATAGTGATGAATAGCTGCTTTCCCATTAGATTTTCACTGTTAAATTAGGGACAGCTATTTCAGATAGCTCTCATGTAGCTTCATGCAAAACTTAAAACAGCCACTTATACACCTGTTAGCTGATTTAATAAATCATGCAAACTATCTTTTTTTTTTACAGATAGACTTTTATTATACAACATAGCACTCATCTTTTGATATTTTGTTTACTGTTGCAGCTCTGAATAAAAATATATCTTTGTAGAATTTAGGTAGCATATCCACTAAAATTTGTTATCTAACTAATATATATTGGCCAACTCTCAAAGTACCAACCTGATTTCAACCATTTTCGATTAGTACCTACTTCATTGATGATGTGCTTTACATTTTAGAGGTTTATTAATAAACTGTACCCATGGAAAAAAATATACAATATTAGATCTCAAATATTTATATGTTGTTCTTTTTTTTCCCCTTCCTGTATCTGTGGAAGAAAAAATATACAACATTAGATCTTAAGTATTTCTATGTTGTTCTTTTTTTCCTTTGCACCTTCCAGACTTTTGACTACACAGTATAGAGTTGCTTGCATCTGTGGTTTCTTGAATTTCACACAAAGCTTGTTGAGAAATATTAGCACAATGTCTCTGTAATTGTAAAGTGATGTTGTCAGCTATAGTCAACATTACTAACCATCAAGTGTTTGGGCTGCTTTTTTTTACTAATGAAAGGTCAAAGGGAGTATCACATTGTAATGGCCACATAGCAAACACGTTAAGCATGTTTGTTGAGGATATTCAAATCTACAACCTGCAAATTGCAAAATAAGTGCTTTAACCACCAGATCATGCCAGGCCTAAGATGCAGGAAAATGCCATTTTCTTGATTCATTTATTCTTACATCTACCTTATTTTTCAGTTACTTTTCATCATTGTGTCAGCTACTATTTTTTGCCATTAATTTTGCAACCATATTTCTACTTTAGTGGAATATTCACCGATTTTTAAACCATAATTTGTTTTAACACCTTTTCTTCAGCTCATATATAACCTTCACTACCAATGCAAATGTCATTATAAAGACAGTCATAGACTGTCGTTCTATCTCAATATTGATTTTTACCATTCATCAATTTATCTTGTCTTAATAAAATTGAGGCAAAAAAGGAGAAAACAACTTCCAGAATGCCCTTGTCACCTGTCTGAACACTTACCACTGTTTTTACATGTATTTATATGAGAGATGATAATTGTTTTAAATCATTGTTATTGATAAGATGGACAGAATAAAATAGGTAAACTGGAAGCCATTTAACTTTCAATGAATCATGTTGGAAGTATTTCAAAGAATAATACACTAGGAAAAAGCAGAAAAGACTTTCTCCATACCACATTCTTACATAATAGATCAGGAAGCTAATTTTTTTATGAAATAATATAAAATTATTAATTACATACAAGTAGTTGGAAAAATATTATTCCTGTGTTCAGTAAATATTTCTACAAACAAAACTAGTGAGAACAGTAAATATAATACTGAAAGACAACAAAGGCCATCCTATCAATTATACACTAAAAAACTCAAAGCCAACCTTTATCATCCAATATTTATCACGTTATCAGCTGTCGTAACTGAAAATAACTTCTACCTTTGTTTCAATTCAGATTATGAGGAAATTACTTTTTTCTAATATATCCTTTATTTCACTTTACTCAGAGAATCTTATTCAAAAATACATTCATGCTGGGATTTAATAAAGCCCTTCAATTTATAAAGTATCGTTTTTGCTTTCAATAGTATTAAGCTTTTTTCTACATTGAATACCTAAAAAGAAAGAAGTTTGGCCTTGTATCAACTAGCTAAAAAACAATTAATAGTCAAGGAGATTCTGTACGTTGTGTACCTTTTCATCAATTTGTTATGGAAAACCATTAGCAAAACTTAAAATAAATATATATATATACTATTCAGTGTTTAATGACTATGTCAGGGCCCGGCATTGCAAAGCGTGTTAAGCTGTGCGACTTGTAATCTGAGGGTCGCGGGTTCGCATCCCCGTCGCGCAAAACATACTCGCCCATTCAGCTGTGGGGGTGTTATACAGTATCGATCAATCCCACTATTCGGTGGTAAAAGAGTAGCCCAAGAATTGGCTGTGGGTGATGATGACTAGCTGCCTTCCCGCTGGTCTTACACTTCTAAATTAGGGACGGCTAGCGCAGATAGCACTCGAGTAGCTTTGCGCGAAATTCAAAACACACACAAAAACACAGATAATGTCAGTTGATAATAAACAAGAAATTATTATACAATAGCTAATAAACTCGTAATGATTATTTTATTTTATTTTCACTGCAAGTAATACCATCTGTAATTTATTTTAACATATTTTCTTCAACTCATATAAAACCTTCACTACTAATGATAACAACCAGTCACTTCGAAAAAACAGTGACAAAAGGATGCTAAAATGAAATAAAGATTTTGGGCCATGGTTCATAATGCATTTTACACAGGGAGATGTATTTCGTTTCTCATACGCAAACCCCCTTCTTAGTGGCACAACATTATGTCTTTGGATTCATACCCCCATCAATTGGGCTTCGATACCCATGATGGGCAATGCACAGATAATCTATCATGCAGCTTTGTGCATAACTTTAAACAAACCATAAATTTTATTCAATAACACCATTTTTTTAAAGCTAGTATTTTGTTGTTTTATTATATGATTATCTCATATGCATTAGACATTTTTGAGGCAAATGAATGGTACAAGGAAAATAATTTGTATTACCTCAGTGGTGTTGTTACAGGGAAGGCTAAAAATATCATACCGTAACACTAATAATTTTATATATAAGTTGTATGTTTGTGAACGTACTTCTGAATCTCCCTTGATAGATCACATAAAAAGTAAAGGAAATGGTAAAAGCAGAAAACATGTGACTACTTATTTTGTCGTTGGGATTGCAATTAATTAAACGGCAGTGGTTCTGTACACGACAAACAGAAACACCTGTATTCCACATCCAGCAGAATAAACACACTGGTCTGTGATATGGAAACGTGTAGCCTGTTATTATATTAAATTAACAAATGGTACAATGGCTCATGAAACGTATGTTCGTTCAAATGTTTCGAATTCAAAAGAGAACTAAGTACTTCTAACCTAGGTGGAAATGTGTTTTATATATCAAAATTTTTACAGAAGTTCTAGAAGAGAACTCAAGACTGAGTTTGAATATCAATGTACAATTATATATCGTGCCAGAAAAAGAACTTTGCACAAAGGACATGAGAAGAACATTAGTTATTTACTTCATACGGTCAACAGCATATTTAGAAAATAATCATATGTTATGTAGAAACTCGATTTAAATACATTTTTGTCATATTTCAATAATGTTTTCCTCACAAACATCATCAATGTCTTCGTAACTTTCATTATTTTGAACCAGGGTGTTAATATTAAATCTTACAGGGATGAAACAAGATTATTAAAAATTGTTAATTTTGAAAGTTGAATACGGTCAGACAAATGCAGAAACAAGATGCGTACTTTGAAGTGCAATTGCAAAATTAATAAACAAAGGATTGTTTGTTTGTTTTGGAATTTCGCACAAAGCTACTCGAGGGCTATCTGTGCTAGCCGTCCCTAATTTAGCAGTGTAAGACTAGAGGGAAGGCAGCTAGTCATCACCACCAACCGCCACCTCTTGGGTTTTTCTTTTACCAACGAATAGTGCAATTGAACGTCACATTATAACGGCTGAAAGGGGGGATCATGTATTGTCTTTCGTCTCCTGACGAGAATGATTGCCCACGAATTATCTGAAATAATAACAAATAGTCCACAAAGCCAATTAATCTGAAGGTGTTTTGAAAAATTTTACTATAACAAAACTAAGAAATCTTTAGTTGTGATTGGTGTTTATGCAATGAAGCAAAACGATTTCAGAAAAACTGAGTTAAAATTACATTTTAGATTTAGTAATTAAGTAAGCGTCGATATGTATCCAATTTATGAAGTTTGCCACCGAGGCTAAAATACAGTTTTCCTTATTGATACGGATGTATTTTAATATGCAAATAATAATATAATTTATAATAACGGTTATTACAAATCGTATATGTAAATGTCGATTTATTTACAAAGCTTTTACAAACTTACAAACTTAATTTCGAATTGATGTAGATGCAATTTACTTAACAGGGAGCTAGTAAACTCTGTATTTGCCCCACTCTCAGTAGTACAGCGTAATGTTTTCGGACTTATAACATTAGAAATCGGGTTTCAATACTCATGGTGAACAGAGCACAGATAACTCAATATGTATCTTTGTGCTTCACTACAAAGAAAGGTATGTATTATCCTTCGCTGGTCTCACGAAGAGTATAAGTCGATTTTCCACATTCCTGAAGTAATGTAATGTTTTCGAAAAAAATGTTTGATGTGAATCCACTAAAACTGAATCGTTTATAATGTTCAAAATCGATAAACGTTCCTGAAAATATATCTGAAGTTCCTGTTTAATAATCATTGATCACAATTATAGCTTTCTACGTTCATAGTATATTAACTTTAACAAACCACGAATATATACTTTATCTTGGCACCTGGTGTTGGTTTTCGTTACATTTTATAAGCGTGAAGCAAGATTCTAGAAATTTCTATTTGCACAATAATACTGGCGTTTACATAAACATATATATTGTTGATTCTTACACTCGAGAAACTTCAACAACTTCAGAAAATAGGCGAGGATTTCGCAATACAGATTTAACCGTATAAATTATGTACATTTCTAAATATAAGTTGAACTTACATTAACATCGATATTAAAATAAATACATAATAGTAAATCCGTCACATAACTATACATAAAGATCTTAGGCATGATTGTAAAAAAGGCTTTTATTTTATTACAAAGAAACACAAAAAGCTGAAACATTAAAATATTTTTTGTACTCGGTTCTATCAGTAATACATTTGCAATATCTGTCTTTAATTGTATTGAAGATGCATAGTCTGATAAAAACACGTTTTCAGTTGTTTTCTTGAAGTCAGAACTTCAAGTGTATTTGAACTTTGAAGAATTATAACACATTAAATTTAAATATTTCATAAAATACAGAAATACCTTCTTTGTACTTCAAAAATAATTGATAAATAGAAAGGAAATCTGAGATGATAGGAAATTCGTGGACACCTTACTAATTGTGCATACAGTTATTAAGTATATTGGTTTTCAGCTTGAATTTGATGTTTTGTTTATAAATATCATCTGATGTTTATAGTCAAAAGTAATTTCACAGAAAATATTATTTGTAATTATACTATTGTTTTCTTAACTGTTTGACTGTTTTGAATACACTAGTACTAGAGCTTCCAGCAAAGCATGCATTAGAAACAAGAGTGCTTGCTGAAATTCATTAGTCCTCAATTTCTGTGAAATTAGAATTTTGGTAAGATGACAACCTATGATAACTGTTCTATTGCGGTGGTTGAGGTGATATGAGTCAGCACTGTCATTTTACTGTAATTCATCAATATTATTCTCTGTTTCCTTGTAAAACCAATGTACAGTAACATAAAGAGATACATTCTTCACTCATGGTAAATTTGCTTGGAGTGTCCGATATACTGTGGGATTTACTAATCTTCTTGTCTTTTATATCACCCAGGACTCTGTATCTCATTCTTACGATCTGACAGGCAAGTATCAAGCTACATCCAGTCTGGTAGTGCAGGACTCGCCATCAAACCTGCGTTATTTGTGTAAAACTTGGTAACCATATCAAACTTGAGTTCATTAGTTTTCTGGAGAAACAGAGGCAGAACTTACCTTTTGCTGTATCTTTTCTTTATGTTTTGAGCTTTTAGACTATCTTGAGGTATCAATATATCACTTCGTAGTGAACCAACAAACCTCAACTGCAATATATTGTTTATTTCCCCCACACCTTCAAGATCGATGTTGTGGGATAATCATCAGCAGAGGATGTGGAATTGTAACTAAGAGTAGGCCAGAGAAGCCCTGCCTGGGAACAAGCGTGTTGATGCTATAGCACAAATATATAAGAATTGTTGGTTCACCCTTATCATAGCTCATGTTTGATACGGTGCAGATACTTGGGTTAAATTGTATGAAGTACGTAATACAATACCTTTTCCTCTCCTACGATTGTTGGAAACTGCTATCTGGTGCTGTTTGATGATAAGAACTGCTTTAGTAGAGCTGTTAGTATCTTTATCAGTCACTTGATAATTTATCACCTGATTAGACAACTCTCTTCTAGTTTTTGTCAATAATTATTCTATTATGATCTTTTCAGGTTATTTCAGTGACTATTTTGATTATTTCAGCAAGTCTCATTTAGCTATAACTTCGCCATAGAAATTGTGCAAATTATCCCTATAAGTGACTGAATTCTCGGTGACACCTCTTTTCTGAGCTTTGAAATCAATATAATGGATTACATGATTGTGTAAAAATGTTAGCACAACTCTAAAAATTGTATCCCAGTCCCAGTGTTGCACCTCACTTAAATACTTAATAAATTTAGGGGTTGGATTGTCCAATATCAGGATCAAACTCACATGCTCTGTTGCTGTGATTCCTCTGTGATACCCACCCCTAAAAAAACAGAAGAAACTTAGTAATGCACATTCGCAAATTGTTGTGATGCTGGTGAACATGACAAACTTTCATTTCGCACATAAATCGAAAACAAATTATAGAGAACGTTGCTTTGGAGACCAACTATTAGAGACAGTTATCTGCCATAAATGCTCCAAGTAACAGTTCATGTGTGCTTTCATGGTGTCTTTGAACATTAGAAGCATGACATACCTCATCTCACTCGCAAAGACCTGCCTAAACCTCTATCCTACTGGCACTTAGCCAACACTTAGCTGAGTTAAACTAGATACTGTCTGCATAACGTGATAACCATAACCAGATATCCTAAACCTTCAACAGCTTTTATAAGATGTCAGAATAAAAAATTACTCCCAATAGTTCGTGCTTTTTACTTTACATCATCACAGTTTTAAGGCCGCCCTTGGAGGATATTTCTGGCTTGTGAGAGAGCAAATAACTGCCCCATTGTTCCCTATTATTACCAATTACATATTTTCTGTGACACAAATTGCATAAAAAAGTAAAAAAGCAAATTATTTCATAAATTTTTTGTATATATTCGGCTTGACGAAGAACAGTTTGTCTAGGTGAGTCTACCTTTCTTGTGAAGTCTCACTCTATCGCTTTTGTTGCATACGTTTTGCTGTTTGTGACTGTCAATCAGAATTATCTTACTGTTTCTCAACATTTTACTCTGAGGTACGCAATCAGCCTCAGAGATGTTTATCATAACTAATATTCACCTTCCATCTGAATATAAAGTGAATAAAATCCTATTTACTTTTGCAGAGATTTGCCGTTTATACTTAAATATTGTCATGCATGTTATATTCCTAACAGGAGCTAAAAATCCTGTTTCCAGAGGGTCCCTCCCGACCTTCCGCTTAAAATAAAACAAATTAATACAAACTCCTAACAGTACCCACCTTCGCAAAATCCTTAATACGATGACTATTTTTAACCCGACTTCGGGTGATCAGAACAAGTAAGACAGTCTGAAGCAGTGTCTGCACGTACTATCTGCAATTGGTTGTTTGTGTATACCTGTTTTTTATTTGACAATTAGTCATTGGTAGTGTTTAGTCGCCAACGAATCTTCAAGATGTCTAAACGTGTGTTATCTCCTTCAAAATCGTTACCCGCTAAACAGAACAAGCACCTCACCAGATTCAGTAAAGCATGGATAACATAATTCAAGTGATTTTGTGTTGCTTTTTGTGTTTGTCGGTCTAAAGCTTGTATGAGCTTTGTTGTATTGTGTTATACATACCGACTTTATAAATTAAACTCATTTCATCTTAAGTGGTGCGCATCAAATGACTATAAATTGCATGCGCTCAATTTCTTTGTTTATTTAAAAACAAGAGAAAAGAGGTATTATTTAAGCAATATACGGCGAGGACTTGGTCAAGTAACAGCAAAATACACAAAAATATCTCTAAACTATTGCATTCTGTGCCGAAAACACAACGATAAAATTCATCCTGAATTGAAGTCCAATCACCAGATTAAAATTTCTAAATCTCCTGATCTTAAGCGATATTTCTGTCACATGCATACAATGTATAAAATATTCTCTTATTTTTCAGTAAACACGACAACGTTTGATGGCAGACACCACACCGGCAGAACACCTCTCTATAAAATAACTTACTTTTTATGTAATCTCCATTTAAATCAAACCAAAAATACGGTTTATCTTAGATTTCACAGTTTTCATTGACACGGAAGAGATACATCATTACAGATATTAAACCAGAGTTGAGTCCCGACATGGCCAGGTGAGTTAAGTCGTTCGACTCGTGATCTGACGGTCGAGGGTTCGAATTCCTATGGTGCCAAACATGCTCGCTCTTTCAGCCGTGGGAGCGTTATAATGTCACGGTCAATCCCACTATTCGTTGCTAAATGAGTAGCTCAAGCGTTGGCGGTGGGTGGTGATGACTAGCTGTCTTCCCTCTAGTCTTAAACTGATAAATTAGGGACGGCTAGCGCAGATAGCCCTCGAGTAGCTTTGCGCGAAATTCAAAACAAACAAACAGAGCAAACCAGAGTATACAACTATAAGAGCTGAAAGGTGAGAACAATTTTTTTATTTCTCGAAAGCTATCTGTGCTAGCCATCCCTAATTTAGTAGTGTAAGATTGACTGTAACATTATAACGCTCCTACGACTGAAAGGGCGAGCATGTTTGGTGCGACCGGGATGCGAACCCGCGACCCTCAGATTACGATTCGCATGCCTTAATCCATCTGACCATCTCGGGCCCAGGTAAAAACACACATACAGAAACTTATCTCAATATATTAAGAATATGTGTTAATAAAGCGTTCTTGTTAATTGGGACGCTACACTCGCAATCTGAAGATTAAAGTTCGAATCAGTTTTCCAGCCAACATGCTTCTCCTATAATGTTGCCGACTTAGCCAGAAACTCAGGTGTAAAAGTTCTAGGCTTATAAAACTATCGCACTAATTCGAATTAAGAACGTAAAGGGGAATATATATATATACATGAAATATTACTGTATAAGTTATTCATTTAGGGGAAATAATGTCAGATAGGATGAGGTACATCCTGTTAAAACATTTCAGATATCTAGCTTTTACCAGTTTATTTGCGCAACTAACATGCATAGTTCATTACAGATTTGGAATATTGAATCTAAAGGGTATATTTGGCATTAAGTATATGTTTTAGACCCATCAGGTTCAACAGTTGAAACATAAATAACATTGACTTTGAATTACTAACCAGAATGACAACAACAAGTTTGTCCCGTTATTTCAACCGATAGAATGGAATGACCGACTGTCACACTTATAATGTTTTATAGAAGAAAGTACAACATTTCTTCAACGGTGTCACTGCTCTAACTTTGGACCTTTCAGTCTTCAGTTTGACACACCAATCACTCGGCAACACCTGAGCAAATTCACTAAGAATGCACTGATTTATGAAATAATTTGGAATTGAATCGTAACTTCAAAGATAACATTAAAGTTTAATGATAAATACACATGTGTATGTGGATATTATATTACCGTATAAATTATTTGTGGATACTAATATACGATATTTTAGTGTTTACACCGAAATGTATGAAGGTTTAAAAATAAATGACTAAAAAAGAATGAATATTTCCAAAGCACTTTAGCAGTATTGCACAATCTTCTAGTGGTTGTGTCTACAAACAAACTTTCTAGCCCGTAATGTATATAAAGTGCTATGACAGAATGAGGTTACCACAAGGTATGAAACTGAAGACATTCACGTCACGTGATCTTATTGAAGGGGCGGGCGGTTTCCATGTTTGGTATCATCACTCTTGTATTAGTGGGTATTGAACGTGGCTGGTCCAATCCGAAAAGAGGAATGCAATGACTGGTTGATATACTAATAAAGCTAATCATTTTAGAATAATTAAGATTTAGTTGAAATTATTGGCTGAAAGATGTTGGATGAATGATACAAAAATGGCTTTCATAGCGGAAGTCTTCATGAAAACAGCAGCAACATTCTCAACATGAAACTTCTTCTTGCATCTCTTGTTGTCGTCGTGAGTCTGACGTTGACAAAAAGCGACGCTATTGATGCAGCTTGGAAAAAGTTGTGTGGTAAGTTCACTTTTAAACATTATTGATGTATAAAGCATTAACAAATAGTATTACCACAAAAAATATTAATAAATTTTCATTATATACATACCTCAAGAAAATGGGTGTATTTGCTTATTAGGACATAAACAGTTTTCAGTGGAAACAGACAAATATCCGTTTGGACTATAAATCAGTATGTGGAATTATTTGACTAAAGTTTTATACTTGTTACTCAATTATATGATCTATTGTAAGGGCAAATATAGTAAATATTTTCTTATATTTAATAAAATATTTTTAATTAATTAATGTGGTTTGTAACATGAGAGACATATCCTCTTCAAGTGAATAAAACTTTGTTTAAACATTTTATGTAGAGATAAATGAAAAAAAGCCTGAAAAAATGAATGAGATAAAAGATTGCGACGGAAAATTTTTGAGTGGAAAGTCAGAAATGGTAGGTGTTTGTAGTATTATGATTAATTATTTATCGTCGATTCACTATAAGTTTAAAAAAAAAAAGTATTGAAAACGTGAATTTGTGGTGAATCTAACAATTTTAACCGGTCTTGAAACAGAAACTTTATTTACAGTTTCATTTATATATAGGGTTCATAAACTAAAAGAGGATTCTCTAGTGATTTAACACGACTGTGTTCAACTACAATAAAAATATTTTATTAACTTTTTTTTCGTATCTTTCAATCGGAAAATTATTCATGCAACGTTAACAAAATGAATTTGTTACGTACAGACAATTTATAGTTGTAACTGATATATAAGAAAATTTTAAGGCGGAGGAAAGGAGTCTTGTAAACAGAAAATTTTTATTGTTGAATATTTCTCATACCGTTATATTTAAACATAGCTCACAGATCTAGAACAATGTGATTTTAACATCATTAAGCACAATGGGCTATGTGTGCTCTGCCAAACTAGGATATCGAAACCCGTTTCTGGCATTGTAAGCCTGAAGCCATATTGCTGTGCCACTTGGGGGTTTACAAATTTGAATTGTGTTTTCGTTCTCTGTTTTTGTCTGAAAAAGGTTACATTCATATTATAAACAACTTTTTACGTCTAAATAAACAAGTAAACAAACAGAATATATTTAAAACTAGTTATGACACAATTTATGACAATTATATTTTTACCCATGCTTGAAATTAATATTAAAAGGTTAAAATATAAGTCGAATATTAAATGCTATGAATGCAAAAATACATTAGAATTTAATATAAAAGTTGATATAACAAAGTATTTTTGGTCTCAAGCTTCTAGCTGAAATTCGAAAGTGTGAAAAGAGAATATTTCCTACTAACAATTTCGCCGAGTTCTTGAGTGAAACGTGTAGTGAAGGAAGAGAAGCAGATTTAAAGGTGATGATTAACTATTTTAATTTTTTGCACATGAAACATTTTTATTTGACAATGAGGTTTTAACCAATAGATGATTTGTTTATAGTTTACTTTTCTTTATTCAATTTAGCTACAGCACATTGAATAAAATTAAATGCTGATGTCACTCTAGAAAGCTTAGCTTCAGCCCTGAGTATGGCTCCATGTCTTAGAAGATATCTGTAAATATCGCTGCTCCTCGTAACAGTTGTATACTACCCACATTAACACAAGGTGAAGACACAACAGAACTGTCCCATAGAACAGTAGACATTGTTCATGATTAGATTTAGTTTGAAGAATTGGAACATAGAGCGAAATTTAGAAAAAAAATCATAAAGTTAAATTTTCAAACTGACTTCGCTAGAATTTATATAAATGTAATTCCTCTAATGTATGTAATATAAGCAACCAAATGGATATCGTGATTTTAGTGTCAATCATTTCACCATAGGAGAAGGATATATGTGATACATGCTTCCTCAGAAGTATAATTAATTTACAGTTTTAAACAAATACATTTTATGCTTGTTCAAACTTTCAACCTAGTAATATCTTAAATAACATTAAATCCTATCTATCTATACATGCAGAAAGTCAAAGAATGTATCAGGGAAAAATTTGCAGCGAGTCAAATGGATTCAGAGAAGGTAGTGGTTGAAATGATGAACAACTGTTTCTGAAGACGTAAGTTAATTAGGTTAAAATGAATCAGCATGTAAACAATATACTAAACAACTATCTCTGAACTTGTACATGTTATGTGCTGAAAAATGTATAAACATTATTTTTAACGAGAACACCTAAAAATGTTTGTAGTTTCAAATAAGGTAACGTGTTGGGTGATAGTTAGGTGGTGTAGTAACTGTTTATTTTTTCTCACAGGTTTCAGTTTAAGTTAAAAATCGTAATCAAAATCATATTGTGAGTACTATCATTACTTACTCTGTTTAATGTGTCTTATAACATAGTAGCTTGGCGCTATAATGATTCTTTTTTTTTCTTATATTTCTTAACGTTATGGAAATATGTGGTTATTTATTAAATAGATCTTTATGTTTTATCTATTTTACTTTTGACACTTTATTTTTGAAATAAGGCCAAAACCTTTTTGTTATTTAATAAAAATCAACATTTCTTTATATAAGTCTGAAATAAATAAAATCAGCATTTCGCTAGAATTTTGTTCAGTTCTTTCACTGTTTTCATTTGAAGTGTTTAACTTTTAAAAATGTATTTCCTGACAAGGAAATAACTCATTGCGACTATAACTTTTCTCATTTTTTGAAAAGTATATAAGATATTAACTTGTTGTTTCTTAAAAAATTCGTAGATAACTTATAAAAGATATTCTCACACAACAAACATAATATAAATATTAAAAATTAACTGAGCCCATTCTATCACGCCTTACAAATTAATAAACTTCTAAGCATCGTTGTTTGATAATAAAATTACCTAGGCTTATCTGCTGTGTCTATCGCGAATAATCGAACATTGGATTGTAGCAGTGTAATGCCACGAATGTATTGCTATCCCACGTATAGACAGTTTCAAAATCATTTGGTCAGAACTGTAATCATTTGGATATGTTGTAAAGAACGACATATGTAGGACGAGATATAAAACTTCAACTGCATTAAACATAAGTATAACAATTAACGCTGTCCCAGCAAGGGACTAGTTATATGTATAGGAACACCTTGCATCATACATGGAAATGATATTATGACATTGTTGAATAAATATTAATTACTACGTATATAGATCTGAAATCAACTAAAATAATAAAACACGTATATCAAGTGTGCATACGTAGATATACGTGAACTGAAATATCAATATTACATAAAGTAAATATTTTAGAATATTTCGTCTGGATTACTATTAAACTAACATACAGTATGTGAACGTGTTAAATCCAAACCTAACAAAGTTTTCTTCACGTTTCAGAACATCTAGTATATTTTGATATTTTCTACTCTAATATTATTAAATGATTTGATATATGCATTTAATGAAATGTTATCAGATCTGTTCTAAATGAATTTACGTTAATACTCAATTACTTTAATACAATTGATATTTACAGATTCAACGGATCGCTCAATGGGTGATGAGGACCAGAATCTACATAATACCAATAATATAATAAATTGAATCTTTCATGTTTTCCTTCTTTTTTGGATATGTTTAAACCTCATACATCTTTATCTCGAAAATAAAATTTTCATGAAGCAATAAAGTTCTTGAGTTTATATTGATTTATTAATACGTTTCTCAATTTGTGACAAAGCCAAGAATATAGAGTGTGATTTTCATGTTTATGTCATGCTTTTTAGTACTTTGTTTAAATGGAAGAAAATTAGTATTTTATTCTGACATAAAACATTTTAGTGAAGAAAATTATATTCAAAGTGTAAAAATAAGGACATTTGAAAATCACATACATATTTTGAGGAGTTGATAATTAGTACTTCGAACTTTTACCTGTAAATATACAGTTGGCCCACCGACGAACTATTCTGAGAAAAACTGTTGTTACTCGAAAATTTCACAGGATTGCAAACGTACTCACATATTACTCAGTTTAAGAACAACTCAATGTTACAATCAATAGATGTGCTTGTAAAAAGCTGAAATGCAGACAATTACAGTTTCATAAATGATACTCAAACTATGGTTTAAGAGACAAACGTAAAGATAATACAGAAAGTATAACTCAGTCTCAAGATGGTTAAGATTAAAATATAGAAATCTACCTTTATATTAATATATATATGTATATACGTTTAGTCAGCACTGTAAAATGAACCATGAAAATAAATATGAAAGACTTATGCTGGCACAGTGACTTTGTCTTCTTCGTTAAGAATAAACTAATTTCCTACGCACAGGGCCGATATGGCTGAGGAGGTTGTAGCACTCGACTTACAGTCTAAGGCTCGCGGACTCAAATCCTCGTCCCACCAAACATACTGACCCTTTCAGACGGGGGGCGTTATAAGTAACGGTCAGTCTCATTATTCGTTTGTTAAAGAGTAGTCCAAGAGTTGGAGGTGAATGATGATGAGTAGCTGCCTTTCCTCTAGTCTTTCACAGCTCAATCAGGGACGGTTAACGCAGATAGTCCTCGTACAGCTTTGCGCGAAAGTAAAAAAGAAACAAAGTAATACCGTACAGTTAGTGTTTCTTGACTTATCGATTCATCATTTACATTTAATATTTCTCATCCCAGTTTGTAAAGAAGTATGAAACTGACTGTTACGTCATTAGTTGATTATTTTGTTTTTTATCACAGTAAAATATTAGTATGTTTGATAGAATGAAATTAAAATATCACATTTAGGCAGTCTTCTATGATTTTAATAGTTTTAATGTGTGTGTTTCTAATAACAACAGTTTTTCGTATATCTTATTTAACAGCAGTATTTTCAACACAAACCGTAGAAATGTGAATTCAGTTTAAATATTTGCTCCTAAATGTTCCCTTTTTGATAAATGATGAACATGATTTTAAATTTTTGTGTACATTCGTATTTAAGTCTCCACAAATCTAACAAATATAGAACATTAGAATAATAATTATTAATTCTTACATACAGTGTCTAGACAGTAATAACAAAATGAGAGAAAAATAACATTTAAAACTAGATGACGATGTTATCAGATTGTTGTTTCATTGGTTTGTAGTTAAGCGCAAAGCTACATAATGGGCTATCTGTGCACTGCCTACCATGGATATTAAAACCTAGTTTTTAACGTTGTAAGTCTGCAGACATACCACTGTGTCATTGAAGGGTTCAGATTGTCGTATTTACATAAACTACTTATATTACTGTTTGGTGGTGATGACAAGCTGCCTTCCCTCTAGTGTTACACTGCTAAATTAGGGACGGCTAGCGCAGATAGCCCTCGTGTAGCTTTACGCAAAATTCAAAAACAAACAAACGATTTCTGTTAAAAACGGTCTTAATTTAAACATAACGTGTTAAAAGTAAGCAGGAAAAATATAAAGATCTATTTTTATAAGTGATCACATATTTTCCAATATTAACAATTCTAACGAACAAAATAATCATTATCATGACAAGCTAGCATGTTACAAAAATAAAATTAAGTAGAATAATTAATGATAACATTTACAATATGATTTTTATCGTAGTAGTAGTTTTTTATTCTTAAACTGAAACCTATGATAAATAAATAGTTACTGCAAGGTTTAACTATTGTTCAACACGTTACGTTACCTAAAGTTATAAACATTTTTAAATGTTATTGTCAATAAAAATGTTGATATATTTAAGATGGTCAAGTTCACAGCAAGGTGTTTCGTTTCTTCTTATGATACAGGTTTATTTTAACGTTATTAGCTTATGTCATCAGAAACAGTTGTTGATCATTTCAGTCACTACAATTTCTGGATCCATTTGAGCTACTGCAAATTTCTTCCTGATACATTCTTTGACTTCCTGCATGTGTAGATAAATAAGTTTAATGTAATTACAAAATTAGTAGTTTGAACAACCATAAAATGTATTTGTTCAAAACTATAAATTAAATATAGTTCTCAAGAGGCATATATCACATATCTCATACTCCTATAGTTTAATGAGGGACTATAAATTCACGTCATCCATTTGTTGCTTATGTTACATGTTAGAGGAATTAAGTATAAACACCAGAGGAGTAATTTTGGAGATTTTTTATCCTGAATATTTCTAAATTTTGCTTTATGTTCCATTTCTTAAGATAGGGTCTAACTATGAACAATTTCTACTGTTCCATGGGACAGTTCTGTTGTGCTCTACAAATGTCACGTGGAGCGTGATATTTACAGATACCTTCTAATTGGTCAGCTATACAGAATAAGAACTGGTGAGTCTATACTTATTCTTTAACTCTTGTGACTGTTTTATACTTTTTAATTGTTATTTCTGTTGATTATATGTTCATTTTCATTCAAGCAATTTTACAAGAATATTTTTGAGTTCATTTCAAGTGCAACTTTTATTTCCATTTTCAATTATTCACGTACAGCTAATTTCACTTTTCAACTCCACAGCCAATGTGCGAGTCAATGAAAAATGTTTTGTTACCTTCTACGGATTTTTTCTTTCAAAACATTTAATTTTAAAGTTACATTCATATACGAGGAACATTGTACTTGTTCTAAATTGTATTAGATCCATTTTCACAACAAGCTTTTCTTTGTTTTGGCACAACGAAATTTATATGTATATTTAGACATGAACCACTGTCTGGAAACTGAAAACATGTAAAATTCTCAACATTCGTAAAACAAAGTGAAAGGAAACGCAGTTCAAACACGAAAAATAAAACGAATTTAAAATCACATTTTTCTAGATCTGTTAAGAAATATTTATAAGTAGCATGGTGCAGCTTATGGAACAAAATACTTTTGTGTATGGGGAAATACTTCTTTCTGTCACCTTAAAGTTTTGTTAAATATCAGTTGTAGAAGTCAACCCACTTGTAGAAGTTGGAAAAGATCGAAACGATGTTCGCTCCTCTACGAGTGTTTTCTATACCCATACCAGCCGTTTTTAAATATATAATTTATTAAACGTAAGGACAAAATTATCAACTTTGTACTTATGATAGATCATAAAATATAATTGGGTATAAAAGGGTATAGCTTCAGTCAAATAATTCCATAAACTGATTCAAAGCCCAGGTAAAATATATCTTCTGAAGTTTTCAAAACTGGCTCTCAAATCTTAACAGCCATTAAAAATTAAATTAACACTAATAAGAAAAACTTCGCTCTCTTTTTTTCTCACGGTGCGTATATGATGAAGATTACTTTTAATAATACTTTACTTCATTTCTCTGCTGCTTTGTGTTTGTATCGATGAAATACAAATATGAAAATGAGAACATTTATTCAACTAATATGATTGCTTGATATTTTATATGTCAGTAATGTTGGAAAATGAACTTACTACACACCTTTTTTCAAGCTGTATCTATAGCGTCGCCTTCCGTGAACGTCAGGCATCCGAGAACAACAAGAGCTGCAAGGAGATCTTTCATGTTGAGAATGTTGCTGCTGTTTTCATGAAGACTTCAGCTATGAAAGCCATTTTTATATCATTCATCCAACGTCTTTCAGCCAATAATTGAACAAAATCTAAACTTCCAGAAATTAACAGATCTCTCAGTATATTTACCAGTCAGTGATTGCCTCTTTTCAGATTGAACCAATCCCATAGTGTGTCTATACGTAACACGGAAGTCTCCCCTGACCCCAATATGATCATGTGACTCAAATATGTTTCTCTTCAGCGTCATTGCTTCTGGAAGCTTTACTTTCTTATAGCACGTTACACATATTAGAAAATAGAAGAGATGTTTTCAGTGTGTAACTGCTGAGGAGCTTACTAAAATATTTTATATATTCACACACACACATATATATATGTATTGGTGCTAATATAGCGTGCGGTCTGCCGGGACATTTACACTATTGGTGCGGTCTACCCAGACTTTTAGACCAAACTTGACGTGACCTTCTCTGACGCATGACTTGTGTCATTATTTATATTGTTAAATTTGTTTTGTTTGGTCAAACTTTTTACGACATACCTAACAAACTGCCACAACTGGACAGCACTGCTCTGTTCTTATCAGTTCGCCACCAGTGGCTCAACGGTAAGTGTACAAGCTTACGACGCTAATAATATCTGCGAAACTCTGAAAAAACCAACAAAAAACTGGTTTGTATTAACTTTTTGTTTTCGGCAGGGAGAGAAGAGCTGACATTGATTATGAACCTCAGAGAAAATGTCTATAAAAAGAAAAACAATTCTGATTGACAATTACAAGCAGCAAAATGTATGCAATAAAAACGAGAGAGTGAGATTCCACAAAAGAGGTAGACACACCTTGACAGCGAACGAAAAAGACAAGATGAGCAATAGAAGCAGAGATAGTGATCGTATCTGTCATTCAGAGAAATAAATTTTCATAAGAAACATCAAGAACACGAGACCTTCGTCGGCGAAAAAATAAAGAAGCATATCTTTTAAATAGTGGTAAGGAAAGATGAACAATAAATCTATGATTTAATTATTTACTTTAATTTGTACGTTCTTAAGTCGTATATCTCACAGAAAATATGACAAGTTGGCATGTATTGTTACACGAAAAGTGAAATTTTGTTCGCTTTAGTTTTAAAATAGTTAGACACAGGCCCTGTGTTTAGGTAATGCCAATAAGGACGGCTAGTATACCCATATATATAACAGTAGACTTTAAACTTCTGATTCAATACCTAAAATTCTAAGAAACAAGTGCATTATTGTTGATTTGAGCCATATCTAAAGGTCCAAGATTAGAACAATGACGCTATTCATTAAGTTCTGCACTTCCAGTTATGGGAGCGTTATAATTGTGACAGGCAACTCCTTCACTCATGGTCCGGCATGGCCAGGTGGGTTAAGGAGTTCGACTTGTAACCTGAGGGTCGTGGGTTCGAATCCCTGTAACACCAAACAATCTCACTATTCGTTGGTAAGAGTAGCCCAAGAGTTGGTGGTGGGTGGTGATGACTAGCTGCCTTCCCTGCACTGCTAAGTAAGGGATGGCTAGCGCAGATAGCCCTCGAGTAACGTTGCGCAGAATTCAAAAAACAAAACAAACACACCTTCACTCATTAAGAAAGAGAGCAATAAAAATATTTTGCTACTTTTCTTCTGGTTAGTGTTATGTTAGTGCTAGTGTTATGTACACACCAAAAGATACAATCAAAATATAAATTACCCTCATACTCCGTGTGGCAGACTGTGTTTGCCCAACACAGTTAAATGTAACCAAATCACACATAAACAAAATACAAACAATATAAAATTCAATAATAACTAAAGCATACAAAATTTCTAGATACACAAACATAACATGTTTACATAATTACACAAACATCATCATATTGTCAAACAGACTTCACAATAGATCAGTAGATTACTTTCACAAAATGCAAAACAATCAAATGTGTTATATAATGTTGTCACTGCCGTGAACTTATTAGCTCATTTACTATTATTAATACTGTTTTCATATTAATTTATTATTTTGGCGTTATGTTCTTTAAGTACCATCATTGATATAACGAAGGCGGTGTGGTTGTTTACTGCTCTCCTATCACCATCTTGAAATATGGATAGGGTGTTCTCAGAAGTCTGTTTTACATTATTTTAGCAATTAGGTATTACCATTTACCAATAAATTTAGGTTTGTCATTCGTACATTATCCATTAATAAACAAAAGTTCTTACGCAAAATATCAGTTTCAAAAGTAGCGGTAGTAATAGCGCTGTTGTATTTTTCATGCTGTAGCGGTAGATAGAGCGGTGCTACATTGAAGAGGTTGCTGATCAGAGATTTAGGTTTGAAGTATTTCAACATTCAGCCCATGGTTTCTCATCACGCAAAGCATTTTAATATATTCAACTACAAGGTAGTACGTAGAAATTTTAAATAAAGCTATTGACAAACCTAACGGCTTTTATGATAAATAACAATTAAGTGTAATAAACAGTGTGAAATTGTGAATTGGATAAAATAAACATCATAAAATATTGTATATTTATATATTAAGATAAATAAATAAAGAAAGAAGGCAGTGGTTCCCTTTTGTGGTTGTAATTTAATGTATCTGGCAGGCTTGACACATCTACCTTCATGGTTATTGACTAATTGTTACAACTTTATTAATGCTCTTTTGGACACGACGGTGTTGACAGGATTACTTTTTGTTGTTTTGTTTTTTACTGCTGCATGATCTATTTCGGCCATATTACACAAACATCTAAAACGATATTCAAACATACAGATTGTCTCCCACGACCAAAATCTTTTATGTATAGTTTAAATGATAGCACTAAGCTTAGTGGCTGATGGTAAGTATGGAATTATAGTCAACAGTGTGTAGTTACGAATTTTATAGATACTGCAGATATAGAATAGTTATACCTGAAACTGATGATAAGGAGTGGCTAGGATCATGCAAGCAGAAGATGGTCAAAATGACTGTAATTCTAGAAGAAAGTGAGGCATAAATGAGGCATTTTATGTGGAAAATATTTAGTTTCAAATAAAGTATGGAGAAGCAACGGCTCACCAGTTTAGGGTCGTCACAGTGGAAGGGAGTCATTAAGATGTCAAGACCAACACTACATCAGAAATGTAGGTGGGAAAGATATATTATATAATCAATTCATCGTTATTAATTAACACATTTTCGACGTTGTAGAAAATGCAAAATGTTACAGAAAGGGGAAATGTCACCAACTACAGCAAAACCATAACGCCGTTACTATGGCCTACGGAGATGAAGAGGACAGAGAAATATATAAAATGATAAATTTAAATGCTGATTTTATACATCCAATCATATTATAACACATTGTTTTACATTTGCAATGTAAAACGTTTTAGACGTTTTAGAAAAATGTTACAAAATGTTACAGAAAGGGGAAATAAAATAAACAAGCTAAAATTATGAGACACAAAGTTAACATTATTTCCTCGACGTGAGACATAATGTGTGTGTGTGTTTTCGTATAGCAAAGCCACATCGGGATATGTGCTGAGTCCACTGAGGGGAATCGAACCTTTGCCATTAGCGTTGTAAATTCGCACTTACCGCTGTACTAGCGTGGGAGAAAAACATAGTTTTGACATTATTTGCTCGAGTAAAAATCCATATTTTGACTTCGCATCTAAAAGCTGCAATATTTAAGAGCTTGATGAAATAATGCCAGCACTGTGACTCAAAACATGAGTTGTTTATTTAGTTTTTTGCCTTTACATTTTCATTTTGTAAAAAACTGCTTATTTTGTTTCTGTATTTGTATGACGATTTTTATTCTCTTTTTAAAGTTAACAATGTTTAATAATCTTGTTTAACACCTGTTTAATTTAATATTAACACTGGTTAAAACGTTAAAAGTGTACGAGGACATCGATGAAAGTTTGTGATGTAAAACATTATTGAAATATAACAAAAGTTGTGTAATGCAGGTTTAGACATAATATATGATTATTTTCTGAATATGCTGGTAACGATATCTAATAAATAAGTAATGCTCATCTCATGTCCTTCATGCAAAGCTTTACTTTTTCTGGCATGATGCATAATTTTGCATTAATATTCAAACTCAGTTTTGCTTTCTCTATAAAGTTTAATATATAAAACACGTTTCTACCTGAGGTAGAAAGCACTCTGTTTACATTTACATTCATAACTTTCCAACCAGCACATGTGTCATGAGTCAGTGTACCATTTGTTGCTTCAACATAATAAAACAATGCACGTTTCCATACAAGTTCGGCATGTTTAATCCGCTAGATGTGGAATGCAGGTGTTCATGTTTTCATTGTACAGAATCTTTGCTCTTTGATTGAATACAATTCCAACGACAGAATAAGTAGTCACGTGGTGACTGCTTTTCACTTATCCTTTACCTAACATCATTTTGAGTTCAAAACATTGTATATTAATCATTATCGAATATGTATTTTTGTTTGAAATATTATACAAAAATGTAATCTATAAAGGGAACTTCAGAATTTTATTTACAAACGTACAGTTTATAAATAGAATGATACGATAATCATAAATGTTATGGAATGACGTTTTGCATTCTACCCTGTAACAACGCCATTGAGTTCATACAAATTATCTTCCTCGAAATTTTTCTTGACCTTAAAGACGTCAGAAACATAAATCTAATGAAAGAATGAAATATTAATTATTTTTACAAGTTGGTGTGTGTGTTTTTCTTATACCAGAGCCACATCAGGCTATCTGCTTTGGCCACAAAAGGGAATCAAACACTCAATTAGAGCGTTGCAAAGTCGAAGACTTTACCGCCGTACCAGCGGGGAACTACAAAGGGATATTATTTAATAAATTTATAGATAAAGAAACTAAATATATCTCTCCAAATAAACCACATGATGAACCATAGCCAAATAATTTTATTTTGTTTCAGCTGTCTTTTGTCATGTGACTCGTAATCTGAGGGTCGCGGGTTCGCATCCCGGTCGCGCCAAACACGCTCGTCCTTTCAGCCGTGGGGGCGTTATAATGTTACGCTCAATCACACTATTCGTTGGTAAAAGAGCAGCCCAAAAGTTGGCAGTGGGTGGTGATGACTAGCTGCCTTCCCTCTAGTCTTACACGTCCAAATTAGGGACGGGTAGCACAGATAGCCCTCGAGAAGCTTTGTGCGAAATTCAAATACAAAATACTTTTTTCATTATCAAGAGGTAATATCTGTACTACTCAAGTGGTTGGTATGACTGTGATGTATACACAAATACCCTACAATGATTTTACTTCTTTTGTTTCATTTGAAGTTAGTAGTCACATAGATAGCGCTAGTTGTCTTGAGTAAATTGACGTTCCTTGTCAAGCAATGAACGTTTTATATAACCGTATACGGACTTGTCTTCTTCGTTTAGGAACAATTTCGTACATTTTTTTATATAAAAAACGTGTTATTTATAGGCTGCCACTACGCGACATTTTTTGTTCAAAGATTGGTGATGAAGCAATGAAACTAAAACAGCAATAATAAGTGAAAATAATGAGCATAATTTTATATCTTAGAGTAACAATATAATAAAATATTTAATAACAATATGGTTTAGTTTGCGGAAATTTGTTATTCTTTAACACCATTTCTTGTCGTTAACCGATATTACGTATTACAATTTCAAATTGCCTAAAACTGAGAGAAATTGTAATTTAGATTTAGAAGTGAAATAAATGTTGATATTTATTTAATGTATGATATTTGCCAACAAGACTGACACACAGTTTCTTTTTTTAATACAGATATATTGTAATGTACAGACAATAATAACACAACTTGCAATAATTGTTATTACAAATAATGATGTAGTTTGTTTGTTCTGAATTTCGCGCAAAGCTACCCGAAGACTATCTGCGCTCGCCGTCCCTAATTTTGCAGTGTAAGACGAGAGGTAAGGCAGCTAGTCATCACCATCCACTGCCAACTCTTGGGCTACTCTTTTACCAACAAATAGTGGGATTGGCCGTCACATTATAACACCTTTACGGCTGAAAGTGCGAGCATGTTTGGTGTTACGGAGATTCGAACCCGTGACCCTCAGATTGCGAGTCGAGTGCCTTAACAACCTGGTCATGCCAGGCTAATGATGTAGGTACAGAAGTTTTACAAACTCATAAACAGTATTGAGTATTCTTTCTGGTCTGATACTTCCTTGATGTCTTACTGACAGTTCACAATGAAAGAGTTAATTTCAAGTTAATATAGGTATCATTTATTTAACAGGCGATATCTAGCTCTGCGTTCTTCAATCATTGTTTATCACATGTTGAGTTTTTCTCCACTGAAGTTATTTTGTGCCTTCATACAAATACTAACATCTGACATGAATTATCTAAAGGTATGAAATGATCGAAATTTATAAACATTCCTGGTGAAATATCTGAAGTTCTCGAATAACAAGCATTATTCACAACTATAACTTCCGAGGTTTATAATATATCAACTACAAAAAACCAATAATATATACTGCCTCTTAGCATATCGCGTTTTTGCATTTATAGGCATGAGGAAAGTTTCTAGAACTTTAAGCCTGCACAACAATACAGATGATACACAATTCAATGAACTACATTTCAATGGCATTTCCTTGCTATTTAACATCTGGCATTATCTGTATGTAACTCCAAACTAAGATTGTACCAGATAGGCAAACTACACCTCCTGATTTTATTTGTATATAGTCTAATGTTAATTTAATATTTCTAAATATTACAGTAGCATCATTAAGTTATACATTCTCAATCTTCACTGCAGTGGTAATCTGTCACTAGAAAGCATTAAAATGGGCCGGCTCTAAGCATAATGAAAGATAAATAGAACTTTGAATAACTGTTTATGTTTTTAGTTGTGGTAAAATGCTGAAAAGGAACAACTAGACTTATACCTCTTAAATATCTATATAATAAAGAAACAACTAACTATTATTACCATACCTTAAAAACAATACCATTAAAATATTTATATTTCATATGGTTAGTACTGTTATGTTTTTATATCAAGATCAAGTTTCAATAGCTTTCCTGGACATTAATCTCTACGATCAACTAAGTGTAATTAGTAATTCATTCTTAATATTTTATATTATTAGATATTGTTTAGAAATCATTTTATGTCGTACATATCATTTGCTGGTCTTCGTCGGTATTCAGGTACGTTCTAAGAAGGACTATGTGTAGCGACAGGAGCCAAGATTTGATACTCGGTGTTCTTGTTAGAAAAGTGAATAATGTCATCCACTAGTTTAAAACCAAAAACGTAAAAATAACAATAAGTATCCTAGCAATAATGACCAGTACCACACTAAGTTGGTCAAAGAGTTGCTGAAGGGTTGGTTGGCGCTGAGTGGTGATTATCAGCTGCTTCACTTCTAGTCTATCACCGCTAAATTAGGGACGGCTAGCGTAGTTAGCTGTCATGTAGCTTAGCACAAAATCGAAACCAGACAAGACAGATCTCGAATAATATACTTAATAAATGTGTTTGTTTATTTAATTTCGCGCAAAGCTACACGAGGGCTATCGGCGCAGTTGAGATATATTTATTAGGTTGTGTTATTTATTCATTAGAATCCATTATTTTCATTATACTATACAAGTGTTACTAAATAAATAGTATGCATCAATAAAATATCGCTATTATTACTTCGATATTAAAATATTGTTTTAGTTGGATTTTTAGAATTTCACTGATATTCTCTGACATAAATAAATGTTGTATAGACCTGATGTCAATTGTTTGCCTTTTAAGTACATAGCCACACAATGGTTTGTATATGCTTTTCTCATCACGATATCGAAACTTGGTTTTAACTTTATAAGCTTACAAACTACCACTGCGTCATTGGGGTGTCCTGATCTGAAAAGAAAAGCCATCTGACATATGCCGTATATGATGACCAGAGTCTAGTTCGTCAACGGCGGTTGTCCAATAAATTGTTGAGTCTTGCGTTATTTTGAAAATCTTTTACTCGCTGGTGGCATTAAGGTAGCGATGCAAACACAAGCATGTGTGTGTTTTTCCTTTAGCAAAGCCACAACGGGCTATCTGCTGATCCCACCGAGGAGGAATCGAATTTTAGCGTTGTAAAGCCGTAGACTTACCGCTGTACTAGCGGGGGGCACAAACACAAGCAGTTACATCTGGTGTTGCGTTTGCACTAGTAAGCAAAACTGTAATTTTTAATACAAGAATACGAGGCCTGATGATAGCATAAAAATAACAAAAGTACAAGAGCTAACGTCTACTGTATAGGAAGGGGGGGAAACAAGAGATCGAAGGTGACAATGTTAACAGAAGTTAGACCAAGACCTAAGGCTAACAGTTGTCGATATGCCCATGATTTGATCAAGCAGTGATAGATTTAAATTTAATGGGAAGGATATAATGCATTACATTAGACCTATATTTGCACCTTGCAAATGAGAAAATACTTGATTTCCATGTAGAAATTATTTAAATTTATTATTAGACACAAGGAAGTGTACAGAAACTTTATTCCATTAAAAATGAGGGGTACAAATATATCAGTAGATCTAATATTGAATACGTTTTCTGTTTAATTTTTAGAAAATTAAATCTATATCGAGGTCTATTAAAACTAACTGTTACATGCATAACACGACCTACTTCTTATCGGATACGAATAACAAACAATTAGGTCTAAGCCTAACATCAGCTGATTAGGCCTTTAGCACTAAAGCTTATATTTGGCTGTACAGACTTAATTAGAAGTGTATAGTATTATCGAATTAATATTTTTATACTGTAGATCCTTTTCTACAGGCTACATCGATATTTAGTTAACATTTTAGGCCTAGAAACTAAAATGTCTAATGTGTAATGTACAAAAGCAAAACATTTTTTAAAATATTTTTATTTTTTCTATAGCCGAACTTGCAATGTTCAACAAAATATTTTTTAAAAAATTCACTACTTAGCAGATTAAATAACGGTATCAATAAATCGATTAAAAATTAAATGTGGTGTTTATATTCTTGGCCCATACATCATGTATGGTGGCAATGTATTCATCAAAGATCCAAGACAATGTCTCACCTCCATGATTACTGACTCTTTCCAGAAAACAAACTAACTTTTAATGTTGCGTTCCTACTCATAAATGCAGGTTGTTGCAAAATTTGGCGTCACTTTGATAAAGCATAAGATGCCTACTTTGTGAAAACGTATAAGACTTGAATGCAGTAATAAAATGAAGTCGACCACCAACACTTCTCTAAATTTTATAAATATTCAAGAAGTTTCTTGAATGATGTTTTAATTGTGAGCAGTTACTCTAACTTTTTCTTACATGAATTGAATCGTTTTTGTTTTGTGTTCGAATAAAATTGTTTTTTCGTATAAGTGTGTATTTTGCATTTTCTAATCATTTTTTGAAAATTTTGAGTCTATTGTATTCAACTAAAAATGTGTTCTACAATTAAAAAAAAATAGAATCATTTATTTCTAGTGAAACGCCAATTTTATGCAACAAAGTGCTGAATTTTCTTTTTCAACAAGGTGTAATTTCTCATCTTGAAAAGTACAAGCTGTAATTACCAAATTATATTACCTACCTAATTATATTCTCACTTTGACACAAATAAACTTTCAAGATGTTTTAAAAAAGAAATGAAAATAAATAAAAAGGTAGTCTATATAAGATATAGTTGGGTGAGACATACCATACATCACGCCCAGCCATCTGTTTACCTTTCTTAAAACTTTGTTAAATTTTTGAGTCAATTCATTGTCTAAACTTTAAAACTCTGTAAACCTTTCAAAAATGTGTATAATATTTCCAGGCTTGGAAATGTTATTCTAATATTTCAAAAAGAACACTTTTCAGAGATTCACCTGCCCTCAGGAATTATGAAAGTAGTTTTACTTTTCATAACAAGTTTCTATTCGGTCTGTTACATTTTCAAATACTACATTATTAATTCAGTCTCTCAGAATAAAAAGAGTGGATAATAATACCTCCATAGTAGTTGCTAGGTCACTTTTTATAAAGCAATAACAATGGTTTTGGTGTATACGCCTTTTACTAATACCACAAATAAAATTTTAATCATTCCTCGCCACTTATGACAGGCATGAACTCAAAATGAAAATTATTACTATATCACTCGCTTGTGATGTTTGTCACATACACCACGAGTGCAAAATAAATTGTGAACAACTCTTTACTTCTTTGTCACGATAGTCTGTTTGAATGCAATAAGAAGCATGATTAGTCTGTGAGCAAGACGTTTGTCTTCATGTCATTTCTGACCAATCCCCACGTTTAAAAAAAATACCCTCGATTATTTTGTATGAAATACCTTATAAAGCCTGTTTTTTTGTTGTTGTTCATTCGTTGTCTACCTACGTGTTGCTCTTATCAACTGGTTTATGTGGCAGTTATGAGTTGCCAATTTCATTGAACGCATACTGAAAAATACATTTGTATTGGTTATATTATCCCTGTTACAGTCTGCCTGGTCAAATACTCTAACAAACTGTATTAATAATCTGAAAGAGAGACCACATACTACCTATAACAATTTCTGAGACTTGGATCTGTTTGACCTGTTTTCTGTACATATTAATAACGTCCAAATGTATTTGATATATTTCACAAGCATTCTTCTGTTGTTCAAACTATATACTAAAAATATGTTGTTTTACCTTCAAGTTATACAACAGGAGGTAGCATAAAAATGAAAATTATCTCAGTGATGTCATTGATCTTCTTTTACAACAGTAGATGCATCTTGTTGTAGCCAAAATATAGAAATTTTAGATTATTCGTGACTTGTTTTCGTTAGTATATCACAGACAACAGACTAATGTTTGTTCGTTTAAATACAAACATTCATGAGAAGCTAAAGGCTATCAACTCATAGTCAATCCTAATTTTCAGTTTACAGATGAAAGATGGAAAGAAGCAAGCCAACAGCACCAACCACTATTACAGAGTTACTGTTGTACATTTATTTCATTGCCCAAGTGTGCTTTAGTATGGTAAAAAACACGAAATAATACATTTAATGTAAACTTGTTAAGGCACACGACTCACAGTCTCCGTATCCGAATACAGCCACCGAACACGTTCGCCCCTTACGCTGTTGGAGCATTGTAATGTAATGGTCAATTCAACTATTCTTTGTAAAAGTGAGGTCCAAGAGCGGCGGTTGGTGGTGCTGACTAGCTGCCTTTCACCTATTCTATTACTTTAAAATTTAGGAACAGTAGGGCAATTAGCCTTTGGATAACTTTGCAAATTTAATAATGAAAGAAACTATTTTTATTATTACTATCTAAACACTGTAAGAAACGATAATTCTAATGCTCTGTATTTGTTAAATTTCTACAACTAAAAATAAAAAATATATATAAAAGTTTAGAATTATATTGCATTCGTTACCTAAAACAGAAAGTATTTAAAGAAATTTACACCTATATATAATTTGTAATTGAGACAATGTTTTATTGTTTGTAACTATAGCTATATTTTCCTCTTGAGTGAAACGGTTTTCTGAACATATTAACGGAAAAGTTCTAAGTACAAATTATCAGCTCCTTTAATGAAACGTGTAATTTTCAAATGCCCTTATCAGTCGTAATAAAGCGGCTCATAGAATGGTTTTGTAGTATTTTTCAAGTGTAAACTTTCGACTGATAGTTCCGTCTTCTCTTAATCCATTTGAGATCTGACTACAGATTTCAACTCTACAGACCAAACCATTCCAAATAATGTTTTTGACCATGCAAAAGGTCTTATAGATTGATTTGCTCTGAGCTCACCTAAAATTTTAAATTTGAAAGTAAGCTCGAACAGGTTCCTAATCAATAATAAAACCGAATCCGGTAGATGCTTGTCCCACGCTTCAGATACCTGACACGAAAAAATAGAGCTAATAAAAACAGAAAAAAGTTCCATAATTTAATTTGCTGTAATTCTGCCTAAAATAATTTCAAGTGCCGCCGCTATTGAGTATTTCCACTTGTTCGTATTTTTTTACATTTATAAAAAATATAATTTTCGTCATCAAAATTCTCTTTCAGAAGAACTTAGGCTTACGATAATTTTTACTTTATATAAAAAAAACTGAATGTTTTTCGCAATATACTAAAAGACATATGTAAATAGAAGATAAAAATCAAACCGTATAACCTTGTCTGTATCACAAATTAAGAATAATATTTAATTAATCTCTACAAGTTCAACACTTTTGTTGCTTTATAAAAGTTTTATTCTCTAGATAAATGTGTTTCAGAAATAAACATAGCCCATAGCCCGAAAAGAAACTACGACAAATTCAGATAATTAGGTTTGGTTTGGTTTGAATTTCGCGTAACGCTACACGAGGGCTAAATACGCTAGCCCTCATTAATGTAGCAGTGTAAGAGTAGAGGGAAGGCAGCGAGTAATCACCACCCACCAACAACTCTTGGGATACTCTTTTAGTAACGAAGAGTGGGATTGACCGTCACTTTATTACGCCCCACGGCTGAAAGGGCGATCATGTTTGATGTGGGATAATTAGACAATATGTAGATACCAATCCTCACCAGCTCGCTATTAAATGATCTGTTGAAGCTGTAAATGTTAATTACATTAAAATATTTAAGTATTAATGCCAATTCACTTTGAAAAAGCCCAATAATACTGGGTTTAATGTATAAATCAAATTATTTAATATAAATTGTAGAAGTAAATAAAAACAAACAACAACTCACCAATGATTGAAAACAAAAACATAACTTCGTCATCTTTTGATTAAATAAACTAATATAAATTTTGGAATATTATATTAGAATATTTGATATTCTACGATTGCATTAGTTAATATTTTTTTGACGATGTCGTGTTTCGTCCAGTAGTACAAAGTGTTGCTGTACACATAGTTATAAATGTATAGGAAGTGATCGTGATACAATCGTTGATATCCAACAAACGTATGACATTCATTCCCGAAAAATCTTCCCACGATTACTATTCCGACTTAGAATTTATCTATCTATCTGTAAGGTGTAATAGAGTGGATACATTTTTTTATTACGTTTCTTATATGTATGTCTTTTTAATTACTTAATAATTTCTAAGAAATATACATCTAAATATTATGTCATGAATCTAAAAAAGCTTTAATAACGATGATGTTTATTTTTGTTAGTTTGATCTGTAAAATATTGTATAAAAAGAAAAAAGAAAAGAAAAAATCAAATGAACCAGTGAAGGAATTCAATATCTCGATTCTTAAGAAATGTTAACTATTATTCAAGCATTTTAAATGTAGGGTGCGTTATCAAACTATGCAAGGAAATGTTGACTTCTAATAAGTGTTTTTCCTGACCTTAAAATTTTAAAAATAATGAATTCAAAGAAGTAAAAAAAATGTGAAGTTTAACCTTTGAAAATAATCACGTATTTTCATCATATCAAGGGCGCGGCATGGCCAAGTGGTAAAGACACTCGACTAATAACCCGAGGGTCGCGGGTTCGAATCCCCATCACACTCAACATACTCGCCCTTTCAGCCGTGAGGACGTTATACAGTTCAGTCGATTACCATATGCGTTGGTAAAAGAGCCGCCCAAGCGTTGGTGGTGGGTGGTGACGATTACCCAGTTGTCTTCTCTCCACTCTTACATTGCTAAATTAGGGACGGCTAGCACAGGTAGCCGTCATGTCGCTTTGTGCGAAATTAACACAAACAACCGAAGATAACATGCTGATCTACTATGATGCAGAAACAAAATAACTATTAAAATAAGAATATTTACAGTATATTTTTGATGGTATTCTTTATATAAATAAAATCTTCTGATTCATGAATAGTTACTACAACGTGTAATTGTTATATAAAACGTTACGTTATTATAAACTACAAATAGTTTTAAATTTCATGTAAATTATAATGTTTTTGAAATTTGGAGCACATAAGATGTCCAAGTACAAGGATGATGGATATTGGTACATTTTATCCTTATTAAATTACACCTTCAGAGACACTTTTTAATTACTTCAGTAAGTACAGTTTTTGAATCTTCATGGGCTTCTAAAATCTTCTCATGGCACATTTTTTCACGCCCTGCATGCATAGATTTATAATGTTATTTAAGATATTACAAGACTACAAGTTTTAACAAGCATAAAAGGAAATTGTTTAAAGTTTTTTTGGGACTCACATATCTCATTCTCTTATAGTGTACTGACATGAAGTTAGGGAACACATTTCCAGATTTGTTATTTCTAAATTTTCTGCTTGTTTCTAAGGAAAGGTCTGATGATGAACACTTTCTAGTGCTTCATGTGATGCTTATTTTGTGTTCTGCCCAACCCTCTAAATATAGGAGGTGGGTTAGGAACTGCTACATGACTGTCATGTGGAGCAAACATATTTCCACATTATTATAATTTTGTAATTGTACTTTTTATTTTATTGGAGATTATTTTACTATTGTTTGTTTGTTTTAAATATCGCGCAAAACTACACTAGGGCTATCTGCGCTAGCAGTCCCTAATTTAGTAGTGTAAGACCAGAGGGAAGGCAGATATTCATTACCATCCACCACCATCTCTTGGGCTACTCTTTAACCAACGAATAATGGGATTGGCCGTAACATTACAGCTCCACTACAGCTGAAAGGAAGAGCATGTTTGTTGTGATGGGGATTAGAACCCGCGACCTTTAGATTAAGAATCAATTGTCATAACCAGCCAATTTTTTTTTACTCTTATATTCCAAATCTAACATATCAGTCGGTCATTAATTCAGTGATATATGATTGCGAAATTATAACGCTGATATCTAGAATTTGTTTCGCTTCAATGAACACAACACAATTTTTCCATTGTGTAGTTCTGAGCTTAACAAGAAACCACAATTAGTCGGTCAGCCAGTGCACTGTTTGTTACTTATTGAGAAACTATATATATACATATATAGAAGTGAATATAACAGCCTCAAACAAAGTTTAGTTATGAAAGCAGACACAAAACACAAAATGTGATTATACGTAATCATCACCTTCGCATCCGCTCTCTTTCCTTGGTCACATTAATTTGAAAAAGTTAGACAAATTCTTGTTAGGAAATTTTGAGTCTTCACAGTCTCGGACTGCAGTTGGAAGGTTGAGATAAAGAAATACATCAACTTTGATATTACATTCTACGAATTTATTTTCATAGCATTTAATTATATAGTTAAATGTATCACGAACAATATATTTGTCTTAAATTGTATTATAACTACCTTCAAATATCATTTTGCTCTGTTTGCTTTCCATCAACTTGATATATTTCTTTAGATATTGACTGCCTATAAACTGAAAATATGGAACATTCTTGAATCACAGAAACATTAAATTATGATCACATCATTTTTACATCTGTAAATTATAACTGAATGTAACATTATGAAGGAATATTATATTTTGGTGGATGAGGTGTGCTTCACGGAATAAGGGGATTTCTGTTTGTGACAGGACTTCCTTCTTCAACCATAATATTCATTAAATATCATTTATAAATTGGAAATCTTTTGTTCCTGTACGTAAAATTATGTGAGCAACCAACTTGCCATGGATAATTTTCCTGATTTAAAAATGGGGAAGAGGAAATGTTAAAATACGTTTATATCATTCTTGGATATGTTCCTGTTAATACACTTAATTCTTAGAATAATTTATAGTGCTCAAAATAATTCTCAATAAAAATTAAATTGTACATACAAATTATATATCAAGAAAGCCTTTTACAAAGAAGAAAACTGTGTAAAGCTATCAGATTCATGTTAACAAAACATCGTTTCCAAAATTAATGTTAGCGAAAATTCATTATCCACAATACCACAAACACGTACCCATTCTGTCTTCCACGAAACGTTTTTCTGAATCACTTTCTCACCTTATTAATTTTTTGTGGCTCATCCTTATTCATTTCTGTATAAAAGAAAATAATGTGTTTGATTTGCATGTTTGAGTGTATAAAGATATTTTTAATGCTACCAACAAACTTTCATTAAAATACTTTATTTTATAAGAAAAAGATATCGTATTTCAGACAGATCATTCAAAAAGTTATGTAGACCAAGAAGAGAGTTGTTTATTGAAGTTTTGAAAATTCACTTTCAACCTCTTATGTTAATTAAAATTGCATTGGCACTACTTAGATAATTTAGTTCTTTTCTGAAATATAATACATAAATTGTGTATATGTGATCAGGCTTTACTCTAAAATATTACTCTAGTTATTTACTGTTTTGGTTCTTGACTATGAACATTAAGAGAGAAAATGTATTTAAGTAACCTAAAATTTATTTCGTCGGTAAAGTTTGAAAATTAACTTACTGCACAACATTTCCCAAGCTATATCTACAGGAACTTCTTTTCGTCATTGTCAAGCGTAGGAATAGAAAAAGAGCTGCAAACAAAACTTTCATATTGAGAATGTTGCTGTTTCAATAAAAAATTCAGCTGAGAAAATCCTTTTTATATCATTCATTGAACATCTTCCAGCAAATAATTTAGGTGTTTAACCAAAATTTCCTAATTCATATACATAGTGAAACGTTTTATACTATGATTTCATAATTAACGTTATAACAATAAAAATTAAGAAAAGTTTTCATTGAAAAGAAAAACATACATATATTAACGATTAAACAAAAAGGCTTCGGTTTGGTTTGAATTCTGCGCAAAGCTACAAGTGTTTTCTGCTCTTGCCATCCCTAATTTAGCAGTGATAAATATTTCAATAATAACAATAAATTTCCGTTTATTTCATTACATTTTAATTTATTTTTCTTGTATTGATGGATATTTTTAGTCAGTCATTCGAGATTAAACAGAGCATTTAGAATTGTGGGCCTATTGATCCATTTAATCTCGATTGGCCTCTTTGTCTAGATTACTTCGTAATGAGAAAGTCAAAACAAGGAACCAATCTGGGAAAGTAGAAAAGAAGAAGGAAAGTAAAATAAAGAGATTGTTTGACAGATAGCTTTGGTAACATATTCATACTGAGTTGACTCTGAAATAGATGGCAACTGCCTACTAGATAAACATTTGTAGACATTTCTTGTTTTAAATACAATATACTTATGCAGCTCAAACATATAGAAAAGCATTTCGTCTTGAGGTCTTAGAATTACAGGTTTAAGTAAGTAGTAAATGTGACTGTAATTTACCTAATAAATACACACACAATGTTTTATGTTCTTGAATAAACACTGTTTTCATCTTGTGTTACACTGTGTTTAATCTTAGTATCTTTCACAAATTCTGGAAACGTAGAATTACTTTCTAATTCATATTTATGCTAAAGCTCTTGTTATTCTTTACACATATAATATTAAATCTTCGAGTGAAATACTTTTTATATTAGAATACCATAAAGCAGATAAAAATGAACAAATTAGAAGAAGGCACTACTGAGTGAGATAATGTAAATCATTTAGGTTTCAAAGGATATTCTAAATATTAGTGAAGTAGTTTTTGTCATCAAACAATATAAATTAATGACTTCATACAGAGAGAAGAACATAAAAGTATGAGGTACAAAAATTATTACAGACAGAAATACTCATTTACCTACATAATACTGTTTGTTAACCAAATAAACACTCACTTATATGCTTCAGCACTATGAGACTGGTTCATTGGGAATAGGTAGGCTTATGCTTCCCCTCTCATGGTGTTAACTTCATATCTTCAGGAGAGGGAGAACAAACCATATAATAAGGATGGGGTGAATTGGTTCATAAAAGGTGAAATGCCATAATTCAGGATATCCCACAGAAAGTAGTAAATATGCCGCTACAACTCAGGAAACCCAATGAAGCCCAAAATGTGTCTGACCATCAAATTAAAGTGCGACAGACAGCTTGCACCAAAAAATTGGGAAATTATTCCAACTCTCCGAGAGTTGAGTGGAGCTTGGTAGTTTCATTTCAGAGTCGAAGAGAAATAAATATATTTGATAGAAGAGTTGCAAGAACATTGTTAAATATCTCAGTATACTAGGCACTATGAGTAAAGTAACCACTCTGGCCAGTGCACTTAGATATCACAGAGAATCATGGGTGAGGAAGTGTGCAATCACGCCAGTGGCTAAATGATTTACTCTTGTTGGCAGACATGTAAAGGGCATGTGGAAGACTTCAGCATGCTGCATATATATATTATTATCCATTTCCTAAACAGAAAATCATAATAATAAGTTAGAGATGGACGAAAGTTTTGTCCAATTGTAGACAATATAGGTTCATAACTTTATCCTTTATTAAAATGTATTTATCGGAAATGTTCCTTTTTTAACGAGCTTTGAACAAAATCTCGGGGATATATGTGGAATTAATTAATAAATTAGTCTCTTTTAATTTTGTGTCACTGTTTACGAATGTTCCATTTAAGGAGGCTCCGGAATACTTACAAAATATATTATTGGAAGTTAGAAATTTTCTTTGCTTGTGGTGAACGAAATTTTAAAGCTTATTAACGAGTGTGTGTTGAATGTATATTTTAAGGTGAGGAATTAAACGTTCAACATACTAAATGTTTATCGATAGAATTTTCTGCGTAAACTCTTTTACGTGAATTATTTATGTTCAATTTTGAAACGAACATGTTTAACACATTTGCGTTTTTTTCATTTAGTGTGATTAAAGTATGTAGATGTCACGTTTTCAATGTGGAAGAATAACGTTGGAACTTCATCAGAAGTTGAAAATTCTTAATTCAGTTAATCCAACCATCAGATTTACATTAGCGAGTGGAAAAGAGGACATGTCATATTTCTTAGATATGACCATCAAACGAGAATAAAGACTACACTCAAAATCAATTTCTACGGTGGTACCACTACACAATAGATCGTGTTACCCGTGAACATAAAAAGCTGTCCTCTTTTCCAACATTTGTATTTAGAGCCTTAAAAAGATACACTTATGATTGTGTTGTGAAAGTATAGTTCATTTTCTTAAAATATGACTACATATGACTTCTGTAAGAAGTGGCATTAGCATTTAGATATAAAATATTGTTTTTGAACTATGAGTACACATTTTTTTATCCCAATGTCAGAGAATGAAACAACATAATTAAAATATAAAGGTTAATAAATGAAATTAATATAATAATAAGCACGGGTGGATGTTTAGATCCCAGAGATGGTAAACTGAAGAACAGAACATTATGTGGAAGGTTCTCTTACTATATACAGGAATCCACACCAAAGGGTAACTACATATGTAACTAGACAAACTTCTCTGTACGTTTTTTATAGGATTGTTGTCAAACGTAATCAGCTGGTAAACAATATTTATGTAGATATAATACATGAGCATATGTTTTCTGCCTGCTGTACTGACAGAAAACTTTTAAAACTTTTGTTTATTTATTTCATATCAACTTTTGGCATAAACATTAATAAAAAATGTCATAAGAGATTGCTTTGTTCTAGTTGCTTTGCTTCTTCATTCTCTGTAGTAGATAATGTCCCATCTGTCATAAAATATTGTGTTAACATGTATCATTTGTTTAACATGAATTATCACTAAAATCCTTTGCTGGCTTATTCACATTAAATAAGTTTTACAGCTGACCAATATTTTGAGAGAAAGAAGATCATGAGGTAATGCTAAAAGACAAACCTGTATTATCCATTGAATACAGATGCACATTCTTTGTTAAGTTCTGCTAGAAGATATTTGAATAAAGAATTATGTTAAGATTTTTGACCTTTATTATATGGAAGTCAATCTGAATATAACGAAAGCTGTCACTTCGATACATTCTAGTGGAGGTAAAAATGTGTTAGTTTGTATTCTGTTTTCTGTTTTTGTTGCTTTTATAAGAGTTTTATTCTCTAGACAAAGGTATTTCAGAAATAAACATAGCCCATAACCCCAAAACAAACTACGACAGGTTCAGATAATTAAGTAAAATGCAGACACTGGTCCTCATGAGCTGGCTGTTGAGTGGTCCGTTGAAGCTGTAAATATTAATTACATTAAAATAATTAGTTGTTTATTTCAATTCACTTAAAAAAGCTCCAGTAACGTTGAATTTAATTAATGTATAAATCAAATTATTTAATATAAATTCTAGAAGTAAATAAAAACAAACAACAATAATTGAAAACAAATGTATAACTTCATCATCTTTAGATTAAATAAACTTATATATATTTTAAAACATTATTTCATATTCTACATACGTGCTCGTTTAATATTTCTTTAATGATTCCGTGTTCATGTCTTAGTACAAAGTGTTGTTGTACACATAGTTATAAATGTATAAGACGTAAATGTGATACAATTGCTCTTTGGTAGCAACTAGCATATAACATTCATTGCCTCAAAACAGAAATTTTAAGCTACAATGTATCTTAAGCTTTATAACGAGAGTTACCTGTACCATTACATATAAAATCTCTCCATGATTACTATTCCGACTTCGAATGTATTAGTCTATCTGTAAGGTGTAATGGAGTAAATACACTTATTTTTGTTATTTTTTTTAAGTTCCTTATATGTGAATGTCTTTTTAATTTCTTAATAATTGTTAAAAAACATGTGGTTAAATATTTTATTTTCCTTTCAAGAATGTAAAAAGATTTAATAACGATGATGTTTATTGTTGTTTGTTTCATTTGTAAAATATAGTCTAAAAAGTAAATATGAAAAGAAAAATTCAAATGAATACAATGAAGGAACTGAACACATCAATTCTAGTGAAATGCTGATTTTTTACTCAAGCATTTTAAATGCAGAATGCGTTATCAATTTATGCAAAAAAATGTTGACTTCTATTAATTGTATTTCTGGCCTTTTTAGTTTGAAAGTAATGTATTCAAAGCAGTAAAATATAAGTTTAACCTTCATAAATAATCTCACAATTTCATGACATAAAAAATTTGGAAAAATAATAGAATAATTAAAGCGCTGATGTAATAAATTATAGAAACAAAGCAGATATTAAAACAAAATAAAAAATAAGGATAATTGAAATATATTTTTATGGCATTATTTATATAAATTGAATCTCGTGATGCATAAATAGTTACTATATCGTCCAATTAACCTGAAGATGACCAAGGAAAAACGTTGTTCCCAGCTTATCAATAAAAGTGTTAATACCCATACCTGTCATTCTGAAATATATTTCTATTTCAAGCGAGTTTCTCTACATCAGGAATTATATAAAACGTTACGTTATCAGAGATGCCAACTATTTCAAATGACTGAGCGTAATGATTGTAGACAGAGCTCTTCATCATTTGCGGCTACTAGGCCTGACCAATGTCTCCAAGCTGTTTATTATTACATTAGTATTATAACTATTATTATTTACTACTGCTATAGATTGCTCATCTATGACTGTGTTTTGTGTATTTAACAAATAAATTTAAAACATTCTTTTGAAATTATGTCTTTTATTTAGTTCCGAATAACAAACATACTGGTAAAACAACACTGAACATGCACAAACAGTAATAAGAAAAAGCCTTTGTGTAAGAACTTATACCAACATAACATAGGGAGTTATAACAACATTGTCTCTTTGACTGCATACACATGTTGTGTGTTATAATACTGCTCAAAACTAAGGTGCTCAGTTTGGTGTGAACTTGATTTTGTGTTTAGTCACTAAACTAAATATCCTTTCACTGTCAGCATGGAAATTTGTAAGAATTCCAAGCATAATCCTACACAGAATGTCATACTTTTGGTTGCCATTTCCATACTTAACTGTAAACAGCTGAACCCAAAACTTGTCAACATTCAACTGAAGAACAGTTTCTGAGAAAGTATCAATTTGATAGTTCAAATATTGCCCTTCCAACTTGTCAATAGTGTCGTGCTCATGTGTTTTGACAAGGAGAGGATACCTGTCTGTGAAGAAGTGTAGAGAAGAGAAATCTTTGCTGGCTTTCAGTTTTGGATCGGCAACCTCTGCGTGAATCAGAAGTTCATCATTTAGAGGGAAATTTTTCATCATGTAATTTTTAGCTGCAATATAGTATTTCTTGACACTGTTGTAGAAGCTGATCAGGTTCAGGTCCTTTTCATATTTAACAATGTTAAATTTAACAGCATTTCCAACAGAAACTGCCTCATCAGATTTGTGTAAGGATTCATTGTTGAAGTCAAGTTCAGTGATGTTGCCTTCAATATATTCTGGCTTGATGTATCTGACAAGTATATTTTTAACTTCTGTAATCAGAGTTCTATGCATAATGTGTATGCAAGGTTCTTCTCTTTGCAATATCAAATTGGCTTGCTCAAATAGAGGAATTGCAGACTGAAGAAAAAGACAAAATAACAAGTTCAGTTTGTTGTCCAAGAAAACTGTTAACTTATCTAACTTGCTCTGCGCATAACTTTTCTTGGTTACTTCCTTACTAGCTTTCGTTTTCTTCTCTTTTTTCATTGATTGTCTCTTCTTTAGTTCAAGGTCAGACTGCCAAAACATATATTGAGTTATATATGTTTACCTATACCAGACATAACTGAGGCATTGCCTGAAGAAAAACTAAGACAGTTTTCCCATGGAATTTTCCTCTTTGTCAGTTCGTGGTCCAAAAGCTTGAAAATATTCTCTCCCGTTGAAGCTTCTTTCCGTTACATTATTGTCAAAGAGAACAAACAATTTTTTAAGCGAACAGTCAAGATATCGTACAATTACTGGATACAGTTTTAAGTCATCCATGTCTGGATCCATCTGTGGCTAAACTGTAAGCACTGTTAGTAAGTATGCTTGAAATTATTTTGTCATCTTCACAACCTAACATTTGTACAATGGCTGTAGTTTTGGTTCTAGCACAGCCATATTTTTTCGCTATATCACAGTTTGGGAACATTTTTTTCTGAATAGATGTCCTGCATGATCGGCTACAGCTAGGGGTAAATTATGAGCAATGACGAATTGCGTGAACATCACTTCTGCATTTATGGTTTCACATTCTGAATTCTTACTCATAAATGTCGTTATCTGCATCGTTTTTGTCTTCGCCTCAGCCTTTTGTTGGTGAGATACCGATTTTGTATGTGTGGATTCCCCCACATACCCAGTATAGAGAAGCACCGCATTCAAACTATTGAAAGACGTCGGGGATACAAATATTTTTTATTATTTCAAGCACAAACATGATTATCGCAAGTATCCATTTGGACTATGTCTTTTATTTATTATCAAAATTTATTTGTATATCACTAGAAATTTTCTTTTCATCGCTTTTAAACCCTGAGGGAACAATTTATCTCTTTATTGTATAGGCCTATATAATATATAATAATTTGGGAGTTGCAACAAGTCGTAATATTTGTCTGTATGAGCGTACAGTCGTAATGTATATACCAAAATCGTAATGATTACGCTCAAATCGTAGTGGTTGGCATCTCTGCGTTATTAGAAACTACAAATAGTTTTAAATATTCTTGTAAATAGTGTTTTTGAAATTTGCAGCACATAAGATGTTCAAGTACAGAGATGATGGATATTGGTACATTTAATCATTATTAACTTGTATCTTCGGAGACACTTCTGAATTACTTCAGTAAGTACAATGTTTAAATCTTCATGGGCTTCTAAAAATCTTCTCATGGATACACTTTTTCTCATCCTGCACACATAGATATTTAATGGTATTTAAGATATTACGAGATTACAAGTTTTAACAAGCATAAAACGGATTTACTTAAAGTTATTTGGTACACATATATTTAATATCTTATTTTCCTATAGTGTACTGACTGACTATTAAGCTATTTCATACATTTGGTTGCATACATTACATATGTTAGCGGGAATTAGTACAAATCCACATGAAGGTGGGGGACAGATTTGCAGATTTGTTGCTCTTGAATTTTCTCCTATTTTCTGATGAAAGGTTTGATGATGAGCACTTCTGTTATTTCGTGTCCCATCTTACCTTGTGTGTGGGTGGGGTAGAGTTAGAACTGCTATACGACTGTCATGTGGAACAATAATATTTCCGCATTATTCTGATTCTATTTTGTAATTGTTCAGATACATCTAATTTTGCATATTTTTTACTTTATCTGAAATCATTTTGCTCTTATATTCCAAATCTAACATATCATTCGGTTATTAATTCAGGGATATATGACTGCAAAATTATGATGCTAATATCTGGAGTTTGATTCGTTACAACGAACACAAAACAATTTTTTCCTTTGCGTAGTTTTGATCTTAACAGATTACTATTAGTTGGCAAGCTAGTGCACTATTTGTTACTTATTAAGAAACTATTTGTTACCCTACTTCACATATACTTCCATTCTACGCAAGAAAAATTACTTTTCATGTCTTTGTATATTAAGCCCTCGGATTATTGTAAAAAATTAGGTAACTGTGCTACGTTTATCCGTGTAATACCACAGTTTTTTGTGGTGTCTATCGTTAATCAAATGAAGTGTTAAGTAAAATTAGATAAATATCCATATTTAAATAGATATTTCGAGCACTTACGTAACAGCGTGTGAGAAAGATTAGCTACTGTAAAATCAATTTTGATTGGAAAGATTTGAGTAGTTACATTTTATATACATAACAGAAAAATCTTGAAATAGAAAAATACAAACACTTATAATATAAGCCTTTCTTCTGCAGGGAAAAATGAGAATAAGTTATTTATCCCTCTAATAATAATAGATAAAAGTGAAGAATTCCTCGTAAGTGAAAAGATCCGATCCGATCAAGCAATTGACGACAATCTAAAAGTTGCGACTTCACTACCATCTATGAGTTTGTAGTTGAACTAAGCCTCAATGCATTTTCTAAAAGAATTTTTCAATTCATCTTTCTTATAAAAATTGTATTACTTAAAGAGATTTATAATTTTAAAAGTAAACTATAAACATAATTGAAGTGGTTAATTTGTAGATGTAAGTTTACTTACGACTTATTTAAAAAATATTAAATTGTACAAGCAAAATCGAAAAAGTTTAACCACTCATATATGGTAGTGAGTGATGTAGAAAAAATTGGACACTTTAACCATATATTTTTTAGGCATTGACTAAATTTCATGTTAAGAAAATAACTTTATTTAAAAAAATGCAAGATAAATAGCCTAATTTCAAACTCCAATTAAATCTTTAATGTCTCGACTTTTTCAAGAAGTTATTTTTGGAAGATTTTATTTACCAATCTTGAAAGATACACATGGAGCATTCTTTAAATACCTGTATAAAAGGGAAAACAAACCTTAAATCTTCATTGCCAGGTATTACACAAACAAAAACATAGTACAGAGTACCAAATAGAAGTGTCTCTAGCCTGCTTAATCCTCATTTATTCCAACTGCTTACTATTTGATACTTTCATTATAGATACATATGCACTTTTACATATATACATATATAGAAGTGAATATAACAGCCTCAAACAAAGTTTAGTTATGAAAGCAGACACAAAACACAAAATGTGATTACACGTAATCATCACCTTCGCATCCGCTTCTCTATCCTTGGTCACATTACTTTGGAAAAGTCAGACAAATTCTTGTTAGGAAATTTCAAGTCTTCACAGTCTCGGACTGCAGTTGGAAGCTTGAGATAAAGAAATACTCTCTGATACGTCAACTTTGACATTACATTCTACGAATTCATATTTTCATAGCATTTAATTATATAGTTAAATGTATCACGAACAATATATTTGTCTTAAATTGTATTATAACTACCTTGAAATATCATTTTGCTCTGTTTGCTTACAACCTACTTGATATATTTCTTTAGATATCGACTGTTTATAATAAAATATGCAAAATTCGTGAACCACAGAAATATTAAATTAAGATCACATTATTTTAGATGTGTAAATATAACATTATGAAGACGTTTTCTTTTTAGAGGTGCTTCAAGTAATAAAAGATATTTTGTTTTTGACGAGACTTCCTTCTCCAATCTCAAAGTTCGTTAAATATCAATTACACATTGGAAGTGTTTTATCCGTGTACGTAAAATAACGCGAGCGATCAAATTGACATGGATACTTTTCCTAATTTAAAAATGCGAAAGATGAAATGTTGTTAAAATGCGTTTATATCACTCTTGAATATGTTCCTGTTAATACACTTGATTCTTAGAATTATCTTTTAGTACTCAAAATAATTCTCAGTGAAAATTAAATTTTACATTCAAACTGTATATCAAGAAGGCCATTCACTAAGGAGATCATGTAAAGTTATCAGATTCATGTTAACAAAACATCGTTTCCAAAAGTTATGTTAACGAAAATTTATTATCCACAATACTTGAAACACCCATTCTGTCTTTCCACGAAATATTTCTCTGAAGCACTTTTTCATCTCATTAACTTTTTGAGACTTGTCCTCGTTAATTTCTGCAGCAGATAGCCCGATAGTGCTATCGGGCAGATAGTGTTTGCTATAAGAAAACACAAACGTTAATTTCTGTATAAAATACGTATTTCATTTACATGTTTGAGTGTATAAAAAATAATTTTTTTAATGTTAGTAACAAGCTTTCGTTAAAATACTTCATTTCAAAACAAGATAAAGATGTCGTATTTTAGACAGATTATTCTAGAAGTTTACGTAGAACCAAGACGGAAGTTGTTTGTTGAAGTTTTGAAAATTCACTTTCAATTTCTTATGTTAGTTAAAATTGCATTGGCACTAATTAGATAATTTTGAAGTATAACACATAAGTTGTGTATACGTGATAAGGCTTTAAGACATTACTCTAGTTTTGTAATGTTCTGGTTCTTCAGTATTAACATTAAGAGAATTTTTTTAACGTTTCTTAATATTTAGTACGTAAATAAAGTCTGAAAATGAATTTATTGTATAACATTTCCCAACCTATTTTTATAGGAACCTCTTTTCGTCATTGTCAGACTTACAAGTACAAGAGTTGCAAATAGAACTTTTATACTAAGAATGTTGCTGTTTCAATAAATATTTTATCTTAGAAAATTCCTTTTGTATCGTTTATTCAAGATCTTCCAGCCAATAATTTCACGTCATTTCTTATTATTGTAATTTGTTAGTTTCGCGAGTACGTCTACCAATCATCGTAAAATTTTCTTCGTATTTGACAAACTGAACTTACTAACAACCAATAAGAAAGTCACAATAATAAACAGTTCCCTCCCTTGATATATGATCACGTGACTTAAGTCCGTTCGACATCGGTTTCATTCCTTGCAAAAGCTTCACTCTCCTTGAGCACGATATGTGTATTGCAGGTTAGAATAACATCTAAAAATGTTTATAACTTTAGATAATGTAACGTGTTGTATGATAGTTAATCCTTGCAGTAACTATTTATTTATCATAGGTTTCAGTTTAAGTATAAAAAACATTACCACGATCAAAATCATATTGTAAATGTTGTTATGAATTATTCTATTTAATTTTGTTTTTGTAACATGCTAGCTTGACGCGATAATGAATATTTTGTTCGTTAGAATTGTTAACGTTAGTAAATATGTGGTCAATTATTAAAATAGATCTTTATATTTTGTCTGTTTACTTTTAGGACGTTATATTTGAATTAAGACCAAAATAAAGTTTATAGAAATCGACATCTCCCTGTATTACGTTTAAAATTGAACATTTTGCTAGAATCGAATTTTTCTGTTCCTTCACTGTTTTCAATGTTGAAATGTTTAATTGTTATAATTGTATTTTTGAAATAAATTTAACAGTGAGATACCTCACCATTATTAAAGCTTTTTCTCTTTTCTTGAAAATAAATGAAATATTTAGTTGTATAGTTCTCATAAATTGTTAAATAAATAAATATCTACATACGTATATATTTATTTATTAAATATTTTAAAAGTTTTCATTTTCATGATTATTAAACTAATATACAGTATATGAACTTATTAAATCCAAAGATAAGAAAGTTTAATCCATATTTAAGAATATCTAGTACATTGTGATATTTTCTACATTTGGTGTTAAATAATTAAACTTATACATTGAATGAAATATTATTGGGTTTGTTTTAAGTCAAGTGACATTAATATTTAATTATTTTAATATGATTGATATTTACAGATTCAACGGATCATTTAACAGCTGATAAGCACCGACGTCTACATGTAACCTATAACATAATATCCTCAACCTGTTGGGTTTCCTCCTTCCGGGGGTACTTTTAACATTTAAATGACTTGATATAGAAATGAAAACTTTTATAAATCAGCAAAAGTGTTGAATATATATTGATTTCTTCATACTAAGGTTTCAGTTTAAGTTAAAAATCGTAATCAAAATCATATTGTGAGTACTATCATTACTTACTCTGTTTAATGTGTCTTATAACATAGTAGCTTGGCACTATAATGATTCTTTTTTTTTTCCTTATATTTCATAACGTTATGGAAATATGTGGTTATTTATTAAATAGATCTTTATGTTTTATCTATTTTACTTTTGACACTTTATTTTTGAAATAAGGCCAAAACCTTTTTGTTATTTAATAAAAATCAACATTTCTTTATATAAGTCTGAAATAAATAAAATCAGCATTTCGCTAGAATTTTGTTCAGTTCTTTCACTGTTTTCATTTGAAGTGTTTAACTTTTAAAAATGTATTTCCTGAAAAGGAAATAACTCATTGCGACTATAACTATTCTACTTTTTTGAAAAGTATATAAGATATTAACTTGTTGTTTCTTAAAAAATTCGAAGATAACTTATAAAAGATATTCTCACACAACAAACATAATATAAATATTAAAAATTAACTGAGCCCATTCTATCACGCCTTACAAATTAATAAACTTCTAAGCATCGTTGTTTGATAATAAAATTACCTAGGCTTATCTGCTGTGTCTATCGCGAATAATCGAACATTGGATTGTAGCAGTGTAATGCCACGAATGTATTGCTATCCCACGTATAGACAGTTTCAAAATCATTTGGTCAGAACTGTAATCATTTGGATATGTTGTAAAGAACGACATATGTAGGACGAGATATAAAACTTCAACTGCATTAAACATAAGTATAACACTAACGCTGTCCCAGCAAGGGACTAGTTATATGTATAGAACACCTTGCATCATACATGGAAATGATATTATGACATTGTTGAATAAATATTAATTACGTATATAGATCTGAAATCAACTAAAATAATAAAACACGTATATCAAGTGTGCATACGTACATATACGTGAACTGAAATATCAATATTACATAAAGTAAATATTTTAGAATATTTCGTCTGGATTACTATTAAACTAACATACAGTATGTGAACGTGTTAAATCCAAACCTAACAAAGTTTTCTTCACGTTTCAGAACATCTAGTATATTATGATATTTTCTACTCTAATATTATTAAATGATTTGATATATGCATTTAATGAAATGTTATCAGATCTGTTCTAAATGAATTTACGTTAATACTCAATTACTTTAATACAATTGATATTTACAGATTCAACGGATCGCTCAATGGGTGATGAGGACCATAATCTACATAATACCAATAATATAATAAATTGAATCTTTCATGGTTTCCTTCTCTTTTGGATATGTTTAAACCTCATACATCTTTATCTCGAAAATAAAATTTTCATGAAGCAATAAAGTTCTTGAGTTTATATTGATTTATTAATACGTTTCTCAATTTGTGACAAAGCCAAGAATATAGAGTGTGATTTTCATGTTTATGTCATGCTTTTAGTACTTTGTTTAAATGGAAGAAAATTAGTATTTTATTCTGACATAAAACATTTTAGTGAAGAAAATTATATTCAAAGTGTAAAAATAAGGACATTTGAAAATCACATACATATTTTGAGGAGTTGATAATTAGTACTTCGAACTTTTACCTGTAAATATACAGTTGGCCCACCGACGAACTATTCTGAGAAAAACTGTTGTTACTCGAAAATTTCACAGGATTGCAAACGTACTCACATATTACTCAGTTTAAGAACAACTCAATGCTACAATCAATAGATGTGCTTGTAAAAAGCTGAAATGCAGACAATTACAGTTTCATAAATGATACTCAAACTATGGTTTAAGAGACAAACGTAAAGATAATACAGAAAGTATAACTCAGTCTCAAGATGGTTAAAATTAAAATATAGAAATCTACCTTTATATTAATATATATATGTATATACGTTTAGTCAGCACTGTAAAATGAACCATGAAAATAAATATGAAAGACTTATGCTGGCACAGTGACTTTGTCTTCTTCGTTAAGAATAAACTAATTTCCTACGCACAGGGCCGATATGTCCTCGTCCCACCAAACATACTGACCCTTTCAGACGGGGGGCGTTATAAGTAACGGTCAGTCTCATTATTCGTTTGTTAAAGAGTAGTCCAAGAGTTGGAGGTGAATGATGATGAGTAGCTGCCTTTCCTCTAGTCTTTCACAGCTCAATCAGGGACGGTTAACGCAGATAGTCCTCGTACAGCTTTGCGCGAAAGTAAAAAAGAAACAAAGTAATACCGTACAGTTAGTGTTTCTTGACTTATCGATTCATCATTTACATTTAATATTTCTCATCCCAGTTTGTAAAGAAGTATGAAACTGACTGTTACGTCATTAGTTGATTATTTTGTTTTTCATCACAGTAAAATATTAGTATGTTTGATAGAATGAAATTAAAATATCACATTTAGGCAGTCTTCTATGATTTTAATAGTTTTAATGTGTGTGTTTCTAATAACAACAGTTTTTCGTATATCTTATTTAACAGCAGTATTTTCAACACAAACCGTAGAAATGTGAATTCAGTTTAAATATTTGCTCCTAAATGTTCCCTTTTTGATAAATGATGAACATGATTTTAAATTTTTGTGTACCATCGTATTTAAGTCTCTACAAATCTAACAAATATAGAACATTAGAATAATAATAATTAATTCTTACATACAGTGTCTAGACAGTAATAACAAAATGAGAGAAAAATAACATTTAAAACTAGATGACGATGCTATCAGATTGTTGTTTCATTGGTTTGTAGTTAAGCGCAAAGCTACATAATGGGCTATTTGTGAACTGCCTACCATGGGTATTAAAACCTAGTTTTTAACGTTGTAAGTCTGCAGACATACCACTGTGTCATTGAAGGGTTCAGATTGTCGTATTTACATAAACTACTTATATTACTGTTTGGTGGTGATGACAAGCTGCCTTCCCTCTAGTGTTACACTGCTAAATTAGGGACGGCTAGCGCAGATAGCCCTCGTGTAGCTTTACGCGAAATTCAAAAACAAACAAACGATTTCTGTTAAAAACGGTCTTAATTTAAACATAACGTGTTAAAAGTAAGCAGGAAAAATATAAAGATCTATTTTTATAAGTGATCACATATTTTCCAATATTAACAATTCTAACGAACAAAATAATCATTATCATGACAAGCTAGCATGTTACAAAAATAAAATTAAGTAGAATAATTAATGATAACATTTACAATATGATTTTTATCGTAGTAGTAGTTTTTATTCTTAAACTGAAACCTATGATAAATAAATAGTTACTGCAAGGTTTAACTATTGTTCAACACGTTACGTTACCTAAAGTTATAAACATTTTTAAATGTTATTGTCAATAAAAATGTTGATATATTTAAGATGGTCAAGTTCACAGCAAGGTGTTTCGTTTATTCTTGTGACACAGGTTTATTTTAACGTTATTAGCTTACGTCATCAGAAACAGTTGTTGATCATTTCAGTCACTACAATTTCTGGATCCATTTGAGCTACTGCAAATTTCTTCCTGATACATTCTTTGACTTCCTGATACATTCTTTGACTTCCTGCATGTGTAGATAAATAAGATTAATGTAATTACAAAATTAGTAGTTTGAACAACCATAAAATGTATTTGTTCAAAACTATAAATTAAATATAGTTCTCAAGAGGCATATATCACATATCTCATACTCCTATAGTTTAATGAGTGACTATAAATTCACGTCATCCATTTGTTGCTTATGTTACATGTTAGAGGAATTAAGTATAAACACCAAAGGAGTATTTTTGGAGATTTTTTTTTCCTGAATATTTCTAAATTTTGCTTTATGTTCCATTTCTTAAGATAGGGTCTAACTATGAACAATTTCTACTGTTCCATGGGACAGTTCTGTTGTGCTCTACAACTGTCACGTGGAGCGTGGTATTTACAGATACCTTCTAATTGGTCAGCTATACAGAATAAGAACTGGTGAGTCTATACTTATTCTTTAACTCTTGTGACTGTTTTATACTTTTTAATTGTTATTTCTGTTGATTATATGTTCATTTTCATTCAAGCAATTTTACAAGAATATTTTTGAGTTCATTTCAAGTGCAACTTTTATTTCCATTTTCAATTATTCACGTACAGCTAATTTCACTTTTCAACTCCACAGCCAATGTGCGAGTCAATGAAAAATGTTTTGTTACCTTCTACGGATTTTTCTTTCAAAACATTTAATTTTAAAGTTACATTCATATACGAGGAACATTGTACTTGTTCTAAATTGTATTAGATCCATTTTCACAACAAGGTTTTCTTTGTTTTGGCACAACGAAATTTATATGTATATTTAGACATGAACCACTGTCTGGAAACTGAAAACATGTAAAATTCTCAACATTCGTAAAACAAAGTGAAAGGAAACGCAGTTCAAACACGAAAAATAAAACGAATTTAAAATCACATTTTTCTAGATCTGTTAAGAAATATTTATAAGTAGCATGGTGTAGCTTATGGAACAAAATACTTTTGTGTATGGGGAAATACTTCTTTCTGTCACCTTAAAGTTTTGTTAAATATCAGTTGTAGAAGTCAACCCACTTGTAGAAGTTGGAAAAGATCGAAACGTTGTTCGCTCCTCTACGAGTGTTTTCTATACCCATATCATCCGTTTTTAAATATATAATTTATTAAACGTAAGGACAAAATTATCAACTTTGTACTTATGATAGATCATAAAATATAATTGGGTATGAAAGGGTATAGCTTCAGTCAAATAATTACATAAACTGATTCAAAGCCCAGGTAAAATATATCTTCTGAAGTTTTCAAAACTGGCTCTCAAATCTTTACAGCCATTAAAAATTAAATTAACACTAATAAGAAAAACTTCGCTCTTTTTTTTCTCACGGTGCGTATATGATGAAGATTTCTTTTAATAATACTTTACTTCATTTCTCTGCTGCTTTGTGTTTGTATCGATGAAATACAAATATGAAAATGAGAACATTTATTCAACTAATATGATTGCTTGATATTTTATATGTCAGTAATGTTGGAAAATGAACTTACTACACACCTTTTTTCAAGCTGTATCTATAGCGTCGCCTTCCGTGAACGTCAGGCATCCGAGAACAACAAGAGCTGCAAGGAGATCTTTCATGTTGAGAATGTTGCTGCTGTTTTCATGAAGACTTCAGCTATGAAAGCCATTTTTATATCATTCATCCAACGTCTTTCAGCCAATAATTACAACAAAATCTAAACTTCCAGAAATTAACAGATCTCTCAGTATATTTACCAGTCAGTGATTGCCTCTTTTCAGATTGAACCAATCCCATAGTGTGTCTATACGTAACACGGAAGTCTCCCCTGACCCCAATATGATCATGTGACTCAAATATGTTTCTCTTCAGCGTCATTGCTTCTGGAAGCTTTACTTTCTTATAGCACGTTACACATATTAGAAAATAGAAGAGATGTTTTCAGTGTGTAACTGCTGAGGAGCTTACTAAAATATTTTATATATTCACACACACACACATATATATATATATGTATTGGTGCTAATATAGCGTGCGGTCTGCCGGGACATTTACACTATTGGTGCGGTCTACCCAGACTTTTAGACCAAACTTGACGTGACCTTCTCTGACGCATGACTTGTGTCATTATTTATATTGTTAAATTTGTTTTGTTTGGTCAAACTTTTTACGACATACCTAACAAACTGCCACAACTGGACAGCACTGCTCTGTTCTTATCAGTTCGCCACCAGTGGCTCAACGGTAAGTGTACAAGCTTACGACGCTAATAATATCTGCGAAACTCTGAAAAAACCAACAAAAAACTGGTTTGTATTAACTTTTTGTTTTCGGCAGGGAGAGAAGAGCTGACATTGATTATGAACCTCAGAGAAAATGTCTATAAAAAGAAAAACAATTCTGATTGACAATTACAAGCAGCAAAATGTATGCAATAAAACGAGAGTGAGATTCCACAAAAGAGGTAGACACACCTTGACAGCGAACGAAAAAGACAAGATGAGCAATAGAAGCAGAGATAGTGATCGTATCTGTCATTCAGAGAAAGAAATTTTCATAAGAAACATCAAGAACACGAGACCTTCGTCGGCGAAAAAATAAAGAAGCATATCTTTTAAATAGTGGTAAGGAAAGATGAACAATAAATCTATGATTTAATTATTTACTTTAATTTGTACGTTCTTAAGTCGTATATCTCACAGAAAATATGACAAGTTGGCATGTATTGTTACACGAAAAGTGAAATTTTGTTCGCTTTAGTTTTAAAATAGTTAGACACAGGCCCTGTGTTTAGGTAATGCCAATAAGGACGGCTAGTATACACATATATATAACACTAGACTTTAAACTGATTCAATACCTAAAATTCTAAGAAACAAGTGCATTATTGTTGATTTGAGCCATATCTAAAGGTCCAAGATTAGAACAATGACGCTATTCATTAAGTTCTGCACTTCCAGTTATGGGAGCGTTATAATTGTGACAGGCAACTCCTTCACTCATGGTCCGGCATGGCCAGGTGGGTTAAGGAGTTCGACTTGTAACCTGAGAGTCGTGGGTTCGAATCCCTGTAACACCAAACAATCTCACTATTCGTTGGTAAGAGTAGCCCAAGTGTTGGTGGTGGGTGGTGATGACTAGCTGCCTTCCCTGCACTGCTAAGTAAGGGATGGCTAGCGCAGATAGCCCTCGAGTAACGTTGCGCAGAATTCAAAAAACAAAACAAACACACCTTCACTCATTAAGAAAGAGAGCAATAAAAATATTTTGCTACTTTTCTTCTGGTTAGTAATTCAGTGCTAGTGTTATGTACACACCAAAAGATACAATCAAAATATAAATAACCCTCATACTCCGTGTGGCAGACTATGTTTGCCCAACACAGTTAAATGTAACCAAATCACACATAAACAAAATACAAACAATATAAAATTCAATAATAACTAAAGCATACAAAATTTCTAGATACACAAACATAACATGTTTACATAATTACAAAAACAGCATCATATTGTCAAACAGACTTCACAATAGATCAGTAGATTACTTTCACAAAATGCAAAACAATCAAATGTGTTATATAATGTTGTCACTGTCGTGAACTTATTAGCTCATTTATTATTATTAATACTGTTATCATATTAATTTATTATTTTGGTGTTCTGTTCTTTAAGTACCATCATTGATATAACGAAGGCGGTGTGGTTGTTTACTGCTCTCCTATCACCATCTTGAAATATGGATAGGATGTTCTCAGAAGTCTGTTTTACATTATTTTAGCAATTAGGTATTACCATTTACCAATAAATTTAGGTTTGTCATTCGTACATTATCCATTAATAAACAAAAGTTCTTACGCAAAAAATCAGTTTCAAAAGTAGCGGTAGTAATAGCGCTGTTGTATTTTTCATGCTGTAGCGGTAGATAGAGCGGTGCTACATTGAAGAGGTTGCTGCACAGAGATTTAGGTTTGAAGTATTTCAACATTCAGCCCATGGTTTCTCATCACGCAAAGCATTTTAATATATTCAACTACAAGGTAGTACGTAGAAATTTTAAATAAAGCTATTGACACACCTAACGGCTTTATGATAAATAACAATTAAGTGTAATAAACAGTGTGAAATTGTGAATTGATAAAATAAACATCATAAAATATTGTATATTTATATATTAAGATAAATGAATAAAGAAAGAATTATGTTTTTTTTATTTTTCAGAAAGGCAGTGGTTCCCTTTTGTGGTTGTAATTTAATGTATCTGGCAGGCTTGACACATCTACCTTAATGGTTATTGACTAATTGTTACAACTTTATTAATGCTTTTGGACACGACGGTGTTGACAGGATTACTTTTGTTGTTTTGTTTTTACTGCTGCATGATCTATTTCGGCCATATTACACAAACATCTAAAACGATATTCAAACATACAGATTGTCTCCCACGACCAAAATCTTTTATGTATAGTTTAAATGATAGCACTAAGCTTAGTGGCTGATGGTAAGTATGGAATTATAGTCAACAGTGTGTAGTTACGAATTTTATAGATACTGCAGATATAGAATAGTTATACCTGAAACTGATGATAAGGAGTGGCTAGGATCATGCAAGCAGAAGATGGTCAAAATGACTGTAATTCTAGAAGAAAGTGAGGCATAAATGAGGCATTTTATGTGGAAAATATTTAGTTTCAAATAAAGTATGGAGAAGCAACGGCTCACCAGTTTAGGGTCGTCACAGTGGAAGGGAGTCATTAAGATGTCAAGACCCACACTACATCAGAAATGTAGGTGGGAAAGATATATTATATAATCAATTCATCGTTATTAACACATTTTCGACGTTGTAGAAAATGCAAAATGTTACAGAAAGGGAAATGTCACCAACTACAGCAAAACCATAACGCCGTTACTATGGCCTACGGAGATGAAGAGGACAGAGAAATATATAAAATGATAAATTTAAATGCTGATTTTATACATCCAATCATATTATAACACATTGTTTTACATTTGCAATGTAAAACGTTTTAGACGTTTTAGAAAAATGTTACAAAATGTTACAGAAAGGGGAAATAAAATAAACAAGCTAAAATTATGAGACACAAAGTTAACATTATTTCCTCGACGTCAGACATAGTGTGTGTGTGTGTTTTCGTATAGCAAAGCCACATCGGGATATGTGCTGAGTCCACTGAGGGGAATCGAACCTTGCCATTAGCGTTGCAAATCCGCACTTACCGCTGTACTAGCGTGGGAGAAAAACATAGTTTTGACATTATTTGCTCGAGTAAAAATCCATATTTTGACTTCGCATCTAAAAGCTGCAATATTTAAGAGCTTGATGAAATAATGCCAGCACTGTGACTCAAAACATGAGTTGTTTATTTAATTTTTTGCCTTTACATTTTCATTTTGTAAAAAACTGCTTATTTTGTTTCTGTATTTGTATGACGATTTTTATTCTCCTTTTTAAGTTAACAATGTTTAATAATCTTGTTTAACACCTGTTTAATTTAATATTAACACTGGTTAAAACGTTAAAAGTGTACGAGGACATCGATGAAAGTTTGTGAGGTAAAACATTATTGAAATATAACAAAAGTTGTGTAATGCAGGTTTAGACATAATATATGATTATTTTCTGAATATGCTGGTAACGATATCTAATAAATAAGTAATGCTCATCTCATGTCCTTCATGCAAAGCTTTACTTTTTCTGGCATGATGCATAATTTTGCATTAATATTCAAACTCAGTTTTGCTTTCTATAAAGTTTAATATATAAAACACGTTTCTACCTGAGGTAGAAAGCACTCTGTTTACATTTATATTCATAACTTTCCAACCAGCACATGTGTCATGAGTCAGTGTACCATTTGTTGCTTCAACATAATAAAACAATGCACGTTTCCATACAAGATCGGCATGTTTAATCCGCTAAATGTGGAATGCAGGTGTTCATGTTTTCATTGTACAGAATCTTTGATATTTGATTGAATACAATTCCAACGACAGAATAAGTAGTCACGTGGTGACTGCTTTTCACTTATCCTTTACCTAACATCACTTTGAGTTCAAAACATTGTATATTAATCATTATCGAATATGTATTTTGTTTGAAATATTATACAAAAATGTAATCTATAAAGGAACTTCAGAATTTTATTTACAAACGTACAGTTTATAAATAGAATGATACGATAATCATAAATGTTATGGAATGACGTTTTGCATTCTACCCTGTAACAACACCATTGAGTTCATACAAATTATCTTCCTCGAAATTTTTCTTGACCTTAAAGACGTCAGAAACATAAATCTAATGAAAGAATGAAATATTAATTTTTTTTACAAGTTGGTGTGTGTGTTTTCTTATACCAGAGCCACATCAGGCTATCTGCTTTGGCCACAAAGGAATCAAACACTCAATTAGAGCGTTGCAAAGTCGAAGACTTTACCGCCGTACCAGCGGGGAACTACAAAGGATATTATTTAATAAATTTATAGATAAAGAAACTAAATATATCTCTCCAAATAAACCACATGATGAACCATAGCCAAATAATTTTATTTTGTTTCAGCTGTCTTTGTCATGTGACTCGTAATCTGAGGGTCGCGGGTTCGCATCCCGGTCGCGCCAAACACGCTCGTCCTTTCAGCCGTGGGGCGTTATAATGTGACGCTCAATCACACTATTCGTTGGTAAAAGAGCAGCCCAAAAGTTGGCAGTGGGTGGTGATGACTAGCTGCCTTCCTCTAGTCTTACACGTCCAAATTAGGGACGGTAGCACAGATAGCCCTCGAGAAGCTTTGTGCGAAATTCAAATACAAAATACTTTTTTCATTATCAAGAGGTAATATCTGTACTACTCAAGTGGTTGGTATGACTGTGATGTATACACAAATACCCTACAATGATTTTACTTTTTTGTTTCATTTGAAGTTAGTAGTCACATAGATAGCGCTAGTTGTCTTGAGTAAATTGACGTTCCTTGTCAAGCAATGAACGTTTTATATAACCGTATACGGACTTGTCTTCTTCGTTTAGGAACAATTTCGTACATTTTTTTATATAAAAAACGTGTTATTTATAGGCTGCAACTACGCGACATTTTTTGTTCAAAGATTGGGGATGAAGCAATGAAACTAAAACAGCAATAATAAGTGAAAATAATGAGCATAATTTTATATCTTAGAGTAACAATATAATAAAATATTTAATAACAATATGGTTTAGTTTGCGGAAATTTGTTATTCTTTAACAGCATTTCTTGTCGTTAACCGATATTACGTATTACAATTTCAAATTGCCTAAAACTGAGAGAAATTGTAATTTAGATTTAGAAGTGAAATAAATGTTGATATTTATTTAATGTATGATATTTGCCAACAAGACTGACACACAGTTTCTTTTTTTAATACAGATGTATTGTAATGTACAGACAATAATAACACAATTTGCAATAATTGTTATTACAAAAAATGATGTAGTTTGTTTGTTCTGAATTTCGCGCAAAGCTACCCGAAGACTATCTGCGCTAGCCGTCCCTAATTTTGCAGTGTAAGACGAGAGGTAAGGCAGCTAGTCATCACCATCCACTGCCAACTCTTGGGCTACTCTTTACCAACAAATAGTGGGATTGGCCGTCACATTATAACACCTTTACGGCTGAAAGTGCGAGCATGTTTGGTGTTACGGAGATTCGAACCCGTGACCCTCAGATTGCGAGTCGAGTGCCTTAACCACCTGATCATGCCAGGCTAATGATGTAGGTACAGAAGTTTTACAAACTCATAAACAGTATTGAGTATTCTTTCTGGTATGATACTTTCTTGATGTCTTACTGACAGTTCACAATGAAAGAGTTAATTTCAAGTTAATATAGGTATCATTTATTTAACAGGCGATATCTAGCTCTGCGTTCTTCAATCATTGTTTATCACATGTTGAGTTTTTCTCCACTGAAGTTATTTTGTGCCTTCATACAAATACTAACATCTGACATGAATTATCTAAAGGTATGAAATGATCGAAATTTATAAACATTCCTGGTGAAATATCTGAAGTTCTCGAATAACAAGCATTATTCACAACTATAACTTCCGAGGTTTATAGTATATCAACTACAAAAAAACCAATATATACTGCCTCTTAGCATATCGCGTTTTTGCATTTATAGGCATGAGGAAAGTTTCTAGAACTTTAAGCCTGCACAACAATACAGATGATACACAATTCAATGAACTACATTTCAATGGCATTTCCTTGCTATTTAACATCTGGCATTATCTGTATGTAACTCCAAACTAAGATTGTACCAGATAGGCAAACTACACCTCCTGATTTTATTTGTATATAGTCTAATGTTAATTTAATATTTCTAAATATTACAGTAGCATCATTAAGTTATACATTCTCAATCTTCACTGCAGTGGTAATCTGTCACTAGAAAGCATTAAAATGGGCCGGCTCTAAGCATAATGAAAGATAAATAGAACTTTGAATAACTGTTTATGTTTTTAGTTGTGGTAAAATGCTGAAAAGGAACAACTAGACTTATACCTCTTAAATATCTATATAATAAAGAAACAACTAACTATTATTACCATACCTTAAAAACAATACCATTAAAATATTTATATTTCATATGGTTAGTACTGTTATTTTTATATCAAGATCAAGTTTCAATAGCTTTTCTGGACATTAATCTCTACGATCAACTAAGTGTAATTAGTAATTCATTCTTAATATTTTATATTATTAGATATTGTTTAGAAATCATTTATGTCGTACATATCATTTGCTGGTCTTCGTCGGTATTCAGGTACGTTCTAAGAAGGACTATGTGTACCGACAGGAGCCAAGATTTGATACTCGGTGTTCTTGTTAGAAAAGTGAATAATGTCATCCACTAGTTTAAAACCAAAACGTAAAAATAACAATAAGTATCCTAGCAATAATGACCAGTACCACACTAAGTTGGTCAAAGAGTTGCTGAAGGGTTGGTTGGCGCTGAGTGGTGATTATCAGCTGCTTCACTTCTAGTCTATCACCGCTAAATTAGGGACGGCTAGCGTAGTTAGCTGTCATGTAGCTTAAGCACAAAATCGAAACCAGACAAGAAAGATCTCGAATAATATACTTAATAAATGTGTTTATTTTTTCTAATTTCGCGCAAAGCTACACGAGGGCTATCGGCGCAATTGAGATATATTTATTAGGTAGTGTTATTTATACCTTAGAATCCATTATTTTTATTATACTCTACAAGTGTTACTAAATAAATAGTATGCATCAATAAAATATCGCTATTATTACTTCGATATTAAAATATTGTTTTAGTTGGATTTTAGAATTTCACTGATATTCTCTGACATAAATAAATGTATAGACCTGATGTCAATTGTTTGTTTTAAGTACATAGCCACACAATGGTTTGTATATGCTTTCTCATCACGATATCGAAACTTGGTTTTAACTTTTAAGCTTACAAACTACCACTGCGTCATTGGGATGTCCTGATCTGAAAAGAAAGCCATCTGACATATGCCGTATATGATGACCAGAGTCTAGTTTGTCAACGGTGGTTGTCCAATAAATTGTTGAGTCTTGCGTTATTTTGAAAATCTTTTACTCGCTGGTGGCATTAAGGTAGCGATGCAAACACAAGCATGTGTGTTTTTCCTTTAGCAAAGCCACAACGGGCTATATGCTGAGCCCACCGAGGAGGAATCGAACCTGATTTTAGCGTTGTAAAGCCGTAGACTTACCACTCAGTACTAGAGGGGGCACAAACACAAGCAGTTACATCTGGTGTTGCGTTTGCACTAGTAAGCAAAACTGTAATTTTAGTACAAGAATACGAGGCCTGATGATAGCATAAAATAACAAAAGTACAAGAGCTAACGTCTACTGTATAGGAAGGGGAAAGCAAGAGATCGAAGGTGACAATGTTAATAGAAGTTAGACCAAGACCTAAGGCTAACAGTTGTCGATATGCCCATGATTTGATCAAGCAATGATAGATTTAAATTTAATGGGAAGGATATAATGCATTACATTAGACCTATATTTGCACCTTGCAAATGAGAAAATACTTGATTTCCATGTAGAAATTATTTAAATTTATTATTGACACAAGGAAGTGTACAGAAACTTTATTCCATTAAAAAATGAGGGGTACAAATATATCAGTAGATCTAATATTGAATACGTTTTCTGTTTAATTTAGAAAATTAAAATTGAAATTAAATCTATATCGAGATCTATTAAAACTAACTGTTACATGCATAAAACGACCTACTTATCGTATACGAATAACAAACAATTAGGGTCTAAGCCTAACATCAGCTGATTAGGCCTTTAGCACTAAAGCTTATATTTGGCTGTACAGACTTAATTAGAAGTGTATAGTATTATCGAATTAATATTTTATACTGTAGATCCTTTTCTACAGGCTACATCGATATTTAGTTAACATTTTAGGCCTAGAAACTAAAATGTCTAATGTGTAATGTACAAAAGCAAAACATTTTTAAAATATTTTTATTTTTTCTATAGCCGAACTTGCAATGTTCAACAAATATTTTTTAAAAAATTCACTACTTAGCAGATTAAATAACGGTATCAATAAATCGATTAAAATTAAATGTGGTGTTTATATTCTTGGCCCATACATCATTATGGTGGCAATGTATTCATCAAAGATCCAAGACAATGTCTCACCTCCATGATTACTGACTCTTTCCAGAAAACAAACTAACTTTTAATGTTGCGTTCCTACTCATAAATGCAGGTTGTTGCAAAATTTGGCGTCACTTTGATAAAGCATAAGATGCCTACTTTGTGAAAACGTATAAGACTTGAATGCAGTAATAAAATGAAGTCGACCACCAACACTTCTCTAAATTTTATAAATATTCAAGAAGTTTCTTGAATGATGTTTTAATTGTGAGCAGTTACTCTAACTTTTTCTTACATGAATTGAATCGTTTTTGTTTTGTGTTCGAATAAAATTGTTTTTTCGTATAAGTGTGTATTTTGCATTTTCTAATCATTTTTTGAAAATTTTGAGTCTATTGTATTCAACTAAAAATGTGTTCTACAATTTAAAAAAATAGAATCATTTATTTCTAGTGAAACGCCAATTTTATGCAACAACGTGATGAATTTTTTTTTCAACAAGGTGTAATTTCTCATCTTGAAAAGTACAAGCTGTAATTACCAAATTATATTACCTACCTAATTATATTCTCACTTTGACACAAATAAACTTTCAAGATGTTTTTAAAAAGAAATGAAAATAAATAAAAAGGTAGTCTATATAAGATATAGTTGGGAGACATATCCATACATCACGCCCAGCCATCTGTTTACCTTTCTTAAAACTTTGTTAAATTTTTGAGTCAATTCATTGTCTAAACTTTAAAACTCTGTAAACCTTTCAAAAATGTGTATAATATTTCCAGGCTTGGAAATGTTATTCTAATATTTCAAAAAGAACACTTTTCAGAGATTCACCTGCCCTCAGGAATTATGAAAGTAGTTTTACTTTTCATAACAAGTTTCTATTCGGTCTGTTACATTTTCAAATACTACATTATTAATTCAGTCTCTCAGAATAAAAAGAATAATACCACAAATAAAATTTTAACCATTCCTCGCCACTTATATGGCATGAACTCAAAATGAAAATTATTACTATATCACTCGCTTGTGATGTTTGTCACATACACCACGAGTGCAAAATAAATTGAGTGAACTACTTCTTTGTCTTTCGATAGTCTGTTTGAATGCAATAAGAAGCATGATTAGTCTGTGAGCAAGACGTTTGTCTTCATGTCATTTCTGACCAATCCCACGTTTAAAAAAAATACCCTCGATTATTTTGTATGAAATACCTTATAAAGCCTGTTTTTTTGTTGTTGTTCATTCGTTGTCTACCTACGTGTTGCTCTTATCAACTGGTTTATGTGGCAGTTATAAGTTGCCAATTTCATTGAACGCATACTGAAAAATACATTTGTATTGGTTATATTATCCCTGTTACAGTCTGCCTGGTCAAATACTCTAACAAACTGTATTAATAATCTGAAAGAGACCACATACTACCTATAACAATTTCTGAGACTTGGATCTGTTTGACCAGTTTTCTGTACATATTAATAACGTCCAAATGTATTTGGTATTTCACAAGCATTCTTCTGTTGTTCCAACTATAAACTAAAATATGTTGTTTTACGTTCAAGTTATACAACAGGAGGTAGCATGAAAATGAAAATTATCTCAGTGATGTCATTGATCTTCTTTACAACAGTAGATGCATTTGTTGTAGCCAAAATATAGAAATTTTAGATTATTCGTGACTTGTTTTCGTTAGTATATCATAGACAACAGACTAATGTTTGTTCGTTTAAATACAAACATTCATGAGAAGCTAAAGGCTATCAACTCATAGTCAATCCTAATTTTCAGTTTACAGATGAAAGATGGAAAGAAGCAAGCCAACAGCACCAACCACTATTACAGAGTTACTGTTGTACATTTATTTCATTGCCCAAGTGTGTTTTAGTATGGTAAAAAACACGAAATAATACATTTAATGTAAACTTGTTAAGGCACACGACTCACAGTCTCCGTATCCGAATACAGCCACCGAACACGTTCGCCCCTTACGCTGTTGGAGCATTGTAATGTAATGGTCAATTCAACTATTCTTTGTAAAAGTGAGGTCCAAGAGCGGTTGGTGGTGCTGACTAGCTGCCTTCACCTATTCTATTACTTTAAAATTTAGGAACAGTAGGCAATTAGCCTTTGGATAACTTTGCAAATTTAATAATGAAAGAAACTATTTTTATTATTACTATCTAAACACGGTAAGAAACGATAATTCTAATGCTCTGTATTTGATAAATTTCTGCAACTACAAATAAAATATATATATAAAAGTTTAAAATTATATTGCATTCGTTACCTAAAACAGAAAGTATTTAAAGAAATTTACACCTATATATATTTTGTAATTGAGACAATGTTTTATTGTTTGTAACTATAGCTATATTTTCCTCTTGAGTGAAACGGTTTTCTGAACATATTAACGGAAAAGTTCTAAGTACAAATTATCAGCTCCTTTAATGAAACGTGTAATTTTCAAATGCCCTTATCAGTCGTAATAAAGCGACTCATAGAATGGTTTTGTAGTATTTTTCAAGTGTAAACTTTCGACTGATAGTTCCGTCTTCTCTTAATCCATTTGAGATCTGACTACAGATTTCAACTCTACAGACCAAACCATTCCAAATAATGTATTTGACCATGCAAAGGTCTCTTAGATTGATTTGCTCTGAGCTCACCTAAAATTTTAAATTTGAAAGTAAGCTCGAACAGGTTCCTAATCAATAAAACCGAATCCGTAGATGCTTGTCCCACGCTTCAGATACCTGACACGAAAAATAGAGCTAATAAAACAGAAAAAGTTCCATAATTTAATTTGCTGTAATTCTGCCTAAAATAATTTCAAGTGCCGCCGCTATTGAGGATTTCCAATGAAGAGGACAGAGAAATATATAAAATGATAAATTTAAATGCTGATTTTATACATCCAATCATATTATAACACATTGTTTTACATTTGCAATGTAAAACGTTTTAGACGTTTTAGAAAAATGTTACAAAATGTTACAGAAAGGGAAATAAAATAAACAAGCTAAAATTATGAGACACAAAGTTAACATTATTTCCTCGACGTCAGACATAGTGTGTGTGTGTGTTTTCGTATAGCAAAGCCACATCGCGATATGTGCTGAGTCCACTGAGGGGAATCGAACCTTTGCCATTAGCGTTGTAAATCCGCACTTACCGCTGTACTAGCGGGGAGAAAACATAGTTTTGACATTATTTGCTCGAGTAAAATCCATATTTTGACTTCGCATCTAAAAGCTGCAATATTTAAGAGCTTGATGAAATAATGCCAGCACTGTGACTCAAAACATGAGTTGTTTATTTAATTTTTTGCCTTTACATTTTCATTTTGTAAAAAACTGCTTATTTTGTTTCTGTATTTGTATGACGATTTTTATTCTCCTTTTAAGTTAACAATGTTTAATAATCTTGTTTAACACCTGTTTAATTTAATATTAACACTGGTTAAAACGTTAAAAGTGTACGAGGACATCGATGAAAGTTTGTGAGGTAAAACATTATTGAAATATAACAAAAGTTGTGTAATGCAGGTTTAGACATAATATATGATTATTTTCTGAATATGCTGGTAACGATATCTAATAAATAAGTAATGCTCATCTCATGTCCTTCATGCAAAGCTTTACTTTTTCTGGCATGATGCATAATTTTGCATTAATATTCAAACTCAGTTTTGCTTTCTCTATAAAGTTTAATATATAAAACACGTTTCTACCTGAGGTAGAAAGCACTCTGTTTACATTTATATTCATAACTTTCCAACCAGCACATGTGTCATGAGTCAGTGTACCATTTGTTGCTTCAACATAATAAAACAATGCACGTTTCCATACAAGATCGGCATGTTTAATCCGCTATGCAAATGTGGAATGCAGGTGTTCATGTTTTCATTGTACAGAATCTTTGATATTTGATTGAATACAATTCCAACGACAGAATAAGTAGTCACGTGGTGACTGCTTTTCACTTATCCTTTACCTAACATCATTTTGAGTTCAAAACATTGTATATTAATCATTATCGAATATGTATTTTTGTTTGAAATATTATACAAAAATGTAATCTATAAAGGGAACTTCAGAATTTTATTTACAAACGTACAGTTTATAAATAGAATGATACGATAATCATAAATGTTATGGAATGACGTTTTGCATTCTACCCTGTAACAACACCATTGAGTTCATACAAATTATCTTCCTCGAAATTTTTCTTGACCTCAAAGACGTCAGAAACATAAATCTAATGAAAGAATGAAATATTAATTTTTTTTACAAGTTGGTGTGTGTGTTTTTCTTATACCAGAGCCACATCAGGCTATCTGCTTTGGCCACAAAAGGGAATCAAACACTCAATTAGAGCGTTGCAAAGTCGAAGACTTTATCGCCGTACCAGCGGGGAACTACAAAGGGATATTATTTAATAAATTTATAGATAAAGAAACTAAATATATCTCTCCAAATAAACCACATGATGAACCATAGCCAAATAATTTTATTTTGTTTCAGCTGTCTTTTGTCATGTGACTCGTAATCTGAGGGTCGTGGGTTCGCATCCCGGTCGCGCCAAACACGCTCGTCCTTTCAGCCGTGGGGGCGTTATAATGTGACGCTCAATCACACTATTCGTCGGTAAAAGAGCAGCCCAAAAGTTGGCAGTGGGTGGTGATGACTAGCTGCCTTCCCTCTAGTCTTACACGTCCAAATTAGGGACGGGTAGCACAGATAGCCCTCGAGAAGCTTTGTGCGAAATTCAAATACAAAATACTTTTTTCATTATCAAGAGGTAATATCTGTACTACTCAAGTGGTTGATATGACTGTGATGTATACACAAATACCCTACAATGATTTTACTTCTTTTGTTTCATTTGAAGTTAGTAGTCACATAGATAGCGCGAGTTGTCTTGAGTAAATTGACGTTCCTTGTCAAGCAATGAACGTTTTATATAACCGTATACGGACTTGTCTTCTTCGTTTAGGAACAATTTCGTACATTTTTTTATATAAAAAACGTGTTATTTATAGGCTGCAACTACGCGACATTTTTTGTTCAAAGATTGGGGATGAAGCAACGTAACTAAAACAGCAATAATAAGTGAAAATAATGAGCATAATTTTATATCTTAGAGTAACAATATAATAAAATATTTAATAACAATATGGTTTAGTTTGCGGAAATTTGTTATTCCTTAACAGCATTTCTTGTCGTTAACCGATATTACGTATTACAATTTCAAATTGCCTAAAACTGAGAGAAATTGTAATTTAGATTTAGAAGTGAAATAAATGTTGATATTTATTTAATGTATGATATTTGCCAACAAGACTGACACACAGTTTCTTTTTTTAATACAGATGTATTGTAATGTACAGACAATAATAACACAATTTGCAATAATTGTTATTACAAAAAATGATGTAGTTTGTTTGTTCTGAATTTCGCGCAAAGCTACCCGAAGACTATCTGCGCTAGCCGTCCCTAATTTTGCAGTGTAAGACGAGAGGTAAGGCAGCTAGTCATCACCATCCACTGCCAACTCTTGGGCTACTCTTTTACCAACAAATAGTGGGATTGGCCGTCACATTATAACACCTTTACGGCTGAAAGTGCGAGCATGTTTGGTGTTACGGAGATTCGAACCCGTGACCCTCAGATTGCGAGTCGAGTGCCTTAACCACCTGATCATGCCAGGCTAATGATGTAGGTACAGAAGTTTTACAAACTCATAAACAGTATTGAGTATTCTTTCTGGTCTGATACTTCCTTGATGTCTTACTGACAGTTCACAATGAAAGAGTTAATTTCAAGTTAATATAGGTATCATTTATTTAACAGGCGATATCTAGCTCTGCGTTCTTCAATCATTGTTTATCACATGTTGAGTTTTTCTCCACTGAAGTTATTTTGTGCCTTCATACAAATACTAACATCTGACATGAATTATCTAAAGGTATGAAATGATCGAAATTTATAAACATTCCTGGTGAAATATCTGAAGTTCTCGAATAACAAGCATTATTCACAACTATAACTTCCGAGGTTTATAGTATATCAACTACAAAAAACCAATAATATATACTGCCTCTTAGCATATCGCGTTTTTGCATTTATAGGCATGAGGAAAGTTTCTAGAACTTTAAGCCTGCACAACAATACAGATGATACACAATTCAATGAACTACATTTCAATGGCATTTCCTTGCTATTTAACATCTGGCATTATCTGTATGTAACTCCAAACTAAGATTGTACCAGATAGGCAAACTACACCTCCTGATTTTATTTGTATATAGTCTAATGTTAATTTAATATTTCTAAATATTACAGTAGCATCATTAAGTTATACACTCTCAATCTTCACTGCAGTGGTAATCTGTCACTAGAAAGCATTAAAATGGGCCGGCTCTAAGCATAATGAAAGATAAATAGAACTTTGAATAACTGTTTATGTTTTTAGTTGCGGTAAAATGCTGAAAAGGAACAACTAGACTTATACCTCTTAAATATCTATATAATAAAGAAACAACTAACTACTATTACCATACCTTAAAAACAATACCATTAAAATATTTATATTTGATATGGTTAGTACTGTTATATTTTTATATCACGATCAAGTTTCAATAGCTTTTCTGGACATTAATCTCTACGATCAACTAAGTGTAATTAGTAATTCATTCTTAATATTTTATATTATTAGATATTGATTAGAAATCATTTCATGTCGTACATATCATTTTCTGGTCTTCGTCGGTATTCAGGTACGTTCTAAGAAGGACTATGTGTACCGACAGGAGCCAAGATTTGATACTCGGTGTTCTTGTTAGAAAAGTGAATAATGTCATCCACTAGTTTAAAACCAAAAACGTAAAAATAACAATAAGTATCCTAGCAATAATGACCAGTACCACACTAAGTTGGTCAAAGAGTTGCTGAAGGGTTGGTTGGCGCTCAGTGGTGATTATCAGCTGCTTCACTTCTTGTCTATCACCGCTAAATTAGGGACGGCTAGCGTAGTTAGCTGTCATGTAGCTTAGCACAAAATCGAAACCAGACAAGAAAGATCTCGAATAATATACTTAATAAATGTGTTTATTTTTTCTAATTTTGCGCAAAGCTACACGAGGGCTATTGGCGCAATTGAGATATATTTATTAGGTAATTTTATTTATACCTTAGAATCCATTATTTTTATTATACTCTACAAGTGTTACTAAATAAATAGTATGCATCAATAAAATATCGCTATTATTACTTCGATATTAAAATATTGTTTTAGTTGGATTTTTAGAATTTCACTGATATTCTCTGACATAAATAAATGTCGTATAGACCTGATGTCAATTGTTTGTTTTTAAGTACATAGCCACACAATGGTTTGTATATGCTTTTCTCATCACGATATCGAAACTTGGTTTTAACTTTATAAGCTTACAAACTACCACTGCGTCATTGGGATGTCCTGATCTGAAAAGAAAAGCCATCTGACATATGCCGTATATGATGACCAGAGTCTAGTTTGTCAACGGTGGTTGTCCAATAAATTGTTGAGTCTTGCGTTATTTTGAAAATCTTTTACTCGCTGGTGGCATTAAGGTAGCGATGCAAACACAAGCATGTGTGTGTTTTTCCTTTAGCAAAGCCACAACGGGCTATATGCTGAGCCCACCGAGGAGGAATCGAACCCCTGATTTTAGCGTTGTAAAGCCGTAGACTTACCGCAGTACTAGCGGGGGGCACAAACACAAGCAGTTACATCTGGTGTTGCGTTTGCACTAGTAAGCAAAACTGTAATTTTTAGTACAAGAATACGAGGCCTGATGACAGCATAAAAATAAGAAAAGTACAAGAGCTAACGTCTACTGTATAGGAAGGGGGGAAAGCAAGAGATCGAAGGTGACAATGTTAATAGAAGTTAGACCAAGACCTAAGGCTAACAGTTTTCGATATGCCCATGATTTGATCAAGCAATGATAGATTTAAATTTAATGGGAAGGATATAATGCATTACATTAGACCTATATTTGCACCTTGCAAATGAGAAAATACTTGATTTCCATGTAGAAATTATTTAAATTTATTATTAGACACAAGGAAGTGTACAGAAACTTTATTCCATTAAAAATGAGGGGTACAAATATATCAGTAGATCTAATATTGAATACGTTTTCTGTTTAATTTTTAGAAAATTAAAATTGAAATTAAATCTATATCGAGATCTATTAAAACTAACTGTTACATGCATAAAACGACCTACTTCTTATCGTATACGAATAACAAACAATTAGGTCTAAGCCTAACATCAGCTGATTAGGCCTTTAGCACTAAAGCTTATATTTGGCTGTACAGACTTAATTAGAAGTGTATAGTATTATCAAATTAATATTTTTATACTGTAGATCCTTTTCTACAGGCTACATCGATATTTAGTTAACATTTTAGGCCTAGAAACTAAAATGTCTAATGTGTAATGTACAAAAGCAAAACATTTTTTAAAATATTTTTATTTTTTCTATAGCCGAACTTGCAATGTTCAACAAAATATTTTTTAAAAAAATTCACTACTTAGCAGATTAAATAACGGTATCAATAAATCGATTAAAAATTAAATGTGGTGTTTATATTCTTGGCCCATACATCATGTATGGTGGCAATGTATTCATCAAAGATCCAAGACAATGTCTCACCTCCATGATTACTGACTCTTTCCAGAAAACAAACTAACTTTTAATGTTGCGTTCCTACTCATAAATGCAGGTTGTTGCAAAATTTGGCGTCACTTTGATAAAGCATAAGATGCCTACTTTGTGAAAACGTATAAGACTTGAATGCAGTAATAAAATGAAGTCGACCACCAACACTTCTCTAAATTTTATAAATATTCAAGAAGTTTCTTGAATGATGTTTTAATTGTGAGCAGTTACTCTAACTTTTCTTACATGAATTGAATCGTTTTGTTTTGTGTTCGAATAAAATTGTTTTTCGTATAAGTGTGTATTTTGCATTTTCTAATCATTTTTTTGAAAATTTTGAGTCTATTGTATTCAACTAAAAATGTGTTCTACAATTTTATAAAAAATAGAATCATTTGTTTCTAGTGAAACGCCAATTTTATGCAACAACGTGATGAATTTTTTTTTCAACAAGGTGTAATTTCTCATCTTGAAAAGTACAAGCTGTAATTACCAAATTATATTACCTACCTAATTATATTCTCACTTTCACACAAATAAACTTTCAAGATGTTTTTAAAAAGAAATGAAAATAAATAAAAAGGTAGTCTATATAAGATATAGTTGGGTGAGACATTATCCGTGTACCATACATCACGCCCAGCCATCTGTTTACCTTTCTTAAAACTTTGTTAAATTTTTGAGTCAATTCATTGTCTAAACTTTAAAACTCTGTAAACCTTTCAAAAATGTGTATACTATTTCCAGGCTTGGAAATGTTATTCTAATATTTCAAAAAGAACACTTTTCAGAGATTCACCTGCCCTCAGGAATTATGAAAGTAGTTTTACTTTTCATAACAAGTTTCTATTCGGTCTGTTACATTTTCAAATACTACATTATTAATTCAGTCTCTCAGAATAAAAAGAATAATACCACAAATAAAATTTTAATCATTCCTCGCCACTTATGACAGGCATGAACTCAAAATGAAAATTATTACTATATCACTCGCTTGTGATGTTTGTCACATACACCACGAGTGCAAAATAAATTGTGAACAACTCTTTACTTCTTTGTCACGATAGTCTGTTTGAATGCAATAAGAAGCATGATTAGTCTGTGAGCAAGACGTTTGTCTTCATGTCATTTCTGACCAATCCCCACGTTAAAAAACAATACCCTCGATTATTTTGTATGAAATACCTTATAAAGCCTGTTTTTTTGTTGTTGTTCATTCGTTGTCTACCTACGTGTTGCTCTTATCAACTGGTTTATGTGGCAGTTATAAGTTGCCAATTTCATTGAACGCATACTGAAAAATACATTTGTATTGGTTATATTATCCCTGTTACAGTCTGCCTGGTCAAATACTCTAACAAACTGTATTAATAATCTGAAAGAGAGACCACATACTACCTATAACAATTTCTGAGACTTGGATCTGTTTGACCAGTTTTCTGTACATATTAATAACGTCCAAATGTATTTGGTATATTTCACAAGCATTCTTCTGTTGTTCCAACTATAAACTAAAAATATGTTGTTTTACGTTCAAGTTATACAACAGGAGGTAGCATGAAAATGAAAATTATCTCAGTGATGTCATTGATCTTCTTTTACAACAGTAGATGCAGCTTGTTGTAGCCAAAATTTAGAAATTTTAGATTATTCGTGACTTGTTTTCGTTAGTATATCATAGACAACAGACTAATGTTAGTTCGTTTAAATACAAACATTCATGAGAAGCTAAAGGCTATCAACTCATAGTCAATCCTAATTTTCAGTTTACAGATGAAAGATGGAAAGAAGCAAGCCAACAGCACCAACCACTATTACAGAGTTACTGTTGTACATTTATTTCATTGCCCAAGTGTGTTTTAGTATGGTATAAAACACGAAATAATACATTTAATGTAAACTTGTTAAGGCACACGACTCACAGTCTCCGTATCCGAATACAGCCACCGAACACGTTCGCCCCTTACGCTGTTGGAGCATTGTAATGTAATGGTCAATTCAACTATTCTTTGTAAAAGTGAGGTCCAAGAGCGGCGGTTGGTGGTGCTGACTAGCTGCCTTTCACCTATTCTATTACTTTAAAATTTAGGAACAGTAGGGCAATTAGCCTTTGGATAACTTTGCAAATTTAATAATGAAAGAAACTATTTTTATCATTACTATCTAAACACTGTAAGAAACGATAATTCTAATGCTCTGTATTTGTTAAATTTCTGCAACTACAAATAAAATATATATATAAAAGTTTAAAATTATATTGCATTCGTTACCTAAAACAGAAAGTATTTAAAGAAATTTACACCTATATATATTTTGTAATTGAGACAATGTTTTATTGTTTGTAACTATAGCTATATTTTCCTCTTGAGTGAAACGGTTTTCTGAACATATTAACGGAAAAGTTCTAAGTACAAATTATCAGCTCCTTTAATGAAACGTGTAATTTTCAAATGCCCTTATCAGTCGTAATAAAGCGACTCATAGAATGGTTTTGTAGTATTTTTCAAGTGTAAACTTTCGACTGATAGTTCCGTCTTCTCTTAATCCATTTGAGATATAACTACAGATTTCAACTCTACAGACCAAACCATTCCAAATAATGTATTTGACCATGCAAAAGGTCTTATAGATTGATTTGCTCTGAGCTCACCTAAAATTTTAAATTTGAAAGTAAGCTCGAACAGGTTCCTAATCAATAATAAAACCGAATCCGTTAGATGCTTGTCCCACGCTTCAGATACCTGACACGAAAAAATAGAGCTAATAAAAACAGAAAAAAGTTCCATAATTTAATTTGCTGTAATTCTGCCTAAAATAATTTCAAGTGCCGCCGCTATTGAGGATTTCCACTTGTTCGTATTTTTTTACATTTATAAAAAATATAATTTTCGTCATCAAAATTCTCTTTCAGAAGAACTTAGGCTTACGATAATTTTTACTTTATATAAAAAAAAACTGAATGTTTTTTCGCAATATACTAAAAGACATATGTAAATAGAAGATAAAAATCAAACCGTATAACCTTGTCTGTATCACAAATTAAGAATAATATTTAATTAATCTCTACAAGTTCAACACTTTTGTTGCTATATAAGTTTTATTCTCTAGATAAAAGTGTTTCAGAAATAAACATAGCCCATAGTCCGAAAAGAAACTACGATAAATTCAGATAATTAGTTTTGGTTTGTTTTGAATTTTGCGTAACGCTTCACGAGGGCTAAATACGCTAGCCCTCATTAATGTAGCAGTGTAAGAGTAGAGGGAAGGCAGCGAGTAATCACCACCCACCAACAACTCTTGGGATACTCTTTTAGTAACGAAGAGTGGGATTGACCGTCACTTTATTACGCCCCCACGGCTGAAAGGGCGATCATGTTTGATGTGGGATAATTAGACAATATGTAGATACCAATCCTCACCAGCTCGCTATTAAATGATCTGTTGAAGCTGTAAATGTTAATTACATTAAAATATTTAAGTATTAATGCCAATTCACTTTGAAAAAGTCCAATAATACTGGGTTTAATGTATAAATCAAATTATTTAATATAAATTGTAGAAGTAAATAAAAACAAACAACAACTAACCAATGATTGAAAACAAAAACATAACTTCGTCATCTTTTGATTAAATAAACTAATATAAATTTTGGAATATTATATTAGAATATTTGATATTCTACGTATGCACTAGTTAATATTTTTTTGACGATGTCGTGTTTCGTCCAGTAGTACAAAGTGTTGCTGTACACATAGTTATAAATGTATAGGAAGTGATCGTGATACAATCGTTGATATCCAACAAACGTATGACATTCATTCCCGAAAAATCTTCCCACGATTACTATTCCGACTTAGAATTTATCTATCTATCTGTAAGGTGTAATAGAGTGGATACATTTTTTTATTACGTTTCTTATATGTATGTCTTTTTAATTACTTAATAATTTCTAAGAAATTTACATCTAAATATTATGTCATGAATCTAAAAAAGCTTTAATAATGATGATGTTTATTTTTGTTAGTTTGATCTGTAAAATATTGTATAAAAAGAAAAAAGAAAAGAAAAAATCAAATGAACCAGTGAAGGAATTCAATATCTCGATTCTTAAGAAATGTTAACTATTATTCAAGCATTTTAAATGTAGGGTGCGTTATCAAACTATGCAAGGAAATGTTGACTTCTAATAAGTGTTTTCCTGACCTTAAAATTTTAAAAAAAATGAATTCAAAGAAGTAAAAAAAATGTGAAGTTTAACCTTTGAAAATAATCACGTATTTTCATCATATCAAGGGCGCGGCATGGCCAAGTGGTAAAGACACTCGACTAATAACCCGAGGGTCGCGGGTTCGAATCCCCATCACACTCAACATACTCGCCCTTTCAGCCGTGAGGACGTTATACAGTTCAGTCTATTACCATATGCGTTGGTAAAAGAGCCGCCCAAGCGTTGGTGGTGGGTGGTGACGATTACCCAGTTGTCTTCTCTCCACTCTTACATTGCTAAATTAGGGACGGCTAGCACAGGTAGCCGTCATGTCGCTTTGTGCGAAATTAACACAAACAACCGAAGATAACATGCTGATCTACTATGATGCAGAAACAAAATAACTATTAAAATAAGAATATTTACAGTATATTTTTGATGGTATTCTTTATATAAATAAAATCTTGTGATTCATGAATAGTTACTACAACGTGTAATTGTTATATAAAACGTTACGTTATTATAAACTACAAACAGTTTTAAATTTCATGTAAATTATAATGTTTTTGAAATTTGGAGCACATAAGATGTCCAAGTACAAGGATGATGGATATTGGTACATTTTATCCTTATTAAATTACACCTTCAGAGACACTTTTTAATTACTTCAGTAAGTACAGTTTTTGAATCTTCGTGGGCTTCTAAAATCTTCTCATGGCACATTTTTTCACGCCCTGCATGCATAGATTTATAATGTTATTTAAGATATTACAAGACTACAAGTTTTAACAAGCATAAAAGGAAATTGTTTAAAGTTTTTGGGACTCACATATCTCATTCTCTTATAGTGTACTGACATGAAGTTAGGGAACACATTTCCAGATTTGTTACTTTTGAATTTTCTACTTGTTTCTAAGGAAAGGTCTGATGATGAACACTTTCTAGTGCTTCATGTGATGCTTATTTTGTGTTCTGCCCAACCCTCTAAATATAGGAGGTGGGTTAGGAACTGCTACATGACTGTCATGTGGAGCAAACATATTTCCACATTATTATAATTTTGTAATTGTACTTTTTATTTTATTGGAGATTATTTTACTATTGTTTGTTTGTTTTAAATGTCGCGCAAAACTACACTTGAGCTATCTGCGCTAGCAGTCCCTAATTTACTAGTGTAAGACCAGAGGGAAGGCAGATATTCATTACCATCCACCACCATCTCTTGGGCTACTATTTAACCAACGAATAATGGGATTGGCCGTAACATTACAGCTCCACTACAGCTGAAAGGAAGAGCATGTTTGTTGTGATGGGGATTAGAACCCGAGACCTTCAGATTAAGAATCAATTGTCATAACCAGCCAATTTTTTTTTTACTCTTATATTCAAATCTAACATATCAGTCGGTCATTTATATCAATTCAGTGATATATGATTGCGAAATTATAACGCTGATATCTAGAATTTGATTCGCTTCAATGAACACAACACAATTTTTCCATTGTGTAGTTCTGAGCTTAACAAGAAACCACAATTAGTCGGTCAGCCAATGCACTGTTTGTTACTTATTGAGAAACTATATATATACATATATAGAAGTGTATATAACAGCCTCAAACAAAGTTTAGTTATGAAAGCAGACACAAAACACAAAATGTTATTATACGTAATCATCATCTTCGCATCCGCTTCTCTTTCCTTGGTCACATTAATTTGAAAAAGTTAGACAAATTCTTGTTAGGAAATTTCGAGTATTCACAGTCTCGGACTGCAGTTGGAAGGTTGAGATAAAGAAATACATCAACTTTGATATTACATTCTACGAATTTATTTTCATAGCATTTAATTATATAGTTACATGTATCACGAACAATATATTTGTCTTAAATTGTATTATAACTACCTTCAAATATCATTTTGCTCTGTTTGCTTTCCATCAACTTGATATATTTCTTTAGATATTGACTGTCTATAAACTGAAAATATGGAACATTCTTGAATCACAGAAACATTAAATTAAGATCACATCATTTTTACATTTGTAAATTATAACTGAATGTAACATTATGAAGGAATATTATATTTTGGTGGATGAGGTGTGCTTCACGGAATAAGGGGATTTCTGTTTGTGACAGGACTTCCTTCTTCAACCATAATATTCAGTAAAAATCATTTATAAATTGGAAATCTTTTGTTCCTGTACGTAAAATAATGTGAGCAACCAACTTGCCATGGATAATTTTCCTGATTTAAAAATGGGGAAGAGGAAATGTTAAAATACGTTTATATCATTCTTGGATATGTTCCTGTTAATACACTTAATTCTTAGAATAATTTATAGTGCTCAAAATAATTCTCAATAAAAATTAAATTGTACATACAAATTATATATCAAGAAAGCCTTTTACAAAGAAGAAAACTGTGTAAAGCTATCAGATTCATGTTAACAAAACATCGTTTCCAAAATTAATGTTAGCGAAAATTCATTATCCGAAATACCACAAACACGTACCCATTCTGTCTTCCACGAAACGTTTTTCTGAATCACTTTCTCACCTTATTAATTTTTTGTGGCTCATCCTTATTCATTTCTGTATAAAAGAAAATAATGTGTTTGATTTGCATGTTTGAGTGTATAAAGATATTTTTAATGCTACCAACAAACTTTCATTAAAATACTTTATTTAAAAAGATAAAGATATCGTATTTCAGACAGATCATTCAAAAAGTTATGTAGACCAAGGAGAGAGTTGTTTGTTGAAGTTTTGAAAATTCACTTTCAACCTCTTATGTTAATTAAAATTGCATTGGCACTACTTAGATAATTCAGTTCTTTTCTGAAATATAATACATAAATTGTGTATATGTGATCAGGCTTTACTCTAAAATATTACTCTAGTTATTTACTGTTTTGGTTCTTGACTATGAACATTAAGAGAGAAAATGTATTTCAGTAACCTAAAATTTATTTCGTCGGTAAAGTTTGAAAATTAACTTACTGCACAACATTTCCCAAGCTATATCTACAGGAACTTCTTTTCGTCATTGTCAAGCGTAGGAATACAGAAAGAGCTGTAAACAAAACTTTCATATTGAGAATGTTGCTGTTTCAATGGGTTTTGGATAAGAAAGTTTTATGTCTTTGGACTTTGATTTGCAATCTACTCTTTATCCATATCTTTAATTTCCATATCTTTGAAGCCCATGCGGTTACCTATATATATTTCAAGGTATGCGTAGAACCCGTCTCATTATAGTAATTATATATGAAGATGTTAATATAACACGTATTACTTAGTTTGACAACGATAAACGTATCTACATTCTGTCTTAATAATAATGAATATATTTGTTACAATATATGCAAATATTTTGGTCAAAACTGTATACAATTGATAGTTTTCTAAATATTCAATATTGAACGTAAATAAAAATGTTCTTTCCATATCCCACATAATAAAATATTTTGGATAATGCTTCAAATTTCATGTAATGTTTTACTTTTTCTAGTAAAATGCATGCTTTTAGGTTGATATTCAAACTCAGTATTCCTAATGTTCTGGAGTTTTTATATAAAATTTGACATATAAAACATATTTCCACCAAGGTTAGAAGTATTAATCCTCTTTTGGATTCGAAACTTTTCATCCAACACACGTTTCACTAGTCGCATACAATTTGATGTTTTAACGTAGTATTCAGTTACAAATAGTCCTACTATACAGCTGAACAAATCAAAATTCAATAAAAATTTGGGTAGGATTCACGTAACCTAGGCGTGTGTGTTATTTTTTAGCAAAGCCACAACGGGATATCTGCTGAGCCCACCGAGATGAATCGAACCCCTGATTTTAGCGTTGTAAATCCGTAGACTTACCGCTGTACTAGCGGGGGTGTAACCTGGGCCTTTATAAATTTTAGTTCAAATAAAAACAGTAAACCTAATTAATGAAAATACATAGTCAGTGGAAGAATTAAAACATTTCATACACATCAAGTATAAAATAAGCCTATCTTGCAAAATGTATATGTTTTTGAGGTACACTCGCTTGACCAAAATAAATTCTGTTTCTCAAGACGACTGGAATTAGCAATCGTATCGTTTTTTTTACTCTGCCAAAGAAGCTATTTTTAGTAATTACCTCGACAATCAAGCTTAATTTGGAATAGAAATGCACATTATTTGTGTAATCTGTTTTCACTCACCAAGAAAAAAGTGAACCGCGATTTCTGGTATGAATAAAGTGTTTACTTAATTGTATTTTAAAGACGCTTGGTATGGGTATTAAAACTTTAAGGAAAATAAAGTACAGAACAACGCTTTAACCATCTTAGGTCATCTTCAGTTTAACAAAGAGGCTTATTCAACTGGCTTTTCTACAAAGAACAAAACGTTTGTAGACATTTTTCGGGAAACTTATAATATTTTTGAAAATATTAATTGTAATTATACAAATCAATAGATTTCCAGAAAAATAGATGTGCACGCCTGAAATCGGTAGAAACGGCCAATTTATAAAACTGGGTCAAAATTCTAAAGTTATAAAACTCTTGTAACTCTGTAATGTACTTTATAACATATATTTTTGACTTCCTGTTATTTAACAAACATCCCATTTCTCTAAGAATAACCAGTTTTACATGAATACAGTATACGGTTGCAAAGCTGAACCTATACGGCAAGTGTAATGTAAGATATGTTGGAGTTCTTAATTACGACTAATAGAAGAAACATGAAAAATATTATCTGTCGCTACAATATACTCAGGTGGATGAACTTATTGTACAAGGAAAGTAGCTCCAAGAGTAGTGTTGAAAGAAAATGTATCCCACAACAAATGAATATATATACAACGATATCTTCTTTATCTTCTCTGTTCAAAGCTGGGTAACATTTCATAGTAAATTAGACATCTTCTCTGCTATTAGTAGTTGTATTTGAAGATGTAAGTAATCAATTAATGGTATTCTAATACACAAATTCGTGTATATTTATATTCCTGTATATTGCTTTCAAACATCATACATGCACTAAATTTCTTTGGTGTCTATTATGTGTAATTCAGATATTAGTATTGAACTGTGTATTTCTTATTGCTGCTGAATGGATGAAAATTGTTGTGGAAAACTGAAGATAGCTCATCTAAAACTAATTACAGGAAAGTGTACCTTACTGTTTGCAGAAGTATCATTTAGATATCTGAAGCCACTAAAGAATGTTTAAACATTTTATTTTCAAACTTTGTTCATTAAGTACACCAGATAGATTATACAAAGCTAAGATATAAACTTTACAAAATTTTTGAAAAGGATATATTGATATCTAACTACGTTTTAATTACAACTTTAAAAACGTATTTTCCAAAAATACACTTATATAGAAAAAATTAATAGCTTAAAAAGGAAGAAGATCCATTTCCTTTAAAACCTTGATTTTTCAATCAACTGATCATTCCAACTACACCAGTTTTATATATGTCACTTGACTCCATATCACATCCAGCATCTCTATTGTGCATCAAAATGTTAAACAAACAACAACAAAAAACACAATTAAATATTTAATAGACAATTAATTTGGTCTCACCATTACCATGTAAGTTAATAATTTAATTTATTTTATGGTATTCAGATATAATTGTATTAAAAAAAAGTATTAAATATATGTAATACATCACATTTTGCCACAATTTATTGAGCACAAACAGTTATCTGGCCTCATTTATCCACAAGACATTAAATAGCAAAGTATATCACTTTTAAATTAATTTCTAATACAATGTAAAGGATCAGTCATTTGACTTAAAACAAAATAAATATGATTTAAAATTGATGTTACACATAAGGACTTATTTCTGAACTAAAATGGATAGTTCTGTACCTACGTTTTACACGCAGAAACTATATTTAAGTAAGTTATATTCAACATTTCAATTGATGTTAACCAACATTTCCACTTGAATAACTCAAGAGAAGATGCTCAATGTGCAGAAAATTATATAATAATTAATCATCTCGAAGTTAATAGCATTTCTTTCTTCACCACACATTTTTCAAGACATTTATCACAATAACATTCAATAATATTAAAACCTTCAATGTTATATGAAACCTAAACATGAAAATACATTCATATCTTTCAACTATGATACTACATTCTACAAATATACTTTTAAAACATTCATTTGTAGTGGCATTACTTATAAAAAATCAAGCATTAATAAAGCCTGGAGACTAGGTGCATTTATATCAAAACTATATTAACATTTTCATCCACAAACAGAAAGTTATAAAACAAAGAGAGAATACTTATCTGCCAAATCTGAAGAACTATTATTATAAGCAACAAACATCAAGATGGGCTTTTTGTCTCATTGCTTGCCTTCAAGTTCATATGTTTATTTAGATATAAAATATTGTTTTTGAACTATAAGTACACATTTTTTTATCCCAATGTCAGAGAATGAAACAACATAATTAAAATATAAAGGTTAATAAATGAAATTAGTATAATAATAAGCACGGGTGGATGTTTAGATCCCAGAGAAGGTAAACTGAAGAACAGAACATTATGTGGAAGGTTCTCTTACTATATACAGGAATCCACACCAAAGAATAACTACATATGTAACTAGACAATCTACTCTGTACGTTTTTTATAGGATTGTTGTCAAACGTAATCAGCTGGTAAACAATATTTATGTAGATATAATACATGAGCATATGTTTTCTGCCTGCTGTACTGACAGAAAACTTTTAAAACTTTTGTTTATTTATTTCATATCAACTTTTGGCATAAACATTTTGTAAAAAATGTCATAAGAGATTGCTTTGTTCTAGTTGCTTTGCTTCTTCATTCTCTGTAGTAGATAATGTCCCTTCTGTCATAAAATATTGTGTTAACATGTATCATTTGTTTAATATGAATTATCACTAAAATCCTTTGCTGGCTTATTCACATTAAATAAGTTTTACAGCTGACCAATATTTTGAGAGAAAGAAGATCATGAGGTAATGCTGTTGACTAAAAGACAAACCTGTATTATCCATTGAATACAGATGCACATTCTTTGTTAAGTTCTGCTAGAAGATATTTGAATAAAGAATTATGTTAAGATTTTTGACCTTTATTATATGGAAGTCAATCTGAATATAACGAAAGCTGTCACTTCGATACATTCTAGTGGAGGTAAAAATGTGTGAGTTTGTATTCTGTTTTCTGTTTTTGTTGCTTTTATAAGAGTTTTATTCTCTAGACAAAGGTATTTCAGAAATAAACATAGCCCATAACCCCAAAACAAACTACGACAGGTTCAGATAATTAAGTAAAATGCAGACACTGGTCCTCATGAGCTGGCTGTTGAGTGGTTCGTTGAAGCTGTAAATATTAATTACATTAAAATAATTAGTTGTTTATTTCAATTCACTTAAAAAAGCTCCAGTAACGTTGAATTTAATTAATGTATAAATCAAATTATTTAATATAAATTCTAGAAGTAAATAAAAACAAACAACAATAATTGAAAACAAATGTATAACTTCATCATCTTTAGATTAAATAAACTTATATATATTTTAAAATATTATTTCATATTCTACATACGTGCTCGTTTAATATTTCTTTAATGATACCGTGTTCATAGTTATAAATGTATAAGACGTAAATGTGAGACAATCCGTGAATACCGTGTTCATGTCTTAGTACAAAGTGTTGTTGTACACATAGTTATAAATGTATAAAACGTAAATGTGATACAATCGCTCTTTGGTATCAACTAGCATATAACATCCATTGCCTCAAAACAGAAATTTTAAGCTACAATGTATCTTAAGCTTTATAACGAGAGTTACCTGTACCATTACATATAAAATCTCTCCATGATTACTATTCCGACTTCGAATGTATTAGTCTATCTGTAAGGTGTAATGGAGTGGATACACTTATTTTTGTTATTTTTTTAAAGTTCCTTATATGTGAATGTCTTTTTAATTACTTAACAATTGTTAAAAAACATGTGGTTAAATATTTTATTTTCCTTTCAAGAATGTAAAAAGATTTAATAACGATGATGTTTATTGTTGTTTGTTTCATTTGTAAAATATAGTCTAAAAAGTAAATATGAAAAGAAAAATTCAAATGAATACAATGAAGGAACTGAACACATCAATTCTAGTGAAATGCTGATTTTTACTCAAGCATTTTAGATGCAGAATGCATTATCAATTTATGCAAAAAAATGTTGACTTCTATTAATTGTATTTCTGGCCTTTTTAGTTTGAAAGTAATGTATTCAAAGCAGTAAAATATAAGTTTAACCTTCATAAATAATCTCACAATTTCATGACATAAAAAATTTGGAAAAATAATAGAATAATTAAAGCGCTGATGTAATAAATTATAGAAACAAAGCAGATATTAAAATAAAATAAAAAATAAGGATAATTGAAATATATTTTTATGGCATTATTTATATAAATTGAATCTCGTGATGCATAAATAGTTACTTTATCGTCCAATTAACCTGAAGATGACCAAGGAAAAACGTTGTTCCCAGCTTATCAATAAAAGTGTTAATACCCATACCGGTCATTCTGAAATATATTTCTATTTCAAGCGAGTTTCTCTACATCAGGAATTATATAAAACGTTACGTTATCAGAGATGCCAACTATTTCAAATGACTGAGCGTAATGATTGTAGACAGAGCTCTTCATCATTTGCGGCTACTAGGCCTGACCAATGTCTCCAAGCTGTTTATTATTATATTAGTATTATAACTATTATTATTTACTACTGCTATAGATTGCTCATCTATGACTGTGTTTTGTGTATTTAAGAAATAAATTTAAAACATTCTTTTGAAATTATGTCTTTTATTTAGTTCAGAATAACAAACATACTGGTAAAACAACACTGAACATGCACAAACAGTAATAAGAAAAAGCCTTTGTGCAAGGACTTATACCAACATAACATAGGGAGTTATAACAACATTGTCTCTTTGACTGCATACACATGTTGTGTGTTATAATACTGCTCAAAACTAAGGTGCTCAGTTTGGTGTGAACTAGATTTTGTGTTTAGTCACTAAACTAAATATCCTTTCACTGTCAGCATGGAAATTTGTAAGAATTCCAAGCATAATCCTACACAGAATGTCATACTTCTGGTTGCCATTTCCATACTTAACTGTAAACAGCTGAACCCAAAACTTGTCAACATTCAACTGAAGAACAGTTTCTGAGAAAGTATCAATTTGATACTTCAAATATTGCCCTTCCAACTTGTCAATAGTGTCGTGCTCATGTGTTTTGACAAGGAGAGGATACCTGTCTGTGAAGAAGTGTAGAGAAGAGAAATCTTTGCTGGCTTTCAGTTTTGGATCGGCAACCTCTGCGTGAATCAGAAGTTCATCATTTAGAGGGAAATTTTTCATCATGTAATTTTTAGCTGCAATATAGTATTTCTTGACACTGTTGTAGAAGCTGATCAGGTTCAGGTCCTTTTCATATTTAACAATGTTAAATTTAACAGCATTTCCAACAGAAACTGCCTCATCAGATTTGTGTAAGGATTCATTGTTGAAGTCAAGTTCAGTGATGTTGCCTTCAATATATTCTGGCTTGATGTATCTGACAAGTATATTTTTAACTTGTATAATCAGAGTTCTATGCATAATGTGTATGCAAGGTTCTTCTCTTTGCAATATCAAATTGGCTTGCTCAAATAGAAGAGTTGCAGACTGAAGAAAAGACAAAATAACAAGTTCAGTTTGTTGTCCAAGAAAACTGTTAACTTATCTAACTTGCTCTGCGCATAACTTTTCTTGGTTACTTCCTTACTAGCTTTCGTTTTCTTCTCTTTTTTCATTGATTGTCTCTTCTTTAGTTCAAGGTCAGACTGCCAAAACATATATTGAGTTATATATGTTTACCTATACCAGACATAACTGAGGCATTGCCTGAAGAAAAACTAAGACAGTTTTCCCATGGAATTTTCCTCTTTGTCAGTTCGTGGTCCAAAAGCTTGAAAATATTCTCTCCCGTTGAAGCTTCTTTCCGTTACATTATTGTCAAAAGAGAACAAACAATTTTTTTTAAGTGAACAGTCAAGATATCGTACAACCACTGGATACAGTTTTGAGTCATCCATGTCTGGATCCATCTGTGGCTAAACTGTAAGCACTGTTAGTAAGTATGCTTGAAATTATTTTGTCATCTTCACAACCTAACATTTGTACAATGGCTGTAGTTTTGGTTCTAGCACAGCCATATTGTTTCGCTATATCACAGTTTGGGAACATTTTTTTCTGAATAGATGTCCTGCATGATCGGCTACAGCTAGGGGTAAATTATGAGCAATGACGAATTGCGTGAACATCACTTCTGCATTTATGGTTTCACATTCTGAATTCTTACTCATAAATGTCGTTATCTGCATCGTTTTTGTCTTCGCCTCAGCTTTTTGTTGGTGAGATACCGATTTTGTATGTGTGGATTCCCCCACGTACCCAGTATGGAGAAGCACCGCACTCAAACTATTGATAGACGTCGGGGATACAAATATTTTTTATTATTTCAAGCACAAAGATGATTATCGCAAGTATCCATTTGGACTATGTCTTTTATTTATTATCAAAATTTATTTCTATATCACTAGAAATTTTCTTTTCATCGCTTTTAAACCCTGAGGGAACAATTTATCTCTTTATTGTATAGGCCTATATAATATATAATAATTTGGGAGTTGCAACAAGTCGTAATATTTGTCTGTATGAGCGTACAGTCGTAATGTATATAACAAAATCGTAATGATTACGCTCAAATCGTAGTGATTGGCATCTCTGCGTTATTAGAAACTGTAAATAATTTAAAATGTTCTTGTAAATTGTGTTTTTTGAAATTTGCAGCACATAAGATGTTCAAGTACAGAGATGATGGATATTGGTACATTTAATCATTATTAACTTGTATCTTCGGAGACACTTCTGAATTACTTCAGTAAGTACAATGTTTAAATCTTCATGGGCATCTAAAAATCTTCTCATGGATACACTTTTTCTCATCCTGCACAAATAGATATTTAATGGTATTTAAGATATTACGAAATTACAAGTTTTAACAAGCATAAAACGGATTTATTTAAAGTTATTTGATACACATATATTTCATATCTTATTTTCCTATAGTGTACTGACTGACTATTAAGCTATTTCATACATTTGGTTGCATACATTACATATGTTAGCGGGAATTAGTACAAATATACATGAAGGTGGGGGACACATTTGCAGGTTTGTTGCTCTTGAATTTTCTCCTATTTTCTGATGAAAGGTTTGATGATGAGCGCTTCTGTTATTTCGTGTCCTACCTTACCTTGTGTGTGGGTGGGGTAGAGTTAGAACTGCTATACGACTGTCATGTGGAACAATAATATTTCCACATTATTCTGATTCTATTTTGTAATTGTTCAGCTACATCTAATTTTGCATATTTTTTACTTTATCTGAAATCATTTTGCTCTTATATTCCAAATCTAACATGTCATTCGGTTATTAATTCAGGGATATATGACTGCAAAATTATGATGCTAATATCTGGAGTTTGATTCGTCACAACGAACCCAAGACAATTTTTTTCCTTTGCGTAGTTTTGATCTTAACAGATTACTATTAGTTGGCAAGCTAGTGCACTATTTGTTACTTATTAAGAAACTATTTGTTACCCTACTTCACATATACTTCCATTCTACGCAAGAAAAATTACTTTTCATGTCTTTGTATATTAAGCCCTCGGATTATTGTAAAAATTAGGTAACTGTGCTACGTTTATCCGTGTAATACCACAGTTTTTTGTGGTGTCTATCGTTAATCAAATGAAGTGTTAAGTAAAATTAGATAAATATCCATATTTAAATAGATATTTCGAGCACTTACGTAACAGAGAAAGATTAGCTACTGTAAAATCAATTTTGATTGGAAAGATTTGAGTAGTTACATTTTATATACATAACAGAAAATCCTGAAATAAAAAATACAAACACTTATAATATAAGCTTTCTTCTGCAGGGAAAAATGAGAATAAGTTATTTATCCCTCTAATAATAATAGATAAAAGTGAAGAATTCCTCGTAAGTGAAAAGATCCGATCCGATCAATGCAATTGACGACAATCTAAAAGTTGCGACTTCACTACCATCTATGAGTTTGTAGTTGAACTAAGCCTCAATGATTTTCTAAAAGAATTTTTCAATTCATCTTTCTTATAAAAATTGTATTACTTAAAGAGATTTATAATTTTAAAAGTAAATTATAAACATAATTGAAGTGGTTAATTTGTAGATGTAAGTTTACTTACGACTTATTTAAAAAATATTAAATTGTGCAAGCAAAATCGAAAAAGTTTAACCACTCATATATGGTAGTGAGTGATGTACAAAAAATTGGACACTTTAACCATATATTTTTTATGCGTTGACTAAATTTCATGTTAAGAAAATAACTTATTTAAAAAAATGCAAGATAAATAGCCTAATTTCAAACTCCAATTAAATCTTTAATGTATCAACTTTTTCAAGAAGTTATTTTTAGAAGATTTTATTTACCAATCTTGAAAGATACACATGGAGCATCCTTTAAATACCTGTATAAAAGGGAAGACAAACCTTAAGTCTTCATTGCCAGGTATTAAACAAACAAAAACATAGTACAGAGTACCAAATAGAAGTGTCTCTAGCCTGCTTAATCCTCATTTATTCCAACTGCTTACTATTTGATACTTTCAGTATAGATACATATGCACTTTTACATATATACATATATAGAAGTGAATATAACAGCCTCAAACAAAGTTTAGTTATGAAAGCAGACACAAAACACAAAATGTGATTACACGTAATCATCACCTTCGCATCCGCTTCTCTTTCCTTGGTCACATTACTTTGGAAAAGTCAGACAAATTCTTGTTAGGAAATTTCAAGTCTTCACAGTCTCGGACTGCAGTTGGAAGCCTGAGATAAAGAAATACTCTATGATACATGAACTTTGATATTACATTCTACGAATTCATATTTTCATAGCATTTCATTATATAGTTAAATGTATCACGAACAATATATTTGTCTTAAATTGTATTATAACTCCCTTGAAATATCATTTTGCTCTGTTTGCTTACAACCTACTTGATATATTTCTTTAGATATCGACTGTTTATAATAAAATATGCAAAATTCGTGAACCACAGAAATATTAAATTAAGATCACATTATTTTAGATATGTAAATATAACATTATGAAGACGTATTCTTTTTAGAGGTGCTTCAAGTAATAAGAGAGATTTTGTTTTTAACGAGACTTCCTTCTCCAATCGCAAAGTTCGTTAAATATCAATTACACATTGGAAGTGTTTTATCCGTGTACGTAAAATAACGCGAGCGATCAAATTGGCATGGATACTTTTCCTAATTTAAGAATGCGAAAGAAGAAATGTTGTTAAAATGCGTTTATATCATTCTTGAATATGTTTCTGTTAATACACTTGATTCTCAGAATTATCTTTTAGTGCTCAAAATAATTCTCAGTGAAAATTAAATTTTACATTCAAACTGTATATCAAGAAAGCCATTCACTAAGATCATGTAAAGTTATCAGATTCATGTTAACAAAACATCGTTTCCAAAATTTATGTTAACGAAAATTTATTATCCACAATACTAGAAACACCCCCATTCTGTCTTTCCACGAAATATTTCTCTGAAGCACTTTCTCATCTGATTAACTTTTTGAGACTTGTCCTCGTTAATTTCTGCAGCAGATAGCCCAATATGGCTTTGCTATAGGAAAACACAAACGTTAATTTCTGTATAAAAAACGTGTTTCATTTACATGTTTGAGTGTATAAAAAACAATTTTTTAATGTTAGTGACATCGAGTTTAGAAACCCATGGTATGAGGAAAACAAATAGCCCATTACGTAATTTTGTTTTTAACAACAAACAAAAATTGTGAGAATTAATCTTTGGCATTTCTCACTCACTGTATTATACCAGTAAGTTGTTTATTTCTTTTTCTTCTCTTTGGTTCTGTTTACATTTCTGAATGAGTTATTAATTGCTAACTCACATTACTTTTTTATGGGGCTTTTGTAACTTTATCCCTGTTTTTTATTCACTCTTAAAGTTTACAACAACATCTGACCAATAAAAGAGAGAGAGAATAGTGTAGATGACAAAAAACTGTTTTCTTGTTGATTTTTTTACTTTTATATGACTTTGTTAGAGTTTTGAATTTATTCTTGGAAGAAACTAAGGATATGTGTACTTTTTCTTGGGCGAGCCTCCATTTTGTTATGTTTCACATTACGATTTCAAATAGTCTGAAACTAAGTTAAGTCATAATTTAAATTTAGAAGTTAATTAAATATCAAGATGTATAAAATTTATAATATTTGTCAGCAAGATTGATACACATAGTTTTATTTCTTAGCAAAATATGGTTTAGTATACAAAACAAACAATAATACACTCTTTAATAATGGTTATTACAAGTAATAATTTATATACAAATGTTTGATAAACTTACAAACAATATTGATTCTTCTCTCCAATCCACAACTTCATTGATACCTTATCGAGGGTTCACGACGAGGAATTAATATTGCGTTGATTTTGGTACAATTCACGTCACGGAGAGTTAGTTAGCTCTTCGTTGATCGAATTTCGGTGTTTTCTTCACTCATCTCCCTTCCTTTTTTCCTCATTATACAGCTATTCTAACGTAGATTATCTTCTTTGTCTGTAGGGTCTATTTATTGTCATTTCAGTGCTTCTCATATCTCTAGCCATCAATATCATCTGCATGGGACCTTGCAGGTGGGAATGTAGACGACTCCAACAAATAATTATGTTGTTACTTAGAGCACTGGAAAGTTTCACCAGATCTAGAAATCATTCTTCATCCACTTACCTTTCTTCACTCTTCGCAGTGGCTCTATGGTGAGTTGTTTATTTCTGTTTTCTTTTTTGGTTCTGTTCACATTTCTGAATGAGTTATTAATTGCTAACTCACATTACTTTTTTTATGGGGCTTTTGTAACTTTATCCCTGTTTTTATTCATTCTTAAAGTGTACAACAACATCTGCCCAATAAGAGAGAAAGACTGGTGTAGATGACAAAAAACTTTTTCTTGTTTTTTTTTTATTTTTATATGAATTTGTTGGTGTTTTGAATTTATACTTAGAAGAAACTAAGGGTGTGTGCAATTTTGGTCAAAATTTGCATTCAAGCCACAAAAGTGGTTCAGTAAGTGAGACCAATTTCTTTTATTTTGTATTCCAGTAATTACTTAAAATATAATACTCACCTTTTATAATAGAAAAAGTGTACTTTTGTGAAGAAATTATGATATATAATGGATGAACACGCAACCATACAGATTGTATTGATTTTATTACATTTTTATTGACAAAACACCTAACTTTGTAATTTTAAATAACATAACGTGTTATGGTTCAACCTTGTAGTAAATATTTATTTATTGTCCACCACTATTCGCTTTCTCTCTTGGGAGGATCATCCCTGTAGCCAACAGGCTTGTTTCCTGATTAACACAGGGCTCAGGAATATTGATGTTTCACCAGGGGTGAGTAAACCAATGTGTTTTGATCCTCCCACTTGATATGCTGACGCTGTTACGGCGATCAGATGTTGTCACTCCATATCATGTAATATTCCAGCAGACTCCAATTCTCTCTACCGTCTGTACTCGCAGGAAACAGCAGCACCAACCTGCTCTTTCCTGGGATGTTGTTTCGGGTCGGGTAGTGATGTGCCATGTTGATAGTTACCCTTCAGGCTTTCAAATGGCGCATCGTTCATAACATCCTACCAGTGAGAGAACGTTTCTGTCTATTCTGTATCAGTGTCAGCGAGTCATGTCCATTGTGACATACTCGGGTGAATTCTGTCCTTCACATGTTTGTCCTTTGTCCGACATCGGATGGGATATGGAAAATGGTGGCTCACGTTTTCTGTGTCCCATCGATCTCGCCTGAGATCATTTTCTATCACGTGCCGATCTCCGTTCCCAGTCACCTGGCCTTTACCCTTTACTATACCCTATCGTTGGTTAAGTATGTCATCTGGCTTACTTGTAATCAATTCGATTTTGAGTAGACTCCAGTGTCGTACTTTAAGATACTCGCTAAGTTCATGTACAAACTGTTACTCCACCTTGAGGCTGACTATCGGTTACTGAGTCCGAGAGACTTTTATCACCGTTGGCGCTCCAACGTCTCGCCGGTGTGCATGCATGAGAGCAGCAGCAAGGTCAAGCTAATATTTAAGACTTTCTGTATTCTATGTAATTATAGTTTATTTTTATTTTCAATTTTTGTGTATCTATTTTGTTTGTAATATTTATTTATTTATTGTATCCTATAATTTATATTTTTTAATTTATTTGTACATATCGTATATTGTATGTAATGTTCATTTCTACAGTTGTTTTTTGCAATTAAATGCGAGATAATTTTTAGGGCTCGTAAGGCGTGCGACTCGTAATCCGAGGGTCGCGGGTTCGCGCCCGCGTCGCGCTAAACATGCTCGCCCTCCCAGCCGTGGGGGCGTTATAATGTGACGGTCAGTGATGACTAGCTGCCTTCCCTCTAGTCTTACACTGCTAAATTAGGGACGGCTAGCACAGATAGCCCTCGAGTAGCTTTGTGCGAAATTCCAAAAAACAAACAAACAAACAAATAATTTTTAGTTTTTTTAAGTTTTTCCTTTAACCCATGTATTTTATTTCTTTCTGTAATTCTCTTTAATCATTTGTAATTTTCTATTTTCATAGTTTGAGTAAGTGTGTGTGTTTTTTTCTTATGGCAAAACCACATCGGACTATCTGATGAGCACACCGAAGGATATCGAACCGTTGGTTTTAGTGTTGTAAGTCCGTAGAATTACCGCTGTACTAGCGTGAGGGTTGTAGTTTGGTTTTGGATTTAATATACATACCTGTATATATTTTTCTTTTATGTACCGATTCATTTCTTTAAATTTAATATTTGGTGTGTGTGTGTTTTCAATTTCTCGTTTTGTAATTCTTATTTTCAATTACATAGTTACATATATAGTATATTTAATTGTTTCTGCTATTTCATTCCATGTCATTGTTGTATATTTTTGTATATACTTCGTATTTTGTTCCTTGTACTGCTATCATGTATAATAAATTCAAAATTGGGGCAGGAATGCTACCTTCAAGGAACAAAAGTGTTGAATTTGTAGTGATTTCTTAATACGGTACAGTGTGTTTTCAACAGTACAGTCAGTACAAGTGTTATACAGTGAAAATAAGGACATTTAAAATTTGCATATGCATTTAAAGTTGATAATTCGTACCTAGAACTTAGCCCTTCAATGGCATAGCGGCACGCCTGCGAACTTATATCGCTAAAAACCGCGTTTCGATATCCGTGGTGGGCAGTGCACAAATTGCCCATTGCGCAGCTTTGTGCTTAACTTCAAACAAACAAACTTTGAACTTTTTTATTAATGGATGTATCAGAAATGCAGAGAATTTGAGGGACAGCCCAACACACAGAGGCTGGCGATATTTAGTTCACGTAGAAGTGGTAAAAATTATCATAAACACAACGTATGTATACGTGTCTACGTATAGTAGCTATATACAATTATTCTACAAAAATAAATATCAAACATAGACTTTAAATTGTAAGGGGTGTGCCAGCACCTCACACCACCTGGCTCCAATGCCTTTGATATAATTGAGAAGCTATACTATCCATTGTACAATAATAACATTCATGTCTTTATGAAATCAAAATTTAGAACTGGTTTCACATTTTTTTCTAACATGATTAAACTTATTTGTGTTTTCTTCTTTTATATAAGATATGTGTATTTTTACTATAATAATATAAAAAGTAAATAATTATACAGTGCAGAACTTTTTATATTTATATTATTTTTTTTATAAAATTGAAAAAAAATAAATATATATCTAAACACACTAGAAATCAAGAAAATAAAACTTACATAAAACTATTTGAAATCATTAATGGAAAGGTTGTGAAGTAGACATGAAACCAATCATATTTAAATGTGTTATTAAATAACAATACTTGAAACAAAATATTATTCATCTGAAAAATTGTTATAATGGGAATATAGTTATTACGTTTTACAGAAGATGGCGATAAATACATTAAGACAGAAAAAAAGTGAGGTAAGGTGTAAACCAATACGTGTGTTTCAGGAAAAGAAATAGCGCTAGATACAATTCTTAGTATCTTGTCGTTTTGGCAAACGGTGACATGTCATCAAACTAATTAAACTATTCTTCGGCATTCATATACTGTGGAAAGAGAAAAAATTTATATGTCAGCAATGATAGCAGAACAAAATGCTATGAAGTTATAAACCTACAAAGTATTCATTATGCTGTGCATGCAAATGATTTCCAAAATATTTAGTTTACGATATATCATTGTATGAATTAGTTATTGGTAAATTTAAATAAATTATAGTAAAGGTTGAGTGCATGTATTATTGCATGATAATGTACACATAGTACAAGGTGAAGGAAATAGCATAGAAATCATTACAATTTGTTTCTGGTCCGCCATGGTCAGGTGGTTAAGGTACTCACATCGTAATCTGAGGGTCGTGGGTACGAATCCCCGTCACACCAAACATGCTTGCCCTTTCAGCCGTATGAACGTTGTAAGGAACGGTCAATCCCATGGTTCATTGGTAAAAGAGTAGCCCAAGAGTTAACCGACTGTGGGTGGTGATGACTAGCTGCTTTTCCTCTAATCTTACACTACCAAATTAGAAAGGGCTAGCGCAGATAGCCCTCGTGTAGCATTGCGCGAAATTATAAACAAACAAAAAATAATTATTTACAAAAAAAATAATTAGGACCAACATTTTTTAACGAACTTCACCCCCAGAATCCAATATTGAAACTACGCCTAATTCAGCTACATTCAACTTTACAAGTAATGTCTTTGGATGTGTGCGCAAAACTATAAGAAAACACACACAATCTTATTTAACGAAATTCACATGTAAAGACGACAGTTCCATAATTGTATTTAATGTAACGATATTTTAAATTAAGTAACAGAGCAATTGGCAACATAACATCATAGTTATTTACATTAAATAAAATGAACATTTTATATTTACGTTGCATTATTTACCAAAAAAAAACTGAAAACGAATGTTTTTTGACGTAATTTACATATAAAGACAACAGTCTGATAATCTTACTACATGTCGTCATCTGGTGTGGAATGTATTATGTTTCTCACTTTTTGCTATTACTATCTGGATACAGTACGTAAAATACGATTATGCTAATATTCTATATTTGTCAAGCTTCCTTAGACTAAATACATATGAAAGCTTATAATTACATTGTATTATTTACCAAAAACGACAAAAGAAATCAGACGAATGTTTTAAATGCAATTCACTTGTAAAGACGACAGTCGAGTAATTTTACTTAATGTCACGTCACATGCTAAGTTTACTAATTTTAACCCTAATATCCGGGTTTCGATTACCCGTAGTAGACAATGGTAACCCATTGTATGTCTGTATTTTAAAATAACAATAATTAATTGCCTCTGTATTTTGTGCAGTGTTCTCTCTCTCTCTGTTTTTAATATCCATATACTTTTAGTTTTGTTATTCTGATGGTCTGTATTTGTCTTTTTTTGTATAATAAAAATCATATATATATGTAAAAGAACATGTACGAAGCAGTTTACTCTTAAGTGGAAGACAATGAAACTGTGCATACTGACAACAACAATGTTCGTTTTCGTAGTTCTGGCATGAAGTACATATATTAAAAAAAATTATATATTTTAATTTTGATCATTTCGAGTTCATGTCGTACTTATTGTTTTAACGTTAAGTTTTTCCTCTAAACGTTAATCTTATAATAATCTATAAAGTAATAATTTTGTCTTCACTTAAGTTTTCATATAAATACATTTACTTGCTCATAACATCTACGTTTTTACAACGCTAAAATCAGGTGTTCGATTGCCCTCGGTGGACTCACCAGATAACCCGATCTGGCTTTGCTATAAAGAAACACACATACACATGTTCATATGGAGTAACGTGTAAATATCTATAATTCATAGAAGTTTGCTTTTTTTGGAATAACATTATTTCTTCAAAATAGATTCACAATGGGTCACTTATAAGTTCACATCATCTTCGTGTTGAAAATAACGACTTCTGAAGATAAAAATATTTACATGTAGACAAAATCGTTGTACCAATAACTACGTCCCAAACCATACACGTTTTATAACTGAATTATATTTCACTCGAGGTATATCAGGTATAACAAAAAGTCTTAAAAAAACATTTTTGGGATCGTATTTTAAATAATTTACTGAGTTTAGTGTTGGCGGTGGGTGGTAATGATTAGCTGCCTTCCCTCTAGTCTTACACTGCAAAATTAGGGACAGCAAGCGCAGATAGCCTTCGTATAGCTTTGCGCGAAATTAAAAAAAACAAAAACTTTCAAACCGTAACATCCACGATATGTAGACTAGATACATAAACATGGAGTTATGGATGATGCATTTTTGGAATAAGAAGATTTGCTTCCTAATTTCTCCAAACTCCACCTTACTTTCTGGTGTCTAATTTAACGTCCAATCATGAACAATTTCTACGTTTCTGTCGTGTCATGCTTTACCTTCCTGCTTTACGGCTGTCTCATGGGACAGCGATATTTACAGGTGTTTTCTAATTTCTCAGCTACGGAGAGGATAAGAACCGGAGTTGTGTAAACTTGCTCTTTAACTCGTATGACTGTTTCATGCTTTTCAATTGTTGTTTCTATCGACAGTGTGTTCATCATTATCCAAGCAAGTTCACAAAAACAATATTGAGTTCGTTTCAAGTGCAGCATGTATTTTCATTTTCAGATGTTCATATTCAGTTAATTTTACTTACATATTCATCCAATCAGTCAGTTAGTGTTTCAGCAGTTAAACCTGCAAACTTATAGCGCTAAAATCCAGTTAGATTTGCCGCAAATGATACGACACACAGAACTCGTCGTCTTGCCTTGATCTTAAGAACAACACATGAACTGTCGATTAGCAAGTATTATGTTTATTATTCCATTCTACCCGTAACACATTACTAGGCCATATGAGGCCCTCATACGGTCATTTATCTTTATAACACCATAGATCTGTATTGTTCTATCTAATTTTAATCAAATAAATAACAGCATTGTATTATCGTATTTCCTTATTGTTGTATTTATTTTAATATAAATTAAGGCTCCAGTAATACTATAGTTATACATTATTCTATTTAGTAATGAATAGTTAGATAAATAATTTGTTTTAGAGATACATTTCAAAAATAGATGTCACAGCATTTGAAAAACTCTAGTGATTGTAAGAATTCATTTTTTGGAAAGATAAAAATATTTTATATTTGCAAATAATACAGACGAGTTTTCAAATAAACAAATTTTAAAGATCCTTTCAGATTTTAAAACAAAACAGTAATTGACCTTAATGCTATTTATAAGTCATTTAAGTCACACCAACCGTCAAGTTTTTTGTTGTTGTTTTTAAACAGAGTGGGCAGAAACAGACCAGACTTAGACCAGAATCAAATATTGAAACTATGCCTAATTCAGCTACATTTAACTTTTTAAGTAATGTCTTTAGATGTTGGCGCAAAGCTACACAGCGGGCTACCTGTGTTCTGCACACCATGAGTATTGTAAATAGATTGTTTGCATCTTAAGCCCTCAAATGTATTGCTGAATTACTGATGGGCTCGAGCGACGCAAGTTTAAAATTATATTCCAGCCCCTGTACTTAATAAGATAAAAACGATTACACTGTTTGCAAATTTATTAGCTTATTTCTTCTTCATTGTCAAATATTAAGAAAGAAAACTCGTAGTTCAAAGTCACAAATTACAGTTTCTGTAGACTACTGTAAGCTCATTTTTTAAACTGTCATCTGTGCAATACCCTGGTGGTTATAAAGATAATGTTTTTAGTCGGAAAACTACAAATATTTTATCAGAAACGTTTATTGATGTTAAACATAACAAACCGTTTCATTTCACTGGATTAACTTCGGACGTTAGTATTTCAACGAAAATAATGCATAAATAATGCAGCGGAAAAAAACGCGCATGCAAAAGGATGTCTAGCTATCCGTTAAGTGAACTGTACTGATATCAATCAACCCGAAACTTATTCGCTTCACGTGAGTCGTCTGTAGAATATTCAGTTCAGACCACATAAAAGACTCATTATTATTTATAACTTCGTAGAACTTTTGTATATAAATCACTATGTATAATAATCGTTAATATAAATATATTTGTGATAGGAAAGAAAACTTAGTGAATCAGTTTTGTAGGCACACATCATAAATTTGATATGCATCGACATTTAAGTAATTTCTAAATTTGTATTACAATTTAACTTAGTTTCAGGCTATTTAAAATCGTAATACGTACATTAGAAACTGGAGACTCGTTCGAGATAAATTATAACACATAAAAATTGTAAATTTACAAATTATTAGTGAGAGGTAAATATTAGTTGCCCTCCAAAATAGGCAAAAACTGGTGTTTTAAATAGCTTCTGCGTGTTAAATATCAACCCATTGAAGCACGTGTTGTCATCTGAATATAAAATATAGTTTCTCGAGATGTTACGATAAATTCTGTCTTTTTGTCAATCCAAAGCGAAAGATTATTCAGTGACACAATGTTAACTACAGACCAAGTTAAATAATTGAAACTATATAAAGACAGTCTTATACTTTTAAATATCCGAAATTATATTACACGCAGTACTTCGAGTTGCAAACATTAAATAGATGTAGGTAGTCTGTGTAACAAATTTGGTTTATTAATAACTGTTGAAATATGGCTCATTCGAATTAGCATCACCGTTACACATACCATAAACTAGAAAATGTAGCTTCCTTACCAAACAGAGTTGAAACGTAGGGGCACAAATCATATTTATTAAATATTTCTGAAAACACGGATTCCACCAACAAATATAATCGAGACACGCGGTAATGTATTATACGGCCAGACGCCCTTTCTGTCTGTTGTAGGAATAATAGTTTAGCAGTATTCCACTTTCCATAACTGGGATTACCACAGTCGAAATTGAATGTTTTATCTTATGAATTTCTATTATTTTTCTTCTTCGCACCGAATGAACGGAATCTTTATTTGATAGAAAAACGTACTTGACTTTTATTTTGTGTGTGTGTGTTTTTTTTTTCAAATTTGGTATACTGGTAAATTACAACCCACGATAAATTGTCTAATTTGGTAACCTGTGTAAAGATATTCAACAGAAACCGCTCAATTTTGACCAAAGTCTTTGCACACGGATACGCAATAAAATAAAGTGAGCTATTTGGCTGAACTTTTTGCTATCGCTTCATTTGAGATTAATTGCATGTTTGACGTTTATCAGCGCAAAGCAACTTGGCTCTCTTCGTCGGAGTAAAAATGGGCCGCATTTAGCAGTTCGTAGAATGGTCCGAGTTCTATTTTTGTTGTTCAGTACAAACCTTTAGCTCGTAGCTCCCAATCTCTTAGCTCATCTAAGATCTAATTGCAGTTTTGGGCTCAGGAGATCAAAAGCTTATTGATCGATGTACTAACCAAGCCCAAGGTCTCAAAGATTAATTTACTCTAAATGTGCTTAAAATAATTTCATTTTTGAGGACAGACTAGTAGAGATCCCGAGTACTAATAAATTCGAAACGGGTATCTGCGCGTCCCACTTTGATTATTGCTGGCGCTCACAAATATAGCTAAAAATCTCTTGTATAATAAGTCAATACATCTGAGAATATTATAGTGGCAAATAACTTTTGCAGGTTTTGTCAAGTTTCGTAAGAACATGAATCAGTCATTATATATTAACCATAGATAATTTTAAAAGTACAGTTTCAATTTATGCAGTATCGTGTTGTTGTAAAAGTAGTTATTCCTATTGTATTGGGATATGTCCGTTGAATAACAGGGACTGTTACAAGCTAACATGGAGTTTTTCTGAATAAACGAGCTTATGAGAACAAAGTAAACAGACTGGTCACAATGTGAAAGATTAAATCACAATATTTATTAAAACAGAAACTTCTAAAAATCAATATTTTGTTCTTTCATTAAGTGATTTATCTCATATGCATTTGAAATTTTTGAGGCAAAGAAAAGTTTCGAGAAATATCTTTTTATATGATCTCAGTAATGTTGTTACAGGGTAGGATACAAAACGTCATTCCATAACACTTATAACTGCCGTATAACAAATTGTACGTTTTTGAATGTACTTCTGAAGCAGTCTTTATAAATTATTTTTTGTATTTTCTTTCCAACAAAAAATCATATGCAATAATGATTAATATATAGTATTCTGAACTCAAAGTGATATCAGGTAAAGGAAAGGGGAAAAGCAGTCTGCACGTGACTACTTATTCTGTCGTTGGAATTGTAGTTAATTATAAAGTAATGTTTCCATACACTAAGAACACGAAGCACCCACTTCCCACATATAGCAGATAAAACACACAGAGCTATAATATGGAAACATCTTTAACCTCTTATAATATTAAAGCACCAAACGGTATACTGACTCATGAAACGTGTTTTGGCTGGAATGTTCTGAATATAAATGAAAATAAAGTACTTCTACCCTAGGTAAAAACGTGTTTTATATGTTAGGCTTTATAGAACACTCATAACCGAATTTCAATATTAATGTAATTGTATGTATCATGTCAGAAAAAGTAAAACTTTCCACGAAGGACTAGGGAAGAGAGATAGTTATTTGGAAAATAATGTTATATAATGTACAAACCTGTATTACACAACTTTTTGTTATATTTCAATATTGTTTTACATCACAAACTTTCATTGTAAAGTTTTATTATTTTTCATCGGAGTGTTAATATTAAATTATACAGGTATTAAACAAGATTATTAAACATTGTTAATTTAAAAAGGAGAATAGAGATCTTCATACGAATACAGAAAAAGTAACTGAAAGTGAAAATGTAATCGCAAATAATTAAATAAAAAACTTAACGTTTGAGACATAGTGCTGAAATTATTTCTTCAAGCTTTTCATTTTTACAGCTTTTAGATGTGGAATCAAAATATGGATTTGTAACTTAATAAAATAATGTAACCACCATGTTTCAAACCTCAAACTTGCCTATATACTTTTTCGTGACTCCATTTTCACTTTAAAGTACCTATGTTGTTTCTTTATTTATTTCAAAATTCCTTTTTAAATTAATAATAGTTTTGTTTTCTATGTTCATCATGGAGATAAATGTGTATAATAGCAATAATGTGATATTTGAAACAGTTTAATTTTATAAAGTACGTAGTTGGTGCATGATACTCTATCGGGAAACAATGACAACCTGTGAATTGGCTTATTGTAGTTTGGATGGCTATTGATATCACTGCGAAAATGTTATCATTGATAGTGGTACTGCATTTGTGTTCACTCTGATGCATCGCGATAAACATACCACACGACAAGTATATATTTGTAAAATGTAGAAAGCTACTGTATTTATACCCTGTTTATATTACGTTTACATGGAGAGTCTGTAAATATTCGATTGGAGGAATTATTGAACAACATTAGAAACATCCATGGGCTGAATCATGTAATCACATGAGTTCTAGAAATGTACTACATTTTGAATAGTATGTATACATATATATATATATCGCTCTGTATATATATTTTTTTTTTCCTACGAGTATTTTTAAGTTGTAAAGTCGTATATATAGATAGCTATATGATTTTTTCAAGTTGTATAGATGCATATATATTCAACGTAAATTCTACAAGGTCGAAAACATGTTAACTAAAAATTATGAATTAATTATATTAATATATCTTTCCCACCTCCATTTCTGGAGTAGTGTGGGTCTTGACATCTTTTTGACCCTCTTCCACTGTGACGACCCTGAAGTGGTGGGACGTCGCTTCTCTATACTTTATCTGAAACCAAGTATTTTCTCCATAAAATTTATAGCTACAAAACATTACCTTCTTCTAGAACTGCGGTCATTTTTACCACCTCCTGCTTGCACGATCATTTGAACTCATTGTTGTCAGCTTCAGATATAACTACTCTGTACCTGCATTATCTATAAAATTTGCAGCCACGCAGGGTTGGCCATAATTCTACACTTACCTTTAGCCATCAACGTGATTGTAGATCTGATCTTCGAAACCAATCTTGGTACTTTCTTTTGAATATTACATCGAAAATATTTCTGTTGTGGGAGACAGTCTAAATGTTTGTATAATGTCTTAGACATTTGTGTAACATAACCAAAACCGATTATGCAGTGGTAAAAATAAAATAAATATGATCCTGTCATAAGCAACAAATAAATTAATAATAACTATATTACAGGTGTCATGTCTACCATAGAAACATATAATTACATTCAAAAACATAGACATCTACCTGGGTGGGAGACAATGGAGCAATTGCCCTCCTATATGATAAATAAGAAACGTAATTATTTTCTTATTCACTCAATATACGTATATCAACTGAATTTTAAATTTTTTATTGATTTATACAATTTTACACGACTTATTACTCTTAATTTTCATTTCTAATAAAAGTCGTCAGGTTTGTCAGTTACTTACCTACCCTCTTTAGCTAAATATATATAAAAAACGTCGCTACCACAACAGGGGCTTTTTGGATACCCTACACGGTAATTGTCACTCACATGATCGGCCCGGCATGGCCAAGTGTGTTAAGGCGTTCGACTCGTAATCCGAAGGTCTCGAGTTCGAATCCCGGTCGCACCAAACATGTTCGCCCTTTCAGCTGTGGGGACGTTATAATCTGACAGTCAGTTCCACTATTCGTTGGTAAAAGAGTAACCCAAGAGTTGGCGGTGGGTGGTGATGACTAGCTGCCTTCCCTCTAGTCTTACACTGCTAAATTCGAGACGGCTAGCGCAGACAGCTCTCGAGTAGTTTTGTGCGAAATACAAAACAAACACTCAAGTGATCAAAGAAGCCCATTTGGTCTTGCCGAAATTACTGAGCCCTAACACAATGTCATCGGTGTGAACTTGTTGCCCCTTGACGGTTCTACCGGCAGTAAGTTATCAAAGAAACTACTAGAAAACTACTATATAGAAATTATTCTATATAAACTAGCAATACACACAACATATTATATATTGTTTCTTAATCTACTACATATAACTGAGCAAACATTACCTATTGATGCTTTTGGATAAAAGGTTAAAACATACAGTAATCATATGATTGCATACACCCCTATTCTTCTTACAAGAAAAAGTGTTCCTCTTTCCTTCAGATTCTTGGCACCTTCAGTTTGTTTTAACAAAGGCTTTTCCGTAATATTTCCATAGCACAAGTAAACGCAATTTTAACTTATTTTTCATCGGCATTGATGAGGTACGAATTCACTTCCGTGTCTTTGATAACGGTAGTCTTCCGGGCTTTCCTGTTCGGATTCTACGTAACTTAACATCGTAATAATTTGAATGAAATTGTGTTGCTGCACATGCTTGATTTAAGAGCCATTTACGCATATGTTGGCGATTAAATTAAAATGGAATAAGCAATCAAAAGAAGAGATGTTATTGAAGAGAAAATGCAATTTAAGTGTAAATCACAAAATTCGAAGAAATCGAGTGTGGCCAACCTGAAATTGGCTTTCATATATCTTGATATTAAAGAAGGAGAACTAGGTGATCCTTATTATGAAACACTACTATGGTTCATGTTGAATCAAATGTTTATATAATATAAATATAAGTTCTTAATTTGCTAAGAAGTACTTCAAATAAAATCTTAAACTCACCGTATGCGAAAATGTATTGAAAGTTCGATAAAGCTTCTGGCCACAGTAACTTGCTGACTACCCTTTTTGAAATATAAGGTCTAACGTAGATTGAAAATGTTACAAGGTAGTCAAAAAAAATATTAAAAGAACAAACAAGCGACAACTATTATTAGCCATTACCGTGAATATAATGTACATTTAAATCAAGTTATAACTAGGCTATTAATGCATTACAAAGATTGCTGGTATAGGTATTAAAAATTTTAATTAAAATAAAGCAACCTGAAAGTCAAAACATTGTTCTGTACTGTAGCTGTATGGTAAGTTGTCAAAAGCTTCCCCATCCTGACACAGCGATATGCCTGTTGACTCATGCCGCTAGAAACCTGGTTTCGATACCTGTGGTGGGCAGAGCACAGATAGCCTACTGTGTAACTTTGTAAAAAACAAAAAAACGAACAAAAACTTGTTTAAAAAAGATACTCTCACGATCTTTGAAGCCATTGCAGGCTATGCTTTACAAGAAAAATAGTGCGTGTTATCCCTCTAAGTGACTAAGTTCTCAGTCACACTCTTTTTCTGAGTCTCAAACTTAGTATAATGGATTGCTTGATTGTGTCAAGCTGTCAGCATATCTTGGTGAACTGTATCACAGACCCAGAGATGCACCTTGCTTAAATACTTGATAAAATCAAGGATTAAACTGTTTAATATCAGGATCAGGCTCAGGTGCTCTGGAGCAGTGTTCTGTCCAGGTGCGCAGCTAGACAATTGAGGAGACCAACTATTATAGGCAGATATATATGTGACATCAGCCTATAGTCACAATTTGGTGTTTGTGTTACGTCGTTTTCTTTGCGTAACATTTGTTTCCGTGCAGTTTCGTACAACCACTTTTCCTTGATGAAGTTTTGAAAAACATAGTGAAACGTCATAACGTCATATATAATATGCACTAGATGGCAGCACAAGCCATGTAGATATTACAAACTCACACTACATTTTTCACTTTTGATGTGATGCAACACTCAGATTTTGCAAACCAGTTTTGGTATAACAAACGTATTTCGTAATGCCATAGAATTACTAAAACATTTGAATAAGGCTATCTCACTATTTATAGATTTAATTATATCGAATAGTGACATTCAAACTTACATTATAACACCCCTACAGTTGAAAGGGTGAGTATATATCAGTGAGATGAGGATCCAAAAGAGCCCTAATTCACTGGCTATGCCGGTCTGAAAACTCCTTACAAATAAGCGATAATGAATGGATTGCACTTTGTGATTTCGATAGTCAGCAAATTCCTAAATAAAATTTAAACAAAACAATCACACGTCGATTACTTTCTTTTATGAGGCACAGTGTCAAGAAATCAATATATAGACCATTTTTGGTCGGTTGCAGAATAGCTAGTTAAATATAGATAAGCATTGCAAGTAAATATAAATATTGTGAAAAAAAATATAATACCAAAATAAAAATTACACCCGCATATTTTTCCCAGTATTCAAAGCTTTGTGATCGGATCACAACTTTGCCAAATGAGCAAATGCTAGCTATTATGGTGAAAACTACTCTATTTACTCTATGGTAAGGTAATATATCAGAATCTACCTAATTACATAGAATTACCTCCTCATCGATGCAGATTTTGAGTAAATATTCCCTTAGAGGCAACACCAGCATTTTGGCGAGTCTGATTGTTTACATAATATAGATTTATATATGTACGTTGAAAATAGGTAGTTGTGAAGCCTAACAAAATTTTAAAAAAGAGAAAGAAGGAAGATATAAACAACTTACCTTTAGAGATACCGTAAAGAGTGGAGAACAACAAGTGAAGAGAAATGACAGCAAGGTTTAGTGAAACTCTCTTGTGGAGTAATTAATGAGACACTACTATGTTGGAGTCTTCTACATTCCCATCTGCAAGGTCACATATAGGAAATGTTGATGGCTGGAGGCAAGAACAACAATTAAATGATAAGAAACAGACCATACACAAAAAGCAGATACTCTAGATTAGAATGACTTTAAAAGAAGGAAGGAAAAGGAAAGATCAACACAGAAAACGCACAATCACCTCTTTAGCCACCTAAATTTTGGGATGGCCCAGAGACAAGATGAACCTGTCTTTATGGTCAGTAGTACTGGAGGAGGCTAAGATAAAAGTAAGTGACTGTTTCCATAAGAGAAAAAACAATGAAGAGGGCGTAAGCAGCCAGCGATGTAAAGTGTAGGATTCAAAACTGCGTAAGTTGAAGTGAGGAGAGGAGATATAGTCTTGGATGATAGTTAGTTTCCCCACTGCTTTCTGAACTTTAGAGACAGGACAGATTGACAACTGAATATTGTGACTTCAGAGTTAAAAGAAAAGTACCAAAACAAACAACAAAAGTTACAGGAATAAATGTTTCACTGTCAAAAGAAGGAAGAAAGCAACACAGGTGTCTAAGTGGATCACAAAAAGACCAGAAAAACAAAACAGAAGATGATAGTAAGCGTGTGACTAGCTACCAGCTCAAGAATGTAGAAATAGAGAAATTTCAGTTCTTGAGACTAGAAAAAAAATCAGGTATCTACAGAAGAAGTGTAGATGACAGAGAGCTCTAGTATGAAAAGCACAAAGACAAAGAAGTGGACTGCGTCTGCTTTCTATACAAAATGAGAGAGGCCCGTAAGTGAAGGAAATACATGTTAGTGGATTAAAACTGAAATGGAAAGCAGCACTTTCCACCTCAAATGAAATGAGATGAATGTGAGGGTAAAACATAAGAAAAGTTTAATGGGCAAGTAGAAGTCAAACATCCATAAATAAGTAGAATAATAGGCCTCAAGAACGTAACCTTTAAGGGTTTGTTTGTTTAGAATTATGCACAAGATTACAAAAGGGCTATCTGTCGAACACGAGTATCAAAATGCGGTTTCAAGCGGCTATAGGTTAGACTTTTATGCTAAAATCGTTTCAGAATACGCACACATTATCAACTTAATACCCCGAGCAAACCAAATACTTTCGCTAGTGAGCAATATTTTAAAGTGAACTTCAGAGTTTAACAGAGAAACAACTGTGGTATCCGATGGGGTAGTGTAAATGAATTTATCGCAGACTATATAGTAAAAAACAGAATAAAGAAAACTAATTCATCGTGTCAGTTGAATTCTAGAGTAATTTAATGAGCTTATATAGACCTTTCAAAATAAAAGATAATTATTTAGTATTTTAAATACAAGTGTGATATCCTCTGGTGCTAATAATTTTTCAACATACGTTTCACTTGTTTTGAATAAATTATTTTAATACAAGTGGATTGTGTACGTCCATTTATTGTTCGAATGCATTTCCAACATATTACAGACACCTACTGTCAAAGAACTCAAGCCCATATTCAAAACCTGACAAGAGTAACCTAAGAAGTACAGCATGTGGACTAATTTACTTTACACACCAAAATGATAGACAACTACTGATGATAGCTCTCTTTTGTTTCGAGGATCCTGCCTTTATATCTTTATTACAGTGGCGAGTAATGCTTGGTCATGTATTTTACAATTCAAAATTAACACTGTACAGCCATATTGACTCGCGTTCTTAATCCCATAGTATGATAATGCTTACCTGAGGGAGATGTTTCACAAGATTGCTTGAAGGTAAATAATCTCACATTGTTGTTTCATAAACCTGCCCATTCTTGACTGTACCATTCATAGACTTCATGAGTAAAGTAGAAGGGGATAACTGCTCATCCCTTTTAAACCTAGATTGGATAAATCAGGATGGTATGCTTCTCAAATTAAAGTTCTGTGGTCACTCATTGCACTATTTGAAGTGATGATGTTCCATTGGACTCTCCTACACATTATCACCTTCCTTTCTTAAAGTGGAGTATGGCAATCCTTACCAGTTCCAATTTGCTGGTGTGGTCGGTCATGGAGGCACCTTTGCTGAATGTTTAATGCAGGAAAAGACAATATCATTCAATACAGAATACGATGGCGGCGTTCTATTATTAATTGGTAGTCCTCATTCTATCCTCTCATGGGTGTTGGTACTCTGCTTCTTGGTTTTGAATTTACAGTGAGCCATAAGTTCTTATGCATATTCAAGGTTGTCTGTCTTCCTATCTTAATTTTTCTCCCCCTGTATTATGGGTCACAGCAAAGGTAATGAGAATTGTGCTGGTTCTATCCTTTTGCTATCTCTCATGTACTTTGGTGTGAAGAAGATTTTTCTCACTGGATGGTTCTGGCCAGTTTCACTGTGAGTGGAGTAGATTTTGTTTACATAGAGATCCTAAAAAAAAGGTAGTCCATCATTTGTTTACCTACTTTTCTGTTTCGGGTGATTGATTTGGATGCTTATCTTTCCTCATTTCTTTCCCATTTGGATGTGCTCTTATTTCTTTCTACTCCTTTCCTCCACTCGTTATGGATTGGCAAAGAGTATAACTGCTCAAGAAGATTGCGGTCCCTTGCTTCAGATCTTCTGATATAACTCTCTCATCTATCTAAGTATTTATTTAGGGTGGAGAATACGTCTTTATTCCCTTACACTGGTCCCTCCTAATCAACGTGAGATTCTAGCTAATGCTGTGAATAGAGAGAAATACTATATTGAAAGTACTAATTTTCCTTCTCTCGTTCTTTGGCTCAACATGGCCAGGTGGTTAAGGCACTCGACTCGTAATCTGAGGATGGCGAGATCCGAATCCCCGTCACACCAAACATGCTCGCTTTTCAGCCGTGGGGGCGTTATATAGTAATGGTCAATCCCACTATTCTTTGGTAAAAGAGTAGCCCAAAAGTTGGCTGTGTGTGGTGATGCCTATCTGCTTTTCCTCTAGTCTTACACTGCTAAATTAAGGAGGGATAGCGCAGATAGCCCTCAAGTGGCTTCACGCGAAATTCAAAATAAAACAAACCCTCGCTCTTCTGGTGCTTTAGTCTTCTGCCAAACTTCGAAGTGATAGTTCAGTAGAGGTGCATGGAGAAAGTCACATGAGTATTGTTATGCTGCTGTTGGTGACGCATGATAATTAAAATGACAGACACTTTGGAATAATTTGATTCTAATATGGCGAACAGAAGTCTTATGCGTAAAGAAAATGTTTGCATATAGAGGGAAGAAATGAAAGAGAATAACTAATTCTTGTGAGACAAAGTAATATAACTATCGAATATACATTTTAAGTGTAGGAAAATTAAAACTTCGCAAACGTATCAGTAAATTAGAGTGGTATGCTTCTACATTCAAGAAACTCAGAAATAATTAGTCTACACTAACATCACTGTGAAACTGAAGCATATATATCTATAGATATACTTACCTTAGAAGGTTCTATTGTAAGCCAATGAAGTAATGTTTCAGCATTCTACAAAAATATGAACTTTGTCACTTCATATCATGAAGACTTGTTTGTTTGTTTTTAAAGTTTGTTTATTTGGCAGGAATTTTAGTTCAGAGATCCCACATTTTAAGCTTGAGGCCTTCTCAAGATCTTGAATGCCTTTGATGAGGACACCAGCTGAAGATGTAATATCAATTTTGAATGACTTCCGCACTTTGGTACTTTACTGACATTGCAATATGTTTTCGTTTTTTAATTTTTCATAGCGATATTAATTACAATAAACAAAAGTGAATTTTCTTTCAATGTATGTATATGTTCTCATAGTAAAACCACTTTGGGTTATTTGCTGTGACTAAGGAAGATAATCGAATCCCTGATTTTAGCTATATAAATCCAAAAACGTACTGCTGTCCCATTAGGGGTCATTTCCTTTTAATATATCTAAGCTACAATCCTTTCCAACACTGTTTCAAAAATTGATACTTCTTAATAGCTTTACAACCATCAAGAAATATGTACTCAAAAAATTTATTTTCTTGATAATGTGTCAAAGATTTGAAGAAAATTATTTCGCTAAGATAATTCTTCAATACTATTTAAAATGTTTTGTAAAATAACTTTCACCTTACTAAAAACGTTCTTACACAGTTGTTTAATATTTCAAGATAGCTTTAATTGTTTGCCTTTTTTTAACGTTATACATATGTTAATTATAGATTTATGCTTTTTCCCTAATATATTATAAATGTAGTTTGTCAGTGTTCAAGTTTAATAGTTTTTTATTCCTTCACTTCTTTCTTATCCTCTCTCTTTTGTAAAGTATATTTGTCATATGTGGTACTGATGAGTTTTTGTACACCGCAGGGCTTATAAGGTCATGGAAATTATGATGGTAAATACACAGTAGTTATATTAATATTCAGACAAGTATTTTCATTAAATAATAGTAAATATTAACTTAAATAATCCATCATATCAATATTATAAAGAATAAAGAGTAATATACATTATTATAATTGATATTTATGTGGTGTTTTCAGGTAAATACTAACCAGGTCAAGTATCTTATCGCTAAATCCACTTATAATAACAGATTTGCTGCAGAAATAAGATGAGTAATTCACAATCTGATAACTTGGGTTTTCCTATAGTGAGTGAGATTGTGAGACTGGATAAACTTGGTACAGATGAAGTAGAAGAATCTTTATTTTGTAACAAATAAGAAGAAAATGCAACATGAGTACTTGTACAGCAAAACAGACACAAGTGTGTGTGTTTAAATCTATAGCTTTCTTTTTTTCAAAGTCGACCTTCGTGGAACTAAACTTAATTTTGGAATAAGTCTGTTCAATGAGCTTATTCTAGAATCCAACCAAGAAATGAGTAGACTTCTCTGTCCAGTCACTAACATTAATTCATGGCCTTTGATTTCTCAAACAATTACTAAAATTTCACACTTGATCATCACCAACTGGCCAGGACGAACAATTAAAATGCTAAATATTTCAACTATAACATCTTCTCAGGCAAAGAGACATCATCTACTGTAAAGAATAAATAATCAAAGGAATTATAATCAAGCAATCTAATTGGCATTTTAGATTACATTTGTATAATTATATTGTATATCAACTGAATAAACAAACATTTTGAAAAATCGTATATCAATGAAGCATGTAGAAAACATAATATATCACGTCATGTTTTTAAAAATATAGTTACTGATTTCATCTGACAACAGCCTTATGATATTTGGTTCTGTCTTTTTAGATACATAAGTAGTACTGTTGTAATAATAAGAGATTGGCATAACCTGATGGTTAGGGTTTTGAAATTACAATTTCCTGAACATCGAATTGAAACCAGTTGTCATATATACTCACACTTCCAGCTGTGGAGATGCTATGATATCATGACCATTGCCAACGTTCATTGGTGGAAATGAAACCAAAGCTATTCCTTCAAAATGAAGGACAACTAAAACAAGTAGTACTTGGTGCAAAATTAAGCAAACATATAAATAACTAGTAAAAATACGCAACTTTCCTCAGGTTATCAGATTGATATGTGTGTATTCTGAGCCCGTTTTAATATAAAAGTATATCCTATCTACTTTAGTTGCTAAGCAATATGACATAAAAGTCATTGTTGGAATGCATTGTTATCAAAATGCACTGGCTTTTGTATATATTTGAAGTTGTTATCATTAGGAACCACTTTCGATATGATTTTTCACTAACTTGCCTCATTAAAAAGGTACCCAAGCATAAGGATAAATAATCCAAGTTCATACCCTCCGAATTCATTTAGTCCAGGTGCAAAATTTCTGGTTTCTCGGTTCTTCTTTGGACCTTGGTGATTAGATACCTACACATAGAGACTCATAGACATACCGTTTTATTATTATAGATTATGGCTAAATTAACAATCATACAGTTTTAACTTCGCTTTCAGTAACCCAACGTTTATTGACTTCTTTTGTTCTTTACCAGAGGTTAAATAATTGTCTCCATTTCATCAGTTCCCAAATATGAGTTTGGCTACTTTTAAACACCCCTTGCCTTTGCAGTTTTAAACTGTAAATTTCACTTTGAAAAATTCCCCACTATAATTTAACAAATAATAACCAAGTCTGGCAACACTTTCACTTATGTAATGTTTTTGACTCACTCTTCCTTAACTACATTTGTTGGTTGCCACAGTTGTATACAGAACTTGAAATAATTGTATCTTGTTTGCTTCAAATATCCATATAGGCTGGTTCCGTTAGTTTGGAACCCAAGTGACAAGACATATGTTTCCTATCTCTGTTGTTATAATGTAGCTCTAAAACACACTAAGCATATCACTCGCGTGATATGTATGAATGAGGCCTCATACATTCTAAAAACTATGAGATGAGTCTTATAATGTAGCAATCCTCACTTTAGGTAAAAATTAAAATGCCAAAAATTAGCAATAGCCTGGTACAAAAGTTAAACTGCATATACGTACACAGTGAAGATTCGTACAGAGCTGTATATCAAAAATTGTCATAACCACCACTTTTAAAATAATTAACTTTTAACATTCTTGTTATGAAAACTAAATAATCATTAAATATTAAATCACTAAATAAAGTATATAACTCTTACTATAAACAGTATTGTATATCCAATAAATATTACTGTTTTAGTGAGCCCACAGACATGAAGTGTGGATATAAATATGCATATATATATATATGTATGTATAATAAAATATTACGTATCACAGGAAGTCTGATCCACAGTCCAACTGTGACAGATTAGGGACAATTTTAACATTTGGTCCAGTAAGCAGCAGAAACCTGGACTGTTTTTACCTACTACTGACTTTTCATACTCAACCGATGAAAATGTGCATACGTGCAAGGCCAAACTCTATTTCTATATTACTGAGTACTATACTTCGATGTAGAAAGGTGTTTCCCACATAAAGCTAAACGGTGATTTTATGATTTAATGTTCTTTTGTTTATAGAGGTTTTGGTGGTGTATGTTCCTCACGTGAATGTTATTTTACATAAAATTTATGTATTTAAGTTGAAACAAAAGGTCTCTAAAAAGGAAGTTCCTCATATTTCAACTGCAAGTGAATATTCTAACTCGAGCTTCTTGCTTAGAATTATCTTTAGAGTCAATCAGATGTACAAGGCAGGAAAGAATATTTAGTTTTAATTTTAATTATCAAACTTTAAATACTGAGATTTTCAATAGTGCTAACTTCAATATTCTACTCAGTTCAAAATCAAAACCAAATTACAAACTTTTAGTATAAAAGTATATTTTAATAAAGTCTCTGAACAAGTTAATGCAACTGTTTAAACTAAATGTCAAATACTGATTTTTTTAAACTGTTACGAGTAGATTTATAAAATACTTCGCTTTATGTATATAAGCCTCACTAATAAATGCTTTTGACTGTAAATTTTTGTTTTGTATATAAAATATTTCCTGAATAAAGCAACAGTATTCTTCCAAAAACCTATGCTTAAGCAATAACTTATTATTATTCAATGATTAATCCTATAGTATGAAAGATATATCCTTTTATTTTGTGTGTGTTAATTTCTGAAATATGTCTAATGCAATTTATTACAATATAACCACACTTAACTAGCTGCCAAGAAGAAAAGAAGTAGAAAGATGAACTGCAACACAAATTAGGTGCAGGAAACAACTCAAACAATATATAGTGAGCCTTGCATAGTATCCTTACACAAAAGTTTCCTGCATTTTAGAGTTAAAAGTAAGGAACGTCTGGTCCTCAGAGTATGAAAGACTGATGTTAGTCATCCCTACATTTACTTCCTTTTTTACATAGGTTTTCATTATTTTTATATATAATATATTGATAATGAAAGTACATGATCTCTTCAAGTTTCATCCTATGCACGATCGAATAGCTATCAGGTACTAACTTCCATCTCAATTCATGAAGACCTTTTTTCTGTTGTTTTATCGATTTAGTAAATTCAACCAAGAAGTATCTTGTCAAAATTAAGTTACGTGAAATAATACTTGTTGTATATTTATCCATACTGATGTTTCAGTTTTTAATTATTATATATTATCCCCAAGTAATGAGTTTGGGAAAACCGTGCTATTTTATTCATTTGTAAATATCAGAAGAAGAAATTTATCACTTTTTCTAATTTTCAATTACTCATTAAAGATGAGAAGTAGAAGTGTAACATTATTCCCAGTACCCAGTCATCCACTGCTGATCAGAAGTAGAAATACGACACTTAATCCACTTATGATTTTACGATTTAACTGTAAGACAAGTTGCATTTGATCCGTATTTCACTCCAAAGGTGAGTTCAGTGTTGTTGTGTTATACCAGTCCATTGATTTCAGTCAGATATGTCTACATTTTATTATACACAAGATTACAGATTTGGGAACATACACAAAGTTTATGAGACAGAAAGGGAAAAATATAAACATACGTGAAAAATAAAACAAAAATATTATTCTCAGTCATTATGCTTAGGCTCATTTACCAGAATGTCTGGCTTATTGCTTGATTAATTAATTTTTATTAGAATATTTTGTGAGTGAAACTGCTATCTTGCGTTTCATATATTACATATTTACTTTTCTGTATTGTTAGTTCTGCATATGCCAAAATAATGATAATACCTAGATACTAAGTAGGGAAACAAATATAAACAAACGCAAAATCAAAGAAGCCCTACTTATACAACAACTAAAACCAAAATTGAACCAATAAAAAGAAAACACCTTTATACCTATACTAATTAATAACCTTACATCTAACGGCAACGCCCCCTACAATACCATACACGTTTATACTCTCGTCTCTAAGACGTGTGTTCGGCAACCGTGAGTTGCAAACTCTCTCTTTGTTAACCTGAAGATGATGAAGGAAGGTCGAAACGTTGCTCTCTGCTTTATCAGTAAAAGTGTTAATACCCATACCAGCCACTCTGAGATACAGTGCCAGTATAGGTTCAGACAATCAGATTCAAACATCTATTACAGGTTCGAATATTAATGCATTGTGAGTTAGAGTGCAGAAACTTGAGAACCAATATGAACGATATAAAATGTTAGCTGGAAAGAAAAACGATGATAAAGTAAAATATCTAAGTTGTCTAACATATTATGCAATATTGTTCATGCTGTTTGAATATGTTAGCGGATTACTTGTGAAATTCTTCAAAATTCTCCATTCTACAAATTCGTTATAATTTGACGAGGCCTTGGTTTAATTTAAGTACACAGTTTTGGCTTGTGTCTTTGACATTAATCGGCATACTGTGAATACGTTGTTCAAAAATACCAAGAACGTCATGAATGATATTTTGTCCCATCTTTTAAAATCAACCATTGTTTATTAATGCAGGGAAACTGTTATGTAAGATTATCCTTTCTGCTACAAAAATATGGCCTCTCATGACAAGATGGTCTTAAAATGTTTAATATAGAATAATACATACTGAAAAACTATGACGTTCTTGTCTTTACCTTTTCCTTTCAGGCAATCTTTCCTCACTACACAAGTAGTAATAATTTTATTTTATAGTGTTTATTTATAAAGCTTAGTATAGCCTATTGAACAAGGCGCTCTACTCATTACACCACACGTCATCTCTTATTCAGGCGTAGGGGCTTCATAATGTAGAACGTAATCCTACTGTTCGTTGATAAAAGAGTAGCTAAATAATTTATGGCCAGTGCACATCACATAGCTTTCGTTTAGGTTTTGCACGAAATTTAAACGAAATGTGTTTATAACTATAAGCACTATGATCTTGAGATCGGAAGATCAAATTTTGTTATTATAATGTGCAGTACTTTCCAAGAAACAATTCGTGTCACAAAGAATCTTCATTATTGTTTATTCTGAATTTTACTTATGTATTATAAGTACTACTGTTGAATAATAATAAAATTATACCTACGATTTGTATATGAAAAAACACCTGCTGGAGAAAATAGTTGTGAAACAGTTACACATACTTGACTGGGTTTAGTTAAGGAAAACACAGATGGTAATACTAAAATTAGAAACATGAATTCTTCATAAAAATACTGTTATTTGGCTTGATTAACTACCAATACGCTTTGAAGATCTGTTTTGCTATGTATAATGAATAAATAAAACTATATACTTAATGTAAAGTACACAATCGGTAATAGAGATTATTACAACATGAGACAGTTTCTATAAGTTTTCAGATATATAAAAAGATCTTCCTATTTCTAGGTGAAATCAGATTATGTTATAATTTCCTTTTCATTAAATTAAGTAACAGAGCAATTGGCAACATAACTTGATGGTTGTTTACAGTAAAACAATCGTTAACATTTTATAATTGCGTTGCATGATTTACCGAAAAACAAAATACTGAAAACGAATGCTTTTCAAACAAAATTCAAATGTAAAGACAACAGTCTGATAATTTTACTAAATCTCATCACCTAGTGTGAAATGCATTATTATTTTTACTTTTTGCTAATACTATCTAGACACAGTAAGTAAAATACGATTATTTTAGTACTCTGCATTCGTCAACCTTCCTTACACTAAAAGTATAAATGCATAGAAAAGTTTAGAATTACGCTGTATTATTTAACAAGAAAGAAAATAATTAGGACGAATGATTTTAACGACATGTAACGACGACAGTCTGGTAATTTTTAATGTCACGTCACCTGATGCGTCAACGATAAGTTCGCTGATTTGTTACACTAAAATCCGCATTTCGATTCACCACAGTGGACGGAGTTCAGATAACACATTGTGTATCTTTGTGCTTTTAAACAACAATTAATTGTCTCCGTCTTTTGTGCGGTATTCTCTTTCTCTCGGTTTTTGTGTTTATTATCTGTCATACATACCCTTAGTAGTATGTGTTTATTCTGATGTTCTGTATGTCTCTTTTTTTTTTCGTAAAATAAAAATTAGAATATATATATGTATATTAAAGAACCTGTACGAAGCAAATTAGTTTACTTTCAAGTGAAAGATAACGAAACTGACATCAACAATGTTAATTTTCTTAGTTCTAACATGAGGTGCATATATTAAAGTATATTTCTATATTTTAATTTTGACCATTTCATGTTCAAGTTGTGTTTATTATATTAACATTAATTTTTTTTCTTCTAAACAAGAATCTCGGAATAATTTATGAAGTTATAAATTTGTCTTCATATAAGTCTTCATATAAATACATTTATCTGCTCATAACATTAAGGTATGTTAATATGGAGTAACGTGTAAACAATAATAATTCTTAGATATTTGCTTTTTTTCTTATAACAACACTATTTCTTTAAAATAGCTTCCCAGTGGGTCAGTTGTAAGTTAATAGACTTAGCACAATGGAATTTGGGGTTTCATTCCCCGCGGTGGACAAAGCACGGATAACCCTTTGCGTAGCCTTGTCCTTTAAATAACGACTTCTAAAGATAAAAATATTTACATGTATACAAAAGTGTTGTACCCATAACTGGATTCCAAACCACACTCATTTATGAATAAAATTATTCTGTTTCGAGGTATATCAAGTATAACGAAACGTTTTGAAATACTTTTTATTGAGAATTGTATTCTAAATAATTTAATAATTTTGATGATTGTATTTAAATAGCTTATGCGCACTAAGTTTTGATTTTTATCTAGGTTCCTTTTCTTAGATTATCAATTGATTTTACTTCCCTCATGTGGTCCTTCAATTTCAAACTGAATTCTTATGCACATTTCTTTAATTCGTTTTCATTGTTGGAACTGAGTTCACTGTGTAACGATTTGATCGACAAATTCTCGCTATCAGTAAATATTCAAGGTCATATAGTTAATGATTCTTACCTTACCAGTTCATCACTTACATTTTAAGGTTCATCATCGACTATTGATTATTTTTTCATTTGTTATAATTATAGTCGTACTATTTTTTGAATTTTTATTGTTCATACATGTTTTGGCTGTTAATAGCGTGTTTATTTGCAGCCCTTTTCAAATATAAGTTTGTAATTCCTCAATAGCATAAAAAATCAGATTTCAATACTCGCAGCGGGTAGATTGCAGATAGTCCATTGATTACATTTACACTTAACAATAAATAAGTTCATTAGTAACACGTTACCATTATGATTATGGATCATTCTTACGTGTTTCTGAAACATAAATGAATAAGTTCTAGGTTCTAATCATTAACTCCTTTAATACGTATATAATTTTTAAATGCCTTTATTTTCACTTTTTAATACTTAAAAGTGATTACAATTTTCCTCGTTGAAATTTGTATGTCAAAACTCTTTAATTTATGAAAAATAAGGACTCGATTTCTTCTTTAATTAAGTAATAAAAACAACAAATATGTAAATTAAAGATCCTAATCACACGGTATACGCTTTTCATTATCACAATTTAAGAACCGTATAAATAAATCAGTCTACTTTCAACACTGCTGTTGCTTTATCAGAGTTTATTTTACATATATAAATATATGAGGGTTAAGCATATCCCAAAAACGAAAATACCATGGCAGATTCAAATTATTATATCATAGGTAATATGTAGATGCTGGTCCTCAACAGCTATTGAATGATCCGTTGAAGCTGTAATTATTAATTACATTAATATAATTAAATATTTTTGATAATTCACAAAGAACAGACTCAAAAGCATTTATACACCAAAATATATTTGTTAAATTATTTCATAATAAAAGTGGTGGAGAACAACAAAACTTGCTCAATGTTCTAAAATATGGGCATAGTTACGTTACCTTCTTGGTATACTAGACTTACATATCTTAATCTGACAGTCATGAAAATGAAAACTTTTAAAATATCTATTCTACCTAGTATTTATAAGTTATTGTTCTGTGTTGGGTAAAATAAAATCTATATTTTTCAACCACTTTTGTTTCTTTATTTCAGATCATTTCGGATGCTATACACGTACTGGTTAATATTTCTTCAACGAGGTTTTTCATTTCATAGTACAAAGTGTTGCTATTAATATAGTATGTAAACAGGACACAGTTGTCTTTGGTACCCAACAAACAAACAACATACATTACTTCAGGATTATTATTCTAAAGTTTAATGTATCTGAAGTTTTATAGTGAGTCTTACCTGTGTCATTTTATATCAAATCCCAATATAATTATCGTTCCGACTGATTGCTTTAGCAAGTATCAGCTTGTGTATAAGGTGTAGTAGAACGAATACACATTGTTTTTCCGTTATTGTACTATGCTTCTAATGCATACATGTATTTTCACTTATCTAAGTATTTGTAAAAAATATATGATTAAATATCTTATTTTGCTTTAAAAAAGTGAGAAAAGTTATAGTAACAGTGATGCTCGTTTCTTCCTAAGTTAAACACAAAACTACACATGGAGTTATTTGTGTTCGTCACTGTTACCTAAGCTAGATTTTAAGTATTGTACGTCCGTTGAATCAATGAGGAGCAACTGTGTTGTACTTTGCTGTCAATTTCATTTGAAAAATACATTTTCAAAAGTTTAAAAATTCAAACATCTCAATCGGAAACGGTGAATGTAATAAAAAACTCAGTTCTAAATACGTGTTGGGCTTTACTCTTTATATTTATCAATCTATTTAAAAGAAACGTAGATTCTTCTTAAATGTCTTTGGGTCCTTATTTTAAAAAAAGTAGTAAAATAAGTAAAATCTAAAGACCAACCTTAATAATTAACCTCATATTGCCATAACATAAATAAGTTTCGATAACAAAAGAATCGTTATAGCAACAAATTAGTGTCCAACGAAAACAAAATAAATATCAATATAATAAATAACATCGTTGCAATATTTTGTTAATAAATTTTGATCGTACTTTTGACGTAAACTAAGATTTCTATAAACAGCTCCAACAACGTCTAATCGTTATAAAGCACATTTTAACCTTATTAACTTACATCTTCAGAAACATTTCTCCCTCATTTCGATGTGTGTCAAATTTATATCCACTTGAGCTGCTTTATAATTCTCCATGATACATTTTATCATTTTCTGCATACAAAAATAAATAAAACTTAATGTTATCTAAAATAGTAGAAGACTGTAGGTTTGAGAAAACGTAAACTGTGTTTGCTTTAAGCTTTAAAATTGATTTAGAGATTTAAGAGAAGAATGTATCACACGTGATACAGTTTTATAGGGCTCTGAGTGACCGTAAAGTTAACTCGTGCAATCCGTTGCTCATAACTCCCCAACCCTAATACCTACCTAATAACATAGAGTTATGGACGACACATTTTCGAAGTTACAAGATTTGTTTCCTTATTTTTCCCAAACTCCACCCTAATTTATGTTGTGTAATATAACGTCCAGTCAAGAACAATTTCTACTTCTCTGTCGAAATATGTTTTACCTTCCTACTTTAAGGCTGTCACGTGAAGCAGCGATATTTACAGATGTTTTCTAATTTCTCAGCTATGAAGAGAATAAGAAGTGAAGTTGAGTAGACTTGCTCTTTAATTCATGTGACTATTTTATCTCCTTCAATTGTTGCTTCTGTTGATTGTGTGTTCATCTTTATCCAAGCAAGTTTCGCAAAGATAGTATTAAGTTCGTTTCAAGTGCAGCATGTATTTTCATTGTCAGATGTTCATATCATTATAATTTACTTTTTTAACTCCATCTTCAGTCGGTTAGTCAGTTGGTTTTTCAGAAGTTAAACCTGCAGGCTCATAATCCAGAGCTCATTGTCTTGCCTTGATTTTAAGAACACATGAACAGTCGATCAGCAAGTATTATGCTTATTATTCCGTTATACCTGTAACACATCACTGGGCCAGACTAGGCTCTCATGTGATTTTGTGAGCTGTACCTTCATTTATCTTTATAATACCGTAGGACTGTAGTGCTGTTTCTATTCTTAATCAAATAAACAGTTGCATTGTATTATCATATTTCTATAGTGTTGTATTTATCCTCATATAAATTATAGTTATACAATAGTTACACATAGTTGTATCTAGTTAAGAATACTTAGATAAATAATTAATTTTAAAGATACATTTCAAGCATTAACGTTATATCTGAAAAATTCTGATGATTGTAAGAATTAATTTTGATTGAAAAGATCAGAGTAGTTTAAATTTACAAATATGACAAACGAGTCTTCATATAAACAAATTTTAAATATCGTTTATAATTTTAAAATAAAACAATAATCTCAAAATATAATCCTAACACTATTTATAATTGATCTAAACGACATCGAGTGTCCAGTTTTGTTGGTTTTTTGTTTTTAAACAGAGTGGGCAGAAACAGATGAGACATGGACCCGAATTCAAAATTAAAACTATGCCTAATTCAGCTATATTAAACTTCTAAAGTTAGTATTTGGCGCACACCTACACAGTGGGCTATCTATGTTCTGCCCATCTTGGGTATTGCAACTCGAGTTTCAGCATATTAAGCCCGCAAACCTACCGCTGAACTATTGATGGGCTCGAGTGACGCAAGTTTAAAATTTTATTCAAGGCGCTGTAGTTACGTTGGATAAATTACACTGTTAGCCAATCTATTGGTTTAATTCTTCATTGTCAAATATTTAAAAAAACAACTCATAGTTCAAACTCCCAAATTACAGTTTCTGTTGATAACTGTAACCTCATTTTTTAATTTGTCATCTGGTGGATAATAGAGAATATTTTTAGTCTAATATTTCATTATAATACGTGTTAATGTAAAGAAATAGATATATTTTAAAGACTGATTATATAAGCATAGATTAAACAGAAAGTGATACAATATTTCATCATCACCTGTGCATCTACACGTCTTTCTTCAGTGCACACTACATTCAATAACTCGTTATACTTCTTGTGAGTATATGTTGCCTTTTCACAACCTTCAATTGCATCTGAAAACTTGAGATGAAAAATACTTTCTAATGAATCAACTTCAGTATTATATTCTACGACTTTTTTACATAGCATTAAATTAATATACCAGGAACGATATAATTGCACTAAATAGTCTTATAACTACATTAAAATATGATTATATTTTTTTACAATCAAATTACCATGTTTATAAACTGAAAGTACGAATATGCTTGAAAAAGAGAATGAAAAGCATTAAATTAAAATAAAATCGTTCGACATCTTAGAGTTATGTCGAAATATAATAACATAGTGATATGTTCATTAATACTTTGGTATAACTTACTGAATAAAACATTTTCTGTTAATGACAAAACTTCATTTTCTAACTTTAAATATCATAACACCAGAACCACCTACGCTTTCAGACTTTTCTCTAAAAATGTCTCCCATGCAGTTTCTCACTTTATTCACTTTTCCAGGATTGTTTTCATTCATTTCTGCATTAAAAAAGTTTTATTTACCTGATTACAATAATTTTCTTATATTGTGAATCAACTTTCATAAAAATTGCTTTACGAAAAAAAAAGAAAAAATTATTGTTTCCCTTTATAATAAATTATAGAGTATAGTTGAATATAAAAGAAAATTGCTTCACTTAAATATGTAAACAATAATAACACTTATTTCAGTAATACTATTGCTAAATATTTCAAAGATCATTAAAGTTTGAAAATGAACTTACCACACAAAAATTGCAAGGTTGAAGATATATCGTTGCAGTTCATCAACGTTAAGTTCACGAACAGAAAGAGAGCTACGTATACAACTTTCATGTTGAGAATGTTAGTGTTTTCACGAAGGTTAGAAATCCGTTTTTATATCATTCACCCACAACACTTTTCAGCCAATTTCCAACTTTCATGAAGCTAATATGTACCAATCATTGCAAACAGTTTTTCTCATTGGACAAATCGCGTTTGGTAACAAAGCAGCCAATAACAGAGAGATAATACTAAACATACGGTAGGATCACATGCTACAGAAAAATCGTCTGTGGTTTCATTCTTTGTGGAAGCTTTACTCTGTTACGGCTCGTTATGAATATTACAGGTTAAAAGTGTTGTTAGAAGATACATCCAGCACAAGAAAATGTGATACAGGTTAACAGTACGTGTACTTAAAGTGTAGAATTGTATAAAACTCTTTAAACAGAACATTAATAAAATGTTTACTTATCATTTAGTAGCTTAAACTGCAAAACAACACTGATTAAAATAGACTTTGCGTAATTGTTTAGGCGCTTGGGAAAGTATTCGTTTAATTTAGTTTTAATAGTTTTTCGTGTATATTTTTGTTTCGTATTTCTTCTATAATGAAAACACTAACATTTTTAATATTAATTTACATACAGAAATAAATTATACAATATTAATATTAATATGATACATATACACACTATATATATATCGTAATAGTATTCATATTTACGATTCAACACCAAATTGTTTCAGAAATGATTGCGTCTTTAGTGAATTGAGCTAGGTGTTGCACGTTGATTAAGGTGCCAAACTGCAGATCGAAGGACCAAGGTTAAAACAGTAACTCAACTCGAAATTAATTCGTTCATCCTGAACCATCTATAGAATATCCGTTTCCAGACGAGACAGAAGACTTATTACTGTTTGTAAGTTCGTAGAACGTTTATATATAAATCATATAAACCGTTAATAAAAGTATATTTGTCATAAGAAATAAAACTGAGTGTATCAGTTTTGTAGGCACACATCACAAATTTGATACATATCGACATTTAATTAATTTCTAAATTTATATTACAATTTAACTTAGTTTCAGGCTATTTAAAATCGTAATACGTAACATTATAAGCCGGAGACCGTTCGAGATAAATTATAACTCATAAAAGGTGTAAAATTACAAATAATTAGTGAGAGATAAATATTAGTTACTTGCCAAAATAGGCAAAAACTGGTGTTTTAAATTACTTCTGCACGTTAAATCTCAACTCATTAAAGCAAGTGCTGTCATCTGAATATAAAATATAAAATGTAATTTCTCGAGATGTTACGATAATTTTTGCCCTATTGTCATTCCAAAGCGTAAGATTTTTCAGTGAAACAAGTAAGCTAATGTATACAGCAGACAGAATTAAATAATTGAAACTATATAAAGACAGTCTTATACTTTTAAATATCCGAAATTATATTACACGCAGTACTTCGAGTTACAAACATTAAATAGATGTAGGTAGTCTGTGTAACAAATTTGGTTTATTAATAAATATTGGAATATGGCTCATTCCAATTAGCATCACCGTTACATGTACCATAAACTAGAAAATGTAGCTTTCTCACCAAACAAAATTGAAACGTAGGGGCACAAATATTTATTAAACGTTTCTGAAAACATTGATTCCACCAACAAATATAATCAAGACACACGATAATATGTTGTAAGGCCAGACGACCTGTCTGTTGTAAAAGTGATAGTTTTGCAATATTCCACTTTCTCTATCTCGGACTGTGGTAATCCAAAGTTACACATATGTTCAGATAATATTCTATACCGGCTCCTTAACTCACATAACAAATTTCAAGGCAACCAATTATTAAACACATCAGATTTTACATCTCTAATTTCGATTTAATTTATTTCATTTTATTTCTTCCACTTGAATGAACGGAAACTTTATTTCATTGAAAAATGTTCTTAACTTTTATTGTGTGTGTGTGTGTGTTTCATTTTGTGTATCAAATTTGATATACTGATAAATTCTTACAACCCACAATAAGTTGTCTAATTTAGTAACATGTGTAAAGATATCGAACAGACACCACTCAATTTTGTCCAGAGGCTTTGCACACGGATACGCAATAAAGGTAACGTGAGTTATTTAACTGAAATTTTTGCTACTGCCTCATCAGAGAGTAAAATTATTTGTTTGGCGTTTATCGGCGCAAAGCAACTAGGCCCTCTGCATCGGAGTAAAGAGGGTTTGTAGTGGCTTGTAGAATGGTTTGATAGTGTGTGTTTTTTATAACAAAGCCTCACCGGACTATCTGCTGAGCCCACCAAGGAAATTCGAACCACTGATTATGACGATGTAAATCCGTAACCTTACCGCTGTACTAGCGGGAGACTCTCGTCGAATGGCTCTGAGTTGTATTTCTGTTTTTCAGTACAACCTTTTTGTTTTCCTTTTTTCTTTAATAGCTCGTAGCTCCCAATCTCTTGACCCGAGATCTAATTGCAGTTTTGAACTCGGGAGATCAAATGCTTATTGATCGATGTACTAACCAAGCCCAAGGTCTCAAAGATTAATTTATTCTAAATGTGCCTAAAATAATTTCATTTTTGAGGACAAACTGGTAGAGATCCCGAGTAGTAATAAAATCGAAACGGGTATCTGCGCGTCCCACTTTGATTATTGCTGTCGCTCACAAATATAGCTAAAAATCTCTTGTATAATAAGTCAATGCATATGAGAATGTTATACTGGCAAATAACTTTGGCAGGCTTTGTCAAGTTTCGTAAGAACATGAATCAGTCATTATATATTAACCATAGATAATTTTAAAAGTACAGTTTCAATTTATGCAGTATCGTGTTGTTGTAAAAGTAGTTTTTCCTATTGTATTGAGATATGTCCGTTGAATAACAGGAAATGTTTGTTTTGGTTTTGAATTTCGCGCAAAGCTACACGAGGGCTATCTGCGCCAGCCATCCTTACTTTAGCAATGTAGCGCTAGAGGGAAGGAAGCTAGCCATCACCACCCACCGCCAACTCTTGGGCTACTCTTTTACCAACGAATAGTAGGATTGACTATCACATTATAACGCCCCCACGGCTGAAAGGGCGGGCATGTTTGGTGCGACAGGGATTCGAACCCACGACCCTCAGATCACGAGTCGAACGCCTTACCACATCTGGTCATGCTGAGCCATAACAAAAACTGTTACAAGGTAACATGGAGTTTCTCTGAGTACCTGAGATTATGAGTAAACCGACTGGACACAATGTGAAAGATTAAAGCCCAATATTTATTAAAAAAGAAACTAAAAGTACGGTTTGTGTACTTGTTTACACAATGACTGTCGCTGTTACTGGATTGGAAGTTTTTCTTGAAACTATTCGATGAATTATTCTACCAGACTTTTTATATGTAACGATACTTACTTAACAGGTGACGCCGCATTTACTCAGAATAACTATTGCTACCTATGTGATTATTAATTTCTATTCAAACGTCAGGGAACTGAAACTATTCTATGATACATCTATCCACATTACAGCCATTCGAATCACTTAAATAGATCAGAGAATGCCCGAAGACAGCTAAAACAAAATCAACTTTCTTGGACAAATTTTACTCAATAACACCAATTTTTAAAAATCAATATTTTGTTCTTTCATTAAGTGATTTATCTCATATGCATTTGAAATTTGTGAGGCAAAGAAAAGTTTCGAGAAATATCTTTTTGTATGATCTCAGTAATGTTGTTACAGGGTAGGATACAAAACGTCATTCCATAACACTTATAACTGCCGTATAACAAATTGTACGTTTGTGAATGTACTTCTAAATCAGTCTTTATAAGGGCCTGGCATGGCCAAGCGTGTTAAGACGTTCGACTCGTAATCCTCAGGTTCGAATCCCGGTCGCACCAAACATGCTCGCTCTTTCAAACGTGTAGGCGTTATAATGTGACGGTCAATCCCACTATTCGTTAGTAAAAGAGTAGCCCAAGAGTTGGCGGTGGGTGGTGATAACAAGCTAGCTTCCCTCTAGTCTTACACTGCTAAATTAGGGACGGCTAACACAGATAGCCCTTGTGTAGCTTTGTGCGAAACTCAAAACAAACGAACAGTCTTTATAAATTACTTTTTTAGTATTTTCTTTCCAACAACAAATAATATGCAATAATGATTAATATAATAGTGTTCTGAACTAAAAGTGATATTAAGTAAAAGAAGGGGGAAAAGCAATCAACACGTGACTACTTATTCTGTCGTTGGAATTGTAGTCAATTAAAAAGTAATATTTCCATATACTAAGAACACGAACACCTGTACCGCACATATACCAGATAAAATATACCGAATTATAATATGGAAACATCTGTAACCTGTTATTATGCTGAAGCAACAAACTGTACACTGACTCGTGAAACGTGTTGATTGGAAATGGAGCACTTTTATCCAAGGTAAAAATGTGTTTTATATATCAAACTTTATAGACTTCTCAATATTAAGCTTGCCTACATACTTTTCCGCTCTTCCATTTTCACTTTAAGCTGCCTATCTTATTATTGTATTTATTTCAAGATCCCTTTTTTAAATTAATATTATTGTTTTGTTTTTTATGTTCATCATGGAGATAAATTTGTAAAACAGCAATACTTTAATATTTGAAACAGTTTAGTTTTAAGAAATACGTAGTTGTTGTATGATGCTCTATTGGAGAAAAAAAGACAACCTATGGATTGGCTTATTGTAGTTTGGATGGTTGTTGAAATTACTGCCAAAATGCTATCATGGATAGTGGTTTTGTGATTATTCGTAGACATGATATGTATATACTTGTAAAATGTAGAAAGCTACTATACTTATATCCTGTTTCCATTATTTTTATATCACGAGCCTGTAAACATTGGATTGAAGGAATTATTGAACTACATTGGAAACATGCATGGGCTCAATTATGTAATCGCATGAGTATTTATATTTATCTCTCTCTGTGTGTATGTTTGTGTGTGTGTGTGTGTGTGTATATATATTATATATTTATTTCTGCGTGTATTTTTAAGTTGTAAAGTCGTATATTTTGATGGCCATTTGATTTTTTCAAATTGTATAGATGCATACATATTCAACGCAAATATAAAACAATGTGTTATAATATGATAGCTACAAAACTTATGCCTTATCTTCTTCCAGAATTGTAGTCATTTTTACCACCTCCTGCTTGCACGATCATTTGAACTCATTGTTGTCAGCTTCAGATATAACTACTCTGTACCTGCTGTATCTATAAAATTTGCAGCCAGGCAGTGTTGGCCATAATTCTACACTTACCTTTAGCCATCAACGTGATTGTCGATCCGATCTTCGAAACCAATCTTGGTACTTTCTTTTGAATATTACATCGAAAATATTTCTGTTGTGGGAGACAGTCTAAATGTTTGTATAATGTCTTAGACGTTTGTGTAACATAACCAAAACCGATTATGCAGTGGAAAAAAGAAAATAAATATGATCCTGTCATAAGCAACAAATAAATTAATAATAACTATATTACAGGTGTCATGTCTACCATAGAAACATATAATTACATTCAAAAACATAGACATCTACCTGGGTGGGAGACAATGGAGCAATTGCCCTCCTATATGATAAATAAGAAACGTAATTATTTCCTTATTTACTCAATATACGTTTATCAGCTGAATTGCAATTTTTTATTGATTTATTCAATTTCACACGACTTATTACTTTTAATTTTCATTTCTAATAAAAGTCGTCAGGCTTGTCAGTTACTTAACTTAAAACACCTACCATCTGTAGCTAAATATATAGGATACCCTATACACTACACGGTAGTTGTCACTCAGATGACCAAAGAAGCCTGTTTGGTCTTGCCGAAATTATTGTTCCTTGACGGTTCTACTGGCAGTAAGTTATCAAAGAAACGTTCGTAGTCTTGCAAACATACCACGACACAGTGTGTTCGAGATAAACCAAAACTTGTTATTAAGGAATATGGCTTAAATTAACTTTCCAAATACCACTCCTATAAACCTGGCTCTGAGATCTTGTAATGATCGTACCTTTAAGGCAAGTCCAACGTCCCTTAATTTTGACACGTCCTCACCCAGATATATTTATGCGTACACCCATGTCCACAACCTATACTCAGTCATATTCATGTATTTGTAGTAGAGTAATAGACTCCATATGTACCGCAGACTACATTAAAATGACTTGATGTAAGCAAGTATACAGTCGCAAGTATTTCACAGATAGTAAAATAAACTTAAAAACAACCCACATAATGTGCAATGATACGTTTAGTAATACTGCCTAGGTTTTGTTACAATACTCAAAGCAATTATTTTTCTGTAGGCTGGCAGAATAATATTTATTAACTAGTGTAAAACTCGTCACAAATTATGGGAACTACTAGAAAACATAAATCTATTCTATATAAAACTATAGCAATACACACAAGAGAAAATTAAAATTTCCTTTCGCAGGAACATACTATATATTGTTCCTTAATCAACTACATATAACTGAGCAAACATTACATATTGATGCTTTTGGATAAAAGGTTAAAACATACAGTAATCATATGATTACATACACCCCTATTCTTCTTATATGCGAAAGTGTTCCTCTTTCCTTCAGATTCTTGGCACCTTCAGTTTGTTTTAACAAAGGCTTTTCCGTAATATTTCCATAGCACAAGTAAACGCAATTTTAACTTATTTTTCATCGGCATTGATGAGGTACGAATTCACTTCCGTGTATTTGATAACGGTAGTCTTCCGGGCTTTCCTGTTCGGATTCTACGTAACTTAACATCGTAATAATTTGAATGAAATTGTGTTGCTGCAAATGCTTGATTTAAGAGCCATTTACGCATATGTTAGCGATTAAATTAAATTAAAATGGAATAAGCAATCAAAAGAAGAGATGTTATTGAAGAAAAATGTAATTTAAGTGTAACTCACAAAATTCGAAGAAATCGAGTGTGGCCAACCTGAAATTGGCTTTCATATATCTTGATATTAAAGAAGGAGAACTAGGTGATCCTTATTATGAAACACTACTATGGTTCATGTTGAATCAAATGTTTATATAATATAAATATAAGTTCTTAATTTGCTAAGAAGTACTCAAATAAAATCTTAAACTCACCGTATCCGAAAATGTATTGAAAGTTCGATAAAGCTTCTGGCCACAATAACTTGCTGACTACCCTTTTTGAAATATAAGGTCTAACGTAGATTGAAAATGTTACAAGGTAGTCAAATAAAATATTAAAAGAACAAACAATCGACACCTATTATTAGCCATTACCGTGATTATAATGTACATTTAAATCAAGTTATAACTGGGCTATTAATGCATTACAAAGATTGCTGGTATGGGTATTAAATTTTTTTAATTAAAATAAAGCAACCTGAAAGTCAAAACATTGTTCTGTACTGCAGCTGTATGGTAAGTTGTCAAAGGCCCCCCCTGACACAGCGATATGCCTGTTGACTCATGCCGCTAGAAACCCGGTTTCGATACCTGTGATGGGCAGAGCTGTGTGTGTGTGTGTGTGTGTAAACTATATTATTGGATAAGCTATTCATATAAGGAATCTAATGTCAGATAATTTGAGGTACATGTGTTGTGGAAGACTCTTCAAACATTACCGGTTTTTACCGATTTCTTTGTGCAACTAACATACAGAATTCATTTAAGATTTGGAAATTTAAATCTACAACTCATCTTATGCAATACACAGCGATTTTTAAATCCATGAGATTCAACTGTTCAAACATAGATAACAGTAAATTTAAATTGCTAACTAGAAGGACAGAAGCCACTCACCATCAGCACTTTTGATCATCCTGTTCTTTTACCTGAATAAATGAAGTTATGGAAGTTATTCAACCTGTCACTGCTCTAATCTTGTACTCTTCGATCTGTTGTATGGCACAGTAACCACTCAGCAATAACTGACCTAACTCACTAGGTACGCAGTGACTTCTGAGACAATGTGGCGTTGAATTGTAAGTTTAAAGGTAACTATGATAAATATGTATATTACATGCATATTACAGTACTGTATAAGTTAGTTATAAATACTAATGTATGATACGTTTTCGCGCAAATACTTGAGAGATGAAAACAAAATGATTAAAAAAGATATATATGTCAAAACTAAATTGAATGAATATTTTCCCAAGCGCTTTAGTAGTTACACATTATCGATTTAACTCGTTGTTTAGGATTTGAACATACGAAATGATCACTAACCCTTTAGTATAGTAACATTTTAACACAGTTACTAAAATTCTTTAGTTTGAAATGTACACAATAATAACTTGTATTATATATTTTTATAGTGGTTGTGTTCACAAGCAATTCTTTTAACCTGTAATATGTATAAACCTCCTGTAGCAGTTTGAAGTTTCCACAAGGAATGAAACTGAAGACAAACAGATATTAAGTCACATCATTTTATTGTAGGGAAGTGTGTGTTATGAACATTGTAACTGGTTGTTCCTGATCTAATTTGAAAAGACGCATACAGCGATTGCTAGATATATTGATAGAGCTGTTATTTTATGATAATTACAATTGAGATGTCAATATTGGCTGAAAGATATTGGACATGTGGTATAAAAACGTTATTCTAAATTGAAATTTTCATGCGAAAAGCTGTCGCTCAGATTCGCAGAGATTGTTATATTATCCACATGGCTAGAAGAGGCAAATTTGACTTATCCACCAATCTTCATTAATTTTCTCACTGCAGACACGACAGTTTTTAAATAACACCAGTAATTTACTTGAGAAAACATAGCTAACAGATATTTATAATCAGAAAGTGTTTTTCCTGACATACAAGATGCATCACGAGTTAAGATTGTTTTTTGAATTTCGCGCAAAGCTACTCGAGTGCTATCTGCGCTAGCCGTCCCTAATTTAAAAGTGTAAGACTAGAGGGAAGGCAGCTAGTCATCACCACCCACCGCCAACTCTTGGGCTACTTTTTTACCAACGAATAGTGGGATTGACCGTCACATTATAACGCCCCCACAGCTGAAAGGGCGAGCATGTTTGGTGCGACCGGGATTAGAACCCGCGACCCTCGGATTACGAGTCTAACGCCTTAACACGAGTTAAGAGACAAACAGCTGATTATTTAGTAAGACTAACCAAATCTGTAGTTCAGTCTTCAATATGAATACCTCTTACAGTAGGAGACTCTCTTGATGTCAAAAGAAGGCGACTTTTCAAACTACCAAAATTAAACATGCCAACTAATCCGGTGGATAGCTATTTTTTTATCAAGTAGAAACGTAAAACTCATAATAAACAATGAAATATCCGATCCTTTCAGTCTAAAATTTGGAGTTCCACATGATTCTGTTTTCGCCCATTATTATATAACCTATTTGTTTATGACATACTGCTCCCGCAGTTACGTGCAAGTCACGCGTCCTACCATGCCGGTGACGTAACTATCTGAAGACGTTACTCTTGAAGCTGCAGCTCGTAAACTTCATACAACCTTAATCGCCATAACAGAATGGACATAATAAGTGGCGCGATGTTTTAACCTCCCTCCTCAAAGGAAGACTATTATCTTTTACAGGTGCTCGAAACAAAACAAAAGCACAATTTAGATTAAAACGTTAAAAGTCTAATATTACCAAGTCTATTAAAATTCTAGGTATTACCTCGAATTGTAAACTTACTTGAACAGAACACCAATATATGAAATAATATGAGCCATTGAATATGTTACGTTAAGGACATCGGGCAGGTCCAAGAAACGGTTGCAGCCCTGACAGTATTGTCCATATACACAAATCAAACATTGGACCATCATTTGAATATAGCAGCATGATCCTGGTAACGTGCTAGATTTATTGCTTAAGAAATTACAAATACAAAAGAAACTACTTTAAGAATAGCTTACAGTTACAAGGATTCCACATCAAATTTCAAATTTGTATACAATCAGTTAGTTAGATTTTCTTTGAGCTAATCAGGTTATTTCGAAATCTTGAGTGGGGTGGAGAGAAATATACGTGTTTGAATACTTCCGATTACATTCTGTTCTAAGGTTTCTTTGAGCTCAGAGTTAAATGGTTTATAATCAAAAAATTTGCCAAGATAAATTAAGTGAAATGTACATGAAGACAACAGCAACATTCTCAACATGAAAGTTTTGATTGCAGCTCTTGTGGCGCTTTAACGAAAAGCGATGTTACAGATGAAGCTTAGAAAAGGTTGTGAAGTAATCTCATTTTTAAACATCATTGGTGAACTAAATATTAAGCAATAGTATTACTAATATAAATGTTGTTGTTTCTTTTCTGTACTTGACCAATAGAAAAACAGAACAAAATAAAACTAGAGTCAAATATTGCTGAGGTCTCATCATATACACAACTTAAGAAAAGGGGTGAAACTGGCTCATTAAATGTTAATACCATTGTCAGTGGCATCAGAAATCTTTCATCTGGATTATTAATCAACTTCTTGAAATATTTGACAAAAGATGTACACTTTTATATCCAGTTATATTTTGTAATCTATCATAAGAGCAACTAAATAAATATTTCCTTACGTTTAATTAAATATTTTTAATTAATTAATTTAGTTTGTGGCATGAGAAAAATATTCTCTTCAGGTGAATAAAACCAATATTTTAACAAGTTTAAAACGGCGGAAAGGTGTGTGTTTTTCCATAGCAAAGCCACATCGTGCTATCTGCTAAGTCCACTGAGGGAAATCGAACTCCTGATTTTAGCGTTGTAAATCCATAGACTTACCGCATTACTCGCGGGGGACTCGGTGAAAAGGAGTCTTGTAATAAATATTTCTTCGTACTGTTACATTTTCAAGTTTTCACAGATCTAGAATGATAAGATTATAACTTAATTTTATTTTACTTGTTTCAGTTGTGTTTTCGTTAGTTGTCTTTAAGCAACATTTTATATCTAAATAAACATAACAGGTTAATTGCAAAGAAACAAAAACATATTTAGAAGTAGTTATAACACAATTTAGGAATATCGTTCCTCATACATGACATTAATATTAAAAGGTTAACATTTTGGTTTACAGCTGAACTACATGAAAGCAAAGATGCTTTAGAATGTAATATAAAAGTTGATATCACAAAATATTTTCCATGTTCAGCTTCCAGGTGAAATTCAAGAATGCGAAAATGCAAAATTTCCAAGTAACAACTTCAACGAGTTCTTGAGTGAAATAAGCAGTAAAGAAAGAATAGTTAGTATATGTGTACATGATAAAAAATTTTATTTGACAGTAAAATTTAAGCATATTCTTTAGTTGGTCACAAACACCTGCAAACAGTTCATACCGTAGTATTTCGCTTTATTATTTGATATTTAGATCGCCTGTATTCGTGTATTGTCTTCTGAGCAATCTTCTGTTAATCATGTTTATTATATGTGCATGAGGCTTATATTCTGTGTAAAAGTTGTGTTATTTTGATAAGGTTTTTTCAGCAGCATTTATCAGACACTCAGAGACTCTTGAGATTAGGCACCATTGTCTGATGGTTCTTGTGCAGTTTGAACTATCACATTTCGAAGTAATGTATCTAGATTATTTCCGTATTTGGACCAATTAGCTCTTCAATAGTCAAATTTATGTTTAATCATGATGAGATATAATATCAAAAACCTATGTTATTGGTAGTTGATGACTATCTACATCATTGTAAATATAAAAATATTTAACAGCTGTTTGCTAGTTTTATATAGACCCAGTATATTAGTGGAATATTCGTCACCAGTATGGATAGGAGTGTTGTCATTTAGCAACATACAACCATAATTGTTTAAAAAATTTAAAACATAAAACTTTATATGTTTGCTATTAAGATTGCCTATTATTATTGATTGTTTATTTTAAATATTAATTTATATAAAATTGGATATCAAGTATTTTAGATGGAGAACAGCAAATACTAACTATTGTTATTATATTTCTATCTGTTATATGAACACATATGGTAATATTTTCATCACTATTTTGAATATCAATCTGAATTATAGAGAAAGTGCATTTAATAAAAATACTATGCCTCTACTGGGGTCATTTTTGTCCATTCTATTCTATCTACTGTCAAAGTGATATATTCTGAAACTTAAGTCAATTTTGTTTATAATGCATAGTTTCAGTAATTACTAAAATGTGTATCCTTTAATTCTCTTCGATCTTGTGCCTCTTGAAAGCAAAACCACCCTAGTTGTCAGTGTGTTACATCGTGAATGGCTATGTTAAAAATGTACCCATAAATGTTTGTACTATAAATATTGGTATAATCTGAATGATACAGTCTTGTTTGTTTTCTGGATTTGGATACTGTGTAAATAAATATTTTAAAATGTTTTTAAGAGCCTCTAGAATTGGGCTATTATCTGATAAGTGTTTGTGACTTTGTACTTTGTTGTTATTAGTATTTCGAGTTTCTTTTACTCTTACTTATTGTTCTGTTTGTTGCGTGTTAACATGTTCTGTGTTATTTGTGGGTTTAAGCTGTGGCTGTTTGTTTGTTTGTTTTTGAATTTCGCACAAAGCTACTCGAGGGCTATATGTGCTATTCGTCCCTAATTTAGCAGTGTAAGACTAGAGGGAAGGCAGCTAGTCATTACCACCCACCGCCAACTCTTGGGCTACTCTTTTATCGACGAATAGTGGGATTGACCGTCACATTATAACGCCCCCACGGCTGAAAGGGCGAGCATGTTTGGCGCGACGGCGATGCAAACCCGCGACCCTCTCAGATTACGAGTCGCACGCCTTAACACGCTTGGCCATGCCGGGCAGCTAAGGCTGTTGTTTATCTACATTCGCGTACGTTGTTGTAATTGTTTCTGGCACGACATGTGTAGGAAGTTGTGTTTATCTAGTTTGTTTTTGTGTCTGTATTCTTAGAGTGATTTGTTCTGTAGTGTTATGATTTATACTGAAAATTCTTGTATTAATTTCTTTATATTTTAGAAAATCTTTATAGTTTGTGGGTTGTTGGTTCCAATTGCAGCACAAAGGCTTGCTATTTTCTTCTGTACAGTAAATGACTTCTATGTTGCTGCAACGTGACAATAGCATTTTCATGTGAAACACTGTGAAATAACGATGTGAAGTATTTTTATTATTTCGACTTCAAAGCTCTGGTGCCAGATCCTGATACTATTAGTTAACAGTTCCTTAATGTGTTTTGTGTGTGCGTTGTCTGTGTAAAATTTGATTACATTTGTAGGTTGTTATGTCTGACTTGAAATTATTCTTCAGATTTTTGTGTATAGAAACTGTATTTTGTGAGTTTATTTTTAATGTCATCAGTGTTAATGGTTAATAGTGCACCCCCTGCTTACAAAATATTGTCTATTTGGTTCACGACTAAATGCATCCTTTCGGCCATTTCTTTAGTAAAATGTTTAAAACAGTTTCGAGAGAACTTTGGCTTCCCGCAGAACAACTATCCTTTTTTTGTATGTGTTCATATTGTTACCTTACCCAGCTGTAATTTAGCACAACTAATTAAACTATCTAGGTATAAACTAATGGCCATGTTAGTAACATTTGTGCCGCCCACAACAGACTAATCTAAATGGGAAGAGGTCGACAGTTTGTCACTCAAAGACCCGGTTGCCGTAGTCTTTTTTATTTTGATATATTGATTGGCAAACTGAGAATTGGCTATTATGATGGTTGTGGTTTGTTACTTCATTTAATGTTTCGAAGTGTAATACTTGTGCTATGTATTCTGCGATGAATGACCTGAGCCACTGAAATGAGCTCAGTACTATTCTTGTGAACTTGCTTGAATAAGGATGAACACACAATCAACAGAAGCAAAAATTAAAACAGAGTGTCAAGGGTTAAGAGTAAGCCTACAGTCTCAAAGTTCTCACTCTTTAGCTGACCAAGTAGAAGACATCTCTAAATACTGCTGTTCCTTGTGATGTTGCAAACTGACCACATACACACCAGGTGAAGTACGAAACAACAGAACTATCCCAAGGAACAGTAGAAATTATTCACGAATGAATCATGCCTGAAGAAATGGAATACAGAACGGAAGTGTGAGAAAGTCATGAAGTAAAATATTTAAACTTAGTCAATGAGCATTTATGTATACTTGCTTTCAGCTAACGTATCTAATCTAGGCAATCAAATGGATGACGTGACCTTACAGTCACTCGTTACACTATATAAGAATGAGATATGTGATATATGCCTCCTCAGAACTATATTTAATTTAAAGTTTTAAACAAATACATTTTGCTTGTTTAAAGCATTGTTGTTTGGAAATAAAATTATATTGGAATATCTGTTGTGTCTATTGTGAGAAATCGAACATTGGATTTTAGCATTGTAATTCCATAATTTTACCACTGTCGCATACAGGGAGAACTTAAAGCAATTTGTCAGAATAGTAATTATGTGTGTATTTTATATAGAATGATACACATAATACTCGCTATAAAGCTTCAGTTACACTGCACTTTTGAATAATAATTCTGACTCAAAACATGTTATATCTTTGGACCTGTTTACGTCCTATATATTTATAGCTATACACATAGCAACAACATGTATTTATGTAAGAAAATAGTACGTTATTCAAGAGATATTTTCCAGTACATATGTAGAATTTCAAAACAACTAAAATAAAATACTTTGAAATATTTCCTTTTTATGGCTTTTAAGGTTATATAAAGTTCATGAGCTCATTAAATCCAAAGACAACGAAGTTTTGTTCCCATTTTTAACATATAGTAGGCTTTGATATTTTCTACCATATTGATAATAAATAATGTGATTTGCGTATTTAATCAAACTGAGTTTGTTCTAAACAAATTTACATTAATATTTAACATTTTAATGATTCCAGTATTTACAGTTTCAACAGATCACTTAACAGCTGATGAGGGCCAGCATTTATATATTACCGACAAAAGAATAATCTAAATGTATCACAGTTTCCTTCTTTTCAGAGTACGTTTAACCCTCATATATATCTTTATCTGGAAAATAAAACTTTCATGAAGAAACAGTATTCTTGAGTTTAGAGTGATTTATTAATACGGTTATTAAACTGCGAATATGATTTTCATTCAACTATATATATATCATGGTTTTTAGTGCCTTGTTTAAATAAAAAATATATAGATTTTTTTTAATAGATCACAAAAAGGTTTCCTATCTTCTTCTGACACAGAACATTTAAAGTAGAAAATGTGTTATAAATGATAAAAAGTAGAAATAACGACATTTGAAAAGTACGTATATTTTTAATAACGTTATAATTCTTACTTAGAACTTTTACAATATGTGTTCGACAAACTTTATTCACACAGTATAATGGCTATGATGGTCACGTGTTATTAAAGAAGCTGTTTGTTAAGTACAGAGGAAAAACTGTAACGAAAACTAATTTTTGTGTGCTATTAAACATGTTCAAACTTTTTAAGTTTAAAACAAAAGGAATCCTCAATAACCGCGGCATTCGAAATAATTTTTGGTAAAATTGGTGTATATTAAATTATGAAACCTTAAGTGTTGTCAAAAACATCAGTTGAAATTGTTTAACCTCTTGAGCCCAAACCCTATATCTATCAAGAGGTCGTGTAGCTATGTGCTAAACTTTTGTACTTCAGAAACAAACAAACCAAAAGTCTTTCTGTGAGTCGCTTTGCCGCGGCTAACAGTATCAAATGTAATGTTAAAGAGCTGTTGTTATCCGAAACACACATATCAAAATTTACAAAAATAAATATCGAAGTCTGTTTAAAAATGGCGTTAAAGTTTTGTGCGTGTTAAACATATTAATATTTACCATGACAAAAAAAAAAACAGATCCAAAAAAGCAAACTATAATCAACTAATGATGCAAAAGTCGGTTTCATAAATGTAAGTAATGATTTGATAAGGTTAGAAACGTTACTTGTGTTATGTTGGATCTTCATTGGTCATGAAAATATGAGGCCGAAAACGTTAAATTCATTTACAGTGATGAGAAATTTTCAAGGAATATGTTTTAGAATCATACAGTTAGAAATCGTATGAACACAGGAAGGGTAAAAAGGAATTTAGTTTAAAAACTGACATCTGAGAGAAAGAAGTTATTAAAGATCAAAATTTAGTGTACACAAATTTTTTTATTTCAGTCAGTAACATGATTAAAAGTTTTCCATGTGTGCAAAACTGTTGTCTTCAGGATTTTATTGTTTTTGTTCCTATATGAAAGTTATACAACGCACTATTTACTTTCTAACCACTATCAAGAATCGTGCTCCAAATTTTGGTATTATAAATCCATCTATTTACAGCTGACTTACTGGTATACTATCTTAAGAAAACAATAGTAAAATTCAAAGGACTATGATTGTACTTACACTTTACTCAGTTCAAAAAACACAATATTATTATAACCAACGCTGCAGTAAAAATAAAATTACAGTTACATAAATTAGAGTTCGGACTCCTGTTTAAAACATGAAAGTATTGATAATATAACTCAGTCTTAAGATAATTAAAATTAAAATATAGAAATCTTTCTTAATATATACACGTTAAGTCAGCAGTGTAACAAGGAACATGAAAAAGAATATCAAAGACATCTGTAGCTACAGTGACTTTGTCTTTTGCGATCAAAATAAACTAACTTTCTTCGTTCATGTTGTATAATAAAAGTATTTTTAGTACGATCTACAAAAATGATAATTTCGTTAAAATATTTATTCCTAAGTGTTCTCTTTTTGATAAATAACGTAACATAATTATCAACTTCAATAAAACATTGAAGAACACAGAACTTTATAATAATTATTTCTTACTTACTATGTCTAGGCAGCAATAACAAAAAGAGAGAGAGGAATGATATATTTCACACCAGATGGCAATATTATCAGACTCGTATTAACATAAACTAGTTATACAACTTTTTACAAATTATGACAAACTATTTTTATCTATGTCCATAGTCTTTGACTTTTACAAACGACAGATGGATTATTTCCTCTTTAGTGGTTACGTTTATATATACAAATGATAAATAAAGTTTCATAAATTAAACAACGAATGGGAAACTTTCAGTTTAATTAAGATTTGTTACACAGCAGCTAATTGTTTCTTTATTATATACAATAAAACAGGTCCCCAAAACATTATCGACAGTTGAGCATGCCAGATAACAATATTGTTTGAAAGGTTAAATATTTCTGAATTTGGTATCACATGTGGGATTTATTTAACTAAATTCCTTAAAACATTTTAAGTGTTTCACTTTTTTTGCTGTGTAGTTTTTTTTAAATATAAATATTACATTCAGTTCTTTGTAATTTGTGATTCAACGGTAACACATAATATTAAGCGTAAACTACAATAAAGATTCCTCTTGACAATAATTATTTCGTGAAAAGTATTGAATATTAAAATAAACATGATTTGAACCTCTGACCTCAAGATCATATTGATTATCGATATAAACAGAAAAAAAAACACATATAACTTTTTATATAGTGACAAACGACTATTTCAACTTGATTTAGTATTTTTGTACACAAATTTCTCAATAATAACTATCAGGTAAAAAAACTATGTTTTATTGATTTTTCAAAGTACAACTTCTCAAAAGCTTTTCCAATTACAATTACTTCGATATAACTCACATTTTCAAATATTTAATACTGAAAACATTACATTATCATTTGGCCATGAATACTTCTACAGATAAATTAAAGAGTTTTTTCGGCAATTAAGAAATTAATTTTTAATAACTTTTTATTTCAAATCTAATGAATTTATGAAGTTTATTTATATTCGAGTCTTTTTTCACATGACTGTAAGACTGAATGGAAAGCTCTAGGCTAATCTTCAATTTTCTTTTCAAAACCAATAACAAAAAATACTTTGTCTTCCTCTACTTTCAGCATGTATTTCTGATGTTTGAAATTTTTTCTGTTGTGCAACACATTTATGCTTATATTGTTGAGACATTCTTCAACTGTAAATGTGTTTTAAACTGAAAAAAAAAGAAATCGTTGATATCTCTAAGTGATCAATATATATTCAAACTAACAAATTGAATTATCGGTTTATATATTTAAAAACACTATTCATAAACATTTTGTAAGTGAAGTTAGTACTAAATATAAGTAATATTGAAGTATTCCTGATATCTCTATTTCTTAGCTATTGGTAATCTTCTAACCTTTACTTTATGTCATCAACCTCTTACTTTATCATTTATATAAATTGCGTTTCTTTCACACGCAAATGTCAGAAAATATATGTGTAGTTTAACCTTATGGGGTAATATACCAAAGTGAACTATACAATGAATTTACATCCCCTGCAGGCTATGTTCTTCCCGCTTTTACTTAAGAAATGATTGGAACACGGATAATACACGCACTCCAAGAAATACGACACTATTATGTTTTGCATAAAGTGATAATTCCACTTATTTTGGGGATAAATGTAGTTAGTCTTCAGACAGTCTTTATTCTGTCAAGATCTTCCAACAGTAACAGAGAAGTGCTGAACAATACCTTTATCCGCTGTCTTTTGACTTATACTACAAGTGAACATATTTTATTTTCAATTTTGTTCCAAACACAGCGTTATGGCTTAACAGGAAACAATAAATTAGAAATGATCTCTTTCAAAATAGGTCACAACATGGCATAAAAGATTAATCAGTTGGCTTGCATTAAAATAATTTATATATAATCATGATGTCAATTAATGTTGATGAAAGACAAATGAAGATCTGACTCTATCTGAATTAAACGTTTTTGAACTCGTTCTTTTAATGTAGCATTAACTTAACTATATCCGACATTTCAAGTAACGTAAACACGTGTCCACTCGAGTAAGTGTAAATGACTTGATTAAGACAGCAGTTCTGATGAGATTATCTCACAGGGTCTTAGAATGTTTAGAATTATTCTTTCTTAAACTTTCCTGTTTTATCTTGGAGATTCCCACGTTCCTGAATACCTTAAAATCGCTCCCAAGGCTGAAAGGGCGAGCATGTTTGGCGCAACGGGGATGCAAACCCGCGACCCTCAGATTACGAGTCGCACGCCTCAACACGCTTGGCCATGCCAAGCCTGCGATTAAAGATGTGAACACTTAGAAATGTTTTCAGAATTTAATAAAATAAAACACAGATAATAATAGAAAATGTAGAATTATTTAACCCGAAATACCATACTGTTATCTAGTCTGCTTAACTGTCGATATGCATTGAAGATCTGTTTTACTATGAATAGTGAAGAAACAATTAGCTGATGTATAACAAATCTAGTTAAACTGATCCAGTTGTTATTTAATTTATGAAACTTCATTTCTCATTTATATATATAAAAGTAGCCAAACGAAAAAAGAATCAATTTGTCGTGTGTAAAAGCCGAAGAGTATGGACATATATATATAAGTTTTATTATTTACCTACATGAAAATAGTTTTCAAGCAGTGATATAAGTGGTTCGTGTAAATATCGTCATCTGGTGTGTAATGTGTTATTTCTTTCTTTATGAGGGCCTGGCATGGCCGAGCGCGTAAAGGCATGCGCTCGTAATCTGAGGGTCGCGGGTTCGCATCCGAGTCGCGCTAAACATGCTCGCCCTCCCAGCCATGGGGGCGTTATAAAGTGACAGTCAATCCCACTATTCGTTGGTAAAAGAGTAGCCCAAGAGTTGGCGGTGGGTGGTGATGACTAGCTGCCTTCCCTCTAGTCTTACACTGCTAAATTAGGGACGGCTAGCACAGATAGCCCTCGTGTAGCTTTGTGCGAAATTCCAAAACAAACAAACTCTCTTTATGTTATTACTACATAGACACGGTAACTAAAATTTTAATTGTAACGTTTTGTTCATGTCAATTTTTACAGACTTAAAATACGAATGTATATAAAAGTTGATAGTTGTATTAAATTATTTGCCGAAAAATAGTAATAATTGTCTCAACGAAATTAATGTCATTAATTTGTAACAGAAAAACTTTTATTATAGCACATACACACTGCTAGCCAAAATCTTAAGGCCAATGAACATAAAGAAAAAATATTCATTTTCCGTTGTTAGACTCAACCAGTTATTTGAGTAGAGCTTCGAAAGATGAAAATAAGAAAAGGGAAAATAAAAATAAAAAGCGTTTTCAGCATTTAATAGGAAAAAAATGTAAACACTATGAAATTAGCCTAAATACTAGTTGGTCAAAAGTTTAAGATCACACCAAAAAGAAGTCCTAAACAGGGTAGGAAATGCCCAACAAGAGGTCTCAGTAGCGAGTTGCACGGCCGTCATTGCAAATAACTTCAAAAATTCGCTTTGGCATGGTCGATATAAGCGTTTACAGAAGGCTGGCTGGAAGGTTATTCCAAGTGGTGAAGATGGCTTCACGAGGATCATGCACTGTTTGGAATTGATGTCCATTTCTACAGACTTCCCTTGCCACCCAACCCAAACATTTTCAATGGGGTTCAGTTCGGGCGAACACGCTGGATGGTTCAAGAGAATCACACTATTCGCCATGAAAAACTCCTTTGTCCTGCGGACATTGTGGATTATAGCGTTGTCCTGCGGGCATTGTGGATTACAGCATTGTCCTGCTGAAAGATCCAGTCATTTCCACACAAGTGAGGGCCTTCAGTCAATAAGGATGTTCTCTCCAACATGCCAATGTATCCAACAGTTTTTTGATGCCTCTGTATAACCTGAAGCTCCATTGTTCCATGGAAGGAGAAAACACTCCAGATCAAGATGGAATCTCCTCCACTGTGTCGTGTAGAAAATGTCTCCAATGGGATATCCTTATCGTGCCAGTAACGTTGGAAGCCATCTGGACCATCCAGATTAAATTGTTTCTTATCAGAGAACAAAACCTTCTTCCACTTTTCTATGTCCCATGTTTGGTGCTTCTCAGCAAAGTTTAACCAAGCTGTTTCGTGGTGTGGAAGGAGGAGTGACCTTTGAAGACGTTTACGGTTTTAAAGCCTTTCTCTCGTAGATGTTCGTATCTTCTCTTTACTTTTATTTGTGGAATGATTGGAGCATGAATAACACATAATGATAATGTCTCTATGTTTTGCATAAAGTGGTAAGTCCACTTATTCTCCCTCTTGTATTACACTGCTAAATTAGGGACAGCTAAAGCAGATAGCCCTCGAGTAGCTTTGCTCAGAATTCAAAACAAACCAAACCAATCCATTTATTTTTGGAAGGAATGTAGTTAGTCTTCAGACAGACCTTCTTCTGTCAGTATCTTCAAACAGTAATAGAGAAATGCTGACCAGTATCTTTATTTACTGATTGTTGATGATTGCTGTAAGTGAGCATGCATAACTTTTGATTATGTTCTTACACCAAGCTTGAGAATTTTCTTGAATTCAGTCAAGAATCACAAATTCAGTTCTGCTTAGGAATACATTTTCTTCTGCTCCTCCTGCTATTTGTGGGTACTCTTCATATCTGTAAGTGGTGTTGGGTGGTAATGACTAGCTACAATTATGTGAAAAAATTAGGACACCCTATGAAAGCCTGTGTACTTTTGTAATGTTTTTGGATATATAGATATTTAATCTCAATTTTAACAATACTGAGAGATTATAGAAATATAACTAAATAATTAAAACTGAAGAAAAGACTTTTAAAGATCTTCTATAAATGTAATTCTCCAAAAATGCATTATCATGTAATTGATATCCACCATCTGTACACAGACGTTTTACTGATAAACTCACTTCAAATTTTTATGTGAAAAGCAAATTTATCAGAATGTATTTTATTTAGCTTTGGTATTTTTATGCAAACCAAAATTTGAGATTCTTAAATAGTTACTTCATATTTTTATCATTATACACTGTTTTTACATGGTTTTAAACTACAAACATTTTTATATGTTACTGATAATAATAGTTTATATATATGTGGTATTATGTAAGGTAGGTACTCAAATACAGAAAATCATTTATGTTATTGCTTACATTTTAACATATTTTGAACTAATTATCTTAGATTTTCAAAACCAGTTCTTAATCACTTCAGAGAGTATCAAGTTGTACCTGTTCAAATCATTCATCACTACATTTTAATACTATCCATGTCATACAGATAAATAAGATGTACAAGGCCAGGAGATTGAATTAGTTTACATTTTTGAAAACCTTTAAAAGGTTAAATGTATTTCTATATTTTTATACCATTTCTTAATCAAATTTGCACAAGAGAATATGTAGACAAACATGAAGATAAACAGAAAACTCAATTTTAACAAAACATAAGAAACATTCAAAACAGTAATGTTAGAGTAAACATCTTTCTCATTGGTAGGATAAGGGTTGTAGTGCTTTTTCCATCTTATATACACTTCTTCAGCCAAATACATATATATTTAATGAGGTTTTCACATGTATATAATGTGACTTAACTGGAGACATTAAATTAGAAATGATCTCTTTTAAAGTAGGTCACAATATAGCAGAAAAGATTAATTATTTGAGTTGCATTAACATAATTTGTATATATTCATGATGTGAATTAATATTGATGTAAGCCAAATGAAGATTTGACTCTATCAGAGTTAAAGGTGTCTGAACCCACTCTTTTAAGGTAGAATGTATACCTACCTTCACTATATCTGACATCTCAATGAGGTAAACCTACGTCCACTCAAGCAACTGTAAATAACTTGGTTAAGACATTGGTTCTAATGAGACTGTCTCACAGGGTTTTAGAATGTATAGAATTATTCTTTTTTGAACTTTCCAAATAAAACACATGTTAATATTTTCATTAAAACCTTTATTTCAATACATCTTCCAGGGTTTCTAAGGTCTTGAGGAGCTTCACACTAAACAAATGTGGGAATCACTGAGATAAAACATCTGTTTAATAAAAAAAATAAATGGCTTAAGCAGTGTAATAAAATCTTGAAAAAAAAATCTTTATAATATGTATTGATAAGATTTGTGTTTTAATAGAATACAAAAACTTCATTTCATTAACTAATCATATAAATAATACACTCTTGGATATAGTCTTTTTTTTTCTTCTGTAATAGTTAATAATAGAACACAAATGAATAGTATTCAGTGTTTGATAATAATGTCAATGGCCGATAAGCAGGAAGTTACACAATAATTAATGAACTTGTTTTTATCAGTATTTATATTTTTGTCATTGCATGTATCACTAACTTTATTGTAATCAAATTCAAGCATATCACAATCTTTAATGCTATTTAGGACATGGAAATGAAAATTATAACCTTACGCTTCAACTTTGATACAACTTTCTACAATTTGATTTTAAAATGTAAAACTGTAGTGATCTTAAAATTTAAAAAAACTCAAGGAAATTATTATTTTTTCCCACATCTGAAGGAAAGTGTCTTCAAATATTTATTTACATAAAATCTTCAAAACTGAAATATATGCTTAAATCATTATTATATAAATAGTTTCAAGATGGTCCTTTTTATATTTGTTTAGAAACACCATCTTATATTTAATTAGAAATAAACTATTGTTTATAAGCTGCAAGTAAAAACATTTTTTTGTTAAAGTTATAGAATGAAGCAACACATCTAAAACAATAATACCAAATGAAAATAATATTACATTTTACATCTAATCATAACAATATAATAAAATATCAATAAGAATGTGGTTTAATTTACAGATATATTTTTGTTGTTTTGTGTGGGTCAGTAAGAGAGATTAGAATTTCTTTCTTATCATATTTAAAAGTCAGATATATTTTCTAAATGTACAAACAATGAATAGAATTTGTTTGCTGAATTTTTCCCAAAACTACAAGATGCATATCTCACAATGTCAGATCCACAGTCCAACTACTTTGACAGATTACAAATATTTTTACACTCTATGCAAGAAACAATGGAAACTGTAAAATTCTGTAGAATACTATCACCTACTAATGGTTTTACAAACCTAATTAGTCCCTCAGTGGCACAGTGGTATGTCTGTAGACTTAAAATGCCAAAATCTTGGTTTTGATACCCATGGTGGGTAGAATACAGACAGCCCTTTGTAAAGCTTTGTACTTAATATCAATATAAAACAACAACATACTTAATTGACACAAATATATAGAAATTTGCAGAATGTCCCCACTTACTAAGAGTATTTTGCACTTTGTCGAAAAAACGTGCAGAAATTACAAGTATGAATATTGCACAAGAGTAAAATCTTAAGTTCTGTATTGCTGAGTACATGATGTAAAAAGAAGCTTAAAGCAAACAGTGTTTTCACACCTCTTTAAAATCAATCACATAAGAAAGCACAAAATAGAAATTTCAATATGACAGTATATCTTAAACAAATCATTACACTTCTATAAATTAAATATCAATTACAACCGAAAAGGGCTATTAAAATAACTGGGATGAAAAGGATGGAAGATTAATGACAACAAATAGTAACTAACAAGATGATGAAGAGGAGCTGAGACATGAGGTAGGTCCAAGAATATCTAATTCAAAATAATATGTTTGTCAGGTTGTATCAATATCTGGCACTTACCTGCACCTTAGGTCTAGTGTGTTCTGGTAATTAGAACACTTACCTTGCAATTTGCAGAATCAAATATCCTCAACAACCATGCTTATTCCATTTGCAGTTTGTGAAAAAGTACCCCAGATGTTAGTGATGAGTGATACTGAATATATAGCTGCCTTTCCTCTAATCTGTCACTTTAAAATTAAGGGGAACTTGCACAGATAGCCTCAAGTAGCTTTATGTGAAATTCAACAAACTAAAGAAACAAGCAAACTTGCATTTTTAGTCAAAAGTCAGGAAGTACCACAGTGACTGATAATCTGGTAGAAAGTAAGTTGCAAGTAGAGAAAGTTTTGGAATGTGTAACATTTTTAATAGGCACAAAGAAAAAAAAACATAAAAATTATTTAATATCTAATACTGTGTATCTTTTCTACCACAGATACAATTTGTGGATAAACTGTACATCATAAAACACATCATTCAAAAGGTTGCCACTAATAAAAAAAAGGTTGGACTCAGTTGGTGCTGTGAAAGATAGCCAATACATATATAAGCTAATTAATAAATTATGATGGATGTAATACCTAAATCATACAGAGATATAGTTTTATTCAAACCTGCAATAATAAAGTAAATATCAAGAGATGAACTGGATTGTTTCTTCATACAATGAAAGTCTATCTGTAACAAGGTAGCTTACATGATTTGTAAAGTTAGCTGATTGGTGTAAAAGTAGGTATGTGAATGGCAATACAGATGTCTATGATTTTGTTGACTTTTAAAGTCTAATGAACTGGTTAGATAACATGGACATAAATATAGGGAGCCATAAAAGGTTTAATATAGTAAACCTTGATTATAAGGGATATATTGAACCCTATGTTTACACACTTATAGCAGTTATGTAACTCATCCTATGGTAAATTATTGTATATGTTTTGTACTCAGCTGAAATAAATGTACTCAACATCAATATTGAAGAAGTCTGCCAAAGAGAAGATTTATTCAGAATTTGATATAACAAAGTACTGCTAAAACTTATTGACTAAGTTTAAGCTGCATCTTAAACAAACTGGACATGATATGTAATGCAAAATAAGAAAAATCTTTATTTATTTATATCTATTTCCTGCATGGCTTGCAGCCATTACTTTTAAATGTTTGTTATCATGATCATCCTTCAAACTATTTAATACAAGGTTTACTTGTTTCAAAGAAACTTCATGTTTTTCCAGGGTGATGTGTTATCATGTGACCTATCACTGTTATAACCTTTAGGTGAATGTGTCACCTCTAAATATTAATGTTGAAGGCCATTGGTAGTGACATTCTGTTGCAAGGTTATTTTACATAATGTTCTATGCAAGAAGTAACTAGTATTACAACTTCAAAAACGAACAAATGTAATCTAAAACAGTATCAGTTTAGCCAGTGATATTGTCAGGTACTGGCACATGGAGTCTGTACCATAATTTTATTTGACAATGCACCTAATCCTCAATTGTTGTCTTGAAAAACACTATGTAACAAAATTTTTACTTTTTCTCGTTCCTGAGCAGAAAGTGTTATTTCCCAATTGCTTATTCCTAAAGTAAATGGAAAAGACCTTTTTCTCTCTTCGAATTTGGTTTTTGTGACCTTCCTAATGAAATTTTCAAATTTACCCATTTTCCAGAACATTCCAGATAGATTCAGTGCTGAGTAGCTAGCTGATAGAGAATTTACTAGAACTTACAAGAATTTTCTGGAATATTGTAAAACTTCTAAAAATTTCTTGAAAATTTTTAGAATTTTCTAGAACTTTCCATAGTAGTATATATACAGGGGCTCACCACTTATCACTTCAGTTTAATTCTAGCTGCCTAAGTGAACACATAGACCTATCTTATTTTATCAGAGATGGCATCAAGAAGCTGTAAGCATTCTCCAGACACATTTTGCTATGTATGTGGCCAATTTATCAATACATGAGCAAAAATTCTCTGTGGCAGCATCTGCTAAAATGTGTGAAGAATAAAAGGCATATTTCAGCATACCTATCGGAGATCAAGACAAACCCTGGGCACCTCATTTTATCTGCGAGCACTGCAAAACAAAACTAGAGTCTAAATGGTAAGATGGACAATTTTTGCTTGCTTGAATAGTAAGATTTTATGTTATACAAATTTTAGACCTTTTAAAATTTTTTTTTTTAATTTCCAGACCAAATATAAGACTCAGTATCGTTTGTAAGATAGTAAAACTCGTGTATATAAACCATCATTTGTTATAACTATTAGTAATAACCATTATTATAAATTGTATATTTATTTGTTTATTATATTTGTGTGAAAAAATAAAATTGTATGTATAAATCTTGTTGGCAACTATAATAAATAAATTATAATACGTAACAAGAGTATAATGCAAAATTGTAACATTTTAAAAATATTTGTGTTGTTATTATCTTATAATTGAAGTACTATTGTTTTACAAAAATTTTTCTTATTGCAGCTACTTAGCACATTAAGTCACGGTACCAACAAATTGGTTAGAATATGTTTTTCATGTTCTTGAACTAGGTATCATATCAGGCGATAACAGACACGTGCGAAAGCAGCAAAGCAGGCTGTCTTAAAATGTCAATCAGGGAAGCCTTCCTCAAGCGATAACTTGTTTCAGTTTTTGGTTTGTTTTTGCCTTGATAAGGCTTGTAATACCACATGGAAGTACGGCATTTTGTGAGACTTCCACTCATATGGACCAGCGATTTCAAGTCGGTGTAAGTTTGACACTTTCCTGTTCCTTGAAGTCCTTCAGGGCTGTGTCTTGAGTGTCACACATTTCATTATAAACATTAATGCCATCACTGAGCAACTCCCTCCTACAGTTACAAACGAACTTTATATTGATGACTTCCACATCTTGTCCAGTTGTTGAGCATGAGGTTTATTGAGCGGCAGTTACAGACTGCCCTCAGTTGTTTACCTTTTCTCTCTCTTTAATACCACTTTTGCCACCAGTGGGGTATTCATCGCAATCCCGAGCTCTGTCTCAACAGGGCTGTTCTTCCTGTGGTCCCCAAGGCAAAGTTCTTGGGGCTTATATTCGACTGTAAACTGACTTACATTCCACACATCAAGCATCTACGTGTCAGGTGTACAAGGGCACTGAACGTCTTCATGTCCTCCCTTCCACCTCTTGGGAGTGGATCAATGTTCTATGCTAAAAATCTATCATGCCCTCATTCAACCGAAATTGGACTATGTGTCTCTGGAAGAACCTCGGCCTTGAAGATTTGGGCCCCATTCATCATCTAGGGATTTGGCTCTGCACAGGGGCTTTCTGCTCTGCTCCAGCTCAGTGTTTGTACACTGAGTCTCATGAACCTCCTTTACACATCCATTTTGCAACTGTCTTTACTGTATATTTCAAAACTTCAGTCCTTACCATAACGTTCAATCTGGGGTTGTGTTTCCCTTACTCTGTGGGCTGTGTTTTTTCAAAATAGACAGTCTGAGATTGTTCCTTTTGAATTTTGTATCCAGGCTGAATTGGGTCTGTCCTTGGATCATGTTGCTGTCTCCATTGGTCAGCCCATCCCACCATGGTTTATTACCATTTTCAAGTGTGACCTTTCTTTGAGTCATCTGAAGAAGGCGGATACTCCCAATTGGAAGATGCATCTTCTGTTTGTCGAACATCTTTCAAACCATTCTTTCATTCCCATTTATACAGATGGTTCAAAATTAGTTGACTCTGTGGGCTCTGCCATGGTTTGTTATGGTTGCACACAGGATCCTCTTCACAGTTTCAGAACACAAACTTATCTGTTACTTCTTGGTCACATAGGGTAAGGGTATTTCTGCATTTTACAACAAAATGGGACTATGTTCTATGTCAGTAAAACAAGCACAACACTAAAACAAGGGAAATAGGGTCAAACAGAGTTTAGCGTCTGTGCACGAACTGTTTGGTAGGAATAGCAGCGAGCAGTTTGGCCAGAGACCTAGGAAAAGGATCAGAAAGTCTTCCAGTTACTCAATCACGTGGTTTTCGTGTGAGAAAAACTTAAGAACACTTTAAGTCTGTAGACATATAATTTGGCTAGCACCCAATTCACCATATAACCAAACGCTACAAACTCCTATTAACTAACGTCTATGCTTGGCTGAAGTGCTGACTAATTTAGACCCAGACTACTGCTATGTTCAAACTCCATTATTCGATATTTAAAGTCAAATATATCCACGAGCATTTTCTCTCTCTTTTACTGGCTGCAGTACCTAGCTTAGGAGTTTTTATGCTGCTTTGCTGTTTCTCTGTCTAGTGACAAAATAAAATCACCTCCAAATTCACAGTGATTAACGTTCAAATCTTTCCAACTTTTGTAAGAGACTCAGAACTTCTTGTATAACAGGGCATGAGAAGTTACCACATAAAACTGTATTCTCTATAAACAGGTCCATGGATGGGGTTTCATTACTGTCTGATGTTTCTGACTTAGTAGATATCACTAACACTATGTACAGTCTAGTATTAAGGTCTCCTCATGCCAAGTTGATGTGGAGTTTAATGTACTTGTTGTAAAGTGGGACCGAACCGTCCAGCAATCTAATATCTGAAATAATGTTTACCGAAACATATATTCCATTTACGCTCTTTCTGTTTTAATATCTAGAAACCGCCTAAAGAAAAACTGGCATCTCTGCTTAAGTTGGCTTCACAGCATTTGGGACAATTGTGTAACCAATTATGAATAATTATCAGGTCAACAGTTGAAAGGACTTTACAATCCTTACTTGTACAGTTATCGATTGAAATCCCATAATGCAGCATAATTTTGATTATATTGAGAGCTTTATAGATTTGATTTTATTCCTATTTACTTTATTTTGTGTAAACCTGAACAGTATTCTGCTATGCCCATCACATGAAACCCATACTTGAATTTTAGCCTTCTAAGTCTGTGAACTTACAGCTAACCCACCTGGGTATTATTTTGTGAGAATAACACAATCACAACCATTGCTGGTGTATCACAAAGAACACTAGGTTCTGATATTAGTAGGTTAAAATTGCTTGTACATTATACAATAACTGAAAACACGTGTTTGTACAAACGTTTGTATGTGTTGCAAACGAATAAGTCTTAGATAATAATGTTTGCATCTTGTATTTATCATTCTCATTAATAATTATCAATTATAATTGTCGTTGTAATTTCAGGCTTAAATCTTCTACAAACTACTATGTAGATTTTGAGAATATATAGGCATTTGCACAGCTATGTAAAGCAAATATTAATAAAATCATAGAGGACTGAAGGAAATAATGGCACGAAAAGTTGCTACACCTGTGGGAAAATGGAAGTTAACCTTTTGGCCAGAAGAACCTCATTTAGTATCGAAAAATTGGCTGTAGTCAACGAAGAAAGTAAAGAAGTTGTAGTTTGGACATATTTCTAAACAAAGAACATTTCCAAATAAAAACTGAAATATTCCTTTATACTGATGTACGACAAAAGATATCAGGGTAAAAAGCCAATTAGTGCGCTATCTGTCCTGCATCATTCATCTGAAATTTACCACTAAGTTGTGTACTATAAATTTGTACCTAATATGTAGTACGATTATTTTTAAATATGTAACTGAAATTATCAAATGTTCTTTCCATATCCTTCATAACGAAATGTTTGCGGTAATGCTTTATACTTCCTGCAACGTTTTAGTTTTCTAGCATGATATGTAATTTTAGATTCATTTGGAAATTCATTGTGTATTCTTTTCCAAAGCTTCTGTGTTGTTTGATATATAAAATAGGTTTCTAACCAGATTAGAAGCACCTTTTACTCATTTTAATTCAGAATCTTCCAAGCAACGCATGTTTTACGATTAAGTGTGCCATCTTGGTCCTATCTTGTCATCTTTAGGTTGATTTTTATCACTCTTTGGAGAGAGCAAAGGACTGGCATGGTTTTTAATGTTGCGCATTTGTGAAAGAATGTAGACAAAAGTATTCTTCCATGTTACAACTGAGAACTACATGCAACTTCCTAGATAAAATGCATAGTGAATCTTAGTCAAGGAAGTTGATTTAATTTTACATATTATAATTTGAAATAACCTGAAGCTGAGTTCAATTGTAATTTGGATTTAGAAGTTGATATGTATCAAGTTAATGATGTTTGCCAACATGATTGTTACACACAGTTTTCTTTCTTAATAGAATGTATTTTAATATATAAATAATAATACAATTTATGATAGCAGTTATTACAAATAGTTATTACTAATAACGATTTATGTACAAAGGTTTTACAAACTTATGAAAAATATTGAGTCTTCTATCTTGTCTGGAACTGAATATTTTATTGATGGTTCACAATGAGTGGCTGAATTTGAAGTTGAGATTGGTACAGTTCATTTATGGCTAACTAGTTAGATCTCGCTGATCGCACACTTAGGTTTCAGAGTATATGTAATAGTAAATCCACTACACTGTCATCTGTTACTTTCTCAAGAAACTCTCATGACTATGATGCTCCATGCAGGTTGTTTAATAATAAAGACATTTTTTTTCTTATCATAAATATTGTGTTTTTGTATTCTAAATTGTGCACTGTCTCTTTAATTGGTTCTCTTGAGCTCAGGTATTCAGAGAAACTCACAATTACTTAGAAATTTATATAACATTTTGGAACCGTTATTTTGCATACCTATTCCATTAAGCAAAACCCATCCATTCGAGTTCTTAAGACTAATATTAAGAAATGTAAGAACACTTCCAAAAGTTTTTTTCCAGATTAATATTCTCAGATGCACTAATTTACATTACAAGTAAGAAAGGTGACCACAAGTAGCAGGAGAAGTGAAAGAAAATGTATCCCACAGTTAAGCTGAAGTTTATACTCCAACTGAGGTGGAGAAAAATAGAAAACACTCTCTAAAAACAAAGTGAAAGTAATCTATGTCCATCTACATCACACGTTATAAACATCTACATATGTGTAAAGATAATAGACATACTTATCTCAAGATCTTACTCTTTAGAAATGTTGACAGATGTGACAGTTTGACTATATTATTTCCAAGTATCTTAATACAGTTACGACAGAAAGTGCTCATACCCCTCTGTCCCGAGTGATTTTTGCTCATAACTTAAAAAGTATCACGGGTAGGATAATAGAAGTATAATATATTATAAATATTATAGTAACACACATCTACATAAATTTGTATTTAAATTAACGACAAATAAACAGTTTATAAACAATTAACCAAAAATAGAAGGAGCAGAAAGTGTTTGTACAGCTCAGAACGTGTGAAAAAAAAACTGATATTCCCGTGATGGGTTCATAATTATTGGAATTTAGCCAGCAAAAAATGTACTTCTAGCAATTTAGCGCCGTCTCCGTCATTATTTGCTTGGTCATCATGGAGAACAGGAAACAACTGTCCAGTGATTAAAGTTTGTTTGTTTGTTTTGGAATTTCGCACAAAGCTACTCGAGGGCTATCTGTGCTAGCTTTTGCAGTGTATCATCACCACCCACCGCCAACTCTTGGGCTACTCTTTTACCAACGAATAGAAGAATTATGCTCGGAACTTGCGGCTTAGGTGTCGTTGGATCTTCCAGCACGACAATGACCCTAAGCACACATCGAATCCTGGTTGCAGAGGAACATATAAGCGTTCTGGGTGGTCATCGCAGTCACCCGATCTCAACCCAATTGAAAACGTTTGGCATGAGTTGAAGACCATGGTTCAGTAGCGTCATCCGAAAACTCATATATAGATTTCCAACTTTTAGTTGAACAAGAAATTTTCACTTTTATAAGAGAAAATAAAATGACCACCTGGTATGTGTCATATACCAAACAGCTTCCCATGAATTTTATACTAGTTTCGCTATGTACGTTACAATGTACATCTTCATAAAAAAGGAAAGTAATGTATGTTTGTTATTATATTCCAACTTTTAATATGAACAGTTTGAGCCTGTCTTCACCAAAGAAATCAGCATGAAGTATTTTTCACAATATGTTTAATTTAGTAAAAACAATTATGTAGAACTTAAATATAACTAAATTTGAAAATTTTTCAATTGGTAGAGTGGGAATTGCCTGAACTGACCAAACAATAAGGACTGGTATAAGGTTAGTTCATTTAGCCTGCTAAAGTCAATGGTGAAACATAGCTTTTATTTTTTTATTTCAGAGTAATCACTAGTAAGAACTGTATCTTATGATGATTTTATGATACTGTTTTTTAACATGTGCTTAATGTCACTACTGGCTATATCCTTTGTACTCAAGAAAAGAACTTTTGCCACAATTGTTTGAATTGTGTTTATAAATCTCTGATATCTATGAGGTGCAAGGTTAATGTCATGTACTTAGGGCAAACACTAGCATTAAAAAAAGTAAGTAATTCACTGAAACTTTTCTGCTGACAATGACTGTACAGTTCTGTTTCTATTCTTGGTTGCACTGTATTTGAAATAATATTAGTGATACATAGTTTCATTTATTTCTCCTTGACATTTTAACCATACAGCTAAAGTAGCCAACATATATTTTATTAATTTGTTTAAGCAAAAAGCTATACTATGAGCTATCTCTGCTATGCCTACCACTGTATCCAAACCCAATTATTAATGGTGTGAGTTCTCAGACTTACTTCTGAACCACTGGAGGAAACTAATAGGTTTATCGCAGGTATACCCTATCAATGTCACATATTTTAATCTTGGAGATAATATTCTAACAATTGGTGTTAGAATTTATTTCACATATGACATTTATAACTGTGATGGAAGGTGTTGGTGGGCACAAGTGTATTTATACTTTTTTCTTGAAACAAGTTGTGACCACATCTGATCAATGACTTCCTTCTCAAATTCACCTGGCTTAGCAATCATTACCAACTGTTTCTGACCCTACAATATATCTAAAATACCAAGATGGAACTACCATTGTTTTTTCACATTGAAATTATTAGTTATATGTCAGCAGTCCTGTTTACAATGCCCCAGATGTTCATAACTATAAGTTAAGCTGCAATGGCCCAGAACAGAGTTCTGCTTCTTGAGGATTCAAATTATTAGTGTTCCTGATCTTTTGATTTAAATATCAAAGTGGATTACAAAAGTGAGTTCCACCTCTTATAAAAATCTTCATTTAATCACTGTTCACAGTTTGAAGAGATGTCTTCAAGATCTGCAAAACATTACTCGGAATACATTTTTGAACTTTCAGGGTGTCTAGTGAGTGAGAGAAAATGTTATTGTTCAAAACATATAGATTAGATTCTCTTTAGCTAGTCTGATATACAAGAACCACGTGGGTAGTGTATCCTGCAGAGGAGTGATCAAGGGTAAACTTGATAGTTTTGTGGATGGTGTTAGCATAAGAAATAAAGACTTTAAGTGGTTCAAACTCAACTTCCCAAATGAAAAATATCATCTATTAAAATTTCCAATGTGAGATTTTACAGGACATTGCAGTAAGAGCTAGTTTTCACTATGATCCCTAAATATATTGGCATAGTTAGGAGTCATTTTGATATCCACTGCAGTACCATCATTGCTAAATTTGAACATGTTTGTAGATACGACAAAAATGGTAAAGTGGATTATTTGGGTTATTTTCGAAATTGGAAATATTTAGGGGAGGCGTCAGAATTTCTAACCCTTAATTATGTGCAATATTAATGTAAAAAGGAAAAGATACCCATTGTACACAGAAAGAGCAGTCATTTCTTATTTCATGATAACAAGAAATCCACCTGAAGTGAAAATGTATCTCAGGATGACTGGTATGGGTATTAAAACTTTATTTAAAGCAGAGGACAACATTTCGACCTTCATAAGCCATCTTCAGGTTAACCTGTACCAGCTGCCCTGAGATACATTTTTAATTTATTTGTTTCAGATTATTGTCTCATTATTTGGAAAATTTTTAGGTTTGTATTATATCATTTTCAACTGCTTTAATATAAATCTCTGGATTTGATTCTATGTTTGATGAAGATGTCTAATAGGGTTTTTCTTTGAAAACCAGAGTATGTTGGTTATCAATAAGGAGAAATTTGTTGTCAAAATGTACATGGAGTCTAATTTCTGAGAAAATATGTGTAGTTCTGATAGAAGTTCAGATTCAGTGAGAATTTTATTTTGGGGGGAAGAAGTTGAGACACTTCCTAAGCAATTTGAGTTCTGCATGTGGAAACATGAGTAGGAAGTTGAATAATACTTGTAAAATATATGAGGTCACTGTTATTATTTGCAGGTGTGCATGGGTAGATAGTTCATTATTACTTGTAAAATAAATATATGAGATCCCTATTATTCTTTGCAGTAGTGTTAGTTTGAGAGGAATCTTCTGTAGTAGGAAAGGAAGTGGTTTTAAATATTTTCCCCAGGTGTTAATTTAGAAACCTTGGTTTTAATAGTTTCAGTAGGATGTTTGCTAACATGGTAAATTTTTTACCAAATATTTGACAATTGGAAAAAAAGGTGTTCCAAGAGTCTACGTTTTTTAATTGATGTTATTTCTGAGAGACTGTTTTTTATTGTTTTTTTAAGGAGGAATAAGTCAGTTCTCCTTTTTAAATTTGTGAACATCTGCTTCTTCTTTCAATGAGGTGAAAACAGGAGAAGTCTTCCTTTATATTAAGGTCTTGAGTATGGCCAAATGTAAAGAAGATGCTGCTCACATACAAAAGGATTTATGAGTTGGGCAAATAAATGACAGATGGGTTTTAATTACAATAAATACACAGTAATGCATGTGGGTTATAATAATTTGAATTGTAAATATAATTTAGATAGGAATAACTTTAATAGTGTCATGAAAGAAAGGGATCTTAGTGTTGGTGTAATAGTTGATCAGTCTCTTAACCCATTCAAGCAATATGCTATTGCTAGTTGCAATGCAAATAGGATTTTAGGTTGTACCCACAATGATATTGAATATGAGTCTAAAGAGGTTTTTATTTTATTGTATAGGTTACTGGTAAGGCTACATTTGAAGTCTTCTGTATAATTTTGGACTCCTTACTTCAGGAAAGAGATTGAACTGTTGGAAAGGGTTCAGAAAAGGGTTACTAAAATAGTATCCTGGGATGGAGGAGTTGTCATACAAATAGAAATTGAAATATCTCATTTTTTTCTTGAGGAACAATTAGTTAGAAGGGAAGTGATTGAGATGTTTTAGGTTGTAAAGAGAATTGATAGTGTTAATGCATCATTTTTTCATGCTTAGCAGTGATAATAGTAGGACTAAAGATCACAAATATATATTTTGTCAGGGTAAGGGTCATCTTCAGCTGAGACAGTTCTGTTTTTCTTAACAGGTTGGTTGGTTTTTGGAATGGGTTGCCTTAAGATGTTGTGGAGGCAGTAAATTTAAGTCAATTTAAGAGAAAGTTTTATGAATATACGAATGATAAGGGCTAGCTTTAAGTTTTTGTTTATAATACTTTTAGTTTTGTTTAGATTATGGTGCAGAAAAGATGGACCAACAGATTACATGTTATCCCATAACACTGTTATGTCATATAGAATATTAATAGAATTGTGTCAGAAGTGTTTAATAATATATATAGTTATGTGTTTTCTAAAGAGCTATGCTTGAGAACCTGGTATCCATATGTGGTAGAAATTTTGTTATGAGCTCCTATCGTGATATGTGCTTTTAATGTAACAGATTTGGATCTGTTCTATTTTGTATGTTACTGGATATAAATATGGTAAACTGAAATAATAAAAGCAATATATATGCAAAAACAACTGCAATAGAGATGCTAAGGTGTTAAAAGCTGTTTCTGCTTGTTGTTAAACATAAAGTTACATAAACAGCTACTCATGCTGTGTGCACTACAGGTATCAAATCCAAGTTTCTAGTGTTATAAGCCTCCTGACTTACCATTGAGTCATTGGAGGATGTATCACTAGCATATCTACATAACAAATTTCTGAATTCTCGCACAATTTATTAAATATGTTGATGTTCTAGTGCATTGCTTAGTAACATTTTACAACTTTTTGACAAGTTGCTTCCTACTATAGTTGAAGCATTTACACTTTGGTTGAAGTTGAGTGTTGTCGGAAACTAGGATGAGGAAGCCAATGGAATGGCCAGATAAAAAAAGGGAGTTCAAGGGAAGGAAAAGTGAAGTTGCTGTCTTCTTCAGAAAGTATGTGACAATATGATGAAATATAAGATGTAAACTGAACATAAGTAATATGAAAGTTGACACTAACAAAAGATGGAGACTAAACATTTTAATGAATGAAACTCTACAGGAGAAGTGGTTGGCTGGTGAAGCTTGTAATATAGAGAATGCAGTAGTCACAGTGACATTGCTTTTGGGTAGGTTTGTAAATCAGGAATTATAAAGTGAATGGATAATAAATAGGGTAGAAGAAAACAACACAGATATAAGAAGAGTGAAAGTTATTAGTTGTGGAATTAGATGTTTGTGAGACTGTATGATCTGGGTTGAGTTCATTAACAGAACCAAAAGAAGTACCCAGAAGGTCAATGTGAAATGTTTTTCTAACATCGTCAACACATATAGGTAAGTAATGTGGATTTTCCAGGTTTATATGTTCATCAAATATGAATCCTAGGGATTTAATTTCTTTTTGAAATATTTAAATTACTTTATAAATATAATCAAATATTTCTGATTTCTTTATTACTTTTGCAGACTTTGTGTTTAAATAGCAATAGTTTCAGTTTTCTTGGGATTTAGAATAATATGCCATATGGAGAACCAAAAACCTAGTTCATCCATAGTCTTCTAAAGCTCAGCAGCAGCATGCAGAGGTTTGAGGAAAATATTTCATACAGCAATGTCATCAGAATACTGTGAACAGTGTTTCAACTATATTTGAAATATTTATATCATTGACATACAACAAGGCATAGAGTCACATTGGTTGCTGGATAGACAAAAGTAGAAATGCTTAATGAACTTTAATTTTAGCAGAGCAATTGTTAAGAAAGTCAGTTAACCATACCATAAATGTATCAATGGATTTAGAGAATGGAATTTAAATGTTAAATCATGCTATGGCAAATACAATGAATACTTTCTCCTATCTCAAAATGTCACAACAGTTATGTAATTATGATTATACCATTTAGTTATACACTCTGTTAACATAACAACATGATCAATGGTATTCTTCTTCAGTAGTTTTGGAAATTGTTAGGCATGGCATTGTATTATAACAAGGTGAGTTATCTTTCAAACAAGACTTTTTCTAGGGTTTTGCAATATAGCTTATCAAACTAACTAACAGTTTTATGTTTAGAATTCTCATTTTATTCACTTTAGCTGCACAGTTGAACTCACACTGTCCACGATTCTCAGTGGTGAAATAACTGTGAGGATAAAATTAAATCTAAGTTATTTTTAAATTGTAGCTTATAAATATAGTAAAGTAAAATAACAGAAGAACTATATATGTAAAAACAACTGAAATAGAAATGTTATTGTTATTGCAAGCTTTTGCACTTTGTTGTTTGGTACAAAGCCACAAAGAGCTATCTAAGATGAGCTCACAACAGGTTTTGAAACTAAGTTTCTGATGTTATTAGCTTCCTAAATGTTTACTGTACAGTTACATTATTTACTCCACTGCCTCTCATTTAGCATTTATATTCTAATTACTGATGGCCCAAAATTTGAGTAGTTAGCATTAAACTGTACATTAATATTCTCTCATTATTCTTTGCAAAACTAAGACTTACATATGATACACTTGATACAATGTATTCAACTGTGCAGTTTACAAGTACTATTTCCACTTACAACCTACACTAAGTATTTTTGTGTGGCCAACATTTGTGCAATATGGAAATAATACTTTTTATACACTGAAAATATATTTCCAATAAATATCATCCACTCATACAATAACATAATAGTTTTGTTTGAGCATTACTGCCCTCTATATATACAATTTTCACTTGTCACTAGTCTTTAATCTCTTTCACATGTTTTGATGTGTTATCATTCCAATGTAGCATGCAAATATGTATGTGCCAACCCTTCATTAACACAAGTGCAACACAGCTTTCTAATACAATTGACTCTTTTTGTGCTGTAGAACCCAATCTTCACTTCAAAATTAAGCCCAAAAGAACCACCAGCAGTGGGAAGAAAGGGTTGGAAGTGTGAAAGGAGAAGGGTGTGGTGATTAACATTAAGATATCATTCAGGAAGGAAAGTAATATGAAGAGGACAAAGGATCTGGAAGGAATGTACCCACAGGGAAATTGTCAGAGAGTTGAAATTGTCAGAGAGTTAAACACTTTATGGGAATGCAAAAAATATGGAGTGTATTGGACAAGGTTATGAGATATCCACGTAACATATTTATGGCACTACATCCATACATCCAGGAAGACTGTGAATGGTCTGGGAGTGTTTACAGCTGCAAATTGGGATTGTGCAGCCCAGGCAGAAAATGGTAAAAAGGTTAACCATATCATCCTCAACTTGCCTCACCATACAAAAAAAGTCTTGTTTGGGCTTAGGAAATACAGCCAACTGCATGATGAACTCTTAACTCCCATCTATGATCCAAGCCCTCCTCAACCAAAAGTACAACTCTTGTGAAGACACAAGTAAACAAGACTTGTTCAGTCCTAAAAAAACATGTAAAGAATGGATACAGCATTTACATGTTCATGAAAAATACTTCAAAATAAGTTTATGTTATAAGTTGTCAGATGTTTGGTTGATGACATATAAAAAGGTTTCTAATGTAGAATGTTCATTAAAAAGTAACATTCTGAATATGAATGTTCAAATTGCTACTTTTATTGTTGTTGTAAGTCTTACCATAATATAAACTAACATTGACAGTAAACTTTAAGATATAATGTATAATAAGTTATATTTTTCTTGTATTTTGAAATAACAAACTTCAAATCATCATATCACTAAATCAAATTTATTTTCCTTATTTCTTTTCATAAAGGTAATGTAATAAATAGAGTGATATCTTAAAACAAATGTTTATCAGATAAAACAAATATATTTCTTTACAAAATTGACTAAATATGTATTTCTATTATGAATAATTTCAACCAAAAAGAAATTAAGTATAACTTTGGAAACTTTAACAGGCAACTTGCCTTGAAATTTAACAGATATGTTATAATTAAACTTTTTAAAACACCTATTTTATGCTCTGAGATGTCTATCAAACTATACTATTTACATATCTTTCATGATATATATATATGTATATACACACAAACATACACACACACACACACAAATTAAGTTACAACCTAGAACTTCTAGATGGCTTTAAGCATGTAGACATATATCCATGTATCACACACACATACATCCATAACCTAATCTGTATGATCAGTTTCTGGTATTGTAATTGATAAAAGATATATATTCTTTTTAACAGAAACACAAATTGTAAGAATGATGTAATTAAAGTTACTATCAATATTTTCATAATTTATTACTGCAACTTTTACCTATTAATGGATCATGTTTGAAAAAAAAATAATAGAAAAGGTGCTTCATTGCACACATTGATGTAAAAAGATTATTATTTCAATAAATCTGCTGGACTGGTATAATTAATTGGGAATCATTTTCAACAAAGTCTACTCTCATATTTCTTAACTTAATGAAACTCTAGTTTAGCTACAACTGATTGTGCAAAGTTAGAAAATAGGCTACGTAAAATGTTTCAAATAGCAAATACATTATTTGTTTGCATGCCTGTTTCTTTTAGGTATAAACACTGTTAAATCTAGACCTTCTCATTGTCATGATGTTGTATCAAAAACAAAAGAAATTCTGGTGTAATATATGTTAAAATAAAGAAACAGAGAATTTTTAAGGTTATTACTTTCCTGATGAAACCAGAAGCAAAAACAAAGTCTGTAAAAATTCCTTAAAAGGGCTATTTATGATAATTACACAAAACCTGCAGTCATGATTTTTTGTATTTCAGACTCTTACTTTGGAAAGTGACTGAAATAACATATTGTGATGATTTGTGTCAACCTTTATGAGGAAACATCATTTCTCTAGAATTAAAGTAAAGCTGCAGAAAAAATAATAATACATCATACAGAAGTAACAGGATGTCCAGATGAATCCCTGAAGATTCTTGCTAACATGAGGCTAGTCTTGAATTTATAAACTGTGGCAACCTCTACAGTTGCCTCTGGCACTTGATAATATACAGCAAAATAAACACAATTTGAATGGTTATTATTCATTTATTATATTTCACAGTTTCTTAATTATTTTTTCCTTAAAAAATTTTAAGTTTTACAGTGGTAAAAAAGTTTATTTTATCAGCTAATTTTTTCACAAATTTCTTTAGAAACTTTCTCAGTTTTGAGGCCATAATGCATGTAGGTATAAATGTGTTTTATGAATGATGTACTACTAATTATTATATCAGCAGCTTTATAAGTTGTCTTGGCACTGTATCAACCATTTTTTAACTATAAATAGAGGTTTTTACTGATAGTAAGCTCAAAAACCAACCTGCTATAACATGCGTGCTATGCTACCATGGCCAAGGATTGAGAATTAACTCCATGAGTAAAAGCAGTAATTGTTTCTTTGAGCAAAGAGCAATTTTTTAAAAAGCAAATTACTAGAAGAATTAAATTTAACAAGTCACATTTCCCTCATGCACTTTATGTCACAGTACAAAAATGAGTCACTGAGTGTAGAGATATATAAAGATCAGCTGTGGAGCTAGGCAAAGGAAAGGGTATAAAGAAACCTTTCACAAAAGCTGATTATCATGTTTTAAAGTGCATGAACCTGAAAAATTGTTGACTGTTACCCACAGATCTCAAAAGGGCATGCCAGAAAATGTCCAGGGTCACTGTCTGGTCTCACCTGTTGTCTGCAAGTCTTACAATAAAATGTCCAAGATGGAAACCCTTCCTCACTAACAAGATGAAAAAGGTGAAATTCAGTTGGACCAAAGAGCATGCTGACTGGAATAAAGTAATGTGGAGCAAAGTGACTTCTAAGATGTATCAAAGTTCAACATGCATGAGTCTGATGAGAAAGACTTTGTATGATATCCATGTAGAAAAGTTTCATCCAGCATGTTTCAATGCAACTGTGAAACATTTTCAAGGTCAAGTAATATGAAGATGCATCTCTGTGAGACACCTGAATCTTTTAGAGAGGATTAAGACACTACAATAATTAGGTTACAGTCCAGATTTCAACCCTATCAAAAACTGTAGGAATGTAATGCATAACAAGGTGCAAAATAAGAAACATAAAAAGCCCCATATAGCTGCAGGAAGCCCTATTCTGTGACATCATAAACTTATATTTGACTACATTCAGTCCCACTTGCACTGTATGTCACAGTGATGTCAGGTAATTATCAAGACCAGAGGAGACACAACTAAGTTTTCTTACTCAGAGAACATTTTTGTATTTAGTAAATATGCATTAATCATCAGCAGCAATACCTTTCTCACAAATGGTTTGTTAATAAATAAATATATATATATATACATGTTTTGGGGACTGAAATGCAAGTCTACTTACACCAAGTCCTTATAGAAAAGTAGAGGCACCTAAAAAGTATGAAAAAAATATTGGTTGATGTAAGGTTTTTACCAGCAGTGTATATTTCAAGATCTCTTTGCATATTCCAAATGTTTCACCTATTTGTTAACATGTTTTCCATCATTTCAGTAACTTTTAGTAATTTTGTTCATGAAACTGCATAAATTTGTTGGCCTAAATAAAATCCAAAGAAAATAATGCATTCCATTGCAATAGTATAAACATTGAGTTAAAATGTAATGAGATGAGAAACATAATTTGAATATCTTTGTTAACATAAAACAAGTAACTTTGCAATAAATTATGCACTAATTCATTAAAACAAATACTTGCTTAGAGAGCAGATAGATTGATGCAGTGTGTTAAATAAAATGAAAAGAGCTCACACCAGTGTTGATTGTATTTAATGAAAGAAGTAAAAATATAAACCAAAATTACATAAGTCCCTAATTTCTTCTGTGATGGATTTACTACCATATATCTATTTTAATACTGATGTTTGTTCAAGTTAAATTTATATATAGAAGTGCATGCAACTTATACTATTAAATTTGTATTGTGTGATTCCTGTACGTTGGTGAAGTTGTAGAAGATTCTTGAGTAGAAGAATCAACAGTATATGTGTATGTAAATGCAAGTGTATTATCAGTACTGTTGTGCAGGCTTAAATTTTGAGAAACTTTCCTCATGGCTATAAATGCAACCAATGTAGCATGCCAAAAAACAGCATATGTTATTGGTTTGCTATAGTTGATACACTATAAACCTCTTAAGCTATAGTTGTGATTAGTGCTTATTAATTGGGAACTTCAGATATATTGACCAAAAACGTTTATGGATTTCAAACAACATAATAACCATTTAACTTCAGTGGATTCACCTCAAACATTGGGAACCCTTGATAAGATATCCAGCTCAAGATCAGATAGAAGACTCAATATTGTTTGTAGGTCAATAAAACTTTTGCATATAAATCATTATTTATAATAATCTTTATTGTAAATTGTACTATTAATCATGTATTGAAATATATTTGTATTAATAAAGAAAAAGACTGTACTTCAATCTTTTGGCAATTATCATAAATTGGATAAATATCAAAATTTATTTAACTTCTAAATCTAAATTACAATTTAACTCAGTTTTGGGCCATTTCAAATTATAATACATAACACGTCTAAGTACAAAAGCAAAACTTCAACATTTAAATAAATACCAAGATGTACAAATTTACTAACCAGATGTTGTACACTTTAACTAAAAAGAAAGTGGTTGTAGAAAGAAAGAAAAAACAAAACTGAAGACTAACAAAAACTTTTATGTAAAACTTTGAATTAAATAAAACACAAAGAAATATTAGCAACAAAAAACTCATTAGAAACTAACAAAATAACCACAGATTAGATTATGTAGTTTTCAATAGTTAACCCTAATGTTCTTCTCGTCTCCTTCTAACTTTAAATTATTCAACCAAACTTTCTGAATAATATCAACTCTGTGTAATAAGAAAATCATACAATTTGCATTGTTATTTCGATTACAAAATATTGTTTTGCAAAAAACATTTAAAATGTTTCAGTTGGTCTTAGAGTTTGCATTTTACTGTTTATCAGAAAATTTCATTTCATATAATCACTTTGAACTTGTTTGATGTTCATTTAGACATTCTTAATCAACTGATTGAAGCAGTTGACTATCTACTAATTAATCATATAAAAACTTTATGGCAGAAAATTTAGGAACCTTGGTCTCAATTTCTAAAATAATGTCACTATTAGCTTTGCCAGTAAATGTAGTGTGATATTTTTCAAACACTAATTTTGGATGAGATCATTTTATATCTAATATTTATAATATCTTTTTCTATAAATAAAGAGTTATCATACTTTTGTGTGTGGCTTGGATAAACAAACTTAATAATATATTCAATAAGAAAAGATTTATATTCTCCAAACAACTTGTCATTCAAATTACTAAACATAAGTTAATTTTACCTTCATTTAAAATGTCCTTCATTTAAAAAAAAGATTCCTGTAGCTTTCAAGTAAATAAAATATTATAAAGAATGAAAATAATATCAAAGGAAGCTATTAAAATTCTCAGATAATAATTTTTTGTAAACATAAACCTAAACAATGAGGTGATCAGAAACATTTTAAACATTACTAAATGCCTTTGTTTACATATGACATTCTTGGAAATACACTAACAAGTTTAAACATGTTTATTTGCAAGACGAATTAAATAAAATCTGATATTTATTCTCCTGTACAATGAACTGTTGTTAAACCTTCAATGCAGAGTAAAATTAGTAGATGAGAACTTCAACATCAAATACATAACAGTTTGTTGAATGACACTCTAACAACTTGTTCACATAAGTTTGATTAATTTATGCATTACATGTAAAAAATAAGTTAATTACATTTGAAGCAATACATGGCACATGTTATTCCTCTGATTATTATGATAAAATAATATAAATATACATACATGCATACATACAAAATACACAATAATGTACAAAGTTCCAAGTTTTAACACACTGTGTTTACTTATAATGAAAATTACCTGCCATTTACTGTAAGTTAATTCATTGAGTTATTTCACAAATAGCAACTGGCCAGTGTCTTGACTTGTACTTTAACACAGTAAAACCAGGTTTTAAAGGGATGTTTCACTCCATGTAGCCATGCCATAAAGTAATAAATGACAAATAATGGTAGTATATTAATCTAAAATTAAGTAAAAGGAAATATCATGAAATGTTAGATGTTAAAGTAATACATTAATACACAAATACAGCATCCATTTAATTCTGTGCAAAGCTATACGAGGTTTATCTGCACTAGCTGTCCCTAATTTAGCACAATGATTTCATTTTTTAAACAGCATAAAGCTTAAGAAAATAAAAATTTCTCAATCTTGAAACCTTCATGTAAATAATTTTTGTTTAACTGGAAACATTTCATTTCTTGTAAAGAAGAACAATTGATTATAATGGATGTAATCATTCTACTATTTACAATTAGCAGCCCTTAATCCTTAAAGTATGAATCTTTCTTCTTAGGAAGATAAAAAAACAGTTAATTACTTTCTACCAAATGTTAATATTACTGTTCAGGTAAAAATTAAAACATGTTAGTTTTTCAGCTGCAATTCATTATAATAATTGTTTTCTTGTTTGCTGAATTTTGGATAAAGATATTTGAGGGCTAACTGGACTAGCCACCTCTAATTCTGAAATGACAGATTAGTCAACATCACCAAATCTTGACCATCAAATTATAATGCCCCCACAACTGAAAGGAAGAGCATATTTCACAAATTAGATTCAATTTGAGCATCCTATCAACCAAATTAAGCCAGTTCCTCATTATTATAACAATGTAAGCTACATATTAACACAAAAAAAGCTAAATTTCTTTTGTAAATGTGATATGCACTGTATGTTTTCTACCTTTTTTGCTGACATAGAAGTTTTTAAAATTTTTCATTTATTTTATACAGTTTTAGCATAAACACATGGTTCAGAAAGTTTCAGAGATTGCTTTATTAATACTCTTTGCTGAATAAATTGATATTGACTAAGTGCAACATATAAACAGTGCTAAGAAAGAATAAAAGTCAAATGTACAGGGCGCTGTAGTTTGAAGAATTATTTCATGGTTTATTTCTACTAGAAGCTCATCAAGTAAAAATTACCTCAAGATTGTATATTTAGGTTAATGGAAGTCAAACCTGAGAGAATAAAGATGTGGAACTAAATGCACACTTAGCAGAAATGACAATATTCTTGTATTGGATAGTACTTTACTGTATTTTGTTCTTGTTTGCTGAATAATAAATATTGTTTTTATTTCTAACAACTTTGACATTATTTAACACACAATAGAAAAACTTGAGCTATCAGATTCAGAATTGCTCTTATTTCCTGAATAAAAATATTATTAGTAAAACCAGCTATCTGATATTTCTTGGATATAATTTTTACCTGAAAATATCACATAAATATTTACACAATAATGTAAATTATCTTTATGATATATAATATTCATAAGATAGAGAATAAAGATTACATTTATTACTAGTACTTTCATATTTAGCAAATTATGATTAAAATTTAAATATTAACCTTAGTTGCTTTATATTAGGTAATGCTTCCCCTCAATTAAGTAAACTCAGACTAGCAGCTGATAAAAATGGTACTATAAAATATGTTTGAATAAAAAGTAAGATAGATAACACATTATGATCAAACCCACAGCATTGTAGCACATACAACTGATTTCCTACTGTAACAAATCATAAGATGATAGTTGTACATAATCCCTTTTACACCATGTAGATGCAGAGCTGAGGTAACTCTGGGCCTAGGAAAGAAGTATGAACAAAACACATTAAATAAACTTAGTTATGTGTTAGGGTAAACATAAATTAAAATCATTATACACAAAAAATTACAAGGAGCATATTTGCATTAGAAACAAACTCAGCTATGTTGTATGTTAATTAATTTGAAAAATTAAAAGGACATAATTAAAAGAGAGAGAAAATAAAATTAAGGAAGGAAAGAAGTGAAAAAATTAGAAACAAGCAATGATAATTAACATTTATAACAAATTATAGTAATTGAATAAGTCTATCATATAATATATGTAAAGTTTTAAAAAAGGTGGCATGAGGTTAAAGTTGTTTTTAAAAAACAATTTAAGTAATACTTTAAAATAGTTAAGAAAACAGAATGCATAACTACAAACTTCCCCATATCTCTCAAGTTAGGAACAGATATAACTTTTGATCAACATGCTTAGAAACAGTGAAGGAAAGGCAGGTAACTTAATTATTTTAAAAGATAATTCAAATTTTTGTCTACTTATTTCTCTACAACTCTTCTTAATAGAAAGGTGAAAGCCTAAGTGTTATAAATATTATTTTATTCTCACTGTAATTCCTTAAAATAGACTTTATGTTAAAAGAAAAAAGTTACACTAGTTAAATTAATGATAATAAGATCGTCTGTCACTAAGCACTTTACACATTATTGAGCAGCGAAAAAAATGACTGCCACATTAAATCTATAATTCTATGAAGCTTAGAAACACTACTAAAGTTGAGTTATAGCCTTATTTGAGTATCTAATTGCCATTGTCGAGTGTTTCTCAGCTTGTAAAACTCCCAATACCATTGAAAAGTATTGCTAAAACTGATAACTGGGAACTAACTACAGTGTTTGCTGTTTTTCTTCACTTCTCCCACACAAGCTAAAAATGAGCAAAGTTTTCGCAATGGCTATGGTACAACAATAAAGGATTTTGTGAGTACTTTAAAACAAAATCTATCACTAAGCATGGTAGAGTTTAGAACATGGGAACAGGCCAGAAAAAAAAAATGGCCACTGCAATCAATCTATTACTCTATGAAGCTCACAAATAGTTCTTCAATTAGGAGCCTTATTTGAGCACCCAATTGCCATTATTAGGTGTTTCACAGCTTGTATACTAGTAATATTATTCTGTTTTTCTACCACACGTACTTTCACGGCGAAATAATAAAAAGGCAAACTACTACTTAGTAGTGACTTTTAGTTTACAAACATTTATTATTTCCATTTTTCACAAATAACATTCAGTTCTGATCGCCAGATGACAGGACAAACTATTCTTATATAAAAACCATGATTCTTCCTTGCAAAAACATGATACCTGACAAAAATTATATCACTAAAAACAAATAACAAAAGAAAGAATACTTTAAATTAATATTCAAGATATTAAGAAGATCAAATATTTGTGCAATTTACGGGTACATATTACTGATGTCTGACCTCAAAAATACCAGTTTCTTACTTATTAAAACAATACATTATATAACAGTCTACTTTTCTTCAAGTTTCCAGTGGGCCGAGCCTGACAGATGTGTGGAAGTGATTTCTCTCCAGTAGTAATCATAAGTTTCTTGTTTGAGTACAAGGAGTTTGTATATATTGTAAGTTGTTTGTTTTATTGGTTAATCTTTTGTTATTAAGTGCATTTACTCAGTGCTAATCTCTTTAGCTTTAAGGGTGGCCGATATGACTTCCATTAGCCGTTCTTAAGAAACGGCCACGATCAGTCAAGTTTGTTGTCCCGTCAGTCTCGTTACCGACTCTGGTAATTAATTCACTGTGTGTCTTCAGCATTTTGATATAGAACGTTATATGGCAATCTTGTCCTTTCTGGCCATTTAACAGCAACTATTAGGACGTGGTAACTTCGTTCTCAATGGTGATTGTATCTCTGTAGGACTAGTGGGCAACAGATGACATTACATTGTGCACCTTATTTCTTGCCCCGCGATGTTACTGCTGTAGCATTACAAAAATATGGTTTGGTTCTGAGGATCGAACATGAGTGTTACCAGACAAAGCATGGTGTTTGCACTGGCAATTGTTAAGTTCGCATTGACATGATAACTCCAATGCCTAATTTTGTTAAAATTGGGGGGTTTACAATAATTGGTAATTTCCTTGGTATGGGTCACTTGAGCAGCTGTTGTGGCTTTGAAGGTCATCTCTTGAATCAATACAACACTTCTCAGTATGTAAAATGTCTGGCCATTTCCTTGTTTGTGCTTTCTGGTATTTTGGTTCTACCCATGCACGTATGGGGATTTTCTTTAGCTCAACATTTTCAGAAAGTATACTTGCATCCTACAGTGATGATGAGGGGAGGATTGTTTATTATGATACTCTCACTCAGGAACATAAAGTTCGGCTTTTAACGTCTCTGTCCTAGTTTGGGGAAATAACTTTGAATGTTCGTCTCCACCTTGAATAGGTTTCTGATCACACATAATGATGTTGTCCTGTTGATCAAAATACACAGACGCTGCATTATTTTTTGTCATATTGTTTTTCAAGTTGTTTAGCGTTTCTTGTATAACTCTGCTTTTGTTGTCACCTGGATCAGTCATGGTCTTTCAAGTTGTCTTGACTGCTTCTATGTCACAGCTAACTTGATGCAGTATCTTGCCGGGACAGCTGTTTATCCAGTTGGTAATGCTATCAACTTTATCTCTCAAATCGACTTTTCTAACTACATTCCAGAATTTCTCCCCTGTTATAAGTAGTCTTAGGGTATAGAAGTTTAATGTCTCTCTACCCATTAATAAGGCAGCAGTTGTTTGTCCTTGTCCAAAATAGTGTTGTATTGCCACTATTAACGAGATTTGGCGAGTGGGTTTCAAACAAGCCTGTCCCTCCTTACTGAGACAAGCTGGCATTCAGCAGTCTCGAACCTGCCGTTTTACTTTATGAAGCAAGCAAAAGGCCTTGTTGGCTCTACTTTGGGGTATCCCAGTAAATCAATGGTTGCAGCTGGACATTAAAAAGCTCCGGGGAGATATATGTTTGGAATATCCTAAGATCATTTGAGTGATCAGCATTTCCATCTTTATGGGGTCATTAGATTCCAGAAATTCCTGTCAAGTTCCACTGTGCAAGCACGAGAGATTTCTAAGAAGAAGCACGTCTCCTGCCTCTTGAGGAATGATGATCAATTGTCTTCAGACACTACTGACGTCCTAGACATGTTTTTCTTGCCTATTACAGTTAAATATTATCATTCTCATCAAAAGACCATAATGTCTGGCAAGATATCACTCAATTTTACCAGCCCTCGACCCTTCACTGTTTGAGGACTTAACAAAGCCAATATCTATGATGAACATTGGACAGCCATCCTGTCCCTGACACCCGGATGGCATACCATTAGAATTTTATTGCCATATATAGCACATTATTGGACCTTTCTTTGACAGGTTTTTAATGACTATTGACACATAGTTCCACGCCTCTTGGTATACTAGATAGGTTAATCACCTTAATTTGTAAGGATTCTGCCCATTCATCTGATATTTCTCCATGGCTTCCCATATCTCTCCTTAACATAAATTCAAAACTTGTGTTTAAGCTTTTGTGTACACGTTTGAGTGCTATTAAGCTCAATCTTGTCCTTAGCACCCAAACTTGTAGGATGCAGAGTCGAAGTAAACAATAAAATTTAGTATTTATACATGACCTCTTTTATTGTATCACTGACCATAATATCCTAGCAATTTTCGTTTCACTCGATCAGAGTAAGACTTTGATCAAGTTTGACATGACTTCTTTTAAGGATGTCCGTTATCACCTTGGTTGTATACACTAATCATTGAATGCCAACTTTCTACTTTTTTCATACCACTTTGATCCATAGTATCTCGTTGCCAGATAGGGTGCCTGTGAAATATGTCAGTCATGCAGATGATGTGAATATTTTTATGTTAGATTAAACTTAGCTTGGTTCTGCATTGGCTGTTGCTATTCAGTATTCGCAAGCTAGTGCAGCACAATTGAACTTCACCAAAACTTGAGCTCAATTCAGCTCAGTAGTGCAAGATTACCGTTATAGCCGTGCTAACTTATGACACAGGACTGCAGTGATCTTATTGTCGTATCTTGGGGCAGTATCTCTCTTAAGTGAACAACGTGCTCTTACTCTCGAACACCAGGTTTTCTCCTGCCAGTGAAGTGTTAAGAACAAGCTAGTTTCTGGGTTGTCATCAACAATACTTCCCTACAAAGATGGACTTGGTATATCATGCTTTGACCATGTACACTTTTGTCTTGGGTGAATCATCCCTGTTGCCCAATTGCACGATTTGTTCTTAGCGTGGACTTCAGGCTTTTTGGTATATCTTAATAAACCAATGTGTTTTAATTCTCCCGGTTGCTATTCTGACGTTGTTGCAGTAATTCGTCACTGTCAAGCTGTTGATAATGATTTTGCTTCGTGCATAGACTTTTGTTCTCTTTATGGTTCACTGATAAAAGACCTTTCTCATAGTACAGAACAACATTACCCTTATCTTCCATGGGATATCATTTATAGCCGGGTAACGTTGCGTCATGTCGATCGGTATTTACAAGCCAAAATGTTTGTATGTGTTTAATATCAGTGCAACCGAGTCATGTCCATTGTGTCATGCTCAAGTGGAATCTGTTTTCCATCTGTTATTTCTATGACCATTATTGGAACGGGTATGGAAATATGTGGCTCAAATTTTCTATGTCCCTCAGATCTTGGCCAGGACTGTATTATACCATGTCCCCATTCCGGTTCCTAGCCACTTGACCTTCACATTTCATTATGTTCTCTTTCTTTTTAAATACATGATATAACTCTCGAAGATTTGTTTGTTTATTCGTTTGCTTTGAATTTTCGCGCAAACCTACAGGAGGGTTATCTGCGTTAGCCATTCTTAATTTAGCAGTGGAATACTAGAAGGAAAGCAACTAGTCGTCACCATCCACAGTCAACTCTTAGGCTACTCTTTTTACCAACAAATAGTGGAATTGACCATAAAATTATAATGTCTCCATGGCTAAAAGTGCGAGCATGTTTGGTATGATGGGGATTCGAACCCATGACCCTCGGATTACGAGTCGAGCGCCCTAACCACCTGGCTATGCTGGACTAGCTCATGAGGAATCAACTTGAATATGAACAGATTCCTGTGACTTTTCATGAAATATTGTCAAAAGTCAGGTTCGACCTGTTGCTCCGCCTCTCAGCGTATCCCCCAGTGACTCAGCGGTATATCTGCGGACTTACAACGCTAAAAACCGGATTTCGATACCCGTAGACGGCAGAGCACAGATAGCCTATTGTGTAGCTTTGTGCTTAATTCAAAATAACAAAAACAGCCTCGAAGCGAATTATCAGCTGTTGGGACCAGGAGAATTTTTTCATCGTGTGGGTCCAAATGTTTCACCAATTTTTACAATCAGTAAGAAAAGAGTTGTACTATTATTTTAAATGTGTTTTTGTGCAAATTCTCGTTCTAATTAAGAAATTATTTTCTGACCATTTCTGTGACGTTTCTAATGAATTATGTTGTGTATATGTAAGATTATCAATATTTTTCTAACGATTTTCTGCTTATATTTTTCAATTTATTGTGTAAACTGGTACCATAATTCTCTGATTTGTTACATTATATTGTTTCTTTGTTTTTGAATTTCACGCAAACCTACACGAGGGCTATCTGCGCTAGCAGTCCCTAATTGGGTAGTGTAAGATTAGAGCAGCGAGCTAATCATCACCACTCACCGCCAACTTTTGGGCTACTCTTTTACCAACGAATAGTGGGAGTGACCATTCATTATAACACCCCCACGGCTGAAATGGCGAGCATGTTTGGTGTGACGGGGATTCAAACTCGCGACCCTCGGGTTACGAGTCAAGTGCTTTAACCACCTGGCCATGCTGGGCCATTTTTATTCTATCGTTTGTTTATAATTGTACACATTTTGTTCTCTTGTGTCAACTTTGTTTTTCTTTATTTGTTTATTTTGTCAATAAAATTTAAAAATGGTATTCCTCATGGTCTGGGATCTGTATGGTGTCTTCCCTCTTGATTAACATGACATTAGCACGTGGTGGATATGGCTGTATGCACGTACAGTGAGATGGGTAAAACTGGAAGGTCTTTATACTGTAAATATCTCTTTAACATTGGTCCAGCAACTAAGATACTTGTACTATCCTTGATAAACCATTGCAGCTCTACTGGCGCTCACTGTAATCCACAATTAGAGAAACTGACAAAATATAGTGTTTTCCTATTCAGAAAATGTATTTTCAATAAATACCTATTTCTTCTCACAAAATAGTTTTTCTCTCGACTTCCTTCAGTAGCACAGCGGTATGTCTGAGGATTCACACTGCTAAAAACCGGGTTTCAATACCCTTTGTTGGTAGAGCACAGATAGCCCATTGTGTAGCTTTGTGCTGAATTTTAAAAACAAAACAAACAAAACAATTTTCTCTACTTGTACCGCCCTCTGTCGGTTAAACATTTCAACGCACACCAGTAGCCCTCCATCTCTTGCTTCCACATATTTATATATAAATAACCATGCAGCAGCTCTCCACCAATAGTATTACGACACCATTTTTATAATAACCAGCACCATCTTCACACCGTCGCTTGTTAATCACTTTAAGACCGACACCACGTATCTTTGGAAGTGGTGAGGCTGAGTGGCAAATGTCATTTTGTTAATTTCAACACGTTACAACAGAATTTTGTTTTTAACACAATTTTGTACGTTTGTCTTTAAGTGAAAAGCTATGCAATGAGCTACCTGCGATGGTCACATCAGAAACGTTTTTTGTTTTTTTTTGTTTTAGCATTATAAGCTTCCAGGCTTACCACAGAGCCACTTGAAAGGGGAATTTTTTATAAGAAATCATGGCTACATGAGAAGATCTAAGTTTAACAATATTTATATGTAAAAGAAACAAGCTTGCAAACAAATAATGCAGCGTTTATTCTCAATTGATTTGAACATAGCAGTTTCCAGGCAGATTTGTTTAAATAATAACTGATGATCTTTTTCCACAAAAAATATTTTGAAACACATTTTATTTATTTGTCTTCCAGCATTAGCTCTGTATAGGTAAAAATTGCAATACTTAATCATGAAATCATTCTTTATAGCTTATATTGCTATTAGAAAGAGTGTATAATTTATAGCAACTATAATACCAGCATTGATCATATTAGCATCGTTATGGATATATATGATTCTGTTGTAAGGTCCAAAATCCTTAAATAATAGGCCTACAAGTAATATATACATAAGCTTTTCTTCTAAACATTGAAGTCATTGTCTAACTGTATGAATGTCTTCATGCTTAAAGACATCTAGAAGTTCCAGGTGTATATATATATATATGTATATATTAATAGTATAATTTCATAGAAGTCCATAACAAACAGAACATAAGACAAACATTTCAAGTTGATTTATAAATTAAAGTTGGTGGTGTCTGTGAAGGTTGACAGAAATTATGATTAAAGTATTTACATTTTTTTGCAGTTGAAACTTTGCATGTGTCTTAGAATAAATATTTAGTCGATTCTAAAAGGCAATATATGATAAACATTTGCTCTTAGAAAGCATTTTCTATTAATTGTAATAAAATCGATAGAGTAAACAGTATAAGTACACAAGAAGCACGTAATATAAATCTTATTTATCCGTTGCACTGTTTTAATATTCATCAGTGTGTTTTATGTATACGTAGTTAATAATGTTAGCATTTCAGTTTACTTACTCAGAATGATGGTATCTTGTATGTCTTAATCAACCTGAGGAAATAGAACTCACCTCACTTATGTTCACTCCCCAGTCATGTGGGCGAGATAAATTTCACTTATTCTCAAAATTATTGAAAGGACTTGGAACAAACTGTTCTCAACTAAGGACCTAGGATAGGACCACTCTTTGCTCAGAATTATGAGGAGACAATGGACCATCTTCCATAAACAATGCACTGAATCAATATTGATCAAAAAGAAGGGACATGCTTAACTCAATCTGGATAGCTGAGAGATAAATCAGAATTGGTATTATAAGCAAGAGTCCTGTGTAAGCTGGTGCCTCTCCTCCTGACAACTGGGGAAAATATCCAGAAGCTGGGTAGGAGGACCCTTTAACTCCATCCTCCTCTTCATAAATTGAAGAAAAATTCACTCTAACGCAAGAGGTAAAGCCTCTGTCCATCACTGCAATGACTAGAAGCTGGGCGTGGTAAGGATTCATTAGCTCCACTAGTAGAATAGTGAGGGGTAATAAACACTAGAGAGTCTTGAGGAACAGTGCTCTGGAAAGAGGTGAGCCAAGTTTCCTAAATTTTTAAAAGCAAAAAAACTCAATTTATTCAAGTTAATAATCAGCAGGGATGGGTAGGATCCCCTATTGCTTTCCTCGTGGTAATCTATGACTGATGGCCAAATATAGTACAGTTATACTACTCAGTCAGCCTCGAGGTTGTCTTATAGAATACCATCTCTACAGAACCTGTTACAACCTAGATATGGTGTGTTGAATTAGTTATTGCTAGTGTGTAATTGGTTTGATAATGAACTATTATATCAATTTGTGTTCAGCCTACTGTTGTATAATCAGTCTCTGAAATATATCTGTTTATATGTTTTAAGATGCTCTATAATAAACTATTACAAAAAGAAGTTTATTTTATAACCACCCGGGTACCAAACACTTAACAAATAGAAGATATGACGTTTACTACTCCACAAAAACTTTAGTCTGGTATTTTGTACAATGATTTTGTTATATATTTATCAACAATACCTTAATTCAGTCATTTGCTTACAACTTTTAGTTGATGACGAGGAACCCGCTTTTTCGAAAATAAATCTTGGAAACGGTTTGAAAGAAATGTAACGACATAATTTTGTCGTTGTACATTTGTAATACCATTTCTTTCGCTACTGATTCAAATCTTCTACATGTTTCTTTGTTTTTCACAGTGTAGATGTTATATTCTGTTTACCTAAAGCCCATCGAATAAATGTTGAGATTGACGTCACTTGGGGAGTTGGATGTAGCTTTGTTAGGCTGAGCTTCAACTCTGGGTTCAGGTCCATTTCTGGCTCCGTTTCAGTCTACCCTGTTTTAGAAACCAAATTCCATACAAAATATGGTTTACATCAATTTTAAAGGATATAACATTTGTATTTTATAATTATTTCTTTCTATATACACAAGGCATGGCTCGGTGGATTAAGACGTTCAACTCGTAATCTAAGGGTCGCGGGTTCCAATCCCGGTCGTACCAAACATGCTCGCCCTTTCAGCCGTGGAGACGTTATAATGTTACGGTCAATCCCACTATTCGTTGGTAAAAGAGTAGCCCAAGAGTTGGCGGTGGGTGGTGACGACAAGCTGCCTTCCCTCTAGTCTTACACTGCTAAATTAAGAATGGCTATCGCAGATAACCCTCGTGTAGTTTTTGTGCGAAATTCCAAACAAGAAACAAACAAACTATATATACAAAGTACAAATAAATCTGTGTCTGTTTGTTCTTTATCTTGTTACTTCTAGATCGCTTGACCAAGCACAATCAAACCTTGCGGTATTATAATTTGGAACAAGGGCCATGTTAATGAAGGTTCACGACCCCTCTAATCACTATTGTTGTTATTGAGCATTTATTATATTTCGCGTAAGTTAACGTTAACTATGCTAATAGATGACGCTACGTCCATATAGAGAAATATTAAATTTTCTGAAACGTGTGTGTTTTTCTTATAGCAAAACCACATCGGGCTATCTGCTAAGCCCATCAAGGGGAATCGAACCCCTGATTTTAGCGTTGTAAATCCGTAGACATACCGCTGTACTAGTGGGAGGCTTTCTGAAACAAAATACATACAATGTGTGAGTAGGGCACACTAACCTCTTATATGTCTCAGAGAGCACGCTGGCCCTCTCTATAGAAGAATGCAAAGAAAAAGCAAATAGCTGACAATATTGCAATATTACCTAAACTCAGATAAAGTTTCTACTTCAATAGCCACCATGAGGCTGTTATGAAGAGTGGTTTCTTGAGCTATACCCAGTTCTTACTTTGCCTTGAAATCTTATAACACACCTCTGTGGCTAATGACTGCCAAATAACTAATAAAGATCAACAGTATAGAAGAACATTAAAAGTTGGATGTTGAAAATGGGTAACAATAAGATTACTTACGACCAATAATTTTGCCGCTACCTCGTCCTACAAAGTCAACTTGACCACGGCACAATGAATACCATGTTTTAAGTATTAGGTTGTTCAGAAATAAATGTCATTTTTGAACTGCAAAGCTTAGATAAGTATAAACCAGTGTTGTAAAACATGCTTTAACCAAAGTAAACAACATCTGCTTCAACGCACTTTTGCCAGCATGTAACGATTCTATTAATGCCCCTGCTGTAGAACTCAGAGTTTCTATGATCAATTAACTCCCTGAAAGCTTCTTCTGCAGCTGTCTAGTTTTGAAAGCATTTATTGTTCAAAAAGTTGTCAAATTGCTTAAAAGAATAAAAATCTGTAGGGCAAGGGTCTAGGAAATAAAGCGAATGAGGCAGAACGTTGATTCCCAATTCATTCAATATTTGGAGCGTTATTCTTGACAGGTCTCATAACGCCAATTTTGTTGATCTTCAGTCAGCTCATGCGGAACTCACTCATCCAACTTTTTCGTCTTTCCAGTCGCACTCAGGTGGTTGGCAATGCTTGACTTACTTGTGCCTACCTCTTCTGCAAACTCATGTATTATTGTGCGAGGGTCTGTCTCAACTGCTTCCCTTAATGTGTTTTCATCTAAGGATGGCTTCCTTCCACGACCTTCTTGGTCTTCAAGACTTTTATCTCCATGTCGAAACCTTTGGAACCAACGCTGAAGTGTACGTTCAGTAACAGATCCAGAGCCAAATGCCTGGTTGATATTCCGTCAGTAACAGATCCAGAGCCAAATGCCTGGTTGATATTCCGTCAGTAACAGATCCAGAGCCAAATGCCTGGTTGATATTCCGTCAGTAACAGATCCAGAGCCAAATGCCTGGTTGATATTCCGTGTAGAAACTACACGGTAGCTTTTCTTCCAAGATTGAAGTCGTGGAGGAAAATCAAACGAAAGTCCTTCTTGTCCATGCTGCCTTTGTTGTTGCGTAATTTACTCTGACAGTTGAAATAGCAGACACCTTGTAAGCGACAACACGAACGATAAGTTACTCAATATTTAGTTTATAAATGTCTTCCTGAAAATTCCAACATTTATTTCTGGAAAACCTAATATATACATAGTGAGTTTTTAAAGCGTATATAAAACTTTGGGTGAGATAATAACAAATATTGTAATAATATGTCCTGTTATAAATATATTGTGTGAAAGTCAGGACTTTTGTGTTATTTATCATAGAATCAACCTCCACATCTTTAAAAATTAATAACCCCAACAAAGGGCAGGTATTTCAGTTTGTATTTCATAAATCCAAAATTATCTTTCAAAATGTTTTTATACGAAGGACTGTATGTGATAAATATTAAAAAGCAACTAATAATATCATTCAAGTCAACATTTTACGGTTATGGGTGTTTTTCATTTTTTTTATTTTACGTTAGTACTCGAAATATTTATTTTAAACTGATTATTCATCTAACTGTACTTAACTAGATGCAACAATGTATAACAATGGTATTACAAATATAAATATAGCACACAGTTACCTGATCTTCACAATACTTATTGTTCGAACCCTCAGTAACACAGGGCGGTCCAAAATTATATTTCTTATTTTAAAATCTAATAATTAAATAACTAAATAAATATAACCATGCAGCTCTCAACATGTTATTGCCCAACTCAAATAGTTTCCATTCACATACCAACAGACGTTTACATGCGTACCATTAGCGGCTCTCGACACGTCTAACCGGTATTCAGTGTTGAGTATACGTTCGCTGCAACATGTTCACATTATTCTTAAGATGTCCTTATTCCTGTACTGATGTCAATAATTACACTACACCACAATCATTGGCTTGGTCTTTGCAAGCCAAACGACGAATTGAACTTTTTTCCACGATTGCCATTTTACGGGGCGACACAACTCACTGAGTGAAAAAAAAAAAAAAAAAAACAACATAATAAAACTGTTTAAGATGTGCTAAAAGGTGTGGAAAATTGCATGGTGATATTTCTTTGGTCATTTAATTATTAAATTTTAATACAGAAACAATAATTTTGGACCACTCTGTAGTATGGAACTTTAGCAGATATAATGTGACGATACAAACAAGTCCATACTCAATTCTCCTTCTTTTTGCAGCTGACAACTTAAAAACATTGGCTGAAAATAATATGTAAATATCTCTGTTCCACGTAATAGTCGTAAAGCAGCCTCACATACACACAATTGGACAATACCACGCAATGGGTTTTTGTTTGTTTTTAAATTTCGCTCAAAGCTACACGAGAGCTATCTGCGAAAGACGTCCCTAATTTAGTAATGTAAGACTAGAGGTATGGCAGTTAGTCATCATCACCCACCGCCAATTCTTGGGCAATTCTTTTACCAACGGATAGTGGAATTGACCGTCACATTATAAAGTCCCCACGGCTGAAAGGGTGAGCATGTTTGGTGTGACGGGGATTCGAACCTTCCACCCTCGGAGTCGAGTGCCTCAATCATCTGGCCATGCCGGGCCCGGAAACTTCAGGAGAAACAATAATCAAGTTATGGAAGTGTTCCCTCGCGACTACGTGAATTGTATACTTAATTTCGCTAACTTTAATATTTAGTTTGGTCGTTATAAGTAACGTAATTTACGAAATAACTTTATTGTCACCCAGGGCACACTAAGATAGTGTTATGTGTAATATATTCCTACACTAGAACCATAATTCACTTTAAAGCTTTAAATAACTATATTTCATATTAGTTCAAATTGTCAACTCTGTTATATCGTAAATAATAATAAATCCTATTTGTATATTTATGGAGAACGTCAAAGACCATATAAGAATCTGCATCCTGTTGGATATACAGGACTGTTTAGTGTAAGCGTTATTATTAGAATTATTTCATAACTTAATATTTAATGATTATTTAGTTTCCAATGACAGGAATGTTCAAAGTTGTTTTTTGCAAAATCGTTAGTTAATACATATTGATTACGTAGCTTGGTGTTAATCTGTATTATATATAGAGTTAGATTGTTGTGTTCGGTTTTAGTAACATCGTTGACACCATGTTAGTAGAATATCCGGTATTTCTCTCGTTAATTTAAGTGAGTATTGTGCCGTGATGGGTGATTTCTAAAGTAAAAAAAAAAAGACTCAAGTGAAGTTTTTTCAGAAAAAAGAATAAAATATGAAGTTATTCTGCGTGTGAACGATTAGCCGCAACGAGTGATGTTTTAAAGTAAATTTTACAGTTTAATAGCGACAAAAAGAATAATTAATCTTGTGAAAGAGTATTCTAAAGTATTTAAATCCATCTTTGTTGACTTTAACAAAAAGAAAACAATTAAATAAAGTTCGAGATATAACTGTGGTAACCCCAGAGTAACGTAAATGAATTTATTTTAAATTGCACAGCAAAAGAAAAAAAAACAACCAGAAAAATAATTTCTCTTGGCAGTTGGATTCTATAGTAATTGAATCAAACTGTGTGAACTTGATACAAAAATGAATTATTTAGAGTCTCAGATAAAACTGTAATATTCTATCGTGTAAAGAATTTCTGTACATACGTTTGACTTGTTTTGGGATATATTAATTTAAAACAAGTTGGTTATATGCTGGCCTCTCTATTGTTCAAATTTATCGCCGACGAGTCACAGACACCTACTACAGAAGAATCCTAGCCCATTAATATGCATAAACATAGCAGCTCGTATGGGTCTAGCATTTACAACAGCGAAGTTTTTAGAGTACGTTTCTGAAGGCGTAAGTTAATTGCTTTAAATTATCCCAACATAGTTAAACTTCTATCTCTGAACTAGAGCATCTTGTATGCTGCAAAGTGTATAAATATTATTATTCACAATAGCATCTAAAAATGTTACTAATGTCTACTAACTTAAAGTGTTGTATAACGGTTACACTTTGTAGTAACTATTCATGAATCACAAGTTTCAGTTTAAATAAAAATAACATTTCAATTTAAAAAAAAATACATTGTAAGTATTTTTAATTAATCTGTTTAATTTTGTTTTAATATTTATTTTCTTTGTATAACTTAATATATTAGCATTATAATGATTCTTTTATTTTCCAGTTTTGTTTATGCTATGAAAATACATAGTTATTTATTAAGGTTGTACTTTAACACGTTATTTTTAAAACAAGGCCAAAAGATACTAAAAGAAAATTAACATTTATTTATACACATTGATTTTGTTCGTTTGTTTAGAATTAAGCACAAAGCTACCCAATGGGCTATCTGTGCTCTGCCCACTACGTGGATCGAAGCCTGGTTTATAGCGGCATGAGTCCGCAGAAATATCGCTGTCCCACTGAAAGGCATACAGTTTGATAAAGCTCCATAAATGTGAAATGTCATGACTAAAAATCAATATTTCTCTATAACTAACTGAATGATCGAGTTCCTTCAGGTGTTTGGAATTTTTAAATGAAACTAATAACAGACTACATGACTTTTTTCTCTACTCTTGAAAGTAAAATAAAACAATTATTAGGACATTTCCAACAAATTGTTAAAAAATGTAAAAAGTATGCATATATATAGTAAACATAATACAATAACATAAAATAACATTGTATACCCATTCTGTTTCGTTTTCTGGACATATTAATAGATACCAAAGCAACCAGTCCGAATAATATTTATATAAGATTTTTATATAGAATAACACAAGTTATCTTCGAAAAATACACTTTAGAATAATAATTTTCATATAATAAAAGTTGTACATTTATTAGATACCAACGACAACTGTTCTATATATATCTATAACTATACGTATCAATGTGGGATAGCGATAAATCTGCGGACTCACACCGCTGTAAACTGGGCTTCGATACACGTGGTGGGCAAAGCACAGATAGCTCATTGGGTAGCTTTGTGCTTACTTCTAAGCAAACGAACAATATATATATATATATTGCAACACTTTTCACTGTAGAATGAAATAAATCATTGAAGATGTATTAACTAGTACATATATTACATCTAAAATCAACTAAAATAATGAAATAGAAATATTTGAAAACAAATACGTTTTAGTTTACCCAAGATGAAAACTAACTTATAAAATATTTTAAAATTTTTTTCCATAACTATCAAGTTAAGATTTGTTTGTTCGTTTTTAATTTTGCGCAAAGCTACACGAGGGCTATCTGCGATAGCTGTCCCTAATTTAGAAGTGTAAAACTAGTAGGAAGAGAGCTAGTTATCACCACCCACCGCCAACCTTCGAGTTACTCTTTTGCCAACAAACAGTGGGATTGACCGTCACATGATAACGCTCCCACGACTGAAAGGTCGAGCATGTTTGGTGTGACGGATGGGCGGTGGGTGGTGATGACTAGCTGCCTTCCCTCTAGTCTTACACTGCTAAATTAGGGACGGCTAGCACAGATAGCCCTCGAGTAGCTTTGTGCGAAATTCCAAAACAAACAAAACAAACTCGTGTCACTTAGCTAAACCTTGCTATCCTTGATCTATTTTCTCCATCATATCCGCAGTATGGATAAATATTAATGCTACGAACAAACTATAAGATGAGCTACGACATATTACAAAGGTAAGCAACTATTATTTTCTTGGTACTATTATGTTTAAAATAACAGATATATTACTGTATTATTCATCTAGTGCTAAAGTAAAAATTCACTGTCAGTACACACTTTACTCGGATGTCTGTCTAGTATTATTCAAAAAACACCTGCTGTTTTTCGAACCTGACTTACTAGTTGTTTCTTGTTTATACTTACGTAGATGGAATTACGCAGTGGGGTATGAAAAAAAAAATTCTGCCACTAACTTTATGTTCACGTGAACGTTTGGTATCTGCTGTCCTTCGAAGAATTGTTTATTTATTTTTTATTTTACGCAAAGCTACACGAGAGTTATCTGCGTTAGTTGTCCCTAATTTAGCTGTGTAAGACCAAAGGGAAGGCAACTAGTCGCTCCCATCCACCGCCAACTCTTGAAATACTCTTTTACCAACGGATAGGAAGATTAACCGTAATATTATGAGACCTTTACGACTGAAAGGGCGTGCATATTTGGTGTGACGCGTCCCTCAGATTGCGAGTCGGGCGCCCTGACCACCTGGCCATGTTGGGTATCGCCGAAAGAATAGTGAATGCTGTAGTTTCAATATATATTCTTCATGACACTGCTATCAACACTAAAATTTTATGTAAGTTATTCACGGAAAAGTACCTCAGAAGAATGAAGCATGCTAGCTTGTTATTTCAGTAGTGCAAACATTTACGTATAAGATAGGTAATGATTGAAGTACAGAGTTATTTAAATTAGTAATATAATTTAACAATTAATAACTACTTTGTATGTAGATAGTACAGTACTTTACTGTAGTAAAATGTATATATTTATGCTAATTTAAGACTAGCTCCCGGTGCAGTGTTACAACAGAATAATTAATTGTTCAATTTCACTGGATGTTTGTGAACAGATGTGCAATTTTGTAAGCTATATTTCATGTAAAAATTGCTACCAGATTCGATATAATTTGACCTTTTTTTTTTTTTACAAATTTCTGGGAGGCATGCCCTCAGACCCCTGTAGCATCTTTTTGAATGTTGATTGTGATTTGTACCTATGTTAGCTTTTGATCTCACAAATTAGAAACCCCTTCTCAAACATTATGCATACAGACCTCATATGAAGTCGCATTTCTATCAATTTTCGATCAAATCTCCTAAGGAAAAATGCTGGATCCGGAAAACAAATGTAACATAATTTAAGTTTCATTTCGAAGCCACTTTTCAATGAACTTAGTTGAAAAATATCTCTTAGAAAAATATAAACAGCCTCCAATCCAATATTCTGTCGTCACAATGAGTATAATACAGAAGTAGGCAAACTAGGCTCATCGGACCTTGGTTGACCTTGTAGCTACTATACCAGTAACTATTAAGCCAAAACCTGTATAGAAACCTGTTCCCCAACTCACATGACGTAGGCTTCCTATATAAAGATTCCTGGATGATGATAGTAGAGGTCATTTAGTGAACGATCCATTCTCCTAACATACGGTTTGATTCAGCTCTTAGTGCGGGTTCTTTCCTTAATATTGTTATTGTAGAAGTTGTCTTTGTTTTCAGATAAACCATTTGTCAGGAAAAAATAAATAAATTTCGTTTCTCTGTTGTCTGCAGTAAAATGAAATCCCGTAATTATATCATGGTTGTAGCTCAAGTGGAAAATAAAACTGTGACGGGATGCGTGTAGTTTTGTATTATTTACTTTGGCGTCTCCAGAGTAGATTAAACCACTACTTATGAAACGTTTAAAAAGACTTTGAAGGTGTTTTTTTTTTTCCCTCTTCATAAAATAATTATTGAATTAGCATTCTATACCGCAATGTATATGTACCATGCTTAGTGTTTTTTTATTTGATTTAGTTACATATTAAGAAAAAATCTTCAGAATCTGGTATTAAAGACGCCGAAAGCGTGAGAGGATGCACATCGGTGAGAACCACTCCAATACGAACGTACGTCAACCTAGGAAGTCAAACATTTTTGTAAATTCTACACGGACAATTCATTAGACAGGACATTTACCGCTAAGGCTGAAGTGACAGTACTCTTAGGCTTAACTTCAGTGAGTATTTTTATTTATCTTTACGTAGATATTTATAATATATTTAAGTAACGTAGCATCAGATGAAGATTAGAGTTCACTTTTAAGTTCATACAAGTCTCCGATCTAAAGTCTGGCGAAATGGGAGGAAAATTAACTGGGTAATAGTTGTCGAATTATCACGTACTTGCATACCTCTCTTAGTTTTAGAGGTGGCTTAATTTGTGAAATAAATAATTTTGCAGATTATTTTATATGCAAAGGAATATTTTAGATGGTAAGTTCGTCACATGTATATATTGCTCTAAATTGTTAAATCTTTGATATTCGTTATGTGTTATGTATGTTTAGAACAGTTTAGTCTCCAATTGTAACGATAGGCTTAAACTAGACGACTGTTGGAAAAATCGCTTGTAAGTTTTCATCTTGTTTGTTTGTTTTTACTTTAATTATATTTTTTCAAATGCGTTCTCTTTAAACGTGTTTGTAATCATTTGTATACTTTGCACAAAAAGTGTTATTCGCATTTACGAACAACATTTGCGCAATACTTAATGCATGTGACTTTATAGCATATCAAGTTTTTACAAAATTCAATCAAAGAAACTGAAACATTTTAAACGTAAATTATTATCTCTGGATCAAACTGAAACGTCATACGATGTGAACGTTTTTTCAAGATACGAAAATTTTCGATTTTCTCGGATGTGTAAGCGCTAAAGGAAGCAAACTAATCATTGTTCTCAGATATCTAAACACCAAAAAGTACTTTTAATGCTTTAATCTCCAAAAAGTGATGCCTGTCTCTAAATGTTAAAAAAACCGTATTTAAGTATGGTATATTTAATAGTACTTTAGATATTTAATGTTTATTTCCTTGTGAATACTAAGAGTAGTCTTGTTATTTTCAAATAGGTAATGGGCGAGAGTGGTTTGGCGTTAGTGTGCTCGAACTGTAGTTGTGAAAACTGGTTGCAACGAATACGTTCTCCTTGCTTAGGGCCGTGGTGCACCGTAGAGATGACTTTCAATTCCATTATCCCATAATTGATAATATTGTCATATGCCTTTCTCCAAAACTTAAGACAGCTGAACGGGAAAAACAAAAATTATTGCATAGCTTTGTGCTACAATTTTAAACAAAAGGGGTAAACACTACAAGTAACATATCTTTAATTTCTAACGAGTAAATTAAACTAAATGTTATGTGGTAATCGCTAAGAGAGTGGGTTAACTTTAATCCGTTATTCTCGGACGTTTAATAAGTGGATTTAGTATTTTATATCGAACTATGTTTCTAGAGCCTTGCCGGTTGCTTTTTTTCTTTTTGTTGTCGATATCAAATTATTTAATAAATGTATGTCAAAGTAGGTACACCTGTATACAGATATAACTAACGCTAAAATCTCTTTTGAATCTGAATAAGGTGTGTGTGTGTGTGTGAAAACTTAAAACTATTAAATAATAGCATCGGATGAATCTGCTAGAAGATAGTTTAATTCTAATGTACTTTTGCATTAATTATCCCAGCAACGTATTCCCAAGTACTTCAACCCTTTTTAATTATCGTAAACTCCGCATAATACTAATTGTTTATTTTGCTATTTTAAGAATACATAATTTTATATATTATAAATGTAAATGGTCGGGATTAATGACGGCCCTTTCTGAAAAATACTATATTAACGAGTATTAAAGAATATATGAATTGCCCAGGTTTTTAATTGCACACATCTCTATTCAGAAATTTAAAGCAAAGATTAGCGGTAATTTAATCCGCCAGAAAATATAAAACATCCACACACTTTGCTGAATGACCTTGTAACCGGTTACTCAACTTTCTATTAGCCTACACAATATACTCATTGTGTAGGCTGTCTTTCAAGCCAATAAAGAAGCGAACCAAACCTTTCTATCTTCTTGTACAACATTGAACTAGCCAGCCTGAGGTAGCTTATTGTATCAGCTTCAGGAATTTTAAAGCGTAATTTTCACCTGTTCAATTAATAATTCTAACTTATAAGTTTTAGACGTTTAAAAAATTTATAACATTCATTAGGGCAAAGAAATGTAAACTTCAGGATATAGTCTGTTAATTACCTATAATGTCCAAATATTTAAATCCGCAGTATAAAAAAAGAAAGAAAGAAAGAGGGGGTCCATTATACCAAGTATTGCTCCTAATAAATGCCCTAATAGCTCGCAATAACTTTGGATTCGATCGCTGTGGTGTACACGGCTCAGGTAACTCATTACGCAGCTTTGTTTAAATAAATCTGTTACGTCTGTTGTACTTGTACTGTGTTACACAACTTATTTTGGAAGACCCTCCAATTTATTATGTTACTATTATAACTTAAAATAAAACTAAGTTAAACTGTAATATATTAAGTTAATTAAATGTACAAATGTCAATTTTGTTGTTTTTGCCACCAAGATTGATACAGCTTTCTTTAGTAAATATAGTTTTAATGTACAAACAATAATACAATTTGTAATAACTGTTATTATGAATAATAATTTTTATATACAAGAGTTGTACAAACTTACCAAGAACGTTGAGTCTTCTATCTGATCCAAAATAATTCGCTTAACGGTGAGCTAGCTAGCTTTTAGCCGACTGCACGTTAGGTTTTTACCACTAAGTTGTATAATGTCTTCGTAAAAATACTAATGTCCGATGTTAATCCGCTGAAGTTAAACTTTTTTTGTAATGTTCGAAATCTATAAAGGTTCCTGGTCAACTATCTGAAGTTTCTCGATTTAATAAGCGTTAATCGCAGTTATGGCTTACGAAGTTTATAGTATACCAGCCTAACTGTGTGTATGTTGTACATTGTCTCATGGCGTGTCGTGTTTGGTTTAAGCTTGAGAGAAGAGTATCTAAACGTTTAGCTAAGACAACAATGCTGGTATTTACATGTATACATTGTTGGTTCGTAGACTCAATCTTCAAATGCAGTGAATAGGCGGGAATTTCGCAATACAAATTTACATGTAAGTTGCGTATATATAATTTTTAATATAGTTAACTAAAAGAAACGTGCATATCAAAATATTTAATTGTAAATCCTATCTGCATTATGTTCACGGTGAGGAACAAAACCTCGAATTGTAGTGTTATAACTCGGACATAATGCTGACCGCGAAATTTAGAGAAATGTAAAATTAAAGGACTACCTTATAGAATTAATGTTTCATCGCCTGTTTAAAGAAAAAAAAACTAACTACACGAAAGATTTTTGATAACACCAGTGGATGAAGCAGGTTTTATTTACTGTAACAGCATTATTTTAATTGAGATCAAATTTATTAGCACTTTTCACATTATCAATGAATTTAGTTGAAGAAAATCTAAACCTTTTTTTATATTTCCAGAAACTACAGTACGTATAAGATGAACTTTAATTCGAATTGTAAGGTCAGGTTAAGACACAGTAGGCTTGCTGAGTGGTCAAAACAACCTAATGCAGGACACACCGAGTGTTATTGACAGGTGTGATAGTTTAGAGATAATTCCTCTTTTCTGTAGCTCTGACTATGTTGATCCAAACTACATATTTTCAGTGGATGTGCTTTACTTTATCCTTACTTCATGTTCTAAATTCAAGGTAACTCATCCTGAAATACACGAAATGTAAAATCAGATTTTAAGTGATTTTTTTTTATTCTCATCGAAAGTACTTTAAAGTTTATTTGATAGACAAACGTATCTAACTTTGATGGTTTTTCTTTCAAATATAACGCACTGATAGCTTTGCAACCTAGTTATATGTCAAGTTTGGTTTAAATATAACTCTCATAAAGTTATTAAACGACAACAAAAACAAAAGCACTTTTTAATATTGACATGTTTTTGCGTATGCCTACGTAAAGTCGCATAAGCTATAGGTCTAAAATATCTTGCTTCACTTAAACGTAAAAATGGATCGCTCTTCTTTTTTTTTTCAGTCTGATTAAACACAACTAATCTAGAGCAACAAAACTATGTAATGAAAGCACATGCAGATACGTAAGTATTAAATAGACTAGACAAGTAGATTAGCATTTTGTAGTTTAAGTTTTCAAAATAATCATACGGTTGGATGGTTGTTATTTAATACTCATTGCTACATTTTAAAGCACAAGTTTGCTCATTTTTTATGAAATTATCTTAAACAGCGCTTAGCGTCATGTGATATTAGCTTAAATAGTTAGCGTAAATAATGATTCTTTATACCGTTATACAGAATCCATGGGGGTGATGACAAACTGTTTATCTAGATTCCATAGTGTTACTATAAAAGAAGCTGTCCTCACTATTTTATAGGGAAAACTACCCCCACATACGTACCGAATAAAAGTAGCAATCCTAAAGCTAATGTTGGTTACTATCGTGTATTACTTTCTTACTAGCTATGACTTTGTTTTGATAAATTCATATCTAATAAAAGGAAAAAACATCCTTGTATATAGGGGGGGGCAGCCAAACATGAAGACGTGAAATTAAAATTTGCGGCCAAACTGCACTTATTATTGATAGCAATTTTGCAACAAATTCCTTCATCTGTTAGTGATGCCATATATTGTGGTTTACCCACTACAGTGTTTCAAGTTAAACAAAAAATGAGACCTGGCTAACTAACAAATGAATATTTGATGTAAAATTCTTTTCTATTGCAGCTACTAGTTTGGCTACCAATTTTGATTTTATTTCTTTTTTTTAAATCGTATGCTTAACTTTTTTTTTGGCTTCCATTTTTTAATCTAAGATGTTTTTGTTTGATTTAGGTAATTATTAGCTCAGTACAAAATGTTAAAACAGCGATGTGTCCTTTAAATAAAATTTCATTCATTGATGAATGAAGTTGGAGATGTTAATCGAAACACTTATTGAATTATTGTATGGTTCATTAAATGTTGAAATCGTTTTAAATAACGTTTCATTGCACGATTTTGACATGGTTGAACTGATTAACGTTTAAAAACTAAAGCTCTGGTATTACCTAGTACGTACATACAGCAATCTATTCGCAATTTTCGCTGAGGTTCGAACCCCGTTACAAACATACTTTCCTTTTCAGTAGTTTTATCTTTTGAAATAAAATTTATTTACTTGGATATCCCAGATGTTATGATAGTGCTCAGTGAGTCTTATGTAACATTTTTGGGATGTAGAATGCTAAATTCGTGAGTTTCAATAACCCTTCCTTTTTCCTCAGTTTATTTTGTGTGTATGGACGTTGTGGGCTTGAATATATACATCTCTTATTAGAGAACATTGATTAAATCATATCAATTGTGTTCTAATTAGTTATTTACTGCTACTAGATAGATAAGCTATATTGTCCAGTTTAATCAAATGTCATTACTACTTTTTCCTCCATTTATACAATATTTTGAAGTAAACAAGCTTTTTAGTTTCAGTTTTACTTAATTCTTTCTTCATCTAAGGAAATCGTATTATAACACATCTTGGAAAATTACATGTCTGTAGAAAGTAGTGACACACCTTATTTCATGACGTAGTATATTTTCGTTATTCCTAGCAGGTGCGTTATGTATTAAGTAGATGCGTGTTCTGTCATTTAAAGATAGAGTAAACGTCAAATGTTTTAGATTCTCTTTCCTCGTACAGAAGTTGTTGTATTCCTTTCTTTACGACTGTATTATCTTCATGTGAGCAATAATTCCCATTTTTCCTGCACATATTTTTGTTTCTTTGTTAAGAGCAAAGCTATACAAAGGACCATCTATGCAATCCCCACCATGGGAAACGATATCCGATTATCAACATAATGGGCAATTTTATTTATCACTGAGCCAACGGAGGCTTTCGAATCTGTTGTACTCTTGCGAAAAATAGTCCCCATTTTATAAGCATAATTGACACACTTAAATGTTTTATAATTTAGCCCTTTTTAACGTAATCTTATGTTTCTCATTATCTAAAATTCATTGGGTATATTTTCATGATGTAACCCTTAGTCTTAATATAAAGGAAAGTCAAATTTTGATGCATTATTTCTAGATACTTTTATAGAATATTTTATAAATACATGATCTGAATATTTTATTTACACATGTTTCAAAGACTAGTATCAAACTTACTGTGGGTTGTTTTTTTTTGTTTTTTGTTTTTAATCATTAGATATTTTACACAGCGATTTGCTTTCTTGTATTTCTAATGTATTCAAGTACACCATATCTGTAAGTTTTTTTTTTAGAATTTTAATTCTGTGGCTTTTGATAATTTAACTAGAATGAGACCATCAAGTTTTCCTAGCATGACTTCTTTAACCTCAATTCGCCCACGTGCCACGACCACGCAAGCACGTGGGAATCGCATTGTTGACGATAACTCTTAAAATTCAGTTTCTTAGGTAGCAAATAAAAGAAGCCGAAATCGCAAGTTACTTCTGTCTGTAAAAGACCGGTACAAGGTTGTTTGAAACCATCATGAATTACTGTTTAATTTTCTCAGTACTGAGAATTCTAATGAGATTCTATCATAGACGAATATCAGTTTAGTGATAAGGCGTGGGTGAGAACGAATGCTTTGTGTGAACTGTGCTAACTTAGTAATCCACTCTTATGTACTTACCATTCTCTAGTGTCTGTTTTATTGCAAATCTACACCGTGGATTGTCTCCTTCGGGAATAGGTTTGTTTGTTTTTCTTGAATTTCGCGCAAAGCTACACGAGGGCTATCTGCGCTTCGGGAATTGGACCCGAAATTTAGTGTTGTTCGCGTTAAAGATTATCATCGAACCACCGGAGGGGGTGGATGAAGCAGTTCTCTGAATATTACAAAAATCTTAATGTTTTAATGACTTTTTATATCAAGTTCACTCCTTTTTCCAACTTTGTGTGTGTAAATTGTCTTATAGTTCTTTCGGTGCATTAAAATCAAATAACATAACTGAAGAATACATCACCCTGTTTTTCATGATGCATTGATTCTAAACAAATCTTACTGACAAATGTAAACTGAAAACGACAAATACACAAGTAACAAAGAAACAAAAGTGATAAGAGATTCAAAACACCCAGAATTTCCAGTCTATTTATCCAAGAAATGGATCAACGGTGTTCTGTTTATTTTTATGGCTTACGCCTAAACCATGGTACGTCGCATCACGTCATGTTATCAATGTATCATAACTGAACACTGTAACTTACTTTTCAAAACGATAGCATAGTTTCATATTTTATAACTTGAAAGAGTAACTATATTCACACAGTAGAAACATGATCTAGGTTAATCTCTGGCTCACTTACAAATATGAAGATGATATACTAGTAACTACTATGCGCTAAGTTCAAAGAACCTTTGGAAGATGGTATGTTTTCAAAAAAAATTTTAGTAATGGATCTTTATGACGTGCGCGCCCCCAGTGGCGCAGCGGCATGTTTCCAGCACCCTCTCAACCTGGATGTTATGACCTGTTCACTATCTTCTTACGGCCGTGACCTGTACATACTCATTCTACTTTCCATTTATAACCTGCACGAGACTTCCTGTTCTTGCTGTAACGTGCCTTACATATAACTTCTTCCTGCTGTAACCATTTCCTTACTACTGTAACTTGTTTTCTCACTAATGACCTGGGCGCATCTATTAACTGTACGAGTAGCCCACCGTATTTCTTTGTACTCTTAAGAGCTGCTACACCACTCGTTGTGATCAGGACACTTTCCTTTAATGTTACAACCTTTGTTGCTTTTTACAGTTCATCCTAACTGCTTTCCATTTTTATTTCTTCAAGCGTCACAAGTTTCTTGTTCTTATTACCTCCACATTTATATGTACTGTAACATTTTGCATTCTTCAATTATTTACATTTTGTAAAGTATGGACGCTCTCGTTGTTATCTCTACACGTTATTACTGTTGTTACTTCGCTGTTTAGGCTGTGATTATAAACACCATTTATTCTTTATTATAGCCTGTAAACATTTATTTCATTAGTTTTGCGGTTTAATCTCTGTTAACGTCTACTTTTCTCGGACATTGTAGATAAATTTTATTTTCTTGTATCATAAGAAGCCTGTCAAACAACTGTGTGAACGGTATTTCTGAAGAAAGTCTGTATCTTTATAACATTCCAATATTAATATAGTTTTTATCGTTGAATGTTAGTGTATTCAAATAACCTTACTAAAATGGTTAAATTCTATTTTTCATTTTTTTTTAAATTGAACTTTTACTACAATAAGTTTTCCATATTTAATCGTCCGTCGCTACTACAGCGGTAAGTCTACGAATTTACAACGCTAAAGTCAGGCGTTCGATACCCCTCTGTGAATTCAGCAGATAGCCCAATGTGGCTTTGATATAAAAGAACACTCTATATTTAGTGTTTTGTTTCTTTGTAGTTTAAGCACAAAGATTCATGGGTATCGAAACTGAGTTTCTAGCATTGTAAGCCTGCAGACGTGCCGCTGAAGGTCTGTTTAGACCCCTTTTGCACTTGTTTATCAAATTTTAAACTGTTTTTCAGAAACTGTACCGTTACCATGACAACTGTGGAGGAATCTTTTCTTCTAGTGCCGAAAATTATTGATTCAAAAGTTTCGATAATCGACTTCCTATCTCCAGAGAAAACGGGAAACGTCGAGGTGAGAACAATTGTTTTCTTTAGTCCATTTGACAAACATTGAAACCGAAATAATGACGATAGCGGTAAGCAACTCGCACTGGTTAACTTATCAGTTACCTTTTTCCTTTTTTAAAGGAGGTTGTAATAAAACTGCTTATTGTCCTTGTAATATACTATATAACGTGTTTTGAATCAGTAGGGGCATGGTTTGGCTCTTTGGTAAAGCTCTGGAACTAGGGACCTAAGTTCGAATACAAATGATACCTCCAAATATTCCCTGCACTTTAAGCTGTTAGTGCAGTATTAGAATGAATCAATCCTTGAATGTGTGTGGCCGTATTAATATTTTATTGACTAGCTGGTTTTCCTCTGGTCAGTAGCTCAAAATTTTAGGGACGACGACAGATAATCTCGGTAGTTTTGCCATAAATATAAATACTGAAGTAATGGCATGTTTTATTTTACCTATTTGAACCTCCCCCCCCCCTGTTATTCAAGCAGGTTTGTTTTATTTTGTTTGTTTAAAATTAAACGCGAAGTTACATAATGAACTATCTGTGCTCTGCCTAACACGGATATCGAAACCCGGTTTTTAATGGTGTGAGTCTGCAGACATACCGTTGTGCCACTGGGGGCAACTTGGTTTTATAACGTTATTTCATGACACAAATCATAATTATATACTAATGACGGTAAATTACATTAAACTCGCTTTCTTTATGGTGTAACGCATATTTGTTTATTTTTTAGTTCATGAATTTACTTACTATCTGAAAATCTTTTTCCCTTTTTTATACAGTTATGTTCGTTATACAAATACAAAATTAGGCGCTAGTAGTTTACATACCTGCAAATATTTGGAAAATTAACCTTAATCTCCGATAAATCAACGGTAAGACTGCTGCCATGTAACACGAAAATTTAGGGCTTGGTCCATGCGGTAGACACAATACACATGATTCTTGAACTTTGTATTTAAGAACAATGAAAAAATAAAACGTTTAAAAGTCCTAAACGATGTTATAAACATTGAGAATCGCACGTAAAGACGTTTGTTAAGCTTACGATTTTTTCAGAACTTTATAAATAGGGTAGCTTTGTTTTTGTTTGTTTCCTTTGTTTTGAATTTCATGTAAAGCTCCAGAAAGCTATCTGCGCTAACCGTTCGTTGTTGAGATAAATTCATTTTTGGATCTTAAGAAATGTCTTCCTTAAGTTGAATAAACTGTAAACATATTCTTGGTTCCTGATAAAGGAATATTGGTTCAATATAAGTTCTGTGTCGTGGAAGGACTTTTACTTCCATACATTTTCTAAAATACATCTTCGAAAGATGTATTCATTTAGTTTGTAAAACGGCTTATTTAAATACGTGGAAAAATGCGTGAACTTTTAACCACAAAAATAACTTATCGTGTAATGTTTGAAAGCAATGCGTCTAATGTTTATCTTCTCAATTAAGGACACCGGAAGTTCGTATCCGTTGACGACAAGTTTACAGCGTGATCGTAATGTAGCTAGCAAGCAATGGAAACTGTATAATTCCAATAGTTGACTATTGTGAGTTTATTTTCGAGAGACATGAATAGGTTTACATTTCTTATTGAATGTGATGTTCAAACTTCAGACATACAACAACAATGTTGTATCCCAAGAAGCAAAATTACTTGTTTAATTCCCCACTTTCCGCTGATTGTACAGCGTTGTCTACATATTTCATAACGCTAGAAATCGGGTTTCGATACCTATGGTGAACAGAACATAAATAGCCCATTTTATACCTTTTTTAATTCCGGACAAACAAACTTTTCGTAATTTACACGAATAACATTAAATACCACTTTTGACTGAGAAAACACTAAAGCAGGTATGGCGAACTATTCGGAATGCAAGTCCTTGAACAGTTTATCCTCTTACTCCTCTGGTGGGTCAAGGATAGGGTTATGGACTTACAACCCTTAAAATATAGGGTTCGATTCCCACTGATGAACAGGGCGCTGATAGTCCAAAATCTACAAACATTACGATCTCAAATATAATGACTTTTTTCTTTTGTAATGAATTGAAAATATCCATTTCAATATCGTACAAGAATGTGTTTTTTTTTGTTTTATTAGAAGGAATAAAACTTAATTTATAGCTTATGTTTTAGTCTTTTTCGATTTTTTTAGTTAATCTTTCACTGTCGATGAAATTTTAGCTTCTTAGTCATTTAGCAGTGTTAAACAAAAATGTAATTACCCAATATTTTCTTTATTTAAATCAATGCTTATAAATAACTTTCACTGAGTTTTATGTTAGTTCAATGCAATTCAGTGCAATAAAAAACAAACTATATATTTTCTTTAGGAGTAAAAAAAATTAGGGTTCGTGAAACTTTGAATTTAATATATACCACTCCTACCATTCACGAGGTGGCGTGGGAAACAATGGTAATAAAGAACACGCTCCTAAACGTAGGATGACATTGATCTCCAAACTGGTATCGCCTTTATACACACACGCACCCTAGAGAGGTTACAGTTGAAAGAAGAAAAACAAAAAAAATAAAATTTAAGCAGTAGTTAACGAAGTAATCAACGTTTAAATCTGTTACCAAAGCTCCGAAAATCTTTAACATACTTAATTCATCATAAATAAACTTTAATTAAATGACATTTCATTTATTCTTTCATTGTGATTTTTTTTTCTTGGGAATTGTTGCAGCTCGACATGTTATCACTGTATACATTTCGACTATTTCCATTTTTTACTTGTCATCAAAGACTAGGATTTTCTGAGCCAATAGCAAGTTATATTTTTCCTTGGTATCATCCATTTTGGGCCTCTGGTGACTCTGCGGTAAGTCCTAAGAGCTTAATCAAAAACGGTTTTTGATGCCTTTTTGGGGGGGCAGAGTACAGATGGTACATTTTGTTATCTTGTTAAGCACAAAGCTACACAATCTTTTGTTCTTTCAAGAAATGGCCACTTATGTTGTCATATTTAAAATTTATTATACGCATTGTAACATTTCTGAATGTAGTCGTTTGTTTGCTTGCTAATTTCTCTTAAGCTTTAAGTTGTGATGGAACGGCAGGTGTAAGAATTATAATTTAATATTGCTTAGCGTTTGTAGCTAGTATGTCATCGAAAATCGAGTATGCAGCAGTTCATTCGGACATAAAATGCCATAAGAACGCTCTTACACTTGGGATTTATAATTTCAAGAACAGGGATATCCCCATGTACTTAATGAAATTGAAAAACAAAAATATATCATCAGGACCATCCATAAGAGGCTAGCAACAAGTCGTGCCTAGTCATGGCTAGTAAAGTGCGGTGTCTTGTACCAGATCAGAATCTATGAATGCAAAGGTCACAAACTGAACGGCAAACTCTGTCCATGTACGCAATACAGTTAAGAAGGATCTCTGTCAGGAAAAGCGATACAAGTTACCTGGACACGTACTATTTCAACGACCTATTCGGAAAAGAAAAATCAACTGTGTAAATGATACTAACGAGAGCCAATTGAAGCAGGTGTATAAATGGGACTAATCGGAGAGAATGGTAGTAGGTGGTAACACTCGACGGGTTAGTTTAAGGTGAAGAATGGCTATTAATTATAAGCCTGAAAGCTTAAGCTTAGTTTTTATTATAAACCAGTGTCCCGCTAGTACAGTGGTAAGTCTACGGACTTGCAGCGCTAAAATCAGGGGTTCGACTTCCCTCGGATGATCTCAGCAGATTGCCCGATATGGCGTTACTATGAGAACTCGCTCACTCACTGTGTGTGTGCGCGCGCGCGCCTGCGCGCGTGTGTTGTATTATGTAATAAACAATACACGGGGACGAAAATGTCATTGATATGATATATTCCTTGTTTGCCTTGGGTAAAGGAAGGCAAAACGTGTGGTATATCATACTTTCGGATCAAATTGATTTTCAATATCTTTGAGTGAACTTGAGATTTTTATTCTTTATTTGTTCCTTATTAGTGAAATAACATTTGAAAATGTCAGTCGTGACGAAACATTACGAACACTTTTCATGCTTTAGTGTATCAGTATTTTTGTTTGAAACTTTGCTATACAAGACTATGCCTTGTGTGAAAATAGGCCAAGTAATTTTACTAGATAATATAATAGTTGGTCTGATAATACTAATTAAACTTTATGTAAATATTGGGCCTATAATTGACTAACAAGGCAGATCAGTTTTTGAATGAACCATTATGGATTTAAGGTAAAAGTACAATGAAATGGCAACTTTGTTGCCAACCTCTCGGGACACTTAGTGCCTGGTTTGAATCGTTGTCTAAGACCTCATTTGAAAAACTGTTACACAAATGAACACCATGAACTGGCAATTTAGGTGCAATTTTTATAAAAATTTACCATAGTTTTCATCAGATCCTGAGTAAAGAATAGGTTTTATTAAGAACCAAGTGTCATACATTTTAAATGTAAAATAATTTTAAGTAAATAATGTCAAAATATTTTTCACGGCATTAATTTTTAGAATTTTTAAGAAAAGAAATATACCAAAAGTACTCATGTGTCATCTTTCAAATACCAGTTTTTTTTTTTTTTTTCTTTTTGTTTGATAAACTTTGAACAAATACTGCTCTTTTGTTGTTCTGAGTGATGGTACATGTGTTCATCTACAGTGTAGAGATAACCAACTTTGAATTCGGTTGATCTTGTTTTTGACCTAGTCACAAAATTCCAAGGATCATTCCCTTTGGTTTACCAAGGTCTTTAATTGTTATTGCTTGAACTGGAGGCTTATACGTACGAGTTCTATTTCATTGCCTGTCAGTCATTTGAAGGTGTAAAAGTTCCAAAAATAATTAGTTTGGCTTTCTTTGTGGCAATGACCACTTGAAATTGGTTACAAAACACTCTTGAAAAAATTAAGTTCATGTCCTGTATAAAGCAAATTGGAAATTTACTAGTTTTCTCTGCCTCTCAGAAGCAGAAACTGGCCACCCATTTCATGCCTCTTCAATATTTTGCTGAAATATTATTATCCAGTCTCTTTTCAAATTAGTTTTTGATCACTACAAACCCTGAAGAATATTTTCTTGACAAATCTTCTGGTAACCACATATGTCAACTGAAATTAGTGTGCTTAGAAATGCTACAAACTTAAGTGCAATTTTGGTGCTATTCCAAAATTCTTTCAGAGTTTATATATTCTGACATGCTTATATTTTTTAACATTTTATTGTATTTAAATTATAACTTCAATTTTGAAATGGCACTTTCTAAATGAAGGGCTTTTTAGTGAGTACAGGAATTTTTCACTGAAAGAAAACGTGCAACATGTACTTAAAGAATTTTCTTATTATAATTCATCTTGAAAACTAAATAACAATTGTAAATACTAGATGCATATTGGTACTGACTACTGTACAGTTCATATGCATGTACTTAGACAATTTTTTTATAAAGTATTTTATTTTTGAAGAGATGTCTTCCTGAGTTCTAATGCAAAACATTTCATTTTTGCCAGGAATTCCCAGTTTAATTCCATATCAAGTATTAAATGAATGATGGAATTTTCAGCTACTTAGAGGTGTAAATAAACTGAATTCAGCATTTCCTTTGTCATTATTTGATTTAACAAGTGACAAGGTTCTGGTATGTGTATTTCTTGAAAATTAAAACAAGTAAATATTAAGTTATGGTAAAGTTTTAGCATGTAAAGTGCTATGCAACATAGCACATCAACCCAAGAGTTAAAAAGGTTCTCTACTGTCCTAAGCATTGTTGTCAAATGTATAAAATGAAAGCATAACAAAATTTTAATTTACTGGATTCATTTTTGCAACAACAAAGGCTTTATTTTAAAACAATTAATTTTGCATATAACTGAATAGTTTACTTCAATTACGTTAGGAGACTCGTAACTATTTAACAATTTGTCTGAAAGTAAAATAGATTAAAAGGAGTGGCCTCTTAAAAAAACAAACAAAAAAAACCTTCATGTATTTAACAACTAGTGCAGATGAGACCATCTGGTAGGTAGAAGATGAATACTAAAAATATTGTTGGAGGAGTGAGAAGATTTGATTGTTCATCATGCAACCAAGGTCTTCTCTTAGGATAGAAAGTTGAAGTAACAGAGGTTTTATGGAAGTTTGAGATTGATTGAAACATATGTTTACTATGGCAACAGTTTGTTCTACTGACTGCAATGTGGAATTGTTCCTAGAAGTATTGAGTCTTCTAAAGACTGACAGGAGATGGTGCAATTTGACAACATAGGTCTCTCAGTCATGTTATCTGGAATGCCAAAATAATACTTAAACTGTTTAGCTTAAACTTCAGGCATGTAATTTCCTCCAACATGTAGGCTTGCAGGATCAGGTGGTACTGAACCCTTTGTTTTAATGTAAATGGTTCAGCATTTGCAATTGAGAATTCAAATGCTAACCAAGTGATTTTGGATTGTAGGCATATTTTACTTTTGTTAGTGTTTTAGCCCAACAAAAACACCTGGTGGACTAAGTTTTAAAAGCTCAAAAGTGAGAACCCAAGACAGCTTTCCCTTTTTTGGGAATGACCTTTGCCTCTCGCACACCTCACTATTTCAGCAACAGTTTTTGAGGATATTTTATATACAAATTCACTGAGAATGTACTAGGCAAGACTGTATGACATCATATAGAAATTAAAAATATTTGTATCCAATGGAGATTGTTTCTGTGACAACAAAGTTTGGGCTGGTCACATAAAGTTGTCAGCATAAGAGGAACAAACCTAGAGCGATAGCTGTACTATAATTGACTCATCTTGTATAACCTGAGGTGCTTGTATCTCTGAAGGCTTGAATTCAACCCAAATCTGTACCACAAGCATCAACAGAAGTGAAAAGTATTCGAGCTCACGGTTTTCCAAGCAATATTAACTTGGCATAGTTACTTGAACTTGCTAAATTGCTAGTTAAACTTTTCAACATGTGTTTGGACTAAATGGCTGTTATGTTGGGTATGTCATACACCACATAAGTAGAAGTGGTGTGCATCCACCTACTTTACATGCTCTCTCAAAATAATAGGAATATTTTGAATGCTGAAATTGACTTGGAACAATATCCTACAACATCTACAGTTGTTAGAGTGCACTTCTACATCTTCAGTATAAGTTTCCAAAAGCAAAGGTTTATATAACTTTTGTGGATGTTATGTTGGTAGATATGGTTACATACATCAGTGCAGTTGATTGGGAATAAATAAAAGTCCAGATTCACTGGAAAATGCTCATCTGTTTATCATATTTAGCTTAGCTTCCAAATGCTGAAATGGCAAAGTGGATAATGTGAGTTAGTCTAAAACTATCACTTAAGTCAATTTGAAATAATTTTAATTTAAGGCTCCTGGCCTGAATAATGCATCTGCCCCTTAAATCTGATAAATCTTGCACTGAGAAAAATATGAGGATGTCTTATTTCTATGTATTTTGGTATTTGGCCTGCACATGAGTCTACCAGTGAGATTATGGAAATGTTTTTTTGCAGAATAAGGAATGCAGGTTTTGAATCTGAAATTAGAGCTCCACATCTTATTTTGCAATGTGGAGTGAAATTTTATAACCCAATAAGATACATTAATCAAAGTTTAGATTGAACTGGACATCAGGGCTTTGTGACTAAACAGTTCTCAGAATACTAGTTTATGTTATATAGCTGCACAATAGCAGGTATAATAAACAGTGGCAAGTAATACTTTTCCTTCAGGTTTGTCTCATAATGACTATAAAGCACATTTATACTAATGTTTGCATTATTGAAATTTTATAATTAACTTTTCATTTCTACACTATAATCTAATCCTGATTTTGTTATTGTTGAAGACTCTGGTGCTATTTTGGTTTGGACAGTGCTATCCATTTATGTTTTGGTACTAAGTCCAGTTATAGTAGGGCTGATAGCAGTATTACCACAACTGCTGGACAAACAAGGAACTGTCTGCAATTGTAATATTTATTAAACCTTTATTTTGTGGCAAAAACTTCAGTATTTGAGAGGTTCATGTGCCTCTGAACTCATTGATTAACTTAAAATCCAGAGGGTATGATTTCACATTTGAATTGCAACATTTTATGAGTACATCCTTGTATATCATCATCTTGGACAATGGAAGTATAATGCAGATGAATTCACTGGTGAGGTGGTGAAAACATTTGAATGTCCAAATACTGAATACCATTCAGCTACAAAAAAACACTCTTAACAGCAGTTACAACATATTATGCATCCTGAGTAATTTTACTAAGGTGTGGACTGAAAATGACACATGATGGAATTTTGGGGGAAAAAAGATCTAGTTTGGGTAGTACTTCCCATGGTGGAAGAAGAATGACTATTATATGTTCGAAGCTTTAATTTGTTTTACTATAATGCAAGTAGAGATTTAAAGATAATGCTGATATTAATATAGAACAATCTGTACGAAGACTTTTTCTCCATGTCATAATATATTTTTACTCTTATTGGGCAATATTACTGATGGAAATTGTCAAGAATATTTCTTTGACTTCTCAGTATTACTGAATTAGCCAAATAAGGCCAGTTAATGTTTTAATAAAAAAGCATAAAATTCATATTAGATTTTAAGTTGCATTAAAAAAAATGCTGTCATTGGGTTAACTGAAGGTAAAGTTTTTACAGGTCCAACTGTGAAAAGTATTTTTGTGCTTTTTTAAAATTTTATCTTTTAATGTTTTTGGTGGTGGTTATTTTGTTTTTTACTATCATAAGGATGTTGATTAAGGTAGTTCAAAATTGATCAATTTGGTTAGGATCACAAAGGAAAGTTTTCTTGTTGTTGTTGTTGTTTTGTTTTTTCAGTCACTGTTTTTCTCAAGAGGAAAATGTTACTGATGGTGCTGACTTTGATCCCATTACAACTCTATTGATTTGATCATATACTAGACAAGAAATGATTCTTTGTGGTACTTTTCATCAGTTTCTAGACATATTAGGACAATTCTATTGTTATTCTAATGCAAGGGCCCCACTGTTAGTTTCAGTGTCTTCCAAAAGTCTCTCTGCACATTAAAAATTACATCAAAACTTGCATTGCAAACGTATACAATAAGATTAGTTTCATGTTTCAGTTAGACTTGTGAACTGCAAAGTGCACAAAGCTTATTATACGTGTGCATCAAAATGAGAACTTTCAAACAAACTAGCACTTAAAAAAAGGATTTAAATTATAATTCTGTAACAATTTGAAAATATAAGCAGAGTATATGATGAGCATTTTATATTTTTCCCAAAGTTGCCATAAGGGTTATAAAATGTATAAATACTGATGTTACAAAGATAAAGTAAAATCAAATCTATAAAATATAAAAGTTCATTAAGTTAGTAAAGTTACTAAATAAAATACAAATGTATAAACTGTACATGTCTCAATTACAGAAAATCTAAACTTAAGGATATTTTAATCACTGTTCTCATTATATATTTAAAAGCAAAAAGTTGATGTTTCATGGACATATCTGAGTGTTTGTTTTAGTTTTTATAAACATGCTTGTAAATTGAGATAAAAGTAGATTTATCTGATCTATTCAGTATAACACTTGGTATTTGTTCTGAGATTTTAAATGAAAGATATTTCACAGTATACAGTGTAAGCATTTTATAGAGGTTCTTTTGTTTTTAAAGATTCTTCTAGTTGGTATATTTGGTTAATATTCTGTTTTGCATGTGTATGAAAGAAATTACTCTTATTAAAGTTTTTTGTTCTTTTTTCTCCTGTATTCTTCTTACTAAAGTATGTTGCATGCTTATTCTATTTAAATTCTCTGCAGCATATACAATACTTTAAATACACAGCTGGTTTGTAGTTTAACTACCTTTCTTTGTTTGTTTGATTAAGTTCATAGGTAAGAATGCTAGCTAGCCTGGAGAGAGAAGGAAAGAAAGATGCAATATTTCACACTTTTGTACACATGAGAGATGGTACATGTATAACATGTAAATAACCATTCTTGAACCATGTTAATCTTGTTTCCCAGCCAGTCTCCCATTCTTGTTGTTTCTAGGCCTTCACATAACTGTTGCTACATAATTCTTCCCGTAAATCTTTTTCTAATGCATTTTCTGGCTTCGTCAGTCATGCAACTTTCTATTTTTGTTAGCAGATGTTATTAGATGAAATGTGTAACAATAGGAGATTTATCTGTACTACATCTTGTGTAGTAAACTGGATAAAGTTGACTCTCTCGGCCAACTCTTAATTCTTTTGGTACAAGAAGCCAAGCAACTTTCCAGTGAATGTCCCCCTGTTGTTTTTCACTGAACCATGGTAGTATATTGAGATTTTTCCCTGCAGACAATTTTATTTGTCTGCATTTGTAAAACTATACTTTCCCATCCCTATCTTAGTTCAGATATTCATTGTGTGAAATATTAGTTAATGAACTTCTTGTTGAGTAAACTACTGTACCTTTAATAGTTAGTGAACCTCATTATAGCACACACCTGTGAAGTACATGTTTAAGAAACTATAAGTACATTACATACGTTTTTTAAAATAGTCATTTAGCATTAATTTATCCACCTGATTTTCTTCAATATTCATGATGAAACTGCATGTTTTGGGCCTCACAACATTACAAAGATATTAAAATACATGTTCTGATTTTACTTCATTTACTGTTAAATGTGTATTCAATTCCCAGAGGGTGTATTATATATATAACTACATCTACAGAAGATTTGGAGTGGTAGTTACCAGTAGAATTCACAACTGCAAAAGGTTTCTCACAGCTTCATTTCATGGGATGCCCATATATACCTTTGCATGATTTCAAGCAGTCTTGAGCTATTTTCTATTTGGCCGTATAAGCTGAGACAGCCTGAACTTTGTAAGAACTTGCATACATTTTTGGTAGAAGAAACAACAAAAAAAAAACATTCTAATTGAAATGTACTCCTATATTAGCATTCATGATCCTAAGTTTAAGTTATCTTTGATTAGATTTGTGAAGTTTGACACTTACATTGCTGTAAATGTAATGGAAGTTGCACTCATACTGGATCACTGACACTTCTCTTGGAAAAAGATCTAACTGCTTAAGGATTTTCTAAAAAAGCTACTCTTGCTTATCCTGCCCTCCTGAAAGAGGGATAGATCTATCTATTGGATAGATGAAAATAAGATGTTAATTTTTTTGTTTTGTGTGTTTGTTTGTTTGTTAGTCAAGCTGGAAATAAGTACTGTATAGTTTGAAGGGGTTTGTTGATAGCTGGAAAGTAAACCTGTATGGCTTAAATCACCTCAACTCTTCTAAAGATGTAAGATAAACTTGAAGGTATGATAAATGCACTCATGTTGGATTCAAAAGTGCTATCTAACAAACATAGTGGACTTGGAGAACTGTGCAATTTTCGATGAAAACAGGAATGCAGATATGTTGCATGCAAAAAATCAAGAAGAAAGGAAAGTGTCACCAAGAGACACAAAGTGCAATCAATGGAGGCTGATATTTAATAATAGCATACACAAAAACATAGGAGAAAACAAAGCACAGGAGCCTATTCATTTTTAAAATACTTCGTTCCTCTTTTGTAAGATAAAAACATCAGAGCAGAAATACTTGGAACCAGTCTCAATAACATTTACTATCTGAGATACAGGGGTGGTTATTGACAATTTTAGGATGTTAATATTTATAGACCAAAGCACTATTATACTTCATAATAAAGCATGTACAGCAAGGTAAACTAAAAAGGCTGCCTATAGCATTTGCTGGTTCTGTTGAAGTTACTACAGAATTTGAGAAACAACCAAGAAATACTTGCAGCAAGGACTGAAAATACTGCATCCTGAAAGTATATCATGACAACTAGAAACTTGATGAATATTTTGGAAGGAAGATTAGTTACTTCTCATTATAATTTCTATGTCAGCTTAAAAATAATATAGGATTTGTGTATTTCTAAAAGAATATATCATTAGCTTTTATAAAGAAGGGGAAAATAAACTTTTATGAGGAAGCAAACAATATCGACATAGGTTCTCACCATCAGATATCAACATAGTAATCAAGATCTAGTGGTTTGAATCTGAATGGAAGTTGATTGTTGTAGCTGTGAATGTAGGAAGGGGTTGTTGAATTTAAATAGGGAAATTAAAAAAGGAAAGCCCTTGATGTATGCAAAGGAGATTATCTGAGGAGTATTTGAGTACATTGCATCTTGGCTAACGCTGACCAAATGTGCACAAGAACAAAACTGAACTGAAAATGCCTTATTTTCATCTCTAACAGATATCTTCTAAGAATGAGGTAAGGAATAACAGCTAGTTTAGAATGCTGTTAAGCAACAGCAGTTAGACACTTCACCATGATGAGTGTCGGTGATCTAGTACGTATCAACCTACAGTTACAGTATGTGACATAAGATTTACTCGCCATGAACTTCCTTATAAAAAGAGACTAATTATCCTATGTCAACTAATACTATTTAACCTTTCAAAATTAAAATAGCCACTGTCACATTCTCTTTTACACTAACTTCTTTTTTTTTCTGTGACACAAACAGAAATTTTGATCTAAAACTATTCTGTTGCTGAAAAACTTAATTAAATGAAGCAGAAAATTTTGGAAACTTGAATTTAAGTTTCCAAACATTAAAGCAGCTTAAAAGAAAAACAAAACAAACTCAATCATCTACAGCTTTAAAAACTTCCACATTTTAGTAATCAAAACTTCCTACTTTGGCTGATATTCTCTACATTTTAGAAGAGAAAGTGTGCAATCACCTGAAGGTTCAAAATACTTTTACATCATTGCTAAAGCTCCTTACATCAGCTGATACTAGGTTCTGAAGAAATGAAATGAAAATTTATCTCCTAAATTTAGGAACTTTCTTCTCCAAATAAAATGCTGTTTCAGTTCTTACAACTTGAGTTTGAAACATCAATGTACTTTAAACATATTTAAAGAAATGAAAGCAATAACATTAGTCCTGTGATCCCACCCTGAAAGGAGAAGAAAACAAAACTTCCTTTTCCAGCTAGCATAACCCAGTTTTAATCATTAGGGTAGGGTAAAAGGTGTGCAATCTGAAACACTTCTTACTAAAAATGTATTTTTTTTTCCATGGTTACTGCTATTCAAGTTTTAAAACGTAAGACAATCTAAAAACATTCCTACAATCACTTATTAATTGAGGAATTATTTCCATATAGCATTCGTTTCCTTCTACAGCCAATGTTTTCTTTGTTTTAAAATAAAAGAACAATATAAATATTCTTCAGTTGATACTATATTTGAAATGTTAAATAATTTTGATAAATACTCGTATTTTCTTTTCCAGAGTTCTATGTGTATTTACTGTGTTGAAACCAAGAACTGAATAATCTATATAATTTTCCAAACAAAACTCCGGAGCGTGTAGTAAATGTTGTCACTATGAACAGATATGCTTAGCACTTGTATAAACCGGTATGTCTTGTTGACTCGGACGTTGTGTTCAAGGACTCGTGCCGGTTCTGGTCCATGGATTAGAAAAGAATGCATAACTATGGTATATTAGATACCAGGAAGAACAAACTATGTCCTTTCAAATTTTCTGCGTCAAAGAACGTTAAGCAAGAATACTTATATGACGTAGGTAAAATAAGATGTAGCATTTTAAAAAATTGTGTGGATATTAAACCGTAAAGATGTGTTTTCTAAGAGCAACGCCACAGCCGGCTGAGTTTATCGAGGGAAATCGAACCCCTGACATTAGTGTTGTACCAGCGGGGGACAAACTCTAAAGGAAGCGGAATATTTACCCTACTGTCAGTTGTAGAATGCCAAGAAAATAATTATAATAAATGGAATAATTTTGTTTGCAAATGTATAGTTTTTAAAGCAAAAATTTCTAGATGAAGCGATGATTTATTTCATAGACATTACAATTTTGTATTTTACCCTATGCTTGTATAACGTCTTCTGAATTATAATTAATGTCATCGTTTCAGAAATGTGTAGATTGTTTAATGCGGGCTGAAGACTCCTATTTCCTCACTATTACCTATATGTTTCAAAACTAGCATTTTTGTATGTGGCCTATAACCTCTGTAGTTCTTACAACGCAAATAACGGCACATACGCAAGCGCTGCCCTTTATAGTGCCGGATTGTGGAGGTGATATTCCGTAGTTACCTCCAAAAATAGAAATTTAAATGATTTGTCTTCTGTCCTTCATGCGTTATAAAAGTGAAGAGAGTATTCTATGAGCTGGCGGTAAATGGTGTTTATCAGCTGATTTTCTTATAGTCTGTTACTTAGGGATTTAGGACGTCTACGTGCAGTTAGTCCTAACCTGTCTTTGCACAAAGTTTAACAGAAACAAACGAACGAACTGAACCGTCACGTCACGGATGACATGCTTTCTCTCTGCTGAACTCAATTCTCGACCATTCACGCGCAGCACTGCTAAGGAAATGATTTTCATACAGATAGAGAGTTAAACACTGTACGACCACAGGGGATAACATCATCTGTAAACGTAGAAAGACCCACAGAGCAGACAGTTGAGGGCCACAGTAGGCTCCAACATCACATCCCAAGTCAATCTAGCAACGTTTGTTTGTTGAGAGCTATCTGTGCTACCCGTACTTAATTTAGCAATGGAATACTAGAAGGATTGTTTGTTTGTTTTGGAATTTCGCACAAAGTTACTCGAGGGCTATCTGTGCTAGCCGTCCCTAATTTAGTAGTGTAAGACTAGAGGGAAGGCAGCTAGTCATCACCACCCACCGCCAACTCTTGGGCTTCTCTTTACCAACGAATAGTGGGATTGACCGTCACATTATACACCCCCACGGCTGGGAGGGCGAGCATGTTTAGCGCGACGCGGGCGCGAACCCGCGACCCTCAGATTACGAGTCGCAGGCCTTACGCGCTTGGTATTAGAAGGAAGCCAACTAGCCGTCACCACCCACAGCCAACTCTTAGGTACTTTTTTACAAACAAATAGTGAGATTGGCCGTAAAATTATAACGCCCCCATGGCTGAAAGGGCGAGCTTGTTTGGTGACAGGGATTCGAACCCGCGACCCTCAGATTACGAGTCGAGCGCCTTAACCACATGGCCATTGCCTCTCCTCAACGTGTTTCGTTGCGAAAGAGTATTGTTACTAAAGGGAACGCCATAATAAAGAAAGCCATTGATTATGTTAGGCACATCTCCTTGTTAACAATACGATAAGTTGCGTTATTGGGCTGGTTATTAGAGATTATCATGCAGTGCAAATGTGCAGGATGTTCGTTGAGATGTGTGGCTCATGTCGTTTTTCACAAAGGTTTATTACAATGGAATTGGAGCGTTGGGCAATAATAACTTAGAATCAGGTTTAGTGAGATTGACGATGGAAAAGGCTTTTTTGTTCTGCATCTGAAGCGCCATTGTTAGTGCGATAGTCCAGAGCGTTATACGTTCTTATTAAAAAGCAAAAAAACACACACCAAACACCTGGTGTGTACCAATGGACTAGATGAAATTGCTACGTTTAGAAATCAAACACACAATGGAACTATAAATAAATCGATATACTTTAGTTGGTTTGAATTTCCGCAAAACTATAGAGGGCTTGTCGTGGTCTAACATGAACACGCCATTACAAACAGTTTTCATCAACATCAAAACGCAAACCATTTATTCAACAATGACAATATCTAAACAATATTCTTAACATATTTTCATACTTCCTACAAATGTAAATTAATTCAGGAACAGTCTTGAAAAATAAAACTAAAATATTGTTATTTCAATAAACTCTTTATTTTGTTTATTGAATTCAATATTCAATACTTTCACAGCAGTAATTACTGTCCAATCTTAAAACAATGTGAATAGTTCTTTTGTGTTTTTTTTTAAGCATTGTGATGTTTCACACAAATATTTGGTTCTCTCTTGGTTCGGACAGTGATAAGAATTCAAAATGAATATTCGGTAAGAAAAAAAAAGTATATTGCCAACAAATCATACGAATTCAAACCATACGAATCTAACATGGGAGATCTAAGGACTAAGGCCAAGCTTCTACCACAGTTGTCTAAAACCAAATCAGAAACTTCCGAAACAAAGAGTTAAACCATACGAATCTAACACAGGAGATCTAAGGAATTATGCCGACTTTCTGCGATGATTATCTCAAAACAAGTGAAGAGATTCTCAAACAAATAGCAAAAAGTGAAGCAAGTAAAAAAAGGTACATAAACTAATATACTAATCCCAACATATATGACCTAAATGGTGAGTGATTAATATTTTATAGACACACGTACTAATATTGATAGTAACTGGAGTGCTGCTGAGACAGAGTGTGGTTTTTTTGGTGTGTTTTTTTTTCTCCCCGGAGGAGTTACTTTTCGTTGTATTATTCAGTAATCTAGCGTTAGTGGTCTGAATTAAGTTTAAACATCTCAACAATAACAATGTATTCTAGCTTACTAAGATGCTGAAATGTCGCAACTAGACCCAATCTCCCTCCAACCTTTTCAATATAATGTTGCATAACTTTCTACTATAACGAGGCAACACAGCAGCAATATGATTATACACACACACACACACACACACACACCTTTTGGGTAACAGAGGTCCTCAGAACTGTGAAATGGTCTGCCTTCAGCAAGAAGTGACGAAACTGCATGCCATTGTTTACCAAGTTTATTGACTTGGGTGCTATACCTCCTCACTTCCGGTCCACTTCCCCTGTCATACAGCAACTTTCTTGGAAAATGAACACTACTGACAACTTTAAGAACTATCTTGCTTATTTTCGATAAATGTTTTCGTGTTTTCTATATTTTCAAGAGAAGAAAAAGTAAAACTTTTAAAGCAAAACATTTAAACTACGTTGCAAAAAAATACCTTGTGGCCTGAGAGTTCACTTGTAGACCATCAAAGGAAGAGCTGGATATGCTATTTGCCGTTAAATAAATTAGTTACACATTTGCTTAATTAATAACCCTAATAATCCTAATTACCACATCTTAATAGTAACAAGTAATATTTTATCAGCCTCTCTATAAAAAGTGAGTTTACTGTTTTCTGATATGAAAGTTAATTAATGGTGTCTCGAATATGACATTAATATACGAAGAAAACATTAAGTTTAATTAGTTTGAATACTCAAAACGTTAATAACTCCGTTGGAATCATGTTTAAACATATCCAGAAGTTTTACCACATTTGTTGGTTTTGTTCAGAATTTTTTTTTTTGTATGAAATTTTATAAACTGGCATAAATGCTGTCTTACAGGCGGTTGTTTGTCTAATCGTAGTCTTCATACCTCATTGAATATAAAATTAGAAGTGAACATTCTCTTAAACCAAGTTATGGTAAGTACGGGACAGAAAGGATGTTAAAGTTGTGCACTTTAAACATTTAAATATATGCATATTCTAACATCGAAATGATTCAATGTACATAATTCAAAATTTTCCACAATTTTGCTCATACAAATTATAATGTTTGTATATATTAAAAGTGCTACCTTTTATTGAAAAAAAATATCTGGAAGGATTCCAACTTTTAGTACTATATTTCAAAATTACATCAAAGATATAATCAAACCCTTACGTTCAATCCTAGTGAAAGTCGTATTCGGAGAGTACTTTTATTTCAAGTTCTATTTTGTTATAAAGAAGGGGACAATTCACATACCACAGTTACTTTTTACAATTGTCTGAATCTTGAATACCAAAATTTTGATTTTTTGTTTGTTTGTTTGTTTGTGGTGCCATTTCCAATACTTGAAGGAGTTTTGGTTACATATATAGATACTGACATATGCAAATTCATTATAGTAAGATTTCTAGTTATTTATTGTACTATGGTAATAAACTGAAATATTTTTTCAAACATAGAATGTGTAAAACAACATTATTTATCAAACATTTTAAATTACTGTCTTAAACGATATAAATTTTTACGTACATTATTAGGCCCGGCATAGCCAGGCGGTTAAGGCATTCGACTCGTAATCCGAGCGTCGCGGTTTCGAATACCTTTCATACTAAACATGTTCTTTCTTTCAGCCGTGGAGGTATTATAATGTGACGATCACTTCCAGTATTCGTTGGTAAAAGAGTAGCCCAAGCGTTGGTGGTGGGTGGTGATCATTTGATGCCTTCCCTCTAGTTTTACACTGCTAAATTAGGGGCGGCTAGCGCAAAGAGCCCTCGTGTAGCTTTGCGCGAAAATTCAAACCAAACTATAATTTTTAGCTAGTAAGTTGAGTATAGATTTGAATAATATAATTCAAAATTACTGAGCTATTTCGAGTTAAAATATTTTATTTCGCTTATACTCTTAGTATCTTTTTAAGTCTAAAAAGCTGTGTTATTCAGGTGTGTGGGATGTTTGCGTTATTTTTGGTTTCTTATTTTAACTGTGCATCCATTTAACAGAAGATAGTTTTGTGTTTATACAAGTGTCTATAATGGACTTCAGGACAAGTTTAAGAGTCTAGATTATTAACTCTTATGACTATCGTTTTTAAAGTAAAAGCTAATATTCGTGGATGTATCTTAAGTAAACGAGTTAGGCATTAGTAAAAACGATGACTGCTGTTTTTTTGTACAAATAAAGTTATTTTGTAAACCATACAGTTTTCAAACCTGTCTTGTACACTTACTACTGCTCCCAAGCAAACTTCAGAATGTGGTGTCAGGTTTTACAACACTGAAACGGAATTAAGATAAAGTTGTAGCTTGAGAATTGGAGTGTGTGTCACGTGTATGTATATATTTCGCGGTAATTATTACGTAGTCGCTGAACAAAGGGGTACTGAGTATTAAACCTGTACGGTACATATACGAATACTTGCAAGGGAAACAAATTATCAAATATTTTCTCGATAAATTCTAAAAGTTCACTAACCTGTTTGACAAAAACTCTATTAATTCAGAAGTTGCATACATTCAGTTCTACCACACGTTAATTAATCTAATTGTAAAATGAGACGTTAGTTTTTAATTTAAACCTTTGCAGTACCGTGCAGTATAGAGTAGAACAAAGAATAATCGTTATTAATCTGTCTGTGTGGATTTGATTCCATCTTCACAATTCTAAGCTCGCGGATTTTTTGCCTTGTGCAAGCTTCACACTGTGTGTGTATGGAAGCAAGTTTTTTATGCTACTGCTGTATGTTCTTTCATCAGAGTAACTACTAACTATTTACATCTATATGATGTGCGTGTGTGTTTTTGTCGGTGTTATAGAAGATAATGTACCACATTGATTAATTATTAACCCACTTCCGTTAGACGGTAAATATTTTAACTTATTTAAGGGTGTAGGTTTTGTAATTTCTATGCAAAGATAAAGTTCCGTCGCGTTAATGTAACGTACATCTTCTTTACATATAAATATTTAGGTAATAAACTTTTTTATTTTTACCACGTGTCGGTTATTCGGGAAATTTGTGAAACTATTGTCACTTAATAAAATGCGATTCCTAGAAAATTGAAGTGTCTAACTATCTCTGTTGTTGGATAACAACGTAGTTAGTTTGCTTTCGTTAGATTTGAAGCCAGGTGGTTTGGACGCTCGACTTGTAACCTGAGGGTCGAGGATTCGAATCCCCGTCTTATTAAACATGCTCACCCTTTCATCCGTGTGGGCGTTATAACGTCAATCCCACTATTCATTGGCAAAAGCATAGCCCAAGAGTTGCCGGTGGGTAGTGATCATTAGCTGTCTTTCCTTTAGTCTTACACTACTAAATTAAGGATGGCAAGCGCAGAATAACTCTCGTGTAGCTTTGTGTGAAATAAAAACAAACAATTGTCAAATTTGACAAACAGATTTAGACTCGGAAGCTGCTTTGAAGTAAAGGGTTTTAGTCTATTTATTACTACCAGTAATAGAAACGAAACTAATGCAGGATACCGAGTTTTAGGACGTTGACGTAGTAAGATAATCTAAAAAAACAATTAAAATTTATTTGCGTAGTAAGTAAAGATTATTTGTTTCTAGGCTACTGATAAATGTCGATGCTAGTTTATCTTGTAAGCCATATATCACGTATTTCGTGGCCATTGAAACACAAATGAAGTAGTCCGTCTACTTAGCACGCCAGGTATCACGTTCACCGTAGTTACTTAGTAAAACAGGGTACCCACGGTGTTTAAGATAAACAGACTTTTTTCAATGGGCGTATGATACAAAGGAGGAAAACTTAAAACTTTTTAAACCGTTATAAAATAGATACAAGAAACTTGAAGTGAATAAAATCAAACCGTATAAAAAAGAAAAACAAAGATGGGAAGCAAGGAAACAAACAACTAATTAGGATGGAGAATGGAAAGAATAAAAAAAAAAGAGAAGGAAACGACCCATCATTAGGAAAATGTATAAATAAATATAAGGTCAATAATTAGAAAAATAAAGTGAAAGAAAAAAGAAACAAAATCGGAACATTCTCAATTACCATTCTGCCTACTCTGCAATGCAGCTTTATCGAACGAGGCACTTGTTCTTAGCAAACTGAAGAGACACTTGGAAACAAAACATTCAGTTGTGAAGGATAAACCAAAAAAAAAATTTCGAGAATCTCGCGGCTCAGCAACATGAAAAATCAAGGAAGCTTCTGAACCACATGAAGCTGCCCGAAAAAGGATTCATTGCAAGTTATAAGGTTGCTCAATTGTTGGCAAAACGCAAGAAAGTGCATACGGAGGCCGAATCAGTCATTGCACCAGCGTCAGAAATCATCGTTGAAACTATGCTTGGAACGGATGCCGCCAAAAAGGTTAAGCGAGTTCCGCTGTCCAATGACACAATTTCGCGCAGAATTGTAGACTTGTCGTCGGATTTGAAGGATCAAGTTTGCGAACAGTTCGAAGCGCCTGCAGATGAATTGTGTCTGCTATGGTCTCTTCAAGTTGATGAATCTACTAACGTTAGTGGAAAAGCTTAAGTTCTGGCTTTTGTTCGATTCATAAAAGATTACAAAATCGTAAACGAATACTTATTTTGCAAATATTTAAAATGTACAGCGAAAGGCCAAGACATTTTCGAGTTGGTGAATGAAAACATTTTGCTCTTCAAATTACATTGGAATAACTATGTCAGCGTTTGCACCGATGGCTGTCCTTCAATGCAAGGAAAAAAGAAGGGATTCGTCAGTCTGGTGCGCCAACAAAATCCAAACATTAGGATTGTTCACTGCATGATTCACAGAGAGGCGCTCACCTGCAAATCTTTCGGCAAAGATTTGGCCGAGACTTGTGTTGAAATTCACCACTTCAATCTCGACTTTTCTCTCTTCTCTGTGAGGTGATGGATTCAGACTAAAAAAGTTACTGTATCACACTGAAGTTCGATGGATTTCGAAAGGAAAGGTGTTAAAGCGTCTTGTCCAACTAAAAACTGAAGTAATTTCTTTCTTGGAGGTTGAGGAAGCAGGTTTTGAATTTTCTTTGCATGATGAGATGTGGTGGCTGAAGGTTCAATCTCTCTCCGAATTGTTTGATAAATTAAATTCTCTGAACTTAAGTTTCCAAGAACCATCTGAAAACATTAATACTACAACGGCCAAACTGAAGGCCTTCAATGAAAAGGTGACGCTGTGGAAGAATAAGATCTCGAAAGGAGTCCTTGATTGTTTTCCTTCTGTTAACGAATGCCCTTCAAATAAAAAAAATTGTCCATCAAATTTTGAACACATTAAGCAACCTACAGTCCGCACTAAAACATTACTTCCCGTCACTTGCTGTCGACGAATGTAACTGGGTGGCCTATCCATTCGGAATCAATGAGACAACAAATCTTACAACTGAGGAGGAAGAACAGCTCATTGATTTACGAAACGACAAATTTTATTAGTCATTGTTTCCCGAAAAGAGCTTGGATGAGTTTTGGGTCTCCATTAAAAATTCATATCCTGCAATCAGTTCAAAAGCAGTTGAAGTTCTGCTTTCATTTGCATCTTTGTGGTTTTGCGAAATTGGATTTTCAGCATTGACTGAAGTTAAAGCCAGAAAGAGAGAGAGGCTTCTTACAGTCGATGATGAAATGCGAGCTTGTTTGTCTACGTTAGAGCCTCGCTTCAATTTGATATGCTCCCAGAAGCAGGCACAAGCGTCACATTGAAAACATATGTAAAAATAAAAAAGTTTTGATTTTTCTGCTATACCACAAAATCGTTAAAAAGCCTTAGAACGACACTTACGGTCAAACCAAGCGATAGTATTGTCAATGTGCAAATGATATTAATTTCGCTTGCTTTGGTCGTGATTTTCGTTTTAAGGCTTTTTAAGTTAACTATCCTGTGTTACGTGTATCTAAACGTGATGCACAATGACATTATTATCGCTTGCTTTGGCCGTGATTTTCGTTCTAAGCCTTTTAACGCTTGCCGTATAACGTGTACCTAAAAAAATCGTTAAGGCTTTTCAGGTGTGCCGCGAAAATTTTTAGATTGTCGTAGTGTGCCGCAAGTTAGAAAAGGTTGAGAACCACTGTTTTAATCAGATGTTAATTATAAAAAACGGTTGGACATGAGCTGGGAATCCCACCACTCCTTAACACATAGTCAGTATGGTGCTTTAAGATAGATAGACAAGACTTCACATGTTTTTCAGTACCCCACTCTCATGGTTGAGTAAACTGTTTCATACACTATCTTTAGGTTTTGTCTGTTTTGAATTTCGCGCAAAGCTACTCTTTTACCAACGAAGAGTGGGATTGACTGTCATATTATAACGCCACCACGGCTAAAAGGGGCGAGCATGTTTGGAGGGATGGAGATTCGAACCCTCGACCCTAATATTATAAGTTGAGTGTCTTAACCACCTGGCCCGCTAACTTTATGACAGCCTTCATATTGTATATTTATATTAATTGTTTGAATGGTTGAATAGTTTTAAACACACATTATATAATCTTGGTAACTTAGACTCCTGAAAATCTCTGATTTATTGCAAACAGAAGCAGACGTCGCGAGTTCACACTGACCAAGTTATTTTTTTCTGTTTTCAACACCTTATAGGCAAGACGTTTTGTTTTGTATTGAAGTATTAATGGAATAATAATTCTTATCCTATCAGGAAACAAATGAAGCAGTCTACGTAGCATGCCAGATATCACGTTCTCCGGAGTTGCTTAGTAAAACAGGGTATTCAGGATGTTTAAGATAACCAGACCTTTTTCAATGGACGTATGATACAAAACTTTGTAAATTTGTGATAAAAAGCATATAAGGAACTTGAAATGAATGAAACAAAATTATATCAAAAATAAAGATTGGAAGCAAGGAAGAAGTATGAGTGTAAACAAATAAGAAATGACCTATAATTAGGAAATTCGTTTTTAGAACAAAATCGCACCGGGTTACTGTGTGTCACTACGAGGAATGGAATCGCAGATTTGTAACGTTATAAGTCCGTTAACTTGTCTCTGTTCTACCTCGAATGTTAATTAGAAATTATAAACAAAGAGTACGAAATGACCCATAATTAGGAAGGGAGGAAGAAAGCACAAACAAATAGGAAATGGACCATGATTGAGTTTGTTTGTTTGTTCGTAAGCACAATGTTACACAATCATCTATCTGTGCTCTACCCACAAATGATATCGAAACCCAGTTTTTAGCGTTATAAGTGCGTAGATTTTCCGTCGATTCATTTCTGAGGACCCTCTGATCACGAAAGAAAAAAAAAGGAAAGGATAAAGAAACAACTACGATAGAACAAATAATTGGAAATATAATGGGGACTGCGTGGCTCAGTAACTCTTACTCGAATGGCTTCCAGTTCAAGGCTGGACCACGTCTTGGTGTAATACGATTTACCCAATTTGTTCTAACCTTCTCGGTTATACGATGAATACCATCTGTTAGCTGAGGGTTAATCTGTGATATACTGCTTCTTGTCTAGGATATATATATCACTCTTCTCATTTGCTTGTTCAGGAATTAATCTCTGGATACCATGTGCCATCTCTCAGCCTGGGAAGGATTTGACTTTCTTAAGCATTATACAATAAAATTAATGTTCATATTTCTACATAATACATTCGTGACTGATCTAAAGGATTTTCCTGTAAGCTAAAATTTGTTATACACGCACAAATAATGTTGTAATATAATACAGAACCTCAAAAAGCCCGGCACAGCTTGATGAATAGGGTGGAATCGAATCCCATCGCCGATCATATATTTCCTTTCAGCTGTAGGGACATTATAATGTTACGATCAATTTCACTGTTCGCTTCTAAAAGAATGTCCTAAGAACTGGCTGGGGATGATTCTTTCCTATAGTCTTATCACTTCAGAAATAGAAACAAGAATCAGAGCCTCGGCCTGAGTACTTACTTCATATTTTTTATGATAACACGTGTTACATTTCAGTTTTAAAGTTTGTCTGTTTCCGAAGCAGTTTTAGTAAGTACCATATTTTCTGTGTTACAGATGTCCGGATTGGATTTCGAAACTCTTCAAAAGCTATTGATTAGTGATGAAAATAAGTTTGAAGAAGCTATAAACAGGATGAATATTAGAGTAAGTAACAGGTGTTAAGGGAAGAATGAATATATACGTTTTGTTCTTTTATTTTTGCGAATAAAGAAATATATCAAGTACTGTGCGATGATTGAAGTCATGATTAAGAAAAATGTTTGATTGGAATTTTTTCAATAGACAACAGAAATAAGTAGATTCACAGCAATTTTGAAACAAACTGTTAAATGGCTGGTCAACGTCGTTTTGTCAACCTTCTTATCTAGTACGTACGGTTTAGAGTAGTAAATAAATACATTAGGTCTTTGGTTCGTTTGCTAACCCGGAATTAGAGGATAGTTCTAAACATTTGAATATTTATCAGTCGATATTCGAGGAGTGTCTTCTCTCTTTTTTATAATATGCAAAAAATACTTGAATATTGGTTGTACATTAAATGCCTCTCACATGGAAATTCCATTTTTTATTAGAATAATGTCCATTATTTAAATAAAAAAAGTTCTAAAACTCACACACACACACACACACACGCCACCACCAAAACAATATAAATAGTAGCTCCTTCCATGGATTGAAGGGCTGGTGGTTAGTACACTCGACTCGTAATGTGTGGGTCGCGGACTAGAATCCCCGTCACACCAAACATACACGCCCTTTAAGCCTCGGGGAAGTTGTAAAGTAAGGTTCAATCCCACTATTCGTTGGTAAAAAAATAGTCCAACAGTTGGTGGTGGGTGGTTTTGATTAGCTGCCTTCTCTCTAGTCAATCACTGCTAAATTTAGAAAAGCTAGCGCAGAGAGCCCTCTTGTAGCTTTGTGCGAAATTCCAAAGAAAGCAAACTGTGTATTGAAACAGACCTTCATGTAAGCGATTTGTTTGTGTAAAAAAAAAAAAACAGTTTTAGAATATCTGCCATACCATCAATTTTTGGTAGGTAATCGTACATAGAAATATTTAACAGGAAACAAAAAAAAACTAATTTCATTGCTAGAGTAAGAAATTGTATCTGTTCTTGTTATCAGTTTGTTCGATTACTAATTAATTTAACACTGCTTGTCTCAGGCAACTTAGCTCTCTATGCGACCAGAATTTTAAACTCCCACACCTTCTCCCCAAAGTAATTATGCATCATTTCATACAGTTTGTTTTAAATACTTCAGATGGGGTAGCACTTATATGGTGAGTTAGTTGGGTTAACTTGTTTACAGTTAAGCACAAAGCTTCACAAAGGGCTATCTGTGCTGCACCTGCCACGGATATCGAAACTCGGATTGCCACGATACCACTGGTTGGAGGAGTAGAATTTAGATATGCAGCTTTATTGTTTAGATTCCGTTTTATTATTACTTAAGTACGATAACATACAAGTTGAAATAAACTACTGATAACATATTTAACCGAACATTAAATATATTTTATTATGAGAATATATTTCTCTCTCACTTCCACAGGAGCTATTAGATTTGGTGACTGGTCTTCAGAACGCCATGGCTAAGGAACAGGAACATTTCGACCAACTGAGCGCTCAGTTGCAAATTAATCTAGACACCACTAGCCAAGAGCATCAAAGAATCTCTAGCGACATGTGTACGTCCCAGATGAAGCTTGCCCTTCTCTGTACACGTAACATGAGGTGCTTTACACAGGTAAAGTGTTAATACACTGTGTATAAACAGGAAACAGTTTAATATAACCAGTCATAGCTCAGTTATGTAAAATATGATTTACGTAGATAAAGTGTTGTTTGTTTTATGCATTTTAGGTGGTACTTAGTCGATAGTGTTTTATGTGTATTCATGGTATATGAGACGATTCACACAGGTTTTTTTGTGAACCAATTAATTATGACAATATGGCACAATTGTTACAGGTTTTGTGAGGCCAAATAGTTGTCGCAATGTGGGGCAATTTACACTGGTTTTGTGTTATCCCTAATGGTTGTTACAAGGCGAGGCGATTTGCATAGGTTTTGCATGAACTCTGTTGAGTTATCGTAACATGAGACGAGTCACACAGGTTTTGTGTAAACCCTTATGTTTGTCGTAATATTTATTAATATAGAGCAAACTCACTTTTGCGTGAAAAACTAATGATTCGTTGAAATCTTCAATACTGATGTGTTCATTAGTTATGCCTTTTAAAAATTTGACGAATTTTATCTTGAATGTAGTAATGCAGTTAGAAATGATAGCAACTGAAAACGGAAGAGATGACAGATCTTCCAGTTCTTTTCTTATAACTGATATATCTTTCTAATTACATTCCCTGTGAAATCACCTTCTAGAAAATTGAAATTTTCTCTTTATGTCTATCAATTATATGCAACATCTTGTTTCAGTAATTCTTTAATAAAAATATACTAATATGCTTAAAAGAAATTTGTTTCGGCTCAAATCTACACAATGGGTTATCCGTGATCCCGGGAAATCGAACTCAAATTTTGGCGTTGTAAGTCCATAAAACTTACAACTGGCCTACTGGAAGACATATTTAAGAATCTAATATAATTCTTTTTCTTTGTATCAAATTGAGGATTCGAGACATAGTACTATCAAACTCGTTCGCAATTTTACCTGTGGTAATGTTACAGAAGTGACCCCCGCCAGTGTTACAGCGGTATGTCTTCGGACTTAAAAGACTAGAAACTGAGTTTCGCTACACGTAGTGGGCAGAGCACAGATCGCTCATTGTGTTATATGCTTAATTACAAACAAACAAATAAGTTACAGTCTTAATGTTAAGTTAAGAGTAGCGCTAACAACAGCGGATGCTGCCGACTGGTTGTCTTATCTCTGGTACGCAGTTCGAAACTCATAGATTTCTAATCATAGTGCCACTCTTAGGGTTACACAATTTACTTATCTCATTTATCACAAATTTAGGTAATTTACTTGTTATGCATGTATACTTCACCTTTGCCCTGTACTTAATAGTTATGAGCGTTTTCTTTAAAAATAATTTTGAATCCATTTAACAAAAATAACACAATCAGGGTGCGTTTCCGTCACAAGAGACCAACCAAGAAATATTTTAACGGTCTAATATTAAACGTAATTTAACAGTGAAATATGGCTGCTGTCCGATTGAGTCACGCATAGCCTAGTGTAGTCGTTACATAGTAATGACTCTAAATAGCAGATGAAAAGTTTATGATTAAAGTTATGAATGGCGTACATACCTTAGCGCATGCTTCAGTTCTTTTCAGGTGATGCTGATTTGGTTGTTGTTACGCGCAAAGTTACTGCTATTTGTGCCATGCCTAATTTGAGTATCGAGACGCGATTTTTCGCGTTGTTAGCGTGAAGACTTAACGTAGGGCCACTCGGGTGGTAGGTTATGTTGACTTTGAGAAAGTGTATTAATTAAGCATGGCGAACCTTTAAAATTATTTTGAAGCATTTAGGTATTATTTCAAAACATATTTATGGCTCTTATTACATTAAATTTTAAAATAGGGTAAAATAAATGTTATTTTCATTTCATTTTGGCTTCAACAACAATATTACATACAATTATGGAATTTTTTGGGCAGTGTAATTTCCGTATTGAAAATTTAAACTGAAATGAATTGGGAAACAGTATTTGTTGATTTTTGTTAACTTGCATTCTCCGCTGATTGAAGATGTTTTTTTTTTTTAATTTGAAAATGATGGTAATATAACAAAATGGCTTCGTTCAGAAATGATTTAGGTTTAAAATTGAATCGGTATTTTTACTTTTATGATACATTTTATACATTTGGCTATAGGCTAGGTGATTCCACACTACAGTTTTACTTTAACCTTATTATACCAACATTCACTACACTTATAAGGGACAAGGCATGGCCAAGTGGTTAAGGCGCTCGACTCGTAATCTGAGGGTCACGGCTTCTAATACTCATCACACCAAACATGCTCGCACTTTCAGCCGTGAGGGCGTTATAATGTGACGGCCAGTTCCATTATTCATCGGTAAAAGAGTAGCCCAAGAGTTGGCGGTGGGTGGTGCTGACTAGCTGCCTTCCTCCTAGTTTTGCACTGCTAAATTAGGGACGGCTAGTACAGATAGCCCTCGTATAGCATTGCTCAAAATTCAAAAAACAAACACACTTATAAGGTTTTACGGTTCCCTTGCACTCTCACTAAAATCGTAATGGGCAGACAGTAATCGAACTATTCTATCTGGATAAATGCATTTTAACTTTCATGACTTCTCCTATTTCGAGAAATCAAGCGTCATTTGACACACTGGTTTTTTATATAGGTGAGATTAATATATTATACGTCAATAGGTGATTAATGCATTGTACTTATACATGTGATTAATGTGATTTCTGCCACAAAATTATAAAACGAAACTTTTTCTTCAGCGAAACGGACGAAATAAAAGATTAGAGTCACGGACTAAAATCAAGGTCGGTCGAATAACGCATACATAGAGCGACAGAGGAAAGATGCTAACATACCACAAACTGGCAAACATCTATGAAACAAACACAGTAAAACAAAAAATATACTAAACAAATCACAAAAGATATAAGCGTACCACAAGAAATCTCAAACGGATTGCAAAAAGAAACAACTTACTGTAAAGATACAACTTAACCATGAACAAACGGCAGTGTACTAATGACAGACACAAACAAAATACAGATGTCCCAGAAACAACCATATAAAATACAAACAGATCACAGGCAGACTTAAATAACCACACACTAAATAGAAATGATATCCCCCAGAACAACCATATAATATACAAAGAGACCACAGGCAGACATAGATCATAAACTAAACAGAAATGGATAACAATCAAACACCAAGCATCCGGACAAGAAGCACATTGGAAGTATTTTAGATCTAAATGTGGAGAAATTTTAAAAGAAAACAGGTGTCGTAATTTTGTTATTGCTTCTGTCACATAAAACAAGTAAGTCAAGTTTAAGACCGTGACACAGATGCAGGTTATTATACTAACTCTAACAGTGTTTGCTATTAGACCATAAACTACATGCAGGGTATTGTACTAACTGTTACAATGTTTGCTATTATTGTTAATGGTGGTTTAATGAATACAGGACTTGAAGGGGAAATAACTTTTTGGACACCGTAAGTGATTTACCCTTGTTTATATTCAAACCTGGTAGACCAGTTATTATATGAAAAAATGAACACCAGCTCAACCTAGTTTCTAAAGAATTCATTCTTCATGTTTCTGGTTTCGAAAAACGTTAGGAACAATATATCTAAAGTTTAAGTGTCTTTTCAGTCGAACATTGTTTAATTAATGCATAATTATACCTAATGCACCTGATACTGACATATTTCAAGACTTATAAAGTTTGCTGGGATTCGTTCCTTTGCTTGTTGTTAAGCGCAAAGCTACAGAATTGGCTATCTGTGCTGTTCCCACTAGGGGTATCGAAATCTAGTTTTTACCGTTGTAAGCTTTTACACTTTCCATTGAGCCACTGAGAGATAAAATCTGTTAGATAAAATAGTTACTTAACGAAACGCTAGATAGTTACAGAAGAAAGATGATACACGGGTCTTAAAAATAAGAAATAAATGTTGTTGTTTTTATCCCTCTCATTTTTTTGTCCATCTTCCTTCTGTTGGTAAATTGTGTGGGATTCAGTGCTAGTAAATCCTAGCGTGGTACTATCGATATCTACTCATGCACTTGTTGAGATCATCCCATCCCTTTCTTATGTCAGTCCATCATCCTTTGTCTAATGGTTCAATGACGGCAACCGATGTCAGTTACCTGTCCGTTTTGCTTTTATGAACCTATGTGGAATATATGTCATGCCTATGTAATGTAGCAAAAGTGCTGCCGTGCGGAAGTGTGCTAGTGATTGCTTCTCTAACTTAAGTTTTTATCACATTGTAAGAAAAATATGCTCTGCCCAAACTAACTCAAAAATATGTCACTAATTATAAATTGGCTCTACTCAGCTGCCTGATCAAATTCCTCATCGTAAATAGTTGTATAGTCATCTTTAGAATAAATTATCGCTGACAAATATGACTACTTGCAGTTGTCACCCAACGATTATCTGTCATACCTTAAAACTGAATTGGAAATATTCTATTTAGATGGGTGGTATTTTTAATTCTGAAGTTTTTCTTGAGGCTGTTTCGTCAGGATAGGCTGAATCTTTGTTTGACATACTGACTTTAAGCAACTCGCGGTTAAATACCTTATTCTTGTTATGAACATTAGGAAGTGAGAAACTGGATATTTTGGAAACAGTCAAAGCATTTAAAGTATTATCAACCAAAAAATGTCTTCTGGCTACTCTTTCTTTAACTTTTAACCTACCATGCTGTCCTACAGCATTAAAATCACATACTAGTTCTTGGAATTTTTGGATACCAGAATCATCCATAAGATTACCACTGCATTTATACATGGAATTCAGCTATCCCAACACAGTTGTCCCACCCTTCCAATGGCACAGCGAAATGTCTGTGGACTTACAACGCTAGAATTCGGATTTTGATACCCATGGTGGGCAGAGCATAGATAGTCCATTGTTTTGCTTTGTGCTTAACTTCAAAACAAACTCAATACAATTGACTGCAGATTGCTAATAAAACGTTTATTCGAAACAATGGTCAGTTTTCCATTGAAGTGATTGATTAAAAATAATAACTGGCCCGGCATGGCCTAGCGCGTTAAGGCGTGCGCTTCGTAATCTGAGGGTCGCGGGTTCGCGCCCGAGTCGCGCCAAACATGCTCGCCCTCCCAGCCGTGGGGGCGTTATAATGTGACGGTCAATCCCACTATTCGTTGGTAAAAGAGTAGCCCAAGAGTTGGCGGTGGGTGGTGATGACTAGCTGCCTTCCCTCTAGTCTTACACTGCTAAATTAGGGACGGCTAGCACAGATAGCCCTCGAGTAGCTTTGTGCGAAATTCAAAAACAAAAACAAACAAAATAATAACTGACTTTGCCCCACTGTGGCCAACCTCTGCATATACCAATCACAAAATTGTGTTAGATACGAGACATATCAATGAAAATAACATCAATCATTAAGAGGAGAATGCAGATTGTCCTGTGCAGTCACCTAGCTGTACCATTTGCATCATTCCTGACAATTGTCTTTGGGGAGCTAATAAGTTATGATATTTTGACAAAAGGTTAAATTTGGATGTACACACCATTTTAAGGTCTTGTAGTATATCAAATATCTTTATATCACATCACACTGTTATTTGTAGAAGTAGCGGCCAGTCTTTCCCAATGAAGGGAAGTTATTTATTATTACTGGTAGCCTTGGCACGAACTTATGACTTTTTCTACCTGTTGTGTTATCTGCGCTATTCTGATGCTGTGATCAACATACTGAATGAAATAACCTGGAGAAAAGCCAAGTTATCTTACTATACATCTGCATTGACATTATATTTCTGTACTTTAGAATAAGATGGACGAAATTCAAGGCAGTGGGTTTGTTCACCAAGAACTGGATATATCTGAACTCCAGTCTAATCTGTAAAGGTATAAAAAAACGTAAGGCTGAACTGCTCAATAATTTCCAAAGACACGTGCAAACTTCACATCAGCATCCTGAACTTTGACCTCAGTAACAGTCACAAGCTTTCTGGAACAAATTCAATAATTTTCTCAACGGAGAATATGTCAAAAGGTGTTAGCTAAGCACAGTTTTGAAAAATCGGTAGATTTGATGCCATTTTTAGTAGTTTTGCGATTGTCTTAACGATTTCTGTGTTGCAAGGCTCTCAATGTTTAGAACGCTGGTGAAAACTTTATAATAGATGATATCGTTTCACTAAATGTTATTATACTGGATGGGCCATTGATTTTAGTAATAGTTATAGAGGAACCAGAAGTTTTATGTTTTTCATACAGATAATAGTATAATAATTTTTTGCGCAACTGTCGGTTTTTCTTCCTGATCAACGATTGTGATCTGCTCTTCACCATGTTCTTCCAGGTAGGAAACGACCTTGTCAAAACATTTAGGTCCACCACGTGTGTGTGTGATGTGGTTGAACATCCTGTAGGATCTAAAGTTGACATTACACATCTGGTGATAGATGGAATCAGCAGCGTGTACACCTTGAGTCTGCTTTGTACATCATCAGCCCTCTCATTACTACCTCGCACATTAAGTGAATGCCATTTGGAAAGTTAACGTTTCCGTCATAGTCTCTCTCTGACGAACAAAAAACGAGGTTTTCACTGAAAAGAAACGTTGGATTTTAGGAGCACAATGAGTATTGTTCTCCATTGTTTCAAATTTATTGCCTTGGAGACGTATAAAAGAAACTGAACAACCCTCTTTCAATACACTAACTGTCCTGGAGAAGTATAAATAGCGTCTCCGCGTGTTGTGCTTACATTATTAATGCTTTGACTCCCTTTCCCATGCAGGTATGTATTAGGTTGTAGCATCTTCTACATGATAAATCAGTTTTTCATCGTTAAAGGCTTATAAAAAGCATGATGTGAGTTAAACTGTTCAGCGGTTCATAAATGTAAATAAACGATCTTTAATATAAGATTATACAACTCATAACAATATGCTATGGTGGTGAATGAATAAATCAATACAAAATTTAGTAAAATGTAATGTAGTCTTTTTATTTTTCATACGTATTTCACAGTAAAATGCCTTAAGAACTGAAAATTGAAGTTGTAATATCATTTTAACTGCGTTTGCTAATGTGGATCAAACTTATTTGCTATTAGTTTCAGCAGTTTGATTCATTTTTATTTGTTGCTATGGAGCACAAAGCTGTACAGTTAATGCACAGTATTTGTGCTGTATCCATTGCAAGGATGGAACCCGAGATTTTTACATTATGACACAAAAAGCTCACAACTGAGCCACAAGAGAAATGTGTTAAAATTTGTGTAGCAGTATAACACATACGCTTCTTCTGTTACGTTTGGATTTCTATTTTTTCCTCCTTATATTTTTTTTTTAGTTCAAGTAATTTAAAAGTTGTAAGATTTCAGACTAAAACATGTTGAAATGAAAAATATGAAATCATATGGGTAAAGCGGACGAATGTGCTACTTTGGACATATAATTATATTTGAGGGTAGGTAGAGATTGTGATGAGTAATAAAATCGAATCAAATATATGCGCACAAAAAACATAATCATTGGCTATAATACCCCATTACGTTTGCTAGGTTTTCAAGGAAAACATTAATACAACACTTCCAAACTTTATTTAATCGGAACCCTCGGATGCAACTCTGTAATAACTCGTATGATTTCCCCGCAGCACATTCCAGTTTTGAAAGTGCCCAAATTAAAGGGCGCTTCTTTCACTCAGCAAGCTGACAAAGCGAAAAATCAGGAAAATAGTCGAAAGAGAAGACCCCGAAATTTAAAATAAAATTTACAATCCTTAACATCGAAATTAATAATTTGCAGGGTCATACAGTTCATAGAGTAGGAATATATGTTTTAGATTAAGATTTTCTTATGTTTCAATCCATAAGAACTTATCAAGAAGAACATTTGAACATAATTTTGATGAAATATACAAAGTCGAAATGCTAATCAAGTAATACGTATAGATGACCAAATATACATAAAAAATATTATTTTCTTGAAATAGGATTCTCCATACGTTACTGTTACTAGATTATGATTAATTATTAGAAAGCATGTTTATAAAACATTTATTTAGGTATAATTTTGAGAAGAAACATGAATGGTTATTCCTCATTATATAACAGACATTCAGCTTGTAAAATAAGTTTTAAATTCGATCAAGTCATGCGAACAAGTTTCCCTGGCTTTTACGCCTGTTTCAAAATATTAATAACATGCTCTATTCACATAGCTAATATCCATAACATTGTTCCATATATTTCTCACGGTCTAATTGGTTTTAACATATATATATATATACTCACACAAACACGTATTAAAAATGTTCTTAGGACAGAAAACTTTCAAACGTTATGTCCGTAGCAGCGTCGTTTTTTAATATTTCAAAGAGATCAGTACAGTTCTGTTATTGTGTAGATAGATTAAAAAGTATTTTCATCTTATAAAAAAGTATTCAAAAGTAATATGACTTTGTATGTAGTTAGTCTTCTTCTAGGTGTGTTCTTTAACGGCACGATGACCTGTTTCGCTAGACCTACAGACCCTATTTGTATGCATTGTTTATGTAGGTTTCGACCGAAGTCAGTAGCTGTTTCAATTAGCGACACAGACTTCCTCTTTTAGTATCACAACTGCAGTGATTCTAGTAGTTAAAAGTACCGGATTACTGGTATACTTTGGGTTAGAATTACACAATTCAGTGTTGTTGTACCTAACGCATGGTTCCTCTGTATTCATGCTGGCTGCGTAAAGTCTGGTGGCTGTAATCGTGCAGAAAGGTCTTGAATTTTACGTGGTCTAAAAAAAGTTTCATCTTTCTCGTGCTTTCTATGCGTGCGCGTTTCATCATAGAAAAGCCACATTGGACTATCTGCTATGTCCACTGAGGTGAATCAAATCCCTAATTTTAGCATTGTAAATCCGAAGACTGACTTATCTCTGTTCCACTCGCTCTTCCGAATTCGTGCTGCACTTCCATAGAGAACGCCGGTCGTCGATGTGATATGCCAGTTGATCTTTAAAACGTGCGATAAACAACAGTTTATTTCACTGAAAGTTGTAAAGTGAATATTATGTATAGCGTTCAGTAATAGCAGTGTTTTGAAATTGTGGACCTGTCTCGAAATTCAAATTAACTTCCATTAGCAGTGTTTTGAAATTCAAATTAACTTTATTTTACAATCAGTGTTGTTTCTTGTAACTGGTTTTAACATTATATTTTGTTCTCAATAACATCTTATCTACAGTGAACTATTTTGAAGTAATTGTAATCCAATATTTCTGAGCTGTGTGGAAATGAAAATATTAATTTAAAATATTTTTCATTCGTAATAATGTAAACTAACAGTTATCTAAGAATACTCATGACCAAGGAAACGTTACTTACGATCGAGTAGAAATATGCATAAAAACATGTGGTTTTCAGATCGATATTATGTTTGACTGGACTAGTTTTGCTTTTGTCGTCACAATGGGAAAAAAAAACTAATATTTCTCGAGAAGGTAAATAGCGTGAGATATGATCGTTAGACGGCACTGTCATTACCGTTAATTACCTACTACAAGAAAACCAAAGATAACCAATCTTCAAATGTAAATGTAGTTTCATCTACTCGCATCCCTGAAGAATAGTTTATCATAGCCGTAGAATACTAGACGTTTTATTTAAAGGGATACACTTTTTTAAAGTCACGCTAAGATCAGTTACTTAAACAGTTTATTAAGAATTGTAAAATTTGCTAGGAAGTGCTCCTGCCATTTTCTGTGGTTTTGGAGGCGACGTTTAGGACTCAGTGCTAAATTATTCATCAAGTCTCATGGGTTTATTATTGAATATTCTGTATACAAAACAATAGCGCGGTCCTGAAAGAACTCTGAACATGATTACACTTTAATTGTTAAGAGAGTTGCTGATGATCTTTTTTTTTTCTTGAATCTATGTGTTGCTCACTTCATCAATTACAGGAAACTGTAAGGCAAGAACACCATATTAAGTACTAAAACAAAGCCGAGCCGCAAAATATAACGTAAGTTATAGATTTTTTTTTAGTAGTGCATGGCAAGTTGCTGAACGGAGAAGGCGCCGTGTTTCAAGTTATTTAAATATGTTTATAGTTATTCTAGAAAAATATATTATATTAAACAACGCAACCACTGTACAGTGGCGATTTCTGTCAATTTGATGTTAACTCTAAGCTGAAGAACACTCTAGATAAAGTGACAGTTAGTTTTTGAAGTTAGTACAGAAATAAAATAGCAGGAACTCTTGCATCAGATAGAAAGATGATATCCTTGCTGGGGGTTTTAACTATTGCCGCAAGGGTTTGGTGTATCATTTTGTGGTTTCGTACAAAGATAAATCTATTAGAATGTTATATTTGTAATTCTTTACTATCTTCAAAATAGTGAAACTGTACAATATTGAAAACACTCCCAATATTCGATTCTCAATACAGGAAATACGATATTTGTTTTAGTTCTCACAGTAGTACTATAATGTGATAATGATTTAGCTTCAGAGGAATATTTGTGTATATTTTCTTAACATATTCTGATGGCCCCCCGCTAGTACAGCGGTAAGTCTAAGGATTTACAAGCTACAATCAGGGTTTCGATTCCCCTCGGTGGTCCGGCAGATAGGCCGATGTGGCTTTGCTATAAGAAAAACACATTCTGATTTATCTATTTAACACTCCTACGAAAAGACGTTTCTAGTCCTGATTTCTCCAAGCCCGTTCCTCTGGCTGTGGTTTCGCTAGATAGTAGATAGGGACAGTGGGAATCTCGTTAATCCATTCATTAATGGATTTAAATGGCAATTTTATTTAAATATAAAATTATTAGCCTAATATTAATAACCTTTCAAGTTGCTCTGGGGCCTATTAGGCCCCACATTTCGTAGGAGTGTTAACTGTGTGTCTGGTTATTCAGAGTATAATAAGTATTGATATATCCCTCTGTCATTAAACATTTCATTATTTAGCGTTATTAGTAAGTACTGTAATCTGTTTAGACCACCTCTATGACTAAGTGCGTATTATTGAATGTATGAGACGATATTATGGTCTGTCTTTATGACTAGTTGTGTTGTTCTTTAGTGCATGAAAAAAGTACAGCAGTCTGTCTCTGTGACTATATTTTTTATTCTTTAATGTATGAGAAAGCACTGTGGTTTATCTCTAAGACTAGATGTGTTGCTATTATATATATTCATAGTGTGAGAAAGTACTGCGGTCTGAATAAAAACATCTAGTCGAAGAGACAATGTTTGATAAAGCGCTGTGGCCTGTCTCTACAACAAGATGTGTTTTTATTCAGTGTATGAGAAAGCACTAGTCTGTTTCTGTGACTAGAAGTTTTGTCATTCAGTATAAGAGAAACAACTGTGTTGTTATTCAGTGTGTAAGAAAGTTAATGATTTCGTTCGCATTTAAATGTTGGAGAAATCATCGTTTCTCAAAACGCCAATCTGGAAATTAAAATATAATTTTTTTTTTTAGCTATTACACTATTTGTATTTTTTTCTAATACGTGCCTAAAATATGGATGTTCATAAACTTTGCTAGTGGAAAGCTGTGGCATAACGTGAAATTTTCGTAAAACAAATTCTGCAAGCAATCATTTGTTGACTTTATGTGGGTTTCTTGCAGCAAGCCATCCGTGCCAAACAAGACCAGCTGCTCATCACTAGATCAGGTTCATCTGAAGACCTAACGCTCGACAAACCAACCGGGACAAAAACAGTAACGAGACAGCAGGTCACTGGCATTCCTGCGAATAATCATCCTTCTAACCAAGCAAGTGGCTTCCAAAATAATTTTCACTGCTATCAAAACAAAGTAACGAAAAATTTGAACACAGAAGAGAAAAAACAATTACCTGCTGTACCGTCTATAAGTCGAACAGAGATTGTTGTAAGAGGACCTTTGGAAAATCATGTCAACAAAAGCGGTACGTATTGCATTAACTCAGCGCCCTCTGTCGACATAGATGATACTTTAGAAAGTGTAAAACTCATTCGCGCAGGTCAGGTCTGTGAAGAAGGCAACACTTCAGTTAATGACTCAGAGGACCAGAGCAAAGATAATTCTTCTTCCCGTGAACCGTTAAAAGTATCAAAACATTCTTTTAAAATTACTCCTTTGGCTGTGTTACAAAAAAGGAACCAACCAGATTCTACTAAATCTTCTTCGAATAAGTACCATAATACTAAAGAACAAGATGTAGCAATAGGCGAATCTCCGGAAAGGCGAATCGAGATGGAGTCTGATTTGGATTCTCAGGATTTTGTAGTTCATAATAATACTTTTTATGGGCAAGATATTGAGGAAGGATTATTAAACGAAACTTACAACTTAGTCAGTGAAGATGGTAATGAACCTGAAGATCATGTGCAACATCATGACATTCAGGTGACGCCACATACCCCTTCACCCGATTACAGTAGTTCTGAAGACGAGTACGATGTTATTAGTGGTACAAATGATGAACGCGATCCCTTCTATAACGAAGAAGATAATGACTTTATCGACGACAGTGCTTCCTTTTTAACTGATCCTCGGCATTACTTATACTATTCTGATGACAAAGAATTAGAAGTTATTCCCGAAGAAGATGAAGACGATTTTGAGGACGAAGACATGGACACGTTAGATTTTTACAGAGGTAAGTTTTCTCAGCTGACGTTTTTGAATAGTTTTGTGCTTTCTGATTTATTAAGATTGTGAATACTAGAAATCTATTCCTTTTCTCTATGCAAATAATTCGATTCCATTCGATTCTTTGATATATTTTGTATTCACTTTCTAACGACACATTTCATTATCATGACACCTTCCATTAACCTGTTTCTTTCGACAATAAAGAATATAAGTTCTGTCGTGAACTTACTTCTACCATTTAGTAGTACTCCAAGATCCCTCTTCAGTATTCTCAATTGGATCTGCTTGTTTTCATTTCAGATGAATAAAAAAGATTACGTGAATAATTCATACTAGTTTCATTGCTATTAAGACTAACAGAAATAAAGTGATGTTAAGCCTAAAATGGCGGGAAACTACGAAATATAATTGGATGCCCTCTGAAATTGACTTCTGTGTAAGGAGTAAAGTGATGTTCTCTGATGGATGCCCCAGGTATTCTTATGATAATAATGTTTTGACATGGTCATTAAATATCTTAATTAATTCAGGCTTTCAGTATCATGTAATATATATCATAAACGATTTTACCTGCACACTTCTAACTGACACTGTCAAGTTTATTTCCATGCCAGTTTTAACTGAATTATGAAGTACCTGTAACAACTCTCTCAGATCAGTAAGTTACGTCTTAATGCTATATGTGTAATAGTTTAGTAGTGTTTTAAGCAAGGATTAAGTGTTATAATAAACAGGAAAACATATAAATGAATAACAAACATACGAATTATTAGAATTAATGTCAGGTAAATTAACAGAAAATTAAGGATATAAAGTTCCCCTTCAGTGAACAAGAAACATTTCGTTTCATAGAAAGCTCTTCAGTAAGACAAGCATGTCGGTTTGAAAATTTGAAGTTAATAGGAAGCTTGGGTTGTTTTTGTTCTTTCATGTGTTAAAACAAAATTTGTGAAATTCACACGTATGATTTTGTTTTAATATTATGTATTAACTTGATTTTATTACATCAGTCTTATCCTTTCATGTGAGTATTGTTGAGAGTCGTTCAAAATATTTATGTGCAACTCATGAATATTTACGACACGTCTCTGTGATGTATGAGAAATTCACCAGTGCCTCCACCACCTAACCTTTTGGAAACTCGCAACACTTGTGAGTAATTCACGCTAAGTTATTATACAGGCTTCTTCACGCTTAAGACGATTATATTATTTATTTTCCATTTGAGCAGACATGTATTATTTTATTTTTTAACTGGTAAACCAGTTCATAGTTAATGTTTTATTTAGGAATACTGTCAGATGAAATGAAATTCTGAGATATTTATATTCGGTTTCGGGCTATAAAGGCGTGAAGAGAATTTTAGGCTTGATTTCGTAACGTTATGTACAATATTCTCGCAGTCACGGTAGCAAATGATGAAATGCAAAACATAAGATCGACCATTATAAAAATTAACTTTATATTCGCGATTTTGCACTTGTACAGGTATCTTAACTAAATATCCTAGAACTTCAAAGCAACAATATCGTTGGCTTGGTGCAAATGCACACCGACTTTGAATAATGGCTTTGTTTGTTTTGAATTTCATGTAAAGTTACACGAGGGCTATCTGCGCTAGCCGTCCCTAATTTAGCAGTGTAGGACTAGAGGGCTAACTCTTGGACTGCTCTTTTACTAACGAATAGTTGGATTGACCATGACATTATAAAGCTTCCACGACTGAAAGAGTAAAGATGTTTGGTGCGACAGGGATTCGAATCTGCGACCCTAAGATTACGAGTCGAGCGCCCTAACCTCCTGAAGTTTGAGAGGAAACGGACCTTTTTACTTTTTCAGTCTAGGAGAACACTTCTTTCCAATTATAAACAATCCTAATTACAGTTTTACGCATATGTTTCCAACATTATTACTGTTAGCGTGTAATATAAATTTAATTAAATTTCGAGTTTTGATATACTTAAGACAACTCTCTTTAATTTGGATTGAAATAATGAATAATGTAATTTTATGTGATATAATCGTTACTTCCTATAACAGGGTTAGCGATAGAGGAAGCTACTTGACAAAGATGGCAACTCAAAAGTGTATTCACTAAAGCTGAGGTCAAAGGGTGCCATAAAGTCGAAACCAAATGTATAACCAACTTATTCTATTATATGTTAACAGTTTAGTAAAACTGTGGTCATAGAGTTCCACCAACTAAAAACAAAGGTTTAGCCACCTTCTTCTATTATATCTTCACACTTTAGCAAACCTGCAGTCGGGCCTGGCATGGCCAAGCGCGTAAGGCGTGCGACTCGTAATCCGAGGGTCGCGGGTTCGCGCCCACGTCGCGCTAAACATGCTCGCCCTCCCAGCCGTGGGGGCGTATAATGTAACGGTCAATCCCACTATTCGTTGGTAAAAGAGTAGCCCCATAGTTGGCGGTGGGTGGTGATGACTAGCTGCCTTCCCTCTAGTCTTACACTGCTAAATTAGGGACGGCTAGCACAGATAGCCCTCGAGTAGCTTTGTGCGAAATTCCAAAACAAACAAACAAACAAACAAAAAAGCTGCAGTCATAGGGTGCCACCAACTAAAAACAAACGTCTAGCCACCTTCTTCCATTCACAGTTTGGTGAAACTATAGTAATAAGATGTTATAATCCCATAAACAAAGGCCTAATCTCCTCTTTGTGTTATTTGATCACAATTTAATAAGGTAATGGTATAGGGCAACACCAAATTAAAAACAAAGGTATAGCCATATTCTCTTTCTGTTTACAGTTTAGATAATACCATATTTAAGTAGTGAAACTTACACTAACCTCTCCACAACAACCCCACTCTTCAGGTTATGCTTGCCACTTTATCTTTACAGCAACAACAAACATAAGGTTATGTATAACAAGCATTGTCTTCATGGTAAACACATTAATCATACTGTGTTGTGCAGTAACTATATTTACTACTGTGGCTTCAAGGTAACATTATTTACTACTATGTTTTCATTGTAACCATACTACACAATTTTGCCACTATGATTACACAGTAAATAAGTTAACTACTCTATGACATTAACCAGAAAATTAAGATTATGGGGATCATATATTGTGTTTTCACAGTAACAGTATTTACTACTGTGTGTTCACAGTAGCTATACCTACTATTGTATCTTCATAATAGCCATGTTTATCACTGTGTTTTAAAGTAACCATATTTACTACTGCGTCTCTGAAGTAACATTACTTCGTGTTTTTGTGGTTACCAAGTTTACCATTGTGACTTTACTGTAACATTGTTGAACAGTCTTAAAGCAACCGTATTTACTGCAGTGACTTTGAAGTAACGTAATTTCCCATTGTATCTGTGCAGTAACCATGTTTACAAATTTAGTTTCGTAGAACCATATTTACCACTCTATCTTCACATTGAATATGCTTACCAATGCGTCTTCACAGTAACCATGTCTACCCCCTGTATTTTGACAGTAACCATGTTTACCACTTTATCTTTAACTTTGTTTAACACAGTGTCATTACTGTGACCATGTTCGACACTGTTTTCGCTGTAACTCTATTTAATATTGTATTAGGTTGAGGCATAATTCGTGAGCGTTTTTAAATAATTTCATTCAAGCATTACATGCAAGACTATACAATACTTCAATGCATGAACACATTACACCCAAAACATTTATTATAATACTTTATTTAATGTAATACCTGGGTGTATAGTATGCATTGTTTTAAACGAAATTGCAAGAAATTAAATGCGAAAAGTAGATGGTGTCGAAAATGCTCGATTTTGTCCACTTGACAGTCCATTTAATGAGCTGAAAATGAAAGCAAAAATTAAAGACATATGAAAATCAAACACACCATCTATTAGAGCAATAAATTATCTACCAAATGACATGAAATATTTTACGAAAGCATTTCATTTATGAATATATTTGTTTAATTTGAAAAAACGCTCGCGAATTATTCCTCAACCCAATATTTCCATAGTATCGTTGCTTGTTACTGTCTTGACGCTAAGTATACTTACCTGTATGTTTTTAGAGTGTCCGTACTTACCAAATTGTCTTCACAGTAACCATGTTTACCGCATTGTCTTCAAAGTATTCATATTTACCATTATTTCTCTTACAGTAACAACCATGTTTACTACTGTGTTTTCACGTTAACTATGTTCACCAGTACGTCTCTACAGTAATCATGTTTACCACCGTATTTTAACAGTAACTGTGTTTACCAATGTATCTTTAAAGTATCCATATTTAACATAGTTTTTTTGCAGTAACCAACCAGAATTACTACAAGAACCATATTCACGACTGTGTTTTTGCAGCGACCACATTTACGACTGTATTTTCATGACGTGCACCAACTCAGTGTTTCATGTTATACTGCTTCTTTGCAACGGCCCCAAATTTTGTCTACTACTGCATCTTGTGACTGACCATAAATTCAAGGTTTTGTGTACCACCATATTTTGGATTTTCCTTTTTCAGTAATCAGACTCCAGATCTGATGTTACTGAGGTACATTATAGATAACAACTGGCTTGACTGTTTTCTCAGTAATCAGGTGATTGAATTTCTGCGTTTTCTTAAAATTTTATTTAACTACTAGGCCAGCTATTACTGCATCTTTTTTTTTTCATGTGGCTATATTCTTTAAATTTTTCTAAGCACGTGTTAAACATTTTTGGCTCCTTTAGAACAACAGTCACTCATTACAAGTGAACGAGTGAATAATTTCTTTTTTAAGTCCATGTTTTAAAAACTGTTTTTCTAGCATGCTTCTTGAGCTATTGCTTACATAAGATTTACGATTACTGTACTATTAAAAAAAAAAGGTACATATAGACGTATGAGTAAAGTTACTGCAAAGAATATGAGGTAATTTATGTACACTCAATTTTGTGGTCACTGACACTATTACACTTATTAGCTCAGGAGAAATGATGAAACCTTAGTACTTTGTACATGCTAATCCGTTTTCATCAGGCATAAAAAAGACGGTATAATATTTTTATTAAATAACTCTGACTTCTGTAGACACTAATATTATCTGAGGTAAGCAACCTTGTTTTACCGAATTTATTTTAGTGAGTTTAGTATTAAATGTTTCTAATTACCTTATAGTTTATATCTTTTTCTGTAAGTTCAGTAATAATAGATATTATAACTGAAGATGTACCTGTACAGAGTAATTAGTATATAAAAAGTTTTTAATTCTTTACTTGACTTGAACTTTGACGAGTTTCTTCGAACCAATATTCCATTGTAAATAACTGTTTTGTACTAGTTCCTTTATTTACTTTCTCCGAATGTTGTGAATGATTTATCTCAAGACAGTTTTAAATTATTTTTTATTTCATGTTTTTGCTGGGAAAAAACATTTAATGTTTAACAGAAATATTGATAACCTCGTTGATTAAATGGTACTAAAGTACAAAATAAAATTCTGTTATAAATCATACTTTGAAACAGACTTTAAAGGTCCAATCATATATAAATATTCTACAATTAAAGATGACACAATTGTTTTTTGTTTATTTTGGTTACGAAACTTTTAAATGTACACTTACAATAAAGTGTGAGCATGATTCATGGTTACTTTTTTTTACACAGTGATTATAGAGAAAACCTCCGTACTTAAAATGGATAATCTTAAAGCTAATTGTTATAAAAGAATTAAATTCCACTAGAACACGTGAAAAATCATAAGTTTAACTTGAGAAGTCTGGAATGGTACAAAGTGTTTCAAAATCTGCCACTGTTGAATATACAAGACTGTTTGTTTAGTGTAAGTCTTATTAATTAATTTATTTTATGATGATTTAATGGCCCGGCATGGCCAAGCGCGTAAGGCGTGTGACTCGTAATCCGAGGGTCGCGGGTTCACGCCCGAGTCGCGCCAAACATGCTCGCCCTCCTAGCCGTGGGGGCGTTATAATGTGACGGTCAATCCCACTATTCGTTGGTAAAAGAGTAGCCCAAGAGTTGGTGGTGGATGGTGATGACTAGCTGCCTTCCCTCTAGTTTTACACTGCAAAATGAGGGACGGCTAGCGCAGATAGCCCTCGAGTAGCTTTGTGCGAAATTCAAAAACAAACAAAACTAATTATGACTTAATATTTAATTATTGTTTCATTTTCATGACAACAATGTGAAAGAGTGATTACTTAAAGTGTTTGTTAGTTATGACAAAATATCGCTGCGTAACTCTGCATGGGATGTACTTAGTATTTGGAATTACATTGATGTCTAGGCTTTACCAATATCGTTGGCGTCACATAATTCGAATCATCAGTTTTTTCTCGTTGCTTTAACTGGGTATTGTTGAATCAATGCTGGTCGCGCACTTTAGAAAAGAGTTCCAGGCCGTGGTGATCAACGTATATCAGGCTGTTAAATATGAAATGTCAGATTTTCATGTACAAATTTGAAACTCGGTTGTTAATGAATAAAAGAGGAGCACTATCATAAATTTTTCATAGTATATTGTCTGGTTCATTTCAAGCTCACTTTATTTTAGAAACTAAATCATTTTTATTACCATGGATAAAATTGATATTCGTGTAATTTTCTTGTACGAGTTCAAGGTTGGTTACAATGCGGCGACAGCAGTTCGTAATATCAATCAAATTTGATGATGGCAAATTTGATGAGCGCTCAGAACACCATTGTTTTATGATACCTCGCTCCGATTACACAGGCCTTGAGAATAAGCCTCTGGGCCGCCCTCAGAAGCCATTAATTAGAAAGAATTAAAGGCCTTAGTTTGATCAGATATCCGTAAAAACCGTGAGAGAGCTTGCTTACAAACTTCCTATTCAACAGTATCCCAACACCTTGGGTATTTCACGAATTGACTGAAAACCATCAAACAAGGCGAGTCGAAATTTGTTCCTCACTCCTTACTCGCAATAAAAACGATCCATTTTTCCACAGAATTGTCACCTGTGATGAAAAATGGGTTATTTGCGACAATCGACGACGATCTGGACAGTAGTTTAACTATGAGGAAGCACCAAAACATATGCCAAAATCAGCTCTCACCCAAAGAAGCTTATTGTCAGTGTTTTGTGGTCATCAGCAGGTGTGATCCATTAGTTATTCTTAAACCCAAAAGAAACAGTCACAGCAGAGAAAAGTCTTGTAAGCTTGAAATTATGCATCGAAACTAGTTATAAAAACATCCAGCAATAGTCAATCGCAGTGGGTCCATACTACTTCATGACAAAGACCTCATATCTCACACGTTACTGTCCAAAAACTAAACGAAATTCAGTATGAAACTTCACCTCATCCTCCATATTCACCAGATCTTTCCCCTACAGGTGATAATATTTTAAACATTTAGACATTGTTTCAAAGGAGAAAAACGTTTGCAACCAAAGGTCAATTGAAAATACCTTTGAAGTCTTCATTGCATCAAAAGATGTCCAGTTATTTAAAGATGACATTTACAAACTTACAACTTATTGAGTCTAAAGGCTCTTACGTTGATTAAATAAATTAGACATAAAAAGATATACTTATTTCACATTTTCCTCTAAAAATCCGATGTTTCTTGTGCAACAGTTTAATAAATAGAGGCAACCAAATGAGTGCAAGTCAAGTGAAATAAAAGTAAAATTCAATCAGAAAAATAGTTATAAGACTTAAATTTAGCTGGCGTGTGACTGATTATCTTTAACAGGTAAGTTTTAAAGTTTAATAGAAATGAGGAGAATAATTTGTCTTGTCAGAGGGTGTACCCATCTGTAAAAAAGAAAAGAAAATAGAAAAAAAGAGAGATAAGAAACTCGAAATAGAAAAATAAGATCACAAATTGAGATCACCAAGTTTACCCCACAGAAAGAAGAAAGGATCCAAGAATGACAATGGGATGACGAACAGCCGACCCAAGCTGCCCAAATTTAATGAACAGAAAGATGACATTTTGTTAGAAGGTAATATTCACAGTAATTCGCTCTTACAGGCATGGTATAGCGTTACTTTCCAACATTTTTTTATTTACGAAAACAACTATGGTGTTTAATCAGTTTCATCAACAATTTCAAAGAAGTGAAGATCGATGATAAAAAAAATGTTGGCGGTGCCGCAGCTTACAAGAATAAAGTGAAGCTCAGTGAATTGCGTGTTGGTTTGAAGGGCGTAGGCGACATTTCTTGAGTTGACGCATCCACTAAGATGAAATAAAACATATATAAGCTTTTCATTAACAAGATGATAGCTCTTTCCGTTTCCTCGATCACTCACCCGGCCAAAACCCATTGTGCAAAGTCAATTCTCAAAGGTGGATTTCTACCCTTAGTAACGTGTAGGCGTCTAAAATGATAGGCTTTGAGCTCTAATATTTTCTTTCATTACTTAGACAGTGTAGTCTATGAAAGGTCAAGTTTTCAAACAGCACCTCTTACACTTGACACTTCTCTGATTGGTCATGGATATTTTGAGGAACTGTTTCCATTGGTATAGATAGTAGCGAGAAACGAGAAGCATCTTATGCAGTTGCTCTAATCCATTCTTAAGACATTTATAAGGGGTGTTCACTTTCTATTTGGAATTGCCTTACGACCAAAGAACAGCTGCCATTAATTTGACAGGATATTCAAGAAACAGTCACATGATCCTTCACACTGACATACACTTTATTCAATTCACAAATCTCACTTTGTTGATAAAGAGAGAAAAGAAAAGAACAAAAGTAATGTTGCTTGAGGAAAGCAATTTAGATATGTAATATATTGCAGTTCTGAACCACTCTATACCATGTCCAAAACTTTCCTGAATAAAACTTATGATTAAGACTGGAGGATAGGTAAATAGTCATCACCACCCGCCGCCAACTCTTTGGTTAATCTTTCACCAACGAATAGTGGGATTGATCTGACATAATAACGACCCCACGGCTGAAAGGGGCGAGCATGTTTGATGTGACGGGGATTCGAACCTGCAACCCTCGGATTACCTGTTGAGTGCACTAACCACCTGGCCATGCTGGGCCTATTAATGGCATTTCTATTATTGTAAGGAGTTATTGCGTAATGAAATAACTCGCATTAAACACTATTTAGTGAAATATAATGAGTTTGGTAGTAAGCTACCAGCTACAGTAATAAGTGGAATGCGATCTATACGGACGATCCTCAAAGTTTAGAAATTGATGTATGGGCGAAACCAATAATAGTAATACATGTACTATATTTAGATCAACAGTCACTGTGCATAAAGACGGTCGTTTCAGACCTATTCTGCGTTTATCTAAAGATAGGAATTATATATATCTTTAAGGCAATTATAATGTTTTGTACTTTTAACTTTATAGGATGTGGGACCAAAAGTTAAAAAGTCACTTATTTACTTGCGTAGCAAAATATGTTTTTCAAAAAATCGTGTTCTTGGGAGACGTGTCTCAACAAACATTGTACATGTTTCAGCTATCACTAATTATAGTTAGTTGAAGTGAGGATGAGGTCCAGTTGAAGATTCATAAGAGACTAACAAATGAACAGTTTCGAAACTGAAACAATCGGCAACATTTGACGATGTCACTTATCCACAAGATGTAAGCTATTTTTTATTCTCAATTGGTGAAAGTTGCCTATGCGGTCAAACATTATCTTTGGAAGAATATCTATATGCTACACCCTATATGAATGAGGGTGACTAAGATATATGTCTGAGGACTTATAGCGCTTATGATGCTGAAAACCGTTTTTCAATATCCATGGTGGGTAGAGCATGCATAGAACATTTATGTAGATTTAGGTTTGATTATAAACAAACTGAATATATATGCATTACCTTAAAATTGATTAAGGGTAACTACATGGTACTTCCTGATTAGTGAACAATAGCTGCGTGTTACACAAAATAATAAGAGCGTACCTACATGCTATATCATAAATAATGAAGGATATCTTCATGCTACATCCTAACTTGTGTAGGTACATGTTGGCCTTTTTAATCATCTTCACACTTGCTAGGCTTCGGATGGTTTACAAGTGCACTACAGATTCTAATTTTTTAAGAACGCGCATGCACGTTACATCATTACTACTAAAGAACATTTCCACGTCACCTTGTGTTTGGTGAATCACACCTATAAGAACTGACACTGCTGGGAAAAAATATCAGTGTTATATTCTTTATTATTGAAATTTATGTGCATTAGCAAATGTAACCGCGCGATACACGGTGAAAGGTTTATGAAAGTTTTCTTTCCTTTCGTTTGTTTGAAGTTAAGCATAAAACTACACAGTGGGCTCTCTGTGCTCTGCCCATCACCGGTATTGAAACTCGGTTTATAGCGTTGTAGATCCGCAGACATACCCCTGTGCCACTGATGGGCTTGTTTTTCGAAATTAGAAATGGTAACATACAGATTGAAAGCATATAATAACATAATTATTCAGGTCCACCGGATTTATTTATTTGAATAACATTTGATATTATAACTTAGGTGGTTGAATTTTAAATCGGAAAGCAATAAATAACATGTGAATTATAACATCTCAATTAATATGTGCGTCTGTTTTGAAAGCAAGTATAAACAATATGTGAAAAAGAAACCCCTCAAATGATTGATGGGAATTGAAAATACAGTTACAGAATTAATGTTTTACCAGTTATGTATTAAAATATTGTTTCTCTTTTTGTCCTATATAAAAATATGCCAATAATGACGGAAAGTACAGAGACTATTTATACTTCATTTATAATGAAAGAAGAAACTGTGGAAATACTGTTAGTACCCTTAGCAACCACCCCCACTGACTGATCTATATTTTGATAACGTTACAGCTACGAAAACTATGCATTAAAAAAATCGACTTCTTGATACCTTTCGAATAATTCCTGGTTAATGAAACCATATTTGATAAGTCAAATTCAAAAGCCTAGGAGAAATTAGAGGACAAACAAACAAACGAACTTCTCTCAAATTGTAGTTGGATAGTATGGTATCCCCTTATTCGTTAAGGACACCTAGGTGTTACACCTTTGTTTGTTAAGAATGCATGATATATTTTTACCGGTAAACGATATGTGTATGGTATCTCCTTATTGGTTGTTGACTTTTATACCTTTATATATAAAAGCAACTCATAGATATATCTCTATACGTTCCCTTTATATATAAATAATATTTATGTGGTATGCACTAATCTAGAAGAACTGCTGTATGAACGCCCTTTTTTAAAATAATACCAGTATGATGTAACCTTGTTGGGAAATAATACCTCCGTAACACGCCATCATTAATAAATAATACCTATATTCTAGACACGTGTTGGTAAATATTACCCTCATGGAACATACTTGTTGTTGAATAGTACCAATACAATTTAACCTTATTAGCAAATACTACCTCCATAATATGTCCTTACTGGTGAATAAATGCCTCCGTAAAATACCTTTATTGGTGAAAGATTCCTAAACTGTACACATTTATTGATAAATGTGTTTGTTATTGAAGATTACTGCTTTCGTGGTGTCCACCTATTGATCTTAATGAACGATACCAGCTTGATAGAATTTTAACGATGAGAACATTGCATAAAATATTCTTATGCATAACCCGCTGAAGAGACACCTGTTGATAAAGCGTACTGTAGTGTACATCTCCTTGGTGAAAGTTACCTGCACAGCACACACTTATTGTTGAAGAAAAGCTGCAGAGCGCGATATATAAATGAAAGTAAGCTGGGCGTTACATCTTTACTTGTGAACAATATCTACGATATACACTTATTGGGTGCATAATACCTGCTTGACAAAATGTATTAGTGAATAATACCTACGTAATACAATTTCATTGATGGAGAGATATCTGTATGGTATATAATTACTGGTTAAAGATACTTACACAATCTTGTGCACAGTTACTGGAGAGGAATACCTTTAAGACAAGTATTTATTGCACGCACTCGTATAATATGTATACCTATTGGTTACCGTATCACGCCAGTTTTAAGATAACGTAAAATAGACATTTTGTACTTTTACCGGATTTGTATAAGTTTTCACAGAGCAGCTGGTATATAACTACGTTTTAAGATCAACAACCTATCAGAGGAAGCTGAGTTATTCTACACATTAATTTAGTGTGGCTCAGAGGAAGCTGAGTTATTCTACACATTAATTTAGTGTGGCTCAGAGGAAGCTGAGTTATTCTACACGTTAATTTAGTGTGGCTCAGAGGAAGCTGAGTTATTCTACACATTAATTTAGTGTGGCATACATTTCAGCGTATATAAATGATAACCAGTGCCGCATTGCAGACTGTTCCAAGGTTTATATAGCAGTGTACATTAGTGGTTTAGTTCCATATCATCTCCTCCAGCGCTGTAGTTGGACAAACAGCTGGAGGATAGAATAACGATTACGTAGGTGGTTTTCATAAAGATCAGGTTATTCCGAAAGCGCATAGCAGTTGTAGATATACAACCTGCAAGAAATTCAGTACCTACCTCTTTATGACAGAAAGCTTTGCGATATCAACACACGTCTCTTAACGGTATTAAACTTGACTAATGTTTTATTTCTGCGGAATATCGAGAAAAGACGGAAGAGCTTAAGGGCGCGTGCGCTTAATTTCGCACCAGCCAGCGGAAGCAGTTTTTAACTCGATGACAGATCTAGAAGCAGAATGGATACAAGAACTTGATCTCGTTCGTTCTGTTACCTTAGACGTGTAACATGAACGAAACTATTAATACCCTTGCTGTTATAGCTGATACTTTGGATTTTATTTTAGAAGACACGGTATGTGTTTTAAGTAAGTAGTCATACTCTCATTCTTTCCCTGGAATGTCCGTGTACACAAACCGTGGCAGAATGTGGTTTTATATAAATGTTATTGGATTTATAATTGTTAGTTAATAAGCCCTGGAACTGTATGAAAGTTCGTCAAATATATAGATGTTGCTAGTCTCAGTATTGTTAGATAGCAAGCCCGGTCACTGTGTGAAACTTACACAAGTATATAGATGTTAGCAGTTTCAATGTTGTTAGTTAACAAGCCCTGTTTCTATGTGATGTCTATATAAGTATGTTGATGTTATTAGTTTCAGTAATATTAGATAGCTAGCCATGATACTGTTTGAACTTTAGTCAAGTATATTGATGTTATATTCATTATTGCTATTTATCAGCCCCGTCACTTTGTGACGTATACGTAAGAACATGTTATTAGATAGCAAGCCTGGTCATTGTGTGAAATTCACACATGTATGTAGATATTAATAGTTTCAGTTTTGTTATTTAGAAACAAGCAAACTTGTCATTGTGTGATGTCTGCGTCAGTATGCTGATTTTATTGAATTCAGTGTTGTTATTTGATAAACCATGACACTCTGTGAAGTTCACTAAACTATACAGATGCTGTTAGTTTTAGTATTGTGTGACGTCTGCACCAGTATATAGATTTTATCAGTTTCAGTAATGCTTGTTAACAAACTTCGTCACTGTGTTAAACACACTCAAGTTTGTTACTAGTGTCAATACTGTTTGTTAACAAGGCCTGTCCCTGTGTAATGTCGACACAAGTATGTAGATGTTATTAATTAACAAATCCTGTCCCTGTGTGATGTCGACACAAGTATGTAGATGTTATTAATTAACAAATCCTGTCTCTGTGTGATGTCGACAAAAGTATGTAGATGTTATTAGTTAACAAATCCTGTCTCTGATGTCGACACAAGTATGTAGATGTTATTAATTAACAAATCCTGTCCCTGTGTGATGTCGACACAAGTATGTAGATGTTATTAATTAACAAATCCTGTCCCTGTGTGATGTCGACACAAGTATGTAGATGTTATTAATTAACAAATCCTGTCCCTGTGTGATGTCGACACAAGTATGTAGATGTTATTAATTAACAAATCCTGTCTCTGTGTGATGTCGACACAAGTATGTAGATGTTATTAATTAACAAATCCTGTCCCTGAGTGATGTCGACACAAGGATGTAGATGTTATTAATTAACAAATCCTGTCCCTGAGTGATGTTGACACAAGGATGTACATGTTATTAATTAACAAATCCTGTCCCTATATACACAAGTATATAGATGTTATTAATTAACAACCCCTGTCTTTGTGTGGGGAGTTTATACAAGCGTATAGGTTTACTAGAAAACTAACTTTTACGAGACTGCTATAATGCAAATTTAACGCTTGAACTAATACTTTGCATTTATTTCAGTTTAATGATCATTGCCGCTAGAAAACAAATCTAATTTCTTTAACCAACGTATTAACAGTATTAGTAGGCGTACTTATTTATGTGTTCTATTGTAAATCAGTTTTCGTGAATTCCCGTAAAAGTGTTTACTAAATACTCTTTTATCTATGAGGTTGGTTGAAAAGTTGTACAAGCTTCGGGTCTAAGAAGATTTGTTTGATACCATTTAGATGTTAGTGAGCCCAGCAATGTAAGAGAAGGGTATTTTGGGAAATCCACGGGTTCTTTAAGGGGTAGAATGAAAAATATTACCTTTTGTATAAACTTCGGGTTCCAGACGATTCGATACGGTTTGTTTGTACCATTTAGAAGTCAGTGCAACAAGCGGTTTAGAGGGTGTTACGTGACAATATATACACACAGATGCTGAATCTTTCATTGTATAGATTAGTTTCATTATCGTTAGTTAGCATAACCTGGTAGTTTGTGATGTTTACACAAGTAGACATATACTATTCATTTCAGTGTTAATAGTTATCAAATCATAGCACTATTCTGTGTTCGTAGAAACGTATAAACGTTATTAATTTCAGTACTGTTAGCAAATTCTGGTGAAGTTTACAGAAGGATGGAGATGTTATTGGTTTCGGTATTGTCAGTTAGTATATCCTGAAATGTGTAAAGTTTACACAAGTATATAATCGGTATCAAGTTCTGTGTTGCTAGTCAGCAAATCCTGGTATCGCGAGTTTAAGTAACTGTCTGGAATCTAGAACGTATTTAGTTTGTTCGTTTTTCTATATTTTTAAGTAAACTGATTCTGAGACAGGCGTAGAGATCTCATCAGTCTCTTTATCACTATGTAAATAAATTATAGGAAAATGTGACTTCAGAATGGTGTTGAGTAAACAAATATTTGGTGAAATGCAAAGAACAAATGTGAAAAAAGAAAATTATCGATAAAAAAAGCTGGCTACAGAATTTGAAAAAACTGAACCAAACAAGATAGGAGTGGAAGTGGAAATATCATTTGATCAGGCTAAAGATTACATAAAATCGTCTTAACTTTATATGGAAAATAAAATCCCTAAATTATTGGCTTTCTCACTGACAAAACAAGTAAAACTAGAATTTCCAGTCGTGAAATGTGACTCTGTTATAAAAGTAGTATTATATAGTTAACTAAAAGAAAGGTATAATGATGAAAGCTTAGATTGTGTTCAACATCAAACTGTCGATCGACAAATTGAGGAAATCAGTAATGTAGGGAATTTATTGTCCATGTAAGGTCACGACAGTTTAGTTCGTTATGCGATCATTAGCCAATCAAGTTTTATGTCCACTTACATCCCTGTCTTGTTTGGTTTATTTTCTTTCAAGTTTAGTAACCAGCCCTTCACAGCTTTATATTTTACGATATTTTTTCTCCTAATACTTGTTTGTTTGAATTTTTATAAAATGGCTTACGTGGGTTACTAGGTTGTAGATTGTATTCTAAAGCTTTATAAATTACGCGTAGAATAGTAAAAAATGGGTAGTCAAAGATCGTGAAGACCATTTTGCTTTATCAAATTATTATAAAATTATAGTTACAGGTGGAAGTAGGTAGGCGCTAGGCCTGTAGAAAAACGATGATGAATGAAACTAAGAAATCTGAGTTTTGGATAATTATCAGCCGGTTTTCAACCTTCAGACGTTCTGGATAGCTGAAAAGTGGCATATAGAGTGATTATGCAAAGAACTCTTCATATCTGGCTTCTGGTGACTTGTAGAGAGGAAAATCTAGATGCCTTTTGTACTGCTTTAATATAGGTGTTCGTGCCATTCATACATACTGCACTCTCGGGTGAGTTTGCGCACAGGTTTTGTTTACTAGCCGTTAGTAAAGTGTAATGCACTGTGAAGATTGCAATAATGCACAGTGTTTAATGTATGGAGTATTAACTGGATTAAATGCTTGACAAAATTTCTAGAAAACGATAACCTTCAATAAAAAAGGAATTAAAGCAACACCTTAATAACAAATATTTTTGACGATTATCTTCGACAGGATGCATCATAGTTCATTTACTTTAATGAAAGACTTGTCGAAAAATAAAAATAACATACGGTGTAATTTCAGGAAAATGCACCTTTTTACTTCCGACGTTTTTCAGTTAAGCACGTAACCTTCAGATTACTAAATCTGACATAGAACAGCCACACACACACACACACAGCGGCTCAGCAGCGAGTCCACGAGCTTATTATGCTATAAGTCGAGTTTCAATAGTCATAGTTGACAGAGCACAAATTTCCCGTTGTGTAAGTTTGTGCTTAAGAACAAAACAAACTGGTACAGATATAAATTTATATTTTTAAAAAATGCTTTACTCGTTGTTTGCACAAACTAGTGAAAATTTCGAAAACTAATATTAATCATAAAATATCTGTAATATGGATATAACATTCGAATAATATTTAAATTGAAAAGCGTGTTAAATTTTTGAGTCAATGAATAACACAAAATTGGTATTCGCGTCCCATTACCACAAACTTTATGTTCCACACTTTGTGACCATGGATATCTTATAAATGTGACGAAATCCCACTATTTGATTAGAGTTACCCAACGGATGGAGGTGTGTTCTTGACTAGTTACTTTCCCACTAATCTATCAGCTCAGAATTAGGGATGATTACTGTAGATGTTCCCTGTGTAGTTTTGCGCAAATTTCGAAAATAACCAATCAACTTTAACTGATATTGTACTCTTATAGCGAGATTGTTTAACCCCATGAGTTTTTTTTATTGGGATAGTTTTTTTGTTTTGTCATTAAGGCGTTCGTGGTGAAGCATTTTGGGTAAACAAGCTAGCAAAAAAGTATTTAGTTTTACTTATGTCTGTCTCACAACTTAGGTTTGTTTATAAACCCACACACAGCAGTTTTTACCTATTTTCAACTATTAATCACTTAATTATCTATTACAAAATATTAAAACGTTAGTAACATTTCGATCAGATTGAGTTCACTTGTTTGGGATCTAAATTGATAACAGCTTCTGTTTTAGTTTGATTATATTGCAGTAAAAATAATAAAAGTAAGGTGAATTTTCTGTTATTTAATCTGGGATTCAATATCTGAATTGGATAGCTGTATTAGCCTGTGGAACTGTATTTGGGTCAAGTACCAAACCTTGCTCAGTATGTGTAGTTCGACAAACCAGAAGCGTAGAAAATTCGACTAAATCCACGGAACAAGTTGAAACTCCTGCTAGATCCCATAGGTTAGCCTCATCACACCCAGCAATATAAAAGTAGGACAGTCGTGAGAGCTAAACACTAAATATTTAGTTAGAACCTGTGAGAAACTTTGTATAAAGAAGAAAGATATTACTACGAGGCCTTTTGTAGAAGATTCGTGACTTCATTTACTTTACGTAAAAAATTACTCTTAACACAAAAAGTAGTAAATTTTCTTAAACGACCATCACTTTTTTCTTCAAATTTTTCTTTGATTGTATATATTAGAATCTGTTATTGCCATCCCTTTCGTGATAGACTTAGAGTATTGAACAACTTGCAAAACGCAGTTAATAAAAGAAATCGAGTAACAAGTACAGATAATCAACAGATGTCTTAATTCACCAATAAAGTGTATTAAAATTGAAAAAAAAGAAACTCTAGTTGACAAACCTGAAATTCTAAAATGAGTAGGCTAACTTAAAATTCGGGCAAGATTAAGCCTACACGCTGGATAGTTGACTGCTTAAGTTGTTCCACATTTTGAACGGATTATTTCCAGGAACGAACATTGTTTGAAGTTATTTAAACGAGTAGTTTCTTTTAATTTTTCAAATACTGCTACTGAAAATCTAATCCTATTTAAGAAAAGTTATTTTCTTCTTCAGGAAAACCTTTCATAAGGTAAGTAAAAATTTTCATTTTATAATAAATATTTATATTAAAACAAGATACCAGCATCTTCCACCGAGAGATACAAGCATTAATATTATTTCTTTATAAAGATTTTGTTGTATGGGTATTGTTACGCAAAAACCTAAACAATAGGCTCTTTGTGATCTTTTAATCATGGTATCGAAGCTCGATACTTAACGTTGTAAGCCTACAAACTAAGTCTTTTCCGCTGTGCCATTCGGGGAAGGGGGTATTAAGAACCAGGTATAAATTGTAAATATAACTATGTGTAAAGAAAATCCATTTCAGAAGTCCATTTTAAGATAAAAAAAAACATGTGGCACTAATTATTTGAGCCTGCTTACACTAATACTTAACTGAATTGAATTCGCACATATTATCGAGGAAAAAACACGCAACTCATTTTCTATTAAATTAAACATCAAGGAACGACAACTGGTTACTATATAAAATCACTGTCATTAAAGCACGTTTTAAAAACGCATATATTATTAACTTGCTACAACTTTAGCTCATTACTGTGACTTTTAAAACACTGCACACCTCTTGCTCTGTCAACACAAATAACAAAAAGTACGTTTTATTATATATCTTTATATATTTTAAACACAGTATAATTGTAAAATGCATTTTATTAAGTATTATAATACTGTTTTGTTTGTCTTAATAACCAGATGCACTTGTAGATGAAGCGGGGGGGGTGACATTGTATTGGGCGATCTAAGAGACGTGGGAGACTACAAACAAACATGATGTTCTCTGGGAGTTTGTTTGAGAAAGACAGTTGATTTCGGGTGTAAACTGTAAGCTTCATCTTTCAGTGCCACAGCAGTGCTTCAGTGTACATAATAGATAATTTAAATTTTCACTTAAATATAATAATTATTTTTCGAAAGTCTGATTGTCACTCAACTATCAGATATCAGTGCTTAATTAACAAGTGTTAGTTAGAAGTTATTTTCTATTTTGGTAAGAATACAGTAATTTATTAATTTTCCTTATTCGTATGAAGATTCGTGACTTCATTTACTTTACATAAAAAACTACAAAACGTAGCAAATTTTCCTAAACGACCATCGTTTTTTTTGTTTTAAATTCATTTTTCTTTAAATAAAATATTTAAAGTAATAATGCTCAGGCATTTTCAAAGAGTTTAATCACTGATTTATTGTTGTTGTTTTTAAATTGTAGCTTAATTAGGGTTATTTCATTATTCTTGTAGCTAGTAGTTTATATGATCACTTATTTTTAATTATTGCTCTTTTATTAGCAGTAGTACTATATACAAAATCTATTAATTAGTTTTCATCCAAAAATGCTTGAGTGGAAAAGCTAAAATTCTGTTTTACCTCAAATAGTAGGTGATATCTCATAGATACAACAAAATATAACAATTTAGTGTAATTTACATTGTACATTTTTCCATGTGATGTAAAACTGAAATTGTTTCTAATTCATCACATCACATTTTGTTCGATGTAACTTTAGAAATGATTAAAGTAACAATAAAGAATCATAGCACATAATTGTTGTTGAAATATATAAATAATATGTTACTATTACTTACTTATCTAAGGCCCCCCGCCAGTACAGCGGTAAATTTACGGATTTACAACGCTAAAATCAGGGGTTTTATTCCCCTCGATGGGTTCAGCAGATACCTCGATGCGACTTTGCTATAAGAAAAACATACATACATGCTTATCTAATTCTAAGTTGTAAATTACTAAAATAAAGTGGCCCGGTATGGCCAAGCGTGTTAAGGCGTTCGACTCGTAATTCGAGGGTCGTGGGTTTGAATGCTGGTCGCACCAAACATGCTCGCCCTTTCAGCCGTGGGGGCGTTATAATGTGACGGTCAATCCCACTATTCGTTGGTAAAAGAGTAGCCCAAGAGTTGGCGGTGGGTGGTGATGACTAGCTGCCTTCCCTCTAGTCTTACACTGCTAAATTAGGGACGGCTAGCGCAGATAGCCCTCGAGTAGCTTTGCGCGAAATTCAAAATAAACCGAAATAAAATTAGTAAAACACACACTTCACTAACTTAAACTAGTTCTTATTATAGCAGTCTTTCGTCCAATTTCCTGACACAAACACAATTTTAGACACTATAATGTCTGTCGTGTTCCAATCAGTCTGTTGAGCGCTGAGAAACCTCCTCGGCAGTAGATATAGTAAATATGGTGTGATTAACATATTGTTATAGATTCTTTTCTACCGTTACTCATATTTTTTCTTAAAATCACTTGGTGTAATCACTTGGTGCTCGCGTTACAAAATCTTGGTCCAACTTTCGCTATTGGACTTTGTGTGCTTATCACTTCTCGGAACTGCTTTCCATTGTGCCAAATAATGGAAAAAAGCAAGTTACTTAGAAAGCTATTTTAAAACAAAATTTACATTTTTGTTTTATGTTATAATAACGATTGCTTATAGACTTTCAGAACATGTTCAATTTAGTAATTCCTCACAGATTAAAATTCAACCAGTTTCAAATTCTGATTACTTCACAGATTTCTTGCTCAGTTCTCTTACTATTAAGGGAACTTTAATACTTGTGCGAAATTTTTATCTGACAATGTCACCAATAGGTAAGAGTTACTGTAAATACATTTGTTTTTGATTAATTTGTGTATTGGCCTTGTTTGATTTCTTTTGTATAAATGGATAAAGGAATGCTTATTACTTAGAGAATGAAATATTACCAAAACAAAAGTTATCCCGACCAAGTGGAAGAGCTTTCCTCTGGAGATATACAGCTGTAAAAAAGCGGTGTCGTCTTCAGAAGTTCTTTTCTGAATATCGGACATTAGCTCATGCTGAAAATTCCCTCACATTGATCAGCTTACAGCTGCAGACTCACGAAGATCTATCTAAAAACATCTGAAACAGTTCGTCTGGTAGATCAAGACTTACTCTTGAGGATCAGTCTTATAAGCGAAAATAAGTGATGATCTTTAATGTGGATTGGAGCCTGGTAAGTCCAAAACCACTTGGAGAGGTATTTACATGACTTTTATGTTGTCATTACCCAAACTATCCAACTACAACTCTGGTCGATACTGCAGACAACTAACAGCAAAAAACAGATGTGTCATTGATGGATAATCTCCACCAGTCACAAGTGCTTATCCAGTAGGAGAGACAACCGAGATATCTACGAGTAAAACCCATAGATCGTAGCATGGTGAGCATTTCCATATTGAACATCAACACTAACTTGCAACAACCTCTGAGGTCAAGCATGGCTGTATTAAGGAGCTTCCACAAGCAAAATTTCACTCTAATTTCCTATATCTGGGATTGATAAGTCGTCCAGGAGTTAGAATTTTTGAGTATATCTTTTGAATCACACTGCACCAGTGACATGAATGTTATCTGTGCACATTGACTGAAAAATACTGCAAAGGAAAAGTTTTGGTTAGTGCCATAGATCTCTGTGAGCAAAGCCAAGCAGATTTTTCTTCCATTGCTCAAACATCTTTCGATAGATTGGAGAACAGATTTCAAACATTGTCTATGCACTTCATCTGTGCTTCGACCCACTGAATAACCAACAGGGTCCATACTTTTCTGGGTCTGTTCACCATCTTGGAGAGATAACTACTTGCTAATTGCACCAAATAGTTTAGTGATCAGCACTCTGTCAGGGTTGTATGGAGCTTGATTCATACCTCTTATGGTACAAAGGTGAGAGCTTGAGTTCCTAGCTGACACAGGAGCAATGAGAAAATTAGTGGATCTTGCAATCTTTCTCGCTCTCTAAATGAGATTACTTCTTAGGTCACTAGGCTAGATGTTATGGGAGAGATTACAGTGTCTAGATAATGGATGTAGGTGGATAAATAACAAGAAAGGCCTAAGTCTGCTTTTAGCATGAAAACTATCTTGTCATACCATTTAATGTCACTTTTGGGAATTTATTGGAGCTTACCTTGAAGAGATACTTGTCCGTACGTTGGCGATGTTTTGACATTTGGTCACGAGACTTATTCTGTGGCCGAGAACCTATGAATGGTACTCAGGTGGATAAATAATGCAGGCTTTAAACTGAAAAAAAAAGTATTTACTGGTGTGCACAAAAGTAGTTTCTCAGGTACAATGTAAGGGAAGATTAGTTTCTCTACACCTGGCTAAGATGGCTGTGATAATAAATAACTTGGCTTCAAACTGTTACCAAGTAAGATGTCCACAATCCTCAATTTTGCATTGTATCACTAATGATTTATGGCTAACTTCCTCAAGCTAGTAGAATCATTGTCTGCTGTCGTGAAAGTTAAGTTAAGATGCATTTTAGATGGAGCAAGGAATATGGCCAAACACTATAATCCCTAAAGATGTTAAAGTGGGCACACTAGTGCTGATCTATTCACAACAAGATTATGAGTTCTAGTTAGACACTAATATCAATGACAGCAGAACTGGAGCAGTTACTGTAATTGCAGGACAGAGTAGAATGTATAACCCATATGCTAGTCGTATGCTCATGACACATGAATGAAGATACTGAATGTTAAAGAAAAACTGCCGTTATAGTATTTACTAAGCATTATACCACCACTTGTATGGCAGGAGGTTCACCATATAAGTCGATCACGCTTCATTTAAAATAGCTGATTAATTATAAAAGTGTGTAAGAAATGATAGTATATTGGATCATAATGTTGTAAGAATATTATCTAGTCATAGTGCATCATTTAAGTCTGCAACACAGCGAACTAGTTGGACTTTTCTACCATAGAATATCCTGATCACAGACACCATGTGGGAGTTGAAACCATCATTATTTCCCTTATAACAAAAGCAAACACTGAAGTACGGTATTTCATTGATGAACAAATGCCATTATTATCATTTTAGGGGTTCTTGAAAGAGCAACTAAAGGACGTCAACCTAACAGGGACACTCCTTGTTATGAAACAAGGTGAAGACTGGTTCGCACAATAGAGGAGTATAGTTTTATGTACATTAACTATGGCACTTAAGTTACAAGTACAGTAATGTGTGCTGTGCTGTTGCTTTAAATCACTAAGCCATGGCTCTGCAACTGTGCTGCAGATAACACGAATTTCTCTACACTTTTCATAATATAAAGACTGAGGGTGTATGTTACTTGTACATCCTATGATGGTTCTTTTGGACACACTTGAGTTGAGATATCTGGCAATGATGTGAACAATATAAGTGTGTGCCACCCACAAAAAGAAGCAGCCAAGGAAGGGCAAACACCAACAAAGAATTACTGGGTTTTCCTACAAAGACAAAAGCATAGATAAATACTTTTCACCATTGGCTGTTTTATGTAGTGGGTTCAGGCTCATCCATGGGTTTATATATTAGCACAATTATAAATGAGTAGATGACATTTCGATTGCTACCAAGTTTATCTTCAAAGGATAAAAATAAGTATTAATAAAGGGTCGTACAATAACTAGAAACAATTTTTGTATAAACTACTAGAGTACTTGAGTAGGTGTAATGGTAATATACGTATATACTAATGTGTATATGAATAAATATATGTGGCTGAAAATACTTATATGAACATTACATAGAGTTATTAATGAGTGTTTTGTAATACGAATGACTCAATTATACAAAGAACACGACAATAAAACGTTATAGCACGGAGATGAAGGACTTTATCTCGATGTTCAGAATTGATAAATATGAAGATAATTGAAATAACTGACCCGGAACAAGATAGTGAATTACCATGGAAGAGATAAAAGTAACAAGAGAGAGAAAAACAGGGTTGCATGGTATTTCTAATAAAGACTAGTGTAAAAAAAATATTTAAACTAGATCAAATTGAAATATTCGTGATTTGGTGAAATTATCAGTAGTAAATGAAATTTATAGCCAATAGCACAGATATGGCAAATATAATTTGGTGTAACCAATATTTTATTCGGTGATATCGATTATTTGCAAGCGTGCAGATTGTAATAATCGTAATAAGCACATGGTCTTAACTGGATATTTTCCTAGTGTTGTTTCATTATAAGATGTAGTACTGACTGTTGAAACATGAAAGTATAGGCTGTAAGTATATTGTTTAGGAGCGAAAAGTAATACCAATGTGGTGAAAAATAAGTCACGCCAAAGCTCGTACACGTCTTTCGAATGAAAGGAAGTCCATAAATAAATACACTGGAAACATTGGTAAAGGCTGATAGTTAAAGATAATGGAGGTCTTTGCTTGACCTGAGTCCGTCTGCACATGTAGGAATCTTTAGCAGTCTTTTACCCCAGTTCTTTCCTACTGAAACTGTGTTGTCCACATGGTAATGAATGATATCTAGTTGAAGAGTGTGACGCGTGTGGTAGTTGTCTAGCAGGGGCAACAGAGAGCAGCTTGGTCACGGGTAGTGACTGAAGCGTGTGAATCGGGACGTTCTCAGGGTACACGTTCTGTGCACAGGTGATAGAGTGCATGAGCCAAAGCTCATAGTTATCTTGTGTTCTAACCCTCATTAACCAATACAGTCAGTTGAACTTCTGACCAAATATATATTTTTTCCAACCGTACATTGGAGTCTGAATTTTAAGTATCTGAAGTCAAGTTTTAACCATTATCAGTCTCTGTGAGTAACCAGTGGTTCTCCTGCCTTGTTCTTATGTAATGCTCAAGATACAAGCTCAAAGGATGCAAAGAATGCAGTTTCCAACCAAGTAGTCACAATTAGCACATTTGAGCAGATTCAGGTACTCAAGAAGAATATACTGGTTTGGTTAAGGTGATGGTAAATGAAACATCGATGGTGTATCTTGAGTATTTTTCTTTCATATATATTTTGTCTTTAACTTAGAGTGATCTTAGAGTGTTTTATTTATGTATCTTTTGTGTGTCTTTTTCTTTATATATTTGACGAGAAGTGGTTAGAATTTGTTATCGTTCTTGTATTTTTGTTTTAACATTAATAAAGTGTTTAAATTATTATTTGTTTTATTATAACACTATGTAACAAAAATTTTGTTCCTGGATATTATCGATTATTTCTTAATTGATTGTGTTATAAAAGTACAGAAAGTGGTCATTATTCCCTTCAAACTTTGCTTTTGTGACCTGGATAATGAAATTTAGAAATTAATTTATTTTCTTTGTAAAAAAGGGCAAATTTGCACATTTTTACTTACATAAGGTCTGAATAATATGAATCAAGATATACATGTATTTATACTAAAGTTATACAAAAATGTTTAGAAGTGAGTAGTTTTTCGAGATTTGCGTCTGTAATGTAAATCACTTTCACGTATCAGCTCCCAAATATAGTCTCCCATCATGTTTTTGTTATACGCCCCTTAGTAATGGCATTTGCCTGGATCCTCTGAGTATGCTCTCATGTTCTCCTTGAATTTATCAAGATGAGCGTCAAGGATATGGACTATCATGGACACCCTGTAGCCAATTTTGCAATAGTTCTTCACCACAGCCTCAACCAGTTTCACGTAATTTTCGGCCTTGTGATTGCCCAAGAAGCCCCAAACCACTGCAACAAAGCTGCCTCAAGTTTTTTCCTTCTTACTGAGCTTCTTGGTGAATTGTATGCACTCCAGGATATTCTTTATTTGTGGTCCAACGAAGACACCAGATTCGATCTTTGCCTCAGACAACTTAGGGAAGAAGTCTTGAAGGCACTTGAAGGCTGCAGACTCCTTATCAAGATCTGTGACAAATTGTTTAATAAAACCCAATTTTGTGTGCAGTGGTGGGAACAACACCTTCTGGAGGTCCACAAGTGGCTCATACTTGACATTGTGACTCCCCACGGAGAACTCAGTCCGTTGTGGCCAGTGCTTCCTGTTGTAATGCACTGCGGTATCCCTGTTTTCCCAAAGGCAAATATAACAGGGAAACTTGGTAAAGCCTCCTTGGAGACCCATCAGGAATGCCACCATTTTGAAGTCTCTGATAACCTCCCAGCCATACTTATCATACTCCAAGGCTTCTAGCAAAGCCTCGATGCTTTTGTATTCCTCTTTCAGGTGCACCAAAAGATATTTAAATTTGAAAAGTTCTAAAATTGTACAATATAAAATCTTACAAGGAAGCAAAAATTGTCCATCTTGCATTCTAGAGTATTTTGTTTGTTTTTTTGCAATGCTCGCAAGTTAATTGAGGTGCCCAGGATTTGTTTTGATCCCCAACAGGCATGCTGAAATACGCCTTGTAGGCTTCACACGTTTTAGCAGATGCTGTCACAGAGTACTTTTTCGCTCTTGTCTTGATAAATTGGTCACATACGTAACAGAATGCATCAGGAGAATGCTTGCAGCTTCTTGATGCCATCTCTGATAAAATCAGATAGGTCTGTGTGTTCACTTAGGCAGCTAGAACTGAAGTGGTGAGTGGTGAGTTCCTGTATATATATTACTATGGAAAGTTCTAGAAATTTCTAAAAAGGTACTTGAAAATTCTCGTAAGTTCTACAACATTCTAGAAAGTGCTTGTAAGTTCTACAACATTCTAGAAAGTGCTTGTAAGTTCTACAACATTCTAGAAAGTTCTTGAAACTTCTTGTAAGTTCCAGAAAATTCTCTATCAGCTACTCAGCACTGAATCTACCTGAAACGTTCTGGAAAGTGGGTAAATTTGAAAATTTCATTACCCAGGTTACGAAAGCAAAGATTGAAGAGAGAAATAGGACTTTTCCAATTACTTTAGGTATAGGAATTGGGAAATAACACTTTCTGCCTAGGAACAAAAAAGTAAAAATCTTGTTACATAATGTAATTAAAAATTTCTTTTTTTCCGTAGGCTCTAAAGGTCTTATTTTAGCATATTTTTGGCAAAAGGAATGGTTTTATCCTAAATATGTATGAAATTTTCTTAGATAAAGAAGCTTTTGTCGTTATTGTTTTAGTTAACATCTACTTCATTTGGCTTTTAAGGGTCTCGTGAGTGGTAATACTGGAAAGGAACAACATGTTAGTATTATATAATGGCAAATGAAAAAGTATTATACTGTCATGAAACATCCAACCAACTTCTCTTTGGTTTTGCATGAAAATACGTTTGGGTTTAGCGTTCCTGCGACTATAGCGCGAGTATTATTTCACATGAGGTCAAACGTTTACCAATCTAACCCCTCCCCTCTCCTGAAGCTTGCATACCAACATCTCTTCTAAATCACTTTAAACATTGTAATTCTGCAAACTGTGTTAGGCTGATAATCACTGTTAGGGTTTCCTCGTATGTATAACCATTTCTGTTTAAGTGAATTGCATGTATATATCTGTACTTTTATATTGCATTTATATATTAAATAGTACAATTATCTATTTCTATCAGTTGAACGGTTATTTTATGTATTTCATTGATAAAGGGTGATTTCCTTTGTAGTTGATTGTATGTCGTTATTTTTTTTATTGTATTATGTATGTTGAGTAAAATTAAAGGGTTTATTTCATTATTGTTATTGTAAAATGCATTATTTTGTGCTTTAAAATACGTTCAAAGAATTTTCGCTTTGTTTTTGATGAAAGTTTATGGATCAACCTTATTCGATATAATGTATACAGAAAAACAAAATTATTTGCTATTTTCAATACTGCATAAGACTAATGAACTAGCATGTGTTATTTATAACGAAAAATGAATCTGTGTTGTGCAAACAGAAAAATACTACTATAGTTTTCTTCCTTTCTTTAATTTTGGCTGCAAAACAACGGTATTTCTTGTCGTTATTTTCTAATATCCTATTTTTCAAACCTTTAGTTTCAATGTAAGACACCAGGTGGTATAACAGTAGGTATTGACGTTATGCTTTCTATCTCGTTTTCTTTGTTGACTCTGTTTTTTATTTTCGCGCAAAGCTACAAGAGAGCTATCTGCGCTAGCCGTCCCTAATTTGGCAGTATAAGACTAGAGGAAACTCTTGGGCTACTCTTTTACCAACGAATAGCGGAATTTACCGTTACATTATTACACCCTCACAGCTGAAACGGTGAGCATGTTTTACGGAAAAGGGTATTCGAACCCGCGACCCTCAGATTATAAATCGAGCGTCCCAACCATCTGGCCATTTTACGTGTTGATAGATATATTTGTTTTTTAAATAACACAGTACACAGGAAATCGTGATAAGTGACTAAAATGTATCATTATTTATTAGCTTTTAATGCATATATATCTGTGTATGTATACTTGTAATTCTAGATATATTAATTCACATTTGGTAGCGCAAAACTGGTTTATTAAGTTGAATTTAGCACGTATGTTTTAATAACCGATCCACATGCAACCATCTATATCTTTGACTGGAAGTTATGAAAACGGATTGGGTAAAAAAAAAAAAAAAAAGAGAAAGAGACTTGACTCTTAACAATGTTTAGTTTGACCAAAAAATAACAAAAACTACAAGTAACACGTGGTATATAGAGCCAGTACATCGATAAGTTTACGGATTTACAACACTAAAATCAGGAGTTTGATTCCCCTCGCTGGATTCAGCCGATGTGGCTTTGCTATAAGAAAACACACAAATACAACCAACTTCACAAATTTCTTAAAGTATTCGTGTGTAATCTTTTAATGTGAAATATAAAACTTCTCAAAGGTCACTTTTTAGTTATTTTCTTATAAACACCAACAATTTTGTCTAAACTTTTGCTTATTTCTTATTAGCGAAAGTACCCGGCGTCGCTCGGGTTTTTACATTAATATATTTCAGTGTGTATATTCTGAACCTGTTTTGAATATTTTACTTTCTCAGAAACATAAAGAAATATACCTTTAACTAATGTTTGATACAGTTATTGTGAAAATATTGATTCTGATGTTGTATTCTTTTCACTGATTTGGTAACCAAGATGCCTTTGATAAATCAAAAATTCATACTGAATATTACTAAGGAAAGCTATAATCGTTATTAGATTGCTAAAGAAGTGTTAATGATGTACCAAAAACGCAATACAACTATTGTTGAAAGAAACAGTACAATCACTGTTTTGGATTAAAAAATACTGTCACTGTTACACAAAAGGCTATATCTATTATTGTTGAGAGGAATAATATTCACTAACTTGGCAACTTGGTACATTGAAAAGTTCCTACTGATGTTGTTGATTATTGTTTAACTTGATAGAAATTCATTCATGTATCAAAACCATGGTAACAATATTCGCACTTCTTTTCTATGTGTTTTTTTGTGAGCTTGCTTTATAAATACATGCGTGTGTATCTGTCTGTGATTTATATTATAACGAGTTTCTTTATTTCTAAGTGGGTTTTCTCTCGTTTACCTCATTATGCACGCACGTCGATAAGTAATAATACCCAGGTGCACACGCTCATGGTCCACATAGTATAGGTGCAAAATTTCAAGTGACTTTTTGAAATTAAATAGAAAAATTGAGTTTTTGTTTGTTTGTTTTTTAAAGTGGGTAAACACGCCATGCTGATTATGATGATAATTCATCTTTGATTTATTCTGTTTAAAGATGTAGTACAGTATTATTTACTCTTCTTTGCAAGTATAAAAGATTAGAAGAAATTAATTAGTTAGAAGTATGTAAATCATAAATAAGGTGACATATACTATATCCTCCATTGTAAGAAAGTTCGTTCACCATTATACTCTCGAATACAGATACATGTGACGTCACATCCGCTGAGACATTCATAAAAGCGGTTGTACAAGAATAGGAAATTCGCGTGAGTGATGAAGTATTTACCTCAGGATATCCTAAATGAATTATCTTTGTTTTTTCATTAGAAGTGCTAACGTTATGATGTATTTCATTTAACTCTCTCCATACCTAGAGACTTGAGTGTATGCTAAAAACTGTACACGGTTTAACTGCATTTGAAAGAGAATAAGCATATATTAATTTGATTTGATTTTTTCAAACTGCATACGCTTGTTTGTATTGACATACAAGTTCTTCCACAGCTTTCTACTTCTTTTCCTTTTAAAATTAAGATTGTAGAACGGATACGATATTGTAGGAGGCATTACAATTTAAATGTTAGGTTATTAATTAATATAGGTATAAAGGTGTTCCTTTATATTGATTCAACTTTGGTTTGAGTTTTTGTGTAAGTTGTTTTTTTTTATTCTGAGTTTGTTTGTATTTGTTTCTCTACTTAGTATTTTAGTGCTTTTAAAACAGAAATCCACAGTAAAACAAATCACCTATATTGGATTATACATTCCCTAGAATTCAGTACGTGAAACAAAACAAAAACTCGTCATATTAAGAAACCAACTAAACACAGCCACAAAACTATGCTCACCCGATAGTATTAATGATGAAAGCAACCAAATAAAACATTTCATCAACATCAACAAATTTCCTTCAAAAACAGTTGAAAAAATGATACGCACACCCCTAGACTAACAACACGAACAAAAAAAAAACAATAATAAATTCAATGAAACAACTAACTATAAAACCTGATACTGCTGCATACCATATGTTCCCGATATTATCGTTAATATGAAAAAACTTACGAAATATAACATTCTAGTTAAACACCAAATTCGTTCAAAAACCAGGTATAAAACTAAAAGCCATACTATGTAAAAACTACACTGACAGACATAACACCAACATTATTTTTAAAATACAATGGAACAACTGCCATGACTTTTATATCGAAGAAACAAACAATGAAATGGAAACCAGATTCAAAGAATATAAAAAGACACCTCCGCACATTTTTGAACACTGTAAATCAAATAAACATCACATAATCATAGAAACGCAAACATACTAAGTAGCGAAACAAATACAAACAAACGTAGAATAATAAAAGTCCTACGTATACAAGAACTCAAACCAAAATTAAACCAATATAAAGGAACACTTTTATACCTATATTAATTAATAACCTAACAACAATTGTAATGCCACTACAATCTCGTATCCGTTCACATTCTCTTCCCTGAAACAGCACCTAGCAACAGTCAGTTGCAAACTCTCATTGTTAACGTGAAGATTACCTAAGAAGGTCGAAGAAGGTTGTTTAATTTACAGAAGTAATTAGCTTTGTTTGTCTTTTTTGCGGATTGTTAAATGTTTCTTTTGTAGTGACTCGACCATTACTATGTCTGTCACATACCAGCTGGCTTCGTGGGTACTGGTTATAGCATATTCACCTTGACTTTACATATAGGTATATGTCACACGTTCTTTTATCCATTTTCCTTAAAGAGTGCAATGTCAACTAACGTATGAGGGCCGTAGAAGTACGTTTCGTATTGAGTGAGGGATGAGGGCCGTAGAAGTACGTTTCGTATTGAGTGAGGCAGATACCAAAATATTCCCCATTCATAACGTTTAACATTTTTCAATTATGTTGTCAGATAACTATTGATTGTACTCATAATACGATATTTAAATACAATCAAGAAGATAACACACACGTGCTTCACCTATTGGCAAAAGTAATACGTTTCAACGATTGTTATGATATATAAGTACTTTGAGTAGTTAAAAACATTCGTATATACAGAACTATGTATATGATTATATTAAAATGATACCCTTCTAAAAACGATGACAAAAGTAACATCACAATACATTTTACAGATAATCTCTAAGTGGTTTTGTGTTTCAGTTTTCAACGATTTCTAATAAAATATATATCGTCCACGACTTATAACACAGTCAACAGTAGCTTAGTTTTATAAACGAACACAAGTTACTAGTGTCTTGTTTCAGTAGGCTGATACGTAATACATATTATTGTGTGTGTTTAAACAAAACAGATGTAATGCTACCATTTGTAATAATTTTTGGCTTTAAAATAGCGGTACAGTAATATTAATATTTAATTACATGTTTTGCATAGCGACTAGTAATTATTGGAAGGGAGCGTGCCCCCTCCGAGCTCCTACGCCCTATTTACATATGTAGAATGCTAATAATTTGATGTTCTCTGTCACTTGGCATGTTTTTTTTTGTTGATTTTTCATTACTAACCTACTGTCATCACGGAATGTTACACATTCTACATTGTAAGTCTAATTCAATGTTTAGTGTGGAAACTATGGAATTCAGAATTTTATACATATATAGATACATATATAGCCGTTCCTAACTTGACCTAGAGCGGTCAAATAGTTGTTATTTGGCGTAACGGACGTTAGAGATTAGGTTATATGGCTCATATTCCATTATCTCCCTCTTCCCCCAATTACCCCCCAGAAGCACAAAGACCTGCGGACTTATACTGCTAGAAACCGGATTTCAATACCCGTGGTGGGCAGAGCACAGATAGCCCTTTGTGTAGCTTTGTGCTTAATAACAAACAACTAAGCTTCTCCCAGTCACACTTCGCACTTAAGGGCTTTAGGCGTGTTATAAGAGTAACGTTCAAATCCCACTATTTGGTCTACAAGAGTAGCCCAAGAATTCACTGTGGGTAGTGTTGATTAGCTTCCTTCGCTTTAGTCTTTCTCTTCAAAAGTAAGGACGCATAGCGCAGATAGCTCTCTAGTAGTTCTGCGCAAAATCCAAAAACACAAACAAATCGTCCCTAATTTCATACTGATAGAGCAGAGGGAAGGAAAGCAGCTAGTTAATAACGCTTACCATCAACCATTTCGTTAATGGTATCTGACCGATATGATCGAATAACAGGAATTGATCATCAATGCATTTAGAGTGTGAAGTACGTTTTTACGAGAGTGAAACGCGCACAGTGGGTGCTCAGATTCGGAATCCGGGTACGTCACGCCCAGTCCATAAGTCAGAATGTATCTGCATACGCGTATATATAGTGGGCGTTGTGGTATGCGAAGGTGAGAGCGAACGAGGCCAAATAAGAACCATTAATTTTCTTGGAGGCAGTTTGCGACCTATGATGTTAGAAACAGAAAAAAAAAGTATTGAATTGGATGTGGTAACTTTTTGAGGTTGACAAAAAAAACACGTGAAGTTTAGATAGTTTTGTGTTCTTAAGTTTAGATAGTTTTGTGTTCTTAAACTATACTGAAAATAAATTGCCTTTTTTCATGTTTACTGATCATAAAATAAGTCTCGCCACATTGTTGCTCATGAGTAAGCTTGATGATTATAACGTTAAAATGTTTTGTTCGATACCAGCGATGGGCACAGCGCAAGTAACACAATAATTTTTTACTTAAATGCTAACAAACATAAAAGGTTCGGAAAAGTTGTCCTACAGTTTTAAAAACGTTCCTCGATGAGAAAACGGTAAGTTTACGGAACTGCAACGCTAAAATCCAGGGCTTGATTCCCCGCAATGTACACATCAAATAACTGACTTTGCTCTAAAAGAGACAAAGAAAGCGTTAATAAAACTGTAAATTGTTGTGAATACTCCTCTCGCAAAAGACACATACACACACTTATATATATATATATATAAAAGTAATTAATGATTAGGCTTAAAGAATCGTACATACTAATAACTATTACAGTGACAGACTAAAATATGTTCGTAATATATAGATACCACAAGTGGTGGCGATACCATACGAGTATCGTATCGTGAAACTGTGATAGGATTGTATCGATACATCGTTAGATACGATACGATTTACGTATCTTCACGAAATTTCATAAACGTTCAGCAAACGTTATACGTATTCTGTACAAGTAAAAAAACACACCAAAATATTGTTATAAAGTATTTTTGTTAAAAAGTAATCATTCAATAAAGGAAAATGTGTATTGAGTACTACATGTTGTCTTCATTTATTTTATCAAAAAACATTGCATGAAAAGTAACATAACAAATAAACAATAACAGAATACACATATTAACCTTTTAATTTTACTTTATCTCGTTAGTTGCCGTATAATACACAAACACCTAACAATTTGAGAAAGCCCTGTAAAGTGTGAAGTACTTAAGTAAAACAATGTTAGTAATATCGGTAATAAATTACAAATAATACTGTCAAACTTTGTAACAAACAGTTTGTAAAACTTCTGTATCTAGATGCTTGTCGTATCGGCTACTGAGATGAAATACACACCAGTAAAATATACTAAGTTTTATTTTTTCATGCCCTCAACCATCGCAACACCAGTACTACAATTTTTTTCCACTTTTTAGCACAAGAAATTTGTATCTACCCCTGTTTATTACATAGTGTGTAATATAAAACATAAAAACGAAAATACATGTATAATATACTAAATATTAAATTTACAAAAAAAAAAAAATCCTGATATTTGCGCAAAGCTACACAAGAGTTTGGCACTGAGTTATTCTGCTCCCCAGTGGTACTGCGGTATGTCTGCGTACTTAAAACGCTAGAAACCGGGTTTCGATACCGTGATGGGCAGAGTACAGATAACTCATATTGTAGTTTAACCTCAAACAAACAAACGTGAGTGTCACAGATTTTGAAATAATAACACGAGCGGAAAAGCAGCTAGCCAACTATCTGGCTACTTACTTTGATCAAATAATGAGATTTATAGTGCATCTACGACCACGAAGTGCTGAATGCGTTTTCATACCAACAGGACACGAGACACCAATATTTGGATCAATAATCCAGACATCCTAAATACTAATCCATGCCTGGTCCACACAAAGAAGTAAAAAATAAACAGGCGTTGGGAATAAACTTGAAATAGAGTAGCTTTTTATAGTTTCAGGTACATAAATTGCATATAAACAAACAATTTAAAGTCAGTTTTACAAGCTGATTATAAAAGTAGGCACACTATAATTGGGCGAAAGGCCGGGAACGTACTAATTATACAAGACACAAATTACACTGTGTAACAAAATTTTTATTTTTTCTTGTTCCTGGGCAGAAAGTGTTATTTCCCAATTGATTATGCCTGAAGTTAATGGAAAAGACTTATTATTCTCTTCAAACTTTGCTTTTGTCACCTGGGAGTGTATAACAAAAACATGATGGGAGACTATATTTGGGGGCTGATACGTGAAAGTGATTTACATTACAGTTGCAAATCTCGAAAAACTACTCACTTCTAAATATTTTTGTATAACTTTAGTATAAATACATGTAAATCTTGATTGATATGTTGTAAATGAAAATGTGCAAATTTGCCCGTTTTTACATAGAAAATAGATTAATTTCCAAATTTCATTTTCCAGGTCACAAAGGCAAAGTTTGAAGGGAATAATGGCCATTTTCTGTACTTTTACAACATAAGCAATTAAGAAATAACACTTACTATTCAGGAACAAAATTTGTGTTACTTAGTGCTATTCACGTAGACGTAAAAATGTATTTGATGTTCCTGAAGCAATGCTTTCATTTTATTTTTTCATTTCGTAATCAAAAACTAATTCAATAGAATTATATATAATAGACGCGGCTTGGATTGTTTTGAATTTTGAGCTAACCCACATTGCTAAATTAAGGATGTACTAACAGTCTCAAAGTTTCACATTATATCGCCCTATGACTGAAAGGGTGAGCATGTTTGTTAAGAAGAGAATTCGAACTCGCGACCCAGAGTTTGGAAGTCGAGCGCCATAACACCAGTAGACGTTTACTAAACGCAATTTGCTCATTTTTAGTGATAGTATATTCAGAACACAACACAGGTTTTAGCAGCTAAAAATACGATTTAATTAAAGAAATTTACTAAGATCACTACACCGTAAGCCTAATTCTGTAGGCATTATGCAATTCTCTATAAATGAAGCGGTGTTCTTCACAGGAAGGAATTCAAAAATACGCCGTTTAGTCAAGCATAGGTTGTTTGTGTTGAATCGAGGACAAGGTTGTTCAGTAGTGAGTAATTCAGGTACACTGTCCTTTATTGAACACAATAATCACGATATGCTTGAGTTCATACACTTGAATGTATATCAGGGTCCTAAATTCGGAAAGAAAAGGCAAGTCTAGTTAGTGTAAAACAGTGAATATACACCTATAGTAAACATATAGTAATATTGTATTAGGCAATGCGTCAGTCAGATGAATATCCTGAATCCGGTGGTCCGCGTTCTCATTTAGAAAGGAAGTAACTGTACACACATGTAGATACTCAAATGTCACCGCTTCCTGCTGGTAGACTTATTCCCGTGAGCTTTATTTTGAGGCCTACAGGTGGTGTTATCACAGGTAGAGAGGGCAGAGCAGTAGTAGCCATGAGTAATTTGGTTCGTGGACAAGGCTGTTATACGTTTTTCCTCACCAGGTGTAGAGTGTGGAGCTCTTATTGTGATTTTTTTCTTCAGAGAAACAGAAAGGATGCGACAGTTTCCTGTGTTGTAAACAAAGTTGCTTTCTTCTTCAATTTTGTGTGCTTTTCAAATATTTTAAACTAGTAACTTGTGCTTGGTTGTCGTAGCTAAATGATTTTCGTTTGAACTTTGGATAATTTTGTTAAGTTTCTACTATTTTCCGTATCCTCAAAAAATTATGTTTGTGTAAGGAAAATTGCAACGGTCATTCAAGAGTTAAATGTGTGAATCAAATCAATTCAAAATGTTGATAATTCACACTCTGCTGAAGTTTTAAAACTCTGTAGAAAAAATAAGCAACGCTTTATAAAGATACTTTAATAGCTTATGTTTTAGACCAACAATTCCCTGAAGTGTGTAATGGAAAGTGGAAAATATCAAGAAGTTTTACACAGAGTTGTCGTAACCACTGATTGGTGGTTAGATTTGGGTAAGTCCATATTTTCTTTCAAGGGTTGAGATAGTAGATACTGAATTACTGTAACATAATTGTTATTTGTTTTTTTTTCGAACTAATTACCTTTCCTAGAATGCTTAAATATTTTACTAAGTACCATATTTGTCTACTTCTAAAATTTTCATACAGCAGGTGGGTGAAAAAAAATAGTTAAGCTGTAGTTAGTTGCTGCTTTTCGTAGGATTAAGGTTTATCCTGTCTTTATTTGAACAGAAAATTCCCCTATTCATGTGAAAATCAAAATTTACAGATCAAAAGTCCGAGGTGTGTGATTGAAGTTGTGATTGTATAGCATTTTTTTCACTTACCTTATTCTAGAGTCTGTTATGCAAACCTGTAACTTTGCAGCTGAAAAATGTTTGAAGTAATAGCCACAACTATGTATTAAGAACGTTACTTCTATTATCAAAAACTTTAAAATATAACTGTAAATGAGTATGAGTATAGACATCTACGGTTAAAACTCAAGATATAGGATAACCGAGTGTCTTAAACTATTAAACATTAGTGTTATGTTGATAAATACATTACAAATAAAAATGAACCCAAATTGAATCAAATCGATTTCTGAAAATAGACTAGTGTTAACCAGGTTGTCAGTGGATACACTTGGCCTTATTTTCTATGTAAATGTTTAGCAAAATAATTTTCTTGAAGTATTTAGGTTGTGGACGCATAGAAAAAGTTAGAATGAGCAATAAACATCTTAATTGTTTTAGACTGATGTCTGTCATACACATCTGTAATAACAAAGACCTCTAAAAAAAATTGCAATCAAATTAGTATCTCTAATTTAGTATTTCTGTTGCGACAACATTTCTTCAAATACAAGATTTCTAGAATATTCCAAAAGAGTTCTAATCATTTGTTTTGAATTTCGCGCAAAGCTACTCAAGGGCTATCTGCGCTAGCCTTCCCTAATTTAACAGTGTAAGACTAGAGGGAAGGCAGCGAGTCATCACCACCCACCGCTAACTCTTGGGCTGCTCTTTTATCAACGAATAGTAGGATTGAACGTCACATTATAACTTTTACTGATTTTTCATAAAAGAAATTTAAATAGCAAATTTCTTCATGAATCTATAAAAAAGCAGTAGCCATTTTAGCTCACAGTAGGCCTATAAGTAATGAAAATAAATATAGTTTGAGAGTGTCGTTAAATCTATAATGACTCTTAAACTCTCGAAACTGTCACGAGGGTGCAGCACCTTTGGGTTTGCCGAATTTCACATTAGTGAATTTTTAATGAGAGCTGATGTTATGATTACTCTAATATATGAGTAATTAATACGCCAAAAAAAAGGTTAACTCACACAGTATTTGTTTCTTATTAAGTAGTGTGTATTCCTAGTGACCTTTGGAATATCCCCTTGCCTGGCCCCGGGGCAATTGCTTACTACTACCACCTCTCGTCAACCCTGAGTTCAGTATATAAGAAAGAAACACAGTATGTAAAACAGAAGTCTAGAGCTACTAAATATAGACTATATAATTCGTGTCACTGTAAAAAAACAACAACAACTAAAAACATGCTTTTGAAGTAACTCATGGCAGATGCTCTGCTATGTGTGTGTACAAGAGAAGCAAGCGTACCTGTACATCATAGAATATCTGAACACGTACCTGACATCTAACTTCTTAGTACAATATTATTATTGTTAACAATGCTGTTGCAGAGTGTTATAGGTAGAAGCTGAGATACCACGTGCAGATAATATTGGATGGTCAGATTTTATCTAAATGTCCGTGTTTATGACCTAAAGATTACGGAAACCATTATAATTAAGAAAAATAAACATAAAAAATATAAAGCTTGGCCTCGTGTGAAGAGTTCTTGTTTGTTTTTTTAATTTTAGAGTTTGAATTTTGGGAAAGTTTAAACCCTTTATTACTAAAATATATCTTTCAACATTTTTTATGCATGAATTGATATAATAGGATAAAATAATATAGATATTTGTAAACATACTTAGAGGTAAAAGTGTGATGTATTTCATACACGTAATGTATCTATGATTTTACTAGTACACCTGGTGAATTGAACATTTAGAAATAATTGTTGTTTTTTCCAAAATTTAAAACAAGGTTTCCTGTTGTATAGAGGGAAGGTTTTGTTATATTTTAATTGATTCATCAGGTGGAAAACGAAGTTTGTAATAAATATTAAAAACACGGTAATAGCGAAAAACGTCTTTAAGCCGGGTGTTTCGCAATTTCCTTAAATTCTGTCATTAGTGTTTCATTTTGAATTTTCTTAACTACTTGTATTATGCTAATTGTATTTTACATCACACATGATTTAACAATTGCATATACTATTCTTTCAGAGCACTATACGTTTAGATTATTTTCTCTTTTTTTAAGTGTTTGTATATTTCACCTGATGATGCCATTTAAAGTCGGTGAAATGTTGTACACCAAATAAACACGTTTTACTCCGTATAATCGCTGAAACCTTGTGTGGAAGCTCACCTGTTGATTTACATATATTGTTTATTTATTACTGGCGGGTTGGATGTTTCGACAGGTTAAAATTCAAGAATGTTTAATAATACCTTTGTTTAATACTTAAACCTTTTCGACAGTGTGTCAATGTTTGAGTAACTAATGACAATGTTCCAATTTAGAATCAACTGGTTGAGTGAACTTGTGGTAATTCATAACAGAGCTAATTACGAAATACAGAGCCAATACACATACATTCTAGAGATATGGGCCACAATGTTAATTACATTGACACAATCTTTAATTAGATTTATTTTTCTTTGTAATTTGTCTGTAAATCGTACCTCTCACTTTCTTAATTTCTCTCTTAACATTCTTTTTCTCTTGGCTGGCTGTCCGCCCATTTTTATTTGTTGTAAGTGCAAAACTGCACAAATGGCTGCCTTTACTTTGCCTACTGCGGGAAATAAAACCCGATTTTTTTTTTGTTATAAACCATCAGATTTAATGTTGAGTTACCGAGTGGGTTTATCATCTTAATGTATTTTATTTTTACTAATATAACCTTAATTCCAACACTAACGTATTAACATTTTCTGTTGTTGGACGAGTTATTTTGTATTTTGTAGGTGAAAATAGTAAAAATAACGCCAAGTCATGTCATAATAAACACCAAAACGGAATAACTTCTTCATAACTAATAGGATATAATACAAGATGTTTTACTTTCAAATAAAAACAAATTAAATGTAGAAAATACAGTGTCCAATTAAGTTAGTATACACAAAAGTATCTGATAATTAAACAAAGTAGAGAAAGAGATATAGCTTAAATAACTTACCCTATGGGTAAAAAGAGTAAAAGAAAGTGTGATTTATAATTAAGGAATATAATTATTTTTATTAATTTTATACGAGAATAAATCAGTTAAAATGTATCTCGAGACTGCTAGTAAGGATATTAAATATTTTATCAAAATAAAGTAGAGAACAACGTTTCGACCTTCTCAGGTCACTTTCAAGTTAACTCTCCCCTTGTTAATAGGATATACCACCACACCTAAGGTCGAAACGTTGTTTTATACTCTATTTTAATAAAAGTTTTAAAACCCATACCAACCGTCTTGAGAAACATTTTTACTTCAAGTGGGTTTCTTGTCATCATAAAATCAGTCAAAAAGAAGTTGTAACTTGCGTTTAAGATCAGTATGTTCATACGCACATTTTCACTGAATAGGTTATCACTGCTTCATTTTTACTTGTCTTCTCTAAAATTATTAACAAATTTGCCATTTATTTTTTTACTAAAAACAAGTTTCATGAAAAAATATTTCTTTTTTGGTACAGAAATCCCTTTTTATGTGTGTTTAATAAAATAACGTTTCAATAGAAACATCACTTTCTGATTTGTTTATACACCAAGTGCTTCTCTTATCCATATTTCTTTATTGAAAACACAAATTTTATAAAATTGTAGCGATGAATAAACCAATTCAATAATAAATCAAGCATTATCACATTCTCTCGCTAATCAGTCAATTACCACATCAGCGTAACTCTGCTGGTCCTCTAGTGGCTCAAGCGGTAAGCTTTAAGATTTATAACGCTAAAGTTTGGGGTACATTTTATGACGGTAAACACTACACAGGTAGACCACTCTGGAACTGCTAATATTGTTTCTTACATTGACAAGAGAATTCCTGAAGTTCGACTAAAATTTAAAGGTTAGTATGAGTTATGCTTTTACGACAGCAAAACTCCTAAGAAACAAACGTTTAAATTCAAAACTAATAAATATTGTGTGTTATTTTTTATTCAAACAAGAGATGAAGAGTTGTCTTTCAGTTATGCGTCTAAATAGTTTTAACTGGCATTGTTTTAATTTTATGGGTTTAATATAAATCTATAGAAAGCCTCTATTAAACAGACATCGAGCATGTAGATGTCACATTTCGATCGATCTCAGACGTCTAGATATCCATGTTTTTGTTTCTCTGTTCCATTCTCAGTAAACCCTGCTAAATGTTTATCAGAAAAATGTATAATGCATAATGATTAATTCCAAAGTATTTAATTAATTAACTTCATTAGCAGTGTTTTGAAAGCACAGAAGCGAATGGGAGGCAAACAGATGGACTTTCCAAGGCGGGAAGATTAAAGATTAGTGGAAGGAAACCTATGGAAAATAAATTAAGAAGCTGTAAGATGGAACGATTATTCTTGACGTGGAATGTTTTCGTTAATATTATAAATACGTTTGTCTGCTGCACAGAGTTTTTACTAGTTCAATGCATTTCTTTTCATTGGCGTATGACATCGACTCTTCAAATTAGTCACTTCACTGATTGAGTTGACGTTAATTTATTATATTTAGTGAACATTTTAAAATTTAAATATAACTCCATGAAATACATTATACAGGCTTGTAACACAGGACTCACATGCTTACTCTCCATCCTGATAAAAATAGCTTCGAAATTGCCTTAAATATTACTGTGATTTACTCCAAAGATAACAGAGATTCGATAAAGTTTTTGGAGTGAGTGAGTGAGTTTTCCTTACGTAGAGCTGCCTGACAATTTAAGACGTGTTTTGGGAGAGGCAGCTTCTACTGAATCTTTTTAGCCGAGATTTTAGGGAAGCCTGAAGGGGAGGCACACAAATGTCAGGGGTGGCACCCGCTAGCCTTCTTCTCTTGATGTCGTCAGTCATTAGTAGGATTTGAAGTTTACATTTGCTAGCACTATATACTGGTTTTAATTATTGTGTGAGTAAACATCCAAGATATTATTCCTCCTTCTTCCCTTCCCCAACCCAGTGACACAGCAGTGTATCTTCGGACTTACAACGACAGAAAATGGGTTTCAATAGCCGTGGTGGGCAGAGCACAGGTAGCCCATTGTACTGCTTTGTGTTCAACTACAAACAAACAAAATGTTGGCATCTGTTCTGTTATTCAGTTACTCGTTGAGTTGTTTGTTTATTTATCTATCCAAGTTTAATTAAGTAAGGCGTGAGTTTAAAATTTTTATTGAAATACTGTATTTGAAGTAGAGCTTACATTTAGGAACAGTTTATGTTGAGAAGTTTATAAAATTAGATCCACACCTATAACATACAACTGAGAGTGACTGTAAGAAACGTTATGAAATAAATAAATTCGTTACCTACACTTGGATTGGACTTGGCATTATTTTTACCAAACAATCAAAAAAGAATGGGCTCAGTGATAGAACAACATACAACAGTAGCACGTGGGGTAACAGTAAATGACCTAGTTATCTAAGTAGGTACGTGTATGTGTGAACCAAGAAAACATAATTGGCTTTATTGTTCCCTGCATGATTAGATTGAAAAAGTAGTTAGTGTTATTATAAATTAAGTTATTTTATCAGAATATGATCTACACGACACGTTTGGAGCGTGTTGGTATATAGGTTATTTGTAAATAGATAATGTAATACGAGAACATCGAACCACTTGGATAAAGTGTTGTGTGTTCCCGAATGTGATTGCTGCTAAATTTAATCTGGCTAAACCTGCTTAACGGAATCGTTTTGTCAGGCTATAATGATTTGTTTCTAAATGTTAAAAGGTGTGTAGTTGTGCTGACTTAAACGAAGTTTTTTACACGTCGCTAGACAAAGGAAGAAAAAATATTTAGGGACCGTTGATCGCTCTCACGAACAGGTGCCTTAAAAAGTTCGCTCTTAAAAAATCGAAGTTAAATGATGTAATTCTGTGTTTGTATGTTAAATTATTCAGTAAACGTTACAAATTATTGTGTTTGTGCTTTCCTGAAACATTTTTTCCTATTCTTTTAATCAGTGACTAACATTTCCTGAAGCACAAGAGAATTTATAAAAGTGTAGGAACTTCAAAGGCTGTATGTTGTAGTTGTTTTTATTTTGTTTTAGTATCAACTGCTATCCATCAGGAGTGCAATATTATTTCCTGTATTCGGGTGTTTTGGTGTTTTACTTAATTGATTTTTGCTATGAATTTCATGTCATTTTGTATAACATTTATTGAGATGATTGTAAGTTTTATGCTTGATATTAAATTTACTGTTTTGCTCATTTCTCTCTCTCTGAAATTCCTGTAAGTTAGTTAAACGTTTTACAAAAGGTGTGTAATGAAATATATATATAGAATTTAGTAGGTAGGGTTTTGTTAAATCATATATCTATTTTTATCTTTTATTACACCAACAGGAAATAGTTATGAACATGATATTCTCAAGAGGAGTAGTCATGAAGAGTGTGATTCTGGGGTAGCAGATGGTCATCCTAGTAGCTTGGCTGAAGAGGAGGATTCAGACAAGGGAGGCAGAAGTTCTAGAGATACAGACAGTGCTCAGGGTTCATTCCTTCCAGACTCTAATAGTGGGTCTCCACCTGTTCCAGAAAAGCCTATTTACAGATCCTCTATACAAGAGTTTGTATTACAGCCTCCCCAGTCATTGGAATCTCAAATGACTGACAACAATGTTAATGAACATTTTCACTTAGAGAAAAGCAATGAATGTTCATTGAAGAAGCTAATCAGTAGCAATGGAAAAGTAGAGCAAGATCAAAGTGAGGGGATATTGTTATCTGGAGCAAGTAGGATCACAGGGTCCATACCAGATGTCGTCGAAGATACTAGACGTCCAAGAAGCTCCACAATCAACTGGGATCCAGTTAGTTGATAACTGTAACTGTGTCAAAACATTTAATTATTTTGGTTCTGAAGATACACATTAAATGTCACAGCACATTAAGTTTCTTTATGTTTAATCTTTTGATTTTGCAAATTGGTAAAATTATCTGTGTGGTCAATATCTTGCATAAGTCACAATAGAATTATTCTTAATAAATGACAAACATAGTTTATGCTTTGACATCATAAATAATTATTTTGCTAGCACAAAGCTGTTTCAAATAATTGTACACGGAAAGTTTTATATTATTCTAGAGAATACCTGTTGTTGTGATAATTTTAGGAAAACTGTAATTGTTTTTTTTAAACATCTCTTGTGGTTGAGTTTTAATGGATAGTGATGATTTTATAGTTACTATTTCCTAGTCACTTAAAAGGTTTGAGTAAAGCTTATAGTTTTGATACTGGGTGACTTAAGAAAATATTGCATACCTGTAATCAATTGTTAGTTTGTCTTTAAGTCAAATGTTGTTACACTCATAGAAATATTCAGGTTAAAGGATTTATCAGGCTTGTCTGGCTTACATAATATGTGTATTATATGTAATTGTTTCTGTATTGTTTTTAAGTTTAATATTACATGCAGCTTTACAGTTAAAATATTTTTTAAGCAATTGAAACTGTAACATTTAAACACCTATGTCTCTTAAGTCATTCTGATAATAGATGAGACATTATTTAGAATATTATATTCAATCTTGTACTCCTTACCTTAAGAAGAACTCAGCATGGCCAGATAGTTAAGGTACCCGACTCATAATCCAAGGGTCGTGGGTTTAAATCCCCGTCACACCAAACTTGCTCACCCTTTCAGCCATGGGGGTATTATAATGTGATGGTCAATCCCACTATTCATTGGTAAAAGAGTAACCCAAGAGTTGGTGCTGAGTGGTGATGACTAGCTGCCTTTCCTCTAGTTCTTACACTACTAAATTAGGGATGGCTAGCACAGATAGCCCTCGTGTAGCTTATCATGAAATTCAAAACAAATGAAACTGAACTTTAAGAATAACATTGAATTGTTGGAAAAAGCTGGTGGACTAATAGAATGGCACTTGAGATGGAGTGATATTTCGAGGTAAGTTGATTCATTTGCAAGTATCAGACAGGTAGACTCTATGACTCAAGTATTTAGCAGGAAATGTGAGAAATAATCTGAATTTTACTAAAGAACTGAATTTTAAGGTATAAGAAATAACGCAACTAAACGTGTTAGAAAGTGTAAAACAATCTTTGTATGTATATTACAAAGACGACTAAATGGTATGCATACAACAAACCCCTTACTTTTGGATTGATGAATGGGTGACAGCTTCTTTCTCTGTAGACTATTCATTTTGTAAGACCAAGTAAATTAACCTCAACCAAAGCTTCATGCAAAAAATTAACCATATTTAATATGCATTACCAAGTAATTGGTCATTCCCATACAAATGACAAAGGTGTAACTTCTAGATATCATCCACTTGGTCAGTAAAGGACATTACTGTTAGTTGCTTATTTCAACACATCTCAGACAAAGTGGATACAACCTGCTAGAAAACAAGAAAGACACAAAGGCAAATGAAATAATTTCAGTGGTTTTTTTCCAGATCACATGTTTGTATTGAAACTGTGTAGGAGCAGACTAACAAAAAATTTAAAACTTCATATGTTAATAAAAGCATTTACAAAATATGATAACTCTGCATAAAACAGGTTATCATATGAGGACAGGTTAAAATATCTGAAATAGTATTCTCTTTTGAAAAGAAGTTGAGTTATAGGAGATCTGGTTAAGTTGTTCCAGATTATGAAGGAAATTGATAGTATTGATGTATTATATTTTATTTGTATTTAATGGTGAGAATAGCAGGACAATGGGATATAGGTATGAATTTTGGCAAAATAGGAGTCATCTTCAACTTACACTTTTATGACAGGATTGTTTATTTTTAGAATGAGCTACCTATAGATCTGTTGAATGCATTCAGTTTAATGGAGTTTAATAGAAGGAAGGGCTCATTAGATGAATATTTAAATAGTAGGGATGGATTTTAATTGTTTTTAAAGGGAATGTGATAGTCTCACTTGGACCAAGAGGTTTCTTGTCACCCTTTAAATGTTATGCTATAAGAATAGATTATCTTCATAAAAGTATAAATAACACCAGTTGAATATTCAAAGTGTAATGGGTATTCTAAGCAGAACACATGGTGAATTATAACTATTTAACATAGATTTCAGTAAATGATAGAGAAGAGGAAACATAGAATGACCCTAGCATTTAATTCTCTTCTAGTTTCACCAAAATAAAATTATTGAAATATGATACATTTGATTTGATATGTTATGTTTTTGGTTTCGGATGAGTTTTTACAACATTATTTCTAACTTATAATTGCCCTTTTTTATATTATGAATGAGTTGATGTTAATATTGTGATATTTTTGATGTGATGTTTCCATATTCTGAGAAGTTTACCACTGATATTCAATAAAAGAATGGTGGTTATGATGATAATTTCTGGCTTCTTGTTGAATTGAATATTGCATGGTTTCTTTGTTTAAGCTTCAGTGGTTGTTCCCTAACTTTTTCTTGAGGGTAATCATTTTTATGATTAAAAATGTTAGACATTTCTCTTAACTCACTGTTTAAGTTGTTAGAAGTACAGTTCGAATTATACAGTTTAGGGTTTAAATTGTTAAGTGGATGGTGTGCAGATTTCTAGTCTTCATATTCTTCTGAATGTGTTGGTTCCTTATAAGCATGGGTATCAAATCCAGTTGATTGTATTCATTCAAGAAATTTAGTGAGAAATGTTCTTCATTTTCAGTAATGAAGTGGACTTTGGAGTGAATGTTTAGAAATACTTCTTTTTCAAGATCAGAATTAAAATTCTAGTAAACATCATCTACATACCTCATTCATTGTACGGGAGTGTGTATGGTTGTATTAAAGCTCTTCTCTCTAGTAAAACTAGGAAAACAGTAGCTAACAATCTAGATGAAATTCCACCTATACAATGTCTATCAATTTGGTAGTAAATAGTATTGTTGAATAGAAAGCAAAGTTTTGTTGCAAGGTCAAGTAATGTCACAAAATTTGAAGAATTTGTAGTTATTCTTCATTAAGAGGTATTAATGAAAGTTTTACTTAGATTTTTCTTTGAAACATGACAAGCACATGTTCTGAAATGGCATGAAAGCTAAGGGATATAAAATATTTTGTGATGTATGTTTTTTGTTTCATTAATAATTTACTTTAAATAGTTTTAGAGATTTTTAATTCAGTTTCCTGGATGTTTAGTTTGCTAGGGTTTGAGTTTTTACTTAGATTTTTCTTTGAAAGTTTTTATAGTCCTTTTTTGTTTTCATACACATGATTGTATTTCAGTGCTATTTCTGTACTTAGTTTCTCAAACCTCATTTGTATATTGATAAGTAATTGTTCTTTGTTTATGTTCTAGAAACTGATATTTCCATGTTTTCACACCAGCTAGTTAGTTAATAGGGATAATTTTGGTTGCTCATTATAAATTGCAAACTTAAATTAGGTATACGAGAAAAACGATGATGTGTGAATTAATTGTGTTATATTTTTTAGACAGATCTTCTGATGGAACTCTACAAGTTGGCATTTCATTCTGAGGTAAACAGCTGGAAGTTTGAGTTTTTTTATATAGCCTTTTAAGTTCTTATGTAGTCTAGATCTGCAAATAATGCTCAAATAACATGTCATGATATATTTTTTGTAATTACAAATTTTAAACTTAAATTTAAAGACAGTGAAATGACATGTAGCATTTGTTTGATAGGAAACTCCATGAATTCTGTGAATTATTTATGTGTTATTGTAAATAGCATATTTTGTGGTAAGGTACTTCAGTTTGTTTACTCTCATGTTCATGGTTTTTATATAATTTATAATTTCATTAAAAGATATCTACTTGAAGTTACATAGACATTGAGGTTTCAGTTCACATTTTTCTTAATATGTTCATTAATGTTTACAATGGTTTATTTATACCCTTTGTGATATCAAATTAATGGTATTTTATGAATGATAGTGGTTAATTTGTATTCTTAATAATTAAGAATAAATATTTAGCTTTGAGAAGTACATGTAGATTTTCACAAGAAAAAGTTTAACAAGTACTTAAATAATTTTATTAATGGTTCAGAATATATTCTATAATGATTTATAGCAATTTTTGTTACCACATTATTGAAAAAATTGTCTTTCTCTTATACTGTAGGATGTTCAAGAAAACACAGAATATATAAATATTGAAGGTTATTTGGAGAAACTTCCCTCTGGTAGAAAGAAAGTTACATACTGGAACCCTTGGAAATTAAAATATTTTTGTGCAAAGGATGGCTTTTTATATTCATATGATGTAAGTAAACATCACTTAAGGCTTCTATTTATCTCTATTTTGTTTTTATAAAACTTTACAGTCTGACAGATTGTTAATCAAAGAGCACAATATATCAAATTACAGTATTCTTTGTTCCTGTGTTGACTTGCAGTTTTTGTTAATTTTTTTTAACAATGCCTCTTTTTGTGAAAAACTAGACAGTAATCTACTGTATTTTCTTTAAAATGTAGGAAGAACAAGTGAAAATAAGTAATATATCTAAAATGAAAGTGATGCAGTAACATGATTTATTTTGGTTATTATAATTTACTGATACTGAGAGGCCAGTAAATTTCTATCTGGTATAGCCTAAGCAGGCCCGTTGGTTAAGGCACTCAACTCATAATCTGAGGGTCTTGGGTTCAAGTCCCTGTCACATCAACCATGCTCACCCTTTCAGTCGTGGGGGTGTTATAATGTTACGTTCAATCCTACTATTTGTTGGTAAAAGAGTATTCCAAGAGTTAGTGGTGCGTGGTGATGACTAGCTGCTTTCCCGCTTGTCTTATGCTGCTAAATTAGGGACAGCTAGTGTAGCTTTGTGAAAAATTCAGAACAAACCAAACCTGATCTCGAGTGATGTATTGATAAATAAAGTGATGAAATATATCTACTGCATACCTACATAAGGTGGTATTTGTTTTAAATAATGGTGGTATGATATTCTAGCTTATAAAAGTATAGATATGTCATGCCCATGCATTCCCACTCCACTATACCTCTGCTAATGTCTGAAATAAATTTTTGATTAGTGATAAGTACAATGTATTAAGGTTGGAGAAAGAAATGGATGTGGCAGAAGACAAACCTTTTTTATGTATTTATCACATTATAACAAAAAGTTCTTTATGATAAGTTTAAATGGATAAAGTAAGGTACATTGTTTGTACTCTTGAATTTCATTTCTCTGTGTATTTTGTGTATTGAAATAATTGCAGTGATTATGCACGTGTGTAGTTTTAGAAAATTGTATTACAAGAAATTGAAAGATGTACACTAAACGCTTGATGAACGTGATAGTGTCTGTTCAACTATAATGCTACTAGGTTTAGTATTCCTGTATTAACTAATTCCTTGTGTCATGTTTATGGAACATTTATGTGAAAATTCTTAAACTTGCTAAAGTATTATACTTGTTCATAAACTTTCTTGTTCTGTTTCATAATATATTTCTTAATGCTGTTGCATGAATAAATGAATAATAAAAAAACTTTTGTATAAACATGAGAAAAATTTTAGTGAACAATAAATAAAACCTGCTTGGATGAAACATTTAGTTAATTACTCCTCCACAGGCACATATGTCTAATATCAAGAAATAATGTTTCTTATTATTACTCTTAGAGTATCCAATCAGAAAAGCCCAGTCAGAAGCTACAGCTTATGGGAGGAGTTATAGAAGTCCTGGACAGTAATGTGATAGGCATTGATGACAAGGTAGATGTAATGTAGGATTACTTTAATAATGAGATGCTAAATGGGTAAAATTGTATTTTAGTTGTTAGTGCAACTAAATGAGTTTTATTTCATAATACTTTTATACTATAGCATTATTATGTAATAATTTCTATAGAAGAGATGTTAAAAACTATAATTAAAAAAAATAGTAAATAATAGTAACTAGTCTTAATTATGACTGACAGTCAAACATCAGTTGGGTATCCTCTCTGTTTGTAATATTTTTGGGCCTTATCGCAAGAACACCTGACAAAGTTGGGCCTACTTAGTAAATTACTAAGCACCAAAGCAGAACTGTCACACACATGATACATCCAGGTAAAACTGAATTAATGACAACAATGGAATATGTACACAGACTAACAGGATATTTATTTCAGAATAATACTAAACCTCTGAATAACTGAGTTATGAGAAAGAATGAAGTAGAGAAGCTGGACATACAATGTAATATGAAATGAAGGTTCTTTATTAATATCATAGTAAACACAAACAAAATTTATGTTTTCTTTTATAGAATAACACAATTTTTTTTTATTGGATTCCCTTTTTCAGTGTATTCTAGACTGACCAAATCTAGTGTTCCTTATTTTGCATGAAATTTTGTATTAACTTTAAAAAATTAGTACCACCTATGTGATTTGTCATTTTTCATTTAAATATAGGAGAGTTTGTAATTTGACAATTACAGTATTATAGCAGCGTCCACATATGCAGAACAGGTATTACATCTAAGAGAATAACATAGAAACAAAGGCATCTGGTATAAGGTGGACTTAATAGCTTTCTCAACCATATGTTATGCAAAACATTTAGAATAAAGAATAAATGTTATAGTAGAACAGTAAGCTAGAAACACCTGGTGTATTTATATACCACACATTCCTTGATCTATTTCTATATTTCAGGCCTTTAATAATGACTAATGAATGAAAAAATAATCATCAAGAATTTGACCATAAATAGTAAATGTCTGGAGTAAAACTGCAATGTTGGATAAATTCCAGTTGATAAGATGTGTAGGTTGAAAATTTTCCCAACTACTTAGTTGCAACCATTATTTCCCCTTAAAAGCTACCTTTAGAGGCAAAATAATTGATCAACCACCATGAGCATATTTGCATGCTCTTACATCAAAAAATGTAAAGTTGTGTCTTCTCTGGGATATTGTACATGTCTTTTCATTACTTTTACCCTTCCATGAAAATTCGCTACCTGCCTGAATATTTCACTGTAAGTATTGAAACATTATCTCCCAGTTATTAATGAAAATGACAGGCATATTGTATCTGCAATTAATGCTTTACAGGCTATTAATTACAGCCAATCAAGTCTTAACATTCAAATCAAATCTTATAATTACATATATACGTGTTACATAATGATCGTACTCTTTTTCTAATTGGTTCACTTGTGTCATCCAACACTAATGAATGAATTCATCTATTGTTCTGACATGTATGTAGGGCACACACATGTATTTATATATGCATATTAGTTGCCATACACATAAATCTTCATTACACATTGTCACACATACTAATAGCTCAGACTACTTCTGGCTCCTGCACAAGTTACTTTGTAACCATCTCAGGTTGCACCATGCAGGATACATTTCAATAACTGCAGTGCAGTAACATAATTCTATATAGAAGCCATAAAACTCCATGTTTTTTTGGGTATTTTCAAACATCACAAAATAAATAATTACTGTTATAAGTAAAGGTGAATAATTGTGCTACAGTGTATACGGTATACCAATATACACTTTGATCAGTCATAACTGTCTCTCATGAATCCTTATCACTAAACATGCTTGTACTTTCAAATATAAAAATTGTTTTTGTCTTTGTTCAACTTGATTAACATCTCTTATGCCTCTTGATCAACCCAAATGATCTAGATGTTCATAAGTTGTGCACTGGCACAACTTGTCGATATATACAAGAGCTTTCTCACTCTCCCTGTCTGCCATAACTCATACATTTATAGACCCACTCAGCCTCCTCATTGGTATATTTATTTCTTCTAGTTTTATTGTGGCACCTCTTCTATCATATTGCAACCTTTTCAGTTTTACAGTGGTAAAATATATGGACTTATAATAACAAAATCCCGGGTTTGATTTTCTGCATTGGACACAACAAATAACACATTGTGGCTTTGTTCTAACAAAACAAACAAGCCTATCTGTTGATATCTTCTTGCTCATTCATGAATGCTGACTTACCACTTCACAAACTTTTAAACATTATTTGATGTCTTCTTGGATGAAGGGCCATATGTTATGGCTAAAAGAAGCAAAATGTTTGGCTGAACATGAGAATATTTGGTGAACAGCCTGTTGATCTCTCTTTATTAACATGGTATGCCATCATAATGAATTGTGATTGTTCATCCCAATTGGTTTTATTAGGGTTAACAAACTTAGTAAGTATACTCTTGATAGTTTGTATCTCCACATTCCAATAAACTGTCCGACTAGGATGATAAGGTGAAGCCTGTATCTTATACACACGTAACACATGATCCATGTAGATCTCTTCATGTGATTTGAATTAGAACATCTAGTACTCGGTGAGGACATTCAGCCATAGTCTGTACAGATGTACTTACCTGTGTGTAAGCTTCAGCTCACTTCATGAAAGAGTTGATGACCGCAGATGTATACTGGTGACCTCATTTTGTCTTCTGGTGTAGATCAGCAATATCCAAGGCTATTCTTTACAGAGGAGAACCAACAATTCTCTGCTGTAGTGCATTTTGTTTATGTCAACTTTTTCTTTGGTTAGCACATGTCATACAGTGTTCATGTTAGCCCTGAATCTCTTGTCTATGATGCAATCAGAAGAACTTTAAACTTTAACACAAGAGCATTTATCACATTCATGCTCTTCATTCTTTGTGTTGTGTGAAATCTAGAAAATCTGATCTTCAAAGCTCTGGGAAATAATAGCCACAAAACAGGCTTAGAACCACTATTCATTTGTTGATAACAACAGCACAGGACACCTTTCTGCACTTATAATTCCTTGTACAAGTGGATATTTATATCAACTACAAATTCTGTTTAAAATTTATTATGTTATTTGATCTTCTTCATCTTCGTTTGATCTTACTCCCATCTAGTTCTGAGATATGTCGCTTGAGTATTTTGTATTAGTTAAGAAACTTTATCCTCAAGTGGCTGACCCTGACAACTACCCTAAAGGGCTAGAATGTTTGGAGACAGGGATCCAAACCGGCAACCCACTGATTTGAGTTGAGCACTCTAATCACCAGGTTATGCCTTGGCATATCATGTTATTTAATAATGTCCATCAACTTAGTTTTAACAGAAAAAGCTTAAAAATTGCAGTGCTCAAACATTATAATTGAGCTTCCTACAGAATATAATATAGAATGTTTTTCCACATTGCTTTGTCTGTTGGTCTTATGACATAATTTTCATGTAAAAAGGTGAGAGACTCTTTGCCAATTTTGTAATGAAGTATTTGTGTGAAAGTATTAGGCACAATATTTTTTTCAAAAATTGATTATATTGTTGATCTTCCATCTGTTCAAAGCATTGTGAAAATTGATTAAAATTTCCTTTTTTTTAAATTTTGCTTGTACTTGCTAATAAACAGTTAAGTGATTAAACCCAAATGTTTTTAATGTATGTTTTCAGTTAAGTTTCTGATATTCAGAAAATATTGATACCTTACTCATCAAAAGAGAGATAAATTTTTATTTGAGACAGTTTTTTATATTCTTGTGGTCTTATAATATTTATTCTGAGTTTTGCATAAAATATTATTAAGGAAATTGTTCAGTTGACTTTGCCTCAAGTTACCTTTGTTTGTTTTTTGTTCTCGAAAAATGTCAACAGCAATGTCCTCTGATGGTTATAAGCTGATATCTGTAGGTTATAGCCCCACTTTTGCTGTAATGGGAATGACCAGTCACGTAGGTAGAGTATGTTATGCTAGGTAAATGCAAGATTTCTTGGTAATTAAAAATCTGGTGTTTTCAACCTAAACCAGTAAATATACCCATTTGAAATGAGAACTGTAATTACAAATGCTGTTTCTGTTGCATGATTTAATAACAATTCTGTGTTCTTTCTACATTTATGTCAACTCTCCTTAATCTGTTTAACTTTGACTTGGTTATATACAAGTTTCAGTAATGCTTTGTAGTCGATATCTCAAATGAGTCTTCAGTTATTTTACAGAATTATATTGTAGCTCAAATGAATATTCATTTCACATGAATATACCACATCAGCAATAACATTCTGAGTTAGTGTGTAATTGTAAGGAATAATAAATGTGTGCTAGACATTTCAGCACAATAGGTGTATAAACTGAAGTGAATTCTAATTTTTTCTGGATAATGTAAATTTAATATTTTCTATTATTAGTCAACACTAAAACAAAATTACTGGATTTTTTTTTTTTTTTTAATTAGAAAGGGCACTATGTTGTTGTGAGGTGCCATAATGAGGAAGAAACAGATGACTGGCTTCAATCTCTTCAAACCCAGTGTAGAGAAAACTTCCACATGACCTTCATTCAGCCTGTCAAATATCCTATGAAATGTCACAAGGTGAAATGCTCTTTTATGGTTTTGATATTATTCTTATATATCACTTGCAAAAAAGGCTTATGCATATTTATTTATTTTGAAATGGGATCTTTGTGCCATTCACTATTTCACCATATGTATTGTCACAGAATGTAATGCTGTGTACTTCACCATAGCCTTGGGTTTAATGATACAATGATTATTTTTCATATATTCTGTAATGTCAATAAATAACATGATAATATACAGTGTTAAAAATAATGTGTTTTTGTGTTTGAAAGCAAGAAAGAAGCTTAATTAATTTTGATTTAAGGTTTACTATATATCAAACATCAGTAATGTATTTGTAGTTTATACCTAATATTTTAAAATATCTGAAACTCTTTTCTGTATAGAAATGTAATATTGTAAAGTATTTTTCAAACGTTTTGCAGTTTTTAAGAACCAACTTGCAAGTAGGGATGACACAGTGTTAGAGTAGACTTCAATAGGTACTTACAAAACTCATAACACTGGAGTAATTTACTGAATGAATTGAACTAGAAGTAGAGGTATAATTTTATGGTTTTTACATTTAATGAATTAATGTTTAGAAAACTTAATATATATATATATATATGGAAATAATATAAAACGTATAGTTGTATCACTTGAAGCTATGATCAATTTTATTTCTAGTATATAATTATAATGTCACTCTAACTTTGTCATCCCTCTGTGGGACAGCAGTAAATCTACTGACTTAGGACTCTAAATTCTGGAGTTTGATTCCAATGATGGACACAGCAGATAGCCCAGTACTGCTTAGTTTTAAAAACAAACAAACAAACAAAGTATTAAAAGTTAGCAGTTTTTTATGAATTTGAATGATTTATATAAACATATTAGTATACTGTAGTTTGCTATGTTTGCTTGTTTTTCTCCTGAGTTTGCAAATCTTCAAGGTTTTGATATTTTTGACTAGCTTACTTAAGGTAACAATAGGTTTATATAACCTCTCCTGAAAGTAAAAAAACAACTTAGATAAAAATTTGTACATAGTGGGAAACACAGAGTAGTTGTTACATTTTTATATTTTGAGACATTCTCTGCTACTTAGCTGCTTTCTTATTTGTAGGTAATGATGTGATAGTTTAAATTTGTTACAGCATGACAAAAAATATATAATATGTTTAGTAGGGACAAGACTGCAATATATAAACACTATATTTATAGTTGTGCATTTTATTTCAGGATGTGATAATTGTTGATTTGGGTAGCTGCTCAATTCGTGCTGGAATTCTAATGGATCATCGTAAGTTCCACTATTGAATGGTGATAAATCAGTCTTTTTTTTATTTTTAGCAGTAGATAGAACAAGAGGGATTTCTATAAATTGTGTACTTTCACATATATTTAGATTTCTCTTTTAAATTTACCATAACACTAATACTTCCAGTGAATTTTAAAAAACTCGAAAACTTAAGCACATTTTAATAGTTAACTAATCTTCTTCAGGAGTGAAAAAAGGAATAATATTTAGATTGGACCGGGTTCTCTTTATGATTAAATAATCTAGAAAGTTGTGAGAAAAGTCTTTAATTTAAAGGCTCAAAATGTAGTGAAGTAGTGTGATAAATATTTTTTTTCTAGCTTTAAAGTAAATTATTTCTATAATAATATAAAATATAAGTATGCAGGTAAAAACATTTTTTTAATATTTACTTTAGCCACTTTGCCACAAGTTTTCTTTCCAACTGTCTGTGCCACAAACAAACACTATAGGTAAGGTACTTATAATAGTATTTAATATTTTTATGTGTTAAATGTTATTTCACATCTTTATTGCTAAAAAAAACTTATTTTAATTAACAGTTAAATGATACTATTATCTTTTCTGTTTAATTTTGTATCAATTTTTGATATTCAGCTTACTAATTAGTAATGATCCCACTAAAAGATAGGGCAATATAACAAAACTGTTACTGTAAACCTGTAGTGGATTTGATTTGTCAAAATATGTTTGAGATACCTAACGTAATTATGAAAATATAAGTACCTCAGTTATTTAGCACTTCCAAATTATTTACTACACTCATTAATTGTATGTTTGCTTATCAGTGGTGAATAATAAATCAGTACCTAAAGTTATAGCTTTATTGGAAAATGACACCTGTGTATCGAGTGTACTATTTTGTTTTTTAATCCATTCACAAAAGGCATACATCATACAAAACAAGAAAACAAACTTGCACAGAAAGTTCCTGTATTCACTAGTTTATTATATGAATAACATCCATAATTTAACTAGTATTAAGAAATTGAACTTTATGTAATTGAATAAGTAAAATGAAAATATTTGTAAAAATATATCCAAAACAATAATTAGTTGTGCTTCCAGTTTTTCTTTTTTATATATAAAAATTAATTTCTGTTCAAATTCTATGATATTGTCATTATTTACTTTATTTTTTAGCAAGAAGCAGGTCTTTGGAATAGAAGCTTTAAAACCTAATGTACGTTTCTGCTCCAATTTATCATTTCCAGTTTCACCATCAGCAAAAATAACCAAGGTACAAACAGTTGTGTAGTATTTGAGATGTCAAAAATATTATAACTGTAACAATAACCATTGTCCTAAAAGTACTTAGATCAATTAATTTTAAGAAACCTGTAAATATAATTAATATTTTAAACGTATGAGCAATATTACTGAAAAAAAAATTAGAATATAATAATTTGTAGATTACCTAACTTGCTTCAAAACAAAACAGACAAAATATATTTGTCTGTTTTTAATAATCATATTAAAAACGTAAAAAAGTTTTACGTTTTTAGTAATAGAAACAAATGAACACAAGAACATATTACTTAATTATATGCTATTACATTGAAATTTATATTGCTATTACAATTTTCAAAGACTTGTAATATATTTGTACATTAATTGTTGAATAGTATGTATAAGACTTAACATATATATACATATTTAATCATTATAAGATGAAGAAAATAGATACAGCATTGATCATTTGTAATATTTTGTTTTACAGTACAACATGGATGTGGAAAAACTTTCAGGTATTTTCAAGAAAGTCTTTCAGGAATTAAATGTTGATCCAAGAAAATACAAGGTATAATATCCAGAAGAGTACTTTAAACATTTTATATTACACTTTACTCCAACATCAGTCTTGTTATAAAATAGTTAAAAGGACTGTAGATTTTTAGTTCAACAATCATAAAACTTTCAAACTAAGCCAAGCTTGGCTTAGTAGTTCACCTGCTGATATGTAATCTCAGGTTTTCTGGTTTGCACTCTATTATTGCCAAGTAAAATAATGCTTTGTACTTTGTGTTGTAAGAGTAATAGTCAAATCCTCCTATTCAATTAGATTTGCCCATTTCATTAGCTGTCTTTCCTCTACTGTATCTCTTCTAAATTAGGGATGACTAGAACAGATAGCCCTTTAGTAGCTTTGAATGAATTTCAACAAAAACAAAACACATCTGAACCAAGTTTCTTATTAACTATGAAAGAATCAGCACAGTTTAGATTTATTCTCATTTGGTTTAACTAGATTTATTATGCAGATTGTATCTGAAGGCAGTTCATTCAATAGCAGCATTTATCCAGTTTGCTGTATCTGCAGCAACTAAAATGTTGATTGTATGTAGTTCTAAGTTCCCAGTATTAAGGTGCAAAATGCCTAAAACTAGTGAAGTGAGAGAGTTCTTTATTATCATTGAATATGATAAAATATTATTTCATCATTTTGAAGGTTTTTGCTAGGTAAATTCATATTTGAGGAACTTTACTATTTATTGAACTACCTCAGCATCATTTTAGATAATATAGAAAGAATATATATCTAATTAAAGCTTATGACTTGTAAAACGAATATATGAAAAACTCTTATAATTGTTTTCAGATATAGAAGCAATTAATACATTTATGGTTGCTTGTGTATTAATTTCTCAAATCGAAATTATGTTTAACATTTGCAATTCTAGGTATAAATTACTAAAGCATTGTATTTGGAGGAAGATGTATGAAAATAGTTTGTTTTGTTTTTTCTAATTTGTGAAGTTATTCTTAATCATTGCTGGAAATATGAGTTGTAAATCAAGGTTATTGTGTCATTTTTATTGGTATTTGCAGGTTTATTATAAAAAAAGCAATGTACTGCTGTTACTTTTGCAGGTTCAAGTATGTGTACCACGTAGCTTTAGCATCCAAACTCAAATTGCCATTCTGAAAACACTTTTTGAAGAATTTGGTGTTAAAGGGATTAACTTAACACATCAAGCAATTTTAGCTTTGTATGCCTATAACACAACTTCAGGAATTGTTGTTGATATTGGGGATCGAATGGACATCATTCCCATTACTCATGGTAAATAAAAAATGTTTCTAGATGTAGTCAGAAACAGTAGTTAAAATATTTTCTTGTACCTTTATTTGAGTTAATTTTGTCAGTGAGCTTTTCTTACTATACTAAGCATAAAAGATTACATGTAAGTAATTCCACATTTCTCTACGTTGCATTTAGTTAGTTGTAAGTTAATTGTATACACCTCAGCTTGGTGTAGTCTGATGATTGGGGTGCTCAGTTGTCTGCAGGTCAAGAGGTTGAATTGTGTTACCAATTACGTTCATATTTTTAGCTGTGGGAGTATTATAATTTGATAGTCATTCTTAATTTTCATTGGTGAAAGAGTAGTAAAGCAGTTGGTGGTGGTGTGTGGTGCTAACAGCTTTGTTTCTATTCTATTGCTTCTAAACTAGGGGCAGGTAGGTCTTGAACAGTTTTGTGAAAAGTACAAAAACAAACAAGTAAGCAAAATATATGCCAAATTTTAAGAATATTTATATCAGTATAAGCACTATGTAATGTTACAGTACATACCATACAAATAATTTTAGAGCATTCATTCTATAGAAACTTTGACAATAAGTTAAATACGTTTAAACAAAGTTTGTTTAAATTAAACAAACTTAATTCAGTGTGTTAAATCTGTCTCATGTGACTCCTCATAGTTAGACCTTTGATGTGAATTTAAGTCAAAACCTATATTCAAGAACTTTAATAAGAATAGCTACAATAACATTTTGAACCAAAAATACAACATAGAGATTTGTTGTAGTAAGATAGATTCACAAAACATTTGTTTATTTTACTAGAATGAGTGGTTAACAATGTATTTTGAAAGCTAGTCACAGAAATTATTTTTTGGGTTCTTGTTTCTTGTCAAACACAAGGTTGCTACACAAATAGCTTCTGAGTTCTGTCCTTCATGCCCTCCTGATATTTGGTATTATAAACCCTTGGTCTTACCACAGAACAACTGGTGAGCTTGTAACATCTATGTGCCATATTTTTTAGTAGTATTTAGAATACTCAAAATTCAATGTCATTTGAGAGAAGGGGACGCTTGTTCATTTTACACCATTGACTAGAATATCTCATCCCTTCCATATATATTTTATACATTCAGTCAGAGATAACTTATTAGCAACGTCACTAAATGCATTAAATATTATTTCCATATTTTCTGACTTGACTATCAAAAGGGATATGCAAAAAGAGACTTTTAACAATATATTACATTCATAGACTTTTCACAATAATCAAACCCAAACCTCTAACTGAACACAGATATTATTTGAGTATGATACTTGTCATTAGTTACAGGTTAATCTTCTGTTAACATCAATGTGTATGTATTGTTTTCTATACGTTTTTTTTCTTGGTTGAGTAAAGTCATGCAACATTTAAAAGCTAAAAATCAACTAGTGCTTACAACACTGATGTAATGAAGATAATCTTTTATCTTAAGTAAGAAAAAATGATCAGTAAATAAAATTGCCAATACTCTTTCTATACAAGAATTTTAAAGGTTATTTCTCTCCTATTTTGAATAAGGTTACATTGTTGAAAGTGGTATTACAAGGTTGCCCTATGGTGGTCAACGTATTCTTCATCATCTTCGGCATGCTTTGAGCCAAAAACATGTCAGGTGTGTTTTTTTATTGATATTCTATGAAAGTATTTCAGAAATTTATTTTTCCAGTCAAATATATATGTTTTTTATTAGCAATTACAAGTATTTAGAACAAAATACTATATTTTAAATTAAATGGAAATTACACTTGCATGCTTATTTTTTTCTAGCTTAATCAGTGACATTGAAGCCTACATGATACGTTACATTCAAGAGAAAGCCTGTTTTGTATCTCAGGACTACAAAAAAGACCTCGAACGTTCCAGACAAAATCCAGAAAGTATTGAAAAGACCATACCTGTGAAACAGTTTTTTCAACCTGAATGTCCATGGGAGTAAGTTATATACACAACTTCTAAGAACAGGTTACCATTAAGTGTGAAGATCCTGTACTATTTAGGTTCAACAGACTGAATAATAAAACTTTTATAAATTTCTCACCTTTTTTTGCTTCTGCATCCAGGGAACATACTTTACTTATAGATAACTAACTGTATATGAAGTTATATACAAAACAAATGAAGGTTTGATATTAGTGATTTAAATAACATTTGAGACAAAATAATCAGTTTTAAATCAGTTTATCTATTTATATTATTTGAACCTAATATAAGAAACACCTATTTAGTTTTATATCAACATACATAAATTACTTTGATTTTTTTTTTCAGAACTATTTCTTTAGATGTAGGAAGGTTTCAGACACCAGAGGGATTATTTACTCCTGAATTGTGGGGTCTTGACTGTCCAGGAATCCATAAGTTAATTCTCCGTGCTTTCCACGAGTGTAGTATGGACATTCGACGAGAAATGGTTCGTAGCATATACCTCAGTGGTGGTGTGACATTATTACCAGGCTTTGCAGAACGCCTTGAGAGAGAAGTCAATAACCTGACTCCTTCAGCAATTGTTCCCAAGGTGAGTTTAGTTTTAGATTCTGTGAAACATTAATTTATGAACTAAATAAATTTCTAAGATTCACATCAAACCAATCATTTTATCAAGCCAAGCAAAGAGTAAGAAATTGTATGTGATGGAACTAATTATTATTATGTCACAATGTAATATGTTTGTAATATCTGTACCTTCAATAATTAAACATCTAGTTGTTAAGGAAAAAAAAAAAATCAGTATATTTAATATAGTTTGTAAAATGTCCAATTTTATTAAAATTCATTTTTTCCCTTTTTCTGTCAATGGATGTTATTTTCTTCAATAAATGCTTAAAAGTTACAAGCTGTATCCTGTGTTGCAGGATAACGTGTATACTTGATTCGTGTGAATTACTTACTTTACAGGTTCATGCCTCACCATATCGTTATCACATGGCTTACCTTGGTGCATGTCAATTGGCTGCTTCAGATGGATTTGAAGAAGCTTGTGCAAGTGCTGATGAGTGGTCCGAAAAAGGTTCAGAATGTTTGAAACGGTGGCATCTGTAAATTGGAAAATAAAACGGGAAAAAAAGTATTTACATGATGGAGTTAGATATGATTCTTTGAAAGGAGAAATGTTTTGATTGTATTCTGAAAAACATTAGCAGATAATTTCCAAAATATGTGAAATATCATGATTGCTGACAATCCAGTAAACAATGTTTAAAATTAACAGATATCGTTTATTTTTGTATTATAGTAGAACTAATATAAGTCCATTGTGTGTTTATGTGCCATTCATTTTTGCACTCCACTAAATTTTCAATTTCTGCTGGAAAAAAATAGGCATTTCTTTAGTGAAACATCATATAATGGAATGGTGTGACCAAAACACACAAAAACATTGAGAGAAACAGAAATGGTATTTCTATTCAAATATAAAATTGTATCATCTCTTGGCACTCAGTAAATGTCTTAACTGTAAATGATACAGGATTACCTTGTTACCTTGTGTAGAACAGTTGTTTACATGTAGTTGGCAGTTTAAAAGTTGTTTGTAATATATATATATATATTGTTTTACAGATTTCACTTACAATGTAACAAGGAAAGGTGTTTTTGTAAGAGATGTTTATCAAAGTTTATTTAATTCCGTGATTGTTTAGCATCACTCATCAAGACAGAAGCAAAGCTATATAGTAGTTGGAAGGTAATATTGAACCTAATAATTAACACAAGTTAAAACATACATTCATTATATCTTAAAAATAGTTTTAGAACTAAAACTCTGAAAAATGTTATCTTTTACATATATGTATATACATATTTTTGGTTATTGATGGTTACCAAACTGTGGTGTTCTTTTAGAATAATCTTCAGCTAAATATTAGTACATGTAATAGAATTCTATTTACAAGTAAACATTCCATCTTGTGTGTTGTAAAATCTTTTGTTTAAGAACAACTTAGCTTAACTTTTGTATATTGTGTCACACACTTAACACCTTGTTTCCCTAATTTTTATTTATAATCAAAATTAACATGTTAAATTCTAATGAGTTAAGACTTATTTTTAATGAATCATATGGTAACTCTGGTTATTTAAAATTGCTAACATGGTATTGATCACTGTTGCAGTTTTGTCTTTATTATTCCAAGTACTAGAATCATAATTGCAGAAGTTTTTGCCTTATTACTGTTTAATACCATATTACTTTATGCAATTTATCTTTCACTTATGCTAATGTAATCCTTAAGCAACCTTAAGTTTATCCCTATTAAAAAGTAGAAAAGGTGGCTTTATTGCTTTTAACATTGTTACTTGCATCATCTTTGGTATAATTACATACTTTGTTGCAAATGTGTGTTTTCTTATAGCAAAGCCACATTGGGCTATCTGCTGAGCCCACCGAGGGGAATCGAACCCCTGATTTTAGCGTTGTAAATCCGGAGACATACCGCTGTACTAGCGGGGGGCACTTTGTTGCATATTGTATTTTGTAGCAACTATAGAATATTTTTACTAGAAGTAACTGTATTTCTATTTACAAAGCCTTATTTCCAGTAACTTTAATTTCACTTCTGTTATCACTACTTTATAAGTAACAACATTGACTTTGTTTCTCTTAGCACTGTCTTATATGTAACAACTTTTAGTTCATTTCTTGTTAGCACTGCTTCATGTTTTGCAGCTACTAGTGCATTTTTTCATATACTTTCTTAACTGATTTTATTTCTCTTCATATAAGGTTCTTATAAAAACGTTTGCTTTATAACCACTATAGCTTTAGTAGTAGTTACTTTGTAATGTGATTGACTTCAAGAATCATGTAACCCAAACAAAAACTGCTTGTTTTCTTTGTTTCTTTTGGAATTTCGCACAAAGCTACTCGAGGGCTATCTGTGCTAGCCGTCCCTAATTTAGCAGTGTAAGACTAGAGGGAAGGCAGTTCGTCATCACCACCCACCGCCAACTCTTGGGTTACTCTTTTACCAACGAATAGTGGGATTGACCGTCACATTATAACACCCCCACGGCTGGGAGGGCGAGCATGTTTAACGCGACGCGGGCGCATACCTGCGACCCTCGGATTACGAGTCTCATGCCTTACGCGCTAGGCCATGCTGGGCCACAAAAACTGCATATAAATATAGTAAAAACTTATTCATACAATTTACGTTTATTTAGTCAGACCATGTTCTGCTTGAAATATGTTTTTCAATCAGATATGCATACTGCTTTATACTATACAGGTTAAAATATGAAAATGTAGTAAGTTACACTTATGTTTTATGACAAGTATAATTAAATTATAATCATGCTTTGCCAGCTTATAAAAAGCATCGACACCATAAAAATATAATAAACATAAAAACAAATGTCATTGTAATTTGTAATTCAATTTGTTTAAAAGCATGTGACACTTTATGAGATTTATGTATATACCCCATTTTAATAGTGTGATTATTCACTTAAAACTTTTAAACATTATTTTAATTATACACAGCTGTGTGGAGTATAATTAGATATTGGTATCAATAAAGAATTAGCACTATTGTTACTTCTTTAAAAGTTATCAAGCAAGTGATAAAATGTAGTACTTCATGCTGAACTCTTTCTAATAAATTGTAAATTTTAGTTTTCTAAATATATCATCAAAGGTTTGCACACAATCCAGTACATTGTTGTAAATCTTTGTCATTACTTTTAAAGAAGTTGTACATATTAACTTTAAGCGTTTATGACTATAGAGAGGTCACTAGTTATGCAAGCTCTCTATTAATAAATTGGATTTTTTGTTATAAGGAAATGTGATTTTAAAAATTGCTAATTAATGTTACCTAACTCAAAAATTACTAATTAGCATAAAGAACAGCATTAAATGCTGAAATAACATTTCATACTATTTGTTTGATAGTTGGACAAGGTGGATGTAAAACTGCTTTTCGGTTGCAAGTTGGCTAGCTGATTTAAGCTATTGTGATAAGATTGTACATATAAATGATAAACATTTCATGGTTGGGTTAAAAAGTTTTATTTTAATACATAAAAATGTTAAGCTCCCTGGAAATATGAGTGCATAATTAAGTGCTTTATTTTTTATGCTAGTGTACATCTGATAGTAAAGAAAACATGGTGTTTTTGATGTCATGTAGAATGAGCATACAGATTATATCAAAAGAAACTCTGGTTGCATTAAAGAATTTTACGGTGTTTTTTTTAATATAGTATGAAGTTTTAAGCTTATGAACAAACAGAAACTATAAAAAAGTTATGAATTATTCATACATAGTCTTCCCCTCCTATATTTATGTAAAAGTGCAAGTTAGGAAAATAAGAAAATAGTATTTTTACTTCACCAGCTACTGCTCAAATTAGCACGTAACACCACTATGTATAAACAAATTTTATCGTTTGTAATTTGTTAATGTGTTTTAACTTGATTATTACCAATCTAGATGTGGTGTTCCTAATACTGTACATCCCCCCCCCCATACACCACTTTTTAAATGTTATTCATGATTGAGAAATGTTTGGTAAGAGTTGTGAATATCTAATGCCAGTCATTTGGTGAGGCCTGGTGTAAAATGGGAACATTGGAAATTTTCAACAACAGTGTTATTCTAGTACTTCGATTTTTTACTTGACCTGCACTTAAACATGTAAATGTTTAATTTGAAAAAAAAGCAAGTAAAGTTAAAATAGTACTAAGCTTATGTCAATTAATAACCACAGCACCTGTTTGGTGAAGCACACTTGATGTAAACATACATTGAAATTATTTATATACTAAAGGCTTCCAAAGTAAATATTATGAATTGTTTTGTTTCAGGAGAATTTGGAAATTCTGTCAGAATCCAAGAGCGGTATTGTTTAATAAAATTTTATAATGATGGCTAAAAAACAAAATTAGTTCAGACTAACTTTAAAAACAATTAACTTTTCTTTATTACATTATCAGTTTCACAAAACTAACACTACATATCTTACAAGATCATTAAGACCACAATACAATTCTGAAGTTACATCAACAACATGTAATTCAGGAGATTTCAGTGAGTACAGTTCTGTAGATAAAACATGTATAAAACCTAGCTTTCAATATTTTAGTTATCTCATAGCAGGAACTGTCAATGTATTAAGATGTCCCTATAATGGAGAACAGTGGAAAAATTCAATTCATATGATTTTATAAATTATCTATTAAAAAAACTGATAAACTTGGAATGTGAACTTCCTTTCCAAACAACGAAAGGTTACGTCAAACCCAGTTCTATAAAAATGATTTACAAGCCATAATATTTTATGTACTTTCTATTAATCTTCAAAATAGTTACAATATTTGTTTTAGTTCCCAACCAGTAAAAAAACTGTTATGGAATCATGAAATCAATAACAAAACAAAGTGGGTAAATGGCTACTGTTAAACAGATGTTTTAATGTTCACAACGTTTAAAATCATCAGATGAAGGGCATCCCAGCTCAAATCTTTGAACATTAAAACCTCTATTTTAACATTAGCCAATTTTTGTTGTATGTCGTTTTCTATACTTATTTTCACTTAGTAAATAAACAAAGCACATAAATTATAATCATGTTATACTTAATGCTTTAGTATATTTCAAGTTGAAGTTCCAAAATCAGCCTGTAGAATTAGAAATGTCTATTAATAAACCACAACTTCATAATCTGAAGAGCACAGAGTTCACTTGAGTCTAATATTACTGAAGAACAGACTGTTAAGAAATTTTCTTGCAATTATTATCCGTGTGGTCGTAGAGGAAATTAGCATGTCTATTTAATGTATTATTAATAGTCAATTACATATACTGTTCAAGTTATGAATAAAGTAGTTGCAGTTTTGTGTGATTGTATAAGATAAATAGTCTAGTTATGTTTGTATTTAAATTCTTAATAATGCAGAATAGGCAAACTATATTTAGAAACTGAAGGGGGGCATGTTATTTTATAAAATGCCCCTTGAAAAAAAAATTAAAAGCCAGATTAACACTGTTATGCTGTGTACATTTTTAGTACATAATAAATTTTCTTCTCCATCTTGGAATTCACAAAAACAGTGTTATTAGTGGAATGAAATGTTTGTTATAATATATTCATTCTGAAGACCATATAGGCCAACTGACTTAGAAAACTGGTGTTTCCAGAGACTTAAATAACATTGTCAGTACCTAAACTGGTTCAGTGAAAATTTTTTTATCAGCTGTATTTGCTCAAGATAAATAATTTTTATTTCATTAACTTTTAAAATCAAATAAAAATGTTACTTTGTTCTTCATTATACATAATTTCAAACAAATATAATAATAATACAGGTCATGGTTCTATATGGAATGTTTTGATGCCTAAGGTTAAAACTTGGTTAGGACAATTTCCTTGTATCCAATCCTGTTACTACAGCTAGATTTCATGAACCTTGTACTCTAACACAATAAATACCTTCAAATTAATTCATGCAATTTCTGTACAATTAGTAAAAAAAAAAAAAAGAACAAAAATTCAAATGAGCAAAACACTTTTTGTAGAGAAATATTCTAAGACTCAGGAACAGGATAGTTTGGAAATATCAATCATTTCACTTACCAGATGTCTCTACAAAGCAACACTTACATTAGGACAATAAAATTCATAAGCCACATCAAACAACACAAGAAAATTCATAGAATACTATTTTATCTACAAAATCTAATATTTTTTCTTCCAGAGATGAGTGGCAGTCCTGAGAACTAAAGCTGTTTTCGACGTGATTAGGTGGGATAGTAATGTGCCATAAAATGTATCAATTTATTTCATTTTAGCTCATCTATCACAGTCCTTCATTGAAAATACCTTTATGAAACACACAGTTCTTGTTTACGACAAATGTGCTTACTTGGTCTAGGTAACTGATAATATAGGGTACCCAGTCACTAACAATACTTTTATGGAACACACAGTTCTCATTTATGACAAACATACCCTTGGTATAGGTAACTGATACTATATGGTACTTCTTACTGAGCAGAATAAGAATGTATAATCCCACTTCATGCAACTTGTATCAGAAACTATACAAGTTTCTTCTATATTATATAAATTATTCATTTGTCTAGATAGTCTTAGTAGCATATTTTTATATATAAGTCATATTATAATTATTGTTTTTAATTAAGTCTGCATATTAAATTTTGTTTGAAATATTTTAAAATAAATGTCATAAAATAGAGGTTTTGATTTATACCTATGATTTCTATTCTGATATCAACAGTTATTACATACAATTTTATCTCAGATTAATATCATTGCAGTTTATTTCTAACTTAAAGTATCTTAAATTGTAAAAATAGTTTTTGTATATCTTTGTGATAATCCATATAGCCAAACTAATACAAGACCAGAAACCACAGTACAAAGAACACTTCATCACTACTTTATGTTCGATTACTGGTGATAACTGAGGTACAAGAACATTTACTCAAGTGTGTCACCAGATATCATAACACAGAAACACTTACTCAAATGTGTTACTACATACCATCATAAAAATTACTCAAGTACATCACCAGATAGATACCATGATGCAAGAATATTTAGTCACCAGTTTTATTAGTTGCCTTACTTTACTGCTTGCCATACTGAAGAAGACAGACAAAAACAAACTGAAGCTAAATATAAAAATGAACAAGACTTCAATTACAGTATATTTTACTATTCATTAAGGAAAAACAAAATCCATTTACTTTTTGTTTATTTCCTTTCTGGTTAACTGTTTTTAAATGTTCAATATAGTGCTTGATTAGTACATCTATTTCAGATCAGTTCTGTTGTTAAGCTTTATTTTATGAGTTGCTTACGTCTTGCTAACAAACTCTAAGTGTTATTCACTACTATAAATACTCTATTTTCCATTAATTGTAGGTTTTACTCTTTCAACAGTTAGAATCAAAGAAAAAAGTTGTTTTTTTTCTTATGGAACAAATTTTACAACACATTATCTTAGAAACATTAACAGTTTTTCTTTCATGGTGTTAGGAAAATACATAGGTTTAAAAATTCAATTGAAACCAAAATAAGAAACCATTTAATACAAGCTTTTTAAAAGGTAGACCTTTCTTCATCAGGGACAAATTATTTTTTCTGTACTCAACACAGATTTGTTATGAAGGATGCACTCTCTTTCATTGGTGAGTGCTTTATGTCTTATTAAGATTCCCAGTCACAAAAACCAACTCAAATTTAGGGTAAAAAAAATCAAAAAAAAATCAGAGCACAAAATCAAATTGGAGGTGCCAGCTTTTTATCTGATAGAAAAAAATATTCTCATAAGTGAAATCTGTAAAATGCCTTGCCAGGAACTAAAACACAGAAAGAAAGGAAACTGCTTTGTCTGACATTTGTAGATGTTGCTTACCTTTGGATTTATGATTGAATAAAGCAAATTATATTAATTTGAAGTGAAGAAATGATGCAAAAAGTAGAGAAAGAAGAGTAACGAGGAGGAGAAGTGATCTGAGAGGTCAAAATCGAATTATATTAGAAGAAAGCAAGGTGTATGATATTGATTGTGGAGAAGATAGAAATGCTGAAACCTCTAAAACCATAACTGATATATACAGCTGTACCTTTTTTCATACTCCAAGGATTTCAAATCTGAAAAAAAAGATTCTGAATAGTAGAGTCAAGTAGTTTATTTCTACCAGTCAGTGCCTTCTTGAACATAATATTTCAAAACTTGGTATGACATAGAGAGCTTGGTTTTTTGTGACCAGGAGTCTTAATAAAAGATAAGACAATACAATATCATGGAGCACTGAAATTTAGGTTTTATCTATACACACATTTATAAGCCTGTAACTGTATTCGACTACATAGTATGTTGCATAAATTGTCTAGACCCAACATTATTACTGCTGCCATATCCATGTACTCTAATGTGAATTACCAGGCGTAATAACAAGAATCATCTGTAATGTGAAAAAGACTACACAAGCAAATATTCTAGTTTGGTACAAGGAAACATAAAAAAATACCTCTGAAGGTCCTGAAAGTAACAGAATAACACATAAAAAAATTGTTAAAGTTCTTACAGTAAGAGTATATAACATAAAAAACTTGTTAAAGTCCTTACAAGACAATATGTTCAAAGGTATACTAGAACGATTTTAGGATCATCACTGTATATAGATCCTGTGGTCCATAAGCTTTGTCTAAATAAGTTAAGAAAGAAGCAATGGCTATATAACTGTAAATACTATATACATATTTATATGTATTCTACATTAACAATATTAGTATATTTCTCTTGTCGTTTTTGTGCTAGTTTGAAAGTATTTATTATACCAAAAACAACAAACATTATTTATATTTTACAAACTTCTTCAGAAGTAAATTCATCATCAATGTGAGTTCGTGTATGTCTCCCCCTCACTGAAAATATTTTACAAAAAATTATTCTGTGATTGAAGATTTTTTTCTTTCTACAATAAATGCCTGTCACTTACATGCTTTCAAGCTTTATATTGCCATAACTAATATTTTTGCTTTTACCAAACATTTAAAAATAATCTTTGTAAAAATAACATGCTGTGTTTCTACTATTTATATTTTTAAGCATATCAAATTTGTTGTATAAATCATCGTTATCACCAGTATGATCATATAAGATTTGTTTTATTAAATGGCTAAATCTAATATTTGATGTTTAACCTATAATACCTTTCTTGAGTAGTTAGCATAGCTGCTGAAAAATTTGTACACCAAACATACTAGAAAATGCAAACAAGTCTCTCCTTTCTACACACTTAACACTAAGTTATATTAACTTTGGGTAAGGCAGACTATACAATTAAGCACAGAAATGTGTGTTTACACAACACACAAGCAAGTTTTGCTGTACAGATCTAGCTAAGCTGTAGCCAACATGACTGCACAGATAAGCACGTCACAGTAACTCAAAGAGCAAATGTCTAAGTGGAGATCAAAGTTATTTTTATTTGATGGCCATATTTTGTCAAATTGAAAAAAACAAAACAAAAAACTATTTGTACCACAGAATTAACTAACTATTCTTAATGAAAATTTCACAAATTCAACTGGCCAAGTAGATGATACTGAATATGAAACACCAACAATCACTGAAAACAACTACAAACAATTATTCCTTTCTGCTCAAGAAGGATGAGAACAAATTGTTTTCAAGTTTTTAAAAAAAAAAAAAACATTTCATATTCTTGATGTATTCAAACTAACTAACATATACATACTCAAAATGTGGATGCTTATTTCTTTCAATGGATACTCACTTTCCAGTCATGGAAACTTTACAGCTCATTCATTGGTACCATTTTCATCAGAGGTATATACATAACAATAGCACACTTTTCACATTTTGATGTTACTGGTACTTTTTCATATTACAGTTCATGGTCCTTTCTTTGCATCCTCTTACACCTTTGATGGGAGAAATGTGTTTTCACCACTCACAAAAGGACACAGGACATTTTGTTTAAATAATGTAGATGCCAGGTTGTTTCATTTGATACATAGCAAAGATATATTTGTTTCATACTTGTAGGAATAGAAATAAGAAATAGTGACAAGAGTTTTTTCACTATCAAAGAACTTTTCCTGAAGACGTTCAGACCACAATGTTATTTTCATTTTACTTTTTGTAAAATGACAAAGCTTATCAACTAAATCTTCCTCTCAAATTTATGCCACTATTCTTAAACTAATAAAAAATTTATGATCAGTTTTGAAAAGTCATGCTGGGCTTTCGTTCTTCTCAAGCTCAGTGTCTAACTTGACAACATGTCCATTACTAGTGAGATGTCCATTGGTTGAATTCAATTGGCTGTTATTAACAATGTCGATGTCTGATTGAGTGGCACATTCTGTTATGCTTTCTACAGCTTGATACAGGAAGAGATAATCATCCTAAACAAATGAAATATTTTTCTCTCTATTATTACACAACTGATCATTCAGCAACTTTAATATTATTTTATGTTTTGGAAGCATGGTCATTAAATTATAACAAAAACACTTAACAAAACTGCATACAAACACTACCAGATCAGAACTCACTAAATCAATATTACTATTTATAAAGTGACTTCACAAACAGTAGCACATTCAAAAAAGCAAAAACATCAATTCAGAATTTACCAAACAATGTTACTGTTTATAGAATACCTCCATAATTTATGAACAACAGATGAAAACTTACCTAGCAGACTTAGTATTCGTATATACCAATTTCATAAATAGTAACACCATCAAAAATATAACTTATCAAACAATATAATTATTTATAAAGCAACTATAAACAATAAATTTACAAAAAATAAATCTAAGAACAGAGATTACCAAACAACATAACTGTATAAAGCAGCTCCATAAATGAACTAAATGTAATAAACTGATTTGAAAAACAAGATAAACAATTCACATAAATGTCTTCTCCTGTGATACAAAATTAGCACTTTGATTTTAAAACGTGCATGAACAGTACTTTTTCATTTCTGTATTGCACAACATAAAAATAAATCAAAAAATATCTCCACTCTTACCTGTGTTTTCCACACACCAGGTCTACAAGTATGGTAGAGTTTGGCATACATATATACATCTACTGACTGTTCACACTGTAACTGTTTGAAGAGTGTTGAAAGACAGCAAAATGTTGCAGCTTCAGTGCCACCAAATCTAACCAGATAAATTATGAACAAAATCATTTTTTGTAAGAAAATGTTTGAAACAACAGGAAGTCACTCATTATAGAAAATCTAACACCTGTTTCAATTTAAAACAAAAAATACAGTGAATGTAGTAGATGATTTATATTCTATGACTGCAAATCTGTAAAATTTTGATGAAATAAATATATAAAAGTGATTAAGAAAAAAATGACAACCAATGAATATTACTTCTGTAACTGTCAAGAAGTTTTCTTATTTTTGTTACATTATAAGATGAAACTTGATTTATCTACATAAACAATTTTTTACTTAAATCTGATTTCAAAGATACATGTACTTATGACATTTGTCACAGGTTAGTGAAATGTTTATTATAACAATAACCAGAGTATATGTCTGTCTAGAGATATGAACCTGTTCTCTCTTGTTAGAACATCAGCTTCAGAATTCATAAATAAGATCAGAATATAAGTTTCAAATCCCAGTCAGAACAGGTTTCTGACATTCTAAAAGTTGATACTAATAGATAAGTAAGTTTTTTTTTTAACCCCTGAGAGTTATTTGATATGAACTGATGGCAAACAAATACTCCTGATAAATGCATTATTATGGTATATAATGCTTTATTGCAAGTAAAGTATGACTACCTATAAACTGCTGGTATAACAATATACCAAAGTAAAACAGATATTTTTTTTTTGCAATAAAATCTTTCTTTACACATATCCAGTATCAGTACATTCAACCTAACATCCTTTAAGAATACAACAGCATCTCAATAATGCACTTAATGCAGTACGCCATTGTTAACAAGACATATTACTCAATTCCAGAACTAATTAAGGTCAAGAGAAATGTTTCACATTCAACACATAAGGTGAAGACAGTATTATATTATTTCAAACTCATATAAGGCTATTAAGAAATATTCATTAATTGTTTCTGTACAATCAGGTCAAACTGTACATGTTATGATCTTTTACAATTTCAGGTGTAATTAAATGTGGCTTGAAAATTTAAGTTTTATATTTTTTGTTTTAAATTCTCACTTTTAAAATCTAAAACTTCATTTCTGCATGTCACAAGACACATTTGAGTTTTAAATGTTTCACCTGTAATTTCCAACCAATCAGAAATATAAAATATACATAATTAAAAATAAAAACCTAAAATTTCAAACACCTAGCTTTTTTATTTTCTAATATATAAATAAATATATCATACACACCAAGAAATCCTCCCCCTTTCCAACATCAAAGATTATTTTCTACTCACCTTTACATGGTATATCAATAGACATGCTTATAACCAACAGAAAAAGTTGATTCTCCAATATAACAAGTTTACAACTGTCTTTCTGTATTAGTTGGGGAAAGTATTCACTTAATAGAAACCTTTTAATACATTATCATGATTTTACTGCATTGAATGACTAGCAAAACTGCTTATTTTAGCTAAATAAATAACAATTTTTGGGACATTATATTCTAGTGCCCAGTATATTTTTTGTGTCCTAAAATGCACATATGTTTGTTTAAAACACTCAGATTTGAGAAACACAACAAAGCACAGGGGAGAAAGTAAAATATTTTTACTATAATGCAAATAGCTAGTATTTGTAGTGAACATTAAAAGTCCTCATAGTGTATGAATATTTTTTATTATTATATATTTAACAAAAGTAACTAAAATGTAAAAATTAAACTTCTTAGCTTAGCTCACAAAACTTTAACAAAATGTCTAAAGTTAAACAAGCTCAAGCACCAGTGCAAAATATGACACTAGGTGTTACTTGCTGTTAAGTTAGCTCTATGGGAAACAGTTAATGGGTTTCTGATATGATTTACTGCCTTTTATGCAAGGAATTCTGTTCAAATGGAACAAAGTACTGCAATAAAACATTGAAATTAAAAGAAAAGAGTTAACAGTTAAAAATATTAAGATAGATAATTTATTACTTTCTGACTCTCTCTTTAACCCCAAGACCTCAATTAGTATTATGAATCAAAGTATAAGTTGAGATTCCTGAATGAAGACTATTTCAAAGACTTTTTAACATTCCCTTCTATTTAATATGTGCAATAATCAACTGTGTATAACTAACACAGTAGCCTCACCTGTCTATAACCACCATAGGACCATTCTGGTATTCCAGATGCCAATCCTGAACTACATTGATTAGATCAAACACACTACTGAGTGGAGAACATGACTCTGGCCAGCCAGCACACTGTATAATCCTACACATAACTTCGTATTCATCTTGAACAGCTTGCAATATAAAGTCTCTTGTGATGAAGTTTTCCTGAGAATTTTCCTCAGCCAGTTTCACCTTAAAAGTGGTATAATCACTCTCCTCTTCCTTTTCTGGCCAGAAGGATGGATATTCCTAAAACAGGTTGACAATTATAAGAATAAATTCAACAGTGGTACAATGCACACTGTTTTCAATATTAAAAATGTTTAGTACTGGAAAATATTTCATTTTAAGGAACAGAACACTGTGATAAATAAAAATGATTATAAAGCTTGGTTACTGCAAAATCCTACATAAGTTATTAGTGTATCTGCACACCCAGTAAAACATATGAAAAGGTATATAGCATTCAATGTTATTCTAATTTATTTGTAAACTTTAAAACAAATGCATATGTACTTACATGAAAATATTTCCAATACACTAAAAATAAACAAAGAGTACAAATAAAAAACTTGCCTTTTCATCTACTGCTGATAATAACACAATGGTTTGAGAATTGTGATCCCACACCATCTGCCAAAAATCTGCAATACTGTCGTAAATAGGATGTTGTGTGATGATAAATTCTCGCAGCTTGCTAAAGCCCTGCAGAAAGTAAGTTTTAAATTTAGATAAGAAAACACAATACTTTAGATTTGCTGTGGAATCTGCATATGTATAAATATACCAGAAATTATCATAATAAAACATGAAATAAAAAATTAACTCTCAAACACAGCAGGAATGTTGTATGTAACAGCATCAATTGATGATAACTGCCATTTAAGGGTTAAACATTTAAGTGCTGTAACCTCTGGTTTTGCCTCTTTTGGAACTTGTGGTCTCAGAAGGTTTTGAAACACACAGCACACTAACCCTGAAATGTTAATTTTCCCAGCTCTTAATTTATTTTTAATTTTTATTGATGTATGGAAAGTGATGAATAACATTAAACACAAGTACTACAAGTATTTTCTTTTATCTTGCCATTGTATTGCTCACCCACCCATCAAGACCTGAAAAACAAAAAACTTAAACACAATATTAGAAAAATAAAAACTTATTAACACACTAAGCCTCAATGAGAACAAAATTTCCTTGCAAGAGAAGTTCTTGTTAAGTTAGTTTGATAATATGTTATTCTTGATTTTTAGGCTTCAGGCAAAACCCTTTCTAGTCAATATATATTCTTATATTTTTAGTTAGGTTAAACATGTTAACAAGCTGATGATTAGTGTGTTGGATTGAGAATCAAAGGTCCATAACTGGCATTCTAATACCATAAAAAAACAACATGCAACACTTTTTTATGGGTTGTGGGTGCATAATTTCAATAGTTAAAGTCAAATCCCACTATTCAATTAAAGTAGCCCATAAGTTGGTGGCTGATGCTGAGCTGTTGACCAACTATCTTTCCTCTATCAGTGCAAAAGTAGGGACAGATAGCCCATATGTAGCTTTGTGAGCAACTAAAACACATTAAACAAAAACTGTTTATAAAGCATAAAACACAAAAATAGAAGTTAAAAGAACTATTTTTTCATTTCAATAATACAATTATTTTCAATCTCAATTCTTTTGCATTTGCTCTTATCACAGTATCATACAGACTTCAATATAAATAAAATACTTTTATAATCTCTTTTGTAGCAGTACATTTAGTTATTTAGGTTACATTATTAATTTCTAAAATTTTATTCCTTATTTCTGAATTTGAACGCTTTCAAACTGAAGGTGGCATTATGCACTATTATAATAAATATATTTCACTAGTTAAACTACTATTGATATAGTTTTAACTTTTTTTTTGTTATGTTCCACAATAATAACATTAAAAAAACACCATTTTTTTCAGTACAATATAAGATAAAATTGACATCAAGTTCTTACTGGAAGGAATGTGGCATTAATATAATCAGACCCATCTGTTCCAGGTTTTGGAGTGATATGGACTCTATAGGTCTCTACTGGTAGCAGTCCCAATGAGCGGTTTTTGGACTTGTTGCAAGACTTTAAAGCAGAAGTAAGACTGAAGTCTCTGGGTTTGTACGATGTCACCAACTGTTCAAACAGAAAAATAAAATAATATAAAATCCAGTAAAATTTCAACACCCTTTTTTAAATTTCACAGTTGCTTAAATGATCCTTATTTGTATATTATAATGGTATAAATAATTCATGTATTATCAGCCTGAAGGTTGGTTCTTTGTTTTCCTCCAATTCTCTGTATCTTCCATTCTCTGCTTCATCTCACCATACAAAGCCCTGTTTCTCAGGCTGCCTAGCTTCTCAATTCTTATTTCTATGCCAATTTCCTTTCTTCTAGAACTTTCTTTATCAAACTTTCAATAATATGTCCCACCCATGTCTTTTGCCTTTTGTGGAATTTTTCTATTAAGGTTCTAGTTTCCTCCATCATCTCAAGAACATTATTATTGCTTATTAATTATTTAAGATTTTTTTCCCTTCATTGCCAAGTTCTCATCTCAAAGCTGTATAATCTTTTAACATCATCTTTTACACACAACATATAGACTTGATAAGCTTTTCCTTTAGTTCTCTTTCATTCACTGATTAGTAGCTCTTTCCTTTTACTAAATGTCACTTTCAGCATCTCTCTTACTTATTTGCCATCCTCTGTAAGAATATTCATATCATAGAAACTTGGTTAATCTGTAAATTAGAATGTATGTTGTGGAGGAAGAAAGCAAAACTCTCTTAATTTAGTTACTGTTTAACAGTGATACATCTCCTGCACCAATCTTCTGAAATAATACCATAAATATTTGTCTGATATTTCTTGATTGATTACTTTATTAAATCAAACTGATTGCATTAATGAAATATTATATACATTTTACACTCCACTAGTGCTGAAACAGCTTTATACTCATATTATACTACAATATACACTGAAAAACAGTAACTCAAAGTAAACAATCTAAAGTACTATTCTATTCAAAAACACACACCAATAACAAGACAAATTTGGAAAAACATAATTCTACTCAAATCAAATACATGCTATGAAGTTAAAGTAGAGTTCACAAAAGAGAGAAAGTATTTAATAACAGCTACAGTGTTATACACTAGTAGATATGATCTCTAATAAACATCTGATGCAACTGGTATTTCAACTAAGACTTTATATGCATGCTGTAATCCAGCTTAACTGATTAGTTTTCATATTGAACAAAAAACATTAATAGTGGTTGAATACAATAAGAAGCATAGTTGAAATGCACTTCTTCAATATTACACACAAGTTCTCATCCAACATAGGATGAGATATTCAAAATTATTATTGGCCTTGTACTGATGTAATATCATTGGCACAATATGAACAGAAAAAAAAATTCCAAAACTCATACATGGAGGCTACAAAAACGATAAGAAAAGTAAACACAGAATGTTTTAGTTGGAAGTAACTGCAAATGTAAAAAGAAAATATCTAATGAAAGAATGATGTTTGGCATGTATGTTTTAACACAGTAAAGAAAACAGTCATATCTTACAAAAACAGTATTGACGTAGTAACAAGTGATGTGTGCCATATTTTAATATATTTTTACACAGTAAAGAAAATAGCCATATGTTACCCAAACACTATTAAAGTATTAAGTAGTAATGTATGGGACATATACTTCAACAGAGTAAAGAAAACAGCCTTATACTCACAGTCAAACAGTATTAAAGAGGAATGTGTAGGATGTACACTTTAACACAGTAAATAAAACACTCATATGTTACATAAATATTATAGTAGTATATTGTAACACGTTTAATTTTTTTATTTATAACAAAGTTTCATAGATAGCTATTTATGATGATATTATTTACAGTTATCTTCACACTGGATAATTAACAGTTATTTTATTTTCACTCTTTGTTACTGATTTTTAAAAGATGCTATTTAAAAAGGCTTAGCTTGAAAGGAGTTAAATTAAAAGAACAGCTTTTCAGTTTATGTTCAAAAAAATAATTATCCAAGAGAAATTTAAATGAAGTGGCCAGAGTCTGACACTTGTAATATGAATTCCCAATTACTATCACCAGATCATGAGAGTAAGTTAAATAACCACATGCAAATTTAAAAGTAGATAAATACTTGTTTATCTTAGTCAATATTATTATTACTAGAGATTCAACTAATGGAACATTTCAGCTACACACCTTAAATTGCTTCTCCAGTAGAGGCCAGTGGTCCTTCTCTCTTTCACTGTTCTCTGTTGTCTGTATCATCTGGATGTAATGAGGGAGTTGGTTTGCTGGAACTTCTGTATCACTACTTTCTATAGCCTCTAACAAAGCATCATGAATGAAGATGTACTGATCCTGAAATAGTATAATATAGATTACAATATAAGTTAGAGAAGAACATCTGGATGTGCTCTTATTTTTAATTACTATTTCATGTCCATTATTCAAGAACTAAAAGAGTTAGTGATGTAAAAGTCTAATCATTCATGAGTACGGATTCATTATTACAAGTGTTTGACACTGAGTATGCTTCTTACCATGCTAATGATTTTGAGGACAGCAGCTTTATTTCATTTCAATAAATCTTTATTGTACTAACTTCCAGAGATCATGCTTAAATTTCTTTTTTATTACAAGAGACATTACTGTTATTGTTTATTTAAAAAAAAAGTCCAATAGAGCATATTGCAAGCATTTTTAATGTGTAATATTGATAAAAATCCTACTCTATTTTCCTTTTCTGTAAAGCTTATATCATACACTATCTTAATATTTTCTGCTATGAATCTGCCTTTTATATACTTTTTGATCTTTAATGTTTCTGCTATACATCCTAAGACAGGTTACACACACACACACACACATTAAAAGTTTTTTTTATTTTATCATGTTTTTAGAATAAGAGTTATAATACTTGGTTTTCTTTAGTTACAATTTTTCAGTTTTATTATTTTTTTAGTTATGAAATACCTGGTCTTCGTATTACTGATAAAATAGCAGATTTCAGACAATTTTTGTTTGTATGCAATATAACAACTTCAATTTTGCAAAAAAAACTTAAATTTCCTAATCACCCCCACAAAAAAGGCAAAAAGGTATTGCAATTGGGTCCTGTGTGTATCTGTCTGTCTGTGTTTCCACATGCCTATCTCGAAAACTAATAGATCACTGTACACAAAAATTTTTATACACAATCAGAAATCAGTGAAGAACAGTAGTCCAAATTTGGTCCAGATCCAAACTTGGATTTGGATCACTCTGAATCATTTTTTTTTATAATAGAGAGATAGAGTATTTTTGTAGTTTTGGGTTAATAACTGTAAAATGTGATTGAATTTGTACCAAACTTCATGGTCACATGACTCCTCATCACACTACAATAAATGATCTGGATCTAAGAATGATTTCAGAGTTTTTGAAAATGAAAGTTATTGTTATTCAATATAAATGGATGCAATCTTGAAAAGGTTTGTTTGTTTAGAATTAAGCACAAAGCCACACAATATACTATCTGTGCCATGACAACCACAGGTTTTGAAACCCCATTGTTTTTTTAGCTGTGCAAGTCCACAGACATACCATTGTGCCACTGGGGGATATCTTGAAAAGGAACTGTGGGGCGATCTCTCTGATTGCTCATGTTTTTTTATTTTCTTCACTGTAAATTAGAATTGTGTGTACCTACTTAATATCAGTTTGAACAAACTAATAGAAGTCCAACTGATTATTACCTGAAGTCAAATGGATGCACAATATTTGAAAAGCTCAGAGATTTATTCAGAAAACTGAAAGCAAATTTAAAAAATATATAATTTGTAAATATTTCCTGTAAATACTTTTTACATAGTACTATTTTTGATGAATGTGGTAATATGCTTATTTTTCTGAATTAATGAACAAGTAAATTGGATTTGCATATATTAAATACAACAATACGTGTACTACAATATTTTCAAACTTTACTTATAAATATTCAATATATACCTCTGTTTGAACCAAGAAGTTCCTCTGCTGTCGAATGAGCTTTAAAAAGCCAAATACGTTGACACTCTGTCGATGACCGATTTGCTTCAGCATAGCATCAATAACTATGTATGTTCCAGTCCTCCCGACACCAGCACTGAAAAACAAAGGGCATTACATTAACCTATCATTCATCAGACCAGACTATTTTGTGACTGACAGATGACTCAAGAACTTAAGAAATTAAACCTGTTGATTTATTAAAATTTCCATATTAAATTTTCACAATCTCTAAACCCAAAATAACATCTATTAGAAACCACCACATAAAATATTGTAAATAAAACCTCATCTGCAGTTAACGTGATTTTTATCACACATTTTGGGACTAATGGATATATTGTTAATTTGTCACTAGCACTACCAACTGTACTACTTGAAAACAATGGATATATTGTTAATCACTCACCAATACTGTCAACAGTACCACTGAAAATTGATGTGTATAATGTTAATGAATCACCCATACTGCTAACAGTAACATTAAAAACAATGAATTTATTGTTAGTCACTACAACTGCCAATAATACTACATAATACCATAATCACTACTGAAAATTAAGATACTGATTCATCAAAACAAGCACTAAAACCAGTACATATTTGTCATTATTCAGTCATCAGTTCCACTAATATTTGTTCAAAAGTAATTATATAATATACCATTAATTAACCAGTCTCAAGAACATTTGCACTAATAAATGATATATAACCTGCTAACATAACCACTAAGAAAACAGTATATATTGTAACTCTATCAAATAAAAAAATATATTTTTAGTCAAAGAAACATTACAATTTACAGAAAAGGGTATAAGGTCAGGTATTAAACATTTTGTTCTCATAAACTATTTATTGAAGTGTGTGTCAAGACAAATTATATAAAATTAAATACTTTTTTCTTGTAAACAGTTTAATGAAGTGTTTGTTCACTTAAATTCTGTAAAACTAAATATCTTGTTCTAGTAATTTGTTTACTGAATTATCTAGTCATATTGTGTAAAATTAAGTACTTTGTTCTAGAAACTGTTTATTGAGGTTCTTAGTCAAATAGTGTAAAATTAAATACTTTCTCCTAGTAAATTGTTTATTGAGGTGACTAGTCAGATTACATCAATTAAATAACTTGTTCTAGCAAACTGTTTATTGAGCCATTGATTCAAACAAAATCCTACAGGTGATTTAAATCCATAAATATAATGATAAATGTTAAGTACTCAAGATAGAATATAATTTTATTTTTTTTCATTGTCATTACATCAGTAACCACCACCATGTAGCTGAACCAATTACAGCACAGAAAGGACAATAGAAGCAAGATTAAAAGCATGTGCAACTATTTATTTCAGGTGTGAGAATTATAAATCACTCAGGTTTCAAGAAGGATAATGTACAAAAGTACTCAGTATGAGTATTAAGAACTGATTATATCCTAACATCAATTCATTTCATGTCTGACCAAAATCAGCACTCACAGCAAGGCAGTTCTGTGTGAAAAGAATTATATATTAATCTACAACTAGTCCTATATAGATCAATATTTAAAAGAAACAATAATAATAATAATAATAATCTGGTTCCATTTCAGGAAATTGGTAAACTAAAGAAATGACTGTTTAATATCCTTCTGGTGGCCTGTTAACACTCAAACAGTAATCTATTGTCAACACTACTTACACATGTACTAAAAACCTAACATTAAATTAGTTATGCAGAATTAGAAGATGCAGTAGGATCACCAAACTTTATTTATAACAGACATTTTGCTAAACTATAACATACCTTATAATTCTTTTTAATTATATAAACAATCTTATTTGTTTTTTAGATAGTAAAAAAAAATGTTTTTCTCAAAACGTGTAGATAATTCTTGTGTACCAAACACTTTAACAAAATTGTAGTGAAACTTCTTTACAAACTTTAATTGATTTCATCCCAATACTGCTGATTCATTATGTTTTTACATTGAAGAAACAGATTCATATCATTTAATTTATTGTTAATAACTATTAATGAAGCATTTTGTTTCAATATCAGAGCTTATCAGATCAAATAATCACAGTGAAAAGCCATTTCACAAATATTACCAAAATAAATTTTCAGTTAAACTATACAGTCAAATTTAAAAGAGTAAAATATAACATATGCACTAACAAGCATGTTGAATATCTTACTTGTGCTATAGTTCAGACATACTCACCTACAGTGTACTATTATTGGGCCTCCATTGGGTGGATTAGAAGCTGAAGACTTACGAACAAAACTAAGAACAGGTAATGGATGATCAGGAACACCATGGTCAGGCCAGTTAGTGTAATGATACTGGTACACTGTCCTTTCTGCTGACCGTTTCTGAGATGGGAATAATAGAAAATGTTACTTTGTTTTAAATATATATATATGAAATTAATACTGATGTAAGCTTACACAAGTAAAACAATTAATGGGTATTTGTAGTTTGTAATGTTATAATAGCTATTAGACAAAACCACTGCTATAACATAATCAGTTATCCTTAACTCAATGTTATGCTAATCAGTCATTAGATAATCTAAGTGTAAATGTTTGGTAATTTTTGGACAACTGATTGATTGATTGATTGATTTAGTGTTTTATGGCACAAAGCAGTGAGGCTATCTGCGCCAGACATTCGGTAAAAATATAAAAATAATAATAATAAAAAAATAAATAAATGTAGTAATAGACATAAATGGAAATCAAGGTAAAACAAAAAAGTATAAAACCAATGTTGACACCTAGTCTACAATGTTAAGATAGAAGGCAGAGTATAAGTAGTTGTAAGGTATTTACTCTAGCAAAATGGTAATGATCATAACCCGCCAGGAAGACTAACAGGTAAGTTCAAGAACCACCGTCAATCACCTGAAGTTGGCCTTTCCAGTCCTGGTTCCGGGTTATGTGTCATAGCAGCTATTATCAAAATGTAAAAGAATAAAAGTTTTAAAAGACACTCCGCAAAATCGTAATAATGAGTAACCAAATGTCCAGTAAAAAGATAAAAGTCAAGTAAATGGAGTAAAATTTGTAAAAGTAATTGAAGATAAAAGCAAAACGACAATTAAAACAGAAAATGGCGTAAAAACCAATGTTGACATCCAGTCAACAAAGTTGTAAAGAACTACCTGTAGCAGAATGGTAATGATCATAACCCGCCAGGAAGACTAACAGGTAAGTATAAAACCACCGTCAGTCACCTGAAGTTGGTCTTTCCAGTGCTGGTTCTGGGTTATGAGTCAATATGGCCAGTACTAAAAAGTTAAGTAGTAAAAGTGTGAAATGATATGCAGCAAAAGTATAACAACAACTCGCCAGGACGACTAACGAGTAGTTCAAACGGATAGTTCAAACAGTAGCGTTAGTCACCTGAAGTTGGCCTTTCCAGTCCTGGTGTCAAGTTATTTAATGTTCTGGCCATTGTCCAATGTCAAATTGGAACGAGTTTTGTGACTCTTTAGACAAGTCCTATAAAGACCCAGCCACATTCTGGAAAAAGTTCAGAAGTATCTGTAATGACAACTCAACCAGCAAAATTCCTAATCTAAAATACAACAACACTGTTGCAACTAATGACATAGAAAGCTAACTTACTCGCTGAACACTACAAGCAGGTTTTCTCTACCCCCAATTAAGCATTTTAATCATTCTCATATGTACGGTCCAAAATTTTATCCAAAATAACATGGCAGCGTTCAGTTCACATTTCCGTGCCGTTTGCCTCCACGATAACTCTGTCTACAGTACTGCCCTTCAAAAACTAGTCAAGCCAATCACACCAGCCGAAATAAAACTGATTATTAAAACTCTAAAAACACTGCCCCAGGCGAGGATGGTATCTGAAATATCATTCTCAAAAGCTTAGCTTTATTCTTAAAACACCTAACCGCTTTTCAACATTTCCTTTTATTCTGGCTATTATCCACCACAGTGTAAATCCGCCATTATTAAAGTCATACCTAAAACTAACCCAGCATCCAGCAACCCCAAAGATTATCGACCCATTAGTCTACTTAATAACATTGGAAAATTGTTAGAAAAGGTATTAGCTAATCGTATATCATGGTACCTGGAAAAACAAGAACTTCTCTCTGAAATACAAAACGCTTCCCGCAAAAATAGACAGACAGCTGATCACTTAGTTCGGCTTACCGAATCAGTTATTCAAGGTTTCAACAGAAATCACACCACAGTTGGCTTATTTTTAGATGTAAAACAGGCTTTTGACTCTGTTTGGCACCAAGGGCTTAAATTTAAACTCTTCCAGTTCAACTTTCCGCCTACCCTAACGAGTTGGATTTCCAGTTTCCTTGATGACAGATTAGCTAAAGTTAAAATCAGAAATGCTACATCTCACATTGTTCCCCTCTCAGCGGGAGTTCCCCAAGGATCAGTACTCAGCCCTTTGTTATACATTCTCTATGTCAATGATATTCCCTTCCCGCCGCTCAAACATACTTATGCGTCGCAATATGCCGACGATATCGCGGTATGGAGCATATCACGTGATCCCCTCCTCGCTGCCACGAAAGTTCAAGCCACATTAGACAAGATTACCACCTGGTGTAATACCTGGCGAGTAGAACTCAATGCCTCCAAAACGCAGGCCATAATATTTAAACGTAAAATTAAGCGGAAGAATAAATCCTTCCCAAAGTCAAACTGAAATTGGCAAACACTGAAATTAAATTTTCGTCTACTATTAAATTCCTGGGCATCATATTTAACAGAAAACTAACATGGACAAATCACTTTCAGTCAATCCTTTCTAAAATATATAAACGTATCTTTTACCTAAGACGCATCAGCAGCATAGTCCGTGGGTGTAGATCTAGCACGGTTCTCGCCATCTACAAAACCTATATTCGGCCAATAATCGAATACGGTAACATGATTACGGTATCCGCTCCCTCCACCCATCTTAAGAAATTGCAACAAGCGCAAAATCTGGCCATCCGTCTCGCGCTCTGTCTTCCCAGATATACTCCTTTAGCATACATTAATAGAGCTAGCTCCATCCCGCCTCTCAAAAAGAGACTCATCTATCTTGCAACTAAATACTATAAGAAAGCAAAAAACCGGACGCCATTAACAAACCAAATTCCACTATTAGCAGCTACCCCGTGCTCGTGGCAACGATACCTCTCGCCTTATAATTACATACACGCCCTGGATGTAAACTCAAGTTTATAACCATTTATGTTTTCCTTTTCAGCATCGGGCACTGGTGAGGTTGGTTTCTTTCGGCGCCTCACCAGTGAAAGTGGGTTTTCTCGGGGTACTCCGTTTCCCCACAGCAAAGTTCTGTTTCATAGGATCTATAGATCCCAGCCCTGAAAAGAGGTACGTCATTTTGATTTCTAAATTTTAAATTAGTATCCAAATTTTGAATATCCAAAATTTTTAAGTGTTTAATAGCTAATACATACAAGTCATGAGACCTAATCATGTCGGCGCACTGTGTTTGCATCTCTCGGCTCTCTCCAAGACAACATCCTTAAACAATGATTTGTGGGTGTTCTGCTGAACCTTCCTCATCTTTCTTCGTCGTCTCTCTAGCCGGCAGGATCTCTTCTCAGCTCTTCCTGATGCCCCTCAATTAAATTCAACACATTATCAACTTCTAGGTCATTCGTGACCATCCCGTTGTACGAATAACTAACATCCCACTCCTGACCATATCTCTCGCTCCGTAATCAGGTAATTAATTTATTCTTGCCTTGTGTGGGGTGAAGAGAAACAGCAGTTTCTGACCGCCCCTGGTTATTTTTCGTTCGTAATGAACGAAATCATAATTTAACCAAAATTCCTACCATGACCTAAGTCCAAGTCCAATGTCAAATTGAAGGAGAGAGATTAAAACTGTAAAAAAGGAACCACAATTAAAAAGGTGTAATGAATAAATATGCAACACTTAAATGAGATTAAAAAGATTAATGGCCATTAAAAAATTAAAAACATTTTCAAGGTGGACAGAGTCACCATCACCAATAACTCTGTCCAATGTTACAGACTGACCCTGGGAAAAAATATGTTTAAAATATTGCCGTTGTTGAGAATTGTAACGATGGCAAGAAAGTAAAACATGGCTGATAGTGATTTGAGTGTTACACAAACTACACATTGGTGCATCAGTTCCAGATAAAAGAAAATGATGAGTTAAAAAACTGTGACCAATGCGTAGCCTAGTGAGAACAACTTCCTCCATCCGAACTTTACGGAAGCTAGATGGCCAAAGTCCAATTTTGGGTTTGATTTGAAAAAGTTTGTTGTCACGTTGCTCACTCCAAGTGGACTGCCAGCTGGCACGGAGCCGAGCCTTGAAGACAACACCATAGTCCACGTACGGAATAGGCATAGGAGTGATGGTGCTGAAGCAGACATATTTAGCTGCCATGTCTGCAAGCTCGTTCCCGCGAATACCAACATGGCCTGGTATCCAGAAAAACTGGATTGAAGTAGCTGCTAATGAGAAATGGGCCAGTCGGTTTCGAATATCAGCGAGAATAGGATGTGAGCTAACATGTAGCGATTCCAAGACAAGTATAGAACTAAGCGAATCAGTATAAATAGTGCAGTTGGAGTACTGCTCAGCTGCAATATGATCCAGGGCAAGAGATATGGCATACAGTTCAGCAGTGAACACAGAAGCTGTAGAAGGGATTCTGCGCGCAACTACTGACCCATAGCAAACCATAGCAGAGCCCACTGAATTACCTGATTTGGAACCATCTGTATAAATGGGAACTGAATGATTGTTTGAAAGATATTCATTGAATAAAAGACAGTACTTCCAATCTGGAGTATCTGCCTTTTTTAGGTGATTGAAAGAAAGGTCACATTTGGGGGCTGTAATAAGCCATGGTGGGATGGGCCAACCTGTGGAATCTGCAATGTTATCCAAGGACAGACCCAATTCATCCAATTGCACCCAGATGCGAAGGCCAAACGGAGCAATGACAGATCGTCTGTTCTGAAAAAGTACTGCCCACCGAGGAAGGAAAACACATTTCCAGGTGGGATGCTTTGGTAAGGAATGAAGTTTCGAAGTATATTGTAAAGATAGATGCAAACGGCGAAGGTGTAGAGAAGGTTCATGAGATTCAATGTATATACTTTGAACTGGAGAGGTACGGAAAGCCCCAGTGCAGAGTCGAAGTCCTTGGTGATGAATGGGTCCAGCATCTTTAAGGCCGAGGGTTTGGCAGAGCCATAGACCATTGATCCATAATCAAGTTTTGATCTAATAAGAGCATGATATACCTTTAACATTGAACAGCAATCTGCCCCCCAATTGGTAGAAGAGAGAACACGGAGGATGTTCAGTGCTCTTGTGCATTTGACCCGAAGCTGCTTTAAGTGTGGTATAAAGGTCAGTTTACGATCAAAGATAAGCCCCAAGAACTTGGTCTCCGGGACCAATGGCAGCAAAACTTCACCGATATGAAGTTCAGGATCAGGGTGAATACCCCGTCGACGGCAAAAGTGCATGCATACAGTTTTGGAGAGAGAGAAATTAAAGCCGTTCGCCAGAGTCCACTTCCATACACAATTGAGGGCGGTTTGTAGTTGCCGCTCAATATATCTCATGTTTGACAACTGACATGAGATGTGAAAGTCGTCGACAAACAGCCCATTCGCAACAGTGAGAGGGAGTTGTTCAGTGATGGCATTTATCTTTATACTGAAGAGTGTAACACTCAATACACAGCCTTGAGGGACTCCAAGTTCCTGTACAAAAGAACAGGAAAGTGTCGAACCCACACGAACTTGGAATCTCCTGTCCATTAAAAAATTTTTAATAAACATGGGTAGATGGCCACATAACCCATATGTATGGAGGTCTCGCAAAACGCCATACCTCCATGTTGTGTCATAAGCCTTCTCTATGTCAAAGAATATTGATACAAGATGTTGGCGGTTGAGAAAGGCTTCTCTGATAGATGTTTCAAGACGAATTAGGTGGTTTGTGGTGGAGTGCTGTCGACGGAACCCACACTGGGTGGGCGAGAGGAGGTTGTTTGATTCAAGGAACCAAACAAGACGAGCATTAACCATCCTTTCTAATGTCTTACAGAGACAGCTTGTCAAAGCAATTGGACGGTAGTTTGAAGGAATCTTGGGATCTTTCCCTGGCTTAGAGAAAGGTAAAATAATAGCCTGGCGCCAGGCATCAGGAAAAACACTCTCCTGCCAGATCCGGTTGAAAACAATCAGAAGGTCAACCCTCCATGAAAAATGGGAGAATAATGAAGGGGAGCAAACTGAGAGATCAATAGCGGTAAAGGACTGACTAGGTGCATGAAAATAAGTGGAAGAACCAGTATTGAAAAGAGAAAGATTGTGATCAGAGAGCATCCTCTCTACAGATTGGCCCCTGCCATCAATAATAGCACTTCCCCAGAGGGGATGATGTCCATTAAAATCCCCTAGGATTAGAAATGGAGATGGCAATTGTTCAATGAGGGCATCAAGATCTAATTGATCATATGTCTCTCCAGGGGACAGATACAGAGAACAAACAGTGATGGTATGACCTAAGGAAACACGGATGACTATAGCCTCCAAGGGTGTGTTGAGTGACAAAGACAGGGTGGGCACATGTTGATCAACCAACAGTGCCACCCCTCCATGTACTCGACCATCACACAACCTGTCATTTCTGTACAGAGAAAACTGCCGAATGGAGACAGTATCAGCAGTTTTGAGAAATGTTTCTTGTAAAGAAAGACAAACAGGATGGTAGGAAGCAATCAGCATTTTGATATCATCCAGATTAGAACGTAAACCTCGACAGTTCCATTGTATCAAGGTGGCCATTTTTAAGAACGGGTAGGTGAAGTGGCTGGAGAACCCTTCGGTTTATGACCACGTCTTTTTTTCTTTACTGTCTTTAGTCGGAGGAGGTCTATCAACCTCCATGGATCCTGCTCTGGGTCGGGTGGGCAGGTTTTTGTTATTGGAAAGGGAATCCAGTGACTGAGGATGCGAACGAATAATTGTTTTGTCTCTTGTGGTGGGAGAAAAAGATGTATCAGAAGAAATGCCTGTATTTGAAACTGAAGGACGTGGATCTTGAGGTTTGTTGGAAGGTATGGGAGGAACAGAGATGGGTGTGGAAGTCGATTCATCAACCTTTTTAACCACGGATGTCAAAAGGTTTTCATTTGTTTTGAAAACGATTCTCTTGGAGGCACAGAGAGATCTGTCTGCACTCCCACTGTAGTTGTGGAATGAAGTGCAGCAGCATATGTCCGAGATGGAGTTGTGGACAGCAATTTTCGAGCCTCAGGATAACTAATGTTATGTGTCGTTTTCAAACGCTGCACCTCTTTTTCCTCCAACCATTTTGGGCAAGAATGAAAGTAAGAGGGGCGAGAACCATTGCAGTTTACGCAATGTGGGTTCATGTCACAGTCATAGGCATCGTGGTCCTTGCCTCCACAACGAGCACATGTCAGGGAACCCCGACAAGATGTCTTTGAGTGGCCGAATCTCTGACATTGGAAACATCGAAGAGGGTTTGGTATGTATGGCCGAACCCTGCAAATGAGATAACCTGCCTTGATGGTGGCAGGTGCACGTGGTGAAGTAAATGTTAAAACGAGGTTTTTGTTGGCAGTGTAACTCCATCTTTGCGAGTGGAGATGCGCCTCACTGCAGAAACTCCTTGAGTGGAGAGACCAGCGAGAACCTCTGACTCGGGAACGTTCTTCAAATCCCTTTCAACAATAACTCCTCGCGAAGAATTCAAGGTAGCATGGGGTGTAACCTCAATAGGTATATCCCCAATTGCCTTTGAATTCAAGAGGAGTTCACTGTGTTGGGATGTGGATGTTTCAACCAATATGTCACCAGATCGAAGTTTCTTTACTGATTTTGGAGAGCCAGCAAGTCCCTCTAGTCCCTTTTGAATAAAAAAAGGGGACATTTGCCCTAAAGGTTTTTCCGAAAGAGAATGTAATATAAGAAAATGAGGTACGTGTGTTACTGATGTTGAAGATTTCTTTTCTGAGTATTCAAGACGTGGTTGCTTACCCATTGACTGTTTTTTTACAATTTTATTTAAATTTCTTAAAGGATTCATAGGAAAAAGAAAAAATTTCGGTACCCACTGACCCCACCCACCATGGAGCCCTACAAGGGGACGCACTACAAAGTCACGCAAGGACAATGCAGCAACGCCAGGGTTTCGTGAGCACTATACCCAAATACCAGCATCAGGCACAATGTCCACAACACCCGTTGAGAACTTCCAACACTGGTACTTGGTTGACTCTAGCCCAAGTGGACCAGCCGATTGACCCAAGGGGGGCCACCCAAAGGCCGCCCGTCTACAGGAATTCGAGGACAAAGTGGTGTGTTAGGGTTGGACCCCTCCTCCCCTTCACGGGTCGCCACGCACGGCAAACACATGGGTGGATGTTTAGATCCCAGAGAAGGTAACCAGATAGAAGAGAACCTTCCCTGGGAGGTCCCCTCACCACGTACAGGAATCCACACCGAGAAGTTTTTGGACAACAAAGTTTAGTATATTATCTTTATGATAGTTGAGAAAAATGCTTGTAAATTTGATTAAAAAACAGATCTTTTTTCTCGTGTCTCATAAAAAAATTAAATTACTCTTTTAATGTCATACGTTTGTAAAAAACTTGCAACCTTTAATGTATATAGATATGGAACAATGGACAGACCCAGATTTGAAAAGAAATGTTGAATACAATTTCAAATGCACTACAAGTGTCTACACAAAATATAGCAAGATTTTAATAAAATGCACAAGAAAAGAAAAATAACATTACAAAATTATTGGTCCTTAAGATATGACTTGGACTCATAACACTATGTAACACAAATTTTGTTCCTGGATAGTATGTTATTTCTTAATTGCTTGTGTTGTAAAAGTACGAAAAATGGCCATTATTCCCTTCAAACTTTGCTTTTGTGACCTGGATAATGAAATTTAGAAATTAACCTATTTTCTATGGGCAAATTTGCACATTTTCATTTACGTAAAGTCTGAATAAAACATAAATTAAAATTTACACGTATTTATACTAAAGTTATACAAAAATGAACAAAAATGTTTAGAAGTAAGTTGTTTTTCGAGATTTGCAACTGTAATGTCAATCACTTCCAAATATAGTCTCCCATCATGTTTCTGTTATATGCTCCTTGGTAGTGGAGTTCAAAGTCCAGTATATATTGGTGGAAGCACTCGCCTTGCTCCTCTGACTATGCTCCCATGTTCTTGAATTTATCAATATGAGCATCAAGGATATGGACTTTCATGGACATCCTGCAGCCATTTTGCCATAGTTCTTCACCAGAGCCTCAACCAATTTCACATAATTTTCGGCCTTGTGATTGCCCAAGAAGCCTCAAACCACTGCAAGAAAGCTGCCCTAAGTTTTTTTCCCTTCCTACTGAGTTTCTTGAGGAATCCTGTGCACTCCAGAATCTTCTTTATTTGTGGTCCAATGAAGACACCAGCTTTGACCTTTGCCTCAGACAGCTTAGGGAATAAGTCTTGAAGGTACTTGAAGGCTGCAGACTCCTTATCAAGAGCTGTGACAAATTGTTTCATAAGACCCAATTTTATGTGCAATGGTGGGAACAACACCTTCTGGAGATCCACTAGTGGCTCACACTTCACATTGTGCCTCTCCACAGAGAACTAGGTCCATTGTGGCCAGTGCTTCCTGTTGTAGTGTGCTGCAGTGTCCCTGCTATCCCAAAGGCAAAGATAACAGGGAAACTTGGTAAAAGCTCCTTGGAGACCCATCAGGAATGCCACAATTTTGAAGTCTCCAATAACCTCCAGACTATACTCATCATACCTCAAGACTCCTAGCAAGGTCTTGATGTTGTTGTATTCCTCTTCAAGGTGCATCAAATGAACCAGGGGAAGAGACGGAGGCATAATTATTCCCATCATGGAGCAGCACAGCTTTGAGGCTTCTGGATGAGCTATCAATAAAAAAGGCACCACTCGTTCAGGTTACAGGCAATTCCAATTGCCTCACACAGACTGGATACATTGTGGCAAAGGCAAAGCCCACCTTGACGAGTGAAGAAGCTTGAAAAATGTTGAATAATGCTTCCTATGACTTGCAACTTGCATACTCTCATCTTACAAGTCCCACTCCTTGAGCCTAGATGTCAAAAGCTCGGCATTTGACTCTGTTAGATCCAAATCTTTGATCAAGTCATTGAAGTTTCTTTGGTTGGGGTAGTATAGCTTTCTCTCACCAGCTGTACCTCTGAAATTGTAATCTGGATCTTCAACATCTGTCTCCTCTTCTGATTTGCTGCTCTCTTCTGAGGATGGCTGCTTTCTCTCTGACAAAGTGGGTACAGGGAGCTCAGAGCAGTGTGGCACTGGGGCGATGGATTATGGAAAGTCCAGATACCCGAGAGCAGATGCATTCTTGCCAGCCTGACATTTGGAAGGGTCCACCATGCAGGAGTCGCAATTGCTTGAGAGGTCAGTGGGTTCAAATTCTTGGAATAGCAAACTTCATGGCTCTCTTTTCCCCTCTGTACCATCCTGCAAAAGAGCAAAATAAAATTATTATGAAGAATAAATTTAGTTTGTCCAGAACTAATGTGTAAGAGGTTCATGCAAAATATTTTATATGTGACATTTATTTTATACTATTGGAAATTAATAAAATAAAAGATATTTAAATTTTAAAAGGTCTAAAATTTGTATAATATAAAATCTCACTATTCAAGAAAGCAAAAACTCTGTCTTACCTTCTAGAGTTTTTCTGCAGTGCTCGCAGGTAAAATGAGATGTCCAGAGTTTGTCTTGATCCCTGACAGGCATGCCAAAATATGCCTTTTAGACTTCACAAATTTTAGCAGATGCTGTCACAGAGTACTTTTTTGCTCTTGTCTTGGTAAATTGGTCACACACATAACAGAATGCATCTGGAAAATGCTTCAAACTTCTTGATGCCATTTCTGACAAAATCAGATAGATCTATGCGTAGCTAGAAGTAAACTGAAGTGGTGAGTCCCTGTATACATATATTACTATGGAAAGTTCTAGAAAATTTTCGTAAGTTTTACAACTTTCTTGAAAATTTCTGTAAGTTCTACAACATTCTAGAAAGTTCTTGAAAATTCTTGTAAGTTCAAGAAAATTCTCTATCAGCTACTCAACACTGAATCTACCTGAAACGTTCTGGAAAATGGGTAAATTTGAAATTTCATTACCCAGGTCACAAAAGCAAAGTTTGAAGAGAAAAATAGGTCTTTTGCATTTACTTTAAGCATAAGCAATTGGGAAATCTTTCTAACCTGGAACAAGAAAAAGTAAAAATTTTGTTACATAGTGTAATGCAAGATGAATGTGTATAGATATGAAACAAGGAACAGACCCATATTGAAGAAGAAATGTTGAATATAATTTCAAGGGCACTACAAGTGTCTACACAAAATATAGCAAGATTTTAATAAAATGCACAAGCCTATTGAACATGAAAGAAAAAACAATAAATGTGTTACAAAATACTGGTACTTAAGATATGTCTGGGAATTGACTCTGACTTATAATGCAAGATGATATTCATGTGGAGAATAAAAATATTTTTATCCATTGTACAGTTTTATGTCACATTTCCAAAATGCACATATACAGTTTTCTCAGTACTCTTGGTATTTACTTTCCTCTACCATGAAGTGTCAACAAATGAGCAGCATAGAGTAAAACAAATAGTCAAGTTGATAAACCTGAGTATTCTATAAAAAGTCACAGCATGCATAACGTGAAATCCACCTTTGCACACAGAATTGATATTAGAATATATCACACCTCTGACATGATTTTAGTTATACAACAGTTTTAAAACTATAATGTGCACAACAAAGAGAAGAAACATTCAAATGCATTCCTGTTGTTCACATGATAATTTGTAATTAATCACTGTATATGTGCCATACAATGCATAACAGCCTGCAAATTACAGTGTAAAAAAATATGAAATCATATTTGATAGGTGCAACATATTTTGACTGGGTTAAAGAAAATCACACTTTCAACAATGAATTAGACTATATATTGATTTACATTGGATTCAAAATATGCTTAAAACATTCCCTAATATCATGAGATACAGACAACAAAAGCAAAAATCATGTAAGGCTTGAGATTTTAACATCAAACAAATCAAGGTTTTATTATAATATATATATCAACTATAAACAATGTCCACTCTACTTTTTTACCTCAATTGTTTTAAAGAAAACAAACCATACCCTACATTGATTTATGATTTTCCACAAGTTTTAATTATAAGTAAATCTTAACTGGTAAAACAGTTGATGGATATTTATACTTTATAATGTTATGTTTATTATAAATAGCTTACTTTTTTTATCTTGAGATTTCGAATAGTAAAAGTACGGAGTGTGTAGGTAGCCATTGTAACCTCACAAATCATTTTCACTTGAATAATACCATACACTTCAGTTCCTTCTTTTGGCCAATACATATCACATTTTCGCTACAAAGTAATAACAAAAAAATATCTAGTAGTCACATCTCAAACATAACAAGGAGAGCTTTCAGTAATACTCAACAAATTAAAGTACTATGAAAAAATTATGTACTATTCTTATACAACTCCAATTTCCACTTAAAATAATTACCTTAAATACCTATTTATATAAATGTTTAAATCCTTTTCCACTTTCTCAGTAAAATAAATTGTTTCCATTGACATACATTATGGTTTAAAGTGTCATTAATTACAGATATAGTTAAAACACACAAAAATAATGCATGTACACAAACAAAATCAAACAGTACGAAGCATAATTAATTGAGAAGTCAGGACACAAAGTTTTGTTACATGAAAGACAATAAATACTTGAAATAATAGTGGTTTTTAAGAGAAAAATAAATTGGCATGACACTCAACTGAAATGGGAAAATAATTTGATATAATTTAGTAGCTTGAGCAAACACACAAAAAGAAACAATGCAGCTACAGCTTGCAATAGAAACACTAAATGTTACACATCAAATAGAAGTTTTCCTTTTACAAGCTAAACATTTCTTCATGAACATATATTCTCTTTCAAACAATGTTCCCAATCTTACATAAGTTTCAGATTTCAAAAGAAGGTCAGATAAAAGGTAAAAAACAAAACAAAACATATATCATCTAGTGTAACTATACCATTTGCTTTAGAAAAAGATCCCAAAACATTCTAACAAAAGTACAGCAGCTCCACAAAAGTATCTTAGGAGTGTTTACATGGTATTTCAGTTTGAATAAAACTTGACTAACCTTTTAATAAAAATGCTGTATTCCTCAAATGATAAATGGAATCAAAGGAAGAATTTCACAGTGACATAAATCCAATTTAACAGTTTTCTTTGATAAAAAAATATTTTTCAAGTACATGATTTTACTTCAAACAAAAAAAGGTTTCTGTAAAATTTGGGTTTATTTACTTACACAGAAGTTAAGGGGGTAAAACTAACATTTTAAAAACATTTATGCATTATTGAAAAAAAGTATATTAAGAACCAACACCGAAACAGTGAAAGTGACTTGAAATGAAGGTTTAATGTCCTTAGCAAGCACTTACTGGGGATGAAACTATATAATTTGTAGGTGTATTGTAAATTATTATTTTGAATTACATATGTTGCCATATTAACTTCACAATATTATGAGTATAACTTTATCTCAAATGTAATCCACAAAGCAATCTTTAGTTTATAATTCATTTGTTTATTTTGTTAAAACTAAAGCCATCTCTAATTGAAATATTTATATTCTCAAGTGAACCACCCTAACCCTTATTTCCAAGTACAAAAAGAATTGGGCTTAGCATTCAAGGACAAACATAGAAATATTGCCGATATAATTTTTAATATCAGAATGTGAGACATAAAGCAAGCACAACTATAAGTATTATAACCTATAATGGAAACATATGACTATGACACAGAAAAAACTTTAACTACAATGTTTAAGAACAGGTTGAAACAGATAAAAATTGTTAATGGGATAGTTGAAAAAAAGTGTGAGGGTTCAGGAAGGATGAAATTTTGAGCTGATTGTGCCTTATTGAATGCAGATGAGTTGAGATAAAAATTTATGAACAAACACGATAGCAAAACAAACACAGAAGAAATACTACACTTACGGTGTCCTCCAACTCAGAATTGCTAGGTTCGTGCTAGCATGCAAGAAAGATTACAAGATATTGTGCCCAATCTTTAATTTATAAATACAGTTTGTTATTCTGTTATTCTACTAAAAGAACAAATTTTTTATTATATGAGCAAAAGTTGTGACATGAAAAAACATCTGAGAGCTGTGCAAGAAACCTACAAGAGTGCATTGTAGCAACCTACATATTAAAGCAGTGATAAGGTAGAGTTTTAGTAGTTTTGGTGGTTCTTATAGGGTTAATATTTATGTATTAAAAAACATATATATATATATATATAAAGCAAGATAGTTGTTCTTTTCCCTTAGTAACAAATGAACTATTTGAAAAAGAAATTTTTTCAAATTTCTAAATGTGTAAAAAAAAAAGGACTTTGACCTTCTAATAAGTTTGTTTTCAAATATTTTGAAACCAGCACAATAAAGCACAACATGCCAACTTACATGTATTTCCTGAAATCTAAATACAAAAGTGGTACAATAACAATAATGTATTTATTAATAAACAAGTAAGTTGCAGCAGTGAGGTCTTATTATAAAGTTACAGGTCTTTTACTATACAAGTCAGAATGCTAACATATTTAAGTATTAAACACTTTAAGCACCAAAATTATTTTTTCATGCATAAACTTAAGCTAATATTTTAAAGAAAAATATTAACTTTGAATTAAAAGTAAATATAACTTTCTGGCTAAAAATAATCAATACTTTTATTACATCAGACTTAAAAAAACATATGGATCTCTAATATAATTATATTTTAAATAGAGGTAACATAAAACTCACTCGTCCACGTTCCACAAGATTGGTGATCATGACAATAATGTATACTCGCTGCTCCCAGATCATACGCCAATAGTCATCAAATGTTGATGGCAGTGGCCCTTGTGTTCCAATGTATGCTCGAGCTTTTCCATATCCCTAGTCAACCATCCAAATTTTTTATAAAAATTCATCTAAGTGGCAGAACACTTAGCCTAGCATCATTAGCTGTGAATTTCTAGCACAGTGAAAAATACATTTGCAAATGATGAACTATTAATGTTATGTTCAAAGCCACAAAGTATGACATCCATGTTTACTACCTCAAAGCTAGACAAAATAAAAAATTTAATAGTTGTTCTTATATCATAAAATTCAGTTTTACCTTATGGTTAAAAAATTGAAAACTCACGTCTATATAGTTGGCATTTATGTAGTCTGAAAGTCGCTTCTGTCCAGGCAAAGGTTTCAACATCACTCGGCTGTGGTCATAGGCAACAATATTAACATATCTGTTTTTGTTCTTGTTTTCAATCAACTGAGAATGTTGGAAGGATAGGTCAAGGTCAGTAGCTTGTTGGATAGCCTGTAGAGAAAACAAATAAAAAACATTACATTCAGTGGAAGAAACCTAAACATACCAATAGCTAATCATACAAAGTGTAAAATTATAATTTTCCTATAGTGAAAATGTATTTCCCAAAGCTACTAACCTCTACCCCCATATATAGTTAATTTGTTCATTGCTGCCTTCTACATACAAAAATGTTTCACATGTCACCAAAGCCTTATGCTCTCACATACCCTACAATAATTATTATTCAACAGCATCTTGTGTATAAATCATCATGCAACAATCCTCCACCAATGAGAGTGTGACATACACTCCTGGTGCATGACTCCTAGTCAATTCTACTGAACTATCACACTACAATAAATGATCTGGATCTAAGAATGATTTCAGAGTTTTTGAAAATGAAACTTGTTGTTATTCAGTATAAATGGATGCAATCTTGAAAAGGTTTGTTTGTTTAGAATTAAGCACAAAGCCACACAATATACTATCTGTGCCATGACAACCACAGGTTTTGAAACCCCATTTTTTTTCAGTTGTGCAAGTCCACAGACATACATGGGGTACATGGGAGTAAAGACTTGTGGCATGCAAAAAAAAAGGTTAAATATAGAGAGTAGCACTGAATTAGAATAGCTATATATGAGAGTGGAGGTAATGTCCCATATATGGAGAAAAGATAACATGCATCTGTAATCTATCACTGTGAGATTAGACAGGAGTATAAAAAAGAAACAAAATTATTAGAAAATTTGAGTCACACTTTTACATAGTTTATACATAAAAGTAAATAATAACATCTTTTATCCTAATTTTCATGCTTCCAAGGATATTAAGATTTACTGAATTAAGATATCTCTATTATCACTAATATCCAAGGTCCTTTAGTAAAATATTTTGAACAGAAGAGCAATGTTAATAGTTTCCAGAACAAGAGATTGTTTACAACAGTTACCTGGTATTCTCTAGAAAAACCATGATCTCCATCAGCATGAAGCTTGGCAACATGATCTGCAAACTGGTGAACAGGGATGGATGCATACTCAGGGTCCTCTGCATAAAACACAAGAAATTCTCAATAGAACAAGTTACTTTTGTAAAGGATAAATGAACACCACAAAACAATTTTATAAACAAGAACTCATATGCTTTCAGCAGAATTATTTTTCAACTTATGATGATGCTTTAAATGATAAAAAAACAACAGATAATAGTAATTGTCTTAGGTAAAAATAAAACTAACATCTTTACCAATACAAAGAACTTATAATAATATGTATCAGTAGCTTTCAAACATGGAGTTATGTTTGATGTTTACAAGACGATTCTTTTCAGAACAGTTTTATACAAACTATAAGCTGAACTCACTCAGATATGATAACATTTTTGCTAAACATAAATTCATAAAAGACATGGACATGTTTTGGCTCAAGTGAACTTGTTAAAGTATGAAGACATTTTGGCTAAAGTTGAATTCATTAAAGTCTGGAGACATTTTAGCTAAAGCTAAAATCACTGAGGTATGGAGACATTTTAGATAAAATTTAACTACCTAAAATAAAGACATTTTCATTGTACACAATCATACCAGTGATTGTTTTAGCTTACTAGTATTCATCTGTTATTTAGTGAATCTTGTGATTAACCATATTTAAATTAACTTCATATACTTCATCAATGTTATATTATTTCAAATATATTGGTAAGTTTTTACTAATAAATAGCCACCTCAAGTTAGCACTAATTTAGGGCAAGCTGACTCAGAAATTTATATCTTCAGTAAATTCTAAAGTAATGAAAGCTTTTACCTTGTTAATGTTATCAGTAGAAACCAAGTATTAATAAAATCATTCGTAAATTTACAGCTCAGGTGAAGTAATGTTTCTGAAGATTTGTTTTAATACTTGATGAAACTCTGTAGAATGGACAGCAACTGCCTGTTGTGGAGACACACGTGTACAGGACCACGTTTCAAAAGTCTTCCACTTTTTGTCTTCCTAACCTGAAGACTTTCAAAATGTCCATTCTACAAGGTTTCTTCATGAATACTCTGCCTAAACAATCTATCAAAAAATGTTTTAAGACTTGCCAAATGTTTCTGGCAACTTATTTTAAAACTTGCCAAATGTTTCTAACAACTTGTTTTAAGACTTACCAAATGTTTCTGAAAGTTGAGGAGAAGCTCTGTTTCCAGGTGGATCATCAAGATAGTAGTAATCTGCTTGAAAGTATTTCCTGATAGATAAAAGTATAAAGTATTGAAAGTGTTCAATAAATTTCAAGCTTTATTAACAACTACACCAACTTTTCTATGCCTGTTTATACTTAAAAAAAAAAAAAAAAAAGTGTTCATTCAATTTATTCTACTCGTCTATTTTGTTTTGATTTTCTCCAATCTATGTTAAATGTTACCATGATACAAGGAATTTATTAACAGGTCTCTATTTTCAATTTATAATTTCTGTTGATAAACCTGTGAGATCAGGCATCATGGAAATGAATAATTCTGTGGAAAAACTGTAAAAATAAAAAAAATTATTTGTTGAATTTTGCACAAAGCTATTGTCCTTTGTTTGAAATAGTAGACTGCCAAATCCTAGACTAATGTTTTAGTAACAAATAGTGGGACTAAGCATCACATTATAATGCTCCTTCAGCAAAAAGGGCAAACATGTCCAAGGAAAATGCAAGTTGAGAGCTCTAATCACTAGGCCATGTCAGGCCTAAAATCATAAATTTTATTATGTTATAAAAAAAATCAAAAGGAATGGTTTATAAGATTAGACACAGTTTTGTGGTTAGAAATAATTTCAAAGCAGTTACATTTAGTATAACTTAGAAATGCATGTGAAGGGATAACATTTAATAATATTGATGATAAAATACTCTGCAAAATTTTAAAAGGTAGAATTCTTGTTTTATCACATTTATTCATAACTGTAGCATGTTCTAGTTTCTTTATATGTCATTTATCTTTAGTTTCATAAAATCTTTGATTTGATGACTCATACAAGAATGGTTAGGAAATTATGAACTGAACAGGAGGCAGAAAGAAATTGTAAGTGGAGAATGTTCTTTCTATCAAAGAATATGTATTAGAGCCATTAAAAGGATAAAAAGTGGTGCCTTGATTATCTGTGGTAGTCCTATGAAAACCAGAAATCACAGATAACCAAAACAGCAGATAATTGAGGTACTAGAGTATTTCTAGTTAACCCACTGTTCAAAGTAAGTAAGATTTTTCTAAACACAATAACGTTCCTTGTTTTAACTCAGTCTTTTAACTGCCATTTAATAACATTATCAGGAAAATTTATAAAATCTTTACAATCATAAAAGCCAAGTATTGGTCAGTCACTCTCCATTTCTCCAAATTTCATGAGTTACACAAGTTAAATTCTACTTTTTCTCCTATAACACTTCCTCTTTTGATTGTCCATTCCCATTTTAGTTTAAGTTAATCACTAACACAGGCATAAATAGCTCGAAATTTAGGCACTTTTCCTGCTACAAATACTAAAGTGAATTTGCACTCTATCAATATCTGTGCAAAATAAGTCAAAATATTAATGAAAATCTACACTTCAGAATTATTACAAAAAAGTTTTTGTTAAAACAAACTAATCAAGTAAACTTAACCACGCTACAAGAATTTTGCATTCCAGTCTTAACAGCTAAAAATAAAAAAAGCCAAGGCTAAGTTTGAACCAGTTGACTTATAATTTGAACACACACCAGATCCTGCATGTGGAAACCCTGGAAATCATGAAACACCTAGCTTCTGCAATGAAAATTAATTTCTGAGTCGCACTTTCTCCAAAATATGTAAATTATTGTAGAGAATTGTAATGGTTCAATTATTATGAGAAAGTCTGGGGGAAGAGAAAAAAATGAGAACAATCAAGGCACTAGGGTAACTTTTAAAGCATATTTTATGATGCCATGGATCATTCATTAGCCTTTAGCCATATTCAAGGTACTCCCATACAAGCAAATTATGATTTTGTTTTGAAGCAAAAATAAGTTTCCTTTAGTAGATATCTACAGCGTGTTTGGAAAGTCACTGTGCATTTATATATTTATTAACAGAAATGTTTCAATATAGAATCCAGGAGGTAAATATGAATGACAATTATAAACAAAGTTGAATCAATACAGGCTTGGATCCTTCTTATTTTGTTTCTAAACATCGCTATCAGTTGCTGGCTTGAAATAGACTGAATGAATGCTGTTATCGCTGCTTTCAAAACTGCACAGTGATTTTCCAAACACCCTGTATAAAACTAATTGTCATCAAAATCTTACAAACATTTATAATGTAACTAACATTTTTGGAATTCCAATGAACAAAAACATAATTAATAAAATTGTAATTACACAAATTGTCCAAGTATAAGCAGAATAACGGAAATAAATAGAGCCTAATAAATAAAAGTAATTGTCACATAGTATGATAATATTTTTGTTATTAACAAATATAATGCTAAAATTAGAGTGATGTTTGAAGATTGGAACAGGTATGCATGTTCCATGAAATAATATGCAACTACAGAAATGTTAATATGGTTTACAATAAACACCATTACAATTTTAAACTTTCTGTAAAGATTTTGACATAGAGAGAATTAAAGACAATTCTAAAATTACTACACTTCATAATATTTTGTTCCTTTACAAAACTATTCAATATGTTAATAAAACTAATGAAAGAAATTTTCAGTGTATTTTAATTTTCTGTTATTCTAAGTCTTTTGGTTTTTGAAATAAAATAGTATAAAAACTTCACAGCTATTATACTTTAAACTATTAGCATAAAAATGGTTAATTTCTCTATTAAATCCACAATAAGAGCTTACAAAATATATAACTTATAAAATAAATGTTCATAACTATCTGTCTATATTTTTCACCTTTCTTTTTCTTTTTTGTTTATTTCTTCATAACATAAAGTTCTCTTTACTGCTAACTTCTTGGTAGTAATAAAACATGGAGTTTTAATGTTTGCACTTAATTTCACAAATATTTTTGGTAGTAATGAAACATACAGGAGTTTACAAAGATTCGTGGTGGCAATAAAATATGCAGGGCTTTATAAAGATTTTGGTGGCAGTAAAATATGCAAGACTTTACAAAGATTCATGGTGGCAATAAGATATGCAAGACTTTACAAAGATTCATGGTGGCAATATAATATGCAAGACTTTACAAAGATTCATGGTGGCAATATAATATGCAAGACTTTACAAAGATTCATGGTGGCAATATAATATGCAAGACTACAAAGATTCATGGTGGCAATAAGATATGCAAGACTTTACAAAGATTCATAGTGGCAATATAATATGCAAGACTTTACAAAGATTCATGGTGGCAATATAATATGTAAGACTTTACAAAGATTCATGGTGGCAATATAATATGCAAGACTTTACAAAGATTCATGGTGGCAATATAATATGTAGGATTTTTAATTTTTTGCTGAGAAAGTAATGACAAGTTTTCTTTATTCATAACACAGAAATAACTTCATTAATATTGGGTTGGTTGGTTGATTTGGTATTTCATGGCACAAAGCAGCTAGGCTACCTGTACCAAACATCCAGAAAAAAGTTAAAATTAAAGTAAATTCAGTAAAAGTCATAAAAGGAAATTAAGGTAAAATGAAACAAAGTTTAAAAAACATAAATAGCATAAAACCAATGTTTACATCTAGTCCACAACATTAAGAGAATAACTAAAGTAATACAAGGTGTAAAGGACTTTCTATAGCATAATTGTAATTATCATAACTCGCCAGGAAGACTAGTCCTGGTTTCGAGTTATCTGATGTTATGTCCATTTTCTAATTTCAAATCAAACTAGATGGACTGTGACTCTTAAAAGGGAATCACATTAAGAAAAAAGGTCTAATGTATAAATTAACAAAAACTTAAATGGCATTAAAAACATTAACAACCTTTAAAAACTAAAAATATTTCCAAGGTGGACAGTGTCACCATCACCAATAATACTGTCTAACTTTATGGATAAACTGTGGGACAGAACATGTTTAAAATGATGTTGTCGTTGCGAGTCTTAACATCGGCAAGAAAGTAATATGTGACTTATTGTGACCTGAGTGTTACACAGACTACACATTGGTGCATGAATTCCAGATAAGAGAAAACGATTAGTTAAAACACTGTGACCAATGCATAGCCTAGTCAGAACAACTTCCTTTTTCCGATCCTTACAAAAACAAGACAACCAAAGTCCAATATAGAGTTTTATTTGAAAAAGCTTGTTTTTGCATTGTTCACTCCAAGAAAACTGCCAGCTCGCATGAAGCCGAGCCTTAAATACAGGACCATAGTCCACGTATGGAACAGGCACAGCAATTATAGTGCCAGAGCAGACAGATTTAGCTGTGATGTCAATGAGCTCATTCCCATGAATACCAACATGGCCTGGTATCCAGGAAAACTGGAGAGAAGTAGATGTTAAAGAGAAATGGGCCAGTCAGTTTTCAATATTGGTGAGAATAGGGTGTGAACTAACGTGAAGCAATTCCAAGGCTATGTAGAGAACTAAGCAAGCCAGTATAAATAGTGCAGTTTGAGTACTGCTTAGATTCTATGTGATCCAGGGCAAGAGAAATGGCATACAGTTCAGCAGTGAATGCAGAAGCTGTAGAAAGGATTCTGCACACAACCACTGAACCACAACAAACCAGTCACCTGATTTCGAACCATCTGTATAAATAGGAATGGAAGTATGGTTTGAAAGATGTTCAGCAAATAACAGACAGTATTTCCAATCAGGAGTTGTCTACTTTTCTCAGATGACTTAAAGATAGGTCACATTTGTGGACCGTAGGAAGCCATGGTGGGATGGATTGACCAGAGGATACAGCAGTGTTATCCAAGGACATGCTATTTATCCAACAGCGTTTGGATATGAAGGCCAAATGGAGCAACGGCAGATAGTCTGTTCTGAAAAAGTATGGCCCACCAAGGAAGGAAAACACAACCCCAAGTGGGATGCTTTGGTAAGGAACGAAGTTTTGAAACGTATAGTAAAGACAGTTGGAAACAGCGGAGGTGCAAAGAAGGTTCATGAGACTCTATGTATGAGCTCTGAACTGGGGAAATGTGGAAAGCTCCAGTGCAGAGCCAAAGCCCTTGATGATGAATAGGGTCTACCATCTTTAAGGCCAATCGTCTGGCAGAACCATAGACCAGTGATCTATAGTCGAGTTTCGATTGAATAAGAGCATGATATATCTTTAGCATAGAATGTCGATCTGCTCCCCAAGTGGTGGAAGAGAGGACACGAAGGATGTTCAGTGCTCTTGTACATTTGACCCGTAGCTGCTTGATGTGTGGTATAAAGGTCAGCTTGCAATCAAAGATAAGCCCCAAAAACTTTGTCTCAGGGACCACGAGTAGCACAACTTCACAGATACAGAGTTCAAAATCAGGGTGAATATCCTGTTGGCAGCAAAAAGTGCATGCAAATGGTTTTGAAGAGAGATAAGTTAAAGCTATTTGCTGTGGCCTGCTTCAGTAAACAATTGAGGGCAGTCTGTAACTGCCGCTCAATATACCTCATGTTTGATGACTGACGAGATGTGAAAGTCATCGACATAAAACCCATTTCCAACAGTGAGAGAGAGTTGCTCAGTGACAGAATTAATTTTTATACTGAAAAGTGTGACACTCAGAACACAACCCTGAGGGACTCCAAGTTCCTGTAGAAAAGAACAGGAAAGTGTTGAACCCACATAAACTTGGAATCTCCTGCCCATTAAAAAAATTTTAATAAAAAGATGTTGTCATTTGAGAAAGGCTTCTCTGATTGACGTTTTAAGTTGAATCAGGTGGTCCATGGTGGAGTGCTGTCGTCGGAACTCACACTGGGTGGAATCTCCTGTCAATTAAAAAAATTTTAATAAAAATGGGCAAATGGCCACATAACCCATATATATGGAGGTCTCACGAAATGCCATACCCCATGTTGTATCATAAGCCTTCTCAATGTCAAAGAATATTGATACAAGATGTTATTATTTGAGAAAGGCTTCTCTGATTGACGTTTCAAGTCAAATCAGGTGGTCCATGGTGGAGTGCTGTTGTCGGAACTCAAACTGGGTGGGCAAGAGGAGGTTGTTTGATTTGAGGAACCAAAAAAGACGAGCATTAACCATCCTCTCCAAGATCTTACAGAGACAATTCATCAAAGCAATTGGACAGTAGTTTGAAGGAATCTTGGGAACCTTCCCAGGTTTAGAAAAAGGTAGGACAATAGTTTGGCATCACAAAAAACATTCTCCTGCCAGATCTGGTTAAAAACAATCAGAAGAATAGCAAGAGAAGCAGGAAATAAATGGCACAGCATTTCATAGTGTACATCATCAGGTCCAACCGATGTACTGCCAGACCGATGAAGGGCCAGTTTCAGTTCCACCAGTGAAAAGGGAAGATTATAGTCATAAAGACAATCAGCTCAAAAGGAAAGGAATGATCACTCTGCCCAGGTCTTGATGGCCAAGAAGGTGGAGGAAGAAGCAAAAGTGCTAGAGATCCAGCAAAAGCTTTCACCTGCAGTATCGGCGATCCTCCGGATATCAGCTACTTCCTGGCCATCAGAGAGCAAGATCGAGAGGGGGACAAAATTATATTGCCCACTGACCTTTTAAATTTTTTTCCATAGGTCTTTGGAACTGGTGGTAGAAGATATACTGGTTGTGAACTTAATCCAAGATTCCTTCTGGCTTTGACATCTTACCCACTGAGCATGTGCGCAGGCCTGCTGGAAAGCAATGCGGTTCGAGAGTGTGGGATACCTATAAAAAGTATCCCAGACCCATTTTTGAGCCTTCCATGCCATGTGGCAGGCAGGATTCCACTAAGAACGAGGATATAGTGGGATACATTGAGCAGCTGCTTGTATAATACAGTCAGTTACAGCTGCCACACAGGCAGGATCAAGATCTGTGAGAGCAGTGAAAGAGGGCCAGTTTGCATGATCCAGCTTCCAACAGGGCATGCGGGTCAGGTGGTATTGACCATGGCCAGTCTCTCAAATTTATGGGAAAATTATCATGGCCCTGTGAATTATTGTCAACCCTCCATGAAAAATGGTAGAATAGTGAACAGGATCAGTTGGTTGGTTGAATAGTAAACAGGAGCAAATTAAGAGATCAATAATAGTAAAGGACTGACTCGGTGCATGAAAATAAGTATAAGAACCAGTATTGAAAAGTGAAAGATTGTGATCAGTGAGCATATGCTCTACAAAGCAACCCCTCCTATCAATATTAGCAATTCCCCAGAGGGGATGATGACCATTAAAGTCCCCCAGGACTAAAAAGAGAGATGGCAACTGTTCGATGAGAGCATCAAGGTCTGATTGATCATAGATCTTTCCAGACGACAGGTAGAGAGAACAAACAGTGATGGTATGACCCAAGGAAACACGGATGGCTACAGCCTCTAAGGGTGTGTCGAGTGGAAAAGACAGGGTGGGCATATGCTGTTCAACCAACAGTGCCACCCCTCCATGTGCTCCTCCAACACACAGCCTGTCATTTCTGTACAAAGAAAACTGACAAAAGGTGACTGTATCGGCAGGTATCAGAAATGTCTCCTGTAAATAAAGACATACAGAATGGTAGGAAGCAATCAGTGTTTTGATGTCATCCAGGTTAGAACGTAAACCTTGACAGTTCCATTGTATCAAGGTGGCCATTTTTATTTATGTGTAGGCAAATTGAGTGGAGAACCCTTCTGCTTACAACCACGTCTTTTTCTTTATTGTCTTTATTTGAGGGAGGTCTATCAACCTTTTTGGATCCTTCCCTGGGTCAATTGGGCAGGTCTTTGTTGTTGGAAGAGGATTCCAGTGAATGAGGATGTGAACAATTGATCGTTTTGCATCTTGGGGTGGTAGAAGAAGGTGTATCCAAGGAAATGCCTTTACCTGGAACTGAAGGAAGTGGATCATGAGATTTGTTGGAATACATGTGAGGGACAGATATAGATGTTGAAGTTGATTCATCAACTTTTTTAACCATGGAGGTCAAAAGACTTTTCATTTGTTTTGAGAACGATTCTTTTGGTACTCCCACTGTATTAGTGGAAACGAAGTGCAGCAGCATACATCCAAGATGAAGTGGTGGACAGCAACTTTCAAGCCTCAGGATAAATAATGTTATGAATCATTTTCAAACACTGTACATCTTTGACCTTCAACCATTTAGGGCAAGAACGAAAGTAGGATGGCACCATAGTCCTTGCCACTGCAACGAGCACACATCAAGGAACCACGACATGACGTCTTCGAGTTACTGAACCGTTGACACAGGAAACATTGGGGAGGGTTTGGAATGTATGGCTTACTCTGCAATTAAAAACTTGATGGTAGCAGGTGGATGTGGTGATGTAAATGTCAGAATGAGGATATTGGTTGGCATCATAATTTCATTTTTGTGAGTGGAGAAATACCTTGAGAAACCAGCAAGAATCTCCGACTTGAGATGTTCTTCAAATCCCTCTCAACAATAACTTCTTGTGATGAATTCAAATTAGCATGAGGTATAACCTCAATAGGTATGTCCCCAATTGCCTTTGAATGCATGAGGAGTTCACTGTGTTGAGATGTGGACATTTCCACCAATGTGTCATCAGATTGAAGCTTCTTTACTGACCTTGGAGAGCCAGCAAGTCCCTCTACTCCCTTCTGAATGAAAATGGGAGACATTTGCCCTGAAAATGTGTCTAAAAGAGAATGTAGTATCAGAAAATGAGGTACAGGTGTTACAGATGTTGAAAATTGCTGCTCAGGATCTTCTAGATGTGGATGTTTACCTATGGACTGTTTTTCACTATTTTATTTAAGTTTTTATTTGAGGGATCCGTAATAAAAAAAAGAATATTTTGGTGCCCACTGACCCTGGGCACTACAATGTCAAGCAAGGACACTGCAGCAACACTAGGGTTGCATGAGCACTATACCCAAACACCAGCATCAAATACAATGTTCACAATACCTGTTGAGAATATCCAACACTGGTACTTGGTTGACCCTATCCCAAGTGGACCAGCCAACTGACCCAAGGGTGGCCACCCCAAGGCTGCCCATCTACAGGAGTTCAAGGCCAAAGTGGTGTGTTAGGGTTGGACCCTTCAACCACCAGAATCCTCTCCTCCCCTTCACAGGTCATCATGCATGGCAAACATGTGGGTGGATGTTTAGATCCCAGAGGAGGTACACTGAAAGAACAGAACCTTCCTTGGGAGGTCCCCTCACCATGTACAGGAATCCACACCAAAGGGCATTAATATTGGGAACAAGCATATCTAATGAAAGTACTAGTTAAAATGATAACTTGTATAAAAATTATATTATTACATATAAATAACAACAAAAACATTATAAAACCTCAATACTGCAGAAAATTTTAATACCATAAAGTCCTATAAAGAACATTTATCTACACATTTGGACTACATACCTCCACAATATGAAGAATATAATAGCCAAGAGAAAAGCAAATGATGCACAAACTATTCCAGCTACTAGCCCAGCATTAACACTGGACTCTGTCAGTGGACTGTTGAAATTGCCTGAAAAAAGATTATCCTGTGTTTTACATCTTTAGTTAGTACCTTTGACATATCCCTTGAATATCATACTTCATTATTACATATACAAATTTAATTTTTTTTAAAATAATGTATGAAAAGTTATGTTACTTTACAAAATATATAACACAGTACTGTAGCATCTTCCAAACTTTGGTAATTTTTGAATTGCAAAAACAAATAGCCTTAAAGATTTGAAACATACAGAAAAAAAGGCTATAAGCTATAATGATGGAAGGAAGAAATATATCCTAGTAAAAGAGGTTTCTGCTGATGTTGATTGCACAGACAATAGTGTATGTGTGTGCATGCATGCATATCAGCCTAACATTTAACATTTAAGGTGTTCATACAAATATATGACTCGATTGTATACAGAAGTCCTATTTCTTCAACTATATTTCCTACTAGGATTCATTTTATCATTACTTCTCTAATTTTGTACCTTAGTTTCATTTTCTGTTCTGTATGTCTGTGCATATAAGATACTACCTGTTTTTGGTTTGTTTTAAATTATATACAAACACATATACGTATATACACAAACACACACATGCATATACATACATACACATATATATATATCTATATATGTACTAGTGTACTTAACAAAACATAAAATCTGTTTGGGAAATACAACGAATATTGTATCAAGACATTTGAGAATTGTAAAAAAGATGGCTTATTAATAGCAAGATTTTCACTGCTGTTTCTCTTATCTGCTCAATAATACATAAGAATATAAAAGTTAGTGCTTGCAATTAATGCATCCAAAACAAAAACAGTAAAAAAGACAGGGCATGAGGAATATTCAGACAGAAAAATCACCTTTTTCCATATGCGATTTAAGTACATTGAAACAATATAAAACTAAAGATAAAAAAATGGATCAGTTCATTTATTATACAAATAATTTAACTTACTTTGACATTTACTCTGAAGAAGAATCTTGCGAGACTCAGAAAATTGACCTTTGTAAATTTTCTGGTGTTCCATGATGCTGTGGGTTACCCCACAGACTTTTACCTCATACATGGTGTTGGTTGTTAGGTTAGAAATAAACTTCTGTTTTAAAAAATATATATATATACTTTTACTTTGCATCATTTTACAAACTGATTGAACAGAAAACTTTCACCAATTCATGATTTATAACATACCATAGAGTCAACATCATCCCACATTTAAAAAAAACAACAAAAAAACCTGAACATAATTAATAAAACATAACGTGAAAATATCAAAAATTGAATGCACTGGCATATACTGTTGTGATGATTAATAATAAATAAGAAACATAAAGTTTCAGACTTGCTTGGTAACATCTAGAGCTGGTCAATTTACTCCAATAAATTGATTACCTATGAATATTGATTAGTCTTATAACTGACAAATTCCATTTAAATAAGTTCATTAATATCATAAAAATAACCAACTATGGTTTCTAATTATTACTGTTTTAAATTATTCCAATTGTCCAGTAGCCAAAATTACAAATAAAGAGATTAGTTGATTATTTTCATGACATTAAACAAAATTATTTTGAGTATTCAAACTATCCAGTGATTAAAATATTTCCATTATGATTTCAATTATTATTTCCAATTAATTCAAATTTGTTTGACTTAAATGATTTGTGTCACAATTCACACACACAAAATCTATTAATCAAAATTAAGAATTGTTATTATTATTATTGTATATGATTATTTCAACTATCCAAGTAATTGAAATATTTCCATTAACTCTGTTTGTTGCAAAGCACAAAGCTTCACAATGGGCTATTTGTGTTCTGCCCACTGGTGGTATCAAAATCCAATTTTTAGTATTTAAGTTTTCTTTTACTCATCCCATGTGAGAATAGACAACTAATTAAGCATAATCAATTAATGAGCCCATTGATTAATTGATTATTAAATTCAACTAATCCCCCAACTCTAGAAATTTCAAACACTGAAAGAACCAATATATGAAATTTAGAAACTACTACTTCTAAGTTAAATATGAATAGTTAAAAAAACTGAAATGAAAACATAATTTAAAAAAAAAGTCTGAACCAAAGTTAAAAGTTAAAAACCAAGAAAATAGCAGTAAGTGTCCTCACCAAATCTTGGATATTAACAAGAATTATCTAAAAAAATTTCAGGCTTTACTACTTTATTTCTTTACTTTCTGAAACTGTCTTAGAGAGAAGTTATTTTTACAGATATTGAGTATACTTTGTGTACTACAGATAAAATCATCAGGATAAACTAATAAATGAAATGAAAACTTTATACACAGTTTCTACAGACCTTTAATTGATAAACAAAATCAGGACAGAATGATAATAAAATCATGATAAACAATGTCAGCAGAACTTTAAACTGATAAAATAACCAGTACAGAATAATAATAAAACCAAACTATGATAAACAAAGTCAGCAGACCTTTAATCGATAAAATAACCAGTACAGAATAATAAAAAAACCACGATAAACAAAGTCAGCAGAACATTAATTGATAAAATAACCAGTACAGAATAATAATAAAACCTTGATAAATAATGCCAGCAGAACTTTAATTGATAAAATAAACAGGACAAAATTTTCATTGAAATGTTGATAATTTACATATAGTGGTATAACTGGATAATGCATGTGCTTCATAGCTGTATCAAAAAAAAATAATGAGCATTTCGTTCTTCTCATTTTGACAGAATAACAGATGTGAAAATAAGCTTAACATTTTTTAAAATTTTCCAACCATTAGTTTTTATTTTTAAAGTTAAGGTAAAAATAGGTTTATTTAAGTAAAAAAAATTGTAAAGTACAGCATAACATCACATCTGGCTATTTTATTCAGAGTTCTAAGTAGACAAATATGATATATCAAGTCATGTTTGACATTATATAATCAAAACAGTAACTAGTTATCATTAAACATGCATTTTATGTGTCACATATTACAAAAATGTGTTAATGAGAATACACTTTGTCATTATTCTCTATTAGTTTTTAACAACAGAATTCCATATTCAATATAATTCTAATTGTTATATTGATGAAAATATTTACTTATCATGAATTTTTATTGCCAAATTTCATACTGTTAATGAGTGCTGATTATTAAATTTGATAATAAAACTGGAAAGTTTAATTTTTTCTTACCCAAGTTATTCTTCAAACTTATAATGATAGCTTCATTAACAATTTATAAATAAATTGTTCAAAAACGTTTATTATTTCAAACTTTTATAACAAAACATTAAAATGTACAAAATTAGGAAATAAGTTATGATGTTTGAGCAAAATAAAATGTGTGAACATATACAATCATTTTTTTTAACCACTAAACAGCTATAATTTATAAGGTTACTGAGAATGAAAAACAATAACTTTGTATCATGTACAATTCATATCTTTGTTACTTTCTTTTACATTTTCTATCACACTTATACTAAGAAATCATTTCAATCTATAGACTTAACACACACCATACAAATAGTGTTGTACTCATAACTCACATAGAAAAATATAGGATAAATATCTTTATTCACCTCTTGTTCTGTTGCATTAACATCAAGTTTCTTGAAATCCCATGAATTTTCAGAACGATAATAAACAAAATAATGATCAATGGACTTATGGAAAACCTCTGGTTGTTCCCACTGCACATAAATTGTATCTAAAGTGTAACAAGTGAGGTTCATGATGTTTGGAGCACTTGGCCCTACAGATAACAAAAAGAGGTAGCTATACAACTGGTGTGGCATTATAAGTTGCTAACAGCAACAACATACTGAATATTTCTCTATACAGCTAGAAACATCCTGAACATTTTTGTTACCAAAACATATTATTTTGTTTCCATATCTCAATAATTAAAACACTCTAAATTGATACACATTAATGATATTAATAAGGCAATGGTCAACAAATAGGTCAATTCTGCTGATGATATTAATGTTTTGGATGTAGTTAGTTGTGGTGAATTGCTATTCTTTAACAGGGAGGTTTAGATCATTTAATGAATTGGGCAAATAAGTAACAATTATTTTAGAGTAAGGTAATAGAAGTAGGCTATGTACATTTAAACTATAACATTGTATAATTCAACTCAAATCAAGCTAATAATGTTGTGAAAGCAAAGAATCTTGGTGTTTTGGTTGATTAAGTCTTTTTAATCTTCCAGGTAGTGTGTTGTTTGAATAGAAAAGTAAAGAAGATTTGGTGTTGTATCTACAGAATGTTTAAGATTCAACAAAGGAGGTTATTGTTTCCTTACACAAACTCTTGGTTATACCTGATTTAAACTGTCATGTTCATTCTTAGGCTCCTTACTTTAAGTAAGGCACTTAGTCATTTCAAAGAGGTTCAAAGGGTTAGTACAGTGACATCTGGGAAGGAGGCTGTCATATGAGAAAAAGTTAATAAGGTTCTTAAAATGATTTTCTCTTGAGAAAATAAGGGTTAGAGAGAATCCAACCAAAATCATAAAGAGAATATATAGGACTGATGCATCATAATAGCAGATAAAATACACAGTGTTGTACAATCCAAAATAAAGCTTAAATCTGCAATACCAAATTTCTATGAATACAAGTTTGACATTTTCATGCACCCCATTCATCCAATGTTAATTTGTGTTTTATTAGTTTCAGACCTTGTCTTTCCAACCTGCTGAGTTAAAAACTAATTTCTTGAGATGGCCAATGGGAATTTTTTATCTTTATGAACATAACTTCAGCAGTAACTTGTATGAATAATTCTATTTTTCAAACAATTTATCAGAAACTAACACTTTGACAGTGTAGAGAAAACAAACTGATAAGGGCACACAAAAGTGTCAAACATGTATCCATATGAATTTGGTGTTGTTCTATTATTCTGAATTTAAACTATATTACTGATGTATTTCTTCTTACTGTGTTTAATGTTAGGATGTGGCAGGGCATATGTCATAAGCAAATTAGGCAATTTTTCTAAAAAGGTGGTAACCCTTCAGGATAGGTTACATTCCTTTTCATGAATTTTAATAATTTTACTTTACTTTTAATTTTTTTTACTGGTTGTTTGGCACAAATAGCCTAGTTGCTTTGTGCCATCAAATGCCAACCAACCAACTAGCATTTAAACATTGTAAACAGTCTACAGATTGGGAGTACTTAAGAGAGGGCTTGACAAACAGTAAAAAAAATAATTGATGAATATAAGCAGATGGATAATTTACTTAAAAATACAGAACAAAAAAAGACAATTTAATTTTTATTAAATGTGACTTTGATGTTTTAAGATACTTTATCAACAGAATGTTTGTTATTAGTAAATCTTAAATGAAACTAAATGACGTATATTTTTAGTGTTCGACATTTAATTTTAAGTATTGAATTTTTCTTCACTACAATATAACAAATAGCACATGACTTAGACAAAGGGAGGCTGATAATTCAGTACCTTGTACATCAGTCCACACTTCAATTTTATTACTAGCTTCCCCCTGGTGTTTCTCAGTAAAAGCTGCCACCCAAATAGTGTATTTTGTGTAAGGCTCTGTCAGAAACATAAAGTGTACCATAAATAATATGAACAACAAAATAATGTTATGAAAAATATACTACATTGAAATTATTCATACAACAGCTGATATTTAAATCCAACTTGGGACTGATAAGTTTGAAAAGCACACTGGTTAGTTCAGTCCAATTAGGTACTACATTGTTAAACATTTATATCAATAATATTCTTGATATAAATATACAAATCACATTCATCCCAGAAAAAAAAAAAAATATGTTTTCTGATAACACTTCCTTGAAACCTCACAAATAAATAAAATAATTCTATACATTCTTGGAATTGGTCTGAATTTATATTAACATCATTGTTGTATAATTAGAGCTGTATCAGACCTTTGTTGTTTTTAGAAAACTGCTGCAAATATTCTTAATTCAAAAGTATTTTTTGTTACAAAACTTCAAAATTCTTAGCTATTTGTTCAGATAACAATGTGTAACAAAACTTGTTCCTGGATAGTATGTGTTATTTCTTAATTGCTTATGTTGTGAAAGTACAGAAAATGGCCATTATTCCCTTGAAAGTTTGCTTTTGTGACCTGAATAATGAAATTTAGAAATTAACCTATTTTCTTTGTAAAAACAGGCAAATTTGCACATATACATTTACATAAGGTCTCAATAAAACAACATATGAATCAAGATTTACATGAATTTATACTAAAGCTACACAAAAATGTTTAGAAGTGAGTAGTTTTTCTAGATTTGCAATTGTAATATAAATCACTTTCATGTATCAGCCCCCAAATATAGTCTCCCATCATGTTTTTATTATACTCTCCTTGGTAACGGCATTCAAAGTCCAGTATATCTTGGTGGAAGTGCTCGTCTGGATCCTCTGAGTATGCTCTCATGTTCTTGAATTTATCAAGATGAGCATCAAGGACATGAACTTTCAGGGTCACCCTGTAGCCCATTTTCCAATAGTTCTTCACCACAGCCTCAACCAATTTCACATAATTTTCGGCCTTGTGATTGCCCAAGAAGCCTCAAACCACTGCAAGAAAGCTGACCTAAGTTTTTTTCCCTTCCTACTGAGCTTCTTGGGGAATCCTGTGCACTCCAGAATCTTCTTTATTTGTGGTCCAATGAAGACACCAGCTTTGACCTTTGCCTCAGACAGCTTAGGGAATAAGTCTTGAAGGTACTTGAAGGCTGCAGACTCCTTATCAAGAGCTGTGACAAATTGTTTCATAAAACCCAATTTTATGTGCAATGGTTAGAACAACACCCTCTGGAGATCCACAAGTGGCTCACACTTGACATTATGCCTCCCCACACACTCACACAAACACATTTTTATTTGTGGTTGCCATAATAACATTAAATGTAATAAAATTATTTGAAAAAAATATAAATAAAAAGTACTACTTACGAAGATTAGTTAGAACATAATTCATTTTTGGTGTTGGATTGTATACTTTTTCCTTCCTTGTCTTGTTTTGAAGAGGTTGCCAATGCAAATAATGCACATTATACCCCTTAACTATTCCATTAGGAAATTCAGGTTCAGCCCAGTTTAGCCGCACAGTTGTGTTAGTAATTCGGAAAATAGTAAAGTTCTGTGGACTGCTTGGCTCTACAACGTGTTATAAGTAAAGTTACTACATTTTAAAGAAGAAAATATGCAGAAGTGTTTATAGAATGTTTAGTAATATTTGTAAAAAAAAAATTTATTCTAGTTAAGTATAACTAAAGAAAAACTTGAGATTTGCCTAAAGAATAAGAGTAAACACAGATTAATATTCTGTGGCAGAAAGAGTATATAGCTGTATTTGATGCACACAATATGCATCAGCATGTTTAAAAATAAATAAAGTGCAATATGGGATAAACACATATTAAAAAATAATAAAAAAATGTAAAACGAATTCAAATTAATCAATTTATGAATGTATATTTTAGTACACTGGGCTAACTACACAATGTTTACATTAAATACCCTTTTTAAAAGGAAATCTCTAAATATCCCATACATTCTAAAATGTGCAGTATAACTTTAATGCTTACCTCCTTCCTCAGTCATGACTGCTACACTTACAGGAGGACCTCGACCTTCTGGGTTAAAAACTTGCAGGGATATAAGATACTGGGTGAAAGGTTTCAAGTTTCTAATAGTGTATTCCTAAAAGCACAGTAATTTCCATAATTTATGCATGATAAATTATAGGTTTTGTTCAAATTTTTGGCTTATGCACGTATGTGATTAATTTATTTTATTAATAATTAATGGGTACTTCACACCAATGTATGGAATTTCTTATTTTGTATTTTTGCTAACCTGGTCATATAAAATAATAATTTATTAGAGTATCTCCTATTGTTTAGTTTGTGGTAAATTAACTCATCCAAGAACTACTGCAAAATAATAAATATGCTTTATCTCCTTGTACAACAATCTATCATGTTTATTTGTAGGTGTCATACAGACCTTAGGTGGATTACATCTATATACAGATGATTCATAATCTAACAACTTTTTATACTAACTCTACTGTTTTTATTGTTTTATTAACAAACTCAAACATTTCTAACAAAAAAAAGAAACCATAATAATACAGCTTTTTTTAGTACATATGTTACAAACTCCAACTGATAACCAATACTTTACTATTTCTTCTGTTATGTAGTTTTAAACATGTCTGATATTCTAATCACATAGATCAACTATTAATCAGGAAAGAAGATTAAGAGATTTTGATTACACTAAAAAAAACAAAAAACTTTATGACAAGATGCTATGGAATTTCACTTAAGCTACAGAATTTGAGCGACCTTTAAAAACTAATTCTCAATAACCTTATTTTCCTGTTATCATTTCTCCATTTTTATGTGCAAAAATGTAATACTTTTTTATCAATTTTAATTGGATTAATGCTTATGATACTGCATGATTTTAGAAAGTTAATCTTGATATTTTTTAAATCCTATACTGACAAATACTATTTTAGGTACACACCCTAGAAATACTGGGAAATATATGTATGAATATAAAGCTTAGAAGTCTTGTGTATTTTTGTATCATTAGGTGCAGTCACAAAGTTGTACTATTAAAAGGCAGCTAAACATAAAAGATTCATGAACACAAAGTTGTCGAGTTCCATGTTACTTTAATATTTCGTTTATCTAAAAAACATTGTCATTATTTGTTGTGTTTTATCTTTAAGGCTAAGGTAAACGGGGAATGAAACTAAAAGCTAACCTTCAATTTTTAAGGAGAGAAAAAAAAAAAAAAACGAGAGAGGGCCGTTCTTTGTTTAGCTTTCTCCGTCTGAGAGCAGATGGCAAGTAGTCATGACCACAAACAGCGATCGGATACTGTAACGTATCGCCGAATTAGAAATGACAACACGCACGTAACGTCACGGTTCACTTTAACTAAGCTTTCTGTCTAAGTCTTAAGAACCAAAAAATACCGAATATATAGTTGATTTTCATATAATACAAAATTTTAAATTCCTTACTCGTAAAGTTGGACTTCTTAATATTCGACTCTTTTCGACCCCAGGCCGGTCACGTGGCCTGTACACTATCCGATAACCCAGAAATTCTCCATTGATAGTGTCTTTGGGAGGAGGCGCCCACTGGAGGCGTATTGAAGAACTACTCGTATTGTGTGCAGATAAGATTGTCGGTTTTCCATCTGGCGCTGTTGATAAATTTATTTAAAGTGTTTATACTAATATACTGAAATATTTCAATATTAAACATGTTTATTTAAGTAAATATGTCAGACAAAATATCACTGTAACGTAAGACATTCAACTGTTTTAGGCTTGTACAATTATTTTAAGTATTTTAGGATTAATGAAAGAAATGTGGACTTCCTGAAAAAGAAAGATCTATCTTTCAAACGCACTCGGGTTACCGATATTCTTGTTTCTTGATTTATAAGTTAGTTAATTGAAGTTTACACATAAAAGTCCACATAAATTCAGTTATCATTGCTAGCGAACTTACACAACCTTTAAAAGCACAGTAAATGTATAAAAGTCCAGTTCAAATCCTATTGGAATGTCATTTCCTCAAATTATATCTTTTAAAGGCAAGAATCGTTATTAGAATTACGCCAAATATATAAACACTAGAGAGTTATGTCAGGATAAATAAGGACTACTGGCATTAATTGAAATCAACCAAATAGGAAAAAAAAGTATTCAAGTGACTGTCATATTTCTAGCATCATTATCTTTAACTGTAAAGATTTAATATACAAGAAAACTCACAATGGCATGGAATACAAGTTTTATAGCCTACAATTGAAGTTGCACTCATTTAGCTAGTCTATGACAAAGAATTCAATTTGCAAGATGTTTTCAACATCCTTTACGGAGGAAGTCTGCTTTGATTTTCTAGCACGTTGTAAACACAAATATCGTAGCATACAACTCTCAAAAAAGCCTTAAAAATCACGACATATTGTCATTACATCATTGAAAAGTAGTTTAATTTAGTGATATTTAATTTACAAGCTGTGTACCACATCGTTCTTTGTTTTGCTACAAAAACATTCTAAAGGCTTTGATATTTCATAAACTTTATTACACCTTGTAAATATGTACATATAGTTAAAAAGTTATTACAAGTTTACTGCTAGCTATCAAAAGCAATCATAAGTACTGCATGTAAATTGGAACAAAATCCTTTTCCATGGCAATGTTGATAATTCTGTATGCATTCAGCATTAAGTACTAATTTAATTCTAAAAAAAGAAAGTTTAGAAAAGCTAATGTATTCTCATTTACTGTAATTAAAAGTATGAATGCGTCCATTTGCAAAGTATACTGAATAAATGTACGTATATAAATGGTGTACAACTTTATTTTGGAAGGAAGCAGTTCTGGAAAAATACAAGTGGTCAAGGGCCGAAATCTGTGAAGAAACATTTAAGACCCATGTTTTGGAAATTTTTAGTTTTATTTGTGAGTTAGGCTTATTAGCAAAATAATTAATAACTATTTTTAACACTGATTATTTTAACACACATTTTATGAAGACAAAAAGGTCCAATAACAGTCTGCGGTTCATTAAAAATAACAAAACAATTATTCCTTTTTAGGCAGGCTGTTTTATTTTTTTCATAATATTAAAATACTTAAGGGCCGGATTAAAGTAGTTAACGAGTCGAATGTTGTGCACCACTGATGTATATGTATTGGTGACAGAGTCAGTCGTAAGCTTCGCATAATAGACCTAGTGAAACAAATATTTTTATATCAGATAAATTCGAATGAAGAATGGTCTAACACTACTTCATAACCACAAGATATTTATACTCTAACAATAATGTCGCTATTCAGACTGGGAGCGTTAATGGCGGAAATCCCCAGTTTCACAACACTGTTCAGTTTAATTTGAAGGTCAGTATAATTTTGCACCAGTTAGTTAAGTAGTGTTCACTGTATGTTAATCCAAATTTTAATTAGACAAGCTTTATAGTAAAAGTAAACAGTGTGTCAGGAAGAAAGTTGTTTACTTCTCTGAATCTGGTTACTTTCACTTAGGAATATGACTCACTGCTATAGATTGAAAATGCATATTTGTCAGTTGTGCATATAAAAATGAAACAGTTGAAGTAAAGGCTTTTAATATAAAAATAAATGAATAAACAACAAAACAAAACTTTCGCTTCTGCTACCGAAGTTAGTTAAGTTTCTTAGTTGTTAAACACAAAACTACACAAAGGGCTATATGTGCTGTGGCCAACACAAATATGGACACTAGGTTTCTGTTTGTTTATTTTGAATTTCGTTCAAAGATAAACAAGGACTATCTGCGTGAGCCATCTCTAATTTAGCAGTGTAAGACTAGAGGGAAGACAGCTAGTCATCACCACTCACCGCCTACTCTTGGGCTACTCTTTTAACAGCAAATAGTAGGACTGACTGTGACAATATAAAGACCCCACGGCTGAAAGGGCGAACACGTATGGTGTGACGGTGATTCGAAACCACGACCCTAATATTGCGAGTCGAGCGCCCTGACCACCTGGCCATGCCGGGCCTCAACAGGTTTCTAGAATTACAAGTCATTACACTTACCGTTGAACATGTGGGAGTCAACTAGTTAAATAATGATGAAAATTATCCTAGACTTAGAAAGGTCTATGTTCGAAAACGACGTTACAAGATGAAAATATCTTTTAAGTGCAGCATTTTCATTCACAGATTGTACTTGTTTCAAAATACAGAGTGAGAAGTAATGTTGGAAAATTTGCTGTTGAAAATTTGTAACTGTAAAATGTTTCGTTATTGTTAATGACTTAATAGAAGAAAAAAAGGTGATAAATCAGATGTTATTCATACAGTATTTTGAAACGAAACGTCACAGAAAATAAAGTGATACCACATTTTGACTTTACAGCATACATGAAAATATTTAGAAGGGTTTTCTGTAATAGAAAAGTAAGTCAACTTTTTCTTAAAGGGTGTTGAACAAATCGTGAAAGATGAAAATCTCTGTAGCCTAAACTTACTTTAGCCATTTAAAAATATGAATTTCTTTCTTTTTTGGTTCGCAGTTAGGCAGAAAGCTACAAAATTAGTCATCTGTGTTGTGCCCACCACAGGTATCAAAACCCAATTTTTAACTTTATAAGCCTTTGGATGTGCTATTTGGGATGGGGGTGAGGTAAAACGCGTAAGCTTTGTGGGGATATGAGGAAAATGAACGATATTGAAGATTATATATATATATATATATACACACACACACACATACTAGAAATTTCTCTTCCTTCTACTATCAACTTAATGAATTTCAGGCACAACTGAATATGAAAGCATTGTTTCAAGTGGCAAATAAAAAACACTTGCCTGGCAATTATTAAAAAACACTTTAAAATAATAAATACACTGTATTGTATATATATATATATATATATATATATACAAATATATTAGGTTGTCCAAAAAATAACTGTCAGAATTCTCACGACGACATTTAGAAGCTGAATATTGAGTAATGTATCGTTGGTTGGTTTAATCTAACGTTTCTCGCTTACAAGGCGTCTTAATTGTCTGCTGTTTCAACTCTATTCAGAGTAAGTTTCACAACTCCCAAAGCAGCATGGACAAGAAGAACTTGCGTCTGATTTTCCTCTACGACTTCAAACTTGGAATAAAAGCTACCGAAACTACACAGAACATCAACCAGGCATTCGAGCATGGATCTGTTACTGAACGTACACTTCAGCGTTAGTTACAAAGGTTTCGACATGGAGATGAAAGTCTTGAAGACCACGAAGGTCGTAGAAGGAAGCCATCCTTTAATGAAAATACATTAAGGGAAGCAGTTGAGACGTACCCTCACACAATGGTACATGAGCTTGCAAAAGAGCTAGGCACAATTAAATCAAGCATTGCCAACTACCTAAGTGCGATTTAAAAGGCAGAAAAGTTGGATAAGTGAGTTCCGCATGAGCTGATTGAAGATCAACAAAACTGGCATTATGAGACCTGTCAAGAATGACGCCCCCAAAATTGAACGTATTGGGAATCGAGATTTTGCCTCATCCACATTATTCCCTAGGCTCTTTCCCTACAGATTTTCATTTTTTTTCAAGCACTTTTAACAACTTTTGAACAATAAACGCTTTTAAAACCAAGCAGCTGCAGAAGAAGATTTCAGGGAGTTAATTGACCATAGAAATTCTGAGTTCTACAGCAGGGGCATAAACAACATCGTTACATGTTGGCAAAAGTGTGTTGAAGCAAATGGTGCTTATTTTGATTAAAGCATGTTTTACAACACTGGTTTATACTTATCCAAACTTCACAGTTCAAAAACATTTATTTCTGGACAATACAAAGCATAAATTAAATTATTTGCTGAGTTCTATAAAATTGCATTTTCACATGCTTCCTTCGTCATGCACATTTGACATGGCATATTTTTCGAAATGGTTATGTACAGAAAAGGACTAAATTAAAAATTGTTGTCAGCAAATTACTTAAGAGGGGAATTACATTCGGCCCCAGCTTAATTATTGAGGGGCATATGCCTACGTCTATGAATTTATATTCAAATATGTTCCGATTGATATATAATATCACTATAAAATAATTTTCAAAAGGGTTTCAATGAACCAGCCAGATGACATGAAGATGACTTAGAAGGTCGAAACTTTGTTCTCTGCTTATCAATAAAAGCGTTAATACCCATACAAGACGCTCTGACACACAAATATAATATTGATATAAGAAAGTGTAATCTTTCAATCAGTGAGATTTCATGTCCTTCCGTTGCAATCCACAAAGATATTTATATAATGTACAATACAATAAACTGTCTCTGTTTATAAACTGTGATAGGGTATTCCCAGCTATATTGACCGGATCTATAGCAATAGCACTTAAGTTTTTATCTGTCCCTAAAATGCATGTACACACATTTCAACAGATGTAAACAAAAGTAGATGTTAATATATTTTAGCAGACATTTCGTAAAACAACGTAATAACAGCCTACCAAAGGTTTTAAAAAACTAACATTAGATCGTAGAATAACATTATAAGTTTATTTATTGATTATATTCAGTATGGTGGAGTTGAGCCCTAACTAAACTAAAGCAATAAACGTACACAAGTTACATTTAAGAAGTACTGTTACAATGAAGATATTAATGTTATAACATATTAAACCACTTGTAGCTCTCACTTTTATGTTTAAACATGTTAAAACACAGTACAACAAGAAACCTGCTGCCCTCTGGTTAGCGATTCATTGAAGTAGCATATTTTAAAATGCAGGATTTGAATTTAGATGAGATTTCTAGTCTTTCTTTCACGTGATAAAATTTTGTTTTCTTTAAAAACAACTGCAAAATGTTTTAACAGTGCTATCTGTTTTGAATAATATTTATTTGCTTAAGCAGTTTGGTACTCAAACCTAATTTCTGACCAGACGATTTTACAATGAATTTACTCAGTCCTTCAAAAACAGGATCGTATTGAACGTAAACAGCAACATGATACAGAGGAGTATATTATATCTGTAACATCAAGAAAGCTCTAATTTGACTTAAACATCTTTAGAACAAGTCTTACCTTCCCTGAGAGTTACTATGTAGTATGAAGGTTTGCTGGGTTGACTAGCACCAATAGCATTCACAGCAAGAATCCTGAAAGAGTAAACTGTGTAAGGCTGCAGTCCAATGACTTGATAATGAGTCCTATTGTCAGAAGTTAGGATTCCATTAGATTTCCACTTGCCCGTCTCTCCGACTCTGCATGAAAAAAACAAAAGTACATTATAACGCAAGATTTAAAGCGAGTAAATTATAAGTTTTAATGTAATTGTCTTTAAATAATTTTTAAGTACATGTCTAGTTCCGAATCTGAGGTTTTTCAGAAAGGTTTTTTAATGCTCAACTGTAATCATAATCTTACGAATTTCACGTGTCCAGTTATTTCCAGTGCAGCCTGCTGTTTGATCTCTGACCATCAAAGTGACGCATTCATCTCACCAACATCAAGACGGAAATGTACCAGAAAGTTAACCTTTGTTCTTGGACGTTATTGCAGTAATCAGATTTTATTTTTATTTCTTATTACACTTAATGGTGTAGCTTAGGCTACTCTTCTACTGAATCTCGTAGAATAATCTCGTAGTCTTTATATAAATCAGATCTGTTTTCAGTTCTGACACAGGCCCAGCAATGACCAGGTAGTTAGAGCACTCGACTCTTAATCTGAGAGTCACAGGTTCGAATCCCCGTCACACCAAACATTCTCGCCCTTTCAGTCAGGAGGGCGTTATAAAGTGATTATCAGTTCTACTATTCATCGGTAAAAGAATAGCCCAAGAGTTGACGACAGATGATGCCTTTCCTCTCGTCTTACACTGCTAAATTAGGGATGGCTCACGCAGATAGCTTTACTACAGCTTTACGCGATATTCAAAGCACAAAGAAAAGTTATTTCTTCGTTTCACTTTCGGGCCAACGTTGAAATGACGAGACCGATTTTCAGGCCTCGTATTTTTATTTTAAATAAAAGAATAATTTATGAAGCTATATTTATCAATAAATGTTAACAGAACTGTTATTTGCTCATAAATTATAAATACTTTGGTAGGCAAGGCCAAAGTTAGTTTTATGCACTTGAATAAGTCGTTTTCTCAGCAGAGCTAATAAATAATACTCGAAAGAAAGCGCCAGCAGTAATAAGGGCAGCGCCATCTTTTAGGCTGCTCTCTGACTGCTTTGTATCCTAACCAAGCATATTCTTTAGAAAGTTGCAAATCGTGTTTTTTTTTCATAAATGAGACTGATCCAAACCACGTGATTTATTAACTCTGAAGGTTCTCGACACACCAAGTGTCTCGTGCAAGAACTCTTTGTGGGGGAAAGTCTGTTGGGGAGTAAGTACAACCTAGTATCTTACCAGTCTTTTGGGTCACTGTGCAGGAAAACTCAGCGCTGTACACAGCTCCACCGACTTGTTCATCAAGTGTTCACGTGACATTTGGAAATCCGCATTCCATGATGGATACAATTTATTTTACTTATAATATTTTATCCAAACGAATGATGAACAAAACATCATAACAACCACTTCGCGGTTCGCAGTGGTTTGTTCACAACTTCGTCAAAAGAAAAGCCAACCTCAACGAAATAAAATTTAAAATAAAAAAATTCACGTTGAAGAAAAATTTAATGTGTCAAAACCAGAAGTTTTGTCACTAAACATCTTTTTACTAACAACAGAACTTATATTGTGAAATATTTTAAATAAATCACAAAAATTCTACATTGTTAAACAAAAGTGAAAGGAAATCTACCCTACAATTGCTAATGTAAGACATAAAACGGAGGCTATAATACTGGTGTAAAACTGGGGTATTAAATTAAATTTGTAAAATTTCTGTAATGAAAGTCTTTTTTTCTATTTTCACAGTATTTACAAAATTACTTTTCACAATTTTTGTTTAGAAGCACATCCTCTTTACAATTAATTTCCAGACGAGTGATGCTACACATAGAGCCAATAGATGGCATTAGTATCTCGGTAAAAGTACAGATAATAATCAATATATTTTAATACAGTCAAAGAGAACACGGTCAAATATCGTGGATAAAAGCCATTATACTATACTTTATTTATTTCTTCCCTCTTTTATACATGTGTGAAATAAGAGAGATAATGGGAGAGCTGCTAGTCTTTCGTAAAAAATACAAAATAACACAAGTAAATTGACACAAGTATGATAAGCATACCCGTAAGTATGAGACATGACGTCGATGTCAAATATATTTCTCTCAGCCTCGAAAACTAGAACTAACAAACAAGACATGTAGACGTATACGTGCAAGGGAATGGAAGGTAAATATTAAACGTTTATATTCGAAACAGCCGAACATTGGTACAATCTCAAATCTTCTAGTCACTTCTCTACATCTTTTTTTTTAAAAAAAAACTTTATACTAAAGGATTTATACATTAAATAAATAACTTTAGATACACAGATCCCTGAAATTGTATCCCTCGTTATGCATGAGGACTTGTAATGGATTGATCCTTGCGGCTGTCAGTACAGATATCTTACTGCGCATCTTTGCGCTGAAACAAACCATACTTGTCAACATTTGATAATTTTCGAACTCATTAAAAAATCTCATCCACTCTGTTTTAAATTGTCACATTTCTACGTGTAATGACAATAACGTTACATATTTAATACCTTCCTTGTAATATTAGTTATTACATATTATTTCAACAACACATATTTTCCATCTTTTAATGCCTTTTTTTCCTTCTTTAACACAATACTATATTCTTCAGAATTAAGTACAGCGTCATTATCGACCTTAACTTTTTTTTTAGCAAAGCGTTGTAATCATTATTAACAATTTATATCAAGTACATAAGAGTCGTATATTTATAATGCTTGGCGAAATCTAACCATTAACATATAGATACGCTTCTTTATAAAGTATTAACTTAGCTTCTTATTATTAATAAGAACAGAAATAAATAAATACGAAATGCATGTTGGCTATCAATAAAAATAAATAAATCGAATTACACATTTTTATATAGGAACTTTTCTTAAAAGTGTAAACGTGCTCTCCGAGTACAGCAGTCTATAATTATGAACTGATACACAAGAGATCACACTGTAATAAGTTAAAGTTTCAAGTTCCTTTACGATAAAAATAAAGCCCAAATAAAAAGATATGAAACTATTAATATACACAAAGGGGAGGTTTATGCATTTTCTATTTTACGTACTATACAATAAAACACATTTTCAACACAACTTTATCTTTAAACGCTTCGTGCATTTCAAAGAAAACACATTTCTCTATAAAAACGGGATCTTTTATAGAGTAGCGTTTATTAATTAAGTTTAGATAAATACATATGTTGTTGTTTTGAACTAAGCACAAAGCTACACAATGGACTATCCCTGCTCGCCACGGGTATCGAAACCCGGTATTTAGCGTTGTAAGTCCGCAGACATACATTTGTGCCACTGGAGGGTTTAGATAAATAATTAACTTATAATCGAACAAACTGTGTTCAAATAAAGAGAAACGGATTAACTGCTAAAACACGTGGTTTCATGGCTGTCACAACGGACGTGTGTAGAAAGACAATGAACGAAATGTCTATATATAAAGAAATATTCAAACTAAATTTCTTGGCAGCCGCTGTGCTAGAATGTGCAACATTAACGAAATTCTCAGTCAGAGTAAATATTGATTCAGTTAAATGTAACACGTTCTAACAACCCATCCACACGGATATGGTAGTAACGACCATATTAACGAGTGGGCATCTTTTTAACTTAATACAGTTTGAGAGATATTCATTCGACTTTTATACACAGGAAATATTAATAATTGTTATGATAAACTTCTGATAATACTTTAACTATTTCACGGTCACGTTTATAGGTAACTTCCCTTCCAGGTTTAATTTTGGATAAAAAATAACCACAAAAACAGAATGACGCGCGTTTCATATTTGTTTGTTGTAAGCATAAAACTATACAATAGGTTATCTGTCCTATTCCCGCCACGAGTATTGAAACCTGTTTTTAGCACAATAAAGAACTAGACTTAACGCTGAACCACTAGGGTGAATAATATTTTATTATTTATCTGGAATATGAAATTGGTAAAATTTGGGGAGTTTGAAAGAGAAAAGACTTTTTATTTTTTCCTGGTGGTGCAAAATTCCAAACTCCTATGGCAATAATCTGAAGGGCGAAGGGCAGGTACGCATCCAGGCTAGTGAAATAGTTAAAGTTCATACTAATTCATATGGCAGAAAATCATTTACTGCATTAACATCGTACTCGACTTCACTCTTTACGTAGCTATTAGCCTACATAGAAGTCGTTTGTATTAACAAAGCAATCAACAATACCGTCCGAAAATCGTCTGCATTTTATTGAATACACCTATGATTTGTTTTGGTTTGTTTTGAATTTCGCGAAAAAACAAAACAAAAAAACGCTGCATGAGAGTATCTGCGCTAGCTGTCCCTAATTTAGCACTGTAAGACTAGAGAGAAGGCAACAAGTCATCACCACCCACCGCCAACTCTTGGACTACTCTTTTACCAACGAAAAGTGTAATTGACCGTTACATTATAACGCCCCTACGGCTGAAAGGGCGAGCATGTTTGGTGTGAAGGAGAACCTATGAACAGATAGTTTATCTCAAAACGATTTTTTTAAAACTGCTATAAACCGTAATACTTTTCATTTTATAAAATTAAAACTTCTATACATCAAACCATTAAAAGCTGTCAGGTTGCCCACTGTTCGTGTTTTCTGAAAGCTGATAAAATAAAGTTGTCTGCTTAAAAATTTTATGTAAAAGAATAACAAAGTTAATGACTTCGATCTATCAAAGAAATAACCGAGTCGTGTTGCCATGGAGAAGAGGAAATAGTATCTTGATTATTTCCGCTATACGTGTTGTCATGGAGAAAAGGAAACAGCATCCTGATTCTTCCCATTAAGAGGGTTTCCACCTACACCATAAACCAATTTATCAGTGTCTCTTCTTTTTCAAGGAATGTATTATTACATGTTACTAAATATTCTTAAACCATCTAACGATCCATTAAATATCCCCGTTTCTTCGTCGCCTGACAATCACAATTTCTGTCTGACATTCAGTACAAGGAACTGTGGTGTTAAAAAAAGCAAAACATAATTTTAAGTAATTGGGAAATGTTATGTTTCACGAAACATAATACGATAAAATCACATTTCTTCTAGATTTCCTTGCCGGCATTACTTTGAAGCAATGTATAATGAATAACACCTTTTTCTTTTTACTTGAGGGGAATGGGATTATTACGTAGTTCAATTACGTTTCAATTTTCACACAGTTTGTTTGATTGCTTGATGTAAGGTGCAAAGCAGTACAATGAGCTGCAGGTTCTATGCCCATTATGAGGATAGAATCCCGAATTTTAGCGTTATAAGCCCCCAAGTTCACTGCTGAACCACCAGGGGTTTCACACACGGATTGTTGTATTTGCATCTTGAATTTATGGAGAATCTACTAAGATTAGTTATATGGTTCTGGTTTGTTTTGAATTTCGCGAAAAAAACGCTAGCCGTCCCTAATTTAGCAGTGTAAGACTAGAGGGAAGGCAGCCAGTCATCATCACCAACCGCCAACTCTTAGGCTACTCATTTACAGACGAATAGTGGGATTGATCGTCATATTATAACGTCCACACGACTGAAAGAGCGAATATGTTTGGTGTAACGGTGATTCGAACCCGCGATCCTCGGATTACGAGTCGAGTACCTTAACCACCTGGCTATGCCGGACGTTAATTACAACTACTACCAGAGAAAAGGAAGCCAGTCAGCAAAGCCTTACCACCTAAAATCTACGGTACTGAATTGGCTGTCACTCTTATAACGCACTTAAATGAAAGTGCGATAAATATTTTGTGACATCGCCAACTTCGAAATCCAGAGATCTACAACAGGGCAAACTCCCACAGAACTAACAATGAAACATTAGAAATTATTTTCTGAAAGATATGAAATAAATAGTATCTGTAGTCGGAACACATCGTTGCCTGACATCGTTTATTGATTGTCATGAATAAAAGACAAGTTCTTGCTTTAGTTGTTTGTAAAGACTGTACTCTAATTTTCTTTCAATAATTAAAATCATTGTTATTTTCAATTCTGTACAACCCAGATGCTAACAAGAATATTTCGATATAATGAAAAATGTTTTCGAAAATAAATATTCCACGGACTAAGCATGTTGCTCGTCATTTCATTTGATCGTATTTCTCTCCTTTAACGATTGAAAACGTCACCGAACTTTTTTTCCTCTTCTTCTTTAGAGAATGAGACAAGTTGGGCGTTTCCTAATTAAAGCCATCCTTCCATGGAAGTTCGACTGCAGTGGGATGAAGTTCTACTTCCTGTTCACAGATGAAGAGCGTCTGTGGTGAAGTACATCATCCACACGAGGTGGTCTGGTCAATGCCCATAAGATCCGGAAGGTTATTTAATCATAACAAACAGTTGTGAGATAAGAACGAATTCCAAAATATAACTTTACACTTAATATATATATATATTTCTAGGTCGACTCTATCGTTTCACATGAGAAATATTTTATTATATCTGTTGGTTAAAAAGGGTGTAATCTGAAACAATTTCTTGTACTACTAGCACCTTAGAGAACAATTACACACCAGAATATACAACAACAATGAGAAAATGAGTACTATATATGACTGTATTAACGTTCTTATATCATTGGATAATACCATACAAAATTATTAATATGGTTTCACAGCTGTTCTGTTATATGTTAAGTTTCAGTAATTCTGGAGTCATATTTATATATTATGTAGTTCGTTCCTATATTTTTCTGACTATCTTTACATTAAAGTTATGGGTTATGGCTACACAGCATCATCATGATTAACATATATATATTTTGTTGTTATCTTTAGGCTAAAACTGAAGGTCATTGCTATGCAGCAACTCTATAATTAATATATATTTTTTGTAAAGTTATAGCTTCTACATAGCTTCTGCCTGATTATTATACATGTTAGTTACTTTGTAGTTGAATTTTCTAGGTCATGGCTACATAATAACTACCTAGTTACTATATATTTTGGTTATTCTGACACTGAATGTTTCAGGTCGTGGTTGCTGTGCATTTTGTAGTTATTCTGGCATTTAATGGTTGACTGTCAGAGGCCATATCTACAGCATGAAATAACTGTAAGTCATGCTTACAGAACTCTCTGATCACTCCAAGTGATTTTATTTTGAGATTGAATGTTCCGAGTCATGGTTATCAAGATGAATGTTGAAAGTCACGTCCTGTTTTATTATTCTAGATATTTTGATTATTTTAAGGTTGAGTATATTAAGTCACACTTACATGGTTGTTTTGTCAATCTTCTCATCATGGTTACCAGGATATTTAATATTCCAAGTAATTTCATTCCGTATTCGTTTCTCTCAAAACAGTTATTCCAAGCATATTTACAATAGAGTTCAGTGACCTTGTGTATGCAAAAAGTTGTTTCCAACTTGCTTCCTATTGTTTCATTTGCAAAGAAATGTTAAACAGGAGGTTTTAGACAATATTAATTGCTCCATGGTGACTCAAAGGTAAACTTAAGGATTTATAATGCTAAAATTTTGGGTACAATTCCTTCGGTGGGGACAGTCAACTATGCGCATTTGCACTAAGAAACAGTCTTAACTACAGTTTAGAAAACATGATAGCCCATTTTCCGTGAATGCCCCCAACTTTACTATTATTATAGTACTCATAAGGCATTTCAACGGGATAGCATGTATTTCCATTATAAAACTGTGGTAGTTTCTTTATCAACAGATAACATTATTCTACATTTCGAGTATATATCATGACGACTGTTCGGTGCGACCTCTACATTCACGCCACATACATCTACAAACTACTTACACTAGTGTAATAACATTTAAAAGACAATTCTGATTGCTCTCAAGTTATCTTGATGTGATAAGGTATTCATGGATTTTCTATAAATTGAAATATTTTAAATCGATCGGTACAAAATAAACTTAGTTTATAAGCTGAAATATTAGCGTTACCTGCTGAAAGATTGAAAAAAAGAAAATATTGAAATACCGTTTTTGTGGATTAGATTTAAATCAAATTATCGAGGAGCCATAGTTCTACAAACTGAATTTAAATAAACACAAACTTATTGTTTATATTTTAAAGTCATGCATGTTAATGTGTTTGTTTTTCATTTTGTTATTTGGTTAAGTTTAAAATATAACTTGATAATCTTTAATTGAGATTGCTTTGGAAAGGCTAAGCTTATCTGATATGACGACGAAGTTTTAATTCTTACGTCAGTTGTTGTTACTTCTGCTCACACCAGTTGTAATTTTGTGATTCGAAATATCTGACAGTGATTCAATCAGACAACATGAGTACACTGTTGAATTATTCTGTTATTTACTTATACGAATGAAGAAATGCACCACCACGAGAAAAAACTTGGGTACGTTGTCTTACAGTAAGGTTTAAGTCGTATCTTACTGAAGTTTATTCATTTATTACTAGTAATTTTCAAAGTTATGCTTTCCTCTGGTGCCTCAGTGCGATACGGTTATTTAACACCTTAACTTAGTCTAAACAAATAAGCTTGGTAACTAATTTAACTGATCTTGTTTACATGAAAGGTGGCATTGTTCTAAAAGACGACTATAAAGAAAGATTATGTCTGGACTTCCAGAGACCATTAAATCTACATGAATTTATTAAGACACTTTAAACGCTGCTTATATATAACTTGAAAGTTCATATTACAGTTAAATCGCACCATATGCTCTTCAGATTATACATCTTAACGCAAATGAGTTGATTGCATACACACAAACATGTGCTATGTCATAGATGCAAGGCAATAATTTTAAACATATTTTTTTAAACTTGTCGCTATAGCTTGTGTGCTTAAATCTAATGGATACTGATTGTACGAAAGACAAAAATCAAAAGTCTTAACGATGTAGAAGTTTTAAGCTGATATAACAGACAATTTTAATTCAAAATCTCTCCTGACTGTTGGGACACACAAAGCTCGTCATTTTTTATTTACTTAAATCTGATTTTCTTCTTCTACACGATTCTTCTTTTTTCTAGTACAGTAAATAACAGAACGTGATTACCCAGCACTGTCTTTGAACGCAATTTTCACAACTGTACGCCTCAATGAAAAATAAGTGTTTGTCAAAAATCAGTACCTAGTCGGCTGTGATACTGTTATACGTACTACTGACCAACCCCGTTTCGTGCCAGGATACCGGGATTAGTCACAGCTTCATCTGGCAGCGATCAATAGATAAGATGTTCGTTCCATAAAAGGATGGAAAACAAACTCTTCGTTATTGATTTCAATCCGGTAAGAATTGCAGGATATTCCAAATCTATAATTAAGGCTAGCTAATCAATACAATGCACTGTAAAATTTCTCTACTTTGTTAAGGTTTGTTCTAGTGAAAAAAAGAAATGTAACGAAATAAAGAATTAACATTATAACCAAAAGCAAAAACCCCATAATAAATTATACGAGTTTCCTTCAAAATGTATACATGTTCTACCATTATCACCATCACCCCCAACCGGTGCTTACTGAACAACGTTTATCGTCCGTTGTATTCAGCGCCTATTTTTATTACACTACTGTTTCAATTTGATAATTTGTATAGAACAAAATTACTAAGTATTTTCTCATTTTTAACCCTCTAATGATCAGCGTAGCAGATATACACCTACATTTACATATCCGGTTAAACAAAAACGAGTTTATTTCGATGATCACTAGTATTATATTTAATAAATTTCTTTATAAAGTTATTAAAGTATTTGTAATAAGCGTATTCGCCTCTTTGAACATTTGTTACACGTGTACTTCGTTTGATTGTTTGTAACAAACGTACTCTCTTGTTTGACAGTTTGTTACAAATTACTTGCTTTTTCGCCCTTTTTCACATGTATACCTGTACATTTTATTGAGTTTAGGAGAACTAACTCTGTGCATGCATAATACAAGGGGTTTATGGTATAGATATGGAGTTTCTGGGCAACAAGAGATTGTGTTTATCCAATTCTCATTCTACAGGAAACAATAACTTATTTTACTGTCAAGTTACAATAGAAATTAACATATTCCAAAGTAGCCTAACAAATTCTGTATATATATATATATATTATAGTTTTTTTATTTCTATAATATTGGAAATGAAACTCAAAATCTGTCGTTCTCAGCAAAAGTTAAAATTATAATATCAAACCAATTACAACAAAATAAATTCATTAACGTCCCAGTAAAACAACTACAAATTAAGAGCATTTAAAATTACATCATTTTAATAGCTAGTTATTATTAGTATTGGAACTGTACTAGCATGTTATCAAAGCTGTTTGTCATGGTAACTGTACTAGCAAGTTATCAAAAATGATTTGTGTGGTAATTTTACTAGAAACTTAGTAAAACTAGTTATATTATGAGAACTGTACTAGAAACGTACCAAAACTAATTACTAAGGGAATTGTACAACGTTCACATGTTTCCTATATTATTTATGCAAGGCGATCGCTTTGCTAAATGCTAGCAACAAAAGACAGTTTTACAACAACCAGCTTGTTCTCTTGGTACTGCATAGTTGAAATAACTCACAATGCCTACTAATTACGTTTATGCAATTTTACATTATCAATAACGTAGCTGGATAAAAACAATTTTTAACAAATTTAGCTCGTTTTCTACTTAAGCTTATAAATTAAATTCCACTGTTAAACTCCATACATTTTTCATAATTCTAAACTTCGATGTTATCGATATTTTTCTAAGTGATATATCTAATCTTCTGTTACTTCTTGTTTATTGTTCTAGAATCAAAGTTTCAGCTTCTTACAAAAATTCACCAAAGTGATACTTTTAACCAGTTTTGAGTTTCCTTCAAATAGCAAACATTGTAATATCTGGTTAATTCTTAACGAATAATTTTAATGGTCGACTCTATGAAATAAGTCATTTTACTAATGACGGCCATATTGCCATATAGTGTTTTATATATATGTATATAAAACCATATGTAGCGTATCAAGATGATAACTATTAACGTAAATGTAACGTGAAAGTAATTAATTTCATAAAGGCAAATTAAACCTAACAGTTTAAGAAACATATATATATATATACATACATACACGGCTGGTATGAATAGAGAAAACTATGTAGAGAAGCGAACATTTCGACCTTCTTCGGTCATCGTCATCACGGAGGTTCAGAAACATTTCACAGATGGCGCCATAACAGTCAAATGGATGGTTAATATAATTTTTCGTTTAGTACCACTTAACTTTAAGATGAAACAAAGTCACAATACAAACACACAGTTAATTTCTGAGGACTAAATCAAATATTTTTTTTTAATATTTGTATAAAATTCTAAACTATACGTAATTTCCTTTATATCTTTACTGACAGATAATGATTCGCCAACCCCCTGCCACCAAGCATATTAGTTACACATACAGAGCTCAGTTATACACGACTCTGCCTTGAAAAATATTACATTATAGAAAGACAGAAGGAGCTGAAAAGGGAGAGAATGTCACCAGTCTAGCCTTAAATCACAATTAAATACAAATCCCTGATACACAGCGTATGGCTATTGCGTTCAACAAATGACGAGGTGCATAGCTCGTCACAACGATTAATTCTCCCTTCCCCCTCACTTATGTAAGACCCTAAAGTCCGACTTGTAAGCGACTTGAATAAAATTAGCAATAATCAAAAATCACTTTCTTATTCACGTTCACACCACTGGAATTGTTCATGAAAATCGATTATATAGACAGCGCCTAGGCCAGTGCTATGTCTGTCATATCCGGCCGGCTTAATGATTCCTGATTCTGATCGAAAGGGCTCGTTGGCACCGGATACGACAGATGTAATAGAACATATTATCTTTTGCTTTCACTCATGGATTCTCAGAATTTCTTTATTCAAGAGTCAACACATACCAGAAAAGGGCAGAATCCGTAATTTCCGGTCACCAACAAGGAATTTATTGTTATATCGTCATATATTATCATAATAATATATTTTTATATACTGTTTATGGGTTTTGAAAGAATTTAAATAAAACTGCTTTCGTCAACTAAAGAGATGTGTTAACCTTCTGAGAAAAATAAATTGTTGTCATGTTTGTTTGTTTTGTTTTGAATTTCGCACAAAGCTACTCGAGGGCTATCTGTGCTAGCCGTCCCTAATTTAGCAGTGTAAGACTAGAGGGAAGGCAGCTAGTCATCACCACCCACCGCCAACTCTTGGGCTACTCTTTTACCAACGAATAGTGGGATTGACCGTAACATTATAACGCCCCCACGGCTGGGAGGGCGAGCATGTTTGGCGCGACTCGGGCGCGAACCCGCGACCCTCAGATTACGAAGCGCACGCCTTAACGCGCTAGGCCATGCCAGGCTGTTGTCATGTAACATTGCTCATTTATTCTTGGGAAGTAGTAATTAAAAATACAGATTGTTTTCTGTATTGGTATCGAAGACATCTTGTTTGGTTCTTTCACATGCATGTATACAGAAAAGACATGCGTCAGTAAATTATTTTTGTTATTGTTGTTGTAGAGTAATTACTATTAAGTAAATAGCAAACTTAATGGTACCGTTTAAAACTACTGCTTTTACGTATATTGTTTTGGTTGGAAAAATAAAATATTACCCAACATGAATGGTGGTTAATAAACGTATTGTATGGTATAATTGGTGGTAGATTAATTACCTTGATTAAAACGGAACTTTGCACGAGACTCCATACAATTATGGTCCAAGACCACAGGAGGTGTGGATTTTTTTAATTCAATTTACGGTAAGCTAATGATACTTTATATGAAAGATTTGACTATGCTGATACAATAGCGCATCATTGCAGATACCAATAGAGATGACACAGACGAAATGTTAGTGAATAATCTCCTAAACTGTTTACAGTTTGACATGGACGCTTTGGCGCCACATGTTAACTTCTGGCTGGATAGCTATCTCATAACACTTTTAAAGAAGGGATATTCGTACAACGAGATTGTCAAATAATGTAGCTCCAAAGTATGGCTGAAGAAATGTATCATAGCCCTTTCAAATAAGGGGATATTCGTACAGCGAGGGCCCCACTGGTACAGCGGCAAGTCTACAGATTTACAACGCTAAAATCAGGGATTGAATTTCCCTCGGTGGACTTAGCAAATAGCCTGATGTGGCTTTGCTATAAGAAAACACACACTCTTACAGCGAGATTGTCAAATAACGTAGCTCCAAAATATGGCTGAAAAATGTGTCATAGACCTTTAAAGATTTTTTTTGTTTTTGTTTTTTTGGGAATTTCGCACAAAGCTACTCGAGGGCTATCTGTGCTAGCCGTCCCTAATTTAGCAGTGTAAGACTAGAGGGAAGGCAGCTAGTCATCACCACCCACCGCCAACTCTTGGGCTACTCTTTTACCAACGAATAGTGGGATTGACCGTCACATTATACGCCCCCACGGCTGGGAGGGCGAGCATGTTTAGCGCGACGCGGGCGCGAACCCGTGACCCTCGGATTACGAGTCGCACGCCTTACGCGCTAGGCCAGACCTTTAAAGAAAATATATTCGTACAGCAAGATTGTTAAATGACGTAGTGTCAAATTATGGATGAAAAAATATATCATAATCATTTTAGAGAAATGATATTCATGTAGCAAAATTGACATATAATGTACTGCCAAAGTATTACTGAAGAAATATGGCATAGCCCATTTTTAAGAATGAATATTCATACAGTGAGATTATCACATGACGTACTGCCAAAGGACATAGTTGAAATAACGAAGTCTTCAATTGTTTTTTGTTTGTTTTTGGAATTTCACACAAAGCTACACGAGGACTATCTGCGCTAGCCGTCCCTAATTTAGTAGTTGTCGATGTCAGTAGTTCTTTCAGCGAAAAAAAAAAAGTCATATAAACGGGAAATAACAATTTCTTTAGATATCAAACCTTCTTGATGACGAGCAAACCCCCTTTGTTAACCTGAAGGAAGATCGAAATGTTATTCCCTGCTTATCAATAAAAGTGTTAATATTCATACTAACCGTTCTGAGATACTAAATATCAAACTTGTCTAGTTTCCCAGTGATGCTTCAAAGGAATTTTGCGTCTGTCTTCTTCATACGTGTAGTTGATAAAGCACATTGGATAGGTTATCAAAAATTAAGTGGTCTAAGATCAAACACGCTGTCCTTTGTGAAAGCGAATTATCAACAAAAATGAGGTTTCAGACAAGAGTACGCAACAGTGAAAATGGATGGAACAGTTCTAAGACTTAGGACGGCATTCTTATAACATACGATTAGTCTCAGTACACTCATCGTTAGGGCTATAGAAATAATGCGTATCTGAAATTATATTGTATAAACCTATTCAGAAACGTCACACACCTTGGATGAAATTATAAAGTTTGACACACATTCTTATAACTTTTTTCTTGCACTTATTTTTAATATATTTATTTGTTTATTTTATCGTGAAGGTACACAATGGGTTAATTGCGTCTGCGATGTTTCCGGTGGGAATCAGACCCCGAATTTCTACGACGCAATCTCATAGAAGCTTAGAGATGATCTGTATTTAAAAGCTTGTTCATGACCTTGATTCCTCACATATAGTTCGAAAAGAATATCTTAACGGACCATTCTAAACACTTGTTTTTAAATATTATAATATTGTAACAGTTTATTTGCCTATTACTATTATATATATAATATTATTCTAGCCACAAAATTAGTTTTATACGTTGTCGTTATTTTAAAAAAACTGTAAGGTTAGCTACTAAACAGAAGCCTACACATTATATGAATTATAATAAAGTACGATGAATAAAGTCATAGGATAAACCTACCTTATGTGTATGATGTAATGAATTATTGGACTGTAGTGGTTGTCTATACTCGGCGCCCAAGACAGATTCACAGACCTAGAAGTGAAGCCCATAATCAGAGGCATACCCGTTCTCTCTGGTGTGTCTGTAACAGATAGAACGTGTAAAAAAAACCGTCCTTATCACATGAATTAATTAATAAGAATACAGTGTAGCTCCTATTACAAACTCATTAAAAATCAATATCATATTCTAAAGATAATTTTTGCTGTTATTTTTAATCTTCTATTGCAGTTTTACTCAACAGGGTGAGCAACTTTGAAACAAACTGACCATACTGATATAAATTATTTTCCACTTATCTTAGAGATCACATAATATATATAGTTAAATGTTAATTTATTAAGATTCAAAAGTACTCTTTCGCACTTTAAGCCCAACAAAACAATACCTCGTGACCCACCAAAATCATTAATATTCACGCACAATCTAACCCAAAGGAACGACAACAAAACTTATGTACAAAATGCATATATACATTTTTTTGTCAATTTCCAAAGATATCTGAACGATAGGAGCAGATATTAATTCTCCTTTTCTCGTCGGTGCACAACTGTTAACTGAATAAATTTGTATTGATTTGTGAAGCTGCTTAGTGCAGGTTACAATGTTTTCGAATTTGCTGTTTAGAAGTTGTTTTTCTAGATGATTATTTTTGCCTATTTAACTGTTAATGGCAGGGAAACGTCTATTATACTCGTCTCACTCCGAAATTAAAAATAAACTTCATTGTTCTTTTGTTCTTAACATTAGTCATAATCACAAGATGGTCACAAAACCCCCATGAAACTAAATATCAAGTCAGGTTGGAGTTAATCATTAAGGTATGATAACGCCATTTATGAAGTGTCTATACACATCAGTCAACAGTACGTGTAACGAAATAAAATATATTATTCACATTATGAACCTATTAAACGGGTATTTTGTAAGCCAACAGTAGCACTAGTCGAACAATTTAACCACTATTTAATTATTTATACGCAGAAAGAAAAGAAAAAAGAAAACTAAACCTCTACTTCGAAACGTTTAAAGGAATATTGTTATTTTCAACGTAAACAGAACATTGTGCGTCACTTAAGCTAAAGCGTCAGATTAAAGGCATAAAGTTTCCAATATCGCTAGCCCTGTTTTAGAACTACTGACCAGAACCAAAGCAACCATTCAGGTAACAAGTGCCATTTATGTGGTCATTCTTAAATGTAAAAGCGAGATTGATTGTCATAAATACACTCCGTCTACACACACACACACCACGCTCATTCCCCCAGTGGCACAGCGGTATATCTGCGAGCTTACGACGCTAGAAACCGGGTTGCAATACCCGAGAAAGGCAGAGTACAAATAACCCATTATTTAGCTTTATATTTAACTTCAAAATAAAGAACACATAGCTGAAAGTGTGTAGATTTAACAACTAAAATAGAATACATAAGAGAAAAATTTTAATATAAAAAGTATCCCGGTATGGCGAGGTGGTTAGGGCATTCAACTCGTAATCTGAGGATCACGGGTTCGAATCCCCGTCACACCAAGCATGCTCGCTCTTTCAGCCGTGAGGGCGTTAAATTGTGACGATCAGTCCTACTATTCGTTGGTAAAAGAGTAGCTCAAGTATTGGCGGTGTGTGGTGATGACTAGCTTCCTTTCCTTTAGCCTTATACCCTCATGTAGCTTTGCGCAAAATGAAAAAAAAATAAACAAAGTAAAAAGTAGTTATACACCAATTTTATACTGATTTTAACCACGTTAGTCATGAGTGTCGTTTAATTCTATTACTTTTATCTAGAGTAGCACCTTTTGGCTTTTTGTGGAAAAGATAAGATTCAGTTTAGAATATAATCTTGAGATACGTAGTTTGGAACTTGAGGTCACCAAGGTAGTGTTAACTATCCTTTGTGACGAGTTAAGAATGCAATTTAGCCACGTTTGTTGCAAATAAAGATTGTTTATTGTAATTGTAGATTTGTGTTCATTTTTATTCATCACAGTTTCATCTTTCAGAGAGCATATAATTAATTCGCAATATATATCGTGTCGAGTCTCTCGCTATTAAGCGGAACTGAGTGTAACTAGTTTTATGTAAAGTACTACACTGTGATGATGGGAAGTAGAACCCTTTCAAACGTAAGCCCTAATGTTCTAACATTATCTTTTCAAATATATTTCATGTTCGACGACGTTAAATACTTTTTATTACAAGCAAAGTAACTTATAACAATCCAAAGTTATATTGAAATAAGCATCACGTGTCTTTGTCTTATTTGTACATTTAATATATTTTAGCCACAGGCAATTCTACTTAAAATTATCCGTAACCGATACCAATAACAAATAGACAAATAGATAAATTGATAGATTTTACTATACAAAATTCAAAATTAAGATTTGTGTATATAAAACCATTTACTCTCTTCTGCTAATCTAAAAATAAAGAAATTTATATGTATACTTAATATTTTTCATAATCATTTTAAAAGGAGTGCAAAAACAGTAACAAAGTTACTTGCCACCTTGGGATCGCTCGCTCATTGAAAGTCCTAACAAATACAGTTCACTACGTTATATATAAACTAATAATACGAAGCAACTGTATATTACATGAATATTTTAACCAAATGAATGTGGACTTCAAATGGTAAAATGTTATGGAGAGAGTTCATACATTTCCGAGACCCCTGTATGGAAAGAATTAACACATTACTGAGACTACTGCATGGAGAAAGTTTACACATTGCTGAAACCCCTGTATGAAGGGAATTTACACACTACTGAGACCTCTGTATGAGGGAAGCTTATACATTGCTGGGACCCTGTACGGAGGGAGTTTACACACTACTGAAACCCCTGTATGAAGGGAATTTACACACTACTGAGACCTCTGTATGGGAGCTTAAGCTGGGACCCTAAGGGAGTTTACACTTACTGGGACTTTACACACTACTGAGACCTCTGTATGGGAGAAGCTTGACACATTACTGGGACTCTTTTACGGAGGTATTTACACATTATTGGGTAACTGCATGGTTTATCTTGATTAAGTCACAGTTACAAATGCAATGTAACAAGCTGAAACTTTTAAGCAGTTGAGAAACTTTATACAAATCTGAACTTTTTTTTTCTTTATTTCAAAAGAACCATAAAGAGCGAGCAACTCCCAGAAATTCTTAATGTTACAGTCCTGTGGTCATTTGGAAGGATCCACGGTTTAGTGTTTTTGCTTTGATCTTCAGAAATTCACTTTAGCGTCCAAGTTTCATCTACCGACGACTTCCGAGTTCTCATTAGTCAAGGGCATACCATGTAAGGAAATTATGTTAATAAAATGATTGTAAATGTTCTTAAATTCATTAAAGCCCAAATGTCGGACTTCCTAGTTCATTATAGCTGAAAGAATATATTCTATTATATTAACCCTAACGAGGAAAATTACCTTTAAAGCTATTATTTTTCAAGTGAATCGAAAAAAAAAAGGTTTTCCGATATTTCGTTAAAGATATTTATGCTTATTAAGGTTTCTGAGCCACCACAAAACATTTCATACTGTTTGAATGTTTTTAATCAAGTAGATAGCTTAATAATAATATCGTGCATATAAAGTTATCCTAATCCTGTTAAGAGAGCATGCAAATACAGTCTAACTCATTCAGTAGTTATATTATTTAGAAAATACAAAATACTAACAACGACTAATAAGAGAGTTCTGGGAAAACGATGCATTTTAAATCACTAGGTTTGCTACACAATTGTGATGAATTACTTTTGCATTTGGTCCGACATGGCCAGGTGAGTTAAGGCTTTCGACTCGTAATCAGAGGGTCGCGGGTTCGAATCCCCGTCGCACCGAACATGCTTACCCTTTTGAGCCGTGGGGGGCGTTATAATGTGACGGTCAATCGCACTATTCGTTGATAAAAGAGTAGCCCAAGAGTTGGCGGTGTGAGGTGATGACTTAGCTGCCTTCCCTCTAGTCTTACACTGCTAAATTAGGTATGGCTCGCGCAGAGAGCCCTCGTGTAGCTTTGTGCTAAATGTCAAAACAAACAATCGTTTATAACAGTGAGACATCTCGAAACTGTTTCCAAATTTCATATGTTCAACAACCAAATAAGCTTGTAAGCGACAACTATTTGTTTCCCTGATGCCATAGCAGTAAGTTCATGAACAAGGAACGTTAATATCTGGGGTTTGATTCCCGTGGTGGACACAGCAGATAGTCCACCGTAACATACACGACACCTACTGAAGATAACAATAATCTGTATTATTCATTAAATTAATATTAAATTTACATTAATGTATTTAAATTAACTTCACAAACAAATCTGAAAAATCAAAAATTATTTCCTCGTGCTGTAAAATAGCCTGCCCAACCATAACCATAGCTCCAACGAGTGGCAGATCAAGCGTGTTCTAGTAGTTAATGTATCCGGACTGTAACTCAAAAAATTTATTATTCGGGTCCTATTACCACAAAATCTCCTCGTTCACGCTTTGAAGCAACGATTACCCTACAAAAGTAACGGTCAAATCCCACTATTCAATCAGAACACAATGGTCCTAGTAATGGCTGGCTTATCAGTTTACGGTTAGGGTCGGCTATGCACCTTTAACTCTCTTCGTATGTGAAAATTGTGAAACAATCCACAAGTGGGCATACACTTTTGGTCATGAGAAGCAGTTAACGATGTTGACACAGAGAGAGAAGGTGGTGCATTAAGATATGTTTTATGAGTATAAAAGATATAACAAGTGTTACAACAGTCTATTCCATTACAGAATATAATAAATAAACACACTTAATTTACACATAACATTTTTGCTAACAATTTGTAAAAATAATAATAATGGGTAAACTTCCTTTGTTTCAAGTTAAGTACAAAGCAATACACTAGGCTATCTGTGGTCTGCTAAGGAATATATCGAAACCCGGATTTTAGCGTTGTAAGTCTGAAAGCATTCCGCTGTGAAACTGGGGGGCAAACTTTCTTCGAACCTCAAAATATTAAACCCACATTAAAACCTGTCGTGAGACGTTGTCTTTAATATATCTGTTAGCTAAAATTTAGAGTTTCGCGTGTAAAAAAAATAACAGGCGAAACTGATGAGTCGGAAGTGCCATTTTGGTGAGGTTGTTCTTATAATGAAAGCAAAGACTTTTTTTTTCAAATCCTTAAAGCTATTTTAAACATGTTCGATATAAAACTGGTATATTAATACATTTGTAAAACGTGGTGTGCAGTTGATTAATTTTTTTTTCCATTGAGACTTCGTTCCTTTTATACTGTTTTCAGTTCACGTCTTGAGCCCACAGTGTTGTGATTTTATGCCAAAGATAACAAGTTATTTTGAAATGTTCAAAATATGAAGTTTGTTTGTACAGTTTTCTGAGATGCACAATGTTTGATTTCTCTCTTTTTTCTTTCTATCTGTTTTTTTAATCATCCTTACATACAAGACTGATAACTCGGGCCCATCTGCAAGACCTCAGCACCTAAACGTGCACGAGATGGCGCAGCTTTCCAGTATCACGGTCGTATAATATTCGATCAGCTTCCACTATATCATAGTAACATCGCCCTCAATTAAGTAATATAATACTGTTCGTGACAAAATATCAGAACACATCACCCGTCGCTGTTAAAACATAATATCTCACACACACACACGTAATCGACAAACTAATTAACTTTTTTTTCACCCCCTTTCACGGTTCTTGATCATAACTCGGGAATTAATCCTATCTATCATATTCGTATTTGAAAAGAAAAAATAAAGTTTATCGGAGGTAAGCTACATTGAACAAAGGAGTTTGGAAAGTAGAGAACTGAATATTATAAAGGTTTAATAATTTTGCGATCAGTGGTACGTGTGCAAATCCATTGTTTCACTCAAAATTTACTGGCAGCCTAATTAACCACAAGAATCGAGAGATCTGTGTTGCCCCTTTCTTTCTCATATAGAGAAGGCATTGTCAGCGAAGAGGGACTTTATTGAGACCCCAACTTCCATACCGCCCGAGTTAAAACCCTACCACAAGGTACCAATAGTTCCTAAGCGATGTTCAGTTTATTGAATATCTTTAAAAAAAACCAAAAAACCCATAAGTATCAAAAAAGAGGTGTGCCCCAAAAAGAATCAACGTGCGACTTAAAGGAAAGAAATCAAAACTGGCTGTTGATCTGGTAGCTATACTTATAGCTTTCATAATAATTTTACAACAAATATTCATATATTAGTTAGTTAGGCCACGTTTCTTGTTTTACTCAACATCATGACCAAATCTGAACAGAAAATGTCGTATGTCTTGCTCATTTCAACGAAGTATTTGTGTGTTTGATTTCGAATTTCGTGCAAAGGTACATCACAAATGCTATCTGCGTTAGCCATTCCTAAGTTAGCAGTGAAAGGGAAGGCAGCTAATAATCATCACCCACTGCCAACTCTCGGGCTACTCTTTTACCAACGAATAGTTGGCCTGATCGTCACATTATAACGCTCCCACAACTGAAAGGACAAGTATGTTTAGTGTGACGGGGATTCGAACCCACGATCCTCAGATTACGAGTCGGACGCCCTAACCAGCTGGCCATGGCGGGTTCAACGAAACCTACGACAGATTTTGTAAGTGGACAACTTGATGTTACTTACGGTACATATGGAAGCATTCATCAGCACTTGGATGATACCATACCGCTTCTGCAACGGTTACAAAGTCAAGACAGATGTTTTGATAGGATCATTTATAAAACGACTAAGCTCGACTTCTTGAACTTTATGATTGTTCAACAATGAACAGTGTACTCGTTGGTGATCAATGTAAGGATCCTACAGTTTCTCTCATTTAAAGGCTCATTATTTAAACGATGGTTGGTTTTTAGTTGTTTTTGAAACAAGTATATATATATCAAGTCTAAACTGCGCAAATTATTAAAAATTGTGTAAATAAAAGTGGAAGAAAATCAAATTACTTAACTTATAGTTATTACAATTTATCGTAGACGTAGGTACTTTAACTCCTTCCCAGGGTTATTTCTTTCCTTTTTTTCCTTCTGAGACTGCACCACAGTCTTAGATGACTCAAAAACTGTTTAAAATGTTAGAATTATCTTCAAACAAAAAAAATGTCATTGATAAGGTAGACAGTAGACATAGTTATCAGTGTACTCAACAGAAATTAATGTAACCAATAACTATGTGTACTCAGTAGTGATCAGTAAAATCAATATTAATCAGTGTGCTCAGTAGTGATCTGTGTAATCAATATTAATCAGTGTGCTCAGTAGTGATCTGTGTAATCAATGTTAATCAGTGTGCTCAGTAGTGATCTGTGTAATCAATATTAATCAGTGTGCTCAGTAGTGATCTGTGTAATCAATATTAATCAGTGTGCTCAGTAGTGATCTGTGTAATCAATGTTAATCAGTGTGCTCAGTAGTGATCTGTGTAATCAATATTAATCAGTGTGCTCAGTAGTGATCTGTGTAATCAATGTTAATCAGTGTGCCAGTAGTGATCTGTGTAATCAATGTTAATCAGTGTGCCAGTAGTGATTTGTGTAATCAATATTAATCAGTGTGCTCAGTAGTGATCTGTGTCATCAATGTTAATCAGTGTGCTCAGTAGTGATCTGTGTAATCAATGTTAATCAGTGTGCTCAGTAGTGATCTGTGTAATCAATATTAATCAGTGTGCTCAGTAGTGATCTGTGTAATCAATATTAATCAGTGTGCCAGTAGTGATCTGTGTAATCAATGTTAATCAGTGTGCCAGTAGTGATTTGTGTAATCAATATTAATCAGTGTGCTCAGTAGTGATCTGTGTAATCAATGTTAATCAGTGTGCTCAGTAGTGATCTGTGTAATCAATATTAATCAGTGTGCTCAGTAGTGATCTGAGTAATCAATGTTAATCAGTGTGCTCAGTAGTGATCTGTGTAATCAATATTAATCAGTGTACTCAGTAGTGATCTGTGTAATCAATATTAATCAGTGTGCTCAGTAGTGATCTGTGTAATCAATGTTAAATGTAATGAAGAATGTAACTTTAAAAATTCAGTACTTCGAAGTTGCCATGATTCCAAACATCATTCAGCATGACAGAACGAGGCTCTTTATGTTCACACTAACAAGAAAGGAAGACATCTGTGTTTCTACTGATCAGGACAGAAAGATTATAAACACGCATAGCCTGTTTTTAGCCTGCGTGTATCGAAATGAGCACGCGCGTACCAACAATTACCCGATAGACACACAACGTCGAGGATAAAATGGGGATTCTACTCCAAATCACAGGAGTTCGTGTTTATAAAACAGTGCATAGTCTATAAATAGTAATATATTTATCAGCATGAATAGAAACATGGTTCTTCTTGAGTAAGTAAAAATACATATTTCAACATAATCTTCTGTATTGACGTCGCAATATAAGCCGCCTGCTCAATCAGTATTTAATACAAGTTGTCGACAAACTTTTACATGTATGAAGTATCTCCTGGCCGCCATTACTTGGTTCCTTTCGTTTCAGACTATCAAAGTAAGCCTATTTTATCTCTAACGGTAATAAATTGTTCTACTAATCGATTCATACACCTAATTCTAATAAAATTTATTTTTTAGTTTGGTTATAACACGTCTATAGAATGTGTGTGAATCTTGTATAGATGAGTAATGCAAGTTCAAAAAATCGTTTCAATTTTTTCAAAGTGAAAATCAAATACCGTTTTTTGAATGTTGAAATTTATATAGTTTTGACAGAATAGTGTTGAAGGTTGTATTATACAGGGTGACCCGTAAGTCCCTACCCATCCACATATCTTGTGTATCCACTGTATCTGTATGCTGTCCCTCATTCTCGCTACATAATATTATGCGACGCCATGTTCTGTGAGACATTTTCCTCAACATGGCAGGGGTTACTGTTCCAAATGCCGCGGTAACAGCTGCCTTCAACTCATCAATAGTATTATAACGTTGTTTGTAATAACATATGGATGGGTAGGGACTTACGGGCCACCCTGTACATATCTGAATACACGAACCAATGAACCAAGTTAATCCTGGTAAACCTCTTTCACCGTAATGTATTTCACATGAAACCGGTTCTTTATGAATAAAAAAACCAACTATCTTCTGTGTTATTACGACCATCAAGGCCACCACCATAAAATATCTAACTGTAATTGTACACGGCCATTTCATGATGACTGCTCGCGAATTTCATTTTTTCACAGTTTAAAACTGACGAGAATATGCTAATAAGAAACAACTCTAGGTCAATCAACTAAAGACAGTTTCAAATAAGAAAATATATTACCGGAGCGTAAATGAAGTAGCAGTAACGTAGCATGATATGTTGTGCACAATAAATCGCCAATCATGCAAGATTTATCTTACAACCGCTATATTTTGAAACCTTAAACTTAACATTATGTATCAAAAATATTTCGGTTTAATCTTTTCAAGAATATTTAAATATATATATGGGACCATACGAACGTGTCCAAGCGATAGATTTTAGGATTCACACGTTAAAATTCGGGGTTTGATTCTCCATAAAACGTTAATCAATACCACAAAAAAACTGAGGGCATTTGTTCCTTGAAACTGAGTCATTGGTCGTTTTCGTAAGTAACGTCACTACTGAGGCCCAGTAAAAATATTTTTCAGCAGGTGTTAGATAAACCTTGCATGGCTGTCGTCTGTCTCCGATATAAAACATGCAATTCACAGACGCCTAGAGAGAGAGGTCCTCTTGACCTTGGAAGTACCTAAGAGGGCTAGAACTTACAAGTTGCAGTATTAATCATTTATTAATTTCATAGGCCTTCACATGCATACCGAGAGATTGTAACACACCATTGCTCAAGTATACTTTAAGGGGAGGGGCAGTTATAATAACTCTCGTTGATTTATTATTATTGGCCCTCTAGCGGCTGTCACAAACACACATTGCATCGACAATACCACATCATCAATTACGTTGAAAACGTTATAAACGTATCTCATATGACAAATAGTGGTATTTAGTATTTGATTGTTTTAGCTTCATTTGAACTCCAGTCATTAGTGTTAGATGTTTTTTCCTGTTGTAAATTTATGTCAGGAAAATATTTGATAAAACGAATCAGCAGCCGATTTTGTTTAAAACGTATCGTAACATCGACGTAAGAGACTCTTAATATATTTATTTGACTCATAGAGCTGGAAAAAAAAAAAAGACTTCATTGTCTCTAATTCATTGTTGTGTTGCTTAAAATATCAGCCCTATAGTTCTGAATATACGCACCATAGTTAACCAGTAAACAAATACACATTTGAATACTTTTATACAGGATCAACAATAGAGTGTAGCTGTTATAAATCTCGTTTACACTTTTCATTTCATTTCGCGCTCATATATAACAAAAATCTGTGAAAATCCTACAATAAAGGTGGTGATATTATAAACCACACTGATTCAACACAACCCCAGTTAATCTAGCACCGTGGGTCATTTCAAGTTTCAAGCAAAATCTTGAACATATCACGTGACCAACGAAGATACTGTTGCCAGGATGGCTAAAAGTATCACATGTGGTAACTTTACAGGTTCGTTTGGAAAGTAGCGCTCTTTAAACTCATTGTCTTACGATATAGTTTGTTGTTTTTAAGATTTCAACTGGTGTTTTAAGTTTTACCAAAATCATAGCCCCAATTTCATTTTAAATTTTTCTTTTAAAATAATTTTTAATGTCTCATGTAACGACTCAAAAACGTCAGCATCGCCAGGTATGCATAAATATTAAAAATAGTTTGCTTCTTTGTTCTTGAGTATAGAGCTTTACAAGAGGCTATCTGTGCTGTGCCACCACAATTATTGAAACCCAGGTTTCAGCGATGTGAATCTTCAGATATTACAGGAGGTTGTCAAAAGTAAACAAGATAAATCCAGGCTACGTCTACTTTATAGTAGCATAACAGTAGAAAAAAATTCATATTATTTCAGGCTTAAGAAATGCAACAACGATTTATCTAAGCATAAAATTTGAAACTTTATAAACAGGCACACGTCCCAAACTGCGTTTTGGTTTGTTTTTGAATTTCGTGTAAAGCTACCAGAGGGCTATCAGCACTAGCCGTCCCTAATTGATAGACTAAATGACAGACAAAGGGGAAGTCAGACAACAACATCCACCACCAACTCTTAGATTATTATTTACTAACAAACAGTAGAACTGACCGCCGTAATACGGCGGTCCATGTCTGAAGAAAGGCCAAGCATGTTCGGGGACGAGATTCAAACCTGCGACTCGTAGCTTGTGAGTTGGTACTCGTTTATTTTCCTGTAAAAGCTCTAACAAATGTGTCTGTCTTTTACTGACAGTAAGCTATAATGACACTATGCTTAAAAATCAAACAAGCCCATAACAACAACGCCACCTTTCAAAACGTCTCTCTCTTCATCATTTTATTTTTCAAAAACAAAACATGAATTACGCATGCCCTAAATTTAAACATTTTATTACTTAGTAATATCCATTGTTACCTGTAGTACAGCGAAACAGGTTTGTAAATTATTGTCGGGTTGTTACTGTATGTAATATACTGACATCTCGAAACGTTAATTCGTATGGTGATAACTTAATCTAACAGCACTTGGTTAAAAAAGTACATAATACACGAAAACAATTTCATTGAAATCATAAAGTGCATTTTACAACGTAAAAACAACAACAGTGAAGTGTAATAATTTCGTTTTGTTCAGCAATAAAAAATATCTTGTTTAATTCCATTTTATTATGTATATATTACGCTATTTCTTATTGAAATCTCTTCGTTTTTTACTAATTTTTAAATAATTGTTTTATCTCTATCATAACATCATCAGTTACCTCGGTTTGAAACAGGTCCTTGTTTATGAAATGAAAATAACAGTACACTGTCAATTCCTTCGGTAAAAAGGTGTATGTTATAGTTTAAATTTGCAAGCACTCAATTTTGTACTGTGTTTAATAGTTTAAAGTGAAAAAACACCTCCACTCAGTATACTATTTCGAGCTATCACTGTGGTTCATTTGACTCGTGTTTGTATTACAGAAACAGTGGGCTTCTTTACGTTTGTTAGAACAACAGACTGGCATCAATCGCTGAACATGTTGTAATGCTCTCCACTCGCCGAGAATCTCTCCCATTAAGACTTTATTCAACTAATTTAATTGAATGGTATAAGTATCCAGGTTTTGGTGATTTTGTACGTTGACAGTGTGAATTATCAATTAGGTGAGCGTAGAACGCTTCTAGTGTATATACATACATATTTGTAATATATGTTTAATAATCCATTTTTCGTATGATCTTCTCCAGCATTGATGGACTATTGAAAACATGTTTGCATGACAGAGTCTTCTGTGTATATCATAACCCTTTTTGTTTTTTAATGTATCAGATAGAATTAATATTTACTAGAGACATTGTAAATAGTATTTACACTCTCCACTAGGTGCTATTTCATGTGGCTTTTGAACACTGATCTCATCTGACTTTATGCTGTTTGTAACCTCTATGTGTTTTCAGAGAGAGAACTGACACATAACGGAACACAGTTGTATTTTATTTCCTTTGCATTCTTGGTTTATCGTATTTTCTTCTTTATCAAGTGTTTCGAGTATCCATTATCAAGGAATCTTGTGATGTCTCTCTCTTTCTTCTTCTCAGCACTTTCAAGATTATAAATTTTGTTTATTACATAAAATAGGCAGTTTATGATGCCCATCTTTTGATCATCGAGATGATTTATTGTGGAGGTTTTAGCTGCAACTATGGACTCTTGAGGTACAAAACATATTTGTCTTGGTAGCCATTACATTCACGAATAGAAGTTTATCTTTTTCAATATCCATTGTGAATATTATTGCTTAATGTTATCTGTTCAGGCGGTTAAATCATTGAATCTTGTCTATAATGAGTGACCATATTATGCATATATCTGAGCCAAATTTTGGAACCTGGAGCAGTTCCTTCAAGGACGTCATCTTAGAAATGTTCCATGTATGATGTTGCTGAGTGTTGTTCATAGACGGAGTTCGTGGTTACACTTTCTCTTTGTTGGTAGTACTTATCTTACATTTCCAAGTAGGTTGTGTTTATACAGGGGGTCGGTTTCTGTTATCGTGGGAGTTGCCAGTTGGGTGTATTACTTAAGACTATCATTTTCAAGTATTTATATCGTTCCAAGGGTTGATATGTTAGTGAAGAGGTTAAATACATCGAATAAAATGGCTATGTCTCGTGTGGTTGCTTTTATAATCTCTGCAAGTGCCAGCGAAGGCGACCATTTGATAAATCAGAGCAATATTACATATTAGGATGTGAAAGACACAATAAAAAGCAAAAGATAAACAAGCCTTCCATATTTACCCAACTCGGCCAACTTTACACTGACCTCAGCAAAATAAAACTGATTCAAGTTATAATGGCATGGAAGCCATAGTCGAGTAGATAACACACCACATGCTTATTCAGAAACACAAGGATCAACTTCCAGCCACAACCACAGTAACCTTAATATCAAATAAAACAATAGTAGGTTTTTGGATCAGGTGATTTTTGTGCTCAATTCGTAATCTGCGGGACGAAGATTCGAATCTCCGTCTCACCAAACAAGCTCGCCCCTTTAGCTGTAGGGGCATAACAATTGATAGCCAATCACACTATTTGTTGTCAAAAAGTACTGCAACAGTTGGCGGCGGGTAGTGATGACTAACTGTCTTCCCTCTAGTATTTCACTGCTAAATTAGGAATGGCTAACGCAGAAAGCCCTCGTGTTGGTTTGCTCGAAATTCGAATCAAACCAAATGTTTTGGGATATTAACCTTATATTATTAGGATAACCATTGCTTGTAAATTTATTAACTGATGTAGGTCAGTAATGAGCTAGATGGCTTTAAAACACTATTTATAGTAGGTAAATGTTAAGAAAATCTTTGTAATGTATGTATATCATTAGACCATCTTTGCAACGTATGAAACATGACTAGAATTTCTGACTAAACTAAATACTCATTTTATTCAAACAAGGTCAATAAATGTTGAAGTGATAACATTCTAGTATTATAAGGAGGAAAAGTAGAGTACAGAGGGCCAGGAAGTTTTTATTTATTGCTGAACGTGTCACGCGAGAGAGCGTGAGAAGTAAATGATGGTACGTTGTGATATTGTCAGATAGTGTGGTTGGCTGTTTCGAAATGAACAGCGATGCATGTACACGTATAGAATGATCCCATTAGAACTGCCTGGTGGGCAGTTTCTAAACTATAGACATAACATCACCGTTATTTGTGATTACACCAGAAACTACCCCTCGTTAAGAAACCTGCCTATATTTGTTTAACTTGTGTAACTTAGTACCATACAGTGTAAGCAAACTTGATAAATACAGAAAGTTTCAGTCGTGAAACTTAATATCAACTAATTATTCTGTTTATATCACGACATAAATAATATTATACTTCAATAATTACGATGATGACAAAGGCCAAAAAGCAAAATATGTCTGCAGTAGCTTATGAACTGAAATACACTTATTAAACCATCCGTACGATTTTCATTATATGACAACAACATGGAAATCACAGAATATGTAAAAATACTTCCTATGTATATTAACTACTAATGAATCACACATGCATAGAAATATCGAGAACAAGTGAAAGAAGGTTATCAATTAACTCTACAAAATACAATGACGGACTTCCGGTTTGGGCATCTTAGTTAAGAAAGGTTTGTTTGTTTGTTTTGGGGAATTTCGCACAAAGCTACTCGAGGGCTATCTGTGCTAGCCGTCCCTAATTTAGCAGTGTAAGACTAGAGGGAAGGCAACTAGTCATCACCACCCACCGCCAACTCTTGGGCTACTCTTTACCAACGAATAGTGGGATTGACCGTCACATTATACACCCCACGGCTGGGAGGGCGAGCATGTTTAGCGCGACGCGGGCGCGAACCCGCGACCCTCGGATTACGAGTCGCACGCCTTACGCGCTAGGCCATGTTAAGAAAGGATAATGAACTCATTGAGAATGTTCAAACAAGCGCTTCCAGCATGACGTTTGTGCTCAAAAGAGAAAGTTTAGAAAGAGGAGGGGTCAGACAGTTGATGTTTCATAAGATTGTTAGATGCGTTTGGAAACTATAAATACTGAAGATATTTAGATTGTTATACGATTTTGGAACCCACAAAAAAAAATGACATGTAGATTGTTAGACGTATTTGGAATCCATAAATACAGACGACATTTTCATTAAATAAAATCCCTGCCGGCCTTAAGACTAGACGACACAAGTTTAAAACATGGAAAACCCAGCTGTAGCATTTGGTGTCCACAAATTTGAAAATGTTTTTAAAATCATACCGGTAAAACCATTTTTAACCTGCAGACAAACGGTTTATTGTACTTGAAAGAATAATGCTTAAAAGTTTTATAGCCCTGTATTGGACAATATTACCGAGTTATTCCAGCAGGGCAGTGCCCCGCCAGACGAGAACCTGTGTGTCACCAACACACTTGAAACATTCCCCAATCAGTCAGTGGACTGGGCGAGGAGGCTCGATTAGCTATCTTCTTAGTTCTTCAGACATTAAGCCTACGGGTTTTGTTTTTTTTTTTTTTTTTTTATTGGATTTCGTAAAGAAAGTTGTTCACGCCAATTAGACTACGAGTAAAGAAAAACTACATCAATGTATCCAGTGTAATTCTTGGTGCAAGTGTTGAACTATGGTGATTGCATGCTGTAATAATAATAATAATAAGAAGAAAATCTTTAAATATTATTGTTTCATATGTAACAAACTGCATGTCTAGGTTAAGCGGAGTTACTGTCAAGAGTTTTAAAAAGTGTTTCCAAAATTATTGAACACCTCGTAATCTGTACGCTCAAAACGAACCCTTGAAAATGTAATTAAACATGTATCTAATTCAGCTGCTTTTAGTGCTTACAAGATTATAAAGAGTATAATTTTTTTGCAAAATTTTAAGATATATTGTATAAATCATTGAGTCAGTTACGTACGGAGATTAAAATATTAAGGTAAATTACATAGAGTTTATAAGGCTAACAGTCAGTTGTAGATAGCGTTTCAATATTCTAATTAAGTCACATATGGGGTTTACAAGATTCTAAGTTATTATCTGCAGAGTCCTTATTGTGTATATATCACAATTTATGCATCTAGGTTATCGTGTTGCAATATCGTTAGATTTATAACTCGGAAGTTATGGATCAAGTTTACTTGCACAGTTTACGATATCCTTGCAATGAAACACCAAAAGTTATAAATATTACTTGTTTTGTTTTAAAGGTACTAAAGATGTATACATTGAATATTATGGATTTTAATTAATTAATTTTAAAAATCTTTATCGTGTATACATTACAAAAGATGCATCCTGGTGATAACTTACAGTTTTACAAATTAATATCAGAAACGATGGGTCTAAGTCAGTTCTGGTGTTGACGAAATATTTAAAATATTAGGAATATTGTGTCTATGTAAATTATAGCATCATTTGCAAGATAATTGTAAAGTTTATATTAATATACAAGTAAGTTACAGTTTTGGCAAGATTTACGTATTTGTGAGTGTGTGTATTGATTGTTTGTTTTGAATTTCGCGCAAAAATACACGAGGGCTATCGGCGCTAGCCGTCCCTAATTTAGTAGTGTTGGGGAAGGCAGCTAACTAGTCGTCACCACCCACCGCCAACTCTTGGACTACTATTTTACCAACGAATAGTAAGATTGACCCTCACGGCTGAAAGAGCGAGCATGCTTGGTGTGAGGGGGATTCGAACCCGCGACCCTAGAATTACGAGTAGAGTGCCTTAACCACCTAGACGTGCCGAACCGTGTGTATTGATATAGCAATATCATAATGTGTGGACTTAAAATATTGCACTCCATATATCAGAAGTTGTAAATGTAATTACCTCAAGGTTTTACTAAATCCTTGGACAGTATGCACACGAAATGAATCTATTGTATATTAGTTACTGGGTTTACAAGATTGTGAGAACGCACGTTAAACATCTTGAATCTGAACAAATGCTGCCTAAAAGTCGTTTCGCGCAGTAAGAAAATCCTGTTTCTAAGGCCTTTAAAAAAGGTAAGTAATTATACAAAATATACTTAAATAACAATATCAAGGTGTTGACGAAAGTGATAATACAATGACGTGATTGGATGGTTTATTTACCACAGTCTGATTTTCAAGTGTTTGTGCGTGTGGTCTGTCTTATTACAATTTTGTTATAAACACAACTAGTGGAGTGGAACGTGTTTTTTGGTTTTTGTTAATGAATCCTAATGTATGTTTTCTGACAAAAGATAGGGGAACAGTAAATTATACTGTAAATTATTTACAATATGTATACCAAGAATAATGTACAAACATAGATACGATAATTCTAAGCATAAATTCGAACATAAAATCAATTATTTCAGTGGTATTTGGTTTTATACTGTGAATATTCGTGGAACATTTATTTAAAAATAATCGACGTGTTACGACATTTTCGGCAATGTATTAGGATGAAATGTTTATGCACTACAATGACAAGACAGTAATTTTCATAACATTCAAGTTTTGTTTACATCGAACAAGAAAGTCTACGGGTCGATAACATATGTTTCTCTTCATGACGACGAGAAACCCACTTGAAATAAAAACGTATCTCAGAACGGCTGGTATGGATATTAACACATATTGGTCGAAACGTTGTTTTCTGCTTTCCAATACAAGTGTTAATACCCATACTAGCCGTTCTGAGGTGCAACGTATGTTTCTATTAAATACGAAAGTAACGCTCAACAACATACGTTTATATTACGTTACGCATCAAACAGGAAGGTTTAAGGGCCAACAATATACGTTTCTATTATGCTATTTTAAAACAGTATTTTGGGGTATACTCTACTACTATTTGATTTTGCATCAATACTTGCATCAGTTTATGTAAAAGAAGGGAGAGATGATTTTCAGTTCTTTTAAGGATTATTTTCTTTAGAAAACATAGAACATAAACCTGGTTATAAAACTCTTCTTCTGTAGTTGATGTAATGAAATATTTTGGGATAATAGGACAAAAGGAGGATTATTCATGTTTAATGAATTAGCGTTTTTAATGGTGCGTTTAGTCCTTAAAACACAAGGCCCTGAGTGTTTGAGACCCTGAAATTGTAGCATGGTAATACCACCAAAACAAGTTTCTAGGGTAGTGGATTAGGTTGTTAAGAACAGGTAGGTTAGTCAGTCAAACTTACCAATCCAGTTTAGACAAGCTAGCTACTGGGGCGAGGCAAGAGAAAGTAGTACTTCAGTTCCAGTAACTTCAGTAACATGTATCAAAGCACGTGCGTGAAAATGGAACGAAGATCTATGGAGAGTCTGTTGTTCCCTATTACACAATAGGATATCAGGGCTCTGTCCAAGGGGAGTCAAATTGCATATTTTGGCGTAGTAATTCCGTAAAGTTATAGGTGGCCCACCATCAATTTCTATGGTAATTTCTAAAGTGTTTGATATGCTTGTAGATATTTGCTTTCAAAAAAAAAAGTTTTACAGTTACACATCATGTTCACGTTTATCCATACAATATCTGCATTAGTTTTAAGACTCGAAGTCTTCTGCATTAACTTGTATTTAGTTCTTTTCCAAACTACAGAGAAAACAAATGATTTGAGAAAAATAAACAACTAAATTATGTTATAATCGGGCACGACATGGCCAGGTGGTTCAGGCATTCGACTCGTAATCTGAGAGTCGCGGGTTCGAATCCCCATCGCACCAAACATGCTCGTCCTTTTAGCCATGGGGGCGTTATAATATGATGGTCAATCCCACTCTTCGTTGGTAAAAGAGTAGCCCAAGAGTTGGCGGGGAGTGATAATGACTAGCTGCCTTTTCTAGTCTTACACTGCTGAAATAGGGACAGCTAGCGCAGATAGCTCTCGAGTAGCTTTGCGCGAAATTCAAAACAAACCAAACCAATGTTATAGTCGAAAGTCAGTTAATAGAATTAATATATTATATATAACAACAACAAAAATACAGTCAATCCCGATATTCGGTTTAAATAAAAGTTATTGTGGTGGAAGATGTTGTTGACTGGGTGTCCTCCCTCTGATCAGTAGTTCAAAATTAGAAACGGCTACATCTAAACTCTTGGGATCTCTGACCTGGCTCTTTAGCCCACATGTTTAATAAAGAGCAGTTCCAGTTTAAAATTTCAATTCCAAGACAATACTAGTGTAACATAAACAATGCAATTACATCAAGAATTTAAAACAAATGACAACAGAAGACGCTGTGATTAAAGGAAGATGTATATTCTAGGTTGATCCAAAACAATTGTGCATTTCAGGTGTAATCGATTAATAAATACGTAAAGAACTTCAAATATATAGCTGCCAAAAAGTTGGCATATTGCTCATGGTAAATAATATATTTTTAAAGAAAGTCAATGAACTATTCTATCTGACAGTTTGTTCTTCAACTACACTGCTGGCCAAAATCTTAAAGCCAACGAACAAAGAAAAAATATACATTTCAACCCCTTATTTGAGTAGAGCTTCAGAAAGATGAAAATAAGAAAAGGGAAAATAAAAATAAACTTTTTAGCATTTAATAGGAAAAATGTGAATACTATGAAATTAGTCTATGAATACTAGCTGGTCAAAAGTTTAGGACCATACCAAAAAGAAGTCCTAAACAGGGTAGGAAATGCCCAACAAGAGGTCTCAATAGTGAGTTGCACGGCCGTCATTGCGAATAACTGCAAACGTTTGCTTTGGCATGGTCGATATAAGCGTTTGCCGAAGGCTGGCTGGCATGTTATTCCAAGTGGTGAAGATCACGCACCATTTGGAATTGACGTCCATTTCTATAGACTTCCCTTGCCATCCACCCCCAAACATTTTCAATGGGGTTCAGTTCGGGCGAACTCGCTGGATGGTCCCATAAGAATCACGTTATTCGCCATGAAAAAGTCCTTTGTCCTGCGGGCATTGTAGATTACAGCGTTGTCCTGCTGAAAGATCCAGTCATTTCCACACAAGCGAGGGCCTTCAGTCGATAAGGATGCTCTCTCCAACATGCCAATGTAGCCAGCTGTTGTTTGACGCCCCCTGTATAACCTGAAACTCCATTGTTCCATGGAAGGAGAAAGCACCCCAGCTTATGATGGAATCTCCTCCACTGCGTCGTGTAGAACATTTATCCAGTGGGATATCCTTATCGTGCCAGTAACGTTAAATTTTTTCTCATCAGAGAACAAAACCTTCGTCCACTTTTCTACGTCACATGTTTGGTGCTTCTCAACAAAGTTTAACCGAGTTGTTTCGTGGTGTGGAAGGAGGCGTGGCCTTTGAAGACGTTTACGGTTTTTAAAGCCTTTCTCTTGTAGATGGCATCTTATTGTTCTTGAGCTGCATTCTGCGTCCGTAAGGGTTTTAATCTGGTTCGACGATCGGCTGGTGTCTTGCCGGACAACCCGTCGAATCCTCCTGCTCAACGCTGGCGAAACTTTTCTGGGCTGACCACTTGAAATTCTCGTTCCGTATCCCTCAGGATTTTTAAAGAAATTTGCAACAGCAGTTTTACTACGCCCAGTCTCACCAGCGATGGCACGTTGAAAAACACAAATGACTAAATTTCGTTACGTGTTTACCGATTAACGCTTCGTTTCAGTATGGTCTTAAACCTTTGACCAGCTAGTATTTAGACTAATTTCATAGTGTTCATATTTTCCCTATTAAATGCTAAAAAAAAATTTTTTCATCTTTCAAAACTCTACTCAAATAAGTGGTTGAGTCTAACAACGCAAAATGCGTACTTTTTATGTTCATTGGCCTTAAGATTTTGGCCAGCAGTGTATATGGAGCTTACATATAAAGAAGAGATGGACATAGCTAAACAACAAAAAACGTTACTTTCAAACAGTTTAACATAATATTAAAAAAAACAACTGAGTCCTAAAGGTTTAATAAAAAAATCCGGAAAATTGCTCGAATACATTTCACTCAAAAGTTTTACAATGGGTGGACGATTATGAGTGAAACTTATGATTAACGTTCGAGCGCTCAGTTCAGTGATGACAAAAGCTTGTCGGGAGCGTTCTTTCCGAGGTGTTTTCTTTTAAAATACAACGTTTTTCTATTACACATATATATATATATATATATTTTAAGTATCAACAATCTCAGCTAATTATTAACGAGTGGTATATTACTCAACGCTTTCTATTGCTGATAATCATCTAAACCTAAGTGTGTATAAAAAGTAGCATTCTTGAAATTAGAATACACATCTCACGTTTCGTTTCTTCGAATTGCGTTATTTAGTCTCTTTAAACTTTTTGGCTAGTTATGTTTCCAATGTACTTAATTCATTTCTACATAGTTCAAAACCATAAATTTTATTTACTGGTAACATAAAAATAACACAATAAGGACGACTGCAATTGTAATTTCATTCCAGACTATGATGACGTCGGCATAAAATTACAACGAAGGCATTTTCGACTACAACACATCTATACCGGAAACAAGAGGCACACTGACACAAATGATGCGTGTTAATTACCCTTCAGCACAGAGTGTAATACTTGTTTAAGTAAAAAATTACTCTATCTTATGTTGACAGTAAATAACGAGCTTTACACGGAACTTAATTTAAAGAAATTATACCAGACCACTAATTGGACGAGGAGATCGGGGTCCCCAGTAGGGCCAAGGGGCACAGTTCTGTAGATGTAAAATTGAGGGCCGCAAGATTAAGAATAACGACTTGAACATAATTTATTTCTGGCAGTCAGTGCGTGCGTATGTGTGTGTGTGTGTTTTCTTATAGCAAAGCCACATCGAGCTATCTGCTGAGTCCACTGAGGGGAATATATATATAGAATCCCTGATTCTGGTAATCTGTACTCGTGGCGATCATCGAGTGAAAAAGTTAACAAGTTGTGATTTTTATAGAACAAGTTATGTTTTTATGAGCCTGCAAATTTTTTTAAAATTATTTAGCATTTTTAGCAGGATTGTGAAATTAAATTAACAAATAGGGTCGCTAACAGAATTCACATGTCTACTATAAATTAGGAAGTGTCTTTGCTTCAGTGTTTTGTTAGTAATTTTAAAAAATTCAGTTCCACTTTTTATGAATAACCAAATACACAGCCTTAAAGATTGGTTGGCAATTCATTTTACTTCTGTTTATTGTTCATAGTAAAAATTGCCTGTACCACCACCCTTCATCATTCATAGTAAATAATTACCTTAACCTCCCCGTGTATTGTTCCCAGGATATAATTAACTTTAACTCCACCGTTTATTATTGATAGCAAATAGTTAACTTTAACTCCCAATGTGTTGTTTCTAGTAAATAATTAGCTGTGCTTCCACCATTCACAGCAAATAATTACCTCCTCGTGCACTGTTGATGTAAAGTACTAACTTTGCTTCCTCTGTATATTTTCATAGTACATAATAACAGTTAGTTGTAAGATTGTGTTGTTAGTTTCTAGTGTCAGATAAAAGAATCGCCTTCCCATAACAGTTCTTACAGTACAAAGTTCTTGTCATTGTGTTTTACATAACATACTATCTATATACGACCCAGGCCTAAGGTTTGTTTACTTTACGCCCTTTCTAACTTTCACCGCATTGGTTACAGTTTTCAACAGTAGATATTTCGTAACCATCTCAGTATCTTAAACACTTCACCATCAGAGGCAGGTATTGTTGAAAGAATCCCATTGACTGTATTTACAAATATGTTATTAGTCTAAAGTGTACAAGTTTTCACGTACTAAATAACTTTCCGGAAAATATTAAGTAAATAGAAAAACTTCACAAGAAGCCGTCTCTTTCGTACCAACGTTTCCGTCATGAACTAAAGTAATTATTACTCATTATTCATTATTTCCTATTATTCATTAGTTCCTGGACTACTGAATTAAATTTATTAATTACCAAGAACAATATCAATATTTTAAAGTCTCAAAAACAGTGCTCCAAGCAGAAGTTCACAAACACACAAAGTGCTGGAAGTAAGAATATTCTAAAAATTAACTATATACATACTAATAGTAATGTTTCACTTCTCGATGATACAATGACTGCTCTCCTGGTTGCCACGGAAAGTTCGATCTCTGGTGTAGTAATTGTTATGTAGTGCGTAGAAATTTCCTTGTCATAGACTGTGAAGCTACCATGCCCTTGTTTCCATGTAACTGCATGAACATTGTTGCTAATAGGCATTTTTCCTTGATGTCAGTCGCCCACATAACATGAGATGTAGATAAGTTTCCTAAAGTAAGGATAACTTATAATTTTCCTCTTGCTACAATTTGGTGTCCACTTGTTTTCTGTATCAGTTCTTATCATCATTACCAAATGAGGCCGAATTATTGTAGCTGTAACCCTAGTGTTAATCAACACATTGCAAAGTTTTCCATCAATAAACCCATAAAATGTTGTTTCTTTAACCTATGAATATCTTTGATTTCGGCAGATAAAAATATTTTCAGTTGAAATTTGTCTCATAAGAATGGCTTACTTCGATTTCCTGATTGATGTTTGATAAGCTCTTGTTTCTTCCTTCAGCTTGTTTGTGTTCAAAGACTCATCCGTGGTGCCCTCACAACTGTTGATTCATCACAACCTCGACTGACGAGGTTTATCATAACTATAACCGTTCCCAGGGATCTTTCTGATATCCTTTAGAAGTTATTGCTCCCTCCAAGCCTTCATCTGCAGTTCTTAACAGCATATTTTCCACGTTGCACTTGAAACGTTTGTTGTCTTACGGTTTACTATCTCCATCCTATGTTACAAGTTATATAACTAATACTTTTAGTACTACACTGATGATATGAATAAGTTGTGTTTCAACACTACAGGATTTAACATTTCTGTAACTTATAGATGGCGTCATCGGAAATGTATTCGCAATTCTGATTAATTCAAACATCATCACCAACTGCAGAGTTTCATTTAAAAATGTACACCTGCAAAAATTCAGCGTATTTCTTATCGTTTCGTCATCATAGAGCCAATAAATTGGACACGTGCTAAGAATTCATCAATCACAAGGAACATACGATAATCTTTCTGCAAGGTTAAGGTCTCTCTTTCTTTCCCCATACGCTGGTTCAGAACCCTAGACGGTTCTCTGCGGTGCTATACTCCAATCCCCTAGATCTTCAACGTTCTTCAATCAAATTTATTTTTGAACTTAATTTTTCTTTAACAATAGATCTGTTTCTTCTAGCTTCTCTCTTCCATTCCCGTCACTTTCTTCTAATTTTCTCCCTGTTTTTTCTTAATGTTATTTTTGAGTCAATTTCTATTTGATCTTCTTTTATTTTTCTGTCTCTTTTTTTCTTTTCTTTTTACCTTTCTATCCCTTTTAGCATTTTCTTCATTAAATCTTTTTTTCTCTTGATCTTAACAAATTCATCCTCTAAACTAACACTTCATTCTCATTCTTTGACTTCAGATTTTAGTTTGCTAAAATTTATATAATCTAAACTGAAATAAAAAAACCACGATGGTTTTCAGGTTAAGACTAAAGTTTTAAAACCTGAAACATTACTTACTAGCTTCGACTCCCATATAATCGTTTTTAGTGAATGTTTTAGAAATAAATCTCGATTTTTTTCTTACTTTCCATTTAAAACAAAAGCGAGAAAAATGTGTAATTATCTTCAGAGTGCTGTACTGTTGATTTCGTAACTCATTAGAGGACGAAAACCAGGAGCACGAATGTTATCACGAGCTACGTGCATGTCATCACGAACTTTTGAAAACATGTACAAACCAGACATTAACCTCCTAGAGTGAACACGATGTAACATACTGCGCATGTCCTAATATACTTTCTTCCGTGGAAAATGAAAAATACAGAGTTTCATTGCTTTTAATCACTTTGAAGGGTAAATAAGATAGCCTGTTTCATTTCCATTACGCCTCATTAATTTTTCTCACCAGAAGATTATTAGTGTTAAGAAAATTAAACTATCAAGTTCCTTACCTTGACAGGACACAACCACTGGAGCAGAAATATCACTCAAATGTTACTTAATGAAAATATTAACCTAAAAAAAAACAACAACATTTATATAGCTTTATGGTTCGTATTAATATACAAAATGAGGGACAGCTACACAATCCAGTTTCTTACTGAGTGACAGGATAATTGTAAACATCCAGAAAATTATTATAATAAACCAACGCGTTCACTTCAAACCGAGAACTTGTTACAAGCTGATAAGGAGTACAACATATACAAACGTTACTTGGATTCGTTGCTGATTAAATGATTTCTGTGCGAGTGTTAACCAAGTCCGAATTGGAATTTCTCGCACAAAATAGAAAAATAACAAATTAGGTCGGAATTTATTCTTTTAACTAAAACTCTTATTGGATGGCTATTGACCTTAATTATGGAATTAAAATGTAAATAGCCAGTATTTCTTATATATTTTAATTAGGAAAAATGGAGGATAATTAATACTATGTTTGCATTAATCTTAATCTGATGGATCAGCTTCTAAAGGTATTTGTATATAAATAACTTGTGACTACCATACGTATAATATTCAAACTAAGTCACAGCTCATAAATGTAAATAACTTGTGACTATCATCTGTATAATATTCAAACTAAGTAACAACTCATAAATACAAATAATTTAGCATGTTTTGCTAGTGAATATGACGAACATAACTACTGCTCATGAGCAGGACGAGCACACCATGTTAATTGACGTAAGTACGAACGGAGAAGATCCTACTGGAGTGGATAGCACACACAAACACACCAGACGTTTCATCAAAGAGACACAGAATCGAATTCTAGTCACTACTACCATAGTCCAGATGCACTTCACTGGTCTTACTGTTTTAATTAGTAGTTTACGCACGTGCCTAATTAGTTATCATATCTAATTCCATATTACTTATTAGATTTTTGAACTGTCGGTAGCTCAATTGTCTCAAACTTCCATTCCCGACTTTTAACAACAACAACAACATAATCATTGACTATTGGCTATCTTGTATTGAAGATTGGAACCAGCCTGAAAACCCTCATTACTACGACTGTTATAAAATATGGGAAAATGATGGTCGACCCACAATATAAAATTTCCCAAAGAATCTAAGAATATGGATCTTGATCGTGGAGAACCCGCAGAGATGTAGAACAGCTGTCTCATTATGAACACTGAAGCTGCTGATTCAGTCTCCACCACCACTCTGATAATCTACAACCTGTACAATGAGGTTCAAGGCTAATGAACCTATTACTCCAGCCAAAACATACACCACCACTTCCATAACAGCTGTAGAAGCTGTGTTCTTCAACAAGAAAGAAAGACAATACTTTAATCTAATGTTGGGTAAACTGATACTTGTCATCAGGACATCAATGTTACAAGAGATTATATGAGGACCTACAGATAACCCATTTCCTTTATCGAAACAGATGAAAAAAAGGCTTGTAGAAGACTGAAAGATCAGTCATCACATCTTTTTATATCTTCTGATATGAAAGAACAAACACAACCAACGAAAGGATACGTTAAGACATCCTACCATAGCAATACTGAAATTCAGTACCTAATGAACTCAATGACAAATTCCTGAGGTTAAGTAACAGCTTGTTCGGTCTATCGCTTGTCAATATCATATACAAGCTGTATTGTCAGTCAAAAAGGTTATTAACATAGAACGATCTTTCATCAAATTGTTTTCGACATAAAACACCAATATGATCAGCTTTATCCCATAGAACGTCAGAGTGAATTGCCAGACACCATACATTTTACTTTTTTTAATATTTACAGCATCAAATTTCACTTGCAAACAACAAACGTTATAAATTTAGAAATTACGATCTTATTACATATATATACGTACTGCAATTAGCTTCGGAGCAAACTAACAAAGCACAGTAAATATCTTATGCTTCATCCATTACAACAAAATGTGTCAATTCACAATATGGTTCGATTATTACTCCCTCTATCTGCAAATACGTGTATAAGGATATAAAAAGCTTTACTCGCACGCGCAAATTTAAAGTTATTTTATTACTACTAAAAGAGCTGTCCTGTTAACAACCAACGCATCGTATAGATGATACAGAGGAATAAACACAAGTCAAGCACGTTACACTAATATTTCTTAAGCCACGTGGATACAATTTGTAAAAAGTGCTCATAAATATAAGGAAATGCAGTGAGCACGAATACAAGCGAACTACGCTACAATCACAAACCGAAATACAATACAGTTATATTAACTGTTAACAAGGTTATAACGTGGTGATAATTAAAATAGTTTAACAAAATCTAGTATAATCTTACAACACTTCTTTACTATAAAGTTGTAGTGATACACAAGAAAACTGGTAACGACTTCTGCTGATTAGTTTGTAGTTTTAATTTATTGCATTGATATATATCTATATGTAGCAAAACCTGAGTAAAACTGGTAACAAGTTACTTCTGCTGATTAGTCTGATGTATTATTTGAATGTGTGCTCTCACTGGAAATAAATTTGTATTCTTTAGAATTTCGCGCAAAGCTACTCGAGGGCTATCTGCGCTAGCCGTCCCTAATTCAGAAGTGTAAGACTACAAAGGGAAGGCAGCCAGTCATCACCACCCACCGTCAACTCTTGGGCTACTCTTTTTACCAATGAATAGTGGGATTGACCGTCATATTATAACGCCCCCACGACTAAGATTAGTTACATGGTTTTGGTTTGATTTTTTTAAAAGTTGAATTACGGATTCACCAACAACGCAGCAAAATCATTTAATCACTGTAGTAATGTCTGAATTTCTTTATTTTACTGATAAATCTGTAATAGTCGGCACAAAAATAACCTTTTTACTCAAAATAAACTTAAAATGAGTAAAGCACGAACACATATACATGCATGTTTTTATATTTAAAACAAACATTCACAATACTTTCTTGTTCCGATTTTAAACAGTTTACAGGACAACGTATTAATATCGCAACAAGTGTTATTAAAACCTTAAATTCAGTTATCAATAGTTTTATATTATACGTTTTCGTTTCTACCACCGAATAAGAAATCATATGTTTAACAAAGATTTCAATATGATTAATTTTATTCCTGAAAACTTGCCAGAAATTACGATTTAAAGACGTAAACGCTACTTTAAATCTTTCTCAAACGAACAGGAAGCCAAGCCTTACGTACACGTATCGATAGGGTGGAAAACACTAAGAGCTCTTGAAAAGATAAGCAATTACAATAAAACAAACGGGGTCAAGAATCTCAGAAAATGTACTTTATCACCACAACTTGAGAATGTTAGATATGAGAAAATGTACTTTATCACCACAACTTGAGAATGTTAGATATGAGAAAATGTACTTTATCACCACAACTTGAGAATGTTAGATATGAGAAAATGTACTTTATCACCACAACTTGAGAATGTTAGATATGAGAAAATGTACTTTATCACCACAACTTGAGAATGTTAGATATGAGAAAATGTACTTTATCACCACAACTTGAGAATGTTAGATATGAGAAAATGTACTTTATCACCACAACTTGAGAATGTTAGATATGAGAAAATGTACTTTATCACCACAACTTGAGAATGTTAGATATGAGAAAATGTACTTTATCACCACAACTTGAGAATGTTAGATATGAGAAAATGTACTTTATCACCACAACTTGAGAATGTTAGATATGAGAAAATGTACTTTATCACCACAACTTGAGAATGTTAGATATGAGAAAATGTACTTTATCACCACAACTTGAGAATGTTAGATATGAGAAAATGTACTTTATCACCACAACTTGGGAATGTTAGACATGAGAAAATGTACTTTATCACCACAACTTGGGAATGTTAGACATGAGAAAATGTACTTTATCACCACAACTTGAGAATGTTAGATATGAGAAAATGTACTTTATCACCACAACTTGAGAATGTTAGATATGAGAAAATGTACTTTATCACCACAACTTGAGAATGTTAGATATGAGAAAATGTACTTTATCACCACAACTTGAGAATGTTAGATATGAGAAAATGTACTGTATCACCACAACTTGAGAATGTTAGACATGAGAAAATGTACTTTATCACCACAACTTGGGAATGTAAGACATGAGAAAATGTACTTTATCACCACAACTTGGGAATGTTAGATATGAGAAAATGTACTTTATCACCACAACTTGAGAATGTTAGATATGAGAAAATGTACTTTATCACCACAACTTGAGAATGTTAGATATGAGAAAATGTACTTTATCACCACAACTTGGGAATGTTAGACATGAGAAAATGTACTTTATCACCACAACTTGGGAATGTTAGACATGAGAAAATGTACTTTATCACCACAACTTGAGAATGTTAGATATGAGAAAATGTACTTTATCACCACAACTTGAGAATGTTAGATATGAGAAAATGTACTTTATCACCACAACTTGAGAATGTTAGATATGAGAAAATGTACTTTATCACCACAACTTGGGAATGTTAGATATGAGAAAATGTACTTTATCACCACAACTTGAGAATGTTAGATATGAGAAAATGTACTTTATCACCACAACTTGAGAATGTTAGATATGAGAAAATGTACTTTATCACCACAACTTGAGAATGTTAGATATGAGAAAATGTACTTTATCACCACAACTTGAGAATGTTAGAGATGAGAAAATGTACTTTATCACCACAACTTGGGAATGTTAGACATGAGAAAATGTACTTTATCACCACAACTTGGGAATGTTAGACATGAGAAAATGTACTTTATCACCACAACTTGAGAATGTTAGATATGAGAAAATGTACTTTATCACCACAACTTGAGAATGTTAGATATGAGAAAATGTACTTTATCACCACAACTTGAGAATGTTAGATATGAGAAAATGTACTTTATCACCACAACTTGAGAATGTTAGATATGAGAAAATGTACTTTATCACCACAACTTGAGAATGTTAGATATGAGAAAATGTACTTTATCACCACAATTTCGGAATGTTAGACATGAGAAAATGTACTTTATCACCACAACTTGGGAATGTTAGACATGAGAAAATGTACTTTATCACCACAACTTGAGAATGTTAGATATGAGAAAATGTACTTTATCACCACAACTTGAGAATGTTAGATATGAGAAAATGTACTTTATCACCACAACTTGAGAATGTTAGATATGAGAAAATGTACTTTATCACCACAACTTCGGAATGTTAGACATGAGAAAATGTACTTTATCACCACAACTTGGGAATGTTAGACATGAGAAAATGTACTTTATCACCACAACTTGGGAATGTTAGACATGAGAAAATGTACTTTATCACCACAACTTGAGAATGTTAGATATGAGAAAATGTACTTTATCACCACAACTTGAGAATGTTAGATATGAGAAAATGTACTTTATCACCACAACTTGAGAATGTTAGATATGAGAAAATGTACTTTATCACCACAACTTGAGAATGTTAGATATGAGAAAATGTACTTTATCACCACAACTTGAGAATGTTAGATATGAGAAAATGTACTTTATCACCACAACTTCGGAATGTCAGATATGAGAAAATGTACTTTATCACCACAACTTGGGAATGTTAGACATGAGAAAATGTACTTTATCACCACAACTTGGGAATGTTAGACATGAGAAAATGTACTTTATCACCACAACTTGGGAATGTTAGACATGAGAAAATGTACTTTATCACCACAACTTGGGAATGTTAGACATGAGAAAATGTACTTTATCACCACAACTTGGGAATGTTAGACATGAGAAAATGTACTTTATCACCACAACTTGGGAATGTTAGATAGACTGTCTCCCCCCCAATTTTAGAACTTGCACATACATGCGAATCACGTTGCATTTTTTATATTGTTTTTGATATAATTTTCATATTACTTTCTTCTGATGATAATTATACAATTCATTACATCTAATTAGTTGCAATGGTTTTGTTTAATGTTATTTTCCTGTAGAATGGTTTTAATCTCTCTTAAATACCTTACAAGCTAGAATGGTGTTCATTAGGCAGAATACACGGAAGAAGGTTTTATCTAGAAATGTGTCGTGTTGCACGCATATACAGGTGTCGACAATTTGGGGCTGTTTGGAAAATTAAGAAGAGAAAACAACACCCTTTGTAAGTTAATACCTACTGTAGACGATCTGACGTGATGAAATTCTTGAAAAACAAAACATAAAAATTGAAAATGATTATTACTTTATAGAACACAATTTAAACACTTGTTACATGTGTTAAACAAAGGACTAAAAGTGTATCATCAAAACAAACATAACTCACAAAAATGTGCACAAAGAATTACAATTAGTATTCAGAATTAAGGTGTATTTTTTATATTGCAAAATGACGGCAATGTTTTTCTTCTCAAAAAAAAAATACCAGGCTATTGAAATCACGTTTTGCCAGACGCCAATCTCGAAAGAGAAGTAAAAAAAAAAAAAAAAAACCATTTAGAATGACTAATACATAAGACGCTAAAAGTGAACTCCTCACCACTGTGTAGAGGCCTCCATGACAGACACTTGCCGCTTTTTTGTCGTTGTTAAACTAATACAAGTGAAATATTCAAAGCAGTAGAATAAAATGTAGTATAATTGCACGCAGACCTGACAGTGACCTTGGTTGTAGTAGTATTTTATGTTAACGCCCAATAGCACACAAACTACTAGTCTGTACAGTTTCGCCCACTTGCAAACAATGTTGTTGTTCTCATTTGACGAATTCTACCTACAATTAAAATTTCTACCACCCTACAGAAGACAACAGAATTAATTCTGTTTCAAGTCACATTCTTTCTTTGACTTTACTTAAATATTCTAACCCAACCCTTCTTCGGAGAATGTGGTTAAATCTAATCCGATTGGTTAGATCTTTCTTAAAATATAATGTTGTGTATTTTATAATAGATTTAATTTAATCACACAAAAACGTTATTAAGTCGCGTATACAAAGACGTATACAAAAACTCCGAGTGATCGAAGATGATTCCAGAGTGTAACATTTGGACAAAACATTATGCAAAGTTCAAACTTACTAGGCATGAGAGACAAGAAATATATATATATATATATATATATATAATGCTATGCCTTTCGTGGTACGTACTTCGAATTTCACACATATCTAAGAACTTTTACAATAAACTACGAAACAGGAAAAAATGCAATTCCTAGCATTTGTATCTGGAATTTTCAAATAACCCGTAAAATTATTCTTTCTACATAATATTAAAATAACTTAGATGGTCGTAAATGCACTTATTCATATATTCTAAAGATATAGCAAGTTTATTTCGCCATGTGCTCCACCGGTGAGCCACAACCAACTTTTAGTTATGTATCGCGTGACACACTGGTGGGTTACTTATTTTAAGTGTCTTCAATGTGTTAATTAAATATAGTAAGTTACTCTTACATATATGATACACCTAGGCTAAAAAATAACAATAACAAAAAACCAACGAAAAGTGTGGTTGGCATTAGTGTAGGGATTCTCAATACGACAGATGAACGTGTTAAGTAGCAACCAGATCAGCTAGTAAACTGATAACTTTAAAAGTCTTATGGAAGCAAAATCTGTTCCATTACATTAAAACATCCTTAAGACAGTACTAAATATAAATACATTAAATTACACAAAACCAGTTTTAGTAATTTTCAAAACGGTTTAGTAAAATAATCGCCTTTCCCAAATACATCTTCGATATTGTATGTTACTTGTGTAACATTTTGTTTTACAAATATGCTTTGTTTGTTCTTAAATCAAACCCCTCGTAACTCTAATGTATTGTGGTGTATTTCTGATATATTCTGCTTTATTCCAGGTATATACTCTGTTGTATTACATATTTCCAAATACCAGATACACCCTCATGTATCTAAGATATACCATATCCATAACATTTGTACTTCAGATATAACAGGGATATTACGAATATGTTATTATGTATGCGATATCTTGGATACAGATCTTTGTAGTCTTAAATATTCATCACCTGAATATTTACTGTTCGATCTCACGTACTCCCCTGCACTCTAGAAGTAATACAACGAATTTCATATATACTGTGCTTCACATATACGTAGAATTTTAAATTTTTCCTTCAACATATATAAAATTCATATTTTTCAGTAAATGTAAACATCTTAATGCATGCAAGAAAGGTCAGTGCTAACCTTTTAAACACTACACATCAAAAGTTTATTACAAAAGTTTACGCTAAATACTAGAAGTAATATGAATTATTGACACTAATATGTAAACATGCACATCGTGTTGCACCTAAATAGTGAAACAACGGTAGTGCCCTCTAGTGTTAAACGAAACTGAAATTCAGTGATGTGTGAATGGCCAAGGCAATAATACATATAACATACTTTCAAAACAAGAAATAACAATGTGATACGTTAACGTACCAGGTGTTTCTTTTTCTTTTATTTTAGAAAGGCTGTGTATGTATTAACGTGCTGACGCCCGCAATGCAAGAAGGTGACCTTACTCTCGCGGCAGTCATATGCAAAGACTGTCTTATTATGGTAGTTCTAGACTTTCAAGCGGAAGGTTTCCTTTATTTAATGTCGTTACAATTGGCAACATTCGTGAAGAGATTTATGAATAGTTCCCTATTTTTATGTTACAACTGCTTCACGAAACAGTGTGGGGTATATCAATTTGCCCCTATCCGTTCATCCACCTATCTCTATTTCAAGTTGGCCCGGCATGGCCAAGTGTGTTAAGGCGTGTGACTCGTAATCCGAAGGTCGCGGGTTCCCATCCCCGTCGCACCAAACATACTCGCCCTTTCAGCCGTGGGGGCGTTATAATGTTTCAGTCAATCCCACTATTCGTTGGTAAAAGAGTAGCCCAAGAGTTGGCGGTGGGTGGTGATGACTAGCTGCCTTCCCTCTAGTCTTACACTGCTAAATTAGGGACGGCTAGCACAGATAGCCCTCGAGTAGCTTTGCGTGAAATTCAAAAACAAACAAACAAACTATTTCAAGCTTGCATGAATGAATCTTCATCGAACTTATTAAAACAAATACTTCGTACGAAGTTTTTATAATTATTTAATATTTGGAGGCCATGGTTCAAAAGTCATAAGGTCACTGGTACGTCGAAACTGTTTCCAACCTTGTGGATGTATTTCCACACAAAATAAGTGGATAGTAAGCAAACTTATGAGCCAGTTACTGCATACAAAGTTCTAAACCTGGTTAGCTTTTGAAGGTCGAACTTAAACAGTGACATTAGTGCGAGGAGTTAGTTATTTCATAATACTAGTTATTACTTATGAGAAGACCGAACGACGTAGGTAGTAAATAGATTATGGGTGAGTTTATCCCATTCTATAGGGTAGAGAGACTAAGAGAGTAGTTGGTTATATTTTTCTTTGTCTCACTTAGATTTCCTTTATGTCAACATATTTCTTTACTTAGAGTAAGTGCAGGCGTCGTTCGTCTCGTGAGTACGTCTTTTAACTAAGTTGTATTCGTCCACATACTGTTTTTGTTTAACACAAAAATTTAAACTTCGCAATACATAACCTGATGAACATGCAGTTACAGCTGTACTTACAACGACCGTTGAAAATAACGTTTACACAAACATTATTTCAAATGTTGCCCATTACACCAGAGAAGTAAAAATTTAGTTTGATGTGCTTTGACACATGTGAGAGCATTGTAAAATACACTTACTTGTAGCTAAAGATACCTTAAAACTGTCTTTTAGTGACTCAACTTCACGACTTTCTACAAAAATAAAGTGTAGAATAGAGGACAAAATAGAAATATGTCCAGAGAACAAAATTCTTTCGTGACCTGTTTCTCCAGAAATTATTTAACGATACCCACCATAGAAGGTAGAAGAAAGGTCCTAACCTCTCTTTGCTCAAAGGCCCCAAGAACATCAAGCATCCTGACAAAGTTATCCCTCCTTCCTCTCTAATATTACCTACCCCTCCTATCCTGCTCAATAAATCCCATTCAGTCTGTAGATATCTCCGGGCCATGAAAAATCTTTTGTTAGGGACTCATCCTACAGAAATTTCAATTCAAGTTGTCAGTTGGGACCTTTTTGCCCCAGAGCTATCCACGACAGATTTATTAGTAATACCATAAGGCAGCCTGCTAAGTGTATAACTGGTAGTAACATGTGACAAATGCAGTATTTTCATCTGTATCATAAGTTTAACACTCCCTATGGAATTTCATCTTCCTATACCTTACCGTTCGTGAAGTAGGAGACGCTATATTGCAAGGCTTTATTTTTAATAATCCTGTATACTATCACTACTTACATAATACCTTAGTAAAAGACGATTTACTTTGCTTATAATGACTTATTATACTAACATGGCTAATTGAGATACGAATTCGTACTGCAACACATCAAATAAAACCACGATGCAATAGCTCTTTACTGAAGTGATTAGGTGTACAATGAAGGTATCACTATGTAATTAAAATAAGAAAGTCAGAAGCAAACAAAAATGACAATTTTAAAAACTGCAGCGTTGAAAGTCAGTTAAAACTTTATCTTCCTATAGATGGAAATATTATGTAATTTTAAGTCGCATTTATGAGAAGGAAATAATACAGTCAGACTTCCTCAATCAGCCACTTCAGATGTGCTAACGTTTCTCCTTCTCCCCCTCTTTTCATAGATATTGAGGAGGTTTTAACGAAAAGTACTGCACTGGTTTCGCAAGCTTAAGTAAATCAATAAGTCACCCTTTCCTTCGAAAAAAACACAACGCAGTTACGTATCCAAGCAGTGTGTAATGACCAGATAATCGCAACATATAGTGGTTTGTTGTATATTATACACGTGACACGTTGGCGCAAACCATATAAACAAAGTGACTGACTGCCCAAGGCCAGGACAAATTACTTAGCTGTCCTCCTCGCAGGCAGTTGAAGCATTATGGTTACATTTGGTATTTTTATTCTTACTACCCCCTGTCGCTGTCAGCGCGAACACCTTTCAGAAGTCCGAGTCATTTCGGAAGGAACGCGCACCTCCGAGGAACCCCGAATCATAGCTTGCAAACACTTGAGCTAAAACAGGTATCACGTGAGCTTAAAACTATAAAGGTGGATACATGCACACTTGTGTAGTACTTTGCAAAGCAAAATGTATTAAAATACACACACACAGTTGCATAAAACAATCTGGTACACTACAAACAAGTATTTCATGAAATAAACAATGTTCCTGCACATTAAAGAATCAATAAAGGTTCTTTGAAGCAGTATGAAAAAGGAATAAATTTGCTTTCCACAAACAATGAGTGACATATAAATTGGTTATTTCGCTGGTGTTTTTTGCCGCAAAGCAACTAGACTATCTACACCGATATACCGTATTTTCCGGTTAATAAGCCGAATCGCCGAATAAGCCGAGGCCAATTTTTAGCTCTGAAAATGAGGGTTTTTGCTTATTACCGCCCAATAAGCCGAAGCCATTTTTAAGAAGTGACAAGTTTCTTCAAAATGATTTCTTAGTCTCGTTTCAGCGTCAGCATGCATGTTGTGTGTGATCATTGGTGTTCTGTAGTAAAGCAGAACGTGTCGTATTGAGACAGAGATGGAATCAATATGTCATTCGTTATTGGCTCCACTCACTGTAATTAGGTAACCAATGAAATTCCAGAAACAACGTTTCACTGTAGTCTTAACGTGCTTTGCTGATGGGACAAAATTACCGCCTATGGTAATTTTCAAAAGAAAAACATTTCCTAAGAAGAAATTTCCGAAAGGAGTGATCGGCCAATAAGCCGACCCCCAAAAATCAGGTCCAAAATTTAGGGCCAGAAATTCGGCTTATTAGGCGGAAAATACGGTATATAAATATCCATAAATATATTTAAAATAGCCATTGAGAGATGCATATCAAGTACCACATTACTCAAAACCGAGAAGACATGCAACTGGAAAACTGTTTCAAATATGAATAATTAACTTTTACCCTTAGTGGTATACGACTACGATATTATAAAATATTTTAGGCTAATAAAATGTATACTTTTTTTCAGAAAACAAAACAAAACAGACCTTGAACAAACAATCTTAAAATGCCCGCCTTTTCTCCTCTTCCATTTACTATACACTGATATTCCCCGCTGTCTTCATGTGTCACGAATCGGAAATAGAGGGCATAAGAATCGGGTAGAAGCGAGACTTCCGGCACAGCTTCCCAAACAGTCATTTTTTCTTCACGCATTTCAACTACTCTTTTGTCTTCCTTCCACCACTCGATTTGTTGGACGTTGGAAGAATCTTCCACCGGACTACAGGGAAGTGTAACATTATTTCCAGCACGAACATAAATTTTCTGAACTTCATCATCACCTACAGAGAAAAAAAAATGTATAGAAACTAAAGCTCCAGAAACATTTATTTGTTTTAGGGTTTATCCATAAATTAAATATATATATATATATACATCTTATTAAAAAAAAAAAAAAATAGGCTAACCGAAATATTTCATATTATAATGCTGGAAAATAACACCAGGTGTAATACTGCCCTAAGTCGAAACGATAAACTGCGATGACCTAAATCTTCATTTACACAGAAGTTTTTGTGGCAATGCCACAATCATACCACTTAATATAGATAGACACATTAATTCTTCCTGTGTTGACGGTAGAAAAACCAAGAGCCTACATCCGTAATTTGCTCAAATATCACACATCCTCAACAGAAAAACTAGCGACAAAAAGATGGTGACTTCCACTTTGGGAAGTCTTCAAATAGTGTGGGAAAAAAAAGTGTTATATATTTTATGTTTTTGGAACTGAAATTGTTGAATAATTTAGATAACGCCTAACAGACAATTTACTGACACATTTAGATATTATTAGGATTAAATATCATATTTTAGTCAAATTATTTCTGTTAAATCATTTTTCAACTTTAATAAATTGTAGCCAGAAACTTCTTTTCGATTATTACCCAACATTTTAGAAAATAACTAAATGATAAATTAATCTTTTCCATGCCAACTTAAAAGACACAAACATATTGTTTTAAGCTGTATTTCTAATATTTTAATATATATATTTGCTTGAGGAAGCTGCTTATCATTACTATCTAATAATCAAGAATCTTTGTGAAATATGTGGAAGCAACGTTATGATATAAAAGTATCGACTGATAAATGAACAGTTAACGAGAAGTAACAGTAATAATTGTGTTCCTTCAATGACGAAAAGATTATTCAGTGTTAATCAGTGATGTCGAGAAAACCCATTTGTAGAGAAAAATATACATGTAAAAACGGCTCGTTTGGGTTGAGAAAATATTTTACGTAGAGGAGCGAACAATATGTTTAAGTCAAATAAACACAACATAACCATAGAAAACAAATAAAGAAATACTAAATAAAGAAACAAACATAAACAAACGCAAAATTAAAGAGGCCTTACTTATACAACAACTTAAACCCAAAATAAACCAATATAAAGGAACACCTTTATACCTATATTAAAAATAATATAATAAATAATATAAAACTATATTTATTCAAACATCTAACACCGCCCTTTACATTCCGACACTCAGTTACACAACCCCTTTCAAACATGTGGTCAGCTTTCGATCAGTTACCTCTTTCTTTTTTTGTGAACCTGATGATGACCGAAGAAGGTTGTTCGCTCCTCTACGTGAAATATTTTCTCAACCCAAACGAGCCGTTTTTACATATATAGTTATTCAGTGTTAGTTATCGCGTTTATAGTTAGTCTTCAATTTATTTACTCAGCGATATATACGTTTGTTTGTTTATCGAAGCTAATTAAGTTAGGCGTATATTTCCTAGTTTATATTGAAACGTCGTATTTGAAGTTAGACGTACTTTCATTTGCAAAGTTTATGTTGAAAAGTTTACATACGAAATTAGGCCTACAAATGAAAATGGCTGTAGCAAATGCATGTTGGAAAATGAATTAGTTTATTATCGTTACGTGAACTAAACTTAGAATCATTTCTAGCAAATAATCCAAAAAAAAAAACAACCTGCCCAATAATAGAACGCATTAAAATAATACATTAGAAGGCATATTTCATCATACGGGCTGAAACAAATGATAACTTCGGTTCTTGGATCATCATTAGTACTGGATTTGTCATTTAATGTAACAAAATGTTTAGTATATCAGATTTTGACTTTTTGTTAACAAAAAAATTTATAAAAAGTTCAACATAATAATCCTTATTAGTCAAACTTACTTTATTTGTTTTCCATTTCACAACACGAGGGCTATATGCTTTAGCTGCCCTAATTTAGCAGTGAAATGGAAGGCAGCTAGTCATCACCACCTACTGTCAACTCTTGGGATACTCTTACCAACGAATAGAAAGATTGATCATACTATTATATAGCCTCCATGGCTGAAACTGGGGGAAGACATGTTTGGTAGGACGGAGATTCGAACCGCGATTCGCTGATTACCAAGCAAGCGTCCCTAACCACCCGGCCACACCCGACCTCAAACTTACTTAAAAACGACAACGAGTTTATTTGCAATACTTAGAATTTTCTGCAACAAAAATCTCCACAAACAACGGCTCGGAAATAAAACTGACGCCCAATTTCAATTTAAATACCGCCATAACTGAAAGCACGTTTATTGAAAAATCCTGCCATTCCTTGTTATCCAAAAAAATAAATTGGCTCTTATTTTTATATTGTATTTCAACTCTATAATTTTAATGTGTTTTTCCATGAAAACTGCAAGGAACTATAAAGAAGGTTTTTACAACTGTACTTCATATTAAAGTGGATATACTTCAACCACTTTTAGGCTGTATTAACTTTATATTGCGTTTACATTCTAAAAGTTCACGTTATTTAATAAGTATCGAATATTTGTATCACTAAACAAAGGGACTTTTGATGAACAACAAATTAATCTTCTTTTAACCATATAAGCTTTCTCAGAGGTTAAAAACAGAGCACACCTGCAGGATATCTCATCTTCAGTTATAGAAATATTTTTACTCTAAAGTTTTATAATGGCGTACATCATTACACACACAATATAAATGCATTCCAGTATATATATGCATTTTTTCTTTCAAATGTAGCTTTGGCTTCCCCATATTTTTGCATTCTAACATTAATGATATGACCTCATGTCAGTTAAGATTATTTAAATAAATCTCATGAAACGTATAACTTTAACCACAAGTTTGTTTGTTTGTTTTTAAAAAGGCCAAATCAGTTTATACACATATCTACTTATGACATACTAATCAAAAGCCAAATAAGTGTGCTTTTAATAACAAAATACAAGTCCCTCGTTGGTACAGCGGTAACTCTCTGGACTTACAAGGCTAAAATCAGGGGTTCGATTCTCTTGGTGGACTCAGCAAATAGCTCGATGTGGCTCTGCTACAAGAAAACACACAAACAAAATATAAAACATAATTTTGAAGAAATCCTTAACAGACCAAAAAATGTCCTTGAAATTAAATTATTTGAATTAGGGCCCCCAAGCTCGAGTGCTAATTTATGCAATTATTTGTCAGCAATAGAATAGAAGCCATGAACCCTTTGATTCACAGTCCGGCATGCTAGCCATTGTAGCATACTCAGCCTCTGACAGAAAGTCATCCTCAATGATACGACGAAAACAAAGGTTAAACCCCAAATAAGCCTACACTGAGATCTGCATGTTGTAAAACCCAATAGTCACACTAACTGGAGCGAATTAAATTTGTTACCACAATTTCACTAATTCTGAGATAAAAATTGCATTCTGTCAGCGAATAATTCACTAGCAACGATTTCAAATAATCAAAACAAACGCCGAATATAATTTTTGTACACGTTTCTCAATGTCAATTTGTAATGAATCTGCTAACATTTTTGTATTTGTTAGTATGCTATGTGAGATATTCCTTCACACACCATAATCTAAAATGGTACAGACTGTGCATACTTGACCTCTTTGTACCTTATCTAATGGAAAAATCAACTGTGCCTTAGATTACGGCTTAAAAGCACAAGACGTAACTCTGTCACCATCCCACCCTAAGGAATTTCAACGTATGGATTTTAAGGAGGAAACTATCTAAAGGTGATTCCCTCAAATGTCACTTTCTTCTCTTATCTTCATACTACCGTTTAAAAGTGGGATCTTTCACTTATAACAATCTATATATATACGTACAACTCCTAAAGCTGCTGAATGCGTTTCTAATGGCCTTTACACGAGAAGGTCACAAACCACGCCCATGCGTGTTACTACCTGCCCGGGAAATACAATTGAGAAAAGAACACAAATAGAAGAATTTTTCTGGACGAAAGTCAACCTAAAGAAATAGATTAACATTATTTTCAGGTGCGGGGCCGTAAATGTGTGAACTTTTCACTACTGGTTTTACTACAAGTACACACTGTAAAATACTGGCCTTAACATGTAACACATACACGTGTATACACTTACCTTTAAACCTACGTTAAAATTAAGTCTCTTGAAAGAACAGTAGAACAAATTTTCAAGCATTTTAATGCTTAGCATCTGCAGTCCCATCTAATATAAAACCAGAATAGCAAAACTAAACTCTACAGATTTTTGTGTTCGGCCTATAATAATATTCTCCACACCTAACGTGTTAGTCAAGCGCTAGTAATATAAATTAACCTAGCGCATTCTAGCAGAAACTCACTGCTTTATATTAAGGGTAAATTAGTTAAGTAAAATGTTTGGATACGCCCTAATTTTATAATTTGGAAATATATTTACTGAATATTTACTGACATATGTGCTACAGCATTTCTATCCGAATCTTTCAGCAACTCTTGCTATCTGTGCTGGATTATTTCTATTATTGAGGATTTAGGCTTGGTACTAAAGATAACCAAACAAATTACAGGTATCTATGCATAAAATGGTGAAAAGCAAACAAATATGTAAAGATAAGGTATGCAACTGTTGTAGTTTGAATTATTATATATATATATATATATATACACAATTGGTTTGGTTTGAATTTCGCGCAAAGGTACTCGAGGGCTATCTGCGCGAGTCGTCCCTAATTTAGCAGTATAAGACTAGACTAGAGGGAAGGAAGCTAGTCATCATCACCCACTGTCAACTCTTAGGCTACTCTTTTACCGACGAATAGTGGGATTAACCGTAACATTAGAACGCCCTCACGACTGAAAGGGCGAGCATGTTTGGTGTGACGGAGATTTGAACCAGCGACACTCAGACTACGAGTCGAGTACCTCAACTACCTGACCATGCCCGGCCCTATATATACAATTGTTCGAGAATTATATCTTTTATATCCGAGAAGAGAACTAAACAGCACATTTTACTTCCACATCATTAACAATTTGGTAAGTGTATTAAAATAAAATGTAGATATATCAACACAATATTTTTCGATTCATATAAAAGAATAACACAAACCCAATATTTTTGATAATTATTTGATACAATAAATTCAAACGTTATAAATGATACAATAATTCCAACATTTTAAATATTTGTCATACAATAAATCCAACATATTTGATACCTGTATGACATAATAAATTCAACATTTTTAACATTTATATGATAAAATGTCATAAACTCCAACAGGAAAGTAGACTGACGATGTTCCTTGAGACAGATTTTAGAAGATGTACGTCATCAGGAAAAAAGGAAACAATTTTTCTGAAGTAAACATAGAGAAGAAAGTCTGACCAACAAGGTTTATCCAAAAAAGGCTCGATATGCTTTAAGTGAGCATTTAAGGTTTTAATGTGAACCTTTATGTAATTTTAGATTGATTATATTCCTAAATTTTACGCATTACTTTAGTTTTAGTTTAAATAGAGCGTTTGTTACTAAATAACTACAATACGACCCTGTAAGTGTTGATTACCACGTTGCAGTTTAAAAGACCTAATAGTCAACTATTAAAAACAATGCATAATCGTAATATGTATCTTTCTTTTTGTCTTTGGTGAGTTTAGTTAAAGAATGGCGCATAAAAATGAGAACCAAAATATATTTTTTTAATTAAATAATTTGTATACTTAATGAACATTCCATCCGAAACAAATGATGGAAATTATATAAAATTTCCACTGGTGCAACTTATACTGCATAAGACGTAGTTATATCATAATATAACTAACTTTCTTTCTTAGAGTTTCATGGTAGCATCCGCTACAGATCAATAGCGTGAAAGTCATTTCCAAATATAACCAATCTCGTTGCACACCCTCTTGTGGCAGAACACAGCAATAAGATAAACACATCTGGATTCAGTAAAGTTATATCATTAAGAATCAACAATCAGAATCTGTGGACTTCAAGAATACTGGGTCGAAATCGTAGTAGCTTCCGTGACACCGAGGCTTGTATTTTCATGGGTCTTTATCAAATTGTAAGATTACCAATCTCACAGTCATCTGGTTGGTTCAGTTCCCAGAGGTGACACAGCTTCTGAGGCTAATATGCCTTATTAGAAAGTTTTCATACAGTCTCCAAAGGAAGCACTGACACGATATAAGAATAGCTTTGTGATTTAACATTTGTTTGTTTCTTTTACTTCGTGTTTTCCTTTTTGTTGTAAGACAATTAAGATTAATTCATTACAGTTCAAAAATCACCTGTCTTTTAGGTTAAGATAGTTTTTCTTTTTCCTTTTTAGTTTTAGATGCGATTTTAGAGTGCACACATTTTATTTCATTTATTTATACTCACTAGCCCAAACAACAACAAATAATTTTGTGCATTTTACGCTGTCTACCCATATTTTTTCTTTCCAAGACATCACATTGAAGTTCACCGCATAAATATTTCGATCCACATATTTCTGTAACGACATCTATATATTCTCTACACAGAGATGACACATCGGTAAACAAGTGGTTGTTCTACAACTACATTATACTGTATTAACGTTTTGCACTAAGTTTTGCGGCTAAATATATATGCGTGTTTATACATATAAATGTATAAAGGGCGCCACAATAACAATGCATAGTGACAAATATTGAACCGTATGAGTAACTCAATTTGTTTACAAGTTCACTGAGCGCATCAAGTACACTATGATAGCAGTCTTAATAATTGCAACGTGAGCATTTGACAAAAGTAATATGTAGGAACTCAGCTTCTTGGAAATATTTACCTTCTCTTTAAAATATCTATACCTTATGATTTTATTTGGAATTTCAAAGAATTTTGAGCTTTCCTATAATTCCCCCCTTCGAAAGAAATGTTACAGGTGTTTTTTCATGTTGCAACAACCATCCGAGTGCAACACAATTCAAGTAACAAATCTACCTGTGGAGTATTGAACCCAACGTATTAATTTGAACAGAAGATGCGTGTGAGAAAAAGCTTGAAATACATGTGAAAAAAAAAAAGAGGCCCAACAAAAATTTTCCGCTTACGCCCAAGGGGGATGAGTCAACAACCATATGGGGCATACTTCACTAGTATAGGATTATCAATATTCAATGCACTAAAACACTCAAACTTCACCTGAACCATCAAGAGTCTCCTCTTCTTAGCAACATACAATCTGATGAAAGAAAAAAACGAACATGTGTACCAATATCCAGATGTCTCTCTGAAACACGATATTATCTAGAAGTTGAAACTACTATAATTTTCAGTTGGTTAATCATACGACGATACGATTTTCCCCATGTGCACGATTTTACATGTACATGACATAAGTTGAGCAGTATAAGCTGAAGCCCGAATACGATGGTAAAATACAGTTTAGTCCTAGATGTAACGGGAATAACCAGTAAAGAGAAATCACGACAATAATAAATTTAAATAATTAAAACAGAGATGTTAATTGAGCAAATTACAAAAGAAAGAAAAATTTAATATCAAGGTTTCAGGCAGCTTCTCTTCTTCAGAACAAAGAACTGTGAAAACTGTCTCAAAGTTTGAAACGTGAACTGTGAAGTTTGTAGTTCATTTTCAAAATTTTTGTTGGAGTATTAACACTGTATTTTTCAAACTTTAAAAGTTAATTCACTTTTAATTATACGTATCCATTCTTAGAGCTTAAAATCGACAATCCAATAAGTAACTCCAGCTAGTAATTTTTTTAAAATCCATTCTGAATCAATAATCTAACAAACAGCTCTTCAACTAGTAATTTTTAAAACATTCAATCTCAATCAACAATCCAACAAACAACTCTTTACCTAGTAATTTTTAAAATATTCAATTTGTATTTACAATCCAACAAATAACACTTTATTAAATAGTCTCCCTGGTGGGACAGTGGTAAGTCTTCGAATTTAAGACGTTTAAATTAGGGGGTCGATTGCTCTCGGTGGACAGATAGCCCAATGTGGGTAATGGGCTCTTTTGAGTTTATTTGTGCAGAAGAAATGTACAAAAGTGCTTTTAAAGAACAGAATTCTTTCTTCATCATCGGCTTCAATAAATATAAGGAAAAATGTAAACATAAAAATAAAAGTAAAAATATAGCATCATAAAAAAATAAAAAAATGTTCGAAAGGAAGTATAATTATCCAACAAGGTCGAATTTACAAGGGTAATAAAGAAGAGTAGAGATGGAGCTACTTTACAGTTTAATATGAATTGTTTTTTAAAATTCAATTAAGAAATGAGGAATGGGTCGCTTTAAGACAGACAAAGTAACTTTGGGAATACTTTATTTTAACACATAACTGCCAGATTTGTAACTTTAAAGGACCAAAGTGGTGATCGCCAAAAGATTATGTAAAGATAGAGAAGCCTAAGTTGATTGTGAACGAATAACTAACAGTCCTTTGGTAATTTTCAAATATCATAACAGGTTTTCAAGTTTAAACAAACTATGATTATGATAAAGTTATCATAAAGTTATTATTTAGGCATAGCTTCTCCGCACGCTGAATTAAAATCCGACTTACTACCAAATTGATTTATAAGAGCGTGATCACAACGATTGTAGGCAATCATATGCAAAAAAAAAAAAAAGCCGATAACCTTACACACAAAAACAATGGCCATAAATATAAATATTCATATAAATATAATTCGTATAGATACAACAAAACTTAGAAATCTATTTGTGAAAATTTATTTTCTTCACCAAAACGTGTACACTCAGTGAAGAAGAAAGAATTCGTGGACGACGTAAATACTAATCCATTCTCTGATTCTCTACTCTCCCTCTGCAACAGACAAGTCTCGCCGAATTCACGGCTCATAAGAAGTGTGGCCTGGGAGAACTAAGTAAATACATTAGGCCTTAGACTATGGTAAAATGTAAACGACTTGTAGGCATGATGTATATTTCTTTATTCGCCATCAATAGCCTAAAATATTTTTGGTGTTTGATTAATATGTGACGTTGCCGACGCAGTAACTTATTGAGGTCTAATTTGAGTGTTTGCTTCACTCTCATAAACCGTAGATTCTACAAAATTAGTCGTTCAAAAATTTTTTTCTTCCATCTAATTACATGTTTTGGGAAAAAAAAAGACAGCAAATCACAAATAAATTACAGCTAGTTTCATCAATAACAAAGATTAATTACTTGCGACAGTAACATTACATGCAACAACTTATTCAAATCCTGCTTACAAGGACATCAGTTGCCTGCACCAAACATAAAAAAACAAACATTATTAATTGTACCTAAATGAGAATATATACGAGGTCTGTTCAAAAAATACGCGGACTGTTTGAATTGCGCGGCTCCAGTTGGTTCCAGGGGAATCCGCTTGGTGTTGCTAGGTTCGCACAGATCAGCTGATTACGACGTCATTTCCCGATTGCAGATATCTTCATTTGTGTATTAGCTACGCGGTTTTAAGTGAAGTGCGATTTTTTCGTTTGGCGGATTTCAGAATGAATGACCTGAAGGAGCAACGACTTGCTGTGAAATTTTGTGTTAAACTTGGAAAATCTGCGACTGAAACTTTTGCTATGCTTAACACGGCTTACGGTGATGTTGCTATGAAGCGTACGGCATGTTTCAAGTGGCATGAACGTTTTAAGGATGGTCGACAGTCCATTAAAGATGATGAGCGTCCTGGACATCCTTCCACGTCAACTGACGACCCACACGTTGACAAAATCAACACCCTGGTGCGGGCAAATCGACGTCTGACTGTCAGGGAGCTTGCTAAAGAGTGTGGGATATCAGTTGGATCTTGTTACGAGATTTTGACCGAAAAATTGAAGATGCACCGCGTTGCTGCGAAATTTGTGCCTCAGAACTCGCGATTTTTTGGCCAAACACTCGATCACTGTTCTTCCCCACCCCCCCTACTCACCTGATCTTGCTCCTTGCGATTTTTTCTTGTTCCTCAAACTCAAAAGACCCTTGAAAAGAAGAAGATTTGAGACGATTCCCGAGATTAAGGCAAATGCGACGAAGGAGCTGGAGGACATTACAAAAGAAGCATACCAGGACTGTTTCAACAAGTGAAAACACCGTTGGGATAAGTGTGTGCGTTGGGAAGGAGAGTACTTTGAAGGGGTCCCAGACCTGTTACTTCTAAATAAAGTGCATTTTGTTTTATGACGTCAGTCCGCGTATTTTTTGAACAGCCCTCGTACAGGGGCCGAGTATGTTACATTAAAACAAGTTTAAATATGCAACAAGCTACATGAAAGCCATAACCAATATAAAGTTGTGGGAGTAACACAATGTTTAAGAACTATTTTCTGACGTTGTTTGGTATTTCCCAGGTGCCGTGATGCTACTGAAAATTGATCGCTTGATGTGTCAGATGGGGAATTAAAAATTTCCATGATAGGGATATCCCTTGTATTTAAAGACACTGGAAAATAAAGTAATGTGGATTACCTTTGGACACCAAGACCATCCAGAAAGGGACCCGCAATAATCGTAACCTAGCTGTGAGAAGCAAGATACATCATCTGTAACAGGCAATAGTACACAATATAAAAATGATCTCTTTCTGGAAAATGTCCCTCCCTACCCCAGTGGCACAGTTGAATGTCTGCAGACTCATATCGAATCCCATGTTGAGCAGAGCACAAATAGCCCTTTGTGTAGCTTTGTAGTTAATTCCAAACAAACAAACCATCTGAAAGGTTGAGGACTTAAATGTAGAAAACTGTATGTGAAAAACATTACAAAGCTTTCTCGAAGGGACTCATGGCCATTCGATTAATATTGTGTCTGAGGCAAGTTAGGAATCAGGAAAGTGGATATTAAAGACAAGGTGAACTCTGTATACTGTAAGAGCAAAGTTCTGGCCTCTTTGTACAACACAAAAATATTGACTTTGTACGGAAACAAACAGGGTATGGGTTCACAAAGATAAGACTTCCAGTAACAGGTCCAGTTCAACTGTCGCATATTTCAACCAGCTGAGGAACGACACAGAGAGTAATACCAGTTCATACAAAGACATAACTGTCAAGTCTCTGGAAGCAGCTTCTTTGGACGTCGGTATAAATTAATTGTTGATCAGCCATCCTCATATGTTGGATAAACTAGGGAGAGCATGCAGGAAGGCTTTGTGTGCTTTGGACATCACAGTCTTATGTCGGAGTCTTTATAAGGAAAACTACGCTGTAGGACTACTATAAAATAAAGCATAACTGGACGTGGTGGCAAGGAATGTAAGAAAATGGTGAGGCTCCAAGCTCATTTTAATATAACCTACTCAAACCTCTTATATTATTTACTACTTACAAAAGAGTAATATCTAACAGTTTTTTTCCCATGCAAATGAAGCCAGAATTTAACAATTTACACTACTGTGTGCAAGCTTGATATAAATTGTGTGCACATTTCATCATGAGTAATTATAAAATAGGTTCAAAGGAGACTTTAAAAATCTATTTCACTCATAATTTTCCACTGCTCAACCAGTGGCACTAAAATTTTCAGAAAACATATTTTTTGGAAACCTATTTGGAAATGTTTTCTAAATGATAATAAAAGACAAACAAACAAAACATAACCATGGTAATATATACCCTAAAATCCGTAAAGGGATCGTTCTCGTTTGTTTGTTTTTTTGCCAAATTATATAAATTGCAAATTTTTGGTTGATCTCTACTTTACAAATAACATGTGGAAAACTGCAGATCAGTTACCATTATAACCACCAAATGAATCCTGTTTATAAATGTAACGATGTTAATATTCTAATAATGATATATAAATACACACACACACACGTGTTTGTAGAGATGTTTGTTTTTGTTATTTTACTTTCGCGCAAAGCTACACGAGGGCTATCTTTGCTACTGTCCCTAATTTAGCAATGTAAGACTAGAGGAAAGCAGCTAGTCATCACCACCCATCGCCAACTCTTGGGCTACTCTTTTACCAACGAATAGTGGGATCACTTTATAACGCCCCCACGGCTGAAAGGGCAAACATGTTTCGTGTGACGGGGATTCGATCCTCAGATTGCTAGTCGAGCGCCTTAACGACCTGGCCATGCCAGGTCTCTGTGTGTAGAGAAACATTTACATTACGAAATGCATGCAATACACTGTAGTGAATATAACATATATAAATAAGAGTAAGAGAGATGTTTGCAAATTCGCGAGACACTTTAAATTGTTTTGCCTTGATGACTTCTGGTTTAAAATTATTTCTGTCTGTGAACAGTAACAGACCTTTGGTTTTAGAGGTACCCACTTGTTTTGATATATCATTGATACCTTGACTTGGATCGTATTTCAAAAAACGAAATGTAATATCTGACTACAAACGTTTGTTTAAAACAACAAAAAAGACGCAACGTACTAACTGCTTCTAGAATGTTCATCGTACATTGTTTGAATTTAATTTTAGTTGTGACAACACGTGCTTTGCATTACAAATGTAATGGTGACAAACGATGTCTTGTTTCGCCCTCTTGTGAGGAATACAGTTGCACACACAAAAATAATGCTTTTGATTCTGCTTAGCGGTAGCACTTTGATTTGTTCTCGGCTCATTTGAAACGAAATCGCTATTAAATTTATACATAAGCCTACTGAAACACTCACTTTCTTACAACTGGAAAAAAAAAAGTGAGTTTATAACTAATATTCTCTGAAAGGCTTCAATTGATCATGTTTATGAAATTTACCAATAATAGTTTCAAATATTACACCCATATCTCAATTGTTTTCTAAGAGGGAGTTTGTTTTTGAATTTCTCTCAAAGCTGCACGAGGGCTATCTAAACTAATCTTCCCCAATTTAGCAGTGAAAGGGAAGGCAGCTAGTCATCACCACCCACCGCCATCTCTTGGGCTACTCTTTTACCAACGAATAGTGAGATTGACCGTCACATTATAATGCCTCCACGGCTGAAAAGCGAGCATATTTGGTGCGACAAGGATTCGAACCCGCGACCCTCAGATTACGAGTCAAGCGACTTAACGACCTGGTCATGCCGGGCCCTCAAAGGTGAGCTGGTGAGCTTAAGCATTTATATCACTAAAATTCGAAGCTCGATTCTAACGGTGAACACAGCACGAATAGCTAAGTAAGGGGAAATATTATTCATCTTTTTGGAAAATCACTTATACTAAAAATAACGATTTGACCAAAGAAACTGAAACCTCTATGTAGAATCTTGAGAAAACCTGATTGAACAGGCAAAGCTGTGTCACAGCTGAAGTCAAATAATCAAAAGAGGCTGTTTTAACTTTTATACATGATTATTTAGTCATCATAAAATTTGGATTCTCAATCTAAGAAAAAAATCAACTCAATGAATAAGAGTTCCGTTATAATCAATATTTTAACATTGGGAAGAAAAAAAAAACATGAAAAAAATGTTTAGCAAGTATCATAAATTTGATACACATTCAATGGACTTTTAATTTAAAATTAAAATTTCAGTCTTTTTGAAATCGTAACACGTAACATAAGTCGGAGACTCGTCCGAGAAAAATTACACTGCACAACAATTTTTTTGAAAAGTTTTGCTTCCTGAAATGTTTTGGTGATTGTGACAGGTACCTGAGTGGGTATGCACAAATATAGTTTTGGTTTTGCTTGATCAAGTAGGAACTCTGAGAAATAGACAGTTAACTGTTTACCGGCAATAACGTATTTAACTGCGTTTATGTTTCTAATACGCTATTAAGTTCAACATAATTAAAGGTGTTTTGCTCCTGATTTTCGTTTGTATTCAATGTCCGGTGCATCACGTTGCAGTGTTCAACAGTAATCAGGAAGCATTGACGGATTCCAGTTGCCCTGATATCGTTTTTCCATTGTAGCAATGTCCTGGTGAAACCAAGATTTTGATGAAACAATACATGATGGACAAATTTGGATGTGATTTTCGTGATCAGCTGACAAAAATCTATAAGAAACACCGAACAGTGTTCAAGAAGTAAAAACTTTGTTGTGCAGTGTTATAATACGTAACATCTGCTATTCATTTCAAGTCCCAAAATAAAAAATGCTGAAAAGATAAAAACTAAATTCTCTGAGCCTCTCAGTGACAGTGAAGGGATTGAACGAAACAGTATGCTATAATCTCCTTAAGTAAATGTTTTTTTCTCTAACCTGTTCGTGTTAAAAGAATATTTCAAGAATGAAATATATTTCTATTTTCTACGGAAGAGAATGAGTTTTTCTTTAGAAGACATTTTCAAGCAAGTCACGGAATTCAGTAATAAAAAAAAATGTTTTTCTAGCATTTTAACGTAAATGTATACCTGTTTATTAATGATTATACCATTCTTAAAGTATAAAGTGACATTAGCAGAAACTGAATATGATCCCAGAACCCAGAAATTAACAGTAAAAACCAATTACATACGGCTGTAACCGTTTTTTCTTTTCTTTTTCTGGGACTTGGTATAAAAGTAAAAAGGTATTGTATCAAAGCAAAACCACAATCCCTAGGATTTAGTTGACGAAAGGATTGGTGCATAATGTTGCTTATCAAGTGAAATAAAAACGATTAGACACGTTTGTAAGATATGCAAAAATTTGGTTTACCGACAGTTAAAACAAGTAATAAAAATACAAGAGAAAATAAATAAATGAAGGTAAATAAAACTGTTTTAAACTATACTGAAGTTAAACTGATGATAAAAGTTCATCCTTCGCCACCGGTATCAACTTGGAACAAAATAAGTTTAACTATAAAATACTTTACAGTTGGATTTACCTTCTACACAGTTTGAAGCAAACTCCAAAACGAAACAAGTGTTCCCACAAAGTGGAAGATAACTTTTATAGGAAACAAGATGTTCCCATAAGTCGAAAGTGGTTACAAAAAGAAAAAGTGTTCCCACACGTCGAAAGTGTACTAAAAAAAAACAAGATGTTCCCAAAAACTGAAAACGAACTCCAAAAGAAAACAGCTGCTTGCAAAATTCATATATCTTGCTACAACACAGGAACTCATATTCGAAATGTTAGTTATGTGTCTATGCCTGCAGATAATTAACAGTGGTAAACAGCCTCACGTCGAAGTGATACTGAATAACAAAACTTTGATTGATTTCTGCTGTATTGGTTGATTGGAACCTAGGGACATATTTAACAGATGACCTATAACAGATACTTGAAATCTTAATAACAACTTAGAGGGAAAAAATTAAAATATCTTCTATGAAATCTAAATAAAACTATTGAAAACTACAGCAAACTTACTCAATTTGATCTGTAAGCCCAGAAACTACAGAGTAACAAGAACACATGTTACATATTACATTTTGAATATGATCAGAAAAACTGGAAAACATCAATAACGAAAAACTTAAAACCATATAAAATATTGTCTTCACAAAAATTGCACCAATGTAGAAAATATGAAGTAGCAATAACAATAAATTTTACAGACGGAATAGCACAATTAGGTCGATAATTTAACACGCACGTAGATATCGTATAATCTAACAAATATATACATATATATTTCTAGAAGAGTTCTATGTTAGAACCAGGTAAGTCCAGTTTATTTCTTATTTGGGTACGAATAAATCAAGGGGTTTTATCTGTCCTAACTCTGAGCAATTTCGCTTTTGCTTTCAGATCCAAAACTTTCTAATGAAGTTTAATCTGTGTCCTTTTGTTCATCCTAAGTTTAATTCCTACAACTCAGAGGTCTAACAAATTTCAGTAAAGTTTTATTTACCTTCAACGAAACCTTTTAATTTCACTCTGTTATAACCAGTTTTATGAATTTAATCAAAGTATATCATCTCATTCGTTACAATCCATCATTTTTCAAGTTCTTTATCAATCAAGTTTTTGTTCTTTTTAGTATTTACACGGAACATTTGCCTTTCTTATTTAACTGAAATCAAATAGTTACTCGTGCCCTTCTGCATATTGAATCTTTGAAAATACTGTTAAGGTGATAAAAAACTATTTTAAGTCGGAGTAAACCACTTACTCAGAAAATATTTATTGTTAGAACTATTCTTGTCAAAACTACTATTGTTAGAATTTTAATTTAACATTAAACAATTACAATAATGCTTTTTTGCTTTAATTTTATTCGATTTTTTATTAATTTAAATTCAATATTGTTTGATGACCATATTAAAGTGATACAGTTTAAACTAAAATGATCAAATCTGAATACAATTTAAAAGGAAATCTTTATTGTAATTCATACATTTGAATTATGTTGGTAAACTAAAAAGTTTATTAACGTTTTTTATCCAATGTAAAACTAGGTAAAAAAAAATAACTGGTCAGTATTGCGTGTTAAGCCTCTCAGTGGTTCAGCGGTACATCTTCGTATACGCGGTAAATTTTTCGAAATAATTCTTCGAAACATCAATTCGCAAGCATTACGTGTTCACTAAATAGTTAACACTATAGGTTTTCACATATCAAGCTGGCTGTATAATGAGAAATATGGAATTTAGGTCACAGTTCAAGTCAAGCGATGTAACTCCCCTTAATAACAACGACTGCGACCTCATATAACATCTGAGAAAGTCATGAAGTGATCCACAGCGGTTTTCTTTAAAAGGAAAAGATTCCTGATCAAGGCGCAGTTTTATTATGTATAGAAATGAAAATTGTTTTAATAATCGTTTTGTTTAAGTCTCTGCCATCACTGCTGAGCAGTGTTAAATAATCTCAAACGTCCGAAGAAGTGTATTTGAAAGTGACATCGATTGATCATTAGTCACTGTATACAAACACTAATCCGATGAATTTTCCGTAAACCATGTCTGCGGAATAACAACGCTAAAAACCTGGTATGGAAACCTGGAACAGTACTGATAAACTGCTGTGGAGCTTTGAGTTTAACGTTGAGCAAACAAAATTTTGTGTTAGCTCTCGTTAGGTTAAAATGAAAATAAGTTTCGTTTATTTTTTATTCAATAAAAGATGGTCATGATATTATACTTTTTCCTGTGTTTTAGGCACAAATCTTTGAAAATAAATCTGCTATTTTGAATTCCAGTCAAAACTAATTAATCAGGCAACGCCTCAATAAACATAAACAAAAAAACCAAAATTCTGTTATGCCCTCGTACTTCAGTTTAAGAAGAAGATAATACAATGTGGTAACAATTCGAACCAGCTTGCTGTAACAGAAGGAAAAGTTGAATGCAGACGACCAAATTGACGCTTTCCTGCGCAGACGCTTTGGTCAAACCAGCACGAGACAGGAGGAATCGATTAGCTCGGTTCCACAATGGTGTAGGGTGAGGCGAATGCCAATATCAGCTGTACAGCTTTCAAGTCGTTCCTTCACCAGGAATGCATACACCATTTGCACACTAGACTAAAACCACCTTTTTCTTACGTTCTTGGAACTTTACTTCACATATGTGCCTAAACACAGAACGTTCCAGACCCTAATGAAAAAATTCAATACAATTCTATGTATTTCCAGCTATATATATATATATATATATATTACAGAACCTTCCTCTATCGGGTAGACGGCATTAGCTCGTGTCTATTTAAACTACCGAGACAAGTATGTATGTGTATCCGCGTGTAACAACAGCTTGCTGCCCTTTTTTCTGTCCAAACTTTAACGTTTTAGCTACATATAGAAACAATACAATAATACTATATGAGTGTCTATGTGTACCTAAGGTTATTAACAAATTTTTGAGCAGTTTTCATATAAAGGTGTTTGAAATATAGTTCTAGATAAATGTTTATTAAAAACCTCGGTGTTTTAATCACGTAAGTCCTTCACAAATATGTAAAAATCAAACGTTCCGAATAATTTGTGAATAGTTTTTATTGTAAATTCAAATGTGTGTCTTTTCATCAGCTTTGTTTAATTTGTACGACTCATAATACAGAATGTTAAACCTTGTTCAACGTTTTTATATGACACATGAAATACAATATTCTAAATCATAAAACAACCTAATAATTGATTTCTAGATATAATTTAATGAGATTACTTTTGTACCTGTGTGATATATTGTAAAGCCTAGTCAACATCTGGTATCAACAGTGCAAAGAGACAATGACAACTTATTCTAATGAAATCCATCTATAAAACTACTGTTGGTTTCCAATGCCCTATCTGTAATGAATTCAATAATTTATAGATATATATTTTTCGGAACGGTTTCCTATACTTTCAGAATCCCAAAATATATTCAAAGAATCGATAATACTAGATTATATTTCAGTGAAAGCGGATGTACTAAAATATCATAATTCGATTCTTATACTGAAAAGTAATGAAACACTTACATGGAATTTCTAGAAAACAGTCAACAGTGGACTTTTGTTTAAAAACAACAACATAAACACACTTGAATTAAGTTTTGGAGATGTTTATCTTTACGTCAGTCCTAAGTCGTGTTTCTGAGGTTTACAACTTCTAAACAAAGTAGAAATAACGTGCTTCATTTTATTAAAAAAAAGTTAAAGTGGCCCTCAAATGTCATTTGTTCTAAGACAAAAGTAAATGTTTCTGCTACAAGCCACGTGGGTCGTGACAGGCCAGTGGTTAGCAGACGTCTTTCGCTGGGTAAAAACGACACGACTCTGGAAAAGCAAGGATATTATTTCTCAACAACTATTGACACTCTTTATTGTGACCAAAGATCAAAAGAGAGCTAGGATTCGCTGAAAAGCTTTGACATCGTCGAATCGCACTTGTTAAAATGCAAACATAAGCGAGTGTTTTCGTGATTAAATTCTCATATAACAAACAAAAAAGTTGAACTATTTGTTTTTTAAATTTTGCGCAAAGATACGCAAAGGCTGTCTGCGCTAGCCGTCCCGAATTTAGCAGTAAAAGACTAGAAGAAAGGAAGTTAGTTATCACCACCCACCACCAACTCTTATGCTACTGTGGGATTGATTGTAACATTATAACGACCCCTACAGCTGATAGGAGAAGATTGTCTGACAGGGTTTCGAACCCACGACCTTCAAATTAGGATTCGAGCGTCCCAACCACCTGACCATGAATTAACTAATTGCTGTAGTTAACGTTATCAAATACAGAGGAAATTTTATAATAGATCTTAATTTTTGAAAAACAAAATGTAAAAAATGCTGAAAATGTGTATGCATTACGAAGTATATGTAGACATACTGAATGTTTTCTCTCCATTTATTTAATATCAAGTTTTAAGTTATTTCGTATTTGTAATTGAATGCAGTTTAACACACACAACGCTAGTCAAGAAGTATATAAATTCCTATTGCCATGGCTACCTATTTTTATAAGTCACTCACTTAGAATAAAACGTGTACCTTCTCATGTAAAATATTTCTATAAAGAAAAGCATACTACGTCCAAGAAGACAACAAGGTGTTGGCTGAGGAGTCTGTATGAAAAACGTTTATGCTACCCCACAAATCTTATTTGTTAGATTGAGCATATTTATCTCCCTGACATTTAAAGCTGCATATCTTTAAACATTTCAGATAAGTCATTGTCAGGGATGCACAAATTCAGGGTTATGTAGTACAATGCCTGATGCTGATTATATATATAATGAGGAAAAAGCTATTATTTCTGTTCAAAATAAGTCAGACAAGAAAACACCTGTGGCAGAGCAACAGAACAGCTCTGATGGTTAGCTCAGATGCCAATTTTGACATTTTCTTGGCTGAGTTACCAACAGCTTGGATAGTCACTTAAATGTACGATCAATGATGGAATGTAAAATGTACTCCTTGCTTTCCAAGCTATCAAGTGGTGTTTAAAAGTAAAAATGTGTGTACTACATTGTAAAATTATTACTTGATTAATAAAATTAGGATAGTTTGTTGATTGAAAGATTACCTGGACTGAAAGGATATTGTAACCCTTTCCAAGCTATCATTGGAGTGTCACTGAATTTCCACGAGAAAGTGAAATTATCTACAGAAATAGAAATCTGCAGAGAGAAACTTAAGTATTAATACATGTAAACCTAGTGTTTGATTTTGTTATTGAATATTTTCAATCATGTAGACTGAAACATTTTATAAGCATACATTACTCTGAATATTGTATTAGCAATGTTTTACTACAAGGTGCAAATAAAATGTATGAGAATGCAGACTGTGAATGCACAGTCAGTGGCAGGAAATGACATCTATGTGCTGCAGCTCTCAGGTCACACCTTACCTGTAATAAGCTTGTACCTGAAGAGAAGAGATTCACAGAAGTGATATATGAATTTTAATCAACTCCCTAGACCAGAAGTTACAAACTGATGTTTATACAGTGACTAGCTCATTTATTTGTATCAGAGCCAGTATCTGCAGTATTCCCCTCTCTTTTTTGTCTTATTGGACTTGGACTCTATGCAACAACCATACACTAGCAAAGATAATATGGCTTGGTTATAGGGTAGCTGTGATTGTTATTATAATGATTAAGCAGTTGTGGAAATTACAGCTGATTGATGGTCAAGCATAAGATTCAATCAAACCTACAAAACCATAAAACCCATAGGTTCAAGGGATACATTTTCTACAAACATTGTATACTTGATAATAGACAAATCCTCTAGAGATGTCACTTGACCCCAACAACAGTTTTCAAAGTTAAATCCACACTTTTAGTCAACTTATGAGCAATCAGAATTCATTTCACTTTAAATTTTAACCCTGATGTGTTCATTTTGTTCTGGCTATCTTGTTTTAAAAGTATTAACTTCTTACAACTAACTAGTTTTGTTGTTAAAATTCATTTATGTTACTTTCAGTCTCATAATTTTTATACTGTACTATGGAAGGAGAAACCTTTATCCTAGAATTTCCTTTTTGGTGATGTGAGAGATTTAAGGAGCTACTCTAAAGTTCCAAAAACACTGGGGTCCAGCCTTACCTTTGACTTGGCAAAATTGATGGATGAAGATATGTTGCTGGTTGATGCATTTGAGTCACAACATCTGATTGCTGACCAGCCATTGACACCTATGCTAAAAAGGAACAAAACCACTACAACCAAGATTATCAGTAACACCAGCCTGACATACTTCCAAGTTTCTCCACTGCACAGCATGTGATGATTGTACTAACACTGAATTCCAACCTTAAACCAACACAAACCTTAATTAGATCAACATTTCTTAGAACCTCTAGAACAGAGTGTAGAATTATAAGGTGTCCTACAGGAGAATCTTCCATTGCCCATTTTATTTATTGTTCAAAAGTTGTTTTTATCCGACATGTTTCGTTCAATGGTTTTATATATAGTTCACTTAAAATTAATTTTAACATAAGTTATTTTTGTTTTATATTTAATACTAAAACAAGTTGGTGTGTACAGTTTTCATTTATTTGTTTTTGTTTATATATTTAATACTAAAACAAGTTAGTGTGTATAATGTTCATTTATTTGCATTGGAGCATTTATCTTGAATTTTAGTATGTGCTGCTTTTATAACAAGTTATTCTCTTTTGTATTTTAATCAAACAAGAAAGGGATTTGTAATTCTGATTTTAATATATTCCTTTTTGATTAATTGAGTTTTATGTCAAAGGCTTAATGTGTTGTTTCTTGTGGATGCTTTTAATATAAAATTATTTAATTTGTATATTTTGAGATCATGTCTTTCTTTAATTTTATGTTGTAAATTGTTTTAAAATGTAAAAATTTGTGGAATTATTTTGTACTTTCATTGATGATTTATTTTGGTTAGTCATGTTAGTTTATTTAATGACTTAATGAGATTCTGAGTTTTGTTTTAAAAGTTATGTTCTTAATAATACTTGTTTGTGTTTTACGATACCTTTTACAGGAATGAGAGAAAGTTTTACCACTGTCTCAACCAGTGTATAGTTGCTTTAATCATGGAGAGGAAAAGAACAGTATGCAAGCATATTATGTATTTTCTAAACCATTGTTTAACACAAAACATTTTCAAAAGTTTTTCTACATGCAATTATATGTATTTGAACGCAGAACATTGGTTAAGGAAGTAACAATTAACCTTATACTAGTTACCTATCGCCCTAGATAACTTATCCAAGGTGTCACATTTACATTTTCAAAAGAAAGATTTATGTAAAGAAAAATATGCTACATCCAAGTAGAATACAATATTTTGCATTGGAAAGCTACGTGGGAGCTTAAGGTTTCAACTTCCTTATTTTATATTGGAAATTACCAAGAATGATGTAAGTAATACAAAAATCCTGGTAAAATATGGCATTATTGTTTCGTGTACATAATATTATTTTTTCTCAGTCTGGAAGAGTTACCTCACCACTGAGAGTTCTCAAACCTGAGAGGTGCTGCCATTTTTAATAACACTCATTATCTTAGACTTTTTGGTGAATAAATAACGAATGGTTCATATTGTAACAAACTGTGCCCAATCTCTTTCTGTCACAACTCATTAAAAATCAAAAGCTTTTGATACGTCGACAAACGTAAATATTAGTAATAGAAATGAAACATGGAAAAAAAACAAAAAACCTTGGAGGGCAGAGCATAGGTAGCAGCACATGTGTAGCTTTGTGATAAATTACAAACAAACAAACTGGAGTTGTTTTAAAATCCATTGCTGTCAAGTAATTTGCTTTTATAGATATTATTGAAGACTTCGGCCCGGTATGACCAGGTGGGTTAAGGCGTTCGACTTGTAATCTGAGGGTCGCGGGTTCGAATCCCCGTTGCACCAGACATGTTCGCCCTTTCAGTCGTGAGGGAGTTAGAATATTACGATCAATCCCACTATTTGTTGATAAAAGAGTAGCCCAAGAGTTGGCGGTGGGTGATAATGACTAGCTGCTTTCCCTCTAGTATTACACTGCAAAATTAGGGACGGCTAGCGCAGATAGCCCTCGTGTAGCTTTACGCGAAATTAAAAAAACAATCATTTCTTTCCTACAAAATCATAGTGAGTTATAAAATTCACCAATTGTACCATCTCTCTTCCGAAAATCTTTTAGTATCATGTAACTCCAAATAACTTATTTAATGTTAAAAGTGTCAGACGAGATTGTAAAACTAAGTAACACTGGACTAAGGCCTACGTTTTTAATTAATCTCCAATATCAATTGTTGATCTTTTGTTAAAAATTTGCACAATATTAAGGGAGTGTTAAAAACCACCAAATTATTGATATCCAAGTGTCAGTGGCTTTACTCAACTTCTTTGTAGCCTGTGCCAATCAAGAATTTAAAATAAAACACTTTAACAATATATCTACAAATACTACTCATAGCAAATGCGTGACTTTATTCACACTTTCTCTCTCTTCGTAATTTTCTAACACTTACATTAAATCAACGAATTTATATTCGTCATTGAAACATCTGAATTCTGTTTAAATAGAAAAAAGTTTGAACTTTCACTTATTTAAACGCAAAATGAATTGTTTCGAAACATGTAGCTGAATTTTTATCACTGTTAATCGAAGGTATACGAAGGAATAATAATTATAATTTCGAATTTACTGCGTGAAAAATGTGAGACACTATGCCAAGCTTAAGACGCGAATGTTGTGTCCAACAAAACATACAAGTTACAGAAGCATATTTACACAAAATTCGTCTGTGAATTGACAACTTCAGTCTAACACTAACAAGTAAGGGTGCAAAGTGATATTCAAGTGAAAAATAATACTTTTGTCCATCATAGAACTGGCACGTTGCAATTGCATAGCCTCTAAAACCTCAGAAATACGAATCTACAGTTTTTCACTATCCTTGTATATAGTATGTGATATACACTTTCACACTACCATAAACTGTCATTAAATCAAGAATGCAGAGTAAAATGAATTGTTTAAAATTCTGACGTCAGATACATAACACCATGCTGAACGACTTTCTGAAAAAGGTCATCACATGTGCACCTTGATCCCCACCTGTGCGCACAGGGTTAAAAAACCAATAACTCCATTTAAAAACTCAAATTACAGTCAAAGTTTAATTGGGGTCGTAACTGACTTGATCCATGTGTAAATGTTTCCCGGAAAATTACTGTAGCCTAACCAGATGGTCACGAGTAAGTTAAATATATTTGTCTACTTTCTAAAAGCAGATTATAATTTTTTTCTTGCATGTAATAACAACTTGATTTCAGGACCACCTGCTTCTGATAAGTTTTTAGTCGTGACTTTCACAAACTGATACGCAACACGCGTTTCATGACTTATTGCATTCTACCCAACGTAACAAAACTTCCCATTTAAATTAAGAAAATTGTAGATCATACTTACAGTTATGGAAGATCAGACCACAAGATCTATCAAGTTATTGGTAGACGCGTTTATTTCCACCACCGAAATTTGAAGTATGGCCAGTTTAAGAAATCGATCATTTAAAAATAATATCAGTGTCCAAAAAGTTACTGCACTTCTTTAAAACCCGATTTAATTACTGAGATACTGTTTAATAAAACTCTCAAGAGAAACACGTTTAATTGTTTGTACCCTCTGGAGAGCAAGGAACTGTGAGAAGTCTGTTTAATATAAGCCTTATTGTCAGGGTTATATTCTAAGACATCTCTACAAACCAAAACCTACTGGTTAGATACTAGGCTTTAATAACACCGGTAGAAATCAAAACTTCCTAGTTACATACTAGCATTAATATTCAATGGTACACATCAAAACTTCTTGGTTACATACTAGACCTTAATAATCAATTAGTTTTCGATGTGCCAGATATGGTATAATGATGTAACGTTCCAGAAAATGTGAGCCAAAATAAACGATACAAAAAATTAGCAACTACGTTTTCACTTAAAATACAATGCTCCAAGTCTCTTCCTTCATGGCCATAAAATACCATTTTTTTTTAAATTTTCACACATAGCTCTTTTCCAGGTCCATAATTAACCCCATTCCCAGTATAGATCGAAAGAAGCTCCTAATTCTCGGAAAAGAATTTTGTCGTTTTTGTACTTTCATAATATGACGCATTCCACACATATTCAAGTACGCGAGTCAGAAATTATTTATAAGCTCAAATTTCACAGGACAGAGTTTAACCTAAGTTTTAAAAAGATCAAAAATATTGTCTATTGCCAGCGCTAAAATTGGGATGATACATTCACACATATTAAGTCATAATTCTCGTTTTTCGCGTAAGAGTTCGTTTTTCTGACTTATTACGATTAAGTAATCTAAAATATTAATGTGTAACAGAAAATAGTTCGAATATTATACATCAGTAAGAATACACACACACACTATCTAGTGTGCGAGTGGACTGGAACTGCTATACAACTATAATATACTTCAATCATTTCCTTGCGTTCTAACGATTTTATATCCTTTTATTCTTGAAACTATACTAGTTTTTGTCATGGCTCCGCTTCCTAGCTTTATAACAGTAAATAAAAATCCCTAGCCATTTTGAACATTCAAACTAAGAGATCAATCACAACTTGCATTACATCTACAACATCACTGTCCGTTCTCAACATTCAGCCTCCGCTATTTTATCAACTACAGTGTTCTATGGTTAGGACCAAAACGTAACAAAACTAAATAACAGGCTGAACAATTGTCAGGCTTTTTTTTTTTTATTAAAATAAAAGGATGATGTTTCGAGTTAGCGCTTTTCGTCAAATGGTGCAGTTTGCAACAAAGGCACATGCGCAGAATTCAAAGACGTTGCGGGCGTTGAGCGTATATATTCTAAGCAAAATTACATCGATCACAAAAAAATTACAAATCATGAAAAGATAAGACAGCAATTAAAGTTTAAACACAAAATAGAAAATAGGAATATAGAAGAAGAAGAAGAAGAAAAACATTCTTTTAAACCAGATAGTTGTAGGGTCTTTAGATCATCTTTTTTAAAAAAATTGGAACCAGCTATTTTCAACATTCAAACTTACTATCAACTACAGTACTGCATATTTACATCACTTTTACAGTGAGGTGTATCCCAGTAATGTAAAAAAAAAAAAAAAAAAAATCCTGAAAAGATATTTTTGTAGTGATTATTATTTAGATAAAGTTGCTCATTAAAATTAGCCTAATATTAAAATTAACGACTTGAAATATTAAACTCTCATCAAAGCAAGCCAACCCTTAATAAGTACCTAAATATACCGTTCTAAAGTTATTATTTATATTTTTATAAAAATTAGAATGCATTGTTAGAATTGTTTAAGTTTTACGAGATTGGGAATTCAAGGACACCTCTAAAATACATTGTTCTGAAATTTTGAAATCCATTTTGTCATTAAATGAGAAAGTTCTTTTTTTTTCCGCCTGATTACAGCACCAGTGGTCTCGTACCTCAACTACATCGCCTGTCTGATAGCTTCCGGCTACTACAACTATAATGTACAAGACGCTACATACACTCTGACGGTCAACACATGCAACCAAACATGCTCTTCCACATTCATGAAACCAGAACCAAGGAACCCTTCAAGCGATGAAAGATGAAGAGAATTATGGCTAAATTTTCAAAGAAAATTACAGGAAATATCACCACGGTTTCAAGTTGAATGCGGCGAGATGTAAAATTCGAATCTAGTTGAGTAAAAGAAAACACTTCAAAATTACGTAAATAGCTTTTTCTTCAAAAATTGTCTATGGGAAGGGCCCGGTCACACAAAATATTATCAAGTTTGTGAAGCACATACAAAATACGTGGAACGTTTCTAACGCAAAGATCCACCTCATAGGAAATAAGAAGAAAGAAAAAACGAAGTTTAACTTACCCTGTTGCTGCTAACAGTTCAGCGCTCACATGACCAATTTCTCGTTCAGTAGTCCTAAGTATTTTCATTTGCGTTGTTCGGTATACGGGCAAAGTCTCCCCCCCCCCAATTTTTTTTTTCTTATGTAGTCATTCTTTTTATTTATTTTGCATTACTTTGAAGACATCTTCAAAGTTTGTTTGTTTCAAATTGAGAATATTACTAGGTAGCTAATTAAGTAATTACAGCTTGTATTTTTACAAGCTTTAAAGATTTTAAAATCTTCAAAAATGATTAGAAAATACAAAAGTAATGCTTATAAAAAACCAATTTTGTCTGAGCATTAAACAAAAACTATGACGATTCAATTCATGTAAAGAAAAACTTAAACAAGTACAATTAGAACATCTTTCAGAAGAACTTCTTGAATATTTATAAAAATTAAAGAAATTTGGGTGGTCGACTTCATTTGATTACCATATTCAAGTCGTAAGTTTTCACAAAGTATGCATTTTATGCTTTATCAAAGTAACGCCAAATTTTGCAAAAATCCGTATTTATGAATAGTAATACAACATTAAAAGTTTGTTTGTTTTCAAGCGAGAGTCAATAATCATGGAGGTGAGACATTGTGCTGGATCTGATTTGTTCACCATATTAGTTAGGTCTATCATGTTGTATAATGAGAATAAAGTACACTGGTAAACGATCGGGCTATAAACATAGTATTCTATATAGAATGAAGATAATTAACTTAAGTAATGTGAGTTTGGAAAGATTTTAAAATTAGTTGTCCAACAAAAGAATTAGTCCTTGTAAACGTTCGTGAGTTATTATTCCGTTACTGTTTCTGTTGAAGCCGAACTATTACAGTCTTAATCCTGTTTAAATGAAAGTGAAACTATTTGAAAATTATTGGTTTATCCATTTGTTCTTCAGCATGCTATGCATTTGTTTATGTAATACATGGACTGTTAACATAACACATGGTTAGTTAGAACTCTATCACCTGTTTAATCTTTTGGAATAACACTAAATTTACTTTTAATTACACATCTTAAGGAAATAAAATGCAAGTACCAAAACCACAACGACATAGTATTCTCCAAGTCAATTTTTACACATGGAAACAAAAAATGAATAGTGTGTTTAGTTCTTTGGATAATACCAGATTGGGAAAATGTCTGTTAAATTTCACCAACTGGCACATAGAAACATAATAAAAACCATATTAAATGCTTTTTCTAGATTATAACAACTTTAAGTAGTGGCGATGATCACCAATGTAATTTCGTTGTTAATTATTGAAGTGACATTTGGAAATGTTTTGTGCGTGTTTCCCTCAAATTTCACTGCATTTATAATAGCTTAAAAACTGGAATACTTCGTATTTAACTCTAATACACAAAATTCACAAAACTGCACCTCGGTTGTTTGTATCACTGTTCATTATGCATTTCTGGCTCAAAGTTTCAAAAACATGATAGCTATATTTGGAGGTAAACACAAGAGTATAAACATCATGTCTTCTACTCGAGTACAACCCACCTTGCTTGTGAGCGAGAGTCCACTTTGCTAAGTGAACAGATATTTTAATTATGTTTAACTATGCGAATTTCTATGTTTTTGCGAGATATTTTTTTGAAATGTAATAAACGAATACTAAGCTGACGCCTTCCTTCTTCAACGTGCTTGAGTAAACACAGAAACGGTATAGATTTCAATAGAACTTACAACCAAATAAATATACTATTGAATTTTCACAACCACGACAACCCGGCATTGCCAAGTGGTTAAGGCACTCGACTCATAATCCGAAGGTCGAGGGTTCGAATCTCCATCACACCAAACATACTCGCCCTTTCAGCCGTGGGAGCGTTATAATATGACAGTCAATTCTACTATTCGTTGGTAAAAAAGTAACCCAATAGTGACCAAAGCGTTACCCACGTAGTAAACTCTTAAACTCTTATTTCAAATACAATTTATAGTGTTTTACAAGCGCTTCATTTCTTTCCTGGTCAGGTAGGTTAAGGCGTTCGACTCGTAATTTGAGGCTCGCGGGTTCGAATCCCCGTCACATCAAACATGCTCGCCTTTTCAACCGTGGGGGCGTTATAATGTGACAATTAATCCCACTATTCGTTGGTAAAAGAGAAGCCCAAGAGTTGGCGGTGGGTGGTGATGACTAGCTGTCTTCCCTTTAGTCTTACACTACAAAATTAGGGACGGCTAGCGCAGATAGCCCTCGTGTAGCTTTGCGCGAAATTAAAAAAAACAATCATTTCTTTCCTACAAAATAATAGTGAGTTATAAAATTCACCAATTGTACCATCTCTCTTCCGAAAATCTTCTAGTATCATGTAACTCCAAATAACTTATTTAATGTTAAAAGTGTCAGACGAGATTGTAAAACTAAGTAACACTGGACTACGTTTATAATTAATCTCCAATATCAATTGTTGATCTTTTGTTAAAAATTTGCACAATATTAAGGGAGTGTTAAAAATGCGGTTTTTACAGGCATTTTTTCGTTTTTTACCACTGTCTTCTCCCCTGTAGATAGATCTTAACCAGGGTAGGTATGAAAGTTCATAGGGTTTATGGAGAGCTACACAAAAATTTTCAGTTTTGTAATTTGCGTTTTTTATGAACGTTTGTTTACCACTACTTCAACCCCTCTTAATGGATCTTCATTAAATTTGGCATAAACGTTTGCTGGGCTAATGCGGAGATATGTGCAAATTTGCAGTTTCGCACTTTGTGTTTTGCAGTTCATACGGGCGTGTTGGTTTTTTTTTTTTATGTGTGCGCGTTTTGTTTTTCTTTCAATTACGTATCAGGGAAGTAACTTTTCACGTCCTAAAATATCTTTTCATTATTTATGAACTTGTATAACTTCCATCCAGGATAGGGGTACTCCAGCTAGTAAAGCTACAATATTTATCAGTATGAATCCAACCCAGTATCTGAATTGGAAATCCACATTCCAAATGTGGATATTTTTAACAACCTCGATATTATGACCTAAACAGTATCCCGTTTCCTGTAATTACAACTCACGTGTTAGATTTGTCGACTCAGCTCACTGTCTCTGGAGTCACCATGTAAGAAAAACAGCAAGAAGGTAATAGAACTATTATTTATGAGACGGTGTGAAAATAATTACTGCGAACCTCCTATTATTGTCTTTACTAATATTCGAATTGTAATAAGGGTTCATGTTGTGTTATAATATTCATTCACTTTTCCAAGATGTTTGTGCACTCATAACGGTAAAAAGTGGTTTTTGATAATCCATGTTGGGCACAGCACAGATAGCCCATTATATAGCTTTGTGTTTAATTACAAACACTTTTCTATGCTATATACTATAGTAGAAATTAGGAGAAAACTGTCTTTTGAAGTTTGTATTAAAAAAAAAGAGTAAAAATGGGAATTTATGTTATTAAACACGTTAATAATTACTAGTTTCCTGTCATTGTAACAAGATAATAGCGAAAACAATGAACCAATCATATATCTTAAATGGGTACTTTCGTTTGCAAATAATATATTTTTTTTATCAAACAATACTACTAGAAAACTTGTAAAATCAATTTTACTTCGAAAGTAGTAATAACAATAATGTGCTTCGAGAGAGATTTACCTATATAAGATTAAATGCAATATTACTTATATTGTATTTGTGTGTGTGTGTGTGTGTATTAGTGGGTAACACATGTCGGCAGTCATAACCTTAGCTATTTGGTTTTGGTAAGTCTTTATAATTACTTATATCACCAACATTTAAAACAACGATTAACTTATTTAAAGATACATATTCACGTAGTAGTCACGCTTCGGCAAGCAGAGCTGGAACTTGATAAAAGTATAATAACAATACTGTATTTTATATTTAAATACAGTTTAACCTTTTTTACGTAGGTGGGTCAAAGTAATATAACGAGATAAATTAATAACTGCTGCCCACGAGACAATATACTACTAATATACATAAAAGGATTTTGGTTTTAATTTCGCGCAAAACTATACGAGGGTTATCTATGTTAGATATTCCTAATTTAGCAGTCAAAATCGAGCAAGAAGACCGTGCTGGTCCTACCTTATACAGTTATGCGAGTTTCGACTTTGTAGTTAAAAACAAAGTTACACAATAAGCGGCTATCTGAGATGTTACCACCACGGGTATCGAAACCTGGTATTTAAAGTTATAAACCTTCAGCCTTACTGTTGCGCCAGTGAAGGTGGAGGCTTCTCACTGATAAGACGGACAATTTATAATAATAAAAGTTAAGTTTAGATCTCTTTTGGACTCATTGCACATTCAACTTACTGCACAACTTTGCGTTAAACTTATACAATCTCCCCGAGTTATGTGGGTTTAACTAACAGGTACGTTTTTAATTATGTTCAATTGCTTTCTAATATTTACTTCTACAATTAATTTAATTAATTCGAAATAAAGTGATTACGTGAGAAAACTATTTTAAAAACTATTAATTACGAAGCGATAATAGAAATTTGTCGGTGTACTGCATCAGATCTGTAATTTTTACGCTTAAATAAAAGTGCAATTACTGAGTGAAGTATGTTTTCTCTGGGTATGGAAAAGTTTATTACAATGAAAACTAGCAATAACTGTGAGTGCTTATTTCCCAAAAACAAACATGAAAACACTATTTCCTAAATGTTACATTTCATTAAATAAACAGATAATACTAACAGCAAAGTGAAAATCATTTCCAGAATAAGATAAATAAGCGAAGGAAAAAGTATAAATATGGTGATACCTGAACACAAAGTTATGAAAATTGTTGATTAATATCTCACACAAAAACTAATGTACAAATGACTAGCACAACTGTCACAGATAGATATACAATCGAATACGTTTGCCTGTTCATTTATTTATTTACAGCGCTTGCCAACGTATAATTATGATTTAACCTTTTTCCAGTACTACATTAATATTGTCATTATTAAAACTTATTGTTATAACGTGTTCTACCGCTGGGCAGGTTAACTTATTCTGTAAAAAATGCTAAGTCTAGTTCATGCAACGATAACAAAATAATTTATTTAGTCAGTCAATGTTTGCAAACCACGTTCACTTGTAGGCCTAACTTAAATACAACGTTTCCATAAAAATTGCTAGAATAATGCCAGTAATAGTACATACACCTACATTACTTAGCTTAGAGCGATAAAAAAAAAACGCTAACTCATTGAGCAACTGCACAGTACAATACACGCAATAATTCTCATTTCTAATATTGAATAACCACCCTGATACCAAACTGGCTCACTAACTAATTAGTCATTAACTAATTGATTCTTGTATTTATAACGGAATTTTCTCGATTCTTTTCTCATGTGCCCTCTAACAAACTTTCAAATTAAAGTATTTAGAATATAATTTAAAGTTATATCATAAATATACTTTTTTATGCGTTCTATCAATAATTAATCTTTATTACTTTTATTACACACGTGAATTTTTCCATATCTGCTAAAGTGTTGATAAATTTATTCGGCTTTTGAACTCAAAGCATAATTCTAATTTGCCATGAATATTCACTAAACACTTTATAAAAACATCTTCGTATATTTATGTTATTATTTGTAGTCTTAAAGTTTAACTTACCATTATAGTACTGTCCAGGTGATGCTCCAAAAAACAAGATGAACAATAAGAAAGCTAATATCTCTTTTGCTCTTAACCAGTTCATTTCTCAACACAGCAAGCAACACACTGACGCGAAGATTTGGTGTCGGTTTAAGGGATACCAACCACTGCTTGATCCGACAGCTCTGACAGTAGTTCCATGCTGTACAGTGTGCTACTGTATGTACTTTCAATCATAAATTTTGAAGAAAAAAAAAGAGAGAGAATTAAAAACATATCTTAAAATAAATGTCCCAAGAAAATCTCTCGTTCGTCTAGCACGCGTGATGTTGCGTGCTTCCACCTTGTTCTTCGTTCGCAAAAGTACACTAAAATCACTTAGCAGGGCAACCTAACAAACCAGGTTATGCAGTTTATTGCGAGATCTTGTGTTTATAGCAGGTGAAAGCTGGTGTGGATGTCTCCCTAGCTGGTACATGACATATTCACGGAAAATAGAAAAGCCAGCAGTGCTGAATTGTTTTTCTTTCTTTCTTTTTAAACCAAATGTGGTTACTATACGAATCTCATTTTTTTCTGATAACCTTCAAAACAATTTTGGCTTTCACCATTCAGTATAGCTAATTACTAATGCCATTATCTTAATTTTCGATCCAATAATCTAAAGCATTTAAGTCGAAAGTCTAAAAGATTGCAAATTACATCAATATTCCGCGCATGTATGCTGCATACACGTCACAACTTACATCACCCACAAGCGATGGTGCCAGCTGGTAGTGTATATTATCACACTAAGCAGATAAAAACACTTGAGTAAATACGAGCGTCCTCTAGCGTCTGATTGTATTTTACTCTTAGCAGAGTTGTGCTGCCATCTCGTAGTCATTACTTAAATATTTTATTTTAATTGAAATTATTTAATGTATTGCAAATATAATTCACTAATATTTGAGATAATTAGCTATATATTTTCAATTTTTTGCGAGTTTGGTAGAAATATTATTAAGATTTTTTTGTCCAAGGTCAATCAGGTAATATGAAAATTAAAATTAAATATGAGCAATAATTCTAAGAATTGTTTATTTTTAATTAATGGATTTCTATCATTAACCTTCTTAAACATTGGTCCTTTAAATAATAAAGTTGAATAATTACTACGGATAATGACCCAGAAGCACCAATTTGTACATTATAATTTTAAGATAATTAGTTTTTCGAATTCTTTTATATCTTATATTTTAAATAAAGTAAAAATAAGAGTGTTTCCACAAGATATTTTCTCTTTTATTTAAAAATAAAAGAGCTGTTCAATATGTGTTTTCTAAGAATCAGTAATAACCCATGCGTGTGCATAAAACTAGAAGTTATGTAGTTCTAGTATTTGCATGCCAAATTGATCCCTTAAAAAAATATTTAGTTTGCTGTATATAATTAGAAGATCGGTAGGCTATATAAAGAAGTAATACCGAATTTATTTAAACCTACATGGATTTGAGCAAAGAAGTAAACGGCCAATATAGCACCAATGAAAACACTTTATTCTTTAAAGAACAAAATACTGTATCTGTTCTTGCTTCTAGATACTACTAAGTTGTTTTTCACTGGAGAAGTAAGTGGTTCGCGTGTGTTTTCTTATAGCGAAGCCACATCGGGCTATCTATTGATTATACCAAGGGGAAATCATATCTCTGATTTTAGCGTTGTAAGTCAGTAGATTTAACGCTGTCCCAGCAGATGACAAGTAGATTAAAGAAGATTCCTTCTCTCGAGATGTTTACTCGCCAGTCAATACATTCTATAAGGGTACATGAATGTTCATAGCTGTGGTATCTCAAAAATAAGTAATAACAACAATAACAAAAAAAGGAAAAACGTTAGAACCCTAAGAATTAGATTATTTCAGATTTCGGGCATGAGAGTAAGTTTCCAAAATGTTGAGACAGTTCAGTCACAAAGGAAAAGACAGGACACATAACTATACCAGGAATAAATATTGAATGGTTTACCTTTGACATTTAAACAACACTTTACTGACATGATACAATACCATGAGCAAATGAATGTGTGATTTGAAGCTTAAACATAAAGCGATAATGAATACATTAACATAAAAATACTTCTGTTGGCCAATGAGCTCCCCTCATAAGTTAGACTGCGTGAAATGAAAATAATGAATAACAATAACTCTAACTTAAATTATGGCACTCTCATTTTAACATATAGAAAATAACTTCACATAAAAACAACTCTATCAATGTCAGAGTCAATGCTCAATTTAATTTTAATTAAATTCGGTATTACTTCTTTATATAGCCTACCGATCTTCTAATTATATACAGCAAAGCAAATATTCTTTTAAGGAATCAATTTGACATGAAAATACTAGAACTTCACAACTTAAAATCAAATAAGGTCAAAATTATTCGCATAAGACAAATGTAAACAAATTCAAGGCCTAGCAAGAGCTCTATGGTGGTTACTTTAGATAAAGTAAAAATAAATAACAAATAAAGCTAATCGCTGTTCACCAAAAGTGAGCGCCTAACACAGCACGAGAACTTCAGAAGTTTTTTCTTTAATGAATGAAAGGTACCAACTTGCAGAAATACACAACCGTAACGAGAGAACTTTAAGAGCTCATGCAATGTTAGATAAAAAAAAAAGTATCAGCTTTTCTGTCACTATATCTAAAGTCTGTATAAAGTCTCTGTACGTCTCATGGAAAAATCTGTATTTAATCTATGTGAAAAACCAGCACACACTCCAACACTGTCTGAAATATATCAATAAATTCTCAAGTTTCTGACAAAGGAAGAAAGCAGTGATTGGTTCTTGTTAGATCAATTAGCCTACAAACGATGAAGATAAAGTGCGAGTCTTCAGCTCACACTGGTATCTCTAACAAGAATAACTCAGATCTCTGGTTTTTTCTGTTAAATCTCATTTAACCTAATTTGCTCCTCAAGGAAAGTGAAAGGTAAAACTCACTTAAAGACCTCCATGTTTCATTTAGGTTCTATTAAAAAAGTTTGAAAATTTTACCTTTTTTCTTTTTCTAAACTAAGGTTGTGGAAAACATATAGAATGTTTCTGTACTACAAATCTAACATTTCTTATTTAAGAAAAACGTCAGATTTACCCATAACGGTCAGTGTTACCTATCTGACTTGGTTAAAACCTAGGATAGGCCATAAATTCATAATATCAAGACATCACCAGGACTTTCATTGTATGAAAATGACTTTTGAAATTCTTGCATAATACACAGCATTACAGCCAAGCCTTTTAAGGGTAAACCGTGTATTATCTCCATAAAATGACAAAGGAACAAAGGTAACTATAATTAAGATGCCTTAACAACGTTCCTGATTAGATGATATACAAAAGCTGTATAGAAAATATGAAGTGGAATATGTTGACAAATTATAAATTAATTTGATAAGGTAGAAGTGTATGCTTACTCCACTTTTTCTCCCCTAGGTTTACAACTTGTTCTCAAGCGAGAAATTAAACTTAATTTTAAAACCAGTTGACTTTACATTCGTGACCTGGTCAAAGAGTGCAATCATTTTCTTACTGTTTTAAACGCTTACACCTAACATTGATATCAAAATAACGTAAGAAAGAAAATTCGATATATTATCGATTTTTTTTAACATTGATACTAGTACACGTTGATACAGAACCAGTCTCTTTAACAAAGATTTGGCATCATGAAATAATAAAAATTAAGCCTTTCAGAAATGATAAGCATATAAACAATAACAAACTTCTATGTAGATAAATACAAAGTACATTAATCCCACCCATAGTGGCAAAACAGTAAGCCTGAAGGCTTATAACGCTCAAATACGAGTATTGATAGCTCACGACATTGATAACAACGACACCAAGAGAGAAGCAGTTGTTTCTTGATAGAGTTACGTCTAAATTTCCATATCTGTATCCTTATTTGTATCTTTGTGCTTGACTAGAAACAAACAAGATACAATAATTATGAACTTTCTGTAGTGAGATAATGGTATACACAAATAAACAAAAATAAAAAAACTTTATTATTAACACAAAATCAAAATTTTTACAGAATATATACATATTAAAACATATCCCTCAGAAGCAAATCGCAGAAAAAATAGGCCAAATTCCAAATTTGAAATATAAAACGAGAATAAACTCAGTAGTGATATAAAATTAATGTATGATATTTAAATGTACGTGCATGTTTACAAACAGTTTCACATACAACAACACAAAATCCTATGGAAGAAAATCCTTTCAAACTTATACACTTAGAAGCCACTGATTTCACAGTTCAAGTATTGAAATACGTGCTTACGTAGATGAAAAACAAAAAAGTAAAAAAACAACAACTTTACATTTATACAACGTACATTAAGAAATGTTACCACAAGTTTTCGATGATAAAACTCCTGATTCGCCCCTTGTCTTAACTCCTCTGATACTGATAGATTTGATTCTAATTAAGCACAAATCTACACATTGGGCTATCTTTACTCTGCCTACCACGGGTATCAAAGCCTTCTTTCTAGTCTTGTAAGTCCATAGATATACCGCTGTTCCAATGGGGGCAATATTGGTAGAACTCAGACTTAATGTTTGACATCTCTATTGCCTGGTGGATACTGGGAAGAATTTTCATTAGCTGATCTGCCCCTACTAATGTTTTCATTTAAATTGGTTCCTCTTTACTAAGTTCTCCCATTCTGTCTGTAGTCCACCATGTAGCAGAGAATTTTTTGAGGACATATTTGGAAAGGTGGAATGGAAACCCATTAGCTAAATGAAGAATGTAGTCGATTGACAGATAGAAGCATAAAAAATTTGACCTTATGTAGTCCAAATTAAGAGGGTGAAGTCAAGTGAATTTCGACTGGTCAAAAACTTAGATGTGAAGGTTTAAAAATATCATAACTACTTAGTTACAACAATGACCTACTGTAAAATTAGATTAGAACAATGTATCTTGGCCAAGTGGCATTTATTCACGTCTCATGTGTATTCATATCCTATACTGCCCAGAGAAAGGGTATTCTTCATATCTGTGAGCTTTCTGATCCCCAAGCCTTATTGGACCTTTTTCTTTACCTATGTTGCCTATCTTTCAACCTACAGACAACATAACCTACCCTTCAACCCAGCCTCTTTTCACTCTCTACCATTTGCTTATCATAAGGAAGGAATAGGAATCGAGATTTGACTTGTTCTTATGCATATGAGCTGACTCAGGATAGGTAGTATCAGTAATAACTATTAACCATTAAAACCTGTTAAGATTTATAATATGTATCTCAAAGGATCTTCTTCTGGTTTAACACAAGCTTTTGGTGCAGCTTATAAAGTTTCATCATGAATTTCATATATTTTTACTGTACCTTCTACTGAAATATGGTTTACAAATTTTGCAGCAAAACTGTGTGTATTTATTTAAATATTTTATTTTGCAAGATTCAAAATATTCCATCACATCCAAATGAAACACTGGGTACACCAAGTTCACATTTGTTATCTACACTGTTGTCTGTGACTTTAAGTTACTTCTAATTATTTCACCAATCATATATATTTCAACACATTATAATAAAAATATCTTGAACTACTTTTAACAAAAAAAAAAAAAACTGGATAAACTGCGCTTTTTTCCGATAGGGCGTAGATCCTGTGGGGATGGGGGTACATCCCCCTTCATTTTAGGTGGGGGGATGATGCATGCAGTCATCCCCCTACAGTTTGGTCTGTTGAATTGTTTTATTGCATCACAGGCCTACAAATTGTGTGTTTGTTCTTGTGATTCTGGTGTTCTTACCAATCGAATTACATAATTAGACCTGTTTTTTCACTGTAGAGCACACAAGGCTAATTTAACAATGCAACATGCAGTTGAAGCTTGTGAATGTGTTCGAGATTCTATCGAGTGGGTACGTGAACTTGGTATCTTGCTTCAGAGGTCAGGCAAGTACAAGACAATCTTGGAAAATATTGTATCGTCAGACAGCCACAATGGTCCAGTTAAATACATCCGCCCACTGTGTTCAACACGCTGGTTGTGCCGCCTATCTGCAATTACATGTGCTAATGATCACTACAGTGACATTGTTCATTCTTTTTCTGAATTATCAAATGAAAAATCAGATGTAGCAGTGAAAGCACGAGGTCTGCTGGACAGATTTGACAAAAGAAAGACAGCTTTAGGATTGTTGATGCACTAGCTGCATTAGAGGAACTAAACCGTGCATTATAAGCAAAATCAGCGACAATATCTGACATGATTGAATATCTGCAATGACAGTTGAGCAATTGCGTGTATTGCAAACAGAGGAAAATTACAACAAGATGTTTGATGAAGCTGAGAAAAAGGTAACTTCCCTATATCTGGTGCCTATTGAAGTACCACGCTTTTGCAGATCCCCCAGAAGGATCACAGGTGATGGCTCAGCACACCATTCTGTAACAGCTAGAGATTATTACAGAAGCTAATATTTTGAATTTGTGGAAACAGTCATAGAACATCTGACCACTAGATTCAATGTAGACTACAATGACTTGAGGCAATATCTGGCATTTGAGAACATCTGGCAAGATTGACAACTCGGTTATAAACTTCTATCCAGAAATCTCTGCACAACGGTACGAGTTTTAGTTGCCCATGTTCAAAGGAACAACAAAAGCAGTTTCTCTGAAAGATGCGAAGGATGCTTACTGTAAAATGCATGAAACAAGCCAGCAGATGTTTAGTGAAGTGTTTCTTCTCTGAAAATGTTGCTTGTATGTCCAGTATCCAACTGCGAATGTGAACGCAGCTTTTCTGCATTAAGACGGTTGAAGACGTGGTTAAGATCAACTATGTCTCAGTGCCGCCTCAACCATGTGGCAGTTTGTCACACTCACAAAGATGAGGTCGACAAGATAAATATAAAAGAACTTATGAAATAATTCATAAACAGGAGGTCTACGTTTGGGAACATGTAGACTAGAGGACTAAATGAATCTTACTTCAATGGAAAGCATGAATAGTTATGTGCTACATTGTATTGATGTGTAATTTTCAAGAGTTCGCAAAGACATTTTAATTATTTTTATCAAACAACACGAACAGTTTTTCAGTAGATATAAACTTATCAAGGGTAATTACTAATTTTATTAATATTTGAAAACGTAATTCATGCAATAAACGTTATTAGTAACCTTGTCAAGTATAATGGTCATCTTTTATACTGTGCAGTGTGCAGGAATAAATTCATGTCGCAGTTAATTTATGACACATTTGTCTTTATTCTATTAACATTTTGAAAACTGTTCACAACACCTCACTCATACAAACCTACATGAAAACCTTGAAATATCGTGGCAACAAGATTACTCTGTGACTGCATGTTTCCAGCTTTCAGGTTCACGTAATCAGAGATTACCAGTTTGCAAATTGAACAGTCCACATAAGTGGTTGCAAAAAGCATCTCCCCTCATCGGGTGTAAAAAATCTACGCCCCTGTTCTTTTGTTAGTTTTAACTCTACCTGATCCAATAGACAGCTCTCAGAAGTTGAAAAAAGCACCAAGAGCATACTTGCGTAATAAATATAACAATTTATGTTAAATCAATAATTATAACTATATTTCAAAAATTTTAACCCAGAAATATCTAAAAATTGATATTTTGGATAAATTACTAAGAAAAATATATGAAATGTTTGAACTTTGATTTGTGCACACATTTAACAGGTATTTCTTATAAACAAAATCCTTTCACAGTTTTATAGAATGTTTCTCTATATATTTCAAGATATAAGTTTACAGTTGTATAGACCTAGACATCTGTAATGAATAGTTTGTTTCTGACATGATATTCCTTTACTTTCAACAACTACTTTAAGAATTTTGTGTTCAGAGGCTTTAACGATGCCATGACAAGTAGGTTGAACAGTAAATAATGTATTTTAGCCTTCAAACAAGATAGAACTAATAGCTAAATACAATTTGTAATCTGCATCAGTGTAAAGTAACAATTGAGTAAATCACAAATATATGCAAAGATAAATATCATGTATACATAACTGGTAAAAATGAGACAAATTAGAATTCCGAATATTTATTAAGAGGAACTTTCTGGTCAATAAGCTAAAAATGTCCAGTTTTTTTATTTTTCTCATATTTTTTGATAGTCACTTTTTATGTATGTATTGGTTCGGTTTATTTTGAATTTCGCGCAGAGCTACTCGAGGGCTATCTGCGCTATCCATCTCTAATTTAGTAGTGTAAGACTAGAGGGAAGGCAGCTAGTCATCACCACCCACCGCCAACTATTGGGCTATTCTTTATAACATTATAACGCCCTCACAACTGAAAGGGCGAGCATGTTTGGTGTGACGGGGATTTGAACCCGCGAACCTCAGATTACGAGTCGATTGCCTTAACCACCTGGCCATGCCGGGCACCATCAATGGAAAAATGAAAAAAATCGAATTTTCTTTTTCTTGCCAGATTTACAACAACATACCCAAACAACAAATCACTAGTAGTTGTAACTACATTTAGTCCAGACTGTATGTACAATCCTCAATCAACGATCTCAAATCTGCTAGTACCTATGTAGCTGCTTTTGAAAATGGTGCAACGGACGTTACCTAGCACCTCCACTCGGTTTTGTTACTTCCATTTCACTTAACACTGGCCAGGTGGTTAGGGCGATTGACTTGCAATCCGAGGCTTGCGGGTTCAAGTTGGTAGTAGATAGCGATTACTAGTTGCCTTCCCTTTAGTCTTACACTGTTAAATTAGGGACGGCTAGCACAAAACAAACAAGCATTCCAGGGTAACATTTGATAGGAGATCGCCCATAAAGAACACCGATATTTTGTCCTTACCTTGGCAGATAACTTCCTGAGCTAATGCTTTTTGAACACGACACAGATTAGTTCTGTATTTTAGTCAAAGGTATGTATTTTCAGGTAATGAAACCGCTACTAATAAAAAAAAAGCCGTGTAGAAAATTCTATTTTAAAACATTTTAGACACAACACGCTTCTTGTAAATCCCAAGAGCAGGCACAAAAGCCACGCCGTTACAACGGCTTTTAGAGTTTAACAATATTATGTTTACGTTTACATTTTCATTATAAATAATTCGTGTCAATATTCTGTAAAAACAACACGATTATAGTGTGCACTTGTTTTTTCAATCAACAATTTAAGGCAAAATGAGCGATTGTAACAAATATAGAAATATTCATTTATTAGTGATTACAGTTAAGTGTATACATTCGTATTACACAATAAGTCTTACGGGTCGTACTGAATTAGACACTATTAAATGTTTTCAACAGAAAGAGCAGTTTTGATTTTATCATAAAAAACACACCGAAAGAAATGTCTCACATAGAACATTCACATAAACTTCTGAACCCTCACACTTCAACACAGGACGTTTTACAGCCCATTTGGCCAGACCTACAACATCGATGGGACTTGGGACATTCTAGGTCTGATGAACACGCCGTTGGAAAGGATGGTAACAGAAATAAACATGGCTGAACATGGTGTTCTGGACATTCTGAAACAAAAACAAAATTAAAAGCTGAAACAATATCTTATATAATACAATGTCATACTAGGTATATAATAACATATTATTGGGTATATATACATATATATAATTATTATATTTCCAGCTCAATTTATGTTAATCTCTCAAGAAAGAAAGACTGCCATCTCAAAGCGTTCAGGTTATTAAGTTTCTCCAATATTACAATTTTCATTATCCTACAGTGTTTACGAGATATATAAATGTCATTTCCCCCCCTCAAACTCTAAACGAACAGTCTGAGAACCGTGAAACAACATTTTAAAAGCATAATCTTTTAGTGGAGTAAATTGATATTTGACAAACGTTTAACTCAGCAGATGTATGATATTTGGCATATTTTGTATTTTGACTGAACGGATCAGAACACCTATGTGGTTCACTTTGATTTTAAACTTACAAATACTGTATTTCAGAATGCCTTTACATTAAAGGTGTATAGTGACACAGAATACAAAATATTATTTATCGAATAAAAAATAAAATACGAGTACAAAAGCTATAATATAGCCTGAACTACATACGATTATTAAGATAATTAAAACTACTTCACCAAATGCATTAAGTTTGGCCCGGCATGGCCAGTTGGTTAAGGCAATCAACTCGTAATCTGAGGGTCGCGGGTTCGAGTTCCCGTCACACCAAACATGCTCACCCTTTTAGCCGTGGGTGAGTTATAATGTGACAGTCAATCCCATTATTCTTTGGTAAAAGAGTAGCCCAAGAATTGTTGGTGGGTGGTGATGACTAAATTAAGGACGGCTAGTGCAGATAGCCCTCGTGTAGCTTTGCGCGAAATTCAAAACAAACAAACAAGCTTACTATCTAGTGACAGTAAGATAACTTACAAACTGCGGTATACGAGCGTTTAATTATGCTCCTAGTGGCTCAGCGGTAAATCTGAAAACATATAATGCTAAACACTGGGGTTCCATACCCATGATTAGCACAGAACAGATACTACATTGTATAGTTTTGTGCTTAACTACAAACAATGGATACAAACTATTTAGTTAAAAATTTAGTGTAATATAACAGAAATGCTTTGTGATTAAAATCACACACATTTATATATACGTACACATATATTACTTTTTCAGCTTGATTTCATTACTATGCTAGCTTTTAGCGTTTAATATCGTAATATTAAAATAAAATTAAAACCATACCTGTCACAAAACACCACTATTACGCCTATTACGTCTTTAAAATTACATAATTTACATAATTCGTTAAGGATTTTCAATAATTAGATATTTCTCATATCCATTAACGACGACGCGTTTCGTTCAATCTAGAGCTCTTCTGGTCGACTGACATGTAACTCAATAGTGTCTGAAAAACTATTTACACCAGTTGTGCTTGCGAAAGGTTCCCGGAAATGTTTTAGTAAATAAAACCAAAATTAACAGTAGCAATCTTTTTTTTTTTTTTTTTTTTTTTTTGCTTTTGAAGTTCTTGTGTTCTATTGTGTTGTAACCTAGAGTGTGCATAATTTTTCTTGTATTTCATGGCATACATACATTTTACTGCCATTACGATTGCGCGAACTGCAACGTTAGGTGTCCCTTGTGTGACATCATTTTCGCGTATGCTAGTGGGAAATCATATATTTTCACTTCATATCATTAAAACGAATTATATATTTACTCTCAATACTTTTGTTACAGTACAATCTTTTTTCTAGATAGTATTTTCGTATAATTAAACTAAAATAATGTTTGATACATTGTACTGTAAAATGTGCTTATTGGCACTAATTTTTTTTGTCATTTTTAGCTGAAATATACAGTCAAAATTAATGTTACCGCATATACTACAATATGATAATAAACTAAAAACAAAGTCTTACCTCCAAGCTCTTGACATGAAATGCTTTTCTCGCAGCTTTCTCTACAGGCATCATCAAACTCCTTTCTTAAACATTGCTTTAAACAAGCACGATACTCATGGATACAAGATCGTTCTGTGTTCACACCACCTTGCGTGGAACGTAGCAAAAAGAAAAAGTAAGTAAGAAATAAAATACACTTCATTTTAGCAATTTACTTTTTGTTTAAATTGCGTTGTTAACTTGTACTCTATTGCTGACAAAAAGCACTCTGTAAGGTTACGTAGATGTCTTCCCACTGAATGCTATATCACATGTTATATCGAATCCTTAATAGGTCTCATTTATCTTTAGTTAGGTTTCTTAGAGGGCGCAACTTGACACACTTGGAACTATAATTGGTTTTAGTTTAGTTCCTAGGAGTGTTTCGTTTTCTCTACATAAAAACCAGTACAGTGGAAGTTTCACAACATCTAGGACAAGCCAAGTACTACTTTATTTTCACTTTTATGTAGCGCATGTGCTGTAATACAACGTTTCAATATTTGTCCTAATTTTTTTTTTTTCAGATTGTTTACGTATGTTCAATTTCCGACCTTTTTAACTAAGCAACACACACTTCTCAGAAGTGCGTTAGTTAGTTTTAAGATAACCAATCACAGGCGTGCTAAATTGGTACAAGTGATGCTGAAAGAAAGAAAGAAAAAAACTTTTAAAATTAAAAATATTCTGTATTACGATAAGGTAAATTCCAAGAGTCATTCATACTTTCTAAGAATGAACTACATTCATTAAATTAGTGGTGTGTCACTACAGGTACGAGCCGTGATACTACAAATGATCTCATGGTTCTTGGTGAATTGTTAAATCATTCGACAGTTCAATACTCCAGACTAGGACATAACCCTTTACAGGAATGATATTCATTTAGAATTATTGTAAAAATGCCTACAGCCAACAATATAACATTTCAATGTTTCCACAGACACGGAAGAATTAGCCCAGCAGTATGTTTAGGACAACAACAGTTTTCGCAACCACAATCCTAACCAACCCAATACAACACTTTCAATTGAAAAACTAAGGCTTTGATTACAAAAGAGAGCTCTAAGCCTAAAAATCTACACCGATTGAGCTGACCAACTTTCTCTCTATTGTTAACAAGACAATAAAAACAAGGCATCGAAAGTGGCGAAAGATCACAAGTGTCTAGTCATACCCTTAAATTAACAGATGTTTTCTGTTTCTGTACTTTGTATGTTAAGAAAAAAGGTAGAAGAAATTAGAATCTCAATAAATCCATTTGTTCACACATATTTTAATGTTTCCGATTCAGACCTAATGTCTTTGTCCATCTTTAGTTTACTTCAACGTGTCTTTGGATGCCGACATCCACGTGAAGTGAATGAGCTGAAGAAAGTTTGTCAAAATATGTGGTCTAACACCGACTTTGTCATCCTTCGCAGAATTCTATTCCTATGTCAGCTAACAGCAAATATGTATGGCCATTAGACTGATCCACGATAGAGGAAGTAGCTTCTTCGGTATTATGAGACTTAGAACAATTCTGTTTTAATAGCGATGTCTCTCGGTGAGACAGCGTTAAGTCTATAGATTTGCAACCTTATAATCAGGGTTTCGTTCCTTTCGGTGGACACAGCAGGTATCCCTGCGTGGCTTTGCTGTAAAAAAACACACACACACCATTTAATAAAGGATGAGTTGGCCCTTTGTTATTTAAATAAATACCTTCTTTGATGATTCTCTCATTAATCATATCAAGCTTCCAACACTTATATTTATCCACAGTCTAGTCTTCTATTACAATTAACCAGTCACACATTTTTTCAACCACGAGCGGGGCGAAGGAGGATTGTTTAACCTTTGAGAGCCCTTGGTGATTAATTGGTTCAACGGGCCCAATTAATTTCATATCAAAACAACTGCCAGATTGATTTGTTTTGAATTTCGCACAAAGCTACTCGAGAGCTATCTGCGCTAGCCGTCCCTAATTTAGCAGTATAAGACTAGAGGGAAGGCAGCTAGCCATTACCATCCACCGCCAGCTCTTGGGCTACTCTTTTACCAAAGAATAATGGAATTGACTGTCACATTATAACGCCCCCCACACCTGAAAGGGCGAGCATGTTTGGTGTGACGGGGATTCGAACCCGCGACCCTCGGATTACGAGTCAAGTGCCCTAACCACGTGGCCATACCGGACCACAAGTGCCAGAAGAAAAGGAATAAAGGATGATTAGTCTTCAGTGTTATAGTATTAACATAGTGCCATTTCTGCAGATTTTCCCCTAAAGTCTGATCTACCTGTTGAATTTTAAGAACTTAATCTATATCTGCATCAGTATTTTAAAAATACCAGTGACAAAAGGATTTCGTGCAGCATATAAAACTAAACAACTTGATCGAAGCATCCACGTAACGTGACTACGACTACTGTGAAAATGAGTTTCGAAATAACACTTACATGGTATTTTTATGTTTTATACAGAAGTTAAAAATCACTCAGAATTACAGTTTAAAGCACTATAAAACTACATATTGCAAAATCACGTGCAAATTTAAACCCAATGTGCCAATGTCTTACAATATTTAAAGAGAGGTTAGTGAAAAGGAGGAAACGGCCTCCTAAACGCCCTTGGCACCTGTCTCAGTACCAACTATTATACATGCAAACATTTCCTTATTTGTGTGATAAATTACTGCTGCAACTGGTACACTCTTGTTTGGTGAAGAGGAATCCACTTCATGAGAAATGAAGATTCGAGATGACTCGAACACTTAATGAAGAAAACTAATAAACATTCTATGTTTTTTTACAAACACCGAAACCAGTTTTAATCTTAGTAATTTTTACCATTTACAATGGTTGAAAATAAATATATATCCATAATTAATAATTAACAATTAATTGAAATATTACTTTTATTTCCCAAAAGACAAACAAAGGTAATCGCCAAGTCAGTAACATGACACACCATGACACGAGGATTTTTAAAAATTTCTAGAATTAAATACTTTTCACATGTTTTTGTTTCTTCATCTTAAACTAACAAACATTTGAGCACTAAGCACTCTATTGATATATTGATGTCTTTGACGTTCTTTTGTTTTTGCGGAAATTTTTGGTTTTAACAAAAAATGTCATTGATATATTTAACCTTGTATGTCTAGACACAGAGCCAGGTGTAAGCTGAGCTACAGCTCAGGGCCTCAAAATATATGGTTTCAGTAAGTAGTCTCTAATAAAGAAAAAATAACTTCATTTCAATTTTTTATTTTATCATCTGCATGGACGTTCGTAAATTGTTTTGTTTTTTCAGAGAGGGTGAAGTTTTCCAGGGGGTAAAGTAGTGTGCTCTTGTGAAATAAATAAAGGATTCATATACTGAATGAATAAAGAATTGTTTCTCATTTTCAAGAGGTACTTCTGTATCACCATGATCGTATGGAGCCTCAGAATGTCATAATACAGCACTGCAAGGAACAGGGGCGTAGATCCTGGTGGGATGGGGGGATACATCCCCCCTTCATTTTAGGTGGGGGTATGGTGAATACAATCACCCCTACAGTTTTGTCTGTTGAATTGTTTTATTGCATCACAGGCCTACAAATTGTGTGTTTGTTCTTGTGATTCTCGTATTCTTACCAATCGAATTACATAATTAGACCTAGATGTAGGCTTTTTCAGTAACCGAAATGTACATTTTTAATATAGACGAGCTTCTAAGCTTTTCGATCGAAGCGATAGTTCGTAACTATCAGTCAGTAGGCCTAAGTATACATGCAAGGCTTGCAAACACAATCACAGAATCTACCTACGCCTTGTACGTAGTGTAAGATTAAGTAAAATTTTGGCCTGGCATGGCCGAGCGCGTAAGGCGTGCGACTCGTAATCCGAGGGTCGCGGGTTCGCGCCCGCGTCGCGCTAAACATGCTCGCCCTCCCAGCCGTGGGGGCGTATAATGTGACGGTCAATCCCACTATTCGTTGGTAAAAGAGTAGCCCAACAGTTGGCGGTGGGTGGTGATGACTAGCTGCCTTCCCTCTAGTCTTACACTGCTAAATTAGGGACGGCTAGCACAGATAGCCCTCGAGTAGCTTTGTGCGAAATTCCAAAAAAACAAACAAAACAAACAAAAGTAAAATTTTCATCACAACAGATTGAACAGAGCATGAAATTCTAAAATATTACTCCCAAGCGTACACTCCTGTGATCTAGATCTGGCGGGCCATTTGTAGCTTGTAGCTGCATCAATATTACGTGTATATTGTGCGGTTTTCCTTCGCCATTTGTTCTTATGCATGTCTAGCCGGTTTTATTGTCGAACGCTTTACTCTCTTTAGCTACCGAAGCTGCTGACCATAGTGCACGTTCAGTGTACAGTTAACGAAAGGTCGGGCCGCTCGGATCCAGACGCGCCCTTCTCTGCTCCCTTTAGTCTGAGCCTCGATTTTACAACAGGGCTCATTAGACCTCTGTTTGTGGCCCTCATTAATCCATGTAATTTCAGATTATCACCGCCCTCTAATAAAGTGCTGATGCTTTATAGTAAAAAAAAACAATATATTATGTTATCGTTTGTTTGTTTGTTTTGAATTTCGCACAAAGCTACTCGAGGGCTATCTGTGCTAGCCGTCCCTAATTTAGCAGTGTAACAATAGAGGGAAGGCAGCTAGTCATCACCACCCACCGCCAACTCTTGGACTACTCTTTTACCAACGAATAGTGGGATTGACCGTCACATTCTGTTATCATAGATTGTAAAAATATTGTATTTTCTTGTATAATTAGAACACAAAAGGAGCGATTTCAATGGCCTGAAGCCTCTACTCGAATTGTATTTCTAGTTTTTGTTTAGATGTTTTTATTTAATAGACGTGCTTATAGACATTATATCACAACGTGTTTGCCTTTTGATGAGCTTTAACAGGAACATAATATATTTGTAATTGTTTAAGTATTTTTTCGAGAAACTTGCAATTACTTGTGTTGTAACTAGCACACATTATTGTCCCAGCGATGCCCAGGCGGTCGATCGGCTCGGTAGTCACTGTGAGGTTCGCGCGTTCGACTTAAATACATTGTACAGTTCAGTCCTACTTCCATTCTGTTCTATCTTCGTTCGTTGTACGTTAGAGTTTTTCAATAAAGACTGTATTTTAGCCTGTTGAGTCATCTGGGAAACAGATTCCAATTATGACAAGTAAGCGTGTGAAACTTTCCGATATTAGACAGTTCTGCAAGCCAGTTACAAGTACTACAAGTGACAATGCAGATGCAGATAATCCAACAACCTCAAGCAAAGGAATAGAAACTTGCCATACAGAGGAAATACCATGTTAATAAGAGGACGAGTCTGAAAACGCTTGTGCAACTATTGCACATCATGAAACAAGTTTGTGCAGTAATGAAACTTCTATTACTCCACAGATACAGTGTGGAAAGCCATATCATCCAGACGCACGACTAATACCACAACAGAAAACAAAATCTCAAAATATCAACTTCCAGAGCAAGTGGTTTGATGAGTTCCCATGGCTGCACTTCGACAATCAGACTCAAAAAGTCACATGCTTTCATTGTGCCAAGGCGAAAAATAGAGGCCTTTTAACAGGGAAATTAGAGAGGCCAGTGGAGTGTACCTTGATATCCACCGGTTTTTGCAACTGGTAAAAGGCAAAACAGAAATTCAACGAACACCAATCCTCCTCTCAGCACATATTCGCTATATCTCCAGAAGGTTCACTTGATGTAACTCCCGTGACTGTCCAGCTACATGATGGAAAAAAGTAGCAGCAGGAAGAATACAAAATAAGTCTAGCCAAAATATTCAGAAGTTTACGTTTCTTACTGCGTCAAGGTTTAGTATTACGTAGACATACTGATACGGAGGGGAACTTCCTGCAGTTAATGAAGCTCCTGGAAGAGGAAAATCCTGAGTTAACGGCCTACTTGTCAAAGAAAACCACATTCACATCACCCCAGGCCCAGAATGAAATACTGAGGAACATAGCACACGAAGTGCAGCAAAGTAAAACCTTTGCATTAATGGTTGATGGCACTCAAGATGTTACAGGTGCCGAACAGGAAGCAATATGTGTACAATACGTAGATGAGAACCTTGACGTCCACGAGACATTTCTTGGTTTGTACAGTGTTTCCAATACAACTGGTGAAACAATATCCTCGACTATACTTGATGTACTAACTAGACTCAATTTACCACTGTCAGGATTAAGAGCACAAACTTATGTTGGAGCCGCGAACATGAGTGGTGCGTACAGTGGATGCCAGGCAAAAATAAAAGAGAAGCAACCGTCAGCTTTGTTTTTTTACTGCGGAGCACACAAGGCTAATTTAACAATGCAACATGCAGTTGAAGCTTGTGAATGTGTTCGAGATTCTATCGAGTGGGTACATGAACTTGGTGTCTTGCTTCAGAGGTCAGACAAGTACAAGACAATCTTGGAAAATATTGTATCGTCAGACAGCCACAATGGTCCAGTTAAATACATCCGCCCACTGTGTTCAACACGCTGGTTGTGCCGCCTATCTGCAATTACATGTGCTAATGATCACTACAGTGACATTGTTCATTCTTTGTCTGAATTTTGTTTTTGAATTTCGCGTAGAGCTACTCGAGGGCTATCTGTGCTATCCGTCCCTAATTTAGCAGTGTAAGACTAGAGGGAAGGCAGATAGTCATCACCACCCACCGCCACTCTTTTGGGCTACTCTTTTACCAACAAATAGTGGGATTGACCGTAACATTATAACGCCCCACGGCTGAAAGGGCGAGCATGTTTGGTGCGACCGGGATTCGAACCCGCGATCATCGGATTACGAGTCGAACGTCTTAACACACTTGGCCATGCCGGGCCCTGGACAGTAGTAATAAATGCAGTAATGAGTATGTAATACGGTAGTTTTAAAATTAATTCAAGTGGTTTTATTTTGTCAATCTAAAGACTTTCTCTATGTCCTTCACTTTCCACCATTGGAAAAACCTGGCGTTTTATTGAAGTGCATTAATTGAAAAATAACTTAAGCTTGCGAATTTCAACTTCATAAAAGTTGTTTAGGTTTTAATAACTGTTTTTCCATAATTCAGCTACGGGTATTTCGAAAATTACGTTCATTTATTTTTCGATTACGAAAGTTTTTCTTCACAAATCGGGAAAGAAAAAGCTACTCTAAATCAGATCATATTATAATTTCGTTTTCCACAATGAACATTTTATATTGTTATGTTTGAGTTCTAAAACGATTGATAACACACTCACGTCATGATTAGTCTAGAAAAATCTACAACTAGCGGTTGTAAACATTTTAATCATAAAAAAATGTAATCCAATTTCATTGAAAATGATTCACTTTTGTAAAAGCACATATGTCGTTTCGGTAAAACCTGTATAAAACGGAGAAACATAGATATACGTTTTGGATTTAGCGTACTAGAATTATGTTAAAACATGCAAACATTTCAAGACAATAAAATCATCGCAGGCCTGTGTAATTTGTGCAACAAATAGAATATTAATTGAAAACTATTACGCTAAGTGCTCATAATTTCTTGAGTTAGCTGATCTTGAATGTTTCTCGAGCTCACAAGTTTATTTTGTCTCTCCCTGGTTTTCTATTATTATTTCAATGAGTTTTCTAACGATAAATGAATGCCATAGTAGATTTCTCTTCTCTTTTGAGTGTTGATTTATTCTATTGATTTTCGTACCTAACTGAAAGTGTAAGGGTATATTTTAGTATTTGTTCATTATTCATATTTTTATTTCACAAGCTTACAGAAAATTTAGCTGGTTATTTTGTACAAAAACCTAGACAGATGTACTATACGAAACGCTGCATCTGCAAATGTCCAAGATATATTTAATAAGTTGATTATTTTAATGAATGTTGATTTACATGGCCCAAAAGGAAGATAAGTGCGATGTTGTTATGGACGGATTCTTTTGTGCTCGACACTTGTTAAGAGCGTGTTTACACAAAACTTTAGGCAATAAACCACCTGGCTCAGTCATCAATGATTGTGTGAAAAAGCCAAAAAATGCAGCAGTAAACTGTTAAAAAACATGTTACATATATATGCATGTACATAGCTTAAAATTTATTCTCCATAACTAGTTTTAATAAAAACTTAAGTATTTATGTGTGTTTTTCTCTTATAGCAAAGCCGCATCGAGTTATTTTTGTAGCCCACCAAGGGGAATCGAACCCCTTATTTTAATGTTGTAAATCCGTAGAGATCGTCAAAAAAGCAGAAATATGTTGAATCAAAATGCAAAGATAATATTTTCAATCCTACAACTGGGGACTATAAAGAAAGTAAACAAACTTGGCTGGAAATAGTGTTTACATTATTTTATCAAGCTACAAATATCTGTTTTGACCCCAGTAAAGGTTATAAGGACTGTCGATATGGTATATTTGTATAAATTGTTTTTTTTCCTTTTGCTATACTTAGAAGTTCTTACTGAGAGTGATATTACCATTGCTGAGGATTGTGAGTTAGCTCCATGAAAAAAAAAAAAAAAACGTTTTTTTCCCAACAAAGAGAGACTTGTAACATAGCAGATTTATAGAATAATTAAAGTTAACAAGTTTACTATGTGCCCCTGGGTACAGAGGTATAAAGAAAATGCCTGTGTTAAGCGAAAGAAGGAAGGGGTAGGAAGAAATATTGTACATCAGTTGACAATCGTGTTCTAAAATACCTGAGCCTGCAGAATCATTTGCTGTGTTACAACGATCTCACAACATGATGAACAAAAAATAAATCCCTCCTCACCAACGAAATGACGCAAATGAAACTCAACTAGGTGAAACAGCATCCTGACTGGATTGACGCAATGTGGAGCAATGTGATATTTTCAGACGAGTCAAAGTTCAACTAACACGGGTATGATAGAAAACACTTTTTATTATGTTAGTGAAATATAATTTCAGCCGGTGTGTTTGAATGCAACAGCAGGGTTAGATGATATGAGGATACATCTCTGGCTAAGGTATGGGATACCTGCATAATGTGAAAGACACTGTTAACGCCAACAAGTATAATGAGATCCAAAATATCTGGATAACTTCGGTGAAGCTGACCAGTGCACATTCCAGGATAACTACTCCATGCCACAGGGCTAAAGAGATTGGTAATATTCGTGCACTCTATGCAGAGTACGAACATTAAGAAGAAAACATAATTCTACATGTAATGAAAACACATCTTAGCTTTTATTTCATTGCTTCAGGTGAAGAACTGTCTTTGAAGTGGAAAGCATTAAGACGCTACAGTGAACAGGTAACAGCCCAGATCTCAACTTTGTCAAAAGTTTGTGGAATGTAATGGATAAAAAAGTGCAAGAGAAGAGACCAAGAAGCACTTTGGAACTGCGAGAAGCCATAATCTATGTGTGGCATCATGAACTCACCTTTTCTCTACATTAAGTTCTTCATGCACTAAATGTCACAGCGATGCCAAGCAGTTATCGAGATTAAATGGGTCAGAAACAAATATTAAAGCAAGAAATAGACTCTGTGATCACTATTTGTGAATTACATAAATGGTGTTATCTTTAAATCTAGGTTTCCTTACTCAGAGAACATTTTTGTATTTATCAAGTATTTGTTGATCATTTGTTGTGTTATTTGTGATGAGAAGAAACCCACTTGAAGTAAAATAAAATAAAGTACAGAACAACGTTTCGACCTTCTTAGGTAATCTTCAGGTTAACAAAAAGAGTTTGCAACTGGCCATTGCCAGACACGTGTTATCAACTTTCTGTAACTTGTGTCCAATTATTGTGACAGATTCATTTTTTGTTGAGTTTGTGTATTTATTTATTTCATTATAGTATTGGCTATTTCTCATCTCTTGTATTCTCTTAATAATATATCTATTATTATATTAAAATCAGGATCAATGCATTCAAAATATCTTAAAAAATGCCTTAGTTTTACATTTTGTTTTTAACATAAGTAAGTCTGCTTCCTGTGATTCTTACCAGTCCAAAATATGTGCTACTTTCGCTACAATATATAAAAACCTTTCAGCGTATTCTTCAAATTTACTGAAAAACCAACTGAATGACATTTATTAAACGTGTAAGATTGTGTTGCCCTGTAGAGATAAATGGAGCTGCTATTGCTCCAAAACCCACATTCTCGTTTTTGCATCTTCTCTTACTTCTTGCGTTATTTCTTCTGTAGTTGTGGTTGGTGAATATAATATTCTAGAGAAACTCTTCCAATTTATGAGAAGCACTAACGAGAAACAAATACTATGTTACAAGTACATATACTTCAAAACCAAGATAATAATTCAATATGATTAATAAACAGGTAAAACAAATTTAAAGTTTGACGTGATAATAAAGAAATGAGAACTACTCTTTAGATATTATAACAATACATGTATTTATTAAAGTCCATTTTCATTGTATCCATGATTTATACCTGAACAGCCTAGCGTGTTAAGGCGTGCGCTTCGTAATCTGAGGGTCGCGGGTTCGCGCCCGAGTCGCGCCAAACATGCTCGCCCTCCCAGCCGTGGGGGCGTTATAATGTGACGGTCAATCCCACTATTCGTTGGTAAAAGAGTAGCCCAAGAGTTGGTGATGACTAGCTGCCTTCCCTCTAGTCTTACACTGCTAAATTAGGGACGGCTAGCACAGATAGCCCTCGAGTAGCTATGTGCGAAATTCCAAAAAACAAACAAAACAAACATTATACCTGAACAACCAATGACGAACACTGTTGGCGACGACCTTGCACAACGTGTTGTATTGGAACAATATCCACACTCTCGGGTAGAGCTAGTATTACCTACTGGTGAATCAAGGTAGTTAGAAGAAACTAATTTCAAAAGCTTTTTCGACTATATGCTATGCGAAACCTGTATATATATACAGATCAAAGTATAAATTCAGAACAACTATTATAATATTACAATAAGATAAAAAGCATTATATGTTCATAAACGACGTTATCAAATTCAGTGTTTATTGTGATGTAAGACTGTATTAGTTTTGAGCAAACAATAAACATTTGTGTAATAAGTTTGGGAACTCAAACAACATTTAAAATAATGACATAAGGTGAACATATGGAAGTGGGCCAATTCTATACCAAAATTGAATAGAGAATGTCATAAAAAATGAAGAGTCATAACGAATACACACCCTTTATTTTGTAGGAAAAAAAAACAGAACAAATATTTGTGGCAGGTGTTTAATTTCCAAAGAAAAGAGTCTTTTCTCAATTCGGGGGGATCAGAGATATTAGTATCCTCCCTGGCCCCATTCGTAGAGATATTACATATAATTAAATTGGATTTTTAATAGTTGCATTACGATGTAAGTCCTGATTTAAATTTTCCACTGGAAATTGGTGAAGATGACGAAGTAGAACGTCAAGACTAACAAACTTTGACAAAGCTAGACAGCCCATAGTTAGAATCACAACTCGGCGGGGATTTAATCCAATACCTCAAAATTTATTATGAGGTGGAATGGGAGTTTCTAAGAAAACCAAATTTCACAGTGCAGGCGTCGAATAATCCACGTATTCTGTATCTGAGCATTTGGTAGAATACATACCACTGTCAGTAATTGAATGCTTGTTATTTAAATTATTGAAGGAAATTTACTAGCTTTTGCCACCTGCTGTCTTATTGTTGTACTATGAATTAATTGTTTTTGCGAGAGAATGACTTAGTATTTAAGATGTAATCAAGTTTAATGCAACTAACAGTTTATTATTACCTTTAAAAACACTTTTCCAAAATTGTTCAGTTGAAACTACGTTGGTTGTAGGGAAAGGAAACTTCACAAGAAAATCTAAACGCGGTATTAGTTCATGTTTTATGATTTACATGGGTCCAAACAGTAATTACTTATTACTATTAGTATTTATTTTTTGCTAATATTATTGTTAATTGTAACGGTTAAATGTTGGAAAGTAAAGAAATAAAATTCAATGTTTATGAATATTAACTTTGATAATTAATATGTAATTTAAATTTCCTATTTGGATGTTATTTTGTAGATTTATATTAACGTAAACTACTAGTAGGGTAAATTATATGATGATTTTAATAATAGTAACAATAATAAATTAATATGTAATTTACACCTAAGCTTGTTATTGCTATTATAGTATAAGTATTTTTAGTTACGTAACACTAATAACTGGAGCAAAAAGTTTGGCTATATTTAGCTTCTTTATAAATCAGTCGTTAATTAAATTTTAATAATTTACCAAGCTGGATATCACTATCGCTATACTATTAGCAATAGCTATTGTGAGTGTCATTGTTTGTATTACTAAGTCTGTAATTGGTACTGTTAGTATTACTAATCTAAATTAATGCCTACTAATGGTATTGATACTATACCATAATAATGCTAATAATAATACTGTTATTGGTATTACTCTTTCAAATTCTTGCTATTGTTACAGATATAATGTTAGGCTTCTACATCATCTTTTCTTCATTGTAATTCATGTTTTGGTGAAGAAATTAACAAAACTACTAAATGTCCACAGTGTTTAACTTAACAAACCAATGCATTATTGTTGTTGCCAGTGGGGAAGCAAATAAAACTGTGGTTATATCCCCAGGAATATTGAAGCAAGACAAAGAAGGTTATGTTTTATATATATATATAGGATACTTTTTTTTTTTTTCTGTATTTAATGGTAATAGTGGTAAGGCCATAATACAAAGGTTTGAAGACTTAGCAGGGAAGAAACTGCCTGCAAATTAAGCAGTTTTATTTTTTAACAGGATATTTTAGAATAGATTATTTTTAAATGTGGTAGATGTAACAGAAATGAGAAAGTTGAAGAGAGGACGTGATGAGTACCTGGAAAGTCAGGGTTGTATATAGGCAGGTGGATATTTGATGAAATGAAAGGGGTAGCTATCACGAGCCAAGGAACCTTACTTTTTCAAATGTCGTGTTATATGTTATACAGTATATTTTATGAATATAGTACTTGTAACAAATTGTTAGAGTAAGGTTAGAAGTTGATTGTTTTGAGTCTTAGTAAGTTTGGTAGCATTTACATTACTGAGTGACGGTTAAATGATTATAATGATCTTAGTTCATACATTTGAACTGGCTTGTAGTGTATATACAAAAAAGTAAGGGGAGTTATTTGTTTGTTAGAAGAGATACAAGTGGCATATCAGAATTTGATAATAATGCAGAAAATGTATGGGTTCAGTAATTAAATGAGAATAAAAAAAAATATGTAATTTCATATAGGCTTGTAATTAGGAAATTGACATTAACAAGAATATATACATTGTGCATGTAGGCTGGTTATTCTGCTAATAAAAGTAGGTTTTTTGTTGTTGGGACTTCAATTTTTTTAGACTGTTTAATTTTAATACATGAGACAAAGGGTTTTCTAAGCCCCTCAAGGATATCTATATTCCCAACAAGTCTCACCATTCCTTTTTTAAAAAAAGTATCTTAAGTTGTAACATCTACCTGTTTTTAGATGTCACTGTGTTCCACAGACCTACCACCCTATCTCAACTGAAGAAACATTTGATATTTTCAAGTTTTAAATTCATAATAATTGTTCTGTTACTATCAAAATTCAACGTGAATTAAATGTGCTTTATGAAGCTTCAGTCCCTACAGTCTTGAATATTTCAGTGGAATTACTATTACTGTTGACTTTTTCCAAGAAACAGAAAGTTAATGGTTTTCATTCTGTATTCTCATATGAACATTTGTCCATTTTTGGAATTTTTGTGCAAGTTCTTGAGACATTGAATAGTGGACTGATGCGAAAAGATTGGAAATTGGTCGTGTTACTTTTCGTTTTAAGGGAGGTGATAAAAATTGTCTGTTATTATAAGCCATTAGCCTTGCATTAGTGGTGGTGAGAATGTTTTAATAAGTCATCTAACAAATTTTTTAGATAGTGGTTTCACTTGGGTAAAATCTTGCCTTACTAATATTTGACATTCTTTGAAAAAGCTGTTGCCTTTGTTGGTGAGGGTAAAGGTGTGGGTCTGCTCTTTCTGAATTTTGAAAAATGCATTTTATAAAGTCCTACATAAAAGACTTAAAAATTATCTCTGGGTATGAGTAATAAATTTGTTTATTGTATCAAGAATGGCTAGAGGTAAGAGAGCAGAGGTTTGTTATAAATAGAGATCAGTCAAAGTCCATTAGTCATTAGTGAGTTATCTTGGGGCTTAGTGTTGGAATGTTTTGTTTTATACTACATCAGTGGCGTATGTGTAGGTGTAGGAATTATTAATAAATTGTTTGTGTACTGATAACTTAAGGTCTTGGCTTTGAGGAGGAGGATTCCAAATTAAATTTTATGGAGAAATATATATGCAAAAACCGCTCGTTTGGGTTGAGAAAATATTTTACGTAAAAGAGTGAACAACGTTTCGACCTTCTTCGGTCATCGTCAGGTTCACTCGACATCAATGATAAATTTCATGGAGCTGACTTTAACATTGTTATGGAAGAAAACAGTCTTGGTGTTCAGTTGCACAAATTTCTATCATGATGTCCTAGTCAGTTCAGATAGGATTAACAAAAATAGGAAACATAGTTAACAGTTTTTATTAATCTATTCCATGTAGATTTCTTCAGATTTTTAAAAATAGGTTATACAATGCGTCCACCATTTCATTAGCCACAAGTGGTACAAACATATTGATTAGTCGACAGACTTTGGACTTCTGCATAAAGTAATTGATAGTCACGAGGATATACTAGTAATATTGTTCCAGGAGTGTACCAGTGATATCCAGGGTTATCTTAGGGAAGAACCAACAGATTTGGTAAAGTTTATCCTGCTTAGGCTGATTGTTTTTATGTGGCACACAACATACCTTGTTGTCTCAAGCCCTGGATATTTCCACACAAATGCAGCCATTAGAATAACTATTAGCCCAATTATGTGTTACACTCTGGTGTGCACCAGTCTTTGAATTATGAAGTCTAGAGAATCCTGTGCCAAAAAAAATTGGGAATCAATAGCTGTAATACAAGTTTTGAACAATGGTATAATGGTTGGTAGTCGTACGTCACACCTTCCTGCACTTTTAACTGGTTACAAGTGCTAGAGGTTATGTGCAGGTTATATTCCTTAATCTGAGATTGTTGCATTTCACCTTGCTGCATGGCAGGAAGCACCCTTGCTAGATGTGGGCTCTTCAATTGCTGATTCTTGTAGCTTCCAATGCATTAATTGTGTATAATGTCTTCAAGTGAAATATCATACTGTGTGGCTTGTCATCATTACAGCAACAAAAGGAAAGTCTCAGCATCTGGTAAGACAGTCCACATGTACATATTGTGGTCATTGACAATAATATATGACTGAAATCATACCTTTGTAACACTTATCCAATATGATCTCATCCATTATGAACTTTTTAAAGTTGTTAACCATTTTAGAACACATGGTTTATTGTCAATAATGTTTTTATGAAGACTACAACTTCCAGTATTTATTTGTTTGCCTTAAAGTATCTATATTTAAGAGTCACTAGTATACAACTAGCCCATGTGATTACATATTTGTATCTGTCTTGCAGCTTCATTATTAACATTGGTGTGTAGCAGGAATTTGTTATCCTGTATGTGATGTACCAAACCTAGGGCTTCTATTAAAGCACACTTCAGGGACTAAGATGCATGCTCACTTTCCTCAATTCATTTGAAGTGCATTTCTGCCTTATAAAAAGCCAATAATGATGAAACAATTTTGAATACTTTGACTATAAACTATGGCCACTATGATACTAAACCAAGGAAATTGGTGACTTCTTGTTTGGTTACTGGTTGATGGTAGTCTTTCACTATTATTTTAGGAAGAGCTATGGTTCGGGTCTTTTCTATGAGGATATCCTTGTGATCTACTGAGGCCAATATTTAATGTACAATTATTGCAGGTCATCTTCATCAGTAGCAAAGTTTTCAATAGCAATTCTGTTTTGAGCCTTGAATTCAGTTCAGTAAATTGCTTTGATTTTTACTGGGTTGATTCTCCCATGTAACTAGGTAATGACTGTCTTACAGTCACATACTTCTACTTCAAGTAATCTAGGAAGTCTAGAGCTAGACAGTCAAGACTCCAGACCAGAAGTTGTACAGCCAGGGTTTAGCCATTCCAAGCAGTTACCTGCTTAAAATACATCAGGTATGGCCCAGATTTTTTTGCTTGCCTTTGAATGTTGGCAAAGTTATTTGATTCACCTTGTTCACGGAAACCTGGGATTGTGGCTAAAAACTCGTACTTCTGACTTCATGGACCAAGAACATGATCAACATGTCATCACCAACATTGACATATTATAGTAAAGGCTCTCAAGAATCTTGACACAGATAAGTAGTAGGTTCCTGAATCATGGTGGCATAATAATGAGATGTTCTTAAGCACCTTGTCCATTGGTTATTATCCACCTGAAGCCTTTTTGTAGGTCATGTTCACATCAGTAGTATACCTTGTGATTTGTTACTTGCTCTCTTACCTGCTGGTGAGATATCTCTAGTTGGCAAATGGTGTCACCAGTCTCTTGTGGTTAGTCTCATGTACCTTTGACCAGAACTGGAATTAAGCTTGCTTAGGTGGTGTAAGTCTAACACAAACTGCCCCACCAAGTCTTAGACTCATCAGGTACCATACCATTGCAATAATCTTCCGTGTTTTTTTCTAAGGCTGCTTCTCAAGGGAAGAATTCCATCTGCCATTTAGGGGAACCAGATTTAAGTAGTTTTTTCTGGTTCATTCATCATGAGGAAATCAAAGCCAGAGATCTAAGCATCACCAGCTAAAGTGTTAAGTGCAGGAGGGGGCTTTCCTTAGATCAAACAGTTCTCTTAGACAACTAGTGTTTTTTGATGACCATCTATGCTCTTGTTTGCAAGTTCTAGTTATGGAAAATGTAATTTCCTATTTATGAAGCCTTTTTAAACTTAAATTGCATCAAAATAGGAGTAGAGGGGAGTATGCACTTCAGTAACTATATATAAGTACTCAATAACATCTTGATCACTTCAAAATTTTCCCTTATTTGTCCACTATGTGGTATACTTAGGTGAAAGTGAATCAGCTCTGTGGCTAAAGAGATTTATTTAGTATCTAGACAGTTGATCAACATATCAGTTATGGAGTAATCTAAAATACTGACCTAAAAAAGGCAAAACAAGTGACATATAAAATGAATACTTTTTTTTAAACATGTTGAATTATTTCTAATGATCCTTTCATCAAACTACTTTGGTAAGATCTAGTATCACAATGTTTAAAAAAGGCATAGTTTTAGACTGACCAAATCCAAAGATTAACATGGAAGGTTAACATGAAATCTTGCACTAACCCAGAGCATCAAATGAAACCCCATTCAACTGATCATTCTAATTACAAATAGGTAGGGCTGTAACCTTTTAATATCATCAGAACAACCATTAAAGACATTGCTGTTAACATCTGTGCATCAAGTGTCATATTAAACAATACTTTTCCCAAACAACTGTTACATACTCTCAAAAGGAACATAAGTAACTTGAAAGAAGATACAAGCTCAGAATAAAGAATGCATTCAGAATAAATATTAATACAATAGGACAAAAGAAACACATGGTATATTCAAATATCACACTTTCAAAAAATTGATATCTGAGGAGAGCATCTTGTATTGTGGTTGAGAGAACAATGCTACTTTCTTTTCTATCTGCTGATTGTGTGTTCTTTATTTTATCATCAATTACTAATTAATTTTAATTTGCCTAAATTCAAATCATTTTATTTCATCTTCACAGTATAGTTGTCCTATCTAGTTAACCTCTTCTTTATTTTACTTAGAATTCAACACTTTATATATATATTGTTTTTTTTAAATTCATGTGTGATGAATCACCATTGATGGTCTTTTACAAACTGTGCCCTTAAACCTTTAGTTTTTGCAGTGGTCAGGCAATTGTATTTTTTGGTTATCCTTTATCAAATAATAACATTTCTAAATATGTTGATTATGCCTAACTTAAAACTCCCTTATCTCCATCTGAGCTCTTTCCGTTACTCCACTGAGAGCTAAGTTGTTATCATGTCTCTCTCTTTCTTAGTCTGGTATTTTTTTTTTAAAATTAGATGTTGGCAGTTTGGCTTAACTGTTTCTTTAGTAGAGATTGAAAATTGAAACTTCACTTTGATTGAACCAAGAATGAAAACTGACACCATTCATACGTCAATTTATAAAGTACTAAATTAGTTGACAATTTTAGGAAAACGTGTAATGTTTTATTATGTTGTAACTTATTATTATGAATTTTAAAATGTAATTATCCTTTTATAAGTTGTTTAATTTATTTGGATGAAATACAGTTATGACTGGAATGTATGTTTTTGCACTGATGTGGATTAGAAAAAAATATTGAAGTTTATTAAAGATACATTTGTAAGATGCATCAACAAGAATTGTTGGTTAGGCTTATAGTGCATTATTATTCATTTTTATGGATTCTTATGATTAGAAAATATCATTAGTATTGCTAATTTCACTAAACTAATGATTTTGTTTCAGGTTTGAACGTGGCATCTGTTGTGTAGTAATGTTACATAAAAAACGAAAGTTATGTAAAACCAAAGACACATCATCCAGCATTCCAGAGAAGAGTAAGAAATTTTTTAAAATAACTATCTGTATGAAGATGTATAAGTATCATAATATTTAGTAGGAAAATTGTTCCTGTTCCTGTTCAATAAAAGCTCTTGATTTAAAATTAATGAATTTTAAACATACTGGTTCTCTCAATGGAAAGGTATCTTTTTATTATTATTTAATAAAAACTAATTCTGATGTAAAAACTAATGCAATAATAACAAATTAGTTTATCAAAACGTTGTTCGCTCTTCTATGTAAAATATTTTCTCAACCCAAACGAGCCGTTTTTGCATATAAATGCTTAGAATGTCCGTGATTTATTTAAAAGTCAATTATTTTACATTGAACAAAACCACCTGGATCAGTAAATGATTATTTTAAAAGACATGAAGTTTTATTTAAAATGATATTTTAGATGTGTTTCATTTGTTAGTGAAGGCTGCTGCTTTTCTATTGGTAAAATGTTATATATGCTTGGGGGTTGTGTCTTACTCTAAACATCTTTGCCCTTGCTGTGACTTAAGAAATCCATCATATAAGATAATTAAAAATTCAGAATTTAAAATCTAAACATACCAATAAAAAAGTAAGCAAATAAAAGGCTAGAGATCTGCTGCTAACAGTTTTTTCAAACTAAAAATCTCTATTGTGACTCCACATTAAAATGATTTCAAGTGATATTTTCTGTAGTCTGGAATCACTTAGAAATTTTGCAAAACAGCTGAAAATAGTTTTAAACTTAATAATTTATTCTATTTCATTTTGTTGTGCTGCATAGTTTTATAAGTTCTTTACCTTCCATCATAAAAAAAATTTGATGTGTTTCTAGTGTGCATGTTAGTTTTAAACTGCAATTCATGTATTTTCTGGTACATTAATTGGAAATGGCCTTATGAAAGGTCCTTGATTTTGCTGTTGCATATTATAACTCAAGTCTATATTGTTAACTGTTACTTGAGTTTTCTGTCTCTATATTTTCTCAACTATATTTTAGCAAGTTTTTCAAAAGTGGATGATTACCATAGCAGATTTTCCTACTCAGATGATATTTGTGATTCTGTTTACTGTTTCTTATAATTAGCTGAATTTGGGAGTGTGTATTCTGTATTTGTTACCACTATATATAACAGTATTTCATATAGCTGTCGTTATTTTTAAAGTTTATGTGAAGGTGGTGGTTGTAAATGTTGTATGCCAATGTTGTCTACTTTACATGTATTATTTGTGTTGCTTATTCTAGCAAACATTTCTGCATAGCAGGTTGTTGAATAATGTATATATGTCAGCATGTAGGCCTGACAAGGTAAGCATGTTGCTGATTCTGTTTGCATTAATCTATATTATATTATCTTAGAAAAATCATTATTACATTCTGATGAGACTTCATTGTTGTTTTTCTAATTTTATTACATTACATTGTAATGTTGATGGAAGCCTGTCAGTAAATCTGTGATGATACAAGAAGGTTCTTTGATAACTTTACATTTTGTTTGTTGTATTTGTATACCAGTACATTTGTTTATTTTTGTCCTATCACTGATTCATACAGTATCAAATTAAACAGTAAAATCAATAACATTCTGCAATCAACTTATCTCCAAGTCAACCTAAGAGTAATCTTCAAACCAAACAGATATACAATTTTGTTTCTGTTTAAAGACAAATCACCTCCTTTAAAAAAGTTGATGGTTTTATACAAATATTTGCACCCTTACTGCAGTCAAGTCTGTATTGGATCAATGACTTGAACTTTAGCTATCAGAATCAAGGAGCATGCAGATAACAATAACAGCCTCTTCAATAACTCTGGAATTTACAACCACATAAGCAAAAATTAGAGTAAAAAAACCAAACAATGAACACTCTAAAATAATAGTCTCAGCAAAAGATGCATGAATGTTAAGGAAAAAGGAAACAATTCTAATTTGTAACATACAATTTAAGCCAAACAGTAAACTAGCTACATCACTGAATGTCAAATTATGATCAACTAATCGTGTCTGAGATGGGGAGAGTTTTATTAATATATTTTAAGAAATTCAAACTATGTATGTCTGATAAGAATTTCAAGTTTTGAATGTTAATGCTTTTTCTTTTATTTTCATTTATCAATTTATTTATTTCAGTGTATAAAATTTTATTAACAATACATTTTGTTTATCTTACTGAAAGAAAGTAAAGTTATTCTTCAAATTAATGTATGGGATTCAACCCTGAAAAAACCCATCAGTAGTTTTCATCCTGATTTTTAATTTCCTTGTGTGTTGTATAATTTTCACTTAATAATGTAATGCTGTTGTAATTTTGTAGTAATACTAATAAAATTTTCATTGGCTCTTCTAAATTATGAAATTTCTTTGAACTGGATCAAACTAAAAAATAATTCTTACTGCTGGTGATAAACCTATTTCTTGAAAAACAGTAATGTAAAAAAAAACGAAACAACTTATAAAGTAGAAATGTTTACATGAGTTGGTTAGTTACTTAAATGTAAGGAGTGTATAAAATGCATTCAAATAATCTAGAAAGTCATGTTAAATTGGTTTAAGTTATGTCACTTGAAATACTTCACTTTTCTTACTTCATACTTGTATCTTCTCACTTAATGTTAAAATGTAAATTCTGAAAAACATAAACTTGTTTGATGTGATGGTCCTTTAATGCATTTTTTTTGTCATGGGGAGTAGGGGAGGTCATGTAAATGTATGAAGACTGTTGAACAATTATTGAGATAAGGACTTAAGCTTTTAAAAGAAATATGTGTTGGAGTTCTTCTTGTGTTTATAACAATGAATGTTTAAATTAAAGTAACCTGGGATAACATTTTGAAATTTGATGAAATGAGTTAAAGAACAGATGTATTAATTTAATATATTGTTGTTATAACAGTGTAAGTTGTTACACTAATGTTATATTGAAGGAGAATAGTGGCATAAAATATCGATTATTCAGAAAGTCTGCTTGTTATAAATTAGAAAAAATATTTAATGACATAAATTTTAAAATTGTTTCAAATTCCATTGTCAGTGTTAAAATGTCAAAAATTTAATTCACAGTATTCTGACTACAAGAGCACCATTAACTATTGAAAGCAAAATGTGTTTTGATACAATGAAATGCTTAGAAAGAACACAGATATAAAAACTCTTAATGCTATAATGTAAATGTGGAAATTATTAGATTAATGACAACAGTGATGATCTGGTGTTCTTATTTTATGTTGAGGGATCATTGAGAATGGAAATACATTTTTTAATAAAAATTTGTAATCTGTTGTGCTGTAGTCAAGAATTTTAAAGTTGTCAAAAATCATCTTTTTTACACAATCACATCCAAGATTCAGGAGGATGTTTTAGTTTATTTCTGCTTTAGCTGAAATTTTCATGTGTAAGCATATTAGTGGGTGACATAATTTTACCAATGTAGTAGAATTTACCACCACTACAAGCATTGTGTGACTTCATGATATGTTTTATTTTATTTGTCAAGAATGTTTTGCATTAGAGCATACAAAATTGAGGGATGGCCATTACTTTGTAATCTTTCATGAAACTTGAAAATTTCAGAGTGAGGACAGAAATAGTCCAAACTAGTATACTTTGTTTAGGAGATTTAGGACAAGGTTATATTTGAATGAGTCTTATATGAAACAGTAAATGTTGTCATATGGAAGATAGATATGGCAAAGAAATTGCTTACTTTGCTTATTTGGATGTTAGACAAAACTAAGCCATTGTTTTCTTTCATCTCACATGTAAAATTTATACATGGATGTTGCAACTTCAGATATTCTGAAAGTATTATTAACGTATCTTCTGTATAGTTCTAGTTTGTAGTAGAGGGGCATTTATCTGGCTGGTAACATTCATGTTGATACTGAAAAACATTTGCAAGAATTGGACCTTGGGCTGAACATTTTGTCAGCCCACTTGTTATGTTAAATTGAGAATAACTGTTTAATAATTTAGATGGTTTCCAGAAGTGGAATGTTCATGAATATGGGCTTAATACAAAGCTGACCAGTCAAATTGTTTTTGCCTCAGGAAATTTAGATATTCTGAGCAAAAGGAAAAAAAGTATTTTAAACCTAAAGTCATCCTTGGTTAATGCTTAGGTACAAGATATGTAACAAGTTAATAGACAAGAGAACCATTTTTGTGTGTTCAGTATGCCATACATAAAGCTCAGGTGAGAACCTGTAGGACAAAGTTCTACAAAAGTGGTATTAGAGATGTGTTTACAGTTTTTAAATACTTTAATGTCTATTGGAGCTTTTTCTCACACTTAAAAGTAAAATTAAGGCAGTCGTTATCAAGGGGTTTAAACTTTATTTTATCGTTTAAAATATCTTTTATATTTGGAGACATAATCAGATCTGTTTAAAATCATGACACTGGTGCATTTATCAGGCTGGATATAAACAATATTTTGGTTACTGGCATGCTCTTTTTAATGCAGAAATTAATCTGTATGATAGGATAAGAACTTTTCAAGAGGTAGAAGTTATAGGTGGAGGACAATACTGAAGATTTTTATTGTACATTCTGTTATATTGTTACCATTTAAATCTTTATTCTTTCTAAACTTTTGGTTTTATCAAAACACTTTTTTTGTCTAACATTTGATCTTGTTTTCATGCTGATAATAAAACCTGAACCAATTCTGAAACAACCATAACTAAAGATGTTTTATGCTACTTCCATAATTCTGATATTTATTGTTGAAATTTAGTTTTCCACCTGATGAGTCATTTTGTTTTTATTGACATGAAGTTAGAGCTTTTTTTTTCTTTTTTTTTTTTTGTCAAAAATATGCTCACCTCTTTTTACACAAAATTATTACTTGACTACTAGGGTTTCCTTAGTTTGCCCATCTAAGTATTGGTCTGATTTTTTCTTACTTACTCCAGTCTTTTATTCCCCACTTAATTGACCTTGTTGGTATCTGTCTTGTGACACTCTCCATGTACATCAATGTGCCCTCTGTCTTGGTATTGTATATAAGCATCTCATTAAAATAATATTTTTTTTTTTTTTTGACATAGTGTTCACTAATGGGCTTCTCTGTACTATGACCATTAGAAATACTTTGAGCATTCTTCATATTACGTAGTTCATTTTTTTAGAATAAAAATTAATTTAGCAAGCCATTATTCAGCACAAATTCCCAGATTATTGTATTTGGCACAAAAGCAGATTGGGTCTTTTGTATACCATCTCTGATACCTAGTGGCACTCAACAGTCAGAGTAGAGGGAGTCACTCTCAGTTTATGCTGTCTGTGAACTTAGTTATAGTGAGTTGGAGACATATACTCACCATGGTAATGTTTCTCCAGAGGAATTGTGAAGCTGCAATTGAGGATGATTCTGAATTTTCTGGAGAGAATTTAGTTTTTCCAGTGCCTTCCTTTGTTCTGTTGGCTTCTTAGGAAACCAAATTGAGATCAACTACCTCTGGCTCCTTTTCTTCAGGTGGTAAATTGCATGTGTGATGTTTTGGGCTTTCCCCTTTTTGCTGTTAAGTCTGCACCTTCCTTGATGGTGAATACTGAGTTCTCCCTCTATCCCCTGATATTGCAGTTCATGCAGGGAGATTTATTGCTCAATTGCCTGAAGGGGTTTTACTCTGTGGTCAGTGTTTGCCCATCAATTTTGCACTAACAGCCACAAACACATTATATTTATCTAAGTTGTAACAGGCTCTATAGGAATGATGTAATATATAAGATCACCTACAGGTAGACTGATTAATATTATTGTATAATGTTAGACCACCACTTATAAACTATTATGATTGAAGCATAAGGGGATCCTGCCCATTCCTGCTGATTGTTGGATTGAATATATCATGGGGTGGGTTTGCTTTTAAAAATTTAGGAAACTTGGTTCTCTGTTCTTAGTGCACTTTTCCTCAGAACTGAATGCATATTATCCACCAGATTCTACTAGTGGAGCTAGGGAGTCCTGGTAGACAGAAAATATTTCTCCAGAATGTATGAATGAACTTCCTCCACTCTTGGAAAAGAGAGCAAAGTTGGTTGCTTGCCTTTTTGAGACCTAAGGTGCTTTTTTGTTTTTTTTTCCATATGTTGGTAGGAGTGGAACCAGTATATATGGGAATCTTATTGTAATTTTGGTTCAGATTTGATGCTTGGCTTTTCAGTTGGTTTTGAGTATGTCCCTTCTTTCAATTTTGGTTCAATACATTGTCCATGAAGAGGGTCCATTGTCTCCTTGTAATTCTGAATGCAGAATGGTCCCATCCCAGGTACTTGATTGGTTGAGCACAATTTGTTTCATGTCCTCCAAATAATTTTTGGGTAAAAGTGGAACTTACCTTGCCATTGTATTTGGGGAGTTAGTATAGGAGTTTTGTTTTCTCAGGTTCAGTAGGATGACATATGGGATCCTGCCATTCTGAGTTTGAGGTGTTGCCTTTTGGGTTTCTTCAGAAGGTGTGTCTGCTTCAGTGTTGCTTATTTTCTTCTCATGATTCCAATAGCTCAGAATGCATTGTTCTATAACTACAGCTTGGAATCAATTCACAAGTATATATGTTATGATTCAAATGCCATAACCACCAACATTAGATATAGGCACCATGACCTTATAATCCCAACCCCGGGCAGTGGAATCTTGGCTATCTGGTTGTGGCCTAGCTAGTAGTGATGATGGATCTTGTCAAATTCCACCTGCAGTGTATGGATTAGGTTTTAGGTGAAGAGCATTCTTGTTCTAGATGTAGTGTGGTTCCCCTACTATTAGCACATCTATGACCTCTGCATATGGATTCTGTATGGATAATGCCCTCACTATCTTATCAATGTGGGATTCTAGTTGTAATGTAAGAAGGAGGTAAGTATCTTTTAGAAGCTAACGTTTTCTCAAATCAGAAATGTGTTTCCAATGATATTTACTTCTTTTTACATTCTCCAACCATTTCTCCACATTAAGAGTTTGTGATGAAAACTGCAGATTGGATTTGTCTCAAAAAGGTGATTATTTTATCTAAGTAAGGTGCTTACCTACAGTACTAGGATAGAGGGCACATTTATGCAGATGTAAAGTGTCACAAAACAGATATTACCAAAGGAAATTAAGCAGGGAATAAAATACTAGAGCAACAAAAAAAAAAATCAGACCAATGCTTAGATGGGCAAAGGAAGGAAACCCCAGCAGTAGAGTAGTAGCTGTAGAGTGAGAGGAGGTAAGTACTTCAAATGCATTTTTTTGATTTAAGAAAATGTTAACTTTTGCTATTGTAGGTTTTTGTTAGTATTATCAGACTTTACTTATAAGTTACTGCAACATTTTCATGCACTTAATGTTTTCATTTAGTATTATGTCAACAAAGCCAGCCAACTAATGGGGAAAGAGATGATGATATTCTAAAAGATGGAACAGAATTCTGTCAGCTAATAACCAAAGCAGGTTATATTTTTAAAACTGGAGGCTCTGCTAATCAACTAAGTAAGTACTAAATTGAAATCTGTATATTTGCATATAAGTTTCTTTACTCGGCAATACGTTGATATGCATGTAATCTCTTGAAACAATAATTATGGGGAAGGTAGGTTTTTTTTATGTAAGTTTGATTATCCTTTATGGAGATTTATTGTTGCTCAAACATTTGGTGTGTCATTTACTCCTAATGAATATAATTATTTCATAAACTGTTGAACTGAAATAACAAGTTAACTTTAAATTTTTTGTTTGGTTTAATTTTTAGGTGGAATCTCATATACTTTACACTTTTATTCTACAGAAAATTTATGAGAAGTTATATTGTATGAGATGATCATCTGCCAGTTGAGGTTGATGTAAGCAGGTGTTTTTGAGATATCACAGTACCAATAAAAATGTTATAGTTTTGATGTTACTCAAATTTCTTTGCTGTAGTTAGTATAAAAATTGCCATACATCCAGTTGATGATCTGTATACATAATAGAGTGCTTGATAAACTGTGCACATATATTGAAAGTTTCCAAAGCTGTAGTTTTACCTTATTATGTGGCCAGTGTAAAGCTCTCTCATAAAATTTTAATTCTGTAAACATTTTTATCATATTTTTTCTCTAATAAAATTATGCATCAAGCATGGTTTTACTTATTGTAGTTAGTGCATTTAGTTTCAAAAGGAGCATTAATGAAAAACATGATTCAAATCTCTACTGTTCTAATATTATCAAGTGCATTTTTTCTATTTATAGATGCTGATCAAGCTGTTTTTCAGAGAGATCTAAGAAAGAGTTTGAAATCACATCAGAACTATCCAGAAGTAAGCTTCTTGTTTTATGTAAATGTATACTGAGCTAGTGTAACATTATCTATTTCAGTGTGTGTATGTTCAATATAATAGACAGTATTGGTTAATATTCATGGCTTGGTTCTTTTAAGATTTTTTGTACATTGTTATGTATACTAATGTAAGGTTAAATATTGTGATGGTTTTTTTCTCTTGTACTAGACTGAAAGTCTGTTATATAATCATTCATATGTATACTAATGTTAGAATTATTAATGTGATGTTATTCACTCTTGTACTAGATCAAAAGTCTAGTATGTGATCACTCATATGTATACAAATGCAGGTCGATTAAAGTAATGGTTTTCACTCATAACAGTTGGAAGAAAGTATCTGTAAGCATGAACTACAATATACTGTTATAAGCCAGTGATGAAATACAGTTTTAGATCAAGGTGATGCTAATTTTTGCCTAATTTGAATGAAACCATGTTACAGTAATATCACACTTAAAAATTACATGGATAAAATAACATTAAAACTTAAACTCTGATACAATATCTTACCTCCTCTCATGTAATAGCTTTTCTTGACATATGCTGTTTTCTATAAACGTGCAATTTTTGCTCACCATTAACCTTGATTCTCCCATCTACTTTCACACAATTTCTCATGATATAGCCAGAGTTGTCAACCATTACGATTTGAGCGTAATCATTATGACTTTGGTGTATACATTACGACTATACGCTCATACACACAAATATTACGACTTGTTGCAACTCCCAAATTATTATATATTATATAGGCCTATACAATAAAGTGATAAATTGTTCCCCCAGGGCTTGAAAGGGGTGAAAAGAAAATTTCTAGTGAGATACAAATAAATTTTGATAATAAATGAAAGACATTGTCCAAATGGCTACTTGCGATAATCATGTTGGTGCTTGAAATAATAAAAAATATTTGTATCTCCGACATCTACCAATAGTTTGAGTGCGGTGCTTCTCCATATTGGGTATGTGGGGGAATCCACAGTTATGTTATCAGTGCTTGTCAGCCAATCAGCGCTCACGTAGATTGGTATTTCTCATTTTTTAAGCGGCATAGAAACACCAATGTGATTGTTCACAAGATGGAAAAAAAAAAGGCCTCGTTCACCAGATTGTCTTGTTTCTGGCAAATCTAAAAGGACTAAAACTGTGAATCAAAAATTTAGGAAAGAGTATAGTGCAAAATATCTGGTCATTGCATCAAAAGTCAGTGACAGTCATGCGTTTTGTACAGTTTGTCACACCGATTTTTCTGTGGCGTATGGCAGGATAAACGATTGTTCCAGACATACAAAATTGGCATCTCACCAACAAAAGGCTGAGGCAAAGACAAAAATAATGCAGATACCGACATTTGTGAGTAAGAATTCAGAATATGAAACCATAAATGCTGAAGTGATGTTCACGCAATTCATCATTGCTCATAATTTACCCCTAGCTGTAGCCGATCATGCAGGACATCAATTCAGAAAAATGTTCCCAGACTCTGATATAGCGAAAAGATATGGCTGTGCTAGAACCAAAACTACGACCATTGTATAAATGTTGGGCTGTGAAGATGACAAAATAATTTCAAGCATACTTACTAACAGTGTTTACAGTTTAGTCACAGATTAATCCATAGACATGGATGACTCAAAAGTGTATCCAGTGGTTGTATGATATCTTGACCCTTTGCTTGGAAAAATGGTTTGTTCTCTTTTGACAATGGTGGAATGGAAAGAAGCTTCAACAGGAGAGAATATTTTTAAGCTTTTGGACCACGAACTGACGAAGAGGAAAATTCCATGGGAAAACTGTCTTAGTTTTTCTTCAGACAATGCCTCAGTTATGTCTGGTATAGGTAAAGGTGTGATGAGACACATCTCAAGACGACAGCCTTGCATTTACTTCATGGGCTGTGCCTGTCACCTCATGAATATTGCTGCCCAGAAAGCTTCCAGAGAACTGCCCTGCCTAGTTTTTGATATATTGATAGATATCTACTATTTTCTGGACAAAAGTGCTAGCAGAAAACAACATTACAAAGAGTTTCAAGGATTGTATGACAAAGAAACAAGAAAAATTCTACAACTTGTTGACACAAGATTGCTATCACTTAGGGTGTGCCTCAACAGAATATTGGACATGTGGAAGCCATTTAAGAAGTATTTTCACTGTGAAAAGGAAAAACTAGACTCAAAAGGATCTAAACGTGTAGCTCAGCCAGGCAGCAAGACTTTAACAGTCAGGATATCCTCTCAGCCACACGGACACAGTCAAGACACTCTCTCAGCCACACAGGGACACAGTCAAGACACCCTCCCAGTCACACAGGGACACAGTCAAGACATCCTCTAAGCCACACAGAAACACAAGACAACAGTCTCCAAAAGCAGACAAAGAAACATTTGATATAGCTCAATATATGTTTAGACAGTCTGACCTTGAACTAAAGAAGAGACAATCAATGAAAAAAGAGAAGAAAACAAAAGCTAGCAAGGAAGTAACCAAGAAAAATTATGCACAGAGCAAGTTAGATAAGTTAACAGTTTTCTTGGACCACAAAACGAACTTGTTATTTTGTCTTTTTCTTCAGTCTTTAATTCCTGTATTTCAGCAAGCCAATTTGATATCGCAAAGAGAAGAACCTTGCATACACATTATGCATAGAACTCTGATTACAGAAGTTAAAAATATACTTGCCAGATATATCAAGCCAGAATATCTTGAAGGCAACATTACTGAACTTGACTACAAGAATGAATCCTTACACAAAGGTGATGTGGCAGTTTCTGTTGGAAATGCTGCCAAGGAATACATTGTTAAATATGAAAAGGACCTGGACCTGATCAGCTTCTACACCAATGTCAAGAAATACTATATTGCAGCTACAAATTACATGATGAAACATTTTCCTCTAAATGATGAACTTCTGATTCACTCAGAGGTTGCTGATCGAAAACTGAAAGTCAGCAAAGATTTCTCTTCTCTACACTTCTTCACAGACAGATATCCTGTCCTTGTCAATACACATGAGCACGACACTATTGATAAGTTGGAAGGGCAATATTTGAACTATCAAATTGATACTTTCTCAGAAACTGTCCTTCAGTTAAATGTTGAAAAGTTTTGGGTTCAGCTGTCTACAGTTAAGGATGGAAATGGCAACCAGAAGTATGATATTCTGTGTAGGGTTATGCTTGGAATTCTTACAATCTTCCATTCTAATGCTGACAGTGAAAGGATATTTAGTTTAGTGACTCAAAACAAAAGCAAGTTCAGACCAAACTTTGAGCACCTCAGTTTTGAGCAGTATTATAACACACAAGATGTGTATGCAGTCAAATGGACAATGTTGTTATAACTACCAACCATCCAGAGACATTCTCATGAAAGCAAAGGCTGCATGCAACAGCTACAAAACTATTACAATAAGCATCATAAACATGATATAAACTAGTTCTTACACAAAGGCTTTTCCTTCTTTCTGTTTGTGCATGTTCAATGTTGTTTCACCAGTATGTTTGTTATTCTGAACTAAATAAAAGACATAATTTCAAAAGAATGTTTTAAATTTATTTGTTAAATACACAAAACACAGTCATAGATGAGCAATCTATAGCAGTAATAAATGATAATAGTTATAATAATAATATAATAATAAACAGCTTAGAGACATTGGTCAGGCCTAATAGCCGCAAATGATAAAGGGCTCTGTCTACAATCATTACGCTCAGTCATTTGAAATAGTTGGCATCTCTATTTTGCTGCCCTGTAGACTGCAAGTGAGCATGCATCAACCCTCCACCAACAGTAAGTTGAAACACTTTCCCACTACAGCTTATTTGCTTACTTCCTCTCACATATAGCTTTTCTGGACTTGTAATGCCTAATATATACACAATTTTCACTAGCCAATTTTGACCAAAAATTCTCACTGTCATCACTTCTTGATTTGGTATTCAGTGTGTATTCATGCCTAGTATTTTGCTCTGTACTTTTCGTTTTCATGTGCTATTTTAGTTAATCCTATTGTGATGGGCTCATAATTTGCAGAAAGACACATCAGAAATTTCAATTATGCAACAATACATGTGGTAACTCTAAGATTTGTTAAAATATTCTCTCAAATAATAATAAGATTTTGTTAAATATTATAAATATCTTGTACCCAAAGAATGGCATTATTTAATAAAGTATTTTTACTAAATATTTGTTACTTATTTATTGTAGTTACTTGAACTGAAACTCTCAATAAACTGAGTACAAGGTGAATTTTCATTTTAAATATGAAAATACTTTTGTCATTTTATAGTTTTCAGATTTAATTTGCCTAATCTCCAGAACCTTTTAAATTAATATCAAAAGTTTTTGAGGTCATTTTTAAATTTGATTTCTAACTTACTCTACCATATCACAAACTAGCTGTTGTCATCAATGTACAATGCAGTAAAATCATTAAAATTAGGAAATACAAAAAAACAACACATCTTTTAATTTATTTGTAGAATGTATTTAAAGTTTTTTTTTGGTTGAATTTATAATTTTAACCTTTTTCCTCTTAATATACAGTTAATATTTAAAGTTTCATTTTCCTTCCTTGTCCTTTACAATTTATTTTTCATTTACACTGATGTCAGTGGTGCCCTCATGGCATGTTAGAGTGTTTATGGTAGAGATGTACAACCTATCAGAAAAATTTTCATGCACTGTGTAATATAGTAACCTTCGAGAATTGACTAAAAATATCGTGCAAGATTCTGTTTTAGTCATAGGCTTCTATGAATGCTTTCATGCCATGAGGTTGTGCACATGTGTTGTTTTCAGTGGATATTGCACAATCATGCTCTCTCAGCCACATGTAGTTTACCCTTCCAATTGGTTTTTTTCCCCATCCTACTGCTGCCAGGAAGTGTGGAGTTAAATAAGTGTGGGACAATTCAACATAAATCTTCACACATGTGGTAAGAATGGATTCTCTTCCTACCACAGACCAGGGGACAAATTTCTAATGCTGCCTGATTTTGGTTCAGAAATGGTTTATCGTATCTATATAAAAAGAAATAACATATTTAATCTCATAGCTGACAAATATATTAAAACTAAAGAATAGGTTAAACTGTTATATTTCCACGCTCACTTACTACCACTGTCTGGATGTTGAGTTCCCAGAGGGTGTAGTGATGGTTGAGTATTGGTTATGCACATTTGTGCTCTGTCTAGATTGTTGGAACAGATGCTGTTTTTTCTCTTCTGCTTCCTCATATTGAGATGAATGCAGTTGGGACACTCATTCTACTACAGACTGGAAACAAATACCATTGCCACCTGGTTCTGAAATGGAGTTGACACTCTGATTATCATCTGCTTCACTCTAGCCACTCTCCACTCTCTGGCATGTCTAATTACTGATTTAATTTGGATATTTTCTGCCTGTTATAGTGACATGCATCTTTACAGCAGGCAGAGAATATATTTGGTACAGATGATGTGTGGTATTTCATGGGTGTGATCCTGCACATTAGGATATCACATTTCATGGGTTCTCTTTGGGTGTCTTCCAAAGAGTGCCACTCTATTGCATCTGTTCCTTTACCATTTCATTGTGGGATTCTAGTTATTATGTAGGCAGAGGTAAGGTATTGTATCAGAAGCTAACATTTACCTACTCTTAAAAATATATTTCTTACACTTTCCTCCTCTTACACTTCACATCACTCCTTCCCATTTCCAGTGTGCCTGATCTTGAAGTGTTGATAGTGCTCTACGGTATAGAGGGAGTCAACTGTGCTCAGAGGGTTTGTCAAACTCCTATTGGTGGAGAGTTGTTGCATACCAATTTGCATGCAGCAAATATACAGTGCAGCTATACCATCAGAAATTGTGAGAGGGAAGAATACAACATTAATGCTAGTGGCAAACAAATATTGTGCAGCATAAGTCAAGAACTTTATATATGGGAAATATATTTTCTATGTAGGATAATTTTAACATTTTGTTTCTATGCTACTATGTTGTTTATATAGACAAAATTATTTCTACTTTTCATTTAATGAGTTTTCTTATTTCAACATACATAGGTTATTGATGAGTTTTTGGAGACTTTAAGAAACCTTTTAGAAGATCCAGTAAGGTAGTTATTTCATTAATACATGATATTTGAAATAAATCTTACTATTTTAGCTGATAAACATTTCACATACCCATTTTGTTTGAGTAAATTATGAATATGACAATTTTTTTAATCTGATTTTTGAAAGATTTTTTTAAGTGTATATTGTTATGAACAAGATTTGATGACCAAAACTTTATGATGCTAAACTTTCTAACTATTAATATTTGAAAGATATTGTTCATATTAATAATATTTCTGTAAGTGACTTCCTTATCTTGAAAGTGAGAATGTAGTGTGCAAAGCAGTTACATTAAGACAATTTTAGATTATTTGTGTTTATATCATTTGATTATAAATCCAGGGTTAGAACTACCAGCATGAAAATATAAAGTTTTGCAAATAGATGTGAAACTCCTCCCTTTTCATAATTATTAATGAAATAATATTTCAACTAAAAAGTTTCTTTTATTTAAATTATGGAATACTAAATACCATTATGATGCTTGAGTGCTTCTAATTTAATTAGGTCAGCTGAATGTCAGATAATTATACACCATCAGTCGGTGTCAAAACTTATCAACCAAACTTCAGCTTTGTTGTGTAACACTGAATATTGAAAAGCTATTTTTTTTTTAGTATTTTTTTGCATTAGAAATAAAATGCCACAAAAAATTTTGGCTTGTTTTAAATTTTTTTTTTTTCATATAGGATTAGACATAACAAAACTTTATACAATGCGAAATGGAAACCAACTGAACTTTCAATGAAATGAAATAGTAGGATTTTATGGAATCACTAAAGTACAGTGTCTGCAAAAGTTTATACGTAATGATTAAAACATTTAGAGTTTTATAGATTGTTTAAGCTAAATAAATATGTTCATATAAAAGTGTAAAAGATTTCATTTGAAATTAAATTTTGTTACTTGATGAATAGTTATATATATCCAACAACAAGTAGTTAGTTCAATGTTTATGTTTGTTAACACATTGTGATATTTAGAACAAAAGAAAATATTATATTCTAGGTGATAAATTACCTCCATACATAGAACTGTTTTTTTCATGCATTTGCCTATGATATTTGCATGCCATTAGTCTTGAGCAAACATCCACCTAAATTCACATTTTTAACACAATTCAAATTTCATGAGAACACTGCTGGTGCTTGATGATGTCATTATACAACAATAGTCCTGCATGTATTGGGGGGTGACAAAACCTCAATGTTTGAAGTGTCTATCCATCTCTTTATGCACTTCACTTATAATATTTTAATTCTTTTCCTCAGCATTGCATTGAAATGATATTATCAATATTTCTCATCTGACCTCAATATGATGAGGCTTGCATTTATTAATGGAATTTTGATTTCAAATGCCTTAATTCTTATCATGAATTCACAAATGACATTAACTTCTATTTGTCCTATGAAAGTGATAGAGTTAAATTTAGAGGGTCTATTTCTACTGTAGCCTCTTGTAGAGGCTTGTTAATTGTTGGAGACATTACAGCCTTTGTTCAATATGTTTAAGATTATACCATCTTTACTAGGGCCTCTTCCTCCCATCCATTGAAATATTGATTTTTTTCCTGGATAATGATTTTAAATGTATAATGCCTTATCAGTCTGTGAGTGCCCTCAATATTCCAAATTTGTGTCGACTTGCCTTCTATTTCATTTCCTAGTTTCATATTTTTTTTCACCTACCTTTTGTTAAGCACTTCATTCTGCTCCATTCGGGTTCTCTGGAGAAGTTTACTTTCACTTTGCTACCTTTGTCTGTTCCTCTTATTGTACTCTGTCTCTTCATACTTGGTTCTTCTGTTTTTGAGCCTCATTGTTACTAGGGGAAACCCTCATTAGCTCTTTCAACACAGGCTTGGTTGATTTGACCAACCATGTGACCTCTTTGTAATCATTCAAAATCTTTATACATTTGATACTACTAACTTTTAACTTAGTGTTTATATCTTCATAAAATTTAGCAGTCTTTCAGTAAATATTACAAGTCCTTTCACAAGCAAACAAGTTAGGTGTTAGTGAAGTATTTTGAATAAACTAAACAAAGATTTGTCCATAAATATATAGAGTATTTGTTTTGAATAGACTGTGTGAAAAGTGATTTTCATGTTAAGATTAAAAATACCTTTCTTCATTTCAAAAACCTCAAATTTCATTTGTGTAATCTCTGAAACCTCCTAATTACATTTCATACATTTGCTTAAGAAAACATTATATCTGTTATTTTCTGTACCCTAACTCTACATAAGATTGGTGAATTTGACTGACCTCATAACTGCCTAAAATAAGGAAATCTAAATTACTCATCTTTTCTTTCTAGAATAAGTTCAAATATAGAGTGGTACTACATTCTTTAACCATGAGTAGCTTTAAACTTGTAACAGTAAACATATGTTTATAATTGCATTTTATTGTTTTATTGTCCTTTGCATCTAACTACTATTCATGCTATTATAAGTTGTAAATCACACGGGGAATGTAGAGCTTATGTTACTCTATTGGATTACATTATCCAGAGGTTGCTTATATGCATGCCTCATGAAACATTTTTGTTATGTTATTATTTATTTTACCTAATTTAACCTTAACTAACCTAAAGAGATCCCTTCCTCTACATTTGAATTACTTTTATAATAATAAATAAAGAATAAACATAAAAATAATAAATAAAGTACTTGCCCTAGTATTCTGTTTTTGCTTTTATCTGATGATTATGCTTAACGTTACTTTTTTATACTAATGGTAGTATTGCATTAAATAATTTTAAAGAACATAGAATAATAACGTGCAAAAAGCAGAAAATTCTTCTTGTTACTAGAATTATTCTGGCTTTCTAATTATGCAACAAGAACCATTACAGATTCATCCAGACTGGTCATGAACTTTCTTGTAGGAACGAAGCTTGTACTAACAAAGGAAAAGAATACATCATTTGATAGATGAAAAACTTGGCTTTCTGTTGGTTATAGGTAATGTGGAATTAAACACAAGAGAGAACTATTAATAAATCCTGAAAGAGAGATGTAATAGGTAGGTGTGGTAAGAATTGGAAACTATAAAATTTATGATTTGTCTGAGTAATTATGATTTAATTTCATTTAATTTCAAAGCTATTGAAGAGATGATGAATAAAATAGAGAAGACAAGATGCCCAGGGAAAATGTGTCGTGTCACACTTGGGGAAATTCAGGTTTCTTTTAAATATTGCTTTTAAAATTAAGAACTTATACCTTATATGTTATTAAAATATGGATGATTAGCTAAGATTTTATGCTGTACTAATTGTAGTTTAATACAAGTTTGATTGTAAGATCATAAAAACCTCATGATATGTGCAGTAAAGTATGCTTGTGGCAATAGGGTAAATTTACACTTTCCTCCTTATGTATGTGTTTCCTGTGCACTCCTCCTTTAACTGAAAAGCTTGGCTTTCAGGTTTTGCTAGATAACCAGACTGAAGTTGCATGACTTCATTTGTTATTATGTAACCATATTTTTCATCTTTCACAATCTTGCTCTTCAATTCCTGTTCCATAACCAATTTATTCTATCCCCCTCCATTCCACCTTCCAGTCCTTCCACTACCTGATGGTTGGTTCATCACTCTTCTTGTTGGTGGCTATCTTGTCAAGTTATGCTCAATAGGTACCCATCTCTCTTTCTTTCCCAGCTGTTAGCCTAGGTTTTCACTTGATGGACATATTTTTCATATTCTCTACCAGTTTTACTCTCCATTTTTCTCTATGCTCCTCTTTTCAGTTTTGTTTTCTCCTTCCAACTCTGTTTATTTTCAACATCTCAAAGATACAGTATTGAATCTTTTAGCCAAATTTGCTATTGAGTGTGTGTATGCCTCTTTTTTTTTTTTACTTTATTCTTGTTTTGTTTGGTCTCTAAGAAGACCAGGGACTTGTATTTGGTGGCCATCTGTTGTCTCACAACTTATTTCTGGTTATTTTACCATTCCAATTGGGGGAGGTTTTTTCTCTCTGGTAGCCTTTTTTTTATTTGGTCTCTGGATGATCAGAGTTGATGAGTTGGAAACCTTTCTAGATGTCCTAATTGTTCTGCCTTCCAGACATTGGATCCTATATATTCATATATTCAAGCTGTTTCACTTGCTCGCATGATATTTGGTACATCTGGGCATTTTCTTTAGTTCTTGTCTCAGGTGGGCTTAGCCTTGTTCTTTTCACTTGTAAGTCCTGTAATGTCCAGTCACCATGATTTGCTCTTTTGATTCTCATCTTGTATGAGAGGTTCTTTTATTTTTGGGGACTCTGATTTTCATGGAGCTCCATATTCTCTTGGTGTGTGTATACACACATTTCTCCTCCAATGGATTCCTTCTCAGTATCCATTGTTTTAAATTGTAAATATTACCATTGGCATTCCATTACCATTCCACAGATTGAATATGTCTCTTCACTGGTGCTTCCTTCTTGGATTTGGCTTTATTTCTGACAATGACTTATCATCTGAAAATTGGATCCAGGATAGGAGTTTACTCTACATCAACATGCTCAAACTTCTTGCTGTTCTTAACAACTGTGATATTTCATATCCCATCTGATGGATCACTTGGTCATGATCCACTCTGACAATTGTATGGTCGTCTCTTACACGAATCAAAAGGAAATACCTGTTCCAGGACTATTTGCTTTCAGGCATTGGATCTCCTCTTTTGGGCTTGTTCCCATTTAAAACGTTTTGTTGCTTGTCATGTGCTGTTAGTTATGAAACTTTTTGGAAACTTTTTGCAGACCCTTATACTTGGTCAGGCTATATTCTATTCATGGAGTGATTTCTCCATATCTAGGTCTTTCATTGGGTTTGCTCTTAGTTTAACATAATTCTCATGAACACCTTTGATACCCTTCTCAGGCCCAAAATTCCTATTTTCTGATCCTCTGTTCCTTTTTTTTTGGCTCTGGCTGTCAGTTCTTTCCTTCGTGTCTGATCTCACCTTTTTCATGCCTGAATATCCAGGTGGTTAGAGCTCTTGACTCACAATCTGAACAATACAGGTTTGAATCCCTGTCATACCAAACATGGTTATCCTTTCAGCTGTGAGGGTGTTATAATATCATGGTCAATCCCATTATTCATTGGTAAAACAGTAGCTTAAGAGCTGGCAGTGGGTGGTGATGACTAACTGCATTCCCTTTTATCTTGCACTGCTTAATTAAAAATGGCTAGTGCAGATAGCTCTCATGTAGTTTTGTGCAAAATTTAAAACAAACTCACTTTTTTCTATATGCCCACACTTTTCCTTGACTCCTCCCTTGTGTCTTTGTCTTGACTTGATATATGACTTGTGTCCTGGTTGTTCCTCTTTTGTTAGATCAGCTGTGTTTTCCTCTAGTTTTTTACTTAGCATCCAGAACCCCACCCTTCCTGTACTCATTGTCCCCTCTGAATTTTAAACCTTGTTTGTTCTTTTTATATAAAGGAATATCATCCCTCCATCTTCATGTGTGGGATGTATCTAGTCCAGCACCTGTTTATGTAGTTTTTCTTTTCTCTCATTCCTGTTGCCTTTCCACTTTGTATGTCTGCCAAGGACTGTAATGGGTCTTTTATTGTTGGTCCATCCCATCCACTGCTCCCTTTCTTCAAGCTCTCTCACTGTGAACCACATTTTTGCCTCTTTTGCTTGACTGTTCCACCATGGCTTATTTTTGGATGGTATTGTCCTCTTCATCTCATCTTTCTCTGTACCTTAGTGTTTTTTTTCCCTTCTCTCCCCACTTTATTTTCCTGCTTCCTTTTTTGCTTATCTCTTTACCAAACTCCCATGCCAAACTGACTTTAATATGAGTTTTGCATGCCTCATTCAAGCTGATGGCATTATGTTCTTTGCATTACCTTCCTTTTAAGACTTATTTCCTACCTCATCTTAACTGTGGTTGCCATCAGTCAGATGTCTATGCTATTGATGCCTCTTTCACCTCACTTATAAACCCCTCTACCTGGGATTGTCTTTCCTTTCTAAAATTTCTGCTGCTCAGGTAGGTAATTGTATTTTCCCTCCATTCTCCCTTTCTTTTATACTTTTTAGTTTTACGATTATTCAGTCCTGGATTGGCTTCTTTGTCCTGTTGGGGCTGTTTGATGTTGCTTATTGCACACTTTTCTGTTTCAGGATTCCTCACATCCTCTATTCCTATCATGGGACCCATCTTCTTTCAGGGACCTCTTTCTGTCTATTCTTACTGGATGGGCCATCATGCTTCCAGTTGGTATATTCTTCTCTAGATATGAATGCTTGCAGGTTATTTCACATTTCCTTACATCAGCTCCATCACCTGCTTAACCCTGTTGGTTTTCCATCTTCATTGATATTTTGTCTTAATTCTTCATGTGTTGGACTCTCCACATGCTTGTTATTTGTTATTCCCATCACTTGACTGTTTTATCTCTTGTAAGATTTCAACTTCCCCTACTTGCCATTCTTCATTCAACTCCCACCATTTTTAGCCATGTATGTTGTTAGTATGTTGTTTTATTCCTTTTTCTTTCTTCCATCTCTAAGGATTCTGCCAGATGGCTAGTGCTGCCTTGAAGAATATGCCTATTTCCCAAAAATTCATATTGGACCAGCAGTATGAAAAGTGTTTAAACTATCTGCCCTGGTTTAACCAATGCCTACAGTGAGATAAGCTGTTCCACAAGACCACTAGAGGCACCCTAATAATGTGCAATTTTAGTGATTTGTCTGATTCAGACTGTACCAATTCTTTGGATTTTCATGGAAAAAGCTGGCACTAGTGAAGTAACTACCTACTTCTTTGGCTCATACTTACCTGCTTTTAAAAATAGAATTTTGAGGTCATCCACTGCACATTCTCCAGCAAAAGAATTTTCCAGCTGTTTTTTCAATGGAGATCTTGGCACTTCTCTAAGTCTCCCCAGTGCAAAATCCCACCCCCCTTATTCTTCAAGTTGAACATGGGAGACCCTTGCCACTTACCAGTTCCTATTCACTGGAGTCGTGGATCATGAAGGATCTTTACTGTTTGGACTTATTGCAATACAATGAGAAGTATGGTGGTGGTGGTGACTCTGCCAGTGTGTAGTACAAGTCACCTCTCACACAGCTAATTGTACTCCTTCTGCAGCCAGAGTCTGTTCAATATATTTGAGGTGAGTACAGACCATGTGATCTGATAATGCTCTAACAATACTACACGTATTATTGGCTGTGTGAATATTTGTGTGTTGATGCTTGGCTGATCATGATCATATCCCATATATCTCTGTGACATTTCAGGCTCTTTCTCTCTCTCCTCCCCTTTCATCTCAAGCAAATAATATAAACTGATTGAGACGAAATGCATTCTCCCCAAGGTTTACCCCTATAAAACCCCTACCACACTCAATGGTCTTTCACTTTGGGTTCTTTGCACTGGACCCTCCACCACTTCAGTGTGGGATTCTAGCATTTCACTGTGTAAAGTTGAGTTGTTGTCTTGAAAATTAAAATTTTTTTCTATTCTGAAAATATATTTCAGATATCTCTTCACACATTCCTGCCCTGCTTCTGGTGCACCTTTTTTACTGCCTTATTTAAGAATGAAATTTTAAGTACATAGGATAATTTAATGGGTTAGAGGCTATGTTGTCTTTCTATTGAAGAAAGGCTATTTGTCACACGATGATGCCATCATGCACCAGTGCAGTTCATGTTAAAGATGGAAATTGAGGTGGGAATTAGCTCAAGACAAGTAATATGTAAATGTCATAGACAGTGTTTGAGGAAGTAACATTTTTGTCTGTAGAACTGGGAGTTTATCAGAAATATATTTTTAGGTAAGGATAATGTTAACTTCTGTAAGAACATTATCTACAACTGCTGCACACAACATGGCCCAAAACAATGTAGTCTGTTGCACAAAAACCATGTGCGAATAATAAATTCACAAATTCATGCTTGGTTAAGTTTATTAATATTGTTATAGACTTTTCATCAGAAGAATCTGTATTCTTTGTAAATTGCATCAAAGTAGATAAAATAAAGCTAAATGCATAAAACTTCTCTTACCATCCATGTAACATATAAAATTATCTAATGAACTATATTATAGAAGATGTTCATTAGATTATTAAAAAACTGATATAGTTGCCAAATGTAATTTTGTTAATTTTTTAACAGTTTCCTTGACTGTGACACATGACACGTTTTCTTTAGATATCTTCTCATCTATATTTTATCCACAGTCCCCCAGAAACTATGAAATGAAATGCAGATAACTTGTTATAAAATCATCATTGCCAGACAAACCATAATTTTCATATCTTTCAATTTTTATTTGTTACAGAATTATCAATTAGAAAATTGATCCTGCCACATCCTCATTTTAAGGATTTGTTAATAGTTCTCTCTTATGTTTTCATCTATCAAATGGCATATTGTAAAACATTGTGTTCTGAACAGATAATCATCAATTTCACTCAGGCTACAAGATTTGTTCTTTTTTGGAAAACTAATGACTAGCTTGGATGAGTTTGTAACAATTGTTGTTGCATAGTTAGAAAGCCAGAAAGATTTTAAGAATTAAGAGAAATTGTCTACTTTTAGTGTGTCATTAGTTTATGTTATTTGGTTTATTATTTAATTACATAAAAAATTATTTTATGCACTACTATCATTAATATAAAAGATGTAGGGTTAAGTGTCATCGATAGTTGACAGCATAATAGAACAGAATGTGCAGGTAAGTACTTTATTTTTATGTTAAGATAAATAAGGTAATGTAAACAATATAATAAAAATATTTAACGAGGCATGTATCCAAGCAGTTCATGGGTTATGTAATGTGATAGCATAATGTAAGTCCACATTCTCCAAGTGATTTCCCCTCGGTGTGGATTCCTGTACATGATGAGGGGACCTCCCAGGGAAAGTTATGCTCTTTCAGTTTACCTTCTCTGGGATTTAAACTAACACCCGTGTGTTTGCCGTGCGTGGCAACCCATGAACAGGAGTAGAGGATCCTGGTGGTTGAGGGGTCCAACCCTAACACATCACTTTGGCCTTGAATTCCTGTAGACGAACGGCCTTGGGGTTGGCCCCTTTTGGGTCATTTGGCTGGTTTACTCGGGCTAGGGTAAGCCAAATACCAGTATTGGATGTTCTCAACAGATGTTGTGGATGTTGTATCTGATGCTGGTGTTTGGGTATAGTGCTTACAAACCAACCCTTGTGTTGCTGCAGTGTCCTTGTGTGACATAGTAGTGTGTCCCCTCATAGGGCTCTATGGTGGGTGGGATCAGTGGGCACCAAAATTTCTCTTTCTTTATTATGGATACTCCAATTAAGAATCTAATAATAAAATTGTGAGAAAACAGTCTATAGGTAAATGAGCACGTCTTGAAGTTTCTGAGCAGCAATCCTCACCATGTGTACCACCTGTTGTACTTCATTTTCCAATATTGCATTTACTTTCAGACAAACCTTTAGGGCAAATGTCTCCCTTTTTCATTCAGGAGGGACTTGCAGGCTCTCAAATGTTAGTAAAGAAGTTTCGATCTGGTGACATATTGATGGAAGCATCCACATCTCAACACAATGAACTCTTCTTGCATTCCTAGGCAATTGGGGACATACCTATTGAGATTACACTTTATGCTACTTTGAATTCATCATGAGGAGTTACTGTTGAGAGGGATTTGAAGAACATCCCCAATTCAGAGATTCTTCACTCAAGGAGTTTCTGCAGTGAGGCGTATCTCCACTCGCAAAGATGGAATTACGATGCCAACCAATATCCTCATTCTGACATTCACATCACCACATCCACCTGCCACCATCAAGGCAGGTTATCTTAATTGCAGGGTATGGCCATACATTCCAAACCCTCTCCGATGTTTCCAGTGTCAACGGTTCAGTCACTCAAGACGTCATGTCGTGGTTCCTTGACGTGTGCTTGTTTCAGTGGCAAGGACTATGATGCCATCCTACTTTTGTTCTTGCCCTAAATGTTTGGAGGGAAAAGAGGTACAGTGTTTGAAAATGATTCATAACATTACTTATCCTGAGGCTTGAAAGTTGCTGTCCACCACTTCATCTTGGATGTATGCTGCTGCACTTCATTCCACTAATACAGTGGGAGTACCAAAAGAATCGTTCTAAAAAGAAATGAAAACTCTTTTGACCTCCATGGTTAAAAAAGTTGATGAATCAACTTCAACACCCATCTCTGCCCCTTACATGCATTTCAACAAATCCCATGATCCACTTCCTTCAGTTCCAAGTACAGGCATTTCCTTGGATACATCTTCTTCTCCCACCCCAAGATCATTCGTTCACATCCTCATTCACTGGAATCCTCTTCCAACAACAAAGACCTGCCCAATTGACCCAGGGCAGGATCCATAGAGGTTGATAGACCTCCCTCGAATAAAGACAATAAAGAAAAGGACATGGTTGTAAACAGAAGGGTTCTCCACCCAATTCCCCTACACGTAAACAAAATTCCCACCCTGATAGAATGGAACTGTTGAGGTTTACGTTCTAATCTGGATGACATCAAAACGCTGATTGCTTTCTACCATCCTGTATGTCTTTCTTTACAGGAAACATTTCTGAAATTTGTGGGTACAGTCACCTTTCAGCAGCTTTCTTTGTACAGAAATGACAGGCTGTGTGAAGGACAACTGCTTGTAGGGGTCGCACTGTTGGTTGATCAGCATGTGCCCACCCTGTCTTTGCTAATCGACACACCCTTGGAGGTCGTAACCATCCATGCTTCCTTATGTCATACCATCACTGTTTGTTCTCTCTACCTGTTGCCTGGAGAGACATGATCAATCAGACCTTGATGCTCTCATTGAACAGTTGCCGTCTCCCTTTTTCATCCTTGGGGACTTAAATGGACATCATCCCATCTGGGGAAGTGCTGATATTGATAGGAGAGGTTATTCAATAGAGTGTATGCTCTTTGATCATAACCTTTCTTTTTTCAATGCTGGTTCTTGTACTTATTTCCATGCACCTCGTCAGTCCTTTACTGCTATTGATCTCTCAGTTTGCTCCTCTTCGTTATTCTCTCATTTTTCATGGAGGGTTAACAATAATCCATGAGGCAGTGATCATTTTTCTATAATATTGAGAGAGACTAGCCGTGGTCGATGCCACTCAACCCGCATGCCCTGGTGGAAGCTGGATCAGGTAAACTGGCACTCTTTCACTGCTCTTGCAGAACTTCATCCTGCCATCATCTGTAAGCCATCAATAAAGGACTGTGTGGCAGCAGTAACTGACTGTATTATACAAGCAGCTACTCAATGTATTCCTAAAACCTCGACACGTTTTCCAGTATATCTTCGTCCAAAGCTAGAAGGAATCTGGGATTAAGTTCACAACCAGCATATCCTCTACCACCAGTTCCAAAGTCATATGGAACAAGATTTGAAAGGTCAGTGGGCAATACAATTCTGTCCTCCTCTCGATCTTGCTTTCTGATGGCCAGGAAGTAGCTAATACCTGGAGCATTGCTGATACTTTAGGTGAAATCTTTTGCCAGGTATCAAGCACTTCTTCTTCCACCTTCTTAGTCATTAAGACTCAGGCAGAGCAATCACCTCTTTCCTTTTGAGCTGATTGTCTCTATGACTATAATCATCCCTTTACACTGGTGGAACTCAAATTGGCCCTTCATTGGTCTGGCAGTACATCGGTTGGACCTGATGATGTACACTATGAAATGCTGTGCCATTTATCTCCTGCTTCTCTTGCTATTCTTCTGATTGTTTTTTAACTGGATCTGGCAGGAGAATGTTTTTTGTGATGCCAAACTATTGTCCTACCTTTTTCTAAACCTGGGAAGGTTCCCAAGATTCCTTCAAACTACTGTCCAATTGCTTTGATGAATTGTCTCTGTAAGATCTTGGAGAGGATGGTTAATGCTCGTCTTTTTTGGTTCCTCAAATCAAACAACCTCCTCTTGCCCACCCAGTTTGAGTTCCCGATGACAGCACTCCACCATGGACCACCTGATTTGGCTTGAAACGTCAATCAGAGAAGCCTTTCTCAAATAATAACATCTTGTATCAATATTCTTTGACATTGAGAAGGCTTATGATACAACATGGAGGTATGGCATTTTGTGAGACCTCCATATATATGGGTTATGTGGCCATTTGCCCATTTTTATTAAAATTTTTTTAATGGACAGGAGATTCCACCCAGTGTGAGTTATGACAACAGCAATCCACCATGGACCACCTGATTCAACTTAAAACGTCAATCAGAGAAGCCTTTCTCAAATGACAACATCTTTTTATTAAAATTTTTTTAATGGACAGGAGATTCCAAGTTCATGTGGGTTCAACACTTTCCTGTTCTTTTCTACAGGAACTTGGAGTCCCTTAGGGTTGTGTTCTGAGTGTCACACTTTTCAGTATAAAAATTAATTCTGTTACTGAGCAACTCTCTCTCACTGTTGCAAATGGGCTTTATGTCGATGACTTTCACATCTCGTCAGTCATCAAACATGAGGTATATTGAGCGGCAGTTACAGACTGCTTTCAATTGTTTACTGAAGCAGGCCACAGCAAATAGCTTTAACTTATCTCTCTCCAAAACCATTTGCATGCACTTTTGCTGCCAACAGGTTATTCACCCTGATTTTGAACTCTGTATCTGTGAAGTTGTGCTACTTGTGGTCCCTGAGACAAAGTTTTTGGGGCTTATCTTTGATTGCAAGCTGACTTTTATACCACACATCAAGCAGCTACGGGTCAAATGTACAAGAGCACTGACATCCTTCGTGTCCTCTCTTCCATCACTTGGGGAGCAGATCGACATTCTATGCTAAAGATATATCATGCTCTTATTCAATCGAAACTCGACTATGGATCACTGGTCTATGGTTCTGCCAGACGATTGGCCTTAAAGATGGTAGACCCTATTCATCATCAAGGGCTTTGGCTCTGCACTGGAGCTTTCCACATTTCCCCAGTTTAGAGCTCATACATAGTCTCATGAACCTTCTTTGCACCTCCGCTGTTTCCAACTGTCTTTACTATATGTTTCAAAACTTCGTTCTTTACCAAAGCATCCCACTTGGGGTTGTGTTTTCCTTCCTTGGTAAGCCATACTTTTTCAGAACAGACTATCTGCCATTGCTTCTTTTGGCCTTCATATCCAAATGCTGTTGGATAAATAGTGTGTCCTTGGATAACATTGCTGTATCCTTTGGTCAATCCATCCCACCATGGCTTCCTGCAGTCCACAAATGTGACCTATCTTTAAGTCATCTGAGAAAAGTAGACAACTCCTGATTGGAAATACTGTCTGCTATTTGCTGAACATTTTTCGAACCATCCTTCCATTCCTGTTTATACAGATGGTTCGAAATCAGGAGACTGTGTGAGCTGTGCCGTGGTTTGGTGGTTGAGCGCAGAATCCCTTCTACAGCTTCTGCATTCACTGCTGAACTATATGCCATTTCTCTTGCCCTGTATCTCATAGAAGCTAAGCAGTACTCAAACAGCACTATTTATACTGACTCATTTAGTTCTCTACTGGCCTTGGAATCGCTTCATGTTGGTTCACCCTATTCTCGCCGATATTCAAAACTGACTGGCTCATTTCTCTTTAACATCTATTCAGTTTTTCTGGATACCAGGGCTTGTTGGTTTTCGTGGGAACGAGCTCGCCGACACTGCATCGAAGTCTATCTGTTTTGGCATTATCACTGCTGTGCCTGTCCCATACATGGGCTATGTGCCAGCTGGCAGTCGACTTGGAGTGAGCAACGTGAAAACAAGCTTTTCCAAATAAAACCCTATATTGGACTTTGGCCATTTTGCTTCCATAAGGATAGGAAAGAGGAAGTTGTTCTAACTAGACTATGCATTGGTCACAGTTTTTTAACTCATCGTTTTTTTTATCTGGAACTGATGCACCAGTGTGTAGTTTGTGTAACACTCAGATCATAAGCCACATTTTACTTTCTTTTCATCATTACAACTTTCAACAACGGCACCATTTTAAACTTGTTCTGTTCCAAGGTTTGTCCATTACGTTAGACAATATCATTGGTGATGGTGACACTGTCCACTTTGGTAATGTTTTTAGTTTTTTAAAGGCCATTAATCTCTTTAATGCCATTTGAGTTTTTGAATTTATACATTAAAAACCACAGTTCCTTTAGTTTGATTTGAAATTAGAAACTGGCTGTAACTTTAAATAACTCAACCAGGACTGGAAAGACCAACTTCAGGTGACTAACGCTGCTGTTTGAACTACCCTTTAGTTATCCTGGCGAATTATTATTATAATAATTTTGCTACACATCTTTTAAAACCTTTTTAGTAGTTTTCTTTTTGAAAATGGTCATAATGTCAAATAACTTGGAACCAGGACTGGAAAGGCCAACTTCAGGTGACTGATGGTGGTTTCTGTATTTTCCTGTTAGTCTTCCTAGCGAGTTATAATAATTATCGTTATGCTACAGAAAGTCCTTTACAACTTGAATTACTGTAGTTTTTCTCTTAATGTTGTAGTCTAGATGTAAACATTGGTTTTATGCTATATATGTTTTTTTTTTTTTTGTTTTGTTTTGTTTTACCTTAATTTCCTTTTATGAATTTTACTAAATTTATTTTTAACTTTTTACTGGATATTTGACACAGATAGCCTAGTTGCTTTGTGCCATAAATCACTAAATCAACCAACCAACCAATCCAAGTGATTTACAACTTATAGTGGTGTGAATAGTAGCTAAGCACAGTTCCAAGGAGCAATAAAACAATAAACTTTAATCATAAATAGTTGTATACTGTTAGAAGTTTAAAGCAACTTAGGATAAATGAAATTAGTTCTACATTATACCTGAAGTCATTCTTGAAAGAAAAGGAAGGTCATTTTGATTTATTTTGACTTTTTTTGTTTATGGTCATTTGATTAGTCAAATCGATCAACCTTGTGTGGAGTTACAGTAGAGAAAATAACAAATAGAATATAAGTTTTACTGAAAACAGTAATTTGAAATGCATTTGAGAGGTTTTAGAGATCACACATATGAATTTGAGATTTTTGAGATGAAGAAAATAATTTTAATCTTAACATAAAAATCACTGTACACATGTATTATTAAACACAAAAAACTATATATATTCAAGTGTAGATCTTTTTCTTTAGTTTATTAAAAATACTTACTAAAAATATGACTTTTTGTATACACATTATATCAAAAGTTTGTACCATCACATCTATAAAGACCTTATACAAATACAGAAAGGCTCACATGGTTGGTCAAATTGACTGCACCTCTGTGGAGATGGTTAAAAAATGACCATAAGCCCAGAACAAGAGTATATTTATTTCATTTAATGTTTCATTTTTGCAGTTTCTTCAGAATTGACCTTCTGCTTACACTGCTAGATTCACAGTACATAATGGACTGTAAACCTTTAAATTTGCTCTACAGACAAATAGTGAGACACAGATGTAAACAAATATGACATAAATTGTAATTAAAAAATAAATAAAAACTGATTTGAAAAGTAAAGTCGAAAGGAATGAACAAAGATCTACAGTCATAATGTTTGTCCTATGTCATGATTAATTTTGGCTTAAGTTTTAAAATAAGGCTTCTTTGTATTTATTGTCAAGAAAATCATTAGGTGCTGCAAAGATTTCAATCTGTAAAAGACAGAAGTTCGGTAATGTTTTTCTACATAGTAATGTAAAAAGAGCTACAGAACATAAAGGAATGTTGTATAAATTTATTTGAAAGAGCAAAAAATGGATTTGAAAACTAGAACTTTAGTAGATGGGAATAAACAAAGGTATATGATCATAATGTCCACCTTGTTTTGTGATTTTGTGGTTGCTTAAATTGCAGAATAATTGAGGCTTTGGCTTTTTCGTCCTTAACTGTCCAGAAAGTCCTCAGTTTTTACAGGGTTATCCACTTGTAAAAGAGAATGAGATGTTTTTCAACATAATGATCTACTGTGGCACTGGCACATTTATTAAATTATGACTTATATGTTCAACAAATCTTTTGTGGTATGTATTCCCTGCTCCTCCATTTTTACCAAAACATTTGCTTTTTCTTGCACACATTATGTAATACCCCCTGCTAGTACAGTGGTAAGTCTACAGATTTACAATGCTAAAATCAGCAGTTCGATTCTCCTCGGTGGGCTCAGAAGATAACCCTATGTGGTTTTGCTATAAGAAAACACATACACGCACACATTATGTAACATGTATTAGTAATTGGTTTAAGATTTTGTCTGGATTTTGAATGAATTTTAAAGGTAAGATTGACCTTTATATCACTGATTGCAAGTCTCTTTTAACTCTGTCACTAATGTATGAGATAGTCCCATATGCAAAGTGATATGTATCATCCTGTTTACAAGTATTTAATTTTCTTTGAGGCACACCTGAATAAATCTGTGTTAAAACTGTTCAATGATAGTCTGTTCAATCTGTTGAATGATAAAAAATGCATTATATATTTCTAAAAGCATGGGTAAGTACTGTTCATGGTGCATTAGCTAATAAAACATTCCATTTGAAAATATTTATTGTTATTATTTTATAATCTTTATAATCCTTAAATTACTAAGAGTATATGAATGATTGTTTGCACATGTATTACTGAATACCAAACATTTTAACATTAAATATAATGTGTTACAAGAACATCAATCAAGGCCCGGCATGGCCAAGCGTGTTAAGGCGTGCGACTCGTAATCTGAGAGTCGCGGGTTTGCATCCCCGTTGCACCAAACATGTTCACCCTTTCAGCCGTGGGGGTGTTATAAGTTACGGTTAATCCCACTATTTGTTGGTTAAAGTGCAGCCCAAGAGTTGGCAGTGGGTGGTGGTGACTAGCTGCCTTCCCTCTAGTCTTACACTACTAAATTAGGGACGGCTAGCACAGATAGCCCTTGAGTAGCTTTGTGCAAAATTAAAAAAAAACAAACAACATCAATCAATATTAATATTTTTAGGTATTTTGGTATATAGTTAGGGTTATGGCTTTGAGTTAACATAAAGAAACTGGATGTGTATGTATGCTTCGATGGTTTTATCTCATTTGTGTTAAATTTTAATTTCATAAAAGTTGTGACTTATGAAGCTTGCAGAACTGTAAGTGCTTATAATATAATAAATTGAAATAATATTTAGAATTTGGAAAGTTGAGGATATAGCTTGTGTTAACTTTGTTGGTAACATAGTCAGTTGATGTTTAAACAAATATTAATGGAATCCCTCATGTTTTTCAGAGTACTGTTCCAAAGAAAGAAACAACATTTATTTTATCTGAATTGAGATAACAGTGTTTTAACAACAAGAATTAAAAATTAGAATCCATTCACTAATTTAGGTTGGTTGTTCTGAGAACAACCTGTTTTTTTTTGTTTTTTTTCCTTTTACTTTGTATTTCCCATTGGATAAGTACTCATTTGATGTGCATGAGTTTCAATGTTCTTGTTACTCAAAGGGACATGTGGCATTCATCACGAAGTTATTATCTACTATAAAGGATGAAACACACACTATTAAGTGTGAGGTATATCTCATCACCTGTATAATGCTGTAATTTGAAGTGGATACAATTACACAATGTAACACAATTTTTTTCCTGGATAGTATGTGTTATTTCTTAATTGTTTATGTTGTAAAATGGCCATTATACCCTTCAAACTTTGCTTTTGTGACCTGGATAATGATATTTAGAAATTAACTTATTTTCTATGTGAGAACGAGCAAATTTGCACATTTTCATTTACATAAGGTCTGAATAAAACAACATGAATCAAGATTTACATGTATTTATACTAAAGTTATACAAAAACAAACAAAAATGTTTAGAAGAAAGTAGTTTTTCGAGATTTGCGACTGTAATGTAAATCACTTTCAAGTATCAACCCCCAAATATAGTCTCCCATCATGTTTTCATTATATGCTCCTTGGTAGTGGTGTTCAAAGTCCAGTATATCTTGGTGGAAGTGCTTACCTTCCTACTTTGAGTATGCTCTCATGTTCTCCGATAACTCCCCGGCCATACTCATCATACTTCATGACTTCTAGCAACATCCTGATGCTCTTGTATTCCTCTTGAGGTTCACCAAATGAGCCAGGGGAAGAGGTAGATACTTATTTCCATTATGGAACAGCTCAGCTTTGAGGCTTCTGGATGAGCTATCAATGAAGAGGTGCCACTCATTCAGGCAATTCCAATTGCCTTGCACAGACTGGATACATTGTGGCAAAAGCAAAGCCCACCTTGATGAGTGAAGAAGCTTGAAAAATGTTGAATAATGCTTTCTCTGACTTGCAACTTGCACACTCTCATCTCAGTCTCATCCCACTCCTTGAGCCTATATGTCAAAAGCTCAGCATTCGACTTTGTTAGACCAAGATCTCTGATCAAGTCATTGAGATCTCTCTGGTTGGGTAATATGGATTTCTGTCACCAGCTGCACCTCTGAAATTGTAATCTGGATCTTCAACATCTACCTCCTTTTCTGATTTGCTGCTCTCTCTCTGGCAGAGTGGGTACAGGGAGCACAGGGCAATGTGGCACTGGGGCTATGGATGATAAAAGATGTGGATACATGATAGCAGATGCTTTTTTGCCAGCCTGACGTTTGGAAGGGTCCACTATGCAGAAGTAGCAATTGTTTGAGTAGTCAATGGGCTCATGCCAAATTCTTGGAATAGCAATCTTCATGGTTCTCTTTTCCTCTCTGTACCAGCTTGGAAAAGAGCAAAATAAAATTGTTATGAAGAATAAATTTATTTCATCCACAACTGATGTGTAAGAGGTTCATGCAAAATATTTTATGTGTGATACCTTTTCTATAGTATTAGAAATAAAAAAAAAAGTTATTTAAATTTTAAAAGGTTTCAAATTTTTTGTATAATATAAAATCTTACTATTCAAGCAGGCAAAAATTGTCCATCTTACCTTCTAGAGTTTTTTGCAGTTTGTCCAGATACTGAAGTTGTGAGTGGTGAGCCCCTGTATGTATGTATGTATGTATGTATATATATATATATTACTATGGAAAGTTCTAAAAGGTTCTTGAAAACTCTCATAAGCTCTACAATATTCTAGAAAGTTCTTGAAAATTTGAAAATTGAAGAAAATTCTTTATCAGCTATTCAGCACTGAATCTACTTGGAATGTTCTGGAAAATGGGTAAATTTGAAAATTTCATTATCCAGGTCACAAAAGCAAAGTTTGAAGAGAAAAGTTGGTCTTTGCCATTTACTTTAGGCATAAGCAATTGGGAAATAACATTTTCTGCCCAGGAATAAGAAAAAGTAAAAATTTTGTTACATAGTGTTATCACTAGTAGATATGAAGATGAAATGTAATGTAGATGCAAGATTTTCTTATGGTTGCTTGCTTGAAACCAGCATTTATAAAAGGAAAATTTAACTTCTTTCTTAATTGTTAATTTATAATTCAATTTACTTGATTTATGGCTTATTTGTTAATTTGTTAGTTTATTGATTCTTAGTGAGGTTCACAAGATATAATAAGGACAGGTAGTGGCTTAATATCTGGATCCTGATAGTTCAGTGGTAATCTTGAGGGCTAATACATTTTAAAATTTGGGGTTTAATCCCATTAGGAAATAAAGAAAATAGCTCATTGTGCAGTTTTGTACAAAAATGAGAGGTTAAATTTTTTTAAGTAGAGTACTGTTTTTAGAGGCCAAACATCTAGCTTTGGCTACTTATTTGTGTTTCAGTATAGCTCATTGTGTGTGAACTATACAGAATGATATGTAAAATTGTGTTACACTGTAAACCACTGTATGTGAACTGTACAATATCTTATGTAGAATTTATGTTTCACTATAAACCATTGTGTGTGAACTATACATTATGCAAAACTTATATTTTACTATAAGGCATTGTTTGTGAACTGTGCAATATATTACATAAATCTTGGGTACTCTGTAAGCCATTGTATGTGAACAATACAGAATGTTATCTTGTGTGTGAAAACAATTTTATTTGATTTGGACATTTGTTTAAAGTTCATCTTGCAAAAAGTGACAAAATTATTCTTTTGATTTATGAAGAAAATTTTCTTTGTGTTTATGTTATTTAAAACACTAAAGTAATGAGTTTGTCGTAGAATGAATTGTGTGTATGGACTGTATCACTTTTTAAAGATTTCATCATCTTCTTTTTATTCCAGTCTTCATCAAAACATTTTTCTATGTTTTGTATTTACTGCAAGTAATTGAATTTAGATATGAAGTGTAAATGTTTTATTTTGATGGTGATATGTTCCATAAGCAGGTTAATTTTTATTCGGTTTTATTATTATATTGTATTGGCTTTTCATCATTACTGACTGAAAGAACAACTGTAATACAGCAAAGCTCAAAATATGTTATTGAGAAAATAAAATTAAAATGTTGGATCTTGAAGATGTATATTTTATGCTTCTCTAAGGTTTATTTTTTTCTAGTGCATATTATGCCTTTTCTCTGTGTATTTAAAAAAAATCAATATTTTTTCTCAAAAAAGTAACATGTTAATATGGTAATAGATCAAGAAATCTGAAGTTTGCAAGCTACATTTAGTATTATTTATAGATTGCTATTATTGTAGATACTTGTAAAAACAATATTTTATTTCTTATAGACTTAGATGGAGCCTTATGCCAACTCTTACAACGCCAAATTTCACAAGGTATGAAATTCTCATGCAAATAACTGTTATTACTGACCACATTTTTTATAAAATTATTCAGTTTGTGTTTTACAGTATTGGCAAATTCTAAGTGAGTAATATATTAAAAATCACAAGTTTTTTCCATGGCTTCAATGTAGATATTTGAAGCTCAGGCAAAAATAATTTCTTGATTATATGCTTTACTTTTTAAGTAGCAGTAAACAGTTATAACAAAGATGTTATTCAAAGTCAGTATTCTTCAAAAATCTTTTCTTAGAAGACAGCTTGTAATGAAATTTCTCATTAAATAAAAATAACATTTAACATATATATGATTCAGATATACAGTTTTTTTATGAGATATATGCCTTTATAAATGTATTTAAGTTTTAATTTTTAAAAGTTTAGTAAAATGTTGACCTGTTAATTTGATTTGTCTTGGAATTTCTTCATTTAAAGGTACAGTTTCTAAATAATGATTACTTTAAAATGTAGTTTTAACCCCAAAATAGTTAAGATTTCTGAAAGAGATAAGTGGCTTTATCATATATTTTTATTTATCCTATCAAAATATATTTCTTAAATTTTAGTAAAATGTATGATTTATGGAATACAATGTATGAGAAGAAAAACAAACTGAATAAAATTCAAAAACGTAAAGATGGTGTTTAATTCCTTCAAGAGAGTTTTCTTGCAACACACATATTTAATGTTAACTTGCAATATGAAGTATAAATTAGCATGAAAATTTTTCTAAGATTAATTTATCGTCATTTGGTTGATCTATTTTACTTTTTTTCTGTGTGAAATAAGGTTAATAACAAAATTTTGTATGCACAGAAATGTGTTTTGATAAAATTGAATTGCAACTAGTTGTTGATAGATATTAGCATACAAAGAGAATGAAGGCAACAAATAATGCAGCAGCAGAAAACAATTTATACAAGTCAAATAATGTTTTTAAGATAGCTTATTATATGATATTAGTACTGCATTGTTACAATAGATGTCTCTATAAATTAAGATAATTCCATTTTATAACAACCTAATGTTAGTGTTTTTCATTATGCAATATATCATCAATTTTGGTGATGCATAATTTTATACTACTCATTATGAATTGGTAGTACTATCAGTAACTGGAACGTTTTTTTTTCAGTGCTTGAGGAGAAAAGCAACACAGTTTAATAAGGTTGCTTCAAGGTATTGAATAAGGTTCAGGCTTATATAAATACACCACCCTTTAACATCAAAACACTGATATGATTTAAGATTACCAATAAGGAAGTAACCTTTGAACCTTGAAACTGTATATAATCATAATGTTCATGGCATTGGTAATGACATTGATTCTTTACATAAGAATACCAATATAGGTAGAATATTTTTTCACAACATTGGTGACATATTTTGCAATAAACTATTGTCTAGAAAAACTAACTTCCTAGGTGATGTGGCTTCTTCCTGTCTACCCAGTTTGCATTTTTTTTTATGGGTACAGGATAAGTGACTATGTTATGAAGTGAATTGGTAACTATGTAGGGATAAGTACCATAATTAATACTTGCTACAAATATTGGATGCATAAATGGGCTGTGAATGCTAGGGTTAGAGCACATGGACCCTATTCCTTAATTTATTTGTGTTGTTTCTTCAGTTTTTCTTTAACTGGTTGGAGTTCAAAGCTTATTCTCCTCTAAAATTCTACCTTTCTTAGTTTATACATCTAATATAAATTTGGCTTGTTGACTTTGTTTCTTCTTGATATGTATTTATTATATATATACATACTGAATTTTTAACAGGAATTGTTTTCACCATTATCAGTAATTGTTTTTTTTTAGTGCTCGAGGAGAAAACCAAGACAGTTTAATAAGGTTGCTTCTAGGTATTGACCTTTTACAGGTTAGCTTTTTTTTTATATAAAAATATACAGGAAAAAACAATTAAATCTGTGTTAATATTGCTTACTTGACACATGATTTATTTTTAAAAGCCATTTTTTTCATGTCTCAAAGTGTTGCATAAAAACCTATAAATATGAAGGTATGCTTGTATTTTATATAAATGTAGCTAGGTTTTTATAATTTATATTAATTTACTTCAAGAGTACCAAAGCTTGTTTAAGAATGTTTTTATAGTCCTAAAAAGTTAATGGTACTAAAGTAACTTTTTGTCATTAAATGTTAGATATAAATCGTTGTAAGTATTTCTGTTCAGGTTACATACACTTTGTTGAAAAATCATACAAATAATGTTTTGATTGAAGTGTCATCATTAGTTTGATAGGCCACTATTAAAATAATTCTGAAAACAAACATATTTTATTTACAAGGCTGTAAAAAAACTTCTTACCAGATATAAAGAAACTATAGCAAGACTTGGTACTTGGACACATATTCTTACCAAACACTACAAGTTTTTTTTTTCAAATTACTTGATTTTGAAAGTGAAAAAACTGCACATTAGCATTTTGTGCAGGCTTTGTGATCATTATATTGTTAAAGATATGCATTGACAAATAAGTTACATTAAAGTTATCTGTAGACAACTCAAACTCTTAACAGAAAATTTTTTTTGTTTGAAGAATAATTTACACTGGAATAAGGCAAGCTTCAGTTTACTTTACTGACTGTAGATGTATGACATACTTTCACTACTTTATCAACTGTCTATCTAAACCAAATCCATAGATATGAATTGATGAAATTGGGCTCTTTCATTCTGTTAATAGCACCTGAGAATATCCCTTTTCCATTACTTGTCAAAACCTCTCCCAGTGGTACAGCAGTATGCCTCCAGACTTACAGTGCTAAAGGCTAGATTTCATTACCTATAGTAGGCAGAGCACATATAGCCCATTATATAGCTCTGAACTTTAAATAAACTTGTGAAAAAAACGTTGCATCTATTTTGTGGTTGCAATACCAATTTCAAATAACTATGCTATAGGCATGTCTCCTATTATAGTTCTGCTTCAGGACTGCTGTATTATAGACCTAGCACTTGCACTTATGCCAGCACTTTCAATTGTGTATAACTTTGTTATTAACTTGTAACACTCGCAAATAAGGTAAAGAACTATTTTTATTTTTGATTTCAAATTGTTTTTATCTACATCTAGTGGAATTTACATCAGGTCAGACAAAGATATTTCTTGAAATAGTGAGGAGTTTTTCACCTCCTATTTCAAATAACTTGTAAAGAAAAATGCTAAGTGAACTGTGAAATGGTCAGCAATTGCCTAATAGTGAAACATTTGTAGAAATATATATTGGTGACTATACAATTTATCTATGCAACTCAGTTGTTAAGGATGACATTTTCAAAGTCTTCCATTTTGCTGGTTTCTCATCCCAAGTCTGTTTAACAAAGGTTTATTGGGTTGATGTAGAAATATTTATTTATTTTTCTTGTTTTTCAAAAACTGAGTCAGTGATGTTAGCTTTATCTCAGTCTGTTTTGAATCCTGTTGAAATAGTATGATTTGTATGACTGAATTATGTGTTTTTGCTGTGTTTATGTTTTTTATTCTTGTTCCAAGTTGCCTTCCAATTTTTCCAATGTAGGTTTCATTGCTACCCATTTCACAGCATGGATACTCTGCTTAAACTGTCTATCAAAGACTAAGATAAATTCTATAACTGATCTTACTTTATGAGTTTAATCTTCAACATAATTCAGTAATGAGCATGCACAGCTATTGAGTTACTCCTTATTTTAAGTGTTTCAGGACTTTAATCACTGAATTATATAAATTCATGTGTTATACTCTCTGTCACCAAGTTCTACCATTCCATAAGACATTTGAGGAAATGATTAAGGTCCTACTTTGCTTTAATACTACTGGATTAAATAGATTCACTTTATAACCATAGTGAGGTAGTGAATCAAACTGCTTTATGTGCTTAAGGTTCTCCTCTTTTGTGAAAAGTCTTGATGTGCACATTCTGACAAACACTGTCTTTTGTGTTGTGCATCATCAGCCTAAGGCAAGGAATAAAGTAATTTATTGCCAATAACATTTTGTTCACAAGAAAGTTAATTAGGTTCAGAAGTGTTATGTAATTTTTTGACAAATATTAATTAATACATTTGAATAAAGATGTATTTATTTTTATAATTATAGAAAGGTCATAACAATTAAGTTTGCCAATTATATTAATTTCAAGGATAAATTTTAAGCTATTTAAAGTGTTTCTTTAATTAAAAAGGTCTTAGATGGATAGATTAAATGGGCTAGAACCTGTAAAATGTGTTTTGATAATGTCCAGTTTTAAAGTGATGCATATGAAGTATGTAAAACATGAGTGTTAAAAGGAACATAGATTTGCAGAAAGAGGAGTTTGGTGAATTTATTAATTGAAGCATACAACCTTGATCATATATTTAGATGCTAAAATAATTGCACATATTTGATGAAACTTTGTAGAATTTGCCTGTTGTGGAGACACAAGTGTAGAGGATGACATTACATAGGTCTTCCGTCTTTCATCTTCAGGTCAGTGTGTGTGTAGGTGTTGTTGGCCTTTTATAGTGTCCTGGTGAATTGTGGAGAGTGTGTTATGATTGGTTGGAGTATCACTGTTTCTGATTGGAGGAGAGATTACCTGTAGATTCAATCAATGGCAGCCATAGGTTACTCGCATTTAATCCGGAATCTCTGTTTTGTGAAGATTTAATAGTGTTAATATAAAATGATTCTTTGATTTTTCTTGTCTTCCAGAATTTGTTTGTGTCAATGATTATAGTTTTTTCCCACTTTATTCTGTGTCCAGTTGATGTGGCATGCTCTGCAATGGCTGAATTTTGTGTTTTCATGAATCTTGTACTATTTTTATGTCCTTTCATTCTAGATGTGAGCTTTATTCTTATTTCTCCAATGTATGTATCATTGCAGGAACACAGAATTTCATAGATGACGTTTTTGAGATTCTCTTTGGTAGGTCGCTATTTACTTTTTACTAGAATGGACCTTAAGGTATTGTAGGATTTCCACTGGACTTCTATGTTGAATTTCTTGGCTATGCATTTGAGCTTTTTACTGAAGTGTTGCAGGTATGGTAGGTAAGTTGTAGTAGTGGTGATGACTTTCTGATCTTTTCTTTCTGTTGTGGTCTTCTTCAAGGAGTTTTTGATGAAGGAGGAGGTGTAACCATTCTGTTTAAAACTCTATGATCTTTTGGTTTTTTACTTCGATGGATGTCTTATCACAAATGTTTTCTGTTTAGGCATTAGATTATACCATGCTTTATTGAGGTTGGATGGTAGGACTGGAAGTGTAGGTATCTGTTAGTATGTGGTGGACTTTCTCTATACAGTTGTGGATATTTGTTTTGCTTGTTTGCTGATGAGTATGTCAAGAAATGGTAGACTATTTTGCTTCTCTATTTCCATAGTTAAGTGGATTCTTTTGTCTACAAAATTGAGATATTCTAAGAAGGCTGGTAAGCTTTTCATGACCGTGGGGCCAAATAAGGAAGGTATCATCGACATAACATCTGCAGAAATTTGGTTTTATAGGTGTGGATGAAAGGGCTCTTTCTTCGAAGTCTTCCATGAAAATGTTTGCTAAGATTGGAAAGAGTGGTGATCCCATGGCTAGACCATCTGTTTGTTCATAGAATTCTTCATTGTATTGGAAATAGGTTGATTATAGGCAAATGGTTGTTAGTTCCATTATGGTGTCTATTTTCATATCTGTTCTGTGTGGTATAGAGTTGTCGTTCAGTGGTTGTTGTCTGGTGATGTGAAGGGTTTCTAAGGTTGAAACATTGGTAAATAGGTCTGTGATGTCAAAACTGACCATAATATCCTTGGATTTGATGTCTAGCTTTCTGAGTTGTCCTATGAAATCTGTCAAGTTTTGAATGTGATGTTCAGTGTTTCCTTGTAGTGGAGATAAGATAGGTACTAGGAAGGTAGCCAGTTAATGGCAAGGTGAGTTTTGAGCACTGACGATAGGCCTTAGAGGTATATTAGGTTTGTGTACCTTAGGTAGTCCGTAAAACTAGTTTTTAGCTAGTTTTTTTTGTTGATTAAGCCTTGTTTCTTTAGTTTGTTCAGTGCCCTATTGATGAGTCTCTCTTGTCTTTTCTGTAGGATCATTGGTGATCTTTTTATATTGGTGTTTGTCTAGTAACTGATCTTTGTGTCATAATTGTTGATGTCTAGGATGACTATACTGTTTTCTTTGTCTGCTGGTAGAATCTTGATGTATTTGTGTCATTTTAGATGGTTCAGTGCACTGCATTCCTGTTTAGTGATGTTTGGTTTTGGTTTCTTGGCTTTCCTGAGGATGGTGTAAGTTTGATGTCAGAATTGTTCAGCCACAGGGTTTGGGAGGCTTTATGCAACAGATTCTAAGGTTGCAGCTATGTCAACAGTTGCAACTGTGCCAGGTTGGATGGCAAAGCTTAGACCTTTTGAAACATCATCCTCTACACTTGTGTCTCCACAACAGGCAGTTGCCATCCATTCTACAAAGTTTCATCATGACTACTTTGCCTAAACAATCTATCAAAGGACTGCACATATTTCTTGAATATACTTGCAAGATTGCTGCTTCCTCATGTAAAATTCAGGTGACACTCATGTTATAACAGTGTATTCAGTTATTTTGTATCTTATTACAAAAAATTGTTCAGATGCTGGAAAATGTGCAAAGATAACTTGGAAAGAAAACAGGTTAAATCATTTGAGATATCAAGATAAAATATTGAAGTTTGAAATCAACAGATTTAAAGTGAATAGGAGCTTAATAAGGCTTATTTAAGTGGTGAAATGATGAAGAACTTGAATATTAGGAGTATTAAACGTATGCTATGGAAGATAAAATTTATACCTTGTCTTATTTAAAACATTGTTTTGTTAGAGTGATAAATCTATGGAATGGTTTCAAAGTGACATAATTTCAATTTATATACATTTAAAAGCTTGTTGTATACTTATTAATAGCTATATTTAGGCCAGGTTAGTAAATTACTCATTGTTTTGATAACAAATGGAGATAATCTGCTTTAGCCAAATGGCCTTTTATCACCATTTTTTACTTATGTTTTTATTTTGTCAAATAAAATTAGCTTAATATTGTGTGATTTTATGTCAGTGTGTCTTCTGTTGTTAATTAAGATTTTTTTAGCATTTTCTCTTTATGAGCATAACTATTGAAAGCAGTTTTCTAAATCATTTTAGGGCAAACTGACAACATTTATGTTGGAGAAAATGGCAGAACTTGCAATTTCAGAACAGTAAGTGTAAATCATATGGTGTGATATGCAAGATTGTTAGGCTAGAAAAATCATAATATTCTAATTTTTGCATAAAAATGTACATGTTATATATTTTAAAATAATTATATACAAGAAGAGGCCTGCAAAACATTTACAGTCAGATTAGTATTTTTATTGCAATAGTACTTCTTTAAATACTGGATTTCTAAAATAATACAAAGAATTCTAATTTCAGACAAGAAATCTACAACTCCACTTGTCTTAGGCCTAACAGTAGTTCTGTTAAGTACACTTGATTCTCATATAGCTTTCTATGGTGCTGTAGTCAAGGTTATTGTACTTGGAAGTTCTGTTGATTACTGCTCTTATGACATAAATTTGAGTGAGCCAAAGAGCAGCTGTTCAGCATTGACATAAGTCTCCCCTTTGGCTCAGTAAATATTTTCTTTCTTTTGCTTTATTTGAAGTAACTATATTGTCCTATGTCTACACTGTTTTAATATGCTGGGGAATGTACTCAATCATTGTGTCTCACAATGGAAAGAGAAAGCATTGTAATTTTACAGAAAATGAAATTTCTGAATTACTTACAACTCCTTAATCTGGTTTAGAGGAAGATCAGAACTTGAACTGGATGAGAAGTATAGAAACAGTAGTGAAACAGAATAGAAAGTTAAGACCTCTGTGTGGAAGGTCCCACAAATGATGCATTGACATCAAAAACAGTGACTGCTCACCCAAGACTGGAAATAAAAAAATAAAACAAAGGTAACTTTCAAGAGAAAATGCACACATTTGAAAATAAATTCTTAAATGCAGGGTAAGAAGTTTGACAAAAAGACAACACAACTGCATTTGTATCAGCTACTGCAGATGGAGCAAACATATACTACAGATATGTAATTGAAACAATGTGAATGTGTGAACAGTCATGCTTGTGATGGAATGACACAACTGATGCTTAAATGTATCTTTTCATAGCTTTATGTTTATTGATGGTTAGAGAAAAGTCTGAATATATAGTGATTGCAAGATATTGATTCTTTGTTTATTACACTTTTATGAAACTTTAAAAAAGAAAGTGAATGATAACCTTCACAAGGCAGTGTTTAATAATGCATGCTAAAACTAGTTGTCAAGAAATAATGTATCCATTTGCAAATCAATGCATTGATGAGAGCTTTGTTTTATTTAAAGGACAGCTGTGGTTCAAGGAATATATTTCTTCAAAGAAAAACGTTTTACACCAAATTGGTTTTGTACTGTGTGATGTGGAAACTAATTTTTGTTGAACTTTTTAATTTATATTGGTCATTTGACTGACTTGGTTTCCCAGAAAAACCTAGGATTTTCAGAAAGTACTGTAACAACATTACTGACTTCTTACATCAACAAAGATCATTCTCTGTATGTTGAAAACTGGTACACAAACCTTTATCATTTTGTTGGTTGGATGAAACAAACTGCTGTGGCAGAGAAAAGAATTACCAGTCCTAATTGCCAAATTAAAGAAAGTTGAGGTTAAAACCAAGCTCACTGAATCACTGTTGACATTGAAACTGAAAGATAATACATCTGTATGCTGATTACACTTCATACATGTGTAGTGATTGAAACAGGAAAGAAATATCATTAAGCTGGTGAGAGAAACAAAAATGTGTTTTGAAATACACTATGATGCTTAGTTCATTTTTATTCTTTGAAGGGTAGTAAAATGGTATAAGTTGTTGTTTTTTGTTGTATTTATATTGTTGTTAAGTTCACTTGCTCTGTATCTATCATAATTACTTGAATTGATCACATGCCACTGTAGGCTTTTCAACTAAAACTTTTGAAGCAGTTACTAATATACTACAGCATCCAAACCCCATCAAGGAAGTGAGAAAAATATCTAATTCACCAGCTGTAGAGAAGTTTACATCTTACAAAGAGAGACATTTTTCATCATTAGTTCTTCCAATAGTTTCAAAATAGAATCCTAAAGAGATTTTCACATTTACAGTAACAGCTCAAGAAGAACAAGAGTTCACCAGATACATGTTTAGTGTGTATGGTAGATTATTATGTATTGTTTCATGTTTATGACCAACTCCAAAATTTTTCATATAATTACTATGAAAATGCTGTTTGGGTATCTCGTACCAGCAAATAACTGTATATTGAGTATAATTTTTCAGTAATTGTATATAATGTGGTAAGTCAACGTTTTATATACACAACACATTAATGTAGCAGCTGATAGGCTAAGCACAGCCTGTATTTGATAGAGAGATAAACTGACATTAAGTTGTGTATATTGTTTTTGCTTTAGCCTTTCAAAAATTGATAAGCTTTTAACATTTTATATAAACTTTCTACTAAAATATATTTACGTCTGTTGAAATAAAATACTATGCATGTGCATTTAGATGATAAAGTGCACATACATTTTCAGGATAGAGAAAACTGACTGTTATTATTATAATAGATTCCTTATGTTTGTTTTAATGAGCTGATGTTTTATTTTTATGGCTTGAACTGTAGGATTGGAGCAAGTGCTTTTATTTGAGTTGTGTTATTAAATTAATGTAATTCCATTTCACCTTTAACCTGTTGACTGCCAAGTATTTTAGCTGCTACAATGCGACTCTGATGCTTCTTCATTTTGTAACTTTTTTCGTGGTGCCATTTTGGATGGAAAGTGAAACAATTTGTAAGTTGGTCGAATGTGTGTATGGTGCTGACATCTAGCGTTGAAGTTAGGTATTATTGAGAAAGAAGTAACTCGTTCTTGGCACTGTGTTACCAATCTGCTTGGACGAGTTATCTCGTCTACGGCACTGAACAGATTAAGCAACATCTTCCATTTTATTTTGTGTAAGGTGTTCAGTGATTTAACACTCCTACGAAAAGACGTTTCTAGTCCTGATTTCTCCAAGCCCGTTCCCCTGGCTGTGGTTTCGCTAGATAGTAGATAGGGACAGTGGGAATCTCATTAATCCATTCATTAATGGATTTAAATGGCAATTTCATTTAAATACAAAATTATTAGCCTAATATTAATAACCTTTCAAGTTGCTCTGGGGCCTATTAGGCCCCACTTTTCGTAGGAGTGTTAAGTGTGGTGAATTGTGTTTTCAGTAAGATAATGGTATTAATGAGCAGCCATATTTTAAGTAGTAGAAGTGGAGATAGTTTGTGCTTAAAACAATTTTAACTGAAATTATGAAATAAAATAAAGTTTTAGTAAACATATTATCCATAATATATCTAAATCTATATATATATATATATGACTAATAGAGCCATTTTACACTGTCCTATGAAGTGAATTAATGTCAAATTTCATTGCTCATTTTCTGAATGGAACAGTATGCAGCATGTGTAATAACACTATCTTAGGAACTGTTTAATTATTTTATATTTTCTGAGACTTGAATAAATGGTATTTTTCTGCTCTATAAAAAAATTTGTTTCTTGGTTGCTAAAGAAAATCAATCAAAAATATTTTTGGTATAATGAAGTTCTGTTTCCTACATTTTGGAGATTGGGAATGTTTAATTTTCTTTGTGTGTGGGATTTGTGCTTTTCTTTTGGTTTTTTCAGGAACAAGTAAAAAGTTGTAATGTATATACTAAAGAGCTCTGAACCTAGAAACGTTGCATATGTAAATGTTACAAAGTGCATGAAATTGCATACCTTGCTGAAGGATAGGTCTTATTTTTCAAAAACATTGGTTGTTAAGATTTGTAAATCTATCAAAAGAAGTCTCATTTTGATACTGTGTTAATGTATAACCCTCTGAAATATATGTGTTGTACTTTATTCACCTTCTTTTGCTTTGAATACTATTCTCTTGTGAAATTTAATGTATTCTAAGATTTTATCAAATAAGATGGTTGGTAGGAGATTCAAATAGAAATATTTTAAAAGGTCTCAGGACTAAATAATACTTGCACGAAACATTTTTTTGTATTATTTTATAAAAAAATCATTTATTTTACTCAATATTAGGATATTTAAAAGATATAAAATGGATCAAAATGACTTTCATCTTTATCAAGATATTGTGATGTAAGGTGTTTTTAGGCAATACTGTGTTAGACATATCAGTTTTCATTTAAATTGCTACTGAGAATTTGAAATTTGTAAACAAATTTCTGATTTACTTCCACAAATGTAGTAATTTTGAAAACAAAGTTTTGTTTTCGTACAGTATGTTATTTTGTTAGACATTGAAATACAAATCATATCTTCCTGCTTGATGTCTGAGTTTGAAAACGTGAAATTCTAAAATATTCTTAAAAATGAATTTTTTTATTCAGATTTTATGTTTAGAATTGTGGTGCAAAACAATGTAACAAATAGGTTTAAGTTTCTGTTTTAGCATACATAAAGCTCTTACATTGGTGACTAAGACATGCTTTTAAATTTCTGACATTGTGTATGAGAATTTATAGTCACATTTGTGTACTGTAATAACACAGTAAATACTACATATGTAGACACTGTTATTAATAATAATATCTTAATCTCTTGTATTTCTCAAATGTTGTTTTATCTCACCATTTTGGTATTGTAAGTCTCCAGTAAATTATTAAAGAAAACTGAGCTTTTAGCACATATAAACATTCAGTGGGTGGACATGACTGAATATGTGTAAAAATGTATATTGCAGATTAAGTGTTCAGATTTTGACCACTGGCTTGTAGTTATTCACTGAACTGCACATATCCAACAGATGTATTGATGTGATTTTCGTACCTGTAAAATAAATACTTATCATAGTTAATATAAATAATATGCCCATGTTAAAAAAAGAATACAATTGTAAGATTACATGTTTTACATTGTTTAGAAGTAAGAATGTAATTTGATGATTGTTTTTCTCAGTATTTTACATGTTCTGAATAAAGGTGGTGGTTTTGTTTTCAGGTCAGAAATATTTGATTGTAAAGATATAGCAGACATACCTCATTTTATTTTAACCCAGTTTCAGTGGTTGGACAGAATTGTGAACAGTAAGGTGAGTACTTTCCACTTACTAGTTTATTGCTTTCTTAAATTGTTAATATTGTTATTTACACAACTCATGTTTTTAATTCTTATAATGTTAGTTCTAAATAAAAAAAAACAAATTTTAATGTACCAGGCTGCCCTAATACTTATTTCTTATATTTCTTTAAAAGAAAAGGCATTAATTTGTATCTTACTTTGAAAATGCAATTCATTTTGCCTAACTTAATTTGTTCAAGTCAAAAATAAAGTTATAATATCTCATTTAGTGTGCTATTCACAAGTTATGGCACTGTGAGCATCGATTGTTGACACTAAAAATAGAAATATATAGATGTTACCATCTGTCTTTGTTTGCCTGCTTATAAAAATGACTTGATCAAAAGTTTATTTTTGGAACAAGGAATGGATACAAGGCTTGTGCATAAAATATAAACAGTATAAAAACCTGAGTGGTGTTAATGTAAATTCCATGCTTCCATCTTCTCAGGCTAACAGAATTTACTCAAACTCTTAAAATATAAGGTGGATTTGTACTTGGATCAGGTAGGCAAAATACAGGGTGTTCGGAAAGTCACTGTGCACTTATATATTTATTAACAGACATGGTTTAATATAGAATACAGGAGGTAAATATGAATGACAATTATAAACAATGTTGAAAGTGACCCCTGTTGGCATCAGTACAGGCTTGGATCCTTCTTGTTTTGTTTCTAAACACTGCTATCAGTTGCTGGCTTGAAATAGACTGAATAAAATATTATCACAAAACTGCACAGTGACTTTCTGAACACCTTGTATTAGTCCTTATAATGAAGAAATCAAGAATATTTTAAATCATGGTATGGCTGAAAGATCCCACAATGTTTAAGCTGAGTTATTCCAGTTAGAGGCAGACCTTTCACAGGAGTAGGAACTTCCATTGGTTTCTGTGTGACCCAAATGTTTGCTAATCACAAGAAACAGCAACAAACATCTAACAAGTTGTCAGGTTAGTACTGTACAGCCAAACAAGATATTATGGACAGTGTGGGGCTACTTGGAGAAGATTTTGCTATTTATTTAGCTCTTAATGAAACTGGAACCAGCAATATGGTAAAAAGGTTTGCACTGATAGCCTAATGAAGTTTGTGCTAGTAGTAACTAACACCAAGGTGTGGGCACAGCACATAATGATACTCTATTTCACTATTTCATAGGGCTTTTGAGAAACTTTGACATTCCAGAGTGAGTCATTTGGTCTAAAGCACACCAATTTAACACTGATCAACCAAGTAGACATAATAAGTTCAATCAAATGTCTCTAACTGTGGAGTTCTAGTTATTTTATTTCTTTATCAGTAGATTTTCTGTATAATGGGATCCCAGTAGCTTTATCCTCTGAACTTAGCATAAATATAAAACAACATATCTTGTTACATTCATGTATAATCTGCATTTACTTTATATATATCTTCTTCTGTTCATATTACTCATAACCCTATAACAACCAATGTCATTTTTATTCTCATTTTTGCATATTTTACTGCATCACATTCAAAATTTAATTAAACCATTTTGCTGTCAGTGCTTTGATGAAATTATCATTACCAAGTGCATTGTAATTCAAAGCTTTATATTATCTAAGTTTTTATTATTTTAGTTCAAAAGAAACCTCTCAAATATTATTTAAAACTTAAGTTTTGATAACTCGTTATCCATTTGTAGTCTTACAATTGTCAGCTTTAAGAGCTGGTATAAAAGAAAATGTACATGTAATGTAGACAGTCTTTGTCAGACATTCCAAGTACAGTTTATGGTTATTTACCAGCAATTCAAGTATGTTCCAAGAACTTTCCCCACAGGTAGTGGTTGTAAAAATTGCTGTATTTAAGCTAAGTCATGCCCACTAACAAAGTAGAAGGTGTGTTGCTAAGTGACAGTTTTAAATTGAATGGTATGCTTATAATAAGTAGAAAGGGCATTTTTCCCTCCGATATGTCACTAAATTAACAGTAAATGTAGATGTACATATCTATTTACAAATGAGGAAATATAATTTTGTTTGTTGTTGAGAGTGTGGGGTCCCTAGCACTTGACTGTTTTTTCTTGCTTTGTACATATTAGTTTGATATACATTTAAATTTAATTTTGGTTTTACTCTTATATTTTAGTTAATTATGTATCTTTTGTATTTTTGAATTTATTTATTTGAAGTTTTAATGATTATTTAAATGTTTATGCTCATCTCTTCACTGGGCATGTGTTATAAAAGATGAGAGCAAACATTACACTTTAAGCAAAAGACAGCCTTCAGTTGATTATAACTTTATATATTACCTGTGGGGATCCAGTGAAGTGTGTACACATAAATAGTAGAAGATAAAGAATTGAGAAGAAAAATATACCATTAAAAATATAAAAAAATGGGAAAAGGTAAAGACCTGAAATTATGCATATGATTCAGAGTAGATATTTTAAGATTATTAGATGAAGATATAAAAGATAAATACATGTATCCATTTCTTAATTTTAAAGGTTTCATTGCACTTATACATCAGTGATAATAGCTAGTGTCAGTGATATGGCAGAGAAAGTTGAAAGTAAAATATAAATATCTACCTTAAAAATTGATATCAATTTAGGAAACTCTAGGGATTATGCAAGTGGAATGTGAGAACTGCATGATAGAATATATTATTTTATACTCAAAATGAAAATTGCTTTACAGATGAATCATTCAGAGTATGAATAGAAAGAAGGATAATAAATAACAAATATTTTGAGAAATAATGGTAAAATCAAAATTAGGTGTTTAAATTTACTTAAACTACATACTTTTATGAAGGTTCTCAAATTTCAAATGATTTCATCTACAAGTTTTGTTTTAGGAATTAAATATAATGGTAGTGATTTAGGAGGCTATTATCTCCATGACCAAAAAGCACATTAAAATCTTTTTATGCATTCTTCATCTTATTCTGACATACAGTTAACAGAAATGTCATGGACTCATAAAGTAATGTAATGAGCCAATTTTCAAAATTCAGTACATAAAAAAAAGTACCTTTTATTGAGCATTGGCTGGTGAGAAAGAAAATATCAAGAACCATTATTTTCATATATTTGCAAACTTTAATGAAAGTAGGAAGAGTTTAAATTGTATAATCTATATAGACAGGATTAGTGTAAAGAACAAATTAGTTGTTCTTCAGTTTTGACATTGTGTCCTTTGCTTTGACTACTCATCTTTACTTTGCTCAGTCTTGTACTTGATTGTCTGACCTTCTTGCATTTCTCATTGTCTGTCTGACACAATCTTTTTGCCTTGTTTTTACCTGTCCACTATTCACAGTTCACAGTCCTGAACAGCAGTGAATATAAATGGTTATGAAATACACCCTTGTCTTATGCTAGTTGTCATTTCGAACCAATTATCTTTTTTCATCCATTTTAACAGATGCCCTAGTAACCTCAGTACAAGCTTCTGGTAAGTTGTATCATATTAGCTAGTATTCAGTAACATATTAGTGTGCACTATAATCCTTTTCTCCATACCAAGCCATGCTTATTTAAAGTCAACAATTCAGATGTGTAATGAGTAAAAAAAGTGTGCCACTTTAATTTTCTTTCTTTCACTTTATGATTTTGTTTTTCACTGGTAACACATCTATGAGTACTTGATAACTGCTAAGAAGTGAGTTGAAAAAATAAGCTCACAAACTTTAAATATTTAAGTATATAGACTGAGATAAGTGTAAAACCTCCTTTATATAGGATAAACATGGAAAGGTTGGACAAAAAATTAGAAATGCCCAGTGGAAATGGAATAATTGTGTTCACCCTTTGGTTGTTAGAACTACTTCAGCTTTTTATAGTTGGGCATCTCCAAGCTTGTAAAAGGTATGTTAAAGACTTGTGTTTTATTCCCTGAAGACATAAATTGGCATAAAGCAGGGAAGACTTGGTCACTCATGGTTATAAGTTTTTGCCTGATGTGTATTGTTATTTTGAAATACACATTAAAAGCAAAAATATCTAAAGAGCTGTTTTGGCATAATCTTTAATTAAAAGATAATTATAAACTACTAAAATTGAAACTTGTTTGTAACAGGAGCTGACTGACAAGTTGCTGGAAATGCTAGAAGTTGTCCCTACAAATTTTCAGTGTGATATCATTGCATCAATTCCAGATATAGTCAATGATAGTGACCATTCTGAAGTAGCAAGGAGACTCTGGTAAAAAAAACAACAACAAAAACTAATCAACTTTATACAAAGCTACTGCTTCTTAACTTAGTAAAAGATAAATTTATACTGTGATGTATGTAAGAAATATAAACGTTCTTCATTGGTAATACTATCAGCATCTACTTATTTTACTACCTTTATAAGTACTTTTTTTTTTTTACTAGGACATACAACTGCAGAAATTGATTGCTACCATAATATTATAGTGATTTTAAGCTTTCCTTTCTCTGATTATATGTATTATAAATTAAAATTTTCTCCATATATATTTCTGTTAGAGTTAAGTCATTGCTTTAACTTATCCAGCATTTTCTTGTCATAGTTTTTTACTACAGCAGCTTTAGAACTACCGTATTTGCTGGTGTGTAAGATGACCCAAGATATTTTAAGCAAATTAAGTGTATTTCTCTGAGATTTAGTGTATAAAACAATATCTGTTGCCAATCAAGTGTAGGGGGTTACTTTTATATATTAAAAAAAAGTAAAGAAGTTATTTTTAAACCATGCTGTCTTGCACTGTGGGGTGATAAGTACAACCACAAGCATGTTTTTTATCCTCTTCAAATGCTACATATAGCTCAGTGAGTCATAACTTAAGTCACAAACTTGTAATAAACAACTTTACAAAGTTTTTATCTCAGTTGAATTCCTTTTCTCTGACAAAAATATACTAAACCAAAAGGTATAGTGATCTAATATAAAAGATTACAAGATTAGTATATTACAGAAATTTTTTCCAATATAAAATTGATTTTTAAAACATCACAAGAACCTGAAAAAAATCACAAAGAAATTCACTCACTAGTTCAATACAATGTTTCAAAATTTCTTTGCTGAATCTTTAAAATTATTCCTCATTTTCTTTTTCACTTGAACTACCAAATAAATCCTTCACTCGGTCATCTATAATACCATCATCATAGACATAATATTGATATTCATAGATGATAGTATCAGTACTGCTGTTGGTAATATCTCTCTCATTGGTAACTTTTTTGTTGTATCTTGTCATCCACTTTCCCATCTCAACTTGTTTGAAATTCTTCACATCTTGCATGATCATTGTATTGCATTGATATTGATCTTTTCCCATGATGACTTAACCATTCAACCATCATTGGCAAGATGGCAGCATGTGCATTTCCTGTTACAGTGAATGTACATTGTCCTTTAAGCATTCACAATCTCCACCTTCTACAAACTTTATCTTTGAGAGGCATGTTAAGACACAACATATGTTGCACGAAACTTCTCAGAACACCTAGTATTATACCCATAACTGCATTGTTTTCGGTATGTACGTAATATCTGACAGAATTAACAGAATGTGTACTGAAAGAAGCCCACACAGTAAGACTTTTTCTCTGCATAATGACACCAGGCTTCTTGTTCCAAACTTTTCATATTTTTAGCTTGTACCATTCTCATCTGCCCAACCTTCTGGATTCACAAAAGCATTAACACCATTTGAAAGTTTGATTTTAGGCATTGTCCTTCTATCAAAAATAGCCATAGGCTTCAGTCTAATTTTGTCAGTTTCTATAAACTGACTAGAAATTGTAATGCATTAGGTAGCATGATATCAATGCACTTACTAAAAAAAGCAACCAAAAGTGAACAGTGTAGCTTTTATTGAATATGCTGTTAACTAGTGAGTTTGTCCTCTGCTGGGACAGCAGTAAGTTTATGGACTTATAACACTAATATTAGGGGTTCAATTTGCCTGGTTGACACAACAGATAGCTGATGTGGCTTCACTATGCAAAAATCACACATTACATAAAAACCAGATAGTTCTTGCTGAAACCCATCTTTGAACCTGTGTAAAAGACAAGGAGAAAAGTCAGATATTGTTTTATGAATAAAATATATTGTATACCAGCAAATTTGGTACTCTTTATTTATGTGATATCCATATCTTTAGTTATATGTTTTTCTTGAATGGGACGTTTGTTATGGTAATTTTTATTGTGTTAAGTTTATTCCTTATTTCAGTGATCTTCTTTTGGAATCCCGACAATTGAGGATTCCTATATTGGACACTTTATCCAACTTAAACATACCATCGGAGATAGTTACAGTGGTATAGTGAAATAATTTGTTTTCCAACTTATTTTATTTATGGTGTAATATATATATATAGAATTTATAAAGCGTGTTAATATATATAGAATTTATGAAGTGTGTTATATATATATATATATATATAAAAGAATAAATATGAATATAGCAATAGATGATTATCCTTGTCTTGTCGTATACACATAGCAAAATTTGTTATTTGTCATATATATATTTATATATTTACTTAATTTGGAGTACAAATTATAACTTTTGGGAACTGACTAGAAATAATTCTTTCAATTTATATTTATTTAAATGTGTACACCTACATGTTAGTTAAAAGAAAATATACTTATTTTGGTAAACTTAGAGCATTACAAGTTTTTTCTTTTGTTTTGGAAAATTCAAAAATATTTATTCATTTACACATTTAAAAATGATTTTATTACCTAAATGTATATGAATCTTATTCAACATTTTAGATATTTTTAAATATACAATTTTTTTTAGTCCCATTATTTTTAAAAAGAAGAATATTAAGACTAGAAATTTATGAGATACTTTTTTGGTATGAATAATGCTTAATAGAATAAATACATAATGTTAACATAGAAACCCAACAGTGGCACTGCATTATTCTTTTGCAGTATTTTCTTCTTCCTAACTTTGATTCTGAATGGGTATGAACAGGTGGTTAAGGCATTCGAATTGTAATTTGACAACTCGTCACACCAGACATGCTTGCCCTTTCAGCCATGGAGGCATTATAATGTGAAGGTCAGTCCCACTATTCATTGGTAAAGGAGTAGCCCAAGAGTTGTCAGTTGGTGGTGATGACTAGCTGCCTTCCCTCTAGTTGTACACTGCTGAATTAGGGATGGCTAGTGCAGATAGCCCTTGTGCAACTTTGCATGAAATTCAAAAACAAACTTTGATTCTTGTCCATATTAAGGTTGACTCCTTAATTATTTAGCAAAAGTTATGCACCTAGTTTATTGAAGTTTTGAAATTATGTCAATAGATGCACAAAAAGATATTGATGTTTTTTCCTTCAGGTTGGCAATTCTTAAGTGCAATGAATTCTCAAGTATAAAGGGTTTTATTCTAAATAACCATGGCACTTGTATTGAAAGATTTTCTTTTGTCACTGTGCTCTTGCCATTTTGTCATTACAGTTTTTATGGAAATGTTCACCTATAATTATAGAAATTCACTAGCCATAACAACCTGTTCTTAAGTTTCATATCAATCGTTGTTTATATTTTTTTTACAAGTGTGTGCTTGATGTGTATAATGGCTTTAAACTCCATTTGCTGTAAATTACTAAAGTGATTATTGAAGAGGATAATAATTATGAGTATTGGTTGCCATGATTGTATAAAATATTTAGGAAAATATTGCAAGTGGTTAAATATTTATCTAAATACAAAACTATTTAAGCTTTGTTTGGTGATTTATCTGTGTTTTTTATATATCACGTAGCTTATTATTAAAATGGTGAGGGCACATGATTGGACCAACAGACCAGATACAATTAACTTGTACTACTGAACTCTTTATTAAAAGCTAAACTACTATATATACCAAGAAAAATTTACCACTGAAAAAAATGAATGTAACATAAACAATTTTTGTTGTTTGAAATAAAGTATATTAAATAAATATTGGTAAACTGATAAAATGCAATATTGCTGTAGCCCATAAACTTGTATATTTGACAGTTTGTACCAACAGCTTTTGATTGATTTGCCTAATTAACTTGAAATTTAGAATAAACTTGCCATTAAGTTTTGAGTATTAGGATTACTTTATGTATATGATTAAATGTAAGTAAAAAACAGACAATTATATGTTTCCACTGTGTGTGTTTTTTTATAGCAAAGCCACATTGGGCTATCTGCTGAGTCCACTGAGGGGAATCGAACCCTTGATTTTAGCATTGTAAATCCGAAAACTTACTGCTGTCTATGGATTTATAATGCTAAAATCGGGTTCAATTCCCTTTGGTGGACTCAGCAGATAGCCCAATGTGGCTTTGCAATAAGAAAACACACATACATTTCCACATTTATTTAATATTGATTAATGATATACATTTCAGTGAATTATACATGAAATATGCTATACTTGCTGTATCATATTCTCTAGTTTCTATACACATTTCCTTAGTCTTAATGGTTTTGTTCATTGAAAGTAATGGTTTTCTGCTGATGGTAATGAAAAGTGTCATTGATGGGTTAGTTTATCTCAATGGCACTTCAGCATGTCATGCTGGCCTTGAATTTCTGTAGACAGGTGGCCTTTCTTTGGATGGCTCTCTGAGAGTCAGTTCGCAGGTCCTGATAGGGTTGACTAAGTACCAGTGCTAGATGTTCTCAATGGGTATTTTGGATATTGTGTCCATGAAAACCTAGTGTATCTACAGTCCTGTACTTGACATTGTAGTGTATACCCTTGTAGTGGTGGGTATGGTGAGTAGGTATTAAAATTTCTCTATTTTGTATGGAACTGTCACTCAGTGACACCCTGTCGAAAAAACAAACAAACAATAAGGAAACTTATTAATTTGAAAGAGGCCACATTTAGAAGACTGAACAGCATTCATTAACCCAGTCTGTACCTGTACCTTGTTTATTTAATTCTTCATTCTTTATATGACCAATATTTAAGTCAAATGTCTCCCTTTTTTAATTCACAAGGGATCAGAGAGGCTTGCTGTCTCTGATGTCAGTTAAGAAGCTACGTTATGGAGACATCTTGTTGGAAATGTATATATCAGAATTCCTACTTAAATCAGAGGTTATTGGGGATATACCTATTGAAGTTATTGTATATGTTACTTTGAATTTCTCATAAGGAGTTATCATTGAGAGGTATTTACGAAACATTCCCGAGTCTGAAATTTCGCTAGTTTCTCCAGCCAATGAGTTTCTGCTGTGCGACTTATCTCCACTCATAAATAAGGAATAAGGCAGCTTTCTGTCAGTGTACCATAGATCTGAACATCCTCCATGCCCTCTCTTCCACCACTTTAGGAGTGAATCAATGTTCAATGTTGATCTATTGTGCTCTCATATGTCTCAAGCTGAACTTTGGGTCTCTGGTCTGTGGTTCTGTCAAGCTCTCTGCCTTGAAGATGATGGGCCATGACCATAATCTGAGGCTTTAGCTCTGCAAGGAGACTCTCCACATTTACCAAGTCCAGAGTTTGTACACTGAATTCCATGAGCCTCTTCTTCATTTCCAGCACTGCAACTTTCTTTTCAGTGTGCTACTAAGCTTTGATCTTTACAATATCATCCTACCTTATGTTGTGTCTTCTATTCTTCCTTTTGGCCTACATACACAGACACAGCTAGGAGAATTTGATCTATCACTGGATGATGTTGCTTATTCTGATACAGTCCATACCACTATGACTCATTACCATCCCCACCTGTGACCTTTCTTTGAGTTATCTGAGGAAGGTGGATACTTCCAAATGGAATTAACGTCTTCTGTTTGTCAAACATCTTTCAAACAATTCTTCTGTTCCATTTATATAGATGGTTCAAAATCAGTTTACTCTTTGGGCTTTGGCAATGTTTGTTGTGGCTTTGTGGTTGCTCACAGGATCTTCTTCTCAGCTTCTGTGTTCCCTGCCAAGCTGTATGCTATTTCTCTTGCTCTGGATCACATAAAAGTTAAGCAGTACAGTAACTGTACTATTTATATGAACTTTTTTTAGCTCTTTTTTTGCTTTGCTATCCAATTTTACTATGTACATGTTGGTATTCGAGATAACAAGCATGCTGACACTAAAACTAATTCTGTCTGTTCTGGTGGTGTCACAGCTATGTCTCTCCCTTACGTGGACTTTGGTTCTGTGATCATGGTCTGGCTTCACACCAGTTAGCAGGCAATGTGGGGTGAGCAACATCATAACAAACTTTTCTAGATCAAACCTGCTGTTATTGTTTGGCCTTATAGTTTACAAAAGGCTAGGCTACACATTGGTCACAGCTTGTTAACTCATTGTTTTCTTTCATGTGGCACTGATCCACCAGTGTGTGACCTTCTTGACATTTGTGCTGCTACATTTGTGAGTGACAGTGGCATTTTATATATCTATTTTCTAAGGAATTATCCCTGATGCTGTACATTGTTATTGGCAATGGGGACATTGCCAAGCTTGATTGTGGTTTTATCTTTTGTCTGACCATTGGGCATTTTAAATCTATTTGTGTTGTTTACCTAATTTTTGGACTTTTTGAGCTTCTAACTTTTTTTTTCATGTTGTATAGTGTTTTTATTCTTACATCAGATGTTTGACACAGATGGCCATATTGCTTTGCACTAGTAATCCCCTACAACCAATCAAACCAACTGTTACCCTGATAGGTATGTGTGTGAGAAAAGTTGATACTATGACAGGTTTCAATGATATTATTTGATATGCTTGTGACATATTATCCTAAACAATATTTCAATAAATATTAAATGAAACAATTATGGTTTGTTGATTTTTATAGCTATTACTTAGCACGCAACATGGCCTTTAACCAAAATCTGCTCCTGAAGTAGTAATCATTTTATTATTTCACTTTAGTGTTTAGGTTTTTATCTTGTGATATTTTTATTCCAAAATTATTTTAAATTGTGAATTTTCTAATAATTGTTCATTCATTCACTACACTTTGTTTTTATATGTTTTGTTTCACTTTTCAGACTAGGGCAACAGTACTGAAAACATTGCCATCACTTGAAATTGAAGACTTACCAATTGTCATTAAATTCCTTTTAAACAATTTGAAACCTGAAGATGCATTTGAGGTTTGTGATGATCAAGAAAGCTAATTTATGTTCTGTAATTGCATAAATGAAAATAATAACACCTTGATATATTTATTTTTAAAATTATTAAAAACAACCTTACTTTCTTGACCTTGTTCATTTGTTAACAGTGTGTGCAGATATTACAGACAATTTACAAATTGGTTATTAAAATATATTTTTTGCAGGTAATAAAATCACATGGAATTGTTAAACAATGGTATTAGTCAATGATCTAATCAGAAAAAATTTCCATTCCTTCAAAATTGTTATTTAAAAAGTAAAAATTATCATAGTTAGCATGTCAGAATGTGGATGTGAGCTTCTATGTTTGGATTACCTTTTCTACCAATAATAGATCACAGTGTGCACTTTATGTTTATGGCTGTTGGTAAATTATAAGAATGGTGGTCAAGTACTTGTTATTATATTAGTGTAGTTCAAAAGTGGTGGATAGGGTTGATTGTTTACCCTCTAGTTTATCACTTTTTATTTTATTATTTTCAGTTTTTAATGATTATTGTTTTAATAACCTCATTTTAATAATATTTCTTTATTATATATTATATAACAATGAACATTTTGTCAGTTTAGTTTTAATAATTTTTGTAATACATGTTAAAGAACAGTTTAGAATTTGAAATTAAAAGATAAACTGTTCATCCATTATCATCTGCGATTCATCTTTGAGTGGAAAGAGCCCAGATATGATGTTTATTTTCTTATTTTAAACAGATTGTCAGTGAGGTACGTAACAATTTAGATTTTACAACATCATTTCCACCAGCAAAATCTTCAACCCCACGAAAGAGAAAAGCTTCAGATAAGTAAGTACTTAACATAATCATAAGTATTGGTCCAAATGAAATATAAATTTTTAATTAAAGGGTCTAATTTTCACCAGAGAGCAGTATTGATACTGCTAAGTATTAAATGGACCACATGGGATTTTAGCACAAGAAAATAGTCAGTAGTTACTATACACTTTTAAGTGAACAGATATAATAATTTAAGGCATAGCAAGTGAGATACAACTTTTGTATACTTCATATTTTGTATCTTCTTTTTAAAGGACTGACAGAGGTGCAGAATTTCTCACCATAGATGCCATTCGTTCCATTCTTCGATTTCAAAAAACTGTTTGTGATAACTGGATAAAGGTTTGCATAAAGGATTATTTCTTATCAACAGGTTATATGTAATTTGTTCATAAACCATTTCCTAGGTTGGAGAGTAATTTGATCTACTAATATTTTATTAAGTTTAACAGGCTCCTCGTGCTCCAGTGGGGAACATAATAAGTGTGCATTAATGCATTTTCATACACTAAGTGTGACCCACAAACTAGTGTTTATTTCTTGAATTTTAATTTCTAATTTTACAATTTCACTTCCTTTTCCATCATTATTAAGATTTAATATAAAAAGTAGTTTTGTTGTCCAACTTAATATTTACTTTCACAATTAACTCTGCATAAGTCTTCAGTAGAAATTTCCCAGCTACTCCTCCAGGGTCCAATTGGACCCACCTAGCCCAATGGCACAGCAGTATGTCTATGGGCTTACAACGTTAGAAACCGATTTTCGATATCCCTGGTGGACAGAACACAGATAGTCTGTTGTGTAGCTTTGTGCTTAATTACAAACAATCTAAGCAGACCTCCATCATAAAAATGTTAGTTAAAAATATTTAGATAATAATAATTTTTTTTGGAAACAAAAAACTCAAGCATTAAAAATATTTTCCTTTTTTAATCATTAAATGAACATTGAAAGTTACTTTTTTTTTTTTTAACCAGCTAAATTCAATGTAACAATTTAACACAAATTAGCTGAATACTGATGACCCTGAGAGCAACAAACACCTGTTGACACTGATGATAAGACCCTGGAAAACTAATGCAGAGTTAAGATATTAATAGAAATTATCATTGTAAAGTCACTTTTTATATATCTGTTTAAAAAAACTTTTGTTTTAGGGATTACCAAATATAATCACGTTTTTATTTTTGTTATTGTCATACAATATTTTTAGGCAATAGAAACAGTGAAGACTCCAGCAGAACACAAGGTAAAAAATATGTACAAGTCTTCTTATAAAATCCTTTATCCTAATTTTCAAAATAAAGGTAAGTAAAGAAAAAAGTTACTTGAAACATTACAGATACTCAAAATAGACTTTTAACCAGTAGACTGTTGAATATTTAGTATTTGTCTAACACTTTTTTAATCATAATGTGAAGAAGGAAATAGGTGAATCTGCTTCTATAGATTTTCTTTGATACAAATAATTTATTGAAAAATCATTGTGAATAATTAACCTTAAAATGAACAGTATATTAAAACTCAAAAGATATTGGGAATGCTAGATTAACAACTATTTTGAAAAATAAAATGCATATTTTCAATTACAAAGTGAAGGAGAATGCTATTTTATTGGAGGTTAAAACAAGGAATAATTTAAAAATCAAGAGGAGTCTAAAGTTTATTTTTATAAAGAAAATTTTGCATTCTCAATATTATTTTTACATATTTTTAGACGACTCCACTAATCTTAGTAAAAATTATAAATAGTCTTGGAATTAAGATATACATATGTCATAGTTATGATGAATCCTTCACAGATCTTTATTTTTCAATATAATTCTCAAAGAAAAAAAAATAACCTACTTACTATTTTTGTGATGAGGTATATGTATACCCTAATAAGATACTAGGCTTGAGATAACTTAAGAAAAGTATAATTCACTTCTTACAATGTTGTCATACAAACTAGTTTTAATACAATATCTATATTTTCTCAACCCAAACGAGCCGTTTTTGCATATAAATTTCTCAACAAGTGGGTTTCTCGACATCACTAATATGTAACTCTTCTCACATTCAGCTTTCCCAGTTCAGTGCTACTCTTTTCACGAGTTTTTCCTCTCACTACTAGCTTAATAGCATACCTAATCTCATGTGTATTTATATGATATTGCTATACACAAATAAGTGCATGACAACCCTCAATCATAAGGAGAGCAGTATCAAATCCCAGTGTATCTGTATACTTCTATACTGTTTTTTTTAATTATCACTTCTTAATTGGCACTCATGTGTTAAGACTTTTTTTCTTTTCTTTTCTTTTCTTATGTGAGCTTTCTCAACATTAGAATTTGGCTGAAATATCTACAAAACCAATTGAAGTGGAATTATTTTTGTTTTATTTTATTTCCACAATATCTAGTGTTGAACATCTGCAATTTGTTCACTCTAGACAGACTACCACAATGGTGTGAGGTACTTCTTTATCTGTAACAGTATGTGACAGCTGTTGTGTGGCATGTAGTAAAATCTTGCATGTTCCCTGGGCATTTTTCAGACCTTGACATTGACTTATTTCCTCTTATAATTCTTTGTCATTCCGTGACTTCTCCGGTATGTTATCTTCTTTCACTCTCTTCTGTTTCTTATCATTCTTTACTTTTCCATCTTCATTTGGCTTCTTTTTCAGATTATTATGTTCTTCCTTGTTTCCCTAGTTTCTCAGTCAAACTTCACTCTGGTACTTGTATGACTCATTGTTCTCATTTGCATATATTTCTTGGCTTATAATCACACAGAACCTCTTTTCTTGTATTCTCAAACTCCGAAATCTTTTCTTCAGGAATTGGAATCAAATCCATAGACCTGAGTCTTTGTCATGCTACTCTTTCCTTCCTTTGCCTTACCATTGCCACTTTTTTATATCCTCCATTCTTCTCCTTTTGGAAACATTTCATTGTTCCTCTTATAGGTTTTTAAAAAACACATTCCATTCCTTTTTTAACACTGGCTTGTTCTTTTTTGTCAATGTTGTCTCTTGTTACTGGGTTATTTTTTTGCTGGGATTTGTTGCCCAAGTATGTTTACCTTCCTCTTTTCTTAGGGGACTTTATTTAGCTATTTTCATCTAATGCTGGTGTTTGAGTGTGGTGCTCATTATGCCCTGGAGTTGCTGCAGTGTCCTTTCTTATCATTGTAGTATTTCCCCTTCTTGGACTTAATTCTCTATTTGTTATGAATCTTCCAAAAAATTAAAATAGTAAAAAATAGCTAATCTGTAAATAACCATGCATAAACAACTCCGTTACCCAATCCCCACTACAATCAGAACCTATCTTATGATTTTTAGTTCTTTTTTCTTTATCTGACAAATCCTTGGAGCATCTGTCTCCCTTTTCCATTGAGAAGGGATTGGAGGAGTTTGCTGGCTCACATAAGTCAATCAGGAAGTTGTGCTCTGGAGAGATTTTGAGTGGAAACATCTGCATTTACACATAATAAACTCCTCCTGAGGTTAAAGTCCATTGGAGATATACTTGAGATTACTTCCCATGCTACATTGAATTTCTCTTGAGTGGTGAGTATTAAGAGGGATTTGAAGAACATCCTTGAGTTGAGATCCTTGCTTGTTTCTCCAGCCAAAGTGTTTCTGCTGTGCTACGTATCTCCACTTGTAAAGATTGAAATATGCTGCTGACAAATGTCTTAATCACCACACTTATATCACCACATCTACCTGCCTTTGTCAAGGTAGATTATTTGAATTGTAAGGTATGACCATACATTCTTAACCCTCTCCAATGTTGCCAGTGTAAATGGTGTGGACATGAAAAGGCATCTTGACGTGGTTTTTTGACATATGCTAATTGTGGTAACAAAGAACATGACACCTGTGAGTGTAAACTACATCAGTTTTGGTCATTCTCCTTTTTCTTGCTACCAATCTTTCCCTTAGCAGGTGGAGGAGAAAGAAGTACAACATTTATGTATTGTCCCTAACAGAGGTTCTTGTCCACCACTTCATATCTTGGACATTTACTACTGCATTATGTTTCACTGCTACAGTGGGAGTGCAGAAAAATATTTCCATGCCTCCAACAAAGTTGTTCTTAAACCATTTGAAGAGTTTATTGTCTTCTATGGATAAATGGTTTTACAAGTCCATGTCTATGGTCTGTCCTCACCATTCTTTCCAGTTAATGCCTGGGTCCACTTCCTTCTGCCCTGGCTTCAGGTGTCTGATTGGGTAAATCTTCTTTGGTCCTGATGTGTAGAGTGATTATTCATTCATGCCCTCAGTTTCTGGAATCTATGTCTACTGACAGAGACCAACTTATTCAAGGCTGGGCAGGATCAGAGAAGTTTGACAGACCTCATTCAAGTAAAGAAAAACGATGTAGTTGTAAACAGAAGGGTTCTTTGACCAGTTCTCCTTTACCGAAGTAATACAATGGAACTGTCAAGATTTCTGTTTTGATCTGAATAACTTTAAGACTTTGGTCAATTCCTGTCACCCTGTGTGTCTTTCCTTACAGGAAACATTCCAGAAACCTGCTGACACAGTCACCTTTTGGCAGTTTTCTTTATACCTGAATGAGAGGTTGTGTGTTGGACAAGTGCATAGAGGGTTAGCACTGCTGGTTGACTAGCATGTGCCCACCTTGTCCTTGCCACTCAATACATCCTTGTATGCCATAACCATCACTGTTTGTTTTCTATTACTGTCTCTTGGGAAGACCTAACTGTTCTTTATGCTCTCCTAGAACAGTTGCTGTCTCTCTTTTTCATCTTTGAAAAGCTGAATGAAGACAATCCTCTCTGAAGTCACATTTATATTGATGGGAAGGGCCATTCTGTGAAGCATGTGCTCTAAAGCCCTGACCTGTCTCTCTTCATTGTTGGTTTTTTTACATATTTCCATGCACCTAGTCAGTTTTTTACTGCTTTCGATCTCTCTATCTGTTCCTCTTCTCTTTTCTCCCATTTTTCTTAGAGGGTTTACTGTATCCCACAGAACAGTGATAATTTTCCTATACTTTTAAGGGAAATTAGCTGTGGTCAATGCTACCTGACCTGAGTGCCACAGTGGAAGCTGGACAAGGCCAGCTGTCCTCTTTCCACCTCTTTCTTCCTGTCATTTTGCTTCCTACTGTTAATGACTTTGTTGAAGCAGTAACTGACTGCATTGTTCAAACAGCTGTTTGTTCTATTCCTACAACCTCAATATGCATTCCATAGTATCTTTGTCCATGGTGGTCTCCAACCTACCTGCAAGCATGAAAGTCTTAGAAATTTGCCTGGGGTCCCTTTGACAGGAATCTCACTCTTTTTAATTGCACTGCTTTTCACTGGGCCCATGTCATGCTCAGCAAGACAGATGTCAGAGCCAAAGGAAATCTGGGATTAAGTTGATAACTAGCATCTCTTCTACCACCAGTGCCAGAGTCATATGGGACAATGGTTTGGAAGATGAATGGTTGATATGTTTTCTGTGCCCTTTCCATCTTGCTTTCTAGGGGCTAGGAAGTTGCTGATATACAGAATATTGCTGATACACTTGGCAAGAACTTTGCTTATTTTTTTAGCACTTCTGTCTCTTCCTCTGCTTTCATGGCCATCAAGTCTTAGGCAGAGTGATTGCCACTTTTCTTTTGGGTATATTTCTGTGATGTTATTGTCCCCATTCCACCATGTCTTTTTACCATTTCCAAATGTGATTTTTCCTTAAGTCATCTGGGGAAGACATATATTCGTGAATGGAAGTACATCTCCTCTTCACTGAACATTCTTTGAACCATCCTTCTATTCCCACTTATATGGGTGGTTTAAAATCAGGTGACTTTGTGAGTTCTGCCATAGTTTGTTGTGGTTTGGTTGTTGCTCTCAGGATTCCCTTTACAGTTTCCATGTTTACTGCCAAGTTCTGTGCCATTTCTCTTGCCCTGGATCAAGTAGAAGCTGTGCAGTATACATATCATATAATTTATACTGACTCTCTTAATTCTCTACTGGCCCTGGAATTGCTTAACATTAGTTTTTACTTTATTCTCATCAATATTTAGCAATGATGGGCTCGTTTTCTTTCATCTTCCATTAATATTCAGTTTTTCTGGATACAAGCCCATGTCAGTATCTGTGGAAATGAGTTAGCTGATGCCACAGCTAAGTCTATCTGTTCTAGTTTTTCATCATGTCTGTGTCTGTCCCTGTATATGAACTACAGGCCTGTATTAAAGGCTCAGCTTCATACCAGTTGGCAGTCAGCTTGGAGTGAGCAATGGGATAACAAGCTTTTCCAGATTAAAACTTCTGTAACCCTTTGGCTGTCCTGCTTGTTTCCATAAGGATCATAAGGAAGAAGCTGTCCTGGCTAGGCTATGCAGTGGTCTCAGTTTTTAACTCCTTTTTACTTTTATCTGGATCTGATTCATCAGTGTATAGAGTAAAATCTCGTGCTTTTTTATAACTGTGAACAGTGGCACCATTTTAGACATGCACTTTCCTTTGGGTTAACCCTTGAAGTTGGACAGTGTCATTGGCTATGATGACACTGTCCAACATAATTGTTTTTTTAACTTTTAACAAGCCATTGGACTTTTTAATTCTGAAATTTTTATCTGACTTTTGGTTTTGAACATTATTTATTTTTGCATTTTATAAAATTTTACTTTTATTTTTTACTGGCTGTTTGGCACAGATAACCTATATGCTTTGCTTAAAAAAATGCCAAACAACCAACCACTCACTTGTAACCAAATTCTGGTTTTATTCACTTGCTACTAGACTCTGATCTCACTAACCTTTTCCTTGATTTTGTTTTCACTTTCATGTGACTGGGTTTTTATTTTAATTTCTCATTACTGAGTTTTTGTTTTAATCTCTTGCTACTATGTTTTGTTTTTACTTACTTTTTGCTTGCTTCATTAATTTTTCCTTAGGTTCTAGTTTTGGTAACCTTTTTGAGGTTCTAGTTTTACTTACCATAAAGTTCTGGTTCCATTGTCTTACCACTGGGCTATTTCTGGTTTCACTCACATTTTGTAAAGTTCCCAAATAACATACAGCCATTTCATTATGATTATACTTTAGTATCAACAGTTATTGCATATTCTTTTTGGTTAAAAGGACTTGAATTGAACTAAATATTGTCCAGTTATTTTGAATATAATTTTACATTTCAGTATAAAATGTCTTTTTACATTCATAATTATAATCTTTTTTTTTTTTTTCTCATCAGCCTCTAGACCTTCTTCTTTTAATTTTGCTTCACTCCTTAGAGTTAAGGAGAAAACCTGTTGAAAGTTTACTGCGGAACAAAATCAGAGCAGGACATTTTACTGAAGTGTTACTTCAGGTTACTTTTGGTAGCCATTCAGAGGTATGGAACATGGCAATCAGTTATCTGCCTTTGTATAAAATAAAAAAAAACAGAAAAAAACTATTGGATGAAATAGTTTGAAAGTTGAAGTAAACTTTCTATAGATTATGTAGTTTCTGTAAAATGAAATATTTTTATGTACCATACTTGTACAAGTTAAAAGATTTGATTTTTGTTGAAAAATATTTCTTTGTGATGTATTTTTTTAAAATAAATAAAAATTCTTACATTTATTGTAGATTTCAGTTAATATTTTTTGCCCTTATACATTCTTTTAAAACTTTCAATACAGTTTTTATTTTATATAACTGCAAATTTTGTAATTGCTTTGATTTGAAATACACCTGGATGTTTAACTGTATTTGTGGTAACTGGTGTGCAATAAAAGCAGCTTTGTTTACCCTAACAAACTTATAAACAAGCAGCTTTTTGAAATTATGAATTAGAATATTGCATTTGATGTATGTAATAAGTTTAAAAAAACATTTCATTTTGGTGTTGTATATGTATTTTATTTCTTGTTAATGATTCTCTTGTTCCATTCAACATGCTACTTTGGTTGATAAGGCTAATGTAAATATAGCCTAAGAAATAACAACTTTGTTGACTGAACAAATATTGATACTCTCAAATGTAAAGTGATCTAACTCAACTTGTGTCATCTTTTTTTCATCAAACTGCACTGTTATCATAATTCAAATGAAGTATAAAACAATAAAGCAATGTCTAGCAATATATCACCAAGCTAAGCTTTTATAATTTTATTTTGATCTCCAAATGATTTATTTTATTCAACTGAAAAACATGTGGCTTATACATTTTAAGTTGAAAAAAAAATTATTAGTTTAGATCACTGGTCTATAACTTTTCAAAACTAAGATACAGGCAGTTGTATCACATTAATATAACTGAGGTTGACAAAGAGTGATTAGCTGAAACAGAAAAAACTACATATGTGTTGAAGTTAAAAGGTTCAAATTTATATTGTTTTGTTCTAAACTGTTTTGACTTGCCTTTTTGGGAGGCTATGAGTGCTCTATTATGCTTAGATAAAATTAAAGAAATTCCCAAAATAATTTTTTTAATACATTTCAGATTTGTGAAAGAAAGACTAATGATTTATTTTCTGTAATGTTTTTAATTCATTGGTATAATTTGTCCATAGGAAACATATGCAACAAACTGGGTGTCATAGGATACTAAAATAGCTGTATCTGTACCAATATTTTTTAACTCTCTAATCTTTGCTAACATCAGGAAACTCTCAAGGGTTTTTTGGAGTGTTTGAAATTTATTCTAAAACCCTTTACCCATTTTTATGAGTTTAATAACCATTTCAGTTTTCCTCCTGAAAAATTAGTGCTTATTTTGAGAAGTCTAATTCCCATGGAAATTTCAGAGGGTTCTTGATTTTGTCCCAGATATCTGGCGTGTGTAAACGTACAAGTTACATGTATACTGAAAGTAGTTACATTAGCCAATAGTGGTGAGCTTCCAGAAAATGTTATGCCATTATACAGTATACTTGCATTGCAAATGATGCATATAAACATCTAATTCTCTCCTTTGTTAGTATTAATTAGTTGGATATGTAGAATAAATAACTTTATTATGACCATTTAATTCTCTTGCTGCAGGCTTGTTGAAGTGTGAATGTTAAAATATTTTAGTAAGTTATGTTCAAAATTTAATTAAACTGTTTTCATTGTATACAGATAAACTTGGTATCAAAATGTAACTAATAAATCAAAGTTTAATACTATATAAGATTTAAATTTTACTTGTATAAGGAAATATTTAAAAAATTCTCAGTCTGTTGTAGTCTGAAAAGTGTAGCATTTATTCTGCAAGTCTTTTCTATTCTCTAATTCTACTACTACCCCTCTGAGAAGCATAAAATTTAATGAAAGTTACTTTTTATAGTACTTTTTATATTATTAAAGCAAAACATAATTTGTATTGCCTTCAGTTTTGTTTGTTATAATATAATAAATTAAAAAATCAGATTCACTTGATTTGCCCACCTGTCCCATCCTTTCTGTCACAAGTGCCAATTACTCTCTCTGATGCTTTATACCAATGTTTTTATAACCAACAGAAAGTCAAAATTTTAATTTATTATATGGCATATTGTGTTGTTTTTTTTTTTACCTGTGCACAGTACTGTCTATTTCATATTCAGTTTGAAAGTGTCTCTACAGTATTCACATCAACAAGATTAGCTGTTTTTAAGGGCTCTTATTCCATAGTTAGAAAACAAGAAAATTATGATAGTTCTAGGATGTTGTTTTGCTTTGTGTATGTTATTTTTTGTTCTTAAGTGTATTATTTAAGTAAATAAACATTTAGTGTACTAGTACTATTAGTATAAAAGAACAACTTAAATTTCATTGAGAACTAAAACAATAGCTTCAACAACGTAAAAAGTGTCATATTTATTGTTTTTCTTGTATATTCATTATTTATTATTATAACTGTAAGTAAAATGTAAAAATTAGATATTAAGATTAGTTAAGATAATGAAAAAAAATTCTACATGAGCTGTGCTCATGAGCAACTTGGACATTGTGTAACTTGTTATAGCAATATAAGCTACACATTCAACAAGTGACTTGCAACTTGAGTGATTGGATTATTAGTTAGACACAGGTCAAAGAGTAATAAAAGTAAGTATAACCTGATGTAGTGTATACTGTTACAAGTTTTAAGCTGTTTAGGATAAACAGTTGTAGTTTTATGTTACAAATTGCAATCATTCTATAAATAAAAAAAGTCAAAGCAACCAAATGCACATAGAATCAGGATAGAGAAAATAACACATAAAAATGTAGAGTTTGGCTAGAAAATAAGTTTGTTTATTTAGAAGGTTTAAAGATTACCAAATGAAATTTGACAATTTTTAGATGAAGAAACCTACTTTTAATTTTAAATGAAAATTTCCTTTTACTTGGGATAGTCAACACTCCAACTTCATCTATTCACAGACACATTTTTGATAAAAACACTTAATTAGAAAATCTGATATTCTGTGTATGGGAGACTATTCAAAGTGTGTACTTCCTAAGACTAATCTTTTTGTTCCCAATTTTGGAAGGAAGAGGTAAGAAAAAAAAGGTGTTTTAAAAACAAGATTTTTTCGACTGAAATAAAGCTTAGTGAGTACACCTGGTGGAATTTTGTGATATTGTTAGAGTAATTTAAAACTTTTATTTCAAAATACGTATATAAAAACTTAAAAAAAATTGTGTTTCATACCTTTCATACTCCAAATTTGTCAAGGCTTAGCATGTAAGGTACAGCAAATGAGTACAGGTTTTTTTACAATTGTTATTAATTGAGATTATTGTTTCCTACATTTCTTTATTTACTGTTCTATGTTTTAAGAAAAGTAATTGAAATTTAAGTATTTATTTGCAAAGAGTATTAACATATATACATTTGCAATTTATTATGTCAAAAATGTAACTGTTAAAAATACTGGTCTACTAGAACAATAATACTTTGTAAAAGCGAGTATTATGCTGTTGGATATGGTAACATGAGATACATGTTTTCTGTGGTTACAATCTTTGTAATATTAGTCAGACTCAAATTAAAGGTAAATAAGTTTAATAAATATAAATAGAGGTATAATCTTATGAGGTTTAAACTATTTATAGTAAATATATGCAGTTTCTTGTAACTTGTAGTCATTCTAGAATGGAAAAATTTAAACTTAAATCTTATTTTATAATTTTTTGTTGGTGGTTAAGAAGCCAATCAAGCCTATATAGAGATACGATAGAGAAAATGTTTTTGATAATCATCTGGGTTTCATTAGGAAGGTATAGATTTTTTGCAAATGAAATTTAACAATTTTCAGATTGATACAAGTATTTTTAATCTCAAAATCAAAATTAACTCACATGTGAGATAGCTAACATTTGAAAAGAAAAAAATGGACAAGCAGATCTTTAATTAAAAAATCTGATATTCTCTGTAAGAAAGTCTTTTAATGTATAATATCTGTTAGATTTCATGAAGATATGCATGCTGTATTAAAAGTTATAGTATGAAAAACTGTAACTAGCACAAAATGTTTATAAATTCAGTCTTTGGGACTGAGTCAAGAATGAATGGGTTAATTAAGTGGTCTATAACTGTATAAATGCCTTGTATTCTGGGCTTCATTTTGATGAGATGCTTACAGTTTCTGAAACTGTATGAATCTTGAAGAGTCTAGAAAAGCAATTTTGTTTATGCAATGATAAGTGAATGAATATGTTTAATATTATATTTTAGTTTAACCGTATACTTTGATGGTATATGACTTAAAAAATGTGTACTTTAATTCTGAAAACATATTAATTTCATAATTATAATGTTTGCTTTCTACTTTTATTTTGCAAAATATTAAATGATTCATAAAATTTAAATTTTGTTTTAATTTTACTATAAGTGCTTTATATAAAAATGATATTTCACAGGATTTTATTGGAGTCAATGTTTACAATAAATAAATGTAGTCCTAACATGTAAATCAAATTATTGCATTTCAGGTTTTGGAAGAATACTCAATATCAGTGTTAAATATTGCTGAGGTGCTATTGAAATCACTAGAACCTATAATCTCATCTTATGGGTCTACTTTGTATCAAAAGGCATTTGTAGCTTTTAATACATTTTGTAAACAGGTTAGTATCAGAATAATAAGTATTAATCATTAATAGTATTATCTGATAAAACTCAAAGATAATTATTATTACTCATTAGTATTTTTGTAGATGTAATTAACAATTCAGAATTTAATCAAATATTTATCTATTTATGCTAATATATCTTGCATAAAATGTAGTTTACGATTCAAATTTTTATATTATTTGAGTTTTAACTTATTTCAAGAGGAAAGCATCTGAGTTCTGACTTTTCCCATTCAGGATTTTGTAATGTCAAATATGCTACACTTATTAATCAATTAGAAATACAAGTTATACATAATTCAAGCAAGAATCTGAACTTTGTACTTCTAATTTTGTTGATTTACTGAGATAATAAGACACTTGTCAGATCCATCAGAAAAGTTCCTCTGACTTTCAACATTGATTAATATTCAACTTTAAACAGCTGGTAAATATGTTTATAACAAATTGAAATGTTGGAATATACTGGACAGTAGTTTAGTTTTGATGTCCATGTTGCTTAACTGACTGAAGTCTAACTATTATGTTTGTTTATTGCTACTCTGAACAAATAAAATTTTTTGTAATTACTCAGTAGGTTTTCATACATTCTCAATTTAAATAAGGATAGAATGATACACAAAAAAAGTAATACTATTTAAAGCAAACAAATATTCTAACAGTGGTCTTTTTAAATTAAATCCAATACTTATTTATAAACATAGTTGTATCAAAAGCAGCTTCTTTACTAATATCACAGGTTTGCAAACTTGAACTTCATAAATGTCGTTTTAGTTTTAATAATGGGTTTTCCATAATTCAGATATGCAGATTTTGAAAATAATATTCATTTTGTTCTATCATATCAAGACTTTTGACAAGTCAGGAAGAAAATGACTGTTGTGTAGATCAAATTATTCTTTCATTTACCACAATGAATATTTGTTGTTATAATGTTTGGGTTTTAGAAAAAAACAATAAGACTCTCACATCACTATTGGCCTAAAGAAATCTATAGCCTATGGTTATCAACATTTTTAACATAACAAAATGTGATCTGATTTCAAGAAAAATGATTCATGTATATAAAAGTGCATATGATGTTTTATAAAGAATCTGTACATGATGGAGAAAAATGAATATTGTTTTTGGACTTAGTGAATAGGAATTACTGTAAAACATGTAAAACTTTTAAGACAATTAAACTGTCATAAGCATGTGTATTCACTTTTACATAAGTTGGTGTTTAACTTTGATTTCCCTAGTATTTGTTGAATTGCAGGAAGTTATTAGTAATCTGGTTACCCATGTTGGAAGTGGAATAACTTCAGAGGTGGATGCTGCACTGGATACACTTGTAGTGCTTGGGGATCAAGCTACAGAAAAAATGGCTTCTTTTGGGACTTTTATTAAGGTAGAACCTGAATTAATTATAATATTGTATTATAGAAAGAAATAAAAAGACTTGCTGATGGTTTTATCTTGGTTAATAACCCTTTAAAGTTAATTCAGAGAGAAAGGATTGATTTGCTTCATCTTACTGTTATAACATATTCATTTTTCACCATAAGTATTATAAAGTAGAATTCTCTGTATTTCAATTAAATTATACTATGTAACAAATTTTTTAACTTTTCTTCTTTCTGGGCAGAAAAAGTGTTATTTTCCAATTGCTTATGTCTAAAGTAAATGGAAAAGATGTGTTTTTCTCTTCAAACTTTGCTTTTGTGACCTGGGTAATGAAATTTTCAAATTTACCCATTTTTCAGAACATCCCAGGTAGATTCAGGGCTGTGTAGCTGATAGAGAATTTTTTTGAACTTATAAGAACTCTCTAGAATATTATAGAAATTACGAGAATTTCCAAGAATCTTTTAGAATTTTCTAGAACTTTCCATAATAGTATATATACAGGGCTCACCACTTACCACTTCAGTTTAGCTCTAGCTGCCTAAGTGAACACATAGACCTATCTGATTTTATCAGAGATGGCATCAAGAAGCTGCAAGCATTTTTCAGATGCATTCTGTTATGTATATGGCCAATTTATCAAGCTGAGAGTGAAAATGTACTCTGTGACAGCATTTGCTAAAATGTGTGAAGCTCTCAAGGCATATTTCGGCATGCCTGTCAGGGATCAAGACAAACCCTGGGCACCTCATTTTACCTGCGAGCACTGCAGAAAAACTCTAGAAGGTAAGACAAACAGTTTTTGCTTGCTTGAATAGTAAGATTTTATATTATACAAATTTTAGACCTTTTAAAATTTAAATATCTCTCAGTGCACCTCAAAGAGGAATGAAACAGTGTCAAGACCTTGCTAAAAGCCTTGAAGTATGATGAGTATGGCTGGGAGGTTATCAGAGACTTCAAAATGTTTGCATTCCTGATGGGTCTCCAAGGAGGCTTTACCAACTTTTCCTGTTATTTTTGCCTTTGGGACAGCAGGGACACTGCAGCACACTACAACAGGAAGCACTGGCCACAACATACAGAGTTCTCTGTGGGGAGGCACAATGTCAAGTGTGAACAACTAGTGGACCTTCAGAAGGTATTGTTCCCACATTGCACATAAAATTGGATCTCATGAATAATTTGTCACAACTCTTGATAAGGAGTCTGCATTCTTCAAGTACTTTAAGACTTCTTCCCTAAGTTGTCTGAGGCAAAGGTCAAAGTTGGTATCTTCATTGGACCACAAATAAAGAAGATCCTGGAGTACACAGAATTCTTCAAGAAGCTTAGTAGAAGGGAAAAAAAAAGCTTGGGGCAGCTTTGTTGCAGTGGTTTGGGGCTTCTTGGTCAGTCACAAGGTCAAACATTATGTGGAACTGGTTGAGGCTCTGGTGAAGAACTATGGCAAAATTGGCTACAGGATGTCCCTGAAAGTCCACATCCTTGACACTCATCTTGATAAATTCAAGGAGAGCATGGAAGCATACTCAGAGGAGCAAGGCAAGCACTTCCACCAAGATGTTCTGAACTTTGAATGCCACTACCAAGGAGTATATAACAAAAACATGATGGGAGACTATATTTGGAAGTGATTGACATTACAGTTGCAAATCTCGAAAAACTACTCACTTCTAAACATTTTTGTATAACTTTAGTATAAATACATGTAAATCTTGATTCATATGTTTTATTTAGACTTTATGTAAATGAAAATATGCAAATTTGCCCATTTTTACATAGAAAATAGGTTAATTTCTAAATTTCATTATCCAAGTCACAAAAGCAAAGTTTGAAGGGAATAATGGCCATTTTCTGTACTCTTACAATGTAAGCAATTAAGAAATAATACATACTATCCAGGAACAAAATTTGTTATATAGTGCTATTATAAAACAGAAGTGAATGAGACACCTTATGCCAAAGTCTTAACAAAATTCTGGTAAGCCTTTGAGTATGTTGATGTAGCGTTCCTGGTAGGCAGAGCACATATAGATCATTGTATAGCTTTGTACTAAAATAAATAAAAAACCTTAGCCTTTGATGTATTGTATCTATATATGTATAGAAAATTAATACTCAACAGTCAAATAAAACAAAATCAAAAGGAGGGACTGTGTTAAAACTAGCAAGCTTAAACCTCTGACTAATGATATTCTAGTAAACAAAAACAAGCCCAAGTAATAAGCAAATCAAAGATACTGCATAAATCAAAAGGATCCCCATGATACAGGCTACAGTATGAGATATAAAATGTAACCTATATGTTGGAGGTGACTGTGGAAGTAAGACCCACATTGTTGTGAAAATACACTGTCTGTCAGTCCTACATGAAAAAAATTCATAAAAAGAATCAAAAGAAATAAAAATTGGGAGAGTGAGATGTCATTGCTCAAGCCCATAATACACTACATCTACATTACCCTTCACTGCCTGTAGACAACTGTGGGAAGGTAACTGCTTTTCAAAGTAAAGAAAAAACCAATAACATATTACCACCTGGGAGGTTAGTAAGATAAATTTACCTTCTAAAGTTGGCATTCCAGCCACATTATAGTATTAAAGCATTAATTAGTAGCATAGTAGACAAATTATACTGGTATAGAAAAATATAGTATACACAAATTATGCCAGCTGTAATTTAGTCTAGCAAGTTGATTATAATAATTATATTGCTGCTAATATTATAAAATGCAATAGCAAAAAGTGCCTCACATGTCCTACTCTTAAACACTTTTCGCTATTATACAGATTTATTCTGCAAAATAAATAATGTAGTTTATATATAAACTTGTGCTGAATGTAATATGCAATATGTTAAACAAATTTCAAATCCATTACATATACATTTAAACTTGCATAGGTTTCAAGTTAAAACCAATTTAATGAATTCCAGAGAATTAACACATTTTAGAATTCATCCTATTACTTCGTTCAAGATAACTATATTAAAAATTGTTAATGAAGAAACCAATGGATTTCAAAGAGAGGACTTCTATATTTTGAAATTAAGAACATTATGTTCTTATGAGTTAAACCTACTGCTTTTAATTTGAGTAATGATTACTGTATTGCTTGTTTTTTCTTTATAGATAACTTTTTTTTGTAAAAGTAAGAAAGTAAGAGGGAAAAAAGAAAAATTGTTTGATTTTTTAGAATTTTGTAATTTATATATTTCTTATTATAGTATTACTGTACATAAGTTGTTTTTTAAAAATATTTATCCACTTAATTTTTAAAATTATTCATCAATCTCTAAAGATAATATTTTCCTTCTAAAAAATTTAAAGCTTATCATTAGTTATAAATGTGAGTTCCAATTGGTCCACTATTATACAATTATAAAAGATTTTTAACTAATTTAAATGTATATAGGGTTAATAACTTACCTTGTGAATGTGTAAATGCTTTATTTATTGATACTTTTCATAAACATATTATCACTGGTGACTTGGAAATTGTAAAATATAAATTATTGTATAAAATACTTAAAAGTGATCTAAATACAGAATTGCCAATAAATGTAATAATCAAAATATTATCAAATCTATTGAAAACATTATTAATGCATATATTTTTAAACTTAACTATATTGCATTTTATCCACCTAGATGGTTTTTGAAATATAAGTTTTATGTAGTAAAAAAAAAAGATTTAAATTATCTCATGTAAAATTAAAGAAATATCACATAGATTTATTGTTTCATGAGTTAAAAAATAAGATTCAAGAATTACAAGAAAAATGTTATAGTTCCCATTGATAAAGTTAATTTTGGCTTTACATGTAAAAAAGGTTGGTTTATTAATTATGATAAATGAAATCAACAATCAGTAAACTTATTAACCAGTCTAAAGATACAGTAATTAATAATTTCATTAAAACTTATAAATTGCTTTATTCTAAACCAACTTATTTTGTAGATTTACCTTTTTTTTTGTGTATGCTATTCCAAAATTTATTTTTAGTTCAATAAAAACAATTATTGAACAACTGGTAATTAGATTAAATGAATTACTTAATATTTTATTTGATAAAATTAAATATGCATGCATTAATAAAAAGAAACACACATTTTGGATGATAAAAAATAAACTCATTCTAGAATATCTAAATAACTGTGAACAAGTGAGAAATATTAAAATAGGTATATTTAAAAACACATAAAGATGGACATTTTTGCTTTAACTTACAGATACATAGATGATTTAATTAGTATAAATAATCTTGAAATAAAAACTTTTATTAACACTATCCAGTATAATTCAAAATTGAAAATACTTCAACTTCTAATGTAGAGGCACAGTATTCAGATCTAGAAATTAAAATAATTGATAAAAGATATCCATCTAAGTATTTTTAATGAAAGAAAATATTTTTCTTTTCATATATATATTTTATCATCATTTATTAATAGTAACCTGCCATACTCTTCAGTTATAAGCATTATAACATCAAAATTATTCAGGAGTTGTAGAATTTGTAATAAATTTAAATACTTTATTAATAATGTTGAAATACTGATGCAAAAACTAATATTTAATGGATCTTATCAAGAAATTAAATAAAATTATTATTTAAACTATTTTATGATAAATTCAAGAATGTATTCTACAGATAATTTCTGATAACTATTTTTAGTTATAATAAGGTCATTTAAACAAACTGGTACTACTTTATGCAGATGAACACCTTGTTGTATATAAAAGCTTTTTAAGAGTCTGAAAATTGGTAGTTACAGTAGACTTTAATAGGTGGTGGTTGGGAATTATACCAGTCAGTTTAGATAATTTGGTTGAGATTCCATGCAAGTGTAATTTATTTGTCTACTGTGCTACTGATTAGTCCTTTACTACTGTAACTGGGGCTAGAATGCCAATTTCAGAAGGTAAGGTTATCTTTCTTTCTCTCAAATGGTAGTACCATATTTTGTGTTTTTTTTAAATTCATTTTTTCATTTTTCTTTTTTTGGAGAGCAGTCACCTTCCCACAACTGTCTGTAGGCAGTAAAGGATGATATAGATGTGGGATGTTGTGGGCTTGATCATCCACATCTTGCTCTCCTAATTTTTGTTTCTTTTGATTGTTTTTATGAATTTATTCATATAAGACTGATAAATGGTGTATCCCCATTTCTGCAGTAACCTCCAAAACTTAGGGTACATTTTATATCCCACACTATAATCTGTACCATAGGGACCATTTTTTATTTTTGCTTTGGCTTGTTTTTGTTTACATGGATATATATGTATATATATATATATATATATTTGAGTTTAGTAATTTAGGAATGTGAAATCATTTTATGTGTTGTTTTAGACAATGCTTTGTGTTTCATAGAGTATCCTGGACTTTTTTGACAACCTTACTCTAAGCCAAATAAAAAAAGTATACAGAGTATTAAGTGTACTAGCTTATCAAGGAGGTCAAGAAGGACGTAAGTTACAAGTAAGTGAAATGATTAGTGATGTTAATTAGACAAAATAATTGCCAAAATCAATGGACATAGATGAATTGTCAAGATGTGTTAACATAGTTTAATTGAAAGTTTCTAAAAATACAAATGATTGAGTAAAAAAGCTAGTTACATGGAAATAAAAGTATTCAAAAATTATCAAAAAAAAAAAAGAACAAAACATTTGAAATTGTGTAAATGTTTTCAAATAGATACAAATTTTAGTACAGCATTGCCAAGTAATGTTTTAGTTAATATATTGTTACACTTTGTGCTAAACATTTTAAGTGAAAATTTAATTAATTGAAAAAAGTTTTGCAAAAATAACTGTACTGTTTTATTCTTTTTAATATTATATTCATGTGTAAGCCAAATTCAAAATATTATTTGAAAATTTTGTTTAAATCAAAGCCATAAAAATGCATTTTCGTTTTACAATTCAGTGTAAGCAATGAAAAAAAATGTATAACACAAGGTTATGTTCTGTCTGGAATCTGATGACATTTATGCATTGCATGCCAATTATTTGATTGGCCAGAGGATGTTAAATGCTTTGTTGACTGTAAATTATTACTTAGTTGAGTTCTATATATTATATTAATGACATTCATAACTGTAAATTATACATCAGTAAAAGTATTATTGAATATTTCATAAATAAGTCGTTGAATGAAGAGCTTATTGAATGTCATATTAAAGTATAGAGTTATACTTCAATATTCTTAACCCTCTCTCAGTGATTTTATAATCACTTAAAGTAACCATCAATTTCCATCCTGTAACTTTTATTATATTTTGTGTTATCTTCATGACACTTGGCAAACTTTAATTAAACACTGCAGGTAGTTATACCAAAAAAAAATTTATTTAAGTGTTTTTTATTAAAATTTGTCAGTCAGTATATGGAGTCAGAATGTTGACTGCTTTGAATGTAGAGTAATTTTCATGTTAAAATTAAAAATACTTATTTTTGAAAATTGTTAAATTTCAGTAGTGTAATTTCTAAAGCCTGCTAAATTGTATCTATTCTCTACTTTGATTTTATATGCTTTCATTTCATTGAACAACCTTATAACCATAAAAAAACTATGAATAAATATAAATTACCCTTTTTCATTCTTGAATAAATATAAATTATGACATGAAATTACTATTGTTTATTCTAAATACCTTACAACTATAAGAATAAATAAAGAATATACACAAAGACCTGTTACCTTTTGGGTTTTTTTGCTGTAGTTTGTCAATGGAATTTAAATCTTCTTTTTTATACTAATCATACTACTGGGTTGGCAAGGCCAGGCAGTTATAGTGCTCGACTGAGGGCCGTGGGTTTGAATACCCATCATGCCAAACATATTCACCCTTTCAGTTGTAGGAATGTTATAAGGTTATGGTCAATTCCACTATTTTTTGGTAAAAGAATAGTCCAAGAGTTGGTTGTGGATAGTGGTGACGGTGACTATATATCTTCCTTTTGGTGTTACACTGTTAAATTAGGGACTGCTAACACAGATAACCCTTATATAGCTTTGCTCGAAAATTAAAAATAAACAAAATAGTGGTTCTTGTACACTAAATAATTTTTATTTATGGAAGTAATTCATCTAAGACCACAGAATAATAATACACACAAAGCAAACAATGTCCTATGACCTTTATGGTTTATTTTTCTAACTACAGAATGAAATACTTTAAAAATTCAGCTAAACTTGAGAAAAAAATTTCAAACTGCAAATAAAGAGACAATATAAAGAAAACAATGTAATATAATGTGTCATTTGATAGATTAAAACCTTGGCTTTCTAATGGTTACTAATAGTGTAGTATAAAACATTAGAGTGGATGTGGCAAGTGAGCCTGATTTGCTAATTTATGTCTTCATAAACAAATAAGATTGAAGGCTATAAAAATTGTTGTTTGACTTAATAATATCTATATTATAATGAGTAACTTAAGTTTTGTACTTCTGAGAAGGGTAGTTAATAAATGAGAGAAGGGAGAACAAATGCTTCACTTTTCACACTAAAAGAGATTGAGAATTTTTAAAAATATTTATTTATGAAATTAAAACTTAAAACTTATATAATATTGAATTTTTATTTAGAAACTATGTTTTATTACTAAGTTTATTTGTGTACAATAATGATAAAGTAATTTAATTGCATTTTGAATATAACTAAAAAGTTGTGATGTGCATTTTGATCTACCCTTAATTAGAGTGTTAAAATGTTAAGAATTCAAGCATTTGTAGTTTGTTTTTTGTATGACTTTTTCAAAGTAATACAGTAATTGTTTTTACAGGATGATACTTCTATTGTGATAAGAAAACAACTTACCAACACAAACCCAAAGTACGTACATTAAATTGTTTCTTTTACTCAGTCATCACTTTTTGCATAGTATTATGTCTTTTTAGTTTAAATTGAGAATGGTAAAACTAAACGAAAGAAAAGTTGTGTAGGCCTGTCTGTTATGTAAAGCAGAGAAGTTTACAGGCATTACAAGTTGTTATAAAAAAAAAAAAATTGGCACAACCTAGTTTAAGGAAATTTGGTAGAGGATTAGCCATAGACAATGTTTAAGTGATAATTAATTGAACAAATTGTTTAAGTTTGCAACTATTTCAATTGTACTGCCTTAATGCCACAAAAAAGGATTTGTCTAAGCAAGAACATCTGTAGCAACAAGATATGTGAATCTGATGTCAAATAAAAGTGATATTTAATGTTGCATATACTAAAGAACACTTTTACTCTAGAGTCTAGATAAACAGTTTTGGTCACCATGGCTCAAAATAAGGTCACAGGCTATTCATGCTCATTTATACTATTACTTTTTAAGCCTGTTATTGCTTTATACTTTGCTAACACTACAAATTAAGGTGTTTTTTGTTGTTTTTTTTAAAGTGTGTAGACTGGTACATGATAGTTTATACCATAAAGAAATAAAAAAGATGGAGAAATTTAATCATGTTTTTTTCTTACTTTTTCACCTCTTATGGTTTGCTGTGTTCTTAAGAAACATATTTTAATTAGTATCTAGCTACAACATTATGATGCAAAGGGAATAAAAAATTGTGTAAAGTATTTTTACAGTTTTTAAGCTAAGTTATAAATTCTATTATTTTATAAATTGTAAGTACAAATTTTATTGTAGTATATTGTAAAAAGTTTTGGATAACTTATACAATTTTCTGGTGTTTGAAACATTCTTATGATTGACTAGAATATGACCAAAGCCTAAACTTGAAAAATGTTCTTTATTATTACATTTTATTATGCCATCAATGGCCAATAATAAAAACAAGTTTTTTTTCTGTGTAGTATATTTTTTTTTTATTTTAAACCTATATTTTTGATTAATGGTCCTCAGTACAGGCAGTAGCAGTGGTGGTGCCAAGATATTTTCGTTGGGGGGGCTGAGGTAAACTGGAGGGGCTTCCCAAAATGCCATCAATATGAAGTATAGATGGTAAATTATAATAATGTAAATACCAATGTACATTTCAGAAAGGTGTGCTATTTTGAACTGCGTTTTCAATGCAGTTTTCATTGGAAACTCATACTCTGATTAATAATTCATTATTACAAATAGGGCATGTTGTAAAACTGTGGGCAGCTAATGGGAGTGAGCGGGGGGGTGGGGTGTGGCATGCGGCTGGCATCTGGATCTCAATCGGGCTGAGCCGATCGTTAGCCATAAACAGAGCGTACACCATGGTCAGCGGTTTGGTGATCATGTGCTTAAGGCATTCGAGGCAGGAATCACGAGCTCGAACAAAGCAAACCCGCATAGTAGCACCAAAACAAAATGTTTAAATTGCAGTTGACCTTCACAGAAAGGCTGGTTTCTTCATAAGTTCACATTATTCATACAGGCCAAACTGTGATTGTGATATTGTTCTTTTTACCGTAAGTGTGACAAGCACCTGTTACAATAATGTAACTACTACATTACATTAAATTAGGCACTTCTAAATAGCCCAATGACAATTTCAAAATTCATTCTAGAATTGTTTAGAAATATTATTTGGTCAGTTAACATGTAAGGTTATTATCTAATCATAAGTATAACATTAATTGAATTGTAAGTCACAATTTTAAGTGTATGCCAAAATCATCAGTACAATTTTGGATGGCTGATACACATTGCAAAATGATCTCACAGAGGACACAACATCGGCTAAATGCTTCATAGTTTTGACCTATGCACAATACACTTATACATGCATGCTGTGTTTTACTTTTCAATAAAAGATAAATGAAATTAATGGGTAAATAACTGTGAAACTTTTGGTTTATCAAGTAAAATCCCTGATGATCTGTTGTAACTTGAAATTGACGTGGTTGTCTAATCTTCGTCAAAGCTCAAAACAGAATGGCATTACACAGGGAGCAGCAATAGGAGTGCATGAGTTTCAGTGCATTCAGTACGTTGCTATGGGACGCATGACACATACTTTTGTCTTAATGAAGACGTTGAGTTCTACAGATCTATGTCTCTTTGATGTTAATTGTTAAGCAACAACAACGATTGTGTTTTCCATATTTTATGAATATATGTAGGTATCAATATTGGGGGGCTGAGAGGGCTCAAGCCCCCCCGGAACCACTGAGCATTAGCATTTTAAAATTGAAGTCAATTTACCAAATAAAATGTGAGTGTAAATTGTTATGTGCATATACCTGGCAACTGCAATTGTCATAGAAAGGATGGGTAGTCTGAATGAGATAGTTTATTTGTAAATATGTGGTTTAAATGTCAACTTGTAACATTATCAAGTGTGGCTAGTGGTCTGGAGCATGCTAGACTATAGACTGAAGGGTTCAAGGTTCAAGATATGATACAACTGAACACACTCAAAACTTTCATTTGTGGAACTGTTATAAAACTGTTTGGCTCAAAGAGCCGAGAAAGTCTTTTGTGGTGGCAGAGTGCTGGCAGGTTTCTCTCCTGGGTATTAGTGTAAAACCAGGGATGATTATTTTTAGCCTCAAGGGATTTGTAACTTAGCTGTTTAACTCATAAATAACTAATTGTGATTTGAAATAAGGTTAGTTATTATCTGAAAATTTAAAATCACAGAAAAAAAAAGTTTGTTGAAAAATAACGTTAAATTTTTATAAGTTCGTTCTGTTGTCATTATTGATTAACCATGTATGGGAAGGAATAAAAGTTTATTTGTTTGTAAGAGTATTTTTGAAACATAAATGCAGTAATTTAGTTTCTTTACTGAACTTTTTATTATTTATTTAATTAACACATCCTTATGTTTTAGTAAAGTTAGTACTAAAATGAAAACTAAATGGTACTGCTGTTATTAAATTGTCTGATAAATACAAAACAGTTATTCTTTGAAAAGTTCATGATGGACTAAAGTTTTTAACCATTTGCTCTTTTTAGGTATCAGAGAATGGGGGTTATAGGAGCTCTGATGGTTTCTAAATCCATGGCAGCTGCTGTGTAAGTTTGAAATATATTGTATGCTGGATTTATTGTGTTTACAAATATATATCCCCATAACTACCTTTATTTCACAGTAATATTTAATATATAAAATGTTTATAATACAATGTATTGTGAAAATTAAGTGTATATAAGCTTAATATAAAATATAAAGCTCTTTAAAAATTCATATTTTAAAATAATTTTCTGATAGTATATAATTAGAACCCAAGTTAATGGTGATAGTCTTTTTGCCTTTAGCAGTTATAAATATGATTTTATACATACTAATATTAGTAAAGAATGACTTGAAGTCTTGAAAATTTAAGGAAGAATTAAAATAATGATATAATAAAATATGATAAAGGAAATAGCATGGTTATTCTTAGATTTGATTACAAGCTAAAGATTGAAAACTATATTTGTAAGCTGTGTTTTTAATATTTTAATTTAGATGTTTTGCTTCCTAGAGAAATTAAGTATTTATAACTTTTGATACATCATGAGTATCGTCACAAAATTGGGTAGACTTTTATAAACGATTATAAACTTTTTGCACACAAAAAAATCTAATTTTTTAATGAAATACAACCAAGTCTCCTTGAAAACTTGGACCGAAAGAATTTAGTAGCTTTTTCAAAGATTAAAATGGCTGAGAAAACCACTTTAGAGACATTCTAAGCTGTTCATTAGTTATTCACATGTCATATATTGAAGTAAGAATATATAAGGGACAGTTTCAAAAATTGGAAAGAGGTGAACAGGGCCACCATGTTTGATTCAGTAAGTAAACCATTATCTCAACAAAATAAAAAGATATGAGGTAATTATTTTACATTCTAGCTTATCAATTTTAGTAATTTGATTTCTTAATTTCTACAAAATTATAGACTTAATATTTTGACATCACAAACATCTTATTTTAAATAGTGCTACATTCGACATATTGTGTGACTAACTAAAATATATGTTTTGGTGTGTTCTTTTAATATTTACTTTTAAATTGAGAAATAATATCATGTATGTATATATACATATTAAAGTTTGAATTATAATCTAGTTTGATTCCAGAGTTATTGACATAAATTTATAAGGGTTAATAAGTTTTTCATTCTTGCTTAGCAGTTAAATATATTTCTTTAGCACCAGCATGCTGACTCATTCTGCATCAGTCTCAAGTCAAGAAGCCTCAACTACAGAAACACAACAAAAGATTGTCGAGTTGTTGGAAATGGTACGCAGTAGTACAGCAAGGACTCCTGAAGCTATTGTTTTATTTTATGATGAATTATCCAAGGTGATTTTAAAAGGAGAATTAGAAAGTAATGTGGAGGTGAGTGTTAGATCTATACTGTATATTTTAGTAAATAAATTAGATTTGTTTTGAAGTGTAGCTTGTTTGGCATGTAATTTAAATACAAATAATCTTTTTTGTCTAATAAATTGTTTGCTAATCATCAAATAAAGAAATGTTAGAATTTTCTTGTAACATGTTTATAAGTTTCTGTGGAACATACTTTTGAAAATTTCAACATTTTAAATCAAAATGTTCCTTATATGTATGCTTTCATATACTTCAAAACATTCATGCTCAAATGATTTAAAAGTAATTTATTACTTCTATTGACATTTAATTTCATTTTAGTCTTGGATCAATGAAACCATCATAAATGATTTTCAAGAAGATTTCATTGTAGACATTGAACCAGCTAGTAGGTATGTGTAGAAATTATATGTTGCATACATGTTTTATTAAATCATGTTTGTAGTTTTAATATAACAGTTATTGGGTAGTGAAAGACAGAACTAGTGTTAATATATTCGATGGAATTGGAATACGAAAGTAAGCATTGAGAATTGTTGCATATACTGGATGCATATTAAAATTTCTAAATGACAGTGCAGTATCAGAAGCATTTAATATCACTGCAGGCATGTGGCAAGTATCAACCTTTCACTCCTGCTGTACATCATATTTGTAAATGACATCTCATTCCCCAATTTAATACACGCATTCTAAATTTGTTGACATCATTGTAGTCTGGAGCACTTCAAGAAGTTCACTTATAGTAATGACCTGAATCCATAAATCACTGAATTTAATACTTAAATGGTGCATCAAATGGTGAGTGATACTAAATTCAACAGAAAACTCTCAAGAAAATCAAATCAAATTAGGATAATTATAATATATGAATATTTGAATAAATATATTCAAAACATACATGAATTGATTAGTAAATGGAACAACTATACCATTCTCATTGAAAGTAGGCACACAGGATGGAAAACTAAAACATCGTTAAACATATACAAAAGTTTTGTATGCCCATTAATAGAATATGGCTGCCATGTAACTTATAATGAGAAATAATCTCAAAAAACTACAGTTGCAATAAAAAAAAGCAATCAGATAAGCCCTAAGGCTTCCAAAATTTACACCCGTAAATTATATAGGTAAAATCAGCAACTTACCCACTTTAAAGAGTAGACTAACTTAGATGGTTTGCAAATACTATAAAAAACAGAAAGAAGAAACAAATTGACAGCTGTATCACATGAAGTCATAAGTGCTCCTGTTAAACAAGTCACCATACAATCTGCTTTCCAAACAAAAAAAAACAAATCAACCATATTTAAAGGATTTTGAAAATTGTGTCATGCTTTTAATATCCACCATGTTTTCTTTTCACTTACAGCCAGAACACAGGACAGATAGATCTTTTGGCATTTGTTTTGTGAAAATTGATTTTCTACAGGTACTTCAGGCCCCTTTCCCCACAACAATATTCATCAGGACTTTAGACCCATTGGTTCTAGTCCACCTTGAAAAGGGCCTTCAATTCAATTTGATTTGAAGTTCATTTCAAAATTGCCCCCAGTGGCACAGCAGTATGTCTGAAGACTCAAACCACTAGAAATCTGATTTCAATACCTGTGGTGGGCAAAGCACAGGCAGCCTGTTGTGTAACTTTGTTCTTAATTTCAAACAAACAAACATTTCAAAATTTAAAACAACAATTAAAAATAATTTCACAGTTTAATTAAAAAACAACAACCTAAAAATTAATATTTAATTAGGTTCATTGTTACAGTAATATATGATATGATTTAAGCTTGACATTTTGGACACGCACTTTGGTCATTTCTTTATCTCATCACTTCACGTCTGCATGCTATCAATCAACAGAAAGAAGGATCTTCAATGCCAAGGTCCTCATGCCTTTTCTCACCTTCTTCATGACTTAACAGCTTCCAATCAGTTTAACTAACCAAGATTCTGGCTCCTGTAGTTAATTAATTTTAAGTGCAAGGGTGAAGGGGAAAAATTGTTTCCAAACACTTCTTTTGGGAAGAGCAAGCAACTATTATGTTCTCTTCCACCATATAAAATTCCTGCCATGATTATTTTTTGTTAATCTAATTTTTGTGACATTATTATAACTGCAGTTTTTAACTATTTTAGAAAAGAAAAGGTACCACCATATATTTTAAAGAATTTGATTGGTCTGTAAAGTATAGGTCTGTTCTGAATAATAGGGTTGTGATAATTAAGCTAACATTGGTTGCTATCAAGTATCCCTTTCTTATCTGCTTTAGGTTGGTAGAATGTATATTGACAAAGAGTCATGATATTTGATAAAAAAAAATCGTAGGTGTGGAAAAACAAAGGTGTCAACAAAAAGGATTAAGTATGCGCAATGAATGAAATAAAAATTGGTGGCCAAACTGGTAGCCACACTTATATCATTGATTAGAATTTCACAGCAAATATTTATTCATTGGTCAGCTGGATCATATCATTTGTTCAACTTGAGGCATGATGCTGTATGCAGTCAAGATAACTAATGAATGGATATTTGCTGTAAAATTCTTATTAGTGCTATTGTGTAGACACCAGTCTGGTCACCATGTGTTATTTCATTCCAATAAGTTTCAAAGTTAATTATTTTTTGACTGTACCTTTTTCTTTTCACACCTAAGATGTTTTTGATGAAATTATTTTTCACATGTACTGGGGATATACGAAGGCTGTTAAAAAAATACGCAGACTGTTTGAATTGCTCGGCTCCAGTTGGTTCCAGGGGAATCTGCTTGGTGTCGCTAGGTTTGCACAGATCAGCTGATTACAATGCCATTTCCCGATTGCAGATATCTTTATTTGTGTATTAGGTACCAGGTTTTTTCGTTTGGCGGATTTCAGACTGAATGACCTGAAGGAGCAACGACTTGCTGTGAAATTTTGTGTTAAACTTGGAAAATCTGTGACTGAAACATTTGCTATGCTTAACATGGCTTACGGTGGTGTTGCTATGAAGCGTACTGCATGTTTCAAGTGGCATGAACGTTTTAAGGATGGTCGACAGTCCATTGAAGATGATGAGCGTCCTGGACGTCCTTCCACGTCAACAAAATCAACACCCTGGTGCAGGCAAATCGACGTCTGACTGTCAGGGAGCTTGCTGAAGAGTGTGGGATATCAGTTGGATCTTGTTACGAGATTTTGACTGAAAAATTGAAGATGAACTGCGTTGCTGTGAAATTCAGCCCTCAGAACTTGTGAGTTTTTGGCCAAGCACTCGATCACTGTTCTTCCCCACCCCCCCTACTCACCTGACCTTGCTCCTTGCGATTTTTCTTGTTTCCCAAACTCAAAAGATTCTTGAAAGGAAGAAGATTTGAGACGATTCCTGAGATTAAGGCAAATGCGACGAAGGAGCTGGAGGACATTACAAAAGAAGCATATCAGGACTGTTTCAACAAGTGGAAACACCATTGGGATAAGTGTGTGTGTTGGGGAGGAGAGTACTTTGAAGGGGTACTTCTAAATAAAGTACATTTTGTTTTATGACATCAGTCTGCGTATTTTTTGAACAGACCTCGTATTCACAGTTTTATGCTTCTACAGATACACTGTATGTTTAGTTTCACTTTATATTCAGGCAGATATATTTATAGTGTAAGTTTTTTCACAGACACAGTGTACTATGCATTTTTACTTTCAATCCAGGATTATCATATATTTGTAATATAGCATAAGTTTTTGCACAGATACACTATTCTGATTACTAGGATATGTGTTAGTTATATCTTTTTACTTTGACATAGGATATATTCCTAGTTCATTTTGAATTTTTGTACTGACAAATTGTATCTCAATTTCCACTACACATTTTACACTTTTCATTTAGTGGTTTAAGCCAAGTTTTATTTGTTGCTACTACACCTATGATGTTCTTTTGTTTTAGCTTAACAGGGGAAATGGTTTAACTTGTACACATTTCTTTATTTTTGTAAGTGTATAATAATTAGATCATTTTTTATTATTTGTAAAGTAGTAATTCTGCATGATGTTTAAGATAGTATTATCTTCAGTTTCTTAACACTATTTCATTTAGCTCAAACTTGATGGCTGTGGAGTTGAAACATGGATTAGATAATCTGTCTGGAGATGATGTTTGTATTGCTCTGAACCTCACTCCTTTGTTGCATAAAGAAGAAACTATGAAGATAGGAAGAGAGAGTTATTTTAGTTGCAAAGAAAGGTGTTCGTATTTACAATTATCGTACAAGGAACATTTGTTTTACTTGATGTGGCCAATTTTAAGACATTTTATAGAGATGCAAAAATAAACAAGTAACAGTTTTTTTAGTATTCTAAATCATAGGTTGACGTTCCATTTCAGAAAATCGTAAAAGCAGTGTTTTCAAAGAATAACATTTAATGGTAATTTTTGTGATTGAAGATACACAGGTAAAGTGGTAATTAAACCTAATTGTATCCAGATAATTGTTACTAGCTGAAGGTTTTCATCTTTTGTGATGTCTAATTGGTAATCATATATTTTGAACATTATAAACCTAATCTTCATTTACCAGAGACTGGGTTTAACTGTTCAGGATGACCAAATTTTTAATTGTGATTTCTAATTTATTTTTACATTTAATTGGTTGTAGTGTACTCTAAATATTAGAATTGCTTGTGTACAAAATTCATTAATGATAATTTGTCTCCATTCATTTTAAAAGAATGATTGGTAACACTATAAAATATCAATTTGGTATTTGTAAACAATTGGTTACACTATACAATGTCATCTTGGTGTTTGTAAACAGTAGAGGAATGATTGGTAACACCACACAGTATCATCTTGGTATTTGAAACTATGAAGGAATGATTGGTAAAACTGTACAATGTTATCTTAGTGTTTGTAAACAATAAAGAAATGATTAGTAACACACACAGTATCATCTTGGAATTTGAAACCATAAAGGAATGGTTGGTTACACTATACAGTATCATCTTGGTACTTGTAAACAAAGAAGAATGATTGGTTACACTATACAGTATCATCTTGGTACTTGTAAACAAAGAAGAATGATTGGTAACATCACACAGTATCACCTTGGTATGTGTAACAATAAGGGAATGATTATTAACACTAAAATATCAATTTGGTATTTATAAGCAATTGGTTACATGATACATTTTCATCTAGGTGTTTGTAAACAGTAGAGGAATGATTTGGTAACAACATACAGTATCATCTTGGTATTTGAAACTATAAAGGAATAATTGGTAACACAAGGCACTTCATCTCATTACTTGTAGAAAATCAATATCTTATAAAAAGAAGAAAATGTTCAGTTTAATTACAATTGAATCAGTTGTCATGAAAATAACTGACTAATTGAAATTAGTGGTTTTGGGTTTTGATTCACATTGCCACCAGTCTTGCTTGCCTTGACTTTCTAATGGCAAATTTTTTAAGGCAATCTGCTACTGTTGGTAATTTTGAACTATCTGGCAGCACCCACCAACAACTTTTCTCTCTTTGAATTACTGGCTAGAAGTCACCTACAGCTACCCCCCCCCTTTTTTTTTCTTTAATTTCATTTTAGTGCTTTTTTATATATCTTTGTATGAGGAACACTGTACTAATATGAATTTAATTAACAAGCAGCTTGTAAGAATATGCATTTTTACTCTCTTGGTACAGCACAGTGTCTGTAGAATGGTGAAAATAATTTCTTATAGTAAACAGTATTATTTTATATTTGAATTTTGTGAAAATGTTTTGTTTTCATCCATATTTTGTGTAACATGATAAGGTTTTACAAACTAATTCAGGAGTGTATTTTCTATGTTCTTCACAAACTTGTGTTGGCTTTAAGATCTTACTGCACTGTGGTTGATGTTTGATGCTTAATAAATAATTACATTTGTTCTTCAGCCAATAGCCTTCAGTCATGAAAAAGTTGATTGTTTCTTAAACTTCCTCTGATAAAACTGGATTGACAACTGGTTTTAAAAGTATATATAAACTTAAATAAACATTTGTACTATATTACTTTTGTGAATTTTTCAACATAACCATCAAACTGAAGTCAATAAACAAGTCAAAGCACATATATTTACCATACACACAGTAGAACATTAATATTGGAAATGCTCAGAAATGGTCAAGATATAAGTAATTAGTTTATAATCTAAATTGTACAAACAGCCAAATATATTAAAATTTATAAAGTGAGTGAATAAAAGTTCTATATTCCAAAACAGTTCTTCGACATAGGCTTTGCTTATCTAAGCATTGGCCTTGCATGTTCCAATCTTTTATACCCCACTTAAATGCCATTGGTAATATCTAATTTACAAATTTCTTTACTTTCATCAGTATGTTCTCTATTTTGGTACTGTACATAAGCATCTCACTTAAATAATCTAATTAATTTTTTTCAACAAAGTATTGGTCACATTTTTCTCTAAGGAAGTGTTATTCATTTTCATGATATGGATTTCAATTTTTGTGCTGCCTTGTGGATGTCAGTATAATTATAATTAAAAAAAACCAAAAATTAGATGTGATATTTTCAGGTTGAATTCCCATATTAGGGTTGTCAGCAAGGCTGGTAATCCAACCTTCCCTACTCCTTTATTATCTAGTGTCTCTCTGTTGTGGTGAGCAATCACTTTTGGTTGTGGCTGTCCATATTTTTATTTGCTGAGAGATGAAAACATTAATTTGTCCTGAGATATTTTCTTCTAGGGCTTCTGAATTTGCCATTTTTGTTGACCTTGGGGAGAATTTGGATTCTGCTTTCTGACACTTTTTGTTTTATTAAGTTGACTTCTCACAAGTCTGATTTTGATCTTATTGCTTTCCTTCAATTAATCATATGAATTTCTGAGATTTTTGGGCTTTTCTTTGTCCCCTTTTAGTTTACTCCTCCCTTGGTGGTGGTGGGCACTAATTACTATCTTCTTTTTCATGAATTCCAAGTTGAGTCTAGAATATTTAGTATTATTGCATAATGGATAGATAGACCTTGTACCCTCCTTTGTCTCTTTAGTTGCCAAGGTTTTCTACCTCCTGGTGAAAGTACATTTTTTGGCTGCTCACATGTTGATGTCATAAGTTGGAGTTGTTGGTATGTTTGTAGGACTCTTTCCCTTTCTTCCCCCTCTTAAGTCCTGTCCTTTCATTCTAATTCTATGACAATTTGAAAAGGGGATATATCCATCCTTGCAGTTCTTTTGCCATATGTCTCACCTACAGAATTGATTGTAATCTGAAAATTTGTTTTGGCCTGTCAGGCCTGGCTTTTGTGGTTATCACCTCAATTGTGTATTCATTGGGATCCCTTCAGATTCCCTTAATTTTCCTCATTTTCTTAGAGGTGAATTCTCAAATATCCATTTTACATATTTTATTATTTACAGGTGAGGTATTACATGTCATCAGATTTAGCACATTTTTCTTTTGCTCTCCATTTATCTATCCAGTAAGGAAGTTTTCACAGGCTGGTTTTCAGACTTATTTCCAAGGCTTTTCTTACATTTTTTACATGCTTTGGCAACTTTCTTCTGGGAGTTTTATTCTGCATCATAGCTATTTCTAACAACATCTTCTGGATTATAATAAGGTTGGGTATTTTTATCACAAACTTGCCTCTTTATTTTCAGGGTCCCTTACATCTTGCTTTCACTGGATCCCACATTATGGTGAGTGGTGACAAGACAGGTGTGCTTTCCTCATTTTAGTTTCACACTAGCAACCAGTTTGATTAATCTCACTACTGGTTGCAACAGGCTCTGTAGAAATGAAGTGTTCCATAAGACCATTTATGCACTTACCAGATGGTGTTATCACATTATCATGGACTATCTTAAGTAAAGCTAAAGGAGATTCTGTCTCTCCCTGCCCATCATCAGATTGAATAAATTGGGGTCAGTTTGCTTCTAAAAATCTAGGAAACTTGGTTTACATATTGCACTGTTTTTCAGGACTTCCCAATGCTCATTATTCCCCACCCAGACCCTACCAGTGGAGCTACAAAGTATTTACCACACCCAGTTTCCAGTCACTGGGGTGATGGACAGAGGCTTTTCCTCTAGAGTGTTACAGTGTTCCTCTACACTTGGAGAACAGCGTGAAGCTTTGAGGCCCTTCTATTTTGGTTCCTAGATGCTTTTCTCACATCTCAGTAAGAATGGCTCCAGCCTCTGTGGGAGCTTACTCATAATTCCAATTCAGACTTAACATTACACTATCCAGTTGGGGTGTGTGTGGCCCTTCTTTTTGATCAATGTTGGTTTCATATATTGTTCTTGGAAGGAGGTTCACAATCTTTTCATAATTCTGAACATGCAATGGTCCCATCCTTGAATCTTGATTGAGCACAGGTTCCATGTCTTCTCCATAATTCCAGTGGCAAGTGGAATACTCCTTCTCCACTTGGTTGGAGAGTGAGGGTGAATGTTCATAATTCCAGACCAAATGAATTCTATACTTTTGGTTGGGTGCTGCATACATAGTCCTATCATTCCAAGTGTGAGGTGTTGTCTTATGGACTTTTTTCAGGTGGAGGAGAAAGTTTGTCCACTTTGGTGTTTACTTTCTTGTTGTGAATCCAATGGTGTGAAACATGTCACTCTATGGCTATGGGTTAAGATCCAATGAAAAGTATGTATTCTACAAGACCCCCTTAATTTCAACCCTAGGTTGTGCAAACTTGGCTGTCTCATTGGGGCTGAGCTTTAATGATAATCACTCATGTACTATTCCACCTTTGATACAGGAAATAGGTTTTGGGTGAAAGGCATACTTGTTCTGGATGTAGTGTGATTCCTCCACTTGTGTACCACTTCTGTCTATGCAGATTTTTTATGTATGGATTATACTTGCATTGGCCCCTCCACCTTCTTAGTGTAGGATTCTACCTATGTTGTCAGCAAATGGTATGTTTTGAAAGTTAACATTTTTTCTAAACTGAAAAGGTATTTCCAATGATATCTCTACTGACACTGTTCTGCTCTGGTTCCCCAAAAAGAGCTGGTGCAATTTTCAAAACAAAACATTATTGCATTATCTAAGCAAGGTGCTTATATACAATACCAGGATAAAGGGTGCATTGATGAGGGTGGAGAAATTTGTAAATTAAATATTGCCAAGGGCATTTAAGTGGGGTATAAAAGACTGGAGAATGCGAGATCAAATTTTAGAAAGAAGACGTAGAAGAATAGCTATATTGTAAGAGGATGTAAATATTACTGGAAATACATTTTCAGTTTAAGAAAATGCTAACTTGTGCTATTAAAAACAAGAGTAGAATTAGGGTTATTCAGAATTCAGTATACTATAGGCTTAAAGAATTAGCACCCACGTTCCCAGTAAATCACTATTATAGCTCTGTAATTTAGTAACAATGCTGAATCCAATAATACTTTTTTCTGTTCTCACATTTCAGTTTCATGAAGTTAGGCTATTTCTTCTGTTTGCATGTTTATGAAACATTTACTATGTAAGAATGTGTGTGTTTGTAGAATATTTAATTTATTTCTCTCAATTGTAAATGTCATCTAGATATCGTTATTAGTTCAGTTTGCCAATATTATTTACTCAAACATAGGAAACAAATTCTAAGATTCTGAAACTAATACATTTCCATACATTTTTCTTTCAGTATTGTGTATTTACACATTGAACAGTTACGTTGTCTCTTTGTAGAGTGGTATCAACTATTACCTTGGCATCAAACTTTCGTCTCTTAAGAATTTGTGAACAGTCCCAGCATGGTGGTACACTTGAAGGAATTGATGCCTTACTAGGATGTCCTGTGTATTTACCTCAGTCTTCTGCAATAGCCAAATTTTCTAGTTTGTCTAAGGCTGAGAAAGAGCTCATTTGCACTTCGTACTTTCATTGTCTCAATTGGTTTCGTGAGGTAAAATATTTCTATTTCTAGTATGCTCGAAGCTATTTTAAAACATTTATTCATAGTTAAACCTTCACTTTAATATGTTTTTTAATGAAGTTCAGTTACATCTCTCTTTGATAGTTAGAAGATGAAAATAAATTAACCCTATTTGGATGGTTAGCATCTTTCAGATGTCAGTATGTATGTGCACATAAATTTCAAAATTTAAGTAAAGTAACAATCATAAGTGTATTTCAACAATTTTTGTTTTCAAAAATATTTTAGAATTGTTATTGTGTCATCTCAAGTTGAAATTTGTATAGAATAAAGTAGTTTTAGGTTTTTAAAGTACATTTAAGCTAATGTTGAAATCATGCAACATTTCTTGAAAGTTAATCAGAGAAAATGAAAATATTAATTTAGGACACTTTTATTATTTATTCATACTATAATGTTTTATCAAAATAAATTATCAGGATAACAGAGGTTAAGCTTATTCTGGAAATGATTTGCCTAACAAAAATACATGCATCTTCAGATTAATAGCATTATGATTTTTATGTGTATTGTTTTCACTTAGGTCATTGTGTATGTCTTTTTCTTGAATTCAGCAACAAAAATAACTTTGACAGTGACTTAGTTCTTGTTTCTTGTGCTTACAGTAAAAGTTAATTTTTTTAATAGTAGTTCTGTTAATTCTGTTAATTCACTTTACAAACACTTCTGATTCATTCAGCTAATTATTATTAAATTAGTAATGTTTGGATTCCAGTGGCATTGAAATGCTGAAAAGCTTGCACACTTCAACTTTTTATATTTTTATTATTTGCCTCAGTTGGAGATTCTGCACTGAAGATGTGGGAATCTGTGTATCATTAGGGATACATCTTTATACAGTGACTTTCCACATTACAGTTCAGAGTTTATACACAAATCCTTATCAGCCTCCTTTTCATATTTATCATTAGCAACTTTCATTGCAATATTTTGCAAAACTACAATTATTACCTTAAAATTCCAGTCAATACTGTATATTTGTGCCTGATTTGGCTATGCTTTTTTGCAATAAAACAGTTTTTGATACTTATTTCCAGGTAGAGCTGTGTGAGATGAGCTGAACATATTTGAATCTGATGATCAGCTCATTGCTACAATTGGTTTATTTTGGGTTTAAGTTGTTGTATAAGTAAGGCTTCTTTAATTTTGCGTTTGTTTATGTTTGTTTCTTTATTTAGTATTTGAGTGTTTTCTATGGTTATGTTGTGTTTATTTGACTTGCAGTGTTGAAAACGTAATCAATCTGGTTTCCATTTTCTACTTGTTTTTCAATATAGAAGTCGTTGGCAGTTATTACATTGTATTTTATAAATAATGATACCTATTATGATATTTCCTAATTTTTGCCAAATGTTGGTTATTTGTTTGCTGATGTCATTAACTGTTTATTAGAGTAAAAAAATACATGTTTTAATATTGTTTTTGGAAAATATACTTTGTACTTTTGAATTTTTTTATATCCTGTGAGAATTTTTTTTCTCTTTTGAATTTTTTATTGAAATTTTTTCTCTTGAAATTGAAAATTGATATTTCTCATTTTAATTTTTTATGTTGAATGCTCTTCTCATAATTACAAGTTTTATATTTTCAGATAGTGAATGGATTTGCTATGGTGGGAAGCACTGAAGTAAAAGAGAAGGTTGTTCTTCGTTTGAGAGACATCATTGAGATGCAGAAGGTATTGCAACAACTTTTAGGAGGTAAAGAAAAATATTTTGCCACTTCATGAAGTTATTTGAAATAATTATTTTGATGCACAATAAAAACATTTTAAAACTTATTATAATAATAAAACATTTTAATTTAAAGTAAAAAAAAAAGGTATGTTATTGGATGACATTCAGATAATAAGACAAACAGTTGTTACTTCTTTCTGTATAATTTTCTTCTGGAGAACATGTGACATATCTGGCATAAATAAATATTCTCTTTCTTCTCTAAGATATATCATATTTCAATACTATAAGAAACTTTTTAAAAGCAAGTTGATACAAAAGACATTTAGTGCATGGGAAATTAATTCATATAAAAAGCAAAGAGGAACAAACTAACTCCAAAACTTCATTAGTGAAAGCAAAGGAGAATATGTGCTATATCTTGTGCCAATTTCAATTTTAGTTTGTTCTTTGACAAATGCAATCAACTTGAACATTAATTCCTAAGTTAAGAATGTCAGTCAGTAAGAAAACTTATAACACTTTAATAATCTCAGAATTTCCAGCCTATGAACCTCCAATGATTAACTTTGACTATGACAACCTTGAGGTACAGATCCCGGTACATTTTGCAGGAGCACCCAATAAAACAGGAAGTAAAAGAGGCAAAAAACCTGCAGCAAAGAAGTAAGCCTGTATTCAGAACTTTTCCCACATAACATTTTATTGTTATTAATGTCAAAATTATTCATATTTTCTCTATATTCAGTGGCTTTTGAAAATAAAAGAAAAAAGTAGTCTAAGTAATTGTATATTAGCCATGTTAACTCTTTCAGTATGGGCTTGGTTCCTTGGACTGATCTCATAACCATTTTGTGCTCATTACAATTTTCATGTTATTACTTTTAAATTAATAAGTGCATCTTCATTAAATTTTCCACATTATTATATATTTTTTATTAATTTATAAAATTTGTTAAATAATCTTTTTTCCTGCCTTTTTTTCTTGTAGAATGTTGATTATCCAATATGCTAAGTAATTTTGATTTTAAGATTAAAAATATTTTTATACATCAGAAAATTTTCAAATTTTATTTGTAAAATCTTTATAACATTCAGATAATTATATATATATATATATATATGTGTGTGTGTGTGTGTGTGTGTACACATTAAATATAGTTATTATTTTATTATATTGACCTTTTAGTCATTGCTAGCTAATGTTACAGAAGTTAAAATGATGCAGCACATTTTATTGTATCCAAAGTATAAAACTGACCTTTAGTATTTGCAAAGTGGACTAGTATTTTGTAAAATGCAGTCACATTTCAGTTATAATGCATTATTTACATATAAATAATATATTATATATATTATAATTATTATTACTATTTACATATAAGTTCTTTAGGCCTGTCATGGCCAATTGCGTTAAGGCATTCAACTCGTAATCCAAGGGTCGAGGGTTTGAATCCTGCTTGCACTAAACATGCTTGCCCTTTCAGCCGTGGGGGCATTATAATGTTATGGTCAGTCCTACTGTTTGTTGGTAAAAGAGTAGCCCAAGAGTTAGCGGTGGGTGGTGATGACTAGCTGCCTAGTCTTACTTTGCTAAATTAGGGACGGCTAGCACAGATAGCCCTAAAGTAGCTTTGTGCAAAATTCAAAACAAATACAAAAAATACAAAACAAAATAAGTTCTTTATTTTTCTTAAAATAAATAAAGAAGTATAGTAAACAGTTATCTTTTTGAGTTACAAACTTTGTGCCCATTTGCTTCTTGTTTTTTGGATTTTATATATACATTTTGAAATAATCATAAATTACTAGAATTAGTACTATAAAATTACACTGTGCTTTTATTACACTTGGCAGGGGAGTCGCGAAGCCTTGTTAGAAGTAGCTTGGGATAACATTAATTTTATTTCATCAATTACATTTTCAAGTCGCGAGTGCTAAAAGGTTGGGAACCCCTGAACTAGACTGGTATGCAAAGGGAATATCATGTTAAGAGTAAAAATACTTTTTCTTCATCTCAAAAATCTCGCATTTATTTTATGTAATTTCTAAAATCTCCTAAATACATTCAGTTCTTTGTTTTCAGTAAAACATTATATTTGTTATTTTCTATACCATAACTTTATACAAGATTGGTCAATTTGGCCAACCTTGTAACCACAAAAAAAATCTAAATTCCCCTTTTTTCTTTCTAGAATGACTTTGTATTGAAACATGAAACTACTTTCTGTTATCCTAAATAGCTTTGAACTCTATTTTAATACTTTGCAGTTGCCCTTTGAACAACTAACTACTGCTATTCATTTCATTATAAGTGTTAAATCATTCAATAACTTGAAGCTCACATTATGTTGTTGAGTTACATTAATTATGAGTTACTTATGGTTGTGCCTTGTTAAACATTTTTATTATAATTATTTATTTTGCCTAATCTAAACTTAATTAACATAAAGAGATCCCTGGTTTTACTTTTGGGTTGCTTTTATAATAATAAATAAAAAAGAGATGAAAAACAAGAGGTAAAATACTTGTGTATGTCTTCCTTTTTTACTGTTAACTGTCAATGACACTTAACCCTATTTTTTATGGTAATGGAAGTAATGCACAGAATAATTTTTATTTAATTAAATAATGTACCAAAGAACAAGAAATTATAACATTCAAAAAGCAAACAATTTTTTGTAACCATGATTAATTTTCTGGCTTTCTAACTATACAACAAGAGCCATTACAAATTTGTCCAAGCTAGTCATTATCTTTCTCATGAGGATAGAGCTTGTACTAGCAAAGAAACTGACTTCTCTTTTTTCATGAAACACTGTAATGTAATACATCATTTGGTAAACGAATACCTTGGCTTTCTGTTGGTTATAGATAATAGAAAATTAAACATAAATGAGAACTACTAAGAAACAGATGGGTGTGTCAAAAGGGGTATGGTTTTCTGTGTGATAACTCTTATCTGGGAAGTGACAGTTTTATTGGGAGAAATTTACATTAAAGTTCATATTTATTGAACTGTCACATTTTTCATACTATGAGAAATTTAGGATTTTTAAAAATATTGCCTTATAAAATTAAGAACTTAAAACTTGTATATTATTAAAATATTGTTTGTTAACTACAGTTTTATACTACACTAATTGATATGATAGAAAAAATAATTTAGTTAAGTTTTGAAAATAATTTGCTAAAAAGACTGTGACAGTTAAACACGCCCTTTGCTAAAGGGTTAATCCAATCCCAACCATGTCAAGCCCAGGATTGGTGAATTGCACAAGCTTAGGATTTATAATGCATAGGAAAAAACAGTATCTCCATGTATTCAGTTGGTGTTCTATTGATGAAATCTTGTGCATCTTGGCTATATAATTCAGTTATAGGAGTCATTCATGAAATAAACTGTTTCCTGTTCATAAAGCAACTAGCATTAGCTCAGAAAGTCATATTCATTTAAAGATGAAATAGTGGTGGTGTTTTGTAATTGGGTGTAATTAAATACTTAATTAGACACTATAATTCTTTCAGTTATATATAGTGGAAGTAACTGATGCTGGTGGTAATGCTATACTTGTGTCTGTTGCACCATGACTGAAAGTGAATATGTTGCTACTGACATCTGAGGTTGCTGGTTAATGAATTTATGAACATTCAAGACTTATTGCATTGAAAGCAACACAGAAATTTGTTGGTTTAATGTATCACAGCATTTATGGAACCAAATAACTGATAAGATCAAACAGTGATTAAGCATAATATAGATACTGGGTAACATGTCTGATAAAGCAACCAGTTACCATACATATGCTAGTCAAAAACAACTGGGTGATGATTATATACAGAGCAATGAAGTGAATTTTGTTCACTGAACAAACACGTGTTTGGAAATGAAGTACTTCCCCTGGTAGACAGAATATATTTGTGACTACAATCCATGAAAAGTTCTGGAGTTAACCCCAGAGTATGTGAAATGGATGAGATTTACAATGGTTTACACATTTGCTTACCTGATAGCAGCTTTAAAAGACACCACATCAACAGACATTCTGTGATTTGATGGTGAAAGAATGTTTGTTTCAATGTAGGGACAGTAAGTGATTGTAATGTAGGGTTAGACTAACTTCAAATAACTTTAAAGTTCATGAAAAGGACATTCTTGTATACTGCATGACAATTATTACACAAATGTTAAATTTCTAGTTACAACAAAGATTCCTATTACTGTACCACTGAGATACTCATACCAGGAGTTATTAGGAATAAATATACGTCATATGGCTGGGCCACAGTAGAATCAAACACTCCAACATATTTTGAATTATTATTGGTGTGAAAACTTGTGAATCTGAAGAATAAAATGTCATCATCAGAGCCGTAAATAAAATTAACAATAAAATTTGAGTTAAGTATGAATAGACAGTACATCCACATTAAAGAATATCAAAAATTATTTTCTTTAACCTGTTGACTGCCAAGTATTTCAGCTGCTGCAATACAACTCTAATGCTTCTTCATTTTGTAACGTTTTTCGTGACGCCATTTTAGATGGAAAGTGAAACAATTTGTAAGTAGGCCAAATGTATGGTGCTGACATCTAGCGTTGAAGTTAGATATTATTGAGAACGAATTAACTCGTCCGTGGCACTTTGTTACCGATCGGCTTGGACGAGTTATCTCATCTATGGCACTGAACAGGTTAAAGCAAGGCATGGGAAATCTGGTATCAAATTCTCACATAATGATGGTTTAACATTTTGTTTGCAAGAGCTGTATAATCAAAGCTATGAAGGTCTAATAGTTGATCAGTATTAGAGGTTATTTGACTGACTTGCTCATGGAATATTAAGATATCTTCTCCATTGGACCTCAGTACTTAAATTGAACAAATGAAATACCTTAAAAGGTTGACACTGGAGATGAATTCCCAATGTGTCAGTTAGCTAGGTGACTTGTGTCATTTGATGAATGATGTTTATTCGGTACACCAAAATAACTTTTTTTTTTTCTTCAAATTTCATGCACAAATAATTTTAAATTAACTTCCATTGTCATACTTTTGTTACTACTTTACATTAATTGGTTGGATGTAGAGTTAAGCCCCTGAATTTTATGTTCTATAGAACAAACACAGCATGCAATAAACTGACATAAGGTATTCAAAAGTAAACATATTAGTAGACATAGGGAAATTAAAAAAACAATAGCAAGCTCAATTACTACATCTTTTAGGCCTTTATTTGAAAAACTGAAGATGCAGATTTAGTGACAAAATTTGGATTATTCTTTTACTGTTTCCAGTAATTTCTCACAGCTAACCAGAAGAGATGCAAATAAATACATTCAGTTTGTTTTTTTATTTGATATTATATTCCTACAGTTAAATACATCTGTTTTTAAACATTCAAAATTTTACTTAAATTATAATTACATGTTTCAGTTATGAAGAACTAAGATTTACTCATGTTGTATGGCATTAAAAAACATCATGATAACTTCTATTGACAGTATGACTTTCAGTCACTTGGTTTGTGCTCGTTTAATATTTGCTCAGAATGATTTTCTGCTTGTGAATGTTTTACTTCCAAAAATAAATTACAAAGCACAGTATATATATATATATGGAGTACTTACCCATAGGTATCTCATTAATGAAACTAGCATATTTTTATGTTATATCAAATTTTTGTGTTAAACTGAAACTAATATAACTTATAAATAGTTTCCTTAAGTGCAGCTCAATGTTTATTGTAATTTCATGCATTACATGCTTGGATTATTTCAAAACTGCTTGAAAGTTAAGGTGTGAACCTTCTTAAGTATGCAGAATTACTCTTTCACTGCCCCTCAATATTAGAGTAGTAAATCTGAAGGCTTATAATGCTAAAATCTGGGAATTGAAACCAGTGGTGAGCACAGCACAGGTAACAATCGTATGGCTTTGTGTTAAACAACAAACAAACAAACTCTCATTGTTTTCCTTAATTTTCTACAAAATAAACAGAAGAGATGCAAAAACAGGCTTCTAGTGTGCTTTATTCTTCACATTTAGTTTTACATCCAAACAACAAAACATGTTTAAAGTCTTTCAGATTAGAACTGCAGTTTTTGCTTTATCTTCCATTTTGTTAAATGATTGTGTTTGGTAATTTACAAAATAAAACGTTTATTTTTTAAGTATTTCACTCAGAAGAAAATTACAATTCTTTACATAAAATTTAAATAATCTGTTTAAAACATTGAATTGTAATTGCTATAGTTTGTAACAGCTGTACACAAAAACATATTATTTTCAACTTTAATTCTTGCATGTAGCTATCAAACTGGTGTCAGCTGTTTTCTACAATGGAATATTATATGTTGAGAAACGTTTTCATTGTACTAAAGAATGGTGTTGGTATAAGAGTCAAGCAGAATTCCTCATGTATATATATTAGATCTGGTAGGATAATAAAAAGCACTTTTTGTCCATGTTAAATCATTGGAAAAATAGCAAATGTACACTGGACTGTCAGTGTGTATCTAGAACTGCTGTTACATAAATTGGTGAACTAAATGCCATAAAGTGTAATGTTACACCTCTAAAGCAGCGACAGTTGTTAATCATGGGATGTAAAGTGGCTATGCTCATATACAATCATTTTATTTTCAGTAATTCATTTTCATGAATTAGGTTGGTATACATTGTATTTTCTTATGCATTATATCATTGACACTAATTAAATGTCTAAAGATGTGGAAAGCCAGGCCAGTTAGTGAATTTTATACATCCATTATGTTTTTACCAACAAATTGTGTAGCGTGAAGTGATTTTATAATGGTGTCTTTGTAATATTGCTGTGGAAGAGATTTTTACATACTGTATGAGGCAGTTCCAAATAATTATAAACCACAGGTAGGTTATTTGCTGTGGCAATTAAAAACAGATAGCTCAAATATTCTACTCATTTAACTACACAGATTATGCTGGTATTCATTAAATTTTAGAGCAAGGAAGAAAGGAAACCAGAAAAGTACAAGCAAACATACTCAAGATCAGATGTCTGAGATAACTACTCAAGTGAATACATCTCATCTTGATGTTTCTACAAATATTAGTATGAATAATACTCAGGTTAGTTTTCTCTTTTATATATCATTGTTGCTTTTTGTCTTACTGGTCAAATCTTATTTTGTATCTGTGTTTATCAGCATACAAGGTAAAGTAATATAATATTAATTAAAAACCTTCACGTATGTTGGAGTTTAAAATGCCACAGGACCATTATACTATTCTATTTTCTAACTAATGTTTTTTACATTGTTACTAATACACTTTATAATGAAAAAAGAAATAATTTGTATACTCTGAGGACTTTTGATGAAAAACATTTCTTGAACCTTTTTGTTCTCATTTTCAACTCTGAAACACTGTAACTAGCAACAATTCTAAGAACATGTGAGTGAAACCAAAGAAGGATATCTGCTCTATCCAGTTGTGATAAATGTTTCACCCAACACTAGGGCCAACATATTGGGCCATCTGAGATATGATAAATGTAGAAGTTATTTAGATACTATATTTTTATCAGATTTCTTAAACAACCACTATTATGGTATGAACTAGATTAAGTAAACGAATTGTAATTATTAATTTCATTTGTGCAGTTTATAGATGAAGTTTTCATGGTAAGTATCAACAACATATTATTTGTTTATTTCATTGTTAATACTGCTTACTGTGTTTTATTTTAATTGTATTAACTTTATCTATTATTCTTGAGAACTGGAAAAACAGTAAGCTAGTTTTGTTGTTTTTGAAACAGATCAAGCAACTGTAGTGTCAATGGCAAACTGCATTTTTAGCAATTTGCGGCAACATGTGTAGTACAGTCATCAGGAAGGCCTGAAGAAAGCAAATAACTAAGCTGTGTTTCTCCTGTTTTAGATAGAACTAATGTAGTGAGGGTAAAAATATATTATGCAAAATCTGCAAACTTTCCTGCCTAAGAGCTCTGAAGAGCATTATTTACATAACAGATTGAGAATTACATCTTGGTGGTCAATATTAATGGAACAGAATATCTACCTGTATTTGTTGTTACTCATAAAGGTAGCACAAATTATAATGGTCAGCACCATGTTCTTTATGCTTTGGACATGCTTGACCTCTTCTGAATGGCATGTAGTGCCCAACTAGAATTGGGTCCTTCAGTTGATCTTCGTGGAGGTTCTAAAGGTGCTTTAATTAAGGTACTCAAATACAAGTAGAATTTTTTACTGATGGCTTGATATTGCTATGGCAAAAATGTCTGTTTCACACATTGTCTCATCTAGGACATTTAGCAAATGTACATGGTCTTCACTCTCTCACTATGAACCCAAATTAACCTTTCCATACAATGACTTTTAATGTTTTTTGTATCTACAAAATTTTGCAAACTTTCAGTAAACATTACAAGACTTTTGTAGACATAAAATATAATTTTTAAAGAAATATAATATTTCTCTGTGAATATATGAAGTCAAAGTAATGATTTATCCAAGTGCATATTTATGTTATGATTATAAATACTTCTTTTCATTTGAAAAGTGTAAAATTTTATTTGCATAATCTTTCTAAAACTTCCTAAATGAATATCAAAAGTTTTTCAGTAAAAATTTATTTTCCAAAACATACTTTCCCATAACAGCTATTACTTTACTGCTTTTTTTTTCCTTTGCTCATCTAAGCATTGTTCTGGTTTTTTCTCACTTGTCCCAGTTTTTTATTCCCTACTTAATTGCTTTTGGTAATATCTGACTTATAATACTCTCCACCAACATCAGTGCACTCTCTATCTTTGTAATGTATATAAGGGCCTCTTTCAGATATTATTATCACAATTTCTTGACAAAGCATTCTCTCGTGTTTCTTTGTACTATGATTATTGGAGGTATTTTGAGCATTTTTCACATTACCTAATTGATTTTCATCAAAAAAAAATCTTTAGCAATCTAGTATATAGCATGAACTTCTGAATTACTGTTTTTGGCATGAAGGCTAACCAGTCTCTCCTGATTTGACTGCGACTTCATTTTTAGTGAGGTGTAGACATGTTCAGTCTGGTAATATTTCTCCATGAGGATTCTCATTGACCAATTTGAATCACCTTTTCTGGCATCTTTTTGTCAATTGGTAAATTGTATGTGTGATGTTTTGGGTCTTTCCTCAGGTGTGGTTGAGTCAATGCCTTCCTTAACAGCAGAATGGTCTGTGTTCAACTTGAATAGATCAAACTTTTTTAGGATTCATTTGACCCTAACTATGATGTTAAGATATTTATTATTCCTCCAAGTTTTGTCAGAAGCCTCTCAGCACTTTCCACATCAATTTGCTGAAGAGTTGGTACTGCTGTTAGCTTCTACCTTAATTTGATTGTCAGCTCTGCAATTTCCCATATTCTTTTAGCATGTATTTTGTTGAGTAGAGATGTGTTAATATAGAGCATTCATCTCCCAACTGCTATCTTCTATAAGTAGCTTGAGGGCCCCTTGCTTTGACTCTTGATTTTTCTGGCTGTTCCAGAGTCCTTGTGGTATCAAGAGTTGATATCAACCAGTTGCACTCATTCCTGTTGTTATTGGCTTTTTGACTTTCCTCAGATTTTACAGTGCATCATAGTTATGCCACTTGGTCCATCAGCACATAGAATAGACTCCATGCACATCTACAAGTTTCCTCCACTTGATTGGAATGCTGCCAGCTTCTGTAGTGATTACCATATGCCTTTGGAGTCTGTGGGAGCTTGGCTTTGAGAATTTCTGTACATGTGGAAAATATTTATTATGGATTCATGAGTACTACAGGTTTTTTCATGAGAATTAGTCATTAAGTTCACATCTTCACTACTATTATCCATCCAAACTGTGGTCTTTCTGCCTTCTGCAAATCCTATATTTTGAAATGTAGTTCCAGGGCAGTCAGATATTTTTTTGGTCCAAAGATCAGTGGAGAGAGTTGTCCCACTTCTTCCAGGGTTTTATTCTGTCTGTATATTATGTCCAAGATAGTGGGAGATTGGCACATGGTCATCAATTTTTATTATCTAAATCAGCCTCTATATCCTCCAAGGTTCACGATGGAGTCATTCCTTTCTCTGAGTTGGCATTTTTCGAGGAGACTGTGGATAACATAGTTCAGTGTAACTGATGCCAATCTGCACATTTCTATAGTGGAGTCATCCTGCTACTAGCTATGTTGTTTGCACAAAAGTTAGGTGCTGCATGCAGTTCTTGGCTATGACCTTCAAACTGGAATTAGCACCATATATGCTCTTCTAAATAATACAAGCTTTTTCTTATCACCTCCATTCCCTAGGCATGTTATACACTCCATTACGTGAACAACTGGTTATTGCTGGCACCATCTCATTAGTTGATGGAACATAACACTTACTTGCTCTTTTCAGAAGCAATCAAGGCAACCTTTATTATCAGATCCGAGAAATCTGTTCTTATTTCCAAACAGTATATCATCCATCAGGGTGCCTTTTGCAACACATATCTCAGTCAGACTCAGCTGACTCCCACTTGCCTCCATGCTATGGAACAGACAGTCCAACTCTTACTTGTGTCTCTTTCTTCCACTATGTGGATAGTTCTTTCTCCTTTGGAGATGTGGGCATCACTTGATTCCCTCCTTCCTTTGCAATAAGCTCACATGAGATTCCTTCAGTAATCTTTATGTAACCAATGGGTCATGAACAACAATTCAGTGGCTTCCCCAGTATTTTTATTCATTTGATCTCAAATGATGGTTAGACTAGAACAATACTACAATAGGTATTCCTCTGTCACGACCTTGTTCAAAGATTCATCTCTTCATGTAACCTTGCTTCAAGGATGGGGTACACATCTCAACAGTGAAGAAATCCAGGACCTATGGACAGATAACAAGGCTTTCCTACACATCATTGTTTTAGAATTTTTTATTGTTCAAAAGAGTCTTGACTTATGGAGGGGAAAATCTTCATGTTTCACTCTGAATATTTACTGATGGTTTCTTACAATTTTCATCAAGGGGCACATGATCCAGGTCTCCTTGTTTTTGAACCTTAAATCTTCTTTAATGGGACCACTCTCCTCATATCATTCAACTAGCTTACTATGTTCTGGAGAAGATGAAACTGGTAGCTATCAGTTGCATCAACCCAAACAGATTCTCCTGACAGAACAGATGCTGCATCATGAGGTTTTTTGTTGTATTTACTCTCAGTTTATGACACCAATGATCAGTGGGTTTGCCACTAATTGGAACACTCAACTACTTGCATTTGGCCATTTGCATCTCACCCTCAGCATTGACTATAAATCCATTTGATCAGGACTAGATAGGATTGTATCTCTATGTCTTCCCACCAATTCATATGTTACCCAGAGTACTAACTATGATTTGCTCAATCCCTTTTTATGTTCTGTTGGTAACACTTGGTTGGCTGGATCAGCCCTGGTTTTTGCTTCTATGGTACCTTCAGGAGTACTCAATTCTTCCATTTCCTGGCTGGTCATCTCCTTTGAGGCAACCACATTGTACATCCAGCCATCCTGAAACTTAGTTTTCATGAATAGAGATCATGTGGTCCCTCACACAGCATCAGAGTTTAATTACTAAGTTTCAATGTATCTGTTTCAGTCTTTGGTAGTCTCACAATGTGGAAATGTCACATGTATCAGCAATAGGGTTTTGCAAGATGTTTGAACTTACACCACCCAAACTTGCCTACCGTACCTTTTTTTTTTTCCCCTGGCTCTTTAACAATGTTTTTACAGCTTCCACATTTGCTTTATATAAGGCAGCTTTACTGACTACCTCTAGATACTTGAAAGTAAGATTATTTGAGTCCTCCATGTTTCTGGCCTCTAAGTTATTTCAGGCCCTTTTTCTCAAATGACTGTTTCAGGTATGTAATTGGGATATTAAGATGGTTTTACATACTCTTTGTTGACATTTGAGGATTTAAAAAAAAATTATTAAAAAAAATTAAGAACGTAAAGAAATGTAATAGTAAGATTTGATTTATTAACTATGTTTTGATTCCAAGTTTATTCATATACAATTACAATAAAGTTGTTTATTTAAATTTTGAATATAACTTAAAAAATTGACATGCACATATTATCCTACCCACAGCAAGAGGGTTAATGTGTAAAGGATATTCCATCAGAATATCCATGTAGAAGACCTTGGCAATATTATACAAGAGTCAAATACATACAATGTTGTGATCTTTTCCAGAATTTTGTGGTTCATAAACCAGCTCTGTGATGCATGTTCCACCCAAATAGCAAATATTTCACTATATAAATGGTGTCAGTAATGCATGACAAAGACCATAACTACAAGCAAATTCTTCTTCTTTAGTCTGTTACAGGTCAAGAAGATCTGTAACACTGGCAATAGTCTGATGTCTAGGAGAGGACTTTTCTGAGAACTGACAATCGTCTATTCTCAGTGAATTACTTTTGTGTGACCTTTCATCCTTTGACTTGTGGAAAATGCCATTTTCTTAATTTAAAACTTTAAATTCAATAACATAAGAGTTTAGAAGGGCAAAAGAGAAAAATGAAAAGCTTCACAAAAACAAATCCTGTGGACTCAGCACCAAACTTCTCTCCTTCTTATCTGTTTTGGTATTACTAGCTGTGCTGATTTCCTTAAAAAGCAGTCATTAGGTAGAATAGATAATTTGTAGAATTATTGAGCAACAGATGCATCACAGAATAACTCTGAATCCTGGTTACAAAGAAAATTGAGTAGAACAGTCAATCTGTGTGTAGGAAGAATAACACTAGAGATCTATATGAAGAAGAAACATTACCTGAACAAGTATTAAAACACAGCATTAAATAAATGAAACAATAATGCTGCTATTATCATGATACATGTGCAATCAATATCCATTGAGAAATGAGTGAATTTCTAAACTTAATGTATCACCTAACTTGACAATGGGAAAGATTACTGTCCACTTCTATATGGAAGAAATCTCACCTGTGACAAGTAACATCTTATAACCTAGGTGAATGACTGAGTGAACAAGTATAATAGGTAACTAGAGCAAAAGGAACATAGCTACTTCTGTGACCAGTATAATTTAATAAAACATACATATGCTTATGTGTATTAAAATTTTATGTTAACTAAGGGAGCAGAAAAAATGCAATATGTTAGCATTGTTCTTATGTAGTGCTGAAGTGTTATTTATCCTCTAATATTTCACAAAGAATAAAAGGATATGAAAATTAATTTTTGAAGCTTAGATAATAAGTAAGGTTACACTTCTAGCTTGAGCAGCTCAGATGATTCATGGAAAAACATAAATTAGAATGTATGGTTAAGTAATGCTTAATATCAAATCATTTCTCTGTACTCTTGTAAATGTAAGTGGAGATTTATTTTTTGAACTATTATTATAGATTGGAGAGAAAACCAGTGAAAAGTTAATGGACTTAACAGCATACAGGGTATTTTTCAGGTAATGGATGATGCTGTTTAATGTACTGATCAGTAGAAATAAAATTTTAATTTAAATAAATATTACTATATTCATTTAGCACTTAGTACTGAAAAATATGAGAAATGTTTAATTTTAAATTTTTGATTAGTGAATATTTCCTGTCTTGTACCATTTATACATATTTAGTCAAGAAATTAATACTTATGTCCATTTTAACTCTAACCATCCTGATAGTCATATATACATATATATGTGTCATATTTACATTCATAACAGTTACTAATTTGTAAACAAACCTGTATCTCAAAACACAAGCTTAAAAACCCAATTCATGAATACCTTGGGAAGTTTTCTAAATTAAGTGTAGGCAGGATTTCAGTTTACAGTTAAATGAAAACTGAATGTAATATATATATGCAAAAACGGCTCGTTTGGGTTGAGAAAATATTTTGCGTAGAAGAGCGAACAACGTTTCAACCTTCTTTGGTCAGTTACCTCTTTCTTTCTTTGTGAACCTGACGATGATTGAAGAAGGTCGAAACGTTGTTCGCTCTTCTACGTAAAATATTTTTTCAACCCAAATGAGCCGTTTTTGCATAAATATTTCGCTACAAGTGGGTTTTCTCAACATCACTGAATGTAATATAGTTGAATGTGCGTGCTGTCCTGTTAATTCACTCTTTACCATTGACCTGAGAGCAAAGTTCATGCATTTTTATTAACTATAATACAATTAAGAGATTAATGATGTCATAAAATAGTATATATTGTTAAAATTTGGTAAATTTATAGCATTTATCATAATGTTTAGTAAATGCTACCTTTGTCTCCATTGAAAAATTAGGTACAACTGTTTCTGAAAATGTTTTTAATAACCTTAAATTTCATGTCAGAAACATTCATTGTATTGACTCTACAGTTCCAAACCACATGAGAGCTTTTGTAAAGCAAAAAAAGAGCCCACAGAGTAATGGCTTTAACAGAAATAATTGAATAAGCAGGAAAATGAATAAAACCTTATTACCAATACATACCATACAAAATATACAACATCATAATATAATTAGATATGTTGGAAAAATAAGTTTGTGAAAGGTTTCTAACTTAATAAACTTCAGAAATTTGAAATCCATATAAAGAAGAAAAATAATTCTATATCAAATAAAAGAACAAAATAATCTAACTTTTAGTTGATATATTTATGATTTTATTAATTTTTGGAGCCTGGAAATTGTAAAATAAATAATGTAGTTATGTAAATTCTGCTCATTTTGTCACCTACAATTTCAAACATTCACTGTTTCCAAATTATTTGAGTTAGAAATAATTAACTAATATGTACAAAGATCACTTAATTGGAGCTTTTCATGTGTTGATAAATTGCAACTATACTAATGGGATGTTTATATATTTCTGTGTTTTTAAAATCTTAAAATTCCATTTGCTCTTTTAAAAAAAACACAAGATACCAGACTGGAAAGGATCAGTAAGATACTCTGTAAACATTATAATATGATGTTTGTTCATAATTTATGAACCAACAAGGTAAAATAATTTGCCCTGATGCCAAGTTTTCATTATTCAGTAAAATTTAACTTAAAAATATAATTCTTAAATTAGATTTTTTCACATAATATTTATCTAATATAGGCAGGCTTCCATCAGTTAATTGAAAAAGCTATTTTTCTATTAAAGATATATAAAAAAAAGACTTGATTTATGTCAAGTTTATAATTGGTTTTCCTTGATATTGAAGTTTCTATTGCCTGCTCCCCATTGACGTAAGGATACAGCTGCAGATTTATGGCACTAAAAATCAGGTTTTGATACTTGTGATGAGCAGAGCACAGATAACTCATTATGTAACCTCATGTATCACAACAACCAAAACTAACTATACTGCCTCCTCTGTCCTTTCAGAAAAGATCATCTTTTACACATTCAACATTTTTCCAGACAAGTGTGAATACCTGAATTATTTTATCACAATTCTTCACCATCAAGATGTTTTCAGTCTATACAGGAAAATGTGTGATAATTTAAGTTATTAATGCATATTTTTAATTTTGTATCTGTTTGAGATGTCTTATGTGTGTGTGTGTGTGTGTGTGTATTTATTTTAGGGAACTGGATTTGGATGTTTTTGTTCTTCTCCAAAATGGTCTTAGTTTGAAAAGTAGTCCTGAAATATCAAATAATGAGGTATGTTTTGGGGGGCTGTGTTTTCATATTTGTTCTATATGCAAGACTGTTTATTTCAAGAGTTATTAATTAGTTTATTTTGTGATTTAATACATAATTATAATTTAGCTTCCAAAATAAGAATGTTAAAAGTTAATTAATTAGAAGTGATATTTATGACAAGTTCCATTACATAACTTTGTATGAGTCGTTTGTTGTATGTGTAGTTTAAATATTGTATTAGGCTTTTGTAACTTGATGATGCCACCTTACTTGAAGTTTTTAAGTTTTTCTCATTATGTTTAATATTGTTGCCACTAGAAGGCTAGATATTTCTAGATTCTTCTGTTGCATTGTAAATACATGCAGATACATACAAGTTAGTGAAAGTTGAAAATAAGACAAAGTTAGTGAGAGGTAGAGGTCTAGACTGTGTTTGCAAGTTTAACCATTAAGTGTGTAGTGATGACTTTTAGAGTGTTATAATCACAGATTGTGTAGTAAGAAACAGAGAAGAGAAGACTAATTTATCTTGTCAATTGGTTTTATAAAGCAATAGAACCAGCCTGTGTGGATTTTTGACAAAAAAAAATTAAAGCTCTAAGTCAGTCTATGTTAACCAGTAATATAGCAATTTTTTTTCTAAAAAAGTTTAATTTGTTTTGAATATATTATTTTGAAACAAGTGGATTGTGTTTTCTTGATTTATTATTGAGGTTTATTGTCAAGGATTCCTAGACACCTACTGTAAAGGATTTGCAGCCCTATAAGGCCTGAAATTTCACAATTCAGCCAGAATTATACAGTAATAAATAGTGGTAGAAGAAAATGTGAAAGATGGTAGAAGTAAGTCTGTATGTGCACAGCTGTAGTGTTGATGAAAATTGTGTAAAGATTTCAGTCATACTCGCTAACCATATTAACCGATATTGATAAGTGAATAGAGAGAGGTGACTTAGGTTCAAAGATGGTGATTAGGAGAGTTTGTTAAACAACAAAAAGATTTTGAGAAAGAAAAAGCATGAGAAGAGAAGATAGGAAGAAAACCTAAAAGTTAAAAGGGAAAGAAAAAGGAAAGACTGAAACTAGAGAGAATAAGAGGACAAACTAAGAATTATGAAGCTCATCCAAAAATGTTGGAGGATCCAAGAATGACAGTGAGGTCAAGTTTAGTCTACTGAAGTTGCCCAAATTTGATGAACAGAAAGATGACATGGATGTTCTCCTGGAGTGGTGTGAAAGATTCACTCAAAGTCAAAACTAGGATAGAGGTGTCTGGGTAGTCTGTTTCGTTCCATTTCTCCCAGGATAAAACGTAAGAGTGAAACCTGGCATTACATCAGAAGATGCCATGGAGTATAACACATTAAGAGTGGTCTTGCTGAAGTGCTATGAACTTGCTGAAAAAGATTTTTGTCAGAAGTTCAGAGATGTCAAACTTGACATTGGAAAGTGTTATTTAGTTTGTGGCACTTCGACAGAGATACTACACAAGATGAACTGATATGGCCAAGGTTGAAAGGACTGGCAGATCTACTAATATGTAAACAGTTTATGATTATGTGCTCAAGTGACATGTCGCTGTTCATAAAAAAGAGAACACCAATAGATGCAGATGATATGATCAAGCTAGCAGAATAGTATATGGAAGACCATGGAGGGGGTATAACTAGCAAATTCAAGAAAAGTTAATTGAAGTTGAAACCAATGGTGGCAAACCAGAAACTGTAAGGAATTAGTGGCCCTGTAAAACCTAGCAGTATTGTCAAATTAGTCTGGGAGTGTTTGGGATTACAATATTTTTTGTACTTATTCTTAAGTATTTTAGAACTGTAAAACATACTAATTTTATTATGCTTTAGTAATACAACAGTAAGAATAAATACATGTTGCAGATTATAAAAGTGAATCTGTCTTTTGTGAAGAGCTTTTCTTTTCTCTAAATATCTCTAACTATATGCGACTTTACTGATATCAGATATTATGTCTCAGTAGATGTATGATAGATCAAGCTGATAGGCCTTTGTGTAGAAGTCTCTCAGGTACAATTATAGTTTAATGCAGATGCAGTCTGTTAAATACCATAAGATATATGGGTATTTTTATATGTATCTAGTGTGTACTTACATTTGAGTATAATAAATTTGATAATGTCAAACATTTCAATATGAAAGTACAAAATCTTCCTTTGATAGTTAACTTTGTGTTGAAGTGTTCAGTTTCAAAATATCATACAAGCTTCTGAAATGTTATGTAATTTCACTTTGTTCATCAGAGAAAGATGAAAGAAAAAGACAGCTAAAATACACAGTGAAGGAATCTAGATAAGGATGTAATGGTGCACCAGTGTGATTTAGTGAATTATATTTAAAGAATTGCATCAAACATTGTAACTTTTCCAGAGATGCTAACCATTACGATTTGAGTGTAATCATTATGATTTTGGTGTATACATTACAACTACACGCTCATACAGACAAATATTATGACTTGTTGCAACCAAATTATAATATATTATATAGGCCTATACAATAAAGTGATAAACTGATCCCCCAAGGCATGAAAGGGGTGAAAAGAAAATTTCTAGTGAGAAACAAATACATTTTGATAATAAATAAAAGACGTAGTCCAAATGGCTACTTGCAATAATCATGTTTGTGCTTGAAATAATAAAACATATTTGTATCTCTGACAACAGAGAAGTCTGGCATGCCATGGTCATCGATGTCTGCCTCAGATTTGACACATGAAGAAGAAGAAGAATCTCCGACGTCTACCAATAGTTTGAGTGTGGTGCTTTTCCATACTGGGTACGTGGGGGAATCCATAGTTACGTCATCAGTGCTTGCCAGCCAATCAGCGCTCGCATAGATGGATATTTCTCATTTTCTAAGGGGCATAGAAACACCAGTGTGATCGTTCACAAGATGGAAAAAAAAGAGGCCTCGTTCACCAGATTGTCTTGTTTCTGGCAAATCTAGAAGGACTAAAACTGTGAATCAAAAATTTAGGAAAGAGTATAGTGCAAAATATCCGGTCATTGCATCAAACGTCAGTGACAGTCATGCATTTTGTACATATGGATTTTTCTATGGCGCATGGCGGGATAAACGATTGTTTCAGACATACAAAATCAGCATTTCACCAACAAAAGGCTGAAGCGAAGACAAAAATGATGCAGATAACGACATTTATGAGTAAGAATTCAGAATATGAAACCATAAATGCAGAAGTGATGTTCACGCAATTCGTCATTGCTCATAATTTACCCCTAGCTGTAGCTGATCATGCGGGACATCTATTCAGAAAAATATTCCCAGACTGATATAGCAAAAAAATATGGCTGTGCTAGAACCAAAACTACAGCCATTGTATAAATATTGGGTTGTGAAGATGACAAAATGATTTCAAGCATACAGATGGATCCACAGACATGGATGACTCAAAAGTGTATCCAGTGGTTGTATGATATCTTGACCCTTTGTTTGGAAAAATTGTTTGTTCTCTTTTGACAATGGTGGAATGGAAATGGAAAACTGTCTCAGTTTTTCTTCAGACAATGCCTTATTTATGTCTGGTATAGGTAAAGGTGTGATGGGACACATCTCAAGACGACAGCTTAGCATTTACTTCGTGGGCTGTGCCTGTCACCTCATGAATATTGCTGCCCAGAAAGCTTCCATAGAACTGCCCTGCCCAGTTTTTGATATATTGATAGATATCTACTATTTTCTGGACAAAAGTGTTAGCAAAAAACAACATTTCAAAGAGTTTCAAGGATTGTATGACAAAGAAACAAGAAAATTTCTACAACTTGTTAACACAAGATGGCTATCACTTAGGGTGTGCCTCAACAGAATATTGGACATGTGGAAGCCATTGAAGAAGTATTTTCACTGTGACAAGGAAAAAACTAGATTCAAAAGGATCTAAATGTGTAGCTTAGTCAGGATATCCTCTCAGCCACACAGGGACACAGTCAATACATCCTCTCAGCCTCACAGGGACACAAGACAAAAGTCTCCAAAAGCAGACAAAGAAACATTTGATATAACTCAATATATGTTTAGGTAGTCTGACCTTGAACTAAAGAAGAGACAATCAATGAAAAAGAGAAGAAAACGAAGCTAGTAAGGAAGTAACCAAGAAAAGTTATGCGCAGAGCAAGTTAGATAAGTTAACAGTTTTCTTGGACAACAATCTGAACTTGTTATTTTGTCTTCTTCTTCAGTCTGCAACTCTTCTATTTGAGCAAGCCAATTTGATATTGCAAAGAGAAGAACCTTGCATACACATTATGCATAGAACTCTGATTACAGAAGTTAAAAATATACTTGCCAGATATATCAAGCCAGAATATCTTGAAGGCAACATTACTGAACTTGACTACAAGAATGAATCTTTACACAAAGGTGATGTGGCAGTTTCTGTTGGAAATGCTGCCAAGGAATACATTGTTAAATATGAAAAGGACCTGGACCTGATCAGCTTCTACACCAGTGTCAAGAAATACTATATTGCAACTACAAATTACATGATGAAACATTTTCCTCTAAATGATGAACTTCTGATTCACTCAGAGGTTGCTGATCGAAAACTGAAAGTCAGCAAAGATTTCTCTTCTCTACACTTCTTCACAGACAGGTATTCTGTCCTTGTCAATACACATGAGCACGACACTATTGACAAGTTGGAAAGGCAATATTTGAACTATCAAATTGATACTTTCTCAGAAACTGTCCTTCAGTTAAATGTTGACAAGTTTTGGGTTCAGCTGTCTACAGTTAAGGATGGATATGGCAACCAGAAGTATAATATTCTGTGTAGGGTTATGCTTGGAATTCTTACAATCTTCCATTCTAATGCTGACAGTGAAAGGATATTTAGTTTAGTGACTCAAAACAAAAGCAAGTTCAGACCAAACTTTGAGCACCCCAGTTTTGAGCAGTATTATAACACACAAGATGTGTATGCAGTCAAATGGACAATGTTGTTATAACTCCCAACCATCCAGAGACATTCTCATGAAAGCAAAGGCTGCATGCAACAGCTACAAAACTATTACAATAAGCGTCATAAACATGATATAAACTAGTTCTTACACAAAGGCTTTTTCTGCTTACTGTTTGTGCATGTTCAGTGTTGTTTTACCAGTATGTTTGTTACTCTGAACTAAATAAAAGACATAATTTCAAAATAATTTTTTTAAATTTATTTATTAAATACACAAAACACAGTCATAAATGAGCAATCTATAGCAGTAATAAATAATAATAGTTATAATAATAATACAATAATAAACAGCTTAGAGACATTGGTCAGGCCTAATAGCCGCAAATGATAAAGGGCTCTGTCTACAATCATTACACTCACTCATTTGAAATAGTTGGCATCTCTGGTTTTTGTTGAAATATTCAAGAACAAAAAATGGATCATTTACTGATCCTTTCACTGGTTTGATTCTACAAGGGCAGGTGTTATATTTTACTTTTATTTCTCAGAATGACAGTAATCCGAAACTTGGGCCATCAGAAATTCAGTTTTTGCTTGATGATCTAACAAAGAAACTTGATCATTCTCTTTTGACCTCACAGTGGAACAGGAAAATTCCATTTAAGGTTTGTTGATCAGTTGTTTCCTCCAAGCTGTTGGATTCTAAAGTAATGGTTTTGCTACCAGAAATGTTCTTGTATATTTCTAATTCTTCTATGGTAAATGCCTTATGTACTGTGTTAAAATATTTAATTGAAAACTAATTATTTCAAATGATTTTATTACTCAGTGTGTTAAAAAGTAACAATTTAGCACAGAATACCTCAGACCAATGCATGGGTATTTTTCTTAATTTTGCTGGCTATTTTAAATATTATTGCATATTTCATTGTATGAAATAACATAGAACCATTTCACAAGTATTGTTGTTAAACTTGCTGGTTTTTTTCAATATACATGTGCCTTTCCTTCTATGAAATAGTTTAAAACCACATTATAAATTGTGTTTCATGTCCTGCTAGCTGGAGTGTATTTAAAAGTTGGTTTGTTTTTCTTTTATTCAGAAAAACACCAGTGATTATTAATTCATCTTAATAAAAATTGGAATGTTTCTCTTCAATAAGATATTTAAAATGAATGTAGTAAGCAAGTAAGCACCATTTTCAGTTAATTTTCTTCATTTTCCACAGAGTCGTATTGACAAAAAATTAGGTTTCTCAAATCTGGATCTGTATACACCACTTGAGATTACAACTCGAATGTTGGAACTACTCCCAGTTTTATGTCAAATGTTGGAAGATAGTAGTGCATTTTTCCAAGTAAGAAAAATTTTTTTAAAACATGCATATCTTTATTTTCTTATGTTTATGTTCACTCTAAATTTGAATAGCAGATCAAATACATTTGATACCATTTTGTCAGGGTGGCCATTTACTTGAAAAAGCTGGAAGCATTACAAAATTAAAAAGGGGGAAAAATCAAAGAAAATTTGCTACATTAGTTATTGGTATATTTTTATATAATCTTCGTAAGTCACTCTGTATCAGTTTTGTTTGGTGATAATTATGTAAATCATTATATTTGAAAAAATAAGGCCAAATATTGATTAATAAATAAAATTGTAATACATGGCTCTTAATTAAATTTCACCACATATAACCATTATGTAGCTTTATGCTAAACAAGCATACCAAACTTAGTGTCAGGGAGGAAAGTTGAAATCAGTATATCATATGCAAATGAGAATAATTTGAAATTTTGTCTGTATAGTAAGTAAAACAATTTTAAAAAGAATGTGGTTAACCTATGTATGTGTACGTACTTTTTGTCCAATATTCAGCATCATCCAACAAAATACATGATATTTAAATAAATCAATATATCAATAATGTTTTATTGCACAACTTAAATCATTAGTTTTTACATTAGTTATGCTAAGTCTTGAGTTTTATTCAGTTCAACATACTTGAACTTTCTCTATTATTATTTTTTAAACATATATTTTCCATGTATATTGTTTTCTTGGTGTTAATTTAAAAGTTCTAATGCATCTTTTAACCATTATTAATGTTGGACTATAGTATAGTACTTCTCTTTGAGTTATAATTGGAAAATATCCAACTCACTGCTGTAATTTGTATATTTCTTGGGTGCATGAGGATGACATACATGTTTTGATTTATGTATTGGTAGCTTCAGCCCCATTTTGTTTTATTTTGGACTACTCTAGAACAGATTTTTAGTTTCTGATATAGTTATTGTAAAGACTGTTGTTAAGGCATTCATTTTGAAAATAATACACCTGAATCAACCTAGATCTTCTAGCAGAGACATGGTTGAGACACTGGTTTTGAAAATATTTGTACCTACATCAAACACATACCTAAAAGAGTCAATAAATCCTTAAGAGTAGATAATTACACCGTAGTATGCAGAAAATATTAGTTGGTGAACTGGGTCATTAGTAAGTAAATTGCACAATAAAGAAAAATGGAATTTATTGTTTTTATAAAAAAATTTTGTGGTTTATTAATGGCATTCAAAACACTCATACAAAATCTGATGTTTGTGTTGTGCTTATACCAGAAAGACCAGCTGCCAAAAATACAATAACTAAACATCTTTAAGCATTCCAAGTCCATTGGCTACTTTGCTATATTCCACTAGAATAGTTTATACCTACTGGAGTAAACTTGAGCCTTTTGTTTTCTTAGTTTCTGAAGTTCTGAAAAACTTACATAGATTGATTAACTAGCTGAACTAGACTTAAATAGTTCATTACAATTGACTTAAATTGAGTTAAAAGATAAACCCCTTACAGTTTGGCTTATTTGTCATGAAACATTATACCTGTAAGACAACTAGTAACCAAGATATAGGTTTTAATTGAATATGATTTATTCAAATTGTCTCATTTTCTTTAAAGTTAAGTCATAAACTGTTTGAGAAGGAAGTCATTATTATGTAAACTACAATAAATGGTAGCCAGTTGAGTACTGTAGACAGTTTAAAGTTCAGATAAAATAAGAGTAAAATGCTAAACAAGTTTTTAGTTTTGTGTTTTATGTGATCATTAAGAGTAAAAACTAACCTAGCATGATACAATTGTACTGTGGAATTATCTTAAAATATTCCTGTTTATTTTATATATCATACATGCAAAATGGAAAACAATAGGAGAGATGTCAGAATTTACTTTACATTGCAACATGCGAGGGCATATTAGGATCAGACTCCTTCCTCTTAACATGTGTGTACTGCTGCTGTGGAAATAAATTCAGTGTGTTGCAGCAAATATTGTTTAAATGAAATGATTTTAATACAAAATAGTGACTGTTACATATACTGAAGATAAGTAATACATTCATTTAGATATATTTTCTGTGCAGTTTCTGAAATTATTTTAATTTACTTTTAGGCTATAATAGCAGAGAATGATGGTGTTTTAGATGGTATATTCTCAGGAGATGCTGTCCTGCTAGCTTTATGTATGGAACTTCTTCTACATTCATTGAACAGAATTTTGTCTTGGTGAGTGTGAAAATAAAGACAGTTCAACCTTAATTTGTTTAAATTTCAAACATTCCCTTACAAACTGAACCCAGTAATATATTAAAAAAGAATGGAAATTCTAAGTAAATAAAACAACAGACATTATATTAAGTCATATGCACAACCTACTTACAATGACCTGTGATTAATGTGGAAAATGCTTAAAGTAGTTTAAACATGAAGAATTATATGATAAAACTATGAAAGACTTGCATAGTTCTGTGTATATCAGTTAAAGCAGTCTTTTTATATATTACTGGAAAGTATCTCTCTAGCAGTGTGTAAAGTTTTTAAGCATTTTAAACTGTTCTGCAAAAAATGCTGATTTTTAAAATTAATTTCAGCATTTCTTTATTACCAATTTCATTGCTAGCTCAATATTAAAAACTGGCCTCAATAACATAGTTGTGGAAGTTCAAGAATAAACCTAGTGCACAGTTAACTTGCTCAACATAGGCTTGGTCAGTTTAACAAGCCACGTTACATCTTTGTGCTCATTTAAAGTCTTTATAGATGTAATACTTCTAACTTTCAATATAGTGTGTATATCTTCATAACATTTGGCAGTCTTTCAGTTAACATTATGTCTTTTGCAAACAAAAAAAATCATATTTAGTGAAGTATTTTTAATATAAACTAAGATTTTTTCATGAACTTATTAAGTATTGTTTTAAATAGTTAGTGTGCAAAGTAATTTTCATGTTAAAATTAAAAATTCTTTTCATCATCTTAAAAATCTCAAATTTTCTTTGTGTAATTTCTAAACCTTTGTTCTAAATAAATTTCTATGTTATTGTTTTTTAACTTAAACTTTATATATTATCTATTATTTTCTCTACCCCATCTCAAGACAGAATTGGTTAATTTCACCAAGCTCATAACCACCAAAAAGATATTGAAATAAATCAAAATTACCCTTTTTCAAATTGTAACATGAAGCTATATATGTTTATTCGAAGTAGTGTTATTCTCAAAACAATATACACCAATTTATAGTTAAATTTTATTCTTTTATTGCCTTTTCATCTGTGTGTAATTGTTGTCTGTGCCGTTATAAGTTTCAACTGACTTGGAGCACATGTAGCTCAAGTTACATTATCAATTTATGTTACCTATGTGCTGCTTGGATGTGTGCCTTGTGAAACATTTTTATTATATCATTGTTATTTATTTTACCTAATCTGATTTTAACTAACTTGAAAAGACCTCCATTTTTATATTTTAGTTACATTTATAATAATAAGTAAAGAACAAACATGAAAAACAAGAAATAAAGTACTTATTCATTCCTCTTTTTTTCATGCTGTCAGTTATCTAGGATATGTAAGTCTGTTATTTTATATCAATGGTAGTAATGCACCAAATAATTTTTATTTAATTTAACAATGCACCAAAGAATATAGAGTAATAACACACAAAAAAGTAAACTATTTCCCTCATTCTCAAAATTTTTCTGGCTTTGTATCTATGTGACAAAAGTCATTGCAAATTTGTCCAAGCTAATTGCTACTTTGCTTGTACTTTGAGTGAAATTGATGCTTACCTGTTCAGAACATAACGTTAACAATAGGTCAGTAATTAGATGAAAACTTGAGTTTCTATTAATTATAGGTAATATATAATAACACATAAGAGAGAACTATTAACAAGTTCTGAAAAAAAGAATGTGACAGTAGGGTGTGGCAGGAGAAATCTGACTTTCTATTCCTTAGCCTTGTGATCAAACAGAAATGAAGGTCATAAAAATTGTGGATTGACTGAGCATTGATGATTCTATAGTGAGTAATACATGTTTAATTTTGTACTGTTTAAAGGAGTGTTGGATAAAATAGAGAGGATGCCTAGAGAAAATATGTCGAGTGCCACACTAGGGAAAATTCAGAATTTTAAAAAAATGTTTCTTTGTAAAATTAGAGAATTGAAACTTATATACCATAACAGTAAGAATTGTTAGTTAAGAATTTATCCTATACTAATTGGTATAACATAATTAAAAGGTAATTAATAAAATTTTGAATATAAGATACTTAAAACTTTCTGTTATCCGGAGTAAAGAATACCCAAGGAGAAAGGGTTAATAGTGATAAATTCAAAGATTTGGTGTGCAGAAGGACAAATACAATAATGTTCCACAAGTGGAATGAAGGAGAAAAGATTTTATCTGCCAGACAATGTAAATAATGGCTAGTTGTAACTAAAATAAACTGTACTCAAAGATGATGTAAAGATGACTCAAACAATCAGCAGATGTAATGGCTAAAAGGTTAAACAGAGGTGAAACTGCAGTAATAAATCTTGTCTCCTTCAGGATGGCTACACCTTTCCTGTTTGAAGACAAAAAGGGACTTGTCCCTAACTGCACTTGCAGTTTCTCTTTAACTGACCTGTCAGAAAAGCAAACACAAGAATCCAAAAATATCTTTGCTCCATGGGAAACTACAACGAAAGTAATATCTTGGGCTGCTTAAATATGTTCTAACTGTTTTTTATTGGTAGTTGTAAGGACCATAGCCATAAAGGTAGTGTTAAGGTGAAGGAAAGTAGCAGAAAAAATATAAATTTTTACTGAAAAACTAATCTTCTTTAGGAGGTTCAAGTGGTTATGCAAATAAAGTTGGAAAACTGTAAGATTAAAAAAATTGTTTTTTATTCTTAACATGAAAAGCATGTTGTACATGGATTAACTCAGAAAAGACTTCATAAATTTAGACAAATCTTTAGTAAAAATACATAGAGTTACGACAGAAAGTGTTCGTACACCTGCGTCCCAAGTAGTTTTTGTTTGTAACTTAAAAAGTATCATGATTAGGCTAATAGAGGTATAATATAATATAAATATTATACTAACACACATCTACATAAATTTTTATGTAAATTGAATGACAAATAAACTGTTTATAAGCAAATAACCAAACACAGGAGGGACAGAAAGTGTTTGTATGTTTACTTTAATGGTCAGTTGTGTGGCCTTTCAGGTGAATTACTTGGCGCAATCTCTCCTTATAGCCCTCCTTGATCGTTTGACAGTACTCGACAGGTATTTTCTTTCATTCTTCTTTACAGAAGGCCTCCAACTCTTTACAAGTTTTTCAGATGATGCTGATGAATCTTGGTCTTCAACTCATGCCAAACGTTTTCAATTGGGTTGAGATCGGGTGACTGCTATGGTCACTCCAGAATGCTTATGTGATTCCTCTGCAACCAGGATTGCACAGATTTTGATATGTGCTAAGGGTCATTGTCGTGCTGGAAGAACCATCAAGAAAGAGCATCATTTTTGATATAAGTGCCTAATATATCAACGTACTCTTCTTTTTTCATGATTCTGTTGATGTGGTGAAGGCTGCCTACACCAGAAGAGCTGAAAGAACCCTGTAGGGACGATGTTCTTTGGAAGATTTCGTTCCTCCTTCTTACGGAAAATATAGCAAACATAATTGTGGCCAAAAAGCTCGATTTTAGTCTCGTCTGACCACAGAATACTCTTCCAATAGGTAAAGGGTTTATGTACATGCTTTCTTGCATACCTCAATCATGCTTCTAAATGAACAGGCTTTAAATATGGAGTTCTACGAGGACGGCATGCTTTGAACCCAGAAGAGCGTAACATGTTCGTAACTATAGAGGTGCTTACTTCAGCCCCAGTTTTCCTTACCAGTTTCTGTATGTCATTACGTGTTAAATGAGGGTTCCTACTAACTTCTCTGAGAACCTTCTTCTTGGTTCTCTCTGGAATTTTGGTGAGGCATCTGGAACAAGGGAGGTTAGCAGTTGATCCTGTAAGCTTAAACTTGGCAATTATGCTTTGAACAGTAGATTTCGGCACATTAAGTTGTGTAGCAATACCAGAAAGAGACACACAAAACTTGTATTTTACAATAATTAGGTTTTTTAAATCACTGTACATTGTTTCCTGTTCCCCATGATGACCAAGCAGATAATGACGGAGATGGCGCTAAGTTGCTGGAAGTAAATATTTTGCTGACTAAATTCCGATAATTATGAACCCAGTGTCTAGTTCTGGAATGGTATATTGTAGTCTATTTGCCAAAATAAACAAAATTTTTACGGGAATACCAGTTTTTTCACATGTTCTGAAATGTATGAACACTTTCTGTCCCTCCTATGTTTGGTTATTTGTTTATAAACAGTTTATTTGTCGTTCAATTTACATAAAAGTTGATGTAGATGTGTGTTAGTATAATATTTATAATGTACTATACATCTATTAGCCCAGTGGTGATACTTTTTAAGTTATGAGCAAAAAACTACTCGGGACTCAGGGGTACGAACACTTTCTGTTGTAACTGTAATTAAAAAACCTGTGTGTGTGTGTACAACAACATGTAATGTTTAGTAAAAGCTTTCCAAGTTTTGTAAAAATGCACTTATAAAATTTATGGTGATCATGAGGTCAATAAGAATGACTGAGCTTGTATAAGCAGAGTTAAATGCATTATCAAGCTGCAGTGACAATTGGTTTTATTTCTTAAGTGCTTCTGGCTGTATCTGAATGAGTAGCATGGAAGTGATAAGCCTAATCTGAATCAATAGCACTGAAATAATGAGTGAAAGGAGTTAAGTGTATTTGAATTTTAAATATATTTGAAGATGATTAAAAATGTCTAAGCTGCATTGTTGTTTTGTTTTCACTGTTGTTTTGAAGTGTGTGTTCATTCTGCTGTTAAGAAATTTCCAAAAATATGTAGATAAATAATTTTTATTTATCAGGAACGGATTTCTCAAAGGAGAAAATAGAGAGTTACATAAACAAGCTCTTCAGGTGTTAGCTACACGAATAGGAACACTAGAGGGCTCACAAACTGGAACAAAGGAGCTACTACGGTAAGAAATTTTAGATGTATTATTTAAATATTAACTTAGTTGCTGAATTTCAGCATAAAAAGTGTCTACATAAAAATGTAATCTTTACAATATCAAAATGATAAGAAAGGAGCAAGGAAATATCTTAACCTTCTAAATAAATTGTAGTAAATTGACATATAATGTCACTACCTTACTTAAGACTTACTTAAAGGGAATTTAAAAATTAATTTGTTTTTTTCATTGATGCTCATATATAAATAGTAGCATGTGTAATTTATATGTGATATAGCTATTGGTTTAAATAGGTTGAGAACTTTATATATAGTCATGCTTTTTCTGATGACCATTCATGTTGACAATAGTCCTACACAATCAAGCACTATTTCCACCACATCTGGTATGACCAATACAGGTCTCTTTTTCAATGGTGTTGGTGCCCCATGTTTATCCATATTTCTTTATATCCTAATGCCATTAAGCACAAGGAATATCCTTCTCATGAAAATTCTAAATTCTGGATCTGATACATACCCTTTCAAGAAGGGTAATATATAATATAATAATAAAATAAACATCACTCTTTTCATACTGATGTGGCCAATATATGATTTGGTTCTTCCCACATTAACAATAAAAAAGACAAAATGGAAATATGTTTTTACTATTAATTTATTTGTTTAATGTCCTGTTTAGTGGCATGATGCTGTTATATATTTTAAGGTGTCATTTTGATTAGTCACTATCACATTCTGTTTTGAAGGTTTTTTCTGACAGTTGTTACATGTCAGTGATATATCTCTGGATGTTGTATTTTCTTAACATCTACAGTAAATGACAGAGTGCTGATTATTGTTTGTAGTAGTGTTCCTATGAAGGAGTGATATGTGATTTATTTGGTGTTATAGGTCTCTGTCATTGTTTCACTCTTGTAATCGTTGCAGTACCCTTGAATTCTGACACATTCCATTCTTCTGTGACTTTATATCAATTTTGGTTATCATATGACTATGATTTGAGTATTCAACATTGTTTCAACATAATGTATTCAATCTTTTAGAATTTGTAGCATATTGGAAGGATTTTCTCATTGATATCTCAGTGTTATTGGATTTGCAACATTATTTGTTTTGTCAGATACAATTTTCAAGACAATGTCCTTTAACTATCACAGTTTTACTGAATTTCTAACTTTGTAACAAGAACCACTAAATATTTGGCTGAGCTCATTCATGTGTTTCGTATGGGAATAAAGTTTGAACTGAAAGTAATATATACAAGTGTCTTACAGAAAATAGTGTAAAATAATATGTTACAATATTTCTGTCTCATTTTTTTTGCTATGTGATGTGTTGATCAGTTGAGTCTTATAATGATGCTTATTTTCTGCAGTATAGTGGTAATAATTGTAAGAATGTAAGTATAGAAAGAAACATTTTGTAGGGATTTATATATGTACTGGATTACACTAAATCATCATGAACAAATAATTAGTAATATCTTGTTACTTCATTTGAATATGCTTTACATAAAATGTGGAATCAATGATATTGTAAAGCTACAAGAATGTTAATATATCAAGAGAATGAATATTCTAGTGAATTATTTATTGTGTGTGTATTTCATCATACTTCCCAAATGTTAACAAATGGTTGAATAATGTTAAAATAATTGTGTAATTCTTTATTCCTCTGAATTCAAATACTTCTTAACTCATCCTCTGGTGGGACAGAATTAAGTACAATGCTAAAATCTGGGGTGTGATTCTCTGCAGTGGACAAAGCAGATAGCCTAATATGGCTTTACACTTAAAAAAATACAAAGAACTTGGAACTATTAAGTAACATTCTTTCAAAGCATAAACTTTCAGTATCAAAAGACAGCTGTTCCTATAATTTTCCAGAGAAATTGTGTACTGCATCTATAACACTCAAAATGTTTCTCATCAAGGTATTGTAAAGATCATAGAAAGTGATGAGACTTTCTTGAGTGTGATCAAGGTGTTTTGAGTAAGACTATATGGATTAGTTAGATTTTAAAGTGCATAGGAAGTGTTTCATCGAGCATGAAAGTTGTAAGGCAAGTCATCATAAATCTTGGAATGAATGAATTATATATACTTTTATTTATCTTATTTTTCAAAGCCCAGTTGGATTAAAAGAAGGATACGCATTTAACAATTTCATATTTGCATATAACATGTTTTCTTTGGTGACTGTACTGTCTTTGTTCAAATTTATTAGTTGTGCTACTACCTCATTATCAGTTATTAGGTTGTTTGAAAAATAATAGATTTTTATACCAAAATTTTAGTCTTTCATAGTGAAAAGAAACCTGTATTTTTTATGACTTCATATATGCCATTGAAAAACTAAAGCTTTCTTCTATTCATTAGTGCTTTTATTCTTTTCTAAAACTTTACTTCCAATATTTCACACCCTTACAATTAATGATAGAAAAAAAAAGTTCTGCATTGCATTTTTGCATGAATTCAAACTTGGTCATAATATATCACGAAGAGCTTACAATATCAACCAAGCATGAGGCAAAGAAACTACCTCGAAACATACAGTACTGCATTGGCTCCAAATGTTTTTTTATGGAGATGTGACTCTTGAAGAATAGGAGGACAGAGGATGTCCTTCTCCTGTTGGAATCGACCAACTGAGAACATTAGTGAAAGGAAACTGTTACACAAACACAAGATTATGGTCACTGTGGCCAGTATTATCCATTACAGATTGCTCAACCAGGACCAAAATATCACTGCAGAGGTTTACTGTCAAGAATAGGAAGAAATTTGTAGGAAGTTGTGTGGATAAAATGTTAGCATTAGTCAATCAAAGAGGACCAGTCTTGCTTCATGATAATGCTCAGCCGAATGTTGCTTAAATGACACTGCAGAAGCTCAATGAAATGGGCTATGAAACATTGCCTCATTCTCCTTACTCCCCACACCTATTACCTACAGACTATCAATTTTTTAAGCATTTGAACAACGTTTTACAGGATAAAAGATTAAAAACAGCAGCAGCAGAAAATGGGTTTAAAGAACGTTTGAGTCCTGGGACTTCAGAGCTTTATTGTTATGGCATAAAATAATCCTATTTTTCATTGGCAAGAGTGTATAGATTCACCAGATTCTTATTTTGATTAATAAAGTTGCTTTTGATTTTTTTTTCTTATTACGGTTAAAAATTTAAATCTGCCACAATTTTTCTAACAATTTAATAATTTAAACCTCTTGCTAAGGGTGGGTGAATTTACATTATCTTTACGTGAAAGAAATTTACATTCGAAATGTACTTAAACCTTTTTATCATTATGATATTTGAATATATTTGTCATCAAAATGTAACTAATAATCCATATTTTAATACTGTAGAAGTTTTAAGTTCTTAATTTTATAAAGCAATATTTAATAAAAATCTCAAGTTAACTAGTATGCGAATTGTGTCATTTGCTGTCCAGATGTGTCCTCTTCACTAATGTATTTACCACCCCTTTGAGAAGTATGGAATTTAATGTATACTCTTTATAATGTTGCATTGTTCATGCAAACTATACTTTTTATATAGCCTTTAGTCTTATGTAAAACTAGAAAACTAGATCCTTCTTACCATATCTTTACTTTTAGAAATTGCCAATACTTCTTTTTGATAATTAATACTATGTTCTTTATAACCAATAAAAAGTTAATATATCAAGTAATCTGTTATGCTACATTGTCTTCTTTACAGACTTGTGTATATTGCTTCCAGTTCAAACTTTTGGTCAAGCATGGCCAGATGGTTAGGGCACTCAACTTGTAATCTCAGAGTTTTGGGTTAAAATTCCTGTCACACCAATCATGCTCATCCTTTCAGTTGTGGGGCCAATATAATGTAATGGTCACTTTCATTATTATTTCGCAAATGAGTAGCCCAAGATTTGGAGGTGGGTGGTGATGACTAGCTGTTTTCCCTCTAGTCTTACACTTTTAAATTAGGGAAGGTTATTGCACATAGCTTTTGCAAAATTCAAACAAACTTCAGACATTATTTCCACAGGAAGCACATCAACAAGCATAACCAAATTTGTAATGGCTCTTATCATATAATTATAAACAGAAAAATTGTGATAGTTGATCCTTCAGCAATGGGTCAGGGTTCAAAGGCCATGTCATCACATTTGTTGACTTGCATTCAAAATTTTATTGAACCGCTATTCTATGAATTTATTTATGTCAGTAAATTTGGAATAAAATTATAGATTATAATTCAAAATTTAATATTATGTTTGAGTTAATTTAAAAATAAAAGAACATATTTAAGTATAATTTATAGTGAGTTGCATGGTATGTTGAATGCAGCACTGTTTAAAATTAGTTGTTTGTGATGTGAAAATACTAAGTCTGTAATTTTGTACAAATTAGGAATTCAAATTACTAATATTGACAAACTAGAATATAAAATGAGAACCTTATATCTTTTTATTTTGCTGAGATATTGCTTACAAAATACTAATATACTAAATCACAGGAAAGACGGTCAGTTTTATGTTATTGGATACATGACCTGAGTACATATGCACCTTGTCAATGCAAGCTATGTAATGTTAGGTTGGCACAGCTGGAAGTTCAATATAATAAAAATAATAAATATATATGGTTATATTTAGTGTTATGAGACTAAATCTACTCAGAATAAACATTTGTACCTTCTTATAATATGATGTAGTCATTCTAGCACAAAAAAGCATAATTTATATTTTTTCCTAATTTTTTTTATGATGGTTATGAGGTTGATTAAATGATAGACACCACATAATTAGAGTGCAGAAAATAATGCAAGATATAACACTTAAACAAATGTATTTAGGAGGTTTTAGAGATTATGCAAATGGTATTTGAAATTTTTGGGACTAAGAACAGTTTTTTAATCATAACATGAAATCACTTTGCACTCAGACTAGTAATAAAACAGAGTTTATTTTTACAAACAAATCTTCAGTGAAGATGTTTCACTAAAACCTTTATTTTTTGTATACAAAATAGTTGTAACCTTCACTAAAAGTCTACCAAATTTTGCAAAAGTGTTCAAAGACATAGTCTGATTTTTGTATGTTATTATTCTGTGTTCTTTGGTGTATTATGCAATTGAAATTTGAGAATTTTCAGATGAATAAAAATAATTTTAATCTTAACATGAAAATCCTTTTGCACTTGGAACAGTGAGCACTTTAAATTCATATATTTGCAAAGAAAATTTAAATGGCAATAATTCCTTAAATATTCAATTTTTTTTTTCTCTCAAAAGACTCTTAATGCTTACTAAAAGTTTTTGAAATTTCATGAAGATACACAAAGTGTAATAGAAGTTATAGTATGGAAGTTGTAAAGTTAATTTAGGGCCAAGATTTAGGTCAAATCAACTGATCTCATAGCAATAGAATTAAAGTAAATTTAGTTTCAGTCTTAATATGACCTTCAATATTTTCAGATGTGTCATTACTTAAGTTTAAACATAACTAGTAAAGACATCCAAACCAGGCACCACATCTATTTTGTTGGTTGTCTTTACATGAAGAGTGGGATAACACATGATTCTCCAGCACAAATGCAGTATCAAGGGGAATAAGTTAAATAGTTGTCAAGTTCATATTAAAGAATTATTGAATGTTTAATGAAGGTTAAAAGGTCAGAAAGTTGAAATTTTGTTATGGATGAACAAAAATACAAACATAAGTCACTTAAAGTTTTGGTGGGTGTAGTTAATTAAGTCAAGTGTAAACAAAGTTAAGCTTAACTTGGAGCTTGTTGATTTAGTTGTAAATTACATTTTATTGATAGGATAGTGGTTGAATTCAAAATTTTTATTGTTTATTTTTTCTTTTCACAAATTAGGCATGCATTCCATTACTTAGTGAAATTTTCCGAATCCTTACCTACCTTCTCAAGTTCTGTTATGCTGACTAGACTCTTGGAAACGTTGTCACTTCAGGTAGAAGACAAAGAGCTTCGGGAAGAATTAGTGAAGGTGGCAGACAGTTTCCTGAAACGTGATTGGTTGGGTTCTGATGGTTTGAAAGAGAAAGGAGCTAAGCATAATCAAAATATAGAAACCCTTCTAAGGTAAATTGTATTATATCATGTTAACTTGCAAAAGAAAAAAAAAAATTAAATAATGGGAAATATTACTAGTTTAGACCATGTTCTTATTTGAGATAATTTAGGATAATCAGTTCTCTGATAAATAGAATTTGCTCATTACAAGTACTGTTTAAAATAAAATTACTGTAACAGGAGTGCAGTTTGAATCATAATTAATACATAAATAGACCCAGAATTGTAGGTGTTTTATATATCTCAAGAGATGAGCAAAGAATTATGTATCAGAATTATCTTAAATTGTCTTTTCCATTATTGTTGAAAATAGATATACAAGTTTAGGCATATTATTACTTGAAGATTCCACTTTTATATCACTGATAAGCTTTCCTTTTCATTCTTTTTTGTCCAATATAGTTCTACTAAATTTATTTCCCTATAGTTTGGAACTTAAGCATCATAAAGTTATATTATTTGGTATTCAAGTAATTTGATTTTTTTTATGTCAATCCACTGTTACTAAAACTAAGCCTACTTTAATAATTGGCACAGATTTCCAATAAATTTCAGACTTCTCTATTTTCTTTCTCCAGTGAGCATATAGTAGATGTTTTCTTTTTTAAATTCTGTTTAATCATTGCTGATCTTGTTTCCTCAAGTGAACACTGTTGGAATGTACTTTACTGTTTATTAACCATAATATGGAACTCTGTTGCCCCATTTTTTGTAATTGGTTGGAAGAAGGTTGAAACATTATTCACTCCTTTACATAGTGCTTTCTCTACCCATACCAGTCATTTTTACATATATAATTTTCTCTACAAGTGGGTTTTCTCGTCATCATGCATAAATGTATGAAGTTTTATATATAAGACTTATTCATGTGTTCTTTACATAATCCTCTGTTATCTGGAACCTATGGTTTACATCACAGGTAGCTTCATTGTGTTTGTTTTATTGCATATAACATGATAAAATTGCTGTTTAAAAGTTTTTATGAATCTCTTTCTACTTAAGTTAATTTACTAAACAAAGAAATTGTATAAATAATTTTACTGTTTTCTGATTTTTTTTTCAAAGCTGGAAAATATTAGTAGAAAAAGTAGTTAGCTTTGATAATTATTTTGCAATTAATTAAATTCTTTTTTTCTTTGTAAAGTGATGTTTTGCTTAAAGAAAGTTCAAGTGATATATAACTGTTAAGAATCTTCAAGTTGTGCTATTTTAATTGATTTTAAACACAAAATATCTTCCATTTGTGGTTTATCAGATGATGGTAAAATGCTAAATATCCTCAAGCTGTTCTTTATCCAGTGATGTGAAACATTAAATGTCTTCAAACTGTCCCAACCTTCAACACTTAAATGCTGCTTAAATATCACCTTTTCATTGGTACAAAATTAATATAGAGAAGTGTATAGTTATAAGCAAATGCTCTGTTTGATGTTTATCTAACCATTAAGAGAACTTTTATTGCCCTGCTTTATTTGGATTAAATAATCTGTACTAGTTTTATACCAAATCTTTCATTAACATGATTAAATGCCAACAATTCTTTAACATTTAAAAAGTAAAACATAGTTATTAAAGAGTTCAATTTTTTTTCCCCTTTAGAATCCAGTTTATGAATGTTGAAGATGCTTTAAAACACTTAGAAACATTTAGTACAATTGCCCTTGAAGATCTTGTTACTGAAGCAAGGAAAAAAAATGTTTTCTCTTCTGTGTATCCAACTTTAAACAGGTATAATTGACCCTAATTTCATATATCTGTAATTGTGGAAGAGCAAGCCACATATCTATCACAACAGCCTTGTTAAATTATTAATACAGACAACCATCTTAATGAATGTAAAGCATCTACAACCACAACCTTTAGGATTAATTTACTATTTCTAATAATTCTAGAAGTTTTCAAGAGTTCAAGGCTTTCCATGCAATTTTAAAATTGTTTCTTGTCCAAGTTTATGGAATTTATGTTATTTAAATGATATGTGATATGATTTCTAAGCACATTGTGAGTTGTGACATTAATTAATCTTTGAATTTATATTTTTTTATACAAATAGATCTACATTCAGCACTTTCTATAAAAGTTTTTTCCACTATCTAGTAGATGTAGTAAAATCATCAGCTTGCCAAGCAGGAGAAAATAGAGAGGTATGCAAAAGTGGAGAAAAAATAATTTTTATGTAAAACTTAAGCTTGTTTATCTTTATTATAGAAAGATTTGAATTGAAACACTAACTGTTAATTTGTGATATTTTACTAACCCTTTGGATAAACGTAATTTCCTTCTGAGTATATCACTACTGACATCTCAACCCATCAAAGAATTCTGTGTTCTAGCTGGTTACGCATTTATCAAATCATTAGATGTGTTATATTCTTTCAGAAACATTATCTGGATAAGCAAGTTACAGAGATAAGTGTGAAAGAGTACATCATGTATTTATTTTTTATGCATGTTTTTAGCAGTATTCTGCTGCCTTTTTCAGTCTTAACTGTATGAAGATAGGAAACTTAAATGACCTTTAGCATAAAGACTTTGATTAAGAATTGGAAAGGTGATTGAACTTCAGATTAAAAAACTGAAGATTGGAAAGTTAACTGACCTTTATGATAAAAACTGACAATTTTTTTTCCTCAACTTGCTAAATTTTCTTTGAAAAGATTCGACACACAGCTAGAATATATTAATGCTTTTAAAGAGGCATACCTCCAAAGTTATTTGCAGCATTCTTTTCTCTATTTTTTATTTTTCTAATATATTTTTTTCCAAATTGCTAAATGTTTCTGTAAAAACAAACACTTTGTTTCTTAAGAAGTTTAGAGTATTTATTATCAAGTGTGTAAGTAAAAAGCATTACGCTTATATTTTTAACATTAAAGACATGAGCATTTTATGGGTGATTTTTATGCTAGCTTGCATTAGTTGTAATACTGCTAAAAACTATTCTGAAAATCAGATTAGTTTTTATGGTATATAGTATGCAAGTTTGTTTTGAATACTCATGCAAAGATACAGATGGACTATCTGTGCTATAGCTGTACTTCAGAAAAGCTATCAATTTTTGAGCTACTTTAATCAAATAGTGAAATTTAAATGTCATTCCTATATTGCATCATAATCCCAGAGTGTGAAGCACAATTTGGTGCTATTGCTCCTCATACTCAAAAATTCAGCATACAAGTTACTATGCTGGACCTGGCCCTTGAAATTAAGTCTTTGAAAAGGACATTTACACTTTAGATCATTATAATAAAACTCATTTGACTGATATTTTGCCTTTGCTGCTTCTCCTGTTTAAGTTCCTCTGATATGCACTACAAATTTTGAAAGATGACAAATAATGTGGATTTTAAGAACTTTGTATACTTTAAAGGAAATGATCAAGCAAGATCATTCTAAATCAGAATTGAAAGTAGAGTCATGATCTTTGAAGAGATTTATTATTCAAATCAGTTCTTCAGTTTAATTTACCTCAACATTTGACTTTGTTTTTTTCAAGTTTTAAGATGCAAAAATAATAATGCAAGGGTGATTATTAGCATCCTAAGAGGTAAGAATTCAGTAAAGCTTCATCTTAACTCTTTTGTTAATAAAAGTCTTATATTTTAATTTAGTATTATGAAGAACATAACTAAGCATTATCAGTGATTCATTTAACACCTCTGTATAAAAAACGGACAAGTATTTGAAATGTTAAAAAAATTGTCAAGCATTTATCATAGTATCATGATTATGATTTTAAATAGTGTCTTGATAACTAGTGATTTTAAATGCACAGTGTTAAACCTTTTATCTTTTAGGCTCGTCAAAAATGCTTACAAAACTGGTTTCAAGTTGTGAAAGTATTCAAGCTTCTTGTAGATCAAATTAAGGTTGGTATTTTCAATTTATGAAATAAATAACATTTAATGTAATTCACTGTTGTTTGCAGTTCATCTTCATTATTATTTTAAATAGCCTGTAAAAAAATTGAAATAATATATTGTAATTACTAGGTAATTAATTATATAGGAAAATCTATGTAAATATAATAGTACTGTCTGTTGTATGTATGCCCATGTAGTTACATTGAAAGGTGTGGATGGATCTTATCAAAATTGTTATGAATGTTGGATTGTATAGAAATTTATAGTTTTGCAGTTTCTTTAGGCATGATATTTTTACCACTACTTCACCCCCTGTGGATTGTTCTCCACCAAATTTGGCATGAAGGTTTATTGGGTTTGGTCGGGATACATACACATTTGTGATTTTTTCCTGGACAGTTTTGTATTTTTTACAGTTTTATATGTATATACATACAAGGGAAACAACTTTTCATGTCCTAAGATAATCTTTCATTAATCATAAATTTATATAAGTTATACCTAGGAGTTGGGTACTTCAACTAGTATTAAATAAGATACTGAAAAACATTGTTTGTAGTGTGTTAGAAATATGAGTTTACTGACTGTTGGATATACAAGACTGTTTAAAGTAAAAGTTATTTAGTTCATTTAGTATTTAATTATTATTTAGTTTTTATAACAAATGTGTTAAAATTATTTTAAAGATGATAGTTATGACAAAGTTCATTACGTAACTTAGTAAGAGTCGTATATTTTATATGTAGTTCAGTTATTATAATTTCACATTAATCAAACCTTCTGTATTTTTCTCATTGCATTAAGTAAGTATTGTTACATCATAGCTTCTCTTAGTTTGTACAAAGTCCTAATCTTTAATTGGGACATTTACATATACAGGCAACCAAAGCAAAGCAAGTGAAGTTGGTTAGTGAAGGAAAACATGAAATTAAACTGTGTGATTGTCAGTTTAGCTGTAATGGTCAAAATTGCAAAGTGAATTTCACAGTTTAACAGAGATAAAGGAGAATAATTTATCTTGTCAAAGGCTATTCTAAAACAATTGGGCCCATCAGCATGAATTTTGAAAAAGACACAGTTATTTAAAGTTTTAGATACAAATGTGTTAACCTATGGGGCAATGTAAGTGAATTTATTGCAGATTGTATGGGAAGAAATAGAGTAGAGAAAAATAATTTGTCTTGACAGTTGGTTTCTAAAGTAACTAAATTAATCTGTATGGACTTTTGAAAAGAAAACAGAATTATTTAGAACTTAGATACAACTGTGACATCCTGTAGTGTAAAGAATTTTGGATATGCATTTGACTTGTTTTGAATATATTATTTTAAAACAAGTGGATTGTGTGCTGCCTATTTATTGTTCACATTTATCCCCAAAAAGTCAGACACCTGTTGTGAAGAATCCAACCTCTTAAAACTGACTGACTTAAGTTTTCTCAGTAGTTGACTTTTTAAACGAGATTACAGTTGTAGATTGTGCAAATATATGCCATACATGAAGCTTAAAACAAAAATTACAAACTTTAATCACAGTCTTAGTACAGCATCTGAATGTGTTTAGTGAATCTCAATAGAGTTGGCAATTAATAAAACTGTTTTTCAGCATCTTTTATAACTACTTTGTTGTACCTCATCTATGTATTAAAGTTGTGTGTTTCCTGTGTTATGATGAGTTCTTTCAGGACACACTTGTGGGGTTGTGGTTATTTATGAAATGTTATGCAATTGTATAACTTCACTGATTATACAGGCTTAAGCCAAGTGTTCAAAACTGTTTGAGTGTAATGTCATTTGTTTGTTATTTCTAAAGGGAATCTAAAATATTAAGATATTAAAACTGGAGGAAATAATTTACAGTACAAAGTTGTTGTTTTTTTGGCATATATTTCTGGTGTCCTCGCTGAAGTGTCAGTGTTATTTTGTTAAATTTTATGTTTACAAATGTGAAGAATTGTTATTATTGTTGCATTTATCAGCTTTTAATGGTTCTAAAGTTGAGTCTTGTATTGCAATATGTTTGTTAAATACCACATATTTATTTAAGATAATTTGTATAACTTAAAACCCACTTTAATAGAATATTGATAAGGAGGGTTGTTTTTTACCTTTTCTGGAACTTGAATGGTACCTTCCAGTTTTGCATTTTTCCAATAATGATAATTAATATTAATTACCTATCAGATCAAACTACCTGCTCTGAGTTAAACTAAACTTCAATCTGGTATTGGTAAGAACTGAAGCTAATTAAATATACTTGTTTTAAATACTTAATTGTAATTATTAACTTAAACATTGTATACTTTGTTAAGTTACTTATATAGGTATGTGATCATTGTGGAAGCTAAAATATAAACTTCCAGAGATAAGTTTATTTTTCTCCTTCAGTTGTTTGTTTATAGCAACTTCTTGTGTGTTTTACATCTTGTCCTTTGTTCTTTCAGTTATGTTTGGAACAACTGTCTTCCCACAAGTGACTGTAAACAGTGATCAGTAGTTTACAGTTTGAGTCATCCTAGGCTTGAGCAGCTATAATTGCTTCTGATTGTTTTTAGCTTTATTTTATTTCATGCGTGAGGCTTGTGAATAGGGTTAAATCTGACTATGTTATGTTTCTTTATATAACAAATATTTCACATATTATAGTCTGTACCTTAGTACCATTTTATTTTAGGTTTTGTTGTTGAAACCTTTTGAAGTATTCAAAGATAAAGGAAATACTGTTGTGTTGTACTTTTTTCCCCTAAAGATGTTAAAGTTCAGTAATTATAGTGTTTTTCATTTTCTTTTAATTTTACAAATCTTTCTTTTTTTCTCAGATATGAAGCAAAATTTAAAGTTCTTTTTAAGAAGGTTGTCATAGGTGGAGAAACCAGATTATTAAATGTGTTGCATCTGATACTTTTCCATTTTAATTACTTGCTATTTTAGAATGTATTAAATGTTTGGTTTTAATTTAGTTATGGTGATTTGAAAATGGAAGATAATTATATTAAACATTTTAATTCTTGTGTTCTGTAAACATTCAAATAAGTAATTTTGATTACAGTGTTAGGAAGCTTAATCCTGTATTACAGGCATTTAATAGATGATGAAAACAGTGCATTTGTTAATGTATGTTACATTTAAGCTATCTATAAGAAACTGCTAAAAGATGTATTCAGTGTCAGAAGGCTAATGTTGAAGTAATGTATTATGTGTGTTATATGTTTAGTAAGTTAACAGAGGAATTTGAATACTTTGCATTATATCAGATAGATAACAGGAAAAAATTTTTGATTTCTTGATCATAAATTATATGTGTTATAATGTAAACTTGTACTTGTGATACATTAAGCCAAGATTGTTAGAATCATATGAAGTAGAATAAATTAACTTTGAACCTCTCCTAAACAAACAGATATTTGGTGGAAGATCAGTTTTGGCATCCTCCATGAAGGTGAGTCCAAACCTTACACTAGTTCCTTATATTGAAAAAAAGACTTCATTTATAGTCTCACATCTTACCATCTTGTTGTAGAATATTCTGTAGTTTTTTATGAAAGAAAATGTAACATAATTTAAAGAAAACTTTATTTTCTGAAGTACATGTTCCAGTTGTAGGTATATTCATCTTATATATAGGGTAGATTAAATGTATTTCTCTTTTGTTGTTCATCATAAAATTTAATGTAGAATGTTTCATATCAGTGAATAGTTTTACTTTGTAATAAATTACTCCTTCACTTCCGTATTTAGGACTTTATAGATAAGTATACATTTGACTTTACATGAAATATGATAATTCTATGAATGATTTGCATTTGTCATTAGTATGGTAGACAGCTTGTAGACAGCTTCAAAGGACAAGCAATACCCCTACTGAATTGTCTTTTCCGTACTCATAAGGAGGATGTTCTTAATCTGCTCAAAAACTTACAGGCAAGCACCAGATATTTGCAACATGTGTGCAATTATGTCAAGGTGAGAGATCTTAATTCTTTGTATTTAAAGGTGTACAAAATATGTGTCTTGTAGAGAGGCATGCTTCATAATCTTAAACCATAAGAAATCACTTCCCATTCCTCGAACAGTATTCTAGTGTGTAAAGTGCAGTATTTTTTATGTCTTTGAAACGTGCACAGAAAAGTGCTGTAATATCTGAGATAGTTTTTATACACACTGAATTGCATATTAAATTGTATCTTGACATAAGTAATGCTAACCTTAAAAAATATAGAAATGTATGTTGTTATGATGAGTTATTAAAAATACACAGAACAATCTTCTGTAATTTAAAAGATAGCAAATCAATGTGCTTAACATTGATTTTTTTATTTCAGAGTAGTTATTTTCTATCATTAAAATCATACATAACTTAATACTGAACATCAAGTTTATCATAATGTAATATTTACTTCAGGTTATAGTATTTAAAACATGAATTAAAAGTCATATTTTGTATTGAAATATGAAATGCTTTGTATTCTTTTACATAATACACCAGATTTCTATAAAGAAAAGATAAAATTGAACGTAGTGTATATAATGAAGGCTATGAATAGAAATAAGAGCATGTTCATTTGTTTTAGTCTTTAAGAACCTCTTTTGTGATGAAAATTATCTCAATGCTGACCTTAAATGTTTGTTTAAAGTATAAATATCTTTAGGACTTTCATTGGAATATGTATACTTTTTGACATGGAATTATGTTTTTTGTAGGGTTTAAAGGATGCAGGACTGACAAGACTTGTTCCTCCTCTCAAGAAAAGCCTTGAGTCTATTATTTATCTCATTATGGGTATGATGGCTGAGAACAAGTGTAAAGGTGCTTTCTGGATTGGAAACTTGAAAAATCGTGACTTACAGGTATGTAAATATTTTGTTTTATATAAATTAACAGAGTTTGAAGTTGGATCAGGAGTTTTTAATACCCTTTAATTTATGGTAATGCTCCCTTTATCACCAGATGTGGGAGAAGATGCTAAAGTCTTGGAATTACAAGAAATAGATGCAAGATTTTTAGATGTATAAGAACAAAACTAAATTTGATTGAAGACATTATCAAGGAATTTGTTAGAGATGAATTATTATAATAAATGTGAAAAAACAAATAAAAAAACATTTATAAAGTGCTGAAAGATTATAACAATAAAATTAGTGAGGTAGAAAAGAATATTCATGATGGAATCTTGTCTCTTTAATATGAATTTGTAAATAGAAGGTCCAACCCTGTCCCTTGTATCTGGTAGAGAAGTTCAACCCCAAACACCATTAGCTGTTAAATATAGAAAAAGAGAATCCACCTGTGAGTCACCTGCCACTAATACTACCATACTTTCTGTGACTGTATAACCTTCCTGGACTACTCCAGTTTTGTAACAATCTAACCCAGCTCAGTAATTAAGCTGCCCAGTTCAACAACATAGCCTGATTGAGAAACAAATAAATTAGGATGAGAACATATCATGGGAGACAAATTAAGTTTAGTTCAAAATTATTTCTGAAGTGAATAGATGGAATAATGCATAAAAGGAGACTAGGTTCAAAGAGACTTGTAACAACTATCAGGTATTGATGGCTGCCTTTACTAAGCAGATTTAAAGTGTTGCATCAGAAGGACTTTTTCCAAACAAAGTTTAAGAGCAGAGTAAGGAAGAAAGATAAGGCTTTAGCTGAACTTGTGTAAAATGTGAAGATGCTTGTACAGTTTTCTTCAGATGCTCTGTGTGAAATGATGGATTTGTTGGCATGTGATCAATTCATCAATCTCATAACTACTTGGAACATAAATTAAGCAAAAGCAAAGAACATGCACATCTTTAAAGGAAGTTGCTGAGTTGACAATGGAATTGGATTCAATTAATAGTTGTAGGTACTTGGTATAAGTGTCAAGCAGAAATTACAAGATCATCAGATGAGATAGTCTCTGCTCCAACAGATTTAAGTGGACTATTTAGAGAAACTGAACCATGAGGCAACAGGTTTATTTATGGAAAGACTTGTTTGTTGGCCAACACTGGTTCCACAGCTACAATTCTTTGTCCTGATTTGGTAATGAAAGGTGGTAAATTACCTCTAAAGATGAAGCAAGAACATAGGATGATGAGTAAAATAAGTGATCATATAGGTTATGTGAGATGAAACTTCAAACTCATCTTGACTATTAGAAGCTTCTCTACTCAACAGATTAAATGACATCAAAGAAGTGTGCATGTTGGAAGTACAGTTAAAGTTGGAAACATGGATATGAGGTAGACTTGCTTCAAACATTCTCACAGTCTGTAAGTAGAAAATCCAGGTACACTACACAACAAGTACATTTGCTGCAAAGATCAGAAATCACATGTTCTCAGATTCACAGTGTAATAATAATAATAACTAAGCCACATCCAGTCCAGCATGAGGTGTAGATAGCCTTTAAAATAGGTGAGCAGTCACATATGCATGTACAGAATTTAAAATGTATTGTTTCCTGAAAATGTTTATTTTAATAAGAAATTAGAAATAAGGAAAAAAATGTGTTTGTGTTATATAAAACAAACTGCAATTAGAGTACAAATACATCAATTGTAATTTTGGTATAACAGTTTTAGTTTGTTTGTTGTAGAGCAAAGCCACATTGGGCTATCTGCTGGGTCCACCACAGGGAATTGACCTGTGGATATTATTTTGGTGATGTAAATCTTTAAACATACCATTGTCCCATTGAGGGTTAAGTATAACAATTAGAACAGTTTTAGCTTGAAGGATGTCTGTGAATTATTTAGGTTAGTTTGTTTCAGAATTAGGGGTGTACATAGAGCTGTTTGGAGCTATGCATGCAGCCACCCATAATTTTAAAATGATAGATGAAAGGCACTTAATCATTAGTATCTGCCACCAGCTCATGGGATACTTTTTTTTTTCAGACTGAATAGTGAGATTTGAGTGTCACATTTGGGGCATTCACACAGCCCCAAAATGTAGAGTACATCTTTGAACAATAGACTAAACACCATAAACCTCTGGATTCACAGTCCAAGCATGGTAACTGTGCCCGGCCCCACTACTTGGGTCAGAATGATCTTTTGTTATTAGGTTTTCTTTAATATGAAGACCAAGGTTTGTAGATTCAACTGTAATTATCGTAACTGTTATAGTTTCATAATGTGATTGAAAAATGGTGAGTGAAAGGGTATTTTTAGCTAAAAGGTAGTTCTACTGGATACCTCCAAGTGTTTATTGACTGGTTTTAAATGTTTTGGCCCTAATAACTATCTTTATCTTAATTACTTTAATGTTTCCTAATAAATTATAATGGAAAAAAAAATTGATGTAACTAGTTAAGTGCTTAATTGTAGTTTATAAAGAAGATTTTAAAACTTGTCTTAAAATGCTTAGCTTAGTTCATTCCCACAATTACTGTGGCTCAGTTTCTCAGTCTACATACATACATACACACACACACACACACACACACACACACATGCTCATTTCACATGGTTTGAATCAGATGTATTCAACATTAATGATTTCCTTAGGGTAATGAGATTCTCTCACAGTCAACAGAGAATAGTGTTAGTGATGCATCCAATGAAAACCATTCGGAAGAGAGTGATACTGTTCCTGATGATGATCAAAGCGATGTAGTAAGTAACTATAAATTTCTATCATTTTATTTCTTTGTGTAACTAAATTTACCATTACCATGTGTGACACATATTTTTAGTGTTTGGTTGGATAGTAAGTTGTTGGAAAGCTTTTACAGTAATTTATATCAGAAAATACAAGATTAGTGGTTAATTGTCAGAACATACTTTTAGTGTTTGATTCTTAGAGAACTGAATTTTATAGAACTTGTTTCAGTAAGCCTTTTGTATTATTGTATACACACCCTCACTGTTATAGGCTATGAATCATAAATTGCATAGTCACACATTTCAAACTTGTATTACATTATTTCATCTATTCATACTGTGTAAAAAAGGACTAGTGTTTTCAAAAATGGATTTGAAAAAAAAGTTTCATTTGCTTTTACAGTGGATTATTTCAGTTTTTTAGCATATTTTATATTTTTAACAAAATATTATTTTCCAGAATTGATTAAAAATTATCAATAAATAATACTGACTTTTATTTGAAATGTCATTTCATTTGGAAATGGTATTTTCTGTTTGTGGGTTAAGTCTTCATATGAAACATTAGTATAAATTATTTTCTTTTTCACGATTTGTGTATTGTCTCACTATAATATAGTCAGAACTTTCTACTTAAAGAGACTCCAAACAATTAAATTTGTTAGTTGTTGTTTAAAAATGATTGGTGTTTAACTCCATTTCAAGGAACTTGAGGAAGAAACATGTACTGGAAGTCCTGGTTTGTCAAAGAAACAAATGAAAGAAGGTTTAGTTGATGAAGACCAAGAGTATGAAAGTGAGGACTTCTAGAGTACATGTTGATCAGAGCTTTACAGAAATACTTACTGGGATGAAAAACAACACTTATATATAGGGTCACTGAAATCTTTACAAAACAAAAAAACTTTTAACAAACCATATGGTAGATAAGAATATTGTTTGCATAGCATCGTAATGAAAATTCCAAAAAATGAAGATATTAAATAAAGCATGCATGTTAGAATACAACACTACTATTGTATGGTACAAAAATGGACAAAAGTCACCATCTATCAATAGTGACTAAACTGGACTTTGTTGGTCTCAGCTGAAAAATAATAATTTTGGTTATGAGAGAAGAAACACATGCAATTTAATACACACATCAGTTTAACAGCACAAAATTTTTGAAACAAATATAAAATATCAAGATTGTTGATGAAAGCTATATAACAATTGTATGTTTTTATGAAAATATATTTTTTTAAATATAGGTGATAAAATACATCTTGACTCATGTTAGATCATTTGAAAATTAAAAATTTTGTTAAATGTAATGCCTTGACAATGAAAAATCAGTATTATATTTAGTAGTGGTGTACCAGAGTCAGAGACCAACAGCATGTATATCTTAACATTTTTGGTATAAATTAGATTAAGGAGATTTTACTCGTATACACCAATTGAAATTTTGTAAGTGGACAAATTCTATTTTCAATTCATTTGTTGAAACATGGGTGATAATGGTGAAAACAGAAGACAAAAGTGCCACAGTTTCAGTGACCAACTTCAGTATGTAAGAATTAATGGGAATTTCTGTAAATAAGTGAGAAAGATCAATAAAGCATAAAGCAAACATGAGAGCTAAACCTATATTACATTAATATAGAATAAGTACATCAAATAAACACTTCCAGTAGGAATCAGCAAAACAAAAGTGAAATCGTTTTTTTTTTATCTATTGGCATTTACACATCTTTGAAAAGAGCTGATAGCTAAGACTGCCTTGTAATGGAAGTGTTCTATTTTAATTTTGTATTACTTTTATATCTCATTATTAAATGTTTATATTTCAGTGAAAATTCTCTTCAGTTTTTATTTTTTAATTCCACACACATTACTTGATATCTATTATATCATTTATGAAAGAAAAATTAATTTAAAATAGTTGCTGGTATTATTACTTCAGATTAGTTTTTAATTCTATACAGAATATTTGTAGGAAATATTCTGATGCTAAATGTTTATTCCACTAATTTTGTTGTGATTTTTTTTTCTCTGAATAGATGTATGTGAAAAATAATGTGTGTTAATTATATAAAACTTATAATCCAGTTTCAGTTCACTTAATTATATCACTGGGTTTCTCCTCAAAATTTTAAATTTTTATATTATTTGAAAGCTCAAGTAAAATTTATTACTTCTTCATGGATACTTTTTTGAATAGTTTGTGTTTGTGTTTAATATTTGGTAGATATATATATTGATGATTTCTGTAACGTGGTTAATGATAAGAATAAATTTCCATTCCTTTGTTTGTCTGAGCAATTGCAGAAAAAAATAACACAGCCAGTAATAAAAGCACTATTTTCTCTTTCAAAGTGTTTCTGTTACAATTTCAATCACCATTTCTAAAATAAATTATGGAGGTGGCAATGAAGAATGTATATGTATTAGTTTAGCTGTGGCATTTTAATAAACCACAAGTTTCTATCTTCTCGCAGTATTATAAAATTTATTCCAAGTTAATTCTTTGTTCGTAATATGTGCAAGGTATCACCTAGCACTAAGTTGATTCTGTTTCAAGTTATCGTTGTTGTTTTCAGAAGTAGATAATACCTGTTACCACTGGGAAAGAACATTGTTTAATATGGCACATTTTGCAAGGGCGTCAATAGCAGTGCCTTTCAACATTTGTTTACGTAATACCTATAAGCTATGGCCCCAGTTGTGTTTAACAAACAGACCTATCTGATGTAGCTTTAAAATTAGTTTAGTTGTACCTGGATATACCACATTGATCTGTTTGATCAGCAGGTGACTATGTTTTATTTGGTTTTGCCATCTTACTCATAGATTATTAATAGCACTAAAGGAGGTTAAGTGATCTGCAATGAAATATACAGGGTGCTTCAAAATTATCATTCTTCTTTAATAAAACAATAACAGACACACAAAATGTAGTTTACATCATCTTATAGCCCTAATCAGAGGAGTTTTACTGATATGTCAGTAGACTTCCACATTTTCACTGTCAGGCTTCAGTGGTTGTCAGCAAGTTTAACCTATGATCAGTTTCACATACAATGTATTGAGCTTTCTCTTGATTGTTCATTCTCATTGAGATTCAGTCCATGTTTTGGACCAATGAAGGTCAAGTTCAACATAGACTTCTTCCTCCCTCTCTGGAATCATTGTTTGCAATGTTACTGAATTCAAGGTAATAACAGTTATTACTTTGTTGTTGCTTTATTCAAAGTATGTTAGATTTTCTCCATAATTTTAATTAATATACCCTTTTTGTGCCATGTGCAATTCATGTGGTAATATTAACTCGTATATTTTCATTAGCTTCACTTGTGTATGATTGCACTATTAGTCTGTGTTCACAATGCAGTTCCACTTAGTCATATAAACACACACACACAATCCTATTTTTATGTATAAAACCCTGTTAACAGAGCTATGTTTGTGTCTAGGATTCAGTTGGCCCAGTACTGTTTGGCCTGTAAGTTTCGTATTTAAGACGTGCAGAGGTACTTAGGGCTTGGTTCATCATGTATTATGTAACCCTGTAGTTTGCTCATCAGTTCATTTTTATTCATACTTTTATTATAATATCGAAGCAAATTATCCAAGAGTCTTTCTAGTAGATTTGGCATGTTTGAATAATTGTATAGAAATTCTGAATTTGTTAATCGTGGGACGTTTTAGGCTTTCATTGAAATATAATTTTGTATTTGCTATGTGTGTTTTTCATACATTTATCAGTACTATACAGGTATATTCTACAACTGGCCTTTTGTATTTTCTGTTAATTTTTAATATGTTTTCTGGCTCTTTTCCATATACTAGTTTTTATGCTATTAATGTGTGGTATCCAGTTTAATTTTGAGTCATATGTAATTCCTAAGGATTTTGCTAACGTTGCTCCCTGTAAGAGAGAATCCTATCTATATATAATTGGTATTAATTTGCTTGTCTTCAATTTTGTAAATACTATTACTTGTGTTTTGTGTGCATCAATTTTCATTCTACAATTATCAGAGTACAATTCTGTTTTGTTTAGTTGTGGTTATACATTGTATGTTGCTAATGTTGGGTTTGGGACACTCTTCAATATTGCAACATATCTGTGAACTGTGAGCAAAACAGGTGGTCTGGGTCTTTGAGAGGAATGGTTGCCATTTTGCAGCTAAACTAACTGCAGCGCCATCTCAAAGGAAAAAAAAAACATGTCAATACAAAATCTGTGGATCAGGCTACTAATTTTTGATTTTCAAAATAGGAAAGATAATTAAGGAACATCTATCACATTCTGTAGCCAAAGGTTGTAATTTTACCTGTTCTGTTAATAGTAGCTGTGTCTAGTAATAAGTAATAAACTTCATTTAATGTTAAAAAATAAAAAATAAAAATAAGGTACTGTTGGTTTTTTAAAACAAGAATCATTGTTTTAGTTCTTTATTAGATTGTGATCAAAATTAATTGCAGGTATGTCTTTCATTTTACTGGAACTTAATGACATTTATTCTTTTATCTTAGTATTTCACTTTTCAAAGCTCAAAAATATTTATTGATTTTTAATGTGAGAAATACCTTGGTAAAATTGTGGTTGAAGGCTCTCAAGTTAGAAAAACTTTTCTCCTTTCTTAATATATACCTATCATTCATGTTAAGAGACTACATTAATATCTCAAATATTTCTTATCTTATCCTTATATTTATTATTATTTCAATCTTTTTCTTTTTGTTTTTAGAATTTTGGTATTTAGTATCATTAATTTTTTAATTCAAAGAAAATGTGTAAAAACAATTTATCACAATTGAAATTATACTCTTTAAAACACGTTTTCTTTTTATGGTTTTATTGATGAGAAAGAAAATTGTTGAAATAATGCAAAACCTTTAAACATCAACAAATAAATACTGATGCCAAGAAAGAAAAATGGTTGATGTTTGGCTCAGATGAATCTCAAGATTTTTTTCTGGGATATTAATCAATTAATAAAAATTTCTTGGTATATATAACTTGAATGAAGATTAAAGAACACACTGAAAAATTAAAATCCATCTGAAAGATTTCAACAAACAAATAGCAGCAATTTCCAAAGAATACCAAACATAGTGCTTAATGATTTTCCTGGAGGCTGATGGAATGCTGAAGGTCCTGATATAACAAATCAAATGCTGATCGAAAATCTTGTAGTTCAGTTTCCAGTTTAGAGATCCTTTCCAAGGTGGCAGACAACTCTTGTAACTTGCTTTCTATTTCATTGCCAGTTTTTTCATATAAGCTGTACATAGACTCTTCAACCATACTGTATGTCCTATTTATCTGTAAAAAAACAACAACAAAATGCTTTAGTGGAGACAAATATTTGTGTTTACCATAATGATAATCATACACTTATGTTGCAGAATTACATGTAAAAGTAAAAAAAACAACTGTACATATCATTTAAGAAATATCCTGTGAATAGTTTTCCAAATGTCTCCTTGGTATTTTACTCAATAGTATTTCCCTTGGTTGTAGGATCTTTCAGGTTTTTTGTTTAAACAATGTATTATTTTAAAACTATATAAAATATTGCCTCTGAAACACCCGTTCAAGTTGGTATTTAACACAAACACTGGTATATATACACTTTGAAAAAAAAGAGACTCAGTGTTTTGAAGACTAGCAGTTACATAAAAGTGCAAAATATATTCAGGCCCATAAAGCCTTATATAAGACAGGGGAATACTTAAAGCATGAGAGAAATAAACTGGTATAAATTTCCTGTCATGGCCCAATGGTTAGGGGGCACTCTACAAGCAATCTGAGGTTTGTAGGTCTTAAATTCCTGTCCTGCTTGCTTTTTCAACCAAGAGAACAATATGATGTGGTATTCAGACCCCCTATTCATTGGTAAAATAGCTAACAGTGGATGGTGATGACTACTGCTTTCCATCTAGTCTCTGCTAAAGTGGGGACGACTAGCGCAGATAGCTCTTGTGCGAAATTCAAAACAAATCAAACTGGTTAACTTCAGATTCAAAATACAATGCCAACACTTCATTGCATGACTTCCATCTCCATATATGATTATAACAATTTTCTGTTGCTTAGTAACTAAAATTAAAATATGTATTTCTTTACATTTATTACACATACATATCTACACCACTGCTGGCTGCTTTATTGTTAAATTACAAATATCTTCAATCTCTTAAAATAATGTTTTTGACATAGATTAGATAGATGTATTATTTTGCAGGAAATAACGGATAGAAATAATGGTTACATGATTAAGAACTGATGTTGTTAAAAATAATTATGGTGTTTAATAGTATTAAATGTGTAATGAGTACACCTGCACATATATAAGTATAGAGAATGAAAATAAAATGAGGAATAACAAAGGTTTAAGTATACCTAAGAACAAGAATAATTAGTTATTTACATATTTTCATCTCCTGCTTGGACAGCATTAAGTCTACAGACTTACAATGCTAAAATTGGGGGTTTGATTCCCCTTGGTGGATGCAGCAGATAGCCCAATGTGGCTTTGCTATAAGAAAAAAACACATACATATTTTCATTTACTGAGCAACATTCATTTAACCCCTCCCCTCGAATAACGTGAAAAGATAATATATATACTTGTTTCTGTAAGACTCATGCAGAATTCTTACATTAAGTACAAAAGTATTTCTAAATGCAGGGGCCCAATTTCACTATTTGTTTAGCACCTGGAAATGACAAATACTACATAGCAAAAGTCATCTGGGGAAAAAAACAAAAAGGTTATGAAAGTTACAACATTTAGAGCACCTTCACCGTAAATATCTTGGTCCTTCTAATGAAATTAACTCTTAGAAGGAAAAAAAATATATGCATGCTTCTTATTTGGCTGCTGTTACTATAATGTAACACTGGGCAGCAGTTCACAAGATACCAGTATAAAACGTCAAAATGCGTGTGAGTTTAGAAAAGTCCATTCTTGTCATAAATAGTTTGGCAAGTTAGGGAATGTACTTCTCTTTCTCATCAACTGCTTTTATGTTTTAGACCTTGTGAAATGAAGTAGGTGCATGTTATAATTGTGTCACACTGAGGACATTTAATTTGACAAAATGTGGCATCTTAGGTTCACTGATTATTTTAGGGATAAGAATGGTAACTGAAATATGTACAATAACAGTGAATTGTTATAGTGAGTTAAACAGAATGTTTCCTACTTATTGAATTGAAGGAAGAGAATAGACTCATACTGGAAGTGGAAAATAAGCAATCCTTTATTTACAAAAGAGAAACACAATTCAGTTGGATGTATACTGTGAATGATATATAGTTTCTTTCTGGAGACTGAAGATAGATCCAGTAGAAAACTGAAACTGTCTTGAGCAATTGAAATCTCTGAAAATGAATAAAGACAGAGAAAATTAACCACTACATAGAAAAACAACAAGGCTTTCTTTCTTGGAGCACCTGTCTTACCAACACCATTCTTGGTCATTTCAGAAGTAAAAGTATTGAGGCTTATTTTAGGAATCAAAGACTTCTTAGTGTATTTTTAATTTGTATTCCCATAGTAATTTTTCTCACTTTTGAGTACAAGAGACACAAAATGCTAATGCATCACTTGGATAAAACAGTTTATTATGTTTCAGAACCAACTCTCGATTCTTAAATCTATATATTCGCTGAAACACCAGTATGTTTAAAAATGTTTTAAATCATTGCCCAATAAGATATTGTCCCTTGTATAAATTACTACAGTAGTCCCCCTTCTCATTTAGATGTTACCACTATTTTAGAATCCACTTGACTTTACACCTGGTAAATGCTATCCAAAGTTAGTTTGACTTCCCATCCATGTATCCTTATGAATTCCCAAATTGCACTCTTCTTGAATGTCAGTCACCTATATCATGAGGTATAGGAAAGCTTCCTAAAATAAGGGCAACTTTTAACATATTCTTTGATAGATTGTCCAGGCAGAGTATTCATCATGAAACCTTGTAGAATGGACAGCAACTGCCTGTTATGGAAACAAAAGTGTAGAGGACAATGTTTTGAAAGTCTTCCACCTTTTGTCTTCAGATCAGGAAGATGAAAAGGTGGAAGACTTTTAAAACGTCCCGAACACTTGTGTCTCCAAAACGGGTAGTTGCTATCCATTCTATAAAGTTTCATCAAATTTCAACTTTGTTTTGCAGCAACTTGTATATCCACCTGCTCTTTCATCAGCCCTCTTTCTTTCTTCACCACTGAAGGCGACTTCTCATCTTTTATTAACAAATTGATATGAAAAATTGTACCTGAAGCCAATGTCAATTAGCATGCTACAAGGTTTTCCACCAGTAAGCCCATGGACTCATCAATGATTTTATCTAAAAAAAAAGAAACTTATTTTCTCATTTGTGGTTGATGGAGTAGTTTCTGCTAAACTTTACCTCATAAAACCAAATAACATTAGTTTTCATTATTTCTTAGCTCTGTTGTTCTTTTAGTATGATTGCTGTTGTTTCTTTACAGTCTTGGCTGCAATGGCCCGGTTTCCCACAACTATAACAGTTACCTCTTTTTTTTTTTAGTATGTTCAAGAGCTCTTATTCCATAAAGGCTTTTGTCTTCAATGCCTGAAAATATATCTCTTCAAGTTACACTTGAAACGTCTATTATTTTTCAATTTATTTCATCTCTTCTCTTTAACTATCCATAGATTAATTATTTGGGTTCTAGACTGTTGTTAGGGGAATTTGATGTTTCAATATTGCATGATCTTGGTATCCCTGTAATCTCTATACTACTTTTGTTAATTTGTCTTCAACCCTAATGAGTTCTACTTTATTTGGAAACTGCAAAGCTACCTTTAAGAAGGTACACCCACTCTGTTTCAGCTTAATTCTTGTATCCTTGGCTTTTAGGGCATCTATAAATTGGTCAAATGCCAACAAATCATTTCACAAAAAATGTCTATGTAAGGAACTAAGCAAGTCTTGAACTATTTTGCAATTTTAGCTAAGGTTTCTTTTTTCCTCTGTACCTTGTTCCAAAACTTTGCTCTGGATAACTCTCTGTGGTGCAGAACTCTGAACCTGCTGAATAATGCAGATATTATTGCTTGATTCTAAAACATTTCTGAGTGAATACTGTTGAAATACAGTTAGGGCTAACATAAAATTTGTCTCAAAAATTTTATCAATGAAGAAAAAATATGAAAAGCAAGAAAAACACTGTATTCACACTTTAGGCACAATATTTTAGAATTAGGTTATGTTTTTAATTTTAAACTTTATACATGGAAATGTATCATACAGAATGTGTAACTACATTGCTTAACATTTAAAAACGCAATATTCACTTACCAGTGCCTATTGTAACAATACTGTGTACACTTTTCCAGACTATTCAGTAATCTTCCCAATGTTTATAACGGTGCTTACAACACCATTGGAACCTTCATTGTCTACCTATAACTATATGATTACTTAAGTTCTTTGTAAACAACCACAGGAAATTAATAATCATAATATATTTTATTTATTAAGCAAACAAATAATTAGCCAAAGTAAAAAAAAAAGTATTTTTAACTTTCTTCAAGTATCATAAATCTAAAGTCAAACAGCATAAAAATTAGAATAACATCCATTTAATTTTAAAATAAAATTTTTATAACTAAATTTATATATTTTACAAACTTTGAAACTCATTAGGAAATGAAAAAGAATAAGCTAGAAAGTTTATTCAGATAATGTATTATTGTGCTAACAAGTAACAACGATGTTTCACGTCTCCATGCTATCTCCGTTAAAGATGGTACGATACCAGGTAACATTTTTACAAGTTAGCTGTATAACACTATAATCAAAAATACTTCCACTATAATATAGTATTCTGGATTAACCACTGCTGACCATATACTATGAAAGTAGACTAAATAAGTCATAAAGTTAAAACAGCATTAATGTATTCTGTAAATGATAGGCTCAATCAGGTTACATCTTTAATTACTTCCAGTAATGTGATAGATACAGAAGTAAAGTTTTGAAAACGGATATTTAAAATAATTAAAATTTATTAGTTATAATCATCTATATATATATATAATCATACTTAGTAAAACAAACTAGCATTGGTAAACAGGATGCCTGTTTTCAAGTCATATGTTATACAGTCATACTACATATTTTAGATAAGAACAATAAGGAAAAACATCTTTCTTGGGGGAATTCTAAACAATGAAAAATAAATTCTGTAACACACTGTACCTCTGGGTGTCCTAAAGAAGATTAATTTTGATGAAAACAAATCTTAAAGACATAATTAAAAACTATAGTTACAGTAACTTCTACAGTATACAGTTTTAATTACTAAAACATATCATTTAACCCCTGGAACCTTGTCATAATCAGATAACAGTTACATTCAAGACGGCAGTTGGAATCTGTTTTTCAATTAATTATTTAGTTCAATAGGTCACTAAACATTACATCACCATAAAGTTTAGACACATTGTTACTGTCTTAAAAGAACAAAGGCTTGAAAGTTTACCATGGCAAATTGATGCTTATATTGCTATTTTAAATTTAACAAGTTACTGGCTGAAGTCTTAACTGGATTGCTGTAAACTATAGCTTTGTGGATTTCAGAAACCCTGGAAAAAACTATTATGATAATAAATAGTTCCATCAAATAAAAATCTCACATTTAATAATTCCTTTTGACACCATATAGTTGTGTAAAAATGTTTGTCTCTTTTTATTAACTTCTGAAAAAATGGAGTGGGGCCTGCCCTTCCAGTATCTGTGCTTATTTATACAGCATTAAATAATACATTCATTAATTTCTGAAAAAAATGGGCTCCTGCTTATATAAGATTAAAGAGTACAGTTATTAATTATTAAAAAATGAAGGGGGTATCAATCCCCCTATACCTCTCTCCACTACAGCTACAAGTTGCATAAACAATATTAAATAATAGATTTACAAAATTAGAAACATGATGTAAAAAAATTAGCAAATTTACACTTTAATTAACACTTCAGTAATTACAGTTGGTGGTGTATGCTGCCACAATGGCAGATAGCCTTAGTAACTTTGTAAGTAACAAAGACACGACAAGCAAGTATAGTGACAAAAAAATTGAACCCTATGTTTTCAAATTAAGAGCTCCCACTATCATATAGCTTTAGGCTAATAAACACAGTGGAGATATTTTTATTACATGGATACTTGGAATTATCAGAAACGTTAAAGAATTGGAAAACTAATTTTGATTAATCAGTTACCTTATAGAGACACTAATTGATGTCACCACTATTCATAGATAATTAAACATATCAATTTAATCATATAGCTCTAGTCATTGTGCATACACAGGCCACAATCTCCTACACGGTTCCTGTTAGTACAAGCACAATACTTTAATTGGAAGGAAATTTCAAGTAACTGGTAAAGAGTTACTTACATTCTCAATTCATACAACTGCAGTAAACACTAGCATATGTTTTCAATGTTAAAACTGTTGAGTTTGTTTGTTGTTAAGTGCAAAGTTACACAATGGTCTATCTATGGCATGCCAACTACAAATATCAAAACCTGGTTTTTATTGTTATAAGTTTTCTGACATTTAGCTAAGCCATTAGGGGTGAATCTTACACAGAAAATTAAATGTGAAAGAAAATAGTTTCCAAAAATATTATTTTACAAAATATTTCAATTCAAACAAACTGAACATATTAAGAAAAGCACAGTATATCATGCTATCCCTTGGTATAACACATAACTTATTCTATTTTACTATGTTTATGTGATTGAGAGTTACTGTTTGCTTCTTCCCCATGAGTCCTCACAATGCAAGTTGTATTAGTCACTCAAAAGCTGCAGGTATGTTATATAAACCAAATTACTTTGATAAAGTTCATAAAAGCCACCTCAAGTGCTGAAAGAAATCTCAGGTTTTCTTCATTATGAAATGTGACTTCCTAGTATCAAGAAGTGAGGTAAAATGCTGAACCAGCAGGAACCTTCGATGTGAAAAGTTTGTCCAGGGTAATGGAAATATATGAATAAGAAAATCAACACAACCTTAGTGTACTTTCCCTATTTCTGGCTTCATTAATGGTGAATCATTAAGCACTCTTCATCCTTCATTATCTGCTGGATCTTAGTACTGGTTATATTCCTATTGCTTCAGAAAAATCTACATAGTTGTTATTCTATTTACTGTGTCTATGTGATTGAGAGTTACTGTTGTGCAACTAAAATGGACATGTCATATAAACACATGAACATATTCAACAAACAGCTCACTGACTTATTGTTGTTCTGTTGAATGTGAATTGCCTACATAATTATAAGTCCACAATCACTTGATTTGAATAACAGAAGATAAAACATAGGTTGTACTACAGTGCATTGACCCCTCATAAAGAGTCTAGTTGCCTTGCACAAGATAAAAAGTGTATTCATTCACTGATGTTACCAAAGCCTTTCTGACTACATATTGCCTAACTGATTCACCAGCTTTTGCTTTTCCTAACTACACTAGACAAAAATGTTGATGAAGGCCTTCCATGGTTGCCACCTTTATCTTATTAACCAGAAGAAGTCAATATTTTGACAGAAGAGTTGTGCTATATTTCACAAAGTGTTTTTTTTTTTGTATGTGTGTGTCAGCTTTCTCAATTACCTTTACCCCTGTATGGCCTGAAATATACATTCAGGTTATGGATGCTTTGTTTTTTTCCATCCCTTTTAAGACCAGCTACTCTGAACTTTATTCAGCACTGTTTGTGAGGAAACTGCAAATATGATGTTGGTGGCATTGTCTTCTTGTGATTCACTGCTTTCAGAAGTCCAGAGGAGTTTGTTTTTTTATGGCTTCCAGGTTCATCCTTGTGTTACTTGTAAAAATATGAATGCTCCACTAGCCTTATGTAAAATGTTGCTACTCGTCAAGCTTTATAGGTACAATATTCTATTTTGTAAGATGACGATTTGGTGGCCTTAAAAAGAGAGTGATACTTCATGGGTTCTGGTAAGGATATAATAAAGGCATCATCCATATTTCAGAAATGTTACCTGTTTCCACACTAACTTCAACAGGTTGGCTTTTGTAAACTAATTAATAGTAGAGACTTTTAGAACATCTGGGCATGAAACTCCATCTTTAGATATATTTATGGCAATGTGTATTGTGCCCACACTTAAGATGACTTCCACATCAGAATGTAACTATGATTCAGGTAATACTTCCTATAGCCCAAGCTTCTCCGATATGTTACCATAGTCGCATTAATTAATGTATTTCAGAGCGAAGATTTTTCTTTTATCTTCATCTGCAAGGGATAGAGCAGTATTTTACTCATACATGACTGACATCACCAAGGTTTTGGTTCCTGTATGAGCCACATGCATTTGGAAGCATCATTATCAAAAACTTGTGAGTTTGTCTTGCTGCACAGTTCATTACATTTTATGTTATACACTTGGAAGTTGATCATTTGCAGTCTCTGCTTCCTCTTCCAATAACTGGTCATGCATCATCCACATGAACTTACCCTACACTTCAATGCATGCTTTATAGACTTAACCAGCAAGTATGTATTTTTGCACAGGCCAGCTAAACCCAAGTATATGGTGGCAAATTTCTGGTGACATTGTTGAGACTATGTTCACATATCATGAATGGTAATTTCAGATGGATCTAGGGTGTGTGCCTTTTGCAAAAGCTGATAAATTACTTTTTTCAATGGTAAAGAGATGCTTCATTGTACAAACACTGGCAGAAAACTTGACATCTCTGTTTCATTCCTCTTTGTATACTAGTCTTAATACATACCTCCCACACAAGTGATCATTGCATATATTACATACCCTATGTCAAGTAAAGATCATGTTAAGGGTGGAGTCACCCAAAGAAAGATCTATACACCAGTCTCTTTCACCTTATTGCACAGAAATTCTTGTTGGCCCAACAGAGTTTAGCAGTATAAGGTTGTTGGTTTAACTGTGCATGTAAACTTTCATGTTCTTGCAAGTGTGTGTATTTCTTTTCTGACATGATTAAATCAAAGCAGCAAAAGCTATTCAAGCAATTCTAACCAATTCTACTTCATTTACCATTTCAATCAACATTCCAGAAGGAAGTTCAAAATTCAAATGTTTAGAGTTACAGATTATCACTGAGACTCTGCAATTGCTCAGCATGTGTTCTTATTTAATGTATTTGTTTGTTTCTAGCTACGCACAAATATTGAAATCCAGTTTCTAGCACTATAAGTCCACAGACATACAGATGTGCCACTGGGGGATCTTAATCAATATATCTAATTACAACCAATAGAAAAAGGTTTTTTTCACCCAAGTGTAGCCTGTTCTCTGAAAAAAACACACAAAAAAACAACACTGTATAAATTGTTACAACAGATGGCAATACTGAAGTAGAATTAGGCCATATTGGACCATGGAACACTATTCAATGTGACCATTTCAATATGTATTATATGACAATGGATGTTTTTTTTTTTTTTTACAGCTGCAGTTCATCTTTTGGTAGACAAATCATGGTTAGAACCTCATCATATACTCGTCTTTTTCTTGAAAAACCTAAATGAACTGAATAAAGAATGTGATGTTTAAAACATAGTATGCCTAATACCAATGTATTATGAAAAACATAGTTAAATATAGTCATATTTTCCCAACTTATAAAAGTCATTCATGCCATAACAGAAAATAAAAAAACACAGAAACATGATCGTTAAGAAAATACATAAAATTTTACAAAAAAATAAATGTTAGTTATATAACCAAAATCTAATTTTGCTTTCTTACTTTCTGGTATGCTCAAGTATGCCAATTATTTTAAAGATAACAAAAGCAATCATAATGATCGAATAAATATAAAAAATTATTGGGCAAAGTTCAATTGAGATTACTACTTGACTGAATTGAAAGAAAAGGCTTTACACAAACTTACAATGAAAAACACATAATTCTTGAAGACAAACAAACTCAGTTTATAGTATGAATGCATTCGACAATAGTTAACACTACTGCCTGAAGATTGGTGATCAAGATATTTAGAAAAGCAGAATGAATGAAATACCAAGGAAACTATGTTAAGACTGAAAGAGATAGCCATTATATAGAAGACTAACAGAGTACATTTCTCACAGTGTATGCAATATTTATGCCACTTTTCGTCATTACACAAGGTTACTATCTCTGGAATAACAGGGCTTTCCAGTAGTTAAGATCACTCCTAAAACCTAAATACTGTGTTTGGTTTGTGCATTCTTAAACAATCTTTCCCACAAGAGAATGATGTGACCAAGAACAATTCATAACTAGGTCAAAAACAATTTAGTCACAATTGACAGTTAACTCTTTATTGTTAAACTTCATTGTATTGCTAAATCTGTGTACCAAAACATATGTATGTGTTTGTTTTGTATTTTTTAATTTGTAGTTAAGCACAAAATTAAATCATGGGAATATCCAGAGTGTGCTCCCCATAAAAATAATGAAACACAATTTTCAGCATTATACAAGCTATCAGGATTACCACTGAGCTACTGCAAGGCACATGTGAATGTAAAAAAAAAAAAAAGGTTATTTATGAACATGAAATATTCATGTCTCAACTGAAAAGGAAAAGGTTCACTATACCGAGTATTTCTGCATGCTTCATAAACAAGTACAAATTTGTCCATGGTAATGAAACATTACTACAACATAGATACACTGAAAGTATTATTTAGCTTCACAAATTTAACTGTATTACGTATTTTAAGACTCACTTGAATTTCAAGAGATCTTTTAAATTCTGCCAAAAGTGATGTGTCTTGTTTTCTTTTTAAATTAATCTTTTCCACAGTTTCTTCAACTTCTCTTGAAATGTGTTCTCTCACATTCCTTTGCAAGACCTCATGAGATGACATACTAGATTTTACAGAATGTTCTTCTGTGGGATTTTTCCATATTGACTTTGAATGAATACCTTCCATTTGCCTGTAAATGTAAATATGAATATATATGAAATTTAGTTAGAATTAACAGATATGGAACAAATAATAACTTTCTGCTATATGTGACTCCTAATATTAACTAGATTCAGATGCTTTGGATTGGATAATATATTACTGGACATACATGTTAAAATTCTTACCCAGACATACATTATCACTTCATTGTATTATGAAACTTGTTAATTCATTATTATTTGTTAAAAATTTAATAAGGATCTACATGGGGATAAGCAGTTCCACATGAATGAGTGACCATTGTGGTTTGGGACAGTACTTTTAACCCTGAACCATCTACCGAAAATGGTGCTTGCATTATGCTTATGACTACTGTTTCTCTGTTACTGTGATCACCTGTGGCAACTTAATGGGTGGGTGTAATGTTTATTTAAATCACATATCAAATATCTGTATTGTAACTAGTAAATTACTCACTTTTTAATATGGGAAAATATTTTACTATATTTAGAAGCTGGTAGAAAGCACCATTGCATTAGATGATACAATACCTATGCATGATACACAGGCAATAGTATACACATAACATTAATATAATTCATTGATGGTAGTGCTACTTAAATATTCCATTCATCTGAAAATTAATATTTAGTGGGATCAGATTTCATCAGATAGAGTAATACCTGATCAGATCAGATCATATACTTGTCCCATTCTGAAAAAAATAGATAGTTTTGCTTAAATATATAAAAAATCTTATTGTAGTTTATTAGTTAACCAAAGTCAACATTTAAATTAAATATACTAAATCAATATTTATTAAACATTGCAATGTTTTAGTTGATATACAGTATTACAAATAATTATGGAAATGCACAGGTAATGAATATATAAAAGTTACAAATAAGTGATCAATTAAAGAACAGTACAATAATCTAAGATACATATATAACAGTAAAATAAATTATTACAGATGATACAAAAAGTGAATAAGCACAATACATTATTATTTACTGTTTCTTTTAAACAAAGCATTACATCTTTTGTTTCATATTTATATAAATTTATAAATGTATGATTGTGAAATTTGGTTCCAATTATCTTTTACTATTCCCCACAATTTAGCCAGGTTTTCTGGTTGTCACCTGACTCTAGATTCCACATAAACCCACACAGCTTTAATAATATCCATGCTGGGACTTTCCAAAAGTGATGCCACAGTTCAGTGTGTTCCATTGGCTTTTTTTCTTCCAGGTACTATGGTATCATATTTGCTGCATGTTTGAGATCAATCTTGTTGGAATTCAATAAGAATTTTTCCAGAGGAAATGACATGTTGAGTTATAATTGGCTTGTACATATCGGTAAGGAAAGACTTATTCAGTGTAGGGAACATGTCTAACACTACTGCCCAAGATGTATCCTACACTTGTGTTAGATCCCCAAATGTTCCACTATAGATTTTTATGTTAACTCTATTCTCTCTTTGCCAAACAAACTATAGTAATTATTGCCAAACAGTTTGCATTTGGATTCATCTGTAAAAAGCATCCTCAGTTAGTTTTATTAATCAAACTGTTTGAAGTCCAGTGCTCTTTTTAACCTTTTGTTTGGTTACAATGCTTAAGTAATAACTTTTGAGAAGCCACATATAAATTTGATATCACTTTGTTTTTATGTGTATTTCATTTTTCTAGAGGTAGCATTCTCATCTGTGCATATAAAGTTTGGCTCTTGGTAACATGTCTATTGCATTTGCATATCAAAGTAAACAGCAGCATACCTTTAGCTATTTAATATCAGTTTTGAAGTTTAGGATTTCTATCTCAAACACATCTACTACAGAAAGTACTAGTTCCATAAATCCACTTTAGTTGCCATACAGATCCTACATAAACAAAAATGGCAGTAATATATCACATGGAATAGCCATCACCAGCCAAGACTTTGATTTTCCTTATCTGATATATAGCATCTGCTCTGAGAATCTTTAGTGCTTTCCTTTCAACATTTCTGGTAATAATGTAAGCCCCTGTATATCTATAGGTATTATGAAGGTGTGACACTGTCTTACTTTTTTGGATGACAGTGACTTAAATTTACTATGGTGCAGTTCATCTTTGTATATTAGAAAAGCAATTTGAAAATGTTTGAATTTTATACTCATTTTATACACTCTTTCTATAGCTATTTCAAACACTGTATGTTTAGCTGAAAGAAATTTGATCATACATTTGAAAATATAAACAAAAGATAACTTACTCTTCATGTTTTGATGTATTTATATTCAATGCCTCAGAGAAGTTACACTGGAAAATAGGCTGAGTGATGTTCTCATTAGATTCAAAAGAAGGATCAGAAGATGTATTCATGTGTAAATATGAAAACAAGGAAAAAGTTACAAATCTAAAAAAAGAATAAATAAATGGTTTGTGTTATATATATATATATATATAAATCATTTGTTGCAGATTTGCATTATTTTACATTCTTTTACTATTTTTTATAATATTCGAAATTTTAATCATAGTAATAAATAAAATAGATCTACCTTACAGAATCCATGTAGCATTAGCTATTATTATGTAAAAACTACACCACACTGGTAGGATTGTGCCAAATATACCAAAAAGTGGGATATATCAAAATAGAAAAACTAATACTTATACTGCATTTATAGTATACACATACATTTAGTGATTATCAGGAATATTTTTGGGGAGGGGGGGAGAATGGTGTTGATCTTAAATCAGTAATACATGTAGGCTTATGAAAGTCTCAAATAAGTTATAGTCTGTAGAAAGGCTCATTCACAATACAGAAATTCAAAGAGGTTTTGAATACAAAATTATAATGCCACATTCAGCAGGTTTTGCAGCTAGTCTGTGGGAATTTCACAGTGAAATTTGGCAACATACATCATTTTAAAGCTTATACCAATAGTATTCAGGAGAAAAAGTGTTACCATTTCCACTCTTTATCACTTTCCATCTGTAGTAAACTGTGCATTTTGTACATTTACAAAATAGTAAACTTCACACTTCAATATCAAAATCCAGAACATTATGATTATCAATAAATACAGTTAAAAATTAAAGGGTGACACTTCAGGAAAGGGTTACTAAAATGGTGCCTTGGATGTAGGGGTTGCCATACAATGAGAGGCTGAAAACTCTCAAATTTTCTCTTTAAAAAACAAGAAGAGTTAGCTGATGGGATTTGATTGAGGTGTTTAAGATTGAAAAAGAAATTTACAGTATTGACACATCATCTTTTTTTATAGTTAACAGTGAGAATAGTAGAACTAGGGACAAAGATATAAATTTTGGCAAGGTAGGGGTCATCTTCAGCTAAGACAGTTTCATTTTTATAACAGAGTGGTTAGCCTTTGAAATGGGTTGTCTTAGGATGTTGTACAGGCAATAAGTTTAAGTGAATTTAAGAAAAACCCTGATAAGTATATAAATGATAAGGACTGGTTTTAAGATTTTTATTATTTTAATTTAGTTTAATACATGAAACAGCTGAGAGGGGTCAAGGTCCTATGTGATCCCAAAAGGTTATGTTATGTTAAATTAATCTGCATAATACTAAAGTGTTATTTCATGACAAATGTCAGCAATATTATATTTGCAATATACTTTCATAACAGAAAAAAATATTAAATCACTTATATGGAAGGTGACAAAGTTCACAAAAATAATTTTAAGCAAGCCACCATGTTAGCATGACAAAGCATCTGGTGACTTTCTAGAATGTATCTCCAAAACATTTTTGCAGCCTGTAAGTAGCAGTAAGAATTTTCTTGGATATAAAAAGTCTTTTCATAATACAAGTATCAAAAGTTTCATGTAAAGTTTCAGTCACCCTACAAAATTTAATGATAAGTTGCAGAACTTTAAAAATCAAGAAATTGCCGAGATAATGTTTTTGGACTTTTTATACATGAAGATATAGTTCCTTTCATATTCTGAGAACTAACCAATATTTGCCTATTAATGTTTTAGAATACTTACTGTTTAATTTAGTATGTAGGTAATAAAGAATGTCTATTAAAGTTTAACATCAGCATTGTCAGACGGCATACGTTTTTCAGACAGTACTAAGATGCTGTGCCATGTGGTAAAAGTAGCTTTGTAGCTACAATTTTAATTTTTTTAAACTAAGTATTCTAAAACATTTAGCTATGTTGTTTCAATACTGATACAGTGTTGCCATCAGAACAACCACAACCTAATGATGCATATGACAGTTCAATGCTTACCTTAACAAGAAACTTGCTTCAAGGTGGTTCTATATTGTCAATAGTTGTAGAACAAGATACATACTTGAGAATTCAGAAAAATGATGGAGTAATAAATCCTTCTTGTAAACAGAAGGAACTAAAATAAGAAGTTAATAGAAAATATCCCAAACATAGAATTTTCTTAACTAAAGCAGCAATATCAGCCAAAGCTCCTGATCTTTTCATATGTCATGCATGAAGCAGCAAGAACAAATTAAATGTTGCATTCTACACTACAGGAACAGATCATGGAATTTAGCATTAAAACTTTTAATGATAAGCAGAGAACAATGTTTTGACCTTCTGAAATACATTATTTAAGTGAATTTCTCATCATGAAGAGGATCGTGGAATTGAGCACTTAAGCCCATAAAAAGTGCATGAACTTGATGAAGTTTCTGTGCAAGAGAAATGAACCATTTTGAAATGTCATCATCTATACTGAAAATGCATAAGCTAGTATTATAAAATGTGACCTCGCATCACACCACCCCATTTCAGGAGAACAACAAGCCTGTAATGAATATCATTATGAAAATGGAGATGCCAGATGATGTCACTGTTGATCTTCCCAGGAGAAATAAAACTGGACAAGAACAATAATGTTGTTTGTTTCTGAATGAATTACATCAAATCATGTGATGTTTTGGCCTCCTATGAAGAAAATGAATTTAAAGGTCTAGAAAAATGCTAAGAATACAGCAAAACTAAAACTAAATTACAAATAATGATTTTGAAAGAATATCATGCATTATATCATAGATTCATACTTGCCATGAAATCTTGTCCCAATATTGATACGATGGAAGCTATTAGGACTTATGAATTTGCCTCACTTCTACATTCCATGTTTGCTCCTGGGAGTAATCTTTTGTCCTGCTTAGACAATAGTAAATTAGCACATGAATGGAAAGCTTTGGTCTCCTAGACTGATAACACACATAATGCAGTCACATGCAAGAATTCCATTAGAGAAAAATCACGATCATTGATGGCATGGCACTTGTATAAGATATGGAAAAATCAAATACAATAAAAACTTGTTTGATTTTGCTGATTACTTTTTGTCAAGACTGAAAAATCAAATTCAGGGTTTTCATTAAGTCTGTTTTAAATTTGATTGATATAATGTAGATAAAACTCTTAAAGGTGTGGGCACAAAAAGAACAGCAAAGCATAAACAAATAGTTTAAGTTGTGATATTACATTACAGAATTGAACTTCTTTCAGAAGAAAGATTTTTGTCTCACACATTCATCAAAAATAGACTGGCAGTACACTTAGCTGTAAAATATATTCTTCATGTTAAATAGTCAGTATTAGATGTTGTTCAAATAACCTAAATGTCCAACACCTCAACAGCACATTAGACTGATACTTCAAATGCTACAGAAAGGGAGTTGACAAACTGAAGATACGTACATCTGAAACCAATGTATTCATTATGGCACTTTGCCACTATCCAAAATTATGTTTAGATACATTTATAGTATCAGGTACTCACAAACTAAGACATTTGATCCCACTGAAGTCCATTTATGATGCCCTAGGAATTAAGAAAGTATCAGTTCTCCCAGGGTTTCATGCATTCTCTGGATGCAATGTCATTGGCAAATTTGCAAGTAAATGGAAACTAAGTTTCTGAAAGGTTTAGTCCAAGTCAGATGATGTTATTGGAGCCTTTGCTGAATTGGATAAGTATGTTGAAATACCTAGGCAGCATAAAAAGCAACATAAAAATTCATGTGTCAACTGTGTGAACCAACAACATCACACAACAAACTATCTAAAGTGAGGTAGAACATATTTACTAAAAATCAAGTTGATTCAGAGCATCTTCCTTCAACCAGGTCAGCAACAACTGATATGATTAAAAGACCCAACTATATGGCAATGGAGTTGGAACAAGATAATTTTCTTAAACCCAGCATTCCAGACGACAAATAGAAGACAGTGTCATTGTTCCCATGAAAATGCACATACCTATAGCCCCAGAGGCAGTCATCCAGTTAATCAGTATGCATGTATTAGAAGTTCTTGCTTATCATCATGTTGCTCAAGCAAACTAGCAGGCTTGTACTGCACAGAAATGTGTAAATGTGAATTTTCCATTTGTGATTGGAAATGACAATGAAAAGACTCCAAAGATACGTAAACATGCTTTTTTGTAATATATTATGTAAATGTTTCAAATTATATTTTTAAATATGTAAAAAACTTGTTTGTTAAAGATAATATTTTGCCAAATACAAGACACCAAAATAAAGGCTGTGGAACGATATTTCATGTTATTTTTATAATGCTGGACCTCTGGCTTTTCTATTTGACTTTGAACTTTTACAAATTAAATTACAACAAAGTTTATTTAACTTGCCAAGTCTAAAGCTGTACAAATGAGTTTGGATTAAGCCCTAGGTTGTGGTTTCCATGGCCATCAAAATGCAGTTGAACTCAGAAAGGGTGGGGTTCAATCACATAGGACAACTCCATTTCAACCTCACAACAACGCCTAGGCTACAACCTAAAGATAACGTTGAATGAACTGAGTACTAAGCATTAGCTTCAATAGTAAAGTGATGAACAATGATTTTAAGTAGAATAAAGTCAGGCCCACATGAAAAATATCTAAAAGAGGGGTTCTAATTCATGAGATCAAAAGCTGACACATATTGTAAGATTCACAAATACCATGAAAGGCATGCTAATGCTACAGGAGTCTGGGATATTACCTACCAAGAAAATATGTTAAAAGTAGGTGCTACGAGATTAAATCTGGCAGCATCTTTGCATGAAAAATAGCTTAAAAATTGCATAGCTGTTTACATAAATTCCACAAGTACATTCAGTGATACAGATCATATAGTGGTGATTTTCCAAGTGAAATTATCAAAGAATGTATTGTAATAACAGAGTAAAAGAAAAAGAATAATTTGTACTGTCAATTGTGTCTTATTTAAAGTACATTAGCTGTCCTTGTTTACTTTGGGAAAAAAACAACTCTGGATACAACTGTGACAATCAATAGTGTAATAAACATTTGTATATATATTTGACTTGTTTCAATATATTATTTTATACCAAGTGAACTGTGTTGCTGTTTGTTTATTGTTAAAATTTATCACCAACAAAGAACAAACACCTACTGCAAAGAATCCAGCCTATAAAACCTAACAGTAGTAATAGGGCTTCAGACTTTCTATTACAAAGTGTCAACAAAAGTCATTGCATGCAACTATTTCAAGCCAATAGATGCTAACTTCATCTGAAGAATGTAGGCTAAGTAGGAAATGTTAAATTCCATAAGTAGCTGCACTATTATTATACAAGCATAATTTTTTACATCACAAAAATAGTTTTTGATAGAATTCCCTTGAACCCTCACATACCTTTTGTGTATGTATGTGGCATCATTTTTATTTCAAGGAATATACTATGTATATTAACAGAACAATGGAAGACTGATCAATTTCTGTCTAAACATGTGGTACATTCCTGTTGGATATACAAAACTGTTTATTGTAAGAGTTATTGTTTACTTGATTTAATAGTCAATTATTATTTATTTTCCATACCAAGAATGTTAAATGTTAATAACAATAGCTATGACAAATTTCGTTTATGTAACTCAGTAAGAGTTATATATGCAGGTTGATTGTTGTACTAAACTTTAATAATATTGTTGACACTACGTTACTCAAATTTTCGGTAGTTTAACGCCAAGTGAGTATAGTTAAATCATCATGTGTCGAGTTTACCAAAAATCCGAGGCCTCAGTGGAGATAATATATAGGTAGGCTTACCATAGTTTCCAAGCCTCAAACCAGGACAGTTTTAAATTTTTATTATAGGTACTGGCACTGGCATAATAAAGAAGTGTTTTCATAACCTAACTCCACTTAAGCTTTAATGCTGCCACACACACAAAAAAAAAAAACCATCAAAATTTCCTTAAGTTTTCACTGAACACTTTTTTGTGATCATTCATATTTTTTTACTTGAATTAACTTTCTTCAAAATATCTTTAGTAGTTTTAATTTTTTCAAAAAATTCACTGCAACTCAAGTCAATATTGAGTTTACAGTGCAACAGTCCTTTTACTGTTGATTCATTCATTAGACCTCTTTCTTGAGACCAAATGCTATTCATCACTGAAAATATTCTTTCAAGAGGGGCAAAATTGCCTGGTTAACAAAAAAGGTACTCCATAACTTGCCTGAGATTAGGTACAGAAATATTTTGATCTTTGAAGTGGTTTAAAAGTTCTACCCATTTTTCTTCACAACCTATCTCCACTTGTCACATTTTGATGACCAGAAAAATTTAACAAGAACAACTTCATCAAACAGATCATCAACATGAACTGCAGCATTTCCAAGCATTTAATTAATTTTTTCAGCAACTGCTTCTATGTCAGGCCACACAAAAACACTGTTTTTTATCCAAACAGTATTCTCCAGCACCAAAATTGTTTTCCCACAGCCCAATATAAGACAGGCAGCAATAATAAAAACTGGTAAATTTCTTCCTAATCAAGTCTACCTGTCATCCTCACTCTTCCTCTAGCACACTATTTTTTGCACCAAGGGGAATAAAGTTACTATCTCATCTTTCTTTCAGGTTCGTTTTCAACTTAAATTCTGCAACAATATCACTTGCAATTGCTTTTGTTTTCTCCATGGCTAAAATCACTTTGTTGAACAAGTCGAGTTGTCCATGAGCAAATCATAGATATATTTCTCCACATTTACTCTCAAAGAATCTTTTTTATCAAGAATGGGCAATGTTCTTGTGAACACATATGTCTTCAGTCCTTCATAAATCTGGAGAATTATCTCAACAGCTGGTAACAAAGATAGAAATCATGTATTTCCATATTGGAGAACTTTCTTGTACTAAATTTCTACAAACTTACAGAATTCTTTTAGGTGTGTAACATGCACAGTGTAAATATAGAAATACTTGTAAAATTTTGACAACCAAGCTTTCCACTTCAGTAGAAAGAACATCAACTGCAGCTTGGAGACAGTTATGTAAAATATGAGCATCACAACTAACACCCACAATATTTCTGCCAAGTTCCTTCTTCAATTGACTATATGCATTGTTTTTTTCCCTTTCTCCCTACACCTCTAAAATTTGTATTGCAGTTCTCACCACAATAAGCAACATTTTTTTTGATAAATCATGTTTTTAAAGTGGACACCAAGTAATTCTTCAAAATTTCTGATGCCACTCCAGGAACCAACTAAAGTCTAAATGTTTTACTTTCACACTTCCTCTGGCAAAAAATATCGCACCATGACATGTATAATTTTGGCATCTTTTCGGTTTGAAGCATCTGCTGTAAGTGAAATGAACTGGACCTCAATTCCTCTGTTGCTAAAGGAACAATTGCATTCAAAATAATAGCCTCATTCTTTGTTCTGGCAGAACTGAACTTTGGTTCAAATAATTTTGCTATCAGTTTGGAAGAGCAATTAGCTGTTTTAAAATTTGTTATGGACAGCACTGTATAAGCAAAGGCAGTTATTAACAAGTCACTCTCTTCAGGCACAGTTTTGTTTGAAGAACACAAACTCTTGAACTTTGAGCAGCTTCTGAAAGACCAGCTTCATGTTTGCACTTTTTAAAAAGTTTTTTTTTATGTCTGAGCAGCCACCATGTAAAGAGAGAACTCAGATAAACACTGCAAACATTTGACTGCTTGCCACAATTTTTTTTTTTTCCAGAATGGACATTCTTCTTGCAATTCACTGTTGAATGTGCACTTTCTTTTACCAGCTTTGGACATTATGACTTGGGTTAATTTCTAAAATAAAATAAAATAATTCTGCATGTATCGTATGACTAATACAAGGTGTTCGGAAAGCCACTGTGAAATTTTGAAATCAGCGATAACAGCATTCATTCAGTCTATTTCAAGCCAGCAACTGACAGCGGTGTTTAGAAACAAAATAAGAGAAGGATCCAAGCATGTATTGATGCCAACGGGGGTCACTTTCAACATTGTTTATAATTGTCATTCATATTTACCTCCTGTATTCTCTACTGAAACATGTCTGTTAATAAATATATAAGTGCACACTGACTTTCCGAACACCATGTATAATAAATACTGTAATAAATAAAGCAATCACAAAGCACAAACACTTGCTCAAAAAAAAAACCCTTTGCATATGCTGCAGCTCGCCGCTTTTGCGTACCCTCAATAGCAGCCCACTAATGTACCATATCAATTCTTTGTGAATTTCATCTAATGCATGCTACAGTACTATGGCTCCCTCTACCCATCAACTACAAAAATGAAAATTTAAAATTTATTTTTTGTTAACACCAAGTTAGGACTCTATGCATATTTTAACATTTTCCGTTTATAATTTTTGGAATTTATGCCTTTTAATTAAAAATCGGGACATTCTGAGACAATACAATGTCAACCGGGACAAATTAGTAAACCAGACGGGACACAGGGATGGAATCCCTCAAACCAAGACGTATGGTAAGCCCATATATAGGTAACTAGCGAATGCAAATTAAGTAAAGAAAATGAGAGTCAGAAAACATATAGTCATGTAAAATCAGAAAAGGATGTGGTAAGTGGAGTCAAAAGAAAACGTTTAGAAAAAGGTGGTTTGGTTTGAATTTCGCGCAAAGGTACACGAGGGTTATCTACGCTAGTCGTCCCTAATTTAGCAGTGTAAACTAGAGAGAATGCAGCTAGTCATTACCACCCACCCCCAACTCTTGGGCTACTCTTTTACCAACGATTAGTGGGATTCACCGTCAAATTATAACGCCCACACACCTGAAATGGCGAACATGTTTGGTATGACCGGGATTCGAACCCACAACCCTCAGATTACGAGTCCAGTGCCTTAACCACCTGGGCATGCCTAGCCAGAAAAAGGTGAAGTTATCCAGTGCGTGAGTGATTAACCTTAACGGGTATTCCCTATATTGTGTTTCACAGCTGTATTGTAACAACAGAAACTGGAAAAAAAAATAACTTGTCTCGTCATTTGTATTCTAAAGTAACTGAACAAGCCTTTGTGTAATTTTGACGAAAGGAAGAAACAGTTTTTTTGAAGCTTAGGATACAACTGTGGCAACCAACGAAAGCAGTTAAGTCAGAAAACGTTAACTTGGTGAAAATAAAGTTTGACTGCGTGATTATTAATATAACAGTAACCGACAATATTTCAAGAGACTTTCATAGTTTAATGGAGATAAGGAAGGTAATTTGTCTTTTCCAGGGGTGTTCTAATGTAATAACTTGCTCTTGTGGGCTTTTACGAAACCGAGACAATTATTTAAAATTCTCGATGTAATTGTGATAGTCCACGGTAAGTCAATCTAAAACAAATTGTGAACTAAGAAACAGAACAGAGAAAAATAATTGAATTCTAAATTGAATTCGCCTGTGTGAACATTTAACAAGAAAATATAATTATTTTGAGTTTTAGATAAAACTGTGATATTCTATAGGGTTTAGTTTGTGTGTGTGTAATCGTTAGAAGAATCCCATCCCACTCATATTGAAAACTCTGACAAATAAAAACACATCATTATGATTATAAATTTTCGTTTGCCCAATTAGGTTTGTTTAACGGTGGGTTGTTCTTAGTTTTGCATAGCTTGATATCAATACTGACGTATGCGAGTTAAATAAGTTTTTGTTGGTTTCAACCAGTAGTGATATGTTCTACCAGGTACCTTAAAAAGGCATGCAAATAGCTATTCAATGAATAATTAATAAGAGTCTACGAGTCGCGTAGCTAACAAGAAACGTAATGTTAAGAATATCTTAAAGTTATACCAAATATACACCAATGTTTCACTTTGGAAAAATAAAACTATTTAATGGATCTCTCTCTAGTCTCTCTCTGGTGTTTGGGTATATTTATGTGTATACCCGGGAGGGTCAAGTAAACTCGACCTCTTCCTCCTTCCATGACTTTGTTGGAGTGGCCAGATTAATATATATTTCGATTTAAATACAGAATGGCTGGAGTGATATCATAAATTTAGTCTGGTCCTTTTCAGGACAATGTCCATTTATATTCTTCTTGATTTTTATTATTATTTAATGAGTCTAGAACGTAGGTGGCCTGTTTTATTTTATCTATATTCTAATACTACTATTATTATTTTAAATGATTTTGTCTTAATGATCTAATGTATAGATTTAACGGGGAAAGGTGTTTAGGTCTCTCTTCATCGTATATGCAATACCTGTCTAGTTCGCATAACAACTCATTTTTTCGCCAATTTTTATCAAAACATTTTATTGTACTCTGCAGGAGTCTATCTGGTATTGTTTGTGTATTTGAGTAATTATGCATGAAATTTAACGAAGTGGTTTTAGGTACTCTGTATGTTGATGTAATTAGTGTATTCTGTAATGTTTGGAGTTTGGTTTGAATTTGATTTACACTTACATTGATCCATGCAGGAGCTGCATAGTCTATTACAAGTCTAATGTATGATTAGTACAGCGGTATGTCCACGGTTTTACAACGATACAATCACGGATTCGCTTCCCGTCGGTGGGCATAACTATTTAATGGATAAACTTTTGCTGGTTTGTTTTTGAATTTCGCACAAAGCTACACGAAGGTTATCTGCGCTAGCCGTTTCTAATTTAGCAGTGTAAGACTAGAGGGAAAGTAACTAGTCATCACCACCCACCGTCAACTCTTTTACCAACGAATAGTGGAATTAACCGTCATATTGTAACGCCCCCACGGCTGAAAGGGCAAGCATGTTTGGTGTAACGGGGATTCGAAATCGCGACACTCGGATTATGAGTCGAGTATTTTAACCACCTGGCCATGCCGGGCCTGCCACTGACTCACCAAGGGATAATGGATAAACTGGAAGTAATGCTAAATTGGTTATTTAAATGTTCGCATGGCGTCGTAATTATAATGTGCAAACTTTTAAAAAAAATGTATAACAGCAACTGTCCTTCATCACTTTGCGGCAAAAATAAAACTAAATTACTCAGATGTTGGTTATACTATAAATACAAAGGGTAGTACATTTTCAAAGGTAAAAATGTTAAACTTGTATTTATAATTGAAAATAATAAACGTACGTAAAACAAATATTTTTTCTTTTTTACCTGGTTCTTGTTAGTCTTATGTGTCGCGGTTTTCTTACTAACTTGGATATAACGAAAACGTTTTACTTACTGTTAGTGCTGCTGTCGATAAGCGATGTTAGAAATATATTACAACAGTATTGAAGTTATAGCCTATATTTCAAATATTAGGCCTGACGTTTCATTAAAATTAATAACATAAGATCTAAAGTTAATGTTATTGTTTTAACCTCAAACTATATTTTCGTGATTATGGAGGTATTATATTTTGTAATATTTTTCTTTTATTAACTTGCATTAAATCTATTCCATTTCTTCCTAATTTAACATTTTACGGAAATCAAATGTCAGGCCCTTCTAACTTACACAAGTTTTACTTTTAAAACCTACCGTAGTGCAGACGTCTGCGTGATTACTTTTGAAAATTATATTCATAAAAATGTAGTATTATATATATGCATAAATGAAGATGTAAAGGAGAAATTGCATAACAATATGTAAATTTCAGTAAAATTTTTACGAACGAAATGTATGTATATAAATAATAGTTCTTTATTGTAAGTGTTTTTTTCTTAGATTCATTTTAATTTATCCAGTACATATTTCGAAATATTTCACATCTACCTTTAAAATTTTCACTGTCTAAATTATCGTTGGTTCAGTACCAGAATTATTCAGTTATACTATAGTTATGGCACTCAAGTGTATTTGGAACGTTTTATTAATTATGTTTAATGCAAACTGGAGTTTAATACGAAGCATTTTTATTCGTGTAAATAAAACAACGACCTGTATCTGCAGAACTCATCTTTATTGACCGAATATATTTCACTATTATAGCTTTGTCAGGAGCTATCAATAACCTTCAAGTTCACTAATACAGTTGAAATAAAATCTGTAAGGAGTGCAAGAAAAGCACTGCAGCGGCGTAATAAAATATAGAATGTATAATTAATGCTAACAAAAGAAAAAGTGGAATACCTTGTTCACCTACACTATTGAGGAAGCAAAAGTTATTTGGAGAGAAGGTTTGTTTGGGAATTTCGCACAAAGCTACTCGATGGCAATCTATACTAGCCGTCCCTAATTTAGCAGTGTAAGACTAGAGGGAAGGCAGCTAGTCATCACCACCCACCGCCAACTCTTGGGCTACTATTTTACCAACGAATAGTGGGATTGACTGTAACCTTATAACGCCCCCAGGGCTGGAAGGGCGAGCATGTTTGGCGCGACTCGTGCGCGAACCCGCGACCCTCAGATTACGAAGTGTACGCCTTAACGCGTTCGGCCATGCCAGGCCTGGAGAGAAGGAGACGTAATGTATATACGAGACCGTAATATGGTAATTCAATGGGGATCATGCAGTATAAACTATACGATGTAATCGTGTAATGATACCGTAAGTGAATTATAAGTGATATTCACTTATGAATATCTGAAGCCTTAAATAGTTCTTATTTTTAAAATAAAATCTATAATGTGAAGTCTTATGAATTATAATTCATACCTATGTTTAGAGTGCCCAGTTGGGACAGAGGATTTACAACGTTAAAATCAGAAGATCGATTAATTACCAGGAGTAGTGTATACTATTATTTATTTTTGTAATCATATTAATATTATTAGTAAATTTACACAGTCTAACTGGAAAATAACTACTTTACTTATCAAACATAATACAATTACATTTTCAATCAAGAAGGCAGCAGTGTTCTTAATATATTTTCGTAACTCATCCAAGTTTCTTTTGTATCAAAGGAAGCAGTCGTAATTCTTAATGTACATTTGTAATTCAACTTGATTTCTTTGCTATCTAAAATAAGCTTGTAACGGATTTACTAATGTATGCTTATTTTAATACTGATGTTTGTTTTAGTTTAATATATCTATTTAGAAATGCGTGTGACATATATTGTCAAATGTGTATTACGAAAGTCCTGCCTGTTCTCTAAATTTGTAGAAGTTGCTCTAGCGTAAGAATCAACAACGTACACTTACGACAGAAAGTGTTTGTACCCCTGCGTCCCGAGTGGTTTTTTGCTCATAACTTAAAAAGTATTACGATTAGGCTAATAGAAATATAGTATATTATAAATTTGTATGTAAATTAAACGACAAATAAACTGTTTATAAACAAATAATCAAAAATAGGAGGAGCAGAAAGTGTTCGTACAGTTCAGAACGTGTGAAAAAACTCATATTCCGTAAAATTTTGTTTATTTTGGCGAATAAACTACATCATACCATTTCAGAGCTAAACACTGGGTTCATAATTATTGGAATTTAGCCAGCAAAAAATGTACTCCAGCAATTCAGCGCCGTCTCCGTCATTATCTGCTTGGTCATCATGACGAACAGGAAACAACTGTCCAGTGATTTAAAAAACCGAATAATTGTAAAATACAAGTTTCGTGTGTCTTTTTCTGGTATTGCTACACAACTTAATGTGCTGAAATCTACTGTTCAAAGCATAATTGCCAAGTTTAAACTTACAGGATCAACTGCTAACATCCCTCGTTCCGGACGCCCCATCAAAATTCTTGAGAGAACCAAGAAGAAGGTTCTCAGAGAAGTTAGTAGGAACCCTCATTTAACACGTAACGACATACAGAAACTGGTAATGGAAACTGGGGTTGAAGTAAGCACCTCTACAGTTGCGAACATGTTACGCTCTTTTGGGTTCAAAGCATGCCGTCCTCGTAGAACTCCATATTTAAAGCCTGTTCATTTAGAAGCACGATTGAGGTATGCAAGAAAGCATGTAGATAAACTCTTTACTTATTAGAAGAGTATTCTTTGGTCAGACGAAACTAAAATCGAGCTTTTTGGCCACAATGATGTTCGCTATATTTTCCGTAAGAAAGGGGAACGAAATCTTCCAAAGAACACCGTCCCTACAGTTAAACACGGAAGTACCTCGATTATGCTATGGGGTTCTTTCAGCTCTTTTGGTGTAGGCAGACTTCACCGCGTCAACGGAATCATGAAAAAAGAAGAGTACGTTAATATATTAGGTACTTATATCAAGAATTATGCTCGGAACTTGCGGCTTAGGCGTCGTTGGATCTTCCAGCACGACAATGACCCTAAGCACACATCGAAATATGTGCAATCCTGGTTGCAGAGGAACCATATAAGCGTTCTGGAGTGGCCATCGCAGTCACCTGACTCAATTTAAAACGTTTGGCATGAGTTGAAGACCAGTGTTCATCAGCGTCATCCGAAAATCTTGCAAGAGTTGGAGGCCTTCTGTAAAGAAGAATGGAAAAAAAAACTACCAGTCGAGTACTGTCAAATGATCATGGAGGGCTAGGAGGAGAGATTGCGCCAAATAATTCACCTTATAGGCTACACAACTGACCATTAAAGTAGACGCACGAACACTTTCTGCCCCTACTACGTTTGTTTTTTTTGTTTGTAAACAGTTTATTTGTCTTTCAATTTACATACAAAATTATGTACATGTGTGTCAGTATAATATTTATAATATACTGTACTTCTATTATTCTAATCATGATACTTTTTAAGTTATGAGGAAAACACCACTTACGACGCAGGGGTACGAACACTTTCTGTCGTTACTGTAGTTAAAAATAAATAAGGGAAGACAAAATATTCTACATATAGAAAAAGGCCGAATATTAGGAAGTACCTAGAACTGGAGACAGCAGAATACCAGTTAAGACCATCAAACTTTATGGGAAACATTTTCAACAATTTTCAACTTATATAAAAGACAAATATAGCAATTCACTTTCAGCTATAGAGGAGTAAGTGAAGAAACGGGCAGAGCACTTCGATTTCATCTTCAATAGAAGAGACCTATGCAATTTTGGGATGATAGGGCAGTTCTAGCAGGTTGATATGAAAGGTTAATAGTCAAACGTGCAACAAAAGAATAACAGTTAAGACTATAACAACCAGAAAGACATTACATTATTGCTCATATCATCTAACGCCTTTGCTCAGCATATTCAAGCAATAATATAAATATCTGTTTATAAACAATTACGTAAGAAGCAAATTTGTTTCGATAGTGAAAGATCTTGTAATGATTAAATTTTTGCATTAAAGAATATTATTGAACAGTCTTTGGAAAATTAGTCTTCATTATAACACAGCTTTGTTCCAAAACTATGGTTAGTAAAAGCTTAAAGATCACACTAACATGTATTAAAATTGAAATAATAATTTTTATAATACATTTTCAATCTCCAAACGTTCATAACATTTTTATCTTTACAGTGACAGCTTTTTTATTGGTTTTAATTATAACGATAAAGTGGAATAAAACTAATTACTTCAATCAATATCAATTTGCTGATTGATACTTGTTTAAGTGGCTATTTATTTTTTCATGTTCAAATCAGATATACTAGCTAAAGCTTGATAGCGGGAAAATTTGATTGAATTATAACGTACATTAAGAATACAGCTTGTTATGTATGCTACGTATTAAGATTTCAAATAACGAGACATTTTAATTTTAATTTAATAGTTAATTGAATGTCGATATGTATCAAATTTATTATATTTGTCATCAATACTGATACAAACAGTTTTCTTTATGACACAAATATATTTTAATATAAAAATATAATTTATTATTACAAATAATAAAGCGCGTTAAGGCGTGCGCTTCGTAATCTGAGGGTCGCGGGTTTGCGCCCGAGTCGCGCCAAACATGCTCGCCCTCCCAGCCGTGGAGGCGTTATAATGTGACGGTCAATCCCACTATTCGTTGGTAAAAGAGTAGCCCAAGGGTTGGCGGTGGGTGGTGATGACTAGCTGCCTTCCTTCTAGTCTTATACTGCTAAATTATAGCCCGCGAGTCGCTTTGTGCGAAATTCCAAAAACCAAACAAACTCATAAACAATATTCAATCTTCTATCTGGTCTCGAACTGAATATTTTATCGACGGTTCAGGTCCACAACAAGCAAATTAATTTTATGCTGATATACAGATACACTTCACTTGACGGTTTATAGTATATTGACTGTAGCAGACCAACAATATTAAACTGTTCATTTCCTCATGTTGCGATTTCTAAGCTTTTAAAAGACGTGGTTCTAAAAATTCAGTTGGCCCAACAATAGTGGTATTTACGTAGTTATATACAAGTGACAGTAAATCCTATTATTGTCTTAAGAACTGTACATACTTACTCTAAATACAAATGATTAACTAGAAGGTGAGTTAGCATTTTAATGCAACGAAAAATTCATAGATAAATGAAGTGATGGAAAGAAATAATAAATTAACAATAAACACCACCATAATAATAAAAAAATTAAAATTTCCTGTCTCATATCTTTTACCTGCAACATAGTTCTGTTAGAACCTGGAATCCATTCTGTAGGTTCAAAAAGACTTTTATCTTAATATCTGATCTTTGAAGCATTCCATTGCAAGATTCTTAATCATTTTACGTTTTGTTTGCTTACACAATGTAAACTGAATTTTAGCAATCACTAAAATAAGATTTTTCCTTAAAGCAGCATTTCTATATGTCTTGGTGTTGACTATGCACCATTCCCACTTGTAGTTAATTGTAGTGAAGTATATTTTATTTTTGGTTACATTCTCTGGTGAAACTCATGTTTGTTAGTGAATTGCCTCATATGAAACGATGGTGCCCGTTATGACAAAAATGTTCCACCAACCGAAATTTATAAATAGCTCACCATACTCTTTCATCTCTCCCATACCTTGTGTTCTACTGATGTTTCCTCTCTGACTTCAGCATTTAAACCTTCCATTATTGCTAGGACAACCTGCATTGAGACTACTTGTTAAGTTATTTGTAGATACTCCTAAAATCTCCCTTTATATAATTTGTTGGGGCATAAACCTGAACCTCACTAAGCTTGGTTAATTTAGCTTCAAAACATGCAGTCATTATTCTTCAACTCATTGGTTTCCACTTGATAAAGACTCTCTCTAATGTCTTATACAGCATAAGAGTGACTCCATTCCTTAGTGCTGGCTGCCACTCTTATCCGAATAGCTCTTTGTCTCCTCAGTGCTCAGTGTTAAATTGCCATTTCCTATCCATCTACTCTGTATCCTCTCATCTCTCTAATCACTTGAGCTGCCTTTTCCTTTCTCATGTATTAAGCTTAGATTCCTGAAGCCAATTTGTCTGATGGTTTTAGGATGAGAAAGAAAAGAAGTTCTCAACCCGGGGATTCCACTATGTTGGTCCAAGAAGTTTTACTGTAGACATCTTGTATTAGTCTTTTTGATCAAATTTCATTGTTGAAGGTGTAGCTGGCTACTCGTTTCCTTTCCACGCACTCTATCTGTCGTTTTATCAAGGATCTTTTGAGGCCTTTACTGCCACCATAGTACTCACGAGAACAAAGTCTTATTGTACTTCATCCTAACAATGTCTCCTTTACGTTAACCACTTATCACGAATGAGGATACTAGAGATTGAAATTTTGGTAGGCATGGCCAAGCGTGTTAAGGCGTGCGACTCGTAATCTGAGGGTCGCGGGTTCGCATCCCCGTCGCGCTAAACATGTTACCCCTTTCAGCCGTGGAGGCGTTATAATGTGGCGGTCAATCCCACTATTCGTTGGTAAAGGAGTAGCCCAAGAGTTAGCGATGGGTGGTGATGACTAGGGACGGCTAGCACAGATAGCCCTCGAGTAGCTTTGTGCGAAATTCAAAAAGAAGAAAAAAAGAAGACATTTTGGAGGAAACTTAAGTGAATATGATTAAAATATATTTTAATCTTAATAAAATAACTGTTTTATTTCGTTTTTCTTTAAACAAGACAATATGGACCAGATATAACTTAGTGGCTATAGACAAGATCTCTGATCAATATGGAGGTGTTATAAAGTGACAGTAAATCCTATTATGTTATTAAGAGCTAGCAAAGGTAGCCGGCTTCACTCGGGTTATTAGGTTGATATATTCTAGATGATTATGTCAGTGGCTGTATTATGAGCCAATTTAAGTACAGAGAAACAGTAAAAAATATTTTAAAAACATTTTCATTTCCCGGTAATATAAAGTATTTCTTTTCTATGTGGTTTTTCGCTAGCTCGTCTCTCTAAAAAGATGCGCATACGCACATGCACGTGGATAAGTAATGTAATACCAAGGAGTACACCCTCAAGGTTCGCTTACTATTTTTTATTGTAAGAAACTACTTCTTTCCTATGTGATTTTTCACTAGTTTGTTCACTAAAAAGATGCGCACCCTCAGGATCCACATAGTATGGATGCAAATTTTCAGATTTTTATATTATTTTCTCTTCTGTCTATGGCAGCCACGTATTCTTTTCTGGGTGGGCTTTCACGTGCTTGTCTCGTAAAAAGACGTGCATGCGCACATGCATGTAAATAAGTAAATAATACCCAAGTGTACGCCCTTGAGATCAACTTCGTAAGGGTGCAGAATGTAAGGTTTCTACGATCTTTACGTTTGGAGCTATGGCAGTCAGACACACACACTCTCTCTACTATTTTAATTATAGACCAGCGAAAGTACCTGGCTTCGCTCGAGTTATTAGATTAACACGTTCTAGATGACTATGCCAATGTATATTCTTAATCCATTTTAGTATAAAAGTATAACCTATATACTTTTGTTGCAAAGAGCATGACATAAAAGCCATTGTCAGAACACATTGTTACTAAACTGCACTGGCTTTTATATATATTAGAAGTAGTTATATAAGGAACTACTTCTTTTTTTATGTTGTTGTTTTCTAGCTTGCTTCATTAGAAAGATGCATACCCTCAGAGTCCATGTAATATAGCTATTGTTACTTTTCCATGTGTGTCCATGAACCACTTCTTTTCTATATGATTTTTTTTCTAGCTTGCTTCATTATAAGATGGGTATTGGTGCAAAGGTTTAGGTTAATAGGTTTTGTTTTTGCTCTTGGAACTATGGTGGTAACATACACACACACAGATTAATAGACACGCTTTTTTATTATTATAGATTTCCATGTATGTGATGGCACACTTGCTGACTGGTTGCACTCCTGGAAAACATTCTGTTTGGGACTGCTATATCTGAGCTTTGAAGTCTCTATTTACAATAGGCTATCTTTGTTCTGGCCATCTTGGATACTGAAACCTAATTTTTAGCATTATAATCTCTTAAGAGTTATTACTGAGTCAATGAGGGCTTTGAGTCTCTGACCTGTCTATTTATTCCACTTGTTGAATAGAATGCTACTAAGGCTAAAACACACAGTACTTCTTTCACAAGAGGTTTTTACATTAATATTACAAAAATGAATATTTTTTTTTCAATTAAATTGTACTAAGTAACTCTTTCAATTGGTTTCTAACTGACTTTTAGATTAGAATACCCATTAATATAAAAGTAAAAGGTAATAAATAAAAAGTATATGTTAATTTTATAATGGTTGTACAAATTGAAACAACTTTAATTACAACTGGCACTGCACTGAATTGTCTGTAAAATTTTATTTTATTAATAATGTACACATTTAAACCATTTCAGTAAAAATGTTACATATAGTTTAGGAATATGTTGTTATTTTCTTCATGCAAAGCTACATAATGTGCTATCTGTACTTTGTCCACCATGGGGAACAGGATTCCAGATTTTTGGTTATAAGTTCATAAACATAAGAGGGAAATTAAAAAATGACAATGAAAATTAACTAAATACTACCTATTACATACCTTTGATTATTGTTTTTTATATGTTAGGTTAGATAAGCTAAATTTTATTTTAAAAAATCAATTTCAAAATATAACTTGCATAACAGCAAATTTCTTGTGCCCACAACATTTCTTGAGCAAACGAGTAAACAAAATATTTTTTTAAGCAAACAGGACCATAATATTTGTTCTGTCATTCTCACTTTCAGTAATTATGTTATTGAGCAAAAAATAAAAGTTCAAAGAAAAATATTTAAATTTGTATTACAGAAATAAAAAGAAAGCAAACAAATGTAATGTATCTTATCTTTGCACTATTGGATCATGTATCTCATACATATTTTGAAATTTCTCTTATCTACAAGAGTGCAAAATGGGAATGATCACTGATGGATATAACTGGGATTCTGAAATATAGCATTAGGTCTATGATTAGTTTTAACAGTTTATTATTAACACAATATTTCAGCCTCTGGTCTAATCAATACACAGTGCTTATTTAACATGTCCTATACACATATAATTGTCCTAGTCTGGTTTTAACAGCCACAGCTTTATTTATTCTCTTGTATTTGTACTTTTCCTTTGTTGTTCATTTGCGTTTTGTTATCTTCCAAGTAAATCTTTGTTTTTCTTATATCTAGTACTTACCTCTTAGACATCAGTAAACCTGAATCCCAGAAACAAAGTTTCCAAAGTTAATAATACTTGATCATGGAAGGATGCTTTCTGAAGATATGTAAAACTTCTGGTAAAAGAAGAAGCTGTTACTGAGGTGGGGATATGGTTTGAGTGTATGATAAGGACTAGGAAAGGCCACTGTGACTGAGGTGGGGATATGGTTTGAGTGTATGATAAGGACTAGGAAAGGCCATTTCCTGTAACAATGACATTCTTAGCCATAAGATCTATGTCTATATTTTTAACCCAATCTTAGGATTGAGTGGTTTAAGAGCAGCTAAGGGAAACCAACTACAACTACAACTTCACCTAAACTGGTTACCTTTCTTATGTAAGAAAATACAGTGAAAAGATATACCATATTAATAATGGCCTATCTAGGTGTACTGAATCCAAACGGGATGATTTCAAAGAAACAGTTTAACATTTATTTAACAGGTCTGGCATTTTATGGGAGCTTTAATTGTTGTCTGTAACAATGAAAAAGAGATGAAGTGCATATGATGGGTGAAGTCCAACATGAAAAAACTTTAATGCTTCCAGGTGGAATACCTATCACTTATCATATTCCTATGCAATTGTGGGGCAATTAAAATATTGCAGCTGTCAAAGTAAACTGATGGTATTGCTGAGGTTGATTCAGTACCCAGTTATAACATACATGCCTACATGTTGCTGACATTCTCTGAAGACACTAAATTCACGAGTATATCTATCTTTTTGAATCTGAGAGAGATTAGAATGGCCTCCATCAAGTATTGGTACTTTTAAGCTACAACGTTGTAGATATACTTGCATCAAGTATATTGCACATGTTGTACCATCATTGTACAATGGTGCTGAATTGAAGCATCTGCCATTGTTTAAATATATATCATAGTAATCAAGAATTATTCTAAACTGAGCCCACAGCTTAATGTTGGTAGTTTAAAGCCAATATCAATATCTCCAAGATAGCTACATCACTAAATTTAAAATTTAGGAAACAGCTAAAATAGGATAGAAAAATTGTATTAAATGAAACGTTTTGCTACTGTTAATGTGGCATCCTTTAACCATGATGGGTATACACTTTGAATAGAAACATTAATGTAAGAAAACTGCCATTCCCTCAAGTGTGACTTTGCTCAAGCACCAGTGTTGACTTATTATTCTTGTTAAAATTAAAGAGATACTGTCACTCTGACACATGAACTTTTATCTAATGCTGATATACAATAGTGTTGACAGAAATATGTAGATTGGTTACATTCTGAAATATTTGAGAGAAGTGCCATATATGAAAGAGATGACATATCAAAATAGTAATGGAATGAAAAATCGATTGTGGTGACTAAGTATGACTATGTTAAATATCAACATCATTAAACGACTCAGTTCTAACTTTATCGGTTCCCACTTTAAAAATCAGAGGAGAATGAGCAGTTTGATGGTAAGTGAAAGATCTCTGCATGATATAATCTTTATTCAGTTGATTATTAGTCAAAGCAATTAAAATATACTTGTATCAGACAATCTATTTGGAGTTAGTTGTTGAAGTTGGCTCTATTAATCATTGTGATTAGGAATAATTGCTTGACCAGCCCTTATAATAGTCGTTTGATTGACAGATAAATGGTTGTAAGGAAGTATGAATAATATTCCTTATTGTCTGAGCTATTGAATGGAGGCTTACAGTAATGGTCAGTTTTAAAATAGTTAGGATGATGAGATTGATTTATAACTTAATGGTCATTTAAGAATTGTGTGCATTTCTTTCTGAACTGTTGAGTGATAACAAGATGTCAGTGTGATGTGTCATGATAATTCCTCAGTTTATCCAGCAACATTTGTGCACAACAGACCACACAGTAATACTCACTTGATAAACATAGCTAGGACAACTGATGTTGGAACATTAATGATTGGTCAAAGGGGTTGATAGTTGCTGTGAACTCTTAACGTACCAGTGGTCTGAAGAGACTTTGCAAACCTTGTTTTACAAGCACGCAGGTATGTTTTGTATTAAATACTATCCTGTACGGTTTACCTCTGTCTGTATAAACGCTCAAAGTTGTTTTGCATATTATTTTTGACCTGAAGTTGTGTCAAAATTATATCTGTTGGCTTGGTAAGCATATGACAGGGAAAGTATGGATGTCATTAAGGGTGGAAAATGTGTACTCAATTATTGAGTGCTTAACAAATGTGTGTCTTAAGGATGGGTTTTACTGACGAAACTTTTATACTATGATAATAAGTGTAACATAATCTTAAGGGTTTTTTTTTTAAAGAGGAAACTACCATACCCACAACTGGTAGTAGACAGGAAGTGGAAGTAGGTTTTGGAATATTGTGGAGAACATCTAGCCAATTTGATTTTCCTTTATAGATGTATTGTTTTTCATGTGCATATTTTGTATTATGTATAATAAACGGAATATTCCTAACAGTTTTGAAAGCTGTTATAATTTTGATAGACGTTTGTTTCCAAATTATTTTTCATACTTGTCTGATGTAGTGTGTTATTCAGAACACAGATGGCAGCACTATCTAAAGCATGATTCAGACGGTTCTGAAGTTGAGCACAAAGCGACACAATGGGCTATCCGTGCTCTGTCCTCCACGGGTATCGAAGCCCGGTTTTGAGCATTGTAAGTTCGCAGACATACCGCTATGCCACTTGGGGGGTCATTCAAATTGCTTAGCATTACAAACCTTTCGACTTTTAATTGACTTATTGTAAGGGAGTTGGGGCAGGGTAGATTGATTGGTTCACTATGATAAAATATAATTTTACTGTTATCCTTAGTATTCTAATACAACAAGTAGTGTATTTGCATATTACAACATAAAAATTAACGTGGATACTGAACCGTAGCAGAAATAACCAATTTGTTGATTTACATATATGACTAGTTTTATGTTGATTCCTCTCTAACTGGTGATGTTCTAACTAGAGAGATGTTGCGTGAAAGCTGGACATGCACTTAAGCAAACAGAAAGAGCAACTAAGTGGCATTGGTTGCCATTGGGTGTTGGTAATCCCACTGAATTGTTCCGTAGCAAACCATGGGTGTTGGTAATCCCACTGAATTGTTCTGTAGAAATTTTAAAGTATGCACTGATTAACATGTAACTTTACATTAGATATATATGTATCACTACAAAAGAGCCGTAATTTATACGTGGACTGGTTTTCAATACTTGATTATGTAAAAACGTTTAAGATATATAACGTTTTAGGCATATAACAAAGTTGGTTTGAGTTCTGAAGTATCCATTGTTTGATAAGAACAAGAGCAATTGTTTAGACCACACTCAGTGAAATACTCAGTTTGTTTACTTAATACTAGTGAGAAATACATGGAAATATAGTAATGGAAGCACTGGCAAAACAAAAGAGAAAGATTTATTCCATGTAAGAAACTGTTGTTTTTATTAGTTTTGGTGAAAGAATAGTTGAAGTTCCTTAAATATGTTTAATTTTTATGCCTTTGTCTGTACGAAGTAAAATTTCAATGCTTATTTTGTTCGAAGTGAAAGTAACAACAATGAACCAACGTTAAACCAGACATTGACAGTTCGGCTGATTTTTCATGTTAACAAGTATTAACGAGGTAAATTTAATAAATGATATGAAATCCAAAGATGTTCGGTACATGACTGCAAGAGGGTCAAGTAGGTATTAATCAAAAACTAGCAACGAGATAATTATTACTGACCAAGAAACGTATCCGTTTAAGAATATTTCTGAAAATGACCATTACAGTAAGGATGTGCACATATAAATTATAACAGATATAAAAAGGCCATAAGGATGATTTGTGTTACAGTCATGTCAAATGAGAGTAGAAACTGTATCAGCTAATCATTGACCCAAAGTCGACTCAGCAGCTCAAACTGGTTGTCAAAAGAAACTCTAAAAGAAAAAAAGATCGAAAACATATTGTGATTACATTTGTCTTTGAAAAGTCATTTGATAGATATTTGACCAGTGCTGTGTATTTTGTATCCTGTAAGTCACTGGTTTGAACATAGTGATGTTTTACGTGAAAATAATGGTGTATGACCTTAATTATACAATATGTACAATAATTGACAATGTATATAATAACAAGCTGGTAAAGTTTGTACATATAGTTACTTTAGGTTTACCAGTTGCACGTCTACCCTTACATTTATCAATTGATAATGCAAACTGTTAATTAATAATCTCTGTCGCACTGATTCGCTTACCTGAATGTCTCAGTAATCCATCGAATAAGTTCATGAGAAATAACAACGAGGTTTCACTGTGAACTTTACCAGTTGTTTTCCAGTTGTTCAATTTTCTTAACAATTTGGACTGGTAAACATAAATTATTTTAGGACTTTCTTTATAGTACTGAATTTTCTATCTCGATATGATTTCTGAACAAGATATTTGTTATACGTGAAGTCTATGTCAATTACATTCACTTCTAGCATTAAAATAATTTATATGTTGACTGTATTACTTCAAACCAAGGTGTTTCTGAGAAATCAGGCGCTATTTTACTTTTTATTTGAATGTTATTTACTTGTAAGGAACAAGAAACAAACCATCACGGATTAGACGCATTGGTCAGTGCGTTTAAGCTAGAAAACTTATGTTAGCAACCAATTTTCAGTTGTTCGCTCTCTCCAGTTAAACTCAGAGAAGTCCTCTGATAGGGCTGCAGTAATTTAAAGGACTTACAACACCAAAATCAGGGGCTCGATTCCTCACGATGGACACAGCAGATAGCCAAATTTGTTTTTGTTTTTTCTCTCAGACAAACAAAGAAAGAATCAGAGAATTGACTTAGCAACAGAACAATAAAGAAAGGAACTGTCGTGTATCAGATAGAAACAGGACAATAAAAAAAGGAACTGTCGTGTATCAGATAGAAACAGGACAATAAAGAAAGGAACTGTCGTGTATGAAATATCAACAGGACAATAATGAAAGGAACTGTCGTGTATCAGATAGCAACAGGACAATAAAGAAAGGAACTGTCGTGAATTAACTAGCAACAGGACAGTAATGAAAGTAATTGTCGTGTATGAAATAGCAACAGAACAGTAATGAAAGTAACTGTCGTGTATGAAATAGCAACAGAACAGTAATGAAGGAAACTGTCGTGTATGAAATAGCAACAGGATAGTAATGAAAGGAACTGAATAATGAGATGAATAATGTGGTGTAACTCTAAATTTGTTGTAGGTTCCCAGTCGTCTTAAATAGTGTAGCTCTTTAAATCTAGTGTAGGTTCCCAGTCGTCTTAAATAGTGTAGCTCTTTAAATCTAGTGTAGGTTCCCAGTCGTCTTAAATAGTGTAGCTCTTTAAATTTGCTGTAGGCTCCCAATCGTCTCAAGTGGTGTAACGCTTTAAATCTGATATAGGTTCCCAGTCATCTTATATGGTGTAATTCTATGATTTCAAATAAATTAGTGTATTGTTATGTTTTATTTCAGTATTTATCAACTTTCATAACTTTACTTGCTGTTTCCATAAAAATGTTTAACCATATTAATGATCTTCTGCAAGATAGGAGTGATTTTCCCAGTTCCGGCTTCTACTGGCTTTTTTTGTTATAGTTAAACCTAAAAGAAAAAAATCTAGTGAATCTTATAGTTTCACTCGTTGGCATAAGTTTAAAGCTAGTTATAAAGGAATTGCATAGGAGATGAAATTATAAAATGTATAGAAAAACAAACAATCTGAAACACTTACTAAAATTAAGACAAATTTACTGACGAATATAAAAATAACGTTTTGGACAACAGTCCTTCATTAGGTTTCCTCTGTTTTCGAAAAAAAGAAAAGGGGTCTTTTTTTCTTAATGGTTTCCTATAGAGAAATTTTTCACCCTTTATTTCATGATTGTTGCTCAAACTCAGAGGGTTCGTGTCAAACAGAAGTCTTTGTTTCATTTTTTCGTCAAAGCGATACAGAAAGTATAACAAATAAATAAAAAGGACAAATGAATCAACTGTTTTCAACTCATTTGAGGTCTTTTATATGTGATGGAAAAACGATGAATCATCAAAAAGAAAAAAAAAAAGCCAAGAAAAAAGTGGGACTGGCAGTTGTAAAAGAAAGGGAGCGAGACACTAAACATGTATTTTTATTACATACTTAAAATAAAATAAAGACATAAAAAGTAAAACACAAATTATTCAGTAAAGAATAATATAAAATACATTAGATTAATAACATATTATACTAAGAAACTAAGTATAATAATAAATGGAACACTAGTAAAGGCAACTAAGTCGTTAGATATTCAAACAATGAGAAAATTAACACGTACACTGAATTGTGTGGTTCAGCATGCTAGAAGAATGAAAGGTATGGGAATTGATTATAAACGGAAAATAAAGAAGACAGAAAACATATGATGTAACTTACTGAACCAATAAATTTAAAGGCAACAAATGTGATCAAGGAAATGACTTGGTGTGGGAAATAAGCATGAGTGGACGGACTAGTAAGCAATAAAAAGAACGCGTTCATTGAATACAATTATTAAGTAAAACAAAGATCGTTATGAGAAAGTTTAGATAATGAATAAAGAAAAGAACAGTGTATAAATTAGATATGTTATTCAATTTTTATCCACTTCACTTTCCCTAACTTTATTTCCATTGTCCTTCATGCTCAGTCAATACCTTCTCATGATTATCTCAATGAATGCGTTACTTGTTTCTTCTCGTTTTACTACTTATGTCTTATCTCCTGTAGGAACCGTTTTTTTTTTCTCAGTAGAACCCGATGAGGAGCCATAGCCCAAAACGTTGTTTTCATTTTCATCTGTCCTCCGCTGGGACAGCTGTAAGTCTTCGGATTTACAAAACTAAAATCAGGGGTTTGTTTCCACTCAGTGGACACAGTAGATAGCCTGATGTGGCTTTGCTTAAAGGAAAACACACACATTTTTATCTATAAACTTGTTTCAATTTCGTGGGTATTTCACTTTGTTGTGTGTAACGGATTTAATGTTTTACAATTATTTTAATACCTATGTTTGTTTCAGTTTAATATCTATTTAGAAATGCATGTAACGTTATATTGTTAAACGTGTATTACGAAAGTCCCAACTGTTTTCTAAATTCGAAGAAGATTCTCGAACGTAAGAATCAATAAAGTACGATGTGTGTATACAAAATACTAGTGACTTCTAAAATTATTGTCAACTGAATAATCTCGCCTAATGAATATAAAAAGTAACTATCGCAATACGCGGGGAAACAGTTTATTATTGTTGGGTTGCTGCAATCAGTATACTACAAACCTCGGAAGCTGTAACTGTGATAAATGTTTTTTAATTGGAAAACTATATATATTTGACCAGAAACATTTATAGATTTCGAATATTACATTAAGCGAAGTGTAACAATACCAACACATAATTCGCTTCTCGTGAACTGTCGATAAAATATTCAATTCCAGACTAGATAAAAGACTCAGTATTATTTGCAAGTATGTAAAACTCTGGAAGATAAATGATCATTTGTAAAACTGTTATTAGAAATTATATTGTTGTTTGTATATTAAAATATATTTGTGTTAAGAAAGAAAATTGTTTGTATCAATCTTGTTGGCAAATATCATAAAGCTGATTTATTTTGACATTCAGTTAAGTTCTAAATTAAAATTGCAGGCTATTTGAAATTGTAATATGTGGTATACTTAATCTTTGTAAATCGGAGACTTATCCGAAATAAATTATAATTCGTAATATGTATGTTACAGAGATAAACAACTAGTTGAAGCAGAATCCGAAATCAGAGACATTTCTGTTACCTCGTACTTGAATAATTAAATACCTAACTATTAGCTTTTCTGTAAAAGTACCATTGGCAATAGAATCTTTAAATATGAAGTTAAAGGCTTTGAGGCAAAAGTAATAAAAATATTTAATTTAGTAGTATTTACATTTCTTTTCCTATTGTTAAATTAAAAAGAATTTTTGATCGACACTTTCAAGATCTTTGATAATTCTGGTAACTTAATGTTGTGCGTTAGTAAACAGAGATGGTTATAACAATGTTATTCGTAAATATTACAGTTGTATTGCATTAAACAAAGTTCTGTAGGCTATTTACCTTTTAATTGTGAATTTTTATCCTCACTAAAATACATTGTTTCAATAAACAGAAGAAATAATCGATTAATTCAATATGTATTTGTTATTTTACAATACATTCAGCTCACGAGTCTCCCAATAAATACAAGGAATTCAAACTGCAAGTAACTTCAGCGTTGCTGATTTATATTTATTCGAACATGAATTTTCATACGTAACAAATCTTACTAATGAATCCTACATTAACGTTCTCCGTATTAGTCTCCTCTGTACATATTCAGTAGAATCCACTGAGAAATATCTATTTTGCTAAAAGCAAAACACACTACCTGCACTTAAATTTTAATATCCTTAATCAAATATTCAATTTTAAGGTTTTAAAGAAAACGGAAACTTTTAATTTTAAAATTATAATTACAAAACTTCCAAATACTTTGTGTTACAATGTTTACTACTGCTCATAAGTCATTAGATACAGCAGAACCTGTTCAATATTACAAAACTTCGCGGATAGAGATTGTAAACTCACATTTTGAGCACAAAATTTATTCATTTTTTGGAAGTTTAAAATATTATTTATACCAATTATTGGTTTCAAATATATTTACATCGCAACATTTTTGACACATTCCTGTCTAAAATTTAACAACGAATCTCTGAGTCAACTGGACTAGCAGTGTAATTTTTGGTAACAAAGTAGGATCCATATGAGATTTAAAAATCCGAAGAAGTTGGAATAAAATATAAAGATCTATAGAGACTTGCCCGAGGAATCTTTTGTTGTGACTCTTTCAATGGATATATTGCTCACTGTGGTTTTCTGCCTCCAGCAAAATTAACCATTATTTCTATTCTGTCTGTGGCTGTTCACGTCTTCCAACGACTATTTGAACGTCTTTAGGTAGATGGGCTTCGTTTTCGCTGTTTGGCAATTTTATTTGTTCTAACGATTTGTTTTGTTTCGAATTTTGTGCAAAACTAAACAAAAAACTCAAGTGATATCAAAGGAAAATGACTCGGAAAATTGGTAGATAGAGCAAAAGGAATCTAAAACATTCCTTGACCAACACTCTATTTTATGAATTTCACAGATGGCTAGAAACGTGTATTCGCAGATATTTTTAAAATTTTAGGTCAACGTCAAACGATCACCTTACTAAATTAAAAAAATACACAAAACAGTAAATATTATTTGCATGTTACTTGTATAATGACATGCAATGTCAAATGAAAGGTTTAACCATAACCAAGTTTGTAAGACCTTTTTAGTACAAAGTTACAAATAATGAGTAGATCTATTATTTTTCTAACTAATCGGCCTATTTGTTAAAATCTGTTGACATCAAACTTTTGAGTGAATTGTTCTATTCTACCTCAAGACATTAGTACTAAGTTTGTGATGTCGTATGATAATTATGACAAGCCTGATGTCAGAACAGGATTTTCTGGTGTGAATAGTTTTGATATCAAATCTTGATGATACAACTGAAATTGTTTAGATTTTTATTTCAAATAAGGTAATGATTATTCACTAACACATACCTTGCAATGACTTAAAATCAACAAAGGTATTTTGAATATATAATCAGTGCAGATTTTGAGTACATAAGTGTTAGTAAACTGAATAGCTTTATGTGTTTGTTTTTAACTTTGCGCAAACATACGCGAGGGCTATATGTCCTTAATTCAACAGTGCTAGACTAGTGGGAAAGTAGCAAGTCAACAATACCAACCGCCAATTCTTGTGATATTCTAATACCAACGAATAGCGAGATTAACTTTCACGTTATAATGCTACTACGACTAAAAAGATGAACTTGTTCAATGATGAGGATTCGAAGCCGCAACTCTCAGATTGCGAGTCGAATGCTTTAACCACCAAGGCCATGTCAGACCCCTTCCAACTATAAGGAAAAACAATGACTTGTCACAACATAATTAAGGGTGACACACATCCAATCAAGTAATCACCACACTGGCTTAACTGAAGTATCAGGGAGGAAGATAGTATTAAGATACAATACATGTTAAAAGATAAAATTACATGTCCTTCAGAGGGTACTTGGTCGTTTCCAGTAGTGATTTTCAGGAAGAAAGAAGTTTCTTCAAGATTCTGTGTTGATTTAACCAGGTAAAAGGACGAGCACCACATCATGCCAGACATGTTCCAAAGGAAGTTCCCTCCCTGTTTTCTTTACTAATTCCTTTATCTATAACTGGAAATTCGCCATCTTTACATTCACTTTTGCTGCACTGGTAGAGCGTCGAGCGGTTTGCTATCTTTCAATTGAAGTAGGCTTTGAACCTAATGCTTTTGCCATCTGTCCTCCAAAATAAGTACAATCTTTACAGTATTGCATTATTAAATAAACTGATTTTTTCACAAGTAGTAGATAGGTCTGCTTGTTAACGGAAGAATTAAACAGGAAAATTGTGGAGTAATCAGAATCTACAAATTCAGTTAAATTTTAAGTTGAGTGAGAAATAAACGTATTAGACATGCTTTACGGAAAGTGAAACATAACAACGCAAAGAGCGTTGTACTTGCATATACAAGTGAACGATTGCCTCTTCTGGATCATTGGTTAGACATGCAACTTTCCGTCTCTTGAGGTAGATTAATTTTGGACTAAAAGCGATGTAATCAGTTAGAACTGAGAAAGAACGAAAGTTCTAACCGTATAAGAAGTTTCTGTTTCTTTCGCATACAATGACGTCATCACGTATCAAGTTATTCTCTTAAAGCAATAATCAGTTGGGGCATACAGATATTATCTACTTGGCTAGCGAAAGATGTGCCACATTTTCGCAGACAAAATAAGAGTTACCTAATATGAGAGAGACAAGAACACAAAAGGCAACCAGAAGCGAGAAAGGTGGGCCGAGTGTTTTATGCTAAAGCTGCATTAGAACAAACTTCACAAAAAATTCAAAAGTATCTAAATCACTAAATATGGTGAAGAAAAAAATGAGATATTCATATATTTCAATAAAATTCTACTGGTTTTCCTTACAGTTTTTGATTATTAATGGCTTTGCTAGAGTCACCATAGATACTGTTTTGCAATAACATCATTACCTCAGGAAAAGTTTATTTCACATCTACGAAAATAGAAGATTATTGTATTAGATCCCTGATACAACACTGTTTATTTTGTAAAATTTGAAAGAGAGTGAAATACTCTACGTATAAAATAGATTGAACTGCTACAGTGTTTTGACCACTACTGGTTTTGCCTCCCAGTTTAAGCTTATGTAGAGTTAATACTAGCCAAATAATGATTTAATTAAGTTATTGATTGTGTTAACTGTCATAGTTTCTATTGTTGTAAATAAATAAATTGTTGATATTTCTAGAACTTCATCTTATTACTTTCAAACTGTTATGGAAAATTGTTGTCTGCTTGGAATTAGTTTTGTTAGACACACTTCATACAGCCCCTGGTTGGCTAGCAGTAAGATTACAAAATTCCAACTGTAAAATCCGAGATTTGGTTTCTCGCAGTGGAGAAAGTGCAAATAAACCCACTCTACACGTTTTGACTTAAAAAATACAACATCTCACAATATGCTTAGTATATTTTTATTTTTACTAAACTTAACATGGTTATATTTTAATTATAGTACCAGTATTCTAGCTACTTGTTGTACGAGAGAATTTATTATTTTATAATCTTCGTCAAGTCAACAACTTGTTTTACTTCCTCTGACTTTTCATCCTTTGCTGCATCTTCCATAAATCGTTGCTGATCTAATTATTTTAGGTTTACGTTCCCTATACGAGTTTTTTCCCTGTAGTCTTTCATTGTAGACAAAATTGACAATTTCTTGGCGGAGTACTGGTATTTTTTTCTTGAAAATCCTCGAAGTCATAAATGCATTACGGCCATATCTTCCTTCAAACTTAGTGACTTTTTTCCAGGCATGGTGATGTTGTCAAGTTTCTTCATGATATTATACGAACGTCAGAAGTCCCTGATTGTAAGATTCTCATTATCAGTTGTCTCATTAAATAGCTGGCGAAAGGAATGGCATAGATAATACGTCTTAAACGTCACTACATCCCCCTGAAATATTAGCTTAATAGGCGATATTATGTTCGAATGCAATTCTTCAAATTGTTTAAAGAGAAGGGTGACAAGGTGTACTATCTGGGAGAAGTAAGGTCTTTTTTCCAGCGCAGTATTTCTCCATTGCTGGGCAAAATTAGGAGACAAACCAGTCTCGACAAACATCAATAAGTTTGAATTTAAGGTTTCCTGTCACATCACCAATAAGTAACAGCATATCTTTTGTGCTTTTAAATCCTGGAGCATTCTTTTCCTCACAAGAAATTAATATAGAAGACGGCATCCGTTTCCAAAATATTCCCCTTTCATCCGCGTTGAAAAAGAATTCAGGGGGATATCCCCCACCCACTTTTCGCGATCTCCTTTAACTTGTTTGAAAATTCCAATGCAGTTTGGTAATCGGCACTAGCGGCTTTGCCTGTTATTTTGATGGTACGTAGATCGTTTCTTCACCTAAAGTGGTCAAACCAGCCTTTACTTGCCCTTCTGTTGAGCTTTCAGCCTCCTCTTCAAGTAATTCTTCCTACGAAGTTTTAGCTTTCTCCATTACTATAGCCTGGCTTAGTGGCAGACGATTCTTGATTTGGTAGATAACCTGCATTGTTTCCTGCTTCCATCTTTTGTATGACACTGTTTCTCGTATGTCTTAGTTTACTTGAAGCTAATGGCATATTTGCTTGAGCTGAAGTTTATGTCTTCTCTGCAGTTTTGAAAATTGTTCTTACGATTGTTAGAGAAAGCCTTATGTCTCGTGCAACATTAACAGTACGTCGTCCTTCGTCAAAGCATTTCACAATTTCGAACTTTTTATTTAAAGTTATTCCACTTGGAGTCACTTTTTTATTCTCATTACCTAGTGGCCACAGATGCGTTATAAGAGTGATAATTAATTCCTACTATCCGGTAAGATAAGAGTAGCTAAAGAGTAGGCGGTTAATACTGTTGAATAAGTGCTTGATCTATAAAGTCAAAACTAGGGTTAGCTTGCAGAGATTTACTTTGTCTAGCTTTACAAACACACATAAACAAACAACTTATTCGTAAACTAAAGTATTATTTAAATTCACCCACTCTATTTTATTATTCTATATTCTACAGGGGCAGTGTAAAATTATTACAACCAACAAATCCTTTATGTTGTTCTGTTAACATTATGATTAATACACTCTTACAGAAGTTTTAGTTTGTTGTTCCATATGTGATCAAACTACCTGTGACACTTTATAATAGAAACATAATAATGAATCTTGGAGTTGTTTTGTTGGAAATTAAACTTCCTTAGGACAATATTAATATTGATCAGTAACTTGCAATCACGAACTACCAGCAAAAGAAACAAAACAAATTAGGTTTAATGAAGAATGACTGACAAAGATATTCCATCTTCAAGAACTAATTATTTTAAGATTGTGGAGAGAACTTCAAATCTATCCCTCAATAACACTTGAAAAAGAGTAACAACCACATTTTAACTTATTATTTTATTTCACATCAATTACTGAAATGTGAACAAGACAAAAATTATGTTACAATATCATACGAAATATAACAGTTATTTATTTGTGGGTATAGTAAGTTGATGGATCAGACATATACCTGTTCATAAACTAAGTTCATGGCACGTTCCTTTCACCAGTTCTTTTTTCAATTTATTTTTAAAATCACTAATAAGAACACAAAGAACTATTGTCAGTGGTTATTTGGAATAATCATATACAGACACAACACTGGTGGATGCTTTCTTTAAAGCTGCCAATAGCAAAGTTAACCCTTTGTAACAGAATTGCATTTCTTTGTAATACATTTTTGTCAGAATTAAAGAATCCCTACCTATTTTCTATATTAAATGCTCTTTGAACAACTTGGTCAGGAACAAAACATGAATATAAAGTATACAAACAGGGAAGAATATTTTATAACAGCAATAAGAATTTAAGAAGTTGTGATTTTTATTTGGTTGTTTTTTATACTTAAAAATTACTAAAATACGTCACCAAAAAGCCTTATTTTGTGTAAAAATGTAACTTATGATCAGACTGATAAGAGTCTAAATTACCCCTAATTTTTTCTATGTGTTAAGGAATAAGACACTTGAAGAAAATTTCAGTTGAACTTAAACCCATAATCTAGGAACTATCTCTTGATGGTAATTTTGTTGACTTCAAAGATACAGTCACGTTAAAAATTCTTGGAAAGCCATAATAAACATTATGAACCATACCGTTTACTTTGGAAGAATAATTTGATTCTGTATTTCCTCCTCTTGATATTGGAGTTATAATTCTGGTAGAAATTTAGTTGTTACTTTTCTTTATAAAAACAAAAGACAAAAAACTTTTAACTATTTGGAGAGCTTTACTATCGGACGTCATTTATTTGAATAATACAGGTTATTGGTTCAAAAATTATATTTATTTTCTTGAACGTAAATAAAACAATAACTAACAATAATTACGCATATATAAGATGCAGTTTGCAACAGCATGTAGCCTAAATCAAAAGAGTTTTTAGCGGCGTGCCAATAGACTTCCACATGTACACCGTTAATGGTTATCAGCACCTCCAACGCTTTTTCAGTCTGTAAGTCTACGTTAGCTGCAACGTGTCAATAGTCACAGTGGCAAAGCCTTACATTATCTTGGTCTGTGATTTTGTAATGGAAGGATTTATCGAATACAAAAAATCTTGGAGCTGGGCTACAATATGTTGTAAACTACATTTTTGTATTTTGGGACACCCGAAAAATTATGCACGATGTTTCGAGACTCAAAATAAATTTTAAAAAAAATTAAACATTGAATAATAAAACTAACACATCAGGCATAAATTATTAATACTCATGTATTGGTTGTAAGAAAGGGGTATAAATTGGGTCTATTTGTCGAACACTGAAGACCCGTGGTCAAGAACACCGAACAATACGTCGTCGTTCATGAAACGCACAGTAAATTGTGGTAGACCCAATTTGATTAGCACATTTTCGAATTATTGGATCATCTAACTGTAAGGAATCCCTTAAAGCGAAAGAAATAATGTCAGTTACAACAATCTGAGCTTGATGTAGCCTTTTGTTATACTGCTTTAAACATTAATATATAAATAGTAAGCATTTTAAGCTTGTGTATACATGACCTGTAAGCTTACATTTACAAAGATATAAACAATGATTTCGAGTAACTTGTGTAACATACAGGGTGTTCATAAAGTCTTTGTGTAGTTTGAATCTTTAATAACTTTACTTTTGTATAGGATGTAAATAATCTGTAAAATACAATGACAAGGGAATTTATTTAGAATTTAAATAAAATCGTTAATGATTTATTTATTCTAATTTCTTTCTTTTATTTTCCAAATAATAAATCTTTACTATACTAAATGGCTTCAACTGAAGAAAAGAATCAGTTGTGTCTCTATTAGATTTTTTCCTGTGGAGAGATGTAAAATCTGAAGTTTATTCAACAACACCTTTCTCTTTAAACGGCTTACGTGCTAGGATAACAAATGTGATCAGTGCTATAACTCATACACAACAGCAGAATATGTTCAGGGAACTTCAAAATCGCTTTCAAGATCAACGAAACGATGGTGGATATGTTGGAGGTTGACAGTCTTACAATTAAATATGCTAAATTTTGAATAAATTCCCTCTTTTTTATTTTATAGAGTGTTTATATCTGATGTAGAAGTGTGGTCTATCACAAATGTTAAACAATGTATGAAACAAATTATTTATGTGCATTATTGCACATATATATAGTAACACAAAACTAAAATATAGAAATTATTTTATAAATAACGGGTTTTAAAATTACATTATCCTGATCTTTACATTAGTTAAAGAAGTTGATTTATTGAAGAGCACATTATTATATTTAATAAATAAGATTGCTACGACACAATCTTCACGTACAAGTCTATTCTATGCTTATTTTGTTAAAGCATGATTGACATAGTTAATAAGTACTGCAGGCACTCTTTGGAATGAGGTCCATCTTTTTTCTGCACTTCATTGTCATCACTGTCTCTCCTTTTCTTTGCTATCTCGATAGTTCATCGTTTTGTTGCTAACTGGGTTCACGCCATACTTTTCAAATGCTTTTCTGATTGATTCTAGGGTTCTACAAGGAGAAACATAAACAAGAACGCGTAGAGGAATTTATATTAAACCCTATAATTTGTTTGACACAACAATAATGATCGAATAAAAACTTCATTACAAAATCAACACGTGTAAAAATAGTACCAAAAAGTCATACTTCAAACACTTATTTCTAAAGGAAGAATTCATAAATATCCAATGTTATAAAGTTAGGTGATAATAACAAATTTTGTGGCTGTATTAAACTTTCCAAAAGTAGCAACACGAATGTATCAATAACTACTGTACTATTCCAGGGTTGATCATTAAGTAGTATGGAGAGTAGTCCATATCACGTCTTGAAGGGGATTGGGAATATGCTAGAGACCAGTTTCTTTAAATAAAACAAAAACAATACTTAATGCAGTTCATCAATACTCAGTACAGCTCGACTAGACATAAAAGAGCGACTATGACACAAAGTGGCAAAAAAGTTAGTATGCTAAAGAATTTACTCTCTCTCCTAAATCATTAACCAATAGGACAAGAAATCATGGAAAGAAGATAGCGATGGTTATGATACACGTAAGCCCAGAGAATATAAGAAACGGGACTATCATTTTAAGGCAAGAGGTAAACCATCTACAAAATAAAAACCTTGATGAGAAATAGGATTGGAATCTATCAAAATGGAAGAGGAGGAAAGAAAGACCGCCAAAGATGGAGAATAGTAGTGAAAATTCAATGTTCCCCATAAGATGAAAAAAGTAGAAAAAGATTATGTGACCAGTCATAGTTGAGAAATAAAACTGGATGTTTTGAGATGGAACACGAAGAACTGACAAAAAAATAATTAAAAAAGAAGCCAGAGACTAAGCTAAGAAACCAACTGCCAAGCGTGCAAACGTTAGCAAGTGTACGTTAGAGATAAAGGAACAACTGCCAAGCGTGCAAACGTTAGCAAGTGTACGTTAGAGATAAAGGAACAACTGCCAAGCGTGCAAACGTTAGCAAGTGTACGTTAGAGATAAAGGAACAACTGCCAAGCGATGCAAACGTTAGCAAGTGTAAACGTTAGAGATAAAGGAACAACTGCCAAGCGTGCAAACGTTAGCAAGTGTACGTTAGAGATAAAGGAACAACTGCCAAGCGTGCAAACGTTAGCAAGTGTACGTTAGAGATAAAGGAACAACTGCCAACGCGATGCAAACGTTAGCAAGTGTACGTTAGAGATAAAGGAACAACTGCCAAGCGTGCAAACGTTAGCAAGTGTACGTTAGAGATAAAGGAACAACTGCCAAGCGTGCAAACGTTAGCAAGTGTACGTTAGAGATAAAGGAACAACTGCCAAGCGTGCAAACGTTAGCAAGTGTACGTTAGAGATAAAGGAACAACTGCCAAGCGTGCAAACGTTAGCAAGTGTACGTTAGAGATAAAGGAACATTGCTATCGACTAACGTAAACAGAATTCTCCTTCATTTGTTTTTGTTTGTTCTTCTCAATCCACTTACAAACGAAATTATATATCTCAAATTTAATTCAATATTGAAACTACAATTACCTTGAACCTTTATTTAATTTCATTTAAGATATTTAAGTGCTGTTTACATATTTGAACACAAATATTTAAATTATAGGGAAATGTGAGATACAAAATTACTTCAACTTAATGTTTTTCTGTGTTATAGTGTAGGAGATGCAATATTGTTTTCGAGTTTATTTTGCTGATTGTATAGTTTTTAATGCTTTCGAAGTCACTAACGTAAATTATGTTTACACTGTACTGTTAGCGGTTATAAGATCAGAGATATATCAGTATAAGTTATATGTTAGGTCATTTTCAGATAAAAAATATTTCAAAACTCCTTTTCTGGGCGAATATCTAGAATTTATTTTCAAAATCAAAAGTTTTTGGTTTGTAAGGAACATTTAGCGGACTTAATTCGTATATAAAATATCATTAATGTCTTTCTATTTTTTTGTAGAAATGATATTGTAATAAATTATAAAAGAAACTTCATATTATGTAACTAATCATGGTATGTGAGCGTTTTTTAAATAATTTTTATGCTAAGTTAAAAGGCTTCTGTGCAAGTGTTTTTTCAATGTCACAATTAATTTCTTTTTCAACCTGTTTTGGTGTGTTGTTTTTACTTTGGTTTTTACTTTCGTATTTTAATTTAAGTATTTCAGAGAATAAGTCTAAGCAACCATTTAATAATGTTTTTGAACTGAAGTGGTCAAGTGGCTAGAATGGCCAAACTATGACTCTTAGAATTCATGGTTTGTGACCCATTGTTGCCAAAATTTGTTTACGTCAGTATTTAATGTATCATTTATAATATATATAAACTTTTAGTCTTAGGTAAAAACACTAACTGATGTTTAAGAAGCTTCCAGAGCTTCAGCAAAGAAAATTACTATATTCTATGTGGGATGTTTACTTGGAGCTTAATGAACCATTTCTGATTGTTCCAAACATACATAGTACTTTATTTCCACCGGTATGTTTGATAGAACAAAACGTTTCCATAAATCAAAACAAACTGTTAGAACCAGAAGTGTTTTTTCCAGTATCCTTATTCAATGTATGTGTTCAATTTCAAAATTTATATGTTTGTTTTTTTAATTTCGCGCAAAGCTACATGAGAGCTATCTCTGCTAGCCATCCCTAACTTGCAGTGTAATACTAAGGTGGAGGAAGCAGGTCATTACCACCCACCACCAACTCTTGAACTACTCTTTTTATTAGCGAATAGTGGGATTGACCGTTGCATTATAACGCTCTCACACTCGAAAAGGCGAGAATAGCTGGCGTGACGACGATTCGAACCCACAACCTTCAGATTACGACTCAAGCACTCTAACCACCTGACCTTGTCGAACGTTAATTATAAAATAAATGTAGAAAAATTATCTAAACCCACTCATATGTTTCCTAAGGAAAGATTAATGACATGTATTTTTCGCTGCTATATGTTAACGTCAGTCAAGAGCTCTGTATCTATTGTGAAAGCTAAACTTCTGAATGACAAAAATTAATATTAAAAAATGTTACTAAAAAGACCAATGCAACACAAAATAAAAACACTTTTTGGAAATAAATTAACAATATATTAACTCTCAAATAATTTCCACACTATTCATAGACAGTGAAACAGAATTATTGTAACAATAATTACAGTATTATTTTTGCGTAATATCTACTGAGAGTTACAACCCTAAATAATATATTTTAAAATCCTGTAAAGTTTGTAATATTCTCCATATTTTGGAATTCTATTGATATTACAACATATTTTGTTTCTCATATGCTTCGTATATCATAAACTGTAACTTATATGAAAAATTAATATTTTTTAAAACACAAAATTATTACATTACAGCAGTGCCGAGCTATTTATCGACAGGTCTTGGGATCGACTTGCGATATATCACTGAACGTTTTCCTCACTTTGAGCTGTGAAGACATAGTAATGGTTATAGCTACCCCCCCCCCCTACTTTAATAAGAGTAATCATAGGGTAGCGAATGATGTTCATGCATATCAGCAGGTAGAACTAGGGGATAATTACACCTGAACTTTAGGGGTCTGCGGGATAATTACACCTGAATGTTAGGAGACTACGGAAAGACTACACCAAAACTTTAGGATTTTCTGGAATAATTACACTCGAACTTTAGGTGTCTCCAGGATAATTACTTCCATATTTTAAATGTTTTTGTGATAAATATACCAGAATTTTAGTGGTTTCCAAGATAATTACTCCTGAACCTTAGGTATTAGTTGTTTAGTCTATGATTAATTGCACCTGAACCTTAGATGTTGGTCGTTTAGCCTATGTGTCGTTCGGGGTAAAAATACAAGTTCATGAAATTTATAAGTGGAAAACTGACTACGACTTAGAGAATGAATGTATCTTCAAAAATTACTAAATTTAAGTAAAGTGTCTATCAATTGAAAATATTTTCCTGGAAAACTCGTTTTAGTAATTTCAAATTATGTAATAAAAATGCGCAATGAAACTCAAGGTCTTGTAATAGAAAATAGAAAAGAGTAAGCTGAAGTGAAACTTACATTTTTTCATTATTTGAATGTGGGGGACTTGTCGTTGTTTGCACTTCCATAACGTTGTTCTCCACATAATTACGGTACTGATAAAATTCCTCACGGAACTCGTTATATTGATCTTGCAATATACCAGTTTTATTGCTAACAGAACTCAAATTATCATTTAAGAGATTCATTCTTGTTTTTGCATAAGATAGTTCTTCAGTAATATTACCATGAATTTCTTCCAAATCTTTTTTCAAGTTAGTCTTAATTGTGCTAAATTTTCGTTCTTGTAGGTTTACTTTTTCAGAGACTAATCGTAAGTCGTGTCTAATGTCGGCTTGTAGATTTTCTGCAGTATCTAAACGTAAATATATATCATTGGTTACTCGTCTGCTTTTTGCGACGTCCTTAAACATTTTAGTGAAATTACTGGAACTATTTTCCTTCAGTGATTTAATATTTTCTTTCATTGTTTTTAAAGATTCTTCAAAGTGCAGAAGTCGTTCTCTTATTTCACCAGCGAGATTATGCAATGAAGGCGTCAAATTTTCTTCTTGTTTCTCATGAGTAGATTCGTTCATGTTTATGTAGTCAGATGATAGCTTTGCATCTTCTTCACCCTTCGTACGTTCTTTATCTCTCCTTTCCTTCTCTTTTGCTAAAGATGACGTCAGCTCGCTAATATGGTTTAACATTTCCGATATCTTTTGACTATGAAAATTATTCATCTCTTCTAACTTCCTGACCTTTTGTTGAAAAGTGGTGAACTCTTCTAACTTGTATCCCAGATAGTGAAGTTTATTTATTAGCCTGGCAATAATTTCATCGTTATTATTTGTTCTTTCAATAGAACGTCTAAAAAGAGCAGCGTTTGATTTTGATTCCGCTGTCATTAGACCAACAGTGAATAACATTAAACACACCACAAACACCATCTTACAAGTACTGTCCATAAGTATTTACGTTCTGGCTATAGTTTGTACGACTGCATATCTCAAGCACTGACTTACACTAAAATCTTTCTTAGCAGAGCTGCAAAACGTCACTTGAAAAGTATGGATCACCAGGTCATTTGCGTGGGCAGCTTGTTAGAAGTGGTAGAACCTTAAACAAGACAGCGTAGAATTACCAGATCTACTCAGCGAATACGTCAGAATTCCTAACAGTAAACAATCACGCTAAGCATAGAATATACATTTAATCAAGCATTAGCAATTAATATAACTCCAAATTCAATACCAAATAATCGCTTCTGAGGCTGAGAACAATAGTTTCAAGTTACTTCAGTTCTTATCAATCCAACCAGGCCATAGTGAAAGCTCTACTGATATTCTAGTTACACGCCATCTTTATGCTCTTTCATTCGAAAAGTGTTTGAACTTATTTTCAGATATCATGTTTCGTGACGTTTGATTTGTACATATTTTCAGTTCGCTATATTTGTACAGAATGGGAAAAAATAAGCTAGTCATTTAATGTGCATCAATACGTTTCATATTCATTTATAAATAACAAATATTTGAGAAATATGAGTATTAAACCAGCTGAAAATCTTAAAATGTTTTTCGAAATGAAAGAATATTAAAGAGGGTAAGAATATTTACAATAAGTTTTATGAAAGATATAATATCTTGTGCAATATAAATGATGTAATAAATCATATAATCTAAATGATATAGTACACCGAACGGTATAAATGATATAATAAACAGTACAACATAAATTATTCCATACCCACGCACAATATAAACAATATAATATAATGAACAATATAAATTATGTAATAGACCGTACAACATAAATGATATAATATACTGTACATTATATATACTATATCACACTATATAATAATATAAATGATATAATACACTGTACAATATAAATGATATAATAATACAAGTAGGTTCAAGAAGTCTTGATAGAAATGGATACACATCCTTTATCCCGGGCGCTTTCGAAAGGTGGACCTTTCTTCTTCAGAGGCAAACTGAAGAAGAAGAAAGATCCACCATTCAAAAGCGCTCGGGTTATAGGATTTTTATTCATAATATACTGTACAACACAAACACTTTTAATAAATAAAATTATTCTAAAACAAAAATGTAACGGTTACTACAACAAATAACATTTTTGTTATATTCTTGACCTGAGAGTGTACTAGTGTATATTTAACTCGTTTTAATTTCGTAAATATGAAAAACCCCATTTTAATGATCGGTTAGATTTTAGGCAATACACAAGTGACGATGATTATTACTTATTCAAGTATTTGTATTTGATATTTATTGGGAGTAGAATTTATTATTTGTAACATATATCTGAAAAGTGAAAAACTAATTGTAAGAACGACATTCATCAGAAACAAGATAGATATATTCCAGCTATCATCACCTGAATGTACGGTTCTTTTATCTCAAGAGGATGAAGGCCAAGTTCATTTGTTAACCTTTGTTCGAATTTGTTTTTTACAAAAGTATGAATACAAAAATTGAGATATTTGATATACACCAGAGTTGTTTGTTCTTTTAAAAATCATTAATTATTAAATTTGCTTTTATTACATAAAATACATCATTCATGACTTAATTTAACGAAAGCAATTCTTAAACCCCTACTTTTTCTTTTATAGATGTCTTTATTAATTAAGCGTCATGAATAATCCTTTATCTTAGATTACCATTTTTATTTAATATCCAAGAATTTCTCCATTAGATGTTGGCCGGCGTGGACAGGTGGTTAAGGCACTCTACTCCTAATCTGAGGGTCTCATGTTCGAATTCCTGTCACCCCAAACATGCTCGCCCGTTATAATGTGACTGTCAATTCCATTATGCGTTGGTAAAAGAGTAGTCCAAGTATTGGCGGTTAGTGGTGATGACTAGCTGCCTTCCCTCTCATCTTACACTGCTAAATTAGGAACGGCTAGTGCCGATAGCCCTCGTGTAGCTTTACGAAATTCAAAACCAAACCGAGAGATGTTATTAAGTTTATAATATCATTGGCCTAGTGACATATAAAACTAGAAAAACTAGGGAGTAGATATTAAAAAAAAAATCTGTTACGTACTTCTGAAAGTTGTTAGAGTGTAATAATATGACCATGTTTTGCTCTCATAAAGAGTCGCAGAATGAAGGTTTCTTTATGTTTATATATGTATGTTATGAATTATTCTATGCTTCAATAAAAAAAAACAGAAAAACACTAGCTATTCTCATACACTTGGTTAAATCCATTAACATGGAAGTAAGCTTTCAAACTCAATTACAACACCCTCGTTGGTCTATCGATAAGTCTGAAGGCTTGTAAGGCTAAAAATCGAGGTTCGGTGGGAAGAGTACAGAAAATACTGTCATAATAATTAAAATATGTTATACAAAGAACCACCATGAAAACCCAACGTATGGAAATCCATGAGTGTAATTTCACACCATTAAGATACATGCAGAAGTATGCTTACTGACATTTCTTAAAGAGGCTCGGCATGGCCAAGCGTGTTAAGGCGTGCGACTCGTAATTTGAGGGTAAAAGAGTTGGTAAAAGAGTAGCCCAAGAGTTGGCGGTGGGTGGTGATGACTAGCTGCCTTCCCTCTAGTCTTACACTGCTAAATTAGGGACGGCTAGCACAGATAGCCCTGAAGTAGCTTTGTAGCGAAATTCAAAAACAAAACAAAACAAAACAAACACTTCTTAAAATACGAGATTTTAAACAAAATACATAATCTCCCTTTACACTTCTGTCTGTATTTATTGTTTATAGTCTCTTGGAACAAAACTGAAATCGCAAGTTATAAAACACCTTAAACAAAATTATAAGCATTCTTTAGCAATGTGGTTTTATTTATAATGTGACAGTCGATCCCACTATTTGTTGGTAAAAGAGTAGCCCAAGAGCGAAAATTCGAAAGAAACAATCAAGAGTGCATGTGATAATATTTATCTAACGTTCCACCCTCTTGGTACTAAAGTATTTCGTCTGAAGCTTTATTATCGAGAATCTAAGAAACCTGAGATAGTTTTATTGGCTTGAAATGTTTACATATTCTACACTAATTCCTGTACGCTGAATCTGGAAATGATTTCCATTTTTCTCCATCACGAACAGAATTTTCACAACAAACGTCATACGTACTTTTACACAAGTGAATTATTTTCACTGAAAACAGGGCACCACATTTTATTATGTTTAAAATGTTGAGAAGTTGAAAACCACTGGCATTAGATTTCGCTAGACCAATCACGACGCGAGAGCTTTATTGATCGTTCTAGAACCCAAACATAATAATAAGAAATGTCCATTGTAGTAAAAGAAATAATAATTTGATCTAATTGAGAGATTTTTTATTCCCAATTTATAAAAAAATCTTATGTGATAGAAAAAAAATATTATTTTCGAAATCTTCGTAGCTGAATTACAGAAAATTCTTTATTGAAACCAAAACCACTTTTATGAAGCTTGCAAACCTCTTTTATTAATATGACTTACGATAAACTGGAGTTTTCTAGAATAAAGTTTCAATAGAACGTGAAAGGTTGCTGTTTCTAGAAGTTACCATAGCTTATCATATAGTTATATTCATTGTCAGCTTTGTATGTATCTACATAATTTGTTTATTAAGAAGTGGTATGCGTTGATGTCTTCTTAGTGTTGTGTGTTAATGTCTTGGCTTCTATTAATTTTCTTTAATGTCTTTGTTTATAATCGAACCACAAACATACACATGTGAACCAGAACTCCGGTGTCTTGTATATCGTTTCTAGACAAAGTATCTGTTCACGCATCAAGTGTGGGGTTCTCCATATCGGCAAGTTTTCTTGCAGCAGCAAACGAGCGTCATGAATATTACTTTCGTTTGGTGTGCGCGTCATGTAGTGAAAACTGGAATGGCTGCCAAAATCAAACTCTTCGTGTTCATTCGTTTGAACTTGATCTTTACGAGTCTACTTGCGTTTCTATACCAAATTTCAACAAAATCCTCACAAACTCACAAATACTTGTGATAAAAAGACACCAAACAGTCATATATATTTAATATCTTAGTGCTTAGTTCATTATATTCAAATTCTTTGTTTGGTCAGTTCATAATCTAACTGAAAACAACCAGTTCCCAACTTATTATATTCATTTGTTTCGTCTAAATGACGTCTTGTTAAAAATGTATATAATTCGGACCGGAAAAGAGGCAATCAGTTAGCAGCACCTACATCTATATTTGGTTCAGACCATAAAAGAGGTATTCAATTTGCAGCACCCACTACTTAAACGGCTATATTTTACCCAATAACGAGAATGTACCTCAATTATAGGTAAGGCGTGGATAATATCTGGTGGTACCGGGTCGTGAACTTTAGACTTCCAGATACCCAGACCGACACTTTAACCACTAGACCTTCTTATAACGTCAAATATGTGATTACCTTCTTGTTTAAAGTGTTCATCTAAAAATATTTTTACTGTTATTTAAACATGGTTGAACAGGAAGGCAGCGACGTTTTTCAATGTAAAGAAACTAAACTAAAAATTCGTGGTGTGTTTTAATTTATCTCGAACGAGTCTTCGATTTATTGTGTTAGGTACGTTATGTCTTACGATTTCAAATAGGCGGAAATTTGAATTTATAAGTTAACTAAATGTCGATACTTATGAAATTTATGATATTTGCCAACAAGATTAATACACATAATTTTTTCTTAACACTATAATTGATTTGCTGTTATACATTTGTATTAATATCTACGTTTGTTTCAGTTTGATGCATGTGATGTATATTGTTTATTGTGTATTGCGCAAGTCCTGCCTGTTTTTTAGATTTGCAGAAGTTTCTTGAGAGTAAGAATCAACAATATATGTTTTACGAAAACACTAGCGCATTATCTTCAAATATTGTTGAACTTTCAAGAATCTCGCCTAATAACTATAAAAGCTAGCTATCGAAAAATGCGGAAAGACAGTAATAGAAAATTGTTTCGATTCCCCTCGGTGGTCCGGCAGATAGCCCGATGTGGCTTTGCTATAAGAAAAACACATTCTGATTTATCTATTTAACACTCCAACGAAAAGACGTTTCTAGTTCTGATTTCTCCAAGCCCGTTCCCCTGGCTGTGGTTTCGCTAGATAGTAGATAGGGACAGTGGGAATCTCGTTAATCCATTCATTAATGGATTTAAATGGCAATTTCATTTAAATACAAAATTATTAGCCTAATATTAATAACCTTTCAAGTTGCTCTGGGGCCTATTAGGCCCCACTTTTCGTAGGAGTGTTAAAGTATTGTTAAACTGTATAACATCTTGCATTGATACACTGATTGGTATGTGTGTGTGTGTGTGGAGATTGTTTAATGCAATTTTAATTATACTTCAAAATTTCTTTCAGAACTCCATTGTCATAAGAGAGGTAATTAATATAGTTTTCGAAATAGTTAGTTTCCCATTGCCTGCTAAATCGCTCTCCGAACTTTGGGGCCGGGGGTGCACTATGAAAGTGAGGTCAAAATAAACAATTTGATTTGAACAGCACGAGATCTGTTGGTGCTATTCAATGGTTACCGTCCCTCTAGCAATTAGGGACGGCTGTCACAGAGTGTTTTTGTTGTTATTGTTTTACAGCTTTGCGCGAATATTCGAAACAAATAAACATGCTACTTTCGATGAATTTCAGAATTATCGAATAATCGAATTTATTCGATCGTCATAGTTTGTTTTAAGTGAAAATAATCGTTTGATGCATGCGCCTACGCCTCGCATGCCATTTGGCATATAGGGTCAATATACGTCCAATATTTTGTTCCGTGTGTGTTGTGAAAAATTTTATTTACAATAAATAGCCAGTTATTTAACGTGAATTTATTATAAAATATTTATAAATACGCAAAACACAATTAATAGAAAAAACATATTTGGTACAGTGGTTTCAGTTGGATCCTTGTAATAAATAAAGCCTTGCTAATACAGACGTAGTTATAATACGTAGTTACTGTAATGTACAAAACATGATAAATGAACTCATACATCAGCATTACGCCTAGGAAGAATTCGGAAGTAAATAGGTATTATTAAGGCATTTGTCCAATCATTGGAGAGAAAATGGTTATTGGTTTTGCTGCTCTCAACTGAAGAAACCAAGGCTGCACCTTTCTGTAGTTTATTAATAGTAAACATGTCAATGCAGATAAGTGCAACGAACAAGACGTCCTTTCACACTCGTGCTTTGTGTATGACGAATGTGTTTACCTGAATGTTAGGCAGTTTATTTCAACAATGTTAAAACTTGCACTTTTCTTAGGCATAACACTGCTTCACAAATATATTGCCAGCGGGAAAGGTAATAGACAGTGTTATTTAAGCTATTTAATTATGCGTAAATATATTTCACCATAAATGTATATTACTTCTATTAAGAACGGTGAGCTCCAAGAATTAAACAAAGCCTTATTTTAAATACAAAATACTTTCTCATACCCCGACATAACAGATCCTATTTTTTCCTGTTCGCTATATATATATATTACGATAATCCAGCACCTCGAAATCAGTAAATATACAATTTCTCAAAAGTTCAATTAAGTGTTACGTGTTGTGTTTTTAATGAATTATAACTTATTATAATTTTAACACTGATATTTTAAGCATAAAAAATTAAAAGAAAATTTCAGTGATATTTTTCTTCAGAATATAAGCTTATTAATTTGTATATTTAAAATTAGTTGATTGATATTTGATTTTATGCAAACAATTATCTTGATTTTAAAAGTTATATTTCTGTTGGTGTCGTTCTACAGCTTTTTATGACAGAACTATTTGCAACCAGTTTGTTTGTTTTTTCATACGTTTTTATACAGATACGCCACCTTCGTCTCAAGATGATGTCCTAATTCAAGCTAGTCGTAGGTTATTACAACTTTAGTGTAAGGTGTTTAACTGTAAACTTATTGAAAAATAGATATATGTAACAAATGTAGTTCATTCATTGAAGTAGTTCCTTAGTGTACAGATTCTGCTGAAGTTTAGGATTTTCTGTTTTAATACTGCCAGGTGTTTAAAATCAAATTCTTACGGAATACTTTTATAAATATATAACTCATTCCAAGTACAATGCAACCTTAAAAAGATATTTCCCTTAAGCTTTGTTTAAATTGATCAAATGAACACCATTTGGTTGGCAAAAGGGTGTTTGAAGAATTTTTTATAAGCAAATTGACTGTCTTGAATATATATTCGGTGAAAGAGACACTAATAATCTCAAACTCAAGTGTAGTACCACAACGCTTAAGGAATATCAGAAAGCGCATAAAAATCTGAATTTCTCTAATTCTGACTAAGGTTTAAGAAAGAGACTCGACACAATTAAAAAAAAAAAAGAAGTGTTTAATATCAAAGAAACTATCAAGAAATAGTGAATGCACTAAACTAAATGCACTGTAAACTAAAAACTCGTAACGTACGGGGGCCTGGCATGGCCTAGCGCGTTAAGGCGTGCGCTTCGTAATCTGAAGGTCGCGGGTTCGCGCCCGAGTCGCGCCAAACATGCTCGCCCTCCCAGCCGTGGGGGCGTTATAATGTGACGGTCAATCCCACTTTTCGTTGGTAAAAGAGTAGCCCAAGAGTTGGCGGTGGGTGGTGATGACTAGCTGCCTTCCCTCTAGTCTTACACTGCTAAATTAGGGACGGCTAGCACAGATAGCTCTCGAGTAGCTTTCTGCGAAATTCCAAAACAAACAAACAAAACGTAAATTACGTGGCTAATTTGGATGGTGAAGGCTTATACCAGTTTGTATCTTATTGGCCTGATTTGAATGATGAGGGCTTGTGCTACTTTGTGATTTACAGCAATATGTGTCAGTTCTACAAAGTCATCCTTCTAATTGCGCCTACACTATGTAAATAACTGATGGTCATTGTAATAGAAAAATAAGGGGGTATACTTCTCAAGGCATTATTTGACCCACTAGTGGAAAAATCACTGTTTTTCTTTACATCGTGTATACTAATACACAGCAAAGTTTCCCATGAAAACTAAGGTGACATCGAAGGAGAACGACTCAAACCAATAGTAGATAGAGCAAAAGGAACCTAAACACATTCCTAGAATAACATTTTATTTTTTAAAATTTCACATATGGCAAGAAACGTGCATTCGCAGAAATGTTTGAAAATTCTAAGTCAACTTCAAACTATTGCCCTACTAAATTAAGGAAGTCATGAAACGACACATATCCTTTGCGTTTTACATGCCTAATTACATTCAGCTACCGAAGTGTGATTCAAATATGTTATAATTTATGCAATGTCTTAAAACAGATTCGGGACACTGCAAAATACATCTGATATATACTGTGGGCCAGTGTCCAATGACACCCCTGAGTTGTCTTATTTTAACTTTTATAAATTTATTTTATGATCTATGAAGTCTGGTTGACTACCATTCGATAGGGTTCATCATAATAAAGTTAGAAAGTGGTGATTTACGTAGTTAATGGAACCACGGGTTTCAAACCTGCTGGGATTTGCATTACACTAGAAAATTTAAAATAATACTCGCACAGTCTTTGACAGAAAATAATATATTTCCTACACTTCAACTGCAATTTATTGAATTTGCTAACAGAACTAGTTATGTTTTACACGGAACTTTAAATAAATATTTTTTATGATTTTTTATTACAACTGGCTGTTTCAACGAACTCAAACTGTACTTTTCAACAGCAAGTTAACATAACAATTGATGATTCGCGTGAATGAACCAAAATTTGAAAACAAAGCTTATAAGCAGAACACATTATGTTTTGCAGACGGAAAGTAGACTTTTAGCAGCTGGTGAATAATATGTTTCTGGACCAAAACTGAAAAAAAAAAATGTTTTGAAACCCCTTTTGCTTTTTTAGGTCCATTTAATTTATGGATAATTTTCAAACTGGATAATATTATATGTGAAACCCAACAACACTTCATGGCAACGTAAGAAACAGCAATAAAGTAGTGCTTATTTTGGCGTAACATGAAAATACGCCTACAATGTTCGGGCATAAATTAGCAAAGCCAAAGCTGTTTTCAAAATACCTTGTAAGCCTAAACTAGAAAGGGCTAATGTTAACCATTGAGGTTTGTTTTTTTGTTTTTGAATTTCGCACGAATTTACACGAGGGCTATCTATGCTAACTGTCCCTAATTTAGCCTTGTAATACAAGAGGGAAGATAGCTAGTCATCGCCAAGCACGATCAGTTCTTGGCCTACTATTTTACCAATGAAAAGTGGGATTGATCGTCACTTTATAATGCTCCCATGGCTGAAAGAGCGAACGTGTTTGGTGTGACGAGGACTCAAATTCGAGACCTTTAGATTACGAGTCGAGAGCCTTGGTCAATGAGATACATGTGATCATGACTTTAGAAAAACAAACAAACAATATTTTTATGACGGATTTTCAAACAAAAGTTCTGTTACTGTGGAGGAGAGAAACATAACTCTTCATGTTATTTTTTTCTTTTGGTAAATAATGTCATTGGTTTAGAAATAGCGAATATGAAACAAGTTGCACGACAAGAATGCCCAAGCACTCTTATCCTGCAGTAATGTTCTGGTTTCCGCAATCTTGGGTTTTTATATAACTCACCAAAAAATTATTTCATAAGATCTTCATCTTTCTCTTCAGATGCTTCTTCTATACCCAATCGCTGGCCAAGAATGACATCGTCTTGCAGATAGATGGCGTATGGACGTCATGAGGTCGTGTGTTGATGCTGTTCGCCACAGTGAACCTATATTTCTATAATCGTTTTAGAATCATATAGCATTCACGTTGTTAATTCATTTTCCCCAGTTATTCAGCGAACAATCTGTTTAATATAATGTTTTTTAACATAGAAAGAAAAAAGTGTGGGGAAGTCAACTCTTATCATTTGATTGATCAATTATAACGAAGATAAACTAGTTTTTAAGAATTTCCCCCTCATTAGTATTCTTAGGAAGGGATTAATCGAAAAACAAAACTAGGTTTCTTGTAATGGTGAGCCATATGATATATGTATAGACACTGGTAATTATAACCATTTGGGGAGAGGAATGTAGCATTGATGTTATTCTTCTGAATTATTTAGCGACAAGTTAGTGAAGATAATATATATATTCCTCTCATCACTGAACATTTCAAATTTGATGATGAAATACACCTATTATTCTCGGACGAAGTAAATGTATCATTGATGTCTAAAAGCGTATTCTCCAAATCAGTAATTTTACTCACAATAACAAATAACGTCTCGAGCTGGAAGTTCTTCAAATGAACTGCTTCGCCTTGTACGTCCTTTTAAAGGATTTTATGATATTCACACAGTGTAACACTACACGCATGTAGCTTGTAGATGTAAAGGTAAAATCAGACGTAAAATAATAACCAACACAAACTTCGAAACCAGAACTCACTTTAACTGTCTATAACATATATCTGGAGTTTGAACCTCTCACAAAAAATGAAAACGGGGATCTGTACCCCTCTTCTCGTTTGTCCCTCGCTGGTACAGCGGTAAGTATACAGATTTCCAGCGCTAAAATGTAGGGTTTAATTTCCCTTGGTGGACTCAGTAGATAGCCCAATATGGCTTTGCTATAAGAAAAACACACACAATCACTCTTCTCGTGAATATATATATATATAATATGTGTTTATACATATTTTAGTGAAAATTAATACTGATAAAGTTAAGTAAAGTAAACAAAATTGGGGCCCGACATGGTCAGGTGGATTAATGCATTCGACTCCTAATTCGAGGGTCGCGGGTTCGAATCCTGGTCGCACTAAACATGCTTACCCTTTCAGCCGTGGGGGCGTTATAATGTGACGGTCAATCCGACTATTCGTTGGTAAAAGAGTAGCCCAAGAGTTGGCGGTGGGTGGTGATGACTAGCTGCCTTCCCTCTAGCCTTACATTGCTGAATTATGGACGGCTAGCGCAGAGAGACCTCGTGTAGTTTTGCGCAAAATTAAAAAAAAACAAACAAATAAATAAATAAAATTGCAATGAAGGACTGCGTTAAAAAACAGCAAATCCAAACCTCCGACTAATTATATTACTTTATAATTCCACATATATCTTGTACTCTGGAATATTTTCAATTAGTGCAGCGTTTTTTGTTTAATATAGTTTATTTCAGCTGTTTTTAAGTTATAACAAACTAATATTATATAGAGAGACTCATTGATCTTGAGGTCTCCAGGTTTGTACATTTAGATAAGCGGTATGTTTATTTTAGAAATTTCATACAAAGCTACATAAGTGCTATCTGCGCATAGCCGTCCATAATTGTGAAATTGAGAGACAAGGGTCAAGAGCACTCACTACCAAGTCCTGGACTACTCTTCTATGACCAAAATGGTGGGAGTTGACTCTCACTCATAGACTCATTTGTTAAAACTCCAAAACTTGGAGGGCTTTATTGCAGCAACTGGACATCAACCAAGAATCCTAGAGCTACAGTCTGGGCGCACTAACTACGAGGTCATTCTCAGCCCTCGTGTATTCAGTGAAATAAGTTCTCGTTCTGTTTATACCATAAACGTATATTTTTTTTCAAAATAATAAAAATAATAGTGAAATTTGGATTTTATAATTCTATACCAGCAAATATTGTTGTAAAATGCTTATTATGTGCAAGTGATCTCTGAGGTTTATTTTTAATGTTCTCCTACACGGAGAACATGAACAAATGTTGATGCCTAGTTTAGATAATAATAGTAATATTAAATTAAACCTGCAAAAAAAACAACTGTTGTTTGTTGTGGAACAAAATTCAATACAAAGTTGCACGAAGGCCTTCTGTGGCGTTTTAATTTCAATTTTATTAATATATCTCGGAATAGTAGTAGCTAATTATGATTGTGGTCTCATCAATTCTTCTCCACCTCCTCCGGGAAAAGTGAAAACTTGATACCTATGCTAGTATATATTGTGAAATATACAACTTAAAATAAAGCCAGATATTATAATTTTAAATACACATTCAAATCAAAATTAGAACTTATAACGGTGAAGAGTAGCCATATACACATAGGTAGTTAAAACATCAACTTATAATCAAAATATGTTGAATTATTTTATAGTTTGAGTGTTTTGTAGTTTCAAAGTTGCCCCCAATGGGACAGCGGCATATCTGAAAGCTCATAACGTTAAAAGACAAACTTCAGTACTCGTAACCAGCACAACACAGATAGCCCATTATAAAGCTGGGCGCATAAAAACAAACAAAATTCGCAGTTTGCTGATAAATCGTATTAAGCAACGAGTTCATTTTGTTTGGACAACCGTATTTATATCCATCAAATAGGAGACAACCAGTAGCAAATTGACAGCTTCAACCTGTGATACTGTAGTGAAACATAAGAACTAAGACTAACAGATAATGGACCGTTGTGCTGACTAGAAAATCTTGTGTAATTAATCACTTTTCTTCAATGCAATCATTTCAGAGTTCAACACTTTACTTTACTTATTAGTTCGAACTTTGTACTGGTTTCAGTTTCTTCTCTTTTTTTGTATGTCGCAGTATCAAACGTACGCAGAACCACCAACATTAATTTTACTATTTAAACATATATATATTTATATGAGCCTTGGATGAAATAATTCACTGTGAGAGTCGAACTCCCAAGAGGCTAATGGGTTATCCTACTGAAATTAGCAGCGAGTTAAGGGAAAATACGATATTATTATTTTTTAGATATGCTCAACAAATTTTGGATAAATGATCATTTTTTTCTTAACTCACTAATCAATGTAAAGAATACTTGAAGTACGTATATTTATTTGCAGAATGTTAATAAATTAATTTCTGTTAACGTAGATAACTGCTCTATGGATCCTTGTTTTGTATTTCCTGGTAAACATACTGAAACTAAGGACAACTTTCCAGAACATCGGTTTTGCTTAAGAATCGTTGTTGATGAGGTAAAAGAAAGCAGTGTTTATTTCATTGTCTCTATTTATATTTTCTGCCAGACAGTCAACTGTTTAATAATCTATATGGTTGAGTACGTTATATGTTCAAATGTGTTTGAATATACAAATTAGAAAATCACTTAACAATCACAGTCGCTCTCAAGTCAAAGTGGAACAGCATGTATCAAAAATGCATTTTGAGATTGTTTGGGTTCGTAAGTAGTGTAATATTGCTAAATCATTGTTCGCCTTTGAGAAAGACATGTAACGGCATTTTCCGACGGAAAATATTCATTCATCCATATCGAGGGTTTAAAATTGCAAAGGATTTGTCATATCCTTTGTACTTAATGCCATTTGAAAATAAAATAATGTGGACCAACTTGAAACACCCATAAAATCCAAAAAAAAAGACCTGCAACAAGTCATATCCCAGCTGTTGTAAACAGGTGAGAATCCATGCAACCAAAAGTCAGTGGCAAAAACTGTACACATGACCCAGGCAATAGTGTGCAACATAATCAAGAATAGTCTCTTTCTGTAAATAAGGCTAATCAGGTATAGGATTACCATGATAAGGTTTTCATTCATACCTCCCGTTCAGTTGTCGCTTACCTCAAGCAGTTTAAAAATAAAATAAGTACTCTATAAAAAATGCATACTTTTGAAGTTGTCTAAGGAATTCCGTGAGATTGGACTGTTGAAATAGGTACTGGAAGTTTGTTGTCCTCCTACACTAAATGGATCATAGAAGACACGCAGGGAGGAGTGTGTGGTTTGTACATGACATCCTTACAATGGATAATTTTGCAGTGGAAATTATACTGCAGAGCTGTTGTCAAGAAGGGAATAAGGCTTCAAAATTGTTTAGTATAAATCGTACTCAACCGTCTGTGTTTTTATAATTACTGAGATGTCAGCCTATACATCTATTCCAATGCCTCTAGATATTTTAGCAAACTGTTTCCCAGCCATTTATCTGTTTATGCATGCTTTCTATCTACGTATTCTTTTCACATGCTATCAGACACATAAAGTTACGTTAATGGTGTCAAAGATGAGAAATAAGAAGTGGCCTGCTGAAGGAATTGTTAATACGAAAATATAACCACAAATCTAATGTTTTCTTATGATCAGTAAAATCGTTTATTGAATTCATGTGTGTATGAGGGACAAGGAGTATGTACACTTTTAAATGCTATACAAATACTGAAACACGTGAGGAATAATTACAAAAACGACGATTCATCTAACATCTATCGAAGGCCTTTAATGTTTACATGGAATTAATATTGAACGTTCTAGGATCATGTTATAACATTTAAAATTTCTAAGGGGATCGAAAAGATAAATTGTTTTACTGTTTGTAAACTGTAAGTGACATTGTAATTCAAAGAACTTCATGGATTTGCGGCTGACAATGAATGAATCTACTTCCTAATTACTTTTGAAATTTGATTCTAATGTTTGATCCATCAATGAAAATTTATTTAAAATGCTCCAATATGTAGTTTAGACCAATTACTAGTCGTCTTGATTATTCCTGGATTAGGAAAACGTGACAACTTTTGAAGGACTGTAATGGTGTCCATAAGATACATGTGTGTATATATTGACGATGACGCATATTGGCAATAGTCCTGCCGCGTTATTTCCGTTGCTAAAGGATCCGTCGTATCAAAAATGCAGATATTTTCCTTATTTGCTTACGTAATCCATCTAGAGTACCAGGACAACGGTTTTCCTGTACCCGTTTCAATAGTCTTATCACTTATAAATCCACAAGCGCTGGATCTGGTGATTTGACATGTGGAAGAGCACAAATGTCTGTTTCATTCTACAGCTGTTTAAGATATGTGATGCAATTCATGATGACGAGAAACCCACTTGAAGTAAAAATGTATTCTCAAGACGGTTGGTATTGGTATTGAAACTTTAACTAAGAGGACCTAAGATGGTCGAAACGTTGTTCTTTACTTTATTTTAATTAAAGTTTTAATACCCATACCAGCCGTCTTGAGAATACAAGGCATGTGATGGTTGAACAAATATTTCTTGGAAAGAAACTCTAGACACGTTACTTATGTTGCTTTCCAGACGCAGATCCTTGTTGATTTCATTACTTGGAGCACTTGGATGACCTTTACCACTGACATTTATGTTTATGTATTCTTACCTGTTGCAAGGTGCCACACTTTGTTTACCGCAAGTGAGATAAGATTTTAACGTACTTCTTTCTGGGTGGTACGAGTATTCCACATTCATCAATATTCCTTTGTTTTCCAATGTCATTTAGTACAAGAAGTATCCATAGCTTGTAAACTCTAAATCTTTATCTTGACGAATACATCTTTGCATAACAAGTGTATAAATATTTGGCGTGAAAATGGACTGGTATGGTTAAGGTTACTGCTTATGTAAATGAAAGCAAGGGTGTAGTTTGGTATATATGGATTTTCAGAAAGGCTCCTAAAATTTTTCTCTACAGACGTAGGGCATAAGTTAGCTAATTGGCTAGAAGAGTGGCTGGATGGAACAAAGCAGAGGATTATTAACATGGAGTTCAGTCAAAGTGGATTGATGTCACAATTCCTCAGATCTCAGTATTAGGACGTCGCCCCCCAATGGCTTAGCGGTATGTCTGCGGACTTACAACGCTAAAACCCGGGTTTCAATACCCGTGGTGGGCAGAGCACAAATAGCCAATTGTGCAGCTTTGTGCTTAATTCAAAACAACAACAACAAATATACGGCCCGGCATGGCCAAGCGTGTTAAGACGTGCGACTCATAATCTGAGTGTCGCGGGTTCGCATCCCCGTCGCGCCAAACATGCTCGCTCTTTCAGCCGTGGGGGTGTTATAATGTGACGGTCAATCCGATTATTCGTTGGTAAAAGAGTAGCCCAGGAGTTGGCGGTGGGTGGTGATGACTAGCTGCCTTCCTTCTAGTCTTACACTGCTAAATTAGGGACGGCTAGCACAGATAGCCCTCGTGTACCTTTGTGCGAAATTCAAAACATACAAACAAACAAACTTAGGACGTCTGCTCTTTTTTATTTACATCAATGACATAGATGAAAGAATGTTCAATCAATTTCTTAAATTTGCTGATGATGATATGGTCTTGGGTATTGCTTGCTGTCTAGAGAACGCTGCTGATTTACAAAAAAAGTTAGATCATTTAGTTAGTTGGGCAAAGAAATGGCATATGGGTTTTAATTACAATAAATATAAAATAACGCATTTAGGTTATCATAATTTGAATTATAAATATAAGTTGAATGGAAATAACCTTAAGAGTGTCATGAAAGAAAAGGATCTTGGTGTAATAGTCAATCAGTCTCAAAAACCATCCAAGTAGTGTGCTGTTACTAGTGGTAGGGCAAATGTTATTTTAAGTTGTATGTAGAAAAATGCTGAATGCTAGTCTAAAAAAGTTATAACTTAGTTGTATAGGCCACTGGTTAGGCTGAATTTATAATTTTGTGTTCAGTCTTGGGTTCTTAACCTTAGGAAAGGCATTGAAATGTTGGAAATGGTTCAGAGAAGGTTCTAGAATGGTGTCTGGAACGAAGGTGTTGTCATACAAAAATAGGCTGAAATATATGAAACTGTTTTCTCTTGAAAAAAGAAAAGTTAGAGGTGTTTAAGATTGTAAAGGGAGTTGATAATGTTGGTTCATCATATTTTTTTCATACTTAACGGCAAGAATAGTAGGACTAGAGGGATACATATATACATTTTGGCAGCTTAGGAGTCATCTTCAGCTAAGGAGGTTTTATTTTTCTAATATGGTGGCTGGCTTTAGGAATGGGTTGATTTTGGATGTTGTGGAGGCAGTAAATTTAAGTGAGTTTAAGAGTAAGCTTGCTAAATATATGAGTTATTATAATTGGCTTTAAGATTCAGTAAAATTTATGTTATATGAAAAGCGATACATTTTCGGTGCCATCAAACTACCTTTTAAATACCAATCAGTGTCAAAATGTTGTTCTAATATTTATCTTTCCACTACATCTTCTTTTTTATTATTTCTTTGTGGCTTAATAGTTTACATATTCAAAATCGTTTTAATGTAACACACTCATTTCTTTTTACGTGGATGCTCGGCATGGCGAGGTGGTTAAGGCGTTTAACTCCTAATCTGAGCATCCCAGGTTCGAATCTCTATGACACCAAATCTGCTCGCTTTCTCAACCATGGAGGTGTTATAATCTGACAATCAATCCCATTATTCGTTGGTAAAAAAATTGGTCCACCAGTTGGTCTTACGCTGCTAAATTAAGGACGCTTAGCGCAGATAGCTTTACGCGAAATTTAAAACAAAAAAAACTTTAAAAGGAACAACGTAACTTAAAGAATGAAAATCAATTCATAATTATATTACTTGGTTTATCAGTTTTATTGTACTTTTTCTTGTTAGCTGTATTTAGCGCCTTCTATACGTTTTTATTTAATTTGTATAATTTGAAACATTTCGCTTCTGAGATGCATATGCACTGTTTTGTTCTCTCATGATGCTATTACGTTTATTTGGTGTTTTATGTTTAAAATACGTCATTTACCTATAAAGTCAGCGTGGTTACTTCAGATTATTTTAAGGTTCTAGTAAGCTCGTACACAAAACAAATGTTTTTTTTTGTTGGTTTAAGCGCAAATTTGCACAATGAGCTATCTGCGCTGTATCCAGAACAGCCCCCCCAACTTTGTGTAGCTTTGTGCTTAATTCCAAACAAATGAACAAACAAGCCACTGCTGGGATTGAACTGGGAACTTTAGCTTTATAAAATCTTAAGCTCATCGCTGAGCCAGCTGAAACATAATGACTTAATATAGTAAATATATTTTCATAGTTGAAATCTTAAATATTATGCACATTAACCATACAAGAAAGAAAAATCTAACAAGTTCGAACATGTGAAAAAAAAGGAAAACATAGCTGACGATATGCTCTATTTGAAATTTTGAAATACATTTGAGAAGTAAAATCAACAAGAACCGTATGTAAAAATTGTTCATCACTCCAGCTCATTTGTGTACATATTAAAGTGATTCTTAGTGGCAATATTTTCATGAATCCTTATAAACAGTTTTCATGAGTGCTCGCATTTTCAGATTCAACATCCAAATAATTGATTGTTTTCCTGAAACAAGCGAAAAAGCTTCGTCTATTTAGCATCGATGAATAACTTTGAGTGAAACGTAATACATCATAAAATAATGTAAACATTTTGACAAATCTTAAAGAAAACAGAGATATTCTTGGAACTAAATCCTTTGGATTTTCACAATGTAATTCTAAAACTTTTGAAATTTTATGGATTTACTTATTGTCTTGAAACTAACTTAAGTATATCTGATAGCTAGAATAGAACTAAATAAAAGTTGTTAAATCATTAAAAACGGTAGCGATAAACTGAGTTTCTCTAGCATTGGGTAGTATTTTCAAAATAATTAAGTTGTATTAAATATTGTATATTCAATTCCAAGCTTTTTATTTTTTTCAAACCCTTTTTTCTTTCTTGCAATTAACTTTAGTGGAGACCGTTGGTGGAGCTGAAAAACTCTTCTGATAATGGCTGCGTTTTCATCACTGGTCCAATGTTCACTTTTCTCTCAGAATTGGCAAAGCATTTAAATTTTAGGTAGGTATTTCTTCACTCATAATAAATTGATTTAATATAAACGAGCCTTATATTAACAGTAGCATTACAAATACAAACTCATGTAACAATCTAGCATTTCTCCGAAATGTTACCACAAATTACTGTTTGTTTGTTGTTTAAGCTCAAAGCTACACAATGATGTACTCACCACAGGTATCAAAACTCGGTTTTTACAGTTATATGTTCACAGACGTACTGCTAAGATATTAACACAAGTTATCAGCTAGGCTGAAGCTATTTGATACAAGATTCCTTCATTGACTTCAGTGAAATACGAATTTCGCCCCACTCCTTAATTCAATTAACCTCCTTAGTTTGTCAGCGTCAGTGGCTCAGTTTATTCTACTGCAAACAAATAGCATTACAGAAATTCTTTAGTATTACCACTAATCAGATGGCCTCATAATCAGTGACTTGTAGGAGACACCAGAAAGATTTGAAACCTCTAATAGAATATATTTTTTAAATGCGATAAAAATACCCGAATTTAAATAAACAGTATTTAAAAATCAACACTTTTATGCAATACCATACGTAATGTAGGTATGAATGTACTTTGTTTTGAAGTTCGCGCAATGCTACTCAAGGGCTATCTGCGCTAGCCGTCCCTAATTTAAGAGTGTAAATCTAGAGGGAAGGTAGCTAGTTATCGCCACCCACCGCCGACTCTTAGGCTACTCTTTTACACATTATAACGCCTTCAGGGCCGAAAGGGCGAGCATGTTTGGTGCAATGGGGATTCGAACCCGCGACCCTCACATTACGAGTCGATCGCGTTAACCCACTTGCCCATGCCGGGCCGCATTTTCTTTGTAATCATCATAATATAACTCTATACACATTGTTCAAAGTGTAGAGTGTACAGGACTTCCCTTTAACTTAGACTATTGAGTTTATTTATAATTTTCCGCAGTATATTTAATCATTTTTGTGAGTCGTGCAGCATGTTAATACATTTCTTTCTGATAACTCCAAATATTATGACTTAATAAGTGGTTCTGATTTAAATTATTCTAGTTAGTATTATTATGTTACTGAAAGTTGGAAGAGAGTTTTTCGAAATGGCGTGAGTTAGTAAAAAATATTTATAAGTTACAAAGAAGTGCGGTAAGTTTTCTCTTTTCATGCCTGGTTTTTAATACCAATGGAAGGATTAGTGTTACCGAAAATTCGATTTGTGTGTAAGCTGAAAGTTTAAGCTTTGGATTTGTCATTTTTAAAAATACAAGTATACATAAACGTTAGGTCAGCGCCGAGAATCCAGTGATAGACCCGGTAACCAAAGTAGAATTAAGTTGTAGAGAGACTAACGAGCGAAACATCAATTGCGAATCAAAATTCCAGACAAACTAATGGTAAATTCTTGCCAAATGATGTCTCCCCGAGTTCACTTAAACATAACAAAAACAGACGTATTTGAATAATTCAAACACATTATAAGCTCTTGTATCTTTTGATTGTTGTTATACGCAGAGCAACATAATCTGTGTTATGCCCACTGCGAGTGTCGATACCCGAAAGTTACAGTTATAAGTCTTCAGACCTAAATCTGAGTCATTGGTGTGTAAATACTCGTATACGTTAATGTTTTTAACTCTTCCAGTTACACCCTCGTGACGGCTTCTGATCGAAAATGGGGTGTTATGGAAAATGGATCCTGGAATGGAATGGTGGGGATGCTCTTCAGAGGGGTAAAATAACTGTTTTAATTCTCATTCCGTTTTACTTATGATTTATAGTCTTGATTCATTTGTTTACTATTCGTCTCATACAGCTTGTAAAGAACTTTTTACGTGGATGTGTATTCAAATAAACATATAGGAAAAGTAAGAACAGGTGTAGTTAGGTTTATATTTTCAACTTAATTCTTAATAAAACATAATATAACAAGCAGGTACATGTTATGACAGTCATAACCTTTCTACTGTCTTTCAGGAAGCCAACTTAAGACTAGGACCATTTTCTGCAAATCTTCATAGATATGACGTTGCTGAGTTTACCAATCCTTTATTTGTGGAACACCTGACAATTTTATTAGGAAAGGCGAAAGAAAAAACAAATCATACAGTTTTCTTAAAACATTTCAGTGGGAGGTAAACTATGTTTTCTCTGTACAAGCTTTATTGATTACATGAGACTGAATGCAAATAAATGTACATAGAGCTAGGTGAGTTAGTCGATGTATGGGTGGAGAGGTGGACCGTAAACTAACAATTTAGCTGTTCTGTCACTTTTAAGACCCTGTACACCAAAAATTCTATTTTTTAGAATTAAAATGTGTCTACAGATTTTGATTTTCTTTTATTTCTTTAAAGTAAAACTCGATACTTATTGGTTGCACCACTGTCCTATATCATAAACATTGCTATTTTTGAGCCAAAGTTGTGTCTGGAAAACATAAAAAAAAAGAACCACAAGAAAAAAAAAGGCCAACTTATCAGAAATATAAAAGTCTACCTTTAGTATTATTTACCTTCTACATGTAACATATTTCCATATTTATGAACTGTAACGCTGTTTATAGTCCAAAAATATGTAAAGTGTAATACCTGTTTGTTCTGCTACACACTGTAAGACTTAATAAACATGCAAAGATATGTACTGTAAAAGATTTGTGTAAGGTTTCCCACTTATTTGTTGTTTGTGTTACATATGCTCTGTAAAACCGACTAAATAAGTGAAAGAATGATATGCATGGTGTAATATTCGTTTGATGTTTGTGTTACCTGCTGTAAGACTCGCTAAACACGCAAAGGTGTGTGAAATATTACACTTGTTATTTGTTTACATTACATACTGAAAGACTAAACATGCAAAGCTACAGTCATGTGAAAAAGTTAGGACACCCTATAAAAGTCTGTGTATTTTTGTAACATTTTTGGATATATAGATATTTAATCTCAATTCTAATAATACTGAGAGATTATAGGAATATAACTAAACAATTAAAACTGAAGAAAATACTTTTCAAGATCTTCTGTAAATGTAATTCTACAAAAACGCATATTCTAACTGAGGAAAAGGTTAGGACACCCTACCCACTAATAGCTAGTGTTACCCCCTTTGGCTTAAATAACTACAGTGAGACGCTTCTTGTAGCCATCTACCAGTCTCTGACATCGGTCTGAAGAAAGTTTGCCCCACTCCTCAATGCAGAATTCTTTCAGCTGTGAGATGTTTGAGGGGTTTCTTGCATGTACATCCCGTTTCAAGTCACCCCACAGCGTCTCAATGGGATTAAGATCTGGGTTTTGACTCAGCCATTCCAGGACTTTCCATTTCTTAGTTTTCAGCCAGACTTTGGTGGATTTACTGGTATGTTTTGAGTCATTGTCGTGTTGCAGGGTCCAGTTCCGCTTCAGCTATAATTTTCTTACAAATGGACTCGCATGTTTTTCAAGCACCCTCTGATACGCAGTAGAATGCATGGTGGATTCTATGATTGTGAGCTGTCCAGGTTCTGCTGCAGCAAAGCAGCCCCAAACCATGACACTTCCACCTCCATGCTTTACAGTTGGTATGAGGTTCTTTTCCTGGAATGCTGTATTTGGTTTACGTCAAACATGTCCTCTGTTCTGGTGTCCAAATAATTCAAATTTGGACTCATCTGTTCAAAGAACATTATTCCAGAAGTCCTGGTCTTTGTCTACATTCTCTCTGGCAAACTTCAGTCTGGCCTTGATGTTTCTCTTAGAGAACAAAGGTTTCCTCCTTGCACACCTCCCATGCAAGTTAAACTTGTGCAGTCTCTTTTTGATTGTAGAGGCATGCACTTTTACATCAACGGTAGTCAGAGCCTGCTGTAGGTCCCGTGATGACATGTTAGGGTGTTTGGAGACCTCTTTTAGCATCTTGCGGTCTGCTTTCGGGATGAACTTGCTTGGACGACCAGACCTGGGCATGTTGGCAGTTGTTTTGAAAGCCCTCCACTTGTTGACTATTTTAGGGTGTCCTAACTTTTTCCTCAGTTAGAATATGCATTTTTGTAGAATTGCATTCACAGAAGATCTTGAAAAGTCTTTTCTTCAGTTTTAATTGTTTAGTTACATTCCTATAATCTCTCAGTATTGTTAAAATTGAGATTAAATATCTATATATCCACAAATGTTACAAAAATACACAGGCTTTCATAGGGTGTCCTAACTTTTTCACATGACTGTATGTGAGTTACTTTACTCAGTTATTTATGCTGTAATTAAACATGCTAAATTATATAATATATTATGGCTATTTATTTTTATGTTACGTACTTTAATGATGATTAAACATGTAAAAGACTATTAAAAAAGTCATACACGTTTTTATATATAATTCAAAACTCACTAAACAGGAAAGGTGTGTAACGTGTAACACGTATTTGTACTACATAACGTAATAATAGCTAAATATGCTAAGACACATGAATTGTAATTCTTGTTTATTGCTAATGTTATATAATGTGAGACTAAGTACGAAATTGTGTGTGTGTTTGTGTGGGTAGTATTCTTTTGTTGTTTATATTACGTGCTATAAGACTAACTAAACATGTAAAGATGTGCGAAATCTAACAGGTTGACTTGACACGTAAAGATGTATTAGGTTTAACATTTTTTGTAATTTCTTCATTTTACATACTGGCAAATTGATTCATGAATAAAAGATATATAAAGTGTAATATTTTGTTGTTGTTTTGTGATATACTGCAAGATTGACAAAATATAACAATGTAAGTGAGTTTTTAGTTGTTTGTTTGTTATATACTGTAAGACTAAACATGCAAAGGTAATTTCAGATATTACAACTGATTATTATCCACGTTACAAAGTGTAAGGCTAATCATATCTGCAAAGGTACATGAGGTATATATGCTAAACTGTATAAACTGTAATACATGTTTTTCGTTTGTATTACATATGTAAGATTGAGTAAATATGAAAGGTATGTAAGTTAAGTTACACACTGTCAAAATACGAAACAGGTATGTCAAGTGCAACACTTGTTTACGCTAGGTACTGTAAGTCTGTCTAGACAGGTAATGATGCGCTTTTGGTTATTAATATTACTATGTGTTAGACTAACTAATCATGCTAGAAGTTTAAACTCGTTACTACCTAAACTGTAAATTTAAGACCCATTTTACAATATTGTCTATTTCCTTTACACGAATGCCGTTATTACTGTTTTATAAATAAAATATGTTGGAGGGGCAAACTCCATCATTAATATTTCACTTTAAAGAATAGTCTGTGTGTTACACTTGTTTTGCTGTTTTTGATACCAAGCAATTACAGATGGATGCTTTTTTGGAGGCATAAATATGTAAATGTATTGGTTATTATAGACGATGGCCTTTCATGCGGGATGGGAATAATAATAAGAAATACATATCTAGAGGAATCGAACCCTGTAGTAATGGTATAAAGAAATAATATTCTGTACTATTTATTATAGAGGAATAGTACTCTGTAATTGCCCGGCATGGCCAAGTGGTTAAGGCACTCGATTCGTAATCCAAGGGTCGCGGGTTCGAATCTCTGTCACATCAAACATGCCTTTTCATCCATGGGGTCGTTATAATGTGACGGTCAATCCCACTATTTGTTAGTAAAAAAGCAACCCAAGAGTTGGTGGTGGGTGGTGATGACTAACTGCCTTCCCTCTAGTCTTACACTGCTAAATTAGGGACAGCTAGCGTAGATAACCCTCGTGTAGCTTTGCGCAAAATTCCAAAAACAGCCAAACCACTCTGTAATAATGATATATAAGAATAATATTCTGTACTAGTTATCATAGACAAATGATACTTTATAGTAATTGTGTAAAGGAATGATATTCTGTTGAAATATACAGAGGAATGATACCCTTTAGCAATTATATTGAGGGATGATACGTTTTAGTAATTATATATGGAGAAATAATACTCCGTAAAAACTACATCAGTTGTACTAATAGTTCCAAACAGTACAAAATTGAGTACGTTGCTGATATGAAAAGAGCTAGGATTTCTTGTATAATTATCTTATCAGTGGGGTATATTCTGTTGTATTGAGTGTCCTTATTTATAAAACTTTCAAGCACAACTGGTTAGTCATTTAATATAAGTTGACTCTTAATTATGCAGCAGTTATTTAAATTGCTCCTACTGAGTACGAAGGAAACAATTAAATAAAACAAACATCATGAAAAATAATCTTTTGTGAGCCGTTTTAAAAATATTTTTGAAGTTTTGTCTTTCATTACATTACTAAAACAAACTTAAAATTTGCTTTACTAAGAAAAAATCGCTTTACTGTCTTAACATGAAACCGTAACAAATAAACTCTTGTTCACAGGATTTCCAAGTTTTCGGTTTTAGCGATAAGATGATTTAAATTAAAAGTAACATTTTTATTAGCGTAAGACTAGGCTTTTAGGAAAGAAGGCAAGTATCAAGATAAAGAGTAGATAAGTCCAACTTTTATCATATGTTAATGTAAAAAGTAAAAAAACAAACAAACAGATTTCCTTATATCAAAGCTATTCTTTGTAAGTCACCACCAGTTTAAAATATTTTTCCTCTCATAAAATTAAACCCCGAAACTATTTACGTCTCTTTCGTCTTGTAAGAACCTAGTTATACAAACACCTTAAGATTATTAACTCATTGGTATCACGTCTACAATATCTATTTGGATAATGTAAAACAGGATTTATGGTTAGTTTAAAAAATCAACAACAAAGGAAAAACAAACAAATTATTAACGAAATTATTTAGATATAATTTGAAATATTTACTATATTCATTTATCAGGTCGTTTTCGATTGCCTTTGTTTTACAAAATGAATCTCTTATTTTGAAAAAAAGAATACATTCGTAATATAACAACAATTTTAGGGTATGTATTAGTTTTTATATTTCTGTATTTTACTATGATATGTTGTTCTCTAGAATGTTTTATGATATTTAGAACTGACTACAAAATTTATAACAATATTGCGTGGTATCTTTTTGAGTGTTACTCACATCAATACCTGTACTGCCAGTGTGCTTTACAGTGTGTAAATATTAGGATACATTGTGTTGTTACTGTGTTTTATTGCGTGTAAACATTGATATCACTTGTACTGTTACTGTGCTTTATCATAGTGTGTAAACATTAGGATAACTTGTGCTGTTACTGTGTTTCATTATAGTGTGTAAACAGTAAAATAACTTGTGCTCTTGGTGTGTTTTTGTGATGTGTAAATATTAGTATACCTTGTACTCTTATTGTATTTTATAGTGTGTAAACAGTAAAATAACTTGTGCTCTTGATGTGTTTTTGTAATGTGTAAATATTAGTATAATTTGTACTCTTATTGTATTTTATAGTTGTAAACAGTAAGATAACTTGTGCTCTTACTGTGTTTTGTAGTAAATATCAACTCTACAGCACAGGATTTTTGAACAAAAATGTCGTTTGTTTGTTTTTTAATCTCGCGCAAAGCTACAAGAGGGCTATCTGCGTTAGCTATCCCTAATTTAGCAGTGTAAGACTAGAGAAAAAATAGTTAATCATCTCCACTCAACGCCCACTCTTAGGCTACTCTTTTACCACCCAGTAGTAAGATTGATTGTACCATTATAACGCTCCCACGACTGAAAGGGCGAGCATAAGTGTGACGGGAATACGAAGCCGAGATCCTCAGATTACGAGTCGAGCGCCCAAACCACCTGACCATGCCGGGCCGTGCAAAAATACTTATAAAAGAATAAAATGAACATGACTAGTAAATGAAAAATTTGCACAATGTAGAACAAATAAATTCTATTTATAACATATTTTCAATTCATACGAGAGTTTTAGTTTGGTATCTCACAAACTGGGATGAAAGTACCGGTAAGTATTTACCAATGTCTACAGATTTACAACGCTAAAATCAGGGATTCGATTCCCCTCGGTGAACTTAGCAGATAGCCCGATGTGGCTTTGCTATAAGAACACACTCACACCTTTAACGAAAAATAATTTTGTCAAAGTCGTTTTATGTTTTGAATTATCATTATGGTTTTACCAATATTAATATCACGTAGTTCTAAGAAACTACTGCCCTTCAGATTATATTTCCAATCACGTGAGAAGTATTCACGATGTCTAGGATCATCAATGTCACCTCCTCAAGGTCGATTAGTGAACTCTGGCTAGTCCAGAGTTTAAATGCTTTAAACCAAACTTATGTGGACTAATTTTTTCCATTAAATGTTGTAACTGTTAGAGAAGCTTCGATTCGTAAAAGTTAAAATGTTTATTCATGTAAAAACCTATGTATGTGTGTGTGTGTGTGGAATGGGTTAAATGCTGTTATCGTACTTGCAGGAAACTAGTCACTTTTACCACTTACTGCAATCCCATATTACTTATGTCTATGACCTTCCCATTAAACTTATCCGAGGAGATACTAACTCCCAACTCCTGCCAACTAATATACACTTCTGTGTATATATTACACAGTAATATAAGTACTGTGTGTATACAGTGTGTATTAATATACACTGTCACTTTTCCTGTATATGGTGTACATTCCAGGAGAGTTTGTTGGAAAGAAAACATAAAGCTACTCAATGGGCTATCTGTGCTCTGCCCACCACGGATTTCGAAACCCGGTTTCTATCGTTGTAAGTTCTCCTAGGAGATAGACGAGAAAGAAGTTTTGCGAGCAAGCGTAAACTCCCGTGAATGACCACAGTGATGTGTAATATCAGTCTGAGACGAGGTTTGGTTTAGTTTGTTTTGAATTTCGCGCAAAGCTACACGAGGGGTATCTGCGCTAGCCGTCTCTAATTTAGCAGTGTAAGACTAGAGGGAAGGCAGCTAGTCATCATCACCCACCGCCAACTCTTGGGCTACTCTTTAACCAACGAATAGTGGGATTAACTGTAACATTATAACTCATCCACGGCTGAAAGGGCGAGCAAATTTTTTTTGCGATGGTGATTCGAACCCACGACCCTCGGACTACGTGTCGAATGCCTTAACAACCTGACCATATCGGGCCCGAGATAAGGAACAAAACATTTTACGACTAACATATACATGATGTTTTATAGTGACGTTGTAAAGGTGCAGAACAACCGTCTGAGTAAATAATATTGCTGAATATCCTCTAATGTGATACTATTTTCTTGAACCAGAAGGTAAAACCTGGAAATTTTGAAATGAGAAAAATAAATAATTAATTAAAGTTGATTTGTAATATTTCGTGAGTCTCTGTGAGAGTGGGAGAGGGGAAAGGGAGGAAGCTAGCTGAAATGCGTTTTATTTTAACATGGTATTTCCGAATTTGTAATTTATGCTTGAATATTCCAGAAAAATTGTGAACTGTTAACACATTTATTTTTGATGGGAAACCTAAATTATGTTGCTATATGAATTTTATTTACCAATGCAGTTCCGATTCATTAAAGTAAAATTATTTAAACTTATTATTTTACGAACACCTTATCATCAATTCATATCAGATTCCTCAATGTCCATGATATCAGGAAAACACGTATGTTCGAAAAATCAATTCAACTCCAAGATACAATACATTATAAGCCAAACGCCTTCGAAAAGTGAGCCTTTCTTCCTAATTTGTCCCTGAAGATTGGTTTGAATTTCGCGCAAAGCCACTTAAAGGCTATCTGCGCTAGCCGTTCTTAATTTAGCAGTGTAAGACTAGAGGGAAGGCAGCTAGTAATCACCACCCACCTGAAGAAGAAACGTTCACCTTTCTAAATCGCTCGGGTTATAGGACATGGTATTTTTGTATTAAATTTCTCAAGATATAACGGGAAAGAAACAATAGATTGCAAGAACAGCTTGGTTTCCATAATCACAACGTAGGTACTGTTAACAGTGTTTTCTATGCTGAGAAATATTTTGTTCCATTATATTCATATTAACTGGTAACTTAGAAGAAAATAGCAAAACTTTTATAATATTTTTCTACAAATATCCTATTTGTTTCTTTTTTTGTAACTGTAGGTGTGGGCATCGATATTTTTGGCCCTTTTTGTCGTTTGTATGGCTTATTGTCTGGTCTTTCTGGTTATTTTACCTGAAAAAGTGGATCGTGATTTCGTGGTGAAAAAACTGCTAGCCCTTTTCGGATGTATTTTTACACAAGGTAAATACATACAACGTCTCACTTTGAATTATTGATTAAACTCTGAAAAGTATGTTCCAGGATTGAAAGTACGTTAAAAATCCTAACGGAGAATGAATAAAAATTAACGTATATTTATTAAAACCGTACACACACTATCTATATGAAAATCTTTAAAAGATTCAATGAATTGACAAAAAAGACAAATTCCATTTTTTAAAAAAAATTCTCTTTTTGGCGTAGCAAAGTGGTAAAATAACATTTAACCATGTCAGATCGCTTGTAAGAAGTTCAAAGAGAGCGAGAAATTTAGTAGAAAATTAAAATAATGTATTCTGCTTGTGTAGTTAGTTTTAATATAAGTGCTTGAATCAAGATTTTGCTTTACAAATTAGTTCTTCATTTCTATGTTCAATGCAACAAAATTATAATTGGTTAACAATAGTGACAGCACAGAGTATATTTAACTTTTTTCTCAGTCCAGAAACTTTGCTTTCTTTATATCACTGTAGAGTTTTGATGAAAAAAAAAACTCACACCATCAGATACATTGTAGTGGTTAAATAATAATTTTTAAACATATTTTCACCTGTGTGTCACTGGGATAATTTATTACATTCACCAAACGAAGATTAAACTAAGTAACCAGTTGAAGTGCATACATATCAGACGAATAATAATAACTTATATCTTTATTATGCCTTAGTCTTTTAAAACTTCAATACAACCTAAACCAATTCACGACGTATTCACATATTACAATAAAAATAATCTAGTGTAAAACTTTAGTAATTTCAACATCAAACCCTGTGGTATTAACATTATCTAAAACAATATGTTTGTTTTGTTTTCCTTTCGCTGTATCGATACATAGTTTTTTAAACATTTTCTTTTCCAAGGCATGCCACAACTTCCATCTTGTACTTCTTGACGTCTGCTGATTGGATTTTGGTGGATAGGACTTGTGATCCTGACCAATAGTTTCAGTGGGAACATCAAAGCTTGGCTTCTTTTTAGAGATAATCAAGACCGAATTCAAAATCTTCAGGATCTGTTGAAGTTCCCTGATATAATACCAATTGTTGAAAAAGGAACGTCTACTGAAGCCTTGTTCAAGGTGAGTGGTAGAGGTAAATAAGGAACGTTCACGGAAGCTTTGTTCAAGATGAGTGGTAGAGGTAAATAAGGAACGTTCACGGAAGCTTTGTTCAAGATGAGTGGTAGAGGTAAATAAGGAACGTTCACGGAAGCTTTGTTCAAGATGAGTAGTATGGGTAAAGAATGAACTTTCATTGATACTTGGCCTAGTATGGTTTCGTGGTTAGAGCACTTGATTCGGTAGGTTTTAGATTCGAATCTCCGTCATCGAACATGTTTACCCCTTTCAACTGCAGAGACGTTATAAAGAATGGTCCATCCCATATTCGTGGGTAAAAGATCAGCCCAAGAGTTGGCGGTGGGTGATATTATCTAGCTACCTTCTCTCTAGTCTTTCACTGCTGAAATAGGGACAGATAATACAAATTGCCCTCGAAGACCTTTGTGCAAAATTCAAAACAAACCAAACCACTGAAGCTTTGTTCTAGATGTTTCTATTTGTGCACGTATACAATAAAAAAACAGACAAAACACATAGAGATATATTAGACAACATAATCACACTCATTTAAAATAATTTAGAAACAATTTAAACCGTACTTTATAACCAAAATCATGAGATATATATTGACAGAATGAACACATTCGTAGTTCTCCACATTAACATAGAGAACAGCATTGTCTCCAAGTGGCAGGAGGTTGAAGATATCTCAAATCATACCATGATAGGCTAGCTGATATAATATTTATTACAGAAACTGTGGATTTAAACATCAGTAATTCACCATGGCAGATTACCACATAGTTTGAAAAGAAAAGGCTTGTAAAGAATCACCTGACTGAGGCGTCATGCAGTTACTTAGAAAAGACTTCTCTGTAAATACGACACGTTTTAACTAGAATATAGTACGTGGCACTCTATAGCGTAGTAATCAAATAACAACAATAGCAGGAACTTTTTATATCTCTAGAAAGACGTCGTTTGATTTACAGCTACTAAATGATATTAACGCACACTAATATCAACGCAAATATATAGTTATTTGAAATCTCAACAGCAAAAACATTAATTTTGGTTTCAGAGTAACAAATACAAATGGAAGACGTTTATGGAAGATACATTTTTGATAAATGTTACAACACTAACGTACTAATAGTTACCATCACTCCAGTAACATAATGAATCATTATATGTACTATACATCTGTTCTCCCATCTTTTATATCATTCAGTGTAGGTGAATACGCAGACATCGACCATTTTCCAGTCTGGAATGTCTTTAATCTCGCAGTAAACTCAAATAAAAGAAAATTATCGGATAAATTCAACTATAAAAACTATCTGGCTAAAGTAACAAAAAGAATTAATTTTACTCTTCAGAGTGAACTTAACTGTAAAGACCATAAACATCATATTTCAGCCCGTGGTTATGTAAATAAGAAACTATTGGAGGTTGGGGAGGCAAAATGAATAGAGAAGGTTATGCACTTAAAGAGGTTATCGTTATAGGTGATTTCTTTATATATGTAGATAAAATAGTCTGTGGGATAAACAGAGAGAAAAAAAATTAAATTATGCTACTCTGGAGCGCAGGTGGAACACATAGCTGACAGAGAAAGAAATATTAGGTTGTTCAGAAATAAATGTCATTTTTAAACTTCAAAGTTTCGAAAAGTATAAACCAGTGTTGTAAAACATCATTTAATCATAGTAAGCACCATTTGCCGCAGCACACTTTTTCCAACATGTAACGATGCTGTTTATGCCACTGCAGTAGAACTCAGAGTTTCTATGCTTATTGAACACCCTGAAAGCTTTTTCTGCAGCTGCCTGGTTTTGAACATTTTTATTGTTAAAAAAGTTGTCAAAGTGCTTGAAAAAATGAAAACCTATAGGGAAAAGGTTTGGAAAAGAAACGTTTTGATATGGATGGTTTACACATAAGTTGGAATAGATCTGGCATGTCTACAAGGGCTATTAACTTAGCTGTGAGGAAATGGATAGTGGTGAGGGCAAAGATGAACAAATTGAAACAAAATTGAGATACTGGTTGTTTGTTTGTTTAGAATTAAACACAAAGCTACACAATGGGCTATCTGTACTCTGCCCACTACGGGTATCGAAACCTGATTTTTAGCAGTGTGAATCTGCAGACATACCGCTATGCCACTGGGGAGCAAAACTGAGATATAAGGGAAAGTGTAACGTAGGAAATAATTATAAGAGTAGTTATAAGAATTGACTTAACTGTTACTATCGTAATACTAGAAGTATAAGAAATAAAGTAGATGATTGTAGAGTAATAGTACGAACAAAACATTTTGATATAATGGTAATAGTTGAAGCATGGTTAAATGTAGATAATTTTGACGACAGAAATTTATTTGAAATACATGGTTATAAGTTACTTCATAGGGTCAGAGTAGTAAAGAAAGGGGAGAAGTAGCTGTATATATAAAGTGTGACTTACATCCTGTTGAAGTTGAGAATACTGAGGATAATAGCAAGGATATTGAATCCACTTGGGATTCTGTTAATGGATATCAAGGGAGAACATTTAGTATGAATGTTTTATAGAACATTAGATGAAACTGATGAAATTAGTGAGAAACTTTACCATGAGATTAAGATTTCAGCTGTTATTGAAGTCATAATTGTGGGTAATTTTGGTTTCAGGTATATAGATTGGGAAATGCTAGAATCAAACCATGAGGGAGAAGTGTATTCTTAAGACGTTTAGTATGAGTATTAAAACTTTAATTAAAATAAAGTACAGAACAACGTTTCGACCTTCTTAGGTCATCTTCAGGTTAACAAGAGTTTGCAATCCTAAAAATGACCTAAGAAGGTCGAAAGTTGTTTTGTACTTTATTTTAATTGAAGTTTTAATACCCAAACCAGCTGTCTTCAGGATACATTTTTACTTCAAGTGGGTTTCTCGTCATAATGAAGGATAAGGTTTCTGGAAATTGTTCAAGATAGAGTTCTTCACCAATTGGTCGAGGAACCTACTATAAATAATGCTATCTTAGGTTTATTGTTAACTTATAATATAGAAATGGTTGAGAGGAAGGAAACTGAAGAACACCTAAGTACAAATGATCATTGCTGTATTAAATTTGATGTTTTCTACATATGTAAATCAGTAATAATGATATTTTACATCCAAATTTGAAAAAAAGACTAATTTCGAAGGGATGCAATAACAGTTATCTATTGTTATATTGGCAGCTGAGTTTCTTGGAGATACTAAGAAAATGTGAAAAATCTTAAAGAAACATTTTTCAGTATTGAAAACAAATATGTTACTTACAGAAATAAAAGGGTAGTTGCAAGTAAAAAAAACAGGTTTGCTGACAAAGGGTATAACAGATAAAATTAAAGAAAAGCATCACAGATTTAAGAAATTTGAATTGACTGATATCATAGAAGAAGTAGAATATCAAGAACGTTGGCTAAAAAAAAATTATAACATCAAAAAGGATGTATGAAAATATCTGACTGAAAAATTAACAGTAAACAGAATGTTAGGATGGAGGTAGGATCTCTGAAAGATGATAAAGAAAGCCTTGTATCTGATGATTACGAACTGGTTATGTTATTAAATTCTGCGTTTCCTTCAGTTTTTACTAATGAAGACTTAAGAATCCTCATCTTGAATAACTGATAGATGAAAACAAAGCTGAACAAGACAATTGCATAAATTCTGAGCTTGTTAAAATAAAATTGGGAAGTTTAGAGAATGATAAAGCTCCTGGGCCAGATAACATTTCCCCTAGGGTTTTAAAGGAGGTCAAGAACTGGATATATAAAACGTTGTTTTTTGTAATCTCTTAAATAGTGGACAAATACAAACTGGTTGGCCCCCCAGTGGCTCAGCGGTATGTTTGCGGATTTACAACGCTAGAAACCGGGTTTTGATACCCGTGGTGGGCAGATCACAGATAGCCCATTGCGTAGCTTTGTGCTTAATTCAAAACGACAACTAACAGTTAGAAATTATCTAATGTCGCTCCTGTTTTCAAGGGAGGTAATAGGAGTATAGTGTTTGCTATGGTGGTAGTGGTCAAAACTCCGTTCTGGATCTTCTTGGTAGAAAAACTGTAATATCATTGTCTCAGCGGTAAGCCTGCAGACTTGTAACACTAAAAATTAGTGGGAAGAGCAGAGATATGCTATTACGTAATTCTGCACTTAACAATAGTAAATCCACTCTTTCTGAGCATGCACAATTAAGAAAGTAAAACTCAAGATGTACTAAGTAAAAGTTTTCGTGAGAACAATGATAATTTACGAAATAGATAATAATGACAGTAATTTAGGCCTGCAAAAGAAACTTTAGTCATAAAAAATCACATATCCATTGACGAAGGTATATATATTTTATATGCTGTAGTTAAATATCAATGTTATTCGTATCCTTAAATGAATATACCTAATGACTGAAGATTTGAATATCGTGTCAGAAGATATTGAAGTGTTTGGGATGTATAACTGTATTGTTTGAACAAATATACTATGAATCCATACAGAAATAATGCTTATACACAGAAATATACATATATTTATTTATATGCATACTTTCTTGAATTGGTCCGTTGGTGTTTTTACTATTACAATATAAATTTAAACTTTTATTGTGACTTCATTCCGAAAAGTTTTACCTTTACTTATACAATTAAACTGCGATGTATACACTAACTTTCACTGTAACGAAAGCAGAGAGTGAAAAAGGTACTTACGATATTTTCTCGTGTGAAAGGAATGTACTTGTCCTTTGTGAAGTGAACATCTTTTACCGAAAAGACGCTTTTCTCGTAAGAATATTTTATCTTTCAGAAATTAATCAAGGGCTTATTTAAGCATACAGCAAGTAAAAGTACAATGTTTTCCAATCATTAATAAAACTCGTAAAAGGAAATGCTGTTTTCCTCAACTTTAAAATTTCATGTTTTACCTAAATAAGCTTCATTAATGTTGTAACATGTTTTACCGTTGTCGGGTCTTTTGGATTACTTGGTAAAAACAATGCCAACTCTGGTTCACATAAGTAAAGCAAATTAACTTCACAAATAATATTTGAACAAAAGTTTTTAAAAATTTTAGAGAGGAAAATTTCATATCAAGTTTTATGAAAATCAGAAATTATTTTTTTCATAACCAAGTTATGTAAAATAGTTTTTGCAACGAAGATCATTATAAAAATAAAGCTACTACAAAAGCTCTGGTTTTGAATATAATTTGTTAACTTAGAGACAGAAAGAGACTGTTGAAATAACAAAAGTGATACTCATGCAGCTAAGTCATGTAGCCTTTAAGTAGTTATATTTTTTTTAAGATACAGTCGAAAAATGTCAAGTCTTTCAAAAGTGTCCTTTAATGTTCGTTTGTACAACTGACTGTCTTTCAAGCTACTGTGACTGCCGTAATAGTGTTATTCTTTTGAGCAGTTGCTGGGAAAAGTAGGGTTTTTTTGTAGGTTATACAGAGTAACACAATATCATTGTTTTCTTTTCGTTTTTTTTTTTTAAGTATATCTTCACAGTATCTACTATTTATTTCAATAACGTCATAAGTTGAGATGGTAATATTGGCACTATACTAACCAGAAGACCTATAGACTGACCAGCTAACCAGGAAATTTTGTAGAGGAATTTTCTTACTAAAGAAACGTTTGTGTTTATATTCAGTGCTCTGCAAAAGTGTTAAGATAAGAGAATATTTTGTCATTCTTTCCATATAGTTAAGACACTGCGTGAGGCACCATGACAGCTATTTCAGACCCTAAGTTTGATTAGTATGTTCATTCAAGGAAAACCTTTATGCATGCTCTTGGCATACGCATATGGTAATTCTAAAGAATTCTAACTCTGATTCATTAAATTATCTACTGGTATCAGTAAAGCATTACCATAATGTTGAAATTTACATTCTGTAATGGTGAGGAAGAGTTGGCCCCATAAACACTGATATATGCTAAAAGAAATCACTTTAATAGCACTTCACAAATAAATATTCATAAAAACAGTGTTTACACTATATATTAAGTTTTGCTGTAATGCCATGGCACGTAAAATACAGAGAACGTTCAATAGAGCAGAGAGTTCTCGTAAAAATTTTATGTGATGCTGAAGACTTGAAATACTTCTCAAACAATTTCAAGTACACCCTACATTGTGAGACCAAGACAGGTAGATTTGAAAATAGGAAGGGAAGATACAGAAAATCTAAACTCATTGATACTGATGTTAAATATCTTAGTTTATGCAGCTTTCTGGACAGAAGGAAGAATCACACTGATCTCAAGCATGAGATAAACAACCATGTGCCAAATGACAGAAAAGTGTCCGGATTTACAGTATCAAGAAAACTCAAGAAGAATGGAATATTTGGTTGTTGTACCAGTTTAAAAAATATTTACTTCGATCTCCAAATATTATCAAGAAACTGAAATATGCTAAAAAGTACAAAGATTGGGCTGCTGATGATTGGAAAAGGGTGAGTCCACATTTGAAATATGTGGTTCAAAGTGTAGGTTGTACACCCAGCGGAAGAAACGTGAAAAATACTTACCTCAATGTATAATACCTACCATTTAAAAAGCATGGGTAAGGCAGTATGATGGTTTGGGGATGTTTTTCTGCTGAGGCGACAGGAGATATTTACAAAATAGCTGAAATAATGGACCATCTCAAGTACCATCAGATACTTATCAGTCATGGTATATCCAGTGGTTTGTGTATTATTGGAAAAAGATTCTACTACTAAAAACTTAATGACTTCAAACATTCATTCAACCTGTGCAGAAAGTACTTATCTAAGAAAGAAGCTGCTAGAGTAATTCAAATAATGCAATGGCCCCCACAGAGCCCCGATCTCAACCCAGTTGAGCTGATCTGGATTTGATAGATCAAAACATCACATATCAAAGTTACTTCCAAGTAAACTTACGAGTGTGTATTAAAGATATTTGGAGTAAATTCCCAAAGGATACTTTGACTTAACATATTACTACAGTGCCTAAAAGACTGTCTGCAGTTATTAAAGCAAAAGGGTTTGATTTGTTTTGAATTTCGCGCAAAGCTACACAAGGGCTATCTGCGCTAGCCGTCCCTAATTTAGCAGTTAAGACTAGAGGAAAGGCAGCTTGTCATTACCACCAACTGCCAACTCTTGGGCTACTCTTTTACCAACGAATAGTGGGATTGACCGTCATATTATAACGCCCCCACGGCTAAAAGGGGCGAGCATAGTTTTATGGCTGTGTTTATTTGATTTCTTAGTATGTTGAGTTTTTGTTTTGTTTCATGTGCTGAGTCCCAAGGAATGTATAGTCCAGTATGGATGATTTTTCGGTGGATTTCTGTTTTGAATTGTGTGTCGGTTCTTGTAATTTTAAGGTTCAGAAATGATATTTGATTGCTTTCTTCCTGTTCGCATGTGAAGTTAATGTTGGGATGTATAGAGTTAATGTGATTGAAAAAATTAAGTATGTGTTCTGTAGATTTGAATCCCGCAACCGTGTCATCTACATATCTGTACCAGTATAGTGGTGGATGTAATGCTGTGTTAATTGCTTGTGTTTCAACTTGTGTCATAAAAATATTGGCTAGAACTGGTGATACTGGGATGCCCATGCTTAGGCCATTCGTTTGTTTATAGTTGTGGTTGTTGAACATGAAGTTTGTCTTTATCGTGGTGAATTCTATGAGGGTTGCTAACTGGTTACTGGGAATTTCTATAGTTGGGTTAGGGTCTCGGATATAGAGTTCTAAGGCTATCTTGCAGGCTTCAGTGGTTGGAACTTCTGTAAAGAGGGATATAACATCAAAACTGGCCATTAAGGCTTTATGATTAAGTTGATTAAGATTAGACTTGAAATTAAAAGAGTCTTTGATGAATGAGCTGGCTGATGTTACATATTTGGAGAATGCCCATGCTATGTATTTACCAAGATTGTAATTAAACGATTCATATGTGGACATTGATGAATGAGCTGGCTGATGTTACATATTTGGAGAATGCCCATGCTATGTATTTACCAAGATTGTAATTAAACAATTCATATGTGGACATTATTGGTCGTAATGGACAATCTGGTTTATGATGTTTTGGGATGCCGTATATTTGTGGTGTGCGTGAGTCGGTTTTACATAGGTAGGAATAAAGTGTTTGTGAAATTGTTGGCTTTTTTCATTTTTAGTAGTAATTTGTTCAGTTGCGTCTCGTGTGTCTTTGTTGGATTTGTGTGTATTGGTTTAAATTTGTTCGTGTCTGATAGGATGTTATTCATTTTTTGGATGTATTCATTCGTGTTCATTATGACTATAGCGTTACCTTTATCTGCTTTTAGAATTTTTATGTTTTTGTCTTGTTTTAGAATTTTAATGGAATTAATGTCTCTTTTTGTAAGGTTGTTTCTTAGTTTTCTGTTTTGTGAAACTATGTTGATGGTTTTGTGAGAAAATTCTTTGAAAAAATCGTTTAAGATGTTGTTTTTAGGTGTTTCTGGAAAATATAAATTTGTAATTTTACCTGGGGAAGTTTGCTTGTTGGATGTCAATAAAATTATTTAAGTTGTCTTCTTTCTGTTGGTTGTTTGCTTGTTTTTGTTCTCTGTAGAACGCATCACAAGTCTCCTGGCTCGGTCTTCTAAACATGTTTTGATTTCTATGGTTGGAATGTACCTAGGTGCTATTGCGAAGTTGAGTCCTTTGTTAAGTAGATGTATCTCGTCTGTGTTTAATTGACGGTCGGATCTGTTAATTATGAGGTTAGTCAACGGTTTGTCGTTTTGGTGTCTTTTCTGTTGTTTGCATCTTAGTTTTTCTAGCTTTTTGTTGTGGCAGATCTTTTTGTCTCTGTCGTTCTTAGTATTGATTTGGCTTATGTTTCGTTGTATAAGTCCGTAAATCTCTGGTTTAATGCAGCATGCCAGTTGATGGTCTAGGTTCATTTTTTGTAAGTCATGTAGTTCTTTGTATTTTGTGTTCAACATGGTTTTAAGTAGTTTTTTCTGTAAATTTTGGATAATGTTTGTGTATGTATTAAAATTTTTTGAAAGTTTTACCTTTACAAAATTAGGGGTTAGTTGTTCCTTTCTACATTGTTGAATAAAATAAATGTCATTTCTTCTATTAATAATTCGTTGATTTAAATTTCGTAGTTTCTTAACGATCGTGTGAGCGTGTACTGTTAATAGTGGTGTACGGTATGCTAGGCACAAAACTGAGGTCTATACTATGTAAAAACTACACTGACAAACACCACACCAACATTATTTACAAAATACAATGTGATAACTGCCACAACTTCTTTATTGGAGAAACAAGTAGAAAAATGGAAACCAGATTCAAAGAACATAAAAAGTCACCTTCACACGTTTTCGAACACTGCAAGTCAAATAAACACAACATAACCATAGAAAACACTCAAATACTAAATAAAGAAACAAACATAAACAAACGCAAAATTAAAGAAGCCTTACTTATACAACAACTTAAACCCAAAATAAACCAATATAAAGGAACGCCTTTATACCTATATTAATATAATAAAATAAATAAAATTATATATTCAAACATCTAACACCGCCCTCTACATTCCGACACTCAGTTACACAACCCCTTTCAAACATGTGGTCAGCTTCCGGTCAGTTACCTTTTTCTTTGTGAACCTGACGATGACCTAAGAAGGTCGAAACGTTGTTCGCTCTTCTATGTAAAATATTTTCTCAACACAAACGAGCCGTTTTTGCATATAAATGTTGAAAGTGACCCCCACTTGCATCAATACAGGCTTGGTTATTTTGTTTCTAAACACCGCTATCAGTTCCTGGCTTGAAATAGACTGAATAAAAATATTATAACAAAACTGTACAGTGACTTTCCCAATACCCTGTAGTATGGTGACTCAACAAAATTATTTTAGTATAACGTACTCAACCTCTCTATACAAACATATGTTCTTTGTTATTACATACTGGTATGGAAAGGAGGTATATATAGGACTTTGGCCTGAAATACAATATTTTGTTTGTAGCAATTTGATGAACAGTCTAAGAACTTCATGGACTTTTATCAGTTGATAAACTATATTGAAATTATTTAATGGCTAATTTAATAGTTAAGTGGTAATGTTTTGTCATGCAGTTTTTGTAGCTAATGGTTTTGTATCTAACGTGGTACTACAGTGACATGCAAAATACTAACCCATCCGTCACAGGAGAAATTAAGTTTTCAGCACAGAGAGATATTAGCATATTCGTATATTAAAAATGTGTTCAGGTCGAAGAGTTAGAATTTTTTTAAAATAAAAATATGGAAATATGATTTGCACTTAGTAGTATCGGAAGATAAAGGAACATGGATCACCTATGGATATCAGTGTCTTTGTAAAAGAGGAATTTGGAATTCAAGTGTATTTGTTTTGAAGCACAAAGCTACACAATTAGCTATCTGTGGTGTGTCCACCGCCAGTATCGAAAGCAGATTTTTAGCATTATACTTAATCAGGCTTGTGAGTTTTCTTATAGCAAAGCCACATCGGGCTATCTGCTATGTCCACCGAGGGGAATCGAACTCCTGATTTTAGCTTAGAAGACTTCATGCTTTGCTAACAGGGGACTCATCAAACTTGCCACTGAGTCAAAGTATAAGGCAGAGAGATTTGAATTGTGAAGTTTTAGAATAAGTGAACTTATATTATCAAAGTTTAAAAAAACATATTTGTCACCTGTGAAATAAATATAGTTTATATATTTGTGATGTAGATAAAAAATTAATTTGTTATCGTTATGTAGGACTGCCATCTGACCATTTTTTTTATAGGTTTTCCACTTCTCAGCAAAACAAATTAATCTGTTAGTTTTTATATGAATCTAATGATTTGCATTATCACATTACTTGGGGATATCTAATGTCGAATATTTCTGTCTAACTAAAGTAGACAGACTTCTAGACAAACCTTTATATCAATGACAGTTTTAAGTTTTAATTAAAACCACAACATTCGTGCTAGACTACATACCTATTAAGTCCCTTTATAAAGTTTCACTGAACTTGTACAACTGTTATGTGTTCTAACGTGTAAATAGTAGCTGTTTTATGGAAAGCTGCAATAGAGAAGTTGAACAAAACTGATATCACTGTTTACCATAAAAGAGTCTCATCTATTAGGTTGAGGAATAATTCGTGAGCGTTTTTAAATAATTTCATTCATGCATTACATGCAAGACTATACAATACTTCAATGCATGAACACATTACACACAAAACATTTATTATGATACTTTATTTCATGTAATACCTAGGTATATAGTATGCATTGTTTGAAACGAAATTGCAAGAAATTAAATGCGAAAAGCAGAAGGTGTCGAAAATGCTCGATTTTGTCCACTTGACATTCCATTTAATGAGCTGAAAATGAAAGCAAAAATTAAAGACATATGAAAATCAAACACACCATCTATTAGAGCAAAAAATTATCTACCAAATGACATGAAATATTTTGCGAAGGTGTTTCATTTATGAATATATTTTGTTAACTTGAAAAAACGCTCACGAATTATTCCTCAACCCAATAATTATAATTTCATTGCAGTGTTATTGTTAAGAAACAGTATAAACATTCGGTATGTTTGTCTCGTAGCTTTATCATAATGAACATTCACTTGTATCTTACCTGTCTCTCAATATAAAATATTTAACTTCTGTTACTTTTTCTTTCAGTTAAAAGATCATGAACATTTGTCACCAACATGTAAACAACTTGGTTGCTTTATTGTGATACAGCGTGGTTGGACTCTTATTTTTGAACACTATTCTAATTCTTAAAACTCTAAGGGAGTGTAAAAAGAATTTACCGTTTCAAATATACAATACGCCTAATATTACCATGTTTGTTTGTTTTCTGAATTTCGCCCAAAACTACACGAGGGCTATCTGCGCTAACCGTCCCTAATTTAGCATTGTAAGACTAGAGGGAAAGCAGCTAGTCATTACCACTCTCCGCCAACTCTTGGGCTACTCTTTTACCAACGAATAGTGGGAATGACCGTCACATATAACGCCCTCACGACTGAAAGGGCGAGCATATTCGGTACAACCGGAATTCGAACCCGCGACCCTCAGATTACGATTCGACAGTCGAACGCCTTAACACACCTGCCCATGCCGGTCCATATTACCATGTTGTGGCAGTTATAATTTTAAATCTCTTTAGTTTTTTCTTTACTGTTATGAGTCTCATCTGTTTTATTCACTTATTCAAGACAAGTGACGATCAACTATACCGGAAAATATGGAAACGAATTATTCAACACAACGACTCTCTTATCTATCCGGAGAAACTGTATAGCGATGAGGTTTTGGACAAAGTGGCTCGAGGATCACACGCTCTGATCTCAAGTGAAATATCAATATTTTACAGTCTGTCGCTGCGTTACGCAAGACAAAGAAGCTGCAATTTTTATTTGACGAAGGGACATTTCCACGCAAAATCTCGAGTGCTACTTATCCGCCGAAATTTATCACTTGAAGGTTTACGGGAAGAACTGAATTTCAGGTGACGAACTTTATATTAGAACCTTGTGTTTAAACTCTTAGTTCGTTAGTGTACTATACAACATATTATATCAACAATTCGCTTACTTAGGAAATTAAATTATGCCTGTTGTCTGTACTCTCAATGGTTTGAGGGTAACTTTAGATCAGCCACTTTGTTGTAGTTATGTAGGACTATCATCTGGCCATTTTTCATGCGTTTTCTACTTGCGAGAAAAACAAATTAATTTGCCAGTTTGTATATGGATCTGAAAATTATCATTATTACATTACATGTGGATATCTAATGTTGAATTTTCCCTGTCTAGATAAAGAACGCTTATGGTGTTGGTACTTCTGCAGTTTAATTAAAACATATAGCAGTTATCTGTCTATCCACAAACACGAAAAGCATCTCGTTGTGAGAGAGACGAGTGTAGGCGATGTGATGAGTGCGAGAAAATATGTAAAACGAAAGATGTGAGCGATTTGTCTTGCGTCAGAAATGTTTATTGTTTTGTTTGTTTTTTTATTTCGCGCAAAGCTACTCGAGGGCTATCTGCGCTAGCCGTCCCTAATTTAGCAGTGTAAGGCTAGAAGGAAGGCAGCTAGTCATCACCACTCACCGCCAACTCTTGGGCTACTCTTTTACCAACTGGGATTCGAACCCGCGACCCTCGGATTACGAGTCGAACGCTTTAACACACTTGGCCATGTCGGGCCACCAGAAACGTGTATAATAGTGAGATGTATCCAAATAATTACAAATTGAACAATGGAAGATCTGGATAATGATGCATTGAATGATTCTACTACACTTCTGAAAACGAAATCTTGCATGAGAGGTGGGGTTGTGAAGTGGCCTTGTCAGGGGTGATGGAGTTTTTTAACAAGTCAAAAATAGCAACTCTATCGTTACGTAAACAGGACTGTTTAAGAAATGGTACAGTTCCCGATAAACCACTCTGCAACAATATTATTAACCAAATTCCTTTATATAAATTACTTTTATACGCTCCTTCGGTGGGGCAGTGGTAAGTGTATAGACGTACAACGTTGACATTCAGGGTTCTATTTCCCGTGGTGGGCATAGCAGATGCTTATTCCAATGTGGGCTTGCTTTAAAATTAACCAACCAATCAACTTTTCTATGACTTTTAAAACTGGTCATAGTACTACGTTGTGAGTCAATATGTTTAGTAATTTCTCGGAACGGGTGCACCAACTGACGAAAAATAACCCAAGAAACAAAATATATTGCAAAACCCATAAAATGACTAAAAGTAACTCTAAAATCAAAGTATCTTGTAAAACCACTAAAATGACGAAACGTATTTTCGAAAATAATGTAACACACAAGCTGGCGAAAATTAATTTCCAAAATAACTATCTCGAGAAACTCACAAACTAACAAAAATAAACTCCTAAAAACAAATTATCTATTTATACACACAATTTGACAAAATGAAGTATTTAAAAATCAGAGAATCTTTAAAAGTGCAGAAACTGACGAAATTTAGAAGTATTCGAAAATCCAAGTATCTTGTGAAATGCCTAAACTGAAAAAAATTATGGATTTTCAAAATAAAATATCCTGAAAAACACGAACTGACAACATATAGTATTTTTACCATCAAAGTATCTTATAAAATTTACAAACTGATGAAGACTAACTTCTAAAGTCAAATCATCTGAGGAAATATTTTGGTTACTTGCTGCATTTCTAACATGCCCATTACTGCATAACCAATATCGTATCTGTTGCTTAAAACATTATCTAATTTGATGTTTGTCTGGTATTGTTTTTTACAATTCTACCTAACACTTAGATGTAGTGTTTTTTATCCTTATTTCATTTATTAAATATTTTCAGAATGGCTACAGTTATGGTGAGCGGGTTCTTTTCGCACAACCATCAACAAGAATTACAGAACTTCACCAAGTGTCTACATACTTCTGATGATGCCAGTAGATCTCTCAAACTTGAAGATGTGAAAGGCCTTTTTATCATACTATCAATTGGCTCAGTACTTTCGCTTTGTGCTTTAGCCCTTGAAATATGGCATAACCGGGCTAAAACAAGAAATCTTAAACAATCAAGACGGAAAGTATTGCTCAAGTGAAAATATTAAAATATATTTTAAGAATTCCACGTAAGATCATTAAAGTCAGAAACTTTACTCCTATTTTTTATTAGAATAATAAAGGTTATTTCTAATCTATGTCTTGTATCATTTATTGTGGAATGTGTGTGTGTGTGTATATATATATTAACGTTAAATCTTGCAACATCACTAGCTGTAGAAATATATCATCAGTTTCAATAAGATATTTGTTATTATTATTGGTACTTAATTCTACAATAACCTTTAGTGACTTTTCATTATTTTAACTAAATTATTATTTTGTTGCACATAAATATGAATAAAAAATTACTTCGCTGTAAGTAATGGCACAATATATCCCATTTCCATAATGGGCTGATAGGGCCAAGTGGATAGGGCGCTCGACTCGTAATCGGAAGATCTATTGTTCGAACGACCCTCACACTAAACACCTTGCCCTTTCAGCTGTGGAAGCGTTATAATGTTATAGTCAATCCTACTATTTGATAGTAAAAGACTAACCCAAGAGTGGGCGGTGGGTGATGATGACTAGCTGCCTTCTCTATAGACTTAAACTGCTAATTTAGAGATGGTTAATGGAGATAGCCAGCTTGTAGCTTTGCGCGATATTAAAAACAAACAAAAGATATCCACAATAATGGATTTTTTGTGTACAGGAGATATATTGTCTTTGAAAGTTGCGCATCTGCTAAGATATTAATCACGTCAAATTAAAAACTTAGTACGTCAAACCATAATTGTGCACAAGTATCAAACAGTAGCCAGTGTAGAACTTGTCACGCACAAAATGTTTTCATCGCCAATGCTTTAATAAATTCTCAAAATAAAATAATGTTTACACTTACTGTTTAAAGACCTACTTATATTGTTACCTTTTTTTTTCTCAATATCGTAAACGGCTTAAAGCTAAATGAAATAGACAAAGGGAAATAAATTAATAACCTGGAAAGTGTGTTAATTCAAATATTGTTTAAAATATGCATGACGTTTGCAGTTGGTATTATTAATCATGAGTGAAGCTTACATATTGAAGACTCAAGTCCTGCTTCTTCGAGATACCTTCGATATTGAGCTACAGTGCACTGCGTATAGGTGAGACGTGTTGCATTTTGATGTGTCACATTTCCACACGACTGTATATCTAATTCAGTTGGTGGTAAGGTATAACTACACGCCCTTTTTGATACTGGTATACTTAATTTATTTATTTTGAATTTCGCGCAAAGTTACACGAGGGCTATCTGAGCTAGCCGTTCCTAATTTAGCAGTGTAAGACTAGAGGGAAGGCAACTAGTCATCACCACCCACAGCTAACTCTTGAGCTACTCTTTTACCACCGAACAGTGCGATTGATCGTAACATTATAATGGCCCCACGGCTGAAAGTGCGAGCATATTTGGTGCGACACGAATTCGAACCCGCGACCCTCAGATTACGGGTCGAACGCCTTAACCCACCTAGCCATACTGGTATATAAAACATTTTGATTTTTGTAAACTACTACATAGACGAAAACATTTTTCTGGAATAGGTCAATTTGATTTCAGTAGACCAAACAATCTCAATTTCAGCAGTAAAAAACAACAAAACACGAAGATAAGGACTGATCCTTCTACGTTTTCTGCCAAATTTGTTCAAAAACGAATGGATGTCGAACGTAGGATGTCGCTGATATCGTTTCTGTTCAGGCATCATTCTTCTTGACGTTGTTTGATATAGTTCTAATCCTCCACAAATATTTACTGTTACAATATTTTCAATAATACATACAGCAACTGTCTATAAAACTTACGAAAAATAAGTGATAAAAACAATAAATTTGAAAAGAAATAATTACAGTAAAGTTCCCTGGTAAGTTTAGAGCTGCTTGCTGTTTTATTTGAAGTTAAGCACAAGGCTCCAACAAAGCTAAAACTGTTTGAGGAAATGGTGTTATTACAAAGGACTAGTCATCAATCCTGCCACAGATGTGTTCTGTAAACTCAAAAACAGACTGCTGATGAAGATAGTCATCACTTTAAGGGCATCTTTTTTGGAGGAAACACCAAAATATCTGTATGTAATTTTTGGCACAACTGAAGTTCATAATCACAGCTACCAAAATTGCCAGTGTTGATAATGTGAGCAGAAAATAAAGAAAGATGCCATTTGTTTATGCTCCAAACTCTTTAGCAGATAATGTATTGTTAATGATCAGTGTGAGTGCAACACAACAGGGTAAGATTTAAAAAATACAGAACATTGGAAATGGGATGTATTTTAGCCATCACATCAAGGCCTTATTACACCTAACAAGCCTCAGTTGCATACATGTCTATCCTGAAAATTCTGAACCACCAATATGAACACCTTTTTAACACCTGGATGTGAATATTTTGCATCAGAAAGTGTTACATACTCTTCCCAAAAGTGAAGAATTTTTGGTGTTATCCTACTATTATAAAATGCCAATATCAAAATGTTGTACTGATACAAGCTGTCCCTCAACTTTATATCAGTTTTAATTCAAAGGTTATCCTTCTGGATTAAAAACAATTATAGTAAAAAATACATTCATGAATATAACAAAGAAAAATGGAAACTTTGAATGTTGTAACTGTTTTATACTATTAAGGATTGGAACATTCCAATGCAACTTAAGTATTTTTATCTGAATTTCACATTTTGTAAGAGAAACTGAAGTTTAAAATCAGTAGGCCAATACAGTTTTGATTAGATTTGAAATAAGCTGTTTTTAGTATATCAAGCACAATATGTAGCATGAGCAATTAGCCTTCACTGCATGTTGCCATCCATCCACATAAAGAATATTCTTGAGTGCCATGATTGCACTTATAGAATGATTCAACAATTTCAGAAGTGTAAAACTAATCAAGTCTGTATATTTATTAAGTTACAGGTATTTTAATACCTTTTAAAGTACTGATATAAACAACACTACCATTACATAAAGTTCTTGATTCTTATACAGTTAAGTAGAAAGTTTGAAACCAATAGTTTTTCTCATCACATCTCATGTTAGCAGTGTGACTTTCACCTGATAATTCAGTTAAGCTACTATATTTAAAACATACAAGAAAATTATGGTATGAAATTATAGATGTGTTCTAGAAACACGTACCTCAGTTTCTTCGGGTTTCAGATGAGGCGAGATGTCCATTGATTAAATATTCCTCTACCAAACTTTTAAAAATAATATTCACATTACATATGGCATCATGGGCTGTTCCTCAACATTTTCATGTTCAAGGTCTGATGAATCAGATTTCCACTAATTAAGTCAAACATAAAAAACTACTAAATTTCTAAAAAAAATTTATTTTGTCAGTTAAAGGAAAAGTACATTAAGCATGGTGGGAAAGAACATGATCAATGGATGACGTGACCAATATTGAAACCAGCTCAAGGCAGTGTTGAAAAACAAAAAAGCATTAAATGGGCTACTAATCCTACTAATTAAAAAACAAATCATTTTGTTACAGTTGATGCTTTTTTTATTTAGTACCCATGTTTTCTTCTCTTCTAGAATTAGTAAAAGTCAGCATTTTGTTATGTAAGAAACACAAATTAAGCTTAAATTCCAAAGCATAAAAGTATTTCTGTCTAATAGTTCACTTTCAATTATGTTTAATATTTCTATTGGCTACAAAAATTTTGAAACTAAATTGTTTATAATCTGTAACAAAGTTGTTTAAAAACTTCTGTTTTATTAATCTCCCTACTATATGTTAATATCAACTTTCACTCGTATAGAAAATGTTAACCCGAAGTTTCCTTAGTCTTTTTTAGTTTTTAAATATGGAGTCTAAATCATGAGCATTCTAAGTTCGCTAGTAATAAAATATAAGTTGTGACAGATGACTTGTTACACCACAAAATATTTATTTCTGCAGGTAATTTTCTCAAAAGCAGTAAACATTTCCAGATATATGGTTCAGCCAAAGTGTTTGAAGAAAATTTTTATTAGAGTGTAAACCTTTTTGGGTAATCAGAATTTACCTAGCATTACAAATACATTTCTAAGTTTGGTGATAGGCTATGAGAAACAGAACAGCAAATTTTCAGAAATGAATATTTAACTGATTCCGATTTTTAACTTGATTCTACAAAACAAACTATGAGAAAATGGCTGACACTGCTAGTGTAACCATGAGAAAATGCAAACTGACACAACATGGGTAATATTTTTTACAATGGAGGGTAGAAGATTGTTGTACAGCGTCACCAAAAGCATCAAGGGAAGTACCATTATACTGAATAAAAACTGATAATACCCACTGGTTTCACCCAAATTCAGAATTACATTATCAACGCATTCTGTACACAAAACTTGCTCCAAGTTCCGAGAGATCACCTTTGAAGTCCACATCAATTGTGAAGTCAAGATCACGCTATAAGAAACAAATGAAAGCAATCATTCTTATGAAAGTTTAAGTTGAATTAAAGCACTAATAAAAAAGCTTAAAAAATTGATGACAATGGTAATAGTTTTTTTTTTTTTTTTTTTTTTATTATAAGTAGTAGATATTCTCAGGGATTATTTTAAATTCTTAATTTCATGCACTTTTAAACATATATATAAAAGTAATATTAAAGCACATAAAATGAATACTGAAATAACTTCATTAAAGTTGTTTTTCTCTGATAGGCTTCCAGATGATGAAAAACTTTAATCTTGAGATGGTAAAACACTTCCTCACTTATCTGCTTCTTATTATCAATTCTATTTAAAAATTTTTCCACAATCAGAATTTTAGAGCAAGAGTTAATAACCCAACATAAGTTATTTTAAATACCAATTATTTCTTTTGAATTAACTTTACTACCACTATGAAGTACTAGTAAATCAGTGTTACATCTTGTGAATCGCCCAAGTTAAACAACAGCAACATCTAAAGGATAAAACTATATTAGTTCCTTTATGAAATTAAGCAAGAAATATGTTATATTATGTAAACTCAATTACTTCTGCAGAATGCAATATCTGGCAAGCTTTTAGTAAATAAACAAAGACACTATAACTCTAAATCTAGCTTCACACTTAAATGATGGGTCAAATTGACCCAATTTATATGCAGAGAGTTAATTAATTTTCTCAGTGTTAACTTTTAACACTTTGGCTTTATTTCTAATAAACATAATTTATAGTTTTTTCCAACCTGTCGCACATGAATGGTTTGAAACATACTTATTTTCTCTAGACCTCACTTTATAACACCACTCAATAACCTTTGCCTTTTATAAGATGAAAAAAGTATATTAGCTAGACTAGGATTTGTCCAAAATTGTGGTAGTTATCCACAAAATATTAAAGCACATATGTTATTGGGTTGGTAATACAGGTAACATAGTAAGACCCCCTTTACCAAACATACTCCATACACTACTACTAATTCTGTGAACATCAGTATGCAAGAATAAAAAAATGTGAAGTCTGCAGAATGTTGGAAAATTCTCATCACAATTATCCTCTTAAGTTTTCAAGAAATTAATGTTCTATCTTATGATGGTACCCCAGTGTTAAATGGCTATCCTGTTAATTAGTGAGCACATCACGAGTTCCTCTAAAGGAGTTTTAAGTAATATTTTTAGATATGTTAATCTTGAAATTACTTCAATAAAATTAGTGTTCATAGAAGCTGTGGTAAACCTCAGATTATTCTGAAGATAATCAAAATATAGATTTTAACAAGTCATGTTTAAAATTAGATGTTTGTGATGTCAAAATGCTAAGTCTATAATTTTGTACAAATTAGGAACTGATATTACTAATATTATCAAGCTAGAATATAAGAAAAGAATCTCACATCTTTTCTATTTTGCTGAAACACAGCTTACATACCGAGTAGAATACAGTGTGTGTGTGTGTGTGTGTGTGTGTGTGTGTGTGTGTAAAACTGTTTATAAAGCTTGCAAGGTTGGTAAAGTGACAGAACACACATTGTTAGGGTATAGAAAATAAAGTCTTACTGAAAACAAACATTTAAAATGTACTTGGAAGGTCCTAGAAATTATGCAAATAACATCAGAGATTATTTTTGGGATGAAAAATAGTTTGTTTTTTTAAACAAAATCACTTTACATTCAGACCAGTAATGAAACCAACTATTTTCACAAACGCTTTAGTAAAAATATTACATTAAAGAATCTGATTTTTGATAATACAAAATACTTGTAATCTTTACTAAAAGTATAAAAAATGTTGAAGATATACATACGTTATAGTACAAATACTTAGCCAAACTCATGTATATTATACTAAACCCATTGCGAAAGGATTAAACTACTTTTTGCTTATGTTATACTAATTAGCATGGCATAAAATCTGACCTAATAACCTATATTTTAATAGTATACATGTTAAGTTTCCAATTCTACAAGGAAATATTTTTAAAAATTCTAATTTCCCCTAGCATGAGACATGATGCATTTTCTCTAGACATCTTGTCATCTATTTTTCCTACCGTCCCTTAAAAAAGTTAAAAATTAAATATAAACTACACTATAAAATCATCATTGTTCTAAAAAACTAATTCTGTTTGGCTATGGAACTACCAAACAGAAATTCAGACCCCTCTTTCCACACTCACCTGTCACATCTTCTTTCATGATTTGTTAACAGTTCTATCTTATATTTAATTACATACTACCAAGAGAAAGTTAGCTTAGATGAGTTTGTAACAGCTCTTGTCACATTATTAGAAAACCAGAAAAACTAAGAGTTAGGGAGAATTGTTTACTTTTTGCATTTGTTATTCTATGTCCTTTAGTCCATTGTTTAAATTAAAATTATTTTCTGCATTACTGACACAAGTATAAAAAAATAGGCTTAAATGGCTTTGAGAATTGATGGCAGGAAAAAAAGGTGAAAGTACTTTATTTCTTGTTTTTCAAGTTTTATTCTTTATTATTATTATTATTATTATTATTATACAAGTAACTCAAATGAAAAAACAGGGATCTTTTTAGGCTAGGTTAAGTAAGGTAAATAAAATAATAATATAATAAAGATGTTTCAAAAGGTACATGTGCAACCAACACATGAACAGTGTAAATTGATACTGTAACATGAAGCTACACATGTCCTAAGTAATTTATGACTTATAATGGAGCAGTTGGTAGCTAGACATGGTTCAAAGGGCAATAAAACAAGATTTAATTAAAAACAGACATATACTGTTATTAACTTAAAGATACTTTGGATAAATGAATGTGGTTTTATGTTAAAATCTGAAGTCATTTTAGAGAGAACAAAGGGCAATTCAGATTTTTTTTTGTGGTTATTAGATAGATCAAATTGACCAATCCCATTTTGAATTGGATAGAGAAAATAACAGACGAAATACAAAGTTTTACTGAAGAAAATATTTGAAACATTTAGAAATTATGGACTACACAAAGGAAATTTGATGTTTTTAGATGATGAAAAGTATTTTTAAACTTAACATGAAAATTACTTTGCACATAGACTATTCAAAACAAATACTCAATATATTCATGGACAAATGTTTTAGTTTAATAAAAATACTTCACTTAAAAATGATTTTTATATGTGAAAGAAGTACAGTGTTAACTGAGAGACTGCCAAATTTTGTGAAGATATACACACTATACTAAGAGTTAAAAGTATTAAATCTGTGAAGCCTTTAAACAAGTACAAAGGGGTCACATGGTCAATCAAGTTCACTGAACCCATGACAAGACAGTTAAGAATGTGTGTGTAAATAATAATAACGTATATACATACATAATGTATAATAATAGAAATATGGTTGTATTTTACAATATACTTGTCCACTAAAACACAGCCAAAACAAGCCACTTGTGAAGACTAAAGATCAGTTTTATATTAATGGATACAGAAACATCACTACAAGTGCTCCACGTCATTGTTACTTCCGTATTGTTAACCAACCATGGCTGAAAGGTCAGTATGAAAAAAAATAATATAATGTTGGTATATAATATATAATACAGCATGTGGTTACTGAATCAACCTATCAAACCCATACAGAGGTTCATTAGTGAAAATAACTTATGAACTGTTTAATAACTACATAAACATTATAATAAAGATTTTGAAGTAATTTTCATTTTAAGATTAAAAATTCTTTAATGTTGGATAGGCAACATGCAAAAAGAAAAAAGGCATGATAAAACTAATAAAGAAAATCTGATATTTTGCATATGAAAGCCTTGTAATGTTTACCGATAAGCTGCTACATTTTGTAAACATGAACTTATTAATTTAAAAAGTTATAGCATGAAAAATACAAGCACAAAATGGTTGAGGTCAGTACCATGCCAGAAAAGTTAAGGTAGCTTCATCTAGAAAAGTAGGCATCTACTTTATGATCCTACTATTTTGCAATACAGAAAACATGCCACCTAGGACATATCTTAAGAAACTGAAAATGGAATAAACTTCTCAGCCTAATACACTTGATATTGGAATTGATACTGTCAGACTTTCAATAAAAACACATACTTTCAACAATGTAAGAAGAAATTTTTCTGATTAAATTTGTATCAATAAAAAATGTGGTGAAAACAGTTGATCCTCTTCCAGAGAAGATAAACACAGGTCTGTGATGACTTTACCATCTTGAAATGTTTAAGCTCTACTGTAATTCTCATATGCTAAATCTGAAAATATATATTTTTGTCCATCATATACAGATTTTTACACATCATGTTAACTTTTAAATAAATAAATCATTTCAATAGATACTGAGTCACATTTTGTTATGCTTAAAATGCTGATAACCACTGTGTCTAGATTTCTCTAGACAAATTGTGATTGAGAGAGGCTTATCGATTGTTTAGAACTTACAAGAAGCATACCACCAGTATATGAAGAATGAACAGGCCATATGACTTTTCATTTATGGATAGCATTTGTTTGTGTATGCACTTTGACATTATTTTTCTTTTCACTATTATTGTTCATCATTATGGCAACAAGACATTCTGTAAGTGACCCAAACATATTCTGATATATTAATGGTAAATCTATTGTAAATAAACAAAAGCAAAAAATTTATCAAAAAAAGGTTATATGTATTTTAGAATAAAACTCAGGGACATAGGTATATCATTGGCTCTACACAATGTTTGCACCATTCATGTCGAAGAATTGAGACAAATAAAGGTAAGTAAAAGTTTTTGCCTTTGCAATTCCAATGGTCTGGCATTGGCCTAGCAACCATGGAGACGACTGCATTTTCTCTCATGTAACATGCAAAGCTACAACATTCAAAATAAAAGGGAAAATTTATTATCCAAACCTTCAATTTGCTATAAGACCTGTAACTCACGGACCTGTACCTACTCCATCAGAGATTCTTGATACAGTTTCACCTTATTCTGAATATGATATCAATAGAAATGATGACAGAAATTATTGTTTTGAACACAAAATGTCTGGTAAACCACAACATTTAGTGAAAGATTTGACCCTTCCAAAGGATTTTTCAGAGATTTTATGGTCTAAACTCTGGGTTAAGGACTTACTTTCCCTAGGAACATCATTTTACTGGCACAGAAATCATAAGAAATAATTTACACCATACTTTTCATAAAAATGTTCATTTGTTTATTGCAACAATATTGTTGAATTAATAACAAGGCTAGGAGCTGCAGTCTATGAACTAAGTCAGTGGCAACTGTTCATCAATTCCTTCAAAATGAGTCTAAAACATGTTCTCCTTCATAATGGTAACATATATACATTTGTTCCCACTATGCATTTGGTTTACTTGAAGGAAATGTATGCAAATCTTGAACTGCTTCTTAATAAGGTCAAATACAAAAAATATAACTGGCTACTTCGTGGAGACTTAAAATTCCTTTGTATGCTTACACAAAGTTCCCATGTCTTTTGTGTAAATGGGAGAATAGAGCAGAAACTCAGCACTGTATAAAGAAGCAATGCCCAAGCAAAGTCAACTTCACACCTAGATCAAGAAACAGTGAATATGAAAGTTTGCTTGACACGAAAGTCCTATTACTTTCACTTGACAATAAACTGGGTTTGATGAAGCAGTTTGTAAAGAACTCTAACAAAAGATGGCACCTGTTTCAAACATCTATGTGCACAATATCCAGCTCTTTCTGGAGCAAAACTTAAAAGAAGGAATTTTTATTGGGCCTCAAATCAAGAATTTGACTTTAGATGCACAGTTCAAAAGGACAATGAGGAAAATTGAAGAAGCATGGATTGCCTTTAAAAAAAAGAGGTTATTGACAAAATTTTAGGAAACAACAAAGACCCAAACTACAAATATATGGTCAATAACTTGCTTGATAAATTCAAAGAGCTGGTTTGTAATAGGAACTTGATAATTCACTTCTTACACTCATACATTGATTATTTCCCTGAAGATTTTGGTGCCATCAGCGAAAGAACAATGGAAATGTTTCATCAAACCATCAGGGAAAGTGGAACATCAATATGGTGAATGATTACTTCTGGTCATTGAAATGATATATTCCAGATCCAATACATAAAAAAAAGACCAAAACCCATAGTAGTGAGACTAAAAGATGTAGATTTCACACACATACATACACACACAAATTGAAATGAATGAGGATGCATATTTGTTTAACTTCAATGTTCTTCCATTTTCTTCAGTTTGTTTGTATTTTTATTAACAAACATAATAAAAAAGTAAATAAACTTCATTGTGGTAAACAAAATAATAACTTGGTTTAAATAATTTTTTCTTCTAGATCTGTAAAAAAAAATCCTTACATGGTAAATAGAGACAATGTTATTTTCAAAACCTGTACAGTATTCCCTACCTTACGTTCTTTACCACCCGCGAATAGCGAAAAACCACGAATATTGGATGCAGTCTTAAAACTTCTATGTATGAGATTATATACGGTACTAACTGCTTCCCAGACACTTTCTAAAGACACTCTTACTCATTAATACAGTAATAATGTAGTAATATTGCATGCAGTCATGTATTTCACTAATGTAGTAATGATAATGTAAACACCTAGCTGTGTGTGTGTGTGTGTGTGTGTGTGTGTGTGTGTGTGTGTAGTGCGTTACCGGCTGTGCTTTGCCGTTTGCGTTGTGGGGGAAGCTGAGGCAGTCAGCCAATAGCAGCTCAGCCCATTGTTCGATAAAGACGTCAATCGATAAAATTGCTTGAGAGAGTAAATACAGACATACCCTCAAAAAGCGCTTTTAGTCTCTATGACCTACAAAAACCCGGTTTACCGAGCATTCGTTTTTATGACATTATGACGCTAGCCCGGTATACCGGCATACGGTGCGATAGGGTTAAGAGCCTAACCCGCGAATATGCGGGGCCGCGAATGGGGAACCGAGAACAGGTGAGGGTATACTGTATAGCTGAATTATAGAAAATCCATTATGAAAACCAAAACAACTTCAATGAAGTATAAGTATGCAAGCCTGTGTAACGATAATCAATAAATGCTGGTCATCACTAGTTAACAGTTCAGTACATTGTTTATAAGTTAACTGAACAATGACAGCATGACCCAATGTTTCTGAAGAAAACAATGTAGGTCAAGATGTAAACTTCAACACTTAGCCCTTAGTGCATGGGTGTAATTCACTGGACCAACAACCATATCTGTGAAGTTAGAAATAATAAAGTTCACTATAACTAAATGTACCAAGTGCATATTCACACACAAACTTTTTATGAAGTATTTATGTTAAAGAGCTCCGTGTAAGTTACGAAGTATTTACCAAGTCAATTTGAGTTGCAGATGAATTTCATACTTACAGCAAAAGGAACTCATCTTATAATGTTCATACTTGTATAACCTCTAGAACTTCCTAAATTAATATCAACTTCTGTTTTTTGTGAAGTTATTTTATCTATTTTCTCTACATGAACACTGACTGTAACAAAATTGTCATTGTATAATGAAATGAAAAATTTAAAAATACAAACGTAAATACTTTTTTCTTAAATGAATGTAAACTACAACATACAATTGTTTATTATTAGAGCCTCACTGAGTTTTTTTATGCCATATTTTTTGTTCAGTTTTGTGGTTTTATTACCGTTTTTGAATTGTTTGTTTTGAATTTTCATGCAAAGTTACTGTGCTAGCTGTCCCTCATTTAGTAATGTAAGGTTAGAGGGAAGGTAACTAGCCATCACCACCCACTGCCATCTTCTGGGCTACTATTTTACCAATGGGATTGACAATCACGTTATAACTCCCCCATGGTTGAAAGGATGAGTATGTCTGTCTTGTACTTTGAACTCTGTCTGCATGAAAAGCAATAAATTACAATAGTACGTTTATAGAGGTTTTGCATGAACCTATTAGTGTTACGTGACCACAACGAGGTTTGTAAACATACCGCCATATTGGGTGGCAAGTGTCCCGCATGACTGAACGATTTAACAACTGCTGTATTCAGTACTATTCACATGTAAATGGCTGCCGCTGGCTTTTTATCACTTGTAGCACACCTGACAGGTGCTGAAAAGGCCAGGTATGAGGAAAAAGTGAAGGAACTGGGTGTATGAGACCCGTATGTGCTCCCGCCACGTGTATTTACGCCAGTAATATCCAGCCAAGACAACGTTGCTCAGAGTCAGACTGTTGCCGGAGTAGATCTGCCAAATATTACATATGGTGACATTTATATATATTTGATAAACAGGACTTCCACCTATACAAATGAAAGTCTAAAAGGTTACAAAAGCCTTGATGTGTACAAGTACTTTGTGGCAGGATTTGTACAGAATGTCCAGATAACCAGGGCAATGTCGGATAAAGTCATCATTACAGCAAAGGTTTGTACATCATGTTATATTACATACATGTATCATGTACTCTGTATGATAGATTTAACTACATTTTAGACGAAGACTAGATACTGAAGTAAAGTAGAGCCCCCATTTTAATAAATGGTTCAATATTATTGTTCTACATGTGTACTGACTATTGTCAAAGCTCTAGCCTAGGAGCACTTCTATACATGTTTGTATAATGATATCAAGACACCTAATTGTCTAGGCTGTTTCAAAACTTAAATTTTTGATTTATGTCTCAGTTGTATATTGTGATGTACACAAGTCAAAATTATCACATGTAGCTTCAAGTTCATCAGCAGAATCAGTACAGCTGCTATCAGTGGCAGCAGTGCCAGCAGATTCTATGAAAGCAAGGTCAAGCAGCCCAGCAGCAGCTTCATGTCTCTTTTGTTGTTGTTTTCTCCTTTTGGTCACTTCTTTCCTGTTTTCATATTTACACAATTTAGCAGCTTTCCTTCTCTTCAGGGGAGAACGTGTAAAATGAAATATGGAAGGTACATAGTCAGGTGATAGGGGATCATCACTCTTCGTCCCTGAAACAGAGTACAATAATTTAGTTAAGATATAGATCTACAGGCATTATCAGATAATATTTATATATAACAGATACACTGTACACTTTTAACTGAATATATATATATATATAAAACTGAATATGTTGAACATTGTTTAACAACTGAATGTACAGCCAACAAAGTAATTATTTGCACACTTTTTAATCTTGTGCCAGTTGTGGTTTTCTGATGAATCACTTAAATTGGTCCTTTAAGAAATATTAACATTTTGTCTTAATGTACAAATGGCTATATAACCTATTCATCATGAATGATATTGTTCCTTCAGTAAATTTACTATTCAGTTATTTAAAAGTAAAGTGTGCAAAAAAATTTCTTTGACTGGTGCTGCAGTGTGTTCTGCTGTACATATATCATGCATGTAAGTTTCAATTTATTCAGCCTGGCTATAGATGAATTATACATACCTGACACAAAATGTTTACTACAAAGTCTGGTGTGCTCTGTGGGTGTCCAGTTTTTCCTATTGACAGCTGCAATCCATCGTCTTCTTTGGTGGGGATTTTTAGGAAATCTGTAGTATGACACATTTTCCACCTGTCCATGTCGATTTGAACAGTTAAATGCACAACACGAGTGTACCATCGCGCAATTTTGACTATGAATCACCCTTGTGTTGGAATACAAACACGCTGAGCGTGCCACCCATCATGGCGGTCAGCAGTAACTATGTCAAGAGTGCATCACACGCAAAACCTCTATATACAGCTTAAAGTAAACAAATGATCAGGTTACAAATATTTGTTAACCACAAAGGTTTTTCTAGCTTCCTTGTTAAATTCTAAGTTTTGCTACTTACTCTAACAAATTTCCAAGTTTTACATTTTAATCACTTTTGTTAACTCTTTCCCTATAGGATTAGTGAATTACACTAACCTTGTAATTGACAACTACCCATCAGGCTTTACATACTATAACTTTTAATACTTTGAGTCTTCCTAAAATTTGCCAAGCTTTCAGTAAAGACTACAAGTCTGTTGTACATAAACAATTTTTTTTAATTAATTATTTTTTACTAAAGATTTGTCCATGAATTTATGGAGTCACTGTTTCAAGTGAAGGAACTGTCATGTTAAGTTTCAAATACTTTACTTCATCTGAAATTTTTTTTTTTTTTTTTTTGTAACCCTCAGAACCTCTTAAATATATTTCATTTCCTGCTGTCCCCCAAGTTAAACTTTATAATTAATCTTTTATATTCTATAACCTAACTCCCTAAGAACTTAAGTGATTTGACTGACCCTGTAACTACCATGAAAAATACACAATAAATCCATTACCTTTTTTCTTACTAGAATGACTGCAAATACTAATATGAAACTGATTGTTTATACTAAATAGCTTATGGCTCATAACAGTTTATATCTGTTTCTACGTAATTTTATTATTTTACTGACCTCTAAGTTGTGTCTCATTGGTAATCCTACCATACAAGTTGTAAATCACTCGATTAACATGTAGCTTACATTACTGTATTGAATAACAAATACTGAACAAAGTACAAGTTACTCCTATGTTACAATTTTTTTTTTTTTTTAATCAACAATATTATCTTTCAATTCCTGAGCATTCTAACCTTGTTTTTTGGATTAGGTTTCACACTGAAAACACCATACACCTCTTCTCCTTTTTTCACTGTTAAGTAATCATCAAAATAGAACACGGTCTGCTTCCAGTGAGTGTAGGGAGCTTCAGGAGCTATAACGAGAATTTTTTTTTCGTAAAACATCTAACTTAGTAAAAATAAATATGAAAGCCCACTTATTCAAGTTACTGCTTGTTAATCAGTTGCATCAATTTTAGGGAATTCCATCCTTCATCAGTGACCCTGGACATGAACAAATTGAAAAACCAACACAAGGCTTCTTGTAATGATGACTCAAATTACACGTATGGTGTTTGTCTTTCACTCACTGCACTGAAATTATGTTTATGTAGGACTTAAAGAATGTGTAGCATAAATGCTACTAATTTATTCAGAATACTAGCTGTTCAAGATATGAAAACAATTTCCGGTTTCAAGGAATTTCACTCTATCAACAACACTGAAGAAAAAAAAAATTGGACTTTTATATTTCCTCCTAATATCTTAAATAGCTTACACTTTAAATAATACAGAAGAACAAAGTATTAGAATAAATCCTATATATTTTCCAAATCCTATAAAAATACAGATATGTTGTTGCAAGATAACTAAAAATCACCATTAATTTATAGCTTGGATACTTTACATATTACATTTTTACCTCATCAAATAATATTTCATTACAAAACAACCCTTAAGATACTCAAGCCTATAACAAGTAATATAACTTGAAACTGCAGTGCTGTAAGTGCTAATAAGTTGATTAAAAAAATGACAGCCAATATTTTGTTAGTTACTTAAGTAAAATAAATTTTAAAATTATATAAAATCTAGAGAAAAAAATACCTGTGGAAAATCCTGTACGTTTGTGACACTTTGTGAACTCTACGTTAAAAAACGTAACAAATGCCTGAATATAATCATCTCGACGAACTTGTAAGTGGAAGGGAGAATGGAACACCAAATCTTCTGATTTAACATTGTACAAATCTACTTCCTAGAATATAGAATTTTGCTCTTCACTGACAATATTAAAAGCAATAAGTCAGGGTAACTTAATTTTCTATATTATACAAAAACTTCCTTTGAATTAAAACATGCTACCAACATGTATGAATAAAAATATATTATATTTTGAAACAAATTTTCCAGTGTCATGAACATTTGCTTTTACCTATGTATTGTTTTAATAAAAACCTTAAATTATAGTTTTGCTTCTCATTTATTCAAAAATATGTTTATCATACATACTTGAAATTGTGTTAACGATAAAACAACAAAACTTACTTTTAAGAGACAAGCATTAGTGACCACCTGTTTAGGGTCAACAACATCAACAAGAGGCTCAGAGATAGCTACTTTTCTAATGCACGACATGTTGAAGCCATATACACTATCCCACCCTGAAAATAAAAAATTATGATTGAAGTTATTGCCTCCACAAGCTCATGGATGTAAATGTCATCTATAATTAAGAAATGTTATACACTGATATTCATTATCCATGGTTGTCTGATAAAGTGTATGGTACTTTATAGGAATAAACACAACAACCCATGCCAAATAATAAAACTGGTAGGTGCGTGGTTGGTTCAGAACTACAGATTCAAGCAGTATCAGCAAGGTTGGTTTAGCCATTACACTATTGTTATACTTCACTGTTTAATTGATTGATTGATTTAGTGTTTTATGGCAAAAAGCAGCTAGGCTATCTGTGCCAAACATCCAATAAAAAGGTAAAAATAAATTAAATGTAGTAAAATACAGAAAATGAAATGAAGGTAAAACAAAGCATCATTGAAAAACAGAAAAAGCATGAAACCAATGTTGACAGCTAGTTTACAATGTTAAGAGAGAAAGCAGAGTAAAAGAAGTTGTAAAGTACTTACTCTAGCAAAATGATAATGAACATAACCCGCCAGGAAGACTAACAGTTAAGTTCAAGAACCACCGTCAGTCACCTGAAGTTGGCCTTTCCAGTCCTGGTTCCAGGTTATGTGTCATAGCAGTCATTATCAAAATGTAAAATAATAGAAGTTTTAAAAGACAAATAGCAAAATCGTAATAATGAGTAGCCAAATGTCCAGTGAAAAGGTAAAAGTAAAATAAATGTAGTAAAATTTGTAAAAGTAAACGAAGGTAAAAACAAAACAGCAATTAAAAACAGAAAATTGCATAAAACCGATGTTGACATCCAATCTATAACGTTGTAAAGAATATTTGTAGCAGAATGGTAATGATCATAACCTGCCAGGAAGACTAACAGGCAAGTACTCACTGTTTAAAGCTATTTTATATTATATTGGAACTAGCACTTTCAACTCTCTACAAAACAGTATCATGTTAGCTCTGAAGACTTGACACCAACATAAAAGTGGTTAAAAATACCCTTCTAAAGCATATAAAGTCTTAACTTTTGTGATGCAGTTACAACTTTCCAATTACAAGTACATCACAGTGAATAAGATAACAAAGTCATGCATGCACACACATGCACGTACACATACCAGTGAAGGTACAAACAGAAAAGCAAGCAGATGCTCACAGGGGTATTCAATAAAATAGCGAACATGCTAGTAAAAAATTATTTCTATACTTACTTAGTTTCTATTTTATTATGCCCATCATACAACATGTATAAATATCTAATGAATACGAAAACTCAAATTTGAAATATAGACAAGTAGTAATAAATGTAATAACAGATAAAACAAACTTTTACTGAGAAAAAAGTTGTACATCTTTTTAAGAGGTTTTGCAAATGAAATAGATTTTTGAAATAAAGATAAATATTTCTAATCTTAAAATAAAAAATCACTTTGCACTCGTACTAGTTTTAAAAAGGAATAATCGATACTGTCACAGACAAATATTAGTAAAAATACTTCATTGAAAGTCTTCCATAGTTTGTGAAGATACACTTATTTTACTAAAAAGTTAATATAAAACAAACTATAACAAGTACAAAGAGGTCAGTTGGTCATGGTATTTCTAAAATTTTCCAATTTGAGTTTTCTTTCTCTATGAATATTACACTCATGAAAAACACTATAACCTAATTATAATAAACAATATTAACTAGGTACTAACAATTGATCTTCTCATCTTTATATTGTCTATCTTCAATAGCAGTAATAAATAGAGTACATCTATCTGGAAACATCAAACCATCTGGTTTCTGAAAAACAGAACAGAATGATATACAAATAAAGCTTAAAACTGCTCCTTAGCTTGCTTAACTTGATTTTTGTTGAATGATACAAACAAAATTTGTTTTAGAAATATTTTCACTAGTGAAACAATAAAAATGAATTAGGAAAAATTACAATATGATAATGATTAGTTTTTCAAAATGAATATTTTATTTTCATCAATTAAAAAATAAAATTCATTTTGCTAGATTTCAACACTTGCATACATCTGAAGCACAAAATACCTAATAAAACACAACACAGTTGAATACGTTGTAATATATAAATATCCATAAACTTTATATAACATTCTAAAAAAAAAAAAAGTTTACCAGCCACTTATCTCGTGCAAAAAGAACAGTGTCCAACATTGACTCATATAAAAGACAGTATCCCATCCATTCAGAAATTATAATATCTACTTTTTCAATTCCATCTGGTAATTCCACTTCTTCCACCTTTCCTCTCACCATGGTTATCACTGTAACATCCAAATCTGGAGTTAATTGAATTATATATATAAATGAAAACTTTAGGATATGAACTTTTTGATTAGTTGGTAAGTTAAAGTCACTTACATTCCAAAACATACAGAATCAACAGAAAAAAAATAGAATCGGGAAAGAAATCCAATAATGCTTAGGCCTGTCAAAGGTAAATGACAAAAATAAAAACCTTTACACCTAATGAAAGAATGTGCACTTTCTGAATGTACTTGAGTTAATTAGTTTTCTTCTGTTGCAATCAATTTAATTCTTAAAATAATTTATGTTTTAATGTCCAAAACAACCAGAATAATCAATTTCCAAAACATATCTTGTAAAATTCTGTTGAAAGCTTATTAATAACAGTATTAACATCAATAATTAGGATTTAAGTAACAGTTACAATTATATATTTCTTTCATTTAAATTATATTTTGAGTACATTCATTTTGATTTTTAAAAAATTCTAGTTTTTGAGTTTTATTTTTTCTTACTTAAATAGCTGAAACTTTGATAAATCAAAAGTTTTTATGATAGTATATACTTTCATTATACATATTGTATCTGCAATATTGTGTTAAATGCTGGTAAAAACATGAAAACCAAAGGTTTTATCAAAATTTTAATATTTCTGTATTATTTTCATTGCAAAATAAAATTTCATTTTTTTTTTAATCAGCTACAACAGTATCTTTGATTTAACAACATATTTATTGCATCTTTTTATTATGGAAATGGAAAATTTAGTGTCTTTATAGCATTAAAACCATGTTAATGAGACTGTATTTAAAAAGTTTTATTATAATATCTTACACCTGCACAAATATTGATTGCTTTAAATTAATTTTGGAAAGCTTTCAACCAAGAGCTACTAAATAATTTGAAATTTATATGCAACTAAAAAGAAATACTAAAAAGTTACAGAAATTACACAAATAATTTATTTTACAAATTTTAACACAATATTCCTTTTAATTGTGTGCATGTTGATATAAAAACTTAACCTTTTTAATTATCAGCAAAAATTTTCAACTTAAGAATAAAAATACTTTTCATCTGATGTTTATCTAAATTACTGTTACATAATCCCAAAGTCCCATAATAAAAACTTATTTTCACTAAAACTTTATATTTTATCTGTTATTTTCTCTATCCTAAATCTATATGCATTCACTTCATTTGACCAAACTTGAAACTACCATAAAAAAACAAAAATATAGTAGTACTGTTCTGTCCTCTTTGGTATTGACCATGAAGTACCAAAGCACTTCCCATGAATTTCTACTTTAAATTTTTCACATCTATTTCCTATGTTTCACTATTAGCAGCTGGATCAGACAAACTGCCAAACACAAAGCAAAGAATCACTACTACTACTATTAAACTGTTTATGTGATGAAACTGTCAGTAGCAAAAGGGTAGGTGTAGTGCAATAAGTTGATTCCTCCACATTTTTATCATAATTCACCTCTAAGAACACACTTGGAAAAGATTTATCATTTTCTTTAAAGTACAGTGCCTGTCAGAACAACTGTCTAAAGCCAAGGTGTCCAACATAGTCACCACTTGCCACATGTGACAAAATGGTTATAAACCTATGACAAATTGGCACTTTACAACTACCACCAATTTATTTAAAAATGCAATTCATTCTATTGATAAATAATCGCAAACTATCTTTATACCTTTCTGTATCTATAAAAAAAAAAGTCTTTTTAACATGTGGCAAAAGGTAACATTCTCCACAAATTTGGCAATTAAGAAAAATTGTTGGACATTACTGGTTTAAAGTATCAAAAGTTCAAGAAATTGTTTATAATATGGCTTTAAACAAAAGCTGGGAAAAAAACCTGCTAAAGTTTTGGATGTTAGTTACTCTTCCAGGTTGATCAGAATTTACAAGTATAACTGTAAACATTGTGCGAGTGCTTACAAAGATGTATGTTATTATTATGTTCTCCTAAAATGTACAATTTTTAGTTATTTTTCTTAAAACATAGAATAATAAGTATAAAAATATAAGAACTGACTTCTAGTGCTTACAAGACTGATTACAAAATGTGTTCTTGCATTGTACATGCTAAGCCTTGTTTATTCTTTAAAGTGCAGGAGAAAGGCAATTTTCATAGATTTCAAAAACTATAAATGCTGTATAGTAGGAATAATACAATATAGACTCACAGACAAGAGGACATATAATGTAAGGCACAGAGAAGGTTTAGCATTTAGTTTTTAATGTTCTCTTTTGAAGTAAAATTGTACATATAAATTCTAAATTGCATACTACATTTTATACCAATTTTAATGGCATACATTGATAATAAAGTTGTTTTGTTTAATTTTGAAAACTTCTCTCAAAAACACCACATACTCACTTTGACCTGTCTGTAATGGGAAGGTTAAAGTATAAAAATTGCTTTAGGTGAGTAGTTAATTCTTGGAGTTATGGTTCTCACTTTACAATTATAGTGATAATCTGCAACCTAATCTTTAATAACTAAGTTAATATTCTTGCTAAAGCTAAGAAAATTTTAAACAGTCAATAATGAAGACAATGCAGCAGAATTACAAATTAAGAGGATACATAAAAAATTAAATACGAAGAATATATAAATCAACACAACTACAAAAAACATGAAAGTAAAGGCGTAACAATGAATTATACAGGGTGTTCAAAAGTCACTGTGCAGTTTTGTAATCAGCATTCATTCAGTCTATTTCAAGCCAGCAACTGATTTCAGTGTTTAGAATCAAAAATAAGAAGGATTCAAGCCTATATTGATGCCAATGGGGGTCACTTTCAACATTGTTTATAATTGTCATTCATATTTACCTCCTGTATTCTATATTGAAACATGTCTGTTAATAAATAGCAACTTCCTGAACACCCTGTACTATGTACAACAAATTTTGTTTCTGGATAGTATGCATTATTTCTTAATTGTTTATGTTGTAAAAGTACATAAAAAGGCCATTATACCCTTCACACTTTACTTTTGTGACCTACATAATGAAATTTAAAAACTAACCTATTTTCTGTGTAAAAACAGGCAAATTTGCACATTTTCATTCACATAAGGTCTGAATGAAACAACATATGAATCAAGATTTACATGTATTTATGCCTAAGTTACACAAAAATGTTTAGAAGCAAGTAGTTTTTCCAGATTTACGACTATAATTTAAATCACTCTCACGTATCAGCCCACGAATATAATCTCTCATCATGTTTTCATTATATGCTCCTTGGTAGCAGCGTTCAAAGTCCAATATATCTTAGTGGAAGTGCCCGCCCTGCTCCTCTGACTATGCTCCCATGTTCTCCTTGAAGTTATCAAGATGAGTATCAAGGATATGGACTTTCAGAGGCATCCTGCAGCCCATTTTGCCATAGTTCAGGTTACAGGATACTCCAATTGTCTCACACAGACTAAATACATTATGGCAAAAGCAGAGCCCATCTTGAGGAGTGAAGAAGCTTGAAAAATGTCAGTGACGATTCCTCTGACTTGCACACTTTCATCTAACAAATCCTACTCCTTGAGCCCATATGTCAAAAGCTCGGCATTCGACTCTGTTAGACCAAGATCTCTGATCAAGTCATTGAGGTCTCTTTGGTTAGGGTGGTACTATGGGTTACACCCACCAGCTGCATTTCTAAAGTTGTAAACTGGATCTTCAACGTCTACCTTTTCTTCTGATTTGCTGCTCTCTTTTGAGGATGGCTGCTTTCTCTCTAACAGAGTGGGTACAGGGAGCTTAGGACAGTGTAGCACTGTATGGAGTGTTCAGGTACATGATAACAGATGCATTCTTGCCAGCCCAATGTCTGGAAGGGTCCACCATGCAGAAGTAGCAGCTGCTTGAGTGGTCAGTGGGTTCATGCTAAAATATTTTGGAATAGCGAAGTTCATGGGTCTCTTTTCCCCTCTGTACCATCCTGCAAAAGAGAAAAATAAAATTGTTATTATGAAGAATAAGTTTATTTCATCCACAACTAATGTGCAAGAGGTTCATGCAAAATATTTTGATATTTTTTTCTATACTATTGGAAATTAATAAAAGATATTTAAATTTTAAAAAGGTCTAAAATTTGTATAATATAAAATCTTACAATTCAAGCAAGCAGAAACTGTCTGTCTTACCTTCTAGAGTTTTTCTGCATGCTCGCAGGTAAAATGAGGTGCCCAGGGTTTGTCTTGATTGCAGAGAGGAATGCTGAAATATGCCTTGTAGGCTTCACACATTTTAGCAGATGCTGTCACAGAGTAATTTTTTGCTCTTGTCTTGACAAATTGGCCACATACATAACAGAATGCATCTATAAAATGCTTGCAGCTTCTTGATGACATCTCTGATAAAATCAGATAGGTCTGTGTGTTCACTTATGCAGCTAGAAATAAACTGAAGTGGTGAGCCCCTGTATGTATGTGTGTATATATATATTACTAAGGAATGTTCTACAAAATTCTTGTAAGTTCTAGAACATTCTCTATCAGCTACTCAGCACTGAATCTACCTGTAATATTCTGAAAAAATGGGTAAATTTGAAAATTTCATTACCCAGGTCACAAAAGCAAAGTTTGAAGAGAAAAATAGGTCTTTTCCCATTTACTTTAGGCATAAGCAACTGGGAAATAACACTTTCTATGCAGGAATAAGAAAAAGTAAAAATTTTGTTACATAGTGTTATCTGCTATGTATCCCAACTAGGGCTGTGAGATTAATTCTATCAATCAATATCAGCAATCACCTCTGCTGATTTATTACCAGAAATCTCTGCGCTGATTTCTCCAAGCCAGTTCCATTGGCTGTGGTTTTGCTAGATAGTAGATAGGGACAGTGGGTCCCTATTAAGTTACTCTTAATTTCAAAGTAGAAATGTTTAAAAAAATTTCTAAATATCAATTTCTGTGTGCTATCTAGTATGCTGAATAAAGAACTGGTACAAATTAAACACTTAAATCAGTGGTTCCCAACCAGGGGTGCGAGATAACATTTCAGTTTTGTTTTATTTTTTTGTTTATATTAAGGGTAAGGTTTATGCAACTTTTAGATTGTTGTAATATTTTTCTTTTCCAAATGATTTGTTTTTGTTTATATATCATTAAAAACTAATTAGAAAAATTTGTTTAGGCCACCTTCACCTTTATTCTTAAATAAATAATTACTGTGAGGGGCACGAGAACATTAACATTTTAAGGGGTGCAGGGCATAAAAATGTTGGGAACCACTGACTTAAATTATCAATATTGACAAGCTAGAACATAAAATAAGAACCTCCTATCTTTTCTATTTTCCAACATATTAACATATTTATTAAATCAACCAGGGTAGTCCTGCCCACCTCTTCCATCTTTGAAGATACTTTACTTATGTACATCTAGTTCCCTTAATGACGTGTAAAACCAACTGAAAGATCAGAATGTCTTCCTCATGATTTTTTTCAGCCTTTGCAAATTATTTGCATAGGAAGGCCTTTTCCTTTCATGCTAGATCCAAGTAGTAAGGCAAGACTTAAGAGAGTTCAAAAAATTATTTTTTAAAAACCCAAATACAGCTCAGTTACTAAGCTTAATATATGTTGGGAGAATTCTGTAGTATTGATATAGTGATTTATGATTTTTTTGTTATTTCAAATATATATGTGAAACCACAAAACATTATTTCACATCCTCCACGTGTAAAATCTGAAAAGGCTTAGCAACCAACAAATGAGTACAAAAGTCATTATAACTAGAAGAGATAACCGTTTCCTATACTTATTTATTTACAGCAAGATTTCTTGCTTTGTTATGTTAGTTTAATATTTAGAATAGTTTAAAAACTGACACAATAATATTAAAAGGCAAAATGTGAAAAGGTTACAGGCCTAAAGCTGTTGGGGCAATCAGCTCTAATTATCTTCTACATGTAGTCACTCTAGAAAAATCAAAAGTACATTTGATTTTACTTCATATTTTTCAGCTCTTGCTACAAATATAACTATTATTGTCAGAGTAAAGAAAATAAAGTTAAGGATTTACAAAAACAAAAAAATCTAAAAGTTCTAAGGAATAAGTAAATAGAATACAAAACTATAAAGCACACTCAACCAAACAGCAGATAAATAGGTTAAAAACTGAGGCTGTTAGGATAACTAATTTGAAGCTGCACATACATTTTTTATTTATTTAGAATGACTGGGAATTTTATTTATTTTGTTTCATATTTTCCTACTTTTCATTGTTTTGTACAATGATGATTTCACTACAGTCAGTATTAGGGTAGAGAAACTACAAGATGAAATACCGTTTTACCGAAATAAATATATATTTCTTTACTTAGGAGGTCCTAGAGGTTAACAATTAAAATATGAGAACTATAAAGTGAAAAGAAGTATTTTTATTCTTAGGAAGAAAATCACTTAACTTGAACTGATTGAGTAAAGGCTTTGTGAATTCACAAAACAAATTTTAAAGTATTTTAACAAAAGATTTTGCTTTATGTATAACAGATTTCTGAAGTTCACTAAAAGTGTACCAACTTCTGTGAAGATGTACATAGTACACCAATGACTGCAATATTTATAGTTCCACAGTTACAACGTCAGTTAAACTGAACAAGCACATACACAAGTGATTATGTAAAAATATTAGCATTAGAACACATTTTCTTTATTTGATTAAAAAAAGGTCAATGAAATGTTACTCTGTTTTAAAAACAAACAAGATTGCAACAGCAGGACTGTTGCCCCAACTACATCGCTAGTGCTCATATTACCTTTAAATAAAATAAAAATATTTGTTACCAAAGTTTAACTTTTTTTTTAGCCAACAAATTTTGTGAAAATACTAGTAATTTTAGAAAACTTATTTGATAAAATAATTCTGTTTTTATATTGACAGAAGTTAATGCTTCATTAGGTTTCTACAAAATAAAATTTTAAACCAAAATCTATTACCATCATCATGATAATTTTCTTTTACTATCTGCTCTGCATGTTCAACTATACTGGAACATTCTATCTGTGAATGAAAAACATTGGTTTAGAAACATACCATAAAGAGACAAAAATGAATAAGAAATATTAGTTCAACTTCTATTTTCACAAACACATTATAGATGGAGTAATTATCTTGAAAGGTTTGCTTCAGTTTCAGATTTAATATTTCACCTTCTGAGAGTTTGAATTAAGTAATCAGTATTTGCTTTCTCAAAAATGTCAAGTTACTTTTAAAGCAAGTATTATAAACATTTCCAATTTTATTATATACAGAGATTTAGAGCTTTGCTGTTTAATCTATTAACTATTATCAATTATCAAGCAGTGATTATGCTCATTAGTGGCAAGTTAATTAATTAATCAAAATCAATTAAAGTGCTTAATCAAAATCACCACTTCTGATTACTACTGTTCTTGGTTATTTTAACAATTAACTAATCCTACAATCACCAAATTTGCTATCCCTGTCTTTATGGTAAATGTAATAATGCTATTTGACAATTTTAAACTTCTGACTAGAGAAAAAGCAAATTACATATAGTACCCACTGACAAATGTCTGAAAAGACCTGCTGTCAACATTTTTTTTTTCTTGAACTACTAAATAAAGGATGTCAACTGGCAAGCAACACCAAACACCAATTTTTTTCTCTTAATATATCATTTTCCAAATTATATATACAAATGGTCACTAAAATGTAATTGATTAATAAGACTGTTGAGCAACTAATTACCAACACCACTAATCAACCAGTTCCAGTTAGACTGAAAAGTAAACATTGTCAACTAAAATAAGATAATTATACCTCAAACAAACAAGAAAATCAACTTGATTAATTCACAATCTATTACTAAAGATCACTCATTACATAGAATCATATCACATAACTGCTAATTCAAGTTATTTTTATATCAATTAATGTCATACAAATAATCAAAACTGGTAAAATTGATTAATCTAAATAAATATTGCCATTATGATTTCTCCTTATTTTCAATTAATCTTTCTTGATTATTTTGTTTTATGCCACATAAAAATAGTTTCTGAAATGAGATTTTGTGGATTTAAAATAAATACGACTTCCTTCACACTGAAATATTCTACTCCTCTATCTTTAACAAGTAACTTCTGATGTAATATTTAGTCCCTTTGTACATACACCTTAGGTACCTATATGCTTAACAGACTTATAATTAATATATTTATCATAAGATTAGCTAGAATCCCACACTGAGAAGGAGGAGGAACTGGTGTGAGGGAATACCAAAAGCACACCTGAAAGCATCCAAAGGGATAGCCCTGACCACGAGAGAAAGATATCTGAAGATCAGGAGGAGAACTGCACCACTTACAAGCTAGATACACTCTTTGTCAATGTGCATAATTCATAAAATACAAGGGTAGAAATCACAAGGTCTAGAGTGACTGGAATGAGTCAGACCATACTGAAGTATTGCTAGATATTTGGATGCTTCATATAAGTAATTGTAATAATAAACAAAATAGTGAAGTATAAGAAAACATGTTCAAGGCAATGATGTTTATAGAATAATGACAGCTCAAGGAGACACACCAACAAACTTGTTGCCATGTGATTAATTTATAGCTAGTTTATGAAGAACTGATGCTGTCAAGGACAACATCAGTTATTTAAAACAGAGATTCAAAGAAAGGCCACTGAGAAACATTTGCTATTTATTTAGACTGGAACAGATAGACACCATCAAGTTTAAAAGGGGTTATTCAAGCTATAAACTAAAGATGAGAAACTGTCTGTTGTATGTTTGAGTTGAAGTGAATGAATGCTATCAAGCTTAAAAAGGGTTAAGCACACTTGGACATTGAAACCAAGAAGAACCTTGGAGGGAAGGACAACATGACAGTGTGAGCTATTGTGATTGATTAACCAATGTAACTCACGAATTTTAGAATTCATAAACAAGAAACCCTGACCACTTGACAATGCATTAGTACAAGTTATTATTATGAAATTAGCTTTAGAAATCACAAAGAGAAAGTTACCTGACACCATGGTACTATGAATAGGCCAACAATTCTCCCCTCAGCAGGTATAAAAGGTCCCAGAACAAATGCCAGAATATTCAAAATCTAGCAAGTAATCCGAACTGATTTAATCATTCACATCTCATAGGAGGAGGATAAAATGCCTCTTACATTTAGTATAAACACCATTTCTGGCCCAAGCTCTTTGTAAGTATTTTTAATGTCATTCTTTCTTGAACAGTCACCATGTTAACAGAGTTAAAATGATTGTCTATGATGAACATGAATGAAGATAAAGTGTGTGTGTGATGACTTAAATAAAAAGTGTTATTGGAAGTCTTAGTCTCAACTCTCTTCACTCTGTTTTAACTATAAACCCTTGAGTTAATGGCTGCATGCTCCACTGCACCATCACTTCAAATAAATATTTCATGTAACACCAAATAGTATTATTCGAACTCCAACAGCTACACTGAGAGAATCCACTCGGTCTGCCTACAAGTCAGCCCACAACCACGTTATAATATATGGCTATCAAAACTCAAATGCTGCCAAACAAGAAATCACAGTTTGGCAGAGGAGCATAGAGGAAGTCACATGAACATACTATGCTATTATATGACACCACACACTAATTTGCATGACACACACATGGAACGTACTAATTTCAATAAGGTGGTAGTTCAAGGCGCGCGACATGCATAAAAGAAAAAAAATTCACATATAAAGGGCAGTACCAAGTAAGAATACCTTATGCTATTTGAGGTGATAAGTACTATATTAGAATTAGTACTTTAGTACAGTTCAGATAAAACCTTTTATGGATGAACCACAGAACAGTAATGAATTATCTTTTCAGCTTCTTACAGATTGTGCATTATGTTGCATGTGTCACACAATTTCACGTACATGATGAAAACAAAGTAACCTAATACTACACTATCTTACCTGACAATTTATAACAGACTATATGAGGGGTATTTCCAAAATTTATTTCAAATAAACAAACTTCTAAATAGGAGGATTGGTCTCATGTGAGAATAATCTAAAAGTTGAATCTAATCTATTAATAAGCCCAATTATTAATCAATTAGCAAATTCTACTAATTACTCAGCTTAACTTGAAACTAAAAGAATGTTTGAGAGTACAGTACATGATTATCTTTTAACAAATTCATAAAAATTTTGTCCACAGTAGTTTCTAAAATGTTAGAAATTTTTGGCTTTATAATAATAATAATAGAAAGCAATTCCAACACCTCACAACCAAAGTTATTCAACTATACTTACTCCAATAACCTTAGCAGCTCCTGCCTTTGCAGCAAACATGCATAGAATACCAGTTCCACTCCCAACATCCAAAACCACCTTTCCTCGAAACAGATGCTTGTTGTGATACATGGCATTTCGATAGGTGAGAGTACGCACTTCATCTTTTAACATTTCCTAGAAGATGAAATTTTTTTTTTTTAAATATAAAACTCTGAGATGTAAAGAGGCAGAAAAATTAAACCTAATCTTCACAGACCACATGAAACTTCTTTACACAATTATTTAATAAATATTGCTAGCTTAGATAACACCAACATTATTGTTGAAGACTGCTCTTCAGACATACACTTAATATAAAGTTGCTACCTGAGAAGATATTCAGTTTCTGACAGTTGTTTGAGCTTTGTTAATATTTTATGTCCTATATAATTTATTTTGGTCTGTGGCATTTAGAAAAACTGTCAAAGTTTCACCTTTCATACTTGAAATAAGCAAGCTACATTAATGAATACCAGTTAATATCCTTATTAACAGTATTAGGGTTGTTGTGAATTTGTCCAAATCACTGCTTCAGGCCTAGATCACATATCAAAGTAGTCATTCAAAAGTTGATACATACCAGACCAGGCTTTTGTGCCACTTCCATTTGGATTATACTGAAGGGTAGAATTGGTGCATAAACATACATAAAGCAGGAAGTTAATTTTCCTTTCAATAAATAATGAGAATGAGCTCGGATTGTAAAGGTACTGCACAAGGGCTTTAATTTATCTTGAATGAGTTATATTTTCAGGATCTTTTCTGTTCTTCATAGAACAAAATCAACTGTCTATAAATCAGCTCCAAGAGCAACACAGAGAAAACAATATATGTCAGAATTAAGAGTTTTCATTTGCTTGTTACAAAACAATGTATGAATCCTTCCTTTGCTGCCCATTCCTTTTTTATATTTCTGCAAGGATTTGTTTCACACATCTCAAGCATAGTACTAAATACTTATCTGTCAGTAAACACAGCAGTTACAATTCTGGAACCATATCAAGATGACCCAAGGTCAAGTTAAAGTATCGCATTTTTTAAACATATACTTCCAAAAGTTTCCATTGCTCAATCTTAACTCCTATACATAATTGTATCAAAATAATTTTTTTACAAATATATTATTTCAGATTAACAAAGTTAACATGAAAATAGTAATACATCAGCTATGGTGCCTACAACTTTTCACACACAATGGTGGATAGGTTCCTGGATATCTCTAACATTAGAAGTTAAACCCATACATTACCGAGCACCTAGAAACAATGAACAATTTATTTACTTAGCCATATACAACAACAATATTGTTTACACTTTTTTCTGTAGTTTAACATATTCACAATCATCTTTGTAACAGGGATCCATCATAACACGACACTTATGAATTCCTGTTGTTGTTATCTTGCCAAGTCATGTACAGATTACCAAATAATATATCCAAAGTAAATGGATGTTTGTTACAAGAAACAGCTATTTGGAATCAGTACACAAATACACTGGTTACTAATTAAATTTTACAATATGGAGTTTTGTTTACATGAAATGTCATCTGAATTGTCAAAGAGAATAAGATTTCACTGTATTATGCAAATACATAATTTGCCAAGGTAAAAAAAAAGTAGTATTTAGGATATTTTTCTATTAGCCTGACCTCAAGATCAAACAATGGAAAAATTAGAATAATGATTATTCATTTTATTTTACAAAATTTTTGGTAATTATAACAATTTCAAAAAGTTTGAATATCATTAGGAAATGAACTATAAAACTAAAAAGACTGTTCAGGAGATATAGTACTATTGTTCAAACAATACTGTTTAACTTCATACTATAGCATTAACCATACTTTGAATGATATTTACAAGAAAGAAAAGACTTCTACTTTAATAATACAACAATTTGGATTGATCAATAACAACCATATAGGCTGAAAATAACCACCTAAATACATGAAATTGAAAATAATGTTAACCCTATCTCTAGAGGTCTTCCTATGGTTATACTCAAAGGCTATGTGATTGCATTTGTCCACTTGCATTCAAAATTTTGTGAATGTATATCAATAAATCTGGTATCAAAGTCTGTATTATAATTAAATGAGCATGATCCATTAATTAATTTTTAAAATGTAAATATTAAGAATGAAATCCTCAATATTGATTTTCTTGCATCACATGGTATGTTGAATGCAGCAATGGTTCAAATTAATGTTTATTCATGTCCAAATAAAGTCTACAGTTTTGTAAGAATGAGTAACTCAAAATACCAACACTGACATTAGAATATAAAATAACTTCTACTTTTCCCCATTTGCTGAGGTATCGCTCATGTACTTAATAAAACAGTGACCCTGCTCACCTGTTTTATATTTTTCAAAATGCTCCCTTATTTCATGATTTGCAATTTATATTTACTTGTGAATAACCAACTGAAAACTCAGAATGTCTCCTAGTGGCTTTTTCAGTCATTTCCTAGTCTCATGTCATCACCTCCTTTTGAAACAACACTCCAGGAAAATTGTGGTTGAATCTTCAGTCTACTCAAAATTTCATTTTAACACTCAAATATAACCTAGATACTAAACTTGATAAATTATAGTGGAAAATTACATATAAACACGTATAAAGTATTATAACTGAAATGTGATTTATTTTAGAAAATACTAGTCCATTAAAACAGAGCCAAGACAGGTTAATTTGTGAAGGTCAGTTTTATATTCTTGGAAATAATGTGACTGCATGTGCACCTCATCAATGGAAAAATATACAACTGTTATAACAGTTGAGCTGCTTAGACAAAACATCTGTGTTTAAATTATAATTTATATACATTTTTGAATGAAAAAATTTTAATGTCAGTTATGAGATCAACCAAATCTACCATACATATACAAAATTTCTGATTCAATAGTGAAAATAACAGATAGAAATATAAAGTTTTTATTAAAAAATCATTAGATAATTATGTGGCGGTTGTAACAATTTCACGTGTGACATTTGAAACTTTTCTGATTCGTAAAAGTATTTTTAATCTTAAAGTAAAAATCACTCTGCACGTTGAACAGTGAACATTTTGAAACAAAAACTGTTAAAAAAATTTTAATAAAAATTTAATACTTAATTCAAAATAATTCATTCTCAAAAATTATAGTATAATTAATCTCAGGGATACGTTGAGGGAAACAGACTTGATGGATTCCACCCAACCCACAATGGAAGGGTTAAAATATAAGCTGCAATATAAGTTTTAATTATGTTAAGAGAAGTAAAGGAAGCCATAGAGGTCACACAAACTCAACCTGAAATGATTATCAACTGGAAGCAAGGATAGGTTATAATGATTACAAACCTTCTTTTGCATTCTAAGACCAGCTGAAACACCTAGCCATACATTAACGAGGCAGGTGGGTTTTCTAATATCATAGGGCACTACTAGTTTGCACAGCATACTTATTTCAGTTGGTTGTTATGCTACGAAAGTGAAAATACATCTGCTATTTTTCCAAGCAATATTCTTTCTTTAGATTCATGATGCTTCTATTTTGTGGTTAACAAAATAAAAAATAACTTAGTTGGTGAGGTTAACTAAAAATGACCATTCATGATGTTAGAAAAATACATAGATTCAAGAAGTCTTTATAACAATTAATAAAAACTCTTATAATCCAAGCACTTTTGAAAGATGGGCCTTGCTTCTTCAGTTTGTTCCTGAAAGAGAAAGATTTGCCTCTCGAAAGTGCTTGAGTTGTAGGGTTTTTATTCAATACTACAAATAACAATTTCTTCTTCTTATCTGTATTAATTCTGATGGAATTTGTAATGTAATGTAGTAATTCAATAATAAGCACCTAAAAGCCATTGTACACAATTTTATTATTTATTTTGTTTGTAAGTCAGTTCTGCCTTTAAGCTGATCTTGCTGTCCATCATGAATAACTTGTATGCTTTTTAATAACCATATCTGAACCTCGCAAACATTTATATTAATAACTGAATATATGACAACACTGTATGTGAACTGAACACTTGGGTATAAAAATAGTTGAAGAGAAAGTGCCATTGATGTTTTTTGTTAATAAAGGAACACTATTCCAAAGACCAAGTATATCCTGACAATCAGAACACAATAAATGAAGTAATATTTCATGGTTACAGCTAACAGATAAAGAATAATAATGCTCACATAGAAAATTACATTTTAACTTATACAGGCTTTATTAGGGTGGGTAAACCTGAAAATGTGCTAAATCTAAACCATTTTGTACTTGCAATTTCAAAAATGTTAGATAAAGGGTAAATGACATCTCTTCACTTATTATACAATAGGCAATGTTAAAAATATAGAAAATTAAAGTTTTTTTTAATTCTCCAAGTTTTCTTAATATGCAATCATTCATTCTTTGCAAAAAATATTCAATTACAATTTTCTTCTGGCTTTTTAATGAGTCTCAGCACTCAACATGTTTGGAAGATGCAAAACAAAATGCATTGCTGTCTATTCTGTAGATGTTTTGTTACCACTCCTAAATAATATTAAATTAGCAATCTCTTTAAATTCAGGGCAAAGAGTACATATTTCATCCTCTGTATCTTTAAGTCCATCAAAATAATTTTTCTAAGAGAGCAACATTTTTTTTTTCTTTTCCATTATCATTTTTCTTGTTAGCTTCCTTAGTGTCAGAAGAAACTTCTTTGAAACACCTGATAAGAGTTAATGGATGTGCTACCACATCCTATTCAAATAAGAAACATTATCTGTAATATCTTTTGCTGGCACTATTGCTAGGCAACAAGACCTAAAATCAGGCTCGGTACCACCATCTTTACCATCAGTCATAACCTAATAGTAATATAAACCTTACATGGCAGAACATGCTAATACTATGACTTGAATTTAAACACAAAAAATAAATTCATTTTCAACATTATATTTTTAACCAGTTATTCTTATAATACATAAAACAATATTATGTTTTATTTAGAGTACTGCAATGAACAAATCAGTTGTTTTAACCTGCGTGATTGACTATCTAAAAATATCTTAATGTACTTTACGTCGCTGCTTTTTATAGCATTCATAAATGTAAACAGTGAAAAAAACAATCATAAAACAGGAAAGAAGGATACATGAAATTTTATGTCAATCAGAATCTATTTAAAGAACATTTATTTTCATTCACTGCTTTAATGTTTTAAATCTCTTACTGCACAATTAATTTTTCAATTATCCATCAAAAATGACAGTTTATCCTTTTCCTTTACTTTTGCAACATTGAAAGAAGTTGTGCAGGGTGTTCAAAGTCACTGTGCAGTTTTGTCTGTTAATAAATATACAAGTGCACAGTGACTTTCCGAACACCCTGTATTTTATATATCGGACATTAATTATTCTTGAAAAGCATAATGGACAGCAAAATTAATTTTACCTAAATACAAAAACCAGAAAAGTAAAAGATGAGTAAGAGGTCAAAATCATTATAAAATATAAAGATTTTAATATAAATAATATCCAAGATATAAAGAAATATAGTTATACAGTTGTTAAATGTACTCCTAAAAGACTAGCAGTATTGGAATAAAAAATAGTTTGTATTTTTACATAATTTTTATTTTCATGGCTAATCCTTCTGTGCATATTATTTTAATTACATACCAATTCTATTCAAATTATACATTACACTTTGGACTCCAGGTATCAAACTTTTAAGATGTGCTGTGTAAACCTTATCTAAAATATAATACTTGTAATGTGATAATGAAAAATCAATTCTGATAAGAACCGAATAATTTAGCTAAACATTTAAAATGTTTTTTTCCAAAAATTAAAGTCAATTTATAATTTTTCACTTTTTTGGAAATTCTATCACTTTCCAGCCATCTTTTTATCCCATTAAGTTCAAGATAAAAAAAATTTTATCAGTAAAATAAGACAATTTAAGTATTAGTTTTTGGTTTATTACTTTAGTACAAAACTTTTTAGAATGATTCACTATTTTAAAATTAGAAATCTAGATTTGCTAAAAAAATACATTCTGGTGCTATAATAAACATAAATGGAACATAGAAAATATTGAGAAGTTACTTAAAAATATATTAACTATAACAGCAAATCATAATTCCTTCCATTTCACTTGAGGTAAAACTGATATTACTTATGATGGTGCAAGTTCACTACATTTTTGTAATAGAAACCTTCAAAAAAGGGATATTAATATTACAGAGGTCTCGAAGGTGAACAAAACTATGAAATAATCTGGAGGCCCCATATTGGTTCAGCTCTATGTCTGCAGATTTACGATGCTAAAAAACGAGGTTTCTACACTTATTGTGGGCACAGCACAGATAGCTCTTTGTGTAGCTTTCTAGTTAACTACAAAAAGGAAGGAGAGAAAAGAAAGGGCAGCATTTAATCTGATGGCTGTAACATATTCAAAAAATAAAGTGTTGAGTTTTTGGTAAAATTAAAACTGGACAGACAGCAATCATGTGCATGGGAATTTCTGAAAACACACAAAGCTCAGATAAAAAAAAAAAAGTTCAACCAATCTAAAAGATACTAGGTTAAATTCCATAATATGACAGAAAATACTTTATAACTAACATTACTACCTCATGTATGCCAAAATGAGCATAGGAGTCAAAATAATAATCCTTAGAAGTCATTTCTTCTGGTTTGTATGTAGACAATCCATCCATTTCTTTCTGACATCTCCAACAATATTTTCCAGGTTTTGTTAATGCTGGGGTAGAATTACAATCTTCTGATGTCATTTTTTTTTCTGTAGTTCCTTCTGTTGTTGATACCTGTTGGTAAATTCAATTAATGCCCAACTTCAAATAAGACATGATTATAAACAACAAATACTTTTTAAAAAGTTATATGTTGGTATAAGTATTTAATAGATTACACACTACTCAATCAGTGAGAAATTGCGATTCCATGGATGTATATATTTTTTTATTTTGCAGATGAGCTCCTGAGTAGATTCAGTTTTTCTCAGCAAGATAATGAATGAACAAGCAACAGTGGTAAACTGAAGAATATATGATTCAATAACTTTGAATTTTAAATACCTTCCAAATCACCTTTTCCTCAAAATGTTCACATATACCACAGTATTGGTTGCAAACTACAAAAGGATTGAGTTAACTAGACAGAAGAAACAAAAAAATGTTTGGCATTTCTATGAAAGAGTAGCTAATTCATCATATGTCCAGACATCTCTTGTCATTATGCTTTCATTACTTTCCTCATAGGACATACTTTTAAAATAATTTCCAAATTATTGTCTCATTGCCACAGAAAGACTAAAACAGCAGAGTTGTATTTGAAATATATGCTTGGAAAGTATAAATAACCAAAATCAAAGAATATATAAATTTGGTAACTTATGAATGCAAGTTAATTGGTCATGCTAGCCTTTAACAACAGTATATATTTTTTTTTTTTTTTAAAAACATTTTATACAAATCTCCCTTTTCAAGTGTAAAATTTATTTTTGTATTTATTATATTAAAATAGAAAATTTCTGATCAACTAAATAAACATGAAAATAGTAATGCATTCCCAACAGTCAAACACTAATCTCAAACACTCAAATACTAAACACAAGTGGAGAGGCAAATAGCATACTGGATATTTCAAAAGATGCATTCTAGCTCTTGAATAACAGAACATTCACTTACCAACCACCTGTTGCAACAATAATATATAAATTTTTCTACCTATCTTTCAGGACTTATTATTTCAGACAACTGAGTACTGTTTTACCTAACTATTAATCATGCAATTATTGAAATGTTTTGTAGCCAACCAGATGAAACCAATAATTATAAATTATTTATTCATTACCTAAATTAGAACTTATACAATGTGCAAACCTAGTATTTTTGATATTCTTTAAATAGTCTGAATAGTCAATTCTGTTATAAAACTAAAGTATTAGGCTGAGGAATAATTCGTGAGCATTTTTAAATAATTTCATTCAAGCATTACATGCAAGACTATACAATACTTCAATGCATGAGCACATTACACCCAAAACATTTATTATGATACTTTATTTCATGTAATACCTAGGTATATAGTATGCATTGTTTTAAACGAAATTGCAAGAAATTAAATGCGAAAAGCAGATGGTGTCGAAAATGCTCGATTTTGTCCACTTGACATTCCATTTAATGAGCTGAAAATGAAAGCAAAAATTAAAGACATATGAAAATCAAACACACCATCTATTAGAGCAAAAAATTATCTACCAAATGACATGAAATATTTTGCGAAAGCATTTCATTTCTTAATATATTTTGTTAACTTGAAAAAACGCTCACGAATTATTCCTCAACCCAATATATTCAGATAATATAATACCATTGTTTTAACAACACCATTTAACTTCTACATGCCAGTCACTATAATATTTTATATTTAGGCTTATGGTTTGATACTTTGAAAGCTGTTTAACAATGTAACCAAATTTACATTATTACTTACCTATGAAAATAGATTTTCACTATAAGAATATAGAATCTTGGATTGATCACACCAATCATTGTTTTGAAGTAACATATGTACATCAGTGTTAAAAACAGGAAGCAGAAACCACAAAATCCAGATGGTATTAGATTTATTATGGTAACAACTGTAATAGCATTCTCAATTAGGTAATTCTCTTGATGAATTAGTTTGCTCCATGTTACCAAAATCCTGCAACTTCTGGATACACACATGCAGGGTTTTTTTCTTATCTCATAGCTTTAAGAGGTTGTTTAGAGGAGTGTGATTTTTTCATATTGCACACACAAAACTACACTTGGTAATTTGAACCAGCATTTTGTATTATGTCTGTCTTATAAAAATACAGTGCTGTTATGTTCTAGTATTTATTAAAACTTCCTTGGTATATAACAATATTCTGGCTAATTGATCCTCTAAGCATAATAAAAATATAGATTATAAAACTTTTAATCACAACACTTTTTGAAGTAAACCCTCTACCTTAAGTAACCTGCCAGGTAACAAATTACGAGTACTGTCTTTACAACATGCAACCACCAATAATTCAGTGTCTAAACATACCACATTCTGTTAAATTCATATATAAAATAATCTAAATAATTACTTTGACATATAATGTACAGCTATGGTAAAAAAATCCAGCTGACAAAAACAGAAAAGTACAATTAAACTTTATGGAAAGATCAGCAAGACAAAATAGGTAAAATTACTCAAATCTATTTTGTCATACATCTTGCACACAAAAATTAATGTTCTTATTTTCAGCAAGTACATTTGGACTGATGTGTGTGTGTGTGTGTGTGAAATAACCGTTTCCTTCTGAAGATCTTTTATGTAAATGAGTAATTTTTGTCCTCTACAAATAGACGTGTGAGCATACTTGAGTTTGTATTTATCCTCATTGTTTACTGTTATTTTTTTAATTTCATGCCTCTAATAAATACTGGATGAGTGCAAAAGTTAGAACTATTGTTCACAGTTTAATAAAAATAAAATCCTGAATGTTATATTAAATTTGTTTTTGAAGTTTGGGGGATGATGAGTTTGCTTCATTTTCCAATAATTATTCCAATAGTTATTTTTCACATATTTTCTAAAAGGTGGTAATGAAAGTACTGGTCAAGTTAACAAGTGACTATATAAGTAGATTTTCTTTCACCAGTGGCATATGTGAAAAGGAACTTTGCTTGAAAAAAAAACAAAAAACTGGGCATTGTTCGCTTCACACTTAAAGCATAGTGACAAGTAACACTGGTGTGTACTTCCATACTTCCCATGTTTCATTATTCTATGCCCATGTTGCAAACTTTAAGATATTCAAAGTTGGTTAAAAAGAGCAGAGATTAGACCTAAACTTGTAAGTTAACATCAGTTATTATCAGTAGCAGTTATATCCAACTTATTATTCCAAGATATTAATACCCCCAGTAAGTTAGACCTAATGTCTCACTGATCCTATGTATGTATTCCCCACCAAACATAGAGGAGTCAGTCTTGAGACTTTTCAATTCAGCCTTACTTGTATATTTTCCATGGGAAGTACTATTGATGTAATTCCAATGACATGTTAAGCCTAAAATCACTGAGCACACTGATGAAACTAAGTCACTTTGAAATTGAAAATAGGCCCAACTGTGAATGAAGATTGTAATTATAACTTTGCAACACAGGAAAAAACATCACTACTTGACACAAAAACATTTGAAATAATGGCCAAATACAGTATATTTAAATTTTTACTAAAATACAGAGTATGAGGCATTCTCTTGTACGTTACGTTAACAAGATATTTATATTTCTGTATCAAAGATTTTTTTATTCTGTTTATATTATAAGTAACATATCTGCATGTATAGCACAAATTATCATCATTAATGACTCAATAAGCATTTGTCCAGTATCCAACTAAGAGACCTTTACAATATCAGCTGTAGTAGCATTAGCTAGTGTTGCCACTGGCCTCACAAAAACTTGCATAGAAACATTTTACCAATATTCTCCTTTTGTTTTTTCTTCTAATATTTGATTAATTTTACACAACGTTTTAGAGCAGATATGCATCTGAACATACTATTATAGTGAAGTACGAGTGACTGCATTGATTCAATACATTTTATTGAAACAGGACCTAAGAAAGGCTGTATAGGTTCACTAAGCAAAATGTTACTGTTACCAGGTTTCAATGCTGTCAAAAAAACAACTGATAATACACTCCTTTCTATTACAGCTATGTATTCATTTGCCTGATCTTTTATTCAAGAAGCATGTTTAATTAATTACATATACTGTCAGAAATATGCAACTGATAATACACTCCTTTGGATTTTGTTTATTTTTTGTTATTAAAAGGTCATATACACATTTGTTTTGTTATCACTGTTAGTCAAAATTGTCCTGTTCTTCATTAGACATATTTAATCAATCAAGAATTTTATGTAATAATGCTTGTTAACTTGTTTGGGAGTAAACAAATAATTGGTAAATAAATACTAGATTTGTTTCAGTCTGCTGCAGTTCTCTTTATTGGCCATGATAGATTCCTGTTGCAATTCAAACTTATTGTACTTTTTCTTTTTAAATATAAAAATGTAATTACTGTTCTATATAATGCATTTTTAAATTACCTGTGAATTTTTTTTATTTCACTTGTAGATTATGTGTTAAATAAAATTTTTAATGAAATATAAATAGGTAGTTATGATGATATCATCAATAACTTACATTAGTAATATCGAATAGCTGGACTTTATTTCACAATACATTCCAAACCTATCATACATTGCACTTCTACCAAACATGAATATATTTCATCTAAACTTTCTCAGGTACATCTTCAGTTATATTCAATTTCAGTTTAGTTGCAAATGTAAAGCATTGCATTTTCCTCCCAAATACTATGTTTATACCAGAGCTGAAAAAAAACCAAAAAACAACCTTTAGCATGTAACAAAAGAAAATATTTATTGCAGCATACAATGACGAGTCAGCTTTTACCCAATTAACTGCTCTGTATATAGTGGTGGGTGCATGGTCCCAAAGCATGAAAGTGACAAGAGAAAGATTTTACAACTCTGCAGGAGACACAATGCAGAAGATAGTATGAAGAGCAGAGCTTTAAATTGCAGAACCTGACCCTTATCTGCAAAATGTAGATATCAGCAGGATGATGTTGCTATGGGAATGTTGAGATATGCATCTGCAACATCAAAGTTGGTCATCCATAGAGTCGTTAAACCCTAACTTAAATTGAGAAAGGACTCCATCATGAACTTAGGAGAATGTAAGAACTGATTCAGACAAGGTAGATCAATAATCAACTTCCAGTCTCTCACCTTTGTGGACACAACAAACAACCAAGAATAAAATCCCACAAGAATGGTATTGACTCTCTCTACAACCCCCTTGACCAATAACTCCCTGGTTGCCCTGGAAAGAAAATCCATGCACAACAGATCTATTAAACGTAGAAATATCACATGTTGGGAAAATAATGGAGGAAGTGAAATGAATTGAATGACCAGACCTGTCACCAAAACCTGAAGCACCCATGAAAATGATGTAACTTTGCTCCCACAACACACCCACAAAAGGTAGTCACTGACCCAAACAAAGGAGCCACAAATATAAAGATAAGATCTTCTGAATACCAACAATTTGAAGAGTAAAGTCAGGGGATTGGAGCAAACTACTACCAGCAAGAGCAAAAGAAAGCCAAGAAGCCAATGACAACAAGGAAGAATACAAACATGCAACATCAATTTGAGATTCCAACATCTCTAGGACACCCATGAAATGTCAATGGATATAGCAAAGGAGCCTTGTGTAACTTACGTAGGGCTATGGCAGGTGCATGTGCACCCTCCTACAAGGCATCTCTAACCGTCAAATCACAACAGCATTCAGGAAACCAAAACAGAGCAGAAGCCAATAAACATGCTAAGGTAGAAGTCAACAAAATACCAAATACATCATCAGATAGATGCGAGGAACACCGATATGTTTGTTACAAAATTTGGAAGTCTAATGAACCCAAGAAAATTATGGTATGTTCAAAGTGATCACAGGGGAACAAGTTTTTGAAAATCTGAATATATATCCTCCAGGTAGTGGTGAGCCAAAGCGTGCTGTTTAGACAAATGTTGTGGATAAGGCATAGCTATCGTGTCACATCTTTGAGCAGCAAATTTCCCATCATGAACAACAATATCAAATGAAGGAAGTAAATTAGATATTCACCTTCATACCATTCTGCCATCAAGGAGGCAGTAGTTTCATAGATGACTGGAAAAAAACAAACAAACCATAAAACAACCCAAATCTTATGTCTAATCAACTAGCTGAAGAAAGTTTTAATTTTCTTAAAATGAAAATGTATTTCCAATAAATAGTACCCTCTACTCACAAAATTAGTTTTTCCCATTTTATGCTGCCCACTACATTCAAACTTTTTATAACATGCCACAAGCCTTCTGCACACCAGTATTGGAGTCAAAGATTCCAATATGTTTATCATACAAATCAATTTGTGTCATCTCTTCACCAACAGGAGAGCACCACGAAACCAAAGTGCACAACTCCCTCTATGCACCACTACTAAACTGTCACTTTGGAAAATTGTAGGGAGAATAATGAACAGAAGAAAGTTCCTCACATCTTTTTATTTTGCTGAGACATGGCTTATGTATTGAATCAAAACACAGTGGCCCTCTTCAATTCTTTCCATATTATGAAACAGTCCCCTATGTATTCTTAGTACAGCATGTGACATGTTAGTAAACAATCAACAGCTTAGAAGGTCCCAAGTAGTGTTCTCAACCATTTTAATATTTGAAAAGACTACCTCATTCTTTTGATCCAAGATTTCAGTGAGGTAGGTTGTGTCTTTAGTCTGTTTGAATCTACATACATCTTAGTTACAAAGTTTAAATTATAGTGGAATTCATGTTATCATTGTAGTTATTTTTTATTTTTTAATTATTCAACTGTATATATCAAACCAAAGAAAAATTTTAAGAGGTTTAGCAACCTTATCCAGCAGCAACTGAGCATAAAGGTTGTAGAGAAAGAGAGATAATTGTTTCCTTTATTTCTAAATTTATTGTTCATTATTTTAAGAAAAATAAGTTTAATAACTTGTTTCTACATAGTAATATAATATTAATATTGAATAATTGAAATGTGGCTGTCTATTACATAATACTACTCAACTAAAACACAGCCAAGACAGGGAAAATTAAACATCAGTTTTATATTACTGGACATGTGATCTGAATACAAATATTTTGTTAAAAAATCTGATTTTTTTTTGTATACAAAAATACTTGTAATCTTTACTAAAATCCTACCAACTTCTGTGAAGACACACATGTCAAAAGTCAAAATGTAAAAAAAAACTTAATTTCTGCATTGTGTAGGCAAACTTGTGCATGTTATACCGAGCCCATCACAAAAGGGTAAAATAGGATGAGAGCTGGCATGTTTGTTAAGCTTATCAATTCAGCTGGAAAGTTTTAAACTAGAACAAGACCATAGTAAGGAACAGCCAGAATAAACTAACTGCAAAAAGAATAAAGGTAGAGAAAAGTTTAGCACAGGAAACAAGTATACAAATAGTTATAAGGGTAGTCTTAATTTTCATGATTGTAATGCTAGAAGTATAAGAAATAAAACAGATGACTGGAGTCCTAGTAACAATGGAGGAATTTTATATAAAAATAACTGAAACACTGTGAACACAGTTGATTTTTACGATAAGAATTTCTTTGGAATAAAGGATGACATTATTTAATATAGAGAGTATTAAAGAGAGGGGAACAAAATGGCTTTGTGTGTAAAATGTTAATTATATCCTATTGAAGTTTAAGATTTCAAAAGATAACAGCAGGAAAACAGAATTAATTTGGAGTTTCTATTTGCAAATCTAAACAGAAAAGGCTTTTAGTGGAAATCTGTTACAGACCATCAGATAATGCTGGTGAAATTAAAAAGAAACTTTACAATAATAAAATGGGTAAAGATTTTACTTGTTAATGAAGTCCTAATTATGGGTGATTTTAATTTAGGGCACACAGATTAGGAAGACCTAAAGTCAAATTATTAGGTAGAAATGTTTCACAAAACCGTTCAAGGTGGCTGTCTACTAATTAGTCAAGGAATCAACTAGAAACAATATAATTTCAGATTTACTATTTACTTCTAATACGGAAATATCAGAGGGTGGAAATTAGAGAGCATCTGGAAGAAAATGATCTCTGATCTATTCAGGTCACAGTTTTGTTACACATGAAAATAATATTTTGGTTTAAAATTTCACAAAAAAGCAAACATTGAAAGGATTCAACAAGAATTATTTGACCAAATGTGGAAAATGTTTAAAGAAATGTTTTTCAATATTCAAAACAAATATATTCTTTACAGTAGGAAAAGAGTAGCTGCAAGTAAAAAAAAAAAAAAAAAAAATCAGGTTTACTCACAAAGAGTATAAGGATTAAAATCAAGAAAAGCATAACAAATTTGACATTTAAATTGACTGGTATAACAGGACATTTAGAAGATTATAGAATATCAAGAAAGTTGGTGAAAAAGATCAGGACATCAAAAAGGATATGTGAAAAGAGGTTGGCTAAAAATGTTAAAATTAACAGCGAGGATTTCTTTGAATACATTAAAATGTTAGGATGTGCGTAAAACCCTTAGAAAACGATAAAGCAGCGATTCTCAACCTGCGTGCCGTGGCACACTGGTGTGCTACGAGAGATTAGCAGGTGTGCCGTGGTGTGTTTGAAACACATTCAACTTTCTTGGGATTTTACAAGCAAGTCGAACACTTCAGTTAATAAAAGCTACTATAGAGACACTCTGAAACGTTCCAAAACATTTGATGGTTTTCATTTAACTCAAGCACTGAGAAGTTCATACTTAAATTTCATTCTCGACTGCAACAGTTCGACTGTTAGTTTAATTGTGGCTCAACAAGCACTTTGTATGTCATAAATGATGCATCAAACTGCTTTCTGGAACACGTTTTCATTCTGCAGTAAGCTACAGCTACTACACTCTAGGTAGATATTTTATATTAACTGCAGAACTTTGTGCTTATCATGTATGAATTAGCTTTATCATTTATCCATGGAAAAATATTTAAGTAAGTCTGGTGCTGCAAAGGAGAATGTGTTGAATCAAAAGCAAGGAATCAAACGAAAGTACAAAAACGAATACATCAAATACGGTTTTATCGCTTTGGAATCGGAACATTCTCAATTACCATTCTGCAATGCAGCTTTATCAAACAAGGCGCTTGTTCTTAGCAAACTGAAGAGACACTTGGAAACAAAACATTCAGCTGTGAAGGATAAAAAAAAACAAAAAACTTCAAGAATCTCACAGCTCAACAACATGAACAATCAAGGAAGCTTGTGAACTACATGACGCTGCCCAAAAAAGGATTGATTGCAAGTTATAAGGTTGCTCAATTATTGGCAAAATGCAAGAAAGTGCATACGGAGGCCAAATCAGTCATTGCGCCAGCGTTAGCAATCATCGTTGAAACTATGCTTGGAATAGATGCCACCAAAAAGGTTTAAGCAAGTTCCACTGTCCGATGACACAATTTCGCGCAGAATTATAGACTTGTTGTCAGATTTGAAGGAACAAATTTGCAAACAGTTTGAAGTGCCTGCATATGAATTGTGTCTACTATGGTCTCTTCAAGTTGATGAATCTACCGACGTTAGTGGAAAAGCTCAAGTTCTGGCTTTTGTTTGATTCATAAAAGATGGAAAAATCATAAACGAATACTTATTTTGCAAAGATTTAGAATGTACAGCAATAGGCAAAGACGTTTGAATTGGTGAATGAAAACATTTTGCTCTTCAAATTACATTTGAATAACTGTGTCAGCATTTGCATTGATGGCTGTCCTTCAATGCAAGGAAAAAAGAAAAGATTCGTCACTCTGGTGCATAAACAAAATCCAAACATTATGATTGTTCACTGCATGATTCACAGAGAAGTGCTCTCCTCCAAATCTTTGCCGAAAGATTTGCAGTCTGTTATGAATTAAGTTGTTCAAGTGGTGAATTTCATCAAGTCTAGGCCACTTTAATCTCGACTTTTCTCTCTTCTCTGTGAGGTGATGGATTCAGACTAAAAAAGTTACTGTATCACACTGAAGTTCGATGGATTTCGAAAGGAAAGGTGTTAAAGCGTCTTGTCCAACTAAAAGTAAAGTAATTTCTTTCTTGGAGGTTGAGAAAGCAGGTTTTGAATTTTCTTTGCATGATGGGATATGATGGCTGAAGGCTCAATTTCTCTCCGACTTGTTTGAAAAATTAAATTATCTGAGAATAAGTCTCCAAGAACCATCTGAAAACATTAATACTACAACGGCCAAACTGAAGGCCTTCAATGAAAAGGTGACGCTGTGGAAGAATAAGATCTCAAAAAGAGTCCTTGATTGTTTTCCTTCTGTTAACGAATGCCCTTCAAAGAAGAAAATTGTCAATCAAATTTTGAACACATTAAGCAACTTACAGTTCGCACTAAAGCATTACTTCCCGTCACTTGCTGTCGACGAATGTAACTGGGTGGCCTATCCATTCGGAATCAATGAGACAACAAATCTTACAACTGAGGAGGAAGAACAGCTCATCGATTTATGAAACGACAAATTTTATTAGTCATTGTTTCCCGAAAAGAGCTTGGATGAGTTTTGGGTCTCCATTAAAAATTCATATCCTGCAATCAGTTCAAAAGCAGTTAAAAGTTCTGCTTTCATTTGCATCTTTGTGGTTTTGCAAAATTGGATTTTCAGCATTGACTGAAATTAAAACCAGAAAGAGAGAGAGGCTTCTTACAGTCGATGATGAAATGTGAGCTTGTTTGTCTATGTTAGAACCTCGCTTAAATTTGATTTGTTCTCAGAAGCAAGCACAAGTGTCACATTGAAAACATATGTAAAAATAAAAAAGTTTTGATTTTTCTGCTATACCACAAAATCGTTAAAAAGCCTTAGAACAACACTCACAGCCAAACCAAGTGATAGTATTGTCAACGTGCAAATGCAGCTGACATGAATATCACTTGCTTTGGTCATAATTTTCGTTTTGAAGCTTTTTAAGTTAACTCTTTTGTGTTACATGTATCTAAACGTGATGCACAATGACATTATTATTGCTTACTTTGGCCGTGATTTTCTTTCTAAGGCTTTTAATGCTTGCCGTATAATGTGTACCTTAAAACATAGTTAAGGCTTTCCAGGTGTACTGCAAAAATTTTCAGAATTTCGTAGTGTGTCGCAAGTCAGAAAAGGTTGAGAACCACTGTGATAAAGGAAAGCTCATATCTGATGACTATGTGATGGCTAGGTTATCAAGGTTTCCTTTTTCAGGTTTTACTAATGAAGATTGAAGCCTTATTCCACATCTGGAACAGCTGATACTAACAAGAATGAACAAAATGGCTGGATTAATTCCAAGTTATTAAGAAATAATTGGAAAGTTTAAAGCAGGGGTGTGCAACAGGCGGCCCGCGGGCCACAACCCGGCCCGCCAAGCCATTTAGTGTGGCCCTAGTTGTTGTAATCTAACCATGTGGCCTGATCTGTAATCCAACGCAAATGGAATATTTTTAAAAGCATCGATCCTACGGGATTCCCAGGCTTCGACTCGACAAACTTCTAAAACTATCTTTGCTAGAGAGGAGCAAGCCGAATTCGATTGGTCGGCCTCCTTAGGGCATGAATAGGTGACGTGCACTAGCACTATTGTCTACGACTCAACGTCATGTCCTGAACCTCGCCTTCGCCCGCTGGCGACAATTTTCCCTAACCTCTGCTGTCCGTCATTCAATTGGAGCACAAGACGTAGTTGTAAGCCATTGCATTATTCACCAAGAGAGCTTGTGCACCAAAGTTCTGGATTTTGCAGAAGTCATGAAAAATGTCGTCCAATGCATAAATTATATTCGAACACGAGGATTAAATCATCGACAATTTAAAACTTTTTTAGATGAGCTGGACAGTGAGTATTCAGATGTTTTGTACTTCTCTGCTGTATGCGTTGGCTTAGTAGAGCTGCTACTTTGAAGAGATTCTGGAATCTCGAGAGGAGATTAAGTTCTTCATGGAGAGCAAACGTCAGAATGTGGACTTCTTGAGCAATGAGAACTGGCTGAATGACTTAGCATTCCTCACAGACATTACACAGCATCTGTCTGATTTAAACTTAAAACTACAAGGGAAAAGTCAACTTGTGAATAAGTTGTTTGAGCATATTTGTGCTTTTGAGAAGAAATTGGAAATTTTCCAGGTTCAGTTGAGAAGAGCCATATTGACCCATTTTACATGTCTTGCAACCAGGAAACTGGAATTTCCTAATCTGGATTGCACCAAATATGGAACCAGTGTACAAAAGCTGCGTGATGAGTTTGCAAACAGATTTCCAGATTTCAGACAAACTAAAATTAGATTGAAATTGTTCGCTCAACCTTTTGATTTGGCAGTGGAAGACAGTCCTGATGATTGCCAAATGGAACTCATTGAACTGCAGGCTGACATGGACACTAAAAGGAAATTCTCTGAAAACAGTTTGCTAGACTTTTACAAACTCTGTGTACGTGAAAAGTTTCCCAATTTGTCCCCGTCATGCACAAAGAATTGCCTCCCTTTTTGGTAGCACCTACTTCTGTGAGCAATTTTTCTCCAAAATGAAGCTCATCAAAACCAAATGTAGAAGTCAGCTGACTGATGAACATTTGACCAGTCAGTTAAGAGTGGCAACCACTTCTGTCAAAGCTGATATTGACAAGCTCTGCAAGGACTCTAAATTTCAAGTGTCGCACTAAAATGATCACTCATGCAAAAATATAAAATATTATTGCTTGCATGTTGAGATTTTTTTTTAATTTATTGTGCATGTACACAAATAAGCTTGTTTTTTTAAGTGGCCCCGCTTGATTGATGAAGTTGGTTATATGGCCCACCGACGAAAAATGTTGCACACCCCTGGTTTAAAGAATAAGACTCTTAAGCCAGATAATATTTACCCAAAGGCTCTAAAGGAGGTAAAGGATTATCCAATTGCTACTATTTTTTTTATATATTCAAGAGAGTTTAAATGTTATTGGACAGTCAACATGGTTTTGCCAAGGAAACATCCTGTCTTACAAATCTTTTAATATTCTTTTAAAAAGTTACTTCTTATGAATATGAGTGTAGATTTGGTTTATCTGGATTTTCAAAAAAGTATTTGAGAAGGTATCACATAAGAGTCTTGTAAATATATATATATATATATATCTGTTGGTATGAGGGATACACATTATTAGATTCGATAAAACAATGGCTTAGTGGAAGAAAGTGGAGGGTTGTTACAAATGGAGATCAATCAAACTGGATTAATGTTATAAGTCAGGTACTTCAATGCTCAGTTTTAGGACATCTGCACTTTAGGATTTACCTAAATGGCATCGAGGAATTGTGAATAAATTACTTAAATTTGCTGATAATATCAATGTCTTGGGTGTTATTGGCTGTGAAGAGGATACTGCTGCTTTATAGCAAGATTTAGATTATTCAGTGAATCAGGCAAATAAATGGCAGATGGGTTTTGACTAAAATGAATACATGATAATCCACGAGGATTATTATAATTTGAATAAGTATTATGTGAATGGGGGTGACCTTAACAGTGTCATGAAAACAATTAATCTCAGCATAATAGTTGATCAGTCTCTAAAGCCATCCAAGTTGCAACAACAGGAATATCAAATACAAGTCTGAAAGAGGTTATAATTTCATTACATGTTGCTATTTTGGCCACATTTAAAGTATTATGTTCAACCTTGAGTTCCTTACCTAAGGAAAGACAAAAAGAACAGATAGAGGGGATATGATTGAAGTGATTAAGATGGTAAAGGGTCATTCCATGTCAAATCATCCAAGGGGCTGCAGGTGACCCCCACAGAATACCTTGAAACAATTCACATGTGCTCATCTACCCATATAATGAAACACTGCCAAAGATTAGATCAATATCTCTAATAGTTTCTGATTTACAACCCTGTAAAATTTAGTTAATATTTTTTTTTTTGGCAAATTCATTTTTGGGCAACTTTGGCTGCTTAAAACTGCAAGAGTAATGGTGGTAGAAGGCTGAAATTTGCTACACTGACTGAATTAATCTCACAGAATTCAAAAGTGGTCTCAGACCAAGTATATCTCTCTTAGGATTTTAATAGTGAGGCTGTAAAATCACCTGAAAATCCAAAATCATAAAAAACATTGGTTTATTTAATAAGCCATAGCTCTAAGACTTAATATGATACAAAGCTGAATTTTGTTTTCCAATTTCCTATAACATATCAGTTGATAAAATAAATCAGCAATTGTTGTAATTAAAAGTCTATTAGATCTCCTGTAAAACAATTTAGTTGCATGCAACTTTTTATGATGTAGCTAAAAATAGCCCTACTTCAGGCCACAGTTTGACCATGTCACTAGTTATTCAGCCTTTTCAGATTTTTACATCTCTGAATATGATCTAAAAAAATAAAAAATCAGGATGGTGTTCAACCTACTTGAATTATAATTTTTTTAAATATCCTCTGACCATATGTTCTTTATTTTTAAAAAATACAGTTCAGGTGTTACTGTGTACAAATACATATATACAATTTTGAAAAATACCTGTCAGAATTTTATGTATCCCACTGAAATATTCTAACCAGCCTTTCACAATGTTAAATAATGAAGTTGTAAGAAACAAGAAAGAATTAATTCATTTCTGAACAAGTTTATTGGCATAACTAGTTAGATCACATGGTAATGCAAGTATATTGTGTATGCATTACAGTTATGCAGATATGGCCGAGTTTAAGATTCATAATATAATAAATACAAAAGGTAAATCAGATACAAAAAGCACAGTGCTACAACAGGGGATAATTGAGAAAAATTATAGTCACACCAAACTGCAATAATCTTGAATATGAAATGTTTCAAAAATTGCTTTGGCGATAAATTAGCCGTAACAACATCAAATAAACATTGCTTTGTTCAGACAGCTTGAATAAGTTTCTGAAATTCGAATTTGATTATGATGAAATCACTTTGACTTAGAACATAGTGGCGACCGCTACTGCCTTGCACGGTAGGTGCACTTATCAGACAAAGAATATGTTGGAAAGAAATCCAGCTTTCATCTTTACGTGACCTTGCAGGCCATGAGAACAGTTCGTTTCTTGATGTCTTTATAAATGACACCAACACATCAGAATGTTCATCTGATCTATCTTTTATGTTTCCCACATACCATTCATGATCGTATATGCATACCACATATTTCCCTGGCTGATAATTGTCATTGTTATCATTAGACCCTATTTGAGCTGCTGTAGCATCACTTTCACTGCTACTACCAACAGTTACAACTGTGTACACATCATCATCTGATAGCCTTCTCATATACAATTTGTTGGTAGAGTGGGGAATAAAGCTATGATGTGACCTAATACCTGCCACAGTTTTGCATTTTCATAGTGCTCAAGTAGATCAAAACTTTACACAATTCTGCAGGACTGATTCCTGACTGACAAGAAAGAACAATGCCCTGAATGTGGTCCTTTGCCCAATGGTACGTATCAGAGACATAAAATTTGATAACTTATTATTTGTCACAACCTTGATTTTTTGAAGATCATGTTCAGAAATGTAAGAATATATGGTAAAGGCTGATCAGAATATTTCAATGGGATTCATCAATTATTTCACAATTGTATGGATATATTTGCACACAGTAACACACCAGAATTGAAGTGTATTTTCTCAAGTAAACAATGTATGGTCAGAGGAGACTCAAAAAAATTATAACTCAAAAAGTAGGTTGAACACCATCCTGATTTTCTTTGTAGATCATATTCAGAAATATAAGAATATATGGTAAAAATATGAAAAGGCTGAATAACTGGTGACATAGTCAAACTATGGCCTAAAGTAGGGCTATTTTTAACAAAATCATAAAAAGTTGCATGCAACTAAATTGTTTTACAGGAGATCTAACAGACTATTAATTACAACAATTGCAGATTTATCAACTGATATGTTATATGAAATTGGAAAACAAAATTCAGCTTTGTATCACATTAAGTCTTAGAGCTATGGCTTATTAAATAAACCAATTTTTATATGCAAAAACGGCTCGTTTGGGTTGAGAAAATATTTTACATAGAAGAGCGAACAACGTTTCGACCTTCTTCGGTCATCGTTAGGTTCACAAAGAAAAAGGTAACTGACCGGAAGCTGACCACATGTTTGAAAGGGGTTGTGTAACTGAGTGTCGGAATGTAGAGGGCGGTATTATGCGTTTGAATATATAATTTTATTTATTTTATTATATTAATATAGGTATAAAGGCATTCCTTTATATTGGTTTACTTTGGGTTTAAGTTGTTGTATAAGTAAGGCTTCTTTAATTTTGCGTTTGTTTATGTATGTTTCTTTATTTAGTATTTGAGTGTTTTCTATGGTTATGTTGTGTTTATTTGATTTGCAGTGTTTGAAAACGTGTGAAGGTGACTTTTTATGTTCTTTGAATCTGGTTTCCATTTTTCTACTTGTTTCTCCAATAGAGAAGTTGTAGCAGTTATCACATTGTATTTTGTAAATAATGTTGGTGTGGTGTTGGTCAGTGTAGTATTTACATAGTATAGACCTCAGTTTTGTGCCTGGTTTTTGAATAAATTTGGTATTAACTGGAATGTCATATTTTGTTACTAATTTTTGCCAAATGGTGGTTATTTGTTTGCGGATGTCAGGAATATATGGTATACAGCAGTGTATGGTTTCGTGATTTTTTTGATTCGTGAGATATATTTACTTTAGTTGGCTGATTTTGCTTTCTGTCTAGGTGTGTGCGTATAATGTTTTCTATGGTTTGTGGAGGAAACTTATTGATGTTGATGAAGTATTGTTTTATTTTGTCTAATTCATTGGTAATTTTATCCAGTGAGCATAGTTTTATGGCTGTGCTTATTTGGTTTCTTAGTATGTTGAGTTTTTGTTTTGTTTCATGTGCTGAGTCCCAAGGAATGTATAGTCCAGTATGGGTGATTTTTCGGTGGATTTCTGTTTTGAATTGTGTGTCGGTTCTTGTAATTTTGAGGTTAAGAAATGATATTTGATTGCTTTCTTCCTGTTCGCATGTTGGGATGTATAGAGTTAATGTGATTGAAAAAATTAAATAATGTGTTCTGTATATTTGAATCCCGCAACCGTGTCATCTACATATCTGTACCAGTATAGTGGTGGATGTAATGCTGTGTTAATTGCTTGTGTTTCAACTTGTGTCATAAAAATATTGGCCAGAACTGGTGATACTGGGTTGCCCATGCTTAGGCCATTTATTTGTATATAGTTGTGGTTGTTGAACATGAAGTTTGTCTTTATCGTGGTGAATTCTATGAGGGTTGCTAACTGGTTGCTGGGAATGTCTATAGTTGGGTTAGGGTCTCGGATATAGAGTTCTAAGGCTATCTTGCAGGCTTCAGTGGTTGGAACTTCTGTAAAGAGGGATATAACATCGAAACTGGCCATTAAGGCTTTATGATTAAGTTGATTAAGATTAGACTTGAAATTAAAAGAGTCTTTGATGAATGAGCTGGCTGATGTTACATATTTGGAGAATGCCCATGCTATGTATTTACCAAGATTGTAATTAAACGATTCATATGTGGACATTATTGGTCGTTATGGACAATATGGTTTATGAAGTTTGGGGATGCCGTATATTTGCGGTGTGCGCGAGTCGGTTTTACGTAGGTAGGAATAAAGTGTTTGTGAAATTGTGTTGGCTTTTTTCATTTTTAGTAGCAATTTGTTCAGTTGCGTCTCGTGTGTCTTTGTTGGATTTGTGTGTATTGGTTTAAATTTGTTCGTGTCTGATAGGATGTTATTCATTTTTTGGATGTATTCGTTCATGTTCATTATGACTATAGCGTTATCTTTATCTGCTTTTAGATTTTTTATGTTTTTGTCTTGTTTTAGGTTTTTAATGGAATTAATGTCTCTTTTTGCAGGGTTGTTTTTTAATTTTCTGTTTTGTGAAATTATCTTGATGGTTTTGTGAGAAAATTCTTTGAGAAAATCGTTTAAGATGTTGTTTTTAGGTGTTTCTGGAAAATATAAATTTGTAATTTTACCTAGGAAGTTTGACTGTTGGATGTCACTAAAATTATCTAAGTTGTCTTCTTTCTGTTGATTGTTTTTGGTTGTTTCCTTCTTTTTGTTCTCTGTAGAAAGTATCACAAGTCTCCTGGCTCAGTCTTCTAAACATGTTTTGATTTCTATGGTTGGAATGTACCTAGGTGCTATTGCAAAGTTGAGTCCTTTGTTAAGTAGATGTATCTCGTCTGTGTTAAATTGTCGGTCGGATCTGTTAATTATGAGGTTAGTCAATGGTTTGTCGTTTTGGTGTCTTTTCTGTTGTTTGCATCTTAGTTTTTCTAGCTTTTTGTTGTGGCAGATCTTTTTGTCTCTGTCGTTCTTAGTATTGATTTGGTTTATGTTTCGTTGTATAAGTCCGTAAATCTCTGGTTTAATGCAGCATGGCAGTTGATGGTCTAGGTTCATTTTTTGTTTTCGTAAGTCATGTAGTTCTTTGTATTTTGTGTTCAACATGGCTTTAAGTAGTTTTTTCTGTAAATTTTGGATAATGTTTGTGTATGTATTAACATTATTTGAAAGTTTTACCTTTACAAAATTAGGGATTAGTTATTCCTTTCTACATTGTTGAATAAAATAAATGTCATTTCTTCTATTACTAATTCGTTGGTTTAAATTTCTTAGTTTCTTAACGATCGTGTGAGTGTGTACTGTTAATAGTGGTGTGCGGTATGCTAGTTCAGACATAATGGTAACAGGTAAGTACAAATACACTGAGAAAAAACACAAAAACTTACCTTTCTCGTACAATCGCTGTGATGAAATAATAATAATCAGTGATGTCGAGAAACCCTCTTGTTGAGAAATTTACATGCAAAAACGACTCGTTTGGGTTCAGAAAATATTTTACATAGAAGAGCGAACAACGTTTCGACCTTCTTCGGTCATCGTCAGGTTCACAAAGAAAAAAAGAGGTAACTGACCGGAAGATGACCACATGTTTGGAAGTCGGTTGTGTAACTGAGTGTCGGAATGTAGAGGGCGGTGTTAGATGTTTGAATATATAATTTTTATTTAGCTTATTATATTAATATAGGTATAAAGGTGTTCCTTTATATTGGTTTACTTTGGGTTTAAGTTGTTGTATAAGTAAGGCTTCTTTAATTTTGCGTTTGTTTATGTTTGTTTCTTTATTTAGTATTTGAGTGTTTTCTATGGTTATGTTGTGTTTATTTGACTTGAAAACATATTGTTCGCTCCTCTACGTAAAATATTTTCAACCCAAACGAGACGTTTTTGCATATAAATTTCTCAACAAGTGGGTTTCTCAACATCACTGATGATTTGTTAACTGTTAGACAAAATTAAAATTTGCTCATCTGTTCATATTATTGTTAATAACAAACCTACAGTAAAACTGGCTGTATATTTGACATCAAAACATAGAAATACTATATGGAATGTTGGGAATGTCCATGGCCTGTTAAAAATTTAATTGTTTGTTACAGAAGGTTGATCTATGTTGTTCCAAGTTACTGCTTATGTAGTTGACATGTTAAACATGTTTACATGAAACCTCAGACAGAAAGTCACCTGGTTAAATAACTAAATACATACATACATGAGAGTCCATTTTAAGTGATGGTCTAGATGTACTTCTTCATTTGAAAAGGATCTTTTTCTACCAGTCAAATTGTGTGTGTGTAAACAAATAAGGCTGGAGACCTAATGTTGACAGTTTGTTCAAGCTACAGACTCCTACTGTGATTCTACTGGAAAACTATTCCAAGTGATATTTTGTACACTATCCCACAGAAATTTAAAAAAAACACAGTACTTTTAAACTTATTTTAATCTTTTTAATTTTGTTGTACTGTAAAATTTTCTGCGCTCTTTACTGGTTTTTTTCTTATTACATGAACGGAAGCTACAACTCCTGCATCTTCTAATATAAAAGGTTCCTTATTTTGTTGTTGCACATTACTACTCAATTTTGCTGGGTCTATATGGCTTTCTATGACTACATTTCAGCAAGCTTTTTAACAATGGATGACTACCATAGAAGATATCCCTAATCAGATGATAGTGGCAATTCTTTTTACTGTTTTTTTATACTTTGCTGAAATTGAGTGTGTATATGAAATACAACATTATTTCCTAAAACTACTGCTTTTTTTTAAATAGCTGGTGTTAAGATAAAAGTTAATGTTATCAATAACTGGTGACTTATGTTGTGTGTCATTGTCTATGCTCCATAAATGGTTTACATTTCCTTATCCTTTACAAAACCTATGCGCAATAGGTTGAAGAATATTCACATGTCATATACGCCTAGCAAGGTAAACGTGTTACAGAGTCTGTTTACGTTGCACTAATCTACGTTACATTATTTGTACTGTTGAGATTGCTCTTATATTTATGTATAAGAGAATGCCTAGTATGGGTATTAACACATTTACTGACATTTACATTTTTATTTCAAGCGGGTTTCTCATCATAAACAATTGCTCTTATATTTGCATGTCATTTCTATATATCAACATTGCAGCCAACACATCACTGAAATTTGTAAAAGTGATAAAAATTAATTATATAATGAAAATTGATCTTTTAAAGTTCAACTGGAGGTTTGTTTCACCAAAAATGGCAAAGAAATGATACAAATATTACTAAAACTATGTGGTCTTCAATATTTACTGCTCACAGATTTAACCTATATTCTGAATAGGTTAAAAGGCAACTCACTCAACCACTAAAATGCTACAGCTTATTTTCTGAAGTTCATGAAACTTATACTTGAAATTAAAATGCAATGCACTTTGTGTATCATACACGTTCACTACATACTTCGAAATTTATAAGTTGTAAAAATTGTTGGTGCTGTTATTACTACTTTTAGTAGTACTATTACTAGTGTTAGATTTGATGTTTTAGGCATTTATTGGAAATATATACAAATATAAAAGGTTACATTCGATTTAACTTTAATTATCCATTTTGTTTTTGGTGGACAAAATTGAAACTGGGAAAGATTATCCCAATTATAATTCTGTCCAACTGCACGTTTACTCAAATTATGTTCTTAAATAAAAACCAGCACTATAGTTAGAAGCCTACCAAATAAATCACAAGCTAACAACCGGTACTCATTATACAAAAACCAGCATACACGTGTTTATTTTTAAAAATCAACTATTGCTAGTGTCAAAAAAAGCCTACAGTATAATACAATATATACACCATTTCATTAAGTTTAACTTACTTTTAAATGTACGCACCACTACTAGTACTACTCAATCTGCGATAATCTATCATTATTACTACTACTATCACAAACATTATTACTATTAGCAATACTAGCAGCGGTAATTTGTACTTGCTTGTGCAACAAAGAATTTGGCTAATGCGTTGTTAGGCTTAATGTTATGCCTTACCGGTAATACAATTCTAAGGTCTAAATTATTCAACTCAACTGTACAAAACAATAATGAATTCCTTGGCATGAAAAAGAAAATATATCCAAAAACCAACAGAATATCCTTCATTCATATTACCCAGAATATTTTGAATGAAGAGACGCCCTAAGGCAATACTATTACTACCACATAAACCTACCTCCATATGCTCTGCCATGGTGACACGAACTCTCTAACAGGGTCAATCTTGTCGTTATATACATGAAAGATTGAGACTTAATTCCAAAAGCTCTTCAACATGAAGATTACTTCGCCTATATCCCACGTGGTTAAGGCGTGAATTCCCGCCAAAATATATCTTATGCATAAACCGTAATAAAATAATTCATACGCTAATTATATATGCCAGTTAAGAAATACTTTCTATATATAAAAAAGCAATCAAAACAAATTTCATAAACTATACTTGTATTGCATCATAAGTAGTTGTACTTTTTAATTTCACACCCTAAAATTTATGAATACATATTTTCTGCAAAATTGTATAATTTTCATTCGATTTACATCACATATTTCTTTAGTACCTTGTCTCAGCATTAAGTTTCAATTCTGATAAAATTAAAATTTAAGATTTGATCCTTCTGGTGAACACAGCAAGTATAGCTCGTACTGTAAATTTTCGCATAAAGAAACATTTTTTTGAAACGATTTGATTGTCAACTAGGGTAAGAAAGCAAATTTACCTCTTGAATTACAGTATGTTTTCTTGAGCCAGTTATAGTACGAAATTATTAAAAATTGTTATGTTTTGTTCAATGGAATTATACTTTGAGAGATTGAAAGCTATGGGACTAGACACAGCTTTCTTATCACGTACACGACTGCGTACTCTTCGTTTTATTTTGGCTTATGCCCCCGCTAGTACAGTGGTATGTCTCCAGATTTACAACGCTAAAATCAGGGGTTCGATTCCCCTCGGTGGGCTGAGCAAATAACCCTATGTGGCTTTGCTATAAGAAAAACACACAAAACACACACATTTTGGCTTATATTATAATAACGATTGTTTAATTTTTTACCAATTTTATCCTGTTTCATTATTTTACAAACAATGGGAAAACGCAGTTATTTAATCACAATCACTTTACTTATTTCATGAATTAATATATAGTTGCGTGCCAAATTGTCTATCTTATATTTGTCTGGAAATCAGTAGCTTTTAACTGAAAATACCATAACATCACTGTTTGTTTTTTCTCAATTACTAATCTTGCAATCAAGTAACTCTGAGCGCCCACAGAAATATTTTCATGGTAGGGGAGGGAGCACGTATGCAGGGGATCAGCTTTCACAGTGTAAATCAAGAGAGTAAAATGATATGAGTTATGGGTGCTTAAACACAAACACAGATTTACAGTTTAATAAAAAAATGATAAAACTACTTAGATAACTACGATGTTACGTTTACAATATAATACGTGCAATATTTTGTAAAATGTAAAGGGTACAAATTCCCCCTCTTGCCCCTTTCTTTTGGCGCCAATGCAAGTAATTGTCTTGCTCGCACAATGACAAGTAATTCCGTGAACGTATGTTAGTGACGTTCACATTGGAATTTAAATATATATGAAAAGAGAAACAGTCAATAAACAGTGATTTTTTTTTATTATTGTTATTTCCCCCAACGTTCCATATTGCGGGTTCTTTAAGACATGACTTTATTGAACAGGTTAGTACTATTTTCCAAACTCAGTCCGCCCAGCATGGCCAAGTGGGTTAAGGCGTTCGACTCATATTCCGAGGGTCGCGAGCTCGAATCCTCCTTTCAACCGTGGGGGCGTTATAATGTTACGGTCAATCCCCCTATTCGTTGGTAAAAGAGTAGCCCAAGAATTGGCGGTGAGTGGTGATGACTAGCTGCCTTCCCTCTAGTCTTACACTGCTAAAATAGGGACGGCTAGTGCAGATAGACCTCGTGTAGCTTTGCGCGAAATTCAAGACAAACAAACAAACGCAGAGCCGTGGTTAGTTTTATCACCATTTACTCTCAATCAGGAGAAGGAATGCATCAAGAATGACACCACTGAAGCGTAGTAAGATGAAAATAAATATAACCAAAGAAAATACAGTTGTATGTTGGGTCACTCTAATGAGTTGTTTATAAATATAAAATAAACTTTTGATACAATATTTTATATTCCATGCATGTATCACAGGGGAAGACGTAACAAGTAGGGATATGCTACTATATTAAGAAAGGAAAGCATGGCGTATTCTAATAATAAAGGATTGTACATTTTACACAGTTAAGGTTAATTAAATGCATCTAGGTATAACAAAACGATTCACTCTTTCCAGAGTTTATCTACAAAAGTTTTGTTATATATCACACACGTAAAGCCTTTATAATATCTGAACAAAATTTGTATAACGATTGAACTAGAATTTTAGGATTATGTTGTTGGTCTTATAAGCAGGTTTATTACCTTGCAGTGAAATATTCATTTGCAACATCTTTAGCTTGTTTGTTATTAACTAAGCACAACGCTACACAATGGGCTATCTGTCTTCTGCCCACCACAGATATCGAAAGTTTCTAGCGTTGAAAGTTCGCAAACATATCGTTGTGCCACTGGGAGAGTCTGGTTTGTTTAATTTTTTAGCAAATCCACTCTAAACTATCTGTGTTAGCCATCCCTAATTCAGTAATGATAGACTAGAGTGAAAGTAGCATCATCAAACTAGAACTTTTCCCAACGAATGTGAAGTTTGACTATCACTATATAACGCTTCTACGGCTGAAAGGGTGAGTATATTCAGTGACCGTAGATTACAAGAAGAACGCGTTGACCATCACGTATCTTCTTTGGAAGATATTATTTATTGGTTTAAGTTTTTACATTGAAATAATATTTGTTTTTCTAAATTAACATATCGATGAGGTTTCTTTCGATTTTAAACATAGCAGTTTTGAAGTTTAGTTAATTTTAAAATATATAAGCTTATTAATGTCATATAATAGCACTGTATAAAAAATAGCATATTCTGTTCTCCTATCACATTAATCATGGCTCGGTATGGCCAGGTGGGTTAAGGCGTTCGACTTTAATCTGAGGTTCACGGGTTCGAATCCCCGTTATACCAAACATGCTCGCCCTTTCAGCCGTGGGAGCGTTATAATGTGACGATCACTTCCAGTATTCGTTGGTAAAAGAGTGGCCCAAGAGTTGGCGGTGGGTGGTGATGACTAGCTGCCTTCCCTCTAGTCTTACACTGCTAAATTAGGGACGGCTAGCACTGATAGCCCTCGAGTAGCTTTGTGCGAAATTCCAAAACAAACAAACTATTGATGTAGATATTTATACTTGTAAAAGACTGTGTTAAGGTAATATCTAATATCCAACTAAAACTTGATCATCAATATGTTTATACATGTTCAAGGTTTTTCACTACAGCGTTCTCTTTTTTTTAAGTTTATTGACACGCAAAGGTCCAGAAACCTGTCCAGTTTTCTCAAATAACAACGATTCTGCCCATTGGTTTGAGCAAACTTCAGATACTCAACGCTGTGACATAGTACAGCGGGACTCAGCATAGTTGAAAATTAATTTCCCATAATAAGAATGTGAAAAGCGGTGATGTTCAAGTACGATTGCTTTTTACTAATAAGACTATGCATGTGCCATGTGTTGCACATTCCCTGAATCTAATAATAACGGATACTGCAAAGTCCTCTGTAAGCGCCACATTGTTATTTTCAATGATAACAAGACTTTACCAAAATTTTTCGTCATCACCGGCTCACTTGGCAATACTTTAAAAAACTGTACACATTTCTTTGAAATCTCATTGCAGTACACGACAGGAAAGTCATGTGAATTACATAAAATGATACACTGTAATTTGGACAGTATCCAGGAAGCTCTGGAACAACTTCAAGAATATACATAACTTAAAAAATAAAAAGACTGGACTACAAATGATGAGGTAGGTTCCTTTAATAATGGGTATTTGTTAAAGTTTGGTATGATAATTGGTTCAAATAAACAAAACGAAGAAGTTGTTGAAGACATCTGATATATTCCTTGACGTTCTTGAAAGTGAAATCAGTCATGCTTGGGTTTTTTTTTTAGAAAAAGAAAGAAACTGAATTTTCAAAAGTTGCTTTGAAGGCTAAACAGTTGCTGGCGAGATGGATTTTGAAAAGATATTTCCTGCGATTAGATTCTGCAGAAAAACAAATAAACTTGTAACCGATGAAACTCACACAGTGACAGAATGATCAGACTTAACTAAGCCGTGTTAATGCTTTTCTACACCGGTCTTTTCATAATCACGGTTTATCATATAGTAGCTAAAAAATGTTTCATGCAACGTTTCCTAACAGACCTCTTCTAGTTTCCCCTAATATGTCTTTGCAAATAGTACAAGATGTAGTGTAAATTATATTTTTCTTCGTGCATTTCTTTTAAAGACCAAACTTACGTGGAATGCAATTAAATTTCTGAAGGTCATGTGAAATAAACGCCGAATGAACATAATGTAACTAAGGATTGTATTGGACTTTCTCTTATCCATATAGTAGACCAGGTTACATTCCTAAAAATATTAATAATTATAGTGCTAATAAACTGTATCTTAAAAGTTGCTTTTTGTTCTTAAAATCCGTTTTTTTCTCTCTTTTTTTCTGTACTTAGACAAAATTATTTTTAGTAATCTTTCAGGCTGGCCACTCAGTTTTAATATCTCTAAAATATTCTTCCAGTAGCCAAATTGTTCGAGTTGTTAAAGATGTGGGAAAGTCTTATTAACTAAATAATAATCATACCTATCTTCACAGTACAAAGATAATGGCGGAACTAGATTTTCTCATAAACCAGTTTTAAAAATGGCTGAAGCAGATTAGGTTGTTTAAAAACCATCATTTTATATACCATTATATCGCAGACATAACGCAAACAGAAAAGGAGAGGTTTTTGTTCACTACAACAACATTTACAGTCTTAGAGAAACTTTACTTCTGATGAATAAAAGTCCACAAAAATTACAGCTACCCTATTACCCTTAACTTATATTCGTAGTTGATGATAAGTTTGATCCTCAGCGCTGAAATTGTTATATGAAATTTGTCAAGAGATTGAGAACAAACTTTACTTTTATATTTACCTAAAAAAAAAAAGGAACAAACAGGCATAGCGGAGCTACATCGAAAATAAAAAAGTATATCATTATTAATGTATTTGTCACTGGAATGGTTCAATTTCTTACAGAAATAGTAGATATCAATTAGGAAAAAGGAAAGAAATTACGATAGAAGATTGATTTTTTTTCTAATAATTAAGCTGTTTGTTTAGTGCGAGAACATAAAGCTGATACAATAGGTCAAACCGATATACTAAGTTAATTGTCTTTTGGGAGGTCATAAAATTATTTGTGATATACTATGGTGAAGTTTAAGATTACGTAATGATTCATAACCAGTAGAAATCTTATAAATATCTCTTAAGAGACGACTCTAACGCCCAGAAACAAAGTTGAAAAGACAAAAAGTATTTCAAATATTCTCAAGTGTTACGATCGTTAAGATTGTACAAAGTTTTTCTCAAATAATCAACATTTTACACAAATCCATCTATCTTATAAAAGACATTAAATAAAATATAATTTCTCTTTTCAATTTATTTTACAGCAATGATTTCTTTCAAAGTTAAATTAGTTTGGTTTAACTCTATAATTTGAGTGCTCAGTGATGATGCCCTTTATTTTTTGTTTTGAAAGACATGTTGTTTTCAAGATTTTCTGAACCAGTTGGTGAAATAAAATATGTTCAATTGAAGGAGAATGCCAGTTTATGTAAACTAATATACCAGATGAGAGATTTGTGGCTCATAATCATTAGAATTACGATGTTTGAACGGTTCACCAATGTTGAGAAGAGTAACTTGAATTAATACAAACTCATAATTTAGATCAAGTTATAGATCACTTGTTTCTTGAGTGTTGCACTTTTGAAAGTCAAGTGATGTGTTTAGTGTTAAAATGCTTCTCCTATCTAAAGCAAAGAAAGTATTCTAGAATTATGATAATATGTTAAGCTCAGTGTTATAATTCGTCCTTACTAGAGTTCCAAACCTAGGGATTTTGGAAAGTAGAGATTGTGTACCTGTGAATATTGGTTTTTTGTGACATCAATAAGCAAACACTTTTCTTCAATAAATCGTTTGTTTGTTTGTTTGTTTTGGAATTTCGCACAAAGCTACTCGAGGGCTATCTGTGCTAGCCGTCCCTATTTTAGCAGTGTAAGACTAGAGGGAAGGCAGCTAGTCATCACCACCCACCGCCAACTCTTGGGCTACTCTTTTACCAACGAATAGTGGGATTGACCGTCACATTATAACGCACCCACGGCTGAAAGAGCGAGCATGTTTGGCGTGACCGGGATGCGAACCTGCGACCCTCAGATTACGAGTCGCACGCCTTAACACGCTTGGCCATGCCGGGCCACTTCAATAAATCATCTTCAGAACATTCTGGCAGATGGTTAGTTGTTAAAATAATAAATTTCTTAAAAGTGTTTATTCACGAACAGTTTCTTCATTTTGGCAAACATGGCTAGGTAGTTAGTGTGCTCTTTTCGTACTCTGGGGGGTAGCGGGTTAGAATCCCCGTCCTGTTAAACATGCTTGTCCTTTTAGCAATGGGGGTATTACAATGTACAGTCAATACCATTATTCGTTGGTAAAAGAGTAGCCTCTGCATAACGTTCAATAGCCTCGACATTAATTATTTGCAAACACAAAATAACTTTAATTATGATACCTGCACTAAACAATCTTTTATATATGAGAAACAGGCTATAATACACAATTTATAACGTTAAGCCACTAATTTCTGTACTGAATTGGACCGAACATTGGCTTTGGATTACGTGTTGAATGCCTTAACCACCTGGCCATGCTGGGCCAACGTACAAGTGCAGTTGTGACTCTATTAACACTGAGAGTCAAGCAGTAATCATAATGTTAGTTCCTAAATTGTTGATTGTAACAGCGTTAATGGCAAAGGATATCACGTGATATTTAAATACTTTGTAATCATTTCACTCTTTCAGTTTTGTAAGGTATTTTTTGTCACTTCACTGTATAGCTTCAAATTAAAGTTTTCATAGTAATTATGAAAATAAAACGGCCAAATAATTTACAAAATACTTGTTTGTAAACTGACATTTTACAATGCGTCAGTAGAATTAAGTTCTGAAGATAATGTTTATTAGTATAGTACAGGGGCGTAGCCAGGAGGGTTGGGAGTTAACCCCCCATGGACCCAAACTTTTTATACAAGTTCAGTTGCTACCTGTGAAGTTTCATAAAGATTCATGATTGCATGGCAGATAATTTCACACACAACAAATGGTCAAATGCAAATTTCTGATTGAACACTCTTTTAATACAGCAAGTTTTGTCAGAACTAGAGAAATACAATCGAATATCTATGAAAGGCTCAAACGCCTGTTCGTTCTTGCCAGGACATCTACAACACAGTTTGGTTCAACTTTAATATCACGGTGAATGTATAATGAGGCCAGGCCATTCAATCGATCTTCAAAGGTGGTATTTCTCAAATACGTTTTGAGTCTTCTGAGAGTTGAAAACGAACGCTCCACTGAGCTCGTTGACACAGGCAGCGTGGCAAATACTTTCAACAGTCTAGAAATGACTGGGAACATTTCTGCATTGCACATTGCATATGCATCTATGACATTTTTTGGTCTGTTGTTCGCAAGTGATTTGTACCAAACCCTAAGTTCACCTACTACAGCTAGTGGAGTGCTGTCAATGTTAGCCTAGCATATATTGACCAACTCTTCAATTTGGTCACATTGTTGTGCTGTAGGTTCTAACTGTTCTGTGGTAGATCCTGATGGTAGTAGACACATGAAATTTGTAAGGAGAGTTTTGTGACTGGACAGACGGTCACATATTTTTTAAAGAAAGTGATCAACAAATGATACAAATACAACAATACCAAAGTACTCCTCAGGGCTAGTGGTTTGTGGGTTAGAACGGTATATCTGTCTTTTAGCCTGCCTTGGCATTATGATGTCAATTTGAAGCTCACTACACAGAGTTTGAGCCTCACAGCATTATTTGAACGGGTTAAATCTTCTGCTATTTCTGCGTGATGCATCGCAGCACCTAAATCAATGTTCTGTTGCTGCAGTAAGTCGCACAGAGGTAAACTAAAGGAAAACAATTTAGCAATGGTAAGTAGAGTGATGATGAATTCTGGCTGTGTTATAGAACACAACAATTGATTGGCTTGCGTGGCAGAATCTCTGTCTTGCCAACCTGATATGGTCTCAAGGGCATCTGCAACTGCATGGATTAATTCTAGAAAGACAATGACTGAGTCATGCCTCTCAACCCACCGGATGGGGCAGAGACCTTTCAAATTTTTTTTTCGATTCAGGTGCTTTATTCTCCATCGAAAGAGCCAAAACGTGCTTTCGTTTGGGTGTATTGAGAAAGTTTTCAATGCTAGAAATTACTCCCATGCAATTTCGCACAGGAACTTCTTTACAAGCATCAGAAATTGCCAAGTTTAAGAAATGGGCACTGCAGCTTACATGCAAGTTGGAATTTATCAGTTATGTGTCTCTGGACACTATTGAATTTCCCACTCATAGAGGTAGCACCGTCGTACCCTTGTCCTCGCAGTTAAGCCATTTCAATACCATATTTTGTCAGATTGGTTATGATTACATCAGCCAAGTGTCTGCCTGTCACATCATAAACAGTATAAATTGTAAAAAATCTTCTCTCATTGCAACAGAGTTGTTATTGGCATGCAAATATCTAGCACACAGCGAGAACTGTTCAATGCCTGAAATATCTGTTGTTTCATCAGCTAATATTGAGAAACATTTTGCAGCATTAACCCTGTTGACCAAAGCGTCAAGAACATGAGTATTTCAAGCATTGATAATTTCCTTTTGAATTTGAGGACTCAGATACGTTGCATTCCTTTTTGTACTCTTAAGGCCTGCTGAAAACTTGACATCACCCTTCGCCCTGTAGCGCAAAACTGCCCAAAAATTCCTATCATTATTGATGGGCTCCTCATCAGTTTCACCAACAAACATTGGACCAGAATCATATTTTCCCCTCAAATCTAAACCCTGTCTCCCACACAGCAATACAGTATCAATAATAGGCATTAAATATTGCCGGTTATGTTCAATTTCTTGCTTGTAAGTTTGTGAATGGAAATTTCACTAGTTGTCCCAATTTCTGGCTTCCAACACCAGCACAATCAGGAGCAAAAAGACAGCAGTACTTGCAAAAAGCACACTTTGCATGTTGATTGTAGAGTAGCCATCTCCACTGTGAAAGCCAACGATGCAGAATGTTTGCATGATTTTTAACACAAAAATTAATATAATGAGGAGTCGACTTACCTGTTTACCAATGCGGACATCATCAGAAATGTAATTTCCATTGTCCCAGACTGGGCCTGAGGTGATAGTGGCAGCACTGCTAGAAGGCCACGGTGATGACTCTGACAATTCAGTTGACAATTCTGATTCAACCTGATTGGCTGCAGCAGATTGATCAGGTTCAGCCTATGAATGGGTTTAAAGAACCCATGCAGTGTCTTTTTGCTTTTTCAGGCTTGATATAGTGAATGATTGTTTATCGCAACTTCTGTTTGTCAACATCATATTCTTTTTGTCAACGTCTCATTCACAGTACCATTGGCGCCATCTATAGTAAATCATTCACTATAGATGGCGCCAATGGTACTACGTTAGTGCCATGGTGCTGCCAGCCTGCCACGGTGCCACCCACTGTTTATTTGTGAAGTTAATTCTTGAAATCCAGGGAATCTGAACATACACTGTCCATGATATTTAAATACAGATTATAGACACCACACATATATTTTGCACTCTCCTGAGTGACTTTATATTTTATATGTTGATGACAGGACTGTAGGCCTACTTTGCTGGGCCTGATAACTTTAAGTTATATATTATATATTATTTATTTATGATTAAAAAAATAAGACAAACACCTCAGTGTGCCATTCTGAAATTTGCCAAAAAGGTGGTCTCATAATTCAGGCTTTTCTTTTATGTTTTTATTAAAAAAATCCCACCAATGGCCATTTCTGGCTACGCCCCCTGGTAAAATACAAAAGTATTATTTTGAAGACCATATACTTTTATATAATTTGAAATTACAGATGTTTCAACCAAATTAACTTGAAAAGAATTTTTCTTACTTGAAAAGGTCTGCAGACTTTGTTTAGTGAGGTGATACATTTGTGTTTTCACATATTTCATAATTAAACACATTAGCAAATTGTAAGCATGGTTATCTATTAGTATACCATCAAACATGTGACATCTGAATTAGAAAAAAAAATATATTTAAAATATTTATTTCAAAGTAGCAATCTGAATTTCAAAGCTAAGTGTACTTCCTTGAGGAAGTTTATTATTTCTTGGCTTTGTAGTATCAGGCTGCACTACAGTATTCCAGTCATTTTAGTTTAAATTTAAGTTTTCTAAATTTCTTTCATTCACTTTAATCCATAAAATTAGGAAATAGCATTGCTAAAGAGGGTTTCTAACTTTTTCCCAAGGACTAACTGGGTCATGTGGAGATTAGGCACATTCTTGTACGATTCTTTTACAGGAATAACAACATGCTTTTAAATTAACGCGTCAAACCCTTTTCTGTCAGTAAATCGAGTAGTAATTATGTACGGACTCATTCATTATCTTCACAGCCAATTGTCCAACTGATCTATCTGTCACCAATAACCCTACGTAACACAGATTTTGTTCTTGGATAGTGTGTGTTATTTCTTAATTGCTTATGTTGTAAAAGTACAGAAAATGGCTATTATTCCCTTCAAACTTTGCTTTTGTCACCTGGATAATGAAATTTAGAAATTAACATATTTTCAATGTAAAAACGGACAAATTTGCACATTTTCATTTACATAAAGTCTGAATAAAACTACATATGAATTAAGATTTATACATATTTATATAAAAGTTATACAAAAATGTTTAGAAGTGAGTAGTTTTTCGAGATTTGCGACTATAATGTAAATCACTTTCACGTATCAGTCCACAAATATAATCTCTCATCATGTTTTCGTTATACGCTCCTTGGTAGCAGCGTTCAAAGTCCAATATATCTTAGTGGAAGTGCCCGCCTTGCTCCTCTGACTATGCTCCCATGTTCTCCTTGAAGTTATCAAGATGAGTATCAAGAATATGGACTTTCAGAGGCATCCTGCAGCCCATTTTGCCATAGTTCAGGTTACAGGATACTCCAATTGTCTCGCACAGACTAAATACATTATGGCAAAAGCAGAGCCCATCTTGAGGAGTGAAGAAGCTTGAAAAATGTCAGTGACGCTTCCTCTGACTTGCGACTTGCACATTTTCATCTAACAAATCCTACTCCTTAAGGCTAAATTTTAAAAGCTCGGCATTCGACTTTGTCCGACCAAGATCTTTGATCAAGTCATTGAGGTCTTTTTGGTTGGGGTAGTATAAGTTTTTCTCACCAGCTGCACCTCTGAAATTGTAATCTGGATTTTCAACGTCTACCTCCTCTTCTGATTTGCTGCTCTCATCTGAGGATGACTGCTTTCTCTCTGGCAGAGTGGGTACAGGGAACTCAGGGCAGTGTGGCACTGGAGCGATGGATGATGGAAGGTCCGGATACATGATAGCAGATGCATTCTTGCCAGCCCGACGTTTGGAAAGGTCCACCGTGCAGAAGTAGCAATTGCTTGAGTGGTCAGTGGGTTCACGCCAAATTCTTGAAATAGCGAACTTCATGGCTCTCTTTTCCCCTTTGTACCATCCTTCAAAAGAGCAAAATAAAATTGTTATAATGAAGAATAAATATATTTCATTCACAACTAATGTGTAAGAGGTTCATGCAAAATATTTTATGTGATTTCTTTCTATACTATTGGAAATTAAAGAAAATGAATTAAAAGATATTTAAATTTTAAGGTATAAAATTTCTATAATATAAAATATCCGTCTTACCTTCTAGAGGGCCCCCAGTAACTCGGCGGTATGTCTGCAGATTTACAACACTAAAAACCCGTTGTGGGCAGAGCACAGACAGCCCATTGTATGGTTTTGAGCTTAATTCAAAACAACAATATATCTTCTAGAGTTTTTTTGTAGTGCTCGCACGTAAAATGAGGTGCCCATGGTTTGTCTTGATCCCTGACAGGCATGCCAAAATATGCCTTGTAGACTTCACACATTTTAGCAGATGCTGTCACAGAGTACTTTTTTGCTCTTGTCTTGACAAATTGGCCACATGCATAGTAGAATGCATTTGGAGCAGGGTTTCCGAACCGGTGGGTCGCGACCCCCAAGGGGGTCGCGAAGCCTTGGCAGGGGGGTCACAAAGCCTTGGCAGGGGAGTCGCGTAGCCTTGTTATAAGTAGCTTGGGATAACATTAATTTTATTTCATCAATTACATTTTCATGCTCTTACATTGTTTTTTGTTTCGGTGCAAATCAATTAACTCTGTATGCACACATCATGACCTTTTAGAGAACTGCTTCTATAATAATGAATTTGTAAATAAACTTGAAATATAAACTACATTTTTATATCATGTCTCAATATTATATAAATTTTAATATTTTAATTTAAAAGGAAAATATTTAAATATGTTTTCATTCTTAACTTCCCTCCATCACAACACTTCTCTGTTCCATTTGAAAATTTCATTACCCAGGTCAAAAAAGCAAAGTTTGAAGAGAAAACATAGGTCTTTTTCATTCACTTTAGGTATAAACAATTGGGAAATAACAAGGAACATGAAAAAGTAAAACTTTTGTTACACAGTGTTATTGTGTTATTGTGTCGGAAACTCGAGAGTTTATGGTCATATTTAAAACAATATAGAATCTGTATAAAATTTTCAATGAAACTATTTTATATGTCATGCATATTTTCATGTAAGTCTACATAGAACTTCCTTACATATTATTTTGGGTTTAAAATACTTTCATTAGATGTTCATGCAGTGTTTATGTAACTTTAACTTCCAAATGAGGATTTTTAAAATTCTTATTTTGATTACTGGTAACACGTTTGATTATTTTTTGTAGATTTATTTTTTGAGAGTTTTTCAGGTTATGTTGTAACTTTAAATTTAATTTTCTCTTGTGTTTGTGCAGGTCATGTTCAGCTTTTGCGTATAATTTAATTATGTGTTTAAGTAAGCGAATAGTGTACAATTTCCCCAACAGGGTACTGTAGCAGAGGTTTTACTTAGTTGAGAGTTAACTTATTGTGTTTCTTTTTAACTAGAGGAAATTCTCTGTTTGTAATTCGTTCATTTTTATATGTTATCTTAAGTTACAGGGAAGAGCATACACACAGGCAAGATATTATTATTTAATAAGGTTTCCTTCACTCTTTCTAGTATAAACTTCTTTGTTTTTTAATACACACATAAACAATGATCAATCGTCCTGAACTGTGTATTAATACTTTAATGCTTGTTTCTCTGACAACTTTCAAGATTTAAAATGAAGATTGATTCCTTGTGTAAACCTACCTGTCATGTTTCGCTCTTTGTGACCCATCAGAAACACGTTAGTGGACAAATATATATGCAAAAACGGCTCGTTTGGGTTGAGAAAATATTTTACATAGAAGAGCGAACAACGTTTCGACCGTCTTCGGTCATCGTCAGGTTTTTCCATATATATTTCTCTACAAGTGGGTTTTCTCGACATCACTGACGTTACTGGACAAGATCTGTGAATCCCTTGCTTTTGTAGGCATGGGCTTCTCTGCTTAGCTGGCATTCCTAGAGATACTGTACATTCAGAAATTTCTCAAAATACCTTTCTGTTGTCTGATACCTTTATTACCCTTCACCAAACCACCTCTCATCTTTGTAAAATTGATAAATTTCTAAAATTTCAATTCATCTAGGCCTTCAAACAATTTGCACAATGCATTTTTGTGTCATTTTGTGCTGTGTAGCCTAAGTTTGTTTCTTTATAATGGGAATGGGGTATACAGTTTGTTACATCTTTGTAATCATGATCATACTTTATAGGCTTACATACTTCAGGATCATACCTGCATATCATATACACGTATAACACATATGCAGAACAACTATGAAGTGCCATGTGATCTTTTGGTTTGTTTTGAATTTCGCGCAAAGCTACACAAAGGCTACCTGCGCTAGCCGCCTAATTTAGCAATGTAAGACCAGAGGGAAGGCAGCTAGTCATCACCACCCACCACCAACTCTTGGGCTACTCTTTTACCAACGAATAGTGGGATTGACCGCACATTATAACGCCCCTATCACTGAAAGGGCGAGCATGTTTGGGCTGACGGGAATTCGAACCCGCTACCCTCAGATTACGAGTCGAGTGCCTTAATCACCTGGCCATGCTGGGCCAAAATGTGATCATAAATGTCCATGAAAGAAACAGCATAAGTAATACTACAGTTCTGTGTTGTTGCACCAATTAAGATAATTGCTGTCAACACTTGGTCACCTGCCATAAGGTAACATAAATTTGGAAATAAATATATTATAGAAGTGAGTAACTATTTCACTGAATTACCAGAAGCATATGCTGATCCTAAGCACAAACTCTGGTAAGAAAATTCATCAATAAATGTAATTCAAGACTTGGTATACTTATGGAACTTCATTCAAATTAGGGACAGAACTTTGAATAAAAAATTTCAGAACAACGACCTTTTATCCATCTTCTGAGGGCACGTTAAATCAACTAGTTGTTTATGTGGATAAGCACAAAATTGCAAATTAAGCCTGTATCAATGACCTACACAAAGGTCTAACTTTTTAAAACTTTTTTTTATATATAATTTACAATACTATTTGTACTACCCTGAACTACAATACTTTACTCGGATGGTTTATGGACTACTTAACAAGAACTCTGAGATCCGTTCTTCGATAATACTGTTATGGTTATTCCCATCAAAAGGCGCGGTTAGTTATGATGTGTGACTCGTTATCTGAGGGTCGCGGGTTCGAATCCCGGTCGCACCAAACATGATCGCCTTTTCAGCCGTGGGAGCGTTATAAAGTGACGGTCAATCCCATTATTCGTTGGTAAAAGAGTAGCCCAAGAGTTGATGACTAGTTGCCTTCCCTCTAGTCTTACACTGCTAAATTTGGGACGGCTAGCGCAGATAGCCCTCTAGTAGCTATACGCGAAATTAAAAAACAAACAAACTCATCAAAACTATTTTCTTATTCAAATTATGATAATTGAATTTATTATTAAAACTCTTATGTCATTTATTCATCCAACTCACAAAATAATCTAAATTATTCGTAAAGCAAGAGTATCTTCCTTACGTCCAGTAACATCCAAAATCTTAGTACAAGAAGGAAAATATTTGTTAGCAAACTGTATTTTTATCCGGGTACGTGTCTGTATCCTTCAACAGCGCGCGATGTTGTTATGATTGAAAAATGGCGCGTGGTCGATTCAAATTAAATGATTCCAAATGGTGTCATGTCAACTGATTATTTGGTAAAGACTTTTTTCAATTTTCGGTGATTCTTGAAGATGAATTTTTGAGTTTTGCAATGTTATTGGCTTTGTGAACGCCCTTCAAGTATAAGAAGTTGTTTTGTTTTAGATAAACGTCGTAATACATATCTGCTTCTGTAGCGATAACTTTGGCTAAACGTTGTTGTTATGTCAGTAGGGGTTAATTATATAAACTCAATAACTAATTTTGAATTAATAGTTAATTTCCTAACGTTAATTGTGTATTTTACTCATATAATGACCTGACATGAACTTATGAAGTTTCGTTGTAGTCTTTTAATTTAACTTTCCTCAGGGCTACTTATGAATGGTGAAATTCCGTGAAACTGGTAATGCAAACAGTGATATAAGTTACTTATGATAATACATTTATTTTTAGTTGTTAATACAACAATAATATTTTATAAGTATTATAACACAGTAAGTAATGCTAGTGTTAATGTTATACCTATCAAAACTAATATAATATACTATTAATATCTACACAGTCGTAGTTGTATACAATGAGTCAGTGTTATTATTGTTTGATTTTGAATTTCGCACAAAGCTACTCGAGGGCTATCTGTGCTAGCCGTCCCTAATTTAGCAGTGTAAGACTAGAGGGAAGGTAGCTAGTCATCACCACCCACCGCCAACTCTTGGGCTACTCTTTTTACCAACAAATAGTGGGATTGACTGTCAAATTATAACGCCCCCACGGCTGAAAGGGCGAGCATGTTTGGCGCGACCGGGATGCGAACATGCGACCCTCAGATTACAAGTCACATGCTTGGCCATGCCGGGCCCAGTGTTATTATTATCTTAAGAGTTTTGTATATAAAAAATTGTAAATCTAGTAAAATAATTTTTGATATTATTGGCATTACATAAAGAAAGTGGCAGTCTAGTACTATGATTATTATTATTAGACAAACAAATCACTAATCAAAGGTTAATGCTGGAGTAATGGTATTAATTTACAAAAAATAGAAGTGAACATTCCTTGTGATGTAGCAGATAATTATAATTTCTTTACTGACTGCAGTGTGTTATATAACTATGCTTTGGAACACCATGGGACCTGTTAGTTTATCTTGGGATGTTTTGTCCTCTAAATTAAAATAAAAAAACTTTAAAGCAAACCTTTATCATTCATATACTCATCAAGCATTTTCTTAAACTTATTGCCTCTACAATGTCTGAAGGCAACCACCCTGTTAGAAAAATGAAACTATCTTAGTTGAAGATGACTCCTACACTGCCAAACTTTATATTTTTGTCCCCTAATCCTACAATTCTCACTGCTAACTATGGAAAAAGACAATGCATCAAAACTGTCAATTTTCTATAATCAGTCAGATCCACCCCAACTCTTCTTTTTTCAAGAAAAAAACAATTTGAGATATTCAAGCCTCTCCCTATGTGAAAACCCCTACATCTCAGGCACCATTCTAGTAACCCTTCTCTAAATCCTTTCCAGCAGTTGAATCTCTTTCTTAAGGTAAGGAGCTCAAACTTGAACACAATATTCCAAATGTAGCCTAACCAGTGACATATACAATGAAATTATAACCTCCTTAGGTTTGTATTCAGTATTTTTGTAGCTGCAACCTAAAATCCTATTTGCTAGTAGTAACAGCAGACTGCTTGGATGTCTTTAGAGACTGATCAATTAGTACACCAATATTCCTTATCTTAATAACATTGGTAAGGTTACTCCAATCCAGTTGTTCTTAACCTTGTTGGAGGTACTGAACCCCCGGAAGTTTTGTACTTGCATTCACTGAACCCTTCGTAATTGGAACAATAAAATATGATTTTTATAAATTCAAAACATAAGTAGATATTTTATTAGTGCACAAAATGAACCATGCATCAGTTGCACACAATATCACTGTGTTCAAAGGACAAAAACATAACTCAGTGAATATTTACTGCAAATCAATGTGACTTTTGCTGCTGCCTTTCAAAGACAAGTTCAGAAATGTGCCACTTCACCTTGGCAAGTGCCACTCTCATATCATTTTTGCAACAAAGTCTGTTCCTTTTCTTCATTTTTATGTCTACTATCCTCGAAAAGGATTGCTTGCAAAGATATGTTGTAACAAACGGTATGAGTATCTCAAGGGCTTTCTTAGCAATAAGAGGGTACGCTACGATTTGGTGACACCAAAACGTTGAGAGCGTTGTTGTTCTGAAAAGTTGCTGTTGAACATGGCTCTGCTGAAGTTCAATGATTTTGTTGAGGTATTTATCATTGACATCTGCTGTCACAACACTAAACGTAAACGGCTGTCTCACCCATGTTGGATATGACTCTCTGGTGTGGAAGTATCCCTTGAGAGACTTTGCGAGCTCATCTAAGTGCATGGCAATTGCTTGCTTCAGTTCCTCGGGTACAGAAATATCTCCAATTTCAGACACATCTTCAATTTTACTTACACAGTCCTCCAGCAGGGGAGGATACTAGTCTTCCTTCATCATCCCTTAAGGGTCCTACCTCCATTCTAACATTTTGTTCACACTTAACTTATTTAAAGAAATATATACTGCTAATTAGTCAATCCTACTATTTGTTTGTAAGTGAGTAGCCCAAAAGTTGGCAGTGGGTGGTGATGACTAGCTGCCTTTCCTCTAGTCTCACACTGCTAAATTAGTGATGGCTAGAGCAGATAGCCCTTGAGTAGCTTTGCGCAAATTTAAAAAAATAAACTTTTCCCCATTTATTCTGGTGGAGGATGGGAGTCTTTACCACTTACCAGTTTCTAGTTGCTGAGGTGGTGGACCATGGAAGACTGTCCTCCTGAGTCATGAATCATACCACTCAGTTGAGAGCAGGGTGATGGCACTGTGGAGGTGTTGATGGGGTCCTACTATGGACCTGATACACAATTCCAGATGCTGCCAAGTTTTGGTCATGGCACTACACTGTATTCTTATGTAAGTAGCTGACCAATTGTTTTTTCCTACAGTGTTATCTGTCTTTCCAACCCTCTTCTGGATATACATTCCTGGTGTGTTTGGTATTGGTTGGAGCTGGCCAGATTGTGGTTGGTGTCATATATACATGGTGTGACACTTACTGCAGATCTGATGTATAATTCCAGGTGCTGTCAAGTTTTGGTTGAAGCACTTTGCCATATCATGAATATAATTGCAGTTTACCATAGGCTGAGACATTTTTCCTCTTTACCATCCATCAGATGTACATTCCTTGTGCATCTGGTGCTGGTTGAACATGGTTCAGCTGAATAAGTTCTCACAAATGTGCTGACTGGTATATTTCCTCCTTCCATAGACTGGAAGACAAATGGCCACTGTTGGATATAGCACATTTTCTGTTTGACCAGATATTCTCCTCATGCCGAGGACCAGAATCACTATATCCATTGCTGTCAGTGCTACTCTAGAAAAGTTGCTTTGTGAGAGGGAAGTAAGTATCTATTGGAAGTACATTTTCAACTTATGAAAATGCTAACTTGTAATGCTGTGAACCTGTAATTATTTCTTGGTCTTTTGTCAAGCAATGCACACAGCAAATTTATATGTTTGGCCCATTATATAATCTGTTAAATTTGGTCATAACTAATATCACAAATTTGGCAAGTTGAGAATTTTCTCTTATTCAATAATATTGTAGTTCTTTAGTTTCAGTTTATTTTACCATAATGTCTTGATCTTTGAACATGTTCATTGAAAAAGTTAAGAAATTACAGGAAAAAAAATTTATGGTTTTGTTTATCATTCATTTATTATTACGTTTTCTGTTTAGTTTAATTATGAATTTTTTGTTATATTAAAGTGTTAACTCACCATTTTTCTAGAGCTTGTCAATTTTGAGTGGTTGTGTGTATGTATTAGCAAACTAATACAAGCTTCCCTCAGCAGTCACATATAAATATTAACCCTTTTCTGACTGACTCAGTTTAATGTACATGAGTTTCTATACACATTTACATATGTTAAGTATTTATGTTATAACTTTTGATGCGGTATGTGTATTTTCACAAAATTTGGTAGACTTTTAGGAAATATTACAAGTTTCTTTGCACACAAAAAGTCAGATTTTTTTAATTAAGTATTTTTACTGAAGATGTATTTGTGAAAATATGTTTTGTTAGTTTGAGTGAGAAAGGATTTCATGTTATGATTTTAAAAAAATATTCTTCATCTAAACAAATTTAAAGCCTTCTAAATACATTTCAAACATTTGTTTTCAATAAGACTTTATGCTTTGTCTTGTTATTTTTTCTACCCTATGTGGGGTCTAAATTTTACTGCTCTTATCATGCTAGAATGGCTACAGATTATAACACAAAACAGCAAATGTTTAGTCTAAGTAGCTTAAGTCTCAAAACATTATATATGTATTATTTTTTTATTATAGTAACCTTCCAGTCATACCTAACATTACATAATTTGCATTGACACAGTGTACATGCATTTGTATTTCCTTATCCGATAACATAAAACTGACCTTCAGTCTTTGCAAAGAACCCTGTCTGTTTTTTAGTGTACTAGTATTTTGTAATATTTAGTCACATTTCAGTTATTATACATGATATTTGTGTATAGATTATTACTATTTACAAACAATTTTTTAAACTTATTTTTCTTAAAATATGGAATGTAAGTAAAGAAATAAAGCAAACAATTATCTCTTATAGCTATGACCTTTGAACTTGGTTGCTGTTGCATACGTTACTAAACCGTTTAAAGTTTTGCACATACAGGATATGAAATGTTTTTTAGGTTATGTATAGAATTGAATAACCAAAAAAAAAATATTATATCAGTGCCAAATAATTCCACTATAATTTATAAAGCTCACTAAGTTCTATTTAAATATTTAAAAAAAAAATTCTGTTGATTGGTTGTTCATGTCATATATTGAAGTAAGTGAGTATAAGTTTGGTATCAAAGTATAATTATAATTCAAAATTTCACATTATACACTATTTAATTTCTTAATTTACAATTGAGTATTGAACAAAACTAAAAATTGATTTTTATGTATCACATGGCATTTTGAATGCAGCACTATTTCATATTAGATGTTTGTTATGTCAAAATGCAAAGTCTGTAGTTTTGTACAAATTAGGAAATGAAATTACTGATATTAACAAGCTATAATATAAAATAAAACCTTTTATCTTTTCCATTTGCTCAGCTGTTATTATATTTAGTGAATAAAATGCAGTGGGCTCCTGCTCACCTTTTTCAATTTTTGGAAACTCCCTTTTGTACACTTACATCTGTATATGATATAAAACCAATCAAAATCTCAATGTCCCTTTAGTAAGTTCCTCAGCCATTTTCAAAGTTAATGGCATCCTTTCTTCTTTTGAGATAAACCTGTGAATTTGTGCTTTGTTGTGGTAACTTCTGTATTGTTAACCAAGTATGGCTGAATGGGCATTATAATAAGAATAATAAACTATATAAATTTTAGATATTTAAGCTATTTATCTTAACATGTTTTCATTTTATTATCTGTTGTCATTCTAGAACTAAAATGGCATAATTTATATTTATTTTCTAAGTTACATGGTAGTTATGAGATCAGTCAAATTGACTGAACTCATACAGAGATTTCAGTGATGTCGAGAAACCCTCTTGTTGAGAAATATATATGCAAAAACGGCTCGTTTGGGTTGAGAAAATATTTTACATAGAAGAGCGAACAACGTTTCGACCTTCTTTGGTCATCGTCAGGTTCACAAAGAAAGAGGTAACTGACCGGAAGCTGACCACATGTTTGAAAGGGGTTGTGTAACTGAGTGTCGGAATATAGAGGGCGGTGTTAGATGTTTGAATATATAATTTTATTTATTTTATTATATTAATATAGGTATACAGAGATTTGTTCAGTGAAAATAACATAAAATATAAAGCATTTTTGTAAGAAATGTTTGATAAAATATCTGGACATTATAACGATTTTGCATGTGAAATATGAATATTTTCTGATGCATAAAAGTATTTTTAATTTTAAAATGTGAATTACATTGCATGAATAGGCAACATGCAAAAATAAAGTCGTGTGAAAAACATTGCTTAATAAATCTTAAGACTTAATAAAAAAAAATTGGTATTTTGCATATGAAAGCATTTTAATGTTTATTGTTAATCTGTCCAATTTTGTGAACATATTCTTACAAATTTAAATTAAAAGTAAAATCATGAAAAATGAGAACAAGCACAAAATAGTTACAAGGTTGGTCCCAGAGACTAAGCCTATGCTGAAAAGGTTAAAAAAAGCTTACTGTTGATTTTTATGTTTTTAATCAATTTTTTCATATACTTTTTAGTTGTTTGATGCCCTTTTTGACCAAATCTCTTGATCTTCTATAATTCCAAATATCTCATCACAGAAAATTAGTTTAAACTTCATAAATTGTATCCCTTACACTTTTTGTGAGTCAGCCTGTTTGTTTCTTGCAAACAACCTTTTTTCTATAATGCATATGTCTATCTTGAATATTTAAGAGCTTGTTTTTAAAAATTTTTCACATTTGACATAAAGGAACCCAGCTTTAAGAAAAATGTTTTGAGTCTTCTTGTCTGTGTAATGAAAAAACTTTATCATAAATGTATGATGTTATAACAGGATTTTGTCATCATCAGGTACCGTAAGTTTACAGATATACAAGTACATATACATGTATATGCAGCCAAGAAGAAAGAGGTCACATGACTGGATATTTCTTTACCTTCTAATATATCTTGCTACTCTGGGGTGTTGATTTAGGGTGGGGCTGTTTTCTTCAATTAAAATAACTTTTACTTTGTGTTTGTTAATGTTAGGCTCTGTTTAAAATTAGTTTTGTATTAATTTTTTTTTTAAGTTGCGATGGTGATAAATGGGGGAGAATTTTTATTATGTACCTGTTTCTCCACTGTAGAGATGTGGACAGTTATTGAAGGTTATTTTATAAATGATATTGGAGTTGTGTGATTCTGTCTAATTTTTATTTAATAATTATTATAGTTTGGTACCAGGTTTTTGGGTAAATTTGATATCAACAGAAATTTTATATTTGGTCATTTATAAATTTTTCTCAGCTACACCCAAGACCTTAATATCATAAAATTTAAACAATTTGTTGACTGTTGATGTAAATTAAGAAGATTAAGTGCCTCAACAATGAGCTTTTAGTCCACTTATGACATTAGTGCAGTTTAACTGAACTTTCTTTGTTTTTAGCCTTCTTCCTATATCCTTCACATCCAGGAACAATTTTTTTTCCTTTTTTAACATAGTTTGCTTGTTGTGACTTGTAATTTTTGGTCTTTAGGAGGATAAGGAAAGGTTAGATAATAGAGATCAACTCTCATTATAACAAACAAATCACAGTTTTAACTTCTGATAAGTTTTTATAACTTAAATATAGTGCATAACAGTCTCTTCTTTTTTAATACATCACGACAACAGTGCAAGCCATGTTGTTATGCAAGTTATTCTGAAAGATAATAGCTTTACTTTAAATAAAAACAAAAACATTTACAAGAACATGCCATAATCTTGGATTTTTCAGTCAAATTGATTAATAATCTCTTAATATTGAACCTAGTATTATCAGTTTTGTTGATAACAAAATATTGTGTGCTTGTTAGTGTTAAACTTGTAAAAATCTTTCTTTTCTACCCACTTAAGCCACTTGTAAACTTTATTAGTCATTGGCTGAATTTCTTATTTGTGATTCATGTGATTTATCTATACATTTAGCTGTCAGGAGTAGACCTACCATACAAGTTGCTGGTTAATCATTTATACAAACATAAGTTTAGTTTTTCTGTGCAAAATTAACCTTTTCATAGGAGCAGAATAAAAGACTTTTGTAAGATCCTATTTTCACAAGTGTATTACATGTTATGTAGTTAAACCTTAAAAAATCATATATGCTTAGGAAGAACTGATTTTGTACACAGTGATAATGAAAGTTGCAATAGCTGTCATTTTGAAATATACACTTTCTAAACATTAAGATTAAGACAAAGGGTAACATAACTTTTTATAAAGTATCTGAAATATTATTTGAAGGCCAGGTTTGTTTGTTTTTTGTATTTTTTATTAATTACAGTTAAGGATATATGAATGTGCCAGTTTTTTCTCAACTTGATTATTGTTGAAAGAAAACTTTTCTACAAAAACTGGAAGAATTTTTTAACCAATATTTTTGCAGAATGATTACTTAATACAATAATCAAATGTTAATGGAAAATTCAACCATCAGGCTTTTGTTTACACTAGCATATTGGCTATGTTAGATAGATGGCATTACAGACTAACAATTTTTGCTATTCAGAAATTTGTAAAACTGTTTTGATTCAAGCATGTAATTTTTTTATGTAAGGCAGAGACCTGTGTTTTTGTTTTATTAAAACAAAATTAATATGTTAATCATGATGTTTATTGCTTGAAGATAACTGTTGTTATTTCAATAATTTTTTTTTATTGGTGGGGAGAGGGAATAGAAGAATTTGAAGAATACTTGGAAGTGTAAAGTATTTATCAGTTCCTAGTAATGTTGATCATTGATCTGCAAATTAATAAATATAACATGCACAGGACAAACATGGATTAAGCTTTTCACCTTCAGAATAACTAACAAAAATGTAGTTTGATTGGCTGACTCATTTTATGATATCAAACTGCTGACATTTTTACAAGTATTGTAAATGCTTGCATTGTTTCAAGCATGCATAAAGTTAATAAAGTAGAAAAAAATTATGAAAAGAAGGCTTGAGCCTAAAATGTTGACACGTGCAAAACTTGCTTTCAGTGGGCCTGTTTAGAAGAAATGGTGGCTTTTTCTTAGTTTTTTTACTTGAAATTGGGTGCATAGTGTTTCTGCTTTTTTACATTTTACACCATGAAGTTTATTTTAATTTTTTTTGAAAGCATATGAGCTTCTGAATTAGAACAGACTTATTTTGAACCAGTTTAGTGAACTATTTAGAAAGTGGCTTCTTTATCTTAGAAGCTAGATTTTTCATTTATTTGGAGTTTAGTGAAAAAGCATATACTTGTTTAAATCCCTATTTCTGGTATGGTATATTACCTCTTCCCACAGATGTAGCTGCCCCCCCCCCCAGTGGCTTAGCGGTATGTCTGCAGACTTACAATGCTAAAAACCGGGTTTCTATACCCGTGGTGGGCAGAGCACAGATAGCATATTGTGTAGCTTTGTGCTTAATTCAAAACAACAACAACAGATGAAGCTATCCTTGTTCAGTGCTGCCCTCTGTATGCAAAATGTTTGCAGGCAACAAGCCTTGAGCTTCTATGCAGCCCACAATCAATGTAGTTTAACTATATCTTGCGTGCAAATCATCATGCAACAATCCCCACACTTAGGAGAAGCACACCATCCTGACATGTGACTTCCTCTGATTCTACCAAACTATTATTTTTTATTTGGCAGTTGTACAGTCAAGACATATTTCAATTGTGATTTCTTATGTGTTTCTTTGATCTTTTCTAAATTTTACTATCATTTTCAGTTTACTGGTTTTCTCTGCAAACTTAGTTATTCGACTTTATTGGAATAACTTTCATTATTTCATGATGAATACCAAAGTTAATATTACCATTTCGGAAGATGTATCACCTCTCCTTATCACAGTGACTTGGGCTTCAGTTTAGAGGTACTCGACTAAGGAGTTTTTGGCTTTTATTTGTTGGATATTTGAATGTAATCCGAGATTATCTTCTTCTCCCAATAGTGCTCAACTTCCTCCAGAACTAGCCAAACCTGTTCGTGACAATGAGATTTTGATAGCATTTTTAGTCCTCCCAATTAAGTCATACTTTCCAACTCTTCTCCTGTGGAATCTTCCATGGTTAATTCAACCTTCTTAGGCATGGTTTTTCAGATATGTTCCATTTTATCTATTTCTCTGATTTTCAGTAATCCAGTGCCTTCTTTATTATGGAATGCTCTTTCCTCTCAGTAGTTGATTTTCCATCCTTCTCCTGGCATTTTGGTTCTTGATGAACAATTTGTTACACAGTAAGCTGATGCTAAGATGCTTTACCCTCCACAGGCCACAAATGGTTAGAATTACTACTGTCAGTTTGGGGGGGGGGTTGACTCTGATGGTCCTTTTATTTTACCCCAAGCCCAATTTTCCACTGTAATCTTACCCTTATAACTTTCTTACAGTACTTGTCCACAATACACTTAATACTTTCTGAGGTTACTGTCAACTTATCTTTGGGACTTATGGGTGGCTCCATTTCTCCAGTGGCTTATTTTGGGGGATATTCTTGATACATTGGAATCACATGTAAAGTTGGTGAGGCAACATTTGACCTTTTTTGTTCTTGGTTCCTCGTTTCTCTCAATTTTAGCCTTTGCAAACCTCTATTCCTGTCCCATGTCCAATGTCTTTCTGTTCTTTACTTAATTCTCCAACTAGAGTTTCCACTGTTTTTGTGTTTATTAGTGCACATTTCGTCATTGTCAATACTACCAGTGAGTATTCTGTGGGTTCTGGTGTAGTAAGGGCTCATTTGACCCTTCTTTTTTTTTCACCCACATATGGCAGGAATTTGTTACTGATCGTTTAGTTTTCAGATCTTGTCATTCAATTCCTTTCCCCACCCCTGTTTTCTCCTATACCCATGTCTTTTTCACTACCTTGAGATTCTATTGCCCAGTTTGCATATATATCCTTGAATGGAATTTGAAGAGCTTACAAGTGCTTGAAAAGGGGCCTTTTTTGCAAGAATACTTGAAACGTACTTTAAATTATTATAATATCAGAATATACTGATATAACTAACTTCAGTGCATGTTGTGGAGTTGAATGTAATAAATAGTCTTTCTTTTTAATTTACATTTAGATGTTGAACAAATAAATAGGAGTTTCTTAAAATTTCAGTGGGTTTTGATTGATTTTGATATTGATCTTACTTTCAAAAAAAGTGCTTATAAAACATTCAATGCATTTAGAAAGTGCTTAAAATTGATCTGAGCAATGTAGTATGAACCACGATTACCAGTCAATGTCTGTTCAAGGAGGCCCATACTCTTGTATCACACAGAATTATAGACCCTGTCAATCATCATGTTCTTGATGCTCTCAACTTTGTGCCAGATTATCTTACTGGACTGGAGAAAATTTATCCTATGTTTTCCAGTGGCTATGCTCACAATGAGATACACCTCATCTGGATACATTTGCCACCTTTCTCAATGCCAAGTTGCTTGTTTTTGGTCTTTAGTCCTTTATCCACAGTCCCTAGCTGTATATATGTTCATCAGGATTGAACTAACAGATGCCTTTATGTTTATCCTTCAATATGTCTTCTTGCCAGGGTGATTTCAGTCATTCATTCCATTATGTGCAAGGTTCTTCTGATTGCTCCTTACTGGCTGACACAACCCTAGTTTCCTTGACTATTTCAACTATATTGCCCCTCCTTTGTTGCTTTGTTTCACTTCATACTTTCTCCTTCAACCCTAAACACTGGTATTTTGTATAATCTTTCCTACCTTCATCTAACCACCAAACGTATGCCAGATCATTGGTAAGGAGCTTTAGATTGTCATTGTGAGATGCTTCCTTTTATATCCTTTCTCAGTGATAAGTTATCAAAGAAAATGGAATATATTCCATCATAGGTTATGTTGAATTATTTCACCTTTTTATCCCACTGTTCTTCATTTGGCTGTTTGATCATAGGACTTTAGTCTCAACCATCTCTGTATATCAAGCTGTCTTATCACACACCTATATGTATTTTCCCAGTATTATCTTATATTTACATCACCTTTACTCTTCATGATATTGTATTTCTTTCATATTATTAGATCTCCTTATTGAGTGGTCTTTCTGGATTTGGATGTTAGTTTAGTTCTACACTGTATGACATTTTACCTCTGTTTGAACCTTTGTGATTCTTGTTCCTGTCTTTTCATCTGCTGGTACATTCCTCTGTTCATGACCTTTCATTTCTTTTTCAATGCTTACCAGTTGGGTTTGACTTTTGATTCAGTTTGCTTATTCTTCCTTATTCATCCTGGAATATGTTCTAGGTGTCATCAAATCAGATAGGGCACCTTACCTCTTCCTTAGCATTTCACCTCTGTTGCCCATGTGGACTATTTCTAATATGTTTATCTCTCACTGTTTGCAACAGATGGCTGCTCCTTCCTCGTTGGAATACTTCTTTCCACCTGTTGTCATACTTCACACTTGTTAAGACTGTGACTGGGGAAGTTATCTTTTTAATAAAATTCCTGTCAGGTGGATGTCTTTTTTTCTGTTAGGTTCCACTCTGCATTGTATGGTCATGATGCTATCATAAAATACTGTAGTCCCATAGCCAGTTACGCACATTTTGAGATGGGATGTTCCACAAGATTGCTTGTAGATTTTTCCTGTGCAAAATATTTGCTTCATAACTTTATCTGTTATGGACTGTACTAACTCATTGGCTTTATGGGTAAAGCAGAAGGGGATAGTTGCTTTAGAAAAGTAAACAATAGAAAAAATGCTGAAGATGATATTAACAAGTAGAAGGTAGTGTCTGGAAATAATAATTTTCATTAAAAAAAATTCCAAAGTGTTGAAAAAATGTGTTTATATATATGTATGTATGTGTGTGTGTGTGTGTGTTAGTCCTCTTATTTTTCAAAAATGCATTGGGGCTGTGAGCAGGCTTGTGCTATATCACAATTCTTTGTTTGTAAAATTTAGACAATAATGGTTAATGTGTATTAATTGAATTGCACTTTTGTTATATCAACAAAATAGTCTCGCATGCTACACTGAGATGTTCACAGAGTACCACTGAACTATGACCAATATTGGCAGCCCTTGCAGCCTTGTGCCATGTAGAATGTAACTTAAGTCACAATAAAATTTGTTAAAAATCTTCTTGTTAGTCTGTAACATAAATAGTTTTTTTCTGTACTTTACACTTTTAAGTATAAGGAGAAAATAGGTTTATTGCTCTGTATATGGATCCTTTAAGCTTGTTATGAAACATTGAGAGGAAAGAGAAATAAATTTAGAACTTCTGATGGATACCATGTCCATCTTTACATATAAAGTTGCAATTACTCAGCAAATTATATTTGGTTGAGCTAGATGTTTGTAACCATTAGAAAGGCCACATTTTGAAGTACTGTTTCTTAACAATTATTTTAAAATTGGTATGAAGAATTCAATAAATTCACTTTTTAAATACTCTTATTTTTAAAAATATAGCCAAAATGCTTCAGTTTATCAGGCCCAGCACAGTAAACAAACATTTCAATGTTATGATGATAGCTAAATTGTTGCTGCCGAAGAATCCCTGATGATGACTGTTAACATGTAATGCTATAAGTAATAATCCTGAAAGATAGGAAAGAAAAATAAAAACTTACAATTAAGAATATAAACTAACAAAATTTTCAAGATTGTTTAACAAAAAATTATAAAGTATTTATATTTTTCCTGTTTATAATTTTAAACATTTTACTACACAGTATGTTGATGATATTACTTGAAATATTCATGTGTTGCAATAAGTGATAGTCCTGAAAGATAGTAAAGAAAATAAATTTCTGAAAAAAAAATAAAACGTTAAAATTATGAACACAACCTAAGAAGATTTTCAAGATGATTCAATGAAAAATTAAAAGATATGGACATTTTTGTATTTTTAATTTTAAACATTTTATTGCATAATATGTTTATAATAATACTTTAAATATTTAGTCTGAGGTGTAAATAACTACAATATAAAAATAACAAATCTTTAATTAAAATAATCCCATTCTTTGTGTATAAAATCTTTGTAATCTTTACAAAATCATACTAATTGCTGTGAAGGTTATATTAAGAAAGCTTAGAGTTATTTAAAGTATTGTTAAACTGTATCATTCTTTATATGAGAAGTAGCCAATTGGGTTCAACCTTGTAAGTTGGATTTTCAGTTACAAATATTTGATGTCTATATACAACAATAATTAGTTTGAGAATGTTGTACTATGGGTGTAATGTTGTTAGACTAAACCAATTAAAATTAAAGTATCATAGCAGCCAACAGACAAAATTATCTGTGGGCTTGTCTGTGTATACAAACAACAATCTGTGTGGCAAATGCATGAGATATAATAACATGATCTGAATTTAAAAGTGTTTATTTCTTGGTTAAAAGGACCAGTAGTTAGCCAAAACAGTAGGCATCATGACAGGCTTTAATAAGCCTTTCCAAAACTTGTTTGATGGATGCTTTGGAGTATCATTGTGATGGCACTGTCAAGCTACAGTGCTGTTTGTGTAACTTACTTGTGTAACTGTCATATGTTTAGACAGACGTGTAGTATATTACAGCTGCTGTTTTCTGTTTGTATTGATATATCACTGAATTTCAGTTTTTTATTTTGTATTTGTTGTACTTTTATTAATAACTTAGGAAATGTAACAAATAAATTAGCTTTTAACTTTTCATTGTTTTCTGAAATTGTGAATATCTTCACACAGATGTTAAGAATTGTGTTGTGAACTGGAAAAAAAAGGAAAGACAAAAATAGGAAATTTTGAATTTTGGTATATATAAATCCTTGAGATGGCACCTGTCAGTTCACAAGAGACCAATATATGTGGAGATATTGAAGTGAGATTTGCTCATTTACTAAATCCGATAAGAGATTTAACAAAAAACTGGGAGATAGACATTGCAGCATACCTGGAAGAGTACCTTGCAGAAGTAAGTTAATCAGTTTTAAGTTGATATTTTAAACGTATTGTATAATTAATTGCATATATCTTTTCATATTTGAATGAAACTTGCTGTAAGTTTTATATTAATTTTCTTGGTAAATACTTTGTAATTTTCTTTTTAGGTAAAAAAAAGTGAAATGTTTAACTGTATTATTTGTCAAAATTTTGTCTTTGCATTTTTTAATTACATTTAGTTTTGAACTAAAAGTTAAATCACAACCAAAATTAACCAATTTGTAATTGCACATTTATTTTCTGAGTTAAATGTATCATTAAGAAGTAATGCAGTTATGCTATCAAACTTATTGCAGCTTGAAGGACTAACATTGACTTTTAATGATGGAATTACAACTCTCAACTTTGCTCAAGCAGCTCTTCTTATACAAGGTTCAACATGTGTCTATAGTAAAAAGGTAATTTTTATGTGATACTGACTTATTTTTAGTTTTAAAAGTGAAATTATCAAATGGGCTTTTATAAAATACAAAATATCAGGTTTTCCACATAAAATACGAGAAATTTCACAATATTTTATTGTAATATGTCATACAGAATTTATTATTTGTGAAATATTCATAAAATATGATTAACATTTTATTCACACTATTTTAATTTCTGAGCAAAGATTTAGAAAATGTAATTAATTGCTTGTTTTTGATGAATCAAATATTGCTTTTGTTTCTCCTAAAGAAGAGATATAAATCTGTTTTACTTTGTGTGTGATTTATGTGTGTCAAAAATCAAAATTATTTTGTGAGGCTTACGATAAATAAGGACATTATAGTATTTAGAATATCTTCAAAAAGTTATAAAAATTCTCTCTTTTGTTAGTTCTGGGCATTTAACTTCATTAATTGATAAACTATTTATCAATCGCTCTTTGATTAGTCTCACATAAAATTATTGGTTATTCAAAATTATGATTAAGTTGATTTATTTCATGAAAACATAAATTAACCAAAAATAGTATTTCCAATGACACCACATTTGAGGTGAAGACAGTATGATCCTCATCCTACCTCCATGTGGATGTTGGTTCCAAGTGGCAAGAGTTTTGGATGTAGTTGACTCACTGAGTACAATGTACCATCTCCTAGTGTCTCTACACCTAGGAGTATGTCCATTGTTTTACCCACTTTTATACTTTGTGGGATTTAGTTAAATGAATATTTAAATGATTAGGATTACTATTCTGCCACAGTTCTCTCCCACTTGGATGTGATTCTCTATTTCTGCCCTACCTACTATACAGATGGGCAAAAGTGTACTTGGTTCAGAAGCTTTCCTTATAAGATCTTTGGATCTGACTAATTTTGAGGAGTATCCTTTATATACCTTTGGAGAGTACTTCACTTCTCTCATTACCTTGCACCAGTCCCACCACCTAATCAATGTGGGATTCAATCTAATTTTGTAAGATGATGGAAGTACCATTTAGGATAATTTTTCCAAATTGAAAATGTATATCTGATAGGTACTTCCCCCCTCCATTCACACTTCCCACTTTTCTCTAGTACTAACTTATTCTGCTACATCATAAAGTGATAGTTTAGTGGTGGTGCATAGAGTGAGTTGCATGCGTTGTGTATGTTGTGCTTCTATTGGTGGAGAAGTGATGAATGATGGTTTACGTAAGACACACATTTGAATCATTTGATTACAATAAGGGGGTGCAGAAGGTTTATGGCATGCATAAAGAAAAAATTGCATATAGAGGGCATCACTGGAGGAGAATAGTTAATCTTGTGAGCTGATCAATATACCTACTGGAAATATGTATACAGTGTAGGAAAATTATAACTTTCATAATATTTTAGATTCATATTAATTAAACATTCAAACTGATATTCTCATAATTTTGTTGGTTGACAGTGCATGGAAATGTGGAGTCTCAGTTCCATGGAAATTACTTCACTAATGCATCTAAGAAAATTGAAACTTTATAAATTGAATTTCACTTGTAATATTGAAAGTTGCAAGAAAATAAGGCTATATTTAATTCAAAAGTAATGAATACAATTTTTTTGCAGGTGGAGTATCTTTATAACCTGGTTTTTCAAATGTTGGAGCTTCTTAGTAGTAAAAAGTAGGTGATTTTTTATGTAGTTTATTTTAGTTTTTGGCTACTTGTTCACTGAAAGCTTTCTCATAAAATGTACTTGATTAATGTACAATATGTTTTTTAATTATTCAGAAACAGTTTTATTTAGTCTGACAGTAGTTTCTTTTGAAAAACTACCATGTTGTGTAATTTCAATCATTATTAAAGTAACAATGGTCTGATTATATAAGGTATTGTGTCTACATTTATGTAGTGCTGGTATGCGTAATTTTTTTTAACCATATAATTTTATATAAAAGTTATAAATTTTTTATCTACAGTGAAATTGTAAAATCAGTCTTTTTAACATGTAATGGGTATTTAATGTATTATTTAATTACAACCTGATAATAAAATGGTTGTTATCCAGTTGCTTATTTTGTGAATGTTAAATTTATAATGGCTTTTAAATAAAATTTGTACATTTATAAGCTTTAAAAAGTAGATATGAAATAGAGAGATGCTAAATACAACTTCTTAAATATAGTGCAACAATTGAAATAAGAGCCCAATACATGATAATTTTTACTTATAAAAACAAGGGCACAGTATTAAACTTACAACAAACTTTGTGACAAGATACCACAAATAGCAAAATCACTTTTTTTAAATATTATAAGTTCTAAATGAAATGTTTTTATCAATAAATACAGCATACTTAAAACTTGAAAAAAATCAGTTGTAAAAATAATTTCATCAGAAACTTGTGTAGCTATGTTTATGATTTGCAAATATGTAAGTGTCTAAAGCATCAAAATAAATCATGTTTCAGAACTTTGAAATGGATTATTTTATTCTTAATATTTTTTCCTTTTAACTATATATAAAAAGGATATAAAATTATCCTTAATATACAGCATGTGATGGAATTTCTTAAACCTTATGTAATTAATTTGTATACATCAAGGAAAGATTACATTACATCTGGCTTGAGGTTCTCTAATCCTACCTTCTGCCTGCTTATTAGATGAAATGGACAGTTTGTATTCATTTGTTTGGAAAAGTTTTTAAATGGAAAGGTAACTAATTTCACCAGATAATATTCAATATTAAATTTTATTGTTTTGTTTGCTCAGTTTCTATCTAACACATGGAAATAAGCAAGGCTATATTATGAACACAGCATTTATTTTCAGCACTGCACTTCATTTGATTACTCGGCTGCTTGGAGCAACAAAATTTTCAACTTATCCATGTTAAAAACAAAAGCTTTGTTTTTATAACTATATATACGTTTAACAAAGTATTGCAAGTAAGTATATCATTGCAGATAAGCAGTTTAACTATTTTTATTGGCTATGCTCAACAAGAGTGTAATCATAAACATTTTGAAGATTAAATAACAATTCCAATGTAGTGACTGAATAATACAATTTTATGTAATATGATTTATTTTGTGGTGAACCACCAGATTTTTATGCATTGTTTTCAATATTCCTTTAACTTTTTTTTTTCTTTTGTTTGTGTTGAGATGCCATATTCTTGCTTAAGATAGATGCCTGCAGTCAGAAAACGTTTTCATTGTGTTGGTATTTTCCTAAGATGTTTATGTAAATATAGATGGATTAAGTGGCTGATGGTGAAATAGCTAATAATAATAATAATAATAATAATAATTATTAATTTTGTTTCAATAGGAAACTTCTTCATCAAGGATCAGTAGATGAACAGGGTAAAGATAAAGATGTTACATTTGGAAATCAAAGCAGTGACGTAGATGTAAGTATCAAACCATTGTCTATTCATTCCATTGAAAATGTCCAATGTTTTCACTTCCAGTTTTTTTGACTAAACCTAATTAAAACAGTTCAGGATTCGTGCTAACAGTTCTGAAGAAACAAGTTTTTCTTTTCCATGTGATAAGTATTAATATATTGTGCCCAATGAATAACTTTTAATAGATCTGCAACCATTTTTTGATACTTAATATTTTCCTACTACACTGCTTTTCAATTTGGCAGTCGTAAGTTTCACTTTGTTTTTAAAACAGTTGTGTGGAATTAAATTCATGATGCTTAGGTATATGTTATGTTAGTATAAGCTTTAATATATGTTGAAGTTCTCATATTTTGGTGTTGAAATAGTGTATCATTGTATATATTAAAAGAAATTAATATATGATTAATATAATTATTAAATAGTATTATAGCAAATGTATTTTTAGTGTAATTTCTATTAATATCTGAAAACGTCAGTTTTATCTGTGTGAAATATTCATATTATCTTTGTATGTATTATACAAAGTTAAAGAAGAAAAATGGTCTGCTATGATTATTCATAGGTTTTAAGTTTTTAAAATCTCTCCATGCTGAATATCAAATTCTTGAAATATTGTAAGCTGTTTTACAGATTTTGAGGCAAAAGTGCTGGAATATCCTTGTTTTATTGCAGTTTTTATCACTGGATGACCTGAAAGAACAGAAGAACTTGGATCTTGTGGAAGACATTTCTAATGGTAATAAAAAAAAATCTGGAATAAAGTTTTTACCCAGAACCCCTACATCTCTCATTCCTTTGGAAGAGTCAGAAAAGGGAAACATAACATTGTACAAGTAAGGAAGTTACTTATTCTTGTTACTGTAGGTGCGTGTATATATTAATCATATCACCCTCGTAGGAATTTGAAACTTTGTACAATAATGAAGAAAGGGCAGTCTCTTTCAAACTTCCTAAAATATACCAGTTTTAAGGTTTAGGTAAGTAGTGAAACATTAAAATGTGTTTTTTATGCTGTGTATTTATAAGTCTTGTGGTGCAAGGGGTAAAAAAATATAGCATAATATTGGCTTAGTCTACATTAACACTTTTGCTATGGGCATTCATATTCATACTTTATTACTGTGTTATATTGAGTATACTACTATGTTTAATTTTTGAAAAAGAACTTTTAAAAAGTCAAGTTTCTATGTCAGTTTTCATAAGTTCCATTTATTTCTTAAGACTATCAGTTTAGTTTCCTTTTTCCCCTTTATCATCAATAAACATTTTGAATCTGATTCAATTGAAAGAATGCTCTGAGAAACACATTTTTGTGAAATTAAAATTGGCCACTATTGGTGGTATCACTCAGTTAGTGTGGTTTTAAATAGCAGTTTTCTAATCCATATTATTATGGAATGTCATTTATTCTGTTTTTGAAACATGTTAGTACTGAAGACTGTTTTCATCAGTGTTGAGGAATTGTTTGCTTCTTAATTTTATCCCAGTGAGTTACAGGTCAAAAGCAGTATCATCTCGATTGTTGACTTCATTCATAATTTTATTGAACAACTATTTTATGAATTTATCTCCTTAAGTTTGGTATCAAACTGTTGGTTATTATTCAAATTTTTGTATTATACATTATTTAATTTCTTATTTTAAAGTAACTATTAAACAAACACCTAAACATCACTTTTTGTGTGTCACATGGTATTTTCAGTGCAGCACTAGTTCAAATTAGATGTTTGGGATATCAAAATACAGTCTATAGTTTGTACAAAGTAGGAAATCAAGTTACCAATATTGACAAGCTGCAAAATAAAATAAAAACTTTTTATCTTTTGTATTTGCTAAGCTATTACTATATTTAATGAATCAGGCACAGTGCCCCCACGTGGCTCTTTCCATTTGTTGGAAATGATCCCATATATACGATTACTTCTAAATATGACATGTGAAACCAACTGGAAGCTCAACGTCCCTTTATTGAGTTTCTCGGCCATTTTCAAATATAACAACAGTCTCTCTTTCTTTTGAGACAAACCTTCATGCTCTTCAAGATAAATTATAATGTAGCTTATGATTTGTTGGTTATTCAAATGTGTATATGGCACATAAAATAATTATTTCATATTTTTCACATGGAAGATTTCTTAAGGCTTAGCAAGCTGTGACAAGCAGCAACCGAGTGCAAAGGTCATAACTAGAAGAGATAATTGTTTGCTTTGTTTCTTTATTTACTGTTCTGTGTTTTAAGAAAACTAAATTTAAGAAATTGTTTACAAATAGTAATCTATATACATGTACAATTTGTAATAATTTTATTGTGACTATATTTTACCATATACTAATCCACTAAAACACAGCCAAAATAGGTCACTTTGTAAAAACCAAGTAAAGGTCAGTTTTATATTATTGGATATGGTTACATGAGTGCATGTGTTGTGCATTATTATCACTTTTGTATTGTTAGCCAGGTAGAGTTGAGAGGTCAATATAATAAAAAATGATGAATATATATATAAATATATAATGTTATGAGATTTAAGCTATTTACTCTAAACCTTTATGTTTTTGTTTTATAATCTGAAGTCATTCTAGAACAAAAAAGGCATAATTTATATTAATTTTATATAGTGGTTATGAGATTGGTCAAATCGATTCAACCAATATAGAGGTTCCTTTTTGAAAATAACATAAGTTTTTTATTATGAAAAATTTGATAAAACTACCTGGACATTTCAATGATTTTTGTTGTGAAATTTGAGAATTTTCTGATGCATGAAATAATTTTTTATCTTAATATGAAAATTACTTTGCATGTTGGATGAACAACATGCAAAAGTTAAAAAAGTCGTGAAAAACATTGCCTGACAAACCTTAAGAATTAATAAAAGTAATGATATTTTTCACATTAAAACTTTGTAAAGTTTGCTCATAATTCACCAAATTTTGTGAATGTATGCTTACTGATTTAAAAGTAAGAACATGAAAACTATAACAAGAACAAAATGGCTATGAGGTTGGTCCCAGAGACTGAGCTGTTGTTGAAGGGGTTAATTAAGATGATGCAAAAATACTTCCATAATATTTTATTTAAACAACATGATTGTTTTTCACTTCCAGGTGCAATAATCTGGCTGTACATCATTTTAACATTTTGTTATATAAATATTTCTTTTTGGAATTTTGGAGACATTACAATCTAGTCATTGTATCTTCCTTTTTATTATATCTGTTTGCCATAAAACCGTAACTTTAAAATTGCGTTGTTTCCAACATTTGTACTCATGCATATCTTCTGAATACAACTTACACAAGTTTACAACAGATTTGACCTTATACAGACAATGGTATGGCCATTTACAAATATTATATTATTAACTCTTTCTGGGTGGAATTAGTCAATTTGACCAAGTTTATTATCTCAAATTGATATTTAATATTTTTTGTGTTTCTTCTTGAAATTTCATAAGCTTTCTGTAAGTGTTACAGGACTTTCGTGCATAATAAAATCAGAATTTTTAAGTGAAGTATTTTTACTACAAATGTCTCCAAGAGTGTATGGAGTTAAAGTGTTGACTGCTTCATGTGCAAAGTGATTTTCATGTTAAGATTAAAAATGCTTTCCTTCATCTGAAAATTGTCAGATTTCATTTGCATAATCTCTGTAACCCCTTAAGTAAATATCAAACTTTTTTTTGAAATAACTTTATATTTTATTTATTTGAATTATATATGGGATTGATCTATTTGTGTAACTCATAACAACCATATAAAGTTAGGAAATAAATCAAAATTACTTTGGTTTCATTTTTGGAATAACTGCATATTGCCTCATGAAACCACTGTTATTCATCTTAAATAGCTTAAAGCTTGAAACAGTTTAGATCTACTTGTACTTATTTTAGTTCATGAACTTTTTACTGCTTAACTAATAATTCTACTGTACAAATTATAAATCACTTTGTTGTTGTGTAACTGACATTACTGTATTGAGTTATATAATGCACAAGCTGCTTATGAGCATACTTTGTGAAGAATTATTGTTATTTTTCTTTATCTTACGTAATCTAACCTAATAAGTTACTTTTATAATAATAAAGAATACACATTTGAAATAAGAAATATAGTTCTTACATGGTCTTTTTTTTTTTCCTGTCAGTTGATGAAACTTAAGCTTACTTGTATTGATGGTACTACTGAACTAATTTTTTTTATTTAATTAAATAAAGTAAGAACAAATAATAATAACAAGTAAAAAGCAAACAATGTCTTATAACTATTATAATTTTTCTGGCTTGTCAGTGTTCTGTGAGAACAAGTGTGAAACTGAACAAAGAAATAGATAGTGGTCTGTACAGAAAACAACGTAATACAAAACATCATTCAATAAATTAAATCAATGGCCTTTAATTGGCTGTGGCTTGGCATGGCCAAGCGTGTTAAGGCATGCGACTCGTAATCTGAGGGTCGCGGGTTCGCATCCCCGTCGCGCCAAACATACTCGCCCTTTCAGCAGTGGGGGTGATATAATGTGATGATCAATCCCACTATTCATTGGTAAAAGAGTAGCCCAAGAGTTGGCAGTGGGTGGAGATGACTAGCTGCCTTCCCTTTAGTCTTACACTGCTAAATTAGGGATGGCTAGCACAGATAGCCCTCGAGTAGCTTTGTGCGAAATTCCAAAACAAACAAACAAACTTTAATTGGCTGTAATTAATCTAGTATAAAACATCTGAGAGAAATATTGTCAATTTGTGAATGTGTGACAAGTGAGTCTGATTTTTTAGTTTATGGCTAAATAAACAAATAAGATTTAAGTCTGTCAAAAATTATGCTCTAAGTAATATATATATTATAATGAGTAATTTACATTACTTACTGTACTTGTTTCTCAGAATGGCTGGCATGGGTATTAACACTTTTATAGATGTGCAGAGAACAACATTTCAACTTTCCTAGGTCATCTTCAGGTTAACAGAAAAAGTTTGCAACTGAATGTTGCTGAGCACAGGTTTTAGGGATGAGACTATTTATTTCAAGTGGGTTTCTTATCATCAAGAATTTCTGTACTTCTTGGAGGAGATAAATAAATAAGAGGGAAGACCTAGAGGACAAATATCACAATTCTCATAGTAGGGGAAATTGAGGATTTTTAAGAATATTTCCTTATAAAATTAAGAACTTAAAAGATGTATTAAAATTAATTCATTAACTCTGTCTTGATGTCAAGTTTATTTTCTATAATAATAATAAAGTAGTTCCAATACGATATTGCTCACAAAATAACTTTCCTCAACTAATTCTGCCTTCTGTTGGTGCAAATCTTCAATGCTCACCACTAATCTTTCACCTACTGCTTCTGCTTGTAGCAGCTTTCTCTGAATAGGAGCACAATACAACCTCCATCCTTAACCAGTGCTCTCTCCAAATTTGCACTCAATTGGCAGCAGTACTATACAGATGCTGCTATTTTGACCTGCAAATTTTTCAACATTTTCCTTTGTACTACATATTTAGTATTTCTTTACTATGTTTTGTTATTTCTTTATTTACAGAGGCCTGTTTGCTAGTGTATGTGGATCCCACTTTGTTGTAAGTGGGGCTAGACAAGGCACTTTAAAAAAAAAAGAAAAAAAAAGATCTGCACTGTCCATCATGTGATCATGCTTGATGTCAATTATGCTGTCACTGATCCCACTGTAAACATGATGTACAGTTTCAGATACCACCAATGGTTGCTTGTACGTCTTCATCCAGTTGTTATCTGTGCTGAAACAATTATGTCACAGGATTAGGTTACCCACAGTGTAGAGATGGGTTTTTCCATAGGATCATTACTAGTTGTCTTTTGCTTCATGAATATGTATCTCGAACCATATACTCGTGGACACACATGAGAAAAGCAAACCAGAAATGCTGCCCACCTTTCATGCTGTGTGGCATTAACACCTTTCCTACCATAAACAAGATATACAATTCCAGGTGCTGCTGGTTGTCAGATGTTTGATCCTGTTGATGTGATATCTCTGCTTTTCCAAATAGGGTGTTGCAATCACCTTTTTTACTGTCTTAGGTGATGCAATCCTCTAGACTCTCAAATTCTTTCCTCTAGTGGAGTATGGGAGTGCTGCCCACGTGCTAGTTCCTAGCCGTTGGGGTGGTGGACAATGAAGGCCGTACAGTTCCAGATGACACTAGATGTTGTATTATTATATATATTTTACAGATTACATTTTTCCACTGTGGCATTCCTCATTCCTACCATCCTTCAGGTCCCAGGGATTTGGTGTTGGTTGAAGATGGCCCAGCTAGATAAGTACTCACATGTATTCTGGCTAGTACGTCTACTCCTTCTGCAAAGTGGATAAAAATGCTCAATGCCACCAGGTTTTGGACAGGAGATACACCACATGTTTGAAGTTCCTCTTCTTAACATTTGCTGGATGTTGGTTTCCGGTAGATTTGGTGTTGGCTGTAGACGGATGCAGTACATGTATTTTCATTTGTGTATAGCCAGGTATCTTCCTTCTTTCAGTTGGTGTAAGGGTTTGGACCAAAGATGTCATCTCACTGGGCCTTTCCTTCTCCCTAATGTATGCTGAATGTCAGTTTGTGGTGGATCAGGTGTTGGTTCAGTTGGAAATTCATGCAATTGGAGGCAGATTTTGGTATGGTAACTTGTCTTCCCTACCAATTCCCATTTGGAGGTGAAGAGGTAGGTGATTCCAGATATTACCAGGTGTTAGATCAGGTTGAACTACCACTATAGTTTGATGTGCCCAAGTCACTTGACACCAAGGAGTCCCATTAATTGGTTATATGTATTATGGGATTCCTTCATATTTTTCTGCTTTTTAATGTTCATAATGCGGTCAAAAAGTTGTGAAGAGTATATCTGGATCAGATGTGGTGGTATATTTTCTTTTTTTGGGTCCACACCTCATGATCTCTTTGAGTGCTCTGTAAAGGGAAATAACTGTTTTTTACTGGCCCTCTACCAGTTCATTGTGAGATTCTAGCTACTTTGTGAATGGAGGTAAGATATTGTAGCAGAATTTAACATTTACCTAACATGAATATGTATTTTTGATAGATAACATTTCTCTCATTTCCAACCTAACCTCCTCACTTACAGTAATATGTGGTGTAGGTTTTCTGAACAATCTTGAAGTGATTAACAAGTGCAAATGTGGAAAGGGCATTGGTTATGAGAGAGGTCGTGTTACACTTCTGTTGGTGGTGAGCTGCTGTATAATGATTTGCTTGTGGATACACAGAAGGGGGAAGTGGAAGGCTTGTGGTAAGCATTGAAAATTTGTCCCAATAGATAGCAGTACTAATAAATAAAAGCTATTTTGTGAGAGGAGATAAGTATCTATTGGAAATTTGAAAATATTAACTTTAGTGCAATTTTAAATGTAACTAAAAAGCTGACATGCACATTTGAACCTTAGCTAAAGGATTTCAGTAATGTTCTTTTTACATTGTGTTATAAAAAAAAATAGAATTTTATGTAAAATTAAGTCTTGTTTAAATTGTATCATATTAATGTATTTTGTATCTTGGGGCAGTTGAGAAATGCTATATTCTTACTGTTTTCAGTCGTAAAGGGGAAGTTCTTGGTAACAAGCATGACTTTAGAGTAAACATGTGCAATCTACATCGATCTGGGGCCTTACTGCTTTATAGTACAAGCTTTACTGATGATATTGACAAGCAACCAACAACTGTTATACTTCATACTTCAAGAAGTGGCCTAAGGGAGGAAAGTCACAATGAAGAAGAAGATATAACTGAAAAAAAAGATGCTTGTAAAGAATTAGGTAGGAATGAATTAGGTAGGAATGAATTAGGTAGGAATGCATATTTCAAACTAATGGTGTTTTTTGTTTTTTTTAATCAACTAATTTATCAATAGAATTTGATTACTTTTTCTGATAAATTTGAAGCATTGATAATAAATTGAGCTTTTTTGTTGAACAAGAATTATGAGAAACTAGCTGCTGTTTGTGTTTGTGATTACTAACTAGTATTCATACCTCATTAAAACAAAATTAAAAAGTAAACATTTTCTATAAAAAATGTACTTGGAAGTTCTGCATGGGAAAAGTGTTTATATTGTGTTCTTTAGTTATATGTATAGAGCTAAGATTTTTTATACATTGTTGGTATAAATTGATGTTTTTATATATTAAAAGTGTACTGTTTATTTGAAAAATAGTTTGTTTTTTTAAGAACTCCAGTTTATTTGTACTGTATTTAAAAATTACATCAATTAGGATATGATAAAACACTTACCTGTACAGTCCTAGTAAAAATCATGTTCTTGTTGTGAGGAGAGTACTTTTGTTTAAAATTGTGTTCCATTTTAAAGAATGGTTATAACATACCACAGCTATTTTTATAATTGTCTCAATAACCAAGTGTGATTCTTTTTATGGATTTTGTGTGTGGTGCTTTCAGTAGATGATGCAGAAGTTTTTGTTACCTACACAGATACCAATATACTTGCTACGTCCATTAAGATTTGAAATATACTAGAAAACTGTTTAACCAGTGAAAGTTTCTCCTCCACCCTTCAAAACAGTTACCAAAAGCTAAACTAGTTTCATCCTTATTTGATGGAAGTTTAAATACAGTTTACCTCACATTATTGTATAAATAAGCTTCTTCTTCTGATATTCAAATTCCCTTTTCTACTGTCTTTCACTTTTATCACTCAAATAGATCACCCATAGATAAATTCCTAACAATTGTAGAGAATTGAATCAAAAATACCTTTGGTTCATCAACACTCAACTCTAGCTGTTCAATATTTCAAATAAATCATTCTCTACAGGTGAAATTTCTTGTTTTGGTTAATATTGTAGTACATTTTCTGACCATCCTCTTCATTTACCTTAATCTCTCCTCTATTAAGTGTTCAAAAACAACAGAATACCCTAAAAAAGAGGCCCCACTGGAAATTTTAATAATCTTCATACATTTAAGTTTCTTATGAGTAGTTTCTGCAACTCCGTTACTTGAAGGATTCAATCATTTGTCAACAGTTAGATCTAATTATTTTTAACTTTACTCAGAATTGGTGATTCTCTAAGCTAGAGAAATATAATACTAAACATGTGTATCCCAGTTGTATAACTTTTACATTTTTCAGTATTATTTTTTACATACCTATTACCAAAATTCTTAGAATGCAAAAAATTAGGAAATATTACATACCAAGAAGTTGTCTAAATCTTGACAAATAACTATCTGTGTTTTCTCAGTGGAAAAGTTTTTCACTTTATGCTTCTGCACTTTAATTTGCTGTCAACTTTTTTATACTTCCAACAATTTCATAAGGATTTGACATTTTATGTGACATCAAAAATTTTATGAATGCTAGAATCCACAAAACAATATGAATTGCCTGCATTCAGAAAGAAAGAAAAAAGCTCACTGGCTCTTTCATTATGGATTCATAATCGTGAAGATATCTGTGATGGTAATTATACTATGATTTTGGATAATATATGTATATGTTTGCAAACTTTTGCAGGTTATTAGTAAACAATACAAAACTTTTGTAAAAAAAAAAAACATTTTTAAATTTAGTAATAAGATTATTAAAGATTTTCTCATAATTGTTTTTGTTGTTTTTTTTCAGAAAAATAACTAGGCAACATGCAGAGTAATTTTCATTTTATGATTAAAATACTTTTACACATAAGAAAATTTTCAATTTTCATGTGTGGATTCCTTATAAGCTACAGATAATTATCAAATATTTAAAATAAACAAAAACCTTTCTATTTTATGATATATGAACCATCAAATTGGAATCTCTGTACGTGTTCAGTAGATTTGCCCGATCTTGTAACCACCATAAATATTTAGGAAGTAAATATAAATTATTCTTTCTTTCTAGAATGTCTACTACTGGTTAAAACTCAAAACACAAAAGTTTAATCAAAATAGCTTAGATGTCATAACATTATACATTTATATATATATATTTTATTATATTGACCTATCAACCATTGCTGGGTAAGATACAAGTTACAATAATGTGGTGCACATATGCTCATTATTGTATCCAAGAATATAAAATTGACCTTTAGGCTTTACAAAGTGACCTGTCGTGGTTGTGTTTTAGTGGACTTGTATTTTGTAAAATACAATATATATGTATATACATTACTACTATTTACAAATAAAATTTTAAACTGATTTTTCTTAAAACATAGAACAAACAGTCATGAAAAAAGTAAAGCAAACAATTATCTCTTCTAGTTATGACCTTTATGCATAGTTGCTGCTTGTTGTAGGTTGCTAATAAGCCTTAAGAAATTTCTCATGTGGAGGACGTGAAATGAAATTTGTTGTTTGGTTTTAGTTTTTTTATATGCATTTGAAAAACCAGAAAGTTGTAAATTGCTGTAATGATACCACAGAAATCCATTATAATTTATTTAGTTTAGTAACAGAGCTGTATATGGGTAAGAAGAAAAAAAAATTTTTAACAGGTTTAAAATCCGACTTATCAGCACGAAGGTTTGTCTTGAAAGAAAGAAAGAAACGACACTGTTATATTTGAAAATGGCTAGAAAAAGCACTTGTGGGACATTTTAAGTTTTTGATTGGTTGTTTATATGTCATATATAAAATTAAGTGTACATAAGAAAGTTTCCAAAAATCAAAGGAAGAGAGTGGGTGAGCCAATGTGTTTGATTCAGTACATTAGTGATATCTCATCATATAGAAGAGATAGGAGGTTTTTATTTTATATTCTAACTTTTAAATATGTAAAATTTCAGTTCCAAATTTGTACAAAATTACAGACTTTGTATTTTGACATAACAAACATCCAATTTGAACCAGTTACATTTAACATACCACAGGACACACAAAAATTGATGTTTAGGTGTTTTTTTTGTTTTGTTTTTTAATATTTACTTTTGAATTAAAATTAAAATAATGTATAATATGAAAATTTGAACTATAATGTACAATGTGATACCAAACTCAATGACATAAATTCATAAAATTATTCAGTAAAGTTTTGGATGCGAGTCAACAAACACAGTGGCATGGCTTTTGACCAGTGACCCATCATGATGGGATTAAAAAATTAATGTCAACCAGCTAGTTAGGCATGAAAATTTTTCTCATCTGCAGATTTTTAAATTTTATTTCCATTATTTCTAAAACCTTCTAAATACATATGAAACATTTTTGTTTTTTTGCTAAAATTATATTTTATCTGTTATCTTCTGTACTGTACCACAGTATGAATTTGGATAATTTGACTGACATTTTAGCCACCAGGAAAAAGTATAAAATAATCCATTTCTGCCAAAGTTTGAGAGAGAGGATATGAAAAAAGTGGGTTACCCTTAGGACATCATATAAGGGATGGGGGAAAATCTGAAAGTGGACAAGTTGGAAAGAAAGGATGCCACAATGCACAGAATAGCAGAGATTGAGAATTTTAAGTTTCATTTTGAAACTGAGTAAATAGAATTTGTATAATATTGAAACTTGAGTTATTAATTATGTTTTAATGGCAAGTTTATTCATATACATTAAATGTAATTAGTTAAAATATATAACTGTAATTAAAAAAACATGATGTATGCACTTTTACCTGTCCATGTTCAGAGGTTTAAATATAGCCTATAGTAGTATATATTCATTTCTGACATCAGAATATTGTAATTGTTTTTTTTTTTTCTAATAAATAACTTATAATTGAAATTCCTCCTACTTTGTTTTTGATTGTAAATTTATGTATATTACCTTTGTTATGTAAGGGAAATAAAAATTCAGGAGAATTTTTGTTTGAAAGTTTAAGGAAAAAATTAAGTTGTGACTTATAATGGTTCTTTCATGTCAAGATTAATTTGTTTTGTTTTTGCTATGAGTTAGTCAAATTCTACGTGTCGTGACCTTTTGATGCAGTCACATTCAAAATTTAATTGAACTACTTTAATACCAATATATATGAATAAGCTTGGCACAGAAAGGTAGTTAATCAAATTTTAATATTGTATAAGTTGTAATTTCTTAATTTTATAAGGAAATAATTAAGTAATTTCTTAATCTCCTTTTGTTCTTTAGATTTTCTCCTGAAGTACAGAATTTGGTATAAATTTTAATTTTATAAGCTTCAATTTTATATGTTTATAGAGCCAAAAACTTAAGTCATACTCTTTGTGTCACATTCTCTCTCTCACTCAAATTGCCAGTTGTTGTCTCTGATGTTTTATACTGTATTATTAGTAACAAATAGAAAGCCAAAGTTTTAATCTATCAAATGTGATGTTATACAACATTGTTTTCACTGCAGACCATTGTCTGTTTTGCTTTTAGTTTGAAAACTTTTCTCACAGGATTCACATTGACAAGCTTAGTTGAATATTTAAAGGCTTTTATTGCATAGTTAGAAAGCCAAAAAAATAATGATAATTATAGGGTATTGTTTGTTTTCTGTATCTTCTTATTCTGTGTTTGTAAGTGCATTATTTAATTAGATAAAAATTATTTGTTGTAGTAGTAACATTGGGGTAAAGTAAGCCTAAGTTTCACTAACAATTAATAGCAAAAAAACAAAAAACAACATAAAAACAGGAGGATCCAGGTAACTACTATATTTTTTGTTTTTCATGTGTATATTATTTATTTATAATAAAAGTAACCAAATGTAAGAAAAACAAAAAACAACATAAAAACAGGAGGATCCAGGTAACTACTATATTTTTTGTTTTTCGTGTGTATATTATTTATTTATAATAAAAGTAACCAAATGTAAGAAAGCAAAATCAGGTTAGATATGGTTAATATATTTTTATTTTTTATGGTTCTTATAAAGTCAATCAGTTCGAGCAAGTCCTTTTAGAGTTAGGGTGGAGAAAATATAAAATAAAGTGTAAACTTCTGTAGAAAACTAAAGCAGCTGATATTTATATAGGTTTTAGAGAGTATGCAAATGAAACTTGTAAAACTTTAAAGAGAAGGAGCATATTTAATCTTAAATCACTTTTGCAGTTGAAGTAAAAAACATCAATTCCATATCTTTACAAGTAAATATTTTGTAAAATAAGCTAATTAAACTAATCTGATATTGTGTGTGTGTATGTATATAAAAGACGTAATTTTACTGAAAGCTTACAAACTGTTGTGAAGATAAATATGCCATATTAAATGTTATAGTGTGGAAACTCTGATGGTTGCTTTGTGGGCAAAGGGTCAGTGGAATCCATTGACTCCAGCTGAAAATAATTAATGAAATGAAATAGTTTTTTTTTTAATTTGTATCTTTTAATAACTAATAGAGTGAGGGTATACTTGTAGTAAATAATTCATGGTTGAATAGGGTATTTTGATATTATGTAACATGAATAAATCTTTTTACTTAGTAACCAATGAAATTGCAGGATGCGACTTTATTCCATCACCACCACCTCCATCACCTCCTCCTCCACAAACTGAGATTTCAACTCCAAGAAGACCACGACAGAGAAGGACAGTTATAAAACCTATACTGATTAGACTACAGCCGGTAGGTGGTTGTTAAATTTATGTGACCATTTCTATTTAATTTTAATGCAAATATTAGGATTTAGTTAGTTTATATAGAACAAGTGTTAAATTTAGTTATTTTCAGAAGCTGTTCAGGTTTGTTTAAGCAATTATCTATAAATCATACATTGTGTAGTTCATATAGTTATAAATTGGTGGTGATTTTTCTATTGCTGTGTCATGTTACTAGAACCTTCTGAGTTTTTTCATTTTTTACAGCTATTACTCAGTTGCCAGGGTTTCTTCCTATGCCCCTCTAAACATTGGCTTGGTTTTTTTATTGCTTGCTCCAGTCTTTTATACCCCTTTTAATTGCCCTTGCTGATATTTGTCTCATGACATTCTCCACCTACATTAGTGCACACACTATCATGGTACTGTATGTAAGCACCTCATTTGGATTTTTTTTCTCCAGTACAACAGTTGTTTGGAAATGCTTTGAACATTCTCCAGTTAACAAGCCAACTTACGGTATGAATTTCTGGATTATGGTTTTTGTACAGAGGCTAATCAGGTTTCTCCTATCTCTGATATTTAATGTACAACAGTTAAAGGGAGGAGGTCACTCTCATTTGAGATTGTCAGTGTTCTTATTGATATTGAGATAGAAACATAAAATAGGTTGTGTGTTCCTCCAGGGATCACTGAGGTTGCAATTGAGGATGATTCTTGACATTCTGGAGAGAATTTAGATTCATTTTTACCTGCACTGCCTTTTAACTTGTTGGCTTCTTAGTCCCACTGTGGGGCAGTGGTATTTTACAGACTTCCAATTCTGGAAAACGATGTTTGATTTCTTTTAGTGGACCCAACAAGTAGTCCAACATTGTTTTGCTCTAACACAATGAACTTACCTGACCAGAAATTGTTTTAACTGATGTAATCAACAGTCTTTAAGTGATGTATTTAAAAGCAAAAAAAAGGCTGCTTTGGGATAAGTTGCCTTTGATTTGTTTTCTTCTGTTGATTCATTGAAATTGTGTAGATATAAGTTTTTTCTCAGTTGCTTATGAGCCTGCTTCTTACTTGATGGCTGAAATGTTTGGGAGCAAAATTTTAGTATCCTTTCCATTTACGGCATTGAGATTTATGCAAGGAGGTTTACTTACTAATTATGTGAAGGGATAGTTACACCTTATTCCATGTGGTTTTCAGAATTTTATGATTGAGCCTACCATCACCAGGTGAAAACATCTTATGCCTTTCAAATTTCAGGATTCCAGGATGGAATTTGTAGTTTCCTTGAATAGGTCAGTATTTGTGATGGGATAGGATAAGTCTACAGATTTACAATTCTAAAGTCCAACATTTTGTTTTTCTTTCACATCATTCTGTTGGAAGACTTTCAGGACCACCATTTCATTGATGATGAGTTGGAACTACAGTGAACATGCACATTGGTTCAATTGTTGGGTCCTACAAGGGGTCATAGTTTTTCCCTTTGGTACATTGGTATCCAGAATAGATTTTGTTTAAAATAAAAGATTCCTCTTTTCAGTCAAATTTCTGTCAATGGCATCAGTAAATATTTGTATGCCTTCAAGTTATATGAAGGCTCAAATTTTGTACATGTGGTAACTTTAATCATGGATCCTGGAGCATTATAGGTTCTTGAGCTGGAATTAATCATTCATTTCACATTTTCACCACTATTATTCACTCAGTTTGTACAGTTTCTGTCTTCTGCAGATCCTTAGAGTTTGGAACTTAATTCTAGGGATATCAAGATATGGTTGGTTTGGGATGCTAGTTCTTTCAAGGTTGTATTCCTCTCAGTTATTGGGCCCAAGAACACAGGAGAGTTTTGTCCAGTGATCAATATTTATCAATATCTAGATTCTCAGTAGGAGATGCATCATCTTCTGTGGGATCCTATTTGTAATACTGGTTCAGATTTGACACTTGGCTATTCAGTTGAGTTGAGCATACCCCTTCATTTTAATCGCTATTGGTTCAGTATATTTTTTGTGGAAGAAGGTCCATTGTCCTCTTATAATTCCAAACACAAGTGTTCCCATTTTGGCTTTTTGGTAGAGCACTGCTTGTTCCCTCCCCATAATTTCAGGGGCAAGTGGAAATTACATTGACTATATGGTTAGGAGGTGAGGATGAGTGGCCATAATTCCAGACCAGATAAGTTTTCTCAGGTTGAGAAAGGCATACATGGTTTTGTCATTCTGAGTCTGGGGTGCTGCCTTTCAGATTGCTTCAGGTTGAAGAGAAGGTTCATTCTTTTCACTGTTTCTTACCTTCTCATAATTTTAGTGGCTTGAAATGCATCACTGTATGACAACAGGTTGAAATCTATTCTTATGTATGTATAGTGCAGTGTGTGATATAGGACTCATGACCCTATTATACAACCTCAAGTAGTGGAATGTCAGCTACGTGGTTGGGGCATGGCCAGTGGTAATGACAGATCATGTCAAATTTCACTTATGTGTGAATAATTTAGCTTCAGAATGGAGAGCATACCTGCTCTGGATGCAGTGAACTTCTCCTGTTAGGTTGCCAATCTTTTCTTGGCATATCCTTGATCTATGCAAACTCTTTCTGTACATATATTGTCTTCACTGGTTCCTTCATCTTATCAGTGTGGGATTCTATCTCTAAATATGAGAGAAGGTATGTTTGAAAGTTAACATTTTCTTAAATCAAAAATGTTCTAATAATAATATCTCAAAATTGAACTTTCCCACCCTTCCTCCACACTAAGAACTTGTGTTAGAAATTGGTATAGAGTCAATTCCTAAAAAGTGGCAATATTACCAGAATAAGGTGCTTATATACAGTACCAGAAAAGAGGATGCCTTGATGTAGGTTGAGAGTGCCATGAGACAAATATTGCCATAGGCAGTTAAGTGGGGTATAAAAGAATGTAACGTGTGAGAAAAAATCAGATCAATGGTTAGATGGGCAAAGGAAAAAACCCTGGCAGTTGAGTAATATCTGTAACTGTGAGAGACAGAGGCATATAGATCCAGACTGGTGATTGTAAGTTAGCTTCAAAGAGCACACAGTGGTGATTTCTAAAGTGTAGTTATTACACCTTGTATTGTAATAACAGGATATGGAAGAAATAATTTGACTTGTGTAGTGTTCTGAAGTAATTGAACCAACCAGGACTTTGAGGAAAAAAAAAAGAGTGAATTATTTAAAGCTCTGGATATAACTGTGATAACAATTAATAAAATCAAAGGTTGTATACACAATTGACTTGTTATAATACATTATTTGAGAACTATTGGACTGTATGCTGTTTGTTTATGGTTTACATTTATTGCTAACAAGTCATAAATACCTGTAAATTATCCAACTCGTACATAAAAATTGACAGTGGATATTGTTAGTTAAAGAAAGTGCTGAGTGTTGAGTTTATTGATTATTATTATTTTCTAAGTATATTGCTGTCTAACTTTGACATTTAAGTAATGGGAAATATTTTTAAAGGTTTTCTTTACATGTGTGGAATTTTCCCTTTCTATCTTTATGAAGTGTAATTGGCTGATTGTAATTGAACAATATGAAAGGTGCAAGTATTAGCAATATATTCAGGTTTAATGAGAAGCTGAACAGCATTAAGCAAGTAAAAGAGGATACAGCCAGGACATTGTGAAGGTAAATGACAGAAAGAATAGTCTTTGGAAAGACAAAGAACATCTTCAGAAGAGGTTGGCAAGACTGTAGATAAAGCTGAAAAATTGTGTAAGCAGTAGATTTTTGAAAGAAAATAAAGTGAACTACAAGAAGTTGTGTACACAGATTCAAAAACAACTTGATAGAACATTTATTTTGGGTCGGTATTACAGCATCAAGATCATTCAAGCCAAATTCTGAAATTGGAGAAAAGTTGCTTCTCCCTCCATATGCCAACAGGAATAAGTTTTTGAAAATAAAGATAACTTGTATTTCTATATTAAATGCATTCACCATGAGAAAAACACAGCTTAATGAATAGAATGTTGTTTATTTAGAGATTAATTATTTCTCGGGTTGCACATAGTTTGAATAGATTGGGGTAGGGTACATAAACATGAAAAGAGAGTCGAATTAACTCATACATATTAACCTTTTTGCAATGGTCTTGGTGTAAAATACTGAGTTTTAATACATCATGTGGATCTTCACAAAATTTGGTGGATTTTTGGGAAACATTACAAGTCTTTTTTTTGTACAAAAAATTAGATTTATAATAATAAAGAATATACATGAAAAACAAAAAATAAGATACTTCTTCCCCATCAATGACACTTGACCCTATATTTTTATATTAATTGCAGTAGTGGCTTTAATAATTTCTGTTTAATTAAATAATGCACCAAAGAACATTATTTTATGTTCTTATTATTCTGTAACATGCACAAAGTAGACAATTTACCTTGACTATCACAGTTTTTTTGTCTTTGTTACTATATGACAAGTATCACTACCGATAAGGCCAATTTAATTTATATGTTTCCTTCTATTAAAAGAGAAACTGGCAATTTTCTGTGCAGAAAACATAGTAATATAATACCTTATTTGATAGATGAAAACCTTTACTTTCTATGGTTATAAATAATATTGTATTAAATATATGAGAAACCTATTAACAAATCCTGAAAGAGGGGATGAGAGAGGTGGGTGTATCAAGAGGGATCAGGTGTTCTGTTTGATGGCTCTGTAACCAAACAAGATTGAAGTGTATAAAAACTGTACTTTGTCTGAGCAATGATAATTTGTTAGTGAATAATTTATACTTTCATACTAATTGGAGGGGTAATGAATACGTTAGTGAAGAGGAGATGTCTAGAGAAAAAAATGTTACATTTCTCACACTAGAGGCGGCCTTGGAGGCCATAGCCATCCATGTTTCCTTGGGTCACACCATCACTGTTTGTTCTCTATATCTGTCACCTGGAGAGACATATGATCAATCAGACCTTGATGCTTTCATTGAACAATTGCCATCTCCTTTTTTAATCCTGAAGGACTTTAATGGACATCATCACATCTGGGGAAATGCTGATATTGATAAGAGAGGTCACCCTGTAGAGCGTGTGATCTCTGATCACAACCTTTCTCTTTTCAATACTGGCTCTTCTACTTATTTCCATGCATATAGTCAGTCCTTTACTGCTATTGATCTCTCAATTTGCTCCCCTTCATTATTTTACCATTTTTCATGGAGGGTTGAGAATAATCCATGAGGCAGAGATCATTTTCCTGTAATCTTGAGAGACTGGCCATGGTCAATTCCGCCCGACCCCCGCGTGCCCCAGTGGAAGCTGGATCAGGCAAACTGGCCCTCTTTCACTGCCCTTGAAAGAACTTGATTCTGCCATTGTCTGTAAGCCATCAATAGATGACTGTGTGGCAGCAGTAACTGACTGTATTATACAAGCAGCTGCTCAGTGTATTCCTAAAACCTCTACACATTTTCCACTATATCCTCGTCCATGGTGGAACCCTGCCTTTCACATGGCACGGAAGGCTCAAAAATGAGCCTGGGATACTTTCTGTAGATATCCCACACTCTCGAACCACATCGCTTTCCAGTGGGCGTGCACATGCTTGATGGGTAAGACGTCAAAGACAGAAGGAATCTTTGATTAAGTTCACGACCAGCATATCATCTACCACCAGTTCCAAAGTTGTTTGAGACAAGCTTTGCAAGGTCAGAGGGCAATATCATTCTGTCCCCCTCACCGTATTGTTCTCTGATGGCCAGGAAGTAACTGATACCCAGAGCATCACCGATACTCTAGGTGAAAGCTTTTGCCCGGGTATCTAACATTGCTGCCTCTTCTTCCACCTTCTTAGCTATCAAGACTTGGGTAGAATCTTCACCTCTATGATTGTAATTGCCCCTTTACCCTGATGTGAAACCCTAACCGGCCCTTCATCAGTCTGCCATACATCGGTTGGACCTGATGATATACACTATGAGATACTGCACCATCTATCTTCTGCTTCTCTTGCTATCCTTCTGGTTGTTTTATCCGGATCTGGCAGGAGAATGTTTTTCCTGATGCATGGTGTCAGGCTATTGTACTGTATGGTATGGCACTTTGCAAGACCTCCATATATATGAATTACATGGCCATTTGCCCATTTTTAATAAAAATTTTTTTTAATGGACAGGAGATTTCGTGTTCGTGTGGGTTCGACACATTCCCGTTTTTTTCTACAGGAATTTGGAGTCCATAAGAGCTGTGTTCTGAGTGTCGCACTTTTCAGTATAAAAATTAATGCCATCACTGTACAACTCCCTCTCACTGTTGCAAAGTGATGTGAAAGTCATCGAACATGAGGTCTGTTGAGCGACAGCTACAAAATGCTCTCAATTGTTTACTGAAGTGGACCACAGCAAACCGTTTGCATGCACTTTTGCCACCAATGGGGTATTTACCCTGATCCTGAACTCCGTGTCGGTGAAGTTGTGCTGCTTGTGGTCTCTGAGACTAAGTTCTTGGGGCTTATCTTTGACTGTAAACTAACCTTTATACCACATATGAAGCAACTACAGGTCAAATGTACAATAGTATTGAACATCCTCCGTGTCCTCTCTACCACCACTTGGGGAGCTGATCGATGTTCTATGCTAAAGATATATTGTGCTCTTATTTGATCAAAACTTGATTATGGATCACTAGTCTATGGCTCTACCAGATCATTGGTCTGAAAGATGCCAGACCCTATTTTAAAAATTAAGATTGTTTGTAATTTTAAAAAATTAAAGAGTGGTACATAAGCCTGAAAATTTTAGTACATTAAGAAGTGGTGCATGAGCCTGAAACATCTGAGAACCACTGCTCCACAGAAAGCTCACATATCTAATAATAATCTTGGTTGTGTAAAAAATGCTGATTTTCTTTTTACAAGCAGTTCAAGACAGCATTAAAGTCGATCTCCAAAAATGGTTGCCTATCGTTTGACAGTTTTGTCAAGTCAGCTCGTGATTGATTGCTCATTTTGGTTGTGATTATCCTGTTTTATATTTTAAAACCCTTTTCATAACCTTTGCTTATTACAGGAATATATATATATATATATATATATATGTATACAATACTAGCTTCATTTTCCATATTATATTATATATGGTCTTTCTATTGAGCTCAAATACTTTTAAAGAGTTAAATCCTTCAAGAAGGTACTCTTTGGTAATCTTATTTAACCCTGCATTATTTTTGTAGTGGTTATAAAGGACCTCTATCTCTTCCACACTAAAGTTTGAAAATTTTAGCAATTCTTGCTCTTTAGCAACAGATCATGAAAGTTGTAAGTTGTGCTAAGGGGAACCTTTAAATTTTGAGTTTAAATTTGAAAAACAATTCCACTGATGTAATTGCTCATAGATTTATTTCTCCAGACCTTCTGTTGAGTGAGATACTTCAATTTAATGTCACTTTTTACTGGTGATGTACAACTGATATCTGCTTTTGGTGATTCCTCTTTTATATTTGTCTTCACAAATGACTATGTCATTATTCACCTTACTGCTCTGTATTACTTACCATTCATAGATGACTATTTTCTGGGTTTTTTTTCACAACAAAATCAACCAGCTTCTGTGCAAAGTGGCCTAATGTTTTAGTCAACTTACTAAAATATCATCAGGCATGTTCACTGTAGGTTTGATTGATGTGTAGGTAATGAATCACTGTTGAAAACTTCTGTTGGACTTAACAGAAATGGAAGTACATAATTGCAGTGAATTTGTATTTCAAATATCTGACCATTAGTTTATTAGATACATAGTTTGTTCAAAACAGAAAAGCCTTACACTGAACTTATGTCCTGAATGGTATCATTAGTGCCTTCTCCATACTGAGACATCTTAATATTTCAGTTCTAATATGTGTCAGGTAATCTTTGTATTTTGTTTAACTTGCTACTGTTGAGTGCTGAATTACTTAATTAGAAGATACTTGATCATATTCTATTGTAAGTTGAGAAACTTAACAGCTTGTGATGTAGACAGAGAGTATCTGTGTATAGCACATTGACTGCAACAGTTGGAGTTGTGTCCAAATTAAGAGAGATCAGTTCTTTAGCTGTTGGTAGACTCATTTCATGGTTGTTTCAGCATTTGCCAACACAACTGGAATTTGAATGTTTTCAACAATGTCAGCCTTGACTTGCCCACAAGCATCAACATTCTGTGTATATATTATAAGCCTTTTTAATTCACTTTGTTTGTACATTCATCTCATCCAAATATGTGAGATTGGTTGATGTTATTTACTGTTTCTTTATGCACAGTTTCTGCAAGGGCTGATTAAAACTTACGTTCACTGTAACTCATTACTACCTCTTGACATATTATCTGATAGCTCAAGTATATGAAACAACAAATTTAATGTAACAATTACATAATATCACAAAATATTGGCTTGAATGGGTAGTTCCTTATATCTGACCCATTAGAAGAACTTTAACGTAGCAATAATTGCTTTATTATTCTTGTTGATTGAGTTTGCCAGTATCTTCATAAGAGCCTTCTTTAAGGATGACTTCATGACAGCATAAAGGTGGTCATGTGCTGAAATTAAAACCATTAAAAATGAGTACAAGTTTAAACTTAAGAAACAAGTGAATAACTTATATAGCTTCATGCTTAACATACAACATTTGTTTAATTTAAAATCTTGTTTTTTAGTCTTAGAAAAACTACTTTATTTCATTAATTTTTGTTTTCAATTTGAAACTATGTTTACAAAATAATAATATAATTTTCTAAATTAGCTGTATTGTCCTTTCTTTATTTTACCTTATTTTTTATTTATGCTTTGAATGCCATTTATGATTTTTTGTTTTAGCAGGGTTTTCTTGCCCAGGCTTTTATGTTCTGCTTTCACATGTGTCTTACAAATTAACTACTGCCAAAATCCTTTGGTGTCTTGCGTATATAAACAAAAGTTATTCTAATTCAAAACTTTGTATAAATTGTTTTGACATTTTCTTCTTTAATCACCTTTTTTCTTCTGTCAAAAACTACTCAGATTTTACCAAAGGTTTTTGTGTAATCAACATGCTGAACACATTTTGAACAAATGAAAAATATCATTGTGGGCAATAATGTGCAAGTTTGATTTTATAGCATGCTTCAGGTTCATACGTCTGTTTAACCCTTAAACAGCAGCTGCCATCATTTTATGCTGCTACCTACAACATTCCTGCTGTTTAAGGGTTAAAGAAGGTATCACAACCTTGTTTTTATAGAGTAATTTTCAAGATTTAAGTAAACTTCATTATCAATGTATGTTAATAAACTTGACATCAAAAATAGTTTATAATTGAAATTTTAGTATTGTGAAGTATTAATTTCTTTATTTTAAAAGGAAATGTTTAAAGAAATTATCTTCTTTGTATCTTGTGATGCTTCACTCCTTATTGCCCACTTTAGATTTTATTTGTACCCCTAAAATCTTCTGAATTTAGCACAAATTATACACTGAGCTTTAATGTAAATTTATAGCTTGCAAGACAAACTTTGGAAATTATTTTTGGATAACAAACACAGAAGGATGAAAAACAAATCCCTATAGTGAAATGTTAGGTTATGTAAAATAAAACTGTTTACCATAAAGGTATACTCTTATTCTAAGGTTTATTGCTTGTCTTGGTACTTAGACATGGTTCAAAGAGTAATAAAACAATTATTTAAATGAAAGCATTTGGACAAATTGAGGCCTAAGTTCTTAAGATAAATGATAGTAATTGTCTGTTACAATCTGTAGTCAAGTTGGATTTTTGCCTCTATTGAAAACAGAAATCAAAGTCAGAACTTTGAAGAAAAAGTTTAAAGGCTTTTTATTTGGTCAAGTAACATGATTAATTTTTATCTTGAAATGTACAACATGCTTTTAATAGACAGCGTAAAGGGTTAAGAATTTCCCTGTTTCTTAAATTAATTTAGTTGGTTTTACCTTTGATTTTTTTTAGTTTATTTCTTCTTAATTTTTCTGCATTGTATAATGATAATTTATTAAATAAGTAGTTTAGAGCTGTAGCTGATATTTTTTAAGTTGGAAATTAAAAAAAAAAAATTGTCTCTATTTCCATTTCCAAACATGTGTTATTCATAAAATGTTTTGTAAAGCTGTTGCTGAATTTTTACAATGTATGATAAAACATTACTTTAATTGTAGTGGAATTCACATTCTATTAAGATTAGCAAATTAGGTCCTGGAAAAGGCATGGAGTTTTTGGTTTGGTTTTTTTTCACATGCTAATATGTAATAACTGTGGAAGGCATATCATTTGGAAATTTCATTTGCTTGAACTGTTCTATAATCAGCTACGTATAGTGCTCTAAAAAATTATACTAGTTTTTTTAGTAGAATACCTTGGGTGAAATAGTGGCTTTCAACGTCTAAAGTGCTTCTTTACCACTGGACTGGCTTGATCACAAATGTTACAGTATATCTATATTGGAAGTTCTTGTTTAGGATCAGTTACTGATGTATGTAGACATTATTGTATTGTCAACATGTATCGCTGATTATGTTTTTTCTTTTATACTTGTATTTCAGTGCATGCTTTATTGCCAGAACAGTTTATGCTGCTTTTATTGATTTTTTTTTTTATAAAATATAACAAAACATTACTCATTTAATCTTGGTGGGATTCACATTATGTTAAAATTAGTAAATTAGGTTTTTGAAGGTGACAATTTGGTCCAAGAATAGGTCGTGAATTTGTTTTTATATTAGTCTGTGCAAATAACTAACACTTTGTATTCTCAAGCATATGGCTCATTATTCATGTTTTCACATGCTTGCAACCAGATAATTAGATTATAATTCAACATATGTGATTGTAGGGCACTGGCAAAAAATCTTACTGTAAATTATCATAAAAAAGATCATAGTACCACCTAATGTAAGTGATTGTCTTGTTATGAAAATAATGGTACAGTTAATTGTAAGAAAGTGCAGACCAGCCTTATCTGTGGGTAAAGCCAGAGAAAGGGAATAGCTTGTCTATGGGCCTGGCATTGCCAAGTGGTTAGGGCTTACCTTGCAATACGAAGGCCGTGGGTTTGAATAATGATGACATCAAACATGCTTGCCCCATCAGCTTTGGGGGTGTTATAATGTGATGGTCATTCCCACTATACATTGGTAAAAGAGTAGCCCAAGAGTTGGCAGTGGGTGGTTACAACTAGCTGCCTTGCCTCTGTCTTACATTACTAATTTAGGGAAAGCTAGAGCAGATAACACTCGTAGCTTTGAGCAAAATTCAAAAACAAACAAACAAATAAGCTTGTTGGTGGGAAGTACAGTGGCAACTTTAGTACTGTAATCAAATATGATAGATCAAAGATCTGGCAAAAAACTTGAAAAACCAGCAGATTGGAGGCATGGCAAAACTTCAAAGGGCCAATTATCCCTTTAACAGTGATTTTTATTAAAGAAAACAACATAAGACACTGACAATTAAACCTTTTGGTTCAGTTGCATTCATAGATACGTTGAGATTGTCCTTAAGAGTACAAGGCCCACATAGGAGTGAGACAGGTATACATGATTTCAGCTTATCCAAATGTTTTTGTAGTTAACTTATCAAAATAATTAGACAAAACAATACAGTTTAAAAGTAGTTTGATAATGAATAGAAGCTAAGATTTTATAAAACCACGTTCAGCAAGAAAGAAGCAACAAAGTAAAAAAATTAATTTACAAGTATAGGCAGAAAAAAAATAATGCAGAATATACTAAATTTATTTTTTTGTAGATACAGTTTACAATTTTGGCATATAATCAATCTTAATCCAGCCTTAAGTGTTTTTGGCCAGTAGTTTTACATATGTTTATTCACTTCTAGTACTGAACTTTGAAAAATTATTTATTTGTAGGTAGAAGACCTTTGGAAACCTCTTGATCCACATGAAGAAACTCCTAATCTCGAGAAACCTATGAAAAGGGGGAAAACCAGTAGAATCCCCAAAAAGGTTGAACAGAAAAAGCAAGATAACAAGAGAAAAAGGAAGAGAGACGAATTAAAAAACCAAGATGCAACAATTCTGCCCATCTCTCAATTCTGCACAGAAGCATGTAAGTTTATTATGTTAATGCAATTGTTATTTGTGCTGTATACAGTAAAATAATAAGTTTGTCACTGTTGTTGTGGCCTGGTATGGCCAGGTGGTTTGGGAGTTCAGTTCATAATTTGTGAGTTGTAGATTTAAATCTCTGTGACAGTCAATGCCATTGTTCATTGGTAATTGTAAAATAGTTGCCCAAGGGTTTGTGGTGGGTGGTGATGAGTAGCTGCCTTTCGTTTAGGTTTTCACTGCTAAATTAGGGAGGGCTAACTCAGATAGCTTTTATGTGACTTTGCACGAAATATAATGTTCAGATTCTACATTATTTTGATGGATTTCAGCTATCTCTATTGTCAAGCTGACCATCCACTAAGTTGGTTCACATTTTTGAGAAATATGTTGTGTGAGGGTAGACGATGTTGAGATCAGAAATAAAATACTAGAACTAATAAGTTTAATCAAGTTTTTTTTTCATCGATGTTTGTGTTGAACTGATCAGTTTTTGAGGATTATTTTGACTGATTGATAGATAGCCAGCTAACAACCAAATGTCTTCTGAAGCTCCAGGTGTTGAAAAACAAATCAGAAATGTCTAAACTCCTTAATTTAATTTGAGACATAGCAAAATAAGCAGCATGGAGTTAATCTTTTGCTGTCTCAATGATGTGAACTTTTCACCATTTCCTTAAAATTACAGGAAACAGATATTTTTCTGTCATAGAGCATAAATGTTGTGTGTGAAATCACTTAGATGGAACTTAAATTTGACAGAGGCTGACATGTGATTTGATGGAAGTTGGCAGAGCAAGTATTCTGCACAATTCTCAAAACTGTTTTTAATAACTAAGGAGACTTTTTGTTTATACAGTATTGAAGCTTGTAGATTCCAAAATTATTGTCAATGGCAAAAGTTACATAGGCACATGTCTCATATTTATCAATGCAGAATTTATAAATTTCATAAAGTGTTACATTCATTTTATACAAATTGTGTTTAGTTTTTTTTATCATTCATGGAAGGATTTTTTCCATTGCTGTACTTCATGAAAATGTATTGCTGGAGATGACATCTGGCATGCATAAATATGTGGATGGTGATGTTAAAGGGTTAGCATATACAGTGTCAAGAATTTTGCTATTGTAAATTCTTTAAAAAAAAAGATTTGTTTCATTTAAAGTTTTGAAGTATTAAGATATTTTTTAAATTTGAAAGCAAGTTTTATTCATCAGCTTTTATTAAAGAAAAATATTGCAATCAACCTTTTGTTTTACTGCTTGAATGGGTTATCTATCATTATATTTTAATGTTTCTTTATTAACTTTTATATGTTACTGATCTAATGTAATAACTGCTATTATATTATTATGTTTATTATGTTTTGAAGTATTAAGATATTTTTTAAATTTGAAAGCAAGTTTTATTCAACAGCTTTTATTAAAGAAAAATATTGCAATCAACCTTTTGTTTTACTGCTTGAATGGGTTATCTATCATTATATTTTAATGTTTCTTTATTAACTTTTATATGTTACTGATCTAATGTAATAACTGCTATTATATTATTATGTTTCATTATTAGCATTGGTAAAAATGAAATAGAAACCCTGCAATCCGAGCACTTTTGAAAGCGCTTGGGTTATAGGGTTTCTGTTTTATTTTTATCAAGACTTCTTGGATTTATGTGTTTTTAGAACATCATCTTTAATAGCATTTATATGTTATTGATCTATTGTATTATCTACTTGTACAAGATTTTGTAGGATGCACTAAAGTTTATGGATGAATATATGTAATATTCCATATATTCATTTTAAAATACTTTCTTCGTGAATAATTGGTTAGTAATTTGTGTTTGAGCAAACTGGTTTATAGAAGTATTGCCAAATATTTCATGATATTACTGGTTTGTAATTTAATTCACCTGAATTAAACTGGCAACAGCCTGGTGTTTACTGATTGTCCTAGCAGTCAATAGTTAGTATCCCAAGATGGTCTAGGATGTACAAGAGAAAGAAAGATCATAACCTTTAATGACTGCAACTTAGGACTAATCAAAAGCTTCATTTTTTTATTATCTCTAAATAAAGAGAGATAGGTATTTAAAAAAATACAAAACATGTTATAAAATAAAGGCTTAAATTTTTTTTAAGAAACTGAAATAATGTCCACACAAATTTATTTCTTCAGAAAGAAGTTTTTTTGTTTTTATTACACAAAATGTATGTGGCTAAAAATAATGTATGCTCATATAATTTAGTGGTAATGTGATTTTCTAACAGAAAAACTTTGTAGTGTCTTATTTGTGGGGTATGAGTCCTTTTTAATTCATCATGTAGTAACTATTTTACACTGATGGTTCTCTCAGATTTTCCATATGCATCTAAATTTCCAAAAAATCCTAAGAAAATTCCACAGAGTTCAGTTTTCTATGACCATTACTGGAATGAAGTTAAAAGGAAAAAAGAAGCACTCAAGTCTAAAAGAAAACTGGTAAGAAAAAAGTACATTATTTTTCTTCTTTCAAAAAAAAGTAACTATGTATGTTAAGAAAAGTTTACAAAAAAATATAAGTTGCTTGACTAATTTGTAATTAGGTTAATAATGTCCTACATTCTTGGACATCTGAATTAGTTTTCACTGCAGTGAAAACAAAAAGGTTTTAAGAATAGTGGATACTATTTCTGAATTACATTTTTTCTTCAAGTTTTTGGATTACCTTGTCTATTATTCTGTGCACAGGCTTAAATGTTAGCCTTCCTATTTTTAGATGTCTATTTTTTTATTTTGTAGTGTGGAATAATCCAAGTATTTACATTATATTTATATTTGTGGATTAATAAGCTGCTATTTACTGATTTAGTTTTTCAGTATTCTTGGTGTAACAAAAATTAACCATTAATTTATTTGTTTTGGATTGAAAATTATTATGGAAGTCAAGGATAAAACAAAAATAGTTGCGTAGTTTTGTTTGAAAGTATTATAATATTTATTGGATTGTTTAATGCTCTGATATTTTCTACTTTTGAAACTGTAATTACATAAGATTTTCAAAGTTGATGTTGAGTATGTGGTTGTCTTTCTTAGCATTCCACATAAATTATTGAATGTTTATCTTATAGTTCACAGATGATCAAGTGGAGGAAAATATGGATAAAGAAGATGAAGATGAAGCTGATGATAATTTTAGTGGTAAGTAAAATTTTGACTAAAATTTGTAGACATGCTTTCTTTCTATGAAATTATTGGCCATAATTAATAGAGTGGAGTTGATTCATCAGGAAGTTTGAATTTAGTACTTCCTAGCATACTTTTATCCCAGTTATATAACGTAAATCTTCAAAGGTATTGCACATTATAGTGATACATGCAATTTTTACTGAAAATGAAATATGATAGTGTATAAAGATAGATGAATTAATAATATGTAAATATTTTACATTTCTGGCAGCAATCCAGATTTTCAGTGAGCAAGTACTTGAATAGTTACTATTTAAAGTTGTGTATATGGGGTTGTTTCACTTTTTGTAAAACTTTATTTTTTTCTTTACTCAAACACTAAATAAATCAGTCATAAAGCTGAAAATATGAAATAAAATCAAAATTGTATTTTTTTCCATAATGATTTCAGATGATAACAGACAATTACAGTTATTTATCCTAAAATATCTCTTGCTCCTAAGTCTTAAATTTAAATTTTATTTTTTTTATTGGATTTCAAACAGCATCTAGCATTAAATGGCCTGGAAAGAGCTTGGTGGAAGTTACAATAAACAAAATCTTGACTTGCATCACAAGAATGGATTGCAGCATGCATACATTCATCATTAAGATGTTTTTTATTTATTTTTTACATCATTTAATGTTTTATTCTAAATTAATAAGTTTCCATTTTTTTCATTCAGTTACTTTTGTTAACTACTTACTTTAGCCTGGAGACCTTGTACACTCAAGTTCATGTGTAGTAAGTGTATCTATTTTCTTACCGTGTTAATTGTTCAAAAATAATTCACATAGGTTTCAATGTGCAGTTTATAATAGAGAAGAATCAGACACTAAATTAGAAACTTCAGCTGTTATTATAATTTATGTGGCTTTCTAGTTAAGCTATAAATAGGTTAAGAAAATTTCATTACTTATCAGAGCTATGTCATCTGTAGAAACACATGCAGCTCTCCTGGAATGTTATTCACATTTATTAAACAAAATCATCTGCCCTACAAGATGTAGAATTTTATATTTCTCTTTGTTATAATTGTATTCAACTGTTAAGTGAGAGAGATTTGGATATATCTAAATGTCATAGGATATGGGAGGGGCATGTCAATTTGACTTGAAAAAATATATATGCATAACAATATCTTAATAAAGCAAGAAGGTAACAGGTTAAAATTTTATATTCTGGCTTGTCAATATCTGTAATGTGTTTCTGATTGAAAAATCTAAAGCTGTTGTAAAGAGGGGAAAAAAGGCTATAAATGAGAAGTTGCACCTTCACCAAGTCATGACTGAGACATACAGATTGAAAATTTATTTAAGTATTTTCTTCTGAAATTACCCCTCAGTCTAGATTCCTGTGCATGGTGAGGGGACCACCCATGGAAGGTTCTGTTATTTCAATTTACCTCCTCTGGGATCTAAACATCCACCCACGTGTTTACCTGTGAAGGGGAGGAGAAGATCCTGGTGGTTGAGGGGTGCAACCCTAACATGTCACTTTGGTTTTCAATTCATGTAGATGGGTGGCATTGGGGCGGGTCCCCTTAGGTCTATTGGCTGGTCCCTTTGGAAGAGGGTCAACCAAGTGCCAGTGTTGGATGTTCTCAACAGGTGTTGTGGACATTGTATTTGATGCTGGTGTTTGGGTATATTGCTCACAAAATGTTGGCATTGCTGCAGTTTCCTTGTTTGGCACTGTAGTGCCCAGGGTCAGTGGGCACCAAAATATTCCTTTTTTTATTTTGGATCTTCCAAATAAAAACTTAAATAAAATAGTGAAAAAACACTGGTAAATGACCACATCTTAGAGATTCTGAGCAGCAATCTTCAACATCTGTTGTACCTCATTTTCTTATACTACATTTTCTTTCAGACAAACCATTAGGGAAATTGTCTCCCTCTTTCATTCAGAAGGGACTAGAGGGATTTGGTGGCTCTCCAAAGTCAGTAAAGAAGCTTCGCTCTGGTGACATATTAGTGGAAACATCCACATCTCAACACAGTGATCTCCTCTTGCATTCATAGGCAATTGGGGATATATTTATTGAGGTTACACCTCATGCTACTTTGAATTTATCATGAGAAGTTATTGTTGAGAGGAATTTGAAGAACATCCATAAGTCAGAGATTCTCCCTGGTTTCTCCATCCAAGGAGTTTCTGCAGTGAGGCGTATCTCCACTCGCAAAGATGGAATAATGATGCCAACCAATATCCTCATTGTGATATTTATATCACCACATTCACCTGCCACAATTAAGGCATGTTATCTTCATTGCAGGGTATGGCCATACATACCAAACCCTATCCGATGTTTCCAGTGTCAGTTGTTCAGTCACTCAAAGACGACATGTCATGGATGTGTGTTCATTGCAGTGGCGAGGACCACGATGCCTATGAGTGTGACCAGCCATTATTGCATCAGTTGCAATGGGTTTAACCCATCCTACTTTTGTTCTTGCCCTAAATGCTTGGAAGAAAAAGAGGTGCAGTGTTTGAAAACGATTCATAACATTGCTTATTTTGAGGCTCAAAAGTTGCTGTTCACCACTTCATCTCGGATGTATGCTGCTGCACTTCGTTCCACTACTACAGTGGGAGTGCAGACAGATCTCTCTGTGCCTCCAGAAGAACTGTTCTCAAACCAAATGAAAAGTCTTTTGACTACCATGGTTAAGAAAGGTAATGAATCAACATCAACTCCCATCTCTGTCCCTTACATACATTCCAACAAATCCCAAGATCCACTTCTTTTGGTTCTGGGTACAGGCATTTCCTCAGGGTATATCATCTGCTCCCACCCTAAGATACAAAACGATCATTTGTTCACATCAGTCGTTGGAATCCTCTTCCAACAGCAAAGACCTATCCAATTGACCCAGAGCAGGATCCATGGAGATCAATAGACTTTCCTTGAATAAAGACAGTAAAGAAAAAAGACATTGTCATAAACAGAAGGGTTTTCCACTCAATTTGCTTACACATAAATAAAAATGGCTATCTTGATACAATGGAACTGTCAAGGTTTAAGTTCTAGTCTGGATGACATCAAAACACTGATTGCTTCCTACCATCCTGTATGTCTTTCCTTACAGGAAATGTTTCTGAAACTTGCAGATGCAGTCATCTTTTGGTAGTTTTTTTTTATACAGAAATGACAGTCTGTGTGATGGTTGCATGGAGGGGTAGCACTGTTGGTTGATCAGCATGTGCCCACCCTGTCTTTGCCACTCAACAAGCCATCCGTGTGTCCTTGGGTCGTACCATCACTGTTTTCTCTCTCTACATGTCGGCTGGAGAGACATATGATCAATCAGACCTTGTGCTTTCATTGAACAGTTGCCGTTTCCCTTTTTAATCCTGGGGGACTTTAATGGACATCATCCCCTCTGGGGAAGTGCTGATATTGATAGTGTGAACTCTGATCACAACCTTTCTCTTTTCAATACTGGTTCGTTCTTCTACTTATTTTCATGCACCTAGTCAGTACTTTACTGCTATTGATCTCTCAATTTGTTCCCTTTCATTATTCTCCCATTTTTCTTGGAGGATTGACAGTAATCCACGAGGCAGTGATAATTTTTCTATAATTTTGAGAGAGACTGGCCATGGTCGATGCCACACGACTCTTGTTCCAGGTGGAAGCTGGATCAAGCAAACTGGCCCCCTTTCATCGTTCTCACAGAACTTGATCCTGCCATTGTCTGTAAACCATCAATAGACAACTGTGTGGCAGCAGTAATTGACTGTATTATACAGGGTGTTCGGAAAGTCACTGTGCAGTTTTGTAATCATATTTTATTCAGTCTATTTCAAGCCAGCAACTGATAGCAATGTTTAGAAACAAAATAAGAAGGATCCAGGCCTGTATTGATGCCAACGGGGGTCACTTTCAACAATGTTTATAATTGTCATTCATGTTTACCTCCTGTATTCTATATTGAAACATATCTGTTAATAAAGTGCACAGTGACTTTCTGAACACCCTGTATAAGCAGCTACTTAATGTATTCCTAAAACCTCGACACATTTTCCACGATATCTTCATTCGTGGTGGAATCCTGTCTGCGACATAGCATGGAAGGCTCAAAAACAGGCCTGGGATACTTTTTGTAGGTATCCCACACTTTCTCACTGCATCACTTTCCAGGAGGTCTGTGCACGTGCTCAATGGGTAAAACGTCAAAGCCAGAAGGAATCTTGGATTAAGTTCACAACCAGCATATCTTCTACATCCAATTCCAAAGGTTAGTGGGCAATATAATTCTGTTCCCCTGTTGATCTTATTCTCTGATGGCCAGGAAGTAGCTGATATTCAGAGCATCACCGATACTTTAGGTGAAAGCTTTTGTTGGGTATCTAGCAATTCTGTTTCTTCCTCTACTTTTTTAGTCATCAAAACTTGAGCAGAGCAGTCACCTCTTTCCTTTTGAACTGATTGTCTCTATGACTATAATCATCCATTTATACTGATGGATATCAAACTGGCCCTTCATCGGTTTGGCAGTACATTGGTTGGACCTGGTGATGTACACTATGAAATACTGTGCCTTCTGTCTCCTGCTTCTCTTGCAATTCTTCTGATTGTTTATGACCTGCATCTGGCAGGAGAATACTTTTCCTGATGCTTGGCACCAGGCTATTGTCCTACCTTTTTCTAAGCCTGGGAAGGATCCCAAGATTCCTTCAAAATACTGTCCAATTGCTTTGATGAGCTGTCTCTGTAAGACGTTAGAGAGGATGGTTAATGCTCAAACAACCTCCTCTCACCCACCCAGTGAGGGTTCTGACAACACCACTTCACCATGGACCACCTGATTTGACTTAAAATGTCAATCAGAAAAGCCTCTTTCAAACATCATCATCTTGTATCACTATTCTTTGACATTGAGAAGGCATGTGATACAACATGGAGGTATGGCATTTTGTGAGACCTCCATATATATGGGTTAAGTGGCCATTTGCCCATTTTTTATTAAAACTAATTTAATTGACAGGGAATTCCAAGTTTGCGTGGGTTCGTCACTTTCTAACTGTTACAAACGGAGTGTGTTGATGACTTTCACATCTCATGTCAGTCGTTGAACAGCTGCAGACTGCCATCAATCATTTATTGAAGTGGACCACAGCAAATGGCTTTAACTTTTCTCTGCCAATGGGGTATTCACCCTGATCCTGAACTCCATATTGGCAAAGTTGTGCTGCCTGTGGTCCCTGAGACAAAGTTCTTGGGGCTTATATTTGACTGTAAGCTGACCTTTATACCACACATCAAGCAGCTATGAGTCAAATGTACAAGAGCACTGAACATCCTCCATGTCTTCTCTTCCACCACTTGGGGGGCAAATTGATGTTCTATGCTAAAGATATATCATGCTCTTATTCAATTGAAACTGGACAATGGATCACTGGTCTATGGCTCTGCCAGGACCTCAGCCTTAAAGGTGCTGGATCCCATTCATCATCAAGGACTTTGGCTCTGCACTGGGGTTTTCTGCACTTTTCCAGTTCAGAGCTTATACATAGAGTCTTATGAACCTTCTTTGTATATTTGCCATTTGCAACTGTCTTTACTATATGCTTTGAAACTTTGTTCCTTACCAAAGCATCCTACCTGGGGTTATGTTTTCTTTCCTTGGTGGGCCATACTTTTTTCAGAACAGACGGTCTGCCATTGCTCCTTTTGGCCTTCATATCCAGGCACATTTGGATGAATTTTGTCTGTCCTTGGATAACAGTGCCATACCCACTAGTAAGCCCATCCCATCATGACTTTTTACAGTCCCCAAATGTGACCTATCTTTAAGTCATCTGAGAAAAGCAGACACTCCTGATTGGAAATACTGTCTGCTGTTTGCTGAACATCTTTCAAACCATCCTTCCATTCCTATGTATTCCCATTTTAAAATGAGGTGACTGTGTGGGTTCTGTCATGGTTTGTTGTTGTTCAGTGGTTGCATGCAGAATCTTCTCTACAGCTTTTGTGTTCACTACTGAACTGTATGCCATTTCTCTTTCCCTGTATCACATAGAAGCTAAGCAGTACTCAAACTGCACTATTTATACTGATTTGCTTAGTTCTCTACTGGCTCTGGAATCACTTCGTGTTAGTTCTCACCCTGTTATCACCGATATTCAAAACCAACTGGCCCATTTCTCTTTAACATCTACTTCTATCCATTTTTTCTGGATACCGGGCCATGTTTGTATTTGCAGGAATGAGCTTGCCGACCCTGCAGCTAAATCTATCTGCTTTGGCACTATTACTGCTGTGCCTGTTCCATACATGGATTATGGTCCTGTATTCAAGGCTTGGCTCTGTTCTGGCTGGCAGTTGGCTTGGATTGAGCAACATGAAAACAAGCTTTTCCAAATAAAACCTTATTTTAGAGTTTGACTGTCTTGCTTCCTTAAGGATCAGAAAAAGGAAGTTGTTGTAATTAGGTTATGCATTGGTCACAGTTTTTTAACTCATTGTTTTCTTTTATCTGGAACTAATGCACCAATGTGTAGTCTGTGTAACCCTCAGGTCCCAATAAGCCACATTTTACTTTCTTGCCATCATTATGGCTCTGAACAATGGCACCATTGTAAACATATTCTGTCCCAAAGTTTATTCATAACTTTAGACTGTGTCATTGGTGATGGTGACACTGTCCACCTGGAAATGTTTTTAGTTTTTTAAAGGCCATTTAAATTTTAAATATATATATATTAGACCTTTTTTAATGCAATTCTCTCTTAAGAATCAGTCCATCTGGTTTGATTTGAAATTAGAAAATGACCGTAACATCAAATAATTTGAAACCAGGACTGGAAAGGCCAACTTCATGAGACTGATGCTGCTGTTTGAACTACTCATTAGTCATCCTGGCAAGTTATTATTAGAATTTTACTACAAGTCTTTTAAAACGTTTATTACTTTACTTTTTGAAAATGGCCATAATGTCAAATAACTCGGAACCAGCACTGGAAAGGCCAACTTCAAGTGACTGATGATGGTTATTGTACTTACCTGTTAATCTTCCTGGCAAGTTATAATAATTACAATTATGCTACAGAAAGTCCTTCACAACTTGTATTACTGTATTTTTCTCTTTTGTAGACTAGATATAAACATTGGTTTTATGCTATTTATATTTCTGGTTCTTTTAAACTTTGTTTTGTTTTGTTTTACCTTAATTTCCTTTATGAGTTTTACTAAATTCACTTTAATTTTAACTTTTTATTGGATGTTTGGCACAGATAGCCTAGCTGCTTTGTGCCATAAAACACCAAATTAACCAGCTAACCAACCAACTTTTGAAATTAAAATTTGAGTGGTCTAAAAATTTGAATTGTAAATAACATTTTGAATGTAACCTTGTAAACTGAAAGTCATGACACACACTTTGACCCATATTTATTCACAATATTGGAACAAATTTTGGAACTGTTGTAATTTGCTTTAATTCTGGATAACAAACAGAATAGCTGAATGGCCTTTTAACCAAAGGGAAGGAAGGGAATCTGCTAATTTCATGAAGAAACTAGCTCTTCTCAGACAATTGAAAGTAATCCTTTACCAGCTATATATATCTTATAATCTTTTTACCAACCAAAGATGTCATGCCTCTTGCTATAATCAGGGCTCAATTTTAAGGAAATTTCCAGGTTGTCCTTCAGAAACTAATACATATATAATTGAAAGGTGTCAGTGTTTCAAGTGTGGTGATTAATGTCAAAGATTTGGAGTTTGTAAATTTGGTCGAGTTAGTTCGTAGTGAAGGTTTATCAAAAAGAAGTTAAGAGAACCATGTCAGTTTTTGTTGTCTTAAGTATCAGTATCAGAAATTAATCTCACTAAATATTTGTGGAATTTATCTTTGTTTTCTTCACGAGTTCCCTCCCATTCACAAATATTTGCATGCAAAGATTGTGCAATACAATGTGTTATAATGTAATTGAGTTTTATGCACTGTAATGTGTTACCACACCTAGCCCTTTAGGCTCATTTGAACTCCATACAGAATGTATGTTCATAAAGCAGCACAGAGGTGCAGCTTGTTTGTGATATAAAATTTAGTGATTAAAACAGCATTATTAGCCAATCAGAAAAACAAACTTTTCCTAATGTCTTCTGCCTCTGTTGGTTGATTGTGCCAACATTTCTCTTGCACAAAGTACAGCTTTTTTTCTCTTTTTTTTTAATATACAAAAAGATATTTTTATGAGGGTTCAAGTTTTTGAGTTTGTAGTTAGGGTATTTACCAATGATTTTGGTTGAGGTTTGGAGTCAACATGATGTATATACTGTGGGTAGTATACTGCAATGATTTTTTAATAGGGGTCTGTTCCAGGATTCTAGTCTTCCATGAGACAACATTGGGCTTAAGTTGGTTGTCTGAGGAAGTTTTTTCTCTCAGACAACTGTTAAAATCAAACTCTGGGTATAGGATTTGAGTTGCCCGACTGAAGCTGAAATTGTTTCAGAAAATTAGAAAAATACTTGGGTTCCATCATCAAATATAATACTGTAGGTACTAGACAATGTGTGTGTACAACATCTAAACACACCTAAATAGTGCAATTTACACACACCCATAAATGTATATATGTATATTAAAAAACAACATAGTAATCTTAACTGTATCTAATGTTTCTCAGAATCAGTTTTTGTTCTTTCACAGGTAATGATGAGAGGAGTGTAGACTGGAAGTGTGATTCTCCTGCACCATTACCCGAACTTGGAGACTCACCTCTTCCTTTAGAAATTGGTAGAGATGTTTGTGCTTTAGTGAAAAGAACTGATGAAATTTGTCCCATTGGTAAGTCTTTTATGCCTTTAAAGACTTGTTTCATATTAATTTATTTGTGTGAGCCAAGTATTAAAGTTATGAACATGTATTTTTGGTAAAATGTGTCAGCATACATTCTATGAACTATGTGGAAGTGTGAGATTTAGAAGTTGCAAATAAGCGCATTTTTGTGAACAAATTTTTATGTGAAGTTATTTTAGAATTGGGACATAAAAGCTTAAAAGATGTTGAATCCAAAATCACTTTATAGTTTCTGATAATGTATGAGTGAGTGGAGAAGATTAAGTTAAGCTCAACTAAATATTGCAATTTACACACATGCATAAATGTATATATGATATTTACAGTTTGTTATGTTTTTTTGAGAAATATACAAAATTCTGCTTTACAACGTGTGCTGGTAAAAGAGCTCACAGTGTTTTTCTACTAGTTTGTCACCAGGTGTTTACATATATTGGTGAATTCCAAGTTATTTTGACAAATAAATTGTAGTCATTACTGTTTATACAATAGTAATACTTAATTCATTGAGCAATATCCACATTCTTTTTGGCTGTACTTACTTATGTTGCATGAAGGTTGAACTGTACTCTTGGTTTCATCTTTATTTTTATACAATTTGTAAGATTATTGAAAAAATGTCGTTTTTATTCTTTTTATTCAGTTTATCTGTAGTTGTTACAAATCCATGATTTTTTAATGTTTATAGTTGTAATAAATATCTTGTGAATGACTTTTTTTTCAGTTTGATGAAAGCAGCTCATGTTGAGCAAGTTTTAACACATATTTTAGATCTTCAGTAAATATGTTATCAATATTTGATATGAAAACTTGCATGTGTGTGTGCTTGCATTTTTTAGCTGTGTTTGTTTGAGATCTACATTTTGAACTCATCTTTCCTTTGCATGGGTAATTTTATTCAACTAAATGACCTTCCTGTAGTTTCGAGCTACGAAGAGCTGGTTCAAAAGCATGTAGAAAACTACCTTTCAAGTGCTGCTCAATTCAAGCAGCTCACGGATCTAACGAGACGAGTCAATCAATGGGAAGAAAGGATCAAACCCAAACTTGAGCTTGAGGTCAGTTATATTTAATGTTTATGATGTGAAATGTGTACTTACGTTGAATTTTAGTTTGCTAGATTTGCAAGGAAGAAAGACAAACAGTAAAGAATATATTTATTTAAAATTCTTCTAAGTATTCATTGGGAACAGTTAAATCTGAAATTTAATTTTAAAATTCTTAGTGAAATTTCTGTTTCTACAAGAGTTAAAACTAAAACAAACTATGAAAAAATTTTAACTCAGTGTTAAAACCATATATTCGTAAGAGAGTGATCATTGTTTACATAGTACTCTAGTCATTGGTGTGTGACACTAGTTTTATTGTAGCTGGATTATGTCCTCTCATGAAGTTTAGTATTGTGCTGAATCTTTGGTTTAGTGTATCTACTAAATACATGTGCAATTTTATAAATATATATATATACTAAATCTATAAAAAAAAGTAAAATAAAAAAGGCCTTCAACCCAACAATTATATATTTTTTCTACTTTAAAAATGAAAAAAAGAATATTTGGAAGATACCTGTACAGACATTGATCAGTTAATTTAGTTTTACTTTTCCTAACTTTTACCTAATTCATGGCTTACTTAGTCCTTGATAATAATGAGAGTTGGATAGGCATTTTTCCTTAATTCTTTTGCAATGGGCTCTGTATAAAATACAGAGTTGGTATACACATTTGCACTCTATAAATATTTGTACTATAACTTAACACATTATGTTTCTTCACGACATTTGGGAGACCTTTGGGAAACATTGCAAGTCTTTTGTTTTAAAAAAAAAATATTTTTTTAATGAAGTATTTTTACCAAAGATTTGTTTATGAATATATCAAAGGCAGTTCGTCTACATTATTTTTCTGAATACAGAGATGATCAAGATGATTCCTATGAGACTGTGATGGTGAGGCACAAGTTACTTTTCAGCTTCTGTAGGTAGAAAATGATCTTTTACCAGTACATTTATTGACTGAAACCAGTATATAGATTTTGAGCAGTATGAATACCCTCAATCACAGGGTATTTGTGCATTGTTTCACAAGAGTAATGTATGGAAATCTTTGAATCTTCAAAGTTCTTGGCAATGATATTGTGGAGTTGTTCAGTTTTATATTTCACATTGTTTTTTGATTTGAAAGGCACCAGGTCATCTTGATAAATTTGTGCATTTCATCAATATCAGTTGCAGATTCCTTGTATGGAGTTTTTCTTGATCACTGCTAGTTTATGTAAATCATCTGTATAATGTCTTTCAGAAATTGTTTCAAAAGCAGCTGCAAAACTAACTGGTATGTACTTTCAAACTTAGCTCTTAGAATTTGCAAGACTTTGGTATTTCTCTGCAGTTCAGGTTCTTCAATATTTGTAGAATTGGAAATGGATAAAATAGATTTGTAAAACTGTATTAATGTAAATTACTCACTATGACATTGCCATTGCTTGGAAAAAAGCAAATTTTTTATTAGTTTTCAATCTTGTTTGGTTAAAGAGCCATTAAATAGAACATCAAGATCTCTTCTGCCACACCCACCTGTCACATTGTTTCTTTCAGGATTTGTCAGTTGTTCTTTCTTACATTCACAACTATATTAGTTGTAACCAATAATAAGCCAAAATTTTTGTCTGTCAGGTTATGTATTATGTTATTTTGTTTTTTGCACAAAGAAATGTTAATTACTTTTTAGAAAATGTTTTGGTTCCCACAGGAATACTTTTTGGTACTTGGATGAAGTTTTAATATATATAGCAATTGTAACTAAATGCCACAGCTCAAATAAATAACCCATTAAACTGTCATACTTATATTATGCATACATAATGAACTGAATGCATGCAGATGGCATTATTGTGAGCAATTTTTGTTGATTACACTATGTGATTATTTGTGGATTATTCTCTATGATTATGTGGTATAAAAATATAAACATAGATGATACAAAACATTTAACAATAATATTGATTTACCTTTCATTTTCCATAAATGCTGTTTAAATTCTATAAAATGTACTTAAGGGTTTGGGAATCAAATTTTATCCTAGAGTTTTATGTAAATATTCTTGGATGTGTGTAATTATCTGAATGTTTTGTGAAATATACATTGTGTTTAAAAATTCACTTTCATGTTTGAAATTGAAGCTATATCTGTATAAAGAAATTTTATTGAAATCAAAATAACCAAATGAATCAAATTAGAAACTTAGAAGATTTTTTAAAATAAACATCAATAGTTGTACACTCTCTTGGGTGATAAATAACGTTAAGTTTGCATGCTGAAAGTTGGTGATCAGATAATCTTAAGCCAGTCTAGAGAAGTCTTTATACAAATATCTAAGTCACTCAGGAAAAAAAATATTTACAGTTTTCTTATAAATTAGAGTACCCAGGTGTAGATAAATAGTATTTCCAGTATAGAATATAATTTTGTGTTTAAAATTAATTATAATAGCATATAGATAAATTTTTTACCCTGTCCTTATAAAGAAGTTTTTGAGGTTAACCCCTGCTAACCCTTCAGGTTTAGAAAAAAGGAGGCTGTATTTTTGATGGTCATGCAAAAAGCAATTTTAAGTTGTAGACTTGAGAGTTTCATAGCATTTTTCAAAGCTAGAGATTGAACCTTAAATCTGAGCAAAGTTTAATGTAAAAAATTGATTTAGTAGTTTTTTTTAAGGTTGCCACTTAAACATGGCAATTTCTGAGCAGTCATTTCATGATTTTAAGGTTAAACATTATCATAGAAGTTACATTGGAAATTGTTTTATTAGGTATGAAATGCAATGAATTTATATCTTAATATAACAACTATTTTTCCACATGAGTAATTTGAATTTTTCAATACTAGTATATTTTTAAGGTCATTTTATTTAATGATTCATGTATAAAAGCGGTGTAATATGTTTACTAAGTTGGACCAGTTATTTGAGAAAAATGTTTTTTTTCAACAGGAAAAGAGAGGATCATACGATATCCATCTATATGGATCTCATGTAATGTCAGCCTTTCCAGCTGAGAAAAAGAAAAGCACTATACTTTTCTCTGATTTTTGTCAGGGGAAAGAACGGTGGGAAATATGTCGATACTTCTTAGCAACATTACAGTTGGTATGTATACAACCTTGAGAGAGACTAAGATATTAATTTTTCACCATCCAAAAAGATATGTTTACTTGTCAGATCAAAAGCTTTGAGCCTATTTTGTTACGCATAGTAGATTTTTAAATATTAAAGGTAACATTGTATGTTTTATACTTTTAAATGATTCTTTAATATTGTGAGGTTTTTGTTTTTCTTTAGTAATACATTTAAAAAGTGATACTATTGAGAGTAGTAAATAATTAAACCCAATTAAAAATAATTATGAAAGTTATTGGTAACCAGTTTAAAGCAAAAATTATTCGCTTTAATAATTGGAAGTAATGTCTTTGTTGGTGTTTCAGGCCAATAACTATAATGTGGAAATATCTTCAGTTGGAATCCTAGAAGAGGGAATAGATACTATGGCTTTAACACTTTTGTCAAGAAAACAACATTATGAAGAACTCAGGGATTTCAGGGCTCCATCTGTTAATTCTCAGGATTGTAGTAGGTAGTTTTGACCACTGAATAAACTATTGCATGTTAAAGTGTATGTGATTTCAGCCATTTCCTTTAATAGTAATTAGTTTAAGCTAGTAGTGTTTATTGACCTGTCAGTAATGTATGTACCTAATTATGTTATCCCTCTACTTGTTTCTTATTAGCTGCTTGATCACTGTGTAAGTTCATCTAAAGTTTTTATACTTCAAGTGGGAAGAAAGATTTTAATTTTTTTTTTTTTCGAAAAATTATTTCCATTAATTGTTGTTTTTGTTAAGGAATTGTTACTAAAATAGCTGTACAACAAAAAACAGAATGCAATAACTGAATTTTTCTGAAATTTGTCAGTAAAGTGAAAATTTAAAGGTCGATTTTGTGTCTCAGTAAAGAGAATAATAAAAGGGGTTTTAAAAAAGTAGAATTGATAGGTTTGGAAGTAATGTCCACTCCTTTAGGAACATTCATAGAGAGAATATATTTAGCATTTTGTCACTTAATGTTCGCTGCTGGTACAGCAGTAAGTCTGTAGATTTACAATGCTAAAATCAGGGGTTCTATTCCTCTCAGTGGACTCAGCAGATAGCCTGATGTGACTTTGCTATAAGAAAACACACACACACATTGTCACTTAACTTGATAATAGGTATATTTTTATACTGGTAGTATCACTTGACACTTTTAAAGCATTGTCACGTACTAAATACTGTCTCACAAGACGTAATTAAACATTTTATGGAATTGTTATTTTAGGTATGAAATAATGTTTTTTTTTATAAATTGCAAGAAGAACTTTATATATAAAAGTAGTTTTTAACTGAATTTTGTATCACACTTAAACTTAGTATGGTTGCATACTTTGTTTAGAAGGTTTATATGTGATTATATAAAAATATTAAAAACATATTTTTATCATCAGACATGAAGTGCAAGTTTTAACAATTTGTATAATCTTACAAAAACTAAGGCTGAAGGGAATTTAGTACTATTTTAAACAAACCTTAGTACTATTTTAAACAAACCTTAGTACTATTTTTTTGTATGGATTTGTAAATAAAAACATCATCCAACAAAACTGTTTTGCTCTTAAGTTTTATTGTATGTGTGTATGTTTATGTAATTACTGGTATTGTTTGATATTGTTTTGATGTAACATTATGAGATATAAGGTGTCTGTACATTTAATTAGTGAGTTTCAATGGTTTCATTGTAACATACTAGCATGTTGCCATGGAATTTCTGGGAAAGCTATTGTTACTGTATTATTTTTATCATTTTTTTATTATATTTTATTATAGGCATACAGCATGCACAGTTAATTTGATTTCTTTTGGAACCATGGCATGCACAAATGTTTAATATCAAACGTCCAGTAGTTTAGTTTGTACTTGTGAGGGATCAGTACAATCTGTGAAAAACAAGTCTTTATTATTTGTTGTTATATTTCTGGATGCTGTAGAAACATGATTAACTAGAGCAAGCAGTGAGTTTTTATTAAGCAAACAAGTTTTCTGATTTTCTAAATGCCTTTTATTGTACTAATGCAATTAAATCATAAGTATATCTCTCCATTGTTTGTAAAATAAAAATTGTTTCTTCTTTTGGTAATGATGTATTAACATCACTGAAAATCTTGGAGTTCATAGTTGGTTTTGATATTGTAAATTTTCTTAATCTACCAAAGTTTTTCCAAAAATATATTGTATAGTGTAGGAGTCTAAGGAGATCATTTTTTGTTTGTGAAGAGCATTTTTAGAGATTGTATGAGAAATGAAGTTAATAGGTAACACTAACACCTTGTTATAGTTTTTTCATGGATATCAGTATGATACCAATGAGACCTTGAGAAGAAAGCAATTTAATACATTGATATAATAAGTTAATGGACCAATGTATATAAGTCGAGACCCATGTTCAGCTGATTTCTTACTTCTGTTAAAATAAAGTACTTAGTCTTAAATTGGTGTCAGACCCATTCTGATGACAAAAAGAAAGACTGTTTAAATTGTATGTAAAATATTCTCAGTGTACAGGAAATATAAAATTAGTAGTTATTTTTAAACAATTTTAAGGTGCTTTCTGATTAAATGACCAAACAAGTTTGTTTTTGTTTGCATTCATTAAAAAAGGAAAAAATTGTATCTTTGTTTTAGTAGATAATTTTAAGTTGAAACCTATTGATCATTAAGAAGATAATACTTGTAAATGTTTTATTTTGGTTTTATTAGGTGACATGATTATTAAATTTAAGTGTTTCAGTTTATTCAGTATCAAACTTCATTTATATTAAAATGCAAACTATCTAGTAATATTATGATTAGGCAGTATGGTATCCTGTAAGTTAATACTTGAAATATTGAAGTATTGGTTAGACATTTCATAAAATTGATTTAAATATTTTGTTTTTCCACTTTCATCTGCACAATTTTATAGCACCTTTAAAATATCACCCGATTTTCATGTGGTATGTGTCACTCACCTTATTTTCTCTTACTTATTTTATACATATTACTTCCCTTTTATTACATATAATTATATGTAACATATCACCCATATTACAAGTTATTATCTGTCACATGTAATTCATTTTAGCATCATCTGGCATTATATAATTTGTGTCACTGTCATGTGTCAGTTTTTGATATATCTTTTAACATGTGACACATCTCATTAGGGTTGTATAGTTCAGATGTTAAATCATCTCTGATATTATTAACAATATAAACAAATAATTATGAGTTATTATTACTTTTGTTTTGTATGTTTGCCCAATTTATTGAGTGTAATATGGCCCACAGGATCCATATCATAAGACTATATATATTATAGGTGAGACTACATTATAGCAATGCCCTTTTACAAGTGGTGAGCCAGTTTGTGTGTGTGTGTGTGTGTTTTTTGGTTTTTTTTTCTCTCTCTCTCTCTCTCTAAGCCCCCTCAATTAGTCAAGAGACTGCTGTTTCATTGGTTTGGCTCTATATCAAACTGTGTGTTTATTATCAAATGTTTTTTATTAAAATAACAGTGAAGGAGTAATGGATAATCCAGCAGTTAATAAAAAAAAAGGTTTTTAGATATTGAATATGATATTTATTTAGTTTCATATTTTCAAATAAAGATAAAATGTGACTTGAAATGAAAAAGTATGGCGTTAAAGCTTCATTATATTAAATTATAATTTATTTATTGGGCAGCAGTGAGTATTATCTGGCAAAAGCTTATCATTTATGGAGCATTTATTTTTCATCAGTGTTAATATGTCATGAAAAAAGAGTGGATGTTCTGAAAGGATATATTTAAATGAAAATTTTAGGGTCTGAGACATACCAGTATTTTGTTGACTTCCATGCTATTGCAAAATAATTTATAGCAGGGCTCTACTGTGCTATGTACTACTGAGATATGTTTAACTCACAAACTACTTTCTTCTGAATGTTAGCTTTAGAGGTATGCATACTAAATAATTTGTTCTTGTGTGTTGCATGGGAAGTTCAACATCTGTTATGATCGAGTGAAAAACACTCCTGTGATTGTAGCCTCTACCCTGGATGCCAGTCTAAGTAGCTGTTAGTTTCATGTGGTAATTTATGGTTTGCATCTTTGATTGTGAGTCTGTATCTCCAGTTGTCAGAGGATGGTGTGTAGAGAGTATATATATCAAGAACAGTTGATTATGATTTGTTAGGCTGTAGAAATGCTATGACTTTCTGGATTCATTATGCAAAGTTTAAACAATTGTATCTCAACCACAATAAAACTCTGATGAAAAATTAACTCTGCTTAAGCTTATATTCAATCCTAGGGTCTTAATGAAACTTCCAAGATTGCAATATCAGCAGACAAGCTACATTAAGAGAAAAGTAAAACCAGTTTATAATTACTTATCTTCACATGTAACAACACAAAAGACAACCTCCTGAGTCTTGGTCAACAAATTATCCCCTTGGTGTGGATTCCTGTACGTGGAGAGGTGAACCTCCCAGGGAAGGTTCTGTTTTTTCAGTTTACCTCCTCTGGGATCTAAACATCCACCCAATTATCCCCTTGGTGTGGATTCCTGTATGTGGAGAGGGGAACCTCCCAGGGAAGGTTCTGTTCTTTCAGTTTACCTCCTCTGGGATCTAAACAACCACCCATGTGTCAGTTGGCTGGTCTTCTTGGGCTATGGTCAACCAAGTACCAGTTTTGGATGTTCTCAACAGGTGTTGTGGACATTGTATCTGATGCTGGTGTTTGGGTATAGTGCTCACGAAACCCTGGCATTGCTGCAGTGCCCTTGTTTGACATTGTAGGGCTCCATGGTAGGTGGGCACCAAAATTTTCCATTTTTTATTGTGGATACTCCAATTAAAAATTTTAATAAAATAGTGAAAAAACAGTCTATAGGTAAACGGCCACATCTTGAAGTTTCTGAGCAGCAATCCTCGCCATCTGTACCACCTGTTGTACCTCATTTTCTTATATTGCATTCACTTTGAGACAAACCTTTAGGGCAAGTGTCTCCCTTTTTCATTCAGAAGGGACTTGCTGGCTCTCTAAAGTCAGTAAAGAAGCTTTGATCTGGTGACACACTGGTGTAAACATCCACCTCTCAACACAGTGAAATCCTCTTGCATTTAAAGGTGAATCTTCAACAAATTTAATAATTGCCTTAGAAACTGTACTTTGGTTAGGTATAATGCCTGTGTGGTTGCCATATTTTTAAACACTTTTGTTTTTTGAATAAAAAATGAAACAAACTATGCAGGTCCTCAAACTCAAGTTCCTTTCGGTCGTTCGGCTGTTTCCGTGACATTTTACAACTATGATGTAATAGTTGCTAAACACGCGCTTTGTTTCTTTCAGTACTGATGTTTTATGTATATCTATCAGTGCTTTTTTTGGGTTACATATTTTGTGAGACTATTTTTGTCTTGATATTGCTACTTTATGTTTGTTTTATGATAACATGGTTTACTGCATTGCTTATGGTTGTAAAAACGGTTCGGCATCGGGCAAAAGCTTCTTTTCGTTTCCGTGCAAGGAGAAGGAACCGGCAAGGTGGCGACAGTGGGTGCGGATGGTCACTAGGAAGAACTGGACTCCTTCACACCATGCAAAGCTTTGTAACGATCACTTTGAACGCTCACATTTTGTGCCAGATCCCACTGTTTTGGATTCCATGGGTTTCAAGCCAGGCAAATTGAGACTGAAAAAAGCATCGGCAGAAGACAGGATTGTCCCCACCATCTTTCCACCTTGGCATCACGAAAAGAACAAACTTAAAGGTAGGTGTGCAGTATAAAGCGATAAACAATAACTAGTATAATATAATAATTTAAAAGAACAAGTTTTTGAAGAATGTAACTAGACACATTTCACATTTATGAGTGTGTTTTGCATTTGTGGCACCTGAAAGTCAGTGAAACCTTGATTTTCTAGTCTAGACAGTGTACATATCTATCTGTGTCAAAAGTAACTGTTCTAGGTTTGTTCAGAGTAGGTTCGAATTGATATGCGCTACTCGATACTGTTCAGATCACAAAATTAAAACAGACTCTGCCTCTTTTTCTCCATATGCACTGGCCATGTTTATTTACCTTCAACGAGCTGGCATTAGCGGTTTGTTTGGCAACTATTATGTCACAGTACTTTTCCTAGCAGCAAACGTAAAAACTAAAACGTTTGGATTGCCGCTCGGAAAGGGCTCTTTCTGCACCAAATTCCATGTTTCATTTATTTGCACATGTTTTATAAAAAATTTGAACCTGTAAAATTAATCAGTATGAGTGGCTCTTTTGTCTACAAAGTTTCCTTTTTTCTGTAAAATTCACCTTTAAAGGCTAATGGGGATATACCTATTGAGGTTACTCGTCATGCTACTTTTAATTCATCTTGAGGAGTTGTTGTTGAGAGGGATTTGAGAACATCCCAGAGTCAGAGATTCTTGCTGGTTTCTCCACACAAAGAGTTTCTGCAGTGAGGCGTATATTCACTTGCAAAGATGGAATTATGATACCAACCAATGTCTTCATTCTCACATTTTTGTCACGAAGTCGGCCTGCCACCATCAAGGCAGGTTATCTTAATTGTAGAGTACAGTCATACATTCCAAACCCTCTCCAATGTTTCCAGTGCCAGTGGACTGTCATGTTAAAGACGTCATGTCATGGTTCCTTGACGTGTGCTCGTTGCGGTGGGTAGGAACATAATGCCTACAAGTGTGAAACGGACCCTCATTGCATCAATTGCAATTGCTCTCGCTTGTCCTACTTTCATTCTTGCCCTAAATGGTTGGAATAAAAAGAAGCGTAACATTTGAAAATGATTCATAACATTACTTATCCTGAGGCTCGCAAATTGCTGTCTACCACTTCACTTCAGGCATATGCTGCTGCAATCCATTTCACTACTACGGTAGGAGTGCAGACGGATCTCTCTGTGCCTCCGAAAGAATCGTTTGAAAATCAAATGAAAAGTCTTTTGACCTCCATGGATAAAAAATTTGATGAATCAACTTCAACACCTATCTCTGTCCCTTACATGCATTCCAACAAATCTCAAGATTCCCTTCCTTTGGTTTCGGGGTAAGGCATTTTCTTTGATACATCTTCTCCTACCCCATGATGCAAAATGATCATCCATCCACATCCTCAGTCACTGGAATCCTCTTCCAACAGCAAAGACCTGCCTAATCGACCTGAGGCAGGATCCATGGAGGTCGATAAACCTCCCTCGAATAAAGACAGTAAAGAAAAAAGACATGGTCGTAAACAGAAGGGTTCTCCACCCAATTCACCTACACATAAATAAAAATGGCCATCTTGATTCAGTGGAACTCTCGAGGCTTATATTCTAATCTGGATGACATCAAAACACTGATTGCTTTCTACCATCCTGTATGTCTCTCCTTATAGGAAATATTTCTGAAACCTGCCAATACAGTCATCTTTCAGCAGTTTTCTTTGTTCAGAAATGACAGGCTGTGTGATGGACAAGTGCTTGGAGGGGTGGTATTGTTGGTTGATCAGCATGTGCCAACCCTGTTTTTGCCACTCGACACACCCTTGGAGGCCGTAGCCATCCGTTTCCTTGGGTCACACCATCACTGTTTGTTCTCTCTACCTGTTGCTTGGGAGAGACCTATGATCAATCAGACCTTGCTGCTCTCATTGAACAGTTGCCGTCTCCCTTTTTAGTTCTGGGGACTTTAATGGACAATATCCCCTTTGGAGAAGTGCTGATGTTGATAGGAGAGGTCGCTTCATAGAGCATATGGGAAAAGATTTGAAAGGTCAGTGGGTAGTATAATTTCATCCCCCTCTCAATCTTGTTCTCTGATGGCCAGGAAATAGCTGATACCCAGAGTATTACTGATACTCCAGTTGTAAGCTTTTGCCAGGTGTCTAGCACTTCTGCTTCTACCTCCACTTTCTTAGCTATCAAGTCTTTTGAAGCTGAATGTCTCTATGACATTCATAGAGACATTCACTGGTGGAACTTACACTGGCCCTTCATTGGTCTGACAGTACATTGGTTAGATCTGATGATATACACTATGAAATGCTGCGCGCCATCTAACTCTTTTACTATTCTACTGCTTGTTTTTAACCGAATCTGGCAGAAGAATGTTTTCCTGATGCTCGGCACCAGGCAACTGTCCTACCTTTCTCTAAGTGTGGGAAGGATCCCAAGATTCCTTCAAACAACCATCCAATTACTTTGATGAGCTGTCCCTGTAAGACCTTAGGATGGTTAATGCTTGTCCCATTTGGTTCCTTGAATCATAGAACCTCCTCTTTCATGCAATGTGGGTTCTGAAGACAGCGCTCCACCAAGGACATCCTGATTCAACATGAAACATCCATCAGAGAAGCCTTTCTCAAACAACATCTTGTATCAGTATTCTTTGACATTGAGAAGGCTTATGATACAACTTAGAGGCATGGTATTTTGCGAGATCTCCATATATACGGGCTACGTGGCCATTTGCCCATTTTTATTAAAAAATTTTTAATGGACAGAAGATTCCAAGTTCGTGTGGGTTCAACACTTTCCCATTCTTTTGTACAGAAGCTTGTAATCCCTCAGGGCTGTGTTTTGAGTGTCACACTTTTCAGTATAAAGATTAATGCCATCATTGAACAACTCCCTCGTGCAAATGGGCTCCGTGTTGATGACTTTCACATCTCCTGTCAGTAGTCAAACATGAGGTATATTGAGTGGCAGCTACAGACTGCTCTCAATCGTTTTCTGAAGTGGACCACGGGCAAACGGCTTTAACTTCTCTCTCTCTAAAACCAGTTGATTGGAATTTTGCTGTCAATGGGGTATTCACCCTGATCCTGAACTCCATATTGACAAAGTTGTACTGCCTGTGGTCCCTGAGACGAAGTTCTTGGGGTTTATCTTTGACTGTAAGCTGACTTTTATACCACACATCAAGCAGCTATGGGTCAAATGTTCAAGAGCACTGAACATCTTCCCTGTCCTTTCTTTTACTACCTGGGGAGTGGATCGATGTTCTATGCTAAAGACATATCGTGCTCTTATTCCTTCGAAACTCGACTGTGGATCACTGGTCTATGGGTCTGCCAGGACTTTAGCCTTAAAGATGCTGGAACCCATTCATCATCAAGGACTTTGGCTCTGTACTGGGGCTTTCTGCACTTCCCCAGTTCAGAGCTTATAAGTAGAGTGTCATGAATCTTCTTTGCACCTCTTCTGTTTGCATCTGTCTTCACTGTATGCTTCGAAACTTCGTTCCTTACAAAAGCATCACACCTGGGATTGTGTTTTCCTTCTTCATACTTTTTCAGAATAGATGATTTGTCATTGCTCCTTTTGGCCTTTGTATTCAAGAGCAATTGGATAAATTTTGTCTGTCCTTGGATAACATTGCTGTATCCACTGGTCAGCCCATCCCACCATGGCTTCTTACGATCCCCCAATGTGACCTATTTTTAAGTCATCTGAGAAAAGTAGACACCCCTGATTGGAAATACTATGTTATTTGCTGAACATCTTTCGAACCATCCTTCCATTCCTATTTATACAGATAATTCAAAATTAAGTGACTGTGTGGGCTCTTCCATGGTTTGTTGTGGTTGTTCCCAGAATCCCCTCTGCTGTTTCTGTGTTCACTGCTGAACTATATGTCATTTCTCTTGCCCTGGATCACATAAAAGCTAAGCAGTATTCAAACTGCGCTATTTATACTGACTCGCTTAGATCTCTACTGGCCCTGGAATCGTTTCACCTTAGTTCACACCCTGTTCTCACTGATATTCAAAACCGAATGGCCCAATTATCTTTAACATCTACTTCTATCCAGTTTTTCTTGATACCGGACCACATTGGTATTCATGGGAACGAGCTCGCACACTCTGCAATAAAATCTATTTGCTCTGACACTATCACTGCTGTGCCTGTTCCATACATGGACTATGGTCATTCAAGGCTCATTCAAGGCAGTCGATTTGGAATGAGGAACATGACAACAAGCTTTTCCAACTAAAACTGTATATTGGACTTTGGCCGTCTTGCTTCCATAAGGATCAGAAAGAGGAAGTTGTTCAAACTAGACTACACATTGGTCACAGTTTTCTAACTAATTGTTTACTTTTATCTGGAACTGATGCACCATTATGTAGTCTGTGTGATACTCAAGTCACAATAAACCACATTTTACTTTCTTGCCATCATTATGACTCTCAATGATGACACCATTTTCAATATATTCCGCCCCAAGGTTCATCCATAACTTTAGACAGTGTTATTGGTGATGGTGACACTGTCCACCTTGGAAATGCTTTTAGTTTTTTAAAGGCCATTAATTTATTTAATGCCATTTAAGTTTTTTAATTTATACTTTACACTTTTTTAATGTGGCTCCATTTTAAAAATCACAGTTCATCTAATTCAATTTGAAATTAGAAAATGTCTTGTAAAGTCAAATAACTCGAAACCGGGACTGGAAAGGCCAACTTCATGTGACTGACAGTGGTTTTTGTAATTACTTGTTAGTCTTTCTGTGAGTTCAGATAATTACAGTTATGCTACAGAAAGTCCTCTACCACTTGTTTTACTGTAGTTTTTCTCTTAATGCTGTAGACTAGATGTAAACATAGGTTTTATGTTTTTTGATTTTGTTTTATTTTACCTTAAATTCCTTTCATAAGTTTCCTAATTTATAAAACACCAAATCAACCAACCAATCAACAAATTATTCCACATGCTGATGAGAAACCATTAGGCAGTATTATTACAGTGTAAGACTATACATACTATTTGTTTGCAACAGCACTAGGGAATTTGGAAGAAAAACAACTTATGAATAAATACATTCTATTACAAGGTATGGAGAAGTTTCACCATGTTCATACTAGTTCAGTTTTAATTTCCAACTAAGAAGGTTCAGGTGGGAATTAAGTACATACTTCATCCATGGTGTTCTTTTTATCAGATCAATCAGAATTCTTCAAATTTGTCTTCTATGACACTGTCACAATCAAGCAAAGCATTTTAGTGTTTTTTTCATTGTGTCAGTTAATGTCTGTATCCTAGATTTTATGTTTATTCATTTGTTATTTCATATCTTAAAATATGATGTTCTTTGGTTTCTTCTGCATTTAACATATAACATTTTCAATGTTCTTTCTCAGTGATTATTTCATTTGCATCAATTCTTGTCACTCAACTTTTCTGCAGAATCTAGTTATCTGTATATTAGATATTTCCTAACCAAAATAGCACATTACTGATATTGAAAAAAAACAACAATATGAGACATGTTACACTGCCAAAAACTTTATTATATATAAATTTTCATAAAAACATATTTCATTTAGATTTTATGATACAGGTGTTTATAAAGGCAATTCATAACAACTGTAGGTTTATTATAGCTTGGACCCATTATTTTAAGCTAAAATTGTTCATGCATTAAAGAAATACATTAGACGAGTAAGAGATTCTTAGTTTTCCCTAAACAAAGTCAATATCTGATGAGTTTTGAATTATTCAAATGAAATATTTGGAAGTTTTAAATAATTTTGCCTGTTTTTATTTAGTTCCACACATTCTACATGTTGATTTGAAATTTAAGAGTTCTAGGTTTTTTAATTTTGACCACAGAAGGTGTGCATTTCAAACTCAGTATACTCTAAGATGTGTACAAAATTTGAAGGGATGTTTATGGGAGTTTTTCTAGTGCACAGTTACATTTAACTTTAGTGGTTTGGCAGATAAATTACATTGGCAACAGTTATTATACACCTTAATTTTATCATATAGTTGTGTGCACATATGTCAACTTTCACAAATAAAAACAACTAATAAGCCTCTTGTTATAATAATAATGTAGCATTTAAGAAATATTTAAATGTTTTGTATATTTAATTTTATTCTACATAAAAAGGGCTTTAAGCATAAAAACATTTAATATAGTTATTTAACAAAGAATTCAGTAGCAAACATTAATAATGAAAAACATTTTGATTATCAAAGTATTTGAGTGGCATTGTTCATTAACAAAGAATATTTCAGATTTACTTTCACCTTTTATGGATGATACAAGTTTCTCACAGTAAATTTTAAGGCCTATTTCCTTCTTCAATGAAGATCTTTATAATGAATATGTTTCTATCACAATTAATTCAGAAGTTATTGTTTCTCTACTGACAGTAATTAATATGTCATATTGCTTTCAGACAGTTAAAACAAATCATTTTAACGGAAATCTATAGTAGCATAAACCAAGCATTGGCAACACATTGGTGAAAACTACAAATATGGTGGATACACGTAAGTGACGACATCAATAAAGAATGAAATATTACAAAATGATCTGGTCCAGCCAGACTATATATATTTTATCAGTCTTGTATAGTACTCATATATCAATTAATACTTTTTTAAAGTTTCTTTCAGGCATTTCTCTTCTGTAAAATTCAAGAAGTTGAAAAAAGTAAGTTTTAATTGTATGCCACTTTTCAAATACAGATATAAGACAGTCTGCTTCTATTTTACTTAAAAAATAATTGTTGATGTAAGTCTCCTCTTAAACAGAATACCAGTGAGTTGATACAAAATATTTTACTTTCTAACATTGTCATTTAAGTACTTTGTGTGTTTAATTTTGAATGCACATAACCATATCATTTTAACGCTGAAATTTAACCATTAAGCTATAATTTATAATTTATTAGTAATAGCTTAAAGTATCTGAAAATATTTTATTTATGTGTTAAATATTATAAACTGCCTAAAAGCTCAGGTACGAGATCTAGAGAGATTGTCAATGTCATGCATTATAAGAAACCTCTCCTACTGTGTATTTTTTATGATAATTTTTAGTAAACAGATATTAAAATATCAGGTAAAGCTAAATATATTTAGTGTTACATAACTAACAAGGCTTGTACTCGTGCCTTCAATAAGGCATATATAACTTTATTTTGAGTGAATTCTCTCTTATTTACATTCTTCTTAACTAGAGGCATAGCCAAAGATTTAATCATGTAACATCCAGAGCAGTTTTTAAAGGCCCTTCACCAAACAGAATGCTTCAGGCAATTTACAGGAAGAATTAGATGGTTGAATTGTGTTCTTTTATAACATTCTTGTTTTCAAACATTCCATGACTAACTTGAACATTTATTCAAAACAAAATGTGTAACCCTTGTTTTCTGTTGTTTTTCTAAAGGTACACATCTGATAACTTTCACTAGTACGTGACAAATATGATGAATAAAGCAGTTGGGTAGTTGTGAAAAATTAACACAATGTAATATAGCTAAAAGTTGATAACTATCTTTTGTAAAAATAGCAAAACAAAAGATTGCACTTTTTAAGCTGGTTATTGAATTAATAAGTATTCAAATCAATATTATTTTAAATTTTGTGGAAAGCCTAGGGTAAATTATATATCTGGTTTAAAACAAATACTAGAATATCACTTGCACCATCCTTTATTGGCAGTATTTGTTCAATTTTTATATTAATAAAATACTATAATGTATTTACAAAAAAAACAAAACAAAAAAAAACCAGCTAAACACAATATTAATTATAAAAGATTTTGTAAGACAATATTATTTAAGATTAAAGATTTTGTTATTCTGTTAAGCTAGTTCAAAATTGCAATAGAAAAAAGCCCATGACTGACAAAAAGTCCAAAAATAATGTTTCTAAGTCATAACATTCATAAAAACCCAGTTCAAACTTATCAAAATGTTACACATACTGGAAGTAGAAAGAATTTATATTTTCAACACTTATGCATAAGAGTGTTATTAGAATTTATATTACTCATAACAATTCAGCACTAATGGATGATATGTAAATTTTATGTACTGGGTTTATAACAACATACTTACAAGCTCATTGACAAAACAACAAAATATATTAGCATACTGTAAGAAAATCTATAATGTGAAACACACACTGGAGTTCCTTCAGTGTCAAAAAAATTCTTTTTAAAGTAACAACATACTGTTGCTGCTTGCAACTTATGATTGAGAGCAGTTATGAACTAGAAAGGCAGTCATTGGAAAATACTACCAGTCACTAGTTCATACAGTTTGCACACATTTCTGTATTCTCCTAATGAAAAAAAATGGTAACGAAAGGTGCAGAACTTCAAACAAGTGGAGTAGCTGCTGTTGATAACCTGGATTCTTCCTCTGCATTTTTACTTCGACCATACTGACCAATAAAAGATCCATCTTCAGTAAACTTTCCTGTGTCTCCTTCTCCTCCGTACTCTGCCATACTGTCAGTGTCACTACCTGGACCTGCCAGGCTACTGTTAAGAGAGGTTTTGCTGCCTTTTAAAGGATGATGGTTACTGGAACTGAAAGATTTTCAAAAATACATAGAAATCACAAACAGTTCAAAATTCAGTGTAGTATGAGAAAAAAGTTTAAGCAATTTGAACTAAATCCATCTTCACTTTTCTAGAAACTTGTAACAGTACAAAACGAAACAAATATCAGCTCCATATGTACGAAAAGATCATCTGTATGAATTATCCATCTATATTTTTTCAATTGCATGACAAAATTAAAGAGGTAAACTTCTGGACACACTATAGACAAACAAAAACAGAAGTAAACAAAGAAATAAATCCTTGGCTGTATGAAAGCTCACATGGAATACTTGTACTTACTGTTATTGTTTCATCATGTGCTGCAAAAATCTAAAAATACTACTTATGGTGTCTGCAAAACATGCACTGTTCCAGTCTAAAAGAAAAGTATATTTATTTGGCTGCTGAAATAAAAATTGATTTAAAATTACTAGACATTTACTTACGGTTTGTTATATTCATGGAAACCACCACCATCAGGGTAGTCCAGTCCAGACCCTAAAGCAGCCTCCTTTTTGTAGACTGGATATTTTCCTCCAGCATTTCGTTTAATAAGACAGATTATGATTATGATAAGAAGAGCCAAAGCAATGGCACACATTAATGCTATAAGCCATGGTGCTGTTCCTGCACTATCGACTATCTGAGCTGAAGGTACTCCTGTATAATTATAATAGAATTCATAAAGATTAAATAAATCTACATAGCAGTTCATGTCACTTACTTAACTGAATATTTCAAATATATATGTATATTACAAACGCAAAACTATAATCAGACTCTTCCCCCACATGTACGTAATAAACTGAGAAAGATCAGAAACATAAATGTACCTGTAATAATGGAAATTTTTGGATAATTTAGTGTAATTGTGTTATATGGTCGATTTGTCTCAAAAGGTTAACACAGTTTTTAACAACCAATTACAGGAAAGGCCAATGTTTTTCTGATTTTGAAAAAAAAACTATTGAATGTACATTATTAATTTTTCCCAGTTAAGTGCTGTTTCCAGCTAGAATACAACGAACAAAGTTTGTAATAGGTGTTCACACCCTAACAATATAGGCCAATTGTTGTAACAAATGACTTACATTGTGTTCTGACCACTATTGTGTTCTTTGTATCTCAGCTGGCCTGAAGAACTTGTGAAACATGTCATTTATGATGGATGTGAAGAACATAGTATGGCTGAAATACCATTAGTATACACTTATAATTCTTGAAAATCCCTATGAGAACAGAATGTAGTGTTTGTAGTTAATTACAATCATGCTTCACCAGCTTGTGTGGAAACAAATGTTCTAAATAAATAGTGTTTTGACCAACAGTGTGTTTGTTGTATCCCAGCTAGTCTAAACAGCTCTGATTAAGCAAAATATGCCACGAGCAACAAGTATGGTGAACAGGTGAGACTGAAGTACAATAGTTATAAACTCTTCTAAATCTTGAAAATCTCTAAGGGACTAGAGTAAAAAATAAACAATGTTTATCAAAATACTTAACATAAACACAGTGTATGTGTGTCTTGTTCACTGGGCTAAGGACTTGGTTGGACTGCAGGATATAAGTCTGGGCTCAGGTTGGTTTTTTCATGTCTTGATTTTCTCTGTACTCATTAAGTTTTGTTTGAAGAAACTTTGTAAATATGTTGTTTCTGGTGATACCATGTGACAAGTTATTCTCAGAATACACACTTGGGTTATTAAGCTCTAGGTATTACCTAAACAACCACTGAAAGACAAAGCTAAGTAAATCCTAACACAAGGTTGTGCTTAAGTAACAGGATATACCTATTATCAAAGAAACAAAAGTGATTTGAAATTAGATAAACTTAATAACTTTTTTTACCTTGTTTTATGCATGTGTTTTGGTCAAAAGTCTGTTAGGAGCTTAAAGAATAGCACAATTTGTTTTTTAATGCTTTTTATAGTTATGAATACCTTCAAACATATTCTCCGACTGAACTTGTTTTTGTCAAAAGCACAAAACTATTATTATATAAGGATAACATAAATGATAAATATATAAATTAATAAAACAGATGCACCAAGAGAAGCACACTAAAATGACAATTATTCTGAGTGATCTTCATGACTCCAAGTTTATCCCCAGATTAAATTAATTTCATGTATTGGAGAACATGAAACAAAAATAAAACAAATCCATATTCATGAAAATACTTCTTAGCCAGTTCAAATTCACCTCATACAAAATATATTCATAATACTATATTGTTTTACTTCACTATGCTTGCATTGACTTTCTTGACCTTTGATCCTCCTTATTCCACAACCTCCTCACCTTGTGTTGTTTAGATATTTTGTTATGTCATAAATGACTGTATAATTTTCTGTTAAAAACCAGTTCAAAAACTCAAAAGTGTAGATTTGGCATTATGAGTTAGTTATGATATTTTCTTACATTTCTAAGTAGTAAATTCCACTTTTTTTACTGTAAGTGGTCAAAATGTTCAAATTAGAAACACAAGTTAAATGAGACAGAATTGTTGGGTGTTCCAAAATAATTTTATGCTCATCTTACTTTCATAAGCAAAAACAGTTTTCTCTTTTTCTTTATGTACACAGCACCATTATCTCCATTTTTTTTTAAATTTATTTCAAGTACTGTTTGATCTTGGCAATTATTTTTATAACTATTATGAACATCAAACAACTGTACCATTATAAGTATGGTTTAATTGATTATTTTACAGATTATAAGAACAAAGAATCATCAGTGACAAAAAATTCTGATACTTAAACTATTTTTGAAACTATTATTCATAATTACTTTACAAAATCAAAAGCAATGAAATAAAAACCAATGAATAAACTTTAAGAAGTATTTTACAAATCTAACCTTTTATTACAAATTACAGTTTTTACAGTGAGGAAGATTTGTTTTAAGAAAACTACTTACCATAACTTTCTGTTTCTACCTCAACAATAAGACTTGGAGTTTCAAATGGACCATCAACAGATACTACTCGCATCTCGTAGAGAGTATTTCTTTCTAGACCCATGACTACAGTATAATCATTCTTTAGTTCAGGAATTGTGTTTTTCCACATGGATTCACCTACACAACAAAGGACTACTTTAATAACTACAACATTTTCCCTATAAGGCACTAACAGTGCAAAAGGTAATTCACAACAATGACAAATTTTGTTTTTAAGTTACAGTGACTATAATACCAAAGGTTTTATAAACAACCAGTTGTATATGAGACTTTGCAGGCCCTACTGACACCAATAGAAATATTTCAATATAGTATAACTGAAGTGGTTTTACTGCACTCTTTTGATGAGAAATCCATTATATTTCAGCCTTATTGTGATATTTCATAATATTACAATCACAGGAAATATAATTTCATTATCCATTATATTATTCATATAAGCAACTAAACAAATTATACAAAAGTTCATTAAACAGCTATTCTTAAATAATAAAATCACCACTTTTAATTATTGAGAAATATTATAGGGTACTAAATTGAACTGGTATTTCATGGATAACTAGCAAAGCAGAGAATTTAGGCCCACTAACAACAGGAAGTTTTAAGATCTATGAATTTGAATTGTATTTCCCCATAAGTTGCAGCAGTTAAGTCATGAAGAAAGAAAGAAGACACAATTTTACATGATAATGAATGCTTAATGACACAATTCATAATACAATAAGGCAAGTGGTTGTGTGTATGTGAACTGGCAAAAGCTGGTGAACACCTGAATAAACAATGTAGTCTAGTCAGTTTGTGTAGTTCCCTCTTTCTGCTACAAAAGTAAAAAGAAGAAAACCCCAAGTTTCATTAAAATATCACTGTTGAATTCTACCAAGTTATATTAGTTACATAAATGAATCATACCAATGTAAAATCCAAGAACCTAGCTTGGTCTTCATGAAAAAATTCCAAATGTTGAACCTTTATGTATAGAATAAATGCTATTCTTTAAAGTACTACACATTTAGAGCGTGTGAAAAGATGCTAACCTCATTTGCTTAAAGGCAAATGTTAAAACAAAATTAATATATTCTCAAGAGCTATACAGGTTCCCATCCTAAATTAAAATAAAAGCAGAAAAAAAAAGTCTCTCCTGGAATACAACAAAAGGAATCTATGCAATTTCTGCTGACATACAGATTCTCAAGTTCTGATCTCAATTCCTAAACATGAGCTTAAGTATGTCAATTGACCTTGACCTTTTATCATACAAAAGTCCATGACTGGCACTCATTAGCTCAGATAGCATGATACCTACAAAGAAGTCTCATCTACCAACATAAATGTCATAATTCACTTAGTTCAAAGCAGCTTTAACCATTCACATACAAAAAGCAAACAAGCTACTACTTACACTCAAACTTTCTTTATATAATCACATAAAATCAATTAGGTGAGTGAAATCACATTAAGAAACAATGAATAAAAATGTGTTTATTTAATCTCTACATTAAAATGTTCTGTATTCTGCAAAACTTGTTCTAAATATATAATTCATGTTTGGAAATTTGAAAATTAAACTGTAATATTCACCATAGAAACGAAAAACAACTGTTTTGTGAGATATGAAGTTATTTATATAAAAAATTTGTAATAAGATATGCAAAACTATTTCATTTATATAAACAAGGTTAGAAATTGAATATTTTTCTATAGTAAACTGCTAAATATATCAAACTGAAACTTATTAGTGTGTTCCAAAAATACAAGCTATATATATTATGCAGTTATCTTTCACTTAATGCATATTTACATAAACAGAGCAGAAAACTACAAAAGCCTCTCTTAAGCAGTCCACCATAATTCTCATGAATTGACAATCTCAAATTGATATGAGAATTACACCATTTTTACCTACCTTTTGATCTGTACTGAACATAAAAATAACTACCAGGATGACCTTCAAGAGCAGGCAACCATGTTACTTTAAGTAAAATGTTAGCATCATCATCAAGAAGTCGAGACCAAATAAAATGTGGAACATCTGGGGCTATTCAGTAAAAGAAAATTGGGAGGAAATTTAAATCTGAAATAGTGGTCATGTGAAACTAATCAAAAGTATTTAACATATTCCAAATAGAAATAATTTCAAAATATTATATTTCACTCATTATTCACTTCAATTAGTATAACAAGAGGGAATCTTCAAAAGTTATGGCAATTGATATTCTTTTAGGCACAATTAGAATCAATTTATAAGACATATTTTTACTTTTTAATTAGTTGTATTTTTATTCCTTATCAGAATCTCTACCAGCATACCCTCAAACTGAAATTCTTTTAGGTGGGATTAGAATAAATAAATGTATAAGACACCATGGATATGGTCAAATACACCAATCAAAAATATTTGACCTCCTAAGTCCAAAACTGTAATTAGATCTTAAATTGGTAAAAAGATAACACAACTATGAGCTAAATGTTTAAACTTTTAAAACTATGAGCAACTACTATGTTGTGGCCAACTAGAAACTTAGTGATGTATATAACTGTACTTTATTACAGGTATCTTAAGAAGAGATGTGAAACATTAAATCACCCAAATTATCTTCCATAAAAAAATTTTTATGTTTTGTGTTTTAGGCACAAATGTGTCTAAAATGTTGAATCCTTTATGTTGAAAATAAGCATGTCCTGGATGATCTTCAAAATAAAAAAAATGGAACAAAACAGTTACAGTTTTAAAAAGTCTAGTGTTTACTTCAAGTACAAACATTACTTATAAATTGTATTTTCTTTTAGTTTTTCATCATAATTCCTGTGATTGCAATAAATAAAGTGACCACAAATATATTTTCACAAAATAATAGCATTTACTTACTCATTTATTTTACTTTTATTAGATTTTACATAAGAAAAACTAAAATGTTGATCACTGTACCATTAATTTCTTTTGCAAGTTAGACAGACATGTAAAACTACTAAATATGCAGAAAATATAGACTAATGTAAAGTGTTACCTTAAACTAAAATTAATAACAACAGACTGATATTGAGGTTATTTCAAATCATTTTTAGAATGAAAAACTCCAACTATAATAATTACATACTTGTTATTTGAATAAGTAAAGAAAATGTGACATGAGTGCTGCAAGTAATCAATAAATAGTTTAAGATTTTCTAGGAAACACAACATTGTTCATAAAACAAAATTACATACAATGAATGCATACAGTAAATTAAAAAAATATATTTAATTTTCAAAAAATAATTAATGCTGCTCTACATAATTAAGTAATGAATATCTTACACTGCAAAGTGCCACACGTGTGTGTATGAATACATCATGCAAGCCGATACAAAAGATCATGGTAAAAGATCTTATCATTTGCATATAGAAAGCTTCAGCTGCTGTACCTTTGCAAAGTGTAAAATATGATTGTTACATATACACGACTGTACGTCCAAATACACATCCAAATATAGTTTGCGTTAGTTTTATACAGAGATAGATCTGGACTGTGTGGTTGTGAGTTTAGCCATAAAGAGCATATTGTGGTGATTTTTAAAATGAAATTATCCCAGATTGTATTGTAACAATAAAGTAGAGAAGAACTGTATGTCTTGTAAATTGTGTTCTAAAATAACTGAACTAGCCTGTGGAACTTTTATGAAAAAGAGACAGTTATTTAAAACTTGTGATATAGCTAAGGTAACCAACAGCTATAGTGGTGATTTTAAAGTTAAATTATCACATACTGTATTGTAATAACAGAGTAGAAAGAATAATTTGCCTTAACAAATTTTGTTCTTAAGTAACTAAACCAGCTTGTGTGAAATTTGACAATTACATAAAGCTCTTGATACAATTATGATAACAACCAGTGTAACAAACATTTCTATATATGTTTGACTTGTTTTAATATATTATTTTAAAACAAGTGGACAGTGTATCATTCATTTATTGCTGAAATTCATCACCAACGAATCACAGACATCTACTGTAAGAATTTGGCCTTTTTGTAAAACCTGACAATAATGGCTTATGAAGCTCTGTATTAAGAAATTGCAAAGTCAAAAAGTGATGAATATATATAGCATAATAAAAAATATTATATTTCCTTATAGTGACTGGAAGATTATAAAAAATACAATGTACATGGAAAACATATTCTGCAAAGATGAAAAAATAAATCTTATATTCAAATCATTACCATCAGCTTTGCACTCATACCTTCTGGGACTCTAGTTCCTGTAGTTTCTTCAATGTAATATGCTTCCCCCATTCCAGTTTGAGTTGTTGCTTGAATAATAAGTCTATATTTGGTTTCAGGATACAAGCCTGATAACTTCAGCCTGGTTGTATCAGGATTTGAAATTGAAGGCTCATGTTCAATTTTTTCTCCTAATGTTGTTCCATTTACTAGAGTATCATAGTACATCAACAATCAGCATATTAATTATGATTTAACATCAGCAGTCACTGTGTGTAACAGTCAGAAAACACTATATTTACAGTTCAAATTTAAAGCATTTACTGTTCATAATTTATCATCAATTATTGTATATATTATAACAGTCAACAAACACTGCTTATTTCAGCAGATTAACCTCAAAACATCCACTACTTATAGTTTAATGCCAACAACAGCATTGTGATCACAATCTTTCACCATTACTTATCTTAAAACTTTAACCTCAAAATGTCCGATATCTGTCATGCAGTACATACAATCATAGTATATATTACAGACAGTACATTATTTATGTTACCATTTTAACCTCAAAACTTATACTTCATGTGACTTAATATCACTAGAAGCTCTAAGGTTTACTCCCATGCCACTGGAGGAGGTAATTTATACTATGGTAAAAATAAAACATACTATAAGTTGTTCTACATAGCATATAACAAAGCAATCAAATTTAAATATAGTGCAATCTTACACAATAAAATCCATTAAACAATGCTTTAGTGAAAACATGGTATGTTCAGGCAATATTAATTATTCCTATAGCACTGATACAGGTCCACAAAATAATACAAGATCCAACAAAATATTTAATACACTAATAATATACTTCTTTGAACATATGATTTTTTTGAGATTGATATAAAGAGACTGGACCAAATTTAAATTACAAAAACACAATATTTATTACAACATCGTAAAAACAAATGCTTGCACTTGCTTTGAATGGTGGCTTGTTGCTGGTTTTGGTTTGAAATTATTCTAAAATGGATCAGGTAAGGTTGGATTTACCCAGAGTGACTAGTAATAGCCATGTTATTTGTCATTACCTTTGAAGCATATTGGAAGCAAAATCCTTGAAATACCCCCTGAATTACCACTTTAGGGCACTAGCTGTCTACATTCATGCACAACATGCAGTATTACAGCAAATCCTACCATAAGCAGAACAGGACTGACCTCAACAGAATGACAAAGAAACAAGGTAGCTAAAATGAATTCAGCTGAATGATTTCTTTAACTGCATATTATGTGAAAACTGTATATCTTCAGAATAATTGATAAAGTTAGTATAATACTATATTAACATACAGGGTGTTCAGAAAGTCACTGTGCAGTAATGTAATCATATTTTATTCAGTCTATTTCAAGCCAGCAACTGATATTGGTGTTTAGAAACAAAATAAGAAGGATCCAGGCCTGTATTGATGCCAATGGGGGTCACTTCCAACATTGTTTATAATTGTCATTCATATTTACTTCCTGTATTTTATATTGAAACATGTCTGTTAATAAATATACAAGTGCACAGTGACTTTCCGAACACCCTGTAGAAGGGTAAAAAAACACATATAATGTTTATATGCCACAAAAGTATCACAGTCCTATTCATGAAAACCTAAAAAATAAAATAAAATATGTCCATATCATTACATCATGGTTTGTTGAAATTAGTTCATTTAGAAACATAAACGTAATATACAGATTTAAAAAAGAGAGCATAAAACAATCTCTTTACAACAGTAAGGAAATATGTTATTTAGCAATGAGAAGATATTTGACTAATATTATGTAACTGACCTTTATTCATTTTAAAGAAAATATGACATATTATTACTTAAGAGTGACAAGTTCTTTACCTGCTTTCTAGGCTAATTACACTAACAATTATACCTAACTTTTTACAAGTCATGAATCTGCCTTTTTTAATTATTCTTTAACGATTTATTAAAAAAAAACAGTATAAATTACTATTCACCTTTAAACATTGCATTGTGAATTTTTAGTTTTCATGTAGAAGGGTAAAAATAACTTTTATATTTCATAGTTTATACAATGAATGATTTAATGGTAAATACAACATTTTATCCTTTACTAGATATTCTACTATACAAGTTTAAAATAAATTAAGGCCCATTGCCACTTTCAATCATTCAAAAGAAGATTACAATGCTTTAAAAACTCAAAGGAAAAAAAAAACCAACAAAAACAATCCTACATTTATCCAAATAATAAATAAAATTCTAACTTGATGACTTCACTTGAAGATCTGTTAAAGGCAGTTCTAACAATAAATGGTGTTTTATGATAACCACAAGTCACACACACGTGATAACAACAATTAAAAGAAAAAAAAAATTCAAATAACTGATCAGTATCTTCTTCATATAGGTTTCTAGTCACCTTTGGTACTTCTTTTGTCCATTATGCATTCAGGTAACTTCCCAGAGGTACAAGTATTTACTCTATTTTTTCTGTACATATTAGAAAATTTAAGTGTGTGTTTCTGTGTTTTAGAATCTCTCAAGGTTCAGCAGTAGTCAAATCAATAGAGTGAATAGTTATTCCATATTGGAAAGTAACCAGTAATTTATTATTTCAATCAGAGTGATTGAAGTGATCAAGGATGTTTTTGTTATATTGCATGAACAACTCAACTGTCAACATAAATTCACTTGTCATATTGGGCTGGGCATAAACGAATGTTTTTATACAACATCCTGTAAAGATTGTAGTAAAACAAAAATCACAACATAAAACGTATGTACAGCATGCATCCCTAATCAACATCAATGACTATCCTGACTCGGCTTATATGAATATGTTACAAAGACTATCACAACCAAGTTTCTACAAATATATCATAAAACTGTCCTGACCCAGCTCTTGCAAGTGCATCATTTATCCATGCTCAATACCAAACTATCCTAATCCAGCTTCTATGAATATGTCACAAAGACCATCTCAACCAAGCTTCTGTGGAAATGACAGTTATTTGTACTCAATACCAAAGATTCCCTGACCCACCTCCTATAAATATATCAGTTATCCAAAATAAATACCAACAACTATAGCAATCCAGTTCCTTCGAATATGTCAATTCTCAATAAAGGTTATGCAGTCATGTGAGGAAAGTAGTCATGGTAACAGTCTGTGGCCACATTGGATGTAAACATCATTTGTATAAACATGACCTCTGCTTCACAATCACCTACTTCTCAGTTACTTTTTCACAAATTTACTTGCAAACCAGAAAATATATGCAAATCAAGATGAAGAAAGTGGACAAAAGTCAACCTAATTCCATCCTATCAGCAATAACATTAACACTATATGCCAGTAAATTAGCTGACACTGCAAAAGGAGAACCAAAATTAGGCCTAAATACCAAATTAAATTTCAACAGGTCTCAATTAGTTATTAGCTAGTCCTTACAATATTTTTTTTTACATCAGAAAACAGTTTAAGTCCTATAAAAGCCTTGATGCTTACAAGTACTTTGTGGTAGGCTAAGTGCATGATGTCAGACTATGGAAAGTGTACAAGACATCCAATTATTTAGCTTACATTTAAGGATAACTTGAAATTGTTTTTATGTACTATCAGTGGTAAATTTACAATCTGGATGTACTACATCATATTATATTGCATTTTAAGTCCTCCTATCTTGTAGCACCAAGACTACTTTCTTCAGTACACATTACCCAACACCTTACACATATAAACCTTGGATTTTAAAGCCACCTGTCTTGACAAACCAGATTTTTGATAAAATTTTATTAATCGCCCACTGGGCCCTTCTACCTACCATTACTTGTATAAACCTGTGTCACAGTAGTTAGATCATGAAAAGCAGCAAATATTTATAAGCTACAGATTGTATCAAGATACATGCAATACAATTGTGACAAGGTACATTTTATATACAAGTATTACTAACCAGATATAAAATGAGAACTGCATAGTCTATGATACAGTAATGGTTTCCTAGCCTTGTCAATATTGTTTGTATCTGTACATTTTACTGCCGCAGTCCATTTAATTATACATACTGGATCTTTTGGAAACCTATAAAGCAATAACTCTAGATTCTTTATCTCATTGTTTGTACAAGTAACTGCCACCTAGCTGTTTGTCATTTCAAATACTTGGTATCCAAATCCAATACCAGAAACTACACTGTGATTACCAGATTGTCTCTCTGCTACATTCAAAACCATTGTATTTACTTTCTGGCTTGCTTATACTATATGCATGATATTATGCACACAGAGTATATACCAACAACTATTCCAACCGAGTTTCTATGAATACAATAAAATTACTTCTCTGACCCAGCTCCTTCCTGCAAGTATGTTAGTTATTCTAACATAATATGAACAATTATCACAACCTAGTTACTATGAATGCACCATAAAGATTGTCTCGATCCAGCTCCTGCAAATACGTTAGTTATCAATACATAATAACAAAGAATATTCTGATTTAGCACATGCAAATACATGAAGGAAGTCAGCTGACTGCTGTCTTGAAGCTGTGATGTAGAATCTCTACCAGTGTTTGATTGTGTTTAATAGAGCTTCTGTTGGCAGAAGGAGGAGAACTGAAGGTATGAATTCATCTACGTCAAGTTCTAAACACAGCCAGTGATTCAGGTTGCTAAATTATGTAGAGGTATTGTCTTACTACTAATCCTGCACATTTAAAAAGTTTAGTACAACTTTTAGGGAAATGAGATAGAGCTGTACAGGGATTACTTACATACTTCAAGCTACATAACAATCCACTTTAAGGTGCATAACTTGCACATAAATGAATTAGTCAATAAAACTGCTAGTAAATTATTTTTGAAAAAAAATAAACATGTTCAATCATAACAAAGATATAGATGCTGATCTACTCCAAGTCATTTGTGTGGTATAAAGCTTGTCACAACAGTCTTTCACTTCATCACAAAGTTACACAGTAATAACGATCATAATTTTCATAAACATCAATAAAACAAGTGCAGTATACCTCCTGTTCTTAAGATGAAACATAAACTAATAGTAATTGTATCTTAATATTGAAAAACATGAAACAATTACACCTTCAGATATCTGAATACTGACAAAGACTGAACTCAATTGGTCTTTGATCATTGTATTCAGTATATACATTCACTTATGTTCAATACTTATGATAGATATGTGATCCTCATTCATGTGTACCTTAACAGATACTTCACTAGAAGTTACTGACTTATAAAATATTTCGATTGTGGATATTGAAAACAAGTACATAAAACTGTAGTTCAGTGCCTTGTGAGTTACCTAAGTAACCACCTAACAGTGAAATAATGATGCAAATACACTTACTAAACTAGATTACATATATTATTTAGTATCTAATGCTAGCATTGGACAGACTGAACTTGCTAGCTCACTAACCTATTTTTACCCTTATTCATCAATTATCTACCTCACAAAATACTAGCGAAATGTTATTCAGAAGCTAAACATTACATTAATATATCTAAAATATAATATACACAGTCCAATTTCAATAAAATATACATTTTATTGTAATTTCTAAAAGTCTTCATAACTTCTGAGTCTATTCACTGTGGAATTCATTATAAATCTTGTTCAACTACAGTTGAAAACACTCCATGAAATAGTAAAGTTATATTCCTCATATGCAATGAATTATTTACTGATAGTAATGTTGTCATTGCCATTCATGGGACAGGAAGCTTACTAACACAGTAAATTAAACATCAACAAGAAATCTGCAGACAAATGAATTTTCCAGATGTTAAATTACCTTTTGTGTCATTAACAGCACAATGTTGTCACTGAATACAAGTGAAAAATACATCCTGGGCATTGATACTTCGAGGTATACTTTTGCATGTACACACAGTCCAAAAGTCACACACAGTTTACTTTTGAAAGAAACAATTGAATTTATTCACTAAATGTTTTTGAAATAATACTCAGTTCTAAGTGTCATATCTAGTACCATCACCTGATAATGTTCTGAGTGCCATTTCTAGTATCATCACCTGGAACATTCTAAATGTCATACTTAGTATCATTGCCTGATAATGTTCTAAGTGTCATTTCTAGTATCATCATCTGGTAATGCTCTAAATGTCATATCTAGTACCATTAGCTGATAATGTTCTAAGCACATATTTAGTACTATCAGCTATCCAAGCAGTAATAACCAATTATTTCTCACACATTATCTTAAAACCTTGGAAAGTACATATTGTTAAATTTGTTGCCTTTAAAAATTTAATGGCTATCTTCTGTGTGATCCTATTACTATCCTAACTGTTGTAATTTCTTGATCTCAGATGATCTGCTCAGTGGAACCACAATAGAATTCCACTATATAGCTCAGAGAATAATAGTTGTTACTCCCTTTTGGCTGAAGGCTTATCAAGCCATACATGGCTTGTAAGCTGTGGTCATAAAATCATCATAACAGTTTAGATTTAGTAGACCTCAGATAATAAGCATGTTCAGTCTTCCCAAATCCAATAGATACAAATAGCAAGTTAATAAATTGCTTCAAAATCCAATCCAGATCTACTTTGGCAGTCCCTTTGAATATTAGGAGGTTAACAGTTTTGCTTCATTGCTATTTGAATAAATTATAAAAGTGAGAATAGAGACCTGCAGCTTGCACCTTTACAACCAAAAAGCATATAAACATCACCATCAAATATTTCATTTCATGCTTAGTACCTCTGAATTATGACAAATATCTGCTGCATGCTATGCTACTGCTATCCTCTGGTGATTTTGAAAGTCAATATATTGTTGCTAAAAGGTTCTCATCTGTGTAAGAGGTCATAACCTTAACCATTGGCTAATAGCTACAGCTAGTGCAATGTAATGCATGATGGTAAATAACATCCTATAATTTGACCTACTATTTTTCACATATGAATACTGAGGTGTCCTACAGAGACCTCCCCAAAAGGTTCTCAGGCTGCCTATACTCGGTGTCATTTTCAAGACTAATTTGTAGTGGTACATGCCACTCAGACCAGCCAGGTATCAAGGTGCTAAACTTTCAAGAATGACATTCAAAATATCTGCAATTACAACTATAGAATGGTTTGGTTGGTTGTTTGTTTGAAGTTAAAGCACAAAGTTATACAATGGTCTATCTGTGTTATGTGCACCACAGGTATTGAAACCTGGATTCTAGCATTGAAAGTCTGCAAACATTGATATGTGTCAGAGAGGATCAACTACTGAGTAATTTTTCTCTAATGTATGAGCTGATAATGTTTATGTTTTTATATAAAAGTAACATTTAGTGAAATGCAGTTTTTAAAACTGTTTTCAAAGAATAAAACAATAACATCTTTTTTACAGAAAATGTAGTAACTAGGTTATTGATGCTACATGATTTAAATCTAGAGTGCTTTAATAATATAGAAGTAAGGAATCTCACTTCCCACCAAAAACAGAAGTTATATAAGTTTACTATGACATATTTATATTATATGTTGTGATTTTTAGTCAACAGACATTAGCTGAACTTGTCAGTGCCATTGAAAATTTACATAATTATTTGATTTAATAACCTAAATCTAATGTTTTCTCACCTGCACTTAAAAAAAGCAATACTGAACCAGAATACTACTTCATTAAAATGATAAGATGGCATCTGGTTCATGATAATCATAATCAAAATTATTTTGGAAATGATATCTTATTTAGTTAATTTTAAAATATACTAAATCCATTTAAAAACACAAAACACTAACAACATGATAAATCTTAAATTATGTCACAAAATGTTCATTAGAAAAAAAAATACATATCTTACTTCTTACCTTTTTCATAAAAAATATGATATCCTATCAAAACTCCATTGGCCTCTACTGGTTTCTTCCAGATCAAATAGAAAGCACTGGATCCTAATGGGAAAGCACTGAAGCTGGCCACTGGCCCAGGAACTGAAGGAAATATATATTAGTTACAATAAGATATACAACTAAACTTACAACAACTAACAAGTCATGTGTTTTCCTGAAGCTATTACAATACAACAATAGTATTTAATGTTCAAAATAAAATTGTTGAATATTCAAGATTGTTCAGCATAAGAGTTGTTGTTTAGTTAATTTAGTAATTTAATATTTAATGATTATTTAGTCTTCAAAACAAGTGTGTGTTTCACAATTAATTATTTTGAAGGTGACAGTTATGACAAATTTTGCTTGTAGTTCAGTTGTTATAAACTAATGTCACATTACATGAATCTGTGGCAGTTTTTCATTGCCTTAAATTAATATTGTTATATCATAGCATTTTATGGTTTGTAGAAAGTTCAAGGCCTCAGTTTGGATATGTATATATATATATTTGTGTAAGTGTGTGTGTTTGTGCAAAGAAAGTTAGGACAAGTCAAGTGAAGTTCAGTCAGAAAAACATTGACAGGTAAGAAGAAATAATCTAACTTGTTGAGTGGTGTTCTATAGAAACTAAACCCATCTGTGTAAACTATGATGAAAAGGAAACAATTATTTAAAGTTCTGGGGTAACTCACAGGGTAACATAAGTGAATTTATCACAGAATGTGTAATAATGAATAGAGTAGAGAAAATAACTCATCTTGTCAATAGGGTTATAAAGTAACTAAAACAGTGTGTGTGGACTTTAGACAAGAAAATAGAATTATTTAGACTTTTGGATAGAACCATGATGATCCATACTGTAAAGAATTTTTATATGTACATTTGACACATTTTGAATACACTATTTTTAAAACAAGTAGATTGTGTGCTTTCCATTCATTGTTTGGATTTACTGCCAACAAGTCACAGACTGTAAACAAATTTGCAGTTTATATACAAAACTGTGACAATTTTTTTTCTGTATATAATCTTCCACAAAACTATGACAATTTTTTTTTGTAAATAATCTTCCACAAGTACGTTGGTATTCTTATAATGTGTTTCATTATTGGGTGGGTTCTTTCAAAATTACTTCATTAAAATAATGTGAGATTGTTATATATACATGACTGTTTAAGTTTAATGTGAGTGTTATGATTTGGTGAGTTTATATAGTACAAGTGTTAAATTTAGTTATTTTTAGAAATGAGAGTTTATCACAGGTTTGCTTACATAATTGTTTGTGAACCATACATTGTGTAGTTAATAGTTATGATTGGTGATTGTTATATTATTGTATCATATCTACTAAAACTTTCCAAGTTTTTCTTCTTGTTTTAATTTAGTATTATTCATCATCATATCTAGTAGTATGTGAAATATTCTAGACCTCTATTGGAATATAAATACAGATTTAGAATGTAGTTTGGCAGTTAGATTTATACTGTATGATTGTGAGTTTAGTCGTAAAGAGCATATTATAGTGATTTTTAAAGCAAATTTATCATAGACCATACCGTAATAATAGAGTAGGAAGAATAGTTCATCTTGTCAGATTGTGTTCTAGAGTAACTGAATCAGTTTGTATAGAATATGACAAAAAAAAACAGATAATTATTGAAAGCTCTGGATCCACTGTGATAAATGACAGTGTTAGAAAAATTTATGCACATATGTTTGACTTGCAAACTTAATTTCCTAAATAAACCTTTTGATATAAACGGAAAATGCTGTAGGCATTATACACTGATATTGTTTAATGGGAATTTTCTTGAATAATAACAAACCTGAATAACATACTGATTAGCTGGAAGAAATACCAACTTTCAATGATTCAATCAACAACTCAATCTTTCCTTGCTCAACAACTATTAGATTATTAATTCTTGTACTTATATTGAACTCTCACTTAAATAAAATACAGGTTCATAAAATATGATTATAAACATTCTAGATCTAGTATCATCACTATGAGTTAAATTGACAACTTTTTCAAGGAAATAACAGTTACAACTTTGCAAATATCGTTTACATTATGTAAACCACTGAACAATCCTAATACACACATTAAATACTACATTAAATTGTTCATTCACCACCTCTTTTGGTGGTTTTTCTCTGACAAAGCCTGTAATCTACACATGGGATGATCCTTTGTTCTAGACTGACACACACTATCCTCTTGCTGGTGCAGCTCACTCTAGGTAAATGATCAACTGATGATTCTCTCTATCCTTAATTACCCTCTGGAAGTGGTCTTTATAGGAGCCATGGGCTCTTCACCAGGTTTACCTTCCTCTGAAGTTAGCCATTTCACCATCCCCTCGCTAATGTACTCCTGGAGAAAATCACTGCATGATAACTTAGGGATACCTCTTATTGTAACACTCTTTGTTAACTTGGTAGGCAAGGGTTTCTTAACTCTTTGCAACCCATTGATCTTGTAAACTACAGACCATCCTAACTTATGATGATTACACAGCTTAGTTTGTTAACTTCTTGCAACTACTTTTAGTTGTGCAAACTTTTAATGAACTGTGTGTTAATTATTCATTCCAGCTGTCCTAATAATGTGATAATGAAGTGTAATCATAGAAACATAGCAGTATACATTTTGTCAGATAATAACGTAACAGTTCATAAGACAAAGAATGCTACTTCCTTTCATTTCATTGGTTTTTCACCCATGTGAATATCCTAGCAGTATACGATCCAGTCAAATCAGTAAGTGAGCTGTTAGCAATAACCTGACCAACAGTCAGAGCTCTCATTCCCCTCTAAACTGGCATTTCCTAATTTGACCCATCATGAACAGTTCTGAGCTTTATTTCTGAATCTAATTTAAAATAGAGAAGTGCTTCTCTGCTTACTTCAAGCTTATTTCCATTCACTAAAAATTACTTTTAAAGGCAAGAGATTAAAAGTTCCTGGTAGACACAAAAGCTGTCAGAACACTGCAATATATCTGGCTTTTCAAGTAAACCTGATCAATACATACGGACTTTGTTCTCATAATAACAGAGAATGTGGAGAGGTAAATCTTCAACTAAATCTAGGTCGCATCACTTATAGAATGAAGGTAGTTATTGCCACTCTCAGTTCTGGCACTGGCAGTGGCATCCTTAGGATGAATGGATGTTAACATTTTCTTAAAATGAGGTGGATTTCCAATAGTACTTACTTCCTCACACATTACAGCTATTACTTGAGTACTAAGGTTTCTCTTACTTTACCCATCTAAGCACTGGACCAATTTTTCTCACTTGCTCCAGTCTTTTATTCCCCACTTAACTGCTTTTTTGCAATATCTGTCTTGTGACACTCTCCACATATTTCAGTGTGCCCTATATCCTGGTATTGTATATAAGTACCTCAATCAGATAAAATTATGACTTTTTGAGTCTGACCCAATTCACAATCTCTAACACCAATTCTTAATGCAAAAGAAAAATGGGAGAGTATGAGCAGTCCTGAACTGCACCACCAGATCCTCATGCCCAAAATGCAAATACTGGCAGGATGTCACCATTATTGGAATGTGTAAATAGGCACTAGTGACATCAGTCTTGGACCTCCACAGTTCTAGCAAAAAATACCAATGCAGAGTGAAAAAAGACTCTATTGTGAAACATGGAAGATCTAGTGATGATTTAGATGATAAAGATCAATGATTAGATGTCATTCTTCGATTATATTTGGCACAACAAACAGATGGGAATAAAACTGGAACAGAACTAAAATGACTTTCTCCACTGTCCCAATGACCAACAAACCTTTAATATCTGTGGATCAAAGTTCCAAAATTGGAGGATCCATGGAAAATGAAAACACATGTTGGAGGGATAATGTGGTGGAGATATGAATTGAATGATTAATCCTTATGCAAGGGCTCATAGTACCCATGAATCCATAGTAAATGTTTTCCACATGTCCAGAAATTCTCAAAGACGAGCCTCCATATACCCCAAAGGCATACAGTAGTCAATTCCACCACTGGTAACATTATGACCTAGCAAAGGAACCTCATGTATATGGGTAGAGTCTATTCTGAGTACCAATGGACTGAGGGGCTGATGTTGTGGGTCAGGACACTTGAATAGGGGCAGAAATATAAGCCCTTGAAGGAGCTGTGTAAAGCCAAGAAGCCATATGATGACAACATATAAACAGCATCGATCCTTAAATTCAAAGACATCCTCAGAAATCAAGGATTGGAGAAAAAGGGCCTCATGTAATTCACCAAAAGTAGCAGCAGGTAGAAAAGCATTCTCCAACAACTCCCACTGTTCAAGAAATCCCAACAACATACCAGTCAAGAGACTAGGGCAAATGCAGAAGTTAAAAATCAAACCAAGATGGATACTAACAATGGTCCCAACTCATTATCAAAGTGATGTGGCAATCATTGAGAGGCTTCCTAAAAATGGTATATCTGAACAACATATTTAGGGTCAGATGAATCCTAGAAAATTGTGATCTATACAGATTGAACACAGATACCATTCTGGAACCTCATATTTTCAGGTGATGGCCTACTTTCTGAGATTCTAAATATGCTTCCACCTGGCAATGGTAGGTGAAAAAATGACATTTTGAAAAATGTGACAGACAATGTACAGTTGCTCCTTCACATAATTGAGCAATAACTCTCCCTGCATGAACCATACTACTAGAGGATGGAAAGAGAACTAAATACCTCAGTCCTTTCCATATAAAAGTGCAGACTCAAAAGCAATTGGGAAAAGATCCAAAACATCATGCACTTGAAGTACCAATGGAAGAGAAGGAGCATGAGGTGGCTGATTCAAATTGGCTTCATAAGAAGCTGACAGAGTAAAGGAAGGCACTGGAAAAAGTGTGACTAAATTCTCTCAATAATAATCAGGACTGCCCATTAGTGCAGCTTGAGAGCCCCATAAAGAAACAATTCTGGATGAAATGTATGTCTCCATCTCATTACAAATATGGTCAAAGAAAGCCTTAACCAAAAGCAATCTCCCCTGATGCATGAGCAATGTTAGATAACAGAGGTGGGATAAAAGAAACCCAATTTTCTTCTCTGCTGGACATATTAATCCAAGAATTCATGTCACAAATCAGCTTGCCAAACAATTTTTATAACTATAAAATAGCTTACATGAAGAACAATCAAAATATCTCCAATGGTTGTAGGGCAGAGAAATGCATTAATTATTGCTTGTTGAGAAAAAGTGACATTATCTGAAGGAGGTACTTATATAGAGTATCAAGATAGGGCGTGCACTGACGTAGGTGAAGCATATTATGAGACAGACAGTACCAAGAGCAATTAAGTGGAGAATAAAAGACTGGAGCATAAGAGAAAAAAATCAGACCAATACTTAGATGGGTAAAAGAAAAACCCTAACAGTCTAGTAATAGTTGTAGTGCTGCTAAGTATGTTTTGGAATATGGAGTTTTTCTTATGCAACTACTATGTTCATGGTATGTGTAAAACTGCTACTGTATGTGAGATGGATCAAGTCCAGAACCAATGGACTGCATGAGTACATGTGAGAGAGAAAGTTACAGAACCTCCATGTACTCCTTATGGTGTTCTATGCTTTTCTGTGGATGAAGTGTAATTTGTCAGTATCCTGTAATACATATGAAATTAGCTTTTTCTTCTCTTAAAAAAACACAAAGTATTAGCTTGGCAGTTATCTCTCCAAGTAAGAATGAAGTTCCAGTGCAATTAATATACGGTAGTTGATATTCTAGATTCCAACTGAAACTAGCAGTAATACTAAGGTTGCAATATTGCACCATGTCTGAAAATGAGTACAGTTGCCAATATATCACAGATCATAGGTTGTGAATTGAGCAAATAATTTGAACCAAATAGTTAAGTAAGTGTTGGACAACAGTGAGTAAACATCATACAGATACAGGTAATGCATGTATAGTTAAACAATTGAACAACAACCCTGCAGGCTTAAATGAAATAATATGGATGTAGACAATGCTAAGATACAGTGTATGTTAAATGACAAGTTTATACACCCTTAAGAGAGTGCTTTGTCATCTTAAGTAATGTTTGTTAGAAAAAAAGAAGGCATGGCCAGGTTCTCTCTTCAATTTAGAGGAGTGAAAATAGTAGCTCACACTAATACTTTTCTCTTGAAGTTAACAGCTGAATGTCTAAACACACTGGAAGGTTTCTGTTGATTCCAAATATTAGATTTGATAACCAGATACGAGCAATTAGACTGGATGACAAGAGCACTTCTTAGAGTTCTTTTAGCACTTAGCATGAAAGATGGCTTGTATGAATTCTGCTTCATGCCATTCAGCCTGTGGAATGAACCCACCACCTTAGAAGAGCAAAACAATGCTTGGTCTATGGTCTGTGCTAACATTTGTTGGTAGTTCTTATTGCCACATCCAAGTCAGTTTGTTCAGCATTGGTGTCAACATTGTACAGTGTATGACACAAAAAAAAGGTGATCAAAACATGATATTGTTTCTCCTTTACAGAGAATAAATCTGGATATTGCTGAACCAGTCCTGGAGACAGATTGAAGTTATATATACATAACTCATGACTACTGACTACTTCAAAAGTTTGCTATTGTGTCAAATAATAAAAAAAGCCTTAGCCAGTCAGAGAGCATGAATAGGAGTGCTTAAAGAGATTCACATGGATCAGAAAGCTAGCTCCAACAGTCTCTGAACTGTATAAAGTGCTGAGTATGATGAAAATGTACCTTCACTGTCAGGTAACTTTACCTTTTAAGAAGTATAGTAATGTAAGTATAAAGGTGTGTTGGACTAAGGATTCTTTTACAGTAGGTGTCTCTGAATTCTTTGTGATAAATTAAAAAAATAAATTGCTTTCAAAATAATATATATATTTGGAAAAAGTTAAATGTATGTACAAAAATTCCTTACACTATTGACATTACAGTTATATCTTGAACACTATATAGTTCTCCTCTTCTTGTCAAAAGTCCATTTAGGCCTACTCAACTGCTTTAGAATTCAACTGACAGGCTAAAGTATTTTTCTCTACTTCTGGTGTGAGACCATCTGTATATAGTTCATTTACATTATCAATGAATTACTGTGGTTGTATCCTCTACTTCAAAAATCATCTGATCATTTTACATATTTCAAAAAGTCGTCTGCCTTTTGTCAAAGTCCATTAGGCTGGTTCAATTACTTTAGAACACCCTTTGATTAGACAACTTTTTCTCTTACAAAATTGTTAGTTTCACTTTAACATGCAAACCATAAGGTCTTTCAGTCCCACAATGATTAACCTTGCATTTAACTAAACCTCACTTAATCCTTGGCTATATTTAATTCAGGAAATGTGCAGGTAAACAATTAGAACTTGTGTAATCAGAAAACCTTTTTTTTTCATTTTCACAAAGTTTATGAATTGCTCTTCAGTCCTAAAAGAACTCTTGGAAAAACCTGTTAATTAACAATATCTTCAGATGTGAGCTCATATGTAAATTTCAATTATTTAAACAAAACAATAAATTAGAAGTTTCACAAACACTAAAAGATCTTTGGCTCAGAAAAATTTAAAGAATCGACTCTTCTTTATCAATATTTTAATATATATAAAAATCTTTGTATTGATATGTTTACCTCCCTCTGGTGTGATGAAAGATACTTTGTTTGAAGGTGGTCCTGAATATTTTCCATTAACTGCAACAACTTCGGCAACGTTTTTTGAAAATGGCTTCAAAATATTAACAATCCCCTGAGTATTATTTTCTGAAAACAGCTGTTCCCTCCAGTGATCAGGGTGATCTTTTGAAGTCCTGATTCGAAACTGCAACAAGAAAACACCAACAGAAGATGAGATAGCAGAACATAAAAGGTTGGGTTTACTTCTTTTAATGTTTCATTTTAAGACCTTTGCTGTATGACAAATAGTAAAGGGTTTCAAGCAGATTTTAATAGTCTCTCATGATAAAAATGTCACATTTTAAAAAACATACATCTTTGAAATCTTATATTAGTACATCTAAGTTAGTGTAAGATTTATTAGTAGTTATTGATAAAGTTGACTCCACAAATAACATTTACAGAGAGGTGACAATGCAGAGATTAAACTAATATCACAATACTAACTAAAATAAATGTCTAAAATGGACAGGTTAAACACATCATATTATAAGTCTAAAACCAAGTTTAATTTTTTATATGGATCTTGTTGTGTGTATTGTTTACCAATCTGAAAATGGACTAAGAAGTATTAATCCTTCTTAAAAAAGCAAATAATAAGTTGCAATGTTTCAGCTATTGTTGAAAGATTAATTAAAAGTAGGTGTGAGGACATGCTCTTAAGCTAAATAACTTTCTGTTATGGGCAAAACTTTGTAATATACAAAGACAACATGGTCTTTTATCCATTAAAATATGCAAAATATATCACTGCTGGATCTACTAATCCATATCAAAACTTAGCTAATTTCTAAATGCCTAAAAATATATATCTTACATAATTGAATTATTAAAAACAACTACAGCTATCAGTATATCAAACCAACTAATCTGCAGGAACATCTAAGGTATTACAAAGTCTTCTGTATGATTTACATTTGTAAATATATCTTATCTTTTTATTTACAAAAAAAACACATGCTAATTAGTTTAATTTGAAAAAACATATTCAAATAGCTTTTTACTCTCTCACCTTATACCCCATGAAGTGTCCTCTTAAAGAAGAAGAAGATACTGCATCCCAACCAAATTTTGCTGTTGTTGCACTGATCAATCTTATCAATCGAAAGTTTTGTGGAGCTTCTAGTGGAACTAAAAAGATATATTCCATTATATATTTATTCAAAACTAACATTGCTGTTAACTTCAAAATTAATAGTTTTGTTTCTGAGATGTTTGATAAAGTCAAGACTTTGCTAAATATTTCTTCTCTACAAATTTACAATTGTTGCACAAAAACATGCTTCATCTCTAGTACTGAAATAAACAGGAACACTGGAAGATGATTTCATGGATGAAGGATAACTAGCCAGGTAGATAGCAAGTAAGTATTGAAAATTAAGTAAATGATAGATTAAGTAATAACATAAGATATTTAAAAATGACAGTGTCAATATAATGTTTGCAATAATTTAAGCACAATTTAATAAGAAAATAAGAAAAAAGTTACTGTAAGCTTTTAACAAGCAATTACTAAGAATACCTATTAAGAACAGTTTTAAAATAAAGAATATTTCTTGTGAAATAAATAAAAATAATGTTTAAGGTAATGCAAACAAAAAGTACTACACCAATTGTAAAACTTTAAATAACAAACATATCCATCCAATAAAATGTACCAGCTTCATACCAGCAAGAATGTTTGTATCAAGAAATACAAATATCAGTGCTAAGTATTTGAAGAATAAAGAATATTTCTTGTGAAATAAACAAAAATAAAGTGTAATGTAATGCAAACAAAAAGTACTACACCACTTTTAAAACTCTGAATAACAAACATATCCATCCAATAAAAATTACCAGCTTCATACCAGCAAGAATGTTTATATCAAGAAATACAATTATCAATACTAAATATTTGAAGAATAAATTGCACACTGCAAATTTTTAGACCAACAAACATCTATGTTAGAAAACACTCTACCAGTTCCAGCATTTAAAAGTAAATAACATTTTCAAAAGATTACATAAGCTTCACAATTATCAACTAACTTACAAATTCATCAAAACAAAATTGTCTAATTTCATCTTTCTAAACTGATATAAAAATACATCAGAAAATTATACCTTTAACCAATTTACACAAAAAACATTTTCATCAGAACAAATTATTCTAGTTTTATGACTACCAAATATCCTAATGTTTTATCGTTCTCATAAAACTTTAAACATTTTTACTATTTTGCTATTCTAAATTAATATTCACCTTTGTGAGAACCAGCTATTATATTCATAATTATAAATCAGCATTTTGATAATTTCACTAATCTAAACTAATATTCATCTTAAACAGAACAAAATGTATCAGCTCTACAGTATTTTTAACAGAACAAAGTATAAGAGTTTTATTATTTTGATAAACATTTTCATCAAAATATGAGCAGGTTTATGATCATCTTAGAAGGCTTAGAAACATTTCCAGGCTTGGCCTCTTTTGGGATGACTCTCCTAGTCATTTTGTTATTACTGCTTTGAATATTATGGTGGTGTATATCCTGTACAATCATCTGGCAGTTCCATCTGTCAAAGTGGAGATTCATTGGATGATTTTTTTGGCTTGTCTGCACTACCATCATCCTATAGTTTACTGCTGAAATTAAAGTTTTGTTGGAGCCAGTTCCATTTCTTTCTCATGGGATGTATGCATCTGTCGAGGTGTACTTAATATCGGAAAGTTATTTTTGAACCTAGGGGTGTTATAGTTCCATCATAAATATGAACACAGATATCTTCTCCTCATGGTAGTGCCACACCCTATGATGGAACAAGTTACTAAATCATGATGATCTTCATTATTCATCTCCTTGGGTGGTACCTTGGAAAACATTAAGGAACCATATTAAATAATTCAGCAAGCTCTCCTAAAGAATATGGATTCAAACATAATGCCACTAGCAGTATATGCTACCCTGGCATTTTTCACTCTATGATGACTTCATTCCTTCACTGGAGAGAAAATCTGGGGAATTCTGGAGCAGTTGAGTTATAAGACTTGTACGTTAATGAGGAATCCCTCTTCGTAGTCAGAGTAGGGAAAAGCAGAAACTGGATTAAAAGCCCATCATATCAGGAACACTGCTTTAAAGCTGAGAATGATAGACTGACTGACCATGATTGGAAGTATATCTTAAATACTTGAAGTCGAGATTGACAAAGTTCTAAACTAGTCAAAGGTTCAGCCAGGTGTGTAGGTTAAAAGCAGTAATAATTCTCGATTATGACTATGAACTAGGTACTGATCCAACAACACATCTACAGGCATAAATTTTCTACAGAAGGTGTGTTAAAAGAACATCATGATGCCAAAATCTTTTCATTTCCCTGGGTTGTCATTTGAGCAGCTACCTGCTGTGGTGTAACCCTCTTTTTTCCCTACCAGAAATAGAACACACACCTTTAGCTATCTCATCTGCCCTTATTCTTAATCTGCCATCTGGTTGAATTTCAGTAAGATGAAATAGTGATTGAGACTACTTAGGTCCTACATAGTTGAGTTGAAACAAGTCTGTTAATGCTAATTTTATCTTTGACTATTAATTTCTCCCAGTGCTTTCAATATCACTTCTAAGTAGCTTTCTTACATTTACAAATTGTGCAACCATTTCATATTATACATACAAGTTGTATTTTCATGTTTCAAGCCTGCATTTTGTAATAAAACAACATAGGAAAATATTTAGTAAAGCTGTTTGCTTATTTAAGATATTCATGACTTTAAAAATTCCTATCAACACCAAATAAAACACTGGGTACACCACATGTATATATTTTTTATGATATATAAGCCATTATCTGTGAATTTTGCAAAATACTGATAATTCTGAACAATAATTAGTATTTCAGTTTGTTTTTCTTTACTGTTAAGCATAAAAATATGCAATGAACTATCTGTGCTGTGGTAACCAGGAGAATCAAAACCAGATTTTTAGCATTATAAGCCTTCAGATTAACCTCTGAGTTTCTATGGTACACTTTAATTTGATCAAGTTAAAGTACCCTTGCACTATTCTTTTGAGAAATGTCAAGTAAAACTGTAATTTCTCCCTCTCACTATAGTCAAAATTGAAACCTTTCCTCAGTATTAATTAACATAACAAAAGTTAACATTTCCTTAAATTGAAAATGAATTTCCAATAATGCTTACTTCTTCTCACATTACACCTGTTACTTTTCTGCCAGGGTTTCTTTCTTTGCTCATCTAAGTTTCAGTCTTCTGATTTTTTTTATTTTGTTTTACTTCCTCCAGTCTTTTATTCCTCACTTAATTGCCCTTCCTGATATTTTTCTTGTGATACTTTCCACCTATCAGTGTGTCCTGGTACTGTATATAAGCACCTCATTCACATAATGTTTTCACTTTTTTGACACCAACTCAATCCAAAGTCTCTTAGCGTGGAGGAATAGTGAGACAGTATGAGATTAGGTATTATTGAAAATTCATTTTTGACTTAAGGAAATGTTAACTTCCAAAACATATTTACTTCCATTCACACTGCAGCAAGAATTCCATAATGATCAGGTGGAGAGGCTGTACAAATTATATGTGCACCAATAGAAGACTAGTACCCTAGTATGGGAAACACACTATATCTGGAATAGGTATGCTCTTCACATGGAATTTAATTCATGTACTGTGGGTGAATTTTACATGATTTATTAACACTATTGGCTAGGCTCCAATCAGATATCTAAGTTTTCAGTGCTTGAGGTTTGAATTATAGAGCCATAATCCCTATGTTCTACATTAGTGGCTAGGGCAATTGGACTGCTATATATATGTGAGTGGATTCTAACCTGTAACTATGGATTGATGTGCATAAACATCACAAGCTGCCACAAACATCAAAATGGACAAACCTTTTCCTCATCCTGAAAAGGTCCAAAAGACAACACCCATGTTTGGAATTATGAGATTCTGTCTGCTCTACTCAACCAGAAGAAGCAGAACTCATCTGGTCTGGAATTACAAACACTCATCTTCACTCCACAACTGAGTGAGAAAGATAAATTCTACTTGTCTCCAAAATTATGGGGAGAATGACAAACAGATTGTGATCAACCAAGGACCAAGGCTGGAACCATCCTCATTCAGAAACACAAAGAGACAATGAATCTTTTTCCACGAACGATGTATTGGACCAATATTGATCAAGAAGACAGGCCATACTCAACCCAACTGTACAGCTGAGAGTGAAATCTGAACCAGTATAACAAGTAGATTCCTGCCCCTCCTACTGACATCTGAGAAAAACATCCAGGGAGCTGGATAGGAGGGCTTCCAGCTTTATCCTTTTCTCTGAGAGCAGAGGAAATTCACTTCAACACTTTGGAAGAAAAGCTCTGTTCACCACCCCAGTGACTAAAAACTGGGTGTGGCAAGGACTCCCCACCTAGTAAAATCTGGTGGATAATGCATATTTGAGAGTCCTGAAGAATAGTGTTCTGGAAACAAATTCCCTAAATATTTAAAAGCAAACCAACCCTTCAGTCCTATGACTGGCAAAGATGAACAGGATCCCCTTGTGCTTTAGTCATGATATTCTATGAGTGATGGTCTTATGGAACACTTCATTTCTACAGATCCTGTTGCAACCTGGATAAAGTATACTGAATTAGTAGTTGCTAATGTGAAATTGGTTTCATAAATGCACACCTACCTGGGCAACACTCTCCACATAATGGGATAATGAGAAAATGATATAAGGGACCCTGAAATGTAAAGAAGAGACAAGCATAGCAATGAAAATACTCATCCCTATGTATAATGTAGTAGAAGTAGTTAAGATAGCAACAAGGAGTAGTCAAAAACCTTCAGATGAAGATACTGCCTGATCATGCAAGTAATGTAAAATAAAATTACTGGGGGAGGTCCACATACCACCTTGCACAATGTCCACGATCTTGTTTTCCAGCATTTTTAAAGGTATTAGTGTGGACAAAGAAGTCTGCAAAACCCTCACTGAACATAACAAATGATTGAGGTATGGCTGGTCATAGAAGTGAGAAATAGTGATCAGATGAACTGGTGAAAGAATACATCATACAGCGATCCAACCAGTACTGAACATCACAACTCACTTGTGTATAGAATAAAACAGTCATTGAACATTAGCACAAATGTGATCACACCTTGGTGCCCTCCAGTTATTATGCTGTGCAAAAATCAAATTGCTTCTTACTACGGAGCTATGGAGATAATAGCTGCATTACTTGTATAATGCACCATACTGAGGATTGATAACATTGGTGAAGCACAAATATTTGTAATTATTGCTCAATTAGGTGCCATTGGTTATATGCATTTATGCTTCACTCCTTTACCAGTGCAAGTTTGGTGTGATTTTACTGAATAGCAAGGAGCACTCAAGACAGCTGAAGGTTTAACAACTGTTTGTCATGGAGCTCCCAAAGTATTAACTTGGTATCCATCCATAGGTGGAGTTGCCTACTTTATGATCAGCTTTCACTATAGCTGAAAACACTATGGTTTCAACTCTAATACGGTGTCAAGGATAAGTAAATTCACAAATAGACAAGGTCTAACCATGCAATGAGATAGTCCATTTACATTTTCATGTTATGACCTACAATAGAATCATATTCTTGCAATATTGTTATCCACTGTTCTATAAACACTCTCCAGATTTTCTAAAGTTTACTAAGTACTTCATGAATCATGGTTTTCCTAAATAGTGAAGTTCCCACCATACAACTAGTAGCAACAGTAACTTACATAAATAACCAATACAAGCATTTCTTTCTTTGTCATACAAGTATAATATTATACTACTATAATTCTCTTTGCTACATACACTCATGTAGTTCACTGTTCCTGGATTCAATGTGGATGGTGTTGGATACTTTTTTAATGAAACATCAGTTCAACCAATGTGGAAGCAAAATTGATGGACAAACTCTACAGTACATCATTCCTTTCATTCTACAGGTGACATCTCCTAGAATGAGCTAGAAATGAACTTCTCTTCTAATGTATAGTGTATCCCCATTTGCACAGAAAAATCTTGGTCAGACCTACATAGCACTTCCCACTTACTGAAGATGAGTGTGATTGCCATCATAACTGCCACAGCAGTTTCTTCCTGTCTAACAGTTGGTTTGAAGTGACTACTCTGAAGTGTGTTGCATTAGAATGAGAATGTCCTTCACTTCCAGGTGCTGTTGCATAAGTTCATTGGTAAAGTGCCTCAATCAACTTGTCAGGTAATATATATTCCCAACCTACATATGTCATTGCTAAGTATACTTTCCTATGTAACTGGCATAGGTTCTTCCCTAGGCAGCCAATTACTCAGAGCTGTTCTTCTTCGAAGCCTTGAATTTCTCCTCATTCTCCATTGGGTTCAACCAGTAAAGCAGTTTATACATGATGGTTTCCAATTCATCCTTCTGCTCCTCATTCAGGCATACTACATAAATAAGAGCTGAACCACCAAAGCTCAAGACCACGGGTTGCATAGCCTGTTCCATAGTCATTAATTTCAGTAATAGTTATAGGAAATGATTTAGGTCCTCTCTTGCTGGCCCTTCAATACCAAGTTCATTATTTGTTTGTTTTTGTTCAGAGGGGCCTTTATGCTAGTTCAAAGTTTCTCTCTTTCTGCCTCATAATCTCAAAAATACTAGGATGAGATGCTGCTGATGTCCATGGTCCTAGAAAGAAGCTTCTAACAGGAATTCTGACACCTCAAAAAGGTAGTTGATTCCTGATACACTGATACAGGATGTTTAGCTACTCAAAGTGGCAGTCTTGCATGACCCCAGGGGTTGAAAGCTGCCACCAACACTGTGGGAAACCTTTCAGCCTGGAAAGATGCCTCACTTTACAGGTCATGGTCAAACAATGAGTACTTATTGCATCACACACTAAGAAGATAACTCTAAATACCAGAATTTGTCCATCAGGAGCATGTCCAGCTTCTATCTACAAGTCACCAACAGTCTTGAACAGAACTGGAACTGCTGTGCTCTGATTGGCAATAACCCAGGAGTGTGGTACAGATCTCTCCATGCACTCAACCTCTGTCATCTGCTTTTTTTCTTAATCCTGATACTGAGACTAAATACAAAGAAATCTCCCCAAGTTAACATTTGCAGACTGACCAAAGTTACATCCCCTTTTTTGAAACAGTGAAATAGGATTTTCACTAGGTCCATAAGAGAATTTTTTCTAGACTTGACTCCTAGTGCATGGCACCAAGATTTCTTCCTATTTATTTGTAATATTTTGAAGTAAACAAAACAAAACAATTTCCCAAAAGTATCAGAAAGCTAAACCCACTAAAACAAGCAGATTCAGTAGAGAAATAAAGGGAATATTCTGTGTTTGATAACTTGACTAAGTTCCCTTGAGTAGGGAACTATAAGAATTTACAAAATTTGTGAAAATGAAAACAATTTTACTATTTAACAAAGAAAAAACAAATGTAGCATACATATTTGTGGAAACAGAACCATGTTAACTTCTACTTAAGTGCATTTAAACTCCACAGTTTTCTTTCAGAATTGACCTCCAGTGAACTAAAAAACCATGATCTTGAAGTAAGGCTTTACACAACAATCTTTACTTAAATTTCAAACAGAACTGAAATTAGAAAGCATGCCTGAGTTCAATAGGTAAGCTCAGTTTCTTTGGTCTCTCACAGCATTGTTGTTCAGCTATTACATTTAGACAATGTCAAGTTGGCTAGCTAATCCTTTCAACATGGGCTCTATATGTTACTGAAGCATCCTGCCAGGCAGAAAAAGAAATTCTTAACCACAGATGGTAAAGAAACAAAGCATCTAGAATTAGACAATTCCATCAACTTTCTGATTCAGATGTTTATGCAAAAACTGCATACACACTAAATAAATGAAATATTTTTAGATTTCCTATTATCATCAAAGCAGGTGGAAAACATGCCAAACATGACACAAAACCAGTTGGATATGAAAACGTAATTTGTTTTGTTGTTTATAAACTATCATGCATATTTCAGTATCTTATTTTGTTTCATATTATTGCAACTGTGTTTTCACAACTGATCTGAAGATAAATTGAAATAATCTATGTTAGCACTTACATAACTACCTTTATTTAAATTATTAACTATTATTATATTATGTTGATGGCAGTAAAACTGTAAACTGTAAAAAATTGACAACTAGTTATGGTAATCTTATTCACCATAACCAAAGATCTTACAAAGAGCTAGATTGTAAAATAAACTTTCCATTTACTGGATCAAACTACATATACTTACCATCTTCCCCAGAATATCCAAGGACCACTGGAGCTGTTATTTTAGCACGACCTTTGTTGTTGTATGCTTCAACTTTTATTCGGTATGGCCTAAAAGTTGGTTGCTGATCCACTACTAAGCTTTCTTGCTTCCAGTCTTTCACAATTTTTGTCATTTTTTGAGCATCTGGTAGGTCTTCTCTCTGCCAGGAGACCTTGTAATAAAACCCTGGAGCATTGTGCTCAATTCTAGGCATGGGCTAATAAACAAAGAAGGCTTTTTATAAAGCAAGTTGTAAATTTAATAAAGATAAATCAAGATGCAGTATTTCTATTTACTTAAAAGTAATGGTTTTGATCTTCACTAACTAAAATCTCTGAATTTAGCTTATGCAGAAAGAAAAAAACAAATTTATAAACACTATTATTCAGTACATTAATGTTACTTTGTTTCTAACTTTCCAATTGCTCTGAGAAACTAGTATGAAATAGATCAAAAGAAAATTATTTCATATTCAAAACATATTATTGATTACAATACTATTATCACATTTTATGATAAATTTTATGTTAGCATTTTAAATTAATATTCTTAGGAAAATAGTCCCCATGTTTCCATTTTGTTAAATTGACTACTTTTGTATAAAACATTTTACAATTTTTTACTGTTATATTATTAGTTTTGGTAAAACTTCTAAGCAGTACTTATTCCTAAATTATAATTTATATTAGAATAATCCCATACTTTGTTCTTACAGTTTTAAAAATCTCATTCAACAATTTATTTATTTAATTATCAAATTTTATGACCCAAACAATTGTTTGGTATTTTTATATATATCACAAACTGTTTGTGCAAATAATATATACTAGGAAGTCATATTTAGATAACTACATACTTATTTCTAATCTGAACTACTTTAGAACAATAACAAGTACAGTTACAATTCTTATTTGCTCAGTAACCATACAAATATACACAAAAGACATCTATTAACTATAGTATACCATTAGAAATTTATGGATTGAAAGTAACCTTTATTTTGAAAAAAAAAAATTCTAGTTATACTAATGTTGTTCAATTGTCACCCTTTATTGAACTTACCCTATTTTTTTTGTTATTTACTTCTCAACCTTTCTATCCTATAGTAACTTATTTATTATGCCTCATTATTTCTTCATTACATACATGAATTTCATGACTTTCCAAGTTTCTTCTTTTGTACATTTAAAAAAGACAATTTCTTTTTCTCCTTGTATATAAACCAAACGTTCCTGTCAACATACCTTCCATGATATTACAAGATTGTCTGGTTTGGTTCCTTTACCTTTCACCTGATCTGGATGTTTATCTGGAACATCTGATGGAGTGGAACACTGTTTGGAATATTCACTTGGCTTACTGGAACCAATCTTGTTGAATGCAATTACTCTAAAAGTGTAGTTAGTCCATGGTGACATAGCTACCTGAGAAGCCAGAAAAAAAAAAAAGACTTAACATTATAAAATAACTTTATTTTATTCCCAGTGTTTCTGATGTAAAGTTTAGATAGCCTATATTTTTCTTACAAAAAGTATAACATAAACAGTCTAGGTCTGTTTTATTTTTTACCTCAAATTAGCTGCATAAAATGATTAGTTGATACATTGTAGTTACTTATAAAAAGAATATACCATAATTCTATGTTTTAAATATCTGTACTACATGAAATATTTTGTTTATAAATATATACAATAAGTATATTCAAAGGTAAATACTATACATGTATCTTACCTTGAACCGAGTGTCTGAAGCAGGTATGTTGACAAAAGAATCCTTCCATATATCAGGATTAAAACTAGTATTGTATTGAATGTTATATCCCAGAATAGGAGCACCACCATCTCCTGTTGGAACCCACTGGATGCCAGCCACATGGATTTCACACTGAACATTTCTTATCATTGGAGGTTCAGGAACATCTAGTTTGAGAAAATATTTTCTGTGTGTTAAAAAAAATTGAGCACATTTACTCATTGTATTGTGTAGCTACAATGTTTTCAAACCATTTGCTATAAATCCTATTGTACTAGCTTTCTTTACATTATCAAATACTCACTGATTCCAGTTTCACCTGTGAATATCACATATTAAGTGATAAAGTTAAAATGTTGAAGATACAATTAAGTATAAGGTTTTGCTGAATTTATCATAAACTTTTTTATCAGTCTCTTAACACTTTGTTTATTGTTGACTTTGTTAACCATAATTTTGGAAAATTACTTTCTATATCTACTCTCAAAACATACAGTATAGAAAGGAAGAAACTGTAGCAGGGGTGAGGAGATGAACTGAGAATGTGATAAGGTCTAAGAGACACTCCATTCTAAATCAATAGCTTTCATCAGCCATCTAGACTGACAGATCCATTTTCTTGATCAGTTTGATAAGAAAAAACCCTGGATGCAGCACCAATTCAACATCTGCTAGTTATTCTAGAATACAGAAATACAGTTTTAAGGTAACAAATATGGGCCAGATGATGATGATAAGAAATATGAACTCTTCAATGCAAAACTAACTGAGGTGATCTCTGTGAATATCGAGGCATTCATTTACTAGTGTAAAAATCATCAAATTCTGATTATGGTCACTTCTTATCAAAACACGAGATTCCAATGGTGGAATAAGTGTACAAGGAAGATTAGTGATCTTTTGAAGTGATAAAAGCAGCATTTCAAGATAGTTCTGCAAATTTTTAGGTATTCAGAAGTCTTAAAGCCTGGCAAAATAAAGTGATGAGATATTGAAGCCCTGTCCAGTAGCTGAGATGGATACTGAATGCAACAGTGATGATCCTTACTTCTTGTAGGATTCATCTACTGACCTTGTTTGAAGACATAACATTTGTCAGAGTGCATGTGTCACCAGTTTAATGAGAAATAAGAGACCTTCCATTTAGCACAGATGGCATTTCTACTACACAGCAGTTGGTATGCTTAAAGCAAGAACCTACCATTTCACAATGGTGGTGAGGCAAAACAGGCTAACCTACCATTGTTTCAAGAAATAGGAGGGAAAAAACTAGACTATTTACTCAAATGTTTAAGATGGGTTATTTCCAGATGAGATAGTGCAATATTTGACATTGAGTGTTTGATGCTTTTGAGCATTTGGATACCACCAATGCTGATCTGTACCAGATTTTAGACCCTGTAGAAAACTGAGTGACATTTGAGACCAAGTTGAGGACTCAAAGACAATAGCACCAGAAGAGTTAGACCACCTACATGAATGACCTATAATAACTGAATGAGTCAACTTTACTAATAATGCCATCCTCTGATTATGAGAAAGTACTCTTTGACAATTTTACAGAAGGGATAAAAATTGAACCTATGTAATACTACATGGTTGTCAATGATGTTTTACCACTGACTGAAATTGTTTCTATAGTAAAATGGTTCAAATCCAGACACTGGAACTGAAGATGAAACTGCCAACAATAATCACTTTGCACCTGATGACTCTCAAAGATTGGTAACAGTCACCAATCTGAAGAGAAATGTTTCCTGGCAAATTCACTGCAAAAAATGTTACAAAATGTTGTGACAACACACTATAGTTTCCTCTGGAGCAACTGGTCTTCCTAGGTATAGTTACTATGGCTATACCAACTATAAAGCAAGAAAAGGCCTCAAAGTGATTCTTATAATGTGAATGTTAGAGTCTTTCTTAACAGTGGTCAATGGATATTGGAATGCTCATATCCTATTATGAGATAAGAATAACAGAAGCAAATTTTATTTCAACTGTTACAGATGTTCTGTTAAGACTAACCTGTGAGGTTTAATTTAGATATACCACCAGCTTGGATAGATGCAGCAGATTGATGTGAATGTATAGGTGCATCTCTAGCTTCATTTTAGAACTGTTACTTAATGAACAAAACAATATGTCTCCAATCTTAGTTCAGGCATTGACATTTTAAGTATGGTTGCACTCAATTGTTGGGATTGACAATAATTCCAAATAATTCACTAACAAGAAAACTACTCTATCAAATTATTTATTAGATTGTTTAGGCAGAATATTTATGATAAAACTTTGTAAAAAAGGACAGTAACTGCCTGTTGTAGAGACATAAGCTTTATTGCTAATTTATTTGCTTTATTGCAAATGTTTTCTGCTCTCTTGTTTAGGCATTGGATTATACCACATTTTATCAAGGTTGGATGATAAGACTGGAAGTGTAGGTATCTGTTCGCGTGGGTGGTTTTTCTGTATACAGTTGTTGTGATTTGTCTTGCTTGTTTGCAGATGGGTATGTCAAGAAATGATAGACTGTTTTGTTCCTCTATTTCCATGGTGAAATGGATTCTTTTGTCTATAGAATTGAGATGTTCTAAGAAGGCTGGTATGTCTTCATGGCCGTGGGGCCAAATAACAAAGGTGTCATCAACACAACATCTGTAGAAACTTGGTTTTTTATAGGTGTGGATGAAAGGACTCTTTCTTCAAAGTCTTCCATCAAACTGTCTGCTAGGATTTGAGACAGTGGTGATCCCATGGCTAGATCATCTGTTTGTTGTATTGGAAACAGGTTGAATGTAGGCAAATAGTGTTAGTTCCATTATGGTATATATTTTCATATCTGTTCTGTGTGGTAGAGAGTTGTCATTCAGCAGTTGTTGTCTGGTGATGTGAAGGGTTTCTGAGGTTGGAACACTGGTAAATAGGTCTGTGACATCAAAACTGACCAGAATATCCTGGGATTTGATGTGTAGCTTTCTGAGTTGTCCTATTAAATCTGTCAAGTTTTGAATGTGATGTTCAGTTTCTCCTTGTAGTGGAGATAAGATAGGTACTAGGAAGGTAGCCAGTTGATGGCAAGGTGAGATTTTAGCACTGACAACAGGCACTAAAGGATTATTAGATTTGTTTATTACTACTATCTTAGGTAGTACACAGAATTGAGGAGGGAAATTTTTTGTTGGATCTTAAGTTTTTGGCTAGTTTTTCATTGATTAAGCCTTGTTTCTTTAGTTTGTTCAGTGTTCTATTGATGAGTCTTTTTGTCTTTTCTGTAGGATCATTGGTGATCTTTTTATATTGGTGTTTGTCTAGTAACTGTTTGATCTTTGTGTCATAACCACTGATGTCTAGGATGACTATACTGTTTCCTTTGTCTGCTGGTAAAATCTTGATGTTATAGTCTCATTTTAGATGGTTCAGAGCTCTGCATTTGTGCTTAGTGATGTTTGGTTTGCATTTCTTGGCCTTCATGAGGTTGGTGTAAGTTTGATGTCAGAATTGTTCAACCATAGGGTTTGAGAGGCTTTGTGCAGCATATTCTAAGGTTGCAGCTACGTCAATAGTTGGAACTGTGCCAGGTTGGATGGCAAAGTTTAGGCCTGGGTTAAGGATCTTATTTTCTGTAGCACTTAGTAATGTCAAACTGTAATTATGAATTATGTTTAAAGACATAGGATTATCCATCTTGATCAGTCTGTTGAACTTTTGAACTTGTTTGTTCTTGATGTTTTCTAGGTTGATGTATAGCATTTGATGTAGAGGTTTTGGATAGCTAGGATATCCTCTACACTTGTGTCTCCACAACAGGCAGTTGCCATCCATTCTACAAAGTTTCATACTCTATCAAATTCCTAAATAAAAAAACTGACCATTTAAAGCATTGGCTACAACACATTATACACATATATACTAATCATATGCTTAAAAAGTCACCAACATTTCTGGTATAACCACTCAAAAATTTATTACACTGCAACTTTTTCATCTGCTACCCATTTATCTGATCATGTCATCAGGGCTAGTGTCTAGATTGCTTGGACTATTAACACAAGATTTTTCCAGCTTACTTCATTGGTTTGTGGGTATCTGATTTTGATATTCCATTACAAATCCATACACACACACATATATATATATATATACCAGTATAATATAAACAGAAAACATATCATGCACAAACTTAAATATATTTTCACCTCAAAAGATGGCGCTACATATCAATAAACAAACATGACAATTTCTAAGGGTAAAATACACGTTTTATACAGGTACAATATAAAAAGAAAATAAACAAGAGTTTCAAAAAAATATGAATTTTAAAACAATGAACGGACCCTGCTATAAAAAATAATAAAACAAGAATTAAATCCAAAATCACAAATATATAAGATTTTATTATATCTTTGGCAGCTTTAGACTTCTCTTGTCTTAGAGGATATTGCAAACTATAATATTTTCATCACTTTCACAGTATGTGCATTACTCACATATCACAAAACTTGCATGTGTGTGTGTGTGTTTTCTTAGAGCAAAGCCACATCGGGTTATCTGCTGAGCCCACCGAGGGGAATCGAACCCCTGATTTTAGCGTTGTAAATCCGGAGACATACCGCTGTACTAGCGGGGGGCACAAAACTTGCAAGTGGCTAAAATCACTGCCACTATCTTTTGGAATTTTGCGCAAAGCTACTCGAGGGCTATCTGCACTAGCCGTCCCTAATTTAGCAGTGTAAGACTAGAGGGAAGGCAGCTAGTCATCACCACCCACTGCCAACTCTTGGGCTACTCTTTTACTAACGAATAGTGGGATTGACCATCACATTATAACGCAGCCACAGCTGGGAGGGCGAGCATGTTTGGTGCGACCAGGATTCAAACCCGTGACCCTCGGATTACAAGTCGAACGCCTTAACACACTTGGCCATGCTGGGCTCTGCCACTATCTACACAGTGTATATTTCAAATATGTTTATTACTCCATCAATATTTTTCAAAAGAAAATGCATGTTACATCAAAAAGGAAATAACTCTATCCTTCATTATGCTTGAATTTATTTTAAATTCATAATTTTACTTCAGTTCACTGTGATTATTTTGAGTTATATTCTATTTTCATGGTCCATTTAGGTTAACTTCACTTATGCTGTTACTTATATTAATTTATTTTCATATCTTGTTGCAATTATTATTATTAACCAGTTTCTTTAGGTGATAACAGGAATAACTAAAAATGTCAATTTGACTTTATTATACGTTCACAAAAATTATAATTTTAAAGTATGTAGTTCTTGTAATATTTTTATGCAAAATAATACATGCATAGAATAAAAATAAATTCAAATTTTTTAATAAAAAATACAAGTTAATGCAGAGAATAATACTTGTTACCATTCCAAAAGAATGTGCCATTTTGAACAATATCTTAATTTTATGTTACATACATAATTTTTACTAACTATCATCACAGGTTATTGACATTATAGTTGTATGTTATACTATTTCACTTAATTAGATCAAACTAGATTTTTAGTACATGTTTTAGTACAAACATTCATTAAAAAACAATGAACTTTGCATGTTTTAAACTGAATAACACACAGTAACGTGGAGACTTACTCTGAACAATCAAACTTGCCCATGCTGAATCCTTATCTATGGCTGTTTTAGTAAAACATGTGTAGATTCCAGAGTCACTGACCTTAACTTTACTGATAAACAGTGACTGGCTCTCTAACTGTTTCACTCGCGGATCCTGATGGTAATCAATAGGTTCTCCATTAAAGAACCATTCGACTGTCATGCTCAATGTAGGATCTACTTTGGCTTTACAGTGAAATGTGGCTGACTGACCAATAGCAACCTCGAGGTTTTCTGGTGGTTGTATGATTTTGGTTTTGTCTAAAAATAGATTACAAATATAAATAAAATATCATTAGAGTGCAATCAATAAAATATACTATAAAAATAAAACCAAAAATAATAATGACCATGGGCTATTAAATCATTGGAAGAATATAACAAAGACCAAAACTAAAACATTTAACCTTTTCAGGTGAGAATGGCAGAAAACAGCATAATAAAAGAAACTACTAAGAAATAAATTTGCCAGAATGTACCCTATCATTTTAACAACAGTTAAAAGTTAAATTAAAAACTAAAAAAATGTACTTCTATCAGAGTTTTCTTAGTTACAAAGAAAACTTTAAGTAAAATGGCCAAAATGGAAAATCAAATTAAGAAATTAACAAACTAGAAACTAAAATCAATGTCTGAAAACTAATGATATTGAAAAACTGTGGTTTCTATCAGAAGACTCTTTTCAATGTTTGTCCACTGTTATCGTCACAATCTAAATCAGCTGATCATGTGCCTCAAGTGTATATTACAAGGGTATAAATTATAATAACACAAATCACTTTATAAGCAGAGCAGAAAAAAGATGAAATATACGCTGTAGAGATTTGACATTTGTTTCACCAGTGGTATGTGTATAAGTTCAATACCAAGAATAAGACTCTTTGCTTATTTGTTCCTTTCATATCTGGTGTTTATCGGGCTTAAAGAGGAATGTAAATTGAATCACATCTATATATAATGTTGCACACACACAGTAAACTGACAGAAAATACATAATGTTTTATTGTGTTTTATACTCAAGCAATGTGAATTTGCTGTCACAACATCTCAGCATAAGGCATCACCATGTTGACAAGATTTTTGATACATTTTCACACACATACAATAAAAATTGAGCACAGGCTGCTGTAAAAATAATTTTATTTATCTTCATAAAGGTATCAAAAGAGGGTTAGAATACCATTCCAACTAAGAGTTAAATTTTTCTGAAAACAATCCTAACTTAAATAATAATTTTCTGATCTGTTATTCTCAGCATATTGCTGTGAAAACCATTCTGAAGTGATATGGGTATACAGAAGCTTGAGTATGTTGTATTACTTGCATCAGGAGCAAATTCATCACAAACAATGACTTATAAATTCTTTGATTGATTGTTTAGGCAGAGTATTCATGATGAAACTTTGTAGAATGAACAGCAACTGCCTGTTGTGGAGACACAAGTGTAGAGGACATTTCAAAAGGCAGAATACTTTCGAAACGTCGTCCTCTACACTTGTATCTCCACAACAGGCAGTTACTGTCCATTCTACAAAGTTTCATCATGACTTATAAACATATCAAAAATTGATGATTATAAATTTTCTGTTACCTTATACACTAAACTAATTTTGAAGCCTCACCATGTCATTTAAATCCATGTTGCCACATCCAATCACACTCTTTCTGAAGTCTATGCATCTTGCCTATAACCCTGAATTGTATTTTCTTCTGCAAAAGGCTCCTTCATAAGGTTTTAATGTTCAAAACACACCTTTCTTCCTTGCATTTTTCCATAGTTCATCTAGTGTAAGGGGATGACAGTTTACCAGCACCCATTTCAAAAATCCAATTGCACAAATACCTGTAAATGATGTTTATAGTAGCTTGGAAGTATGTCTTTGTTCGAACTAGCATAAATATCTGTTTCATTGTCCAACTGCTTCAAATATGTCGTAGAAGCAGCTTATGTATGTGTAACTTAATGTTGCTCTTCCATACAGAGATCCTTTTTTGATTAAATGGCATATTGTTGAGTGAGACACATGGATGGCTATTGCTACTAACCTTTGTGTTTCTTGATTTTCACCTGTTACAAGACACCACACTTTGCTTATCATAAATGAAGAATTTTTAGTTAGAATAAGGCTGTTACAAACTCTTCCAGAAAGTGATTAATATTTAGTGGCATTACACTATCTAAAAAATGCCACACAATGTGAAAATGTAATTCCAATGCATTTCATCACACTATAACTTTATATTGACCGTGGTTGTTCCTTGGCTTGTTGATTTGCATATTCAAATTCATTTTAATATAATGTACTCAACTCTTTATATAAAAATTGTGTACCTATAAAAGTACTTATGAAAATTTATAGAATTCCCACCTTTGACTTCTAACTGTCCTGTGTCTTCTATCAAACCAAACTTGTTTTCAGCCCGACAAGTGTAGTTACCTTCATCTTCTTCTAAAATATTCAGTAACTCTAGATTTCCATTTTCTAACACCTATCATAGAGAAATTTTTATTCTTTAAACAAAACAATATTTTTTTAAACAATGCTTGAAATTTTTAAATGGCTATTTATTTCAAAGTATACATTAACTCAAGATTTATATAGGAAGCAATTTTAATGTTTAAAAATGTACTCTAACCTTAAAAAGTTTTCTAACAATGAATAAATAAAAATCTCTATTTAAAAAATTTTCAAGGAGCAAATAAAAGCTTTAACAGCTCTCAGTAGCTGATTTTTTAAAATTAGTTTAAATCAACATTGTACACTCTTATTATCATATTTTTTTTTAATTAAGGAGTGTCCTTTTAAACATATAAATACACTTCGCTCTTCCTTTCCTTCAGAAAGTTTATTTCAATTATAGTTATTTTACATACATAGTAAGGTTTCTAGAAAAGTTAGTTGTTAAGGTAAAGGACTATGAAATGGGATGTGTATATACACTTGACTATGATGGAAAACAAAAAAAATTGCTACTGGAGAAACCTCAAGTGATTTAGGGAAATTTGATAAACTTCATAAATCTCGTTAGAATTTGTCCATCACCTCTAGATTTGGAATTATTGTAATATCTCTACATTTTAACAGTGCTGTATGAAATACCATGCAATCAACTCAATACAGTAGATTTGTGCTGTGAAATTAAATTTAATTGGACAGTTTAATGGGTACAAGACATACATTTTTGATAACTTCAAACACTGACTGTATTGAATTGGTGTAAAATTTCAAATATGTTGTTCATACATATTATTTGTTGTTGATGTAACTGTAGCAAATTGCACCACTTTTGTTTCATTCCCATGCTCACTTGCTCTGCCAGGAAATCACAATACCCTCACCTACTCAGTTTGCTAATGTGAGACATCTTTCTCTGAGTTGCCTCTCACTTACTCAGTTGATCAATTCACCTTGCTCTGCACACAGTCAAAACAAAGTTTAGTCTTCTTCCTTGCATTGTATCCACGATATAATCAAATTCTTAAAAACTTTGTTTTTAAAATGTATCAAACTCTAGTTCTATGAGCATACATTCTGGTATAGCTTTTAGAAAATAATTTGAAATGCTGGCTGACTCCAGTTCAAGTAAAGTCTAAAAATGTAAGAATCACTCAAACAACTTGTGCAACATTTTTGGAAAATATATCAGAGGTTCACAAAGGAAAAACATCACATGCAAGGTAAATATAGCCTATTACCACTGTTATGAGTGAAAAATTGGGGACCATGAAAAACATTGAGCTCCATACATGTGCTATACAGTTTGCACATTTTGCTTAATACAGCAACTGAATAAGAAGAGAGCAAGTAAACTACTTGCAGTTCCCATAATATGACATAAACAAAAAGATCACCTGACAGACTGTTATTTTTACATGTCTGGATATTAAAGTAAAACTAAACAATATATTAAATATCCAGATATTACATCTACAATGAAACCAATGACTCATCTACAGGTGAACTGGGAAACACAATAGTTATCCTGTGAAAAAAATAATGAACTATTATCATCCTCTTCATCTAGTATTTATATTCCTTTTGCACGTCAACATAAACAGCTTCATCTGATCATGCAAGAATAGGTAAATGATCTGATTTGTAACTTGTTTCTATCAAAGCAGCATGGGGAACTTCTTGACTATCCTTTAGAACACTGGAGCTTATTGATTTCAATTTACCAGATTCTTGTTTCTCAATACAGCATGAAAGATACTTTTTGCTTCTGTACAAATACTGATTTACTAATAGAAGAATTAAGTACTTAAAAATCATTCTCAGTAATGGAGACTTTTTACTGACTAATCTAAAGCTAGTTTGAAAGCTGTACTTTTGATTCCTGTTGCTCATGCTGAGAGCAAGGAAAAAGACTTTTATCAAAGCATGTGGATGACACTTGAGGCCATCAAATAGGATCACCATAGGTTGGATATATGTGGTGATCTAAAAGTTATTGTACTCCTCATGAGGTAACCAAAATGATAAAAATCATTTCAAAAGGAAGGAATGGTCAGTGAGACAGAATTACATACTTAAAGAAACAAAATACTGAGAATCAACCTTTAATGAATCCTCAAAATGTGTTTATGTCCCAACTTCATATTAAACTGCAGCTCATGAATAACTTTGTAAAAGGAATGAACAAAGAGGGTAAAGGTTGCAGATATCTATCTGATAAGGTTCCAAAAGTCAGTGAAGAAAAAGTGAAAGGAAGTATCTTCGTTGGCCTACAGATTTAAGAAGTGTTGAACAATGATGATTTTGAAATTGTATTCAATCAGAAAGAATTTTCTGCCTGGAAATCATTCAAACTGCTTGCCAAAAATTTCTTTGGAAATTACAGAGATGAGCCTATGCTGTGATGATTGATGATATGCTTGAAGACTATAGGAAAATGTAGTTTAGGATGTTACTAAAGATATACTTCTTACACTTCAATTTTGTTGGATATATATGACTATTTATTTTAAGTTTAATATAAGGGTATTATTTAGTGCATATAGTATGAATGCTAAAGAAAATTATTTTGAGAAGTAATAGTTATGGTAGTTTGGTAACATAACTGTTTACAATTCATCTGTTGTGCAGTTCAAATGCTTTGAATTGATATCATGTTACTCAAGCCTCAAAATTTTTTCTCATTGCTTAAAGTAAGTATCGTTAAATTATGAAGTCTTGTGGTTTGTAGAAAGTTCTAGGCCTCAGTCAGGCAATATGTATACATGTGACCAAGTTAGTGCAAGTAAGTGAGTTAATGAAATTAAAAGTGAAAAAAATTGAAGTTAGACTGGATGATCATGCATTTAGCCATAAAGTATGTATAGTGGTGACTTTTTAAAGTGTAATAATTGCAGACTGTATTGTAATAAAAGAGTAGAAATGAATAATTTGTCATGTCAATTGGGTTCTAAAGTAACTGAACCAGTCTGTTGAAGTAAAAGATGATTTTTTAAAGCTCTGAATACAACCATGGTAACCTACAGGGTAATATCAAGTGAACTTGTCATTGATTGTATTGTGATAGCACAGTAGAAGAGAATAATCTGTCTTGTAAAAGAGTGTTCTAAAGTATCAGAACCAGCCTGTGTGGATTCTGATGAAAAAGAAACAATTATTTAAAGTTCTGGATATAAATGTGATAAACTATAATGGAATTATTTTTTTTGTACATATGAGTGAGTTGTTTTGAATATATTATTTTAAAACAAATGGACTATATGCTATCTGTTTAATGTTGAAATTTATCACTAGTATGTCACAGACACCTATCTAAATAACCATAGCCATATAGCAGCCTGAAACATTTAGACTTTCCAAATGATATACATGCAGTGAGCAATAGCATAGTGAGAACTTCCACCAAGATATTTCTACAAGAAATCAACAATATTAAAAATGATAGAATCCTGTAATGATGGGAAATTACTGTTGTTTCTTACAACATAAAACTGAGAATATATACAAAAGGTACAACAAGTCAATATGGTATTTTTAACAAAAAAATACCACAATGAAAGTTTTGAACATAACCTGAATGTATTTTCAACATATAATCTTATCAGATTTGCCATTTTTTAAAACTCATGTGGGTATTATGTATTATCTTTGAACATTCTTATTTGTAATTCTAAATTAATAATTAAAGTTATAAAATGAAAAGTTATTTTTAAAATACATAAGAATAGTTTTAATAAATATATAATAACTCACAAACTAGAGGTGATCAGTAATTTTCAACATGATTTCTAACAATCAGTATCAATGATTTACTCATAAACAGTTGCAATTTTTCTAATATTAGAAAAACATTTTTGTTGTTGCCCAGTGTTACAAGTATCAATTAAGCTTATACCACTTATAATTTTGTCTTACATGTAATCTACTGAAAACATAAAATTGAGTACATGTGTATTTTACTTGAACCAAGCTTGATCCAGTGGTTAGGTGTTTGTGCAGTGTATCAGAGGGTTATAGGTTTAAGCCATTTTATGCTAATGATCAGTCCACACTTTCAACTGTGAGAGTATCATATCTATGTCAGTTAATCCTGTTTTCCAGTATACTCTAGTCATATGTGCAACAAATGTTGCTGACTAGTTGCCCTTCTGCTACTTAGATGTTTTAAATTAGGGATGGCTATGCCTGGGACTTGGGATGTCTGATCTGATCATCGCCCACATATCTCACAAAGTTCCATTCAAGTTGATAATATCAAATACCACATAAGTATATTTTTGTTTAATATATCAATCACGTATGTACATACAAATACCAAATAAACAGTGTTTTTATGAGCTTAATAATTTAGTTTCATTGAATTTCTTTGCTTTTCCATTTACAGTATTTTTAATTATAATTACAACCATGTGATCTGTCTACATTGCTGGCATAGTTTGCAATTTTAAAACTAACCCAAATCCCCTACTTTGTCCACACCTTTTTAGGAATTATGGAAATTATAACCAAAAATACCATTAACAGCAAGAGTACCCTATTAATGGTAGAATGCAATTTAATCTTTAAAGGTTTCAGTTTTAACAGTAGTGTAGGATGAATTTCATTAAAAATGCATCGAAATTTGGAAAATTACACTCAGGAAAAGTAGGAGAGTGCTTGAAACTTAATCCAGAACCCAAGAGCTTCCATAGCCCTAAGATGAGCCCTGGAACAAGACAAAATGGGTCCAACTGTTGTGATAATATTCCCTCTCTTTGCTTGGTCAAATAAACTTTTGGCTTTCTCACTTTAATTTGTCTCCTACACCTCTGTTGCAGGTATACTGCTTTATAAGCAGTTGCTTTCATTAATGCATATGTGTTATTTTTAAATCATTTGTTAATACGTGGTTGCTTGAATAACTGAAGAAAAACTGTTTTACTAGTGATAGCTAAAACGTTTTACCTTTGGTAATAATTGCAAAGCATTCACTTGGAATTGGTCTCAAGTTTGATGCAAAAATGTGATCAACACAGAAAAATATATCCAACTAAGATAGCTATATGAATATGAGATTAGAACTAAGTACTTCTTGATGATGAGAAACTCACTTGAACTAAAAATGTATTTCAAAATGGCTGGTATGGGTATTAACACTTTTATTGTTCTCTGATTATCAATAAAAGTGCTAATACCCATACCAGTCGTTCTCAGATACACAAGAACTACGTACTGGCCTTGTTTCTTACAAGGAAGAATGAGATAGCTTATGTTGCTAAAACTTAAGTCTTAATAGTGATACACCATTTGGTAGAGCACTTGCTTGGCATATGAGAGGTCTAAGATTTGACCTCACTTGTGTAAAATGAGAGTACCGAAAGTGTATTTTGCTTAAAAGTTCTTAGTAATAATTAGTAAGCTATTCATACATAACAGTTGAAGATGTCACAAGACATAGTGTAAAAAACAATGTTGATACACCTTTACTTCATGCATTACACACTAACAAGTGTATGAAAATATACATGAAATCTGTGTCTATATTAAAAAATAAAAGTTACTAAACACATCCCATAAATTGTTTATCTCATCAGTTATAATACCTAGAAGTCTGGCAAATTATAAGCTCAAAAACCAACTACAATATCTGTTTCATTGTTAATCAATAAAAAGTGTATTATATTATCTAATTCTGAAAAGCAAGTTTTTCAAATTTGTAGTGCTCCAGTCAAACTTTTGTTCTTGTGTGGAAGAAAGAACACAAGTTGTTTTTTCACTTTTTGAAGCAGTTAACTTTAAGAAACATCACGCACTATTCCTACAAGCAGTTTATTTTGGGCAAAATTATTTGGAGTACAATAATTTTTAGTAAATCTGGTGATACCTTTTCCACTCAGTAACCATAATACCAGTCTTACAAATTATATAATTATTTCCCTTTAACCAAATCAAATATATGAATAAACTATTTTCGAAATAATGCAAACTAACCTGAAAATTCTTTCCAATCAGGTCATGACCATTTTTTTTCCAATTTACTTTGGGATTTGGAACTCCATAAACTAGACATTTTATTGTAGTTGCTGAGCCAACAACAGCATATGTAATATTGGCAGGTGACTCTCTCATTATTGGAGGAATGGCTAAGAATTTAAAAACACATGCTTAATAAACATAAAACTTATCAATATATAAATAAATGGTGTTTTATAAATGAATGCATATGAAAACTATATAGCTTAAGTATTTATTTTTTATAATTCAGCTTTATCAAATGTTAACTATGTTTTGAACATCAAATTCATAAAACATTTTGATATATTTTTCATTACACCACATAATAGCACTTATTTTTATGGTTGATCTGTCAATTATTCCTGCTAGTATTATAAGTACCATCACACTGCACAACAATTTTTTTGAAAAGTTTTGCTTCCTGAAAAGTTTTTGCTGATTGCAACAGGTACCTGGTGGGTATGCACAAATATAGTTTTGGTTTTGCTTCATCACATAAGAACTCTGAGAAATAGACAGTTAACTGTTTACTGGCAATAACGTATTTAATTGTGTCTATGTTTCTAATACGCTATTAAGTTCAACATAATTAAAAGTGCCTTGCTCCTGATTTTCGTTTGTATTCAATGTCCAGTGCATCACGTTGCAGTGTCCAACAGTAGTCAGCAAGCATTGACAGATTCCAGTTGCCCTGATATCGTTTTTCCATTGTAGCAATGCTCTGGTGAAACTGCAAATTTCGATAAAACGAATTGTGATGGGCAAATTTGGATGTGATCAGCAGCCAAAAATCTATAAGGAACACCCAACAGTGTTCAAGAAGCAAAAACTTCGTTGTGCAGTGTTATCTAGTAATAATAAGTAAGATACACAATAGTTATATGAAAACTCAGTATAGTTAAATCCTTGTTTGTAGTGTAGAATACGTTTAATCTTAGAACATAATAATCCTTGTGGTTTCATGTAATAACGTCTGTTTGATGTATGTTTTGATATCCTAATCAATGTTTAGTTCTAGTTACAATGTATGTAACAAAAATTTAGCAACTAAATTCTAAAATACAAAAATGTATGCAAAATGAAAGAAGTACAGTAGAAAAATATATTCATAAATAAAATCAAGCCTTTAGTTAGTAGCAGCTTCCTATCATAGAATACTGGCAATTTCTCAGCCAGTAACTCTTAGGTTAAAACACATTAATGTATATAAAATAAAGTTTGACTGTGTAGCAAGTGAGTGAAAAATGTTTTCTTTTTTCTTTGTCTTCCATTAATCATTTATTTTAATTCAGCATGTGACAATGAGTTGGATATCACATTTTGTATCTCCATCTTATGAATTTGTATTAATAATACTTTGTCAATCATTTACTAATTAATAAACATCTGTTGAGAATTTACATAAACACAATTTCTTATTAATTTATATCACTTAAATTACAATTTGTCCAAATGCTATTTCTCTAAGATTTACATGCATATTACAAGCAAAAGTAATACAAAAGGGAATAAACTTCCTTAAGTTATAGCAAACTAAATATTTAATTCAAATGTATATTCTTAACCAGAATACTTTAAACTATACAACAAAAATTAGCAATAAATTTAAATAGTAAAGAAAAAAAATGAAATTCAGAAACTTCATTGCCTACAAACCAAACTATATTCCTTTTTTTAGCCTCATAACCACAATAACATGCATATAATATTTATTAAGTTATTCTCACCAAAGATTTTATCTAAATATCAAGTTTTTGGTAATAAACTTTTTTGGTTACTTACTACCAATGTTTAATACTTGGAATGGCTGAATACCTAAAATCATAAACTTTAACAATACAAGTCCCACCTGATGATAGCTTGTCAATTTTCAGAGACTCACATTCATTTGTTCTATTATATATTGCTAAAGTCTGGAAATGTTCTTACATCTAGTGTTTTAGTTTCAAAAACATTTTAAAATAATTATTTTATAAATAATTTTCAAGTAAAAATTATATTTGTGTTTTAAAATGTCTTGATCTGTGGTTCATCAGTAGATTATAATCTTCAGTTTCAGAACTGTGATACATATAGATAGTTGTCACTTTTAATATTTTGAATTCATCTGTACTCACAAATTGTCAGTAGTGACTTAAATGAGATAATGTCTATTAATAGATTCTGATACTTCTGATGAAATCATTAAGTGTCTACCATTTAAGTTCTGATGCAATTTTTTATTTGTTTGTTTTTCACTGAAAGTTGTTTGAATTCATCATCGAATATGAACATCTGATGAAATAAAGTATCACCTTGATCAAATACTTAATATGAATTAAAACTAATTCTTCAATAAATTATTGTTGGTACTAAAATGTAAATTCCACAAACAACTAAGTCTCTAACTTACCAAGTATGTTTAAATAAAAGTCCTTGAAAACATAGCCATGAACATTAGAAGCATTACACTGGTACACTGCTGTATCATCTTTCACCAAGTTGCTAATGGTCATTATGTTTCCCTCAATGAACCTCCTTGGGTTTGGATCAACCTCTGTCAATTAATTGATTTTAAAGTTGATGTTACATATATACTATCAGTTTTATTTGATCTTACTTAAACACTATGAATAGTTAATGCAAATATTTTCTACTTAAACTGTGTTCCTCATTGTTCCATAATTTTAAGATACACACTTGTTCATGAAAAAATAGCATTTCATCATTCACAATACATTTTTTTCTGGAACAAAAAACAGAACAAGGAATTTATAACTATAACTGAAACAACAAAACTTTAGAATAACAATAAAATTAAATCATTTCATATTTTATGATTAAAAAGTAAATTTTGATATACTACTTTAAAGAATTTTCTTATCTCCAATTCCAATTGAATTCTGGCACAAGTGTAAAGATATATGCCAAGTTTTACTGATATAAACTTTAAACAGAAATTACCTTCATGGTAATATAGAAGTTTTTACTTGTTAACTTTAGCACTTTAATAGTGTAGTAGGTACCAAGAAATTTAATTATTACTTTGAATTACTAATATAAATTGTACTGTGATTGCTGGATCAGAAAATGACTATTATTTAAAATAATTAAATTTTTGTTTAATTAACTTATATATAAAAAATGTATATTTTATTTTGTTAGGCATTGTTGCATTTGTTGGATTATATGTATGAATATTAAATTATTTATTATTGTTTGTTACATTATTAAGTGAATAAGAAAATTTAATTTAATTGAACTAATTTATGGACAGAAAAGTTCAACAAAACCCTTGTAACATCAAATTTTGGAAAAGAAAGGTTTCACTCAAAGTTTTATAAAAATAATTTATAAATTGACAATGTTCATTCAAGAAGAGTTCTGAAGTGGACTTGGCATTCAGAAATGTATAAAAAGTAAGTTGTTTTCAACAAACTGAGAAAACTTTTACATTATGAAAATGTATATAACCATATTACATTCTCAACTTGATCTTGCAATTGGAAATTCTCTCCAATAGAATTGTTGAAACCCCCCTTTATTTATCCTATGGAAAGACACTGATAAGTGCAGCTGATATAAGCATCTTCAAACTTAATTGCTAACAAACAATAAACAGCTTGTTCTTTAACCTTCTTTTCCCTATATTCAAGACTCATATTAAAAAAATAATATATAAAAAATAGAACTTAAAAACTGTGGGAAAGAACCCATAAAAAATGATTATTACAATGATCTAGCAATGAGATTGAATTATACAAAATCTTGTGTAATAAAGTCTTTAGTCTTTCTGGTGTATCTCATGCTCTAGTGAGTAGTAATTTCACTCATATTTCTCCAGAAGAGAGTTAGACAAAAAATGTTATCACTGAAATTGTAATTTAAAAACAGTAGCCCAACAAAAATACTGTATCAGGAAAACAAGGGTTATTCTTAATCTTATTTTCATATCCATGAATTCAAAATAAGCAAAGAATTACATCTTCACAAGGTGTTTAAATTAAATTATTGGTAACTGAAAGTTTCTGGTTTAATTCTTTCATTATATCTTAACTATTAACCATATCATAACAATGTTCTTCTTGATAAATATAAGAAACAGCCATTTAACCTACTTTCCATAGGTTCTCCATTCATCAACCACTGAAGCTTCGGAGGAGGTTTGCCACTAGCTGAACATTCAAACCTTATATTTTCCTCTTCAGCAGCTTCAAAGTTTATAGGTGAAACATTCCAGTAGGGAACCGCTACAATTAAATAACATGCAACATAATAAATAACGTGGTTATGTATAATGTGATGATTCTACCTAAACATCATCCACTTGAACAGCAAATGATATTACAATTGGTGACTTTTTCAAGCCAGATAAATAAAATTATTGCAATATCCCTTGATCATTATCTGCTAGACAAGAAACAAAACAGCTAGAAAGAAACTTCAACAGCTTTCTAGATCATGTGTTTGTACTAAACCTGCACAGAAAACAGATAAACAGCAAAATGTTAAAAACTTCTCTATCACTAAAAGAAGGTACAAAACATATATATATGCTCATATATCAATTTTTTCACTCTTCTCTGTTTCGATTTGTTCTCAAGCTGGTAATTAAAATTAATTTGAGGGTAATAAGCTTTAAATTATTTCTATGGCAAAGGAGCATGCTTTCTTCTAAAACATATATACATTACATAGATAACATGATCCTTTAACAATTAACTATATGTTACAACACTACAAATATAATCTTTTAACAAAATTTCTTAAAAGTGAAGTTTAATATCAAACCAAGTAAGGCTCCTTTGCAAAATGGAGCAGTCTAATTTAATATGTAACTATAAAATAAAATGTTAATAACTCATAATCTTAGCTAACAAGTCATGATATTATTGAAACAATCAGATGAAAAACATAAATTGTGATTTAAAATCACTGCAATACATCACAACAAAAGAACCAAATGAAAATATTTAAAAAAACAAACTACCAAAACAACAGAAAATCTAACCAAGTATTATTTGTGGGTGCAACTTGGTAGAGGCACGTGAAATACAATGTATACAGTACATAAAACAAAAAAAAATCTTTATATACTTTTAAAATGACACATATACAAAGAGATATGGACCACTTTGTACATCCACATACACTCACAAGCATGAAAAAGTGATGGTACCATCTTTTGGTGAAAACAAAAAAACCAACACATATATATATATGTGTGTGTGTGTGTGTGTGTAAACAAAAAACTACAATGGCTCTATCTTCCACCCACATTAATGAGTATTGAAGACAAAGGGTACTCTAAGTTAAAGACAAAATGGATTAAACAAATTAATTAAAAACAAACTTCACACTCACACTTCATTTGCTTACCTCAGCCCCACCAGCAAGGCTTCCAGAGCTGCCACTGTCTTGTGATTTGTACTTGTAAACAAAACTAGGCCTCTGTTCAGAGCTGCTGTTTTGTAACAGTGATACTTGAGTACTAAAATTTGTTCTAATGTGGATTGGTTTACGACCACCTTAAATGGCTGCGAGTTCCATATTTAACTCCTTCTAGGTTGTTTTATAAGACCTCTTTGCCAGAGTTTCCTTGCTCACTATTGTGAATGTTGAGGCTCCTTTATTAATATCAGAAACCATTAAACAAGACATCAGGCTCATCTGCACCCTACTGCTTGGTGCAGAAGTCACTGAGGAGTCTGCTCTCATTTTTTTGAGACTTGGTTTACCCTTGGAAATCTCTTTTTGAGTTGTAGGATGCAGTTGTCCTGTTGAATATGCGAGTACATCTGTTCTCTTCTTCTTGTGATAGTATCCTATCCTACAATAGAATACTTTATACACCCCATTTTTATTCATGCAAATTCAATAAGTGATTCAGTGATCTATTTCAAGTTGAATACGTTCACAAGCAACAGGTCTTCATTCATGGGCTTGCTAATAATAAATGTTAGTCTGGCATTCCCAGCCTCTGCCATAACTTCAAGCCCCTCACTGTAGAGGAAGCCCCAGGTGTTTCAAGCAGTTGCAAGACTTAGATGATTGACCTGGAATCTATAATACTGCCAGCCTTAAGCAGGAGCTGTAACAGAAAAAACTGTTAAAGAAACTAATAAAGCCAAATTTAAAAGTCAGCAACTGACTGTGGTTGAAACTTGATTTTAAATACTCAGGTGGAAATTATAGTATATGGGATATATAAAACACATATCACCTGAAAGTTTGAAAATCAATGAATTCCACTTCCTTTCAGTCTATAATCATGCAGAGCAGTGACTACCTTAACTGTCAATTACCAAGCACAGTCACAAATGTACTCCAAACATTTTGATGAACATCATTACCTAATAGCTCAAAAAACGAGGAACAATACTTTATTTGAGTCATCGGTTGCTCAAACCAGTGACTGTTTTAAATTTCATAATACATCTCACCCATTTCAATCAAGAGGCCAATTTTAGTGTCTTAACCACTAGTTGAAATTGGTAGTCATTTTATCTGCAAAAACTCCCCAAACAATTCATCCCTATCTTTTAGACAAGTCTCTATAACTTGTTCTTCCTCATCCTATGAGGCATGACAACTCAAGATCTTGTCCTAATTTTCCTATAACTCATTGGCTTACTCTACAGAATTCATATCAAACCAATGCACTAAAAGCTAATTTGTAATGTATGAACAAAGTTTATAAATGTGATCAGTTAGTTTTCACAATCCTCACACCCACTGTAACTCCTTTCTCATATAAGTTTCAACTGTTAGTTATTAACCAATCCAATCAGATCTTGGTTGCCCTTGTCCAGGTGGCATGTATCACAATTACACTAAGTCACTGCATTAAAGCATTCAGTCTTTCATCATCCAATCATAGTACTTCTTCTGTTGGAATGTTGTCTTTCAAAGTTTTTGCTGGATGAGCTCGTGTGCATCAACCATTACTGATCTCATCCATTCTATACTTCTGAGACAATGAGAGACACCTCCTGATGGTAGATGATCATATGTAATGCCCCAAGGAGTAGTACTCCCTTGCAAACATAAGCAGGTTAAGAAAATAGCCTCTAGATTATTGTTCCATTTTGCTGTATGTCATCATCATGCATGGCAAGTGTTCATCCCAGTCAGATCTCTCAGAATTAAAAACTTTGATTGGTAGTTTGTATTAACCATTCTGCCAAACCATCACATTGGGAGTGATAAGGTTATGAATCTTCACTACACCTTATACCCTTCTGAATGCAGGAAACAGTTGACTGTTCAAATTAACTCCTTGATCCACATGAATTTCTTTTAGTACTCTTGAATCATTTATCCTGCTCTCAGCTATAAGATTAGTTACTGTTTGTGATAGCATATTCACTACTGGTTATGCTTTAGCCCACTTCGTGAAGTTATCAATGATGATGAGTATGTAGCAACAACCTCTTTCAATCTTTGTGAGTGAATAAGTGATATATGAGGCTCTCCTCTACACAGAAGACCTGTCAGATTTTATATAGTAGTAGGTGTCTGTGATTTGTTGGTAACAAATTTCAACAAGAAATAACCAGCACACAATACACTTGTTTTCAAATAATATATATTCAAAACAAGTTTGGTTTGTTGTGAATTTTGGGCAAAGCTACACAAGGGCTATCTGTGATAGCCGTCCCTAATTTAGCAGTGTAAGACTAGAAGGAAGGCAGCTAGTCATCACCACCTGCCATCAACTTTTAGGCTACTCTTTTACCAGTGAATAATGGGATTTACCATCACATTATAATGCCCCCATGACTGAAATGGCAAGTGTGTATGGTATGATGGGGATTCATACCCACAACCCTTGGATTACAAGTCAAGTACCTTAACCACCTGCCCATGCCAGGTCATTCAAAACAAGTCAAATGTATGTACAAAAGTTCTTTATGCTATTGCTTACTACAGCTGAACTAAAGGTTTAATAAATAATTATATATTTTTTTGTCAAATATTCACATAGGCTGATTCAATTACCTTAGAACCCAACTGAAAACAGAAATTATTTTTTCTCTCCTCTTTTATCACAAAACAATCAATGATAAATTCATTTACATTATCCCATAGGTTACTACAGTTGTATCCATAGCTTTAAATAACTATCTTATGACTGAAAAGTCCATACACACTGGTTAAATTACCTTAGAACCCAACTGAAAAGAGAAATTATTATTCTTTATCTATGTTGTTACAATAAAAACTGCAAAACTCACTTCAAAATCACCACTATGACAAAGATTTAAATAATCATCTTCTTTTTATCGAAGTCCACAAAGGTGAGTTCAATTACCTTAGAATACCTTTTGTCAAGACAAATTATCCTCCCCTATCTCTGCTAATACAAAACAATCTCTGAAACTCATTTTTGATATTGCCCTTTACACCTAAAAGGACAATTACTCAGCATAACTTCACTTTATTTTCACTTTTACTTTCACTGACTTTCTCCTCACATAACTTCCTCTCTGTATCTATACACATCTATGCAACAAAAAAATCTAGAAATATCTAACTACTAACCACAATATTAATCAAAATGAGAAAGACTTTGAAGCTTTGAGAAGACTCATGTCAACAATATTACAAAAGCCTAGCACAACAACATACACAGTGCATGACTCATACAGAGTTACAAAATAAAACTTGTCACAACTTTCACTTTTAAAATTATTAACTTAGGCACTCTTGTTATTAAAATTAAACAGTCATTGAATACTAGATCACCAAATAAACTAATTGATACTCCTAAAATGAACAGTCTTGTATATCCAACAAGACCCTATAATTCTCTGTTTAAGTTTACCCTGTTTTGACCAGTTATTTTTTGGGTACCATACATCACATAATTCTTACTCCAACACAGAATATCTTGACTCACTTGTAGTCAGAACTTCCATAAGAATGTTTGGTGCTTTCCAGTCTTTTTACTGTGCAAAGCTAAAGGTATCATTAGCTGTAGAACAATCAGAGCACTACAACTTTTGGGTTGATAACAATGGTACAGCACACATTGTTGCTCTTATAATTTCTTGTAAGGTGCTAAAGCTTAGGTACATCAACGTTATGTTTTTATAGTACTGTTTGAACTTGACCTTGGTGGACAGCAAGGAGCACCCATGAAGAGGTTAAGATTTCTGAAATTGTTTTGACTTGAAAAAAGACAAGTTGGAGAGGATTTGATTGAAATGTTTAAGATTGTAAAGGGAATGATAGTGTTGCTGTATCATTTTTTTATATTTAACAGTGAGAACAGTAGGATTAGGGAACACAAGTATAAATTTTAGCAAGATATAAGTCATATTCATCTTAAACAGTTTTATTTTTCTAACAGGGTGGTCAGTCCCTAGAATATGTTGCCTTTCAATACCATAGACAGTAAATTTATGAGTTTAAAAGCTTGATAAGTATATAACTGATAAGGGCTGACTTTAAGATTCTTTAAAAATTTATCTATTTAGTTTTAGCTAATAGGTTTCTTGTTTTCTTCAAATACTATGTTATATTATTACTGCAGGTAATAGTTTCAAAAAGCATGCTGAAGTGCATATTATAAATTAAATCATTTTGCAGATATCTTTACATCAATGAATACTTGTTTCAACTGCCTTCCTCTCTTTTATTAAAAGAACTCACATATACTTTTTGTGTAACATTACTTAATTTGTACACTTAAAATTTCATATCAAATATCAAAACTAAAAAAAAATGTTAAAATTCTTCCAAATAAACTAAACTTAGCACAAATAAAAATATATATGATGACATTAAATGAACACTAATTAAATGTTGTTTATTAGCAATTAACATATTCAAAAAATATAGTTGATCTTAACTAAACCTTTTGTGTTAATTAATAAGCACATTGTTTAAATACTAATTTTCTTTATGATGTTTAGGGATGTTCAAAATACTTCATTATATTTATTGATTGACAAATTAACACTAATAGTGACTATGGTTGCTTCAGTATTTCACCAACTATACTAAAGTTATAGGAACTACTGTTGAAACTCTTGCAGAAAGTTAAAATTAATTATTTTAAACTTACATTCTACTGTGACTGTTATTGAATATATTTGTTCACTTCCAACTCCATTGTCAGCAACACACTGGTAAATGCCTTCATTGTCACTGTCAACACTTTTAATAAATAATGTTTTGTCAATTTTCACTGGTTTATCCAGTCTTTCACTAGGTATAAGTCCTTTTTTTGTAAAGTACCATTTCACTCTTGGAAGTGGTCTATTCAAAATATGAAATAAGAAACATAAAAAATTATAATAAAAATATTAATTTCAAGGCATTTATCATAACTTTGTACTAACTACTAAGTTCTAAAATTAAACTGTAGACAGCAGAAATAACATGAATGAAAAAATTATCAAAACACTTTTCTGAATTACATGAAATTTATGGAAAACATGATGTTTCCATAAAGTGCATAAAATGGTTTTCAAAAATCTATAAAAGTGTATGTATTGTAGATTCTTGCCACTATATATTTTACAATCATGCATCTAATATAACTAGAAAAACATTTGTTTTCCAGACATATTTTAACATTGTAAGTCTGTAAACTTCTCATTATCCTACTAGATGATGTCACAAAAGAAATAACTGCTGCTTTTACCCCTTCTTTAATTGCATAGAACATATCTTTATTTAAGTATATTTAGATAATTTTTCTAAATTTTGATGCATTTATGACATCTTTTGAAACTGGATGTACAAAGATCTTAAAGATGCACTAATCTTTTTGCTTAGATAAAGATTACGCATTTGAATATCTTTCCAATAGAAGTTTGTACCAGATTGATATTGTGTCTATATCTACTCCCTTGGATGTGGGAAACCCATCTCAAGAGAGAACACAAATACTTGCATAAGTTGAGTGTTCTCTCTCTCTTGTATATGTTTTTTGTAGTAGTTGTTGACTTAGGTAATATATGAATTATCAATAAAACAATAAAACTCTGGTCTTACTTGGAATCGAGATATTCATTATTCCTTACTCTTTCTTTTTAATTAATTTTTAGCGTTATTTTTACTACAGCAGTCAATTTGAGTTCAAATGGACAGAGAGGCTGGCCAAGGGAAAATGCATACAAAACCTCTATTCTATTTGTTTGCTGTGTATCTGTACTTCCTTTGCTATCTGTGTTTGAAATAACTGTAACATGCAAAAGTTAAGATTGATATTGAAATACACTTTCTAAGACCATGAGATTTATGGAAGAAAAAAAAAATACTACAACTCATGAAAATAAGACAGCAAAGAATAGTCATGGTAGTACTGAACAGACTTGCACGTCCTGAGACGTGATGAGTTGGGTTCTGTGGAACACGTAAGTGTTCATAAGAAAATCCTGGTATTGCAAGGTACTGAATTGAATACAGAAAAGTTCTATGTGAAATGATGTTGCATAGTTTTGATGTTATTTTTGAGCAAGATAGTTGTTATTTATGCATTTTGTGATACATACATTTACTTGCAGTTATACGACATAATCTTTGTTATGACTACACAATATGGCTGTGGGTGATTTTACTCATTAAACTCTATTAAGTCAACCAGCAACTTCTGAGAGACATCCTATGATGTCAGCTGGCTAGAGCTAGTGGGTTGGCTATGGAAACAGCATATACACACCCTGAAGCACAGAAAGCTCAAATAACAAATCTGTAAAGCCTGCTTGATTTTATATCCACTGGTGCTGGGTCAGCATCCATTAAGCAAGGTATGTACTTGCACATGTGCTCATTCTGTTCTTGCCTGTAACTACCGGGTTACACCTTTAATCCTGTATTACTTAATAAACTCCTAAGCTTGCACTTTAATGTTTTTTTAACTTGACAATAAAGCCATAAAGAATTGTTAACTGCCTAACTTGTACAGTACGCTTACACGAGAATTACTTCTAACTGCTTGATTTGAATACTGCCCTCATAAGACGACGATGAATTGCCTAACAAGCTTATTGCGATCACAGGAGAAAGACTGTTAACTGACTGGCTTGTCTATAGCACTCATAAAAAGAGTACTGCAAACTTCCAAATGTACTTGAATACCGGATGAAACTTTCATGGGCGTTCCCACAATGCAAAGATGACATCGTGGATTACAACTAGAAATGTATCAGCAAAGTGTGTAATTTCTTAGCTGACGGTCTGTTACATGCATGCCATGGTCCTCACAACTAGCGGCGAACCAGATTAGATTAACATAGACAGAATACCATCAAACCCAGGAAAGACGCATCAATTAGCCTATGTAAACATTTATATTCGCTGTGGAGAAGTTACGTATATATATCTCCCATTGAACAAATATATTTATTATATTCTCTAACAACAAAATAACGGTTAATTTTTCTTCATTTATACTACTGATGTGTGTTTTATTTTAAGCATTCCAGTGAAATTAACTACTTCACATTTATTAACAAATTGTTCAATTGAACTGACATAAAATAATCAGGAGTTTTTATCAATGATGTCGGTAGATCAGTGAAATAACTGAATTTAATATATATTTTTGTTGTCAGAATCGGTGTATTACAAAAACCTTATTTGTAAATTGCAAACAATTTGAAAATTATCTAATATTAAAAAACTAAGCAAATATTTTCGGTAAATAATAATTGATAATTTTTATAAAATTACAGTGGAGCACCATTAAGCCGCAGACCAGTAAACCGCGAAATCGCTTAAGCCGCTGTAGCAAGTCTTGTGAGCGATGTGAGCGAGGATTATCGCGGCTCACCGCTAATTTAAGAACGTGTAAAAACGCGGCTTAAGAATTTAATCCTGGCTTTATAACTTCAAGGGGATATTTAAAACGGATTTGCTTTAATTTGGGAAATAAATAAAATATATTACAATAGAAATCGACCGTTAATATACCTTATCCGCTCTCTATGTCAGCTTTATGGAGGCCGCCATTGTTACCAAATCACACCTCTCCATACATTAAAGTTAATCCGCGGTAAATCCGTGAAAAAAGTGATCAATAATTAAAGTATTATTTTTAATTCGATAATTCGATATAATGATCACGCAATGGCCCGGATGAGGCTCCTCGGCGGAGCTTCTGGCGACTTCGGCTTTTCAGTCACAAAGGTTTAAGCCGGGACCACTTAAGCCGCGGTTAAGCAGGTTGACCCCCAAAATACCGCGGCTTAACGGCGCTCCACTGTATATTATATTAAAATACACGGTTAAAAACAGCAAAACGAACATTTTTAAACATTTATTAATTAAATATGAATATTAAAGATTATGAAAGATAATTGCCTTTGATGTTAGCGGTAAGTTTACGGACTTCAAATGCTAATATCCGGATTTCAATTCCCTGCAGTATACAAAGTGCGGAAAACTCATTGAGTGTTATTACACTATAAGCACAGCACACTAAGATATAACGAAAACCTAGTTACTTACGTGCCACCGTAGATACAAGTTAATTCTAAACGATCACCTTCGAGAACAGTTATTTTGGACGATGAAACATACTGTTTGACTGGTGGTTGTAAAACTGGTCCTTTAACTAAATAAAAAAATCATTACATTACTGAAAACTAAACAAATAATCTGTATTTTATGGTGAATATATAAGACTGTTAAATATAAGCGTTATTAGTTGATTTATTTTGTGACTTTATATTTAATGATTGTTTAGTTTTCATAACAAGAGTATTAAAAGTTAATTATTTTAAAAACGATAGTTATTACAGGTTTCGTTAAGTAGCTCTGTATGAGTCGTCGTTGAGTATGCAGTTTAGTTTATATACTAGGCTTCTGTTATATCGTTGACACCATGCTACTCAAATCTTCGGATTTTTATCGTTGTCTTAATTAAGTGTGGCCTGGCATGGCCAAGCGCGTAAGGCGTGCGACTGGTAATCCGAGGGTTGCGGGTTTGCGCCCGCGTCGCGCTAAACACGCTCGCCCTCCCAGCCGTGGGGGCGTATAATGTGACGGTCAATCCCACTATTCGTTGGTAAAAGAGTAGCCCAAGAGTTGGCGGTTGGTGGTGATGACTAGCTGCCTTCCCTCTAGTCTTACACTGCTAAATTAGGGACGGCTAGCACATATAGCCCTCGAGAAGCTTTGTGCGAAATTCCAAAGAACAAAAACAAAAACTTAATTAAGTGAGTGTTGTTGCATCATAGTGTCTCAAAGTTTGTTGAAAGTTCGAGGCCTCATTTGGGTAATATAAATGCATAGGGGATAAAGTTAGCACAAATTAAGTGAAGTTCAGTCAGAAAAAAAAAGTTTAAGTAAAAGAAAACGTGAAGTTAGACTAGCATAAAGAGTAATATTTTAAAATGTTTCTTTGTAGTTCATCAGAAAGACACACAACAGGCTATTTGTGCTCTGCGCACAACAAGTATCAAAATCCGATTTCTAGCATTGTAAGTCTGCAAACACATCGCTGTTCCACTGGGGCGCATTTTAAAGTAAGTTTCATAGTTTAACAGAGATAGGCAGAATCATTTATGTTCTCAGAGGGTGTTCTAAAGTAATTGAACCTGTCTGTGTGAACTTTGACGAAAAGGAAACAATTATTTAAAATTTGGGATACAAATGTGATAACTGTGGTAACGTAAATAAATTTATCGCTAATTGTATAGTAAGAAATAGAGTAAAGAAAAATAATTCATCTTATCAATTGGATTCTAAAGTAAATGAATCAACCTGTGTGGACTTTCAACGAGAAAAGATAATTAATTAGAGTTTTAGATATCACAATGTATCCCATCGAGTAAAGACTTTTCGTGCATACTTTTGACTTGTTTTGAATATATATATATAAAATTTTAAAACAAGTGAATTATGTGCTGTCCATTTATTGTTCGAATTTATTGCAAACAAGTCGCACACACCTACTGTAAAAAATCCCAGCTCCCGTATGCAAAACTTTACATTCTGTTGATGTGCTCTTTTAACTAAAAGTAGGTAATGCTAATTGGTGGTGTTGTTTTTCAACAAAAGTAAAACATTAAGTTTAAACTAAAATTTACTTTTTAAAAGGTTTTGTGTGTATATTATGTTTATATTATTTACAAACTGTGTAAATTTTTAGAGTAAAGCATTAGTATTTTAAAGTATCAAGAGTAGAATGCTAAAGCAATACTGGGCTCAAACAATTAGAAAGATTCTGAGAAAATCACAAACGTTTGGTTTATTCATTACGACAGTAATTGCTTATTAGTATTATTTCTTCTTTTGAGCTAAATTCATTTGTTTAAGGTAAACATAATATTGACATTGACTTTAAAACTGTCAACTAATTAAGCTACTGAAACTGGTCATTTTAATTACTTTTAAAAAAAGGAGTTTCAAATGAAACTTACAACATTTTATTAAAGTTTACTTGATATCACTGAAAACAATAAAAACATGATGAAGCGAGAAAATCTACTATGATTCCCAGACTCTATCATCTCTTAGTAAAACTATTTTTTGTTATAGTATGGAAGTTTTTTTTTCACAAGTTGGTAAAGCATGATTATAATTATTCTTGTCGTAAGATTTTATAATTGTTGTTGTAACAAATGACTAATATATACAGCGTTCTATTTTTGTTGTATCCCAGTCGGCCTGAAGTGCTATTGAAATACTATTATTATAGAACCTTATAATTATTGAAAAAAACATTAAAGGGATATAAAAAGAACGTACTGTATAAAAATATAATAGGCCTAATAATAATGTCCTGTGGAAAGCATAATGAAAGGTAAAACTATATTTTATTTAATGTACATTATTGCCTTACGTATTTGTGAAAATATATAGTTAGTATATGTTTTATATATATATATATATATATATATATATACAAACGTATATATTCATTATTTTAGCTTGCTCTAAATAAACTTATCTGCCTTTATTATTATATTTATGATTTGTTTTCTTTGTGTCTTAACTTTAAGATTTGATGAATAAATTAAAACTAAAGTCTGTATGCAAAACGTTTGAGAAGCGACATATATTACACATTTCAGTTTGTTTTTTTTATGATTACGTCAACAAATAGTCAACACAAAATCCTACTTTAGGTAAAAACATTTATAAGTAACTTACTTTCTCTTGGAATGACATTTAATTTTCTTCTGTTCCCTACTTTTAATTCACTTCGGAAAATCGATGACACTATGCATGCATAAACAGCATCATCTAACGCATCCTCTTTAGTTACATTTGAGAAGTGAAGACCTCCTTCAGGATCAACAGACACCCGTGAACTGTAAGATGTTTAGATAATACACATTTATATATTATGTGTAGAATTTATAATTTTCTAGATTTGAAAAAAATAAAAAACACGCCAGTGTAACTCAAATAAAAATTCCATCTGAACTACCCAACAACACTCTACTCATCTACTTGGATTACATAATACACGTAGGAAGATAAGTAACAATGCTTAAGAAGAACTGAGAAAGGTTCTGAGACGATTGAGGAAAGAAGAAGTTAAGTTGAATCCTAAGACGTATGTATTACTTCATCAACGGGCGAGTTTATTGTGACACATAATCAGCATAGAAGTGTCTACAGATCCATCGAAAAACAGCTCAATCAACTGCCAACACCAAATAACTTACATAAGGTAAGATGATTTCTTAGATTGTACTCTCATTATTAACGTTTTGTAAAACGTTTTTCTAACAAACATAGTTCACCTTGTACAAAAGTTACCTGAGAAGCCAAATAAGTTTTGTTGACAATAGAAGTCTGATGTAATCGTTACATTGAGTGGCAGCAACTCAAAGTAGATCCCACCAAACGCTTAACAAGACTTTCCTAGGGTAGAGGTCCATTTTGGGCTGTGCTTTAGCCAGTTTACCTGCACTGAGCCATTGTCTGCGGCGCTTAACATTTTTATAATATATTCATTTTTCATCTCTAATCACTAACCTGTCCAAAAAAGGTGAGTTACGTTCACGAGAATGCAGAGAAGTGCAAATGTCCACTCTTGCTTTGATGTTGGCTTCTGTCAAATCATGAGGGACCCATTTTCCAAATGTTAACGCCTTTCCAAAATGTTGCAGACGAGAGTGAACTGTTGAATGAGTTAAATTAAGCTTCCGTGCAACTTCTTCAACTGTTACAGCACTATCTTCATCAAGTGCAGCCAGCAGCAAGTCATCATTAAACTCAACAGGACGACCTGAATGTGATACATCACTTAAGCTGTTGTCATTTGATCTGAACTTCTAAAACCCCCTTCGGCATTTTCTTTCATTGAGAGACTCCGCACCTTAAACACCTTGAATGTTTCATGTAGTTTCTGCCTTTTTTAAACTCATAAAGTATTATATGCCTAATGTGCTCCTCAGACACATCCATCTTCATAAGGCTTTATTTGATTAATGATCTGAAAAACTGGAGTTGGGTTAGTTTCTTTTATTTGTGTGATCATTTTTATACACGTCCTACTACATATTTTAGTCATTAAAGCCTTCTACAAAGACAGAAATGATGATCCACTTTGTGTTTTAAATTTTTGGACATTATTTATGGGATGACCTGATATATCTATTTTAATATCGATATTCGTTTTACTTAAATATATATTTGAAAATGCATGTAACTTATACTGTTAAATCTGTTTCGCGAAATTTCCTCCTATTCACTAAAGTTGTAGAAGATTCTCAAGCGTAAGAATCAACAATTTACTATGTGTGTATGTAAATACTGGTGACTGCCAGCATTATTAGGCCTTACATGGCCAGGTGGTTAAGGCATTCGACTCGTAATCCGAGGGTCGCGGGTTTGAATCCCCGTCACACCAAATATGCTCGCCCTTTCAGCCGTGAGAGCTTTATAATGTGACGGTCAATTCCACTATTTGTTGGAAAAAGAGTACCCCAAGAGTTGACAGTGAGTGGTGATGACTAGCTGCCTTCTCTCTAGTCTTAGACTGCTAAATTAGGGACGGCTGACGCAGATAGTCCTCGTGTAGCTTAGCGCAAAATTCAAAATCAAACAAACAAACAAACAAACAAACAAACAAACAAACCAGTATTATTACCTCAGCTTAAATTTCTAAAAACTCTAAAGCTTATAAAAGGTAACCAGCACAACGCGAAGAGATAACATATGTTGTTAGTTTTCTGATTAGTTAGTATATTATAAACCTCGGAATCTGTTAACACTTATTAATGAGGAATTTCAGATAATGACCAGGAATTATTATAGATTTTGAACATTACAAACCATTTAACGTCAACGGATTAACATCGAACATTAGTATTTTTACGAGGACACGAAATAACTTCCACGTGTGATCAGCAAAGAGCTAACTGTGGGCCCGGCATGGCCAAGCGTGTTAAGGCGTGCGACTCGTAATCTGAGGGTCGCGAGTTCGCATCCCCGTCACGCCAAACATGCTCGCCCTTTCAGCCGTGGGGGCGTTATAATGTGACGGTCAATCCCACTATTCGTTGGTAAAAGAGTAGCCCAAGAGTTGACGGTGGGTGGTGATGACTAGCTGCCTTCCCTCTAGTCTTACACTGCTAAATTAGGGACGGCTAGCACAGATAGCCCTCGAGTAGCTTTGTGCGAAATTTAAAAAAAAAGAACAAAAAATTGTATAAAGAAAGTAAACTATGTATATCAATCTTGTTGGCAAACATAATAAATTGTTACATTTCTACATTTAATTAACTTCTACATTTAAATTACAATTTAACTCAATTTTAGGCTACGTGAATTCGTAATATGTAACAATAAATTGTGGTGGTTTGTCCGAAATAAATCATGATACATAACATAATAAAATGGAAGCTTCTCCAAAATAAATTATAATATGTGACAACAAGCATTGAACAAGCTAAAGAAAGAACTGGCCACTACTCCAATACAGGTATATCGAATAATAAAATGTGAATGCATTCTAGATACACGTGCCAATGACTTTGCAGTTGAAACAGTTTTGTTACAAGTGCAACATGGTTTAATTTATTTTGAATTTTGTACAAAGCAACACGAAAACTATTTGGGCTAGCCATGCCTTATTTAGCGCTATAAGACTAGAGGAAACACAGCTGGTCATCAGTACCTGCTGCCAACTTTTGAACCACTCCGAATAGGGTATTTAACGTAATCTTGTAACATACTCACGGCTGAAAAGGCAAGCATGTTTCTTGCGATGGTAATTCGAATTCGCGACTTTCAAATTGCGAGTTGAGCGCCCTAACCACTTGGTCATGCTAGGTCTGTTGCAACATGGAGAGAAACACTTGGTTGTCTATCATAGCAAGACAATGAATGCTGCAGAAAGGAGATATTGTATGATATGAAAAGAGTTGTTAAGTTCTGTTCGAGCCCTGAGCGACTTTCATCATTATCTACAATGGGAAAAGAGTTTACATGCTGTACAGATCATGCAGAATGGAAGTGTTTGTCAAATAACAAGATGGCTCCAGAACTTTTGTGTATAATCTGGATAGAATGATGGAAATACTGAATACCACCTTAATAGAGAACATAAACATATAATAAGAGGAAAGCAAAGGACGGAAAAGAATAACTTCCCGAAGTACAGCAAAATACAGCCAAAAATGTGGCAAACGATGATGAGTTACTGATGTGGCCCAACACGTAACTGGAAATTGGCCAAGCAAAGGATACGAGCTTAAAATAATTTATTCGTGATTCAGAAAGGCCCTTATGACAAACAACCACTTCATACAAGCTGATGAGAAATAGGTATTAGGTACAAGGGAATTCTCTGTGCTCACAAGATAGCTTACTCTGTCAGAAATTGAAATATACTAGTATACAAAAATAATGATTATATTTGTCACTTCTCTAATTTACATTATAAAGCATTTCATCATCTGTGCACCATTCCAATGGAACTAAACATAAGTGCTAAGGAGATATTAGAGCAAACAATAGATTATTTGTAATATATTGGGTGTCAGTAATCGGTAGAGAATTGGTGTAAAACATGTCAGTTCAGCTGTTACTGTAAAAGTTCACTAAAGTAACAGTAAGATCAGCTAAAGCAGTATTATGTTGGATCACTATTTGAGAAGATTGTTGCTGAAAAGCTTCTTCTTCTCCCATAGGGTAATAATGACAATAAAAACATTATGTTGTAATAGACTATTTCATGAAACGACCAAAAGTACATTCTGTTTCTTATCAGGAAGTAGAAAAATCTTGCACAGAAATTCATCAACTTGTTCTGCCTGCGGGACTGTCCCAGACGAAGGACAAAACGTTGAACCAAACTTGTCTGCGCAATTGTGATGGATCCTTGAGACTAAAACAAGTGTGACAGCTCTTTATCCATTTTCTCATGGTGTGGTGGAGAGGTGGATCTTTTGTACTCTTGTTCAGAGGACAATGATTCAGAAGAACTTATACGGTATATGTAAAGAGATTAAAGAATAATATTTATGTCATACATTACTTTCGTTGAGAAATACTTGACTCAGCAAATAGTACAATAAAACAATAAAACTGTATGATATTAATACTGATAAGAAAGGATGAGCTTGAAAGTTAAGCAGGTGCTGGAATGGGCCAAATGATGAACTGAAAGGAATCAATAATGTGGTTTTAAAGAATCCAGTTAAACAAAGAATCTAAATCAAAGACCATCTGTTTTTATCATCTTTGAATGATAAAGCCAATATAATCCTAGCCAAAAACTGAACAGTGGAAACTTAACCTGCAGAGAATCCCAGAGTTTTTGTCGAAACTATTTCTACAGGATCATCAAGGTTGGAGCCGTCAGTGGATTTATTTCACCATCTATCTATGTCAAATAATGTCCCCCAGTGATAACAAGGGATAAGATACCATTCCGTCAATATACCATGGGGCTTGGAAGAAAAAAACCACCGAAAAGGCTTAGTGAATGGATAATTCAGTTTTTGTTTTTTGTGGGTTTTTTTTTGGATTAAGATTGTTCAAAAGACTTCACAATCCAGGAGGGAGGCAGTGCTATAAGCTATATTTTTGACGTTATAAGTTGTTTGTTTATAAAAGGGAGCTAGCTATGTAACATAATGATAACGTTCAGAATATCTGAATATTTCTAGAATATTTCATATTAAGTTTTCTGTTATATTCTAAGCTAGACTAAAAATACGTGCAAATCAATCAATAAGTAAGCGAAGTAAATAAATTTGTAGAGTGAATCGGTAAGTTTGTTTAACTCTTTTATAATGATTGAGTTACTTTGTATAAGTTGATTTTTACGTTAGTCCTACACAAATTAGCGTGGTTTCCTTATCCTTAGGCCTACATTGTTACAACAATGTTCAAAAGAGGTTTATGTAAGTATCAAGGAAAAACAAACTAATCTGTTAGTTCTTATGTCCACTGAACTTTATAATACTACATTAAAATAGGAAGGAAAGTGGATTCAAAACTTACTACATCAAAAGTGCCATCACCATTTTGACTAGTAATTATAAAGTTATTAATTCCAGTCACTACTTTTGCTGTTCCTTCCCATCCGAGTCAATTTCTGCCCCTCTTTTGCAGCATATTATAAAACATACTAGGAGATGTACTCATTTAGTGCAATGTGAGAAATATGTGAAATTATTTGTTGTTTTTTTTCCTGAGTACGACAGTAGCAATATATAGATGAACATACATAAGAATAAAATTTCTCATGCCAAATGAGCATGATTATTTAAATAATTTATCTTATATAATAGTTACTTTATCAAAACCCAATAAGTAATGTAGCTTAAAAATATAACAGTATAGGTGTGTCTATCTTGAAACTATTTATAAACAATGCATGCAAAAAAATTCTACAAATGATTTATATGATTTTTGGTTTGGTTTGTTTTGAATTTTGCGCAAAGCTACAAGAAGGATTTCTACGCTCGCCCTCCCTAATTCTGCAGTGTAAGACTAGAGGGAAGGCAGCTAGTCATCATCACTGATGGGTTTCTCTAATTTCCTCTTTCCTTATTGCATAGAGTATACACACAGTCTATGTACTTTCAGTAATTACTGGCATATCCAGGACAAAAACAGAAGAAAAAATTGTGCATTCATAATTAGCAAAGCACTAATTATACAACTACATTCTGTTTTCAAATCATACAAATCTGAGGGTTGCGGGTTCGAATCCTCGTCACACCAAACTTTGCTCACCCATCAGTATCTCTAGTGACCACACGTCACTGACTAAAATGTATTTAGCCAACATTGCAGCTATGAAACCAATACATTTTGAAAAGAAAGCTACCATCTTGCCACATCAGAAATTTAGTAGTAAAAGCCTAGTAGTAGATAGAAGTCAAACAGACTTCTCTCAAATTATAATAGAAATTATATTCCTTACCCTCTTAAAAATAAACTATGAACGACTCCAGGTTGAGATAGTACTTACTTCAAGCTATGCGGGAAATACCCCCTTGACATATCTCACGCTCCTCTGTGGAAACATTAAATAAAATTCGACACAGAATTATGCTTACTTCTAAATGAATTTAAAATTTGTTAAGTGTTTTCGCCCGTTAATATATATCACCGTAGAGCGATTTGACTTTAAGTGTTAAACTATTATTCAAGCTGTTATTAAAAGGGAATGGCTAATTTAAAAGTATTACTGAGCCTAAGATGATGTCATCATCCGTAAACTTTGCTACACAAGACACAAATAGCCAGCTCATGACACATGACGACTTCACAAACAACTTTGGTGAAATGAAGAAAAAGTAGTTGATACTAAACAGTTTGTGGCGTCATTTTTTTTTACCTGTTTCTATTTCGTTCTGGGACAGAAAAGAGCACTATTCACATATTTATTTCCTGTTGGCCTTTTATATATAAGAAAAGCTTTATCATATGAAAAACATTTATATCTCTTGCGTTACGGTGAAACAGACAGCTAATGCGGACCAAACTAATATTTCACGAGGTAAAAAAACAACAACACCTGAAACCTGAAAACACAAGAGGAGCTGGGATCTAATTTTGCTCTCTATTTGCATTAAACTCTCTGTTTCTCTCTAGTCTTTCTATCTGATTTTTTTCTTAAACACATAACAACCTTAATCAGAAGTGAATCCAAATATATATTTTAAAATCATCTCTATTTTATTTCATGTTGTTTGTTTTCAGAATAGTTTGTTTTAATATTATCTATATTCTTATTAAATAGCAGGTTATTGCATCACAGCAACTTAATTTATCATTCCTTTAAAAACATTATTAAAAAGGACTTGGCCAACCTTTGTTCTAAGAAATCACGTAGTATCAAACATTAGGTAAATACAAAACAAGAAATCTGATAACCTAAGCGCTTTCTGAAGGTGGCCCTTCCTTCTTCATCCTTGATAAACGTCCGAAAGCATTTGGATGATCAAGTTTCTGGTTTTGCGAAATTGCTTGAGAGTATGTATTAAAGTGCATCAAAATTTAAACATTGCCTTTAAGGTTAAAAAATGCCCCTGTCACCTTCTTTTTTGACATTCACGTTACCAATTAGTAATGAACCACTCACATTCCAGGACATGATCTGTCCCTGCTGATAATCAATCAAGTTCGTGCTTACGGTGAGGTTATGGCGATCATGTATCAATCTTGTTGTGATCAACTAAGCCTAATCACTAATTGATAATTATGTTTTTTTATAAATATGCACTAATTTGTAACTAGTTTTATCAAGTGAGTAATGGTAATTCAATAAAACGATAAAATCGCGCCTTTTTCTATAATTACTTCTTTGAAGAAATGTAAGAGATTCATTACAGTTCAAAATACGGTTTTCAACGCATTTATCTAGTTTTATAATTGAGTGCACATAAAGCAGAAACATACACATAATTTTGTTTGTCATATGAAGTTAACATTTGGTGATGCGTCATGTTACTTAACATAGCAATGAGATTAATATTAACCATATATACACACACGCACACACTATAATATTGATCGTAAATACTGTTGTAAGCTATTGCAAAAAACTCGTTATTTTACTTACATAAAGGCATCTGTGTCATGCTTGTTTTTTTCCGAAATAGGAGAGTCATAGAAGTCAAAATGCATTTATCTGGATAGAATAGTTCGATTACTGTTTGCTCTTTAGAACTTTAATGACAGGGGTATCATGAAACCTTGTACGTGTAATGAGTGTTTATAAAATAAGCCTAAAGACGTAATATGGGATCACCTAGTCCAGAGTCAAGTACATAAAAATTATCATAAAATTAAAAATATCTATTCAACTTTATACTTAAATGGTTTCTTTATTAAGCTATTTTTCTGTTATTTCACCAACGTTATTAATAAAAATAAGTATTTTTGATCAACATAGACTCTAAATTAATAAATCAACAAATATTTTCCCAGCTTTATTGTGTATACATTTTATTACAAAAACTAACAATAATATTAGGTTATCCTATTGTTACTAAGCAACAAGACATAAAAGCCATTGTTGGAGGACACAGCTGTCAAAATACATTGACTTTTTTATATATTAAAAGTTGTTAATCTAACTGATATACTACATGGTAGTAATACTTACCTCGTCGGCTTTGTTGAGCTATATGTTTATATTAAAAGAGCGTATCTGTCTATGATTTCTATTTGTAATATAAGATACCACTTTTTTCTCGGTAGCTTGCCTCATTAAAAAGATGCACGTACTCACCTAGGCAATATAAGTAATGATACCCTCATGCACACCTTCAGGATTCACATACAGGTGCAAAATTTCAGGTTTCTAGATTCTTTCCTCTTGGAGCTTCGGCAGTCACACACACATTTTATTATTATCGGCTACTAGTTGATATATAATTTGCTAAAATAATGTTTTTCCATGTAAAAAAATCCCATTTACCTTTATTTCATTGCATGGAACCTTAGGAGAGTTCGACTGCTACCTAGTTGTATTCATTCAAACATAATTACAAGAAAAGTAGTTCAGTAACTGTAATGTCACCTCAAACTGCAATATTAAGTTATTACCACAATTATCGAAATATATTTTTCACAATACATCGTTTCCCCCGGTCATAAAGTCAACGAATTTACAAAGCTAAAAGCAGAGGCTCAATTCCCCTCGGTGGACACAGCAAATAGCCTGATGTGGTTTTGCTATGAAAGCAACATACACAATGTATCATTGATACAATACTGTATTACAATAACCATAAAAACTGACTTATTGTACACAGTATTACATTTGATAAATTAAGTACCTGTGTGAGGTCAGGATATGTGTTTGGATAAATATATATAACCGAAGTTCTCTGTTACACCTTCAAATATATCTGATGGTTCACAGCCAACAACAACTTAAAAACATTTTTTACCCTTGAATTACGTTTCTTTTCTCATAAAAGTAAAATCTTATTATTTCAATATTCTCGATGTCATAATTAGTTCTACAATACAGAAAACGTTATTTCTACAGTTATAAACAATGTAGAGATAAACTTCTGGTATAAAACTATTACTCAAACTTTAAAGATGTTCCAGATCAAGTACTATCTTTAAAACACACAAACACTTCCGCCATTGTCTATCGTTCTCAAACTGATGATAGTATTGCTTAGCGTTATTGGTAAACAACACAATTTTCTTCTAATTAGTCAGTGTATTATTTTCGATACCGTCTAGTGTTCACGTGTGAAGTATAAATTTCCCATTAGATAGGAAAACTGCGACAAACAGTGACCTATGAAAAAAACGTTTATATGTAATTTACGTATCTTCTTGAAATATCCTTTATCAACGGGCAATAAAAACAAACTTTTTTTGGCGTAGTTTGTTTAATTTCACCCAAGTCTCTCACGAATAACATATGTTTGGTAAAATTTTCTGAAGTTTGTTTTTCTTCACCAATTTGCTTGTAGAACAGCATTTGGGCCACGTTTGTTTCAAGGGCAACTTGTTAGTAGCCACTTTCCGGATCAAGGTGAAGGGATTTCTGGACGACCAATCTGTTAACTGTGGCGAAATACGGCGTATGGTGTGATGATGTCCAGATGATTTTATATTTGGATTTAGATGCTTTTCCGATATTATTCAATACATTATAGAGTGTCATATATGAAACTGGTGTGTCCCGATTTTTGCATCTCTTTGTTATTTCGGTATACAAATGCTTAATCAAAACAGCATGCCTAATGACGATTACGGCATTGTATTAGTAAATAAATGATTAGGATTTCGCCTGGAGTCATATAGATAAGTACTTAAAATGTTGTCCTAGGCTCGAACGTGTGGCAACACACTATAGCATTAACGTATGCAAAATCGTTAAATAAACTACGACTAACTCTCCCTGGTATATTTTTATTTCTTTTTTCCTTGCGTTTAAATAAAATAGATTCTAATGCTTTCTCGTTAAAATTCCAAACTAGTTAAATTAATATCATATCATTTCAATCTTATTATAAGATTTTGAGATAGTTCTATCTTTATAATTAAAAACTGTATTTCCATACTAAATACCTTTATAATAAAAAGAAGAACAAAACGAAACAGGGTATCTCATGCTTTGAGATTAAAACCGGTTGATAAAGAAAGCCGAAAATAACCAGTGAGCATTATTTAGTTTCCTTTTTTATTTATTACCCTTGAGTGTGTGTGTGTGTTTTTCTTATAGCAAAGCCACATGGGGCTATCTGTTGTGTCCACCGAGGTGAATCGAACCTCTGATTTTAGCGTTGTAAATCCGAAAACGTACCGCTGTCCCGGCGGGAGGCTTTATTACTCTTGAAAAAGCATCATAAATTGTTGTTTTTATTCAACAAATATAAAGTTCTTGTTCTCGTTAATATACGTTTTTCGTGTTTTTTTAAGACAACACATAGTTTGGGTTCAGCCTAATCCACAGGTATCAACATTATTTGTTTTCAAGATACTTCATCACTAAGAAGTCATTTTGCTATTTCAAAACAATAACACTTGTTGATTTTGACTTATATTTTATACGTTAGGAAAATTAAATAACATTACATTTCTATGATATACTTGTATAATCGAAAACTGATGAATAAGCTTGTAAGCTTGTCAAAAATAAATATTTAATATGATAATATGAGGTTAGTGTGGAAATATAATTTTTATTAAAGATGTTTATTCTTCATACGAAACGATAGTTCTATAATAAAAAAATACAAAAATAAAAAAGCTATTGTAGTATTTTCTGTTTACATAGTTTGTTCAATATGCGTAATATATGTAATATACGTATGCTTATAATATTCTCCGTAGTCAAAAATGGCAAATACACTGCTTTATCCTTAAATTACGCACCTCTAAATCAGGTCTTTAAATTTTCATTCATCAGTTTTACCTGTTTTTGATTCTAACTATAAAATAACTATGTACTCAGTGCAACGCGAACACATAGTAACCACAGCCAGCGAATTCTTACTTTATCTTTCACAAATCTTACACCAGCAGCATGAAGCAATGAATTCAGTCTGCGTCTAGTTAGCTGAAACAGTTACTACTTATTTTAGTTGTAAGTAAATATTTATTCTTGGAAGTGAATGAAAAAATTATTGATTAATGATGGAAAAAAATGCTCTCCTCCTCTTCACCTGGTCACTTTCATTTCTAGAATTCATTTCTTTAAAGGTGAATTTTACAAAAAAAAGAAAACGTTGCAGTTTTCCAAGGCTTTCCAGATACCCAAAAATTAAGATGATATTGTTTAAAATTCATGAGTCTATAAATTCAAGTTGTTCTTATTTATTATTATTAATCATATTATGATATATCGCAATACAGTTGGAGTTTGCTTTTTTATATACGACAAAACTGGTTATCAAACTTTCAATAAACGCACTTGTTACGAACACTAACGTAATCTGAGGGTCGCGGGTTCGAATACCCATCGTACCAAACATGCTTGCCATTTCAGCCGTGGAGGCGTTATAATGTGACGGCCAATCTCACTATTCGTTGGTAAAAGAGTAGCCCAAGAGTTGGCGGTGGGTGGTGATGACTAGCTGCTCTCCTTTTAGTCTTACACTGCTAAATTAGGGACAGCTATCACAGATAGCCCTCGTGTAGCTTTGCGCGAAATTCAAAAACAAACAAACAAACGAACACTACCTGTTGATACTGCGAGGCTCACCGCTGTTAGGTTGTATCATCCAAAACACCGCAGGTTTTGGATAGCCCTTAGGCGGGTCACATTTTAAACTCAGAAGAGAACCTTCTATAACGTCCACCACCTTTGGTTTCTCCAGTGGAAAAAAGTGTAACTCTGAAAGAAGAAGTATAAAAATTACCTCTTGGAAATTTCTGTTTCAAACAAGTTAAAAATATACCGTATTTCATCTGGCATTCCACCACCCCACCACCCGTTTCTTAAAACTTAATAATTAAACATTTAAATTGTATCGGTTTCATAATTTGATTGGTTCTTTAACCATGCGAAAGTATTACTTACAGTAGAAAAAAACACACATTGAACTACTATCACCTTTACTGCAAGTAGGGGTAACGCCTGTACGATTTGTCATTGAGTGAAAATATTTTATTTTTTTTTACATAAAATAAATATAAAATTAACAAGAATTTCATCTTGACATACAGACACTCCAAATAATCCAAATTTCCTCACAAAGCTTTCGTTCGTTTTTTATTTTTTGGTTTGGCGCAAAGCCACATCAGGAAATCGAACCTTGTATTTAAACGTTTCAAATTAGTTAACTTACCGTAGACCAACTGATAAACTAGAAGCAAGGAAACTAATCAAGAGCTTCCAATGCTTACTCATGAGTAACTCTTGCTTAACCAAAAAGTATGCTCGCCCCTTCAGGCGTGAGGGCGTTATGATATAACGGTCAATCCCACTATTCGTTGGTAAAAGAGTAGACCAAGAGTTGGCGATGTGTGGTGATGACAAGGTGCCTTCCCTCTAGTCTTTTACTGCTAACTTAGGAACGGCTAGCGCCGATAGTCCTCGTGTAGCTTTGCGCGAAAATTCAAAACAAACAAACAAACAAACAATTAACCAAAAAGTATGGTTTGACTATCACTCTTAAATCACACAGACAGCCCCAAAATGCGAAGTGTGTTTCGCGATAAGTGATCATGGACCATGAATCCTCGAATTCACAGACCAGGAACGCTAACCACTAGGTCTAAGGAAAGACCTACATAACTTTTCGATCATTCAACCCAAACGACCAACAGACCTTGAAGCAGACTGAGCCGTAGATATCGTCAAGGTCTGTTACTTTGTAAGGAATGATAAGGTCAGTTTTAACTACCACTCACAAGGTTATCTCCACGAGGAAGTGTATTTTCTGCGATAAGAAAAAGGACAGCTGCTAAAACACAAAGAAAAGAAAATCGCACTTCATAAATCAGCATGGTTTGCCTTTTCTTCTTACTGTGCAGGTGATAAATGTCAGTTTCAGCCCGAACTTTTAGCACGAATCCACTCTAGAAACTAGTGACCTTGAAATTTCTCATCTCACTTTTATTTACACAGTGTAGTGTCAAATATTCTGATCCATATAAGTTTAAAATTACAACATAAAATGTTTCCCGGCACGAAATGTTGTGAGCGTTAAAACAAAACAAAATATTTTAACAATTTGTTTTTTGTTTTGTTTTTACGGTAAAAGCGTTTCCCTCCTTTTTTGGATTTAATTATACCATGGTAGTTGCTGTATTACTTTGTTCCCCGCTAGTACAGCGGTAAGTCTCCGGGTTTACAACACTAAAATCAAGGGTTCAATTCCTCTCGGTGGGTTTCGCAGATAGCTCGATGTAGCTTTGATATAAGAAAACACACATCACTTCATATTTTATTCGTGGTTACTCGGCAGATATAAAATACAATAATTAAAACTAGATATCATTTAGGCCTAATACATCAACTATTGCGCTTTCGTATGTTTATTAAATCTATCTTAGAGGTTTAATAAATATTTCAGGTACAAATAATTTACTTAAAATGTTCCTTCTTGTTCAAGATATTGATAAATAAATTTTGCATGGAAAAATCATACATGTTTTTATTAATCGTTAACTGAACGGTACTAGTTAACCAATCTTCCTCCCAATACGTTGATAAGAAATAGAAACTACGATAGTTCATTGCATAAATTATTTAAATACAATTAATACCCAATCTTTTTTTTTTTTCGGAAGTGCTCAAATTGTTCTTTACTTGAATTGTACTTCGGTTTGTTTTTCGTGAGTGTTTTTAATGAGTTGGAAATCCGTTGATTTTATGTCTGGTGAGACCATTAAAGTCATATTAAAAGTGATTCAATTAACTTCGTTTCCCATCATTTCCATAATTTTATTTTGCTGATAGTTATACAAAATATTAAAAGTAATGATGATACAATTTTAAGTATCATTCCAAGAGGAATTTATTCACATTTAAACACTGAATATATTTTCTACGTTTATTGTTATGGCATGTCTTTTCTTCCATTAACTTCTATTTTGTTTTAGTTGTCACAAGTCATTCATTAGAAACTCTGTGTACAAAAACCCAGCAGTTGTTTGTGAAGTTTTTATAACCTTTTAGGCAGAGCGTTTATAGTTATTCATCACTTTAGTAAATACTGATAATTTCGCGAATAAATGTAGAAGATTACAACAAATATGTGAATAAAATGTCATTCATTACCAGTACAAGTGGAATATTATAATGGATAATTCAATTTATTTTCGTATTTTAATTATTTTTTTATATGACGTTAAAATAAGAGCTCATTTTGTCCTTATTTTGATAGAAATATATATGTAAATTAGTTTCAGGTCCTCTGTGTTTCATACGTTTCCATTCTTTCCAGGTGTTTAAATATCGTAAGCAAGTGATAAGGTCGGACATCTTGAAAGTATTGGACAGAGTAAATGTATAAAGAACAGTATATTTATTACTTGCTGAAGTACCCAGCTTCGATCGGGTTATGAGGTTGATAGTGTATTCTAAACCCACTTTAGCATAAAAGTATAAACTATATAATTTTGTTGCTATGCAATTTAACATCAAAGCTATTGTTGGAACGCATTGTTGCCAAAACGTACTGGCTTTTCTATATATTACAAGATGTTACATAAGGAACCCTTTTTTCCTATGTGGTTTTTCGTTAGCTTGCCTCATTAATATGATGCGCAAAAGTGTAGATAAGTAATAATACTCACGAGCATACCCTCAAGGTCCACTTGGAGTTATGATGGTCAAACACAGGCCCATAGACACGTCCTTTTGTTATTATACATTTATATTTCCAGCATAAATAGTGTTAAGAAACATGCAACATGCATTTCATTAAAACATGCATTTAAATTAAAATATTTTTGCTAAATAATATGTGACGATAATTAGCCGAATATTTCAAATAAAATGTATGCTAGATGTGGTAGATACTTACAAGAAACTATGGGAAGGCAATAATTATATTTTACTGTTGCAAATGGTACGGTAGAGGAGGAAATAAGAAGTTTAAAATTATTTACCATTACGTTATTGTCATCGTGTTATTTCAAGAGAAAAGTTTCCTACCGCTTAAATTTAATTATTGTACTTTTAAAATATTAGCATTACATTGGTCTCAACGATCCACAAAAACCTACATCTTACACAACAATGGACTTTACACGCTGCTTTTTTAGTGATCATCACTATATAATTTAAGTGTAGAGCCCGAACTGGTCACAAATTTTACTTGCACGTATTCAGGATACAAAACTCCAATACATACAATAATTTTTGATTATATAATTACAAACTAGTTTATTTGTTTTTGGTGATAACGAATTGTTTTTAAACTTATTCTGTGGAAGCTGATGTTGAAAAAGATGTTGAAAAGATCCGGTATTTGTATGAATTACAACTTTAATTATAGTCTCAATTATCTGTATGAAATAACACACGAACTAGAAAAAAACCCAATCCAGTTATCAGATTTAGATTACTCTTCTTATTTTTTGAGCGAATCTGTTGTTACTAGTGGATTTAATTATCTAATACTTGTTGGGAAATTAATTTACATCTGAAAATATCACATAACTACTCTTATTTGTATCAGTCGTACATTTCCTCTGAAACTTATGTTTCACCTCATTTTGATGACAATGTTATTTGCAGGGCGTTTAACCTAACAGGAAGTGATGGTACTAGATTTCTCAAGCTATTCAATAACTGTTTGTCAAATACGTCTGAACAAAATGAACTATTTTCTTCCTTTTAAACAAACAACTATTTCTTCTCTTTGTATTAAAAACTAGCTAACTCCTTGTGTTAATGTAGGGTAGAGGGCTTGCACAATGATACATATATCCACACTACCATTTTATTTCAGTGTTTCTTTTATTAATCTACGTTTTTTCATTTTATTTTGAGAAATGTCGATTAATATAAGAGGTGTGACCCCCCGGTAGCACAGCGGCATGTTTGCGGACTCCCACCTCTAGAAACAGGTTTCGATACCTCTGGTGGGCAGAGCACAGATAGCACATTGTATAGCGTTGTGCTTAATTATAAATACACGCAAGAGGTTTGGCCTCGTATGGTAGTTTTGTTTCGTCAATAAAAATAATTTCTATTTACTTTTGATTTAGTTTTACCAATGCAAAGGTAAAACACTTCACATATGATTAAGAGTTTTGTAAATTATCAAAATCTACAAGCTTATTATGTAAGCTTTCATGATTTCTTGGAGAATATTAAAGATTTAAGTCCACAAATTACGTGTACACGTTTACCTAACTTACTGAAGAGTAACAATGCTTCACCTAACCAAGTTAGATTACATGTATAACCTAACCTGATTTAGTAAGAAGTAGAAATGCTTCAACATGTTCAATGCATACCATAACCACTCACTGAGGAATATCAATGTTTCAAATTAATGAGTTACATGTATAGCTGTTATGATCTTTATTGGCCTGCATTCCTTACAATAGGTGTCTGTTACATACTGGCGGTAAATTTCAGCAATAAACAGAAAGTACACAATCTACTTATTTTAAAACAATATATTCAAAACAAATGAAACGTGGGTTAAAAAAATTAGTTACACTACTGGTTATCAAAATTGCATACAGAGGTTTAAATAAATGTCTCTTTTTTTACTTCAATGATCACACAAGGGGATTCAATAACTTGAGAACACCCTTTGGCAAGACAAGTTATTCTTCTATATGACCGTTATTGCATATGCACACGCACAAACATACACACATATATATATGGCAGAATTTGCGGAACATGGACGAAAAACTATTTTTCACCTACCTCATCTATCAACAAGTAGGATTAGAAACTGGGTATGGCGGAAAATTGTTTTTGATTAAATATTAATTTTAGTCTATCTACCTCCATGTACAACATGAGTTCTACAGCCACTAGATAATGGAATTATACAATGTTTAAAATTAAAATATAGAAAATTGATGCTTCAGCATATTATTGCAAACATGAATGACTGTAAGAAAGCATCTGCATTGACCATGAAAATTGACGTGTTAGATGCAATTGTATTTTAAAGTCATTCAATCAAATGCATAAAAGTTGAATGCATAATAAAGTGCTTTCGAAATTGTGGATTTATTCCTTATAATGGCGGAGATTGTGGAGAAGTTGTTTTTCATGACGAGTCCAGTGAAATCCAAATAATGATTGAGAAGATTGATGCAGATGATTCTGTAAACGCGGAAAGTTTTTATGAACGTTGGCAAGAATGTTTGAACAGAAATTGATGAAACTGATTTAAAATATATAATAGAATCGCAAGATGGTAACGGTGTGAGCAGAATGGAAATTCCTACTTCATCGCAAGTGTTAAGTTATATTAACGCTATCAAATTGTATGCAAAAATGAAGGGGAAAAATAAACTTCATGAAAAGGCCGTAGAATTGGCGTGTTTTTTTTAACCGCAGCAAAAAGCCCATTAAAAAAACGAAACAGTTGAAATTGGGCACTTTCTTCAAATAAATTTGATTAAGATTTTGTGTACTTATGTATATTTTGAATGTCTATTTTGGTTCTTATTCTAATAAGTATAGCATAAACAGTATAATAACTTTATTCACAAACGTCTTACTTCCCATGAGTCAAGCAAATATAACGTTCCGCTAAAAGATTATATATAATTAAGGAAATGCATGTTCACTGTGTCTAAGCCGGGAAATCTGCTTAAACCAGAAATTTTACTCGGTCCCGTGCGATTCCGCCTTAGACAGGTTTTACTGTATATATATATATAATTCAGAAAGTTCAAGTAACATTACTTCAGTTCACGACAATTGAACAATGCAAGTAATGATTCGTATAGTTATGTAAGGAAACTTGCCATAATTATCCTTCTAAAAATATTTACTTTGACACTCGCACTACTTAAACAACCTAAAACATAAAATTCACATTAAACTTAGAAATGAAAGGAACAGCCATGTGTAATCAATGTAACCTAACTTGACTTACTGAGGAGTAACAATGCTTCAACTTAAATAGTTACATGTATACCATAACCTTGACTTGCTGAAAAGTAACAGTACTTCATCGTAACAAGTTATATGAATACCCTAACATGACTTATTCAGGTGAAAAGATTCTTCAACGTAACTAGTTACATATATTCTAACATGGCTTTCTGAGAAGTAACAATGCTTCCATTCTATGAATACGTGTATAATATCATACGATTTCCTGAAGATTTTGCATTCAAATTTGACAACTTTTGTGTACACACTCACCTGACTTCCTGAGGGAAATAGTGTTAGATAGAGAGATGCCATAATAGTTCTTTGCAAAACATTGGTATTTTCCTTCGTCTATGGCCAATGGTTTAGAAAAGTAAAGAGTCCCTATTCCTCTATGCTGGATTATTCTTTCTCCAAACAAAGTAGCGTTAAATGGTTCTCCATTCTTTGTCCAGTAGTAACTATACGAAAAGAAATTGGAAAAACACAAAGAATTGTTGTTTGTTATGAACACGATACAATTAAACCATATTGAAGTTTTATGAAAGTATTTTTTGCCCACTAACTTCAAAGAGGTTTGTACACCCATTAAATGTGAATCAACATGGAGATTTTGACGTTATTTACTTACATTCTTTCGCTTCTGAAAAGTCAGTTTTCTGATTCCGATGTTTTCAATTTTTCTATTCGAACATACTGTTACTAATTGGATCTATTTAATATTTCCAGGGAAATCCGTTCACCTCAGAATAGAGTGACATTTTGATAACATGACTACAGGATGTATTACGGAATTTTCTATTTTTATTAATGTGTATATTGGTTCTTGTTTGGCCATTTGTATTAAAAAGAGTTTAAAGGAAGGATTTTCCTGAAATAATTACTAAACGTATAATTATTCACAATAACTAAGAGGAAGGATTTAGAGAAATAAAGACAAGTGACATCCGTTAATGTAGATTGACATCACATGGGGAGATTTTCAAAAGACTCAAAAGTTGTTTGTTACCAGTCAGAGCAACTCAGCTCCAGAGATTAGCCGTGAAGAACTGGATTTGCTACTGGTGGACGAACTCCGTCAATTAGAGTTGTTTGCTGAGCAAGTGAAACAGTAGGCGCTCAGAGATAAACACTTAAACAGTCATTAGTTCATGCAATCCAGTGACTGGAAGAAAGTGGCATTCCTTACTTTTTAAACTATTGGACAGCAATGTCTGGTAAAATATATGTATTACATTTCGCAGCTACTACTCGATCATCGAAGTTAGAATCAGCATTAAGTCTAGCACCTGTTAATTGAAAGGAAATAGCATTCCTAGCTTTCCAAGCTATCAAGTGATGCACATTAAAATTCATATAGTACGTCGTGTGATTTTCAACTGGTTATCCAGTTAGAATGCTTGTTTGGTTGAGAAACCAATAACTGTAACAAGATAATACATAAATTACATCTTACCATACCGTCACTATGTCATCAAAGATAGCGGTTCAGAGTTGTTTACAATCGCTGTATATGTATGAGTTTTATAAAGTTTTCTTCATTTTAGGCGGGGAAACATTGTTAATGGAGCATTGACTCCGCCATGGTTGGAGTCATTTTTAAGTGGTCGACGGATTTACAGTGCTAAAATCAGGGGTTCGATTCCCCTCGGTGAATAGAGCAGGTAACCCGATGTGCTATAAGAAAACACACATGCACATTTTAAAGTGAAATTGTTTTGTTTTTTTTACTTGGATTTCACAATTCTTGTGTACTTGTGAGATTAAAATGAGATAATAGTTACTTAATAAATTAACCTGGGTTTTTTTCATTAGTGGTTTCATTTCATCTAGTCTAATTTACAGTGAGCAGAATGCAGATCAACAGAAGTATTATGTTTTTGAAGTTTCATTATCACTCGCTGTTCCTACTTCCTATCTAAAGCTTCAAAGTACATAAAATAACTTATCTTTTGTAAAGCGTTCTGTCAGTGGAATATTATCTATTTGTGTCGTTAACTGTGAATCATTAAACAGTTATTATTTGTATAAATGTGTATCTTGTCTCTGTGTGTGACTTAACTGTCGCAACTTCTCCAGGAATATACAACAAAGCCTGAGATACGAGAACTTACAGTAATTAAAAGCAGATTTTGTTTTTGTTTTGGTAGTCATTCCCTTAACATCGTATATCATAGACTAACTCCTTTTAAAGGGGACAGGTTTTCTTTGTTGAATAATTTTATTTTGTTATGTCTTTTTTATATTTTATGTTTGTGGCCTGTTATGCTACTTCTCATGAAGAAGTTAAAGTTTTTTATGTATTTATTACATATTTTTAAATAGTATGTACAAATATGTACTTGCATGTTTCTTTCATGTTAAAATATATTTAATGTAATTCTTTGTCAAAATGTTGTTTTGTGTTATATTTCTTTCTTAAAAAGTGTTCTTTCTATAAAGTCTATGTATCATTTTCTTCATTAAAAAGGTTTATTTTATTGTAATATCAGGTAATTTCCTTTTAACTTACAGGTCTTTACAGGTCGTGACTTTGTGTATTATCACGTATTTCAAGATCATATTTAAAGAGTTTTCTTTTTACTTATGCCGTTTTCTCATAACACGTATTATTCAATTGTATATTAAGTTGTACCTTTAATTATCTTATCATGCTGTAGTTCAATGGAGTTCTTTGTTAAAGAGTCGTGTAGTACGTGCGGCATGTATATATTCTTAAGGAACAGAGGGAAGTTAAAGCTCTCCTTGGCCATGACGCAAGTTCAAAGCTTATTGGTTTCAAAGTAATTTTAATAGTTTGAGGGAAAATATTAATTCCTGAAACATAGGAACATAGGAAAAGGGAAGATTGACCCGCAGGGATATGGTATGTTTCACACTTGCTTTTCTAATCACGAGATTAAAAAAATCATTTACTTAGGTTTTCTGCAACTTGGGCATAAATACGTCATCCAGAAAATAGTTAGAGTTGCCCTGTTATAGTTGCTTTGTGTCTCTTGTTCTCTACAGCAGATACTTACTATATTTAAGGGAATGTTGTGGTTCGTACTGTTCAAAAGACCATTGACCGCAACACCCATTAATGGCGGACTGATTAATGTCTTTATACTACAACTAACAAATGCTGGGGGAGAACGATCATAAATGTGATGTCAGTGTAACAAACATAAAAACTGAGGTTTCCTTGTCTTAGTCCATAGTATTGATTCTCGAAAGTTCTACTTGGATTTTCATCGTGACCAGTTTTGCAGATATTCATCTCGTGAAAAAACAAGAAACTGGAGATCTGTTTAATGATTGAGTAGACGTGATCACCTATATCTATGCAGGAACTCACTTTTTTTTTTTTTGTATCTGGATAAGATAAAAACTATTTTCACTTTCCATCAAACGTGTCGATTATATTTATTCCTCATACAACGTAAAACTTAGTCAAATTTGAAGATTCAAATTACTCTCAAATTTTCAGCTTAACCCAGCTGTTGTTGAACGAGCCTATCTAATCCTTGAGCGGAAATTAGTACACCTGAGAACTTTGCGTTTCTTATAGCAAAGCCACATAGGGCTATCTGCTCAGCCCACCGAGGGGAATAGAACCCCTGATTTTTGCATTGTAAATCCGGAGACATACCGCTGTACTAGCGGGGGCACACCTGAGAACATCACACCATCAACTGATTGAACATATGTCAGTGACTTTTAAGCGATAAAAGAGAAATGTGAAGTATTTTATTTAACATAATTTTGACTTAACTCTGCAATGTTCTAATTTTATTTGTTTCTTTGAAGTTAAACACAAAGTTTCACAATGAGCTATATGTGCTCTGCCTAACACGGGTATCGTAACCCGAACTCTAGAGTTGTAAGTCTACAGATGTGCCGCTGGAGGGCTTCTAATATTACAAAATAAATGATTGAAAGCGTATGTTGTAAGAGGCTATTTTATTCTGATTTTTAGGCCTAATAAGCTCGGTTCTCAAAGTTTTCGTAGTAAATTCGAGAGCTTAGAACGTCAGAAATCGTAGTTCGATACCAGCAGGTAAGTACAGAGCAGATAGCCCACTGTGTAACTTTTTGCATAAATACAAATAATCAGTAATAAATTGAGCTTAATAACTTCATCAATTTAGGCATTATTACACTTACATCCTAAATTGGTTATGAATCTTCTTTCGCCTTAGGGTCCAATGTAAAACACACTGTATCACATATCAACATAAAATATGAAGTCTATATCTTACACTTGTTGAATTATATCTTCTGGAGAAACATTACAATGTTAAAAACAAACGGTATCTAAGACCTACATCAACTACAATAGTAATAACGTACACAAATTACAAATCGGCTCTAGCCTTGTATCTCTTTGCTAAAACATTCTACACACCCCTCTTGTATTTGATAAACACATCCTTTAGTCATACTTTCCAGTCTTAAAAACCAACCCAATTTCAGACCTGTATCAAATACAATACAAACAAGATGCATTGATTCTGGATTGTTCCTAGAATGTTTACTTTCTCTTAAAGCACCTCCGTCACACCAAACATGCTCGCCCTTTCAGCCATTGGGGCATTATATGTGAAGGTAAATCCCACTATTCGTTGGTAAAAGAGTAGCCCAAGAGTTGACGGTGGATGGTGATGACTAGCTGCTTTCCCTCTAGTCTTACACTGCTAAATTAGGGACGGCTAGCGCAGATTATCCTCGAGTAGTTTTGCGCGAAATTCAAAACAAACCAAACTCAAAGCACCTGCAGCCCACTTTTAGGACAATATTTTTTTAAAAAAATAACATATCTCATATAAATAATAACAAGAAAAATATAACTTGATTTGATTATAGCTTTTTCAGCCTCAAACAGCACTGTAAGAACATACTTTGCCATAAATTACGAAAATCTACGGAAGAGACAACTTACGTTGGTTCTGGATCTCCTGTAGCTTCACACTCAAGAGTTATTGGAATAATTGGATCATCGTCTGTGGTTGCGACTCGAAAGAACTGTTCTTTTTTTGAAGGCTGTACAATTATGGATGGAGGAGATGGTATATCGAGAATACTGATGGTTTTACAAATCTTCAGAGCGCATGCGAATAATATAAGTGCGTTTATGGTAGACATCTTGCAGTTCTGGACGAACACACTCTGTACAATAAAACAAAATATATCATTCTGGATGCCTTCAAAGATACAGTGTGTACGGAAAATGATTTTCAGCTTAAAATAAAAACAATGGTTAAGCCTTTAAAAGCTAAATAGCCAAACATCTAGGCCTTATAAACAAACAAACAAAATTGTAATTTTATGAGGCTTAAAATAATTTGCCATAGGACAATGAAAAATAGATCAACAATTATCAGTTGTTAACACAAATGATGAAATGTTACAAAATAACAATAAATATTCCTGGTGTTAAGTAAATAAAACGTACAGAGTATTTTAACATGTTAAGCCTATTTTTAAGAAGGTTAATCTCCAGGAAAATATCGTGGTTAAAATTTTTACAAAATATTATAAATATTTCATTTACTTATTTTTTTATGTTACTTCTATGTCACCATTTGCGCTTCTAGGTGTCAGCATTAAGTTTCAGGATTTATATGTTACGATTCGTAAGAAAATATAAAATAAGATAACTTTCAAAACAAACAAAAATGAATTAATTCTTTAAAATTAGAATAAACAAATCAGTAAATGGAGTAGCTGTCTCTATGTTACACAGTTCAACCGTGTCACAGACAACCAGCTTGACATTGCGCTGCAGCTAAAGTATAAACTAACACAATAAGCTTGTTATATCTATAAAAATTATTTACAAGTAACCACATAAAACTGTATCTATCTGAACTTCACTGTTTTGATTATTATTATAATTCTTACATGTTAAATCAAGTTTGGATTTTGGCATTTCGAGCTTGGTCAAGACAGTTCATCCGAATAAACGTAAATATCATTTTATTATTATATTATTTCGCGCAATGCGGCCCGCCATGACCAAGCGTGTTAAGGCGTGCGACTCGTAATCTGAGGGTCACGGGTTTGCATCCCTGTCGCGCCAAACATGCTCGCCCTTTCAGCCGTGGGAGCGTTATAATGTGACGGTCAATCCCATTATTCGTTGGTAAAATAGTAGCCCAAGAGTTGGCGGTGGATGGTGATGACTAGCTGCCTTCCCTCTAGTCTTACACTGCTAACTTAGGGACGGCTAGCACAGATAGCCCTCGAGTAGCTTTGTGCGAAATTCAAAAACAAACAAACAAATTTCGCGCAAAGCTGCAAGAGGGCTATTTGTGCCAGCAGTCTCCAGTTTATTAGTGTAAGACTAAATGGAAAGTGACTAGTCAGCGACTTACCGCTAACTCTTGGGTTACTCTTTTACCAACAAGTGCATGTTGTAGCGTATAATAAACTATCACTATGCTTTCCTAACTGAGCAAAAATGTATAGTAGAACGATACGCTTACATTATTTTCATACAGTTGTTTAAAATTGATAGGGGAAACCACAATTTAATTTATAGTATTCCAACAAGACAAAACATCACAACATATGTTGTTATAAGCTTTAGTCGAGAATATTTATGCAACATGAATCAAGCAACTAATAAGAAAATGGATTGTTAAAACTTCAAATTATTTATATCAAATAAGTACACGAAGTGTAAACTGAGTTGAGTCAAGATCTTGTAATATATTGGAATTTACATTAACACAACATTCACACACATCACAAACATTAAAAACATTACGAGAAAACAATGCATGTCAAAGAATCTACTGCACTCCGGCACATAAGCTTATGTCGTGTGAGTTGAAGGTGATGCTTGCATACAAACGACAAATTTCAAAAAAATTAAATTGCTACTAATGCGGATGACGTCCTGTAAATTTTGAACCAAAGTAGAGAACAAAATAAGTGTTAATTACACTTATTCCTTTATGGATAAAACCAAGGGTGTACGAACAGGAACACTTTGAAGAAACCTTAGATTTTTGTTATGGATCCAGACAGTTAGGGCGCTTGACTCGTAGTCTGAAGGTACCAAAATTTGGAGGGGTACATTTTAGGAATTTCTTTCTTTTATTTAAAAATAAATTTTATTTTGAAGGTTTTTTTCCTTTTTGTATATATCTCCATTTTGTATATATTTGTCCATCTCGTTTTAATTTACTGCTGTCCTCGTGTTGATGTATAATTTTCCTGGTGAGTGATTCGAGAAGACAGGTGCGCATCAGAAACTGTGCGTCTAGAGTGCCAATTAACATTAATAAACCCATTCTTGTAACCATTTCTGGATATTTTTACTTCCACAAGTTTAAAGTTGCCTTGAGAGCTGAGTTAGGGATATAAACGTTATGATTTTATTGTTATGCAGACGAAAAATTACCATTATTAATTGTATCATTATAAAAATCGGAAACAAGAAAATATGTTGTACAAATATACAATTTTACGAAATTATATTTCATTTCGTTTGAACTACTTGTTATGGTCGTACCTAAACGCATCTGTGGCCTCGCGATGTTCTGTTCTCCTTAAATAGGAGTTAAACCTCAATTAATTTTAAGACTGGTTGTTTAAGTGTCTTCATGCGCTGACAATAATAGGAAAATAAAATCTAGTAAAATGCTGGCATATATTATTGAAATTAACTGGGAAAGGCATTCAGCAATAAAATATATACCCAACTTTATACTGATCAAAAATAAACTTTTTCTGCTACCTTCGGGTTTACTGATGTTAAAATTTCGTTGTTGTTTTTCTTTAATTACTGACTGTTTGTAGATTTATGGACATACAATCAAAGCCGTTCATCATTCTTTTACAGTTTCAAGACACAGGCAACATATTGAAACAGTACATGAGCCTTCAACTCAAGAGAGAAGAATCACTGCCTGGAGAAGGACAGGGAAGATTCCAGGCCTACCAAAATATGCGTTGTGTGAAGAACGAATTTACAGAAACTGAATACAAAATGACACCATCAAAGGAATAAAAGTCTGTTGTCAGCCTGGACAATTCACTAGCTACCTTAAAATAGATTCAGTCTGGTATGGTCTATTTGAAGTTAAGCACAAAGCAACACAATGGGCTATCTGTGCTCTGCTCATCTCGGGTATCGAAACCCAAACTTAATTGTTGTATATCTGCAGACATTCCGCTATGCCACAGTTGAGAACATTATGTTGAAACTATTTTGAACATGCAAACTGGCAACTCACGCTACAAACACGGCCAGTATAAAGTTGTTGTGAAGCAGCATACATCAAAACTACATTTTTTCTAGATTGGTGTTTTTAGGTATTGTAATGTCACCAAAAACTGGTTCCTTATTAGAAGGCCCAGAATGGCCAGGTAGTTAAGACGCTCGACTCGCAATCTGAGCGTCGCGGATTTGAATCCCGGTCACACCAAACCTGCTCGCCCTTTCAGCCATGGGAGCGTTATAATGTGACTATCAATCCCATTATTTGTTGTTAAAAGAGTAGCCCAAGACTGATGGCGGTAGCTATTCAAAATAAAAAAACAAACCACATTAGGAAAGGTTTGTAATATCCATTTTACTTAATGAATCAAGCTGCGACATCAAAAAAGAGAGACCTGCAAAATGTTATATCCTAGCAGTAATCATCTTAATGTATTTGTTAACACGTGAAAATTCGTGAACATAAATGTAAATGTTTTAAAGTTTACGCAAAGCTACACGAAGGCAATCTGCGCCGGCTGTCTCTAATTTACCATTGCAAGGCTAGAGGGAATGGAGCTAGTCATCACCATTCGCCATCTTTTGGACTATTTTTTTTACCAACGAATAGTGTAATTATAACGCACCAAAGGCTGAAAGGGCGAGAATGTAAACATACTAGATATATTTTTAATTTTCGTGTCAGTCAAGATTTTGAAAAATTCATACACACACATTTCATGCACTTGTTAAATTTCTAAGCTTTCTCGTGGAAAGTGGCATTCAAGAAGTACTTAGAAGTTTTTTGTGTGTTGTGTGTTTATTAGCAATGCCAGACATTAGAAGCACAACAATACCAAAGGAATGTCTTTTCCATTTTTTACAAATTTCATGAGCAAGTGATGTTGGTATTGAATTCATTCTTTGATCTTGTATGGTACGTATGTAAAAGTTGAATTTCTGAGTTTTTCTTCCTGTCAAGAACTCTCAACAATTGTAAGAACAGTATTAATCCTTTATTTTGTAGGCATGTCTCTTATTCAGTTTATGTGTTTTTTTTTTTCTTGTCAATGGTCAAATCAGTAATTTTTGCCAGATATATTATCTAGCCTTACCCCCTAAATTCAGTTAGGCCAGAATTGAGTTTAAGCCTAATACAAAGTTGGTGGTGGACATAAAGGAAATCATTGCACATCTACCAAATGAAACAAAAATATATAAAAGTCAAATGTAAAATATGTGTGAAAATTTTCTGATGCAATAAATTATGATCAGAATTTCACAAATTCAAACACATGCAACACCCATAATTACCATATAGTAATTTAGAGTAGGTTGGAGTCTAAGTATTTCGTAACAATATTTAATGTGTAAAACAATATAACAATGCTATCTGCTACAGCAGTTAAACTTTTTAAATAAGATATCTACATGTAAAATATATATCAAAACAAAGATACAACAATAAAGAGAAAAGAAATACAGTCAAAACACAAATACCAAAAGTGCATGTTAAAAAATGCCTTGGGGTATAAGGTACCCACATGATGGTAGAGAAATAAATAATAAATATAACTTGATATTAATTATTTATATAATTTTAGTGAACATTTGTAATGATTCAAGTAAAATAACAGTTTAGTGAAGGTATACAGATTGAAAACTTTTCATTAACAGTATCGTATTAATGGGTATTTGAAAACTTCCTCTTCAAATGTAAAGCAGTGAAGAAAAGGAAAACTATGAATCTTATCTTAATAAAAAACATCTCCTAGTTGGTTTGTTAAATATATTAAAGACGATTTTTCACTATTTGTGGTAACAATTTACATATTCAATCACCTTCCTCATTAGACATCCACATGACTTGTTCTGAGCTGTGGGTTTTGGAAAAAAACGTAAAAAAAAGAATAGCACTTCAACTTCAATGTATTATGCAAAATTCTTTTGTAGGGAAATTGTGTTGCAAAACAATAATTCATAGTCAGAGCTATCACATATGTATTACATATTACTGGTGGTGGATTAAGGTGCCGTGAAGCCCAGATACTCAGCTTTGCATCTTTACTGTGGATCATAGATGTTACTCTGCATGTAGAAAGAGGTTAAAGTAAAGCGTATTTCGGTATAAAAACCGATGAATTTTACTTAATTTTTAAGAATGAACAACTAAAGCAATTTCCTGATTTAAAATAAGAACTAATTATGTTATAGTTAATAACACACATGCACTGAACAACTCTTCTCCTAAATGTAAACATGAATTTATGCACTATTTTGCAATTAGATGTACCTCATCTGTTGAATAGCACATTGTTTTAGTCATTATATCTATTCTTATGGGTATATTTATATATGAATCAACTGTGACTTTATTGCAATTTCTCATAAGGTGATCCAGTTTACATGCAGATACATGGCCTTCCTAAATTCCTGCTGAAGAAACAAAGTTATTCAGAAATAAAAGAAGATTACAAGTCCTAACCTAACATATGCTCATGTGCCAGTCTACAGTGGAAATAAAATAATTTTTCAGACCAAGGAAACTAATTAACTAGTGCCTTGGATGAGCTGCATTGTTTAAACTTTAAATCCTGATCCATTGCAGCAAACCCATTGTAGACCAAAATAGTTCAGTATCATCTTGCTGATTGTCTTCAGTGGCCTTCAGCTGTATGTGTACTATTGTATACGAATCATCCTTTGCAGTCAAAACTTTATAATCTTAATGGTTATTTTAACCTTCAAATCTAATGTAAAAATTACAATCTTGTATAGAACAAACTTATTCTCTCCAAGTTGACTTGTAACGACCACCGTGTGCAGACCAATGATTTATTGCCACATTACTTATCATTTTCATTAATTTAAGAACTGTAATATCTCCACCCTGTTGGTTCAATAAAATTACAGTGACGATATGAAAATAGGTCCCAGACTTAAATCAAATGAACATGACACAAGCTATGAAACTCTATATTAAAAATATTCTCGTGAAAAAACTCTAAAATGTAATATAATTTGAAAGAGATGGGACTCTTAGGTTAATAAGTATGATTATCTTCAACATACTTTCATGCAATGAAATACACTTGGACTGGATTTTGTGGTAATTTTATGTTTTTTTTCTACCAAACTGTGTTGCACAATAAAAACTGATTAAAGCTTTTTTTTCCAGTAGGTCCATTCCAATGCCCCAATATTTAGACAAAGGTATGAAACAACTACCTTCCTCCTGTAGGTGAAATTCCCTAGACATAGTCAGAAGTGAACCTATCCATTCATATCTGGTTGACAACAATTTTAAAATACGAAGTTAATGTTGTCAAACCAAAATGATGGCTTCACTCAAAATACTTGCTATGTTATGAGGTAAGTCAGAGTCTTTGCCAACCTATTATAACTATTATAAATTATTATGTTAATTCTATCTCATATCAATGTATTATTACCACAACATAATAAGTACCATAACTATGCTAACCACCAACCCTTTTGATTAAACTGACTACAATGATCCTCAAGCTGGTAGTCAAACCCCACTTGGGTTCCATTGAGTTTTGAATCTAGAGAGTAGCAGCCATAGCTTGATGGTGACCTTCTTGTTCTGATTATCACTCAGGTGGAACAAGAAGCTTTATTTAGATACAGGCAGTTCACTTTAAATGACCCATAAGTTCACATACACACATAAAAAAATTTTACTACTTCCTTTCACTGTATCTGGTGGAGGTATCATTGACTTCTGCTGTGACACAAATATCATTAGAAATTGTGCCCACTTACTGGCATCCAGTTGAGCTGTGTTGATGTAATTAGATAATTCGGTAGCTCACAAGTTCAACGTGATGAAAGAACTTCAGAAGAATGGCCTGGATGAGTTGCAACCAATACTTCAAATTGAGTCACCACAGATGTTGCTTCCATTAAAATATATTTTGTAAATGCAAGCAACATCACATTATCTTCATTGGCAGGTCTTCAGTAAGCTTGTCAGCATGATTTGTAAACTTCATAGCCAGATGTGCATTCCTGTATAGATGGCATATATTATCTGCATACATTGCCAAAGTTTCCACTGGACCCCTCTTTTGAGCTTTGAACTCAACTCAGTTCACCACTGGATCAAAAATAACATTGATGTAATTTAGCTACGACCGCATCCAAGTCTCCAACATTTTTCTCACTTAAGTATTCAATCAAATTAAATTCTCGAACTTCCAAACATAACATCATACATCAATCCTATCATTGTATTCTACCATTACAAACAGTTACCTGCTTGTAATACTTCAAGAAATAATTCAATTCTTCTTTAAACACACCCTTGAACACCATTCACATGTTCTTGTGCTGGTAGCAGTAATCTATCTTCTACAGAGTCTCAGTCAATACTAGACTTAGATCTCATAGATTTTTGGAGTACAGTGTAGTAGGTGTATTCATGGATCCTTATCTTCATACAAGCACTAGATCACTTTCTGTGGACAGCAGGACAAAGGACTGTCAAGAGCATCTTGTAGATGAATATCAGGTTTCTAGATGACTCATTACCATGTTGGCAGCATGTCTTCTATCACAGAAAGACTTACAACTGTCACATAGACCACAATTTTGACAAGACAGAACAGCTGTAGCTGGTGGATGTCATCCACAAGTGAAACCTTCAATTTCTGTCTGATTGCATTGACCAGATACGAGGTTCAACTACCCTGCTCAATAAATGCCCGTAAGCTGAACAGAGACTGCACCATTTGGTTTTAGACTAACCAGATAACAAGTCACCACAAGTCAGTCATTATTCCTCTGTATTGAGAACAATACTCGTAGGTAAAATTTGATTAAGAGTGTGAGACATCCTCGCCTATATTTTTTTTTTCCTGGGCCTGTGGCTAAATCAAGGTTTTGGTCAAAGTAGAGGATTTCTCTTGGACCACACCACTCTTTTAGACAACCATTTATCTTTGGTAATAAGCTCTTCCTTGTGATTTTAATTCTTCAACTTGTATGGAATACCATTTCCTCTCGTATAAAGATTTTAAAACTTAAATCACCGAAGAATTAAGAAGATTGTGATAAAATGCACTTGTCAAGAAAACTGAAAACTCTGGAAAAACAAATCATGTGGTTATGACATTAAAAATTTATTATCTTTTTCAGTGCTCATATGCTACGCTGCTGCTTTACTCCAATAAAAAACAGAGCGTCATCGCAAACAGAAAGTATCACTGTCTACATTTATACATTATATTCTACTATACATCGATCTTTCCTATGAGAGAATACACGTCACACCAAAGAATGACCCAATATAATAACTAATGACAACAAACGTAATTTAGATATATTCCATGACCAGTGTTCTTTTATCAGAGTTATACAACGGGCAAGAAAGTGTTGACACGAAAAATTTGAAAATGCTTAGAGAAGACACAGCAGAGAGCCCGATGTGGTTTTGCTATAAGGAAAACACACATACAGGATATGAACATCACTAGAAAATGTAGAACACTGAATATATTTTGTGTATCTATAGATCCTACAAGCTATTGTAAAAATAAATTACACTTAAGAAGGCCTCTTATATGTTTGTAAGAATTATATTTGAACTACAAAAATTTTAAATCTGAAAATATGTCTGTGACGTTCAAGACCACCTGAAATGTGTGGTATGTACAATTTATAACAATCTCATGTTGAGTGCATAAACACACTTTCTTGAAGTGCGTAAACGTTTCTGTTGGTTTCCATAAAGCGGTATTAATTTAATATTGGAAATCCTCCTTCTGTATAGACCTGGCATAGCCAGGTGGTTAAGACACTCGACTCGTAACCCGAGGGTCGCGTGTTTGAATCCCCGTCAAACTAAACATGCTCGCCTTTTCAGCCGTGAGAGCGTCATAATGTGACGATCAGTCCTACTATTCATTGGTGAAAGAGTTGGCGGTGGGTGGTGATGACTAACTGTATTCCCTCTGGTCTTACACTACTAAATTAGGGACGGCTAGCGCAGATAGCCCTCGAATAGCTTTGCGCGAAATTCAAACCAAACCAACCTTCTGTATGATCGCCAAAGAAGGACGTAAACAAAGTCCCATAATATTAATTCAGTGATCATTTCACGTGCGAAAACGTCCTTCAAATCAGTGAAAAAACATGTTCGACATATATTGTGTAAAGTAATATAGAACACGTAAAGCATCTTGAAATTGTTTACAAATATGAGATTCTCTTTGAAACCTGTCTCAGTTTTAATCTGTGAGTAATCATATATATAGGAGAACACTCCCAAAACGAGTAAACATGTCATAGAAAACGAACATTTGAGGAATCTAAACACAACAATCCATCGTCGAGGAGGAAGACATATTTCTTAGTTCATAGTACTCATCTCATGACTCAGTAAACATCATTTAAAAGTCATCGCGAACAAAACTTCTACGTCGTTCGAAATAATTAGGAGGCTACAAATACCTTAAGAATGTCTCATCCAACTAAATATCGTGATCCTTAATAACAGAAATGCTAATTACATCATTTGTGCTCGTACAGCCGGAAACGGACAACTGAAGTAATTTTCTGAGCGACAATTGACAATAATTATAAGGACTTAATGACTTACATTTCTCACAACAAACGTGGACAGATTCGTTAGAAGAACATTATTTTTTAGTGTTAAAAAAAACAAGTGAGATTGTAATTTCATGTATTCAACACTGAAGTTTTACCATTCTACTAATTTCACAACGCTAGCTTTAGTTTTAATATATACTAAATTCTGAATGACAGGAATTTCATACGGTGGCGAACACATTCTATAAAATTATAAATGAATGCTTTGAAATATTTTGGGTATCGCTTTTTCTTAAAGAAATAGACGTCCTTAATCTGAACCAATAAACAATAAAAGCTAACTCTTGTATGATACCATTGCTGTATAGCGTTAGATTCTTTCAATTATTGTTATTCGACAAAGTTTATAGATAATAGAAAACAAGCCCGCAACATTTGATTTTCAATTACTATTGCAAAACGCTTAGAAACAACTAATTGTAGTAAATCGTATTTTTTTTTAACATCTGTTTCAATTCGGGCATGTGAGAGAGCTTAATAACTCCTTAGGCTATATCATAAACAATGAAACTTATTTTAAAACGAGGTATCTTTACAACTGGGAAAGGTAAACTAAATATTTTAGTATACCACAACTGCGAGAGGGCGTTAAATTATGTCAATTAATAATATACGTCATGGATACAAAATTTCTTAATAGGGAACGAATAAAACAGAAGTGAGATGCTATATCTAATTGGCGCCTTATAAAAGTTTTTAAAGTTTCCATGTTATACTTATCAATGAAAGTTTAAAAAAAACTTTATGTAGAACTAATATTAGTTACAGATATATACTTGAAACGATAGCGAACTCGAGCATCCAGTAGCAGAACCCTCTATTCCTCAGCTCCTACAAAAGGATTATTTCTAGGTTTCAAGAAAGTTTGTTCAAAATATATCATCGAAACCAACATGAGTATTGTGTTTCACCTACAAAACTTACTAGTGTAACCATCAAAAATAAAGATAAGTGTTTATCAGGGCTCACCTCAGACCGTATGTTATCCAATAAAAGCAAGCATTGCTACTGAGATGTGAAATTAAGTAAACTTCAGCGGTAGACATAACCAGACTAGCAGGTGTCTGTTGAAACATTCGACGGTAAATTTCCTAAAAGTAGTCACGAATAAATAAAAACTGTCCAGTCAGTCAAATGCTTTGGATTATAGGGTATATGCGAAATCACTGTAGGCCGTTTATGCATTTATTTTTTTAAGAAAATGCGACTTAGTGCAATACACTGTTGGGAAATAATATTTGCATTTTAACGTAATGGGTACATCCAGTATAATACAGCGCTACGGTTCGAAAGGGAACCCCAAGGATTCTCCCGCATTTTTTAATATTCTAAAGAGCGCAAAAAAAACAAGACCGCTAACGAAGTAAGCGCTTTTTTGACACTGCCATTTCTGTAAAAAAATGTCAAAGTGTTGATTGTTTTGAATTACGCGCAAAGCTACACGAGGGATATCTGCGCTAGCCGTTCCTAATTTAGCAGCTAGTCATCACCACCCACCGCCAACTCTCTTAACAACAATTAGTAGGATTGACTGTCACATTATAACGCCCTTACACGCATGTTTGGTGTGACGGGGATGCGAACCACCGAACCCCGGATTACGAGTCGAGCGCCCTAACTACCCGGCCATGCCTAGCCGTCAGAGGGTTCATATTCAATATATTTCAAATAAATATATTCGGCATGGAAAAATAAAATGATACATGTACCAGTTATCGACATTGAAAAATAATATATGTATATATACATAAATCGAACAACAACAAATATATACTCAAACACGTTACTCTTTTCATTCGTTTTCTTCGTTCATTTTCTAAAATTTATTTCAGTCAGTCGACTAAAAAAAGTCCCAGTCTTTTCATGAAATTCCCTAACAAAAAGAAACACTTGTTTTTGATATAAAAAAATCAAACTGACCGTTCAGTATATATACCAAGACGAATGGGTCGGTGTTGATATCGATATGGAATCTCAAGAATTGTAAAAAGAATAATAACTTTCCTGTAATATATTCTAAAAGCATCATTTTGTTATATAATTTTGTTTTACGTTCAGGAGGTAAAGGCTTGATAAACAGACAGGCATCTGATTGTTTTTATATGGACAATCTCTGTCTTTTGTCTTTTTTTTCACTAAAACTGTAAAAGTATAAAGATGTATTATGCTTACCTAAAAAATAGCATTTCTTCCTTCAACTTAAATGCATTTATAAATAATCATTTACCTGCCTACCTTAGCTTAAAAGGAAATAGTTATTTCTCTTGCAGTAGTAATGAATTCGTAAACAACAATTTTCATTAATAGAATTCTTCACATATCGCGTATTTAGAAGCCTACGCATATCCATACGCCCATACTTCAGAGTGCAAGCAGAACGACTGCGCGGCTCGTCGGTTAGCACGCTGGACTGCGGAGCTGTGGGTTCCGCGGTTCGAGTTCCTCTGCCACCAGAAACAATCGTGCTATACACTTAAAGATCGTGTGTGCGTTGTAAAAGTGACGTTTTTTAGTCCCAATATTCCCTTTGACAAAAGTAGTCCTAGAATTAGATAGAATTGGGTAGTGTTAATTCTAATTAACACTTCAAGAATAGGCTAGCACGGATAGCCAAATAAATCGAACTTGCAAACTTTGTTTAACTTAGCGAGCGCATAGCTATACAATAGGCTATTTGCACTATGTACACCGCTGAAGATCGAACCACGTAGCTACGTTGTAGCTCTGTACACTTACCGATAATTAGAGTTCAAACTCATTTGTCAAGGAATTAAAAAAAACGACTTTTATGTCTATAAACGGCTGATAAAAAACATGAAAAAGTTTTTCTTAAATGTTCTTCTGCACATTTTGCTGTATTTATGTACATTTTAAGTAAAAACGTAAAAATAATTAACATTTATGAAATAGTTTTCTCAAAATAAAACAATAATCGGGAAGCCAAGTTTCCTGTGGCGCGCAAAAAATAAAATTAATTTGTAAATTCCTTTTCATTTTTTTCAATTGATTAATTGTTAAAATAGTTCCATTAAAAATATTTCTTTAATGGTTTCATATCTATGGCATGTGGTTGCATTTCTCACACTTAAAAAGTTTTTGCCATTTATGGACGTGAGGTGGGGTTGATTTGTTCATGTCAAGGTCATGAGAGTCCAAACTCTCACTGACGTCAGCACACCGAGATTGACTTTCTGTTAAAACAAACATCCGTTATTTTAAATTAGAGCTTTCGCCTTATACACATACAGTAAGAGTACGCTCAATGTAACACCACTATATATATATATATACATACAGATGAAAAAAAGAGACATTATGTTTCACAAATAAAAGAATAGTAAGCCAAATCCATGTTTATACGTTCCAATCGTAGATGGGAAAAATAAGTATTATACAACGTGAAAAGAAAATTAAAAAACAACAACATAAAATAGCGTTTAGATCCGCAAAGCAAGCACGGATTTATGACTTAAACTATGAGTGTGCCAAAATCCAGATAGAACTCATCTTGCGTTATATAAGTTTTTTTGTTTTTTTTCATCTTCCTTGATAGAGAACCTTACTATGTGTCAGATTAATTTATTATTTGACTCGAAAAATGTTTTAGCAAGTATTTTTCCACCCTTTTCCATACACAAAAAGTTCCGGCACAGCTACTATCGAAGACGATCATCAAGCTGTGGTTCGGCCTCACAGGCGGACTACTACCGATTACCTCGTAACAGAGAGACTGGCACGTTTTGAGAGTAGATTTCTTGCTCTCGTTTCGCCCCCCGCTGGTACAGTGGTAAATCTACGGATTTACAACGCTAAATGAAGGAGTTCGATTCCCCTCGGTGGGCTCAGTAGATAGCCCGATGTGGCTTTGCTATAAGAAAACACACACACACGCCAAAGTTTCATTACATACATATGTATATACCGGTGAAATAGTGTGAAAATGATTTAAATATAACGAGATCACATCACTCAGAGAATTTCTATGAAAAATAAAACTTATTGGTGAAGTCAATTGAAATTTTCGGTTCGATGTTTTTTACGCCTCGTCATCCCACACATTTCCTTCAGGTAAAAGGTTTGTTTTTGTTTTGTTTGTTTTAAATTTCACGAGGGCAATCTGCGTCAGCCGTCCCTAATTTAGCAGTGTAAGACTAGAGGGATGGCAGCTCGTCATAACCATTCACCAACGCTTGGGCTACTTTATTACCAACGAATAGTGTGACTAATCTTCATATTATAACGCTCCAAAGGCTGAAAGCGCGAACATGTTTAGTGAGACGGGGATTCGAACCCGCGACCCTCAGATTACGAGTCAAGCGCTCTAACCTCCTGGGAGTTTGTACTGACAATAAATTAACTTCTGATTAGAGCAGTGTGTGTTCTTATAGCAAAGCCACATCAGGCTATCTGCTGAGTCCTCTGAGGGGAATCGAACCCCTGATTTTAGTGTTGTAAATCAGTAGAGTTACCGCTGTACCAGCGGGGTGCCTGATTAAAGCAAGCTACCAATTGAGAGCGAAACTAAAACTCAACTTAGTTATGAGTATAAGCTAATCAAATATCCTTTCCCTCCTTCACACTTCTTACTACAAAGACTGGAATACATTGTTTGATCAGTTACTCTCGCTGTTATTAACGTTGAGCACATGAAACACTTATATGTGTATATGTATATATATATATTTCATCACACCAAGCATTAATCGTATCTTATTCTGTGTTACTTTTAAAAAGTATTACGAAAACGTCGAAAAGTTCAACACTGTTTTAACCAAACTATCATTCATTAGTATTAGTTACATCATCCTAAAATATGGCTAATAATACTTATTTAGTTCAACAGCAATCTGCACTTAACATCCTTCATTATTATATTATATTAATTCTATTATATCAAACTTACAAGAAAGGTTCTGCAACGAATCATCTGATTGACAGAGAAAAGATATAAAAACTTTCGTTAGGAAAATATTTATTTCATAGGCTGGTTTATCTATTTTAAACTTTAACACGTGATCATGATGGTTAACTCAAAATGTCAGAGGAAGCTTCGAACTTATGGATTTATCATTCTCATTATTTATGTACTAGCCGTGACCCGCAAGACATCCGTGGTTGTCATTAATCCCTTTGCTTGAATTTTCAGTATTCTATCATTTTCACGCACGCATTTAAGCTACACATTATTGAGTGTTAAACCAATATTTATTGGTCTATTTGAAAAGAAAAAAAATTACACGGTCAAACAAACAATTCACATAGACATAACTTTACTTAATAAAACTACACGTAAATTAAATAATAAAATATAGTAATTGTAAAATATAATTGTGAACAAAGTGTGAAACAGTTACCAGCGTTCAGTGTACGGCATGGTTTTACAAGTTGAAACAAAGAAACTCACGAAAGCGAATAATAAAAACTCATACTGAAGAAAAAAGTAGTTTAAAGGTGTTTATAGCAGTCTATGAAACGAACCAAAGCTAAATTATTGCAAAATAATATAAATATAAAATTAGAATGAAGGCAAACATAGCTGACTATGCTCAGACTTATCAACGAGTGTTCACAAAGTGACAAGAATATGGTTTTGAACGAGTTGCGCATGTGTATTTTATACCTAAAGTCGAGAAAGCCCTAGCAATTGTATTTAGTGTAATGTTCATTATTTTAGAAATTACGTGAAGTTTAAGTATTGTTTGTAGAAAATACTTTACAAATAAAAGAAACTGAAGTTAAATAGAAGCAGATCGTTATGTGATGACAACGACATCGACCGTCGTGTAGCATGATCTTTGCATTAAAAATTTCACTAAGCAAAAAATAGGTAAGGTGAATATAAATGGGAAAGCCAATCTGCAATCCGGACTCCTTGGACAGAGGCCATTTTACGCTATGAAATATACGAGAATATTTCCGGATAAACAAACAAAAGAAAGCGTATTGTTTGTATAGATATGGTGAAAATCAAGAGCAATTTAACCCACCAAGACACCGGACAATTACCCTAAGGGTCGGTTCATTTGACACATACTTAGAGACTGATTTTAAATTTTAACTGTTTAGCCAGTATGCAGCAGGTAATCTTACACCGGCTGATCCGTTAATGTCAATCCGCCTCAGGTGAGAACATCTCAATAATGATTTTTTTAAATCACAAAACTTAAAGTAACGATAAATAAGCAGCCATCTTTGAAATTAGCTTTTGCGAAAATAAATTAATTTGAAATTGGCTTTGTTTGTTTTGAATTTCGCGCAAAGCTACTCGAGGGCTATCTGCGCTAGCCGTCCCTAATTTTGCAGTATAAGACTAGAGGGAAGGCAGTTAGTCATCACCACTCACCGCCAACTCTTGGGCTGCTCTTTTATCAACGAATAGCAGGTTGACCGTCACATTATAAAGCCCCCACAGCTGAAAGGGCGAGCATGTTTGGTACGACGGGGATTCGAACCCGCGACTCTCTGATTATGAGTCGATTACCTTAACCCAGGCAAATTAGATTGGAAAGGAAACCGAAAAGCATCTGATAATTCTGTCAATAAGTACTAAATTAACTTGAACATAAAGAAAACGATTATTCTTAGAAAAGTGTGAAACGAAAGGATAACAAATTCTTCTGATACAGAATATCTGTTGGCTGACAATCATGTCTTCTGCAGCAAAGTACAAGACGTATTTGAAAATAAGTTTTACTATGACTCTCTCTTTCGTGTCCCAACAAATTATTACTGGTTGATCTTGTGCATATATAAATTACGTGAATGTGTAGGCAGCATAAAAGTTGTTCATGCTTAGCGAATTTTAATACAGTTCACGCCTAACAGTGACTGCTTAAGCCTAAACTAATCGTATAATGACGGATATTTTCTACTCGAACAATCGTAGTCACGGTTTGTTAGGCTCACTCTCGAGTAAAATTCCTCTAACCTTAAAGAAACAAGATTGTTAGTACAAAGTGAAACGACAAAAAACTCTAGGGGGAATAGAAAAATATAAAATAAACGAACAATTTCTACGATGCTTTAATTTATTTTAAGGAAAAAAAGACTGTATTTGCGGAATAAACTAACTCGTTTTAACAACAACAGCTGTACAAATAACTTTGAATATACTCAACAGAGCATAAATGTGACAATTTACGCTATCGAGCGAAGGAGCTGATCCCCTGCTAGTACTGCGGTAAGTCCACGGATTTACAACGCTAAAATCAGGGGTTCGATTACCCTCGGTGGACTCAGCAGATAGCCCAATGTGGCTTTACTATAAGGAAACACATACACGCCCGTAAGAGATAACCCTTTAACTTTATGGTATTAATCCGCCGGACATAAAGAATAGTATTTTTGCATTAATTACTACTTACATTAGTTACAATGCTTGAAAGCAAGCTGAAAAGAGTACACAAGTATAAAAAAAATACTGAAATTTTATGAGCATCACATTCTGGTGGTTTAACCCTCAAAACTAACAACTTGTTTTATACCTTTCACTGCCGGTGAGGTCTGCATATTGCGTCATATTAGGTAATTTTATGTGAGATGGATGGAAACCTCAACTGTTGCTACTTGTATACAACATGATCAAATTTTGTGTTACCCATTTGTTACAAAAGATTATGTGAAAAATAATCATGGACTCACAACCAGGTTGGTACATAACTAGTTAACACAAATGTCTTCAAAAGCCGAAGACAGCAAAGTGGACTCTATTAGTAATTCTAAGGTAAATACTGGTTTGACATAAACGCCACAAGACTTTAAAAGCCACAGCTCTACCCACAACAGTTAACTGTATTTCATCATCAGCTCTACTTACTACAGTTAATTGCATTTTATCATCAGCTCTACTCACTACAATTAACTGCATTTCATCTTCAGCTGTACTTATTATTGTTAACAATATTTTTCCTCAGTTATATTCATGGTAGTAAAGTAGTATTGTAAAAATATACTGACATGTTTGATGACGTGGAACATACTATTAGTGGAGATGGCTTGAATAGATAATAGAAGAAACGTTACTTGTAATAAAGTTTCTATCTTCACCCACTCAAGCTGTCTCCAAATGGAACTATTATCTTCTTGTAACTGAAAAATAGCAAACATTTCTAAAATAGTCGATTTAAAAGACACTGGGCATTCTTCGAATGACTGTCTCTCGTAATGAGTTTAAAATAAGTCACAGTAGACGCAGGTTTTGATCCCATAATAATCCAAGAAGTTGATCATAAATAATGCTCTTGATTGTTTGTTTTGGATTTCGCGCAAAGCTACAAGAGGACTATCTGCGCTAGTCGTCCCTAATTTAGCAGTGTAAGACTAGAGGGAAGGCAACTAGTCATCACCAACTCTCGGGCTACTCTTTTACCAATGAATAGTGGGATTGACTGTAACATTATAACGCCCCTACGGCTGAAAGGGTTAGCATGTTTGGTGCGACGAGGATTTGAACTCGCGACACTCAGATTACGGGTCGAGTGCCTTAACCACCTGGCCATTTCGGGCCTTAAATGCCCTTGAATATACAATGAGTTTTTTTAAATAGTAAAATACAACAGTTTAGTAAAATTGTCTAAAGATAATATGTGTTGTTCTAAAGAAGATATTGTTTTGAATAATTATTGTGTGTGTCGTAAACATAACTGAATTTTGGTAGTTGAACAATGTGTACGGATTTATACTCGACTCCGTTTTACTTTGCTCTGATCTAGTAACTTTCGTATTTTGTTTGCATATAAATCTGACACAAAATTTATTATAATATAAATTATATAAGTTTATTATAATTATAGCTTCTTGATAAAATCTAGTTTAAATGATTAGTTAATTGTATTATATATTGATGTCTTAGTGGTTCCAGTCATTTATTTTTTTAGGTATTGCTTGCAGGTATATAAATATGTAATAATCTTTTTTTATGCTTGTATTAGTTAAATGTCGTATACATGTTCCTTTGTTTCTAATTGAGCATAAGGCTACACAATTGGTTATCTGTGCTCTGCCTACAACGGGTATCGAAACCAGGTTTCTGGCGTTGTACGCCCATGGAAATATGGCTGTGCCACTGAGGGGCAAAATACACTTAAAAGTGGGATCATTATATATATGGATTTTAATTTTAATGTTTGTGGCTACAGTTATCCTATGCTTATTACTGAAATTTAGCTTTACTTACCAGTTTTTGACCATATGTAATTTTATTTTGTTCGTGTTTTTTTTTTTTAACTTCTTGTTTTATTAGTTATCTGCTTCTACCTATTCAAATTCATGATGGTCTAACATTTCAATTGCTATTTATTTAGATTTTCAAGTTTGCATTCATGTTTTCTAGACCTATTGAGCATTGTTTAGAAAAACCTGTTTCGATTTAAAACTACGATTTTATTTCTCGATATTGATTGAGTAAACTGATTCTATCTGGTACTACCGTGTTTCTCCGAAAATAAGACAGGGCTTATATTAATTTTCACTCCAAAATATGACACTAGGGCTTATTTTCGGGGGATGTCTTATTTTGATATATTAAAAAAATGAATTTACAAAGTAAAACTATTAAACTAACCATTTAAAATAAACTATTATTAAACTAGTAAACTAACTGATTAATACTTAAACAAACTAATTAACTAACTATTAAATTAATTAATAAATTAATTTTTTTTTATTTCTTTCTTCTTCCTGCCACTCTTAACTAGGGCTTATTTTATGGGTAGGTCTTATTATCGGAGAAACACGGTATAAATCCAGTCCCTGCAGTATCCTATTTTTTAATATTTAATTTGTCATTTATTTCTGATAATATTTACTGCTAGTACTTTTTATTTTAATTTATATTTTGTAGCTGTAATAGACCGTGTTTAGCTTATTGTGCTCTTTTATTTAGTTTTGTTTCTGACAGATTACTGTTAACTGTTTGCTGAATTACTTTATTATAAAATTGATCTGTATTCGAAGCGTGTTTTACATGTGGGCATGTTTTGCAGCATGCTGTAGCATTGTATAAAAGAAAAGAATGATGTATCTTGGTGTTATGTTTTCAGCGGCGTTGCTGTATAGTGTTAGGCTTGTAAAGCTTTTACAATCAATTATTGTATTTATTTTCGGTTATGAGTTATGAATTTTTATATATGTAAAAGGTTTTTATTCTAAGTTTACATTACTTTAGTGTGCGTAACCTATTGTTGTATAATTGAAAAAAAAAAAGAAAAAGATTATGGCTGCGTTTAGAGACAAGGCTTCATTTACAATTGTCTACCAGTACTTTAATATTATGAATTCAGTTGTATCAGTTTTATGTAGCATTGAGTTTTGTAGAGCATGTCGTCATGCGCATGTTCCAGACAGGTAATAATGTACGGGTTTACTAGTATGCAATGCGTACGTCTGTACTTCGGTGTATTTGCCCTAGGTTTGAGATTTTGTACTGATGGCGAATCACGGTAAACTTTATTTGGATTTAGGGTCTAAAAACTAAGAACGCTTTAGTACAGACTAAAATAAGGAAAAGGACGCGAGAGCTGTGATATTCCTACCATAATTTTAATTTTCTGTAACTAACAGATTATAGAAGAATACAAAATTTTTAAATTTTTCATTTAAGTACTTCATAGGTGACCTTTTAATATTTCGTGAAACATAACGAGTAATCTTTAAAGTGCGTGCTAATTCAGGTCATCTTAACCATTACATGTGACGGTTGTACACGCTAGCTAATGTTTTTTTGTTTGTTTGTTTGTTTTTGGAACGAGAAGGCCTTTCCAGTTGCCACAACTAGAATATGAAAGAATATGATTCCAGATTTTTCCTATTCCTTACTGGCTAAGTTATAGAGGTGATATCATTTAAGAGGATGAGGGTTTTCTGAACGGAAGAATTCGAGTTCGAATTTAAAGAAATGCCGTTCAGACCCAGAAAGCTTTTGCAAGATTTGTTTTCCATTTATCATTAACCCAAGTCTTTGCTCCTAAACCTTCAATCTGGTTCAGTAAAACACAGGGGATTTTAAGTAGAGTTAAGTCACTTTGATATAACTCCAGCTTTTCAGAGTGGCAGACTTTTCATCTACAGATATAACTCGATTCTATAGTTCAAATATCGTATAATCCTCTAATGAAATTGTTAATCCAAAGAAGCTAAAATGTGTGTATTAATCATACTTCTTACAGTTTCAATACGTATCATTCTTTAAGCTGTCCGAGTATTCACTATGTAAGTTCTCTAACGTTTTCATTATTCCCCAATTACAGAACTTTTTCTTCACTCTAGTTAATCAAACTTCGACTTCACTGTTATTAAATGGAATCTAGAAACCTATATTTAATATTTTGTGACTGGAAAATCACAGTAGAATAGCCTGATTATTAGCTTTACACCTAACTGATTAGATTTGATTCACATTCGCAAAAAAGTTCCGATTTCATTCAAGAGTTCAAGTTGTGTCAAAATGTCATCTCCGTGAATCAATGAAATGATGAGTAAACTCATCCAAACAATCAAGCTATATGATCAATAAATTCGAAGAAAGTATTAGACTAGAAAGGTAAGTATATCAGTCTGAATGCATCCAAAATGCCAGCCTATATGATCTGTAAGTTAATCCAAAGTGTCATGCTAAATAACTAGTAAACTCATTCAAAATATTTATCTATATAATAAAATATATGCACGCATTGATATCTATATGATCAATAAATATAATCAGTGTCTGTTATATGATCAGTAATTGCATCCAAATAGTCTAACGATCACCAAACGATGTAAATTCTAAATTTTGAACCAAATATTTTGATTATAATATTAATGTACATTTTCAGCATTTTTTATAAATTCCGCACAATTATCTATGTAATTAACGTATATTTTTAAATAATTCTTTCAAGTATATACTGTATAGTAAAGTGAGATAATATTGAATTGTAGTATTAATAAAATAAGTGCGTAATACAATAAGCAGAGATGTGAAAAGACCAGTTGTTACGCACAGCAACAGATTTCGCTTCTGCTCAAACACCTTTGAAGTACAAACATGTTTTCTTTCACACATGATATTAGTGGAGACCAGCCACTGTGTTTTGGCCTTACATTAAACAGTAAAACGTAATATTAGTGAAGACAAACCACGGTGTTTTGGCTCACATTAGACCGTTTTGCTTTGTTTTGAATTTCGCGTAAAGCTATTCGAGGGCTATCTGCGCTAGCCGTCCCTAATTTAGCAGTGTAAGACTAGAGGGAAGGCAGCTAGTCATCACCACCCACCGCCAACTCTTGGGCTACTCTTTTACCAACGAATAGTGGGATTGACCGCACATTATAACGCCCCCACGGTTGAAGGAGCGAGCATGTTTGGTGTGACGGGAATTCGAACCTGCGACCCTCGGATTACGAGTCGAGTGCCTTAACCACCTAGCCATGCCGGGCCAATTAGACAGTAAAACATAATATTAGTGGAGACAAACCACAGTGTTTTGGCCTCACATTGCAAAGTCTAACGTAATATTAGTACAAACCATGTTGTTTTAGTTTCACACAAAGCAGTCAAACGTAACATTAGTGAAGACAAACCACACTTGACAGCCAATGTTGTGAAATAGTTTTACTTCAACCAGATTAATTGGTGCTCGATGAGGCAATTATAAAAGAGAAAACTTTTAAAGTAGAACAGTTTCCGGTACAATGTCACTGTGTTCTACATAAAACATAATAAAATGAATAAAACAGGAAGAGGCACATCAACTTTGATGGATATGACACGACACGGACATACCAAAAAGTCACTGTAGCGTCGCGAAGACAAAGATGTGATTGAAGTTTGTGAAACCGCTTGTATTTATATTCAAAACAGTCCAACAGTATCATCTTTCATTGCAAATGATACGTGACGCTGCTTCTACTAAAATAATACTGAACATATGTTTAAAACCAGTATAAACGCATTTATTTACAGTGCTAACGAAATGAAGCAAACGATTCAAAATACTTTAAATATCCCTAAATAAAACGACCTACCTTGACGCCACATAAAATTCTATAGAGAATGTTCTGTGCATAAACTATTTATCAGAAACTGAACGCGAAAACTTATTGAAGTATCGTTTAATACACTAAAAATTCTCAGAGAATACAATGTTTAAACTTATTTGAACAAATAGCAACTTCCTGTTGTAGAAATACAAGCGTAAAAGACGGCGTTTCGAAACACATTCAACCAACTTTCATCATGATTACTCCGCCTAAACAATCTATCAGACTACAATGTTTAGTTCCTTTTTTACAGCGCACATTTTTAACAGATATAATCATTAGAGCACGCAAGTGCAGTGCACACTGAAGATTTTGTTTGTTTGTTTGTTTTTGAATTTCGCACAAAGCTACTCGAGGGCTATCTGTGCTAGCCGTCCCTAATTTAGTAGTGTAAGACAAGAGGGAAGGCAGCTAGTCATTACCACCCACCGCCAACTCTTGGGCTACTCTTTTACCAACGAATAGTGGGATTGACCGTAACATTATAACGCCCCCACGGCTGAAAGGGCGAGCATGTTTGGCGCGACGGGGATGCGAACCCGCGACCCTCAGGTTACGAGTCGCACGCCTTAACACGCTTGGCCATGCCGGGCCTCACTGAAGATACCTGAACTTCTGTAATGCTCTAGTTCTCTGTTAATTCAGTGTGAGATAGTGTGTAACAAACTGTTAAATATCAATTTAACAGAAGGTATAGTGTAACCAAACTATCAAAAGGTAATTCAAAGACAGGTAGAGTGTGTAACAAACTGTTAAATATCAATTTAACAGAAGGTATAGTGTAACCAAACTATCTAAAGGTAATTCAAAGACAGGCAGAGTGTGTAAAAAACTGTTAACTATCAGTTTAGCTGTTAAAAGGTAATTAAAGTAAAGTCAACTGTAAGGAAACTGTTTAAAGGTAGTTAAATGAAAAATGCAGTGTAACCAAGCTGTTAAAAGCCAATTTAGTGAGAGATACAGTAACAATGCTGTTAACAGGTTATAACTGGGAGATACAACACAACCCAAAATGTTAACTCGCCACTCAGTCTTAAGAACAGTGTGTTGAAACTTATGATGAAGAGAGACACACTTGCAAACTCTCTTTGTTAACCTGAAGATGACCTAAGAATGTAGAAACGTTGTTCTGTATTTTATTTTAAAGTTTTAATACCCGTACGAGCCGTATTCAGAATACAGTGTACTGAAACTTTCAAGAACAGACACACCGTGTTCCCAAAACTGCTAATTAAGTAAATGAACAAGTTTTTGCCAAACCAGCGACAAGTTACCAACTAGAGATAACATTAACCTAACCATATAAAGGGCAATTATTAAGAGTAAATCGTGTACGTGAAAAGAAAAAAACGCAACAAAAATTTAACAGCTGCAGGCTATATCAAATGGTATTAAGTTGAAACAAATCTAGTAACATGAATCATATTGTGACCGTATCTAGCTAATCTGTTTACGAAATCCTTTTTAATTATTCATCGGTGCACTGCGAAAAGTGATTCAACATGCTGGCATTCTGCAAGAAACGTATTCCCAATGATACATTCCACAAAGTTCAATGAAACTGTAGCTTCTGAAATTGGCCGAAATGTCAGTGACGAAATCGAAAGTTTATTTTGCAAAAGGTTCTGTGGATACTTATGCACTAGAAGAAAAAAAACAATTTTTTTATTAAAAATAAAACAATTTGTATTATTTATTTAAAACTCCATAAAACTTTGTATCTCTCTCTTCCACAAAACTTGTGTTATAACCATAAAAATATTTACGACAGAGAAAAACATCATAGAACATAGATATCCTTATAAGAAAGACTTCTTACCTATAATGTTTGGAGCTTTTTCTTTCAGTAATTATATTTAAAATGAAGAAGTACTGCCTACAGCAGGTTACTTTCAAACGTTGTTGCTGTAGCATTTAAGAACATTTTCTTTTGTAAACAACCATCAGACAGTTTTATTATGCAACGAGAGTTTGGTAAGTTACAAACCTGATACAAACCCAGTAGATCTGTGCACATCATGGGTCAACATGAGACCTGAGGAATTGACTGTTAACAGATGGGTCAACATAAGGCTCGTTAACAAAGAATGCGGTTCTAACATGTTTATGCAAGACAAACTAAAAATTGAGATCGTTGCCTTTTGAACGATCTGTGAGCACGTTGTTTGTTCATCCAATACTATCGTGCAGTAAAACGTCAAAGTTTGGTGGAACAGTTAGATCAAGTTACTTACCAGATCACTTTCCCAAAGGGACAATAGTTTACTCAATGTCAGAAGCATCCGTTTTAAGCTGGTGTTAGTTTTTCACCTTACCTTTAAGCATAATATCCTTTTATCTGTCTTATATGTATACTTTTTATTGTTACCACAGTCTTCCAGTAGCACAGCGGTATGTTTAAGAACTTAACTGTTAAAAACCGGGTTTTGCTACTTTTGGTGGGTAGAGCACACCTTTTATGTAGCTTTGTGATTAATAACAAACAAAACCTTTTCGACCTTTAATAATTTTCCTCTGCTATAATATAATAGGTAATTAAGTGACAATAACCTAAATAGTAACTACAGGTAAAACAACACAATGAGAATGCATCACCAAAACGTTTGGAACATAAACCAAAATATTAAACACGCTCGAATGACAAGCAACGTTACTCAGTAGAAGACAGATAAGCTCGCCTACTCTCAGGCCAAAACAACGAAAAATATTTTCACTTGCTCATTCTAGTCTTTCTTTCATTACCATTATTTCTTCACATTTTTAAAACATAGATATATTCCTGTGATATGACGAAACTTACGGTACAAAACAAAACAAAAGCTGGCTTTAAAACAAGTAGATATACAGAAAATAGAATATCTTAAATATGTAACATTCACTTTAATAAAAACTTAGTTTGAGTCATTGGTTTCAGTTGCGTTCATGTTATAAAAGCTGAAATTCCTATTTACCCTATCCTCAGTGATCGCACGAGAATATTCATATAGTTCTGAATGTAATTGATACCTAATTGTTATACAACAAATGCTCAGCTACAACGCCTGAATTTTTGTCTATCTGTACAAGTTTTATCCCCCGGTATGTTAGCGGTACGTTTATGGACATATAACACTAAAATGCAGGGTTCGATTTCCGCGATTGGGTAGCTTAGTGCCAAAATAACTACACGTGGTTTATTTTCTTGCGATTTTTCAAAATAGCAAATGCCGAAATACAGTTAAAACTGTGTAGAGAAAAACGTACGTTTTGTATATTTACTGAAAATTTTAAATAAAAAAGAAATTATTTTACTTTTAGCGTTTCTTTTATAAACATATTTAATCACAAAACTTTAATAAACATGGACGCTTTATAATTTTATATTAGCTCTCTACTGGTTAGGGCGCTCGACTCGTAATCTGAGGGTCGCGGGTTCGAATCCCCTTCACACCAAACATGCTTGCCCTTTCAGCCGTGGGAACATTGTAATGTGATGGTCAATCCCACTATTCGATGGTACAAGAGTAGCCCAAGAGTTGGCGGTGGGTGGTGATGACTAGCTGCCTTCCTTCTAGTTTTACACTGCTAGAATAGGGCCGACTAGCGCAAACACCCCTCGTGTAGTTTTGCGCGAAATTAAAAAAAACAACAACTTCTATTAGTTGTAGGCGACACTAAATTTAATGAGTTTTGTTGCTACTAAAGCTGAGTTCCGCTAACATATTTTATATGAACAAAATAACAAAAAAAGACGGAGAAAATTTTATTGTTCTAGGGGCGCCACCTTTTCCCCTATTTTCTTACCACTCCTATAAACTTGTCCAACAAGTTCCTGAATAAGAAACCTGTTTACGATGTAAAGATTACAGAGCCTACAGTTAAATATTCTCCTGGTAGATTAACATTTAAGTTTATAAACTTAGAACGCTAGAAGTTGGGGTTCGAATTTCCCTGTTGGGGAGAATGCAATTAGCCTACTGTGTGGCTTGACGCTAAAATAAACAAACAAACAAATACATAGTTAAATAATGCTTTTATGATGTGAAAAAAAAGATTAAAGAAAACCATTATCTTCCTATAAGATTTTCACTTAACATTAAACCTAAAGACTAACTAACTGTTTCTATAACATACAAATTTCCTCTATCACATCTTGCCCCAGGCTCTTAAGTAACGTAATCTACCAACTACATTTAGTGTTAGAGCTTTAATCATTTGAAATCAATCTCAGAAAGGTATTTTATCACGCAGAACAGACAATAAAATTCATATTTTCATTCTAAAAATTACTTTTTTCTTTCCTATAACACATCAAAAAAGTTCAGGGTTAGAAATTACCGCCCGTATCTTGATCTAATGCGTACAGTAAATTAAATGACAAGAAATAAATACACAAACAGAAGACATTAATAGTCAAATATACGATCTATGTATATCAAAACAGTTTCTCATGAACGTCTGAATGTTGTTTGTTTTTCAATTTGCTATATTAGCTTGCTATGTATATTACCTACAGAACGTTCAATTCAATAATACAGTTTTCTTAAAATACTTGAATCTATTTATTAACGTTTTTCCACGTTTCATTATTTTAGTTTCTCGCATTTGTTTTCTTTTATGCACGATGAAAACTATATTTCGGTTTACTCTTTATTATAGACAGGTACATTACAAAAACCGAACTCTGTAAATACTGTATTGTTATTTCATCGTTATACAGTTACATTAGAGTCGATGGGAATTTTATGCACGTACATAGAGACCGTTGATAATTAGAAAAATTTTAATAGCTAATTAAAAAAAACAAGTATTTCCATTTGATGATGGCAACACTTGCAACGTCACGTTGAACAACAACCAAAATAATTACACAAATCAACGTGGCTCTACCTGAGAACACGGTGGTTTCGCAGTGTTTCGAAAGAGTATTAACCTACATTAACCTTAATCAGAACCAATATTGAGTATATGGGAATCACAGTATCTGAGAACCAAAGATTCACCCTGAATCCAGGTCTAACCCATTACGTTTTGGGTTTTAATCCTCTAAATATACCAAAGTGACAGTCCAGAGTTAAGCTAACAAAACAATGTATTAACCTAACCGGTTTGACACATAAAAGTAATGTTAACGGCGAGGTAGAATTTTAACGAGTCTACGAAAATACGAAAATTATAATACCAGAAAACCAAGATCTGAGTGTATAGTTCACAGTTTACTCACCTATTGAAAGTACCAAAATTATAGATCCAGAAAACCAAGATCCGAGTGTGAACTTGACAGTTTATTAACCTGTTGGTTGCTATGTGCCTTGTTTTTATATATACGTTGGCGGTCATGGCCTCCAGTGTATTACGATTTCTAGTAGCGTGTAGGTCTATGTTGCTATTTTTATATTTCATCCATTTACTAATGTTATTCATGTATTTGACCCTTACTAATGTTATTCATGCATTTGAACCTTACTAATGGGCCCGGGATGGCCAAACATGTTGAGACGTGCGACTCGTAATCTGAGGGTCGCGGGTTCGCATCCCTGTCGCGCCAAACATGCTCGCCCTTTCAGCCGTGGGGGCGTTATAATGTAACGGACAATCCCGCTATTCGTTGGTAAAAGAGTAGCCCAAGAGTTGGCGGTGGGTGGTGATGACTAGCTGCCTTCCCTCTAGTCTTACACTGCTAAATTAGGGATGGCTAGCACAGATAGCCCTCGAGTAGCTTTGTGCGAAATTCCAAAACAAACAAACAAAACCTTACTAATGTTATTCATGTATTTGAACCTTTGTCTCTCTGTATTCTTCTTGCCTGTTATTATAGTTTTCTTGACTCTCTCTTCTATGTCCTAAAAACAGACACCTCTAAACTTTGCCCTAAGTAATATTTCCTCATTTGTCTTTTTTCTTTATTTTTGTCCAATCCAGTAGCCATTATTATTCTTAGTAAATATACTGCAGTCAATTGCCTTTGCCTTCTGTTGTGCAAGAGTGCTCATTTAACTACAGCTGGTTTACTGTCCTAGATATACTAGGCATTCTCCAAATAAAACAATCTACTGTTCTGTTTCCCCAACGGTGTCAGATGCTACACCTTTCCCAAGAGCAGTGGCGTTCACCTCCCGAAGTATAAATTATCTTATTAGACACACTTAAATTGTATATCACGAAGCTAGTCGGTGTATTTTATATTATATTGATCTTTTAAATGTACAAAAAGTATGGTTCCAGAAAACCAAGGTCTGGCTGTATACTTTACAGGTTACTGACCTATTAAAAGTACCAAATATATAGTACCTTAAAGCCAAGGTTTGAACGTATAGTTTACAGTTTTTCGTATCGACTAAGGCACGTTCAATGAGATAAAACGATGAAAAAGAGCACATTAAAGAGCTATATAACAAGATATACAAGATTTGATACTGTACCTGATATTACACTATATTCACCATGTAGGAATACAAAAACTGTAGTACCAAGTAGGCATGATCTGATACTGCACTTCCTATTATACTAAACCAACCCATTAGATAATACCAAAACTATAAGACCAGATAGACAAGCTTAGTGGTGTATCGGCTTTTCTTCTGTAATTACCTACTAGATATACCAACCTATAGTACCAATTAGATACGGTCTGGTATTGTACATGTTACTTTGTTATATCAACCCAGTAAATGTACCCAAAACTGTGGTACCAGTTAGACATGATCTGTGGGTACTGTACCTATTATTTAACTATATCCACCAAACAGATGGAATATATATAGCACATGGTTTGATGCTATACGTGATGTTCTATTATGTTCCCCAAATAGGTATACAAAAACTGTAATACCGAATAGACATCATCTAGTACTGTATATGACACTGCTATATCGATGCCGAAGTCCGAACTACGACCTGTAATGTGTGTTCTATGAATGAAATAAACATATTATAACGAATGTGTTTGATAATACATATATTATAATGAATATGTTTGATAACCGATTTCTAAAAGTGAACTTGTAGAAGAGACCACTGTTTCAGTCCTCTAAATATGACAAATGTAAAACAACTTCAATTACATTCCAAAGAAATACTGATGACTCCACATCATAACCTAACAGTGTACCAGCACTCCTTCTACTAGAATTCTCGAGTGAATTTAGTCACTTGATCCATTGTGGACATTGATACCATGACTGAATTAAATGACTAGTCATGTTAGTGATCTCACAGCTTCCCATTCAATTCGTCAATTCTGTTCCTTTTTTATGTAGCGGATTTACCGTTATTTGTCTATTTTAATACCTACGCTTGTTTCAGTACAGTTTTCTTTTTTGAGTGTGATGTATATTATCGGCTGTGTACTGCGCAAGTTCCGCCTGTTTTATAAATTCGTGATAGTAAGAATCATATAGTATGAAATATTTATTTCATGCAAACGCTCGCTCGTTTTCGAATAATTTTGAAATTTCTAGAAATTCGCGTGGGTCGTATAAAAAGGGTTAGCCGAGAGACAAAAAAAGAATATTCTTGGTCAGCTACAGTCAGTGTGCTACAGCAGTCGGAATCTATAATTGTGATTAACACCTATTATTCAGAACACTAGAGAACTGGACCAGGGACGTTTGTAGATTTCGAACATTACGAGCCGTCTAAGTTCAGTGAATAAACTTCGAACGTTAGTATTTGTACGAGAACATCAAATATTGACGTCGGCGAAAGCTTACGGATTCTCCAAACTAGTTTGCAATCAAAAGAAATGTACAGGCGTATCAATAAAGAATTCATTTGTTCTCCGTGAACGTCGATAAAAGATTCAGTTCCAGACCAAATATAAAACTTAGTGTTGTTTGTAAAACTCTTGAACATAAACCATCATTTGTAACAACTATTAGTTATAACCGTTACTATAAGTTGTATTATTTTGTTTGTATGTTAAAATATAAAATTGTGTGTATCAATCTTATTGGCAAATAACATCATAAATTTGATACAGATTAACACTTAACTAACTTCTAAATTAAAATTAAAATTTTCGGTTATTTGAAATTTTAATATCTAGTATGCGTAACATAAATCGAAGAATCGTCCGAAATAATCAATAACGATACTACGTAACACTTAAAACATGGCGACGGATATCACGATTTCAGTTTCATCATTCAACACTGCTAATATGAACTAAAAAGGAAATATGCTGGTTTTATTGCTTCACCCGTAACGTGGAGTGAGCACTGAAGAAACTGTGCACTGTTTGAAACCAATAATAGCGTTCGTAACAAGGGGACGATGAAATTATCAGTCACGTTAATTCTCCGTGTTATTTTTTCCCTTTCAACTAGCAGAACAAGGTGCTGAATCAATCGTCAGTTGACCAAGCCTAGTGTAAATTATGCATGATCACGCCGAAAATAAGCCTTAGTCGTGATGTGCAAGAACGAGGTTACAACACGAAAATGCATTTTTACCAACTTTCGCACTCACAAAACCTTTAGAACCAGGCGTGGTTAAGCGGTTAACGTGCTGAATTGTGAATATGTTGCTCGAAAAAAATGCGCTCTGCACTTTGGAATCATGGACATGCTAAAACAGTAGCAGTCAAATCCAATTATTTTCTCATATACAAGTAATCCCTGAGGTGGCGGTAGGTACAGCTAACTGCTTTCCCCCTCGTTTATCAATTCAACATTAGATACATCTAGCTATGTAGAAAATGCTCCTGTGTAGCTTTTTGCGAATTTCTGAAAGATTGAACTTACGTTTTTTACTGTTAATAGATTGAAGTAATTTATATACAAATTTCCATACATTTAAAGAGCTAGATTTTCAACACAAGTCAGGATTAATGTCTCAGTAAAAGCTATATATTTTACGTATCAGTGTTTGACTAGGATCTTGCCATAAAGGACCGGCATGGCCAAATGGTTAGGGCATTCAACTCGTAATCCGAGGATTGTGGGTTCGAATCCCCATTACACCAAACATGCTCGCCCTTTCAGCCATGGGAGCATTATAATGTGTGGTCAATCCCACTTTTCGTTGGTAAAAGAGTAGCTCAAGAGTTGGCGGTGGGTGGTAATCATTAGCTGCCATCCCTCTAATCTTATACTGCTAAATTAGGGACGGTTAGCGCATACAGCCCTCCAGTAGGCTCGAAATTCAAAAGCAAGCAAAACCTTGCCATAAATAAAGCTAGAATTTATTTATAATGGAACGTGACTCAGAAATAACTAAAATATTTCAACTTATTATAATGACATAAAGGCACTTCTAAAATTCCTCATCAAATCAAACATATCAGGGTTTAAATTTAATTCTATGGAAAAATCACTAATTAATCGGGTTATATTTTAATGCCTCTATCTTGGCAGACTTTTCGGACACCCTACACACACACATATTTATATATAAAAACTCTTGTCTTAACACATAAAGGGTCTGGCATGGCCAGGTTGTTATGGCACTCGACTCGTAATCCGAGGGTCGTGGGTTTGAATCCCCATCATACCATACACACTGGCCCTTTCAACCGTGGGGGCGTTATAATGTGACGGCCAGTCCCGCTATTCGTTGGTAAAAGAGTAGCCCAAGAGTTGGCGGTGGGTGATAATGACTAGCTGCCTTCCCTCTAGTCTTACACTGCTAAATTAGGGACGGCTAGCGCAAATAACCCTCGTGTAGCTTTGTGCAAAATTAAAAAACATACAAAAAAAATAACACAAAAATTGCTTGGCGATTTCAAGAAAATACAAATACTCTTACTTCAGTGTTTTATAAGATGGTGGTTTAATTCAAATATTCATTAATAAATTGTTTTCAGTAGATGTTACCTATAACGTATGATTAGTCCGAGCAGAATTACACGAGTTCGAACTATCACATTCATTTCAAAGATAGCAAATCAGTGTGCGTTGGCTCGGCATGTCCAGGTGGGTTAAGGCGTTCGACTTGTAGTCTGAGATTCGCGGGTTCGAATTCCGGTCGCACCAAACATGCTCGCCCTTTCAGTCGTGGAGGTGTTATAATGTGAAGGTCAATCCTACTATTCATTGGTAAAAGAGTAGCTCAAGAGTTGGCGGTGGGTGGTGATGACTAGCTGCCTTCCCTCTAGTCTTACACTGCTAAATTAGGAACGGCTAACGCAGATAGCTTTCGAGTAGCTTTGCGCGAAATTCAGAAAAGAAAAGAAAGAAACAATGTGCGTTTTCGGGGCCCCATCGTTTAGACTTCGAACTACGTTAGCCGGCCAACCTATCTGTTGAACTCAGAATAACCGCGAACTCGTACACAGGATCACTCATCAAGTTCCATCGCGTATGCTCTGGAAAGCACGGTGTAATGTAAAAGTCATCCATTGTAACGTGAGAAATTACAAAGATGTTCTAAGTGTAGTTATCGAAAACCATATTTAAGACGATTGTCCTCATACCATGTATAAGATATATCAACCTATTGGATATCTAAATGTCAGCATTAGATATGTCTTGTTTCAATTTGTGTCTCAAGTTACTAAATAACACTAATTAATACTCTAATTAAATATAATTCTATCCAGTTGAAACAACGAAATATCTTAAAATATTAAATGATGCATCAGCTTGCAAGATTTGCTTTGCTTTGAATTTCACGCAAAGCTATACGAGGGCTCTCTGCACTAGCCGTCCCTTATTTAGCAGTGTAAGACTAGAGGGAAGGCAGCTAGTCGTCACCACCCACCGCCAACGCTTGGGCTATTCTTTTACTAACGAAGAGTTGGATTGACTATCACATTAAAACGCTTCCATGACTGAAAGGGGCGAGCATGTTTAGTGCGACCGGGATTCGAACCCGCGACAGGAGTCCAGTGCCTTAACCACCTGGCCATGCCGGGCCAGCTTATAAGAATAGATTTAAGTGTGTGTTAATACAGTCACAGATATCAATTTCATTTTCCACTTTCGAAAATTTTGTTATATGAAAAAAATATTTAAAACTTATTTAAAATTGCATGTACAACATATTTTTGTGTAAATAAAGTTCGTTTTATAACTGTTTAAACTCAAGCTTTTTAATACAGAAATGTCTCCCTCTGTATTTTAAGTATTTAGAAAGCTACTTAATTGTTGTAAAAATATAACTTTCACTTTTGGATACCCGAGAAATACTGAGAAGCTGTTAAACGAGCAACTGTTAACTTGGAAATACGGCAACATGAACGGACGTAAAAACGCTGTTAAAACTTCAAACTGCCTATGAAATAAGGGTAAACATCTCTTTAAGAGTCTTGTAAGTATGCGAGAAATACTAACAGGTAGCTAAAGTGTAAACAAAACTTCGAGTATCTTGGAAATACTAGTAAGTCTTTAAAAAATTAACTAAAACTTCTCAGTATTTTGGAAATACCGATTTTCCTAAAAGTAAAACTAAATTCATAAGTATCTGAGAATCACTAAGGAGCATAATTATTACTTTACAACACTAATAATTCGTAATCACACTTATAAAAGTTAGAACTGTTGTAAGGTAGTAATTAAACTTCTAAGTTCATGCGTAGAAAATACTGAAAGATTTGAAAAGTATAATAGGAATTCCAAAATATCTCAGGCTACTGAGAGGTTGAAAAGGTGTAATTAAACTACTAAGTACTTAGAAAATACTAATAATTCTTTAAAGTGTAATTACAACTTTTACGTGTTTAAAAAAACAATGAACGGTAAAAAAAATTAAGTTTCTAAGTATCTCGGACACACTGACAGATGGTCAAAGTGTAGTTAAACCTCTGAGTATCTGAGACATAATGACGGGTGGTCAGTGCGAAGTTAAGCCTTTAAGCATCTAAAACTAGCATGTGGTACAAGTTGGTGGTAGCTTTGAAAATGTCTTTAGACAAATGAAATGCCTTTATCGTGTACCTGTGGACTCTCCGCGTAGTGGCACAAGTATTTTCCGACAAGTTTGGTCAAAAACTGTCCTGAAGAGTTTGAAGAGTTGAAAATAGCTTTTAAAGTGGCATTTCCTCAGGGAGTCTAAACTCTACCCAGTTGACAGTTTTCGACAAAAAATTGCTGAAAATACTTGCGCTGCTATGCAGAGAATCTGCAGGTACGTGAAAGAGTCATTTCATTTGTCTGAAGGCATTTTAAAAACTACCTCTAGCAACCTCTGACTTTTACCCAAACCCTCCAAAACCTTTTGACAAACGGTCAAAATGTATTCATGCTTCGAGTTTCTATAAAAGAACAAGTAGTTAAGGCATAATTTGAATTTTTTTGTATTAGGAAAATATTAATAGGTCGTAAAATTTTAATGTCTAATATCTTCATATCTGGGAAATACTCATAGAATGTATTCAGATATTTCTATGAGCTTGGAAAATAGCGATATATTATAAAATTTTAATTGCAACCAAATATATAGGATGGTCCAAATTATCTTTCCTACTTTAAAATTTAATAAATAACTCATTGAGGAAATACATCCATGCAGTTTTCAACATCTTGTAGCCCAACACAAACAGCTTTTATTGACAGCAGATTTTTACGAGTGTCTGTTAGTGACTCTCAGCATATCTAACTGATATTTGATTTCAGTTCACATTCGCTGCAACATTTTTCAACAGTTACGATGGTGATGACGTCGGCTATCTTAGTCTTTAGTTCCATGATGTTTGCTATAGGTGCGTGATACGCAATACCATCAACATACCTCCATACTTCTTTTTTATAATGATATCTATAACTTCGCTTCACCACAGTCACTGACTTGGACTCTGGAAGCCAAACGACGCATTAAGTCTTTTCTTGTACGGTTGCCATTTTACTGGGTTACATTATTTAACGAAGTGAAAACAACAAATAGAAACACGCAATAAAACTACTAAGAATTAAGCTACAATATTTTGAAAACTACGTGACTGTATTTCCTTAGTTATTCAATTTTCAAAATTTAAAAAAGGAAAAATGATTTGGGACCACCCTGTACTTCTTAAAAAGATAACAGCTCATATACATGCAAGGCTGATAAAAATGTAATTACTTCTTTACGGTAAGAAATACCAGTAAATCATAGAAGCGTAATCAAACTGTTAATTAGCCAAGGAACGCAAGGCTTAAGAGTATAATAATTAACCTCCAAAGTACGTAATAAACAGTTGCATGCATGCCAACGACGAATAAGAAGGCTTTGTGGGCTCGAGACCTTCCCTTAACCATAAACTGTTAAAATTTATGCAAAAAATATGCACAAAGAAAGACTATGATTTAAAAAGTTGAATACTTATCTATAACCTGAACTACTTTAAAACAATAAAAAATACGAAGGCTGGAAAACATAAACAAAGAAAATATATGTATAGGAATTACTGATAGGTCGGTAAACTATAAACAAAACTTATCTAGGGTGTACTTACAGATTAAAAAATATATAACTAAAACTTGTGTATGTCTAGGAAATACTGACGACCTGAAAATAAAATATAATAAAAACTTGTTTGTATATAAGAAACACTGACTGGCTGGAAAATTATAATCAAGTCTTGTGTATATTTAGGTAACGGTCACAGGTTGAAAAAACATGTAATTAAAATTCTAATTATGTGGGAAGTCCAGACAGATTATTAGAGGATTAACTGAAACTTCTAAGCATTTAAGAAACATTGACAAGCTATTTAAAAAAACGCCTAATTAAAACTTCTATAAATATTGGAAACTGTACCAAGTTATGAGTGCATAATTAAAGTAAGATAAATACTGGGAGGTCTTATAAATGTAACTGTAAGTATCTTGGAAATAGTAACACATCCTGAAATCATGTCGATTTTTTACATTATTAGGAAACACTAACAGCTCTGTTATGATAAAATAGGATATTGGGACGTAAGCTGAATATTTTATATTCATGATGCAAGTTTTCACCATGAAAATACGTGCTTACTTTTATACCACCTTTCACTCTGCATTACGTATGTTGTGATTTCCTTTTCAAATAATACGCATATATGAAATACACTATTATCGTAGAACGCATTTTTTTATCAAACATCACGTGATGGCTAATGCAGCATATAGTTTAACGCCTTGTTTCCTCTAATTTTGCTATTACATTTACTTCCAATCTTCCTGAGTATGATTTATACATTCACATCCAACCTTCCACAGTGTTGGTCTATAAATTCATACCCAACCTTCCAAATAGTTGATTTATACACTCATACCCGACTTACTATGGAACTGATTTATAACACACTCTCACACACAACCTTCCACATTGATGGTTAATGATTTCATATCCAACGTTTCACAGTTTTGGTTCATACATTTATACACGACCTTTCATAGTGCTAATTTATAAATTTACACTCAACATTCCACAACACTGGTTTGTCAATTCATACCCAAACTTACACGGTGTTTCTATTATTTACAAAACCGAAGTTTCATTTTACTTGTACATTCTTACTCTGTCGTAAGATAGGCATTAAAACTACTTCATATAACCCCCCCCCTCCTCCCCACATTTTTAGTTTTTTGTATCTCAGAACGGTTGGCATGGATATTAACACTTTCACTGACAAGGAGAGAACAATGTTTTTTCTTAACCTGAAGATGACCTAGGAAGGTTGAAACGTTGTTCTCTCCTTATCAATAAAAGTGTTAATACCTATACCAGCCGTACTGAGATACATTTTTATTCCCAAGTGGGTTTCTCGTCATCAAGAATTTTGTCATCTTTCTTTCTTTTTTAATCATTTCGAACATGCCAGCTAAAGGGCAATAATTCCTGCATTCTGAATACATTTAACTTAAGAACATACCTGAACTAATCATATAGCAGTAGAGATGATACACTACTTTTGTTTTACAACGTACCTAAAATCATCAGCTATAGTTATAAAGATTAGTTATCCGCACTCAGTGTTTAATGATATTCGATCTCGTCACATCGTTATACACAAGAAATATCCAAATAATTGCCTTAAATAATCATCTACCAGTTTTGTAACATTTTCTAAAGCTTAAATGTAGCAAGCAACCGAAAGAAATCACATTTATCACTCAGTTGCAGACAATCTCTTGACTTCCGAACCACTAGAGAACGTTGGTGAGATATTTTTATGTTATTCAGCTTAGATTTTGATCAAACTGCCAGTTTTCTACACTGCTATATTCACTATTATTGTTTACTCGAAAACTAATCCAAGATGGTGATTGCCCATGATACATTTTCTCTGTTTTTAATGTCGCGTCAAAAGGTCTTTGTAATTTCATCTTTTCACAGTTCTGAGGATCTGCCTCTACAGTGTGGCCTACTAATAGTGACCGTATAATAGATTACGCAAGACTGGTTGTTTTCTTCCAGTCAAAACAAGATTGGAGGGCGACAAGGACGTCAAGTGTATCACAGGACTCGTGAAAAAAGTTGGGAAGCTTCCAAGTAGGAGTGTTCCATATTTCCACGTGAGCCATAATTTTGCGTCTAAAGTTGGAGATGATAGAAAACATTCATAACAGCCTCTAAAAGGTGCGGTTACTGATGAGACGAAGTAAACGTAACTACTCTCTCTGTTACGACGAATATGAACATTAATAAGTCTACCCGGTTATTACATTACACACTTGTCAATATCTCTGTCACATGGCACAGTGATATAAAATAATATCTCGACGTCTTGTATACAACTTGCAGTTAGGATTCCTACGGTAAAGTTTCACATGTGACTTGAGGTGGTGTAAATAGGTAAATTATATTCTTGTTCGGTCCTCAAGCCTGTAATTAATAAAAATGATACACTGACTGTACAGTGAACATAGTACGTGAGGATACAGCTAATCGTCACATGTACATCGGCTGTATTATCCCATGTGCTTGGGGTAAAATAAACCTTTCTACATAAGTTTGTTTGGTACCTTTTTATTTAAGGTAGACCAACTTTCGTACTGTAAAACATTATTAATCATGTCCTGAATTTGTGGTACATCCTCCTCTTAAATCCTTCTGATTGGTTTGTTTGTTTTGAAGTTATGTACAACACAATGGACTACCTGTGCTCTGCCCACCACAAGTATCGAAATTTGGATTATAGCGTTGTAAGTCCGCAGACATACAGCTGTGCCACTAGGGTGGAAGGGCTTATAGTAATCGGAAAACTGTTTTGTGGTATCCGTCTATAATTATTATATTAATGAGACGTTTATAACTAGATACAATGCATGAACATTTCTTAACAGTATGGATAAAGTTCGACACATCGTTGTCCGCTAACATATGGGTGTTGATCTCTACGGTATAGACATAGGACAGTTAGTCTATTGTACATTCTTGCGCTTAAACATAAACAATTAACATATAAAATTCTACAGACTGTAAAACATGACACAAGAGGAGTGAAAGAAATGTAAACAACAGAGAGAAATATATAACAATGTTTATTCCAACAATCTAATAACTGTAAAATACGGCACAAGATTAAAGAAGAGGAGTGAAAGAAATGTAATCAACAGAGAGAAATATATAACAATGTTTATTCTAACGATCTAATGACTGTAAAACATGATCAAAACTTATCACAGGGGTAAGAAAGATATAACAGTAGAAAACATTTTCACTGATATTATTCTGAAGCTGTAATCACTGTAGAAAATAATATTATGCTAAAGAATAGACTCTTGAATGATGTGTGAAATACTCATTTGTAATGCTACATGTATATAACATAAATCTGTAACATTACACCATACTACTAATCTTACAAATGTTACATATATATAGATATCAAAGACTTTTGGTTCTCTCTCTTACAAAACATAAAGCACGACTCTCACTGATATATATTGTGCACAACGCTCAATCCTGACCAAATGATACCTGAAATTATATGATGTTCTAGATGCTGCACACTGTAGATAATGTGAAATCATATCTGCTGCATCCTGCATGTAGCTCGCATACTTTTCAATGTAACAATAGGTTACATTATGTGCATAAGACACATTTGTAACATGAACAAGCTGTATAATACAAAATACTCTAATTTGTCTATTTCTGATATTCCACAAAGCTGTATATAGGGATATCTGTGATACTCGTCTCTAACTGATATATGATAGAGGCAAGGTATCCGGTCAACAACACTCGCCATTAGCTCTCGCGCTAGTTTAATCGAATAGTGGGAGTTGAATTTCACTTGTACAATGCCTCCACGGCCCAAAAGTGCTAAGTACAAATTTGTAACAACAAGACACGAACCATAAATTATCGGATTCATAGTTCGGCACGGAAGTAACCATACATGATCAATATGTACATATTTAATTCTAGCTTTCATATAATACACGTAACAACATTTTAGATGTTACATCTCGAACATAACACAATTTTAGATGTTATGTTCTCTATATATCTAGTTTTAGATATAGTATGCTTTATTCATCATAATTTCATTGTTACATCTTTAGATGTCATATTCGCTACATAAACGCATTTTGAATGCTTTAAATAATACAGTTCTAAATTTTAAATTATGAATCTAACACAGTTGTAGATGATGAATGATTTATGCACCATACAATTTTGTTACGTTCAGTACACCCTCGCGACTAACGTAAAGCAGTTTTATGATAAACATTTCTAGACGTTACATGTTGTGTACAGTAATAGGTATAAACGTTTTATGGTAAAAACATTGCACAAATTTAAACGTGTCAAGTTGTGTATAGCACACAATTTTAGATAATAAATCGTAACGATATTCCTGGGTTACCCACAATTAATATGGGATACAGATATCAAATAGCAGAATAGATTAGAACGTCTGTTTTAATTTTTGCGCAAAACTACACGAGAGCTATCTACGCTAATCGTCCTTAATTTAGCAGTGTAAGACTAGAGGGAAGGAAGCTAGTCATCACCACCCACCGCCAACTCTTGGGCTATTCTTTTATCAACGAATAGTGAGATTGACCGTTACATTATAACTAACGGCTAAAAGGACGAGCATGTTTGATGTGAGGGGGATTCGAACCTGCGCCCCGCAGATTACGAGTCAAGTGCCCTAAGCACCTAGCCATGAGTTTAGAACGTTTGACAAAAAATTAACGAGTTTGGTTCAGTAGATTGCTATGTGCCTTCTTATGTTACCTGATTGACCACACGCTACAGATGCTTTAACCCCAGCTTCTGCTACCAAGTGCGAGTCATTTATCAGAGTTGAAACGAAATACTTGAGCTTAGTAATCGTATTAAGATGTTTTAAGCTTACACAAAAACATCGACATCCTAAAAACGGGAGCACTTCCTGGAAGCGTTTTGCATAAAATTATTTAGCTTAATTGCTACAAAAGTTTATTTACGTAGCTTGCCATACCAAGGCACCTGGATACCTGCCAAACCAGTTATGACCCTGAGATCATCTGGCCCAGCCCTAGGGATGAGTCTACCACTCTACCGTGCAACTAACAATAGTTCTCTAACCTTCACGCTACAACAGCAACTCACTCTCCCTGTGGTCTGGAAAATTATAAACCACATTTAGTGTAAGCTGCTAATTATTACTATTAATATCAGAATGGTCACTTCTGCCGTAAACGCACCTTAACAAATTTACTTCTTTTATTATAGCAGTTTAGACATTATTGTATCAGTTTAGACTCGTATAGACTAGTTCTAAAGAATAACAGATTTGTGAAAGAAATGTTAGCTGCAAACCTGTTTCAAGGTAGAAATGTCAGTTTTGACCCGTTACAATAAACTAGGTCCCTAAAATGTCTCAAAGATGAATCACGGAAGTAATCACATCATTCTTTCCGAACCTGTACCAAGTTTAAAACATTGTGCATTTTATCTACAATAAAAAAAAAGTTTATATTTGGTTAGGCTAAATTTTAGTACTGGTATCTACATCCGGAACAAATTACTCATAAAAATATAATAATTGGTTTTATAACTTTGTCATATAAACTGTAGTATGTAAAGTGAATAAAGTATTAGCTATCTATTCAATTATAAATTGATTTGATCATTTTTTCCATAACACAGTTAACGTCTTTATTCTATGTTCTAGTGAAGCTGGTGGCGAAGCAATATTTTATTCCCTCAAATTACCACTGTATCAAGAATAAAGTTCTTATATGTTTTTATGTGGGGCAATATAAGGTACTAAGATTTAAAATGTTTTATTTAACCTTCGCGTGTACAATAAAAACTAATTTCACTTTCAATCTGCATTGTCGGTAATATATAACTTAACTTTTTTATTCATTTTGTAAGATCTATAACTTGGGCACAGTTGAAACTGAAACGGCACGTGGATTCCTGGAAATGTGTGCATAAAATTGTATATCGAATTTAGCGCAGTTTAAGCCTCATCAGTCTCGTTGAACACCGCACTAAATCAAGATATTGTTCAGGAGGCAGATAAAAAATATTAGATGAAATATATTTAAATTCCTACCTTTCAGAAAGATATACAGCACTGTATATTCTTGTCATAAAGATGCCAATTTAGTTTAGGATTCCTGAAAAGTGCTTTAGTCATTAGACGTGACACAACACTGTGTCTACTTTATCACTTGCAACTAAATGTAAGTAGACGTGTGCGCAAACCACCTGTTTGAGTCTACATTTGCCACTAGATGACACTGCTCTCAGAGTAACATCACTATTTATGTAAAACCAGGGTTTCCTTTATCTACATTATACGTGGGTCCATATTTAAAACATCTATGACTTAAAATTAAATAACTTTTTTCATAAAAAAAAATTAAAATTGTATTTTATGTCAGTTAAATAAATATAACGTCAAAAATGTGCTTATTTCAGTTTCTACTAAACGAAAAATCATATTTTGCTTAAATGTTATTAAATGACAGGTAAGTAAAGACAGAAGTGATCGATATTGAATAATATGTTACATCACGAGCAGCACCCCACTAGTACAGCGGTAAGTCTCCAGATTTACAACGCTAAAATTAGGGGTTCGATTCCTCTCAGTGGGCTCAGCAGATAGCCCGATGTGGCTATCAGAAAGAAAAACACATACATCACGAGCAATATTAAAACATTTGTTACTTTGTTTTCCAGGATTTGTATCAGTAATGGAAAATAGGAGAACAGAATATGTATATAATTTGTTTGAATATAATAATTAATAATAAAGATAAATCAGAATTCTGGTACCTAGCACCCTTTCGATAATGTGCCTATTTTTCCTATTCGTTCTGTACCCGACATAATCACGTGGTTAAGGCGCTCGAATCGTAATCTGACGGTCATGGGTTCGAATCCCCCTCACATCAAACATGCTCGTCGTTTCAGGCATGAGGGCGTTATATTGTAACAGTCAATCCCACTACTCGTTGGTTAAAAAAAAAAGCCCAAAAGTTGGTGGTGATGACTAGCTACCTTTCATCTAGTCTTACACTACTAAATTAGAAACGGCTAGCGCGGATAGCCCTCGTGTAGCTTTGCGCGAAATACAACAAAAAAACAAACGAACCTATTCGTTCCCACAAAAAGGACTTACACAAGTATCTTGAGGAACACATTGTATATCAAGCTAAACAAAAAAAATGTTTTTTTAACCTTTGAAAATATATTGCTTTAATTTTATTGGTAGAAGAAATTACTGTAGTTTTCATATTTTTACATTTACAGGTATATAAAATATCCTATGAGCATGGTATTGAAGTAAAAATAAGTCATATACACTGTGGTGTGCATTCATACCGTATATTCGTCTTCCTTCGTTTTTACATTTTTTTCTATTTATACAGGTGAATGTATTCTCCACAAAAAAATCATTAAGCTACCTATTGTTCACTGTTCTTCACCTAAGGCACCACTTTTATCTTCTTTTGGGAAAGGTTATGCCTACTATTTATGAAAGTAATGTGATATTCAGGCATATCATGCGTTTTCTTCCCACTCCTTTGTTTGAAATTTCTAAGTATATCAAGTGTGTTTAGATCCGGATATGCATTTGTTCATTTGTTGAATTTCGTAAAAAACTACTCTAGGGCTATATGCACCAACTGTTCTTCTTAACTTTGAAGTACAGACTAGAGAGAAAGCAGCTAGTCAACGTCAGATGATGTTGCCTGCCCTATTTCTGAATAGAGTGTGATCTTGAGCTATATGGGTAACGTCTGTCCTTTACTTTATTTCCATACATAAGGCTAGTACCTTTTACACATAATAATACAACTGAGATTTATAATACTGCATCAACGAGAGGAGATTAGATTCATATAACTTCAACTTTAGAGAAGAAGTTGCTTTAGATAAATTTTACTTAAGATAGAGAACATCGAGACTTTGAATCTTGCTTTAAAAGAGAGGAATCGTTAAACCATATCAGGTGAATATAAATAAGATCTCTCTTCCTCTATAATGAAAGCCATTTACGACTGTGAATTTAACTGCTGTAAATAAAGATAGCGATTGTGTATCAAAGTATCTTCACTGTAACAGATAAAATATGGTACTGCTCTTTAATATAGTAGCTAACAAATTATTGTGTTTTTGTGGTTCCTTCAGGCTGATCTGATGAAAATCTAAGAATAACGAAAGGAAGAAATACAGAAAAAATTTATTACCAAGACCACAAACTGTTATTTTGGAAGTATGTTTTTCTGAACGAGTACATTTGTCTGTACTTCTTCATATCATTGAGTTATTGAATTGAAGCTTTGAAGTAACGAAAACAGAATCAAATGACTCATAACCAGGGGCAAGCTTAAGCACAGAGGGTCAACAGCTATTAGAAAATGTTGAATATAACAGAAGCTCTTCCCAGTCACTGGAACTTTGTTATTGATGTAAAAGTACATGTCGACTATTTCATTGCTTCTGCACACCCATGGAAGGCATCCGCTGTTATCTCGTAATAGCCTATAAGGTTTTCCCCTTGTACAAAAGTTTTACAGAAGTACAAACAATATAAAGTCTTCTTTGTTGTCTGGAACTTCCATGATGTCTTATCGATGGTTCACGATGAGTGAGTTAATTTCGAGTTGATGTAAGTACAAGTTACCTAACAGGGAGCTAGCTAGCTCTACATTATTCGCTGATCACATATCGAGGTTTACACTGCTGAAGTTTCACTGATTTATTGTTTGGAATTAAGCACAAAGTTACACAATGGCTTCTAGCGGTGTGAGTCCGCAGACATATCACTGTGCCACTGGAGGGGGGTGCTGAAGTTATAGAATATCTCTGTAAAAATACTAATGTCTGATGTCAATCTCCTGAAGTTAGGTAGTTTGTAGTGTTCGAAATTTATAAACGTTTCTGGTCAAATATCTGAAGCTTCAGATTAATAAGTATTAATCACAATTATAGATTCCGAGAATTATAACATGCGAACTATAGCAAATCAATAATATATAATGCCTTTTGGTGCGTCGGGTTGGTTATATTTATGTTTACACACACATATTGTTAATTCCTACAGTCTGGAAACTTCTACAACGTAGTAAACTGGCAGAAATTTCACAATACAGATTTAACAGTACAAATTATGTACATTTCTAAAAAATAGACTAAACTTAAATAAACATCAATATTAAAATAAATAAATCAGTCACAAGTTTCACTGCAGAGAAACTTTAGTTAATCAACGATTATCATGGTAGCATGTGAGCTGGCAAATCTGTGACTGAATAAGACAGGCTCCACAGAATTCTTAGGCATGCACATGCCAGAGTGTCTAACTCTATTTCTGGTCAAAATTACTAGTAAACAAAAGAGATGGACTGGTGCTATTATTATTGAATGACAAATGGAAGTTGTTGTTTTTTCAGCATCAGACGAGATAGTGGGCAAAAGTTGTAAGGCAATGTTGAGACTCTCTGTGTCAGAAGGTAAAACTACCAGGACAATTACCTGTCATTGAGAGACATGGGGTCGTACAGAACTATGGAGAAGGCTACTACACCATTCCATTAAACTAAAGCAGGGATCTAACACTCTTTTATTTCTAGAGAACCCTGAACATGCCAATTACTATGTACTACAACGTTTAGAACATTTCATCCTGATGCTGGCTAAAAATCCATGAAAGAAAGCTCCGCCAGATGGGTATAACTTTCTGGGCTATTGAGCACCTTTCTCTGATGAAGATGTAGTTCAAAGCACTGTGATGAATATTCATTATCTAACAGAGTGGTGAAAGACCTCTGGAACCAGTGATGGAGTACTCGCTAGAATTCATAAGTCCAGGAGAATTTGTGGTGCTCGCTAGAAATCCTCAGCGTACGTGAAATTGGATTGCTCAGTATAATTTCTCAGTACATGTTAACATGGGTTTTATACTCATTCCCTATCTCTCTCTAGTATTAGCATATGCATTTGGATTGTGTCTACTGTGGTTAGCCTCCAGCAGCACAGCGATATGTCTGCGGACTTACAACGCTACACATCGTGTTTCGATACCTGTGACGGGCACAGCACAGATAGCTCAGTGTATAGCTTTGCACTTGACTTCAAACAAACAAACAAACAGACTACTGTAGCTAAAGGTAGTGACTATGTACCAGCTTGTTTCTAGCCTTTTTATTGTAACATAAGCTTAATCAAAAGCAGAGAATAAGAGCTGTAACATTAATACTGCTGTATTTGTTGTTTTTGCAGGCTACTCCAAAGAAAATTTGAAAATATCACAGTTGACACCGACCTCTTCCATTAACAGGTCAGGTGATATCTCGAAGTTAGGACCTTTATATTGCTTTAATTGAAATGACTAAGAGTCATATGACTCGCGCAAGTAGCGTGGTAAAATAAAGATCTGCTGTTCTTTGCATACAAACTTGTTTTCTCAGTCTGTAACAAATTAAGATTTATCATAACCTCCGTGAACTACTTCAGTAAAGATACGGTCTTCCATTTTAAATACAGATGCATGATTGTATCATTGCATGAAGGATTGTTTCTTTATATCTTGTATATTATGTTCAAGATATTTTTTCACTAGCTCAGCCAGGTTTAAAGAATTTGCATTTAATTTACAATATATTTCGTGATCGAATACATTGCTATTTTGTCACTCATGTAAAAAATAAATTTTATCCAAAACTTCCACAAAATGAAATATAATTTTGTAAACCTTAGTCATTTTCTTATTAAAATTATACGGAATTTAGTTTTATTTTCACTAATTATCCAATAAGTTTAATAACTAAGTAACGAAAATGTTTAGTATTTGTGTGAAATTCGTTCATTATTTCGAATAAATACGTTGGTCCCACAAAATGTAATACAGTTTGCTTGTTAAGTTTGCAGGATGGGGACATAGACTATGTTTCTCTCCTTATAGTTAAAAAGTAATTTTTTAATGTGAATTTTTTCATAGTTGGTGGCTCCCCAGTGGCACAGTGGTATGTCTGCGAACTTACACACTAAAAACCGGGTTTTGATACCCGTGGTGGGCAGAGCACAGATAGCCCATTGTGTAACTTTGTGCTTAATTCTAAACAAACATAGTTGGTCTTCCGCAGTAAGATGCCCAAAGAATTATTGACTTTGTCTTTCTTTGTGTGTGTGTAGGAGTGATAAATGGAGTTTTAGGTGCAAATTCTAGATCTTTTAGCTCTCGTACATGAATGACGTAGTTAACACACTGAGCTACCTTGTCAACAGATCAGACAACAGCTTTCGATGATCATGCCTTTAAGCTACATCCCCTGCTAGCTAGTTGACTCAACAAAAGCCAGTCATCCGTTTTTGGTAATTTATTTTTGTTATTTGACCAAGACTGATTGCATATTTAAGTTCATTTTTGGCTTGAGGGATCAGAATTTGTGCGTCTTCAGTTTGTATGTAGTTCCTTTTTGTGTATAATGGAAACTTTTCTCATTCCTTTGGATTGTTCTTCTATAAAAATTAATATTGTATATGAATAAATAGTTTGTTGTTTTTGTTTGGCTAATTTAGAATGTTCAACATACAAATACTGTTTGTATATAAATATAATCCAATATATATATATAGGAGTCCTTGTTCTATATTAGATTGGAGCCCCTCCAGGAACTTAATGCAGTCCTGTCTATGCCTGATCTGGCATGGCCAAGCGCGTAAGGCGTGCGACTCGTAATCCGAGGATCGCGGGTTCGCGCCCGCGTCGCGCTAAACATGCTCCCCCTTTCAGCCGTGGGGGCTTTATAATGTGACGGTCAATCCCACTATTCGTTGGTAAAAGAGTAGCCCAAGAGTTGGCGGTGGGTGGTGATAACTAGCTGCCTTCCATCTAGTCTTACACTGCTAAATTAGGGACGGCTAGCACAGATAGCCCTCGAGTAGCTTTGTGCAAAATTCAAAAAACAAACAAACAAACTGTCTATGCCAAAGCCTAATAATAATACTCGAAATTCTCTCCGATTTGTAATATGGAGACATACTCTGTGTTTTCCACCTGTTTTAGTTAACAAGTAAACATTTTAAAATTATGTTGATTTTCATAGATCCTCTTCCAAATGCGTTGAGTCACTCAAGTGAGTTACTATCTTTAGCTTTCTTTAAGTGTAAAGAAAAGTTCTAGGTGAGGGGCAAAGCTTATCTATCTGATTCTCTTAAAGAGAAACAAAGTAATTCATAGGTGAGCTGAGATATTTGTGACAACAAATCAGATTACAGCTACGGTCAGTCGAGCCTTTAGCTTGCACACCTCCCTCTTTTCAACTGAGGTAACTATCTCACAAGATGTACTTGGATATGCTATGAAGTCGAGACTAACGGGGTATTTAAACGTATTTTTGCACTAGGAAACTCGAGTAAGAGTTCAGTAAAGATGTTTTTGCTTCTGATGTTTTTCATCTGACACTTTCACTTTTATTTTAGAGCAACAGTTTTATGATTCTTTAAGTGTAGGTTATTTGTTGGGGGTCACAATATACGATCAAAAGGTTTGTTTTGTTTTGTTTTTAAATTTCTCGCAAAGCTACACGAAGGCTATCTGCGATAGCCGTGCCTAGAAGGAAGGCAACTGGTCATCACCACCCACCGCCAACTCTTGTGTTACTCTTTTACCAACGAATAGTGTGACTGATCGTAATATTATAACGCACCCAAGGCTGGAAGAGCTAGCATGTTTGGTGCGACGGGGATTCGAGCCCGCGACCCTCGGATCAAACTTTGGGTATTTAAGATTTAGACAAATAAATGTGGAATGTGTTACAACCATTTCTTTATAATAGAACACAATTTCAAATAAAAGTACTCTCCTCACAAAAAGAACAATATTTTTCACTAGAACTGACCGTGAAAGTTTGGTTATATCTTTATTGATGTAATTTTAAAATGTAATACTGGGAAAGTGAAGTTATTAAAAATATTATTTTTTTAAATAAAAGGTAGCAATTTTAGTACATAAAAACATTACAATTTATATCAGTAATACGCACGAAAAGTTTATACATTGAATTATTTTGATGCGATGATTTGCATATGACTAAAGAAAACAATCCAAACACTTTTCCCATGCAGTACTTCTCAGAAAAAAGTTATTTCTTTCTTTCTTTTTGATAATGTTCACTTTTTCCAATTGTTTTCAATGTGGTATGAATACTACAATTAGTAATTACTAGCAAAAACAGCTGTCCTACGGGTGACGTTTATGCCAGTTCATTTCGATTAGCTTGTTTACATTGTTACTTATGCTTATCTATGAGGGCAAGCACGCACATGGACTAACAAGAGTTTTCTTTTTATATTAGTCTTCATTAAAAATTTTGTTAGTCCTATAATCACTATAGCTTGCCGCTAACAGGGGGAATAATTCCCCAGGGTCCAGACAATTTTAAGAGGTCTGGATAGATGAGACGAATACGTTTTTTATTTGAATGTAATATCCGCAAAAATAAATAAATAATAATAATTACCTGTTTCCTGTTGTTATTAGTAAGAAAAAGATCATAGCTGTCAACAGTCCTGTTCTAGGGGACCTTTGACTGCTCTGCCCTGGGACCTGGAATTTCTGTCGGCAGACCTACAATCACTCGCCTTGTTGTGTTGAGAGTGTATTTTTACTTATTTTTTTCATTTGTGGGACTGTGTCTCGTCTCATTCATTTCAAGATCTCGTAACAACAACTGTAAGAAAAATACACACCAAAATCCGATATTTCAAAATCTTCTATTAACAACATGCTAGCTTTTCTGCTCTTCCAGTAATCTGCGAGATACCACACACCTTCAAAATGAGCACAAAATTTAAGCAAAACAGATGGAGCAAAAAATAATTTAACAAGACTAAAAGTCACAATTTGTTTACTTCGGATATTTGTCCTAAGGTAGAAAAAGGCTATCTGCTAGATGTTCCTAGCTTAAAATCTGAAAGACTACAGGGAAGGTAACTTGTTAACAGCATCTACCATTAACTTTTACTATAATCAAATAGTTGAGTTTGACTATCCTATTTGTAAAGAAACCGCGGATGAACTACAGATCCTTGGATCTAGAGTCACGCATATTAGATATTAAACTATAATCGTCTCGAAAGACGATACTGTCATTGTATTAAATATATAAGATCAGGTACAAATTACTATAAGTAATATATATTTGAATAATATATCTCTAATAAGATTGAAAATGGACAGATAGAATACCATCAATAAAAATAATTCGTGCTAGAGTAATGGGCTTTAATGTAACAGTCTAAATTCATTAACTCAGTGAATAGAACTGTGAAAGAATGTTGGAACGCTTTAAAATTACTTTAAAGTAAAGTAGCCGAATATATATATATAATTTCACTGAAAAATTACAAAACATACCCACGTAAATATGTATAAAGCGCATAAAACTCTTAGAAAGTTGATGTCATTCAAAAAAAAACAAGAAGACCATTTATGAGTTATCGAGGTCATGCCTTATCTACCAAAATAGTCCAATTATACGATATTCTCAAGTCCATTCATTTCCCGTCAAGAAAGTGGGTAGGATCCGTGGAATAACAGGAGGGTCGTCTTTTCTTACTATTCTTTTCAGGATACGGGCTCTAATCACGTGAGATATAGATATTCTCACTACAAAATATAGAATATTGTATGTTTGAGGCAATATCTGACTTGCCAATAGAAAACATCTTTGTACTTCTTTATGGTATGCTTGATATTACAGCAATCTTTTCAACGAGAGTGACATACTTATTGATTGATCAAGTTTAATGGGTATCTAAACAGAGAGTAATTTAGTGGCTTAAATTTATTAATGTAATTAAATTAAGATAACAACCTTCGTTTCCTTATAATCAAAGTTCCTACACATAGAACGCAGTGTTCTATTAACTTTTTTCTACCCATCTGTCATGCTCCTGTGGTTTAGTGTAAATGTCTGGATTTTCAACGCTAAAAAAATGAATTTTAATACTCACGATGGGAAAAACATAACTTTGTGCCTAACAATGAATAAAGAAAACCTACCCAGTTGAAGGGGTTATACATTACAAACACTACTTTTAACTTTCCAGCAGGGCATGACATGGCCAGGTGGTTAAGGCGCTCAACTCATAATCTGAAGGTCGTGGGTCCGAATCCCCTTCACACCAAACATGTTCGCCCTTTCAGCCGTGGGGGCGGTCAATCCCACTATTCGTTGGTAAAAGAGTAGCCCAAGAGTTGGCGGTGGGTGATGATGACGAACTGCCTTTCCTTTTAGTCTTACACTGTTAAATTAGGGACGGCTATCACAGATAGCCCTCGTGTAGCTGTGCACGAAATTTAAAAAACAAAGAAATATCCAGTAACTTTTCTATCCAATTAGCTAACTCATCCCCCACACCTATAGAGATATTTCTACAGGCCTTTTATATGTCGCCTTGTCAAATGCTTTTTAAAATCTAGATATAGCAAATCTGCACCCTTACCCTCATCTACACATCTTTAAAAAATGTCGCAAGATTTGTAAGGTAATATCTTCCTTTAGCGAAACCATGTTGGCTATCCAATAATATTCTAAGTTTTTTAAACGAACTTGCAAAGCCTCGTTTATTAAACTTTCCAAAACTTTTCCCGCAATTGATGCAAGTCTAATAGGCCTATATATAATTAATGGGACAATTTTTATCACGTCTCTTGAAAAGAGGATTGACATTAGTTAACTTCCAATCCTCTGGTACCCACACAGTAATCAAGGGTATATAAATAAACAGCAGTAAGTGGCTCATATATCCAATTCTTAACCTCCAAAACCTTTTTTTGTGGAAATATCTGGCCCAGAAGCCTTATCAATATTTAAACTTTCCAATTATTTATTAACAAGCACAGAATTAATACAGTCGTTTTGTTAATTCTTGTTTCCATCTATCAACTGTTCCAGATGTGGTATACTGCTTAAATCTTCATTAGTAAAAACTGAAGAAAAAGCAGAATTTAACAACCAATCTATATTGTAACTATTAAATATAAGCCTTTCTTTATAACTCCTCAAAGGTCCTACCTCTATCTTAACATTCTATTTAGCCTTAATGTATTTTAAAGAAATTCTGCAGTTAATTCATGTATTCAACCAACCTTTTTTTTTTTTCATACAACCTGTTTAATGTCCCAATTTCCTGTATAAACAACTTTCTTTATCTTCTATTTTATTTACTATAAATCTCATATCATACCAATCAATATATAATGTATTTTAAAGAAATTCTGCAGTTAATTCATGTATTCAACCAACCTTTTTTTCATACAACCTGTTTAATGTCCCAATTTCCTGTATAAACAACTTTCTTTATCTTCTATTTTATTTACTATAAATCTCGTATCATACCAATCAATTTAAATTTTATTAAATTTGTGACGCTTTTCTAAATTCTATCTCTTATACACTTTGTGAGCCAATTTGGTTTTCTACTTGCAGCCGCCTATTTCTGTTGACAAATAATATACTTATCTTGAATATTTAAATATTTATCTTTTTTCTCTTTTTTTTTCATTTGAGCAATGTCTCCATTAAACTTGGATGCTCAATTCACAACAGGTAATTTGTCGCATTCTTTCAAAATCTGCTATTTGAAATTTGTAACAAAAATATCGTTATTTATTCCATATGCAGCAAAACATAGAACCCAATAAAGCAGTGATCACTTAGGTGTTCCCCAATTTCCACCTTCTCAAACATTTTTATATTAGAAGTTAATAATAAATCTAATATAAATCCAATATTGAACTAATGTATGGCAGTTTTGATATTTCTGTTCAGAAAAAAAAATCCTTACTTTAATTGAAGGCTACTTTTATTTCTTATAAAGAGAGTAAAAACGAAATTATGAAACGGTATAAATATTAATTTAATTTTTAGTCCATTTGTTTAGTTTTGTTTGTTTTTGAATTTCGCACAAAGCTACTCGAGGGCTATCTGTGCTAGCCGTCCCTAATTTAGCAGTGTAAGACTAGAGGGAAGACAGCTAGTCATCACTACCCACCGCCAACTCTTGGGCTACTTTTGTACCATCGAATAGTGGGATTGACCGTCACATTATAACGCCCCCACGGCTGGGAGGGCGAGCATGTTTGGCGCAACTCGGGCGCGAACCCGCGACCCTCAGATTACGAAGCGCACGCCTTAACGCGCTAGGCCATGCCGGGCCCCATTTGTTTAATATTATGCCAGGATGATGTGAAATTACAAGCTGATTGCTTAAATCCACTTTCACAAACCCTCTACGATAATGTTTTACTGGTTGTAATATTAGGTTTGAATCATATTTCGTAGATCAGACTTTAAATTTAGTTTTATGCTTCAAATAAAAAAAGAAAGATTGACAATTTTCAAATTATGAAGAATTATGCATTGTTTTTATTTTCATATATCATTAATAATTTCTATTTTCCAATTTGTTTTATAGATGCCAATTAGCGTTTGTTATATCATCAAGATTTTAACGTATTTGTGTACACTATGCTATAATTACTGGTATTTAAATTTTGTTCTTAGGTGGCGTAGCCTGTTCTTTATATCAGTTTTACCTAGAATGTATTGCTAAATAATAGAATTTAGTCATGTGAGTTGTGAGTTTTATGCTTGACAAGAGTTCATTAGGGTTAACTAATGGTATAGTTGTTTGAAGTCAAAAAGAAAGTATAATCGTAACAAAATGCTTGCTTTAATAAATAGAATTTTAGATTGGTTTCGAAGTCTATTTTGGAAGGAGGAAATGGAATTAACTCTTGTGGGATTGCAGTACTCGGGTAAAACAACATTCGTCAATGTAATAGCGGTAAGTTATATTTAAAATTCAGTCGTTTTAGTGATATGTCATCTAAGTTCTTTTCGAAATCCATTTGAAGTTTTATCCGTAGGATAGAATTTGATAGCTGTGTGTGCCAAATCCTATTCTTCGTATAAATTATAAATGTATATCCATCCTAATTTTCTTTAAATGTTATTTTTGTTTGTTTTTCATGAAACATTTTGGTTGTTTAGAGCAAAACATATTTAATGATAAATAATAATATAGTACTATTTCGTTATTTAAATTTTAGTTCTTATAGTCTATATTGGTGTACATAATACATTTAAATACTAACACTTGTAACACTAAATTTATTTTTCTTTAATTGGATGAAGAGCATTTCATTTTATACTTGCAGCTTTAGGAGGACTTCTGCTGAGGTTATGGCTTGTTTTGATTTTATTTTTTGAGTTTTATTAATATTAATAGTATGCTACTTGTGTAAGTCTTAACATATAATGTTTTTGTTGATAACAAATATATATTAACCTTTAGTTATGGATTAAATAAAATTACCAGTTTATTTAATTGCTTAATTAATAAGTTAATAGTATATTATGCAGAAACAAGTTCATAAAATAAAAATTTATTTTAACTGCCAAGCTTATGTCTTGCAAAACACTAACAGAAATTTGGGACAGGTGGCTGATTGTACTAAGTCAATCTAACAATAGAGTCTGAAACATCTGTTTAATTAGTTATCTAGTATTATTAATTTTTTATAACTGAGTTGTGTGTTAACACGTTATCTTTTCTTTTGGATATCCCAGCATTTTGCACTTTTTCTGGATCTTATTTCAGCATATAAGTAACAAAGGTTTGGAAAATTGGGTCTTATGCTCAAGAAAATAAAATCACAATTGAGCTAGCAACAAACAACATCTAGTACTGAGTGCTACATATAAGACACAATACCAACCTAGACCAAGCATACTTTGGGAAAAAGTATGCACTGTTAATATTACAAAGTGTAGAACTAAAGAAGAAACCAAGAGTATGCAAGATATGTCTGTATACATTTCATCATACTAATGAATACAATGAGGAAAATTCAAGGATGAAAGAAATAAATGGGAAAATGCTGCCAAAATGAGATAACCCACTATAAAGGTCAAACCAAGGAAACTATCAAGATAAAAAAAATAAAACAATCGAAAATGGAATAATTGTTCTGCATGGTACAGACACCTTCAGTTATTTTTTGAAATTCTTTATTGTCTTTTAGTTCAGTTTTAGATTTGCTTATGTAAGTAACATGGCTTTTCCATACTCTAGCTGCATACAAGATTCAAATCTAGTAATTTAAATAGCTGCCTTTGTGTGTGTGAGAATTATGTCATGATTTTTGCTAGATTGTTTGCTGATTATGACAGAGGTTTTCGTATACTTAAATGTTTTAGATAGAAATTTCCATTGGATTTTAAAAGCTAAACTTTGAGTTTCAGAGGTTGCTCAAATTTGATACTTAGGGGCTAGTTTCAATCCTAGTTTTAACTTTTTCTTAGCTTATAGGATGAATTATATGTAACTGGTGGGAGATAACCATTAAAGATTTCTTTAACACATTTCTCTCTGGCAACATTGCTTTTGACTAACACAAAGCAGAATTAAGTATACTGATACAGGTCTTCCTTTGGTCATAAGTTAAAAGTCATGCCATCATATTTATTGAACTATTTTATGAACATACGTTGATACGCTTATCAAATTGTAGATTATAATTCAAATTTTATTTTCATATATTAGTTAATTTCTTAATTTAAAAGTCATTATTAAGAAAGATCCTAAATATTTATTTTTATGTGGCATGTGGTATGTTAAATGCAGTATTGGTTCAAATTTGCTGTTTGATGTTTATATTAGATACTTAGATTATCAATACTGACAGTCTAGAATTGAGGATATGAACCTCGTATCTTTTCTATTTTCTGGGATATTAATGCATTTATTGAATCAACAGAGGTGGCCCATCTCTTCCAGTTTTTGAAAGTACTTGCTTACATACACCTATATTGTCCAATAACATATGTATAACTAGCCAAAACACCAGAATATCCCACTAATGGGTTTATCAGCCTCTGTGAAGTATTTGTTTAGGAAACTCTTCACTGGATTCTAAGCAGTAAGATAAAATATTTGTAAGCTCCAAAAATCATACTTGTTTAGACCCAAATACAGCTTAGTTACTAAGCTTGTTAAATTATAGTGGAATTCTGTGTTATTTATATAGTTATGAATTTTGGTTCTTTCAAAATGCATATATAATAGTTAAACTTTGTTTTACATTCTCCATGTGCAAAATGTAATAAGTCTTAGTAACTTGGCAAGCAGCAAATGAATACAAAGTTCATAGCTAGAAGAGGTAATTGTTTTCTATACTTCATTTACTGTTTCTTATTTTGAGAAAAATAAGAAATTTAAGAATTTATTTGTAAATAGTAATTATGTATATAATGTATTATAACCAAAATGTAACTGTTTTACAAATACTGTCCACTAGAACACAGTAAAAACCACTTTATAAAGGCTAGTTTTATTCTATTGGATACAGTAGCATGGGTGCATGTGCACTGTCTTTGCAACTTCTGTAATATTAATCAGATATGACAGGAAGGTCAGTAAAACAAAAATAATAGTGTAATGTTGGGTTTAAGCCATTTAGAATCAACATTTGTTTTTGTGTTATTTGTAGTCATTCTCAAATGTAAAGAACACATGTTGTATCTACTTCCTAATTTTTGGTGATTGTTGGATTGGCCAAATCAACCAAAACTGCACAGATATGATAGTGAAAATAATGTTTTTCTTTTAAAAATGTTTGAGAATTATCAGAAGGTTATAATGATTTTGCATCTAAAATTTGAAAATTTTCTAGTAGATAAAAGTTTTTTAATCTTAATATGAAAATTATTTTGAGTCTTGTATAGTCAACATTTAAAAAAAATTGAGAAAAACAATTAAAAAAAATTTAATGTTTACTGATAATTTAATGGATGTGCTTTTTGTATTAACCCTTTTGCTATGGACTGTATAATATACACAAGTGTTTCTACACATTTGCACATGTTAAGTATATGCACTATAACTTTTGATACAGCAAGTATATCTTTACAAAATTGGGTAGACTTTTAGTAAAGATACAAGTATTTTGTATACAAAATACTAGATTTTTTAATGAAATGTTTTTACTAAAGATTTTTTGAAAATAGTTCATTTCTTTTGGTCTAAGTGCAAAGTAATTTCATGTTATGATTAAAAAATTACTCATTGTCCCAAATTACATAAATACTTGACCCCCTTTTCTAATGTGCCTCTTTAGTTATGTTGATAATGAGCTTTCAATATACATAAATTGCTTGGAAGATGTGTTGCCCTCCAGTTTGGTAGTTAGGGTATAGGTTAATGCTGATTATATAACTAGTGCAGTGCATGTTATTGGGTGTAGTGTTGGAGTTTTGTTCAAACTTTTGGTACTTGTGCAAACAATATTTGGCAATGGTGGGAAATATGTTTGTTCTGTGGAGAAGTATTTATTCCAAATATATTTTTAGATAAGGAAAATGTTAACATGTGCTACAGCCAGAACTTAGTTTGTACTGAAATGTGTTGACTTTTGTGCTTGTAAGGAATTTAGGAACACATTGATACACTGTAATGATGTCAAAGTATGATGTTTGAGGAATGCCATTTAACTGCACATAGCTTAATGTGTTTTTTTCTTGCACTGCAGCAATGAAACATCTAAAACTTAAAACAAATTTACAGTTTAAAACCATGATATATGGATAGAAGTAGTACATAAATGTCATTATAGTAAATAAATAGCAATTTTACAAAATAACTATATGCCTGTTTTCTAAACTTTGAGATAGGTGTGTGTTCTATAGTGTTTTGCTTAAAAGGGCATCACTGAAGAAACTGGCAACAAGTAGCCTTGGAAAGTATAACATTCCTTAAAATATTAGATGTATGACTACACTGATTTCTTAATTTTTTCACAAAGGTGTTAAAAGCAATAAACCAGTTCAGTTAGATGAATTTCTGAGATGTTTTATTTTGCTTAGTTTAAAATTACACTACATAAGAGCTACACAACAAACATATTTGCAAAATATTTAAAATAGGATGTGCTATGGGAATAAGACAGGCAGCATGAACAAATACATAATTTAACCTAATCTGCCACATGCTTATTACCATAGAATCCCAAATAATCACACATGTATGATTATTTTCTAGCAGTTTGTAACTAGTTAGTTTGTTTAGATGTATGATAAAATTAACATTTCAGCTCATTTATTTTATTATCAGCAAATATTCAATTTTAAAAAGTGTATGTATGTTTTTTATTTCCTTGCTTTTCAATAGGCAACTGTCCAGAAAATCATATGACAAAGTCCTTTTTTCACACTGTACTATTACACTGTGTAACACAAATTTTGTTTCTGGATAGTATGTTATTTCTTAATTTACTTGTGTTGTAAAAGTACAGAAGGTGGCCATTATTCTCTTCAAACTTTGCTTTTGTGACTTGGATAATGAAATTTAGAAATTAACCTATTTTCTATGTAAAAATGGGCAAATTTGCACATTTTCATTTACATAAGATCTGAATAAAACATCTGAATCAAGATTTACATGTATTTATACTAAAGTTATACAAAAATGTTTAGAAGTGAGTAGTTTTTCAAGACTTGCTACTGTAATTTAAAGCACTTTCATGTATCAGTCCCCAAATATAGTCTCCCATCATGTTTTTGTTATATGCTCCTTGGTAGCAGCATTTAAAGTCCAGTATATCTTGGTGGAAACACTCGTCTTTCTCCTCTGAGTATGCTCTCATGTTTTCCTTGAATTTATCAAGATGAGCATCAAGGATATGGACTTTCAGGGACATCCTGCAGCCCATTTTGCTGTAGTTCTTCACCAGAGCCTCAATCAGTTCCATATAATTTTCAGCCTTGTGATTGCCCACAAAGCCCTGAACCACTGTGACAAAGCTGTCTCATGCTTTTTTTCCTTCCTACTGAGCTTCTTGGGGAATTCTCTGCACTCCAAGATCTTTATTTGTGGTCAAACGAGGATACCAGCTTTGACCTTTGCCTCAGACAGCTTAGGGAAGGTACCCTAAAGGTACCTGAAGGCTGCAGACTCCTTATCAAGACCTGTGGCAAATGGTTTCATAAGACCCAGTTTTGTATGGAATGGTGGGAACAACACCTTCTGGAGACCCACTAGTGGCTTACACTTGACATGGTCCCTCTCCACAGAGAACTCAGTCTGTTGGAGTGTGCTGCAGTATATACCTGCTGTCCCAAAGGCAAAGATAATGGGGAAACTTGGTAAAGCCTCCTTCTCATGAGTTCTACAACATTCTAGAAAATTTTTGAAAAGCTTTATAAGTTCAAGAAAATTCTCTCAGCTATTCAGCACTGAATCTACTTGGAATGTTCTGGAAAATGGGTAAATTTGAAAATTTCATTACCCAGATCACAAAAACAAAGTTTGAAGGGATAAATAGGTCTTTTCCATTTACTTTAGGCACAAGCAATTTGGAAATAACACTTTTTGTGCAGGAACAAGAAAAAGTAAAAATGTTGTTAGTGTTATTCAGAACTTCATAGTGAATGTTTCACAGGTTCTTATTGTATAAAGATATACATAAAAATTATTTCTTTAGCTATAGTTATTACATCTGTAGTATTTGTTTTTTAAACAAGTCAGTTATAATAATAGTAGAATCTCAAATATCCATACTTATTTCAACTGAGACTAGTTATCTGCAATATCTTACTGAGTTGCATTACCAGTAATGATGGAATGCACATGTGTGTTCCATAAAAATGCATAATAAAAGAAATTTGCCAGGCTTCATTCAAGAATATTGCACTCACTGCCTTGCTAATCAGTATAGACTGTAATAGTTCATTTATGAAGTTGCAGGTCTAAAGTGAAAATGGGTAGTTCTAACTTTAGATCACAAACTAGAAATTGCTGAAAGCCTTAAAAAATTGATACAAAAATACTTTGTTCAGTACTGTTAAAGCAACTGTTAGTGATATAATGGACAATGATGGAAAGTTGAAACACTCACTGAAATGAAAAACTGATTAACTTTCTCAAGTATATGAAGAAAAACTTGTTAATAAACAACAAGGTTTTGTATGTATGTATTATGTTTAGTGTAAAAGTAAATGTAGCAACATAAAGGCAAATTAATTTTAAAACATTTTTCTGGTATTGTAGCTATTGCAGACATCTTGTTTCCTGTCATGTTTCTGTTTCTTGTACTTCATTAGTACAGTTTAGAAATTAAAAAAAAACAACACTTAATTGCCAAAGCATACTTTTGTACAGAGTTATCTTGTAGCTTGATGGATCACTACACAATTTGATGACATCATAAGATGCCATCCTATACATTCTTGCAGTTACTCAAACTAAAGAAATAGTATATTTCATGTGTTAAGTGAGACCATGAAATCAACTAATCTTGTATTATCTCATGAAGCCCTCATTTTGTGGAATTTGTGGATTGTTGTGAAGGAATGGCTGCCATTTATATGACTAACTTTATTTTCACATTAATATCAACAAAAACACTAACCTTGCTGACTTGCAAGTTCTTGTGAATGATAGTAAAGTTATTTCATGTTAACAATAACAAAGTAATCAGTGTTAGAAATACAGATAACTAGATAATGTTATTTATTATTAATCTAAAGGCCTGATTTGCAAATAATTTGAATATAATGGGTAAAACCAATTCAATTAACCTACTTCATAGCATAAGTCTCTTCTGAAAGTTGATATAAATTGTATCCAGACTACTAGTCTGTCATATTGTAGCAGATCTAATGGTTCCTGGTATTGTTGGGTGAAAGGTCTGGTTGGCATTGGATATTGTAGACACAATGTGGTTGACGTATTATAAAATATTGTTTACTGTCACCCTTAGGTTCTTAGGATCATTGAAAAATTTTTTTGTATATAGATTTTTTTAATCTTTATATTTAATGATAAAAGTAATTTAATGCTTTTAGATTAACTATTTTTATATCTAAGGTTTAAACAGCAGTATACTGTTGTGAAAGAAATTTGTGTTCTGCATTTCAGTATATACAAATTATGGCTTTATTATCATGTTCACAAGAGATTTGCCTTCAGTTTTAAAATTTGTTCATTACTGTTTTGTTTTGTATATTTTAGTCTGGCCAATTTTGTGAAGATATGATCCCCACTGTGGGCTTCAACATGAGGAAAGTGACTAAAGGAAATGTCACCATTAAGGTAAGATCTGAGTTTGATTAGCCATGAAATCAGCTTACTAAACAAAGGTAAAAACAGATGCTAACTGCTTTACCCAAGTAGCAAAATTTTAGGGAAATTATTTCATATAAGAAAGCTATGTGCACAATATTTCAAGTCTTCTGTCACTATAATCTTTATTAAAATTCTCAGTAAAGTAATGCTGCATAAAGTTGGAACTGGTTTGTTTGTTGATTTTTACTCTATCAGATTATTCCAAGTATTCATATCTTATGAGAATAATTTATTAGTTGAATGTAATCAGAAACATCCATTGATGTAACTTAAATTAATTTTCTACTTTGAACATAATTATTTACTTCCATTCATATAAAATTTTTGCTTGTTCACTGGCCTTTCTACTATACTATGGTTGGGAGATCAAGTTAGTGTTAAGTAAAATAATTGATCAAAGTTGTGAATAGTTTGATTAATGTAAAGAAAAAAAAACAAAAACTCCACTAATGAAAGTTAGCATTTTGAAGAAACCAGCTTATATTGTTTCTTGGGAATTTCATACAAAGTATTTAAGACATTCCATTATTTTTGTAGTTGTTTATTCTTGTGCACCAAAGGTAATAAGTTACATCATGAAACATCCAAAGTATGTGCAATGATGTAATATTTGTATACATAATTTATAAAATAAACTTGTTTTTTTCAATTAGGTTAATCCTGTAGAGATAATCAAGACTCAGAATTATTAATTTTAAGTTGACTTGCATGCTCAAACACATGTGGCTGTGGAACATTAGCAAAATACAAGTTATGTTGGATATTTGAATGTGAAAAATTAGAAACTAGATCTAAGGAAGATGAAAATCTAACTCTCATTGAAGCAGCATTGAAAATAAGATTTTTGTTGTACGTAAAATGGAAACACTCCAATGAAATAAACTTACACTAATTTTGATGAAACTTTGTAGAATGGACAGCAGCTGCCTGTTGTGGAGACAAAAGTGTAGAGGATGATGCTTCGAAAATCTTCAGCCTTTTGTCTTTAAATAAAGTAAAGGTGGAAGACTTTCAAAACGTCATCTACGCTTGTCTCTACAACAGGCAGTTGCCATCCATTCTACAAAGTTTCATTATGAATATTCTGCCTAAACAATCTATCAAAGAATTACATTCATTTTATTCTTCAACTTTCATTAATTTTATTCACTTTTCTACAAAAACATTTCAAAACTTTTTTATATTTCACATAACTAATATATGCCAAATAGTAGTATAGTACTGTATTTATTTTAAAAGCTGTGCTATAATAATAAAATAATTGTGAAACAATAATGGTGTTTTAAACATTGTTAAAAAAATGTTACAATTCTTGTGCAAGAGAACACCAAAAGCAATTTAGTAAGTTTATTTTCACATCAGTTATTCTATTACTAATCCTGATGAAGGTGTAATAACAAAATGGTGTCTGAAGTGTACTTATTATCTAGGAAGTAAATGTTCTTTTTTCCTAAAATTCTTAACAAAAATCTAAATATTATCTGCTACAAATTCTGAAAAGTAGAGGTGGAGTAATATAGTAGATGAACATCACAGCTTAGAAATATTTTGATTACCTTTCGAAGGATTATTACTGTTGTGACTTATTGTCATTGTGCAGTACAACAGGAAGTTAGAATGCAAGATATAAAATGGTTGTAAAGATTATTTCAAAACATTTTCAAGGAAAGTCTTATTGAACATTTATAAAGTAAATTAAAGATAAGAATGTGGAATAACAATGGAAATATTAAAATGTACAGACATAAAAGGATAAATTTGAACATTACCAGAAGTATTTAAGTATTAAGATAGATTGTATTTATTGGAGTTGGGTGACAAACTTGATGGGTAACATAAGATAATTGATTAATTCAAAGTATGGTTAGAATGATTAATATCAAGAAAAAATTTCCAGTTTTCATTTTTCCAGTTATCCAGTTAATTGAAATACTGGCATTATTTTATTTTTTATTCAGACTTTGAATTAATTTAAATATTGGCATATTTATTATTGTAACATTTGATTAATTCAGGTTTACTCAAATTAATGACATGACTCATGAAAATAATCAACTGTTGTTGATTTTTATTATCAGATTATTCCAAATATTCATATCTTGTAAGAATAATTTTAGTTGAATGTAATCAGAAACATCCATTGATGTAACCTAGATGAAATGAATTTTCTACCTTGAACATAATTATTTACATTACTTCCATTCATATATAAAAGTTTGGAGAAAATTTTGCTTCTTCACTGGCCTTTCTACTATACTAACTATGGTTGGGTGATCAAGTTAGTGTTAAGTAAAATAATTCATTAAAGTTGTGAATAGTTTGATTAATGTAAAGAAAAAAAAAACACTAATGAAAGTTAGCATTTCCTATGGCCTGGCATGGCCTAGCGTGTTAAGGCGTGCGCTTCGTAATCTGAGGGTCGCGGGTTTGCGCCCGAGTCGTGCCAAAACATGCTCGCCCTCCCAGCCTTGGGGCGTTATAATGTGACGGTCAATCCCACTATTTGTTGGTAAAAGAGTAGCCCAAGAGTTGGCGGTGGGTGGTGATGACTAGCTGCCTTCCCTCTAGTCTTACACTGCTAAATTAGGGACGGCTAGCACAGATAGCCCTTGAGTTGCTTTGTGCGAAATTCCAAAACAAACAAACAAAAGCATTTCCTATAAATAACATTTTCAGTTATTCCAGTTATTCAAATAATCAAAATATTATGGTTATGATTTCTCATTATTTTATTCTATTATTAATTTGTCATACAGCTCAGTAAACAAGTGTTTCTGACTATTACAATTCTAGATTATTCCAGCTATTCAAGTCTCAAGTGTGAATAATCCATTAGTTGTATGTAAATGATTAATTGATTGTCACATTTCTTATCACATTCTCTCCAATACTAATGTTAAATGTCAGAAAGTGCATATTTGGTACTGTTTGTGGTCAAAATCTGATGTGGTGAAAGCAATAAATTTACTCTGTGAGTTAATACCAAGGTCAACACCAGTGTTCACATGTGGTCAATATAGGGATGTTTATCCTTGTGAACAAATATTGCAGTCTATGACCTTTGTAACGAACTTTGTGATTTAAGCAATCCCAAAATCAAAGACAACAACAAGTTTATAGGTGTTTACCTTAAAGTTGCTTTACATTGGTGTGGCAATATATCAGTCAAGTTGATTATGTCCATTATGAGATGCTTTGCTATCTATCTTGATTTCCATGGGTTAATGTTTAACTGGACTTCACAGACAGAGTAGTATTACAAGTTATTATAATCCATTTTTCTGAGTCTGGGAATGATTCTGACATTCCTTGTAGTTATTGACATGTTGTTTTGCTGTCTTTGTGAAGTTTTAGAGTAAATCACAATCACTGGCAACTAGCTGTTTCATTCCACTTTTTCCTTTCTTCCAGGATAATTGTTTATTAACTTGAGAATTGACTCTAGAACAGAGTGGAAGTCTTGTTAAAAAATCTTTTAAAGATATATGTAAAATCTTCACGAGCTAATTGAATCGATTAGAGATTACACATTTTATCTTGCAGAAATAAAAATGTTTTTAATCTGTAAGCTCATTTATTCTTGTTGGCAAATTGGGCATTAGTTGCATGTAGACTTGTACATGATATTCAGTGCCTTCTCATGTTGGGGAAAAAAACTTGTGAATACAGGTTTTTAACTGAATAAATATGAAATCATATAAAAAAAATTAAAAATATTAAATTTCATTATTTTGTAATAAATTTAGTTATCTTTTTTGAGTGGGGGAGTGTTTGGCCTAATCATTAGGGTCTCTGGTTTAGAATGTGATTCTGCTGAAAACACACTATGCTTTTAGCTGTTGCTGTTTACAGCTTTTCTTTGTCATTTGTTCAAAATAATTAAGACATTGAATCTTTAAGGTCCCTGACCTGTCCATAAGTACCATACAGGCTATGAACTCCAGCTTTTTTTTTATCTCCTACATACTTTATAAATTAAGTACATAAAAATAACTGTATTATAAAAACATTTCAATATATTTTATTTACTTATTTTCTAATTTGTTTTTCAGATTTGGGACATAGGAGGACAACCACGGTTCCGAAGCATGTGGGAGCGTTATTGCAGAGGTGTGAATGCTATTGTGTAAGTAGTAAATGACTTGTGTACTTAGTAAATTATGAAATTACATTGCTGGCAGAGAATTGGCATGAGGGTGTGTGTGTGTTTATTTGTGTTTAGATGTAGAGGGGGAGGGAGTTATCAGTGTTAAAATATGTAGAGTAGATTTTAAGAATTTTCAGTGAACAAACCATATGTTGGAAAAGAAAGTTTCATTTTGTTAGTACAAATGAAGATTAGTTTTTAAATAGTGACTTTTATTATAAAATAAAGCATGAATCTGGTACATGGATTCTACTGTAGCTTAATGAATGTGATTTTTTTTTTAAAGAGCAGAATATGGAGTTTAAGTACCTGTATAAGGTTTAGTTTTTGAAGTTTATTTGAAATTATTTTATTCAGCTTAAAAGGTTCAACAAATTCCATGACAGCTTGAACTTGTTTAGTGATATTTGTGACTATCACAGATCTTCATCATGATTTAATAAATACCTATACTAGTGAAGTAAAATGTTATTTCCTACCTAATAAACTTGAGCAAGGGAACGAAACTATCTGAATTGTTAAAAAATAGTTTTGTTAGAGCTTAATAATACTCTGGTGATACTGAGAAGGTTTGTAAATCATTAATAATTTTTTAATGTACATGTTAAGAATACAGAAGAATCTGTTATCCATACTGGCAGAACTGTGATGGTAATAATTAGAATATTTATGACACATACAACTGTTTTTGCTTTCCTCCATTCTGAAAATGTAAAGAAATTCAACCATTTAGTTTTGGTTCAAAGTATTAAATGTTTTGGAGCAATTGTTAAAAGTTTAAGTCTACTGGTGATTTGTCATATTGGGTACAGTCTGCCTCTGACACCTTGAATATAATTGGTACAGGGCACAGCTTGGAAAAATTCTGCACATGTTTAAAGTATCAGCAGTCAAATGGTTAACTGAAAATTAGGCTCTGTTTCTGATTTTACTCGATTTTGGAAACTGTACTTGTTTGAAAATTAATGTTTTCATTTAATTTGTCAATATACCACTTTACTATTTAATGGTTTTTGTTATTTTCTAGTTACACAATTGAGTCTTCATACATTATATTACGTACACAAAATACAGCTCAGAAATACTATTAGTCGTGTGTGTTTATATACAAAGCAGAGTTGTCCACATTTCTGTTTAGTATCACAAGTTTTTGTGAGGAACTTGCTGAACCAGTTTCAGTGCCACTTGGTAGAGAAACTTGTTGGGGGACCCCTGAAAGAAATTTCTGTTGAAACAGGTAAACAATTGGATGAATATTGCAGATTGGCAGCTCTATCAATTTCACCATGTCAGCATTGTCAATGAGGGTTCAACTGAGCAAGGATGTTATAGCACATTACTTGAAGCAAATTTTGAAATTTGGACAGTGGAGAAAGTTGACCCAGTGTTTTCATGGTTTTATTCTCTTCTGTTTGTTATATCCAAGAAGATGGTAGATTGGTGTCCAGGCAATGATATTTCTCATCTCAACTAATTCTTAGATCCTCTCAGCTTGATAATGGAGTCATTCCTCTGTTGAAATGTTTTACCAGGACTGTGAATGACTGTTTATCTCCAGCGCCTGTTTAAATATTCTAACAGCAGAGTTCTCTTACTATCTGTGTTTTGTGCACAGAGGTCAGGTGCTGTTGTTCAAGACTAGTCTTGAGATTACCAACAGCAACATGTGTTCTATAGAATTGTACAAGCTTTTTTTTGTCACCTCCATCTCTCAGGCCTGTGCACACACCATCATATGGACAATTACTGCTAGCACCATCTCATCAGTTGGTGAAACATCATATTACTTTCCTTTCAGAAGTTACCAATGCAATCTTTATTATTAGTCAAAATCTGTACTCACTTCAACACAATATATCATCCACTTGGATATCTTTTTCAACACATCTTGGCCAGATTCAGTCGATTCTCATCTGCTATGGAACAGCAGTTAGTATCTTACTCACATAACCTTCTTCCACTGTGCAGATGGTTCTTTATATTTTGTAGATGTTGGAATTACTCAAATCCCTTGTTTTTTTGGGATGAGTGCACATGAAATCTCTTCACAACCAATGAATCATGGACAATGATCAACATCTTATATTTTGAGTGGTGGCTGGATCAGAGCAACATTATAATAATAGGTGTTCTTATGCCTACACTTTGTCCCAAGATCCATCTCTTCACAGATGTCTCACTTTAAAGATGGGGTATATGGTCCAGGGCCTATTGATGAATGACGAGGCTTCCCTTCACATCAGTGTTTCAGAACTTTATACTGTTCAAAGTGTGATGCTCAAGGTCTTGAATTACTGGGGAAAAATTGTCATGTTTCACTCTGAAAACTTCACAGTGGTGTTTTACATTTCTTGTTAGGGAGCACTCATTCCTGACCTCTTTGTTTTCGAAAATTGGATCTTCTTTATTGGGTTCACTCCCGTTGTATCAGCCTACTAGCTTGTTTTCCAGAGGTCATGCATTTTATAGCAGATCAAATGTCTCCACCCCACCAGATTCTCCTGACCAAATGGATGCTATATCATAAAGTTTTCCATTGGACTTGCTCTTGGTTTGGGACACCTATGATCAGTGCATTTGCCACTCATTGGAACATTCAATTTCCAAAGTGTTCAGGTAATTTTAGGTTAGATTTAGTCCACATTGAGAGCAGGCTTTGTGCTTCAGAACTCAGTGTGCTTCAAATCTTTTTTTTCACCTTAAAGTTACACTATATTTGGGTTCAGTTATGAACCTTATTGTAAAATTGCATTATTTATGGACTTGCTGGAAATTTTAAAGTATGGTTGTGCTTGAGCATCATTTTACATGTTTTTAGCCAAACCTTAAAGTCTTGCTTTTCTGTAGCAATCTTCTGGTCCTGTGATTTATTATGATTTAGCAGGAATATAAATCTCGTTGATCTTTGGTTTAACAGGTACCCATTAGACTAATTTTGGGTGAGTATATTTACCAGCCTCTTGCTACATTCTGCTTATGTTTAACAGGAATCTTTTCAGATACTCTTCTCAGACTTAATAGAAATTCTTGAAGTTAATTTGTTTTTAATTTAACATGACCTGGTCAGTTTTAACTTTTCTATATTGTACAGTTCCAAATAATAGTAAGGTCCTGAATAATGGTATAGGGTGGACAAAATTGCAAATTTATAATAATAATAATAACACAGGGTAGAAAAGTTTTGTTTTTGTTTTTCCTCTATACTTCATGTGCATTATTTTTGTTTTGCTCATGGTAACTGTGGTGGCAGTATTGATACTACTACATTTATTTATACAAAGTACAAAAGAAAATGCTTTTGTTCATTTAGCTCCAAGTTTTTGTAACATTTTCTATATAAAATTGAATCTTTGCCGATAATAAAATAATTGAGCTGAAATGTTAATTTTATCAACTATCTGAGCAAACTGGCTAGTTACACACTGATAACCTGCCAGTTTCCCTTATGTTAAATGAAAACACTTCTACTCCAAGTTTCAGTTAAGTCAAAGCCTATACACTGCTTTATGGCATAGCTCTTTATATGTCACAGAATGTTACAATTAGACTGCCTAGCTCGCAGTTGCTTGACTAATGACTAAAGTGAACAATACTTGCTTGCAGATTTGCTGGGTAAGTGAAGTCAAAATTTCTGTTAAGAAAATGATACCAGCAGATTTCCTTTCCTTGTTAGCCAAAATGTAATAATCATACAATCCTGAATAAGTATTGTACAGAGTGGAAAAAGTCTGAGAATAAATAATTGTACATGTACAGTTATCAGGAACTATATAGTAGGTAATTCAGGCTGAAGGGGGAGGGGCAGTGAAGAAACTGATGGACCCACTTATTATTTAATATAAAATTACATTTAAAGAATTATAAGAAAATCAGAGACTATCTTAATATGCTTTCAGGATTAAATCAGAGTATGAGCAAAGAAAACAAAGAATAAACTCGTGTAAAACCTAAACCACACACTTGAATCTATGATAGTGGGTTGGTTCACAAACAATGTAATTGTTTATTGTTCAACTGTGTAAGTTGTGATTAATAAATGGTATTTTTTCCCACCTTTACAGGCAACACACTACTTCTCTTCAGAAATATGGCACTTATTAAAGTTCTCTTGCAACTAGTTTTTCTACATCTATAGTCATAAATTATCATACAGTTTTTTAATGGTTTATTGTAGTTACATGGTTGATGCTGCTGATCACGATAAAATTCAAGCATCTCGAAATGAACTACATAGTCTTCTTGACAAACATCAATTAGCTGGGCTCCCCGTCTTAGTTCTTGGAAATAAACGAGATCTTCCAAATGCTCTAGATGAGAAGGAACTCATTGAACAAATGTGAGCTATATTATGGTTTTAATATATGTATTTCATAGTAAATAATTGTTTCAAAGCTTATTTTTGTTTTTAATCTCAATACAATCAAATCTCTTTTATTGTTTTATTCCCTTTTTTTAAACAGTTAATGTTACTAGTTTGTTATCAGTGTTTTATTTGGCTTTAATGTAGAAAAAAACAATTCTGTATGAATAAATTTGAAAATTGTTTGTGTAATTCAGAATGTTTGTTAAAATTATAAAGAATTGCTGATCTTAATTCTGATTACTTGTTATTGTTTAAGCAGACCAAAAATATGCAACTCACTATGTTGATGCAAGTTTTGCATATTGTTTACTGTTCTAGGATACTGTGCATTATTGTATACGTAATATGGTGTAAATCTGTTGTCTAAATGGTTATACTGATTTTGATACTTTTTGCCAAATACCATAATGAAATAGGAACACATAGGGTGTCCAAAAAATCTGGAAACATGGGTGATTTGTAGCTTTTCGTAATTTCACGTGTGACTGATTACGGCACTGCCAAAACACGAGAAGGATGAGTTAATCTTGATGGTAATCCAAACTTGTTTTTAATTACAAGGACAGCATGTGGAAAACATTCTTTAAAATTTGTTGAAGTGTCTGTGGTTCCAGACTTTTCAGACACCCTGTGTAATTATTTCTTTATAGTTTACCCTTAAATATGAATAAGGGGATATAATATACAATAGTAAAATGTAAAAATTGAGAGAAAATACTTGAATAATTTTTTTTCTCTTAGTGTATTGGTAAAGCCTGTCTTTAGTACTGCTAAGTTTGGTTACAGCTTCTATTAAGGTAAAACCAGGCCTGTACAATGTTTAACTCGTGCATGTTCTCTGTTAAGTCCAAGACTGCATGAAACCACACTTTAAAGACTCTGAATTAAAATTACAAAATAATATACTACAAACTAGTGTTATTTAAAAGTTTGTTTTTTCATAAATGCCTCTGATGATGCCTGTAGTAGTACAGCTTATGTTTAAAATCTAGTTTCCAAGTAAATTCTTGATCTGTTCAAGAGGAAGGTGCACATATAAAATTCATATAAAAACCAACTCCTCCCCTCTAAATTGTGATTAGCTGGACACAAAAGTACACAGATTCTGTAAATATTATTGGTTGGATACAATGTTTGTTCATTGTTATTTGATTTATTGTACTTTAGAAAAATGTTAAATATTTTAATTAGAAAATGAATGATTAATATTAGTGTTTTATGTAGCACATGGTTACAAGTATCCATGTGTTTTAATCTCTAGTATTGAGAAAATATTATATTTGAGGTTTTTGTGAGTCTCTTTTACTTCATATGCATTAGGCACCACAATTTTTTTTTTCAATTTCACCTCTGATGAAAAAGAAAAAAAAAAAAAAAATATGGATACGAAATACTTGATAGTTGTGAAACATTTCATAAATAATGTGGCTAAAATTATTTTTGTAATGTCTTTGAAAAGAGCCATTTAAAACTATTTTATGTTTATAACAGGAACTTGTCAGCAATACAAGATCGTGAAATCTGCTGTTATTCCATTTCTTGCAAGGAGAAAGATAATATAGGTAAGAAATGAAGAAAAGTGACAGATAAAAAAGAGAGGGTTCAAAAATCAAGCTGCTAAAAAGAAAAGAATATAACAGAACTTAACTGAGGAAAATAATGTGTGATAAAACTGTAGTATGCAAAATAAAAACGTTGAATAACAGAAACTATAGAAGTGACCATTTCAACATCCGTTTTTATTTTTACATTTTTCAAGACTATTTAAATAAGTATTCTTGCAGCTAAAAATGTAGGTCTAAAATGGATAAAATGATTCCCTTATATTTTGTTTAAATGTATTTATTTCTTACTGGTTACAGATATCACTCTCCAGTGGCTGATTTCACATTCCAAGTCAAGAAGTCATTGAAGATACAACTGTTGCTGTCTTTGAAGTATCTGATCTCTTCCTTCTCCCTGAAATGTTCTAGACATTCTAGAAATAAGGATGAATGATGAGCCACAACACTGTTTGAAACTATCATCAGTGTGTTTTTGCACATCTGACATTTACATACAAATTAATATTTTAATGCTTTATAATGCTTGTTTTGTATTGTGATCTAATATTTGACTTTTACTTGTATATCAACATTAAAAAAGTTGCTATAACAGATTGTTAGGAAATGTTTGCACGTTGGTGTTAGATCTGCATTTTTCTCATTCAGAAAGAATATTGAGTTGATATAGAACATTGATGCTTTGCATATATTCTTATGTAAAGAAAGATTCTTGTTAAGTAAGGCTAATAAGTACTTCCCGAGGTTTTATGTAAATTTTTGGTCAGTGACCTCTTTTATGATGTATTTATTAAGTTATGCTTTAAAATAAAACAACTTTTCAAGTGAGTATATTCATTTGTAATACCAGTTTGAGATAAATGTCAAATTTTTTTAAATATGGTATTTACCTGTTTAAACACAACAAACCTGTAATAGTTTATTATGCAGATATTTGAAAGAAACAAAACAGAACTCTTTTGTTACGTATAATATTCTTAGTGTTATAATTTGAGTAATATATTTGCAAAATGTTAGTGTTCTTAACTGCTGTATCAACATTGTTTTGGTATTATGTTTATTTAATTAAAATTATACACAGGATTTCTAGCTTAAGATATTTAATTTCTTCATGGGTAGCTTTACAACTTCCTGGCATTTTACCAAAACTGTACTACAATTCATTTTTGTCTTGTAAAAGTACGTTGTTTGTGTTAGAATACAATATAATAGGAAAAGTGGATTTGAATAGCAGTGCATTAAGTTTTTTCAAGTTAACTGATAAAACAAAGGCATGATTTCTCAATATTTTTCTTGACTTTTTTCTTGTGTATCAGTAATTAATAAATACAAGTTTCATATAAAACTTGTGTGTGTGTATGTATGTATGTATATGTATATATATATATATATATATGTGATATTTCTTCCTTAGTGCCAAGTATTCTTATTGATTAGGATCCAAGCAGAAATAAGCATTAAACTTTCAGTTTAAACTTTATGAACCTTATTTTCTTTTAAATTATCTAAACCAACCAAACAAGATCAACTATGTTACTCAAAACAGTCATGTTTCAAAACAAGTGTTATTTGATATTGCAAGTTGCATAGTTGTCAAGTTTATGACTTGTTATTCTTTCACATACCCTTCCTGCTGATAAATAATGTACTTTAGAACTTAGAGGTTGTTTACCACAACTATGAGCAACAAAGACCTTTACAGGACTTGTTTGTGAAGCCTAATTTATACTTTTTATGAATATTTTACTGTATGAGACTGACATTAAAGTCAAAAGTATTTTAATCCTCTAGATACAGGCCTGGATTGTTTTACACATGGCACAACTTAATTATAAATGTATGTATGGCATAAATAATTAAAATGTTTTATCATCCAAGTTTTAACTTATCAATTAAAAAAGTTAAATCTTCATTTCTGTGTGGCACATAATACATGTTTTCTGAAATCTCCTTGCTTTAATTTTAATATTATAGTAACTATACTGTCTGACTTATACTAGAACAATGCATAAATAATACCAAGGTCAAAAGTACCAATTCAATGGAATAACTTCTTTTTTGTGTGAGAGCTAAATTTACTCAACCTATGACAGATGTCCCACCCATCAATACTGCCAAGGTTTTTACCAACCCCAGTGCTTCTATTTGACATACTATTTTATGACCAACAGGAAGAACTTATTTTTAACTTTGTGCCTTAATGGCCCTTTTAAAATTGACTGTTAGATAGTAGAGAATATGGTTCAGTACTTATTGGTAATCACATTGGTGCTTGAGACATTGAATAGTATTTTCTTTACATGAAATAGCTTGAACCAATAATTAACTTATAGTTGCTTTTGGATGTTCTGTTTCATTGTTTTAATTTTTTTTTAACACTGCATATTTGAAAGTTATTTTTCTTTCAATATAAACTTACTGAACAGACATTTGAGGTTAGGTAACTACAAATGCACAAGTCCAAAGCTGCACATGTGAGTACATAAGTGCTTGGTTAGACACCTACCATGAAGTATTACTCTTGAAACATTGAATAAAACTAAATATCATACAAGCCAGGCAATAAAATTATAAAATTAAAATAAATGTAAAAAGGTAAAAATTGGGATTCTGAAGATAATGAAATTGAGATATGGTAGTATATACTTCATTCAATGAAGAAAAGAAAAGGATATACTTTGTTTTATTTAAGATTTTTTTCAAAATTTCTTGATTTTGCTATAGTTGGTCTTTGGGAGAAAGCAGCAGAAAGGATATAAACATGATATTCATATAGAAAGTTATAAAGGTTAAGTGAATGAAGTATGAAAACTAAAATACAAAGAAGTATTTTAGCAATATAAACACGTGGATTTACCACTGATTCACAAATGTACAAAGAAAATGTAGGAATTACTAGTTCTCCAGTATTGCAAAACAATGAAACCCTGATGGTTAAACAGTAATTTAAAAGTAAAAGAATAATTGTTACAGGCTTTTAATAGTGTGAAAGAGGTCAATTTTCTGCCAGTAATGTTGTACTGTGATATAAGAGCTTTTGTGGTGAACTTGATTGTTTTATCATTTAATTTTAACTTTGAATTACCTGGAATATACATTCACGTCATTGCTTTACCATGCATTTTATTAAGTTGTCCAGAAATAAATGTCAGAATTCTCACGATGACATTTAGTAGCTGAATATTGAGTAACTTATCATTGGTTGGTTGGTTTAATTCAATGTTTGTTGCTTACACTTGGACTAAGTTTTGCAACTGTAAAAGAGCATGGACAAGAAGGACTTTCATCTGATTTTCCTCTACAACTTCAAACTTGGAAGAAAAGCAACCAAAACTACAAGGAACATCAACCAGACATTTGGCCATGGATTTGTTACTGAACGTAGAGTTTAGCATTAGTTCCAAAGGTTACAATATGGAGATGAAAGTCTTGAAGACCACAAAGGTCGTGGAAGGAAGCCATCCTTAGATGAAAAAACATTAATGGAAGCAGTTGAGACAGACCCTTGCATAACAGTATGTAAGCTTGCAGAAAAGCTAGGCACAAGCATTTCTAACCACCTGTGTGCGATTGGAAAGATGCAAAAGTTGGATAAGTGGGTTCTGCATGAGTGGATAGAAGATCAACAAAATCGGTGTTATGAGACCTGTCAAGGATGATGCTCCAAAATTTGAATGAGTTTGGAATCAAGGTTCTGCCTCATCCACCTTATTTCCCAGACCTTTCCCCTCCAGATTTTCATTTTTTTCAAGCACTCTGACAACTTTTTGAACAATAAAAGCTTTTAAAACCAGGCAGCTGCAGAAGAAGCTTTTATGGAGTTAATTGACCAAAGAAACTTTGATTTCTACAGCAGGGGCACAAAGAGCATTGTTACATGTTGGCAAAAGTGTGTTGAAGCAAATGGTGCTTACTTTGGTTAAAGCATGTTTTACAACATTGGTTTATACTTTTCCAAACTTTGCAGTTCAAAAATGATACTTATTTTTGGACAACCTAATATTTGCTTTCTGCTATCTAGGGTCTAATGTTTTTCATTTTATGTATTATTATGTGTCTGTATTTAATACTCTTATTTTTGGTTTGTTACTTTCAGCAAGAGAGAAGATAATTTGCTTTATGGCTTTCATGTCCATCTTTTTGTTGCTTGTGCTTTTGCTCCACCAACCTTCTAAAGAATGTTGTTTATCCATGAAGTGATAAATGTCCAACCAGTTTTCTCACTATCTGTGATTTAGAAACTACTTGTGATTATAATGATAAGCTAATGACCACAATGGTCTATAAAAAGATACTGACAGATTTTTTTTCCTTCATTCAGCCTGCATTCTAAATTTTCTGTTTGGGCTGATTTCCCTAGGTCCTAGTGGTACAAGATGTTTATTCCATACTGGCATCTGAGACTTGGTAGTGAGTGTAACACTAATACTGATCATTGGTAGTACATAATATAGGACAGAGTGGATAAAACTGGTAAAACATAAGCAGTTGGTGCTCTTCAGCTGTTTCTTGCTGCAACTTTTAGTACATTGATGCTTTTCCAGTAAGTATATGGATTTACAACACTAAAATCAGAGGTTCGATTTCCCTGGTGGACACTGCTGATAGCTCAATGTGGCTTTACTATAAGAACACTGCTGATTTAAGTGGTTGTGTTTCTCATTTTCTTAATGTGGCTGATAAAGTTGTTCATCAAAGGCTATCTCTAGATACTTAAGTACTCCAATATTTTAGAAGGGCACTGTTTGCAAAGGATAGTGACAAGAAGGGATTAGTTTTTCCTTGAGGTACACTGGTGGTGGTGATGGTGATCCAGTCTGACTGCCAGTTTGCATGCTTCATGATACACAGATAGTGCATCCACACTAACAAAAATTGAAGTCAAATCATTATAGCTAATTTAAAATTACAAAGAGAATTAACTAAATATTTCTTACTGTTAGTCAGTTTGCTATCTGTTATTGTCATTAAGTATCCCAGAATCTCTTAATGTGTTTTATGAAAGTTTTGCTAATTCCTAGGTTACTAACTGTGTAATAATCCCATTGTTTTCAGAATACACTAATTATGCTATCTTGAGAACACATCATGAATAAGTTTGTGTGAAGTTACATATATTTTTTTTCATTGTATTGTTTTACCAAATCATTAAAATTTGTATTGGTATGCTCAGAACTGTAATAATTATACAATGTAACACAAATTTTGTTCCTGGATAGTATGTGTTATTTCTTAATTACTTATGTTGTAGAAGTACAGAAAATGGCCATTATTCCCTTCAAACTCTGCTTTTGTAACCTGGATAACGAAATTTAGATATTAATCTATTTTCTATGTAAAAATGAGCAAATTTGCACATTTTCATTTACATAAGGTGTGAATAAAAGAACATATCAATCAAGATTTACATGTATTTATACTAAAGTTATACAAAAATGTTTAGAAGTGAGTAGTTTTTTGAGATTTGTGATTGTAATGTAAATTACTTTCACATATTAGTCCCCAAATATAGTTTCCCATCATGTTTTCGTTATATGTTCGCAGGTCACAAAAGCAGAGTATGAAGAGAAAAATAGGTCTTTTTGTTACATAATGTTTCAATGTACTTATTGAAGAGCTGAAATAAAATTTGTTAGGCATTGTAGTAAAAACATAACCCAAATACCTTTTTGTATGGATATTCTTTACAATTTGTGTTATATGAAAAAAATGGAGGACTAATGAGGCTTAAACATGAACTATACATCACCAACCATCAAGTAACTTGTATAAAATCAAACAAACCTCAAAATAGCTTATTTTCAATTTAAAAGTATAATAAATTATTCCCATACAGACTTGAATATACTGTGGATCATTAGAAACAACTAATCACATTTTTGTTAGTTTACAGAAGTTGAGTGACCATCAGTCACGTATCTTGAAAAAAACTTGTATTACTATTTTCCATATATAATGCAGTGTTCTCTCACTCTAGAAGATTAGTAATTTCAATGACTAGTTTTTCAGCTTGGTAAACAACTTCATTCAACTTTGAATAACTTAAATGTTTAAATTTAGCTATAACTTAATTTTAATTTGAAATTATGAGAGATTAGTTTAAACTTAATATTGTACATCTTTCTCTGTTTTCAGTAATGATGTATTAAATTTACAGTTATTTTAACTTTGAATGTTATCTACATAATGGTTGTTACAGTATGCATATTTGCATACAGGGTTGCTCGTTGTACAAGACTCGTAGAATGTCAGTCATCTGTACAATCACATCTGACAAAATTCTTTTTTTACTTTGCATTTCCTACCTATTTACTTTTGGAAAAAAATCAGTGGATTGGAAAATGATACAGATTAGGTAAAAAAAAAAAAAAAAATTTGCCCCTGTGACTACAGGACCTATTATTGTAACTGTATTGTCTCTAGATGAGTGTATTTGCCTGTGCTCTTAAGATCTCTTGCATTATTGAGTCGAAGCATCATATTTGAAGATCTTGTAACTTTGAAAAAGAGCTAGGTGCTGAGGAAAAATCACTGTCATAGGTAATTGTCTGGTGTTTGTCAAGGTCCATGACTTCATTCATTTTGCTGCCACAGACATGGGAAGAAAAATTACTATAATCTTGTGTACCCAAAATGGCTTATGCACAGAAAACTTGTATAACTGAGGGTCATCACAGTTTGGTGCATTCTAGTCAGTGTAAGAGTGAATTGGTTTCTGTAGTACTCCTAGGCATTCGCTGGCCAAAGTAATCAAAATCTGGTTGATATAACTCTTAACTGGCATAGATACAAGGTGCTGTGGTGAACAAAATCCACTATCAGCATTCAGAAAGTTGGTTTTAATAAGTAAGATACACAAAACTTGGAAAATCAAATATGTTAATACTGATGTGTTTTTTTTCATTCTAATATTTACAGTAAACATCAGTAGAGATGGTATGTGTAATCATAGCTGTCTCGTTTTTTCAGGGTGTAATGGGACCTTTAGATTTCAAACGTTTTATTCTGAAGAATACTCCTTCACTTCCTACCTTTAGGACGAATTCTCGTTTTGAAATGCATTATGTCTATTCTATAAGAGTCCAAGTATCTGTTAAATAGCGAATTCTGGTTATTTTATTGGGGCAATGCATAGATAAAATAAACGATAAAAGGAATAATATATGAATGAAAAGAAAACTGTAACAAAATAAATACGGTATAGGGGAGGCAGAACTGTTGAGCTTCCGGTTAATTAGTTGTTCTACTTCCCTTATACCATGGGAAGATGCCATCAGTTACCTCTCTAGAGTACTATAATAACTACTCCTAAACAATGTTAAAAAAAAGAGGCTTTTAACTCGAGTAATATTTCATATGTTGTTCTTTACAGACTATGAAATAAATAGGTTTAAGTTTATATTAAGATTTGTAAGCTTATCTAGTTTACGCACAACACCTATTATATTCAACAAAAGTCTCAGGAGATCCAGAAAGAGTAACGGGAAAGTTCTACAATAAAAAAATCTAAATTATTTTTCGTGGATATTTTAGGAGCAATTTTTAACAGCATCAAATTCAAAACAGTAGATATCAGTTTTGTTTTACAATTGGTTTTACCATCACCATTTTAATTGTGCACAATGTCTCTCATACTTCTACAATAATAACTTACAAAAAGGCCTGGCATGGCCAAGCGCGTAAGGCGTGCGACTCGTAATCCGAGGGTCGCGGGTTCGCGCCCGCGTCGTGCTAAACATGCTCGCCCTCCCAGCCGTGGAGGTGTATAATGTGACAGTCAATCCCACTTTTCGTTGGTAAAAGAGTAGCCCAAGAGTTGGCGGTGGGTGGTGATGACTAGCTGCCTTCCCTCTAGTCTTACACTGCTAAATTAGGGACGGCTAGCACAGATAGCCTTCGAGTAGCTTTGTGCGAAATTCCAAAACAAACAAACTTACAAAAAACGAATACCACATCACTTGTGTTAGAAGTATAATAAAAACTAAAACCCCAGAATTATGTTGTTATGTGTAAATGATAACCGTGTGTGTGTGTGTAAATATATACACTGCTGGCCAAAATCTTAAGGCCAATGAACATTAGGATAAGATATGCATTTTGCGTTGTTAGAGTAGAGCTTCGAAAGATGAAAAAAAGAAAATAAAACATTTTTTAGCATTTAATATGGAAAATGTGAACACTATGAAATTAGCCTAAATACTAACTGGTCAAAAGTTTAAGACCATACCAAACAGAAGTCCTAAACAGGGTAGGAAATGCCCAGCAAGAGGTCTCAGTAGTGAGTTGCATGGGCGTCATTGCGAATAATTGCAAGCATTCGCTTTGGCATGGTCGATGTAAGCATTTGCAGAAGGCTGGTTGGAATGTTATTCCAAGTGGTGAAGATGGCTTCACGAAGATCATGCACTGTTTGGAATTGACGTCCATTTCTATGGACTTCCCTTGCCATCCACCCCCAAACATTTTCAATGGGGTTCAGTCCGAGTGAATATGCTGATGGTCCAAAGGAATCACGTTATTCGCCATTTGTCCTGCGGGCATTGTGGATTGCAGCGTTGTCATGCTGAAGGATTCAACCATTTTCACACAAGCGAGGGTCTTCAGTCAATAAGAATGCTCTCTCCAACATGCCAATGTAGCCAGCTGCTGTTTGACGACCCTGTGTAACCTGAAGCTCCATTGTTCCATGGAAGGAGAAAACACCCCAGATCATGATGAAACCTCCTTCTCTGTGTCGTATGGAAAATGTCTCCGGTTGGATATCCTTATCGTGCCAGTAACGTTGGAAGCCATCTGGACCACCCAGGTTAAATTTTTTCTCATCAGAAAACAAAATCTTCTTCCACTTTTCTACGTCCCATGTTTGGTGCTTCTCAGCAAAGTTTAACCGAGCTGTTTCGTGGTGTGGAAGGAGATGTGGCCTTTAAAGTTGTTTATGGTATTTAAAGCCTTTCTCTTGTAGATGCCATTTTATTGTTCTTGTGCTGCATTCTGCGTCCGTAAGGGCCTTAATCTGGTTCGACGATCGGCTTGTGTCTTGCCGGACAACCCGTCGAATCCTCCTGCTCAACGCCGGAGAAATTTTCTTGGGCAGACTACTTTAAATTCTCGTTCCGTATCCTTCAGGGTATTTTAAGAAATTTACAACAGCAGTTTTACTACGCCCAATCTCACCAGCGATGGCACGTTGAGAGAGACCTTGCTTTTGCAGTTCGACAATTCTGCCATGTTCAAATTCTGTCAACTTTTTAGCCTTTGTCATGTTTTTACCCAATGTAACTCAGGGGATGTCAGTGGGAGATGTTAGCAACGCTAATGCTTGAACATAAATGATTATATTTCGTTACGCGTTTACCGATTAACGCTTTGTTTCAGTATGGTCTTAAACTTTTGACCAGCTAGTATTTCGGCTAATTTCATAATGTTTACATTTTCGCTATTAAATGCTAAAAAAGTTTTTAATTTTTATTTTCCCTTTTCTTATTTTCATCTTTTGAAGCTCTATATAAATAAGTGGTTGAGTTTAACAATGCAAAATTTATATATTTTTTCTTTATGTTCATTGGCTTTAAGATTTTGGCCATCAGTTTATATAAAGAAATCGCGACGATTTCTGTAGTAGTAAATATCATCCGTGAAGGACCTCGTATAATGTAATTTCAAAGTACATATTTTAATTGTTTGTTTCAGAGCAAAATTACATTGATCTTTCTGTTGTATCTATTACAGAGAATCAAAGCCCAGATCTTAGCGATTTAAATCTTTAAACTTACCCATGACCTGGCTTACTAGGGAAGAAGGGCTTTTATTTTAAATATAAACACCAATTCATCTATCACTGTTATGTTGTCATCAAGCGCTCCTTCTTGTAATATTAGAATTTGTTTGTTTGTTTGTTTTGGAATTTCGCACAAAGCTACTCGAGGGCTATCTGTGCTAGCCGTCCCTAATTTAGCAGTGTAAGACTAGAGGGAAGGCAGCTAGTCATCACCACCCACCGCCAACTCTTGGGCTACTCTTTTACCAACGAATAGTGGGATTGACCGTCACATTATACACCCCCACGGCTGGGAGGGCGAGCATGTTTAGCGCGATGGGGGCGCGAACCCGCGAATTACGAGTCGCACGCCTTACGCGCTAGGCCATGCCGGGCCATAATATTAGAAAGAAGTAATTTAATACGAACGTCGATTTTTATTATAATTTTAAACATTATTCTCAGCAAAGTATTAATGTTTCTAATAGTTTTGTTGGTTCATAGCAAAATTTATCATTAATAACATTAAAACCATTCGAAGAAGGCACAAAATATGTGTGGTAATTTGAAGAAATACACATTTTGTTTTTATAACAAAGTAAGAATATGTCAGACATCTCTCCCTCAAATACGCGGTATAATAATTATTTACTTAACAGTCGCATGGAAGATTCTCATCAAGATATTTGTGGTTACTTTGATATTCCTTGTGTTGTGCTCTCTTAATTTAAATATTATAATTCAGCGTTTTCATTCACCAAATTATATCATACAAACTATCAGCTAATATTTGACAGATAAGGTTCTCGTGAAGACTTAAATGTCTGCACCCTCCCCAATGGTACAGCGGGAAGTCTGCAAGCTTACGACACCAAAAATACCGTTTCGATACCCTCTGTGGGCAGAATACAGATAACCCATTATGTAACTTTGTGATTAAAAGCAACTAAATCAAATCCTAGAGGGAAAGTCTGAGTGACTTCCGATCCCGACAATGACTTGAGGGAATTTAATTAGTGTGTCCCTTTAGGCTGAGTTTGTCAATTTTTCAGTCTCGCATTCAAAGTTAATGATTTTAGTAAAAGTGTAGGAAAGTGTCCATCTTGGGTGGAGTTGGTTTATCTTCTTGTCTGATGATCAAGCAAATTACTCTCGTGATGGTGCGAGGAAATGTAAGAAAGAAATGTATCCAAATTGGATTGAATTGGTCCATCTTCTAGACTGATAATAAATTCAGGGTTTTTCTAACAGGGACAATGTAAAAAAAAAATGTCCAGCCAGAATGTGCTAGGTTAATCCATCTTTCAACCAGGTGATAAAATCTTGTTTATTCCTGGGAAAATTCATATATTTTTGATACTTTTTATTCATAACTGTAAAATAGGCCCGGCATGGCAAGGTAGTTAAGGTGCTCAACTCGTAATCTGAGTGTCGCGGCTTCAAATCCCCATCACACCAAACATGCTCGCCCTTTCAGCCGTGGAGGCGCTATAATGTGACGGTCAATCCTACTATTTGCTGGTAAAAAAGTAGCCCAAGAGTTGGTGGTGGATGGTAATGACTAAATGCTTTCCCTCTAGTCTTACGCTGAAAAATTAGAGGAAACTAGCGCAGATAGCCCTCGTGTAGGTTTGCGCGAAATTCAAAAACAAATAAACACTCTACAAGTCTGCAGACGTGGAATATTTTTTCTTTTGCTGGATTTTGTACTCGTTCTCTAAGATTTGACTTGATGTTATGATTAGTGAATAAACGTATTTGCTTGCTTGTTAGTTTTATTTAAACGTTCATATTTCTTATAGTTCAATTTTAAATAATTCCTTTCCAGGGCCGTGCAAAGAATTTAAATCTGACTGCTATTGGAGTGACACGTTAATTACATTCATATTATATATATAATATTTATACACCATATACATATAATTATATTAAAAAATGACCGAATACGTACGTATAGCTATTTGTGGGCCCAGGCCTCTACCTGCTCTTGTTTATTTACACATCCTCTTTCTTTTTGTTAATGTAGATTTATTTATAAAGTTTAATTTATATTCTCGGTTTTTTCTGCATTTCAAATCCATTTGATTTTTTATCTGCTTTTCCTCTTTTATATTCAGTCTTTACTGGTTTATTTCATCAACCCCTAGTGGCGAGAATATCAGTACCTAATAGCATATACTCATGCACATAAATGTAAATAATTACATGTTTAGCTAAGTCTACACATATTAGGTTGATGTGGTCAAATACATATTTTAATACGTAAATTTTAAAATAATTGCTGAAGCATTGATACATTCCTACCTTCGAGTGAGTAACAAACGACAAAAACTCCTCCAATGGCTCAGTGGTAAGTCTAAAGGCTTAACGTCAAAATAGGGTTTCGATGCCCATAACATAACTGGATATCTGCGTTTTCCAATAGACAATCATCCGAAACGTTGCAATACTTAAAAATTCCACCTGTAAAATTAGTAGTTTTAATTATTATCGATTTTGATTAAACTTGGCTGTGATGTTAAAAGTGTATTTTTTTGTCTCACAATGTCTTTTTAGAAATTAAATATTTTATGTTCCAGATGTGCTGTTGACAAATTTTTAAAAACAAAATTGAGTAAATTTGATTTACTTGCATGCTTGTTTATTTGAAGCTAAGCAAAGATATATCTGTGCTTTGCCCAACATAGGTGTGAAAACCTGGTTTCTAGCATTGTAAGTCTGGATACATGCAACTACAATGTATATTAATCATACTTGAAAAAAACTCTTGACTGGTTGGTTAGTTACTCTTTGAGGAATACGTTTCAAGATGCATTAGTTCTATAGAAAAAAACATTACACCTTGTTTTTATGCTACCATAAGTTTATCACTGCATGATTGCAAAATATTGTTCCAAACGTCCTGTACTGTTCTTCACAATTGAGCCAAGTTGTTTAGTTGCTGTTTGAACTTCCCAGTTTTCATATAAACCCGTACAATTGTAGCAGGGCTGTTTGTAGGTCAACCCAAGATTGAGTATGTTCTTCATTAGCCTTTTTTCAATGTTTAATTTGCATATTTAAAACTCTTGCTCAGAAATGAATTCCTGCACAACAACCCAATAAATCTTTATTTTAAGAAAATGACTAAAGGATAATAATTTGACTGTAGATGTTATACATTGAACAAACAACTATGATTTTACTCAACAATTTTAAACATCACCTTTCTCCAGCTTTTCTCATCTGATAGTTTTAAGCCATGTGCCTATTTCACCTTTTTGGTTTGGTAATGTCTCTTAAGCAGTGATTGTTGAGTAGTTGCACATCTTTATCTTACTGTTCTTGAGGTAACATTTACACATGTACTTACTTATAGTCATATCAAGATTTCTACATGTAACAAGCATACTCTGAGTTACTTCTGATGAGTTTGGGTTTTCTACATTGCCTGTTTCTAGTTTTAGATGTCCTCTTCAAGGTTTCGACTAAAACATAACATTTTACTTCATTCTCAGCCTTCAATAGCAAAACAATGATTTTTACATATTTGTAATGCGGCATTTCTGTTTTGGCACCCATGAGCATTCACAACACGAATGCTAGGTGTATTATGACTATCTATACTTTCATACTGGCATGACACTGATTGGTTGGATAACAACCACATTGTAAACTATCAGACAATGACAGTATTATAATGCTATTTACCTTTGTAAGAAAGAGAGGAAAGAATCCCATAATATTTTATACTCATATTCACTGTTTATATAAGTTATTTTCAATAATGTGTTATCTCAGTATTTAGCTTACAAAGAAGTTACAGACAAATAAAAAGTAGGCCATATGAATGTTAAATTACATAATACTTCTTTATTTCCACAAAAAAATGGTATAATATTTTGGTTATTCTTGCAGTGTGGTTTGTTCAATATATATATTGAAATTTCAACATAAATTATGATATTTTCCCTTCAAATTATCAACTTGTTTACATACAATCCACTACCTGTAAACTAATATAATAAATTATATTAAGTAACTTTTTCTGTGTCGAGAAATGCCAAAAAAATAAAATAAAAAAATCATACTGATAAAAATTACTCGTAATGTCAAATACATATAAAATAAGTAATGGGGTTACTTACAATATCAGTGGTACTTGTTTACATTTTTATGCGACTTGTATGTTATTATAGATCCTGTGATTAATAAAAATGCAACTTCAACACCTATTATATTTCACTCTTTTTCTCCAGTCAAATATATGAAACAGCCAATGAGAATGTTTTAACTACCAGTTGATTTACTAAGTGAGCTTATGATTATGCTTTAAACTTCTTAATACACTTACCAATGAGACTGAGTTAGCTGTTCTTCATTAAAACCTGCATTGTGCCAATAACAATACTTTCCAATTGATCTTATACATTGGGTATTTTTTTAGACTTATTAACATTAAATGCTTTCTTGATATGCTCAAGATAAACTCTGAAATAACGATACATGGTGAAGAATGTTATTGGCTCCATGTTACATGTGACCTTGTGCATTGATCTGGAATCTTAATAATAATACTGTAATGAGTGACATAAACAGTAGTCCTATAAACCTCTTGTTAACATAGTAGATCCCCAAGATGTCAGAGAAATGGTACCGCTTATAGCCTTCAGTATACATGAAAATATCTCATGTTCACAATGAGAGGCCATATTTCTAAAATAATATAAAAAAATTGAATATGCAGAGTAGTATCTAATTAATTTCTAAAAGATGACATAAACTAAATTTTAATTTTTGATATCAACATCAAAAGAAGTTTGTGTGTTTTAAAATTTGTTCCCAGAATTGTGCATTGCTGTGAAAATGTATTCCAAATTTCAACCATTCAGTACAGACCACCTGTCTGAATAATACAAAAACAACAACAACAAAGTAATCATAGGGTAATTAAGATAATATTTTGTGTACATTACTTCATCCTTTCTCATTTATGTCTTTAAAAGTGTTTTTTGTGCCAAGACATTGTTATGAAAATACCCTTAGTTGGCTCTAGTCTGTTTCTCTACAGCATACCTTTTACCTGAATGATTTCCACCATCTTTCTTTTTTTATGATCTAGAAATCAGTGAAAGAAGCAACTTGGTGTTAACTTGTTTGTACACACTAGGGCACAACTCTAGAAAATGTTGTATTTCTTATATTTGGACCTTATTGTTGGATAACCATGCAACAAAACACGTAATAAATGCTACAAAATTAATATGCAAATAACTTGCACTGAATCTGTTCTAGGATGATAAGCCAATAAATCTATTAGCTGGACTGCTGCAATGTTGAACACCTTATACCTGGATAACCATGCAACATCACACTTAACAACCTGATAAATGCTATTAAATTAGTGTATAAGTCACTTGTATTGAATGCAGGGGCGTAGATTTTTTACATCCGATGAGGGGGGATGATTTTTGTAACCACTTATGTGGACTGTTCAATTTGCAAATTGGTAATCTCTGATTATGTGAACCTGAAAGCTGGAAACATGCAGTCACAGAGTAATCTTGTTGCTATGATACTTGGATGTATACTTAGGCCTACTGACTGATACATACGAAGTTACAAACTATAACTTAGATCGAAAAGCTTAGAAGCACGCCTATATTAAAGATGTACATTTTGGCTACTGAAAAAGCCTACATCTAGGCCTAATTATGTAATTCAATTGGTAAGAATCACAAGGACAAACAAACAATTTGTAGGCCTGTGATGCAATAAAACAATTCAACAGACCAAACTGTAGGGGGGGAATGATTGTATGCACCATACCCCCACCTAAAATGAAGGGAGGTGTATACCCCCAGGATCTATGCCCCTGATTGAATGTGTTCCAGTTTGATGAATCTTCTCTAATCTAATGACCAAACTTCCACAATTTTTAACACCTTGTGAAACATTCTTCACTTTGAAAAGTATTTAGCTTATTACCTTTGTAAACATATTTGTCTTACTTTTTTTAATTAGAAACACATGATGTCTCTTTTTGCTCCATAATTATTTATTAACTGATATATTTCAATAGCATTTTCAATGAGATTATTTCTGGGGAAATCTCAAGTAATGAATTATGAGTATTTATTTCTTTCCTCTTTAATAGGAATCTCAGGAACAATAATGGCAGTCCCTAAACTTAACAATACAAAAACAAAATAAATAGCACTTAATCCAAAAGTATCTATTAACATTCCACTCAAAGAAGAAAATACTAGTTTCCCTGCAACTTCTAATGATGCTAATATAGTATAGTGTGTTGCCTGGACCACTTGCAGTGCCCCCTGGGAACAAATCATCATTATGGTGAAGGCAGCTGCTGTTGCTATTCCAGCTGCAAACTGAAGAATACATAGTGACAGTAAACTAGAATCTGAAATAAGAAAACATATAGAATTTTATTTTTAAAAAAGTAATGAAATCACATTATAAAATACTTAGAAAAGGTCAGTGATTTCATAAAAGCAACACTTGTGATCTTTATATGACTTATTAATAAACAATATAACAAAACACAAAAAGTATTGCACTGAAGTAATAAGAAAAACAGTAAGCTTACTTTACTTAGTTGTGTATGAAAAATGTTTGATGAAATAATCAACTATTTTAAATTTCTCTTTGGTGAAAGTTTTTTAGAAATTACAGTTTCTATTACGAGTTTGGTGACCACTTACAAGAGACTTAGATTCAATGAGTTTAGTTTGGCTTTAGCTACACTACTGTACCTAGACTAATTTAAAGGAAACTAATAACTGTATTAATATCTTTGATTACATATTAATACTTTCCTTTTATAGAAATACAATATAGAAAGGTTGAACAAGTTATATCAAAACAATTTTGGAGAGTCACCATTCTCCCCTAAATACTTTCCATAATCCATCTTGTTTACAAGTATGATGGCTTCTTAGTGTTTGTTTTAAAGGTTTGACCATAGAGAAGAAGTTCACAGGATTGTGTCCAACAACTTTACCAGTATTTCATTTTTTCTGCTGCTGCTTAGGGTATAAACCAACAGTAGGATGGACCACATATTTTCAGCAACAGTTTGTGAAATCTGAATTCTCAGATTCACAGTCTAGACAAACTAATCACTAGTCAGACTCAGCCCTATCTGCTTTAAAATTAAAATGCTTATTTTAACATTTGATATTATATTATATGACAAGTTTATTTTATTTTGCATCACTGCACTTGACTGCACTTTCCAATCAGAGAAAAGGAGAGGAGGTATGAGGGAAGGTGGAACAGCATCATGGCCAATTACTGCTGGTCATTGAAATAAGATGTTCCAGATGCAATACATAAAAGAAAGATCACAGCACAGAGTTTTGAGAGTAAAAGACATAGATTTCACACAAATAATCAGAATAGGTGAGGATGCATATTCATTTGACATTAACATTCTTCCCTTTTCTTCAGTTTCTTTATATTTTTGTTAATTTTTGTTCATTGTTGTAAATGAAATAATAATTTGATATAAGTAAGAGTTTTATCTTTCCCAATTTGTAGCAAATTCTTATGTGACAGAAAAAATAAATATTTTCAAAATCTACATAGCTGAATTATAAAAATTTGTTATTAAAATCAAAACAACTTTCATGAAGTTTAAATTTGAGGAAGTGTTATTAATGATATTTTTGTCATGCATATATTATTAGGGTTCTTGTAACCCCATTGATAATTCTAAATATAAATTTTTTTTAAAAAACAATCTATTTGTGATAAGTCGCAAATAATATTAGAGCATTATTAAATAGTAATTCTATTATTTACAAAACAAACATACATTTAGATGTTGACCAACAGTACAAACAAATTATGCCATAGGTTTATTTGAAAAGGAAGTGTAAATAAACCACCTATGTCAAAGTGTTTTTAAAGTAGAAAGTTTATATCTTTTAAAATTAAACTATGAGTGAATCTAAAATAATTTTCCAATAGTGCTTGTAAAATATCAAAACTCTTTAACAATCAACTGTAAGACCAGGGATATATTTTCTTTAAAAATTGATTGATTAAATATTAAAGAATATTTATATTTATAAGAAAGCAGAATGATAAACTGCAAGAGCTGTCTAGTAAAAAGCGAGTTAAAAGTATAAGAAAAACAATGTAACACTTTCACATTTCTTAAAAAGTTAAAACACAATCATAAATACAAAATTAAGATGGTTTTATTTTAGTAGACTAAATTACTCACTATAATATTCAGCAGATTATCAATAATTGCAGTGTTTTTTTGTAGATAGTTAACAGTGTCATCACTAAATATACAATGCAGAATTTCAGTGTTTAACGATACATTTTTGTGTAACGGCGAATTCAATTTCTTAACATATGTTTCCTGTTATAACTAATGAGCATGGTTAAATAGTTGCATGCTCAAGTGTGTATCAAACAGCTTATCTTTATTAAATTAAAGCTTAAGTAAAAAATTATAGTTGGTAACATCCAAATTATAAATGTTGAACAAAATGAGGTTAAAAGAGAAAGCTCTGCAGACACAAAACAATAAAATGTAGTGACTTACAGTGTACAATCCAGTGAACTGCAGGTGAAGAAAACTGACTCCAGAACAGAATCAAAAGCAGTTGAAAGATCACAGGTACTATACGGAACCAACAGGAAAACTTCAGAACCTTGGATGTAAACCTAAAGTTGGATTTGTATTAAAATACATCACACTTAATGGAAAAAGTACACACACCAAGCAAGATAAATCAGCCTTCTCTTATACATAGATGATCCCACATAATCTATAGCCCAGCTGTTTGAAGAATTACATTATGAACTGATGCACAATGGTACCTAAAACTCTTGATGAATACAAAAATAAAATCAATAAAACTTGATTTATCTACAACTCTGTTTATTACAGCAAACATTATTGCCCTCTTTGTGAACTCAAATAATTTTCAGACTTATATATTAATTAATATCAGGAAATAAACCACCAAATACTTAAAAAGTGATAATAAATAGGGCATTCTTAGTTATTTCATTTTTCCCAACTGGTTCAATTTGTTTATGTTAAGCAGAAAGCTACACAGTGGGCTATTTGTCTAAACCCACCACAGGTACTGAAACCCAGGTTTAAGCCTTCAGACTTATCACTGAACCACTAGGGGTGTTCAGCTTGATGATCACTTTTAAGTAATGCAATCCATATTAAATATACTGTTGCAAACAAGCTCACAGCTGCATTAAAAAACACTTGCCTTCTGAAAATTTATTTAATGAAGAAGAGAAAATATAGTCTCATGTGAATATCTTTAGAAATCACTTACAGGAATAATAATTGTTCAAGAAAAAGAATTACTGTTTTATTCCAGAGTTACGAATGTCTCTATTTATTTGTTTGTTCTGACTTCTAATCATTTTATAAAACAAAAACATGATTTTTAACCCACCCTCATAAACTGCCTTCAAGCCTAGTCTGTTATTACTGGCTAGTTTAAAATTCGAATTAAATGGTCTTTTATATACATTTAAGCCTGGTATATCCCTAAGTAACCTGATCATTAACATTTTTATTTTATTGAAAACTACACCTTTTCTCAGATAACAGAATGCCACCTAAAGCTGACCCAGTCAGCGAGCCAATTTGTCCAATCATGCCATTCCACAATCCAACAGTTTTGGTAGGAACACCTTCATCCACCAGAAAAAGAGGAAATGATGAAAGAGCTCCTCTCTCACCTGTCAAAACAAACTATTTAAAAAATAATAGAAAACAACAAAACAAAACTCAATTGTCATTTCAGCAGCACTAAAATAATAAACTTTTTGCTCACCTAGTAAACCAAAAACAAAGTTATATGTGAAATAATGTAGCTAAATATGTATCTCATACTTTTAATGAATGCTATGCGTAACTCTGCATATGCATGTATGGTACCTAATTACGAGTTTCATTAACAATATTGCAGTCTAGGTTATGTCATATTATTTAGGCAGTACTGCAGAAATAAAAAATTACACTATTTTGAAAAAAGACCAATATTACATGCTACAAATCTAAATGTATGAAAGTTTTGTCAAATTGTTTTTGTGCAAAGCTACTCAATGAACACTCAATCCCTTTCACTTTGGGTAAATCAGCATTCAATGGAAAGGTTTCAGAAGTTTAAAACTTTGCTACTAATACTTATCTTTTTAAAGGGATTATAAGAGTTACTCTGGAAATTATTCTTACTTCTCTAATGGCAAACCACTCAGTGAACTATGATACAGTAAATGAAAGATCTTGCCCTATTAACTTCTTAAGATTTCAGTTATCTGGATGATTTGAAAAACATGAATTTGGCATACTTATATACATCTTTATTATGTATAATAAAGCATTGTTTCCAGTTATTTTATGTTTTAATATTTAATATATTAAATACAGTTTTACCTCATTAACTGTGTATATGTTGTCTGAAAATGTTAATAAATAAAATAAATTATGAACTTTTGAGTAAAGGAAAAGAAAAATACGTAATAATATGTCAACCACACTAAATTTGCCATATGTAGTGTCAACATGATATTTCTCCCAATATTAGGGCTCATCAGACTGTTGGGATATAACAAAATATAGTAGTTATGATGTTGAAAATATACACGTTCTTTTAACATTCACACAAAGATTTATTAAATTACAGGGATTTTTTACTCAGTAATTAGAAAATTAACTTCAATATATATAAATATCTATATTCTAATTTATGTTGTATTTTCGAGTAAAAACGTATTTTAGTACAAGTATTAGATAGCAAGACCTAATAATCACAGAAAATTTCCTTATGAAATCGTGAGAGTAATTCTGGATCTCATAACTTAAATGAGTTTCCCACTACGTGTGGAAAGAAGTGAGACTGAAGTAATACAAGGTCACAAACTCTTTAAATTTTGTAGAACCTAAAAATAACAACAATAAACTGAGGTTAAAATTCATAATTTTACAGGACTTTTATAAAATACAATTGCTATTTTCCTATTTTAAACACATTTCACTTATAACTGCCACTTCACATTAAATTTCAGTCAATATTAATCGCAACTTTTATTATAACTTTCCACATATGTGTAGAGCAATAAAAAAAACAAAAAACTATACATACTGTATAGGGTTTCTATATATATCAGTTACATTGACTGGATTGCACATGAGTCTTGAACTCTTAATACTGAGTACAAGTAAATGCATAAATGATCTTGCTAATCTGTAAGATGAGAAGTTAAACATAGTAATTTCAAAATTCCAACTACAAAAGACTGAATAACTGACAATAAAATGTTTTGTTTCTTATATAATTTCTACATTTTAAAAATGTAAGGCTGTTTTTGTGATATTTGTCACAAATTAAGATCATGAGAGAAACAAAATTCAACTTTCCATCTTCTCTAGTTAGTTAGTATTTATAAAAATATTATGATTATTTTTATAAAAACTAAAAAATGAAAGTGAAAAAATTGTTAGTACTTCAATTTGAATTTGACAGCAAGATTTGTACCCATATTAACTTACCAAGTTTGTAAACTATCACAAAAACAGCTACTTTCCAAGTATGTGGAGTCCTAAAGGCTTCCTTAAATACTCTTTTCCAGTTTAATTGTTCACCTCTTCTGTCAGACACTTGAATATTTTCTTTTAATTCTATCTCCTCTTTCTTTTTATAAAGTCTTTCAATATTAATAGGTTTTTTTTCAATATGTTTCAAGCCTTGTTTTTCCATTAGTATGCAGAAGGCTAGAAGTGTTAAACAGTACATTATCCCAAGTAAACCAAATGCTCCCTGTAACCCCCAATATATCTGAACCCAGAAAAGAACCCCTCCTCCAAACAAGGCTCCCAGCTTGTAGCCAATAATTTGAGCTGAGTTTCCTTGCCCAATATCCTTGTCTGTCAACATTTGAAGAGCCAAACCATCCACAGCAACATCCTGGGTGGCAGAGAAAAAGTTAAAAAAGAATAATATAACACTCAAGCTTAAAAAGTTTTCTTGTGAAATAAAAGAACTCAGAAATGATAATACTATGAGACAAATCAGACTGGTATGAGTCCAAAATGACTTAGTTTGAAATAAGTCCATTGCTGGAGCCAAAAATGCTTTAAGAAGCCATGGAAGTAGCAAGAGTTTCATCAGTGTAAGGTTAGTGTAGGATAGTCCTCTGGAACGAAGATAGATTGGCAAAAACTTGTCCTGAAATCCATATGGTAATCCTTGTACATAGTACAACATCCCTAAAAGTAGTATCTTTATAACTGTCATTCCAGATAGTTATGCATGAACTTAACAAAATTCCTAGAAAAAACAACAACATTTAAGTATACTTACAATAATACATATATATATATATAAATTAAAATACCCTCCCAAGAGTGAATGCACAATAACAGTTTTTAAGGGCTACATAGCCACTTTTTGCCCAAATACAATACAAAATACATATTGCAATGTTAGTGTTATTAATATACTTTTCTCTCATTTCACCAAGTAATAATACAAAACTAAGCCACAATTAAATTTTATTTTTTCAGAAAAAGATTTCAAAAGAAAGAAAATATTTCACACAGCAGTTTATTTACTGATGAATTATCACAGATATATATCCATATCATATACAGACGTTGTAAGCAATGATGCATAGTTCACGCACCTAACACGCCATTTTATCAATGCCATATCTTCCAATATTATTAATACATAGTTTACCTTAGATATGTTTGAAAACTTTTCTATTCATGTTGTAATTAATAGTAATAAAACTAAATGTATTTACACTGAAAAACACCTAAAAGTAACTAATTTATTAACTCGAAGTATTCTGAACTTGTTTCTGAAAGAGATCAGTCATAACTGACCAATAAAAACTTCGCGCCCATTGTTTCATACCTTTGAGAAAAGTAACTGAAGTTCCACGTTTGAATTAATTGTGAATCAAAATATACATCATTTCTCTTATTTTCCATGTGCACCATAGGCCTAACATAAAATATATGAATAAATATTTTAATTTCTATTTCTAATATTCTCGTTACAAACTTTTAAACAGAATGAGTGCGAGTACACACTGTGAACACATATCGTTTGACCAGTACCTTGTTCGCAGTTATAACCACACCCTCTGGACCCCTTATCCTAAGAATTTTGAAGTCAGTCGATATTTACCTTTGAATGTGGACTTTCAGTATTTAATGTCAACTTTTAGCCAGATTAATTTTTATTTTATTGAATTGCCAATTATTTTCCTGCTTTGTTCCATTTTCGCTATGATGGATTCACATTTGCTCCAGGACACACAGGATTATCACTAAGTGAGAGACATGATTTTTTTAAAGATACGGAGTTCCATATTAATGTTTATAATTAGTGAGATCAAGGATAAAGACATATTTCTTGCCAAAGTGTCTGCTTTAGGAGAACTTGTTGAATTAGTCAGAGAGTTGGCACTAATTTATCCAAGGCTAAGCTATCAACAATGGTTAAGAAAGGCCCTTATGCCACTGAGAAGTTCAGAAAAATTTCCCGCATTGGATTATCAGAGCTGTAATCATAATATCTGGCAGATTCAAACCTTTACCACGCTGGCTACCACAAGACCCACCGGTGGGTCGTAATAATCTTCCAGTAAGGCCCACACGGCACACCGGAGAGTCGTGCTCTATTTTATTTTTAATGGGGCACTTATTAGCTGAAACATAATATATACAGATGAGAGTGGGACATCAGGACAACATTTCTTTTCTAATTCCACCTATTTTTTCTAAAGTTTATATGTTTTATTAACCTGATAGTTATATATAGTATATAAAAATAGACTAAGCAAATAACTTTATTTAGACATAAATGGATACAATAACAAATAATTAATTTTGCAACAAAATTGTTATTTTGACAGAGTGAATGAAGAAAAAGCATAAAAAAGAATTTTTAAAACGAAATGTTATGTAAATATTCCAGCATACTGTTTCCAATAGATATTAGAAAAATAAATCAGTTCACCATGAAAATAAAAATAATGAATAGTAAGAAAGCAGTAGATAGTGACAGTCATTATTATTGGTATAATTTGAAGTTATATGACCTAATGTCTTTTATTAAAACAAGTAATGCATAGATCAGGGCGATCTTCACATTCATCACAGTGTGTGCGAACTTTTTTGGTCTTTCTGTCTACTTCTTTTGCAGTCATTGTCTTTCTTATTTCACTGTAACAGCCAATGCAGCTTTTACGAATTATTTTGTTAGACTTGTCTCTTTCAGTGTAATTCTTCATAATGTGCCATGTGTTGGCTCTTCCTGCTGTTGCCCTTTGTGTTACTGCTGCTCGAGCATTTACTTGACACAGTGATTCAATGACTAATTTTTGAAACTTATGCATTTGTAGTTTTTTGTGCTTTATTGAATAATACCAAAGCATTTACCACTGCTGTGTTTAGCATAAACTGAAAGGCAATCTTATGATACCATCTAATACTCTTCATAAATGGTGAGAAATAACTGGACATTTGATAGGATATGTCTATTCCTTGTTTTATAATATTATAATTGAGAACCATTTCTGGATTTTTGACATTCACATCATTGACTCTCCGTCCATTTTCCTTGAAGCTCAGATCATGCTTCATTGACAACATAAGAACATCGGGTTTGTCTTTCCATTTTGCAATCACAATTCCATCATTTTGTTGGCGATTACAGTTTCTCCCTTCTTTAGTTTTGCACTTATAAGTTCATTGTGGTTACCCTTTCTGTTCGCTTGTAATTTTCCCACAAGGTGGATTTGATGCTTTAGCAACTCCTTTGCTAAATCGATTGATGTATAGAAATTATTTGTTTTGATTGTTGTCCCTGCACCTAGAGAGCTGTGTATCATCTTTTTCAGCAAAAACAGTGTTGGTACAGGTGTAATCACATAGTTTATACACTTTCAAACCATATTTATGTGCCTTCCCAGGACTATATCGACGAAATACTATGCGATCTCGCCATGGCACCATTACTTCATCTACTGCAATGCATTCACCTGGAATATTACCTCTTAAATTTTTTTAAAGAATCTCAAGTAACCTTCTAATTTTTTCTAAATGATCTCTCCCAATTGTTTGATTATCTACAAAATTAACAAAACATAGGAGTGCTTGAAATCTATATCTTGACATTATTTGTGATATGTAAGAATTACTGTAGAAGATATCTTTTTGTCAGTAGTAGGCGATCTTTGGGTATACATAATAATTCCAAGAAACTTCTTTATTTCATCATAGTTAATGTCTTTTCACATGCTTACCTTTGTGTTACCAACTGCCTTAGTTTGGTGATACCTGAGATAATAAATTTTATCATTGACCACAAGCACAAACGCGTCGAAAGGCGTTATTATAGTATTTGATCCGGAACTTGGAGCATAAATAAAAAAGGTTTTTGGGCACCATCCATAAGTCCTTAATATGTAAAAACTACACTGGCAAACAGAACACTAACTTTATTTATAACATACAATGCAACAACTGCCACGATTTCTGCACTGGAGAAACAAGCAGAAAAATAGAAACAAGACTCAAAGAACACAAAAAACACCTTCGCACGTTCTTGAGCACTGCAAATCAAATAAACACAACATAACTATAGAAAACACACAGACACCAAGTAGGGAAACAAATATAAACAAATGCAAAAATCAAAGAAGTTCTTCTTATACAATTCAAACCAAAATTGAACCAATATAAAGGAACACCTATATTCCCATATTAATGAATAATCTAATATCTAAGTGCAACGCCCCCTACAATCTCGTACCCGTTTACACACTCGTCCCCAAGACCAGCGCCAGGCAACGATCAGTTGCAAACTCCCGTTGCTAACCTGAAGATGGCTTAAAAAGTTTAAAACGTTTTCCTGTACTTTTTTTCAGTTAAATTTTTAGCGCCCATACCAGTCGTCTTTAGAATACATTTATCACACCACAGCTAAACATTGGATAGATTTGTGCTTACAAAAACAAGCAAAGAATAAAATAAAAGGTTTCTATTTGCCCATTTCATTTTGTCAGATTCTGTATTCTCTTTTTTTTTCTTTTTTAATTTGATATTTTCTCCCAAATTAAAATATTTTTATAATAGATTAAATTCAATCTCCAATTAAGATTTACTATTATACATGCATTTTAATATTAATGCTTGTTTAAGTTAAATATAGATTTGGAAAGCATGTAACTTATATTATTTAATGTGTATTGCGTAATGTCAGCCTATTCACTAAATTTCTAGAAGAAGCTTAACCGTAAGAATCTATAATGTATATATGTAAGTACATACTAATATTTTTGCCTTAGCTGAAATTTCTAGAAAATCTTTTTCAATCTTATAAAAGGTAACCAAAGCGACGCAAAGAGACAGTATGTGTTGTTGGTACACTATAAACCTGGAAACCTATAACTGTGATGAACATGATTAATTGGGAACTTTATATATTGACAAGAAAAGTTTATATATTTCGAACATTACAAACCCGTTTAGCTTCAACGGATTAAATACGGATGTTTGTGCTTTTACGAAGACGTTATATAGCTTCATCAGTGAAAACCTCACGTGTGATCACCGAAGAGCTAGCTAGTTCACTTTTAAGTTAAAGTTAATTATATCTGTACGAACTTGGAATTAATTTGTTCGTCGTGAATCCTGGATATGATATCAAGGAAATTCTGACTGGATACAAAACTTAATATTGTTTGTAATTTTGTAAAACTTTTGTACATAAATCATTATTTTTAATAACCGTTATTATAATTTGTATTATTGTTTGCATATTGAATACATTTGCATTAAGAAAGAAACTTGTGTGCATCAATCTCGTTGGCAAACACCATAAATTTGATATATTTCTACATTTAATTAAGTTCTTAATTAAAATTTAACTGAGCTTTAGGCTATTTGTAATCATAATACATAAAAAATTGGAAGGTTGTCCGAGATAGGCCTGGTATGGCCAGGTGGTTAAGGCACACGACTCGTAATTCGAAGGTCGCAGGTTCGAATCCCCGTCACACCAAACATGATCGCCCTTTCAGCCGTGGAGGCGTTATAATGTGACGATCAATCCCACCATTCGTGATAAAAGAGTAGCCCTAAACTTGGCGGTGGGTGGTAATGACTAGCTGCCTTACACTGCTAAATTTGGGACGGCTAGTGCAGATAGCCCTCGTGTAGCTTTGCGCAAAATTCAAAACAAATAAAACCGAGATAAATAATACGTAACAATATTTTAAACTGTTTTTTATTTTGAGATTATTAATGAAGATTATGTTTTTATTGTATGATATTTTATCTCTGTCAGGCTGTTAATTATTAGCAAGAAATGGGATTGATTGTAGAACTATAAGGATTCCTTGACTGAAAGGACGTGCATGTTCAGAGAAGGAATTCAAAACTGCGATACACAGATTGCTCCAAACAAATCAAAGGGGTTTTATCTTGCTGTAGTATTGTGTGATTCATTGTTAAAATGTTTATGCTATTTGTCTGGCATATAAGTGTTCTTAAGAATAAAGTTAATTGGCTTCTTGAATGTGTCTATAGTTTAAAAATGTTTGAATTGAACTTTAATTTTCGGCTTCAAACAATCTTGAATTTTTCTTTTCAACTTCAACAAAATTCACAACTTAAGCATGGTCAATCTACTGTTCTCTATTCTATGTGACGTCTTCATAGATGATTACTGTAAATAATCTGTCCTATCCATGCACGATAACCTGACAAATGTAACCCAATCAGGATCTACAGTAGTAAATGCCTAATAGTTCTGGTGAAAATACTTTAAAGGTCACAACCATACTATATAACCATGTAAACTTAAGTGGATAGAAAAGAGTGAGAGACTTGTGTTTAAGCATGGCGATCTATGAGAGTTTGTTATACAGAAACAAGAACTAGAGAGACAAAATCATAGGCAGGGAAAAGAGGAAGAAAGACTGAAAAAAGGATGTGAACATTAAATACAAGATGAGAAAGAAGAAAAGAAAAGGCTGGAATTAGAGACAATAAAAGCACGCATTGAGAAATGTCAAGCTTACCCAACAAAAAATGGAGGACCTAAAAATGACAATGGGGCCAGGGCCAGCCGACTCAAGTTGCTTAAGGTTGATGAGCAGAAATATGGCATGAATGCTTTCCTGACAAGATATAAAAGATTCATTCAACGTCAGAACTGGAACAAAGGTGACTAGGCAGTCTGTTTTAGCCCATTCTCGGAGGAAAGACCTATAAATGTATGCAAACATATCATCAAAAGAAGCTATGGACTATGACAAGGTAAAAATGGTCTTGATAAAATTCTACGAACTTACTGAAGAAAGTTTTTGCCAGAAATTCAGAGAAGAGTCAAACCTGACACTCGAGAAACAATATTTCAGTTTGTGGCCTATAGATGGTGATACTTTACAAGTTAGATTGACATGACAGAATTTGAAGATAGTGTTGGAGAACTGGTAGATCAATTAATACATGAACACTTCGAGATCACATGTTCCGTTAACATGCTATTATTCCTAAAAAAGAGAGCATCAAAAGATGTGGACCAGATGATCAAGCTGGCAGAACAGTATATGCAAGCCCATTGAGGGAAAATAACTGGCAATTCCATGAATGACCAGTCAAAGACGAATGCAGGGGCAGCTGATCAAAAGCAGAATGCCACCAAAGGTGACAACAAGTCAAAAGAAAAAAAGGAGAAGAGATGATATGCTTGTTATGAAATAAGGCATATTGCAAATCCATTACCAACAAGTAACAGCAGAAATATCAACATAAAGCAGCTGGAGCTACGTACAGAGATAGGGCTAGCCAGAAACAATAAAAGAGCGACTCTCACTATGGGTACTGCTCCCAGAAATAAAACAGAATCAAGACAGCTCGTTAGATTCATCACAAGAAGGAGGTGTTATCACGAGGATTAAACAGTGCATGATCAATGGTCAGCTCAAGCTAGCAAATGAGTCAACTGTGCGGTGATCAGGGCATGTGAAAAATATGAACAGGTGCAAACAAACCACAAAATGCCGGCAGGTGAAGGCTAGGTTGGGAACAAGGAAGTGAAAGTCTTATGAGCTGCTGGATGCAGCAGCAAGAACCAGTCTAGTACTTGACGGTCAGATAATGGACAAATTACATTTCCGTGTACTGACTGACAGTAAAGTGAGAAAATTTATCACAGTAAGAGTATAAAGGTTGACATTCCGTACTACATGGGAGACCTTGAGGTCATGTTTTAAAGCCGCCCATCTATGACTAGGTAATAGGTAAAATATCAGGCAGAAGAAGTTTGAAGTAACCTTAAAAACGAAGACTGATGAGGTATCTGCAATCACCACAGAAGCAAAAGAGAAATACAGAAAGCAATACATTAAGTACCTGCGAGTATCAAAAGGCAGAATTTTGAATGAAGGTCTGCAGAAACTAAAGGAAGCAAAGAACAAAGCTTCTTCAATGCAGAAATTTATAACAGTGTCTGGGAGAAGGCTGAGCAGAAAACAAAAGGAAAAGGATCTTACAGAATAGAGGACTGTATGGGAGTGCAGTATCACATCTATCAAGACAGTTTTACAGGGAAGTTAAACAGATTATAATACCAACATAATAATAGACTCAAATGTTGAAGTTGATTCACGAGTCAACTGTAGGAGGACACTTAGAAATAAAGAATAATGCAGAGAGAATCACCAGAAACTTTCATTGACCAGAGTCATAGGAGGTGGGACCAAATTCTGCAAGCCACGTGACATCTTCCAAAGAATAGTACCTAGAAGAAAGGTAAATGTGATGCCACTGGGTGAGATACTTCTCACAGAAGAACCGTTTATCAGAGTAGCTGTGGATTTTATTGGAACTAATAATTATATCAAACAAGGGCAACTAATACATACTGACAGTAGTCAACTATGCAACATGATACCCAGAAACCATACCTGCCAAAGATAGAAAGATAACAGCAAAAACCCTCCTGAAAGTGTTCTGCATAGTAGGATTTCCGAAAAAAAGTATTGAGTGACAGAGAGATCCCGTTTAACTCAGAAATGATGCAAGACGTGTGTAGACTCATCATCACTAGGCAGCCCTTTACCACCCCATAAAATGCCAAATGTAATGGACTTTGTGAGAGAGCCGACAGAGTCTTAAAGAGTATGTTAAAGAATGTGTAATCTTAAAGACCTCATAACTAGGACAGATAGGCAGTATTATTTGCTTATCAAGTTTTACAAATGAGTAAAAGATTTTAATCTTTCGAGTTATTGTATGAAATAACAGTATGAACTGAGAAATGCATGCTAGAACGTGTTAGACCACAGAAACTGACTGGAAGAAATTTGTCAACTCGCTCGAGAAAGTTTGTATGCAGCTCAAGGCAGGCAGAAGCATTTCTATGACAAGAAGGCCATGGATCAATGTTTCAAAGTTAGACAAAATATCTTGGTTCTGCTACCTACAGATAACTACAAACTCACCCTGCAGTTGAAAAGCCCAGAAAGTGGTCAAAAGAATGAACTATAAGATGAAAGTGGATGAGAGGACTAAGATCTATTATGCCAATCTGTTGAAGAAGTACTTTGAGAGGGAAGATGACCTAACAGATGTAGTTAATAAAGCACAGATAGTTATTGTAGGATGCAGAACCAAAAGATGATGAATGTTACATAGAAGACTGCGAAGTGGAAATGAAATGTACAAAGATATCAACATCAATGAAGAAATGACTCGCAAACAGAAGAAAGAGCTACAAGATCTATTGTGTCAGTATACAGATAGACCTGGCAAAACAGACTTTGTGTCATACAAGATGGAGACCATAAAGATGAATGCAGTCAAGATAAAGCCCTACTAAACATCATATGCAGTGAGATACGTGGTCAAGCAAGAAGTTGAGGTAGTGTTAGAAGTCGGAATCATTGATCCCTCGAATTTAGCCTACTGTTTATTGGTGGCCAATGTGAAGAAGAGGAACTGCTCAAACTGCTTCTGCATAAATATATAGATGCTGAACCTCGTGACAAAGCTTGACTTTAAACCTATGAACAGCCCAAAAGTTATCATGACAAAACTAGATGGGGCCGAATTCTTTACCAAGATCGACCTCAGTAAACGATATTGACAGATTCCAATGGGAACAGAATTTAAAGTATATACAGCCTATGTGACACCATATGGATGCTACAAGTTAAAAATGATGCCATATGGTTTAATCAACTCAGCAGCAATATTCACATATATGATGAAGAATATGTTGTGGAAAATCACTCTACTACACTTCAGTTCCATAGCTTAGCTGTGGGAAGGTTATGTTGCAATTTTTGAGCTTAGAATTGAGATTGAAATTTTCTTAAATAGAAAAAACCGCCCTCCGCCGTTACTCACAAACAGTGAGTGGCTTTAGAAATTTGTTTTTCTGTAGACTTGACCATGTACTTGAATGAATTAAATTTCAGATTACAAAGCGAAACTGCGCTTATCTAGGATACGTACACCGAGGTGAAAACATTTTGACTAAAACTAATTATTTTTGAGTCCCAGTTGATGAGGAGTTGCTCTACAAACTTTCACACATGTTGTGAAAAGTTCAAACAAAAAACGTGATCCCCATTCCCACGCAGGTTTACACAAGATATCCTTTCTAGCCTGAAACTACAGTTCAAGGAGCGTTTTTGTGATCTTGATGCGAGTGCAACAGAAATAAGGATCTTCTAAAACTCATTTAACTGTGTTATTGATTAACTGCTACCTGAAGGTCAAATGGAGGTGACTGATCTGCCATCCAACGACATGTTGAAGGACAAATACAAGAAAGAGAAACTGATAGAGTTCTATAAATGCCTTCCAAGTGATTAATATATTCATTTAAAAAAATCTTTCTCGTAAATACATTTCAGTTTTTGGCACTACCTAATTCTTTGAAAAGATATTTTCAAAGATGAAGTACGTGAAATCTAGTTACAGATCAGCCTTCTCTGATGAGCATTTGTAAATCACCTTTGATGGCAGGGAGCACTAACTTTGAACCTCAATTAGCTGTATTTTTTTTTTCAGAAAAGCACCAGTTTCATGCTTCCCGCTAATGCTAGAAATAATAGACGATCGTGCATCTTGAATATTTTCAATACGTTCTCTTATGAAAAATAAATTAGTGATGTTGTGTTGTGATCATGTATGCATCCCTATGTAATTTTATCATGATACCTCCAGCTCGCAAAGCCTAAAAAAAGATCTACATTGTCTAACTCGGTTTGAAGACCTCTGAGCTGGTCAGTTATGTATACTTTGACGAAAAAGAGACAAGTATTTAAAATTTTGGATATAACTGTGGCAATTAATAGCAATGATAATGATTTTAAAGCAAAATTATTACAGAATGTATTGTAATAACAGAGTAAAGAAGAAGAATTTGTATTGTCAGTTGTGTTCAAAAGTAATTGAACCAGTGTGTAGACTTTGGCGAAAAAGGGACAATTACTTGAACTCTGGATACAATTGTGATAACTGACAGTGTGATGAACAAATATATATATTTGACTTGTTTTAATATATATTGTTCTAAGACAAATAGACTATGTTGCCGTTTCTTCATTGTCTAAATTTATTTCCAACAAGTCATGGACATCAACTGTAAAGAATCCAGCCTATTCATATCCAAAATATGACGTACATTCACCTCACATTCTTATGATAATTACATTAAAACAAATTCATGAAAAATGAAACACAGTTCATCCAGAATGTAATGATCATATGCCGTTTCTCGATGTTTTAGTTACACAAATCTAGACTGCAAGTTATGTGCAACTTATCGAAAGGCAAAAATGTGAACTTATTTCTACCCAATGAATACGGACATCCTTATTTTCAGAAGAGTGTCGAAAATAGTTGTTTTGACAAAAAGGGACATTGATGACGAATTATGCTATATCAGAAATGTTTCTTAACGATTTAAACCACATTTGATAAGTAATTTGGACTAAAGAGGACCAAATAAGAGCAGATGCAGATATTTTGAAATATAAATAGTATTTCTTTGATAGATTGTTTAGGCAGAGTATTCATGATGAAACTTTGTAGAATGAAGGGCAACTGCCTATTGTGGAGACACAAGTGTAGAGGACAACGTTTCGAAACGTCGACCTCTACACTTGTATCTCCACAACAGATTGTTGCCATTTATTCTACAAAGTTTCATTGCAAATAGTCTTTTTCTAACGATACCTTACTTCCCTTGATATCAAACAAAATAAGTAAACTGTATATTCGACTTAACAAATGTCACATGAAGAAGGGTTTATGCCCAAAGCATTGTTTTAATTTAAATTTATCTTATATTTCATTACCATCTTATCTAGTGTTGCTTTACTTTCTTAAATTCTGTCTTAGATCTTCTGTGTAGTTTTATCACTATGCACTCTATAAAGCTTACAAATAACTGTTAAAATTGAGTTATAGTCTCCTTTGAGCATTTAATTGCATCTCTATATAAATAATCAATAAGTACTGAGTAAATCTTACAAACGTATGTTTACTCGCCAGTTTAAACATTTTTATTTAAACTGAATTCATGCAAATGACAGTAATTCAACATTTAGTTGTATATAGAAGTTATTCATGGAAAGATTTGGTTACTTATGTAGTGATTTATTGTATGGTCTTGTGTATTCATCTTTACCTTGTTTCTATATTTTCTGGCATTACCCAGAAAAAGTATTTTGATACTTTTATATATTGTTTCGTGTGTCTCTTTACACTGTCATTTTCACCATATTTTTTACAAATAAGCCTTGTTTCAGTGTTCTGTATAGGCGGTCACCGTAGATTTCTGTTTTATCATTTAAACCTTTTTACTTTACCTTCTGTACTTCTTCGTCACAAAATAGCTCCTAACTTCTAGCTGCATCTTGGCGAGCAGTTTGATGTGCTTCTGTATTTCAGGTTTGATTTTGGCTTTCTTTCATTGGATCTTGTCTTATTACTTAGTGAAAAAGCCTATTTTTTTCTTGCTCTTTCAATCTGTATCTTGCATCCTGAAGTCTCCTTAAAGTTTCAAACTTTTTCTGTGATAAGTAATTTTTTAGCATCGTGATTTTCAATATTTTGTTCACTTTATATTTATACCGCACATTGAAAAATGTAATTTACACAGATGGAGTTACTACAGAAATTTCTTCAAATTTGTATACAACGAACTCTGTACGAAGGACTTGCAGTTATTTCGGTCACAGAATAATTCAGTTCATAGTGTACGTTGGGATTCTTCAACAGAAAATGTCACTTTTCTTCTAAAATGCTATAATGATTCCCCACTAAGTGAATTTATTTTTAAATTGTGCATTAAATTCATTTTACCACAATTTAGAAGCTTTATTTAAAAATTAATTTCGTCGATAATACTAAATGTACATTAATTTTGTACAATATAAGGAAAGATGTTTTTAAAATAAACTCCTATTATTTTTTAAATTTTAGCGAGGGCCTATTTCATGACATTTTTCATTTTGATGAGATATAAATTTGTTATTGGCTTATTTCTTGAAAAAAATGGACTCATGCGTTAAATAAACCTTTTGATAAGAGACCCACTTGTAATAAACCTTTGTTTGGAACATCCTTTTGTGATGTTGAAAAATCGTGTAAAGATTCATCCAAATTAGACTTCAACATTGTTTGATTTTGTTACATAATCATGCACAACTCCTAGTTGTAGCATAAAGCTACACAATGGACTATCTGTGCTCTGCCCACCACAGGTATCGAAACCCAGTTTCTAGCAGTGTGATTCTGCAGACAATATGCTGTGCCACTAGTGGGCATGAACAATGTACATCAGCTTTTAATTTATGTTTTTATTTAAGTTACCTCTTGAAAAAGAATTAAAACAGTTACCTTTCTGGAATTAAATGGAACAATTCGAATATTCAAGAAAATTACAAAAAGAAGTATAAAAAGACAAACAATATAACTAGTAAATTACAAGAATAATTATCTGATATTCTAAATATCACTCCACTTTCATCGTGCTAATGATTAACAATAATTGGTTTGATTTTCGCGCAAACCTACAGGAGGGATATCTGCGCTTACCGCCCCTAATTTAGCAGTGTAAGACTAGAGGAAAGGCAGCTAGTTATTACTACCAACCGCCAATTCTTAGGCTTTTCTTTTACCAACACATAGTGAGATTGACCGTTATTTTATAACGCATCCACCGCTGAAAGGGCGAGCATGTTTGGTATGATGTAGATTTGAACCCGCGACCCTCGGAGTACGAGTCGAGTTCTTTATCCACCTGGCCACGCTGGGCCTTGGTTAGTAATAAAGCTGTCGTTCTGTTATATAACGGGGAATTGGGGGGTATTTTTCTAATATTTTGTTATAAAGGAATGAGAAGGAGACACATATGCAGAAAAATATGTTATCTAATACATTGACGAACCGTTGTATTATATGTACTAATTTCGTGGTTGCTAGATATCACTTAGAAAAGTTAACTTAAAGATAATTTGTGAATTACATATTTTAGTATAAATGAATGAAACAAAAAAAATTTAAATTAGCATACCTGTGTCAAATTGTATGTAATAATAAGAACTAGGATTTTTATTGTTATATGATTAAATAGCCAAACAATATTTTTATTGACAGTAGATTATTCGTAAATTGGAAAGGTATGGCGTTTTTATTTTAAGACCAAAAATTAAATCATTATATGCTAGTTGATCTTCATTTCTGGCTGAACACACACGCATACCAAAAAATAAAAAATAAAATAGACATCCCTAAACCTGGACATTTTAATCATATTTATTGTTTTGTAGCCAATAAATATTCCTTATAATTAGTTTATTTGGAGCTCAGATAAATGGTGTGTTATTATTATTTGTATAAGTATCAAAATAGAAGTTAAATGTTTAAAATATTTAATTAATATGCAGCAGATTTATATAGAAAAATCCCCGTCACACCAAACATGCTTGCCCTTTTCTTTGGATATTATTATCAATATTAATGTCTTGTACTTAACGTCAGTAACTACCTTTCGGCCCGGCATGGCCAGGTGGGTTAAGGCATTCGACTCGTAACCCGCGGGTTCGAATCCACGTCATACCAAACATGCTTGTCCTTTAAGCCATGGGCGTTATAATGTGACGGTAAATCTCACCATTCGTTGGTAAAAGAGTAGCCCAAGAAGTGGCGGTAAGTGGTGATGGCTAGTTGTCTTCCCTCTAGTCTTACACTGCTAAATTAGGGACGGCCAGCGCAGATAGCTTGTGTAGCTTTGCGCGAAATTAAAAAAAAAAAAAACACAGCTAAAACCATTTATATAGAAAAACACCAACTAAAGACTGTCAGTATTGGCTGCACAGTGTATAAGAGAAGGTATAAAACAATACCATCGCCGATAATTTGGGGTAAAAATACCATTATTAGGTTCTTCGTTAATTGGTTAGCTTTCCTTTAATAAAACACAAACAATCACCAAGTTAGTTTCTTAACTTTTGTAACTTTAATGGAAAGTGAAATTGGATTTGAACAGAAAAGACACATTTACAACAGTTTTACACAATCAAAACATAACTTGGCTTCTTCCCTGAATTAAAACTCGACTCTAACAATACAGGATGGCAGTTAGGCTGGGACTGAAGAAAAAGCCAGCGCGAAAACTGGTACACGTTGAGCTAACAACACATGAAAATTATCTTCTAAGACTCAAGAAGTTGTAGACAAACAATACTAATGGAATTACAGAGAAAGCTTAAAGCTGAGAGTTCCAGGGAAAAATCGCAATCTTAAAGTTAAGATCGAATTATTTCTGACTGTTATACTTTTGAATTATCATTATGGGCACTTTGATTATTATAGATACTAAATAATGGAATGGTAGGTTTGACAACTAAAGTTATTATATTATATTTACTATTGTGTAAAAATAATTCATTGTTATTGCGAAGTTGTTTTCACTCTACTAATATTTTCAGAATATGACTAGGAAAGAATAAATATTAATCAAGAGGAAGGTTGTATTCAACATATACATAACAGTGGCTTCCAAATTTTTTCTTTTACTGACAACACCCTAACCCACTTACCTTGACTTGAGCGGCACCCCTGCTGCCAAATGCAATATATATTTATATACGTTGTTTTTTTAAGTTTTTTTTTTCTTAATTATCTTTGCTTGGTAAAACTCTCCCGACACCCCGAGCAACTTGCCAGTGTCACGATACACAGTTTTGAAATCACTTGCACAACGCGAAAATGTGGCCTTGATGCTTACTTTTGACCAGTTACTTTTCTTATATTATGGTTGATGTCTGTGTCTCCAACATATAAAACCTTCATAAATCATCATTTAGTTTTTGATGTGTTTCTTTGAGATCTAATTACTACATTCAAACATTTCATTTGATTACTCTAACAAAACAGATACAGAAGTATTTCATATATACTTACTCAATGATTTAAGGCTTAAGATGAAACTGGTGCTGTTCGATCTTAGCAATTGGCACATCGCAGGTAGATGTGAAGATTACAAATAAACAAAATTTTATTTGTAAATTAATAAGAGTGAATGTTTTGTCTCTCGACAGCAAGTGTTATTTTAATGTTTCTTATTATATAATCAACATTTCACAAAATTTATCTTTGCGCTTAAATTTAAGGTCTTATTTTCTCTTCTACAACCGATTTATTAAGCATTTGTTAAAAATAATCAAATTTGTTCATGGAATAATTTTGTAGAATATTTCTATCTTTTAGATAATACGAGTTAAAGTTTACTATCAAGTTTCTTTTAGGTAAAACACTTAAAAACTAATGTTAGTAATCTTTCGTATATAGGACGTTTACAAATGGATTTTACACAATAATGTATTTAGTAACTGGATTTACACAATTATATCTCCAGTCATTGGATCTTATATAGGTATATCACCAGTCTTTAGATTTTACAGTTATGTATTTGATCCGTTTGATGGCAGACTTAGGTAAAACATACTAAAATTCTTCAAGATGATAAACCAGCTTTTTAGCATCTAGTTTAATATATCGATCTAGCTTTTATAATAATGAAGTACAGTGGAACCCCTTTAAAGCAGCCACATTCGGGACTGAGACAAACTGGCCTGATTAGAGGGGTTCCACTGTACATAATTAGGGATTATGTAAACAAAAAAAGGGAGTGTGATTAAATGACCGCTTTCAAGAGGTGATTGAATCTGAGAGGTAGCCGCTTAGAGGGTTTCCACTGTAGTTTATTACATTATTTGTGTATTTACAGCAGTTATAAATATCTATGAATCCTTGTATGTTAATTATTTACGTTGTTATTATAAAAATCAATTTATTATTCTTCATAAAATTAATAACATTACGTTCATATCAAATTAATCATTTGTTCTTCATTATTTTATCTTTATTTTTATTCCATGAGCCTAGTGCGGTCCAATGGTTAACGTGCTAGACTGTGCATCTGAGGTTCTCTGAACCACGACAACATTGCCATACAAAAACAAAAAGACAAGACGTTCTTTGTATTTTGGGGTTATATGTTTGTGTATGCATAAAAGTAACGATCAAAGGCCACTCTCTGCCTTAGAAAAGGTAACGTAGGATGACATTGACTAACTACTTCTTCTATGGTATTTTTAGATAAACTAATTCCCATACAAGTACATAATAGGCCTGCTTTATAACCGGATAATTTATCAGGAAAATTGTGAAGTAAAACTGAATTTAGCTAGGATATAAACAGATACAGGATATTAGGATATTAATACAATCACTATCTTTCTAAGGTACAAAGAAAAATATGGCGTACATATTTGTGTGAATGATGGGCAGTCACTTTCCTACTGGACCCGTGATACAGTTAACTGTTGTAGTCCTTTGAGGTTTATAGTGACTGAACTATTCAAATCGATAACCAAATAATTTTTATACCAAACAGAAAAGTGTGGCTTTTTTTTTTGTAAGATAGAGACTTTCATTTCTTGTTATTCTTGTTGGATATATTTTGATTATTGAGTACAGTGGAACCCCTTTAAAGCAGCCACATTCGGGACTGAGACAAACTGGCCTGATTAGAGGGGTTCCACTGTACATAATTAGGGATTATGTAAACAAAAAAAGGGACTGTGATTAAATGACCGCTTTCAAGGGGTGATTGAATCTGAGAGGTAGCCGCTTAGAGGGGTTCCACTGTAGTTTATTACATTATTTGTGTATTTACAGCAGTTATAAATATCTATGAATCCTTGTATGTTAATTATTTACGTTGTTATTATAAAAATCAATTTATTATTCTTCATAAAATTAATAACATTACGTTCATATCAAATTAATCATTTGTTCTTCATTATTTTATCTTTATTTTTATTCCATGAGCCTAGTGCGGTCCAATGGTTAACGTGCTAGACTGTGCATCTGAGGTTCTCTGAACCACGACAACATTGCCATACAAAAACAAAAAGACAAGACGTTCTTTGTATTTTGGGGTTATATGTTTGTGTATGCATAAAAGTAACGATCAAAGGCCACTCTCTGCCTTAGAAAAGGTAACGTAGGATGACATTGACTAACTACTTCTTCTATGGTATTTTTAGATAAACTAATTCCCATACAAGTACATAATAGGCCTGCTTTATAACCGGATAATTTATCAGGAAAATTGTGAAGTAAAACTGAATTTAGCTAGGATATAAACAGATACAGGATATTAGGATATTAATACAATCACTATCTTTCTAAGGTACAAAGAAAAATATGGCGTACATATTTGTGTGAATGATGGGCAGTCACTTTCCTACTGGACCCGTGATACAGTTAACTGTTGTAGTCCTTTGAGGTTTATAGTGACTGAACTATTCAAATCGATAACCAAATAATTTTTATACCAAACAGAAAAGTGTGACTTTTTTTTTTGTAAGATAGAGACTTTCATTTCTTGTTATTCTTGTTGGATATATTTTGATTATTGAGTACAGTGGAACCTCTTTAAAGCAGCCACATTCGGGACTGAGACAAACTGGCCTGATTAGAGGGGTTCCACTGTACATAATTAGGGATTATGTAAACAAAAAAGGGACTGTGATTGGATAACCGCTTTCAAGGAGTGACCGAATCTGAGAGGTGGCCGCTTAGAGGGGTTCCACTGTAGTTTATTACATTATTTGTGTATTTACAGCAGTTATAAATATCTATGAATCCTTGTATGTTAATTATTTACGTTGTTATTATAAAAATCAATTTATTATTCTTCATAAAATTAATAACATTACGTTCATATCAAATTAATCATTTGTTCTTCATTATTTTATCTTTATTTTTATTCCATGAGCCTAGTGCGGTCCAATGGTTAACGTGCTAGACTGTGCATCTGAGGTTCTCTGAACCACGACAACATTGCCATACAAAAACAAAAAGACAAGACGTTCTTTGTATTTTGGGGTTATATGTTTGTGTATGCATAAAAGTAACGATCAAAGGCCACTCTCTGCCTTAGAAAAGGTAACGTAGGATGACATTGACTAACTACTTCTTCTATGGTATTTTTAGATAAACTAATTCCCATACAAGTACATAATAGGCCTGCTTTATAACCGGATAATTTATCAGGAAAATTGTGAAGTAAAACTGAATTTAGCTAGGATATAAACAGATACAGGATATTAGGATATTAATACAATCACTATCTTTCTAAGGTACAAAGAAAAATATGGCGTACATATTTGTGTGAATGATGGGCAGTCACTTTCCTACTGGACCCGTGATACAGTTAACTGTTGTAGTCCTTTGAGGTTTATAGTGACTGAACTATTCAAATCGATAACCAAATAATTTCCATACCAAACAGAAAAGTGTGACTTTTTTTTTTTGTAAGATAGAGACTTCATTTCTTGTTATTCTTGTTGGATATATTTTGATTATTGAGTACAGTGGAACCCCTTTAAAGCAGCCACATTCGGGACTGAGACAAACTGGCCTGATTAGAGGGGTTCCACTGTACATAATTAGGGATTATGTAAACAAAAAAGGAACTGTGATTGGATAACCGCTTTCAAGGAGTGACCGAATCTGAGAGGTGGCCGCTTAGAGGGGTTCCATTGTATCTCCGGACACAAAGTTCAGAAACATGGGGAGAAGCAATCAACGAATCCTCTACGATTTGGGAAATGTAAAGAAAATGTCGTTAGCCAAATGGAGCCAAGTGGTGATTTTCTTGATGTGGTTCTGGCAGTGAAGAGTCCGACTGAGGTTGCCTAATATAAAAAAAACAACAGGTTCAAAATAAAACTCGTAGTATGTCCAAAAATGGTAACATGATCATTCATGACATTGAAACTTTTTTAATTTGGGTGCAAGTATGGTAAACAACCTTAAAAATGAAGAGCAACGAAAAACATGACACGTCTTTTGAGTCAATAGACTCAAATAGGGCCACTCATGTCTGCGAGGATATAGTTTTCAAATTTTGTTTTGCATCTTTGCCTCAAGAGTAAGGGGAACTGATGAGAGCTGTAGCACAAAGAATTCTCGATTTTGAAAAACTAGATTGCAGAAAGGACACGACTAAGATACAAATGAATCTATCAGAATGGTGTTTACAAAGAAAAGTATCTCTTGCAGTTATCTGTGCTGGATTATATACATTTCAAACAGATGCAGGAATAAAAATTGAGTCCTTCCTTTGGTAACCAAGACTTCAAATTAGTTAGAAGAAACTGTCATGCATTAATAAGGCGAATATAAATTAAACCACCTACCTATCAGATTCATCGATACAATTTATCAATTCTTTAAAAGGCTGTTGAACTTATCCTGTAACCTCATAATATCAAAAAATTACAATGGGAAGTACAGAATAACTGATAAAAACGATCTGACTTTCCCATGATTTTGTTGCAGGACAATAAAGAGTCGTATATATATATATATATATATATATATATACATATATAAATGGGGATTATTTAGAGACTGAGGCTGATAAAATTTAATATGAATGATTTGCAAAATTAATGAGTTGTTTTATATTGTTTGATTCAAAGGTTAGAAAGATCATTAATTATAGGATTTTTTTTTTGAGAATGTGTATCTTTTCAAAGAGTGTTGATACTATTCCTAATCAAAATATGAAAGAAATTTAAATAAAATCTATGGAAGTGATTACGCAATGTCTCAACCATGTGTTTGAATAGCATACTGGCACAGACAAGTCACGATACTCCGTGATGACGAGAAACCCACTTGAAGTAAAGATTTATCTTAAGACTGCTGGTATGGATATTAAAACTTTAATTACAATAAAGTACAGAACAACGTTTTGATCTTCTTAGGTCATCTTCAGGTTATCAAAGAGAATTTTAATACCTATACCAACCATCTTAAGATACATTTTTACAAATCATGGTACTGATTATGGTTTGAGTAGCAACTCTAGTGGCACTTCTCATGTATTTTGCGACCATTGTCAAATCCCATTCAAAATTATTCATTTTTGGAAAAAAAAAAAAGAAATTGTGTTTTTATTACCGTTCCCTTGCAGATGACTGCAGGTTGAAGTTCAAAATGTGCATGAGCCATCGAGCAACAGTAAAAGAAGCCAGATTACACCGATGGTAAGATTGGCAAGATTTGACGAAGCACATACTCAAAATAGCAATGATGTGATAAAAAGTTTTGTTTGTTTGTTTTTAGTTTCGCGCACAGCTACACAAGAGCTATCTGCGCTAGCCGTCCCAAATTTAGCAGTGTAAGACTAGGGGAAGGCAGCTAGTCAACACCATTCACCAACGCTTGGACTACTCTTTTACCAACGAATAGTGGGATTAACCATCACATCATGACGCTCCCACGGGTAAAAGGACGAGCACGTTTGGTGTGACGGGAATTCGTACCCACGACCCTCAGATTACGAATCGAGAGCCTTAACCACCTGGCCATGCCGAGCTTGATAAAAAAAAGTGAAACAACTTATATCACATTTGAAATCAAAACAAAAGAAGGCAATGAATATAAAAGAAATTTATGTTTGCAAGCTTTATTGCATATTTAAAAAACTGATTCTGATTTGTCATTTTCTATTGTATCGATTACAACACCCTTCTTTTCTTCTTGCAATCTTTTTTTTCTTCCAAAGTCACTAAAACACCTTAAAAAGAATACCCCTGGCTCATGAAGTGCGTGTTAAAATAACAAGATTTGTTGTTATTAGAGGTCTTGATCATGTAAATGTGATTTGACGCTCTCACCCTCTAACTTGTTTTAGTTTATAAATAAACGTATCTGTCTCGGAAGGAAGATACTTAAAATAGATTACTTTCCACACGTTCTTTGAGTCAGCGTCTCAGTCAATTTGCGACCACGACTTGAAAAAATATTTTAGATAATGGCTCAATATTTTTTGAAATTTAAGATAGTAGTTTTCTCAACTTATAAAGAAATTACTCTAAATATCCTTTGTATCCGAATGTAAATGAAATCACTTAAGACTTGGAAAACAGTTAATTATTCAATATAAACACAACGATACTTTGAATATAAATAGAATTAAGGCTCTTGGCGGATTTATATCGCTCTATAAATAAGTCTACAGTTTTATGAGTTTGAATCACTCTAAGTCAGTACGTATCTCTTTGTAAGTTTATATCGCTCTGGAAATTAAATTACATTTCTTTCTAACTTTAAATCACACCGCGCATCAATCTACACTTGTTTCTGACCTTAGATCACGCTGTATTTCAATTTAAATTTCGCCCTTACTTTAAATATGTATATAAATCAATCAACAGTTCTTCCTGAGTTTATATAAGTCAATGTTAACTTCTTTGCGGAGTTTATTTTTTTCTGTTAATCAGTTTACAGTTTTTCTTGAGTTTATATTAGTCAATATAAAGTTTTTCTGAATTTAAATCACTATTAATCAATCTACTTGTTTTTCTTGAGGTTATATTGTGTACAAATCAATTAACAGATCTTTCTAAGTTGATATTGCTCTATAGATCACTAGTCAGTCTTCTTGAAGTTAAACCTTTTTATAAATCAATTTACGATCTTTACTGAGTTTACACCGCTCTGTAAACCAATCTACAGTTTTTACTGGCTTTATATTGCTCAGGAAGTAAATCTTCATTTAGTCCTTAGTTTATTTATATATTTTTTTCAGATATTTGTTCTTGTGAGACTAAACTTATACTACATTTATAATTTTTATAGCGTTGTTTTTCTTCCCTTTAACTGTTTTAATACACATTACCTATCATTTTTTGTCTTGATTCTTTTCATCTACATAAATCTTTGCTAAAATAGCCTAGTTAGGAAAAACATCACTACTGTGAATTTGTATGCAAGACCAACATTTGGGCATATCTGAGGAATAGCTAGTGGCGTAGCTACAAAAGATGACCGCCTCCTCCCTCTTCCCCCGTAAAAAGTAATTAGTCTCCTACCTTTAGTTCCCTATAATTGTAGATATTATTTTATCTAATTTGGGTCTCTTTGCAATTGTAGAGTCTGTAGAAGAAACTTACGCTACAGTGTATATCCAAGGGTGTTCTGAATGCTGTAATGCCACTATTCATATGTTTTTTGAACATATCTAAACACTAACATTATGTACAAAAGAGAAATTTAACATTTGCAAAGGATTAAGAAATATAATAAGTTCTGTTTCCCTTCTTGTTAGGGAAGCAAACAATATAGAACCCAGAAGATTATGTACTATATAGACATATCAACTTATACAGACAACACTTCAGGATATACTTAATGTATTGATATACTCCTAAACTATTTGTCGTTTCATTTCTCACTAAAGTTCCAATAATACTGTTAAAAAACAAACACATCACTATTTATTCAACAGTGCTTTTAATATTTTGCAATCTTTTTGGTTAAATTAAAATATATGCATTAAAAATCATTTTTATTTAAATGAATATGAAGCAATGTTATTTGAATTATTTTATGTCCTTTATATCCGCTGATAAAATAAGTTGATAATGTGCTAAAACAACTTATATAAATAAGTAATAAATACATTATAATTAAAGTGCTACGTCACAAAAAATTATAATTCTAAATAAAATTGATGATATTCATGACAAAACAGTTAAAGTAAATAAACCAGTTCTGTAAAGATGTGGCATTTGTAAAAAACAGACTTATGTTATACAAAAATTCCTTGATCTTTAAACATGTAATGTACAAAAAGAGCCAAGTTGTATAGTTGGTTTTGCTAAATTTCGTGCAAAGTTACTTAAGGCCTGTTTGCAGAGTGCGAGTCGAGTATCTTAAGCATCAGGTCACGTAAAGCCCCACGAAGATGTATGTAAAGATGCATAAATATTTTGAGCTGTAATATTAAAGTTCGTAGGTTAAGATAAAATTTGCATACATTTCCTTTCTCCTTTTTTAATTGCAAGAAGTACGAGCATTAAGATGAAAAAAAGGGTGGATCAGAGATAACTCAGTTATATCCCGTTTAACTTAATCACTTACTTATAATTATTTAGCTTGTATCCTTTAGTAGAATACATGTCAAAAGATTCTAGGTGTTTGTTTCAGTTAGAAATTATATTGAAGCTATCACGTCTTTCTTAATAGGTTTGATTTATTGATTCTAACTAGGTCTGATCGTAAAGAAATTAATAGGAGCTGTATTTGGCGGCTTGACCACTATTTCTTCATATAGAATAGCATAAATACTGTTTGAGATATGCGACGATAGGTTTGACTATAAATCTTATTTTGGTGAATTTATACGCTGTTGATTAGTTCTCGAAACGAATGGACAACTTCTGCCATTGATTTTTGTGTTCTTGGATTTTTATCTTTTACAAGACGCCGCAGTTTGCTTATCACCGTTGAAGCTCAACTTGTTACAGGCCTTTTTGTGATTGGTTCTGGTATCCCAAGCTGATCCATTTATTTTGATTTCGATGACGCTAAGTACGAGTGATATACCTATCTTGAAAATTCAAATCCTAGATCTGAATACATATTGTGATCTTTTATTGCTTTACTTTAGAAAAAACTGTTACACATCCTTCTAAAAAGTGATCAGTTTTTGTTTATGTCATACTACCTCCATAACGACAAATAATGTTAAACTGTGTCTCTGATTCATGACATTCCATCACGACTTTATGTCGGCTGTGGTTTTCATGCGACTTGCTAATTTGTATATTTAAAATTGTTGTAATATAATGCATTTAACCGTTTATATTATATTATAGTTTAGAAATAATAAACACACGTACACAAATAAAGATATGCCACGAAAGAAAAATTCCTGGAAATTCAATGAATGTTTTACAAGAGTGCATAATTTGATGAGGAGAGGGTGATCAAACTGAGTGAAACATGTTGCTGTATAATGTAAATTTGGTAACAATGCAGTTCCAGTTACGTTTGTAAGCATTTCCTGCACGGTCTATGTATTCGAAATAAAACAAAAACACGAACAAAAAAGCCCACTTTTCAAGCTATGAAAAGAAATGTTGTAAATGACTAGCACTAAACAGTGTGCAGAAAATCTGCAAATTTATCTCAAAATTATCAGATGTTAGCTTAATAGCACAGGTTACCACTGAGCAGCTGGAGCGTTTGGTTTCAGTTGTTTTTAGTTTCGATCAAAAATACATGAGGGCGACATACCTTAGTCGTCTTAATTCAGTAGCGATAGACTAGAACGAAGTCAGCTAATCAATAGCTGACGTATAATTAGTACTATTACAACATAGTACTAATATGTTGGAATACCTCTTACCAACAAATAATGGAACATTATAATGTCCCGCGGATAAAAGGCCGAACATGTTCTGTGACGGGGATTCGAACCTGCACCCTCACATGCCAACTCCTGCTAGAGGGAAGCCAATCTTCACTCCAGGTAAAATTGTATATTGAAAAACGTTAGCATTACAGATTTTACCATATCCTAGTAACTTTGGTAAGCTGTAAATTTTTCGACCAGTCCAAGTTCTCATAATTCACTGTGATTTGTAACCATGTTTCCATCTTACGCATTGGAAACGGAAAAATTTCACTATCAACTTGGGGCAACTTGTCATACTTGTGGCGTAATTTTTTATACTTGAAAGACTTAAGTTCGTATTGCACTCAATATTGTTGTGAAGGTTTACAGTAAACACCCGATGTTATGAAATATTGCTGTGTTACATGTTTTCTGTTTAAAGAAACTCTGTCCGTACTACATTACATACTGTTGAATTTAGTTAAATTAGAAACTGAGCTCACATATCAAACTAACCGTTTTGTCTTGTTTCTGTGTACAGTAAGAAAGTTTATATCCACGGTATAACATTATGTTTCTTCTATTTGTCACTTTTCATATTACTTAACATACCTAAATTGAATTTTTTTTTCAGGAAGTCACTGCATTTTGCACTACATATAGTTTAAAGGAGTTTTCTTTCTCTTTTCTGTGTGTGTGTGTTTTGTTGTTGTTGTTTTGAATTTCGCGCAAAGCTACTCGAGGGCTACCTACGCTAGCCGTCCCTAATTTAGCAGTGTAAGACTAGAGGGAAGGCAGTAAGTCATCACCACCGACCGCCAATTCTTGGGCTACTCTTATACCAACGAAAAGTCGGATTGACCGTTACAATATAACGCCCCCACGGCTGGGAGGGCGAGCATATTTGGTGCGACCGAGATTCGAACCCGCAACTCTCGGATTACGAGTCGAACGCCTTTTGTTACAGCTAAACTATATCGGACTATCTGCTGTGTCCACAGAGGGAAATCAAACTCTTTATTGCACATCCGAAAGTTACCGCTGTCCTACCAGAGAATTTTCTTTTCTTAGAAGTTGAATGTTTCTCACTAAACACACCTCTGTTTTGTTGCATTTTTTATTTAAAAAAGTCAGTATCTCGCGCTTTATATTGTTCTTTCTATTGGAGATTGGTTTTATATTACTCATTTTACATACTGATTTGTTTCTGATCACACTTTCTATTTGTTTTGTTTTTCACCTAGATTCTGAATTGATATCATGTTCACATCTGTTATGCATTGTTTTTGTTTACATATTATTCTGTGGTGTTTAGTTAGAGTCTGAAAAAACATTATCTAGAAGGTTCTTGAAATTTGATAATATGAAAGTCACCTGCACTCAGGACAGTCAGAGCCCGAATCACACTCGTACGTCAGCAATTTACAGACAAAGCTTTCATAAAAACATTTAATTAAACGATCTGAATAACTGTGTTGGATATGGTTGGGTTAAAGCTATTCGAGGGCTATCTGCGCTAGCCGTCCCTAATTTAGCAATGTAAGGCTAAAGAGAAGGCAGCTAGTCATTACCACCCACCACCAACTCTTGGGCTCCTCTTTTACCAACGAATAGTGGGATTGACGGTCACACCATAACGCCCCCACGGCTGAATGGGCGAGCATGTTTGGTGTTATGGGGATTTGAACCCGCGACACTCAGATTACGAGTCGAGTGCCTTAACCACTTAGCCATGCCGGGCGACTGTGGAGGAAAGATTGCAATGTTTGCTGAAAGACTGACAAGTTTCGTGAAGATACGTTTCCTACATTAAAAGGTATAGTCTATCATGTTTACATGGCAGTTGCAAAGTTCATCAACATGACGAAGTTCGTATAGAGAGGGCTGGAAATCTACAGGTATAATCTCCAGGTACTACTCGGACGTCCTCACCGATTAAAATTTCAGTGAACACAACTGCTAGCGTGTTATGTTCACGAATGGATAATGGAAAACAGTTTTTACTTTTCAGGTATGATAACACCATGCCAACTTTATTCATCACCAAAACTGCCGATTTGTAAGATAAGTTTTAGGGAAAACGAGGGTTCAAATTTTTCTCTTATTAAAACAAAGAAAAGAACGAAAGTAGAATTATTAAGGACCTTGAACGTCTATCACACTAAATATTAAATGCACACGTTGCTAACGAACCTTTCGTTAAAACTGTTATTAGTTACTAATCTGTAAATTCATATTATCCTTGAGTTCAGCCCCCCAAGTGGCACGGCGATGTGTCTGCTGACTCGCACCGCTAGAAACAAGGTTTCGATACCCGTGATGGGCAATGCACAGATAGCCCATTGTGAAACTTTGTGCTGAATCCCAAATTAACAATACCAACAACTCTGAGTTCATAAGTTCGTATAATACTATGGAATTGGTAAAGTTTGCATAGGCACTTATTCTGATCAACTATGCTTATTTTAATACTATTTTTGAGATATCTCAAACATATTTCCACGAATCTTTTCACCAATAAAAGAAACAATTGGTTTTTGTTCTCGTAGATTAAAGTTACAGCAAAAACACAATATAAAAACAAAACATCACTATTTTTATTTTGGAACTAAATGCTATGATGTAAGTGTGTTGAGGTCATGAGTATATTAACTAAACCTCTAGAAAGAACTCGGTGAAACTCACAGTAAATATATAAGTTAAGTTGATTTTATATATAAGATAGTTTTTGCTACTTTGCGTTGATACTACAAATATTTCTGTACCTATATGGCAAATGTTGTTGCATCATAGAGGTAAAAGTGTGTAATATTCATCAGGGATGGAAGTTCATTAACCGTGTTTTAAAGTCAAGTGTTTACAACTCTTAAAAATTACTAAAATCTTGCCTAACACTAAGTTATTGGCAATAACATGAACTTGATGTCTTACAACGATTAATAATGAAATATATTATCTAAATTATTATGAAATTAATTAATTTTGAAAACATTGGAATTATCTAGTGTCAGGTGAGACTAATTTTCAATAGGTATGTTCTTGTGTTTTCTTAATAAGAATTCACCATAATTACTGAAATTGATGATTGTAATGGAAGTTGTCCAGAATGGTTCGTGAATTCATACATTTATTTCGATAAGCCAAAAAAAGTTAGATTTATTTATTTGTTTCGTTATATTTCGTGTAAAGTTACTTCAGAGGAATTGGACTTACACTGCTAGAAACTGGTTTCAATACCCGTGATGGGCAGAGCACAAATAGCCCTTTGTGTAGGTTTGTGCATAATATAACTAACAAATAAACATAATGACCCCCAAAGCAATACAATGTAACAATACTTGAATAAATTCATTGTGCGAGTAACTATTCCCATTGCTTTAGCTTTAAGTGTGTGAACTAATAAAGCAAACACTCGTGTTTAGCTGCTCGTGATAGACATGGCACAGATAATAACAAACAAACAAATTATTCCCATTAAAACTCATAGATAAAAGTAACGTCCCTCAAGTTTATCACACTCCTGCGTTAAGTCACATCCCTCGATTTTATCACACTGCTTTCGGTACGTACAGGGGCGGACTTAAGGTTGTGTGGGCGCAGAAGCTAATCATTTTTGTGGGCCCTACATTCCTTGTAATTTTCTATAGAATAAAGTTATCAATAGGTCCCCACCAAGACAATGGACCTTGGGGTTGAGTCCCCTCTAGCCTCAAACTAAGTACGCCACTGAGTATGTCTGATTATAATAATTTTTACAGACCTACTTGACAATTTAATACATGAAGATGTCTGAGCTGTTCAGTAATATTGTATTTTCACACAAGAAAGGAACATAACCATAGAAAAGACCCAGATACTATGTAGGTAAACAAATATAAACAAACGCAAAATCAAAGAAGCCTTACTTATCCAACAACTAAAACCAAAATTAAACCACTATATAGGAACGCTTTTATGCCTATACTAATTAATAACTTAACATTCCTGCAACGTTCCCTACGATCCCCTACCCTCTTATACTCTCGTCCCTAAGACATGTGCCCGGCAACGGTCAGTTGCAAATTCTCTCTCTTTGTTAACTAGAGATGACCTAAGAAGGTCGAAACGTTGTTCCCTGCTCTATTAGTAAAAGTGTTAATACCCATACGAGCCCAACATGGCCAGGTGGGTTAAGGCGGGCGACTCGTAATCTGAGGGTCGCGGGTTCGCATCCCCGTCGCACCAAACATATTACAGTCATCCCACTATCAGTTGGTAAAAGAGTAGCCCAAGAGTTGGCGGTGGATGGTGATGACTAGCTGCCTTCCCTCTAGTCTTACACTGCTAAATTAGGGACGGATAACGCAGACAGTCCTCAAGTAGCTTTGCGCGAAATTCAAAAACAAAATAATACCCATACTAGCAGTCCTGAGATACATTGATACTACACTAGGACTTTCGACTGACCAAAAATGTTTTCACGGGAATTATTGGGAACAAAAGAAGTCAGTCAACTAATCTCACATTGGCAACTCAATTTATTCCTTTGCATTATACCAGTATTTCTTTCCCGTTTTTTGCATTCCATGTCCACACTGTTCTTCTGTAAACAATGTTTTATGAAGTGACGGCCCATAGGCACATGCTGCCCACCTCAAGAGGTCCCAAAATCACTAGTGCAATCAGGAATTCTTTTAGTTTTGCAAGGGTAGAGCCCCCGAATGCAAAGTTCAAACAGACCACAATTTCGTCTAGGATCACTCTGGTTTTATAAACCTCACATATCGCAGTCTTGACTTAACTTTTTTTCATGTTTGGCCCGTAATATCTTTTATTTTTTACTGTTGAATACAGTTACCATTGCTATTATATAAAGAATTAAATTTATCATTACAAGCTGAAGATACTTATTATGGAAGAAAACTGTATAAAAAACGAATTTAATGTTCCCCTTCCTTATTTAAAAAAAAAATTAAATCGCTAATGATCTTATTATATCTTAATTGCATACTTCTCTTCGTGGAAAACAACAACTGACTCACTTAACAGATTAAGTACTGTATAAAGGACAAATCTAGACAATGTTCCCTTTCTTCCTTCTTTTCAACTAAATCGCTAATGATTTGATTAGATGTTAACTGTATACCCCCCTTTGTGTGAAGTAATTACTAACCCATTTAACCGATTAACTACCTGCCCCCCCCCCCAGCGGCACTGCGGCATGTCTGCGGACTTACAACACTAAAAACCGAATTTCATTACTTTGTTACGCGTGGTGGGCAGACCACAGATAGCCCATTGTGTACTTTTGTGTCTAACTTCAAAACACACAAACTTGTGTCTTTAAATGTAAACTGAAAAGTCTATAAAAAGGTAAAAATATGTTCCATTTCAATGTGTTTTTATCCCCTTTCTCTCCCCCAGGTAGCACAGCGGCATGTCTGCGAACTTATACTTCTAAAAATCTGGTTTTACCCATGGTGAAAAGAGCACAAATAGCTCTTTGTGTAGCTTTGGGCTTAATGACAAACAAACAATCACTCTTGTCTGATATAAATCCTAAAACAAAATTACTAGTGCACATCGTCAGACATTTTTCAGCTACTATATGCCAAACAAATACGGTAATTGAGCCAACCAACTGTGACTGATGGAAACAAAAGATTTATTATTTGGAATTAAGCAAAAAGCTACACAATGGGCTACCTGTATTGTACCCATCACGGGTATCGAAACCCAGTTTCTAGCGGTGCGAGTCTGCAGGCATACCGTTGTACATCTAGGAGGGGTCCAAAGATTTATAAAAAATGGAAATGTACCTAATTTGATGATCCTTTTCTTCTCTCTTTTGTCGGGCAAATATCACAAAATAAAATATGATAGTTTCCAGTTGTCATACAAAACATTACGGTAATTTATATTTATTTGTTCGTGGTGATGGAATTCAAACGTTTATAAAAAATGGAAATATGCTGTGTTTCGGAGTCATTTTTAACACCCTTTTCTGTAAAAAACAAACAAACAAAACAAACACTAAAGTAAAATAGTCTAAGTACGCGGATAGTTTCCATATAAGAATTACAGTAATTGAGATAATCAACTCTGGGTGATTGACGCTAACACATGCACACATATACATCATGGATCTTTCAGTAAGACACTAGACAAACTCAAGATGATGATTTATTAAAAATTTCAAGGGACTTTTGTGTTATACCTTTGAAAGATATATTAAATAAAAATTTGAAGACATACAATATATAAGCTATTTTATTTTTATGTCTGGTTTTAAAGTTTACTTTACCAGATTCATATAGGAACAGGTGGGAAAGGAGTTAGTCATGACCACAAAATTATGCATTGATTTTGCTATTTCAGTCTCACATTTTTGTATTTATACGGATATCCAAAAATCCCAAAAGCCACTACTTCCTGTGAATATCACAAATTGGAAAAAAATATTGGTATGGATTTGTTATTAGGGAGTTTAGTGTTAATATTTCTCTTTGTTGTGTTTGACTCTCTTACTGCTGGTGATTTATGTAAATTATGGTTTTCGAAAGTTACTTTCTAAGAGCACATGGGATGTATATTATAGTGGAGGAGGTTGTAATTGAGATGAAGACAAGGTCTGTGAGAATTATTGGGAAGAAACTATAAAAAACAACACTTAATCATAGCGAGACTAACATTCGTATTCCTGGTCTATCTTTACTAATAAGAGATTTATGTCCAGGCAGGTGGGTTTTCTATTTACCCTACCAATGAGACCTCTCTTTGTTAGCCCTCACTCACAGAAGAGTCGGAGAGCAAGGATGTAGTTCCAATAGAGATGACAATTTGTGTATCCTGAAACCAAGTGGGTGGTTTCTTTAAGACAATTCGATGTACACTAGCTAATCCGAGCATTGTTAAGAGCTGTTTAGGGCAATCTATTACTAATGAGAGAGGTGTGATGTAGATGGTGAACTTTAGATATACTAAGAAGAAGAATGTCATTACTCAGTGAAGAAGTTAGCATTTCATCACAAAGCCGTAGATTAGTTAGAGAGCCTTCCACACTGGTAAAGTATACTGACGACATTCCAAATACGTATCAGCGGTTTCAATGAATACGAAATGCAAAAAACAACAACAACATGTATCCCTACATTCAGAGTATGACACTAATTAGTTTGTTGTTTTGAGTTACATACCGGTAGCTATTTTACATTTCTTGTTGTCCATGTTCGGTTTACTCTTCCACAGACGAATATTTTCAAATATTCTAAAGGATTACTTGCAAGTAAAACAAATGGAAAGAATTTCTTAAATCCATCTTGGTCTCCCTGCAAAACAAAAATCTACTTGGTATAATGATAAAAATAGAGTGCTACAATTAAAAACTATATATAATAATATAATGGCGTGTTTATGTGTACGTGTGAACGATATAGCACCAACAGAAAAGAACTTAGAAAAATAAAATTTTGCACCCTTACTACATTGGTGTTGTTTTGAATTAAGCACAAAGCTACACAATGGGCTATCTGTGCTCTGCCCACCACGGGTATCGAAACCCGGTTTTATAGCGTTGTAAGTCCGCAGACATACCGCTGAGCCACTGGTGGCCCACCCTTACTAACTGGATTCTGACGATGTATACTTAAATATTACTTATCTTATCCACGTATGTGTGCGCACGAGTATCTTTTTTAATGAACCACATTAACAAAAAACCATATAGAAAAGAAGTGGTTTGTTATATTACAAATAGAAATCACAAACAGACAGACACGCTCTTTTATTGTAGATGTATAGCCCGTCAAACATGACTAAGCAATTACTACCAAATTACTATAGTTTAGATTGTAGTATATTAGTCAGATTATCAATTTATAATATATATATAGAAAAGCCAATGCGTTTTGTTAACAATATGTTGCAATAATAGCTTTTAATGTCACATTGCGAAGGAACAAAAGTATAACTTAATATTGTTGTTAGTATATGCACTGAAACAAAAATGATATATATAGAAAACTAGAAAAATATTTGCTAATTTCTTAATTTATAGTCTCCGTTGGTTAAAGATATTTGTTTTTTTTTTAACTAAAGTTGTTGATGGTATAATAGAAAATACTTTAATTCAGAAACGATTTGACTTTAAAATTAGATCTATATTTTTATTTTCGTGATAAATTTTATACACTTGGTTTTAGGCAAGGTTATCTCACGTTATATCTTTGTTTTAAGCTTATTTATTGATTTATTTAAATCATACCAATATTCACTGCACTTACAAGGTTTCACGTTCCCATTGCACTCCCGTCACTAAAATCACAATGTGTGCCAAAATTGAAACATAAAGACTGCGATTCATTTGCACAAGGCCCTGCATGGCTAGGTGGTTAAGACACTCGACTCATAATCTGAGGGTCGAGGGTTCGAATCCCCATCAAACCGAATATGCTCGTCCTTTCAGCCGAGAGGACATTATAATGTGACGGTCAATTTCACTTTCGTTGATAAGAGAAGTTAAAACCCATATTGAAATGGATAACTACTATCAAACAATTACGGAGTGCCTTCAGAAAGCAGCCAAGTTAACAATACCTAAACAACACCATAAAACAACAAACAACGCATGTAAACCCACCAAAGAAATAATCAATCTAATCAAAAAACGAAGACAATTAAGAAGACAGTACATGATAACAAGAGACAGAGAAACCAAAACGCAAATAAACAACATTAGAAATCACATCAGAACACAAATAAAACAACAAAAACAAAATAAATGGGACAATTACTGCTCTAAACTAAATGATAAAACTGACCCGAAAAAATTCTGGTAACATCTTAAAAGACTCACAACTGAAAACACAGACACAAAGAAATATCCTTCACTTGAACATAATAATACTATAGCACACACAAGTAAAGAAATAGCCGAAGCGTTCAAAGATCAACTTCAAAATACTTTTAAAACTTACACTAATCCAGATATGGATACATATTTCTATAATAAAGTAACTAATCACATATTAAACAATAAACATCAATTTGAACCAATTTTTCCAATAAACATAAATGAGACAAACACAAGTTCCGACACAGATTATGCAAGCACGTTACTAACAAATGAAATATCCCTTCAAGAACTACTCGAAGCAATAAAAACACAAAAAACAAAGCACAAGATGAAGATGAAATACAAGCTGTCCTTCTAAAAAAGGGCACTCTGAAATTGTTTGACCACCTAAATTCACTTTTTAACTTATCTCTATCCTCAGGATACATCCCAGTTTCTTGGAAGCTTGCAAATATATTAATGTTCCACAAGGAAGGAAAGCCAGCAAATAAACCTAATAGCTACCGACCAATCAGCCTGACCAGCTGTGTAGGCAAAATTCTTAAAAGAATAATCAGTAATAGACTCTCCACGTTCTTGGAGATAACATCAAAATTACCAAAAGAACAAAATGGATTCAGGAAATTTAGACAAACGACAGACCACCTAATCAGATTAACCGAAACCATAATAAATAGCTTCAATAAAGAAGAATGTACTGTCGCTTGCTTCCTTGATATTTAGAAAGCATTCGACACTGTATGGCACGATGGTATAAGGTTCCAAATGAATGAAATGGAACTACCGCTAGGAATTATTCGCTGGTTATCTAACTTTTTGGAAAATAGAAAGTGTAGAGTAAATGTTGAAGGAACATTTTCTGAATACTTTACTCCAGAAACTGGTGTCCCTTAGGGAGGGGTGGTTAGCCCTATACTCTTCATCATGTACGTAAACAATATACCACTGAGGGATCCGAATCATGGATTCTCTTCACAGTTCGCAGATGATGTGGCAGTCTGGAAAAGTGCCGCAACATCCACGATAGCAGCCACCAACATACAACCGCAACTAAATAGAATAAGTGAATACTGTCAAAAATATAGAATAAAAATAAATAGAACTTGTAGTCTTTACGAAATTGACAAAACACAAAAACAACAGCCAGAATTATATATAAATGGCGCACTACTTCAGACTGCCCCATCGGCAAAATTTTTAGGTCTTACCTATGATTCAAAATTAACTTGGATTAATCATGTAAAGGAAATTAAAGTCTGGCGAAGAACCACCTATGGTTGGAGTCTAACTGGCAAGAATAGTGGAACATACATTAGACCAGTAAATGACTATGCAGCTCCAGCATGGATAACTGTAAGTGACAAAACAATTAAAACGAAGTTACAAACAATTCAAAACACACTACTCACAACAGCATACATAGTTTCCAGAGAAACATCATTCAGATTCATACAGAAATATTCAAACATACCAACCATACCAGATAGACTCTTACATAGTACAATAAAGTATTTTGATAAAAAATTGATGAAAAATGAATTATTAAGCGAACTAGAGAGGTACCTCATACATGATGAAGATAATTCTAAATATCTCTCCCCAGTTAACTTATATTTTAAATATAAAAATAAATAAAAAAGAAAAAATATATAAATTTTAAATAATAAAAAATATTAAATAATATTAAAAATATACATACATATATATATGTATTAAACAATAAAAAAAATGCCACCAACAGACTTGACATTCTCCTGATAGAATAAAATAATCACTGTATACGAGCCACAATACGTGGACATTGCCCTGAAAAGGATCAAAATAATATTCAGTTCAACAGTTATAAATACCAATCCGTCAAGAACATAAGTACGGGGAGGAGGAAGAGGTCACAGAGAACCTGACACTCCAGGGTATGAACTTTCTTACCCAAACACCGACGACATTCTTCCAAAACAAACTCTCAGTTGAAGACTATGGCCATCTAGGGGATGCTAAAATAGGCTAAGAATATACACACTGATGTAGACATCTACCTAGTAACTCGGGTGAAGCCAGGTATTTTTACTATTATGTGCATGTATGTGTAATTAGAGAGGCAGTGTATTTAACTACAACACCAAAAACCAATCAAAAGTTTTATGAGTTACGAGATTCACTGCGCGGAAAAAACAAAACAAACTATATGGCACATTTTACAACTATCATCAGTACACGTACAACTTTATAGATACAGAATAAGTGTATAAGGTTCATATCACGCAAGACAGTGAACGCAGCAGAGGGGATATGTATATCTGAGGCACAGTTACAGCTCTTCACGCACCACTTCTGGTTACTATGGCAAATAATACTAGGGGTTGCTATGAGACTAGGCATCAAAATAAAACACAGCCTAATTTAATTTTTTTGCGTACTCGTGTTTTATAACGATTTTTACAACAACAAAAATTAAACAGCTGTGTATAATGTCAAAATCATTGGTTGCTAAGGTGTCAGATACGTAATACTTAAGGTGATTGGGTTCAGTTGACCTTAATTGACGTTGTTAATTAACTTTATACTATATTTATACTCGATGTATATCGTCTGTTAATTTACATGAGCATGAGAAACCAGTTAAATTCACCAGATTTATCACAAATCTATAACTTGACAAAATACGATAAAATTGACAGCTAAACTACTAAAATGAGTTGCCTATTCGACTCTTTCTTTTTATTCTGCGAAAGGTATGACCGCTGTCATCAAAATCTCACCAGATCGAAAAGTAAAATTTATTATTACAGAAATGACTTTTATTTTCGTAAAAAAAACTGCAGCGTCGTCTTCCATCACTGACACACACACACTTTATAAGCTGCGAGTGGAAGCTGTTGGCCTTGTAACCGAGATCTTTCAGCAGGAAAGTTACGTAACCTAGCCCGTGTCCTCATAATTCATAGATGAAAAAAAAATAATTTGTAAAATAAAAATGGGTTTCTTGAAGTTATACAATTCAAGGTTATTTAAACAACTTATTTTCTTTGACACAAGCAAAAGAAGTTTTTCACACTAAAAATAATAGGATTCAGTAACAGCTTGTGTGTAGAGGCACAAACGCACGTTAAAGAATTATTCCAGTAGAGACAAGTTTGAAAAGTTTGTAGATCAAGTCAATCTATTGTACCAGGAGATTTACCCCCAAAACTCTATGATATCACATACAACAGCTAGGCATCCAGTTTATCCTTAATTTTAAAAGGGTATTTTTTTCTATAACTAACTCTACAGAACGTATTGCATCTTATCTTATTTTCTAAACTAACCTACTTATATCTTCTCTACATTTATATGTGATTTAAGACTGGACACCCTTGTTTTTATCCCCATTTATAAACAGCCAACCAAATTTTGTCAAATATGCCATTTTCAAACCCAAAAATGGAGATCACAAGTATATTCTCCTTACTTCTTCCTTGATTCTATACTGTCATCATAATGCCCCGGCCCGGCCCTCTCGTGATATTTTTATGAGATGAACAAACGATCCGAGACGGAAACACAGAGACAACGACAACAGCCTGTTAGTTGTAATTCAACTATTTTGCGACTATAAATTCAGATCAGTGTGTGTTCTATTACATTTGTGAAAAGCTGGGAAAACAATTGACGGATCGGAGCAGTCTAAAGATATATGAAGATACTGTAGAGAACCGACAAATCAACAAAATCAATTTAGGATTGTCAGAAAAAGTGCATGAATTGAACAAGTTCATGTGAGCAAAGTTAGTTTTGAGTACTAGGCTTAACGTCAGTGGCCTCAGTTGCAGTGTGTTAGCATTAGGCCTAATGTTAGTGTTGTTATCTTGAGAACCGAGTGACAAGAGCGTTAGGCCTAAATATTGTAACTAGTTTAGTGTACGTACACTGGAAACGCTACTGTAGCCTGGAATAAAGAAGTGCACTATTCCCAATTTAAGGCCTTCGTTTTGAATTTGCTTTCGCAATCAGGCATGCAGATAAAGTTTCAGACATAGGCCTATTTTGTTGATGTATGGTTTGTTGTCTCATCTAAAGTCCCCAGGTCAAAACGGAGCTGAAAGTTGAGATTACAACTCATTCTTCAGATATTTGATTATGATTAAAGTACTCAAGCCTAGGCCTAACCGAGTATTTTGTAGCTCAATGTGCAGTACAGTTTACAATTGATTATATATTACGTATGTGTACCGGTACACAATGATCACTGTGTATATAGACTACTACAGTATGTGTTGTTGATCACAAATTGTTTTGGAATACGTTTTGCTTCACAATGCATTTTCATATTACTATTGACATTGCTTCTTGCATACAGCTACCATAGAAATAACCTTAATGCAATTTTTGCAATGACTGAAAACTGATTCTTCTAAAATGGATTGTATCCAGTTTCGAATCGATTCGAGACTGGTCCTTATTGGTTTTCAACCAATCAGAATGCAGCAGATCGATAAAGGTATTGATGTTTATGTGCTAATGGACCTAGGCACTAGGATAACTTTCTGTTTAATATGTTTGACTGTCTTACTAACGTTTTTCTTTATGAATTTCAGTGTTTTTCGAATCATTATAACTATATATGGTCCATATTCTTTTGTGTTGTTTTTTTCTCATTTTTGTTTCTGTATTTTTCAGACTGCGAGATGAAACATGTTCAATTAATGGTGCACAAAAAAGAAAACTCGCAAAAAAACCAAGACCGGAAAAATGACTAATTTTTCTCACTGAACTTGCACAACATGATCTTCCAAATCAAAACCCATCTCTGCTATCAGAAGTCACTTGTACTACATCTGACTCTAACAAGATTGAAGTTGAATCAAGCTCCACACCTATAAGTACCACTTTGTCTACTTCAAGGTCAGAACTTCATGATGACTTAACTTCAGGCTGGCTTAACTGGTACAAGTCTCACAACTGATCTCACTTTGCTTGTAAATTCTCCTGATGTTTTTGGTGTTAATGTTGATGCAAGTTGCTCTACAAGACAGTCTGAAGTTGAAATAATTGCTGAAAATGAAAATCTACTGGACTATGGTAAAATGCTTCAGTCTACAAAAGATGAAGGAACTAAACAAAAGATCCAAGATTGTGTCTCGATTTCTCTCGTGATGATGTGGCTTATTGGATTGCTTTTGGACCCACTGACTGTCAACACCACAATGGGCCATTTGGCAAATCTTGCCAGGCTTTTAATAGTGGCAAACTAACAAGATACTGTTCGCAAAAAAATTTTCTTTGGGGTAAAAGCCAATGGTGAGCAACACAAGAGAGAGTGGTTATTGTATTCACCATCAACAGGGTAAGTTTACTGCTTTATTTGTAAATCGCCCCTAAACTTTCCTTGCGTTTTGTTGAAAGAGAAGGGTTCAGTGACTGGCGAGATACTATTATAATTGATCATCATAAAAGAAGCACTACTCACCGAGACTCAATGCTGACAAACGTAACTCGCAGACAAGGTTTAGGCTTGCGATAAGAGTTGGTAAAACAAAGTAAAAAAGTGTAATTACTGGGAACATTTCTTCTGGTTATTTTAGCTTCTCAGTTGATTCGACGCCAAATTTATCACATATAGATAAGTGTTATACTTCGATACTTAAAAGATGGGCAGTCTATTGAACGCTTTTTAATCTTTCTGGAACTGAAAAGCCATACCAGTGAGGAAATGGAAAACCATGTATTGCAGTACTTACGTGAAGTTTTGTAAACTTAATTTTTTCAAAATATAGGAATCAGTCTTAGGACAATGTTGCTAACATGTCTGGGGATGCAGCAAAAGATTTTAAAAGCAAAGTTTGCCATATATGTGCCCTGTGCAGCCCATTCACTAAATCTGGTAGACTGAAGTGCTGTTGATTGCTGTCAAGTGGCAGTTAATTTTTTCTCTACAATGCATTTGCTCTATACATTCTTTTTCAGCCTCAACTGGCTAGTTGAAAATTTTTAAAGCTTGTCCTGGAAATTAAAGTGTGTTGAAATCCCTTTCTGATACCAGATGGGAGGCACATGTTATGGCAACGACATCAATTCTGAAGTCTTTCTTTAAGATATTGGAAACTTTAAAATGTCTAGTTGAAGACCAGTCACAAAAGGGAAAGACTAGAAGAGAAGCAGACATTATTACAAATAAGAGCAAGAGCTATAATTTGTTTTTGTGTTGATCTAATGGGATGAGATTTTGCAAAAGTTTCATAAAGCAACTCAAGTTCTGCAAAATGAGGATGTGAATTTGAAAACACGTGCAGATCTGTACAGGTCATTAGTTGACCAATTACGCACTTTAAAGGATGAATTTGAAATATTTGAAGCAGTTGCAAAGGAAATACTACCAGATGTTGATTACAATGCAGCTCAAACTCACAAACGTGTCAGAAAGAAGGTACTCGATCACGGAGATGCACAAGTAGATCTAAATGCCAGAAATAAATTTCGTATCATTAACTTCTACACAGTTATTGACAGACTAGAAATCCAGATGAAAAGAAGCAGAGAGGTGTACAAAGAAATAGCAAACAGATTTTCTTTCCTAAGTGATGTGCCAAATGATGTCACTTCATCTGTTGAAACTGAAAGGTACTCTCATTGTTCCCAAAAGCTAATTGATGTTCACTCAGAGGTCTTGGACACTCTGCCGAGCTTCAGCAGTTTCACTCGTATGTGCGCCATAAGTTCAGTGCAACAAAAACGGTAAAAACCAGATTCAGTCATGCTGAACTTTATAAAATAATTTCAGAAGACAAAATTGAGTGTGCGTTTCCAAACGTCAACATTGCATTGCGTATATTTTTAACACCAATGATCACAGATTTTACAGCTGAGCGCTCATTTTCTCAACTCAAGCATATTAAAAATCCCGACAGAAGAACTATGCGTCAAAACAGGCCTTCTCTGCTTAGTATAGAAGCAGGTTTGTTACCCCAAATTAGTTTTAAGGACTTGATCAGAGACTTTGCAATTAAAAAATCTAGAAAAAACTTTATAAATTTAAATAAATATTAAGGTATAAATAAGTAACTTGTATTCAGGGATTTAAGTTCAAAGTGAGAAATATATATGCAAAAACGGCTCGTTTGGGTTGAGAAAATATTTTACATAGAAGGTCGAAACGTTGTTCGCTCTTCTATGTAAAATATTTTCTCAACCCAAACGAGCCGTTTTTGCATATATATTTCTCTACAAGTGGGTTTTATCGACATCACTGAAAGTGAGAAATTGTTAACATCAAAGTGAGATTTTTTTAATAAAAGGGTTTTGAGTAAATTCTTCATTTTTGTTAAAATCAAAGTATGAATTTATGAACATCAAAGTGAGAATTGGTAACTCAAACTGAAAACAAATATACATTAAAAATTATTTTTAATCATCATTAACCAAAGAAATGATTTCCCTCATCATTTCTAAATAAAAGGCCCCAGTCATTGCTTGATTTTCATCCATGCCCAGTCTGTTGAATAAATAAAATAAAATTTTATTTAATTTAGGTGTGGGGTCTGACCTGGAAAAAAACAGATAGGTTATAAATATTCAAACTTTTATTTTACTTTTAGCACTGATTGAGTCTTAATGTCTTGTCAGTTACGCAGTGGAGGGGCTGAGGGGGGCACCATTGTTGGGCTATGCCTAGGGATTAGTTGCCCTTAATTCGGCCCTGCGGTTAGGCGTTATAATGTTACGATCCAACTATTCGTTAGCGGTGGGTGGTGATGACTAGCTGCCTTACCTCTAGTCTTACACTGCTAAATTAAGGTCGGCTAGCGTAGATAGACCTCGTGTAGTTTTTCGCGAAATTCCAAACCAAACCAAACTGATATACTTCTTCTACACTACTTAATTCGTAAATTTCACGAAATATTGGTGCTCTAACAATAAGATAAATATAAAACAATAATGTTTACAAAAAACAAGCATACATACATACCACGCAATAAATTTTGTCAACAGAATTTTATTATGTGAGTATTCGCAAGAAATGGTTTGTTTTGAATTTCGCGCAAAGCTACACGAGGGTTATATGCGCTAGCCGTCCCTAATTTAGCCGAGTAAGACTAGAGGGAAGGTAACTAGTCATCACCACCCACCGCTATTTCTTGGGCTACTTTTACCAACGGATAGTAGGAGTGATCGTAACATTGTAATGCCCCCACAGCTGAAAGGGCAAGCATGTTTGGTGTGACAGAGATCAGAAACCGCGACCCTCGGATTACGAGCCGAGTGCCTCCTTGACCACCTGACCATGCTTGACGCGCAGGAAATGGTAACATACAATTAGTTTGCTCCCCTCCCCCCAGTGGCTCAGCGGTATGTCTGAGAACTTCCAACGCTAAAAACCGGGTTTCGATACCCGTGGTGGGCAGAGCACAGATAGTCCATTGTGTAGCTTTGTGCTTAATGCAAAACAATAGCAGTTAGTTTTGTTCGCAGTGACTCTAAGTGGGCAACGTGTTTGTACTCATCGCTTACTTTCCGTAATACCTTCCACTTCATCTAAGGTTAATTCACATTTAATCATCATTTAGTTGACAGTTTTACATTGCAAATCTTCTGTTCTGTTAGGAAGTTAGAAATCTTCCTTACCACCAGGAGGTCATAAAATACACAAACTCTCCGTCTAATTATGAGTTCGTAAAATACTACACTTTATTACTGCAATTAAAATTAAAACATTCTGAACTAGCGTGGTATCTATTTACCCCATTAGATGAGATCTACCATGGTATTCCCACTTTCTTTTCAAAGTAGACGTTATATTGAAGGATCGATACTTTGTTGCTTCTCCAAACTGTTAAGTTAGTAAAAACATTGTAATAAAGCATTTATTTTTAGTATAAATAACTGTTATGGAGAACAAAGTTGCATAATCATTTTAAGTACAGATTGAGATGTTTTTGTCAATATGAAAAAAAAACACAAAAAAACTGTTATTCTTAACTTCCCCCTTTATCAAAAACCGTAACATTTTCTCCATATTCACGAAAACATCTCAACCTGTACGTAAAATGATTACGGAACTTCGTTCTCCATAACAGTTGTACTAAAAATTGGATTACTTGTTCTTAGTACCGTAGAGATTAAAACGCGGGTTTAACGAGTGTATTACATCCGATAATTAGTTTTCATAGTGAATTTAATTTGTATGTAAACTTTACAAACATTTGCCTGTCACTTTAACGACTCGCTTAAAATTTATTGAATCCAATTAAGTAGACTTTATATTTTAATAAGTTTTTTTCTTTATAAGTTTTGGCTCATCCTCACTTTGATTGCTGTTTTTTCACCATATTATATGCTGTCTGATAATAACTTATAATTTTATAATTTATACTTATTTATAAACAAAATACAATGCCTAAATGTATTCTTCCCAAAACCTTGTTATATTCACTTGTAATACACAAAAACTGGTTTGTTATGGAAATATGAAGTATATATTGCCAAATAAAACTTCATAATAATGATATTCAACCTATCCTGTGCAACCTTTGGAACTACCTTCTCCATCGTCCTTACTTTGACTGCGTGAATATAGTGAGGTCAATCGTACACTACAAAGTTTACTGGCTCTATAAACCTCCAGTGTACTCGTATCTGAATATCGGCTTCCACGATCAAAAGCATAAACTTTTACTCGGCTGCATCAGGAATTTTTGTACAAGTGAAAGCAACTATTGAGTACTAAATGTCACAGAAGGCTTGTGAACTTCATCAACTTCAAATCTTTATCTTATTTAATTGTACCAGAGATACGCCCCACTTCATTACAATCGTATTCAGGTTCTCTTTCGTAACCCTTGCCATAATTTTGGCCTAATAATATCTTCAACACCTACTACTGCCCTAAACACTTTACTGTAAGTTTCATTTCTACAGAGAACGCTGAACAACCTCTTCTTTGACATTGTGTCCTGTGACTCCACATAGTTTACAGTCTTGCTATACACATATGATTGTCGTGAAAAGGGGCTGCGACATTTCTCCGGTATACAGTATATAGGTATTAAACGTTATCCATAGTGCGACACATTGATCTGAAGTGACAGGTTACAGCACTAGTACATGTAAATCACTCCTATACAGTGCATTAACCTTCTATACATGTAAGACAAAAACACTGCTTGAAATCCATAGTGTTTTAAAAATCATTTAAAATGTGGCTTCAACATGTGATACTAATAAACGATTACTTGCCTATCTTTAATAAAAATCAGGTCAAATTTTGATTTACTCTGTGATGGAGGTTTTCAATAAAAACAAAACAAAACACACATAAACCATTTTCTTCACATGCATATGTATGTATCAAAATACAGACATTTATTTGTATCATCTATAATAATTCTACGACAGGAAAAAACAAACTATATTCACTTGAACAAGAGTTCCGGAAACTATATAACTGCAACGTGGATACCACACTAACGTGTATCCAGCAAAAGAGTGTGTGAAGTTCCATCAACTGTATCAAACACAGTAAAAGGCTAATGAATTATTTCTTGCACAGCTACAGGCTGGTTAAGTAAAAATGTGATTAAGCACAAACACTGAATTCCACTAAAACCCTCTCTATGAATCAGGGTAATCATAGGAAATTCTATAAAATAAGAACGATAAAAAACATATTTTGATAAAACTATTAAAACTGACAAGTGTTACTTAAATGATAAGTAACATTTGATTGTGAACTATAAATGTAGCACTACGTGACTGTTTAACACCTCTTATTCATTCTAGTTTTATCAATACTGTAATTTCTCTCTGTCTATGACATCTATAAATAAAGTTATTATTATGTTAAAGTTTGTCAGAATTAAGTTTAATTTTCAATCTCTATTCTATATATTAAAATAGTACATTGTTTTTGTTTACCTCTGAATATTTAATGCATAGAAAAACTGTACAAAAAGTACAGAAAATAATATTATTACAAGCATTTACACATTAGTTAATAAAAGTATAAAAATATTTTTGTAAAAGGATTTGAAGTTTCTAATTTCAATGAAAAAGTTACAATATTTAATAAGCTATGCTGCAAACCTAACAAAACATATCTGATATAATCACCAATCAGTTTAATGCTACTGATAACTGTTAAGTAATGCATAGCTGACATCAAAGAACAAATGTGAATTTTATAAAGTACATAGGTAGTTAACTTGAGAAAATAACCACAAAACCCAGCTAGGAAATATCTACAAATCAATGGAAAATTAAAAAACAGCATTTCCATATCATAAAATCATACTCATAGTGATGTAACAGTTTTAAGTATAATTATTCATATATCAAATAACTGATACAGTGTCAGTTTGCTAAGAATGCTGGTTAAACAGCATTATAATGCCAGTGAAGAATTATTACAATGACATAAAACTATTTATCTAGAATTTTAGAAAATAAAAAAATAAGAGTTCTATAACACAAACTCTTGAAATAAGGTATCACTGACATCACATATATTTCAGAACTTAAAATTAGAAGGACCAAGTCAAAACTGCATTAAACGTATAGAGCTTCATTCTGAAACTTTAGGACAGACTTCAAGTGAAATAATTCTTAGTTGTACAAAATGATTAGGAACTACAAATTGTCAATGTTTTCCAGTTAATATCACATTTTTTATATTTACATATACTAATTGTACAGTATTATTTTTTTTCCTTTTTGCCACTAGAATAGTTCTAATATCCATACAAAAGATGACAGTAAAATAAGATATTACATAGATTATATCTGTCAAACACAATAATGGTTTATGAGATTGTTAATATAAAGTAATAATGAAAGCTGTAAATTCTTAGCTTTAATGTAATTCTAGAAAACACAGTACTACAAGTCATAAACAAACAAACAAATGCATGTTTATATGTTTAAATATCATCACTGTATTTATGTTTTACTTAAATACCTGGCAACCAGGTGGTGCCCAGCATTACAAGAACAGACTACACAGACCTAACCCTACACAGCTACATTTCAAGAGTTTGTGTTCTCTTTAAGTTGGATACATAATGTCTCTTAACATTTAGCTGTCTATTCTGAGAATGACAGAACTCCATTTACCAACAACTTCTAATGAGTTGTTTTAACACCTTGCTGTCATGACCTAAGGATTACCTGTTCAAAGTTTTATATGAGTTTACGGTGTAATATTCTGTATATTAATACAGCAATTATATATATGCGTGTGTATTTATATTTATTAAATCTACTCTATATCATTTTAGTAAAGTGTTTTTACATCAAGAACAAGTTTATTCATCAAGTATTTTCATGACTGCCCTTCCTCATTCTGAATAAAACCAGGTTTGTGTGTTGTTTTTTTTTGCAAGAGCTGCAGTAAATATTATTGCTTGTTAGGATACAGGACTTCAAATACTCATCTACAACTCTTGCTTCATTTAAAAGGTATGTTTACATAGTTATCCTTAAAGGAGATTACAGTTTTTGTTACACATATATACATTTTATAGAATTATATGCTAAGTACATACATACACAAACATATATATGTATATATATTAAAAATGTTGTAGATCTATAATACAATTTACTTAAAAACCTTTAAATTATCATAACATTTCACATTTTCTTCTGCTCAATTTCCAAAGCTCACCCTTATTAGCATAGCACCCTCAACATACAAGTGTAATAAGCCTCAGGGAAGATTCTTTTTCCTATATAACAATACATAACTGGTTCCATGTATATATGCATATTAATACTTGCATTAAAAATTCTTTAGTCACATACCATCTAACTTTGGTGGGATTAACCTACAGAGCACTTTCAGATCACCTGTGTTCAAATCATTTCTAACTAGAGTATTATCAATGCTAGCCTCTTCTGAATTGCTATAAGCTAGCTTTAAGAACAATTAATTACAAATCATACTTTAAAGATAAAATTACATGTACATTGTGAAATAAAAAGATTTCCTAAAGGCAAGAAACATGCTTTTCTTCATAACCTTTATTATTGGCCTGAATCTTCCCACCTGATCTACCACACCTTTGTCAGTCTATAGTTTCATAAGTAAAGCAAGATTGTAAAATACTGATCATGGTGCTGCTTCATTTAATGATATGTTCAAGGCCCTCAAAGACATCTAGCATTTCTTATCAACTATAATTTACAAGAACTATGAAAGACACTAACATCAAATGCATCACTCTATGCATCTCCATTTAAATGCTTCTATGCCTATTAATATTGACGATAAAAATGGTTAGATCAGAAAGTTGAATCAAGTGCATACCATTACTACCAAACACTGGTACCACGATGCCATATACAAACATTTAAGTTAATTTCATGTTTACAACTGTAACCCAATATAAATGTTACATCAAGATTACATGTGATTTTATGCTAGTTATGGGATATCTAAAGAATGACTGAGTGAATGAGTACATCAACAGTTAGGTAAATCAAATGATTTTTCATGATTACTAAAGGTGATGTTTCTACAGATTGATGTCCTTGATAAGGAAATAGAAATTTGAAAACAGAGGTTATATGAAAACATAAGAGAGACCAGGATTATTTGACTGCTTAAATGCACTGAAAGACTGGAAAAAGTGAATGAAAAGTGTTTTATCAAACAATACACAAGAGTACATGAAAAGAAGACAAATTAAAGGTTAAGGGAAATTTAAGTGTTTCCTACTACATAAATAAAATAATTTTACATTCAACAATATGAATGAAATTTGTTAAATGCTTGTAAAACATGACTATATGAACATTTTTATCCTGCTCATAGTACATGCAGAACTTTTAGTATTAATATTTGCCTAGTACTCGTTTAGTTATAACTTTCTAAGCAAAAATTTTATACTTACATGAACTACTGTGGTGTAATTCACATTTTTCTGACTATGCCATTAGAATAAATGTTAAGTTTATTTACATGCAATACTTCATTGAAAGAAAAGAGCAAATCAGTGGGAGCTCCAGACATTACAGAATATACACACATGTACATATAGGTGGTGAATAATTAATAATCAAACCACCATCTACACCGCAAGTTTACAGGAAACTTATATCAGGTAAAAGGTATGTTTTCTAAAATCACATATGAAATGTACTAACATATGGATCCTATTTTCTACAGTTTCAGGCTTCAAGTATGTGGTAGCTTATTTTGTACAAGTAATTACCTGGTAAATAACACAAACCTTGCTAACTTATCACAAATCAAATTATGTAACAGCTTTACAGATAGAAAGCCTTAAAATATTCTCCCATTATCAAATTTACTTGAATATTTAAATTTCAGAAAACATTTATATCATGTACACAACAGTGTATCATAAATGCTCCTTCCAATTATACATATTTTAAGCAGTATAGATTTAAAATTTTCACATACTAAAAATATTTTAAAACAAAAATACACACATCTATATCTTTACATCAATAATTCTGTTGAATATATTTGATAACATTCAGCAAAAACATGACATCTTTAATAATGGAAATTATATCCAGGTGTATAAGTTCAGATCTAAATGTAGTATAATTGAAGAGTGATATAGCAGAACCTTCAACCATCTAAAATGGACTTTCTACAATTATATAATTTGTAATAATGAGAGTAAACTTCACCACTTACATTGAAGATATTTACAAGATAATAATGGATGTTACATGAATCTAAAAATAATTAAATTATTATTCAACCTCAGGCAGTTATAAATTACACATACAATTTCAAAGACGACATCTATACTGAAAGTATTTGCTTTCCTAAGAACGAATTTTCTGCAACTGAGGACTATTTGTTATAAATATGATTTTCACAAATTATGAATACATCTGTTCTACAAATTCTAGGAAACTAACACACATAAAATATTCACAAATTTTGGGAAAAGTAAATTTTCAATAATTTTTATTAATTTTCAGAAATTAAAAAATGATGAGTAAAATTTTTTTACCAAACACCAAATGACTTCAAGAGAGAGGGTTTTTAATGGAAATGATTAGTTTATACAACTAATTTTTCTTGCTAGACTTAATGATAAAAAACTGATCAAATAATATATATCTACAAAAACTGAATGTGCAAATTTAGCTATAAAGTGTATATTACCTTGGATCTTTATAATTATACAGTAGAACCTCACATTGAACTAGCAATTTCAGAAAACATTATAAATGTTTTAATTACCATGTTTTCCTTATACTTGACATCATAAACTGCTTTAAAACAATGAACAGAAAAGGTAATTAAAAGCATGTTAAGTAAAATAGCAAATTCACAGTAAATATAACCATGCTATGGAACAGATATTTTTCCATGACTTTTTCTTGCAGTGTCTTAACATTATAAAAGTTAAATAATTCTAATAAAAGCATAATTACAAGCTATCTGGTATGTGATAAAAAAAAAGGAATAAAACAGTGGCAGTGACATGACTTAAAAAAAGAAAAACATATTAATAAATAAGCCAACCAATAAAATATACACAAAATCCTTCTGGCACATAGATATGGTACCTTGCTTGAGAAACTCAAGAAACATGCCAGTTATATACCCTTGAACCATTTGACCATTAGACAGTTGATAAAATTATTTTTGTTCACAGGACGGAAATTATGCATTCAGTGATTTACATGAACTAAGGCTACAGAAAAGATATCATCATGTAACTGTGTTACTAATCTGTGGTAGTTTGATGTGGGTGCTCATAGTATCAGAAATGGCATTACCGACAGTAGTCACCACTGTCCGTGCTTTGGTCGCACCAACAGTTCTGGTATGTGTGACTATGCCACTTCTGTTATTGGTCTGGTTAGAAGATTGTATATCAACATCATTATCCACAGAAATCTGTGGAGGTTTCGAGAGACGACGTCGAAGCCATTCATGTCGAAGGGCAGTTGCTGGTGTCATTCTTGAAACTGGATCCCACTCTAAACATCGTTTTAAGAAGTCAATGAAAAGATGATCATCAGATCCTTTTAATGCTGCCACCCATTCCTTACTCGCAGGTGGACCACGCATCTTTCCTCTCCGAGACCGACCTCCATTTAACACAACTGTGCCATCAGGCAGCACTGTTGTGCTACAATATCGAGGATAACCTTTAGAGCTGACAAAATTCTTTGATCGTTTTGATTGGTCCAGAAGTTTTTGAGGTGGCATACCAAGCAGTTCAATCATACAAGCAAGTTGGTCCCCTTCATCTTCTCCAGGAAGAAGGGGATAGCCTGTTAAAAGTTCAGCAAGAATACATCCTAAACTCCACATATCTATTGGCATTCCATACTTAGCTCCAAGGATCACTTCTGGTGCTCGATAAAATCTAGACTGGATGTAGGTATACACACGCTGATGCTCATAGCAACTTGAACCAAAATCTATCACTTTTATTCCACTAACGTCCCTGCTGTTTTAACAACACATTTTCTGGTTTTAAGTCACAGTGTATAATTTTGTTTCGATATAAGGTATCCAAACACTGCAGTAGAGAATGTGCAAATTTTCGAACAAGTTGCAAGCTAAATCCTTGAAATTTATTTTTCTTAATGAGTTCATATAAGTTAATACTGAGTAACTCAAAGGTTATACATGTGTGATTTCGGAATGTGAAATTTTCCAGCATATGTACTATATTACGATTATTGTCTTTGTCTTGTTTTTTTAAGTGGTCCAGTATACGAATTTCTTCTTGCGCCTGTCGGTGGAAACGTTTCTCATTGCGAACCATTTTCAAAGCTACTTGTTGATGTTCTTTATGATCATAAGCTTTTATAACTTGACCAAAACTTCCTTTTCCAATAACTTTAAGCATTTCATACCTATAAGCTATGTGGTCATGAGGTACATGTAGATATGACCCCTGATCATCATCATACCCACAGTTATTGGGAGTTCCAATGACTCCTTGCCTCTTTTTTAGCATTTGCACCAATAAAATAAATTTTAGGGTAGCTAAAAATTTCATGGTGTTCATATGGAGTTAGTTTATGCATATACAATTTCATTACCTGTTCTGGAGTAGCCACAAGGATTTTTGGTTTTGAAGATGCACTCTTATTTGTGGTACCACTAGATTTTGTGTCTGCGTGTGTTGCAGGACAGACCTCAGGCAATTGAGTGACTGATGTCCTTTCATTAATGCTGTCGCTGGTTAACGTCTGAGTCCTGTTTGAAACAGAAAGCGGCTGAAACAACTGTTGAACTTGTATTGTATCTTGATAAACGGACTTAAATCCTCCAATCGTCTGGCTTTTAATAGGTGGTAAATTAACATTAGAATTATTTTCTGGGATACGAGGAAGGTAAGAATCATTTGTCGATGTGGTCGACGAACTATTGATGCTGGCAATTAATGATTTTGTCCGTGAGAGTGGCATGCTTGTATGGATTAAATTTTAAATTTTCTCTTGCGCTTGTACACATGCCCTAAGCCTAACGTTAAATATAAAGTAGTTTGTTTTTGCCAGCATGGAAAATGCAGATGACACTGTAATTTCTGGCAATGCATTAAAACATATATTCAACAATATATATTAATAAAGAAAAGAAACTTGTTACAAAGCTTTCTTCCATCGTAACTTCTACTCCACTTAGTCCACAATTACAAAAGTATAACAACACTATCATCGGGACTGTTGCTACGCTGCTTACCATGGTATCATAGGTAGAACGTCAGAACTAGTGACGTCAGTAAAAACTGACGAATCGAAGCGAACTTAAGATAAGTCAGCTGAAATCAGAAGCTTTTGTGTGTGCACACAATGTAACTCGTGCTTGCAGATAAGTATAATTGTGATAAGAAACAAGTATAACCGAAAAGTATTTTTTTCTGAGGAAAATCTAATCTTAAACTCCCAGTTTGTAAGAAAAGTATTACTTTTCGAGTGTCAGTTGGGTATTGAACATATCATATATATCCTTCTACATTGCTTCTGGCTATTCTGTGTCAAATTCAGGTACAATTTTAAAATCAAATTTTAAACACCAAATGGTTTTTAAACTTACTTAATTCCCAACTTTCATTCTACATTTCGTCCTATGTTTATATGCATGATAAATACACGTAAAACCCCTCAACTATACATGCAAAATTATGAGTGAATAATGAGCCAAAAACACACACAAATATAATTTCACAAACTACTTAATTAAAAATCATATAAGAAATATAAATTATTATTCCATGCATACAAAATCAGAAATGGAAATGAGGTTTATTCGGCTGTTTTGTTGTCAGCGTTGTGATGTCTTCTTGTGAGGTTCACTGGTTTTTTCTACTACTAGAAAGAAATAACGACTAATGTCCTACGGAAAACTTGTGGTAATAAATAAACTTGGTCTTTGCCTTGGGCCCCGGATGGGGGAAGGGGTAAAAAGTCTGCACACCAGTCTTTGAGACAAGGTTGACGCCCGCGTTCTGGCGAGCGGCCATCCGCTGAGTTAGGTGAACTTGTTACCGAACCGATACCAGCGACGTATTAAATCCAGACAAATGAATGAAATGACGCGTGCTATCAGCTGTGTCGCTTTCAAAATATAAACAAACATTTTCGGTATATGTTATACCTAACTATGATGCCGTTAATACATGACGGCTGCCTAATTAAATGCCGAACATTCCACGTTAATTTCATATTTTCATGTTGTACAGAGCTTATTAAGTGTAGTCTATATTTATTTCTTTTTACTGATAAAAAGACAGCAAAAGGTTAATCTTAATTCTTAACTTAGAAAGAAAATTTTAGACTTTTTCTTTTGAAAATTCTCCTTTCGTTTATATAAAAAATATTTTAGAATAACTCTCATCCAGTGCCCAAAATACACTGATGTCTTGTGAAATCAAGTCCCCGTGAGATGAAGTTTAAAAGCAGAAAGGCTACTACTGTTAGCCAAAGTGATATATTTTGCTGCAAAAAAAAAGTTGATACATATTTCACCTTTTAGAAATCACTAACCTAATTCTCTATTGAGTTATTTTTTTAAGTTATTATTATTCTAATAAAAAGGCATATATTTCGGGTCGTGTTGGTTCTACAGCTGAATTTGTTATATACTGTAGTATTAAAGAACACCGATGCCAGACAAAAAAGGAAAATAAATATAGTATCCACTATACATCAGGCTCAGTAGACATTGTGCAGATAATAATTTCGAACGGCCAGCAAATATATATATATATATATAAATGAATAGTGAATTGTCCAGCCCAATTGAGTGAATGAGTACTGCATGGAACATAATTTGCTAAGAGTACTTTTCTATATATATATGCAAAATGTTTTAACGGCAGTGGAAAATTCTTCGCTAGCAACAACCTGTTACTCTGGTTGGAAACATGGTGCAAGGGACTTTAATCAGTACAAAACAAACTCATCGAATCAAACCAAAAGTGGACACGTTGACAAGACTCTAAACGAACACACCAAGTTAGAAACAAAGTGCTGATACTAAGTTTTACAGCTTATTTTCTCACTCCTGAAGTTTCTATAATCCAGACGAAGCGATAAATAAGTGGTTCAGTGCATGATGCCCAGTAATTAGGAATACAGAAGCTAACGGTCAAGTATGATATACTTCTTGCTGAACACATTCTTAGACGCACAAATAAAAGAATGGTTAAATTTCATACTTATTCTCAACTGTTTTTAATTACTTTATAGAAATCTTGCACAAATAAATTATCTATGCTATTATCTACGAAATCAAAATATCCAAGTATCATTCACTGGCTACTGATTCTACTCCATCTGTATCCTTCGTAAACCAACTGGCAATAATATTCAGATACATTCTAGATTATGCTACTGTAGAGGGATTTGCCAAATTCTCATCAATACGCAATCACACAGACAAATAACGTGCGAGAGTTCTCATAAATTTCCTTGGAAAGAATTACATAAAAATTTATGATTGCTGTGAGTAGTTTTACGACTACTATGTTCGCATGCAAGCCTTAATCAAAGAAAAGTACTCTTAGCAAATTATGTTCCATGCAGTATTCATTCACTCAATTGGGCTGGACAATTCACTGTTGATTGCTATACTGAAACTTAGTTATTCTTCACCTTATCTATTTTCTCATCTTCGACTCACCTATGGGATTGTCTCCACGATGTGCTTGAAAAACCAGGGTCTTCAACGATAAATAGATTATTATAAACCAGGTGAAGTACCCATTCAGATACAATGCGAACCTTAGAAATTGGATACAAAGCCATCAAGAAAGTCTCCACTTCCATTACAGACAATGACTCTTAAAAAGTTTCAGGTGTACTTAAAGTCAAGAAGACTTAAGCAACAAATATAACAACTAGAAAAAGGTATAACGACTGAATAGTGAAGTGTTATTTAGGAAAGGTTTCACAAGACAAGGCGTTCATTAGAAAAACCCGAAATGGATGTCAGTACAGCTACTCATCCGTTAATATCTTTCAAGAAATGTGTAGAGATTTTAAAAGATTAATTTTAAGAATAAAAGGAAAAGGGTAAACATACACTGCTGGCCAAGCCAAAATCTTAATGTCAATGAACATAAAGTAAAAAATATGCATTTTGCGTTGTTAGACTCAACCACTTATTTGAGTAGAGCTTCGAAAAAATACAAGGAAAAAATAAAAATAAAAAACATTTTTAGTATTTAATAGGGAAAATGTGAACATTATGAGATTATCCTAAATACTAGCTGGTCAAAAATTTAAAATCATGCTGAAACGAAGCGTTAATCGGTAAACACGTAACGAAATTATTCATTTGTGTTCAATCATTAGCGTTGTCAACATCTCTCAATGACATCCCTTGTGTTACATTGAGTAAAAACACGGCAAAAGCTAATAAATTGACAGAGTTTGAACGTGGCAGAATTGTCGAGCTGCAAAAGCTGGTGAGATTGGGCGTAGTAAAATTGCATTTGCAAGTTTCTTGAAAGACCAGAACGAGAATTTCAAGTGGTCGGCCCAGGAAAATTTCGCCGGCGTTGAGCAGGAGGATTTGACGGGTTATCCGGCAAGACACCAGCCGATCGTCGAACAAGATTAAGGCCTTTATGGACGCAGAATGCAGCTCAAGAACAATAAGACGGCATCTGTGAGAGAAAGGCTTTAAAAACCGTAAACGTTTTCAAAGGCCACTCCTCCTTCCACACCACGAAACGGCTTGGTTAAACTTTGCTGAGAAGCGCCAAACATGGGACGTAGAAAAATGGAAGAAGATTTTGTTTTCTGATGAGAAAAATTTAACCTGGGTGGTCCAGATGGCTTCCAACGTTACTGGCACCATAAGGATATCCCACTGGAGACATTTTCTACACCACATAATGGAGGAGGTTCCATAATGATCTGGGATGCTTTCTCCCTCCATGGAACAATGGAGCTTCAGGTTATACAGGGGCGTCAAACAGCAGCTGGCTACATTGGCATGTTGGAGAGAGCATCTTTAGTGATTGAAGGCTCTTGCTCGTGTGGAAATGACTGGATCTTTCAGCAAGGACAATGCTGTTATCTACAATGCCCGCAGGAAAAAAGACTTTTTCATGGAGAATAACGTGATTGTTTTGGATTATCCAGCGTGTTCGCCCGAACTGAACCCCATTGAAAATGTTTGGGAATGGATGGCAAGGGAAGTCTATAGAAATGGATGCCAATTCCAAACAGTGCATGATCTTCGTGAAGCCATCTTCACCACTTAGAATAACATTCCAGCCAGCCTTCGGCAAAAGCTTAAATCGGCCATGTCAAAGCGAATGTCTGCAGTTATTCACAATGACGGCCGTGCAACTCACAACTGAGACCTCTTGTTCGGCATTCCTACCCTGTTTAGGACTTCTGTTTAGTATGGTCTTAAAGTTTTGACCAGCTAGTATTTAGGCTAATTTCATAGTGTTCACATTTTCCCTATTAAATGCTAAAAAACTGTTTTATTTTCTCTTTTCTTATTTTCATCTTTCGAAGCTCTACTCAAATAAGTGGTTGAGTTTAACAACGCAAAATGCATATTTTTTCTTTATGTTCATTGGCCTTAAGATTTTGTCCAGCAGTGTATATAAGGTTGAAAGATCAAGGGTTTGTTTGTTTTTAAATTTCGCACAAAGCTACTCGAGGGCTATCTGTGCTAGTCGTCCCTAATTTTGCAGTGTAAGACTAGAGGGAAGGCAGCTAGTCATCACCACCCACCGCCAACTCTTGGGCTACTCTTTTACCAACGAATAATGGGGAAAGATCAAGGGAAAGAAAGTAAAATACGCGAGGTGACGAAGGAGATGCTGGGGACAGTGAATTTCCACCTTTTACTCAATATAAAGCTCAGACTTTCTTAACAATGACTGATAATTGTCACTTACATTATACATCATAATAATGGCATATGGAAACGTCAGTTGAAAATCTGAGTTTTGGTTTGTTTTGAGTTTCGCGCAAGCTACACGAGGGCTATATGCGCTGGCCATCCCTAATTTAGCAGTGTAAGACTAGAGGGAAAGCAGCTAGTCATCACCACCCACCGCCAACTTTTGGGTTACTCTTTCACCAACGAATAGTGGGATTGACTGTCACATTATAACACCCCCATGGCTGAAAGGGACAGCATGTTTGGTGTGACGGGAAATTGAACCCGCGAACCTCGGATTACGAGTCAAGTGTCTTTACCACTTAGCCAAAATCTGGTTTTCCACGAAACTTAAAGTCCACGTCTACAGAAGATCTCTGCAATGCCATCAGAAAGCTAATTAATACTTATCCAATGTAGTGGTAGCGTTGCACAAAGGAAGCAGTTGTTCAAGTTTTCGCCTCCTCTGCAAGGGAGAATGCAATTCAAAACTATCAGAATCCAAGAAATAATACATGTGAAAATGTTACACAGGAGAATCTGGAATCACTAGATACCATGACATCATATATCCGTTTGCTACAGAAAAGAGCTTGGAAGACAGTAGTTTAATTAAGTACAGAAGATATGATCTGTAATTGCTGCTGACACATTATTGAATCCTGGTGTGATCTAAGCGTGTATGTGTTTATGCATTTTTCTGTGTGTGTGCATGAATAAGTGATCTGTTAAGTTCATGTATATATGGTTTCTTTCTATGTGTTTTGTTGTTCATATTCAAATTTTGTCTGTATTAGAGCACAATTCTTCGTATCCAAGAAACATCTGATAATGTTCATTGATTAATAGTCAAGTCTTGCAAGTCTCTGAATATTATTTTTCCATTTTCTTCAAATCATATCTTGGGAATTTCTTTCCACCTTAGTCTTTAATCGCGATCATAATAGACCCAGTAAAAAATTTAGTCCCATGTTCATCTGACCTTTAATCTACCTCTGTGTGGAACAACAATAAGAAAAATAAATGTATCAAAGGATATTTTACTACTCTGGAAAGTAAAGATGCTGACTGGAAATGTTGGGATTATAAAAAACATAAACAATTTAGAGTATGGGATATCATAATTGAACCTGGAGGAAATAGAGACAGCGTTGCATCTATAGAATCGGAAAAACAGGTAGAAAATGATAGTGTACTTATTTCAATTACATACACTAGAGTTCCAGTTGTGTTAGTATATGACAACAGAGAAAGACAAGGAAACAATCTCCTATTGAATTGGGAACATAACATCGTGTGAATGGGATAACTGTACAACTACAGGTATCTGCTGTTGCTCAACTCTCCTCAACCCAGCACAGATGCAAAATGGCAAGAGGCAATCCCTTTGTGCCAAGTCCCTTCTATTGGCTCACTTTGGTTGTGGTGACGTAAATCTTTTAAGCATTGCATCGTTTCAATTTGCTAACACAAAAACAGAGGAAGAAACCCGTGCGAATTGTACATATATTAAACGGTTTTTAGTGTGCGATGCATGACACAGTTAACCAGAAAGTCAATTGAAATACTTGCTTTAACATACTGATGAATGATAATAAGTCAGTCACAATATACATGGCAGTTACCTGGCTACTATGAGAACTCTAGTAACTTAGTTGTCAATTTTTAGTCACATGCTGAACCAAACAAAGACAACCGCATAGGCTTTAGAATTTCTAGAAATTGCATATTTGTTTCGAACCTTTTTGTTAATGAAGCAGAAACTATGTGAAAAAATCCGGAGCACTTTAGTGACGTTGCCTCGAGGAAGGGTGCCTCCCACACACTTTACAACCTTCTATCATTGGGAAATGATTCAGGAACGTCTCTATGATTTTGTATTGGAGACTGTGATGATTGAAGACGGTTCAAACAACAGAATTCTAGATGGTTAACAATACAACCATTTAGTGAAGCTACGATCACATAAAATGGTCTTTTCTGACTTTTATAAAATGAATTTTATTCCTGGATGGAAGAATACTATGCTAATGAATTGTTAAAGTTGAATAGCATGCTCGTAGAAGTTGAAGAAATTAGTATGAAACTGATTACCAGTCCTTATATGTCTCTTTTGTACAAATTCTGAACTAGTTCAATTGGTACCATGGCCAGTTAGAAAATGGAAAAAGGGCTTCTAGAATCCTTCTGGATGTCTTATATATACATCCCTGAAATCATGCTAGCTCTGCTTTGAGCATCTAGAAAGAGTAACTGCTTCTCCACCTGCATTCCACATGTTTCTGATTCAATGGTGCTTTGATAAACAAAAATTCACCGATCACTTCTTTGTATATCATACTACTAGATCATCATCAGATCATCTATGACTAATAGTCTAATGGAGTATTTTCTGTCCAAATGAGTGTTTGTTCATTTGTCAGGATATAAGTGAACTAACCTGTGAATGGGACTGTTAAGAGGGACACAAACTTTGGTAGACTAATGGTTTCAACTTTAAATTCATTGCAGAAGAACATTGCAACAGTTGCCTGAGAAAGATGTGTAGCTTAAACAACTTGCAAAGATGGTACCAGCTATTCTCATTTAGGAACATCTTGCATTCGGTAGGATAAAGCAGTTAGTTGTTGACCTTCTTGAAAATATTTGAATCAATAACTTTGGTTCAAAAGATGTAATTGTTTTAGCATACTCCCTGTTATTACTACACCCCAGAGTGTAGCAAATTATCTCCTCAAAGCTTGTTTGTTTGTTTTGGAATTTCGCACAAAGCTACTTGAGGGCTATCTGTCCCTAATTTAGCAGTGTAAGACTAGAGGGAAGGCAGCTAGTCATCACCACCCACCGCCAACTTTTGGGCTACTCTTTTACCAACGAATAGGGGGATTGACCGTCACATTATACGCCCCCACGGCTGTGAGGGCGAGCATGATTAGCGCAATGCGGGCGCGAACCCGCGACCCTCGGATTACGAGTCGCACGCCTTACGCGCTTGGCCATGCCAGGCCCTCTCCTCAAAGCCCAAGAACAAGGAAAAAATGCCTCTCAGGCAGTTTTTGACTCAAGACTTAAGAAAGGATCTTTTTTGTAATCGACTCATAAAACTAAACTAAAAATTTCCAGAAGCTATAATCAAAGACAAGGACCAAATTCTTAAACGAGGGAACCATTCTCAAGAAAGATCATTCTTTATTTGGACAAATGTTACTGATAACCAGCACTATCCACTAAGTTGTATAACACCCACTAGGATCCTTGACCTAGTTCTTGTTAAACTGTAACAGAATTTTAAAGAAAACAAATAAAATGGTACAGGCAAGGCATCTTGAGAAGCAGGTGTCATCACAAGAGTATAAGACTTTGCCATCTGTGACTGTCATTGATGGTATGGCACTTGTGTAAAGACTAAAGGTGAAAACAATCCATGCACAGAACTATTAGAATAACTGATGACAATTACCTTGCAAAGTAGACCTGCAAGTGAGAAACATGAAACTTAAAACATGCAAGGAAAGTAAAGAGAAGTGTAAGAGGTAACATTTTACTTTCCAAAATAGCAGTACCACATAAAGTCACAACTAAAAGCTTTTCCTGTCATGTCCAGCCAGCAAAGTGAAGCTGACTCATTTCTTTCCAGAGGACTGACAACAATAAAAAGAGCAAATTGGCAGAAGATGATCCGTATGATCTACAGAGATAAATGCTTCAGGATATTTAGGGAACTTATTTAGAAAGTTGAAGCACTTAAAGCCATACATAAAATTAGAGATACATGTCTGCTCCTGCACACTCAGCAGATAGTATATTCTGTCTCTAAATCAGTAAAACTAAGAGTGGTTTGTTTGTTTTTTGAATTTTGGACAAAGTTACTCAAGGGCTATCTGCGCTAGCTGTCCCTAATTTTGCAGTGTAAGGCTTGAGAGAAGGCAGCTTGTCATTACCATCCATCACCACCTCTTGGGCTACTCTTACCAAAGAATAGTAGGATTGACAGTCACATTATAATGCCCCAAAGGCTAAACGGGCGAGCATATTTGGTGTAATGGGGATTCTTATATATCACATAAAATATGGATACCCAAGTTTTGTCAAAAAGACATCAGAAAAATAATACTTGAATATGTGAAATAAGAAAAAACATTCTAGATGAACCAATAAGATAAAATTCTTTTATTAAATAAGCAAAATGAAAAAAGTATCCAACTGATAAAACAATGCATTCTAATCTTTATTAGTAAGAATATTAGAAAAGTATATTTAATTAGCTAAACTCACTATCAGGGCCATTTTCAGCCTCACTCTCCATGAGGAGTTTGTTCTTATATCTAAAACTAAAATAAAATACTCTCTTGTAATGAATTTCTATTAACCATCAGCAAGTGAAATTAAAGTGTTTAGTTAATTCAAAGTTATGATGTCATGCTGGTTTTCCTCACTTAACGTCCAACAAAGAGTCACTGTTTTTATTTACTTTGGATTCCCAACCGCAAAGTTTTATAAGTAACTAAATAAGTTTCTCTCTACTTCTGTGTGGATTTTGTATTGTTAGCTCAGTGATCAACCAGCAATTTCAAAGGGTTAAGAAGTCATAACAAACAGATGACATTGGCATCAGCTATAAGGCTACTTTGTGTAACTTCTGCTTTTGTTGCTGCACTGATAAAAATTCCAGCTGAAGTAAAATAGCCAATTGAACATAGCTAGAAATCATCACTGGCACAGTGCTAGAACTGTTTACAGAAGTGCATCATGAATTGTGAGCTGAAAACAGCATGCTTAACATACAAGTCTTATCACTGCAGCAGATGGCAACAGTGCAATGAACTATATCAGTATCATACTACTTGTATATGTGGAGTTACTACAACCTGCTTCTTAATACTTACAGGTTTAACATATTGTTTTTGGCCTCAGTCTAATTGGCACTAGATGGTTTTCTTGCAAAAGCAATATTCTCCTGTTTCACAAGCAAACTTGGCTGTTAACATTTGTACAAGGGTCTATTCCTAATATTCAATGACTGAATGAAGAACAAAAATAACTATATTAATTCAACGAATAAAAGTGCCAATGCAAAGTCTGAAATTAACTTCTCCACTCATATTTAACTTTTCATTGTTTGCTAGAATGGAGTTTGTGTTAAGTGGCCATAGTATTGGCTTATTTTAAAGTGATTGATGGATAGCAAAATTAAGTGTGGTTATGGATGCTTTTATATACACAAGGGTCTTAACATATACTCATGTATCAGGTGCACAATATGCAACAAGTCCATGGTTAATGAAACTGCCATTACACATCTGGATATGAGAAGACTGTTGCATCCACTTTGACAAAATACTTAAAATCCAACCTTCTGCATTTTATCACAATTAAAATAAGAGTTTTGTCCCTTAAAGATTTGTTTATATAGGGCTTCTGCAGCATTTTTGGTACAGCAAAGCAAATTGTTCTGAGAAGGTTTGTTGTTTCATAACAAAGCATGGTATCTACATTACCATATCACAGTCATTATTTTTCATACCTGAAATATTTAAAAAAAATGATATCAGTTATCCTTTGTTATATAACACTGCCAAATTTGTTTTAAAAAAAGAAAAAGTGCAGGCAGGCAGCCATCCACTACCAGCATTCCTAATTTTGTGCAACAGATAATGTAAGTGTCCAAGGGAGGATTCCTTTCCTTTTGAAAGTGTGCCAGTGTGCAAACTGACCAATGTAATGTCCCCAAATCAAACAAGTAATGGAATTCTGTGGTATATTCATAATTGTTGAGTGCTGTGTCCATTTTAGCCATAGAGACATCATCAATATGTCTTTCCAGCTTGAGACTTCTGCCTACTCAAAGACTTTGTAAAGTCATGGTTAGAAGTTGACTGTGCCAAGTGATGATGTCAAACATCTATACAAATTTGTCTACCACATACACATCACTTCTTTTTTTGGTAACAAGCACCTGAAATAGTCAATGTGTAACTACGTGTTTTTTTGGAGACAGTTACAGATTAGATGCCACCAACTAGACTGATTCTTGACTTCTTGTACTTTTGGAGACAGAAGTTAATAAACTTAGGTTAAGTTAGCCCTGGCCTCTGCACTTTCTATAATTATATTTCATTTATGTCACTCAGTACCTAAGAAAGACTGAGAAAATGGATACAGCTCTTATTCTTGCTGGTCAGAACTTTAAGAACTCTCTACAAATGGCCCTCTTCTAGTCTTTTACACACTCTTTGATAATGACTTCATCTGAACCACTGGTTTAGAAAGTAATCTATTACAATGATTTGTAGAACTTAACAATAGAACAAAGGATCAAATATGAGATAAACTCTGAAAAAATTCATCCTGGTCAAGATACTAAAATGTTAAGTTAGCTGTATAATTTAGTCTTTGATATTCACAGGTTAAATTGTAATCAAAAGGTACATTAAGTAACAGCAAATAAAAGGAGGTTCAATAAGACTTTTTCACATAAGAATAAAATGGAGTTCAGGCATCAAAGCCTTCAATACCCATATATAATAAGAAATACCATATTTAAAAATTGTTATATACCATACTGTATGTGTCACATATGAACTTATGTAATAGTCATAGTATAGTAATGTCCTTGAAAATTTTAGTCATTGGCTTCTCTATGACACTTCTGACTGGCTGCTAAAACTGTAAAGCAACACATCTTCACAAAATGAAGACAGTAAAAGTTGTATTAATATGTCACTTTTGGTCACTCTAGGGTTTTAGTACCATATCTCACAATCCTAGATCAACTATACTAAATTTCATTCACATTGCACTTAAAGGAAGATTACTTCATACCATATGGGTGATTCCTATAACATCCTCTCAGTTTATATGGTCTACATTCTAGGAAAGATATAATACAGAAGTCTAGATGGGAAAGTCAACTTTCTTGAATGGCCACTTTAGTATGGGAGATCATGGTCTGAAGTGTTAATTTAGAAATCCACAACTATCTATATCCTGTTTGCATGGATGTTGAGTAACTGTAGATATTAATCTCTAAATATATCTGAAAACCAAAAACATTCTTGTTCTAGCTATGGAAGGGTAAGATCTTGCTGTTCTGAATTAATGTAGTTAAAAGTTTACAGGATATGTTTAAACATATCTTATAATCTAATTGATGAATAAGTAAGAGTTAATATAACAAGTAAACTAATGAAATCATACTTGAAAGTAAATGGCTAAAAAGTATTATTTGAATAATCAGTAAGTAAATTCTATGTCACATATAAACACATTGGTCAATGGGTATCCATCAACATATACCAATCCAAATAATGACCAGGTTTTAATCTTAGGTTTCTGCACTGGTGTTCTAACTGAGTGAACAATGAGTATCAGCAACATTACATTAAAAAAGTCTATCAACTGTAATAAAACTAAGTTAGGTAATGATAGGACTAATTAATAAACTAAATTATTTACTGGACCTTTGGTTTGATGTGCACCAATTGCAGTTGTATTGTTTTATGATTTCTGAAGGATGTTTTGACTCTATACTATTTGCATGCCCTTTATATGCTTTCTGAAAAACCTATTGCAGAGAGAAATATTGCTGAATATCTCATAATTTTTCTCCTATTTATTCTTGGTGTTTGTCTTCTTTATCAAGTTCAACTCCCCAACATATCAAGTATGTGGCCATCATGAAGAGGAGTGGGAGTTTATCTTTCTTTACTCCTATGATTCCATCACAAAGTATATCTCTGGATCTTGTCTACTCAGATGGTTTCAAATTCTAAAATCATCTGGAACATGTGTATGTATGTGTCAGTGAGTTGTTAATGTGTTAATCAAATCTGTAGACACAAGGCTCTATTTTAAAGCATTGCCTTCATGTGTTGCATTACCATGTAGAGACGAGATTTGGTGATTCAGTCTTTGTTGTGGATAGTATTACTGATCATACTAGATGTAAGCTGTGTTGATAAAAAACATCTGTCAGCTCATACATCACAGAGGTTTTCAGTTAGATATATTCTTTGACAGTTTTATTTTCAAGCTGTATGTCTGGTATGCTGAAAGAATTGGTACATTGGTCTATAGGTTACATATACTGAAATTGATGGGGCAAACTGAAGAAAGGTCTGTCTTTTAAAAGTGCTGAGGTTATATCATATTTTTGTGATGAACTAATTTTTTGATCCTACATATTGTTTTTAGGATAATGATTGAAACTAATCAATGCATCCTGTTAGCCTCAAACAGTTGCCTTTCTGACTTCTATACAGTGGATTGGATTCTTAACACAGAAGAACATTCTACCAGTTAAAATTGTTTTATTATTCTAAATGGGTGATTGTCTTATAGGTTCAGTTGCTTCTGGATGTATTTACAAGAGTTTATGATGATGAGGAAGAACTGAAGATTTCCTCAAAAAATAAATGGTGGGTTTGAATTTTTACTTTTTTCAGGTTTTATGTGCAGGGACAGCATTAAAGGACCAAATGACCACTTGCTCTTTGTACAATGTTGTAGCCAGTGCAACTTCAGTATGTAGCAACTCCAAGGCCTTTCAGTCTTCCTTGTTTTACTGAATTTCTCCTATAGCTCTTGATCACTTTGAATTTAGTAAAGGGTGTCACAACATTTATGGTTTAAATGCCAAAAGCTGATGAAATATTAGAAAAACCAATAGGCTTACAGATTATTAAAAATACAAGTTAACTGCATTTTGCTGCTAACATTAGAAATAGTAGAAATGAATTCTTCAGTAAAAGTTAAACATATAGCACAGTATTCATCAATTTATAAATTAGTAATATCAATAAATGAAATTGATTTTGAAATGTCTTGATGTAAAGTTGGTTGTGCTTCTGGTTCCTTAACTGTTTCATAATTATTTTGCTACATAGCTGATAGTCACACCAATGACAATATAACTGATATATCCTTGGACAAGGTCCTTTTTTTGGCAATATGAAAAAAAAAACTTTACTTAAAATAATTGCAGATTTTCTTCTACTTTCATCATCAGTGTCAAAAATTAAAAAGTAATCATCTTTATAAGCATTAAAACACCACAATCTTTCAAGAAACTGTTGATATGAACAGAAGTTTAGAAAAAAAACACCTTAAAGTAATCAGTAAGATTAAATTTTACAATAGTCTGCACATTATTTATTAGCAGTGTTTATTTCATCACATATTATCAGATTTTTAATCTAAATTATATTAAGTTTTAACATTTTAGAAATCAGAGGGTCCAAGAATGCGAAGTGTGTGTGGTAAATGTGACTCAAAATTTAGGTAAAGTACCTGTATTTCTAGAATTAATTATTTTTTTTATCAGTAACCAGTATTTTGGCATCTATACTCGTTACTTCTTAGCACAGTAACAAAAGTTCCTGAATTACTATTTTTTATCACATACCAGTGTTTTGGGCTTAACAGCCATTAGTGTAGTGATGTCAAGAATATTTTTTTTGTAATGAAGTATTTTCCTACCTAAATTATTCTTTGCATGTTTATTTTTATAAAAAAAATTGATAGATCAACTTTAAACAAGCAATCAGTGATTTCATATAAAGAGATGGTGAATGGTTTAATTAAATAAAACTGTACAAAATACTACCATAACACTGAAAGCTTTCTCCTTTTTACATACATTAAAAAATCTGGTTTTAGTAGTAACAGAATCTGCCAAGCCTGCAAATACCTAACTACAAGAACAAACACTATATAGAAAGGTGTTGTAAATAGTTAACATCAACAACTAAAGTAAAAAATACATGAAACTCTTAGAGGTGGTTAAAAAAACATATTTCTACTCTCAATCTAGCATAATATCTATACATTCAAAACAATATGTCTGAACTGGTATGTTTTTTTTCTATTTAAATTTTAGTGTTCAGACACAGTTACTTTGTTAACAAAACTGGAAGTTACTTCCAACTTATTTATGTGCCATTTGTTGTGATGAACATGGGTTAAAATTGTTTGTGTTTCTGTTAAAACTTATTGAGATGAAAGTGAGTAAACATGGATTACTGTAGAATTGAGTTGTGTTATTTTTTATTAAGGAAAAGTTAGTCAGCTAGCTAAAGTAACTTCACACTGTGTCTGAAACACCATAAATTTTGCTGAATTGTTTCACTTCAAGTTATTCATAATTCAATCAAATTTGTTTACCACCTAACATGAACTCAGTTATGTGGAAAGAAGTATATTGGTAGGAGTGTGATAAATATGAAAGTAAAAAGACAAGTAAAGGACTAAAGAAAAGGTGGAGGGATGTAATGATAGAGGATGTGAGAAAAATGTTAATATACCTCTGACACAAAAGAAGAAGGACCAGAAGGTAAGAGCAAAGAAAAGCAGACCCAGTAATAGTGTTATTCAGAAAGTTGTTGAACTGAAAGGGGTGTAAATTCATAAATTCTAAAAATGCCTGGATCAGTACTTCTCTCAATGAAACTTATTTAACTGAGAATGATTACAAAACATCTATGTGGTAGTTTTAGTTTTAAATATTTAAAGTCTGATATGCTTTTTGCAATTCACTTAACTGAAAGTAAACTTATTTCAATAATCTGGGATTAATGCTTCTTTGTTTGAAAAATTATATAAATAAAAACAGTTTAAACCAATATCACTTATCTTTATATTAGTGGCTTTTTTTTCCTAATTCTTAAATTAATGCATGTTTAGACTAATGCCTTCTATTAGTGTTTATTTTTGAACTGAATTTAACTGGAAATCATTTTAAATTGATTTATACAGTTTAGTATTATTATTTATAACATACTTAATGAATGTTTAAACTGATTGATTTAATATTGGGTAATAAACACTTTTTTTGTTTCTAATTTTTACAATAGAGAACAAATGTTACTGATGTTATTTAAATCTCTGTATGATGAATAAACAAGAATAAGCCATAAAAAAGCAGATACTAAACATCTGTATCTCAACTTGAAAAATGTGCCTTTAAATAACCTTTTCCATGAAACTGAAATAAATTCATTACAGCATCAACTGTTATTCTAATGTTAACAAAACTTACTAGTAAAAACATCTGGAATCACTTTGGGAGTTAAATTTGTTTCGTACCAAATTTCTTGATCACTGAATATTACTCTTTGTTACTTTCATTGTTCATGTTCAAAATTCCTACAATTCTTCTTAAAATGAAGCTTGTCATTACTTCCATTGAATAAGTGAGCAGTTGAAATACACGCAGTTGCAAGTATAGTTTCTTATAAAATCATTTGGTCTTTATATTTCTATAAGAAAAGGGAGAATTTCAAATTTGCAAAACCTTGTAGATTTTCATCTTTATGTAAGTGTTTCACCTTTTGTCACCTAGAATAAACCAAATTAAATAATTATATCTTGCATGTTGTTATAACAACATACATGATTTAGTTATCATCATAACATGAGAATTTTACAACAAAAGTTTTTCATCAGATTCATCTATACATTTTTTTTTAATATATAAAAATGAAATAATCCAACTCTAGTAAAACATCAAACCAAAGTAAGCAAAAAAGTGCCACATGATGGTAAAAATAGACCAAACATTTTGCTAAATATAATTGATTTGTATCCTCTTAGTTTTGAGAGATGCACTGTTATTAATTTAAATGAGAAATAATGCAAATGTAAAAGAAAGTCCTTTATGAATGGTTTTTGGTAAAACAATTTTAAGTTAAATGGTGCATTGTAACTGTAAGAAACAATAAAGCTGGAAAAATAATTCATTTGATCCATACAAACTTGCTAAAGAAAAAAATATACTTAAAAACTACAAAAAAAAATAAAATTAAACATCATTAAAACCAAAGTGGCAGTGACAGTAGATTTCAACACAAAGAATAAATCTACTAACATTGCAACTGTCCCTAAACATGAGCTGCCAACCAGGGGAAAAGAAACTGGTCAACAGATCAAACTGTCAACTCTTGGACTAATCTTGTACCTACAAATTGTGGGATTAATCATCACATTGTAACACCCCACAGCTGAAAGGCCAAGCAAGACCTGTGTCAGATTTCAATCTATGGATCACCAGGCCATTTCAAGCCAAAGTCACATATTAAAACTTTCTTACTTTAACTGGCAGGTTATTTTCATTCAAATTGTTTTGTTGGTCAGAAATTTGAATAAGATCTGAATACAAGTACCACTGCTTCAGATACTGTTATACAGACTGATACTAAAAACAAATATAAGTGTGTAAACTGACTGTCATTGTAGTCTAGCTATGTATCATGCATCACTCATTTTGCATATAAAAGGTAAGATTTCTACAGTTACTAGTTAGTATTTTCTTTTCTTTGGAAAGAACTGGGTACAATTATAGTGAACAGATTTCCCATGTATATGTACTTATGGCAAAGTAGCAAAGTACAGAGCATAAAGTGATAAACAAGCTGTGAAATACAATTATACCACAAGGCTAACTCTCAGTATATTACATTAAAGAATAAACACATAACAACATGTATGCCACTTTTATATCATGTTGATACAATGTTTGTCTGATAAAGCAAAACTATGGGAACAATTTTTATTTTCTGTGGATTAGTTTAATTTATTATAATTTTTACAATTCCAGTGACATAAACACACAACTTTTTTCAGCAGTCTCATTCTGATAAAATACAGTACACCGAAATTACAGCTTTAAATTCATAATACAAAGTTCATATTCAATTATGTTGGAGGAATTCAGACAATGAAGAATTAAAGCAATAAGATATGGCCAATTTTTGTTAGATTTATTTTTCTATCATCTTCTATTACAGATAATAATTAATAGAACAAAAGCTAAGGTATTCATGTATTACACTGTGATAAGTATATTTTTACTATTTTGATGAGAACTGAAATTAGCTCTACAAATATAAGTGTTGATACTGATAGTAATTTAGACCTTCAAGATACTACCACATGTTCTTTTTAGAATATTTAATACTTGGACCTGGGAACCACATTGTTAACGCTGGCAAGAGAAAATATTATTTATAATTTTGCTTTTGAAAAAGTTTATTTTTACAAGAGATTTTAACAATAAACCTTACTGTAAAATACTAAAAAAAAATACACTATTCCTATAACTCATGCTTGTCAACCTTACCAATTCATGCAACAAGCTACCACTTTTAGGACCCTTCTACAGCCAACCAATTCCTTATACTACTTTACAAAATAATAGCTAATATGATTTTTATTTATACATTATAAATAACTATCTTAAATGATGCAAAGGGGACATGGAAGCATATGATAGTTGAGGCAATTACAGAAATCTTGTCTAGAGTAACTCTGTTGCCATAGAGAGAAGGAAACTACATTACTTCATCTTGCTTCCTTCAAAATGGTCATGGAAATATGATCCTAGATTCCTCCCAACTTTTTATCTCTGAAGATTTTACCAATAGGTTAACTACTGCAACTCACTTAACTGACACAGTTAACCCTATTTATATGAGAGGGTCAAAACATGCATGTCATTCATCACACAATTTTAACACTGAGGGAGATTATGTAATATTCTAAAAAAATTTCTTTATAAAATTAAGAAGTTAAAACCTAAACAGTATTAAAATTTGATTTATTAAATATGTTTTAATACCATGTTTATTCATATATATTGATAATACAATAGATTAATTAATTTCAGAATGTTACTCTTTGAAAGGTTATATGATGCACAATTTGATTTACTTGATGCAAAATAATTAATTTATAGAATATCACTGCTTTAGTTTACTTTTTATTATCATATTTTTATTGTCTAGATTGTTTTGTAGTGTTAAGTTTAATATATGTATCTAGGACTAATGCACACCTCCTAAACTGCCTGAACCTTTGAAAGATATTCCTGGGACTATGGCTGAAAATGTTGTTAACAGTAAGGGTATTTAATTGATTAAACAACACATTATAATCTACGTAAAAAATGTAAGTATACTGTATTAGCTATACTGATTACCATGTTGACTTTTAGTATCACTCTTAAGTGCATAACTTTCCTGGATTGGAAATTATTCAATGTATGTCATTAAGACTAGCATTAAGTAGTAGTTTATAATTTGAAATTTCCATTTTTAAATCTTAATTTAAGAAGAAATATTTAAATATATTTTCAGTCTTCACTGCTGTGCATCACATACCACATTTACACTGACTTCTCAAAGATTTTCTTTTGTCCCTTATATGTATTTCAGTGGCCAATTAAAAATACAAACTACAGATAATGACAGATTGGAATATAAAATTTCCACCCTCTACCTTCTCAAATTCCTCAGATATTATTGAATTTGTCAAACTTGTCATACCAGCTCCTGCCATTTTTTAATGCAATTGATGCCACTTATTTACTTATACCTACTTGTCTATTAGAGATGTTTGCAATCAATAAGTATTTTATCCCTGTACAAGATTCTTAGTATGTTTATTCTTTCTGGTAACTTATAAGCAGAACAATTCATCTTACATTAGTTGTACAAGATTGTTGATACTTAGCTCCAAGTAACTAACAAAAAGCTTTTGACCTATTTATATCTTTAGAGAAAAAAGTCAATTAAATTACAGGACTTTTGAGAGATTCTGTTTTAGTGTCTGATAAATATGTTGTGATCCAAAATGCATATTTGAAAGTTACATTAATTATTTTTTGGCCATCCAACACAATGAGAAAAAATAAGGTTTACTCAACTACATACCCCAGTACAAGCTGCCACAAGGCCAAAAGTGCTATATTTATTGTTTTTACTCTTTATTATTATATATCTGTTAAAAAAAGTAAGTGAAATGCAAAACTTTTCATACTACATAACAAAATTTAAAATTAAAATGTTTTTTTCTGATTGCTCTATTTTCAGAGCTCAAGGTTGCTTTGCATGGTTATACCTTGATCATCTGTTTACACTGAGCTATCTCCCCAAAGACATAGTTTTCCCACATTTTAAGATAATCAATAAAATTAAAAGAAAGCACCCTACAAAACAGAAGTTGAAGCTCTTACAATAAGCAGTCATTTTAGAGGGAAAAAACAACTACTTTGATTTTAAATCATATTTTTAACTTTTCACTTCACTGCAGTGTTAAGGTAGATAAAAATAAAGGATTATACATACAGTTTTACCAAACATTATTTATATATTTATTTAAGAGATTTTAGGCATTATGAAAGAGTAATGTAAAAAACTTTAACATGAAAAGAAGTGTTTTCATCCTTAGAATGGAAATCACTTTTTCATTTAAACTGAGTTAGTAAAGGTTTCATAAATTCATGAACAAATTTTTAGTGAAAATAATTTACTAAAAGCTCTGACTTTTAGTGTACAATATGCATGTAATTCTTACTTACAATAAAATTTCATGAAAATATTTACATTAAGAATTACCACTGTATTTAGTTTTGTAATTACATTGTGGTTACATAGATAGTCAACGTGATCTAGCCAATACATACACAAGGTTAACAAAAAAACTTTACTTGTCTATGTATGTGTGACAGTTTATTATACTTCATCTTTTGTCATTATTATGTATAATCTTCTTTGCTATTACTCGAATGTTCTTACAACTGTACATCACAAGTATGTTTTAATCACTTTTAAATAGCATTTTCTTTTCAATAACTGGCAATGCATCTATTCTTGTGTTTCAACTATTGATTAATCAGTATAGATTTTATCCACATATTCTTAAAAACAGTTGAAATAAATTTACAAAATTTGGCTAACTAACCTTTATTGGAATTAAGTCATTCTTTCTAGTTTATATAATAACTAGTAATAAACTTTTTTATTTAACTACTGAGTATACTTTATTAACTGGTAAAAAGCAAACCAACTGACAGAACAAATATTGCCAGTTCCAACTTACTCGAGCTTCTAGATATTCCATACGTCTTTCTAATGATGTCAGCTTCTCATTCAAAATTGCTAGTCTTGATCTACAGGACATATCTAAAGAAAAATAGACATAAAATGAACAGAGTAACATCGTTTTAACTTCTACCTACTTGCAAGCTTTCACAATAAATACACCACTAAGTTTTAAAGAAAAGTTTCAAATTAAGACTACCAACATGAAAGGTAGGCTCATAATTATTTCTTTATAAATAAAGGTGATTACATCATAATAAAGAATATGAAAATAGAATGGGTGTAATACAACCTAATGTAAATTAATTTTACTGAATTCTCTATTAAGAATACAGTATTTCTATGATTCATCTGCATAAAAATGCCTATCTGCTGACTTTATTTTTAAAAATACCTTTCAGTCAATAAAAACAAATTTCATTATGCTGTATCCTAAAAATCTAGTGAGAAAACCTTTTTACATAAAAGCAGTCAAAAAGCTTGTACTTCATATTAACTTTAAAATGTTTCACCTAGAAGTTAATTATATACATCAGTGTTGAGAAGTTTTTATGTTTAAAACTAAATTAATTTTTGATTGCACACACATGTATTATATATATATTTCACAATTATCTGCATCACATCAAAGTTGCAAAGGCAGTCACTTAAAGCTGAAAAGCCCTGATGAGCTAATTTTGTGAAATGCATTTTGATTGCAGATAATAATATCAACAAATATATGATTGTGCCAGCAAAACTGTAACAAAAAAAAGTAAAACTATACCATTTATACCAAAGTATAAAGATTACATTTTAACATTAAAATGTCTAGTCATAGCATCCAAAAGCAATAGGGATGTTCCATCTATTACACATAATCAAAACAACAGATGCAAAACTAGAGATGAGGCTACAGGATCAATATGGGGTTAGGGTACACCAACTCACAATGTCCCAAATCCCACCACTCACCATCTACAGCTGGTAGTGGGAATAAGTCATCCATAAGAAACGTGTAAACTGGTTATCATCAATCACCCTCAATTTTTATCAGAAAATATCACCTAACCTCCATCATTTATGACTTTTTTATACCAGATGTGAAGTCTATATGCTTGTACAATAACTCTATCTTAGACAAGGATAGCAGACCTTGATGATTGTTTCATACAGCTTTACTTGTTCGGCTGCATGTCATGCCCTCAGAGAGCAAGGTCATACTCACTTTATGTGGTCATACAGAGAAACTTACAAGTAGGAAGCTTATCTCCCTTACAGAAGTAGGTAATCAAAATCTAGTGAGAAGTTGCACTGGAAGCTTGGTCTCTCTTAATAGTGATAATTCTTGTGTTCTTCTTTAACCAATGTAGACTTGTGAGATCATTTCTCTCTCTGCCCTAGCAATCAGTTGAGGTAAACAATGAACTAGAAGCTGGTAAGCTGAATTATAGGTGATACTCACACTCGTTGTATAAATACAGGTATTATTTGTACACTTGGCTTTATTTCAATTTCCTTTGATTTCCAAGTCATTTTATTCTTTACGTAACAGTTCCATGATATGTATTTGGCAGATATTTATAACTATATTTTGTATATCAGTGATCCCAAATATCAAACTAGCATCTCTTTCAACACTGTTAGCTTTAAACACTTTATGTTGTTGCTTATTAAAACTGTGTTGGGCAATTTTCAAAATTGCTTTAAAAGCAAAATAATAAGTATTCATATAGGTAAGTATTATCAACACAATTTTTCAACAACTATGTTTTCATATATTACGAACACAGTTTTCTGTGAAGAATTCCTGCTGATTGAAAGGCAGCCAATATGCTGATTTTTAAAATGAAGTAATCTAAGAATTATCCAAATATTACAAATCAGAAAGACACACTTCTGTTGTTGAAAAGCTACTGGAATCAATCATAATGGATCACTTGGAACAAGAACTTTGAAAATTGGCATTTCATTAAAAAATTCTCAAAATGACAGTTACATTTTGTTTTACTAATTTAATCATCACATTATGCAAAAATTTGCATCCTAAACACAAACTAAATGATTAGTTTGTTTGATGATTTGTTCATGGGACTCATAACAATGGAAAAAGGATTTATTTATAATATACAATGCTTCTTAACTCTTTCTAGTGTGTTAGTGCAGCATACAGCAAAGATTTAGTGATTATTCCAGAAGAAATACCCGATATCAAACATTTTAGATATAAACGTGTCAGAATATTTCACAACTGCAGAAGGGTGCAAATTTTAACTTCAAATATGCATTATAACTCAAGACATATAATCCTGGTACTTTTAAAGTATATAATATCAATGAGAATATTTTTATGTTGTTTTAATGTTAAACTGTAGCTTTTTTGTATTGACTTTTAATAAATTATGACTTAAAATAAATATCAAAATGATCTGATAATTTTGTAATTATATTTCTGGAATTATGTTGTATAAAAATGCAAAAACAAGTTCTGTAACTGAGAGATCCACATTTAAATATACACATATTCAAATATGAATTAAAATTGCAAAATAATATATAAATATTAATAATAGAAAAATATTTAAATAAAAACAAGTTCTACTACTTATATATATTCACATTTTATATTCAAATATTAACTAAAGTAATATTTTCCAAATCAGTTAAAAATAAGTTCTACAAAATCAACAATTCCACAGGTTATAAATCAGACCTAATACAATTAATACTAATTTCATTCAGGTTTTTAATTTAATTCTGGTGAGCAATTTAATTACTGGCCTTGAAGGATATCTTGTTTTGAAATGTACTTATTTATTGTACTGATGACTGACTCTTTATATTAAATGCATGTGCTTCTGCATAAACAACCAAACAGGAGGTATTTCATAAAATCAGTAAATAATATATTTGATGCCCTTTGGGTTTAATTGGAATGAAATTATTGAAAATCACATATTTATCAACTTCACACTTTTTAAAAACTTGCAAATAAATGATTTAACAAAATAATTTACTGTACATTAAGTAACAAAGCATTAAATCTGGTAAACAGTTACAAAATTTAAGGCGAAAGGTCATGTTTATATAATAAGTGTAGCTTGATAAAACAACAGGATTTTATTTATTTTTTATAAATAAGTAGTAGTTAAATAGTTGAATACAACTGCTGAAAGACTGGACACAAAATTTCTGTCACTTGACTTTTGTAATGCATGAGCAAAAGAGTTAGTAGAAATGAATTTGTTAATACCATGGAATTTTTGCTTGTCTGAATGAAAATACACATGATGGCATTTTGTTGGAATGCCACCTGTTATATATCTTATGTTTTGGGTATAAAAATAACACATTTTATTCCATATTTTACTTAGAATGACTTTTTTCAACCATAATGGAAATAATTAAAAGGAAGTGTTCAGGTGGCAAATGTAGTGTTTTTTAACTAAACTTTAAAAGACTTTGATAGCATTCCTCATAAATTGTTCATTAGTAGGTTAGATTTTAACAAAACTGGAAGCAAAATTCATATAAATTAAAAACTGGCTTTAAAGCAGAAAATAGATTTATATGAACGTAACAGTTTAGTCAGACATGGTAAAAAACAAACAGTTTTTAAGATACAATGAATATTAAAATATTATTTATTAATCAATAATGCGGGAAGGCAGATGATTTTATTTTCATGTAATAATGTGTCATTTGACCAATTTAAGATACACTATGTTTTTAACAATTCTACTTCAAACTATACAAGTAACTTCTTTTTTTATATTTAATTAACTCTTATCTCTGAATTACTTGTTGAACCTCCTCTTCAATTCCTTCAGTTTTGAAGCTCTTACCACACTTGAAGGAAAATTACAACTCAACAACTCTGTTAAAAAATTAACAGTCTTCAGAAGAGCTATATCAAAATTTTCAATACCTTAAACTTATGTTATTCAGTCTTGGTGCACTGAAACACTTTTAAAACATCATCTGCATTTATAAATTCTAAATATCTAACAATTTTAAAAACCTAAATTGTGTCCCTCCAAACCATTTTGTCTGGTTAAAAGACGTCAAAGTTTCAAGCTATCCCTATACAATAATTTCATCCAAGTTTGTAATGATCTCTTTTCTGAACCCTTTTGAACAACTTTACATCCTTCTTAAGGAGTGATTGAAGCTGAATACAATATTTCAACTTAGAACAAACTAGAACCTTAAATATGGGATAAGCTTCTTCAATGTGTGTTCGTTAAAAAAAGTATATAAACCATCTAAAATCGTGTTTGCTGTGTTACTGTAATTAACATACATTATTCAGAAGGCTTGAGAGTTGGAAATAAAATCATCAACTTCCATTAGAAATTGTCCTGTAAAGCCATACAAATAATCATATATCTTGTAAAACAGAAAAACTGTCATATTGAAAATTCATTTGTTAAACTATATGATTTCAGTTAAACAACAATATGTTAAAAAGTTGCAGTTCATTAAATTAATTAAACATCCATATAAAAACTAGGTGTGGATGTTAAAACTGATACACAGATTCCTTTCATTTAGTTTAAAAATATACTCTCATGATTTGTAGAATAAAACTCACTTTGACGTTTTTAGAAGACAGCTTTACATAGGAATCCTAAAATTGGTTTAATATGATAAAAGTTTCAATTCCAAAGGATTGCAACTAAGTTTTGTTTTACTGTAACACTGTTAGAAAAAGAAACTTCTCAACCACAAAAAATTACATTATGAGTACTTTTTTGATGTTGTCTTCACACCAAGTTTATACACATGTAGATGTTTTAATGTAACAGCAATTTACTTTTGTATTTAAATGCACTAGGAAATATGTCCTAATCACAAGGAATAGGTTAGGTTTAAACAGACTACACTGAAATGAAATTGAAATACTATAACATTTGGTAATATAAATGTCATGTCTAATGTTCCTTTGAATTACAACAGGCATGAAGCCTAATGCCTGAAAACCATGACATGACAAGAAAACAGTTGTGACTGTAACAGCACAATTTAAAATTACTTGCCAACTGAAAATTTAACCTTATAAAATAACTTATAAATTATTTTAACATTTTTTTTCCTAATATGCAACTGAAAATAATTATACATGAAAGAAATGCTTCCATTACTTTGTGTCATTTAGTCTAGTGCCAACATTCTTATTTAAGTTAGTCTAAGTCTAAACATCTTGGTCAAGTAGTTGTAACAGTGGGAAATTATAAATTACCCACAACATTGCTAATAACATTTTCCGTTTGCAATATGTAAGCCTATGCCCAAACCCTTACAGCTACAGTAATTATACGAAATGCCAAGACTGCTTCTAACAGTAATATAACTTTATAGTTTTACATACTACAAAGTATAACTTTAAATTTTCAGTTTTTGAAAATACTGAATAAAAATTCAAAATGTTCTAAATACCAAAAGAATTCAAAAAATCTGCTATTTTCTTAATGTTTCCAGATATAATTTCTATATACTCTCTATTGGCCCAATCATGCTGGATTTGTTTTTGAATAGCTTCCCTTTCTGTCCCTGCCATTTTGGTAATCAATATTGTAAGTGCCATCTCCCGGAAAATAGCATAAAGTTAAATGGCATAAAAACGTTATTTATCGTGTGTAAAACTTTTATTTTGTAATTTATCTGTGCACTTTAACGTATGGCTACAAAACAGACTGTTTGAGCTGAGTCTGCTTCGAGTATCAACACTAAATATAACGTTATAAGCCCAGAAGATTATCGATAAGCCACCAAAGTACTAATAAATGTTACATAACCCTCGACAGAATATATAAAATACTTTTGACCAAGACCAACTTTACGATAAACCTTTTGCATAATACAGTCAGTACTATGCTTTGAACGTTTTAATCAAACAAATAAAATTATATTTCACAATCGAAAGAATTACTTTAACACGAAATTCAAGTATATACATATATACAAACAAAATACTTTTAAAGAAACAAACAAAAAAGAAAGACGATTTAGGTACTAATCAAGATAAAAGTGTGTGATGGAATTACTACTATATATTTATTTTAATGTCAATATTTTAAGGATAAATTGATGTTTATAAAGGTATATAACTTATACTATTAAATCTGCATTGTAAAATTCCTGCATATTTACTAAAATTACAGAACTTTCGAGAGTGAAAATCGACAATATACATGCATACGTAAACACTAGTGTATCGTCAGTATTGTTGTACAGACGGAAGTCTCTACAAACTTTCCCCAAGACTACAAATCTAACCAACATGACGCTTCAAGAGACAGTAAATATTATTTGTTTGCTTGTTTTTTGTTTTGGAATTTCGCACAAAGCTACTCGAGGGCTATCTGTGCTAGCCGTCCCTAATTTAGCAGTGTAAGACTAGAGGGAAGGCAGCTAGTCATCACCACCTATCGCCAACTCTTGGGCTACTCTTTTACCAACGAATAGTGGGATTGACCGTAACATTATAACGCCCCCACGGCTGGAAGGGCGAGCATGTTTGGCGCGACTCGGGCGCGAACCCGCGACCCTCAGATTACGAAGCGCACGCCTTAACGCGCTAGGCCATGCCGGGACCGTTTGTTTGCTATAGTTGGTATACTTCAAACCTCGGAAGCTGTAACTTTTATCAATACTTATTAATCGGAAACTTCAGATAACTGACCAGGAACATTTATAAATTTCGAGCATCATAAACCATTTAACTTCAAAAGATGTGGATTCACACCGAACATTTATATTTGTCTAATTATTTTTCTACTACATTGCGATACATGTTATATGATGATATTTTTTGTGTGGTGCACGAGATGATATGTAAGGCACTCCTCCGTTTTTTGTTTTTTTTTACTTTTTATAGTATTATTTGACGAATGTATCCATTAGTGTGAGGTGATTAGTTTGTTTGTTGATTTTTCATGTATTTTTTATGTGCTCTGCCCAAGTAAGTAGTGATGATTAGTTGCCTTCCCTGCTAAATTATGTACGGCTAGCGTAGATGGCCCTCGTGTAGCTTTGCACAGAATTCGAAAAAACAAACTTTAGAGTCCTGTTTTCTTATAGCAAAGCCACATCAGGCTATCTGCTAAGTCCACCGAGGAAAATCGAACGCCTGATTTTAGCAGTCTAAATCTGTAGACTTACCGCTGTACCAGCGGGGTTTTTTAGAGTCCAAAACACCTCTACCCAGTAATTGTTTGTTTGTTTTGGAATTTCGCACAAAGCTACTCGAGGGCTATCTGTGCTAGCCGTCCCTAATTTAGCAGTGTAAGACTAGAGGGAAGGCAGCTAGTCATCACCACCCACCGCCAACTCTTGGGCTACTCTTTTACCAACGAATAGTGGGATTGACCGTCACATTATACATCCCCACGGCTGGGAGAGCGAGCATGTTTAGCGCGACGCGGGCGCGAACCCGCGACCCTCGGATTACGAGTCGCACGCCTTACGCGCTTGGCCATGCCAGGCCTCCTTACCCAGTAAATATAGATTTCCAAATAAAACAAAAAAGGCTTTTTGTTTGTTTGTTTGTTTTCGAATTTCGCACAAAACTACTCGAGGGCTATCTGTTCTAGCCGTCCCTAATTTAGCAGTGTAAGACTAGAGGGAAGGCAGCTAGTCATCACCACCCACCGGCAACTCTTGGGCTACTCTTTTACCAACGACTAGTGGGATTGACCGTAACATTATAACGCCCCCACGGCTAAAAGGGTGAGCATGTTTGGCGCGACCGGGATACGAACCCGCGACCCTCAGATTATGAGTCGCACGCCTTAACACGCTTGGCCATGCCGGGCCACAAAAACGGCCCCCTATATACATTAGTTTTGGGGTTAACAAATAACATTGAAAGGAATTTATGTAAATGTTTTATGGTTAATACCTATCTAATGATACTGCAAATTATTATGGAACTATAAATAGAAATGATATATTTGCACCAAGTGTAGATGTAAATAGTGCATGGACATTGCTCTGATAGGGGCCTGAGTAAGTGCGGATTACCCTGGGCCTCGTGTAAAATGTATAAATACACTTGACACTATGGCCCGGCATGGTCAAGCGTGTTAAGGCGTGCGACTCGTAATCTGAGGGTCACGGGTTCGCATCCCCATCGCGCCGAACATGCTCGCCCTTTCAGTCGTGGCGCGTTATAATGTGACGATCAATCCCACTATTCGTTGGTAAGTAGCCCAAGAGTTGGCGGTGGGTGGTGATGACTAGCTGCCTTCCCTCTAGTCTTACACTGCTAAATTAGGGACGGTTAGCACAGATAGCCCTCGAGTAGCTTTGTGCGAAATTCAAAACAAACAAAACAAAACAAACACTTGACAGTTCCTAAAACAAATACAACTTTTCGTATCGATTTCACGACTAGCAGCTGAAGAGTTCAGACGAGAGAATTCATTTCTGCCATGTTGCTTTCATCGCACAAGCTTCTTTCGACGCCAAGATCGTCAGTACCTCAGGTAATTCTTGACGGATTACCACTGAGTTTCTCCCCTCGTCAAATTATTACCTTCATCGACCAGTTCAAACCTAACGTTTCAGTTGACCCCAGAAAAGCTAGAATCCTTTGCTGAGGAGGCATATTACTGCAACCTTCAACACTCCAGGACCATGAAAAGCAGATATTAATGTCCAGTGCTCTTCTACCAAAAAGTTTAAGTTCTCTTTATTCGATATTTATTAAGAACGTTCATTTGTCTCTAACTCCCGCTGAAATTCAACATTGTCTGGAAACAACAACATCCACGAAACTGCATGCAGCCCACAGAATTCATTTCAAGACCACAGGAATGCCAACTAACTTTGTTAAAGCCGTGACCGCGCATAAAGAGGTAGCTGAGTATATACTTAACCACGGATGTACTCTACAGTATTTTCATTTTAGTGCCGAACGTCCCCGACGTCGACCAACTACTCTTCAACATGTCAAGTCTGTCAGTCAGAGTACCCCTCGTCCAGTAAGCGTTTCATCTTCATGTGTGCTAAATATTTCTGCTGCAAGCAGCAATACTTTAATTATGCTTAAAAGAAAGACAAGGATATTTCGATCAATGTTGACGTTACCTTTCAGCAGCGACCCAAACCAAAGAAGACAGTTTCATGCCAGATTCAACCCACGCTCATTAAGACCACAGACGTATCAACCGTTACAGATATCAACATAACGTTCAGCAAGAAGACACAAACAAGATTCGCAAGAAGACACCAGTCGTTCCAGACCGAAATAGAATGACTCATTGAAACAGAGAGAATCGATCACTTAGTTTTGTATCCACGAACTGCCTATCTTTATCTTCCTGGTGCCTTAGATCAATCTTTTGATCCATTGCAGAATTAACACGTGTTTTATCGTTGTATATTTTTTGAATGTTTTTTTGTTATAAGCTTTACTAACCCTGATTTCTTTCCAGCAACTTCCGGGCACGGTTAGAGAAGATTTTTCGGCGCCCTGGTCATGAAAGTGGGTTTTCTCGGGGTACTCCCGTTTCTCTGTGTTTTTTTATTTGTAGAGCCAATATTTAACCTCTCGCGGACCACCATTGGACCTTTGCCACCAGATTGTATAACAAATTCGCTAATTTTAAATCTTGTTGGTTTAATTATTAATAATCAATCACTAGCCCAGTTAAATTTTACCTCACGAGTGGAGCGAAGAGAAGATCTCTTCTGAGCGCCCTTGATTGCTTTGCATCTCTTCTTGAGATGCTAAGTGTTGAATCGAATTACCTGCCACGAATGTTATTTATTTATTTCAATTTCAAAACAAATAAAAAGGAAAGAGGAAGAGGTCGACAAAACCTAACCCTCCCGGGTATACAAACACTAATACCCAAATAACCGTAAGAGAGAGCGAATCTATATTTATTTCTACTTTACTTAAATTTAATTTTACTTTTTAGAGCTTTTAAAATTTTTGTTTAAGCTTTTTTGGAATACCATTTCCTAGGTTTTGATTGGATTTAACATGGCCTACTAATCATTATACCAATCGTTAATGGCATTTAGAAATTTTTGAACCCGACCCTCGGCTATTAACGGGTTTCTTGGGATCCTGCAAACAGTGATGTCATAATACTGGAAGAAATATGTACGAGTAAGATCGGACAAAGGTATGTTGTTTACAGATATAACGTATAACAATGGCGCAGAACTGACCTTTGCGAAACTCTTGCTGCGATGTCCATTAATTTAGATATTGTATTGTTCATTTTAACGACTGTAGTGCGGTTAGTTAAGAAATTGGAGGTACATTTAATTACAGCACTATTAATGTTCATAGAGTATAGTTTGTACCTAATTGCGTTGTGCCTTATTTTATTGAAGGCTTTGGGTAACTCAAGGAAGTTCCATATTGTGGTCAAGTGTTATTGAATAATTTGTTCACCAATTCTGTGTGTCGGATAAGTGATCTATGATTTGTATATTGAAGCAAATTACACGAACAGCTTTGAAAGAGATCCATTAAAATTATAGATAAACCATTAAAATACTGTCTAGAAGTTAAAAGATAAATAGATTGAGTAGCAATAAAACATCGCCGTTGTTATTGTTAAGTGCAAAGCTATGTAAAAAATTATCTGTGCAATATCCACAACTGGTATCGAAACCCGAATTTTAGCATTATAAACCCTTAATTGAACCACTGGAGGCATTGAACAATTGACTTGCCTAACAACTGCCTAGAATGGAGGGTACAAGGCAATAGGGTAAGTTAAACGTATATATTGCCAAAAACTGCAGATTGAAGTTTGTATAGAAGAAAAAATCCTTCCAAATGACATTGGAAAAATGAAACTTCCATAACAGTGAGAAACATGGAAATTACAGCCAAAACAGCGAGGGATCAACAGCTGTTATGAAGCCAAGAAGATGTTGCTGTAAGAATGAGTTTCAGTGTCTAATCAGATGAAAGGATAAACAGTTAAACACACATTGTAAAATAGGAATTATCTGGATTTATGCGGCAATTTTAGCTGAGAATATTACATATTCTTGCAATGAGATAAGAATTTCATCATTAAAAGAAACCATACTGTGCATTTAGTGGTGGAACGTTTTGTAGTATGTTGACCAACACTGGTTATAGAGCTACAATAGTTCAATCTGATTTGGAAATAATGTGAGAGAGATTGCCTCAAAATAAGAAAAAATAATCTGGGTTGATGAAAACAGCAAATAAACATAAACTTCTAGGAAGAAAAAAAGTTGGAAATTGTCATTACTGTACAGATTCCTTTATATTAGTAATATATTGATAATTTACATTGAGAAAGGGTGCTTATCGAAGAATCATTTCAAATGTATACATAGATGACATCATGTTAGCTTCAAGTAGTCTCACAGGCTATGACCAAGAAATCCTTACATGCTGCCTCCAAGTAGCGCAGTGGTGTGTCTGCAGACCTACATTGCTAGAAACTAGGTTCAGTACCCGTGATGGAATGGCTGAAATACTTCTTTGTCTAGCTTTTTGTTTAATAAGAAATAAACAACAACAAACCTTACACACAACTTGACAGTTACTGAACTTGAGGTTGAACTTCTGGTGATGACAGAAAGAACAGTTATGAAGCAACTGATATTTTATAAATATTTTTAGATTACTGCTTTGGCATTAATAACAAAAGAAAATTTTGGTTTTTGGATGTAGTATTCCAGCTAGTTATGAATGCATTTACATTTAGTGACTGAAGTGTAATAGAAAAAAATGCACCAGCATTTCATGAGAGATTAATACTTGGAATGACTTTTATATGGCCCGGCATGGCCAAGCGCGTTAAGGCGTGCGACTCGTAATCTGAGGGTCGTGGGTTCGCATCCCCGTCGCGCCAAAACATGCTCGCCCTTTCAGCCGTGGGGGCGTTATAATGTTACGGTCAATCCCACTATTCGTTGGTAAAAGAGTAGCGGTGGGTGATGATGACCAGCTGCCTTCCCTCTAGTCTTACACTGCTAAATTAGGGACGGCTAGCACAGATAGCCCTCGAATAGCTTTGTGCGAAATTCAAAAACAAACAAACAGACTTTTATATATGGAAAAACGGCTCGTTTGGGTTGATAAAATATTTTACATAGAAGAGCGAACAACGTTTCGACCTTCTTCGGTCATCGTCAGGTTCACAAAGAAAAAAAGAGGTAACTGACCGGAAGATGACCACATGTTTGGAAGTCGGTTGTGTAACTGAGTGTCGGAATGTAGAGGGCGGTGTTAGATGTTTGAATATATAATTTTTATTTAATTTATTATATTAATATAGGTATAAAGGCGTTCCTTTATATTGGTTTATTTTGGGTTTAAGTTGTTGTATAAGTAAGGCTTCTTTAATTTTGCGTTTGTTTATGTTTGTTTCTTTATTTAGTATTTGAGTGTTTTCTATGGTTATGTTGTGTTTATTTGACTTGCAGTGTTCGAAAACGTGTGAAGGTGACTTTTTATGTTCTTTGCATCTGGTTTCCATTTTTCTACTTGTTTCTCCAATACAGAAGTCGTGGCAGTTATCACATTGTATTTTATAAATAATGTTGGTGTGGTGTTTGTCAGCGTAGTTTTTACATAGTATAGACCTCAGTTTTGTGCCGGGTTTTTGAATAAATTTGGTATTAACTGAAATGTCATATTTTTTACTAATTTTTTGCCAAATGTTGGTTATTTGTTTGCTGATGTCAGGAATATATGGTATACAGCAGTATATGGTTTCGTGGTTTTTTGATTCGTGAGCTGTATTTACTTTAGTTGGTTGATTTTGCTTTCTGTCTAGGTGTGTGCGTATAATGTTTTCTACGGTTTGTGGAGGAAACTTATTGATGTTGATGAAGTATTGTTTTATTTTGTCTAATTCATCGTTAATTTTATCTGGTGAGCATAGTTTTATGGCTGTGTTTATTTGGTTTCTTAGTATGTTGAGTTTTTGTTTTGTTTCGTGTGCTGAGTCCCAAGGAATGTATAGTCCAGTATAAGTGATTTTTCGGTGGATTTCTGTTTTAAATTGTGTGTCGGTTCTTGTAATTTTGAGGTTAAGAAATGATATATGACAGATTTCTTCCTGTTCACATGTGAAGTTAATGTTGGGATGTATAGAGTTAATGTGATTGAAAAAATTAAGTATGTGTTCTGTAGATCTGAATCCCGCAACCGTGTCATCTACATATCTGTACCAGTATAGTGGTGGATGTAATGCTGTGTTAATTTCTTGTGTTTCAACTTGTGTCATAACAATATTAGCCAGAACTGGTGATACTGGGTTGCCCATGCTTAGGCCATTTGTTTGTATATAGTTGTGGTTGTTGAACATGAAGTTTGTCTTTATCGTGGTAAATTCTATGAGGGTTGCTAATTGGTTGCTGGAAATGTCTATAGTTGGGTTAGGGTCTCGGATATAGAGTTCTAAGGCTATCTTGCAGGCTTCAGTGGTTGGAACTTCTGTAAAGAGGGATATAACATCAAAACTGGCCATTAAGGCTTTATGATTAAGTTGATTTAGATTAGACTTGAAATTAAAATAATCTTTGATGAATGAGGTGGCTGATGTTACATATTTGGAGATTGTCCATGTTATGTATTTACCAAGATTGTAATTAAATGATTCATATATGGACATTATTGTTCGTAATGGACAATCTGGTTTATGACGTTTGGGGAGGCCGTATATTTGTGGTGTGCGTGAGTCGGTTTTACGTAGGTAGGAATAAAGTGTTTGTGAAATTGTGTTGGCTTTTTTCATTTTTAGTAGTAATTTGTTCAGTTGCGTCTCGTGTGTCTTTGTTGGAGTTGTGCGTATTGGTTTAAATTTATTCGTGTCTGATAGGATGTTATTCATTTTTGGATGTATTCATTCGTGTTCATTATGACTATATCGTTACCTTTATCTGCTTTTAGAATTTTTATGTTTTTGTCTTGTTTTAGGTTTTTAATGGAATTAATGTCTCTTTTTGTAAGATTGTTTTTTAGATTTCTGTTTTGTAAAATTATGTTGATGGTTTTGTGAGAAAATCTGCAGAAAATCTCTACTTTCTGATTGTAGTACTTTGTTTTATGTATGTTAGCTTATCTTAGATATTGATGCACAAACCCATGTACATCAACTAAAGCAGATTGTAACCACTTCACGTATTAATGCAGACACCACTGGATATCAGTTGTAGATGGAGGACTTTACATTGTATCTACCACAGGTAAAACTTCTTTACTAAACACTTTACAGAACTCTGAAAGCAGTTGGTTATTAAAGAATGCTCCTTGATATGAGTAGATCCGTTTAGGTAATATGAAGTAGATGCATCACCCATGGACTGTGTGAGTGTATCAACCAGTGGATATTTCTGAGACTACTTTGTGAAATAGTTGATTACAAAACGTATGTAAAGGCAACTTTTTTTTTTCATTTTTGCGAGAGGACTAATAATATACAAGGCTATCACCTAGAGATGAGAAACAAACATTCTTTCTTCGATGTTTGATATGGTACTGATGACAGTACTGAATGTCTTGATTCAAAAGTGGTCGAAATAACTGCTTCCAAAAATCAGCACAGGTCCATGTAACCCCTTGGTGCAATACATTCTTTGTGCCATGACAAAACGTATGTACAGGCAACCTGGATAATACTATGGCAGAGATGCCAGCCATTACGATTTGAGCGTAATCATTAAGATTTTGGTGTATACATTATAACTATACGCTCATACAGACAAATATTACGACTTGTTGCAACTCCCAAATTATTATATGTTATATAGGCTTATACAATAAAGTGATAAATTGTTCCCCCAAGGCTTTAAAGGGGTGAAAAGAAAATTTTTAGTGAGATACAAGTAAATTTTGATAATAAGTAAAAGACATCGTCCAAATGGCTACTTGCGATAATCATGTTTATGCTTGAAATAATAAAAAAATATTTGTATCTCCAACGTCTACCAATAGTTTGAGTGCGGCGCTTCTCCATACTGGGTATGTGGGGGAATCCATAGTTACATCATCAGTGCTTGTCAGCCAATCATCGCTCGCGTAGATGGGTATTTCTCGTTTTCTAAGCGGCATAGAGACACCAATGCGATCGTTCACAAGATGGAAAGAAAAAGAGGCCTCATTCACCAGATCGTCTTGTTTCTGGCAAATCTAAAAGGACTAAAACTGTGAATAAAAAATTTAGGAAAGAGTATAGTGCAGAATATCCGGTCATTGCATCAAATGTCAGTGGCAGTCATGCGTTTTGTACAGTTTGCCACATGAATTTTTCTGTGGCTCATGGCAGGATAAACGATTGTTCCAGATATACAAAATCGGCATCTCACCAACAAAAGGCTGAGGCGAAGACAAAAACGATACAGATAACGACATTTATGAGTAAGAATTCAGAATATGAAACCATAAATGCAGAAGTGATGTTCACGCAATTCGTCATTGCTCATAATTTACCCCTAGCTGTAGCCGATCCTGCAGAACATCTATTCAGAAAAATGTTCCCAGACTCTGATATAGCAAAAAAATATGGCTGTGCTAGAAACAAAACTACAGCTATTGTACAAATGTTGGGTTGTGAAGATGAGAAAATGGTTTCAAGCATATTTACTAACAGTGTTTACAGTTTAGCCACAGATGGACCCACAGACATGGATGACTCAAAACTGTATCCAGTGGTTATACGATATCTGTATGGGCTCTGTCTACAATCATTATGCTCAGTCATTTGAAATAGTTGGCATCTCTGTTGTGGCCTAGAGCTCGTAGGACTGCTAGCTGTAATACGAGCTCAGAACTATTTTTCAGTGGCTAGTAACAATAGTTCTTCAGGTGTTCTTTCTAGAATTCCCAATGTATTAATGGTGTAACATACATCCATTAGTGAACTCCTTTTCTGTAAGGTCCACTGTTGTAACAGAAATGGTCTTAACTCGTACATAGCGTCTACATTTTCAACAAATAGACAAGGTCTCATCATCTGGCAAGATAATCCACATGTTTCTGTATTGCAGGTTCAGTTAACAATGTAGGATTAAAAATCATATTCCTGTAAAAGTATCCACTGTGCTATCATCCCTTCTTAAAATTCATCAACTATTTCAATGATTTACGGTCTGCTCCAACACTGAACTTTCTGTCATATAAGTGTTATTATAAATTATTCATAAGAACAACAACTGTGAAAGTTTTTTCTTACTATACAGTATTTGGTCTCCAGAATCATAACAAAAACAATTAATGTTAGGGCACTTGATTGATGATCTTTAGGTTGCAAGTTGCAAGTTCAATTTCTGTTCCCGATTATGCTTGTCCTTTCAGAGTGACAATCAATCCCCACTTTTTTGGTTAAAGATTAGCTCAAGAGTTGGCAGTGAATGGTGTTGGCTAGCTACCTCCTTTCTGATCTATCATGTTTAATTGTAGAAAGTTTTACACAAAATTATTTAAATAAAGACAAAAATAAATACATTGGTGTACACTATTACATTTTCTATTCTGTCTTGCCACTTTGATAACACTGTTTTACTACTGCTGGTGTGAATGTTTAGCAGGAATTCACAATTTTGTTATAAATAGGTGAATATAAAGGCTTCTACTAAAGTACACTGTAGAAACTGGAAACTTGTTTACATTCCACACTTCATCTGAAGTATGTACCCACCTTACTAAGAGTCTATAAAGGTGAAATAATATTAGAGAATTTGGCCATGAACTATCAGTACAAAACTAATGAAATTGCAGAATTCTCAGCTATCACAAATTGAGACTAATTTCACACAACTACCAATTTAGCAGGATTCATGGTAATCCAATGCACTTACGATATAACCGAAAACTTCTACTCTCATACACAAGAATACACATTTTCTGAGTTTCGGTTTCAAACCTATTTTTACCTGTAGTAATACCATTTTTAGGTAAGAAACTGTCAACGTAGATCAGGCACATCTCTCCTTGCATTCGATCAATTATCTGTTCCATTAAGTGCTAAAAAGCAGTGATGCATTACACAGGATGAACAGAACAATGCAAAACTCATACAAGATATCTCTCCTGACAAAAGAAGACTGGGGCCTTCAGCAATCATCCAGTTCAACTTATCAATATCTGGATGCCAGATTTAAAGTATTGAACCAAATGGGCCTTTCCAATGCACCAAGATATCCATCTATGGTAATGGAATGGCCTAAATGCGAGTTTCCATGTTCACCCACCTAAGCTCTGTAATTAATATCTTTCTCACTTAGCAAACCCATCCAAGCTAATTTTAAATTAACTAAATTTCACTTGGATATATCGTATAGTGGATATGTAGGAGAGATTTCGATGCTAGAACTAGCTTTTCAGTCTGGGTTATTATTATGGTGGTTTGACATGCGATGAGTCTCATACATAGTTATTCAACCTTTGCTCAAGTTGAAGCCACCTGAGAACAAGAATGAGAAACAGGAGTTGTTGTTGTTGTTGGATGACATTCACCAATTTTGCCAGCAGGAGAGATGACAAGCACTGAAAAATGAATTGAGTTGGTCATTTGAGCAATGGTAAGCCTCACTGAGCCAGTAAGCATACTTCTAATGTGTAAGTGATACATGTAACAGTAAAACAGTGGACAAGCTGTCTAGTGCACTTCACTGTTCTGTTACTGTAGATTAAGAGCTAACTGCTGATCAGAGCAACATGATCTTTGACATCCCTCACCTTTTATGCTTAGGATATCTCAGCCAAGTGTATCTCAGAATGGCTGATAGGGGTATTAACATTTTTACCACAGTAAAGCAAAGAAAAACATTTCGACCTTTGGTCATCTTCAGGTTGTTCTCTGCTTTATTTTGGTAAAAGTGTTAATGCCATACCAGCCACCCTGAGACACAAACTTAACTCAAGTGGGTTCTTGCTACCACAAAACTCAGCCAAGTGTTGGCTAAAATTTTAAGGAGGAAAGACTTACAGTGTCCTCACAGATTCTTATTTATATAATACTAAACATATCTTTCCTCCAATACTACAGGATACAGCCAATGAATATCTGAACCATTTTTTAATTGTTACAGATGGGTCAGTGTCTGGAATGAATATCTTCAAGGACAAACAGTGCAGTGTTTGAGCTGAATCCATAAGGATAAGAATTTGACCCAATCAAGCATTTGGATAAGGAGGAAAGAGCGATGTGTACTTGCCTGACTCTTGATTGATATGATGGAGATCATTGGGTTGAGCATCTGAAAATTGAAATGAAGTGGTTCTCTTTGATTAATAATAATTGATGTACAAGATCAAAAATGCAATGTATACATTACATTGTGTTATTTTCACTTTATTAACATAAAGGTAAAATGGTTGGTTTATAATAAAGGACAGAAAATCGTGCTTCTATTTTTTCTTAACATAATAAACATTAAAATTGCAATAAAATTTATAAACATACCAATACCACCCCACCTCCCATGACTTTCTTCAAGTTAACTTGTATTAGTGTCAAGTTTGGAGCTGATTGATCAAGAAATATGGAAATGTATAAGGAAGAGATACATACAAAAGCACATGTTGATATTTATTTACATCGGCGGTGCACAAACTTTTTGAGTCAGGGGTCACAAACAGACTTCTCGTAACCGTTGGGGGCCACAAAAAAGTGAAGATTAAAACTGTCCCACAGTTGTTTCACACAAGATAGACATCACATTTAAGATCACACAAATAACGATTACATCAAAGAGCTTAGAAATGTCCGGCTTGATGTTTGACGTTGAAAGACGGAAGACTGCTTCTAGATGATCATCAGTCAGCTGATTGCGAGTGTTTTTGTTCAGTTTCATATGCGAGAAAACCTGTTTGCAGCAGTACATGCTGCCAAACATGCTGGTGTGGACAAGTGCATTCTCTTTCAGATTAGCAAATGTATCAGGCAACGTTTTGTAGAAGTCAAGCAAACTGTTATCTCGGTAAACAGCACGCAGTTCATCAGATGTCTGGAGATCAGTAACTTCGAGCTGACATTCTGCTGACAAGTCATCCGTTGACACACTGAACAGATCAGCAAAAAGTTTTATCAACAATCTGCATTGGTCAAAGTCATGAAACCGTGAGTTGAAGGATTGAATCAAGGTATCTAGCTTCCCAACATAAAGTTGTGTGTCAATGTCCTGATTCTTCTGGAACTGTGACTGAAAAGTGGGAAAGTGCACGAAGTTGCCTGATGCTGCTTGCTACCGGAACAACTGCAACTTTGTTTTGAAAGCTGAAACGTGATTTGCAAGCTGACAGACAAGCTGATTTTTTGCCTTGCAACTTCAAATTCAGATCATTCAAGTGTTGTGTCATGTCGAACAGAAAGGTCAAATCAGCTTGCCATGTTGGATCAGTCATGAAAATCACTTCTGTGTCTTTGTTCTTGCTTCTGAGGAATTCTATCACCTCATAAATCAACTCCCAGAATCTTCTGAGCATCTTCCCTCGATTCAGCCAGCGTACTTCACAGTGATACACAAGGTCACCATAGTCTGAATCAATTTCTTCAAGAAGACTTCGAAACTGACGGTGATTGAGCCCTCGTGATTTGATGAAATTAATGGTTTTCGTCACTAATGCCATCAGTGCCTGAAAACCAAGTTCTTTACTGCACAGGTTCTCTTGGTGAATAATACAGTGCAACTTCACAAAATATCTGTTCTGCTTTCCTCGATGCTTCATCAACAGTGCTACCAGCTCGCTACTTTCTTCGGTCATGGCTGGCGCTCCATCAGTTGTCACACTTACCAGTTTCGTGAAATCCAGTGAAACACTACTACACGGTCGTATTGTCTCCTTGAATAGAGCAGACCCAGTTGTCTGACCCTTCATGGAACCCATACCGATTAGTTCCTCTGTGATATCAAACGATGACGACACACCACGAACAAAAAACTAGTAGCTGTGTTGTTGAACTGATGTCGGTCGACTCGTCTGCTCCCAAAGAGAAGTAAACAAAGTTGGCTGCTTTATTTGTAAGCTGCCTTGTCACGTCTGCTGAGAGGTGTGAAATTCTTCGTTGAATTGTCATACGATTCAAAGCCACCATCTATAGCTTGCAAATTGCTTCTGGACACAACTTTCCCGATGCAGTAATCATACATTGCTTGACAAAATCACCATTAGTGAATGGTCGGCCAGATTTCGCTATCATCAACGAAATATCGTAACTGACCTCACATGCTGCACCTAAATCTATTGACTGCTTTGAGAAAACGCTCTGATGGTGATTCAGCGACTGCCGCAGAGATTCAATTCGAGCTGTTCGTTCATCACCGACAGCGTTGTGGAAATCTTTATGCTTCGACTCATAATGATGCTTTATGTTAGATACCTTCGCCACTGCTACTGTCAAATGGTACAGCAGATAAATCATGTTCTTCTGTTATTGAACAAAACAGTATTGCATAGTCCAATCATCATGAAATTGCTAGTTTTCGTCGTCAGCTTTTCTTTTACGATTAGCTGCCATTTTTATTACGAAATAATATCAAAATAGGGCTCGTAAGTAAATCTCAAAGAACAACTGGAACGCATGAGATTTCGTAAGTACGAAAATATTAGGTCATTGCGCCAATGATTAAATGCCCATGCATTAACGAGATTTGTTCATTAAATTTTCTTTACTGCTCGACACAAATATGGATCCATCCAGTATCTAATTTAATGCATATTCTTCTATAGCGCTTAATCTTCGCGCAGGCGCAAACTCTTAATGTTTGACTTTCCCTTTGGACATCGCGGGCCACTCTTGGGTGACTTTATTGTAGAATGAAAGCACGTTACTAACAAATGAAATATCCCTACAAAAACTACTTGAGGCAATAAAAACCAAAAAAACAAATCTCCAGGTGAAGATGAAATACAAGCTATCCTTCTAAAAAAGGGGCACTCAGAAATTGTTTGACTACCTAGAAACACTTTTTAAACTATTTCCATCCTCAGGATATATCCTAGTTTCTTGGAAGCTTGCTAATATATTAATGTTCCAGCAAATAAACCTAATAGCTACCAACCAATCAGCCTGACCAGCTGTATAGGCAAAATTCTTGAAAGAATAGTCAGTAATAGACTCTCCACATTCTTGAAGATAACATCAAAATTACCAAAAGAACAAAATGGATTCAGGAAATTTAGACAAACGACAGATCAATTCATCAGATTAACCGAAACTATAATAAATAGTTTCAATAAAAAATAATGTACTGTCGCTTGCTTCCTTGATATCGAGAAAGCATTCGACTCTGTATGGCACGATGGTCTAAGGTTCCGAATGAATGAAATGGGACTACCGCGTGGAATTATTCGCTGGCTATCTAACCTTTTGAATAATAGAAAGTGTAGAGTGAATGTTGAGGGTACCTTTTCTGAGTACTTTACTCCAGAAACTGATGACCCTCAGGAAGGGATGATTAGCCCTATACTCTTCATCATGTATGTAAACAATATACCACTGAGGGATCCGAATCATGGATTCTCTTCACAGTTCGCAGATGATGTGGCAGTCTGGAAAAGTGCCGCAACATCCACGATAGCAGCCACCAACATACAACTGCAACTAAATAGAATAAGTGAATACTGTCAAAAATATAAAGAATAAAAATAAACAGAATTTGTAGTCTTTACGAAATTGACAAAACACAAAAACAACAGCCAGAATTATATATAAATGGCGCACTACTTCAGACTGCCCCATCGGCAAAATTTTTAGGTCTTACCTATGATTCAAATTTAACTTGGATTAATCATGTCAAGGAAATTAAAGTCTGGCGAAGAACCACCTATGGTTGGAGTCTAACTGGCAAGAATAGTGGAACATCAACAGACAATATACTAAAAATTTACAAAACATACATTAGACCAGTAAATGACTATGCAGCTCCAGCATGGATAACTGTAAGTGACAAAACAATTAAAACGAAGTTACAAACAATTCAAAACACACTACTCACAACAGCATACATAGTTTCCAGAGAAACATCATTCAGATTCATACAGAAATATTCAAACATACCAACCATACCAGATAGACTCTTACATAGTACAATAAAGTATTTTGATAAAAAATTGATGAAAAATGAATTATTAAGCGAACTAGAGAGGTACCTCATACATGATGAAGATAATTCTAAATATATCTTCCCCGGTCAATTTATATTTTAAACATAAAAATAAATAAATAAAAATAATAAATATTAATTAAATAAAGAAACTGCCACCAACAAACTTGACATTCTGCTGATAGAGCAAAATAACAACTATATATGTGCCACAATACATGGACATTGTCCTGAAAAGGATCAGAATAATAGTCAGTTAAATAATTACAAATTCCAATATGGCAAGACCATAAGTACGGGGAGGAGGAAGAGATCATAGAGAACCTGACACTCCAGGGTATGAACATTTCTTACCCAAACACCGAGAGAGAGAGCCACTCCTAGGTATTCCACATAATTACCCAAACACCAACACAGAGATGGAGCGGGCCGGACTTTGTGCACCATTGTTTTAGAATAATGATACACTGACCAACTTCCTGTGTTTATACTGGGGAATAGAATTTTGGATTTAGCACTGTAAGTTATTAAACTTTTCATTGCACCACCGAGAGACTTGCAAAAATGAGGTATAACATTATGTTGTGCTGGGCGGCGTAAGTTGCCCAGTAGTTGTAAAGAGAATCCTTGTTTCAAATCTGAACAATGGTTTATGTCGAAACTTGTGAGCTAGTAAACAACATATTTGGTTCGTATATTAATGAAACATGACTCATGAAGTGTTAATGTATTTTCGATCGTACGTTTACTGTAGCTAAGAAAGAATGGAGTACTTATATCTAATGTATAAGATTAAATATTTTAAAATTATGTTTTATCGTTGTGCTGTTATTGGTTACAGCTTATTCAACTACATGTGTTCTTTGTGAAAGTTTGTGAGAGAACTAAATCATAAATAAGGATTTGATACGAAAATATGGAGAAACTGATGAAAGAAAAAGTAGGAACGTTCTTTACAATGAACGGCTTATGAATTATTAGCCATCTGAATGTATCCATACTTGGCTGATTTTTGAACTCGACGTTAAACAATGAGCTATGTGCCCCCCTTTCAGTACAATGTATCGAACCCAGGATTTTAGTTAAGTACATTCCTAATGACAATAGATAAACCACATCGCAGGTTGCATTTAACATGTTTAACATTAATATTGATGATCCAAAATTTAGTTACGTTTTTCTATTGCGATGTAAGTTATGACATCTAACGATTTTTCGTCTGACATGCTTGTTATATAAACTGTTAATAAATAATAAAATTATGCTTTAGAAGTAGGTCAATGTCCTGATTACGTAAAAGTACAATATTATACAAATGTATATAAAGACTGTGTAACGACAAACTATTTACGTAATTCTTTCATTCGGCTAGTCATTAACAATTATCACTCTCCAAGGTAAGAATTGAAAAAAAACTAAATAAAACCAAACTGAACATCCTGTAATAAAATGACTTTATCACATGTCGTTGTTTTTTGTCTGCAACAAATTGTTGAGTTTTCATTTTCTAAACAATGTTTGTTAGTTATCTCTTATTCTCATAACAATTTATATGAAACTATTTTACTTTATTGTACAGAAACCATGTCAATGTACACACAAGTGATAAGCTTACAAATAAAGTTGGTATCTTTAATATTGATTGTAATCTTGAATGTTTCAAAGATTAAAATATGTGTTATTCTATGAATGATTACTTACATTTTATTTGACTTAGAAACAACGTTAGTGGTTTTCAAGTCATATATATTTAATGAGGAAAAACAACGTGAGTTAGTCTAATTTTCATCGCTAATTATATCCACAACATATCAGCTTTTACTGTCTGTAGCCAGTTGTAGTACTGGCATTCCAGTAAACGAATGATACCAGTACGAGTTGTCTCAACCAGTTATCTAAACTAACTTGTATAATTTCCAACCACCATCCGTTAAGTCTACTGTAACTATCGTGCTTAAACAAACCTTTACATGCGGGAAGGTGTTCGTCCGCACAAAGAAGTACCAAGTTGTTAAATGACATTACTCACAACGAAAAATAGTTGTAGAAATGTTTAGTAATTATATTTCTTTAATATTTATTTCATTATACTTAATTAATACATTCTTATATTTATTACAGAATATTTTAATAATTTTATTTAAAGTTTCTTTATTAAATCAATTTAATATTAATTTTTGTATCAGTATTTCACATTTCTAATAAAATATTATAAGTTATTACAAACAAAACATCATCATTCGATGTTGATGAATGGGCGTAGGTGAACTTAACGTAAAACATAATAGCATATTTTTCATTTTGTTAACTAATTTCAAGTATATTTACATACACTACATGGTCAAAAGTATGTGGACACCCGACCAACACACCCATATGTGCTTTTTGAACATCTCATTTTAAAACCATGGGGATTAGTATGGATTTGATTCCCCCTTTGCTGCTATTTGCTGGAGAACGCGTTTCCACTGCTCTAGAGTCCAATGGCGATGTGCTTTACACCACTCAAACCGACGCTCGGCATTGATCTTACGCCACGGAAACCCATTTAATGAAGCTGCCAACGAAAAGTTCTTGTGCTGACGTTGCTTTTAGAAAAAAGTTTGGAACTCGGTACTGAGTGCTCCAACTGTGGGCAGACGATTTTTACATGCTTTAGCAGTCGGCGGTTCCGTTTTGTGAGCTTGTGTGGCCTACCGCTTCGTGGTTAAGTTGATGTTACTCCTAGACGTTTCCATTCCACAATAACAGCACTTACAATTGATGGGGACAGCTCTAGAAGGGCAGAAATTTGAAAAACTGACTTGCTGGAAAGGTGGCATCCTATGACAGTGCCACGTTGGAAGTCACACAGCTCTTCAGTATGACCCACTCAACTGCAAATGTTTGTCTAAAGAAATTGCATGGCTGTATGTTTGATTTCATGCACTATTAGCAATGGGTGTGGCTGAAATAGCCGAACCCACTGATTGGAAGAGGAGTCCACATACTTTTGGCCATGTAGTATATATACCATTTTAATACACTGTGTGATAAAATAACAAAATGATGAGTAATCAGGGTCTAGCAGTAGATATCATATTACTAAACTTATAGTACGTACGTAAGGGTGAGAAATATACTTTGGCTCATTTCCATCATGTTTGATACAACGATTTAATGTGTGAAACATTTCGTTTTTCTTAAAGTATACGAATTATTTGTTTAGAAATCTGTCATCGAGTGGTTGTATATTATGTAGGAATTTAGAGTTTGTTGAGTGAGTAACTTTATATGTGTTAATAAGTATTGCATTTTTTAGTTTAATTTTATCTTTCTTGGATGTAACATTGATTCATTCTGGAGAAGCGTGTTCTATGACTGGTCGTATGTATTGTTTGTATATTTTTCATATGTTAGTTCGTGTTGTTCCTGTATTATATCCTGACAGAGCTATAGTTTGTTTCATTTTTCGCTAGATTCTTTGGAAATATCATTTGTATACTTTTGTTAGGTTAATTTTGTGACGTAGGTAAGTTTATCTGTTTTTGAATTAGACGTAAAGTTACACGAAGGCTAGTCCTTAATTTATCAGTGTAAGATTGGAGGGGAAAGCAACTAGTCATCACCATTCACCACCATTCTGAGCTACTCTTTTACTAACGAATAGTGGGATTGATTGTCACCATGTAAGACCTTCACAGCTGAAAGGTCGAGCATGTTTGGTGTAACGTGGATTCGAAACCCTGATTTTCGGATTATAAGTTGAGCGACTTAACCACCTGGCCATGGCGGGCCAATCATAGGTAAGACAAAGAAATTATGCTTGTGTAACTGTTGTGAAGTGTTCTGTTAAAATAGAATTTAGAGTTGATTTTTAGTAGTTTTGTTAGTACTAATATTTGTGTTTTTATTAGAGATGTTATTTGATGAGGGCTGAAAATTCGTGGTCGATATTGCTGGTGTTTTGGAACGTATTCAGATAGATACATCGTATGGAAGTTGTGAAACACTACGAGTGGGTGCCTTCAACACTAATCCGACATTTTCTATTTTTCTCGAAAGTTTAATAACCAGCAACTAACTCCTCGTGGTAGTTCCATCTCTAACCTTATACCTGAGTGTCTAAATGTGATGAGAGCCTTTTCTAAATGGAGAAGACAAACGACCGTACATCTGTTTTGTTAAAACTATCTATTACAGTTTCGGTCAAATTAACTAAATGATCTGTTGTTTGCCGGAAATTTCTGAATTAGTTTTCTATTTCCAGTAATTTAGAAATGTGTTCTAGATTAAGCTTTAGTCTTTCACTTTCACTTGTCATCCTTATTTTTTTCTTCAGTGGCTGGTCAGGTCTGAGTAAAAGTAACGTGATTATATCAACTTTTTAAGCTTAAGCTATAAACGTTAATTAATTTATTTGATCAATATTGTCAACATGAGTTTTCATGAAAACGTCTGTAGTTTTACAGGTATAAAACTGAAGGTCAGTGAAATAATTGAAGAAAAACACAGTAAGAAGACTGTCTGATTACATATATGTGTTTAGTCGATATTTAGAATCAACATAATCATGCGTGTGTATTATGAGGTTTCTTATAAAATTTTAAAGTAATATTTATACTGAACCTTACATCAGTTGTTCTCACATTGTGGGATATTTCACATTTTAGAGGGAAACACAGCGATATTGATATCTGTCGAGCTCCGCGCGAACTACAAGCTCGAGGTAGTTCACAGTTTTAAGATTAGATCGCACTACATTCCTTTCGATGACGTTCACGAATGTTTGAGAGTTGTTTTTGTTTACTTTGTTTTTCAGCTACGCCAGTAACATCTCGAACCGTCATGTTTATTAGATTTTGTACATAAATACCTGTTGACTCTTCGGGTCCGCCAGTAATCGAAACAAATGAAGGGTATTGTGATTAAATGGTCTTGTGAAGTTCAGTGATATAATTTGTTGGTTTTTAGTCTTTGTGCATGAAAAGGGAAAGACTTTTAAACATTAGTAAGAAGTATGGGAAAGAAGAAAAGGATTGCAAACTAAAAGCCAGTGACAAAGTTGTGAAGACACGGAAATATCGTAAATATAACGATAGTGTTATAAATTTTGGGTTTTACTTCAGTAGATGTCAATCATCAAATGTGTCCACAGTGTGTATGATTTGAATCCAGAGTACATGCTTTTAATTAAACTAAAACGCCACTTAAAGACCAATCATCCTAATGTAGATGGTAAATCCCGTGATTTAAAAGAATTGAAAGAACAAAAGGGTACATTCTGAAAACAAGCATCAATACCAAGCAATGCTTTTCTAGCATCCTACAATGTGGCATATAGAGTCGCGAAACGTAAAAAGCCCCACACAATTGCAGATGAACTGATTTTACCGGTTGCAGTGGATATGGTGAACATTATGGTTGGTTAATCTGCGGTAAGACTTCTTTGAAAGGTGCCTTTATCCAACAGTACTGTCAGTCTTAGAATCCAACACGTTACCGAAGACCTCAACGATCAACTAATTGGAAAAATAAAATGGAAGGTATTCCAGTTACAGCTAGATAAGGAGAGAGATAGTAATAAGGATGCTCACCTTATCTGCTGCAAACAGTTCGTGGATGGTGACAAGATTGTAGAAACTTTCTCTTTACTAAAAGTATCACTGTTGGTATAAAGGCTGAAGACTTCTTTGAGATCCTTGACACTTTTATGTGTGTAAACAACTTAGACTAGAGTAAGTGCGTTGGCGTCTGTATATTCCGTGTTATGGAAAATTACAGGTACTTATACAAAGCAAAGCTCTTGATGCATCGTAAACCCATTGTATAATTCACAGGGAAGCCCATTGGTCAAAGCACCTGAGTCCTCCATTGAATCAAGTCCTGAAAAGTGTGTTGAAAGGGGTGAACAGAGGGCGAGGTTTTTTTAAAAACTGCGTGAGGATATGGGATTTGAGCACACATCTTTGTTGTACTTCTGTAACTCGCGATGTTTTTCCCATGGGAATGTACATTCCCGTGTGTTAAAATTACGAGAATAACTCTATTCTTATCTCGAAGAAGAAGAACACGAATGTGCTAAAAACTTCTTTGATACTGTTTTTTTTTTTTTGTAAAAATTAGCATACCGGTGTGATCTCTTCGAAAAACTGAGGGCCTCGAATCTTCCTGCAGGGAAGCAACACTAACATTCTGAAACTCGCAGAGAAGGTTTCATCCTATGGAGAAGAAAAATGATTGGAGATGGTAACAAAGACTGTTTCCCTCTGTTGCAGCAGTTTGTTACATCGAATGAAGCTGATTTGACCAACGAACTAAAATCTCTGTTTAAGGAGCACCTAACACAGCTCAGTGACTGGTTTGAAAATTACTTTCCAAAAGATATGAAGAAGTTTGCATGGATCTAAGACCAATTCGTGTGGCTAAGGCTCAATTTGAATTTACCTCTGCATAAGAAGAAAATATAATTGAGCTGTTTTCTGACAAGTTATTAAAAACAAAATTGGACAGCATGGAACTAATTGAGTTTTGAATATGAGTAAAACCTGAATATCAGCCGCTAAGTGCTAAAGCTCAGCGAATTCTACTTCCATTTGCGACGTCATATCCTTACAAAGCTGGGTTTTCGGCGATTGCTGAAATAAAATGAAAGTACCGCGCGATAATGGTGGTGTCCAGTTTTATTCCAAGCTGTGCAGTGCCCAACAGGAGCACACATTCCATTAGTAATTGTGATTATATAAAAGTGTAATAAAAACATTTTTTTTTTTTTTTACTTTCAATTTACGTGTATTATTCTGTCAAACGGTTACTAAGTTGTTAGGGCATAGATACGTATTAAGTATTAAGTTGTTTGGACCTAACTACTTAAGAAACGGAACAGTTAGCTTTTTCATTTTGTCTAGGGACGCCATGAAAAAAAATTATTGAAACACTAAGAGCGCCGTGAAGCGAGAACGTTTGGGATACGCTGTCTTACATTAATGATAGAGATAAATTGTTTATACTATTACTAGAAGACGATAGTGACGCAATGATACTTCTCTATTTGTTTGCTTTAGCGCAATGCGACAAAATGAAGTACATTTCGCTTTATCTAAAGCTGTGGGTCAATTTACTTTACGTTAATACAGTTTTATAATGAGTGTTTTCTCGTATTTCTTAAGACTTGCTGGCCTTACATAACAAAATAATATAGAACCAACTGTTTTAACAACATTAACTTCTCTGTTCTGAAACTTATTTTTAAAATCATTGTAGATTAATATTAAGATTCTACAAGTACTGAAAACTGAAAATGTTTTATTTCTTATTAGGCTCATGTAGTTTACAAACAAAAATTACTTACAAATAATTCAAATTACATATACCCAAACCAAATAACAACCTAAACTAGCGAACGATCTTTAAGTCATTAAATTATTAGATTACCTAAAACAGTTCCGACATCACACAAAACTAATAAAATTGTAAATTCTAGAAGCATTCTGTCATTTATAGAGAATAAATAAAAATGTGGAGACTTGTAATTTATATGATTATATTTCAACAATTATCCAATTTCTCTTCACTTCTTCTGAAAATTACAGATAAATGTGATAGTGATTCTGGAAAATTATCAATGTAGTAAAAACTCAGTGGGATTTTTTCTACATGTTCGACAACAAAAACAATGTTACTATAATTCAGAAAACACGATATACATATTGGGTCAACACAAGCATGTATTATTACAACTTTGTTAGAATCAAACGTACAAAATGAGTTGTTGAATATATATATCAATATAAGTTTGAAGGTTTGTAAATACAACCATTATTAGTTTTGAGTTTCAGGATAGAGAGGTAGGTGGAAGAAATATTCTTGCTGTCCACACGTTAGAAATTGACTTTTTGACTGAGGACGTGTGTTGAAGAAAACGAGAACATAATAAGTAAGTGACTATGAAGAACACAGTCAGTCAATAACAATAATAAAGACAATCTAAATACAGTAAAACCTCGATGTTATATACAATATTAAAAATATGTAGATCCATCGTAAAAAAACAACAGGTAATTTGTGTGTGTGATTTACTTATACCAAAGTTACGTCGAGCAATCTGCTGTGTCCACCGAGGGTGATTGAACTCCTGAATTTAATGTTGTAAATATGTAGACTTACCGCTGTCCCAGCGAGGGACGATAACATTAGTCACACCAGTAACTAGTTATGGCCTTCAGTTATACAGTTTAAATGTACATCTATATCTGCATAAATTCAACAGACCATCATCCCAAATTTGGGACTGATTGACATGAGGCGAAGAAGTGGTAAAAAACCATAATACACAAAACACAAAATTGGTATGTATCATCCCACGAACCCAATAACAAACCTTCATAGCATCTATATGATAATTGTTATAATAACAAATATAATTCGTTTATGTCGGGGAACTTTAACTAATTTATATCATTAATTTTCTTCGTACAATTTGTCATCAATACTTGTAGATTTTAAAAGCTATGAAGACTGAATTTAGTTGGAAAATGAAACAGCAACAACACCATTATAATAACTTAAAAGTTTTTATAATTTAGTGAATGTTTATCTCAAGCGTTAACACAAATGCATATAATGCGTACAGTATTTTGTTTTTTTTTTGTTTTGAATTTCGTGCAAAGCTGCTCGAGGGCGATCTGTCTTAGCCGTCCGTAATTTCGAAGAGAAAAACTTGAGGGAAGTCATCATCACCCATCGCCAACCCTTCGAATATTCTTTTTCCATTGAGTGATAGGATTGACCATAACATTATAATGCTACGACAGTTAAATGGGAGAGTGTGTTTGATGGAACGTGGATTTGATCCTGAGACCTTCATATTTGGAGGCAACCGCCTTAACCACAAGGCCAATACTACATCATACGTTATTGATAGAGTTAGTTATTTTTGCTATTAGTAGAGAACGCTAGTAATACTGAAATTCTTTCTTTACATGCAAACAAAATACGTATGAAAGCAACAATGTCCACAGTACTCATATTTGTTTTGAACTGCACTAACCATTATCCCATTCACAAGACTTCACTGGAAGTTATACTGTAGCCATCTTGTTGGTTCTTACTCGTACCTTCATGGCAGAGACGTAGTGTTGTCTTTTATTTTTCATGTTGTACCGTATATTTAGTTTTATCTGTTATTTTCATGTTGTACCCTGTTTCTAATGTATCTGCTATTTTGATGCTGTATCTTGTATCTAGTGTTATCTGTTATTTTTCATGTTGTAGCCTGTATCTAGTGTTTGTTATTTTCATGTTGTACCCTGTACCTATAATACAATTGTTAATATATATTGCGTAAAATCTACACATCAGAACTAAATTTGGTATTATATCATTTTCATAGATATTTTAACCTATAAATTAATGCAAACTAATTCCTCAGTGTGCATAGCTCATTGCTAGTTATTGTAATTGAGGCCTAACAGCATTAACTTAGGTGAACCACATACAATTTTCTTTTACTTTTTGTTTATGATGTACAATTATGAAACCAAACCTTTCCACGCGTTTAAAAATTCATAGATCTTTTGATGAAGATAATCCAAACTGTTAGATTGTAAATATTTGTACAGACAAGTGGTGCACAAGAAAAGTATACAGGTTATGCTACGAACATTTGAAGATGATTGTTTTGATAGAACAGGTTAACAAGTTCGTCTGAGAGATAATACTTTGCTTGGAATGTTTTTATTTTCTTCGAAAGGTATAATATTATTCTGGCCTATAAATGCTCACGTATTTCTTAAGCTGGATTTTAATTGCATTGGTTCTGATTTTGAAAAACGTCTGTTCTTATTCAGTTTTCTAATTTTTGTTTACATTCTTTGTCACATAAAGTGATTTAAAAGTTGAAGCATTTTACTCGATAAAGTTTTATAACAAAGGTAAGTTTAAAAAAAATAAATTCACACCACGCCTAAAAATGGAACACTAAACAGAAATTTGTGATTTCCATGAAATCAGTGAGAATGCATTTGAAATTTGTTAGCAGTTATAATAGGATTGCTTTTTTAAGAATAATAATTTTAATATGTCAGTAAAAACTGTGGTGTTGCTATTTTGTCTGTTTATGGGACAGACAATACATTTGTTCTCGATTAGTACCTTACCTCTTCTCTATTAGTTGAAAGTAAACAATCAATAATAGTTAAGTGGTAAAGCAGTTTGTCCATGTAGTGAAGTGCTTATCAAAAGAGGAAAAAATAATTGCTTCAGTTATATATTTTGCTCTCTTTACACTTTCTTAGAAATAGGGCACAATCACGAAAAATAATCATGCAAACCTGGTATAATTGCTCCAAATCCAGTCATCTACCTTATCTGTACATGACAAAGCTAAAGAACAGGCATTTCTATGTCATAGTTAACATGTGAATGAAGTGTTTCAACATTACAACGAAACCTGAACAAAATAATTTATTATTTGAACACACATTGTTTTTTGTTTAGATTGTTGTTTTGTTTTTGAATTTCGCGCAAAGCTACTCGAGGGCTGTCTGCGCTAGTCCTCCCTAATTTAGCAGTGTAAAACAAGAGGGAAGGCAATTAATCATCACCACCCACCGCCAACTCTTGGGCTGCTCATTTACTTATGAATAGTGGAATTGATCGTCACATTATAACGCCCCTATAGCTGAAAGGGCGAACATGTTTGATGTGACGGGGATTCGAACCCGCGACACTCAGATTACGAGTCGAATGTTTAACCCACCTGGCCATACGGGTCCTTATTTGCTTAGAATTACGTACAAAACCTCACAATGGGATGTCTGCACTCTGCCTACTACAGGTATCGAAACACGGTTTTTAACGATGAAACACACCGACACAAAAATTCCAGTTTTCTTAACGAACCCAAAACTTAAATTAAGGATTTTTAAAATAAATATTTCTACATTTTAATGATTACCGAGTGACAAAGAACGTATTTATGCAAATGAGAGAGCATCACGAACCTCTGGGATCCAAAGTTTTAGCATCTTAATCTTTCAGGTACGCCTGACTGGTGAGAAGTTACCAACTTTTAAGAATCGAGAGAGATAATTGCACAGATAGATGCTATGCTTGTTTGGGATTATTTTGTCAGTTATTTAATTCAATAATTTTTTATGTTTTTAAATGAATATCAATTATCTTTTAAATCCTTTAAGAAGAGAATAAATATAGCCACTACGCTACTATTTAATAATGTGATTGTTAGAGAAATATTACTGTAGTGTGAGAGTGAAATATAAAACAATGTGTAAACGGAGCCGTTAGTGACGTTAAACATCATGTTACAATCACTCATTAGAATTATATACTACCATAATCAGTAAATCAAGATCAATAATGAAATGTCATGAAATGTAGAAAGTAATTGTGGTCAACTCTGGAAAACACTGCTAATTTATTATTTATTCCTCTGTATAGATAGGTAGACAAGCTCGATATGTTTTTATTAACTACAGTTCTTCTCAGGTAACATAGTGTTATCTATTAAGACCGAAACGAAATAACTAATCATACGTGTTATGTATTTCAAAATCATGTTTTACTGCATCTCAAGGAATGTTAGTTTAAAGTGTATAAGAAAATTCAGCTGGTCTAATTTTCATCGATGTTTTTAAAGTGAAACACACTGTCCACCAAAAGAGTTCCAACTAATTCTCCTCCAAGATTTTGAAGGTTTGCTGCCCTAAAAACCGTTTTAGTTACTGTAGGTACATGTTTTAAACCACTATCCAACATCACAACCATTTTCTGAAGGTCAACTTTTCGAGTTTTCATCGTTGTCTTGATCTATTGTTGAGAATGAACCGTTGTGGTACTTACATGCATTACCTCTTGAGATACATAGAAAATAATTGCTAATATTATTTGAATTTTGCGGAAAGCTACAAGAGATCTGTGTGTGCTAACAATTCCTAACTTAGAAGTGTAAGAGTAGAAGAGCCCCCACCAGTGGCTCAGCGGTATGTCTGCGGACTTACAACGCTAAAAACCGGGTTTCAATACCTGTGGGGAGTAGAGCACAGATAACCCATTGTGTAGCTTTATGCTTAATTTAAAACAACAACATAAGGCTAGAAGAAAGGCAGCTAGTCATCATCACCCACTGTCAACTCTTGGGTTGCTCTTTTACTAACGAATAATAACATTATAACACTTTCACAGCCAAAGGGTGAATATGTTTGATGTGACAAGGATTCGAACCCGCAATTCTCAGAATATGAGTCAAGCGCCTTAACCATCTGGTTATTTGTTAACATTATCTATTAAAACGCTATTATTTAATATTACAATTTAATATAACGTATTATACTCATCAAGAGATAATACAATTTCGAAGCAAACCTTCAAAAAACAAACTGGTTTACTATCTGGTGAAGAAGGATCCAACTTTCAAAATGCACTTTTTGTAAGATTTATATCTCTGTCTTAATATGATTTTTTTCAGCCTACATGTTTTCGTGAGTTCCTAAGCATACGTTAGGATATAGTAGGTTCCTTTCAAAATAAATATTAGAAGGAGAAGTGAGACACACACTTTTTTTAACAAGTAGATTTTATGAGCGGTTTCTAACAGTGTGATTCCGCAGACATATTGCTGTGTTACTGAATTCAAAGTAGAGTTAGACCTTTATTTCAATATTTTGTTTTATAGTTTTTTGTTGACCTCAGACGTTTATAGGTAGGACGTTTTTGGCCAATTTTCTTTCAATATTCTCGTAATAGAAAAATGTAGAACAATATTTCGTTACAATATTATAAGATAGTATAGAAATACTCTATTCGTATCTCGTAGTTCACGAAAGTGAATATAACATTTGATACCACAAAAGTATTATATGGTTTAGGGTTCTGATACTAAGCGTGGTTTGGAAAGAAGATGCATCCGCGTATTTGCTGGAAAAAGAAATTCATGTTTTGGATATTTAATATTTCACTCACTGTAACTATTCGCAGCCTCTCAAAAAATCTGATAACTAAGACAATCTAAATATACAAAGTTTAGCCTTTGAAAAAGATGTAGTTTGTGAAACTGAGAATTTGTGTTCATAAAACTTTTCCTTTCATTGCTATTATAATTACGACAGTTTATATTGAGAAATCTCTCAATATGGTTAGAGTAGCAATAAATAAAATTAGAATCTTAAATTAGCATTTAATATATGTAATATTATAAAAGGTCACGAGCAATTATTTCATTTACGCCAAACATAGGACTGTAAATTTCGAACAGTTGGACATAATCTCAATGTTTAGTCTACCACTGCAGCCAAAGATATTCATTTACTCATGTAAGGTCTTTGGTAGAAAAAAAAACCTGAACAAAGTTTCTTAGCGGCAAGGCTACTTTTGGAGCGAAGGAACATGTGATATTGTCTTCTCGTGTTCAATACAACAAAGGATGAAAACTTAGCGTGGGCTCTTTTCCCTTTGTAGTCTTCTAAATCCACTCTAAAGTTTAACTCCTTGTGGTTTGTTAAGGTAAATGTTTTATCGTTTCCTTAAATACAAAATTGTATTAAAATTTATTTAGAAACAAATAATTTCACAGTTTATAATATACAAGCTGAAGTTCCCGTTACTTGGACAGATGTTGTGAAAATTCATAGTTTATGAAAGGTAATCTCAGGACATAAAGTTGGTGTACTATATGTTATTGTTCAAAGAAAGATATATCTCATAAAAAACAACCATACACATTAAGTTTAAAATTTGCACGTATGTTCCCTTGAGCCAAATTAACATCGATATAAAATTTGGTGAAAATACATTTACAGAGGGTAGGGTTGTGGTAAAGAAACAAAACGTCCGTAAAAAAACGAAAACAAAAAACACAAGAAATTAAATGCTAAACTAAAAAACAGTTTGCATCCCCATATAGACCTAATGAGCCACCATACCAATTTGCGAAGTAGTAACATTGTTATATAATACGCAATACTATTATATTTATATTATGTTTCGTGTTTTAGGCCTAATTTTAATTACCCGTTGCTTCATCTACCGAACATTTAAATTACAACATCAATAATATTCGAATGGACAAAGATAAAGTTCTCTGTGACGGGAAAGAGAAGCGAAATGAGGAAAGAGTGATTCCTACTGCAAGTCTACATGCATCCAAGATAAACATTTCTCGAAGTTCTTAGTTGCATACTGCCTAATATATATGTTTTTCCTAAGTGTCATATTGTTGTATATCAGGGGTGTGCAACAGGCGGCCCGCGGGCCACAACCCGGCCCGCCAAGCCATTTAGTGTGGCCCTAGTTGTTGTAATCTAACCATGTGGCCTGATCTGTAATCCAACGCAAATGGAATATTTTTAAAAGCATCGATCCTACGGGATTCCCAGGCTTCGACTCGACAAACTTCTAAAATTATCTTTGCTAGAGAGGAGCAGGCCGAATTCGATTGGTCGGCCTCCTTAGGGCATGAATAGGTGACGTGCACTAGCACTATTGTCTACGACTCAACGTCATGTCCTGAACCTCGCCTTCGCCCTCTGGCGACAATTTTCCCTAACCTCTGCTGTCCGTCATTCATTATTGGTGAAAATTTTATTACCTTTTACAGTTACTACAAGAGATTGAAGGTAAATTGATTATTATTTAGCATATTGTTGTGACTTTACTGAATTTATTAAAATTTTTGCTTTCAGATGCATCTGATTCTATGTACAGTGTGACCTCGTTATTCGCGGGGTTACGTTCTTTACCCTCCCGCGAATAGCGAAAACCGCGAATATTGGACGCAGTTTTAAAACGTATATGTATGCGATTATATACTATATGAAATGCTTCCCAAACACTAATGATACTTATACTCATTGATGCAGTAATAATGTAGCAATATTGCATACTGTTATGTATTTCACTAAATTGTACCGTGCGTTACCGGGCTGTGCTTTGCCGTTTGCGTTGTTGGGGAAGCTGAGGCAGTCAGCCAATAGCAGTCCAATCTTGTTTGGTGAAGACGACAATTGATAAAACGGCTTGATTGAGTAAATACAACAGAAATCTCCTCGAAAAGCCCTTTCAGTCTCTGTGACCTACAAAAACGCAGTTCGCGCATAACCCGCGAATATGCGGGGCCGCGAATGGCGAACCGCGAATAGGCGAGGTCACACTGTATTTTGCTATTCTCAATTAATTTAAGTACCGGAAGGCTATGATCGGGATGCCAATTTAGAAACATGTGTTTCTGTCCATAAGAGGTTCCATGTGTAAATAAATTCTATGTTTTTTCTACTTTGCTATTTTCGTGAGAATAATTTTTGTTTTGATTTCAGGGCTAGTAAAATGTCAGCAGTTAAGAAACGAAAAATTGATGATGAGGGAAGGTTATTCAACAGTGAATGGTACACAAAATATCTTGTTGTCCCACATAATCAAGGTGTTGTCTGCCTCGTCTGTCAAACTACAATTGCAGTCATGAAAGAGTACAATATTAAGCGACATTACGCAACTAAGCACTCCTCCCAGTTTGATGAAATTGTTGGTCAGGCACGAAAGGACAAAATTGAACATTTAAAACATCCATTGAAAAGCAACAAGGTGTTTTACCACTTTCAAGAAAAATTCAGAACTGGTGACAAAACTGAGTTTTAAGCTTTGTGAATGTATGGCAGAAAAGAGAAAGCCTTTCAGTGATGGAGAATTTATTAAAATTGTTTAACAATATTCACAGAATATGCATGTCCAGAGAAAAATATTTGGTGGAGCAAACTAGCCTTTCCCGCTTTACTGTCTCACGCAGGACAAAAGATCTTTCAGAGGACATCAAAGAAACTTTGAAAGAGAGATTGAATTCGTGTGAAGCTTTCAGTCTGGCTTTGGATGAAAGCACTGATATCAATGACACATCCCAACTTGTCATTTTCATCAGAGCTGTTACTGCAGGCTTTGATGTTTTCGAAGAGTTTTAGATATGGCAAGCCTTTCCTCCACAACCACAGGACAGGATATTTGTGAACAAGTGCTTAAGGTTGTAGAAAAGTTTGAACTGAATCCTTATAAATTATGTGGTGTTACAACAGATGGTGCTCCTTCCATGACAGGTAGGACAAATGGATTCACCAAGAAATTTCTAACTGCAATTGGAGCACAAGACGTAGTTGCAAGCCATTGCATTATTCACCAAGAGAGCTTGTGCACCAAAGTTCTGGATTTTGCAGAAGTCATGAAAAATATCGTCCAATGCGTAAATTATATTCGAACACGAGGATTAAATCATCGACAATTTAAAACTTTTTTAGATGAGCTGGACAGTGAGTATTCAGATGTTTTGTACTTCTCTGCTGTACGTTGGCTTAGTAGAGCTGCTACTTTGAAGAGATTCTGGAATCTGCGAGAGGAGATTAAGTTCTTCATGGAGAGCAAACGTCAGAATGTGGACTTCTTGAGCAATGATAACTGGCTGAATGACTTAGCATTCCTCACAGACATTACACAGCATCTGTCTGATTTAAACTTAAAACTACAAGGGAAAAGTCAACTTGTGAATAAGTTGTTTGAGCATATTTGTGCTTTTGAGAAGAAATTGGAACTTTTCCAGGTTCAGTTGAGAAGAGCCATATTGACCCATTTTACATGTCTTGCAACCAGGAAACTGGAATTTCCTAATCTGGATTGCACCAAATATGGAACCAGTGTACAAAAGCTGCGTGATGAGTTTGCAAACAGATTTCCAGATTTCAGACAAACTGAAATTAGATTGAAATTGTTCGCTCAACCTTTGATTTGGCAGTGGAAGACAGTCCTGATGATTGCCAAATGGAACTCATTGAACTGCAGGCTGACATGGACACTAAAAGGAAATTCTCTGAAAACAGTTTGCTAGACTTTACAAACTCTGTGTACGTGAAAAGTTTCCCAATTTGTCCCGTCATGCACAAAGAATTGCCTCCCTTTTTGGTAGCACCTACTGCTGTGAGCAATTTTTCTCCAAAATGAAGCTCATCAAAACCAAATGTAGAAGTCAGCTGACTGATGAACATTTGACCAGTCAGTTAAGAGTGGCAACCACTTCTGTCAAAGCTGATATTGACAAGCTCTGCAAGGACTCTAAATTTCAAGTGTCGCACTAAAATGATCACTCATGCAAAAATATAAAATATTATTGCTTGCATTTTGAGAATTTTTTTAAATTTATTGTGCATGTACACGAATAAGCTTGTTTTTTAAGTGGCCCCGCTTGATTGATGAAGTTGGTTATATGGCCCACCGACGAAAAATGTTGCACACCCCTGTTGTATATTATATGGAATATATATTATTTCAGTATCATATTGTGGTTTATTTCTATGTATATACGGTACACACCAGAAAACAAATACAGAATTTATTTGTACAAAACTACACGTAGTCTAAATTATAAAAGTACAGTTGCTTACGTACATTCTAACCTCAACTTACACCATTATTTGTTCTAAGAAACTTACTAACCAAGCCAAAAATCTTCGTTCATAGATCCAAACCCATACTGCACTGTGGCCAAGACTGACTGAAATCCTGGGGAGTTTTGTCATAATATTCTCGATGTTGGATTGTCTTAAGGTAAAAAATAAACAAATAACTTTAGCTTCTTAGATACTATTCGATATCGTTGGAGTTAATTACATTAAAAATAAATAGAAAATATATAAAGTTACATTAGATATTCCTCAACCAAATAAAACTAATTATTTTCTCTGTACTAGTTTTAAATAAAGCGCTATCAGAATAAATTTCAACTTGTTAATTATTTTTGCTGTCTAATTTTCTTTGGATAAATAAATATAAAGACACATCATCGTTATATCTTACGTTAATATTTCACTTGTATATATGCTATCTTAAGAAAATAGTAAAGAATAAGATACTCATCAACTGATAGTAAGTAATTTACAAATGTAGAACACAATCCACCGCCATCTGTGTGCATGTCACATATAACCTAAATTTGAAAAACCATTGCCAGGTTACTGTCAATATAGCCTTTAATCTTCAAATCTACACAGTCTATGGACATTGTTGTGTTGAAACAAGTCTTTATACGAGAAGTGTAAGTTTTTTGTGTTTCTTTGTGTTCTGTGTTATCTGTATAAAATCATTAAGAGAAGAAATAATACTTCTTTCATCCAACAGTGCTGAAAAGAAAACTAATCCCTAATTTGGTGAACACAAAACCATCTAATAATTTTAACCAAACATTAATTACCTATGATTTACAGAAAAAAACCTGCTAAAAGTCATGCTAAAATCGAAATATAAAGAACTAAGTGACCTGCAGAAACAACAAATGAATTTAGACCATCAACTAGACTGCTGTATTCAACCAGACATTTATGGACTCATACAACTCAACATCAATCAAATGAATAGTAAGAACTAGAAGGAAAAGAAGGTCAGCTACAATAAGAAACAAGATAAACTAAGGTGCTAACAAAAAAGTGACACCAACACGACGAACCACCAACAAACTTCGCAATTAATAGATCCGACCGAAAATTAAGCAATGAAGATATACATCTACCGAACAAAGGACTCGACTTCACAGTAACACCTAGAAATATCCCATTCATCGAAATTAAAGCCTGTCAGGAAGACCTGGCTAGAAGACTAGTGATCCATTCTACACAAAATGGAAACACCAGCAAAACAACGGAAAACAACTACCAGAAAGAAGAAAACTTCGACAACCAACAATCTATCTTCTTTCCTGGTAGAACTGAAAACATCTACTTCCCCGAAACACCTCAATACAGTGTCTTAAACAAACCTTTTCAAAGAATTTTCATACAAAACTATCAACATAATTTCACAGAAAGAAAACGAAAAAACAACCTCATACAAAAATATATAAATTTTCTAATCAATTTAGAACAAGACAACAATATCAAAATTCTAAAAGCAGATAAAGGAAATGCTATAGTTATAATGAACACAAATGAATACATTCAAAAAATGAACAGTATTTGCTAAACACAAATCCAACAAAAACACTTGAAAAACAACTAAATAAAATACTACTACAAATAAAAAACATGCACAATCGCAGAAAACATTTATTCTCACGCACGCACACCGCAACTATATGGCAACCCCAAACCTCACAAACCCGATTGTCCACTACGACCCATAAAATTGACGTATGAATCATTTAATTACAACCTCGGTAAATATAGAGGATTTTCTAGATATCTAACATCAGTAGGTTTCGTTTTCAAAGACACTTTTAAATTTAAATCTATTCTTAATCAAACATACCATAAAGATTTAACGGTCAGTTTTGAGGTAATCTCTCTCTTCACAGAAGCACTAACAACTGAAACCTGCATGGTAGCTTTAGTACTTTATATCCAAGACTCCAACTCATTGGTACACATCCTTAGCAACCCTTACAGAATTCACTTCCACCAAAACTAACTTTATGTTCAATAACCAAAACTACCTACAAATAAAAGGGCTAAGTATTGGTAATCCTGTGTCACCAGCTCTAGCCAACATTTTTTGACACAGATTGAACCTCAAACAATAAATTCAGTCTTACACCTATCACTATGCTGGTACAGGCATGTTGATCATACAATTGCTGGATTCACATCTACAGATCACACTCTAATTTTTTTTCAATCACGTTAACTCGATACATCCTAACATTAAGTTCACCTTCGAACAAAAAAAACAACTAACCAATACCACTTCTTAACCTCGATGTCACTAGAACTGATACACAATTCAAAACAGAAATCCACAGAAAAATAACTGGATACTGGATTATACATTCTTTGGGATTCAGCATATGAAACAAAAAAACTCAACATGTTAAGAAACCAAATAAAAATAACTACAAAACTGTGATCACCCGATAAAAGTAAGGATAAAATTAAGAAAATAAAACAACACTTCATCAACATCAACAAATTTCCTCCAAAAACTGTTGAAAAAATTAAACGCAACAACAAACAAACAATAAATCCCAAGATACAACAAACTACAAAACCATATACTACTGCATACCGTATGTTGCCGACATCAGCAAAAAAATAATCAACATTTGGAGAAAACTTACAACAAAACACAACATTCCAGTAAACACCAAATTTGTTCAAAAACCAGATACAAAACTAATGTCGATGCTATGTAAAAACTACACGGACAAATATGTTGTTAATTATATTGTACGAAAATAAAATGTTAACGCTTTGAAGCTATAGTAATATTTCATCAGTTATTTCAAAAGTAATAATTTGAGTAAATTACTAGTTTGAGTTGGTAAATACGTAACTTCCTGTAATAATTTGAAAAAAAATACCACAGTTTTGGACGTTTGTTAAACATCCATATATATAAATGATATTTTTCTACCAAATTATCAAGATTGTTTGTTTTAGAATTTCGCACAAGGCTACTCGAGGGCTATCTGTGCTAGCCATTTCTAATTTAGCAGTGTAAGCTAGTCATCACCACCCACAACTCTTGGGCTACTCTTTTACCAAAGAATAGTGGGATTGACCGTCACCTAAATAACGCCCCCCACGAGCATGTTTGGTGCGACCGGGATTCGAACCCGCGACCCTCACATTACGAGTCGAACGCCTTAATCCACCTTGCCATACCGGGTCTCAAGATATTTTAGACACAGCTGTACAAATCTATCCTCCAGAGTTCGCTCTTGAAAAAAGCTCTCTTTCTAGAAACAAAGCACAATATATAGATTTAGATATGAACATTCAAGTTTAAAGATCTCATTAAGACAATAATTTTGAACTGTGAAGTTATAAACTTTCCAATTTCAAGTATAAATATTATAAATATGTTGTGTTGCAATGTTTACTACTCTATTATATTTGTTTCCTTTACAATACACTCGGTAACACTGACATCTTTTGCAAGTAAATGCAAATGAACTAAATCACACAGTGAAGATGTCTGTTTCAGGAAACCTCATATTTATCAAATTGAAACAAAAGAGTGTCTCTTTAAAGTTTCTCAATATTTAAACGTAGTAAATATACAGAAACTTATTGTTTCATTGCTACTTCACTTATATATATCTAATATACTGTAATTCATACCATATACATATTATTAGTTAAATAATTATGTCTTAATTATTATTTTTAATTTTGTTTAACATAAACTGGAACTTATCATGAGATACTTCTATAAATGTAAATATAATTACGACCTATATCAATATTTCGCTGTTACAGCTTCGTCAAGAAGTACCGATATACTACAAGTTCATTAATCCAGTTAAATCTAAATTGGAACTCGGCAATTCGTTAATCAAGCATTGATACACTAGTGTAGAAAGTTCATATTATATTATAATAATATCAAACAGTATGAACTAATAACAATACTAAATAAATAGCATGTGTAAACCGACAAGTAAACTATTAACATAGTTGGATGTAGAATACAATACGTTACATACTTAAACATTTATTCATAGTTTTATTGGCATTATTTCATCATATTTTATCAAAACATACATAAAAAATATCTGAACATATATTTCTATTTCATGAGTGTATATATAGAGTACTTCAAAGTTCGACATATTAAAATCTATAAAACGTCCTCTGGTGACAACATCCGGAACTACACCATTATGGTTGCCTTACAGGAATTTATTATAAGACGTTTCCATAACCGTAAGTAAAATTACGACCTAAATATCCAGAATGTAATTATATTGTTCGATATTTCTTGAGTATTTATTAACTAATGTTTCAGATTTACGTTTTCCAATTTCTCGTCTTTGTTGTTTCTTTTTCCGATAATATCTCTCTGATCTTAATCCACGTTCTGAATATTTTTAATCTTAACAATATATATTATAAAATGTTTAATATTATTTTAATGTAATATGAGCTTTTTTAAAAACATTTATTAATGTTCGATTTACGAATGACAGTGTTCCAATTTAGATTTAACTGGGTTAGTGAACTTGTAGGATATCCGTAGCGAAATATTGCCTTAATGAAGTTACTGGAGATATAGGTTATGATTTTATTTTGTTTGAAGAATTATGTCGTACTATTTCGTAGCAATGTAAAACTTAATCGAATGCTGAGTATTCTGACACTACACCTACTATAAATTTTCACTTCACAATTACACTCAAAAGTTTTTGTTTTCAAGGTCAACTCCATCTTATTTTTATCTGCATTTGCACTAAACTATTTTTCAGTAAACGTAATTAAGTACAAAACTGAACTTCAATAATACAAATGTCAGATAATAATATGTTTAACCTGTTACTTTATGACACATTAAACTTCATGAATAACAGATTCTGAGAAATAAGTTTGAGTATCTAAGCAAGTCTTCTTTAAATAAAATGTATTAAATATATATAAATAAGTAAAAATTAAGGATATTTTACTGAAAGATTGTGATAAGTACTTTTGTTATTAATAAAGTCATTTAAACAACTTCGACCAAGTTATATGCAAGTTAACTTCTTATTTCCTATAATGGCTGAAAATTAGATTTTATAGTGGACTTAATGATTGGTAGTTGGGAGTTATACAAGTTAGTTTAGATAACTGGTTAGATCCTTTTATACTAGTATAATTTTTCTACTGGGATACTAATTAGTGCGTTACCACCATAAGGGAGTTATAATGACTACTTCAGGAAGTACGACTATCTTACTTTCAAGTGGTAGTATCTCATTATTTTCATTTTTTCTTCTTTGCTTTGGAGAACTATCATCTTTCCACAAGTGTCTGCAGGCAGTGAAGGGTGATACAGATGTAGGGTGTTCTGGGTTTGAACACCCACGCTTTGCTCTTCTAATTTCTATTTCATTTTGTTATTTATAAATTTCTTCATGAGAGATTGTCGAACGGAAGTTAAGACTTAGTAAACAGTGTATCTCCACTGCAATGTGTATCCTACTTCAGCAGTCACTTTCAAAACGTATAGTACATAATATATCCTATATTACAGTCTGTACCCTGTAGATCACTTGATTGGTGCAGCATTTTTTAAATTTTTGTTCGTGTTTGTTTTCGTTTATTACAAACACATGTTACATAAAATATTAATTTTAGAAATGTAAAGCAATATGTTAATGACAAGTGCAATACGTATGAAACGTTATAAATGCAAATATGTAGATGCAAATCAGGTATAGAACTATTTGCTTATTTTCTGTTTAAAATTAAGCACACAGATACATAATAGGCAATTTACGTCTGTTCACCAGGACTATCTAAACCTGTAATAACACTTTATTACACCCATCTCTCTTTATAAAATAAATGGAAATGTATAATAATGCTGTTTGTTTTTTCAGTTGCTACAAACCTATACTTGGGAAAATCTTCATCCTTTCCTTGTTCTTGATTTTTTTTTAGCTCTAGTAATGACCGTCAATGCTTTTTTGTGTGTCTGGATCCTCCAAATGTTTATTATCTGGTATATTTGAATCACCCGTTCATATACGTTTCTTTTTCATACATGTAGTCCCCACATGCATTATCTGCTAAACTTCTCTAGCATAACTGCCTGGATGAATCTCATACAGCGCTCCCTTTTATTCTCTATTCCCCTTTGTCTTCTGTTTGATATTCTCCCACGTATTGTTCAAAACTTTCTGCAGTGGAGGTATTTCTTTTATGCTTCCTTCGGTTCTCACAAATCTACAATCAGAACGTCACTCCTTGGCATTCGTATGGTTTTGGTGTCTTGCTTGCTCTTGTTTTCTTGAGCTCTAGTGGTGACCATCAGTGCTTCATCAGTCTTCCTCCTGTCTGGTACCTTCATATACTTTCTGGTATATTCCGAATCACCTGGTGATATATAGGTGTTTGGAAACATGTAGTCTTCAGGTCTCAAACATGTAATTTGTCTGTCGTTTGATCATAAGACTGGTTCTCACTGCAAACAATGTCATTAGGTTCTTCACTATTTTTGTTCCTAACATATTCTTCACTTACTGACATGTTGTGATTTGTTGGCACCTGTAAATATATGTAACATGCTCCAATCACTAGTGTTACTGTTGATTCATTTGCTAACTTCACCCGACCACTAGTAGTGCACTAATCAATCATGAAAGTGTCACTTCTTTCTCACGGTGTATCTGATATGTTTTATTGATTCTTTTTCGTTTGACAACAGCACCTTTGTTGACAGCCAATTTTTTCTAGTTTCTCACCAGCACTATTTTTTTGGAAGTTGCTCCAGCTCCTTTATATTGAGATTTCTGCTGTTGCTTGTTGGTAATGGACTCCCATTACTCTTCAATGTTACATATTTTATAACAAATATAGCATATATTTTCCTATTTGTCTGTTAATCCCCTGTCACATTTGTTAGACTCCTGTTCCTTATCAACTACAAGCTTGTTTTGATATAATATATTCAAAATAAGACAAACGTATGCAGAGAAATTCTTTACACTGAAATATAACAGTTTTATATACAATTCTAAATTGTTATCTTTTCTTGTCAATGATCCTCTGAAGCCGATTCCATTACGTTAGAATATAATTTAAATATATGAACTATTTTTCTCTAATTTCAAACAGTATTATCTGAGAATAATTCACTCACAGTACCCCATGGGTATCACATGTATCCTTACTTCAAATAATTATCTCCTTTTCGTCAAAATCCACACAGATTGGTTCAACTATTACAGAACCCCCTTTAACTTGACAAATTATTATATTTATCTCTATTAAACTCTAAAACTCACTTCAGCACATCTCCTGACGTGATTAATTATTCTCATACCAACTAACTTTATCTTCTCTTTCATTAACTAACTTTCTGACAAAACTGCAATTTTTTTACTCAACCTAACTTGCACTCGCAAGGTAGCCTCTATATTTATCAATTGTTCACTGAGGTTTTAAACTTTATGTAAGCTACGTGGTGATGTTGTAGTGTAACAATACATATGAGACAAAAATACAGAAGAATTGAGTAATTTGGTGTCGATAATTGACTCACACCCTAACATGTACGAATCATACCATGTTATATAACCAAACTTAAATAATACACTTTTAACACTCTTCTTATAAAACCAAAAAAAAACAACACACATGAGCTCACCAAATAGAAAAAGTAATAACTCTTATTAAAAATTTTTGTTATTAATTTGAAATCTTTCCCTTCCTAACAAGTGCGTCTACAATATCGTTATAATTTATGAAGCTTATGTAAAAAATAATCACTTTCTTTCAAACAAACAAGGAATTTTTAACGGGGTAAAACTAGCCAATTTTATATACTCTGTTAATTTATATTTTCTATTTTCTGTTAACATACCTTTTATTTTAACTTTTTTCATCCATGGGAAATATCTAAAAGTCCGGGACAAGAAAACATAAATCGAGCTCCGGTCTCTCTAATTTATGGAGAAAATCGTTCGAGGATAGAAAAGATCTTCAGGTTGGTTTTATGGACTGTCAGAATCTGTTTTTGGTAGTTGTTGAAATTTGTTTTAATTCTTTGTAGTATGGTGGTCGGTAAGCTTTATATTTGTTAAATTTCTTTTTTTTTTCTTTGTGTCTTCCTAAAAACAACAAGAATCATGATACGTTGATGTTAAATACCATTATATAGAAAATTAATACAGTGCAACTACTGATAACTGGTTTATATCAATTTAATGGATATCACTTAAAATAACACGTCTTCAATCAACACTTCTATTGAAATATCCATATTTTAAGCAAACTGATTGGCTCGATGATTGATAAGTAAAACGGGGGGAATGATTTTCTTATATATATCAAAATATTTGCGACTTTAATGATTTGGGGAATACTCTGTGGAAAATATCATATTCCTCTTTTACTAATGAGAATAAAATGTAAACAATTATTCACAAGTGGTATTAAAAATATGAGAATTTCAAAAGCAATAAATAGCAGAAGAAATTGAAATGATAAAGGATTTCGGTATTTACAACTTTATTTTTGAGGATGTTCAGTTGTGTGATGCATATTTAAGTTAGCTTACTGTAAATATCGAGAAAATTGTGGGGCAGTGAGTTTCCTTTAGGTTTATTTATTTGTTTTTTATCAGAAAGCTACAAAATCGGCTATCTGTGTGTACTCAATATGAGTATTAAAACCAGTGTTAAAGTAATAGGCACTCTGTCTTACTACTGAGTCCCACCAGAGGTCCTTAATCTATGACTGCTTTTTCATTTCTAACATTTCAAGGTTTGTCTGGAAGCTGTTTAGCTTCGAGATGGCGCTGTGTCATTTATCAACATCGAGAATATATATTTGAATTAAGACGCCAGATGAATAAGAACACGATAATAATAATGCTTTATAAAAAATGAAATGAAATACATTTTTAAACTTTCTATGGACCGTAAAAGAATCCGATGCTTTCTAGGTAACATAAATGTAAATTCGTTAACGAATTTCTGCTGTTTCGAAATTTGTCATAACGAAAGGGGTGTTTGGATATTAGATAAGATAATCAAAGTTCTGCAGTTATCCTAGCGAAAACAATTTGGTGAATGTCGGATTTTTTAAAGAGCAAACTAAATTAAGCAAATATAAATAAATAATTTACAATCACTGGATGAGTTGTGAATTACTAGTCAACTTCTATTATTTGCTTTATGAACTAAAACTAGTTGCTGGGGTTCATAAAAAAATTCAAATTTTCACGCAATGAAAAAGAACAAGAAGAAGAGCAATAAAATACTATAGTTTTATCTGAGGCAAGAGGGACAGTGTGGTATCCTAAACTCCTTAAATTGCCTATATATGTCAATTATCATTGTAATTATAACATATGAAGGATTAAAGTCCTCAAATCTTACATCTTACTTATGTTAAGTCTCTGTACTAGTAAATAGGATAAGCACGACCCCACTTGAGAAGTGAATGACTCATGAAGACAGACAAGAGATGCAACCCTACAGAATAAACATTTATTAAATGTTTAAAAAAATATTATTATATACTAGTTTGAGTACTAGTCCACTGGACGAAAGTTACCTAAATTTATGATTAATGAAAAGTTATCTTTGGACATAAAGAATTGTTTCCGTTATAAGTAACCAGATCAAAGAAAATCATGAAATAAATACTTAGAAAACTCTCCCTGCTGTCATTTAAAACAGCTTCAATACAATTGGAAGTGATTTGTCGGATGAGTACTGTGTTATTAGTGGATTTATTATATCTTTTCCATCCTCAACATTTATATCATCTTCTTTTAGTCTTTCGCAGCTACAGCATTTCAATATAATGAAACTACAGAAGAAAAGCACCAATAAACAACATAGGTAATTTAATTTGACTGTAAGTTATACATCAGTGTTATTTCAATTAAAAATAGAATCTAATTGTAATCTAGAAATAATAATATTTAGGAACAAGAGGGACAGGGACATCCTCAACATGTGGAATGTCAGTAAGTAAACAGAAATAAAATGTTATAGCATAACAGGGATAAATTAATAAATATTATACTTGCTAATAAATTCCACTTTTAATTAAATGTCATATTAAAATAAATTGGGAATCATTAATTAGTTAAAGAACTTGTTTGAATGAAAATACCTTTTGTATTTATCACAAGTGTTTTCCAAATACTGTAATTGTAATAGTTTAGGTTGCCGGTAGTTTACACGTTTCGACTTCAAGTATTTGTACTGACACACAGTGCCCAATTGTATTTACATATAAAACAGGTTGAACAATAACATACTTACAAGGAATATTTTTTTGTCAAAAAAACTTGTAATGTTTAAGAAAGTGTTCCACAATATAAGTTTTAAATGATTATCCACACATAAATTATAGTTTATTGTAAACTTATGATTCTAATTTCATCTTATTATTTCTTTTTACTGCAAGTGTTTGTAACCATTATTTATTATTCCAATTAATGAACATTTTGGATTTATCAGCCACTTTATATTCATAATTAAGGATATACACAAATGGTTCAACTATTATTACCTTAGAAATTATTTTAAGATATATTCAACTAAACATAAAAAAATATTGTTTTTTTCTTGCCTTAAACAAATTATAAAAGGTGTTATTCCTGCTGCAGCAACTACCAGAGGAATTGGGTTTTCTCATATTGAAGCTACTGAGATGGAAAAATAAAAGTTAAAAAAAAAATGAATTGAGAGCAGTTTGTTTATATTCTGTGATAATATTGAAGGAGATTATGTTTCATTTATTGTACCTACGGTTAAAATAACCATATAATGACAGCGTTCTGAGTTACTAGAATCAAATTTCCACTCTCTATTCAAACAGAGACACATATACATATCGATAAAACAGTACAGGTAACGAAGTGTAAAGTATCAGTATAGTTTTACTTCTCCAGTGATAATAAAAGTAAATATATTTATTTATCACATTTTAAAATTTACTTTCTCTCTTGTTTTTGTAGTATATAATAACCAAACACACTGACTGTGTTTTCACATTGAAATAGTATGATAATTTTATGTAACATGTGACTAAACATCTTTATTTCAGATATATTCATAACAAGACTAGAGACTTTCAAAGATGCATGATTGTCGATACTGACTTGCTAAATACTTGTAAACTGAATACTGTTTATCTGCTGAACTACTCAAAGAAATCTATAATTAGTGTCTACAGGAACCAAAAACGAAAGAGAATACCTTGAAAAACAATCGGTAACAATTCAAAGTGAATAAACGTTTTTTTTAAACACAAATAGATCTAAGATTCTCCTTTAGTTAACCGCTTTTTCAAAAATAGTTAAGATTTCAATAATAGAACAGTACCAGGAGAATGAAAATATTTTTGGAAGCCAATTCTGGCCCAAACACTTACTTCAGACAACAGAAAAGTTCATACTGTGAACAGTGAATTATTGGAAATAAATTATGTGTTTTGGTGTGTCGTGTTTTACTTGAGCTGCTACGGGTGGTGAAATGGTAAGAGATGTATTCTTCATAATAGAAAATAATGTCCACAATGTGCTGGAATACTATAAAAGATTGTGTCTTCACACATTACTACATCTTTTACCTTCATTAGCAAGGGACTGAAGACATTCAATGGGAAGAAAGAACAACACGCGTGCAACACAAACATAGGCCACTATCCTATGACCAGTAATATTTTTCCGTTACGACATTTTGTTACCAACCTTTCTAAACATACTGTCTCACGTTGAAGGTAAGCTTTCAATGACCTTATTTGTAGAGTAACTTACATTTGCTAGCAGAAGAAACGCATCTCTCGTCATTCGTTCCTGGTTGACACAGATCTAAGAAAAATCTTTATATGTATATAGTGTTAAATTTGACAATTAATAATAAAACATAGGATGAAATATATAATTAATAAATGACCGCTTAGTTTGTTCAAAACAGTGTTTCCTTTTTCGAATTATTTTAAAATTAGAAGTCACAAATACTGGTCACACAGAAAAACACTTTGAAGGAAAGATCAGCGTAGAACAGAGGTTAAGTTTCAGCATGAATCCATCAGGACATTGGCTGTCTTTATTAGGTTGTATGTATGCTAAAATAAAGTATAATATATTTCATAGTTCAAGAACTGTTGACATCAGAAAAACTACTTTGTACTGTTAGTTTGAATTTAGCATAAAACTAAACAATGAGTTATCTGTGCTCTGTCCACCATGGATATCGAGACCCGATTTCTAACACTGGAAGTCTACCGACATATCGCTGTGCCACTGGGGGACTGTTTTGAACTGATATGATATTATTGTTGTTATACCAACCTTCTACAAGTCGATAAACTACTTTTTATTAAATAGATAAAGATCAAGATAAACTATCAACTAAGTATGTTAAACTTTGTTTGCACCTAAGAAAAGTAGTTAATAATTTGTTATGACTCTAAAATATATTTTTGATATTGTAAGTCACCAAAGGTTTCAACTCAATATATTTTTATAATTAACGACAAGTAAGGATTTACAATGATAAAATCAAGGGTTCGATTTCCCCTCAGTGGACATAGTAGATTTCCCGTTGTTGCTTTGCTATAAGAACAACACACATTTTCACAATAAGAAAAAACATAACGTGACTGGAAATGTTGGAGAAAATATATTCCAAAAATATTAAAATTATTTACGAAATCGTGAGTTTATCCTCTTTTACAGAATAGAGAGTAAAGAGGTCCTGGCATGGCCAGGTGTTTAAACCAGTTTAGCAATGTTTTCACACTTGAGGAAGTTTAACAGTGTCCTAGAGGTTTTCTTTTCTTCTCTGTTTTCAGTCACTTCCTTATCAATTAATTGATGTACATTATAATATCTACACAAATTTTGTTCAGTATTCTTTTTTTTTTTGTAAATAGCCCGGCATAGCCAGGTGTTTAAAACACTCGACTCTTAATCTGAGGATCACGGGTTCGATTTCCCGTCACACCAAACACGCTCGCCCTTTTAGTCGCGGGCTCGTTATAATGTGACGGTCAATCCCACATTCGTTGGTAAAAGCGTAGCCCAAGAGTTGGTGGTGGATGGTGATGACTCGCTGCCTTTCCTCTAGTCTTACACTGCTAAATTAGGGACGGCTAGCGCAGATGGCCCACATGTAGCTTTGCGCAAAATTCAAAACAAACAAAAGCAAGTGAACCAACTACAGAATACATTTAAAACACATACAGATCCAGATATGAATGCTTATTTTTAAAACAAAGTCACAACTTATACACTAAACAACAAAGAACAATTTGAACCAATTTTGCCAACAAGTATGTCTGAGACAAATACAAGACTCATCACAGACTACAAAGACACGATCCTAAAGAAAGAAATATCCAGACATGAACTTCTTGAAGCAATAAAACAACAAATCTCCGTGTGAAGATGAGATACAAGCCATCCTCCTGAAAAGGGCACTCCGAAATTGTTTAACCACCTAAAGGCACTTTTTAAGTTATCACACTCCTCAGAACACATACCAGTTTCTTGGAAGCATGTTGAAATATTAGTGTTCCATAGAGAAGGAAAACCAACAAATAAACCTAATAGCTACCGACCAATCAGCCTGACCAGCTGTGTAGGCAAAATACTTGAGTTAATATTCAGTAACAGACTCTCCACATTCTTGGAGATAACATGAAAGTTACCAGAAGAACAAAATGGATTCAGAAAATTTAGACAAACAACTGACCACTTAGTCAGACTAACTGAAGAGATAGTCGACAGCTTTAACAAAAACAATGCACTGTTTCCTGCTTTCTTGACATTGAAAAGCTTTTGACACTGTGTGGCACAATGGTCTACGGTTCTATATGAATTAAATGTGACTACCGCGTGGAATTATTCGCTAGTTATCTAACTTTTTCGAAAATAGAAAATGTAGAACAAATGTAGAGGGTACCATTCCTGAGTACTTTACTCCGTCAACTGGTGTCTTTCACGGAGGGGCGGTTAGCCCAATACTCTTCATCATATTGAATAATGCAGCTCTTTTTTTTCTTATGAGTGCTTGGTGTAAGCACTCCGACTGATGACACTATCTTTTAGCCGTGATTGTTTGATTTCGATCGAAAACTTCATAATATATTGCACCTCCCAGATCCCACTAAATACAAAGCAAAACCTTTTTTGGGTATTAACTACTTTTCAGTGTTAGAACAGGTGTCTGACAGGTGTTCAACCATTGTCTCTAATGTTGATTGTGCTCACAAAAAATCCAGTTTTCATTTTCACTAATAATTCTTTCTATAAATGGTTCACTGTCATTTCTTGTTTTCAAAAATGAACAAATGGTGACCCTCTGAGCACTTTGATTATTCATCAAATCATATGGAACCCATTGTCCAAGTTTCAAAACTTTTCCAAGCTTGTGTAGGTGGGTAATGATTGTTGAATGGAGCTGTTAAGCGATTTATTCAACTATGACTTGCAGAATATCTTTATTGATTGATCTTGGCCATCTAGAATGTATGGAATTGGCGAGATCAAATTCTTTTGATTGAAGTTTTGTGAACCATTGTTGACACTTGCTGATGTTCAACACATTTTCTCCATAAATTGTACATCTGTTTCTTGATGAAACTTTATAGAATGGACAACAACTGTCTGTTGTAGAGACACAAGTGTAGAGAATGACGCTTTGAAAGTCTTCGGCCTCTTGTCTTCAGGTCAGTGTGGATGTGTGTGGGGGGTTGTTGTTGGTCTTTTATAGATTCCTGGTGGATTGTGGAGAGAGTGTATTATGATTGGTTGGATTATCACTGTTTCTGACTGGAGGAGAGATTTCTTGTAGATTCAACCAATGACAGCCACAGGTTACTCACCTCTAATCCAGAATCTCTCTTAAATGAAGGTTTAATAATATTAATATAAAACAGTTTATCATTTCTTGACATACTCATCAGCAAACAAGCAAGACAAGTAACCACAACTGTGTACAGAAAACCCACCCACTCAGACAGATACCTACACTTCCAGTCCTATCATCCAACCTCGATAAAACGTGGTATAATTCAATGCCTAAATAAGAGAGCAGAAAACATTTGCAATAAGACATTCATCGAAGTAGAATGCCAAAAGATCGTAGAGTTTTAAACAGAATGGTTACACCTCCTTCTTCATCAAAAACTCCTTGAAAAAGACCACGACAGAAAGAAAAGATCAGAAAGTCAAAACCACTTCCGCCATTTACGTACCATACCTGCAACATTTTAGTGAAAAATTCAAATGCATATCCAAGATATTCAATATAGAAGTCTGGTGGAAATCCTACAGTACCTTAAGGTCCATTCTGGCAAAAAAACAAACAGCAACCTACCAAAGAGACTCTCAAAAATGTCATCTATGAAATTCCGTGTTTCTGCAATGATACATAAATTGGAGAAACGGGAAGAAAACTCGTGAAAAGTATAAAAGAACATAAAGATGGTACAACACTCATGAAAACACAAAATTCAGCCATTGCAGAGCACGCCACATTAACTGGACACAGAATAAACTGGGAGAAAACTAAAATCGTGGACACAGACAAATCCTGGAAGACAATAAAAATCAAAGAATCATTTTATTTTAACACTATTAAACCTTCACCAAACAGAGATTCCAGATTAGAAGTGAGTAACCTGTGGCTGCCATTGGTTGAATCTACAGGAAGTCTCACTTCCAATCAGAAACAGTGATAATCCAACCAATCATAACACGCTCTCCACAACCCACCAGAACACTATAAAAGACCAACAACACCTGCACACACACTGATCTGAAGACAAAAGGCAGAAGACTTTGAAACGTCGTCCTTTACACTTATCTTCACAACAGGCAGTTGCCGTCCATTCCACAAAGTTTCATCATGAATACTCTGTCTGAACAATCTATAAATTGTACATGTGTTTCTTGTAGTCTCTGAAGCTTTCAAATCTTTTTTAGTTCATGTAGCATACAGTATTGTACATGCATCTCTTTTGTAACTATTCCTTAGGTTTTTATAGGTTAAAATTTTGTTCTAAATGTTTATCAATTAACTTGAAGTAAGAAGTAAGGCTTATTAATACATTGTCATTGAGAAAAAGGTTAAATTTATAAGTACATATTAGGTTGGAAAGAAAATAACGTTTTTTGTGTGCTTTTTGTTCAAAAAGGTATTATTGAGTTTTGAGGAAAACAACTTGCAAAATTTTGCCTTTTGAAAATAAGATCAAATTTTCTTACAGCTAATAGTTTTTGAACCATCAGTTTTTCATCCTTTAATAAATATTGAAACTGGAGAATTAGATATAAAGAGAGGATTCCAGAAATGGAGATCAGTTTAAGATACAGACATTATTATTGTTTTACAAATTGAAAATATTTCCATATCAGACACTGAACTACATTATTTAGATCTGATTGTTAAGGAAATTAATATACTTGATAAAAGGAATGATTTCACATTTCAAATGTATGGGCTTCCTTCACCAAATAATGCTATACATTCGTAACTTCTTTGATATTTTAATATCAGTAATATATCATCCTTAACATTTAGTACGAACATGTTTGTACAAAAATTGATATTCAGTGGTTTTCAATAATAAAACAGTAATTGAATATTTTAAATTGTTGTATAATAAGTACAGAACATATTTATATAATTTTAAAATAATAATTCACCTACTTGCACAAGAATGCCATTTCTTTGCATGTCTGCTTGTGAGATTTGCATGCTACTAGCCTTGTGATAATTCCTACTTAAATTCTCATATTTAACATGAACTGTGCTGGTGCATAATGACATAATAATGCAATGATAGCCCTCTATCAGTAGCAGGGTAACGTGATCTCCATTTATAGTAACTGCCTCTGTGCACTTGCACTTGTGATAACTTTATTCGTTTCCATGGCATTGGAGTTTCAAACTTGTGTTCAATTTCATGAGATTTACATTGGTTAATGAAACTTTTGTTTTTGTTTTCTATAGTTTTGGTAACAAAAATGTTGATTTATGTCTTGAATAATTAACTGATTGTAACTGATACTTATTGATGATGTTACACTCATGGCCCTTATTTTATACTCTGGCTTCTGGAGGCTTGTTTACTTTTGAGAATGTTGCAGCCTTTGTTCAACATGCTATGGATTACCACAGGTTTACTGGTTCCTTTACCCAATCTCTTCACCTGATGTTCTTTCTCCCAGCCAGGTATGGCTTATTGTACTTCAAATGCAACCTGATTTGCTTTGAGTAGTGCCTTACCATTTGAAGAATGTCCAGTCTCTTCTGATTTTCATTCTCACTTGTGTTCATTTCTTAATTTTTCACCTGTATCCTGAAATATTCTTTTCACTTTGTGAACTCAGTTTCTGAAGTTTATTTTGTTTTCCTCCTTCATTCTTATTAGAGTTTATTTCTTTTCCCTATCACACCCAGATGTTTCATCCTGCTCATATTTGTGACACTTTTTTGTCTTGACTTGCAGATGTTCATCCTTTCTAGATTCTCTGTCTTTTGTTATCTATTTGGTCTGCTTTGAGATCAGGCCATTTGCTTTATATTTGATTCTTCGGTTCCCCATTTTTGCATTTTTATCTTTTTCTCATCACCTCTGTCTTTCCTCCATATATTGTCTGAGGAATTTCACCATGCTCTAGAGAAGTTTTGTGCAGAAGTTTATTCTTTTTCTCTTTGCCATCTTAACCTATTCCACTTCTGTTCTATCTCTCCTTAGTTTCCATTTGTTAGGACTTGTTAAGTTGCATTTCATTTTACTGTACCTTTCTCTTATTATTTATGATATTTGTGTGGATTCCTTTCTTCTTTGTTGATGGTGTTCATTTCTACTGGAGACCTGGTTTGAAATTATATTACTTATTTCCTTATTACTTTCCCATGTATTTTTCTTTCTTTTTCTCTTAGTTTTATTCTTTGATTCCTATTCCATGTGTAATCAATCTATCAAAAACCTTCTCAATCCAGGTTCTAGAGTTTTTTTGTTTTTTTTGTCCTTCCATTACTTAACAACTGGTGCATTGCTTGTCTTGACAGTAATTTTATTGTCGTGTATGGCACTATAGGCACCCAATTCTTCCACCTTACCTCTAGCTGAACTCATTTACAATAGCCTCTCTTTCCCTATCTTTCTTTGCTCCTTTTCCCACTTTTTTTTGCTATAACTCTCTGTATGGTCTTTTCACCTGGTCCGTAGTTTCTTTGGTTACAATGTCAGATACCATTTCACACATTGCTGATAATCCATCCTCCCTGTGTTTTCTATTTTCTGTCTATCAGATTTGCCTCTTTCAATTCCTTGCTGTGCTTCATGGCACAGTATTAGCTTTTCTGTATTCATTTGGCCTAGGACTGTTATTTTTTTTTGCTAGATGATTGACTTTTGTTGTTCCACTTTTGGGTAATATCCTCTTCTCACACTTCAGTTTTTTTCCAGGAGACCACTTAGTTTGGGTGACTTGTTAGGATATCCAAGTCCTTTTTCATGCCCAGTCAATATGTGGTATTGTTGGTATTTTTTCATTTCATTCTTTTTGCTTGTGGGTTTGGGATATCTGGTCACTAGGACTTGCACTTCTCATTGCCATTTTGCATGAGGCGTTCTTTTGCTTTTTGGGATTTTGACTTCCTTGAAACCCCTAATTTCATAGAGATTTGCACATGTTAATCTCCTCCAATGCACCGTACAGATCTGAGGGATTTTTTTTTCTCAGATTCCATTCTTCTTGTTTGTGAACTATCCCTCTCACATTCACAAGGAATTGTCATTGTGAATGAACCATTTCCTTACTTATGGCCTTTCCTTACCAACTTCTAAACCATATCTATCTCTTTACCAATCTCTTCTTCTTGGATTGAGGTGCATCTCTGTATGATTTCTGGCATTAGGATGCAGCATGACTGATCATCTTAACTCGTTCTTCTTTGGAACATTTCCATATCTTTCCTTTTCTGGCTGATCATACAGTCAACAGTCCACTCTGATGCATCAACAGTTATCTTTACACCTACTATTAAGGGAGTATATATTCCAGTCCCTTTGCTTTTGAGCATTGGACCTTATCCTGTAGGGTTAATTTTTGTTCCTTGTGATGTTCCTGGTGCTGTGTATCTTGTGAGAGACAGCTTGTCTTAGTCAGGTTATGTTTCTACACATGGTGTGATCTCTTCTCTCCCATGGTTTTTTTTAGTTTGTTCTTGTTTGGGTATGCCCCTCATGACACCTTTGACAATCCTCTCTACTCTAGTCTTCATCTCTTTTGTTCCCCATCCTGTGGCTCTGGCTGTCAAAGTTCTTAGCCAGGATTAGTGTCTCCTAGTAGAAAATATACATTTTGCCTATAATTCCATTAAACCCTTCAGTCTCTAACTCGATACATGAAAGTCCTTCTAAAATCCTACTGTGACCAACTTAATCTTCGTTTTCTCTGCTTCATCACTTGGTATCAACACCCCCTTCCTATACTAAATATCCATTCACTTTTGCTTCAGTATCATGCATCCATTTTTCATCAAGAAGTATCCCTCCATCATGTGTGAAATTTGTATTTTTAATCAAGACAGATTTTCCTATCATGTAACCTTTTCTTGTCAAGTTCCTATTTCCTTCCAATTTTGTCCATCTCAGTATGACTGTGGTGATATTTTGTTATTGATCCATCCACCATTTTTCTCCTCCTGATTGTTTTATTATGCCCCATCTTTCTGCCTTTTTTTAATTGGATGTTCAACCATGGTTTGTCAGTCTACACCATTGCTGATTATTGGGCACCACTTTCTGGTGCATTTCACCTTTCCTTGTCCTTTTCACTTGGTTCTGCTCTTTCCCTCTTCACCATCCTCCTTGCTTAACTTCCATACAAGCCCAGCATGGCCAGGTTGGTTAAGGAGTTCGACTCATAATCTGAGGGTCGTGGGTTCGAATCCCAGTTGCACCAAACATGCTTGCTCTTTCAGCCGTGGGGGTGTTTTAATGTGATGGTTAATCCCACTATTTGTTAATAAAATAGTAGTCCAAGAGTTGGCGGTGGGTGGTGATGACTAGCTGCCTACCCTCTAGTCTTACACTGCTAAATTAGGGACAGCTAGCACAGATAGCCCTAGTGTAGTTTTGCACGAAATTCAGAAAACAAACAAACTTCCATACTGGACTGTATCCATAATGTGGTTTTGCATGCCCCATTCATGCCATTGGATTTTTACTTTCTGTATCACTTTTGCATCTTAATTCGTCCTCCTTATTTGTGGTCACCATTGTTTGGATACTTGTGCTATTGATGCCTCTCGCATCCTTTTTCAAGATAATTATTCACTCCTATACTTGGGCTACTATTTTTTCTTCAATCTTCTGCCACTTGTAATAAATAATAACCTTCCTTTCTCTCCTATTTCTATTCCTTTTTTTTCTCACCTGTATGATTATTCAGATCCAAGTCACCTCCTTTGGCCTGTTCAGGATGTGAGGTGTTGCTTATCACACACTTCTACCTTTTTGGGTCCTTGCCATCTTCTGTTCCTCTCTTGATATCTCTCATTTTCCAGGGACCTTTCTCCTACTATTAATGGATGAGTCATTCAACTGTTCTGGCTAGTATATTCTCCTCTTGATGGAGAGTGCTCACAGGTTATTTCTTTTTTTTTATTCATCACCTTTCTCATTTTCTTCTTTCCCAATGTTGTTGGCCATAGCATAGGATGCTTCAGATGTACATATAGATGACTTTCTTTACAGACACCTCTTCTTCTCCTCACTACCTAGCTATTTTGTTTTCCATGAGAAATTAACTTCCACTAGTTGCTGTACTTCAGTCAATCCACCAGTAGTAGAAATGGATAAGTTTGTTTCTCCTTTCTTCAAACATGATCCTGCTAGGTGGCTGGTGTTCCCTCAAAGGTTACATTTATTTTCCAAATTGTAGAACAATCCAGAATAGCAGAAGTCTTTTTGTCCAGGCAACCTCACACCACCAGTGTCCACATTAAAATGGGGTGTTCTAAAGACCACTGGAAGTATCCTCATGGTTTATAAATTTACTCAGTTGTTTGATCCATATTGTACCAACTCCATGTACTGTCCCAGAATAAGTCAACACCAAAAAAGTTACTGCCTACTTCTTTGGCTCATATTTGTAGGCTTTAAGAAGAGGGTTTCATGGTTACCCAGTGCCCTGTCTCCAGTTAAAGACCTTCCTAGCTTGTGGTATAATGATGATCAAGGCACTTCTCCCTGTATTCTTCCCCTCTTATTCATTTTCTAGCTGCTGAGGGGTCATGAGCCATGACCAGTTGGGTCATGGTATAAACATACTCTAACTACACTAAACATTAGTTCACTAAACACTTCTATGGAGCTACACAATTGGTTATAATTTCATTCTGCCCATACCTGCAACAGTTCAGGCTCTTTCTCCTTTTCCTTTCTTTCATTTTGGGTGAAAAAGATGTGGTTGAGACAAGATGTGGATTCCCTTGGGTGTGCCCCCATTTAGCCTCTTTGCCAATGGGTGGTTTCTGAAGGGAGCTCATCTCAGTTTAAGATTGTAGCATTTCTATGTATGAGATAAATTATATGCTGGGAAGCTAACCTTAGAATGTATTTTCTATGGATCCTGACTTCCACACACATTCTCACCAGGCTTCCCCCACTTCTAGTACAACGTTTTTTCCCTTCCATCATTTAACAATGAAGTTAAGAAAAGTACAACTGCAAAGGGAAAGTTATGTTACCCTCTTTTTTGTGGATGGTGGTCATTGTCATCATGTACCAACACATTTCATGTTAAACATGTGAATTAGGTGGATGTTAACTGAAGACTAGCAGTATGCAGACACGTGAAGAAAATAGCATTTCTTTTTGAAAGAGTGTCTGTTGGAAATAGATTTTCAAATTAAGAAAATGTTGACATCTCAAAATAATGACATAAATGAAATTATTATAGTATAATGAAAATTAATTTCTTAAAACATATTAATGGGAAAGAAAACATTCGAATTGCTTACTTTAAGATATTTGTATTTTGTGTAGATGAACTAATCTAGTTGTATCACCTTACCTGTATAAGACCTATCTAATATGTGGATATTTTTAAAACTGTTGAAGTAATATTACTGAGGAGACTCCAATAGTAGCACAGGAGAATGGAAGATAGGAGTTATACCAAAACACACAACTTATATTTAATATAATGGTACCATACCATTTTGTCTTTCTGTTCAAAAAATTATACTGGGGCCCAAAATGCTGATTTCAGGAACAGCTTTGTTGTCTTCCCCATTGATGTGTAATACTGTAATTATTATTTCTTTTACAATTTTTTTTTTGTTTTCTTACTTATAACTAGAGAGCAACTGCCTTCCTGTTTCTAGCTGCAGACACCAAAGATATAGGATGTTCTGGACTTTTCTTTTTTTTCTTTCATCTTTTCTTTTTAAGCATGCAAGGTCAACAAAATTGAGGTTAACTCGAGTAGATAGTTCAAAACAGCTTAGGTCTTACTTCTGCCAGTACCCCAGTAACTAGGGCTTGTTTATTTTATAATGATGACCTTATGATTTGTGTCTCAGTGTTGGAAGTTTGTTTTGTAGCAGAAATTTACTTTTATGTTCTTTTTGTATTTCCAAGAAACTAAATTTTTTCTAAGTATATTTAATCTAATGTATGGACATACGATTTTAAAAAATCATGTTTTCTTTCCTTTTGATATAATATTTTTCAAAGATTCTGCAGCTTAGTTAAAGTTGTATTTGTATGTATGTTTGTGTATATATTTAACATGTGTGTGTGAATTTCACACACATATATCAAGAAAGAAAACATTCAAATAATAAAGTTTTCTAAAAGGTGACATTTTTATTTTAGTGTTAAAAACGAAATCACTGGATTCTGAGTTTAGATTTTCCATGAAGAATTTATGAAATAATTAAAACATTAGAGGTTGTTCATCATATGTTTTATAGGTTTTATTCCATGTAAGGAATTTTGTTTTTCATAAGCTCTTCTAATTACAAAACAAGAAGTTCAGATTTGGTATATTAAGCTTATTAATTAATACTGTTTTGAGTAAAAGTATAATTTTTAACTGTTAAAAGGTAGATAGATTTGTGGAACATAGCTATTGTAAACTGATATACATTATTGGTGAATTTATAAATGTAATTATTTGTTAAAAAAAACTAATACTTTAATCTTTCATCTATTTTATAGAAGAAATGTCAGTCATATTTGGCAAGTAATTTTGTACGCTCGTCGAATTTTCTATAAAACAGAAAATCAAAATCCACTGAATCCAGAAGCATCAGTTTTGTAAGTACATGTCCTTTTAATAGAAATAGAAAATCTTGTTTAAACAATTGTGCATTTTCACCAAAAAGTTACAAGCTAATAACTGTATCATACACATAGTGATAAACATTTATCAGTTAATTTTTGCTTATTTTGACTTCAAGTGGGTATTAATCATTATAACTAGTTCAACTTTGGAATACCCACGTGGCCTTTTCTAACTTATGCTGTAACTTATGATAAGTGTGTGAACTTTTTATATGCACCCTAATAAATATCTGAAAAAGGGCTGAAATTCGTAATAGTTTAGTTATTATAAGGTAAAATTCCTGTTATAAAAAAATCTAAAGAACTTAATCTGATATGAAATGCAAATGATTAGTTATTTAGTCTTACTTCTTAAATTCCTGAGGGACTAGGTAAAGAATGCAGTGTTTAAAAATGTAATAGACCTAACTAATGTTTTATGACAAGTTTAATTATAAACTGATAAATTTATTGCAACATACAGTTTCTTTTTGTTTACCAACTGAATGTCCGTCCTTGCTGGTTTGCATTGTATTAATTTCTGAATGTAAAAATATCTTTGAAAGTTTCATGGTTTAAAGAGAAATAACACTATAAAATAAAATGAGAGAAGTTATAAAAAGTTAAGAAGCCTACAGCTCTTAAGATTAATAATTGTTATAGACCAAAATCAACTAAGTAATTTTATTTTAAAATAAAAATAGTATTTTTGATTATATTACTTAGATTTTAACTTTTGATATGGTTTATTATGATACAGTTAATATTAAAATAAAGAAAATAAGAGAGAGAGAGTTTTAATGAGATTTGTTTTTTGTTTGGGAAATTCTAGATATTATGCAAAAGAAATATTAATATTAATAGTAATTTTAATTTTACCATGAAAATCACCTTTTACGTAGAATATCTCGGTAAAAGTTTTGTAAATTCTTACTCTGTGTATATAAAAGACTGGTAATGTTTACTAACAAATTTATCAAATTTCATGAAGGTAACCTGATACATTCACTTATAACACATACAGTTTCATAGTTACATGGTGTTTATAAGATCAATCTGTATACAGAGAGTTAAACCTTTAGCTATGTATTTTGAATAATGTTATGTCATTAAAACCACTTAATTCTAGCCACGTCACAATTGTTTCTATGGTACAAACATTCTCTATTTCAGCAACACATTTCTAATACTTCTAGTAAGCTTTGTTCTAAGACTGGCATTTTACTTTGTTCTAGCTTTTCCTCTATCAGATCTTGTTTTTTTTTTTTTCCCTATATATTTTTTATTTATTATTATAAAAGTAACTAAAATGTAAGAATTAATAAATAAAAATAAATAGTAATAATAATAATTGTTTATGAGGTATGCTCTTGAATAGTTCTGTGTTATGTATTTCAGTTCTGTGAAGTGGGACACACATTCCCCATGTGAGTTGCAATTTTTATGCCATAAGTATTAGCCAGACAGGTTTGAAGGGCAATAGAATAATTTAAGTTTATGTGTGTATATTAATTTGTTATAACTAAGAAAACAAGCTGAAACGAAAATTAATTAAACAAAAATGCTGCACTAATTGAAACGATCCCAGAGTACAAGCTATAATGTGGGATTATAAGATGTACCCTAGATTTTAGAGGTGACTGTGGAAGTAGAACCCACATTGTGGTGGGAATACACTGTCTATAAGTCTTAACCTCCATTCTCCAGTCGTGCATAAGAAATAAGAGTAACAATAGATATAGAAATAGAAATTATGAGAGCAAGATATGGGTGCTCAAGCCCACAATGCCCCACATCTTTATCACTGTTCACTACCTGCAGACAAAATGTGGAAAGGTGACTGCTCTCCCAAGTAAAGAAGAAAATTAATTCAAGTAATGTCAGAAAAAGAAAATAAGGTACTACCATTTTGGGTAAGTAAGTTGAAAACTTGTCTCTTGAAGTTAGCATTCCAGCCCCCCAGTATGATAGAAAGGCACTAATTGACAACACAGTAAACAAACTACACCAGCATGTGTGTATATATATAATATTTAAGCTGCTAAGTTCAGATAAACATTTCTTATTTTGTGTTATAACTTGCAGTCATTTCAGAGAGAAAATTGGAGAAATTTAGAATTATTTTCTAATTTTATAATGGTTACAAGGTTGGTCAAGTAAACTGACCTCATAATGTCTCATAGATTTAAATATCATCCCCCAAAAGTAATATAAAATTTGGTATTTTATATAAAAATGTTTTCATTCTCCTTGAGTGATGCACATATTTTAGATACAAACAAGCAATTTGTTACAATAATCTGTCTATTAACAACTTATTATAACAACAGTTGGACCAAAACAAATAATAAAGGAAATCATGTTGTCACTTTTATCTAATGATACCTTAAAAAAAGAAGATATTTTGTTTATTAGAAAAGCTTTTCATTTTTATCCTCTTGCATATTGTCCAACTTTAGTACTTGCTAAGGGTAAGCAACATGAAATGAAGCACAGGGATAAGTCAGCTTTCTGTCAGTTGTGTTAGCCCCTGGGTTTATTGTCTGGACATTAATTGTTTTGGTTGTCTAAGATCTATGGTCAAGATCTGGAAACTTAAACTTGTATACTGTTGCAAATTATCAGTTATTTTAGCCTAAAAAATATAATTTCTATGTCTCATAAAAATATTTGAGTCATATTTACAGTGTTGGTAGTGTATTTCATGAATATTGTGAGTTACACTTGTTATGGTCTACTGTACTCAAACATTTACTTTCTGTATAACTGATATGTTCTAACAGTTTTATGTGATTTGTATTTGGATCCTTAATCATATTTTCTCATACTAAACAATCATTTATAGTAAGGGTAGTTAAAGTATACATTCAAACTGTGCCCCTGTCAATGTGCTGCTCCTGCAGCTTATTTTTACTTGAGATGTTTTGGAACTTGAATATAGATTGCCACAGTTTCTTTACATTTTAAAGATCTGATATCTATATTCCAAACCATAATTGTTGTTTGTTAATGAATATACATTTTCTATAGATTATATTCATTTACTATGATATGACTTCAAACATGTTTAAAATCAATTTCATTTTTCAGCATTGAAATCTTTGCATTAATTAGAATTAACCTGTAAGTAAAGGAAAGTTTGTTAACGAATAGGTTTCAAAATTGAATTGGCATAGTGGTACAGTTTGTTTATTATTACTTCTTACAAAAAAAGAAGTAATTTTTATCAAAAACTATTTGAAACCAAATGAATGTAATTGTTTTTTATGAATAATTACTTCACTACGAATTTCCAAAGTTTTAAGTTTGAAGTTAGCTTTTATCTTAATAGTAATGATCTTACACAGGTATAAGCTAAATGTGTATTTAATTTATAAATTAATAGTTAATAATATGTGAATTTCATTACTAGGTAGTTGTCTATTTGTATAAAATAAAACTAGTTTGACAAAAGATAATATTTTAATAACTTTGTGATAACAACTGGAGTTGAAGATAAGCAGCAACTAATAATTGCTAAATGGAAGATGGGTTATGCATTCCTCAAATCATAAGCTTCTTCCAGATTTTGTTTAATACAAATAGTAATTATTTTAATACCCTTTGTAAGTAGTTTTGATTTTTTCCATTATTTTTGAACTTGTTATTTTGCAGTACTGTTGGGTACTTCCTTGAATTTTATGTAACAAAATTAGTTTAAGAATTATCAATAATTGTAATAAGATATTTTTAACTATAGATATGAGAGAGACCTAAAATTGTTCAAGGTCAAAGTGGCTAAGAGTATTAACTTTTGTCATGAAAAGCTTTATGATACCTCAACTCAAGATCCACATGCTTTCTGCTTCAGTCTGTGGGAACCGACTATACATGAGAATGTTAGGAAGAAATTATTATCTGGAAATGTATGTTATTTTTTGTATATTACTGAACTTATTCCTCCCAGTCATTGCTCAGCTTACTCATACCAGGATAAGAGTTTTGATGTATGATTTAATTCTTGTTGTTATAAATGAAAATGCAAAAATATGTGTAAAAACAACAACAAAAAATTCTTATGTACCTCAAAGTTCATATTTATATATATTTAAAACGTATAATTAAAGTAAATAATTATTTTTCTTCTAATATTTTCCTACAAATGAGACCCAGCATGGCCAGGTGATTGGGGCATGTGACTTAGAATCTGAGGGTCACAGATTTGACTCCCTGTCCCACCAAACATTCTTTTTATTGCCTTTTCAGCCATGAGTGCATTGTTATGTGGTGGTCAGTCCCATTATTTGTTAGTGAAAGAACAATTCAACAGTTGGTAGGTATTGATGACTCTCTACATTCCCTCTAGTTTTTCACAGCTAAATTAGCGATAGCTAGTGCAGATAGCAATTGTCTAGCTTTACACAAAATGTTTTTTTAAAAATCAAAAACAATCATTTATACAGAGGAGGTTTGGTAAAAACATGGAAGCATTACTACCAAGTTTTAGTCATGTTACTTTTGTTTTTAGTTTTCCAGAATGCATCTCACTGAGGTTGTTTCCACTTCTTTACGAGTTAGTCACAAGTAGATAAATTTATAGGTTTTTGTGTTTTTTAAAACATTTAAACTGACTGCTCAGTTTTCTTGTATTCTCTTTTATATTGTGTGTTTCTGCATTTTTTCCTCTGAAATAATATGGAAAAGCTCAGATTAAGATGTATGTTTATATAATCTTTTGTTACTTGTAAAAATTTTTAACTTAAATGATTTAAACAAACTGTACTCTTTACCTTAGTTAAAACTGTTCATAGACTTTAGGATATCAAGTGACATGTGTATTTAAAACAATAGTTATAAAATAGTTTAGAAAGAGTTTTGAAATGTAGTTTGAGTGGTGTTTACTAGCTTATATACTTTACAAATAACTCGTGTTTCATCATAGTTTATAAACATTAATTCATACTCTACATCTTAGGAAGTACAATAAGTTATTTTTCTAAATGAATAAATTATCAGATTTTACAAATCTGGTTTACAGAATAAATGGACTAAAGGATTTGGGTTAGATCTAAATTCAGTTTTGGTCATTTGACACATTGTGGTCACCATGCAACCATCAAAATATGTAACTTTGAATAAACTAGGAATACTTTCACAATTTTGAAAGCATTAATTAAACACCACAAGTATTTAGCACATCAAAAATCTGATTTTATAATGAGATATTTTTACTGATGAGTTATTTATGAATTTCCAAATATTGCTGGGTCAATCTGAATGCAACATTCCAACCAGCCTTAAAGAATAAGACAAAAACAGCATCTTAAATACCCAAATTTGATTAATGTTCATTTTGAATAATAGCATTTTATGATATTTAATTGAAATATCCTTTTACCACATAAATAAACATTGACATGATTTTATTTAATTTTTAAGACAGTTTGTTTCTCCAGTCTTATGTTTACCCTTCACAATACATTCAGATTCTGAAGGTAGTGATTACAAAGTTCAGTTTGAAATATATGTATTTATGCATGTATGTATTTCATAGTAATGGATAACAAATAAAAATTAAATTGGTTATACTGTTTAGAATGATTTTTTTAAACAATAAAACTACCTCCAATTTATAAAAATAAACTTGAATTCCATGTTTGTTTGTTTTTTCATTCTCATGTAGTTGTCAATAACAGTGTATGAAATAAAGCATAGGGGCAATTCAGCCTTCTGCCAGTTATGTTAGCCCCTATGTATATTGTCTAAACACTTTGGTTATCTAAAATCTATGATCACCATCATGAAACTTAAACTTGTATACTGTTGCAAATTATCAGTTATTTTAGTCTAGAAAATATAATTCCTATATTTTGAAAAAAAACAAAACAACATAAGACATACTTACAGTGTTGGTAGTGTATTTTGTGAAATTTGAGTAAATGTTACAGTCTACTGTACTTGCTGTGTAACTGATTTGTGGTAACAGTTTTGTGATTTGTATTCTATAACAGTGAAATAAAATACTGTGTAATTTTAAGATGCTGATTTTTCAACGTAATCAAAACTTAACACTCAGTAATGCTGAAATTGCAATGCATATAAATATTTGAAAGATAATAAATATTTTTTGTTTACACCATGAAATTATTGTAAAAACCATTTTAAGAAATGTAACAATTTTATGAGCTTTTGTGCTTAATTTTCCTAATGTTACTTACAAGGTTCTCACATACAAAAAACAACAAAACTTTATGTAACAAAAGCTATAAACCATGTCTCAACTACAACTATAGTCAAGATAAGAATGAAATAGGGACACAAAACTGTGCTCAAAATACCACTGGTTTCAGCATAAATAAATGCTTTGAAAGGATACATGAGTAACTACTGGTAACTTCTCACTAGTCAATGACTACGTAAACTGTATGATATATAGTTTAACTTTAAGATACACCCACCAAGATCTGTATTGATTAAAAGAAGATCCTGGTGATCAAGAGTTGTCTGCAACACATCATTTTGACTTTGAATTCCTGTAGTTCCTCCAGGGTCATTCGGCTGGTCCTGTTGGGCTAGGGTCAAATGAGTATCAGTGTTGGGTGTTCTCGATGGGTATTGAGGGCATTGTGCCTGAGGCTGATGTTTGGGCATAGCACGCACATAGCCCTGGTGTTACTACAGTGCCCTTGTTTGAAATTGTAGTGCATCCCCTCGTAGAACTCCATGGTGGGTGTGGTCTGTTGGCACTAAATTATTCTCATTTTAAAAAAAATAAAATGACAAAAAATAGTTAATTGACGAGTTACCACATATGAAAGACTCTGTTCTCCAGTTTGCACCTCATACTCTTTCTATACACTGTTTTCTTTCGTTCATTTTTGACTGAGAAATCTTTAGGGCAAATGTCTCACTTTTTTATTCTGAAGGTTTTAAAGGGACTTGCCGGCTTTTTAAGTCAGTGTAGAAGCTACTTTCTGAGAACATCTTGATGGAAACATCTACAATGAAACGACTTCTGAATTTGAAGGTTATTGGGAATATACCCATTGAGGTTACTCCCCATGCTACTTTGAATTTATTCCAAGGTGTGATTATTGAGAGAGATTTATGAAACACCCTGGAACTAAAGATACTCGATCATTTCTCCATCCAAATATTTTCTGCTGTGTGACACATTTCTACTTGTAAAGAAGGAATTATGCTACATATCGGTGTTTTTATTTTGACGTTCACATCCTCACGTCCACACAGATTATCTGAACTGTAAGGTATGGTCATATATCCCTATATCTCTCAGATGTTTCCAGTGTCATTCAAAGTCTTCTTGTTGTGTTTCTGTAATGTGTGTTAGTTATCGTGGCGAAACCATGATTCTTATAAGAGTCAATTAGATCATCTCTTCATCAGTTGTGATGGTTTCCATCTTTCTTATTTTTATTTATGTCTTACGTTGAGGAGTAAAAGGCACAGCATTTAAAAACTGTTAGACACATTTATTATCCAGAGGCTTGAAAGTTATTGTCCTCTACTCCATCTTGGATATATGTTGCTGCAATACGTTCCACTGCTACAGGGGGAATGCAAAATGATCTTTTCATGCCTCTAAGAGGGTCTCTCTCACACCAAGTAAAGATTCCTTTGCCTTCTGTAGATAAAAGAGTTAACAAGTCAATGTATACTCCTTTCTTTCTCCCAAATGTTTGCATCCATTGACTGGTTGGATCCATGACATTCAGCCCTAGTTTCTGGTGACTCCTTGGGTCTATCTTATTTGGCTCCAAGATTCAGAATGATTAGTCGTTCATGCTTCCAGCCACTGGTATCTGCTTCAATTGACAGAGATCTGTTCAATTGACCCAGGGTAGGTTCTATGGAGGTCTGCAGACATTCTTCCTCTAAAAAAATGACGTGATTACAAGCAGAAGGGTTCGCTACACAGTTCCCAGCTACCTAAATAAAAATGGCCATTTTGATACAATGTAACGGTCGAGGTTTTTCCAATTTTGATGAAATTAAGGCTTTCATCATTCCTATTATCCTACATGTCTCTCCTGATAAGATGCGCTCCTAAAACCTGCTGATACAATCACCTTTTGGCAGATTCTTTATACCAGAATTACAAGTTATGTGATGAAGAAGCTCATCTAAATCTATATATTGTGCTTTGTTTCTAGAAAGAGAGCTTTTTTCAAGAGCGAACTCTGGAGGATAGATTTGTACAGCTGTGTCTAAAATATCTTGAGACCCGGCATGACAAGGTGGATTAAGGCGTTCAACTCGTAATGTGAGGGTCGCGGGTTCGAATCCAGGTCGCACCAAACATGCTCGCCCTTTCAGTCGTGGGGGCGTTATAATGTGACGGACAATCCCACTATTCGCTGATTAAAAGAGTAGCCCAAGAATTGGCAGTGGGTGGTGATGACTAGCTGCTTCGCTCTATGCTTACACTGCTAAACTAGGGACGGTGAGCACAGATAGCCCTCATGTAGCTTTGCATGAATTTAAGAAAACAAACAAACAATAATCCAGTTGCTTTGACTAGCTGTATCTGGAAATGACAGTTAATTTGTGTCTTGTTTGATTCAAGGGAATCAAAGAACCCTCTCCAACCAGCCAAATGTGGGTTCCACCCACAGCACTCTACCATGGACTGCCTGACGCGACTTAAAATGTCGATCAGGGAAACCTTCTTGAGAAAAGAACATCCTAAGTTAATTTTCTTCAATCTAGAGAGGGCTTATGACACTCCTTGGATGTATGGTGTTGTGCAAAACCCCTGTTACCCATTTTTAATAGTAACATCTTACTGAACTGGCAATTCCAAGTCCACGTGTGTTTGACTGTTTCCCTGCCTTTCACACAAGAACTTGGAGTCTCCCAGAGCTGTTGCTTGTGTCTCACACTTTTCAGTATAAAGATTAATGCTAAACAACTTCTTCCCACTGTGGCAAATAAGCTCAATGTTGACGACTTCCACATCTTATATCAGTTGTCGGGCATGAGGTTTATTGAGTGGCAGCTTCAGACTACCCTCAATCGCTTGTTGAAGTCGACCACAGAAAAAGGTTTTACTTTTTTTTCTCCATAATTGTTTACATGTACTTTTGTCACCAACAGGGCTTAAATTCCAATCCAGAGCTCTGCCTTGGTAATTTTGTTCTTCCCGTAGTTCCTCAGGCAAAGGTCTTGGGGTTTATCTTTAACTGTTAACTTATGTTCGTTTCTCACATCGAGCACTACGTGTAAAGAGTACAAGGGCACTGAATGTCCTTCATGTTTTCTCTTCCACCACTTGGTGAGTGGTTCGATGTTCAGTGTTGTAGGTCTGTCATGCCTTCATTCAATCTAAACTGGACTATGGGTCTCTGCTCTACGGTTCTGCCAGGGCCTCTGCCTTGTAGATGTTGGTCCCCATTCACCATTTGGGTTTTCTACACTTTTCCAGTCCAGAATTTGTACACATAGTCCCATGAACCTCCTTTCAACTCTTGCCACTTGCAACTTTCATTCCAATATGCTACTAAACATCGATCCTACCAAAGCATCTAACCCGAGTTTCCTCAGTAGACTATACTCTTTCATAATAGTTGGCTGCATTGCTACCTTTGGCTTTGTATCCGACACAGCTGGTTGAATTGGGTTTGTCATTGGATGTCATTGCTGTCTCTAATAATCAGTCCATCCCACCATGGTTAGTTACCATCTCCTTCTGTTACCTTTCTTTGAGTTGAGGTAGGTGGATACTCCCAATTGGAGATAATGTTCTTTATTTGACAAATGTCTCTCAAATCATTCTCTTATTCCCGTTTATACAAATGCTTCGAAATCAAGTGGCTCTATGGGCTCTGTCATGGTTTGTTGTGGCTCAGTAGTTGCTCGCAAAATCCACACTACAGTTTCTCTGTTCACCACCGAGTTGTATACCATTTCTCTTGCCCTGGATCACATAGAAGGTATACAGTATATCTACTGTCATATTTAATTGACTCTCTAAACTGTCTACTGGACCTGGAATCGTTTAACGTTAGTTTCCACCTTATTCTTAGTCAATATTCAACAACATTTTTGTCTGTTTTCTGGTTCGGTTTCGTGTTTCTGAATACCTGGTTCTGCTCTGGCGTCATCACGATCGTGTCTGTCCCATATACTGACTACGGGAACTCATCTATTCAAGGCTCGGTTTCCCACAAGTTAGCATTCGGTTTACAGTTAACAACATCATAACAAGCTTCGCCAGATTTCACCCACTGTTGCTTTTTGGGCGTTTTGTTTCCATGAAACCAGCAACACTCTTTGCTACTTTAAACAGTACAGTCTAGCTAACATAAAATTAGCAATACTTCTTGATATTTCTACTTACATTTTCAATATATGCTTCTTATTATTTAGACATAAAAACAAGTATATCAATTATTGTATTGACTCTCATTTGAGCAGGAAAAACTGTACAAATGTACTGTAAGCATAATGACCTCACTAGGTCACTGGCTGACTAATTACAGATTAATTTACTTTTTAATATTGTCTTTTTTAATGATTCGGTTATTATTTTCATCTTTTCTCATTAGAAACTGACTTGTGTACAGTTATTTCAATATTACCAAACATTTACATTATTCAACATGAATTAATTTGAAAATGACCTATCAGTTGCTGGAGTTGCATCTATATTCACCCTAACTGTCATCCTATAGAGTTGACCTTTGATAGATGTCTGCTTTAAAAAAATATACTGAAACAAGTTTTTAATTCACTGTCAGGCCAACATAAATGTACACGAGTGAATTACAGGCCTCTGAAGATTAAATAAAGATCACTCCCGAGTTATAATACCACCAATAATCGAACTTGCCAATAAACATTAAAGTTTATTAAAGATACGATAGTATTTCTTATACACTAATAAGCAAGTAAAAAAAAATATATTGATTATGTAGATATAAAAATCTGTATTCGTGGTTGGCCAATCGTGTTAAGGCGTTCGACTCGTAATCCGAGGGGCGCTGATTCGAATCCCGGTCGCACCAAACATGCTCGCTCTTTCAGCCGTGGGAGCGTTATAATGTGACGGTCAATCCCACTATTCGTTAGTAAAAGAGTAGCCCAAGAGTTAGCGGTGGGTGGTGATGACTAGCTGCCTTCCCTTTAGTCTTACACTGCTAAATTAGGGACGGCTAACGCAGATAGCCCTTGAGTAGCTTTCCGCGAAATTAAAAAAAACAAACTATATTCGTGGTAAATCTACATATGGTATCTGCTATCGTCTCTAACTTTGAAATACTTCCTACAGAAAAGGAAGTTACATCGTACTGACCATCATCTAAGGTAACTTTTACAATAAAGTCATAGCTTAACGTGTACTGCTTCGAAATCAAAAGCTCTAAAATAGGCACAACTTAAAAATTTCCGAATAAAGAAACCTAAACCTAACAGATATAACTATCGCAACACATTTTTAGTATGAAATAGTCTGTTTATACTAATAATAATTAATTATTTAACAGAGGAATTTATTTTTTCTGTTTAATGAAGTCAATGAAAATAGGAATTACTTTTATTTCATCACATCAGTAATTTGCAGCCGGTGTACAGTGTGTAGTACAATATTAGACCAGAGTATTTCATCCGCACGCTCATATTATCTGGTGGCTGGGATATTGGAGAATGGAAGTTGTCAATACGTCTTTCAGAGATGGAGGAAATCAAACTGCCAGTAATGCCGTCTTTACGCCTACTAGTAAGATAATGGGAGATACCTTTAGTGTAGAGCAGAAAACTTTCAACTGTCATGAAGAGCGTTAGGAGATGGCATTCCATTAAATGTACATTGTAAGTTCTCTTATTCACTACCTGTCCGTTTCGATCTGCCCAGCTTTCTTTTACCACGTGAAGATTTTCATCACTCTGTCTTTTATTTCTTAGTCTTCAAAGCAACTCCAACTAATCAGTCCATTCTTCTGTCCAGTGTTTTGTATCGGTGAATTCCCCTTTTTGAAGAACAAAATTGTTTGCCTGTTTGTTTATTTTTTAAATTTACGCAAATATACACAAAGGCTATCTACGCTAGCCGTCCCTAATTTCGCAGTGTGAGACTAGAAGAAAGGCAGCTAGTCATCACCACCCACAGTCGACTATTGGGTTATTTTCTTACCAACTAATAGTGGGATTCACTGTCACATTATAACGCTTCCACGGCTGAAAGGAGGAGTGTGTGTGTGTGTTTTCTTATAGCAAAGCCACATGGGGCTATCTGCTGAGCCCACCGAAGAGAATTGAACCCCTGATTTTACGTTGCAAATCCGAAGACATACCGATGTACTAGCGGGGAGCAAAAGGAGGAGCGTTTTTGTCGTTACAGGGATACGAACCCGTGACCCTCAGATTACGAATCAAGCGCCCTAACCACCTGGCCGTGCCAGGCCCGGACAAAATGGTGAAGGAAGGTGGCATTTGATGAGCCCTCTTTCTGAAGAATGGATTAGAGAAAAAAAGCCAATTTTATGGCGTTTTTCGGATTATTACATCCTCAAGGGTCAGCGGTAAGTTAACGAATTTAGGATGATAAAATCCGGAGTTAGATTTTCTAAGGTGAGCAGATCGTAAATAGTCTGTTGTGTAGCTTTGTGCTAAAATAAGTGATAAACAACTGACTACTACATTTTAAAAAGCGTTATCTTCTAAACAAGTTTTCATGCATCTGGTCTTGTGCTTTTACACCTTAACGAATTACCTAAGATCTTATTATAACGCACCAACTTAAGATAAATTATTGAAACTCGCATTATTTAACAAATTCATTAACTAATTTTATCACACAGTTATACAAGGGAATTTTTGCTACAGATTATATAGAAAATATTCAATAAACTTAGTTTAATATATAAGCTTTCCCCTTAGATCGGTTTGAATGAGACTGGACGAATGATAAAATCACAAACTTCTCTTGATGAAGACTTCTAATGATGTTGTTGTTAATATTACGTGTTCTTATTTGTAATATGACGAGCTAACCTCACCAACAACGTTATTCTAAAAGAAGGTTTTTAAGCCTAAGATGGTTTTCGTCGATTCCAATCAGAAAACGGTTTGTTTTGAATTTCGCGAAAAGCTACACGAGGGCTATCTGCGCTACATATCCCTAATTTAGCAGTGTAAGATTAGAGGGAGGGCAACTAGTCATCACCACCCACCGCCAACTCTTGGGCTACTCTTTTACCAACGAATAGTGAGATTGGCCGTCACATTATAACGCCCCCACGGCATGTTTGGTACGACAAGAATGCGAGCTCGCGACCCTCGTCGAGTGCCTTAACCACCTCAACATGCCTGACCCCTATCAGAAAACGATGCGTTATTTTTCATATCATTTAGTTCTAATAACATGAATTATCACATCTTTATTTGATAGTTTTTAACAACTTTATCACAATTTCCTGTTAATACTATCTGTATTTCTCTTACTACTCTCAAGATATTTATTCTCTGATTTGTTAAAGTTATTATTTCATTACTTTTATCTGATTTCAAAATCCTTCAGTGGTCTTTTTTTTTTTATAAAATGATTGTTTGAATGTTATTAACTCATCTCAAAATCGAATAAACAATATGAAATATTGAAGAAATGAAATATCGTCAGGAATTATTATTTATCGCCTGATTAAAGGAAATTTCCGTCTTCAATAAACACAGATCTGCCTTATTGTCTTCATGTCCAGCCAAAACTGTTATTATCAGCATGAAAGGATTCTGACATGTCTAAAATTATGTCTAGTACTAACTTCTAATATTCAAATTATGTAGTGTATTGAGGTATCCCGCTTGTACAGTTGCAAGTCTACCGAATTACCCACACATATATACAGTATTGCGTAAAAGTGTCGGATTTGTTTGTTTAGAATAAAGCAAAAAGCCACACTATGGGATATCTGTGTTCTACCCACCACGAGAATCGAAACCATGTTAATCATTTTCATCTCATAAAATCTTATAAATTAAAAGTGTTGTCTTCAAGTTGTGATACACAAAACAAAATGTAGTGAAATTTATTAGAGGTATAAAAGTATTTTCCTTGGTATTGGTTTAACGTAGTTTTATTCTTGTATTAGAACGAATTATTAGCTTTATTGCTTAATGATGTTGGATTCCCTTTTTGGAGCGTAAATGTTTCCTATGATATACTTATTTGAGGTGCAGTTTCTAAAAACGTGAGAATTTATTTTTTGTGTTACACGAATATTGTTTTAAGTTTTGGGATTGCTTCTCCGACTTGAAATAGAAGGGAGTTAGCACAATGTGTTTTATATATGATATTAGTATTGTGTTTGCTTTTTTTTTTACCAGAATTATAGTATTTTGTTGTTGACTGTTTGTTCGATCTGATGTTATTGAGCCCGGTATGAAACAGGTGGGTTAAGGAGTTCGACTCGTAATCTTAGAGTCACAGGTTCGAATCCCAGTCGCACCAAACATGCTCACCCTTTCATCAGTGGGGGCGTTATAATGTTACGCATAATCCAACTATTCGTTGGTAAAAGAGTAGACCAAGTATTGGTGGTGGGTAGTGATGACTAGCTGCCTTCCCTCTATTCTGCTAAATTATGGACGGCTAGCGCAGATAGCCCTCGTGTAGCTTTGCGCGAGATTAAAAAAAACCAAACAAACTGTGGTTATTGGTTGGATGAGTATGGCGTTGGTGATTGAGGTACCTCTAATTATTCGTCACCTCAAATCTTGATTAGTAGAGTGACGTCCTAATAACGTTAGTTTGTTTGTTGAATTTCGCGAAAATCTACTTGAGAGCTCTCTGTGTAAGTGAAGTGACAGTGTAAGAAGAAATACAACTAGTAAACTTTACACGTCAGCAACTATTAGCCAACAAATAGTGGAAAAGTCTGTCAGATTATAACGCCCGTAAAACAATACTTATTGAAGTGAGTGTGTGTTTTCTTACAGCATGAGCCACATCGGGCTGAGTCCACCGAGAGGAATCGAACCACTGATTTTAGCGTTACAAATCCTTAGACTTACCGGCATACCAGCAAGGAACAATACATTTTTATTTCTTATATTTAAATTTAGTTGTCTAGCACCTTATGTATTGTTTCACTTTAATTATCTGTTTGAGGAAAGCAGCATCATTTCGAATGAGAGTTTGGATGTTAGATATCTATCTTCTCTAATCGCTTCAAACTTCAAAGAGCAACAATTTGACCAAGCTACTATACTGCCATAAGACTGTTATATAAATTTAAGGTTTCTTCTTTGGAGTCTTCAAAAGAATGTACTTCATGATCACGAGAAACCTACTTGAAGTAACACTGTACTTCAATACGGCTAGTATGGTATTATAACTTTTATTAAAAACAACGTTTCAAACTTCTTAGGTCACCTTCAGGTAAACAAAGAGAGTTTTCATACTTGTGCATTTTCTTTAGATGACTCTTTACAACTATGTTTTTGAAGGCTGACTTAATTTCTTTGTGTGTCTCCTTCTATATGCACATACATTTCATAATAATATTTCGCCACAAGAAACAAAATAATAAGGCTACACAGGTTACTAGTTCTATCACCTTCCATAAATACATAATATTTAGACATCTCCAAGGTTTTCACATTCCCTGTTTTCAGACTTCTTTTTGTACTTTTCTGTTTGTCGAACTTCTCGATCATTTCATTAAACAAAAAAATATCACTCTGATAAGTTGTACCTGTGAATCTGAGACTGGAGTTTAAACTGCTGTAAATTTCGTCATAACAATTCATATTGTTATTTGAGCATTCACAACTTTAACATCATGTAATTCACCCTAAAACCTAGGATTTTGTGCGATTGGAAATTCACGCAAAGATAGTCCAGAGCTATCTATTTTAGACGTCCCTAATATAGCAGTGATGTATTACTGGAAAGCAACTAGTCAACATCATCCACTGACAAATTGTGAGGTTTCTCGTTTACGAAAGAACTGTTGGGTTGGCCGTCAATTATAAAGCTTTCATGCATAAAAGTGTAATCATGTTCGGTGATGTGGATCCAAACCCGCGATCCACAGATTACGAGTCAAATGTACTGATTCCCAGGCTATGCAAGGCCCTAAAAATGCAATAATTAATATCACAGTCTGTTGCCAGTAACGACAGTACTTTTTTAATGTTTTTGAGGTTAGGCCCGGCATGGCCAAGTGTGTTTAGGAGTTCGACTCGTAATCCAAGGGTCGCGGGTTCGAATCCCCGTCGCACCAAACATACTCGCCCTTTCAGCCGTGGGAGCGTTATAATGTGACGGTTAATCCCACTATTCGTTGGTAAAAGAGTAGCCCAAGAGTTGGCGGTGGGTGGTGATGACCAGCTGCTTTCCCTCTAGTCTTACACTGCTAATTAGGGACGGCTAGCTGAGATAGCCCTCGAGGAGCTTTGTGCGAATTTCAGAACAAGAAACAAACCCTTGAGGTTTGTGATGACTCGCAATTATCGCAACATATTTTTTTATATATTTTCTTCATAAGCAGAAGCAATCTTGCAAATGTTTCCCGCCTTTTTTTGCCTTCTTTACTTCTCGGTTGTTTTCACTTGTCGTCGACAGATTGGTAAGTTCTGTCTGTTTTTCCTTTAACAGGATATAAGTTTCTCTCTTATTTCTATGTCGAGGTTTTTCTCTCACATTATTACATAAGCTAGGGATAATGGGTTGCGCCTTTATTTATTTAAACTGAATCTTGCTGCAGATATAATTTTAACAGTACTTTCATGCTTAAGCAATAAATAATTACCTCGATTCCTTAGCCAAGTGTATACAGTCATAATATTTCATTATTTTACACCATCAAATATAGTATCTCACATGAAGGCGGATGTATCAACATCGTACCTCATATAAAGTCGGAGGTCTTAAATTAATACCTAGCCTGAAATCAGATGTATCAACATAATATCTCGTATGAAAGAAGATACATAAATATAGTATCTCACATGAAGGAAGATATTTCTAACAGCAGTTTGGGCACACAAACCAAACTTTACTGAAGCATTTAGGTAAGTAATATAAATAACACTGTCGATCAACAAAATGAGAAATAAAAAGTGATTTTTCTCTTAGTTTCTTATATATTAAATCTAAAGCAATGAATTTTTTATAATTTTATTCACTTACGAGAAATACTTGAAAAATCATCACACAAAAATATAGTAAATAATAGCAACTATGAGGAAAAACATGTTTAATCAATATATACAATTTCAGTAAGTAGTATTAGCTATAACTGAAAACCTTTTTTGGTTTTATTCGTGAGGTTAATTAAACGTACTGACTTTTGAACTTCCAAAGGGGGCATTGAACACACTTGGCATTTTGAAATGTGGGAGTGCTACAATTGAACACCTAACCCTACTGTTCAATTAAAAGATAGTCGGGTATTGAGGTCAGATACTGTCCCACAGCTGTATGATAAAATGATTAATTCCTGTGTTCCACATACTTTAAATATCAAGAACTGGAACATGAAATGTATCTTTCCACAGAGCAATAAAACATCGAAATAAGAGCTAGCTTTACAGTCCACCAAGGATACTTCACAGCTGCAGGTTTTGAAGCCCAGGGGAATGGTGCTTAAGAACCACTTCAGCTGAATCTTAGGAGAGAGAGTCGTATTTAAAACCGATTTACGCACTGTATCGATTACGTTAAACCGAGAGAAAACTGAAAATATAAGTTATTAATAACAGAAAAATATGTAATTCTTTAAGCCTAACGATATCTTGACTTAATATCTTAAAATTTTAATCAAGTAAGTACGATATTTCTTGTATTTATAATAGATTGTTACATTAGACATTGACAATAAAGTATAAATCTGACTTATTCCACTTAAGGAAATTAAGTTATTTTATTTAGTCCCTATGTTACTTACTTTAAAAGATCGTTACTCACCTTTTTAAACTACAAAACAAGAATCAAACTGGTTAATTCAACCTATACAAATTTTTATAAACTATATAGAAGTGAACCAGCTAGTATCTTTAACTCCTATTTACTCGCTTTAACAACACACTTTACTAATTAAAAGGCCCGGCATGGCCTAGCGCATAAGGCGTGCGACTCGTAATCCGAGGGTCGCGGGTTCGCGCCCGCGTCGCGCTAAACATGCTCACCCTCCCAGCCGTGGGGGTGTATAATGTGACGGTCAATCCCACTATTCGTTGGTAAAAGAGTAGCCCAAGAGTTGGCGGTGGGTGGTGATGACTAGCTGCCTTCCCTCTAGTCTTACACTGCTAAATTAGGGACGGCTGGCACAGATAGCCCTCGAGTAGCTTTGTGCGAAATTCCCAAACAAACAAAACAAAATTTACTAATTAAATTAATCACCTAGACACAGTTTCATAAGATCTCTCTCAATTATATAACATAAATATTTTCTTATATAATAACTATAGCTATAGAGTATGTAAGAGGGTTTCAGCTAGGTTTTCCTAAGGATACGCCTTACTAGACTACATAACAAGAATATAATTGGTTTTATTATTCGAAGGTAGTTTTCGTAATTAAAACTGCTTTCGTCACCGCAATTGCAGAAGATCAAAACAGTATTTCAATTTAGTACTTACTTTTAATATTGTAGACTAAGGGAAAATGTGGGTTGTTATAAATACATATTGCCACGCATATATTACTTAGTAATTTATAAATTTACATGTTTAATAATTTAAAATATTGTTTTAAAAATTGAAATTCAAAGAAACACATGACTTAAAGAACTAATGTGCAATTGACAACATGCCACTGCACTGTGGGTTTGAATATTTTTAAAGTTTAACTTAAGTTGAAGATGAAATAAATGATACAAATTGGGTAGCTCGAGTAAACCCCTCTGTGACACAGCAGTATGCATTCCGGATTTAACTCTAGTGAGCGGGGTTCCATACCCATGGTGGGCTGAGAACAAATACCGAATTTTGTAGCTTTGCGATTAATTACAAACATAATATATAGATCAGAAAACGTCTCCAGACAATATAAAAAAAAACAACAACAACACAAACTCTACAAAATTCTTCACAGTCAATAAATTCCTCGTCTAAATTGCTTTCATTATTTTAAAAAATATCCCAGGTTTGACATAATAAAAACAGTAAATATAAAATAAATTAGTAGGTATGATTAATAAACTTCATATTCTCGCTCTAAGACGAATTTCTTATTTCTACTTGTAATATTTAACACTTTAATCATAGTTATGTGTTTTCATGAACATCTGTTGACTGTTCCAATATTTCCTTCTTAATTAAATTAATTAATAAAGTTAACAGTCACAATCGTCTTACTGACATATGAGTGTACATGATTTGTAATACTGTCTTTTACAAAATACAGATTATATCCTTTTCCAAGTTCTTGGTTAATTTAAAGATAATCCAAACAGTTTTCTCATGATAATATCTAAATTATGTTTTCCTTATTTGCAGATATTATTGGGAGATCAACTTCACATGAAACTTGTACTTCTGTATTTCTTATACTTATTCTTAGCCAACAAAACTCAACCAAGGGTATTTAAGTTAAGAGTGTTTTGATCTCTGGATCAAGGCATCCCACTATACTTACACGCAACAATCCTTCACAGATTCAGAATTATCTTAATTAAAGCATAATATATACACAGCTATTCAATGTTTAATTCTGCAAGCGTGTGAATAACTTATTTAGAAAATAAAATTACTTTGATTCTCCACGTTCTCAGATTCTAAATATACTGCAGTATACAGTATGCGAGAAGAAGATGGGGTATGACAGACATCAGAATTTTTAATGTTTCGTCTAAAGTTGTCATGGCAACCGTGTAACACAAAACAAACCGAATCTACATCTGTTTCCCGCGAGGTCGATTATAGAAAAATGAAAATAATCCACTTAACAAAGAAAACACACAGTAATAACTACAACGTTAAAAAACCATACCAAAACAAAATCGAAGGTCACCACAACCTAAACGGGTAAAATTCCACACAAACAAAGCTCAGCCTTACTATGTAACTACTGGCATATGCCTTCTTTGAGACAGTTAAAATATGAAAAACAAAATGCGCAGATAAAAAATACAGTTGCCTTTTGTGCTAAAATTCGAATCAAACTATATACTACCGTTATTCCCCGATCAGCAGTACTGACACTGAATGGTATTCTCGAAACGGTAACTTTTAAAAAGTAAACTTCTGATATCGTATTCAATCAGAATATGTTTCCCATACAGTTGCAACAATCTGCAGTAATATGCAAATAGGTTGAGCTTAATTCAAACTCGTAAGATAACTTATGATATGTATAAAATTAATACATTTAGTCTCACTTCGTATAGTTTGTTTAGAACATTCGAGCAAAGCTACAAAGCGCTATTTTCGCTAGCCGTTCCTAATTTTTAACACATATATTAGAATTGAATAACATTCGCCGATTAATCTTGGGCTATTCTGATTGAATATTTCGATGTGACCATCAACATTTTAACGGCTCTAAAGTTTGAAGCACGATTTTTGTGGCAACTGAACACAAGCCAGGGACTTTCATATTTACAGGTGGTAAGCTAACCACTAAGACAGTAGTGGTGAACTTCTTTATATCGTGGATTTGTTTCTTACCAAGACTGTGGTCTGGGGGCCGAAATTATATGGCCGTTTAACATACTTTCAGAATGCTTGACAAATTGTTTCAGTTATAGACTATTAACTGATGATATGGTTTCAAATAAAGAACTGAATTAACATTTTTTATTCAATTCTTAAAAACATTACATAACTGGTTTGCTCGATCACGTTTTGGTTTTGCCAATTTGAAATTCCCACCTGTGAAATCTTTAGGTGCTCCACGACTCAACCACAATCAGAAACTTGATTTTATTTGAAGTATACTATTTCCCCGAAAAGAAACCGAAGGCAACCTGGAGGACTCGTCTGTTTTAACCACTCGCACCACGGTACAGTAGTTGCCTGGCAGATAATCATTAGACACTAAAATGACATCACATAAGATAAGCTTTCACGTTGCAACTTGTACTGTCGTGACGTCATTAAAACGTACGAGAAGTACTATACACTCTCTACACTTCAACTCAGCGTGACATATGGATTTCAAGAAATAAAGATATTTCATACCCTTAATATTGGTTGTATTTTACTCATGAAGTACACTTTCGGGGACCTTACAGAAGTACATGTAGTAATTTTGAATATTATTTTAATTACGGAAAGCAAAATATTCTTCTTTAAAGATCTGCATACTCGTTTGGATCCTTATCACCATCTTCTGCTTAAATTAGATTTTTCATACAAACATAGACTGAAATGTAGCAGTTAATTAACTAAGAAACACATCACGGAATACTCCCGAGGGGTTTGATAAAGAAACCGCTTTTTAGAAAATATAAGTTTATTATAAAGTTTTGTCATTTCCCAGTAAAGTCGTCAGAAAAATTTTACTGTCCTGAGATATTTGCAATAATTTCATAAATCTTATATGAAACAAATTAAATTGTCTATGTGTTGTTAATAATGTGTACAGTAAAATATGCGATACTACACTATTAACGGTCTTGAGAAATAACTACACTTGATTTTGAAAATCATCGTTATTTAAATTAGCATTACTTTTACCATCAGAAATATAAGTCGGATGAGAAGTAAGAAACAGTAAATTCATCAATAAAGAAGTGAGTATATCCAATATTTTTACCCTCAATACAGACAAAACATGTACTTTGATAAACTGTACAGATGTAGTTTTTGGTGAAAGGATAAACGTGCATTCGAGTCCTTGCCAATGAGATGATAGAGACAAAATTCGAATGTACACTGCAGCAAGAAGAGATATAATTATAGAAACTTATACTTTGGTAATTAGAGTTATAAAAATAAAGACCACAGGACAATTAAAGTTAGTGAAGATAAAACTGATTTAAATTTAATTAGACGATATGTAAGAGAAAACTTAATCACACTATTAAAGAAAATGAAAAAAAAAAAACATCGTAAAGGCTGAAAAAAACACAAAGGATTTGTTTGTTTGTTTTTGAATTTCGCACAAAGCTACTCGAGGGCTATCTGTGCTAGCCATCCCTAATTTAGCAGTGTAAGGCTGGAGGGAAGGCAGCTAGTCATCACCACCCACCGCCAACTCTTGGGCTACTCTTTTACCAACGAATAATGGGATTGACCGTCACATAATAACGCCCCCACGGCTGAAAGGGCGAGCATGTTTGGTGCGACGGGGATGCGAACTCGCGACCCTCAGATTACGAGTCGCACGCCTTAACACGCTTGGCCATGCCGGGCCTGAAAACACACCTGAACGTAAAAGCTTCACGAAATTTTTTAAAGTAGTTATTCGTCCTTTCAATAGAAAAAGTCCGGCATGGCCAGGTGGGTTAAGCGTTCGACTTGTAATCTGAGTTTCGAATCCTGGTCACACCAAACATGGTCTACCTTTCAGCAGTGGGGGCGTTATAATGTGACGATTCAATCTCACTATTCGCTGGTAAAAGAGTAGCCCAAGAGTTGGCGGTGAGTGGTGATGACTAGTTGCCTTCCTTCTAGTCTTACACTGCTAAATTAGAGACGTCTAGCGCATATAGCAATCGAGTAGCTTTGAGCGAAATTAAAAAAAAAAATTCAATAGAAAACAAAGTGCATTACAAAACCCACAATACTGTTTTCTTCCAGAAATCTCTAGGTGTCTGCCAGATCGTATCTGTTTTACAAAGATATATAAATACTTTATCTGTGGGTGTTTTGTGAGCTGTGGATATAAAGTTTACCACAATTATAAGAGCCATACAAATATATACGACTCTAGCATATGAATCTGAACACTTCCGGAAACAGTAATATTATTTGAGATACCCACGGTTCTTACATCTCTTGCTACACATAGCTTTGTAGGATATAAGCTCTTTCGAAAATAGTAAAGGTAAACCCATAAGATGCCAATGGATATCTGCCCTGTTCAGCTGTATGAATGTGTTATATTGCAAACAAAAACCATCAACGTCAACTCTTTGACAAAATTGTACATTTTATTATTCCATTGCTCTGTATTTTTCCGGCTAGGTGGCTTAGGCTGCCGTGGTTATAACAAGGCAGGAAAACAGTTTTTTTCTATTAAGGTGGATACTACTTTTTTTTTAGTGTGGAAAATCTAAAAATATTTGTTGCTAAAAATACATTAAATAATCGAACTCCGCTTTTGTATAAGTCAATTTAAAAATGCACTTTACGAAAGCGCGAGAACAATCAGCTTTGATTTTTTTGTCTGCTGTGAATTATACATTTGTGGTGAGATTTTGAAAAGTATCTAAGGTAAAGAAAAATAAAATGGAAAAAAAACATTCACTTATAACTATTTCTTGTTTGATCAGTTTTATTCACTCTGAAAAATGAATTTTTTCTACAATATATTGTATAATTTACATAAACTCCTAGATACATTTTTAGCATGTACTAAAAAGTGTAGATGATAGTCTTTGATATAACTAGACGTGCAAAATAAAATCTAAAGTCTTTATGTTCATTAACCAAAACTGCCTACAAATAAATGGCCTAAGTATGGGGAATCCCATGTTACCAGTTGTAGCCAACATTTTTATGACACAAATTCAATCACAAGCAGTCAATTCAGCCTTATACCCATTACTATACTGGTACAGATATGTTGATGATACAATTGCTGGATTCACATCTACAGAACACACACTTAGTTTTTTCAGTCAAGTTAACTTAATACGCCCTTACGTTCAGTTCACCTGTGAACAGGAAAAAAACTAATCAAATATCATTTCTTAACCTCAAATTCACTAGAACTGATACACAATTCAAAACAGAAATCCACAGAAAAATCACCCATACTGGATTATACATTCCCTGAAACTCAGCACATGAAAGAAAACAAAAACTCAACATATTAAAAAACCAAATAAACACAGCCACAAAACTATGCTCACCATATAAAATAAATAATGAAATCAACAAAATAAAACAACACTTCACCAACATCAACAAATTTCCTCAAAAACCATGGAAAAAATTATACACACGCACCTAGACCAACAGCAATAAATCCCAAGATACAACAAACTACAAAACCTTAGACTGCTGCTCACCATATATTCCTAACATCAGCGAACAAATAACGAGCATTTGGAAAACTTATAAACAAACACAACATTCCATTACTCACCACATTTATTCAAAACCCAGGTGCAAAACTGAAGTCTATACTATGTAAAAACTACACTGACAAATGCAACACCAACATTATTTATAGAATAAAATGCAACATCTGCCATGAATTCTATATTGGAGAAATAAGCAGAAAAATAGAAACTAGATTAAAAAAATACAAAAAAAAACCTTCACACGTTTTTGAACACTGCAAATCAAATAAACACAACATAACGATAGAAAACAACCAGATATTAAGTAGGGAAGCAAATATAAACAAATGCAAAATACGACATTTCTTGCATTTATAATGCATTTTCATATTAAACAGCGCCGGCATGGCCACGAAGGTGAACGCATTCGACTTGTAATGTGAGGGTCGCGGGTTCGTATCTCTGTCGCACCAAACATGCTCGCCCTTTCAGCTGAGAGGACGTGATTATTTCACGGTCAAACCCAGTATTCGTTGGTAAAAAATTAGCCCAAGAGTTGGCGGTGGGTGGTGATGACTAGTTACCTTTCCTCTAGTCTTACACTGGTAAATTTGGGACGGCTAGTGCAGATAGCTCTCGTGTAGCTTTGCGCGAAATTCAAAAAACAAACATATTAAACAATTATAATAACATTTAAAAAGTTGCAAACTGTTTATATATATGTATATATTTTTCAGTTTAAACAGATAAATAGCACAGAAAAAAGAACGTGTATTATATTATTTGAGCTCTTCACTTGTAGAGTTATTCCACTTAAGGGTATTCAGTGTTTCTTTAATCCCTAAGTTACTTACTTTAAGAGATTATCGAACAGGAACTTACATAGTTTCTTCAGTTATACTTCACATTTTTAAATTGTTAAATATGATGACGTCTTAGTATCACCAAAGGGTATTTTGTAGAATTACGATGCCATAATAGCCTGTCATAGCTGTCTGTCAAAGAGCCGTTTAACGGGTTTAATAGCCTCCAACAGGTATCCAACAAGTTTAGGACATCTATACTCATTTTTATAAATTATACAGCGAGAAACCAACTAACTGCTTTAGATGTTATTCAGTACTATTAACAGCACACTATTTACAATCCTATTTAGCTAATCACATGGACACAGTTTCATGAATTCATTCTCACTGATATATAAGCAAGAATCCAACTGGTTTTCCAAACACACGTTATCAGACTAGATAAATATCTCACCATTTTCTTCAAGATATTTAACTTATTATACAACTTAATAGGAAACAGTTATATTAGTTTCGACAAAGAAAAGGTGTAAGGATATATAACAGAAATCAAACAAACCCTCTTTGATTAATTTCTATTCACTTACCGTTTCAAGCTTTATAATTAGTTTCTTCAGTCATTATGATACTTATTTTTTTATATGTAATGAATCGTATCCACTGCCTGGAAAGTTTTCTTTACAGCACAAAAACATTGACAGAAATTTTTACAAAGGTTTCTTTACTACACCTTCAGTATGAATTTCATGTATAAATAACAGTAGAATTTCGATAACAAACATTGAACGCCGTAGCCACTGCTCACGACGTTTTTCGCTAACTTGGTAACAATTCTTTTATTCAGAACTGCTAACGTTTTGATGATCAAATATCATTATAATCCTATATTAAAACATGTTTTTATTTTGACAAATTACTTTTCTGTTATTTCAAAAACAAAATACTGTATGTAGTATACACAGAAGTAAAGATTTGAGAGTGTGTATATTTTCTTCTAACACAGCCACATGAAGCTATCTGCTGAGTCCACTGAGGTGAATCGAGCCCCTGATTTTAGCGTCGTAAATCCGTAGACTTACCGCTGTACTAGCGGAAAGCTGTTTTGGTAGACATAGCGTTTTAATTAAATATCTTTAGGTTTTCTTAATAATGACGTGAAGCACACAGGTGTGTGATAGAGATACCAATATGTTTGTTTGTTATTCAATTTCGCGAAAAGCTACGAGATGGCTTCTAGCGCTTACTGATCCTAATTTTGAAATAATATGCTTAAGGAAACACAGTTACTCAATACTATTTGTCTGAATGTTTGAGCCCATCTTAAAACTGTGTAAGGGGATTGACCATTATATTAAAATCCCTAACTTGTACCAATGTTTTTCTTCTTGCTAGAAACCCATAATACACTACTAGTAAAGTTTGTTTGTTTTTCAATTTCAAGCAAAGTTACACGAGGGCTATAGCTAGTCATCCCTAATTTAGCTGTGTAAGACCAGACAAAAGGCAACTAGTTATGACCGCCCAACATTTGGGCTACTCTATTACAAAGGAATAGAGGGATTGACTGTCACTTTATAACGCTACCACTGAAAGATTGAGCATGTTTGGTGTGACGGGTTCGATCCCATGACCTACAGATTAGGACTCGAGCGCCCTACCAGTAAAGAGAGATTTGTATAAAATTATTATTACTCTCATTATAAGATAATGTTAAACAAACTACTGATTTATACCTCACTGTGTAATAGAATCACCAAGTAGACATTTAAAAATATATTTGAAATTTCAGTGGTATCTTAATATGAAAATAGTGGTGCCAAGTAACATTCAGTTGTATAACTTAATACAATCATGTAAACATAGAATTTTTAGTTAACGGTTTCATAGTGTCAGAAGTCAGTCTTTTTAAACCAAACATTGGAAAATCTCTGTTTAAAGGGCTGGCATGGAGTTAAAGCGTTCAACTCATAATCCGAAGATTGCCGGTTGAATCCCCGTTGCCCTTTCAGCTGTGGGGGCATTAATGATGTGATGGCCAATCCCACTATTCGTTGGTAAAAGAGTAGCCCAAGAGTTGGAATGGGTAGTGATGACTAGTTGCCTTCCCTCTCGTCTTACACTGTTAATTTAGGGACAGCTGGTGCAAATAGCCCTTCGTATAGCTTTGCTTGAAAACAAACAAATCATAAGAGGGTAAAATAAATATTAGATTAATAACCACAAAACTTGTATCACACCAATATTAACAAAAACAAACAATTGTGTGAAAAAACAATGCTCCAGTGACAAGTTTACAAACCTATAACCCTTAACTCTGGATATAAATTCATTCTGGTTGATGTGCAATTGTTTATTTCAAAAAAACTCTATGCAATAACCTAAAGTTATGTTAAGGTCTGTTTTCCAAGAAATGACCTAACATTTGATGATAAAAACATGCACCAGAAGGATTATGTATTGTATTACTACAACAAACATGGTGCCTACAACACTGATATATTAGAAACATTAGTTACTGGTATATTAACAGCAACTTACTACAAAATACTAGTAATTACATCCTACTATTGCCTTGATTTTTTATTATTATGTGGATTCATATTTGTTCTGTATTTAAAATTAGTGTATTTCTTAGTGAAGGATCTATTTTAATTGTTTATAAAGAATTTATTTTGTTTTTATTGTACTACTGTTTAAGTGACCAGCTTTAAGAGAACTTGAGCCTTGAGGCATGTACTCAGAATTAATTTCTTCAGTGTTGAGACTAGAAGTATACAATTGACCAGACCACAGAGGTGGTTGCATCAGTGGCCTTGCCCTGCCCACATTGATGTTGAACTTTGTATGTTTTGTAATGTACCTAAATCTTTTTTAAAGTGTTTGATTTTGTTTAATTATCATTAAAGGTTTTCTATTAGCATGTACATTTGCATCTTTGGCTTATGGTGTTTAAATAATGTACTGTGTGTTAAAGGGTCTGTTTTTCACGTGTTATATTCCTTGTCAAAGGGTTTGTTTATGTATTATATGCATTTTTATTCACCAAAGGGTATCTATGTATATAATCTGGTACTATTTCATTGAATAAGGACTAATATGCAATGTATCATTCTCACTTGAAAGATTGTGATGCTTTTGTTACAAGTGAGTATTTTTGGAAACAAGAAAGGAATTGATACAATTCTTAACATATACAAATTTAAAGTTAACTATTGGTTTAACACAAGTTTAAGAGAGGGAAGGCAGAAATATATGGTATATAATTAGACCAAGTTCTCTGTTTTCCTTTGGTATTACTTATTCTGAGCTTATTTTTTGTTTTGAGTATATGAAGTTTTCTATAATGAGTGGTCAGAAAAAAACAAGTAAATTTTGTTTCAAGTTACATTTGTTCTTTTGCTGTCTTTGAACTAGGTAGTACCTGTTGCTACCCATGGAGAACATTGCTTAATGTTACCTTGTGTAAGGATGTCAAAAGTAGTATCCTTCATTGGTTGTTTAGGTAATATTTACAGGCCAATACCCCTGCTATGTGTAATGAGAATGTGTTGGTGAATGTTATTCTGAGCAACTGCAAACTTCATTTGAAAGTATAAAATCTTGGACTTCAAAATCTACTCTTAAACATCATTAAATATAATGTAGTAGGATTTGTTTATCTGTAGTCAGTCCATGGATTTACATAAATGATGATCCAACATAAACAAGTGCACACGTGACATTTGCATTTAACTTACAGTAAAGATTGTTCATTTTGTGTATTACTTTTTTGTCCAGTGTTGTTGTTGCATTTTAACATCAGTTTAGTTGGTGAGTGATTTAGTACTTCAGTGGAACCCCTCTAAAGCAGCCACCTTCAGGACTGAGACAAACTGGCCTGATTAGAGAGGTTACACTGTATATAATTAGGGATTATGTAAACAAAAAAAGGGACTGTGATTGAATGACCACTTTCAAGGGATTACTGAATCTGAGGGGTGGCCACTTAGAGGGGTTCCACTGTATTGTCTTTCTAATGACATACCTCCCACTGCAAGAATCACTTTTATTTATATCTAAAATGAGTGGAACATCAAGCTTTGTGGAAACTAACACAGGAGTAGTGGTTAATTCTTTCTTCAAATTATTGAATGCTACCTCACAGCCAGAAATCCAACAAAATGTACTTGGTTTTTCAAGTAACTTGTGTAGACAATAAGAAATGTGTCCTAAGAAAATGTTTGCTGATGTGCCAATCATACTTCCTGGGTTTAAGTTTAATTTTTTCTTTTCTCAACTGATTCAAAACCTTCTTTAGCTCTGTGTAAACAATATCAAAGATCTTTCTTATTTATGAATGAAAGATTAACAGAATATTTTTAACAAAATACTTTAATATTTTACCAGCATAAATAATATAAATACATTGTGATTATGTTTCTTTGGCTAAAGCATCATGGAATAGTTAATAATCAAGAAACATGCAGTATTTGAAGAGAAATTCAAATGGCAGATGAAATGAATTTCCCTCCCCCAGTTCTATTCCTGGTGCTATAGCACCCCTGATTTCTGATTCCCTGTAAATAGCATGAAATATTACTTCTTTTTCCCAACACCAATGATAAACATTGTTTGTTATTTTGTGTAAAGCTATAATAGAGCTATCTGCACTAGCCATCCCCAATTTAGCAGTGAAAGACTAGAGGGAAGGCAGCTAGTCATTACTACCCACCACCACTTCTTGGGCTACTCTCTTACAAATGAATAGTGAAACTAACCACCACACTATAATGTACTCAAGGCTGAAACAGCAAGCATAGACCCAGTGAAATTTCACATCAAATTTGATAAAGATCCATTCACAGGTAGCAAAAGTAGTAGTAAAAAAAGCAGAAATGCCCATTAAAACTATAAAGCTGAAAATTTGTACGCATCTGCCCACAGACCCAATGAAACACCATTCCAAAGTTAGCAAAGATCTATCTATAGGGAGCAAAGTAGTGGTAAAAATCACAAAAATGCCCTTAAAAAACACAAAGCTGAAAATTTATACGTATCTCTTCCATAGACTTAATGGATTAATTCTGGTGAAAATCCATGCTCACCTTGAAAAGTAGTTACATGGACATGAAACAGACAGTACTATTATATTTATAAAGATTCAGTTAAGTCAATGTGTATTGAGTTATTTAAATACTGAGTAGCTTTAATATATAACATTAAATTCCTTAAAGAATAAAAACTACATTGGCCAAATGCTTAACATCAAGAAAATGTTGAATATTCATTTCAAGCTAATCAGTTAATTTATACATGTATATATATATTTTTTCCCCACCAGAAGTAAAATTAAAATATTAAAATGTGTGTGTAACATAGAGACCTAGTGTGTTCTTTGATTGGTTGTAACTTTTGCAGTAGGCAGCAGACTGCAGTTCTGCCTCTTCAAAGCTTATCAACAAAGCTTGGGTCAGCAAACCAAAGAAATACCATTATGCCTCTTGCATACCTCTTACATTCATAAATTAAATTAGGTTAGTACACAGTGAAGTAAAATTGACTTAAAACTAAACAGTTCATTGAAGTATATTTCATAAAATTAGAGTTTTTAAAACTAAGAAAAAGGGTATGAAATATTTTGCATAATAAACATCAAATCATAAAAGCATTATTATATAATAATGTAATCATATAATCTATATTGTTTTATTATTCATTGTTAAGCATATAAGTAAACAATGACCTGTCTACGCTATGTCACCATAGGTATTTAAATCCAATATTAAGTGGTATAATTAAGCCCTCAAACTTACTGCTGAGCCATTGGAGACCATATGCTTGAGTACATGACAAAACAGAAATTTCCAAGTATATTTTTGGTCCAAAATCCTCAATAAATTATACAAAAATAAGATGTAAAAGGGAGAAAATTCATTTTATCAACATAGTTTTTAGAAACACTGTTGATACTTAATTATGTAACTTACAAGATATCTGCATAAATTTACCTAATTTTTTACTGTCAACAACAATAAAGATAAGATATGTATAGTCTGTATATGTATAGTCTGTACATACATTTTAAAGATATTTTGATAAACTTATCAAGTGTATTCTAAATTATTTTACTGTATTTTGTAGCTTTAAAAACAAATTACTTAATTTATAGTTAAAAATCTGATTGCCTTTCTAGTTTTATAAAGTCAAAAATGTGAAAATCAGCACTTTGCTATACATTGTATTTGGATCTTGTATTTATGTCAAACATAGCTTTTAAGCACAGTCTAATCATTGTAATATTATTGTATTTTTTAACAAAATGGATAAAAATACAAAATGCTTATAATCTGTTTAGAATATCTAAAAAGTAAATGTAGCAAACCTCACAATATTTTCATGAAATTTAAACTACCTTAAAATTATTGGATAAATTTAATATGTTAAAAATAAAAGGCCATCGTTTTACCCTTACCACATCAGTCATGAAGAAATAATGGTTTTTCGATTTAGAAAAAAACAGTAAAAATAACACAACTTACTGCATAATATTTTTATGTGAAATGCACTATGGAAAAAATTATAGAACATAAATATAAGTTTACTTATGCTAACACTGAAATGTGGTGATTGTTTTAGTAACAACTTTTATTTCAAAGAAACCTTTCTTAAAGTAGACTACAATATAACAAATGTTTCAGCGATGAGCTTTCTGGATAAGCATGACAGATATTAACCATTACAGTTCCTTCCATATGATGCTTTATTAACAGAAAGGGCAATTTCAATCAATGATACAAATTGATCTTACTGTTTATTTTTTTACTGAATAGCTATATGATATCAAATTCAAAAATAGACTTATTGTTAAAGGGCTGTTGTGTACAGTTAATATAAAACATTTGATACTCTTGTAAGGCTACAGGTTGCATCATAATTGGAAAAAAAAGAGCTTTAAAGAACGTTTCTGTAAAACATAAAAAAAAATCCACAAAAAATCAAATTGTATATTGATCATGAATAGCAACTACCATCATGACTTGGTTTTAATACAGCTGAAAATTAAGGTTTTTACTTATCATGTATTATTCCATTTACAATCTTGAAGTGATAATTATTTTTAGCAGAAATATAACTCTTTATTGAATTGTTCCATTCTAAGTTGGCAACACTGGTCGGAAGTGTTGGTAGTAGCCTTTGGTATATTCAACCATGAGATCTTGGGTACACTCAGGAAGTTCACCAGAAAACAAACCTATAAAAAGATAATCTTTGTGCAGTTCCCACAAATGTCATGTTCAAACAAGAAAAATGGTTTTACTTTTTCTCCATAACTAACAGTTTGCTTTATATCCCAAAATAAAGTGTTGTCAGACACACATACACACCTTGTACACCATGTTTCAAGTTGATTTCAAAAGACCTAAACACTTGAGCACTTTTGAATAAGGAATAAAAACTATATTTGTATGTTTTTCTCAAAGCAGAATTTCAATATTTACATGGCTAACTTCTGTACAATTAAAGGCTCAGTTTTAGAAACATCTACTGAGTAACATCTGTGCCAATGAAGAGGTCAGGTAACAGAAGCTTCTTGTGCTTGTTGAAAATTAGATTTTGTCAAAAAAAAAAAAAAAAACACGCAGTCTCAGAAGAGTTACATCATCACTGCATATTTTTTGTTTGTCCTTTTGAATTACTTTAACACTTTTTTTCATTAGGAAGATTTTTGACAGTATTTTACTACTAGAGTATTCTCTAACCATTTGGCACAATAAAACCTCTATTTAAATGTGTATAATTAAGTAATTATTGCATGGTTCTCCCAACAAGTTGGGGTTTCTTGCAAAAACAGTATTTTGCCTTCAAATTTATCACACAATTCAAGCCAATATTTCTTTTAAAAGAGCTTTAAGAACCCTATGCAATATGTTGAGACAGCAAATACTTTCAGAAACAAACAAATTACTTAAAAACTTGACCAAAACAACTGTACTTTCATTATATATACAAAATTATTATTATTGTAGAGCAACTATCATTAAAAAAATAATTAAAGTTAAAATATTAACTACCACAAATGTTAATAAAATGTAACTTAACTGATGAAATGGCATAAAAATTACCAAGACCTCTTTACTAAGTACATTTGAAGGTTCAAAAGAAATATAAAATATACATAGGCATAAAATAATTGGTCACTTGTTAACAATATACATATTACCTGAAAACAAAATTTATTGTAGGGAAAGTCTTACAACAATAAGTTCAGCAAACTGATGAGATAAATTTGTAAACAAATTATTATTTAATATGACAAGTGTCTAATATGATAAAACACACAGTATATTTGTCTCTTGATCACACATTAATGTCATTACAACTTATTAAGTAACTTAAGTTGTTTGGCTTCCTATCAACTAGAAATGATTGGTCTATGATTGAAAATTAAAGACACAATTGAACTAAAATGTGAAAAAAATAACACCTTTTTTGCAGTTTGAAAATGTATCTTTGTTAAATCATTGACTTACGTTAATGTTTTCCAATCTCATAAAATGGCCTTATCTGGATGTTGAAGTCAAATTTATAATTCAATTTAGATATCACACTTGTATGCCTAATCAGTCAGTCACTGATAAAACTTAAAGATCATATGATAGACTCAAAAATGCAGAATAAATAGAGAACCATTTTAAAGATAATTAATGGAAACACCAGCAGAGGGAAACAGACAATGAGCTGAGTTGAGAGCATCACAGTAAACAGCCAATACACAATACAGGAGAAAGCAACTTTCCAATGAAAGTTAGGAAGAAGCAGACACTATAACAGAATGTGATAGGAAGCAGAATGGCAAACAGATGACAGAACCAACTGGAGGAAGAAGCAGATGCTAGAAGAGAATATGATAGATGTAGAATACAAAAAATGTTGGAAAGTGAGAACCAGGAAAAAAAATAGCACAATGTACAAGCAATGAGATGCACAAGAAACATAAGAAATTGTGTTAAAAAAGCCAATGGTTTAACAGTTGCAGAAGAAAAACTGAACAGCAAAACTGTGGTGAAATGAATGTTTTGTATCAGTTCTGTCAATCCATGCACTTCCCAGCTGGGTGACCAAGCATTGGGAAATTTAGTAATCATTATCAAATAGGTAAAATGCTACTGCCTCCATGTAAATGAGTTCTTGATTACTTACATGAATTTATAAGCAACCCAATTACCTTTTGTTGAAGATCTATCAATAATTCATAAACCATTCATACATTTCCTTTTCCAGCCATTTGTTATTGATATTATGCTAGTTAATATCATAATATAAAGTATACAGTGAAAAATATCATGGACATTGTCATGGAGGAGGGTTGAGTGGTGTAAACACACCCTTTTGGACCACAAATAAATGCTAACTTCAAAAACTTTCATATCTACTTGCAGGTTAGCATTAAAACAATATCCTAAACATAACCATAATGTATTCAAGCTTTTTTAAAAGTTGGCAGTTCCATTTTTGAGTACAGTGTGGATAAGTAAATATCATATCAACCTAACTTCTTTTTCAACAAATTCTCATCACAATTACAACTAAGTGATTAATCAATTACCTACAAGCACTGGTTACACAGATTAACATCATACAAAATAACCATTCAATCAAAATTCACATTTAAATTATTTTGATTATCCAAACTATAACAAAGATCAGTAAAATATTATGCATGAATAATTTTAACATGGTCTTTCTAAACTTTCACTATATTAAAAATTAATTTAAAAGCTTATGATGTTTATATACTTATAAAGTTGTTAATCAGTTAGTTTTCACAGTAATGATGAAATTAAATAAGTTAATAATGTATTCTCATCATGAATTTCAATTAATTCAAGTTTGTAAATCCTAATTGATGAAAATAATTAACTAATAAAAACTAATGTTTCACATTATTCTAACTATTCAAGTAATCAAAATATTGCCACTCTGTACCCATTGTTGATGCTTTCATTACTTATATTAAATAGTAGTGTAGCTTCACCTTATTATATTACCTACTTTTTACATATATAACCAGTTTGGGTAAGACTGCTTTAATTAAAACATCACAGCAAGTTAATATTAATTGTCTTTTATTTGCTCAAAAAAATAAAAGCTGAGTTGAAAAATTTTCTCATTTAACTATTTGTCAGAAATTAGTAGACATGGACTAATAATTTTTTCTTAATATTTCTTATAATACTTTAATTTCTATTGATGAATAATTTAAATATCTGAAAAGAGGTTTTCTAATATCATAATCAGTTTTACTGCCAAACAGAAATCTAATCATTTTACTGGATTTTACTGTATCAGAGTGAATTTATTTTCACTAAATTATATAACATTTATCACACAATGTGACAAGAATCTTTACTTGTTTCATTACATGAAATCTAAAACAATTATTTCTAACAAAGAATTAGTTTATCTAATTTTAGTAAAAAAAACCCACAGAAAGGTATTACAGATATTTTCAGGTTGTTATGATTTTATTTTCTTTAGAGTTTTTGATACGTTCTCCTGCAAATGCAAGCTTTCAGTTTTACTTAAAAAATTCTCAGATAATGTTCAAATCATAGTTTTAAAAGCAAAGATGATGCTGTTTCGTTTACATCGTGTATCCATAACATCTCTTTAAAACAGAGAATTTCTCCACTGGCTGCACTTCCCAAGATATTGAACTCCATGAATGTAATGTTAATATTTTGGGAAATGTGACCTCAGTAAAGAAATGCTTAGCACTAAATAGAGCTTGTGAATGCACTGGGTGCATCCTGAGACAAATGTATACCAAACATTGCCATCTTTGCTTTTGAAACTATGATACATTCTTATGTATGACAGTTTAGGATGAAAAAAAGCAAGCTAATTCTGAAGTCATAATTTTTCTATACTGAAAATCTATTTCCAGTAAGTATTTACCTCATCTGACAAAAATAGCTATTCTCATTCAGTGCTGCCCTCTATGTTTGTTTTTTATATGCATGTCATAAGATTTTTGTCTCCCCTCAGTTGGAATTGATTGATTCCAATGAGTTTCTCATGTGAAAATTCTCCACCAATAAGAGTGTAACATACTCTCTTGACATATGTGACTCCTGCTATTCAGTTCTACTGAACTAACACTTTGGGATTTGGCAGAAAATAGAAGCACCAGTTTTCAGCAGGGAGGAAAGTTGAGAAATGTGAAAGGAGGTAAATATCAACTGGAAATACGTTTTCAGTGTAAGAAAGTTATAACTTTCAATATGGTACATTACCTCCTCTCATATATATATATATAGCTAGAATCCCACACTGAGTAAGTAGTAGGACTGGTATGAGGAAATGAAAGAAGTATTCTTTAAAAGCATCCAAAGAACACTCCCTAAGATGAGATGGATTCTAAGATTTGATGTGGAAGTTCATGCCACTGATGCACCAGGTATACTTTTTGCCCATTGTAGAAAGATGTCGCATACACTGGTAGAAAAACAGAACAACATATTGAAGTGGGAAAGAATTATGACTTGATAGCAATCCAGATCATGCAATATTTATGAAATTCTATCCCAGAAAATTAAAAGAAATTGGTAAAATGAAAAGATGTGCCTTTACATCCAAAGTGCAACAGACATCCACAAGGGGGTAGGATGTGGATCATATCACTGGCATGTCAACTAGAATCCAAAACTTGGCCTCCAGATATCAACCACTATGCAAGAGTAGGAAAGAGGATCATACCATTAGCAAGTCAACTATAATTCAGAACCAAGGTCACTGGGAATAGGCTATAGGCTTCCATATGGAGGTAGGGAATAGGATTATACTGGTGGCAAGCCATCTACAATCCAAAACCCAGCCATATGGAGGTAGGAAATAGGATCACACTGGTGGCAAGCCAATTACAATCCAAAACCCAGCCACTTGGCAGGGGTAGGAGAGAGGATCATACCATTTTCACCTGATGTTCATGAGACCCAGGTGGAATGGAATTTCTCCCCATCAATTCAAAAAAAATGGCACATCTTAATATAATAAATTGATAGATTAAACCAGACATCCAACATTGGTATAAAAATGTTTTGCATAATGTAAATTACCTCTCTCAAAAGTGAAATTGACCAGAACTGCCCCAAGCACAGTAACATCCTCACAATAATAAACTCTGAAGGGCAGCAGAAGGGGAAGAACCATAATGATCTACAATTATGTCCACCATGACCCACAACATTGATGGAGTAAATATTAGGAAGGAAAATAAGACATCTGTATACATGTGTGAGGACTTATGTTGATTGGTTATACTCTAAATCCAAAACAATCAACATTCATAAAAAATTCCATTCAAAGGGGAAACTGCAACATCCCATTTACATTTGCTTTTATGTTTCATGCTGGAGGATATCAAGATACCTACACCAGCAAAACACCACTGCCCCACTTTTTATAGTAATTTCTACATTTTGTTTGTATTTCATTAACTTATTCAGAAGAATGCCTTCTTGGTCCACCACCTCAGTGATATGGAACTGAAAAGTGGTAATGACTCTCAAAGCCCACCAGAATAAAAAGGGGAGGATGCAATGGAGAGTCTGGAGGAAGGACAACACCTGAAACAGTGCAATGGGTGACCACAAAACCCTATTTTTAAAAGCAGATCATACCTATTTATTCAATACAAGGCATGGCAGGGATGGACAGCTATCACCCTCTGCATTACCCATGTATTCCATGGGTATGCATGGTCCAGAATGGGCAAATGTATGAAGCAATTCTATCATGAAGATAAACCTTCAAGTGATCTCATGGAACATCCCATTTCTGTAGTGTGTGTTGCATGGCTATGGAATTATAATATGCAAGTCAAGAAAACTTTACATTTCAGATTTGAGGACTTAAAAAATATCTGGTCAAGCTCCACTCACCAAAGAGCAGGAAGGATATACCCCTGAACAAAAAAAGGAAAAACGATGTACATTACCATGCAAAAGTGTAAGGACAAAGTAAAAAATTAGATTTTAGGCTACATTCAATGAACAATGAAAGGTAAATCACAGGTGAAATGTTAAAATTAATCTTCATATTTAGTACAATAGAAACTCAGTGAAAGTGCTTGAGTTTAGTAAACAGTCTTTCAGGCATTGTTGCAATATATTTAATCAAAGTGTCCTTTAGGATTTTACTTTAAATGTCTCTTATATATTCCTACAATGTTTTTTGGAAATAACTTTTGATTTGTCAAGTTTTTGATACATTAAATCCCATATCTGCTTAACTGTGTTGAGATAGGAGTTCTGTGGTAGTCATTTGAATGACTCCAGCAGCTTCTTTCATAGCTAAGTAATTTCTGCATAAGGTGAATGAGTGTTTTGGGTCATTTATCTTCTTGACACTAGAATCTTTTACCAATAATACACAAACCATTGGGTACACTATGATGAATCTGTATCAAATGGTACTTGTACTGGTCCATTATTCCATTTATTCCACCAATATATCCTGATGTCCTAGCAGAAAAACACCCCCAAACTATCACACTGCCTCCCCAGTGCTTCATGGTAGGTGCTGTGCATTGAGGTATCTATCACCTTTCTTTTGTCAGATACACAACCTATGCTTTGCAACAAAATATTTCAAAGTTGGACTTATCCATTCATAACACACTTTCAATCATCAACAGTCCAATTTTTGTACTTTTTTTAGCAAATTTCCATCTCTAGATAATAGCTAGAAATTGAGATAAAGGTTTTTTAATTGCTGCATGACTAAATATTCCATTATCACTGAGTCTTCTTGATACTGTAGATCTGGATACTTTTCTGTCATTTGGTACACAATCATTTATCTCATGCTTAATATTAGTGGCAGCCTTCCTTTTCTTCCAAAGGATTTATAAACAGAGATGCTTAACATTAGTATCAATGAGTTTAGGTGTTCTGCATCTTCCTTTCCTATTTTCAAATTTATCTGTTTTGGTGTCATGATCTAGGGTGTATTTTATTGTGTTTGGGGAGCATTTCAAGTCTGCAGTAATTTGTTGAAGAGTCCTACCAGCATGTGAACTCTCTGTTCTCCTAACAATTCTCTACCCTTTTTAAGTCATAGCATGACAAGAAAACTTAATATATAATGTTAAATACTGTTCTAATGAAGGTTTATTTGTGGAGTGTTATTAAATTAATTTTTCTAGCATATACCATTTCCATATGCTAGCTCCCTACTAGCTTCTGTCCATATAGTTAAGACCCTGGATGGGGTACTATGACAGTTATTTTAGACCCTAAATTTGATCAGTATGTTTATTCAAGCCAAATGACATGCCCTTGGTACAACTATAAGAGAATTCTAAAAAAATCACAATAATTCTCATCCTTGCTCACTCAGTTGCCAACAGGGATTACTGAAACATTACCATAACACTGAAATTTACATTCTGTAATGGTATGGAAGAATCAGTCCCATAAAATGGAATGAAAAAAAATATTCTGTTGTTCTAACATTTTTGCACAGCACTGTATATATTCAAAAATATAACCTACCTATTCACAGTCTTATGAAAGAATGAGTGATGGCAACAGATGGATCATGGTACTTGACAAGAAAACAACAGCTACCCAAAGCAGATAATGGGAGATGAACTTATGAGATGTAGTTCTAGTACTTTACATGCAAAGTACTTCCAATTGAAACCAGATTAGACATGCAGGAAAAAAGGAATGTGCATGATATGAGTGAAGAAAAGGCCAACTGAACACAATACAAACCCAAAGAGCAAGGGAGGAAAGGTAAAAGTCAAAGAAAAAAGTGGAAGAAAAGTGGGAACGAGATTTAATGAAAAGAAGCATGAAAAATAGTGAAGCAACACACAACACATACTGGGCCAAGAAGGTCCAATGGATTTCACTGAGTAGAAATGAAGTTAAAAGAAATATATCAAATGAGTCACAAAAATGTTGGTTATTAAAGATAAACCAAAGCAGTGCCATTCAGGAAAGATTAGTCAAAAAGGCCTGAACTGAAGTGAAAAGGATCTTCAAATTGAGGAAGAAAAAGAACTGAAACAGTCAAATTCAATAATAAGAAGAGTGTGAACTATAACCCCTTGGACTAGCAGAAGTATCTAGGAGTGAGAAGGATTAAACCATTCAACTAGAGACTATTATCCTGAAGCCACTTATTGACAGAAACACACTTCCCAGCCTTGGAGATGATTATCAGAAAAGAGAAAGATCCCAAAACAGGGACTTACTTCAGTGAACACAAATTTTTGGAAGACATGTTGAACTATCAAACATTTAGATGAATAGAGGAAGAATAAAAATCCAAAGTAAAAACTCAGATAACTGCAAACACCTTCATGGAGAAGAGACTATAATGTGAGGAATGTAACAGGAAAAAATGTATCCAACTATGAGCCAGCTGTGGAAGAAGAAGAGAACTACTCCTACTGAAACAAGATGACCAAAGTCAGACATCTGACAAATGTTGTTGGTAAAATACCCCAAATGGCATATGGAACCAAAACAAGTCCAAAGGTCAAAGTAAGAAACTGGTACCTAATCATATGAAGAAAACATCAAAGATAAGCATGTAGACAGTAGCCATTCTTAGTCCTGCAGAAACAGTCTACTCAAATGAAATAAAAAATAACACATTAAAACAGGAAAGACCCATGTCGTAAATGAGGTGGAGCCTATTGACCCAGAACCCAATTGGCATCGAACAAAAAAGACAAAAGGAACAAAACCTACAGGTAAGACAGATAAAGGATGGACAGGTGCCAAACATATACAATGAGCAAAGATAATAATATCTCAATGAAACAAAAAGAGCAATTTAAAAAAACAACTGAATATAACATTGCAGATACCCCACATGATGGTAAACATACAGGAGTAGCCCCAAAAACAGACAAATAAGAAAAAGAACTGACCATAAGGCCTAATTAGCACTGGATAGTAAACAAACAGCAGTGTCCCACCATACAAGATATTAAAATAACAAAGAACCCATATGTAGTGGGAACTACATGAAGATAACTATCATTACAACATGAGGGGAAGGAGGTATCCTATGAAAATCACTAAATATAAGAGGAACACCTAAAAAAGAAGATGTAAGGTAAATATTTACTGTAGGAGTGTCAACAAGATGAAATATAACTAAGAAAAAACTAGGTACAGGATGAAATTGATAGGATTAATAAAAATACAACTGACAAGGATCAGGAAGAAAATCTGTCTGATGGTATGCTGAGGCAAAGAAAAAATTAGAGCCTGTATAGTATGAGGCTTGCAAATACTCAATCTCAAAAGAGATTTGTAAGTCTCAATCTCAAAAGAGAGACAAAAAATTACCACAAAACAATGTTGTGAGAAGGGGAACATACTAAGAAACATTTTTAAAAAAGTTAGATAGGCCTGCATATTCTGGAAAGCACTTCATGAGAAGATGGAGGAAAACTGACAAAATCTAGGTCATCTGAAAACAGGTTTAGCTGTTACAGAAGAAAGGTGAGCAGGTAGAGTTTGTCCCAGGCCCCACACGAAAGAAATTAATGGTAAGAAGTATAAACAACAAAGAAATATGAAAATTAAACAGTTAATACAGTGAAAATGTTAAGAAACTGTGCAGTGAAATACATATATGGATGTGATATTATGTGTTGAAGAAAAGATATTTAATCCAAATACTAATGAACCAGTAAACGGACCCATGGGTAAACATAACATAACAAACACTTATAAAGCCTCATGATACAAGATATTTAACCTAATTATTAATTAACCTGGAAGCAGAATTACAGGTAAACCAAAAACAAACACTTGTGAAGCCTAATTGAACAATACATATTAAATAATATCACTTAGCCCTAAGATAAAAACTTAACCAAACAATAAGTATGTACAATATTGGGATACGTTTGTGAGAATCCCAGCTAAAGGGTTCCACACTTACCAAGTGAATAGGAAACAAATAAAGTAAAAATAATAATGAAAATAAAAGACATAATTGTATAAATTTAAGGAAGTGTGTAGTAATAATAACCTATGTATGAGATGTGATGTATTGAAGAAAAAAACCAATACAGTGAAATTAATGATATATAAACCAGAAAGATGAATTACAGATAATCATAAAATAACAAAGACCATGATAAACCTAAACGAATGGTATAGTAGACAAAATACAACTAAGGTTAATGACTAACCTAAACTTAACTATAAGTATTAACCAATTTAATGAATCTTGTGTTATGGAACCTAAATAATGATAAATAATATTAACAATAAAATAATACAAAAACCATAACAGCATAACATCTATCTTTCCAAAGTTGGTGGATTGTAGTTTAAATGTGTGGACCTCCAAACTTGAAGAGAGGCCAAATGAAAGTCAGTTCCTCAGATGATCAATCTCCCAACAAAGTAAAGCTGAAAAATATTCCTACAGTGCACCATGACCTGAAGCTTGTATAAATGTGCTAATAGAACATATAATTTCCAGAGTGGTAATGTAGAATTTGTAACTAAAATTGAATAATCAAACAAAACTGTTTGCCAGAAATAATAAACATTTTTTAAATAAAGAAGTAAGTTCTGTAACTGGGTAGAAATATAAAATAATTCCATTTTGGAATACTTCAATAGTTTACAAATATCACTACTGAGTAATAAAGATTAAACTTGGTGAGAGAAATTGACAGAAAAATATAGAATAATATTAAACTAAAACTTTGATGTAAGGATAAACTAAACATCAGGAGTATTGCCAAATGAGAAGTGATAGTTAAGAACTATTGAATAGCGAGAGTCACATGCATCACGAGTGTATGCTGCTCACTTATTGGTGGAGAGTTGCCACATGATGACTTGAATGACAGACTCATTGGAATCTCTCAATTCCAACTGAGGGGAGATCAAAGGCTTGTGGCATGCATTAAAAAATGCATATAGAGGGCAGTGCTAAACAAGAATTCTTGTACCTGAAGATGTCTGTCATATTTAACAGAGAGTAGTTCAAAAAAAATTAAAACCAAAAAACAAGCTGATAATAGGAATATTAGTTTCATGTGAGATTAACTGATTACCTGAATATAATCAATTATAATCTCACAATTAAGAAATACCTTGAAGTTGAAATAAACTCATAAAAATGCATGATAAACAGACAAAAGGCTTAAATGTGGCAACATCCACCATCATTTATCCAAAGATTTGACATCCAGTGACATAAGCATCACAAAGATGATGTTTAATATCCTACTGAGAATTACAAAAACAGCAATATTTTGAAAATTTGCAATATTTTGTAAACAAAATTTCTATTTTTCAAGGACTGACAGAAAAATTTCATTTTTCTAAAAATTGTTAAAGCTATCAAGTGTTTTCAAAATTTTCTTGGATCTATCAAGGCCCTGGAAAAACTAAAACACATTGTGAAACAAGGAAAAATGCTAAACCAAACAAACTGGTAGTGACAAGATATTTATTACCTGGTGAACCCGAGTATGTGGAGAATGTTGGAACTACTGTTTCTGGAGGTAGAACAGTGTTGTCAGCAACATAACAACAGTCTTTCAGAACACATCGACGTCCCTAAAATATTAATAACTCACATACTAACTATGGAGATACATTTGCAAGTAGTGAATGTTTACATCATTCCTTACTTTATACAACACAAAGAATGCAGAAGGAAGTTAGTATTTTCATAAAGTATATAATTTCAATATACTTTTAGTGACAAGTTAAACTATTACAGTCTACAACAGGCTTAAATATAATTCAAGAACATTGACATACAATAGTTGAATGTTGAATGTTCATAAATGCCTAACCAGACAAAACCTCCATTACTTACAATAACACAGTTTTTCCCTATGTATACGAAGGAGCCAACATGAGCGGCATTGACAACTGTTCCTTCATCAATAAAGACATGGTCTCCAATATGCAAGGGAAAAAAGGCAACACTGAAAAATGAATAAACCAGCTCTTTACTTCAAACTGCATTAGAAAAACATTTTTAGCAGTAAATTTTGTTTAAAAATCATGTAAGATAACCTAATAATGTTAAAATAAAAAGAATCTATGATCAAAGCAATGGAACATTTTGTTAGATAATATTTAATGCAAACATTTTTTGAAATTTTCTGTTGATTTTACACTGTCAGCTTAAATCTTTAACAGATATATTTTTCATGTCATACAAAAAATGAATCAATCTTGTTAAAACTGCTTTGAAGGTTTCATGCATTTTTAAGACATCAGTATTTTAACTGCTAAGCACACTATAAATTTCAATATTATTTATTTATATTAATATACATTATAAAATATATTAGTTAAATTTTAAGATATCAAAATGGCTAGCAGTGTATGATGCATTATAACATGCAAAAAAATATACATCAAATTTCGTGGTTCAAGTTTAAGATTCACAGACATTTTCTAAATGGTAGGAAATCAGGGCTTAAAACTAGCTATTTTTACCATTAGCAAAAGTTTGCTAGTTACTTTAAATGTAACTGACAAAAGAAAGGACAGCTGTTTTAAGAAAACAATTACCATTTACTTTCAAAAACCTTTTTGATTGTGTTGATCTAACCTCCAAGTTTATTAACAAGTTCTGCAGCCCCCTCTTCCCTTGCTTAAAACAGTAATTTCAATAAATTTATTATTTTCTTGAGTAATGCTTCTAATCTATAAGCTTGAGCAACCTTAAATTAGTCATGAATAACAATTGGATATCATAATAGAAATATTTTGATTACTAGAATAGTCGGAATATTCGAAAACAGTAATAAATAGAAACACTAACTTAGCTTACTTGATTAGTTTTGTGGTATTTGACATTAATAAATTTAATTGTAATTTTTATTAACTAATGAGATTATTTAATACAAAATGATGTAAACAATGTTCTTAGATAACAAATTATACTGATTAATCAAGATAACACTGCACAACAAAGTTTTTGCTTCTTGAACACTATTGGGTGTTCCTTATAGATTTTTGGCTGGTGATCACGAAAATCACATCCAAATTTGCCCATCATGTACAGTTTCATTGAAATCTTCAGTTTCACTAGGACACTGCTACAATGGAAAAACGATATCAGGGCAAATGGATTCCGTCAATGCTTGCTGACTACTGTTGGACATTGCAACGTGATGCACTGGACACTGAATACAAACGAAAATCAGGAGCAAAACACTTTTAATTATGTTGAACTTAATAGCGTATTAGAAACATAAATGCAATTAAATATGTTATTGCCTGTAAACAGTTAACTGTCTATTTCTCAGAGTTCCTATTTGATGAAGCAAAACCAAAACTATATTTGTGCATACCCACTTAGGTAGACAGCTAGTCTGTCTGATGTATGGCCTTTACCTATTTATCTAGGGCAGCCTGGGTATTACAGTCACAATTTGATAAAGCTGTGTTTGAATGAACAGTGGAAAATTTAACTTATTCTATAGGATAAAGTTCAAGGTTCTGATCAGTCTAGAATGTTTGGTCAAAAATTTTTTAAATGTAAAACTTATCCTAATTGGTCATCTCCAAGACATTTGTACAATACTAATTTGAAAATCCTGAGCTCTACAGTAAGACCAAATATGTACTATAATAGTTAGGCCTGTGTTTATATTATTTATGTTGGTTTTAGGTTGGTTGGTTGGTTGATTTAGAGTTTTATGGCACAAAGCAGCTAGGCTATCTGCACCAAACATCCAGTAAAAAGTTAAAAGTAAATGTAATAATATTCATAAAAAGAAATTAAGGTAAAACAAAACAAAGTTTTAAAAAACACATATATAGCCTGTCACAATCACCAAAAACATTTCAGGAAGCAAAACTTTTCAAAAAAATTGTTGTGCAGTGTAATCAGCCAGAACTAATCCTAGTAAGTTAAGACATTTATGTAGAGGCTGCAGTGCTAATTGGTTTTTACTTTCTTCATTGTGTTTAACCCTAACAATCTTTATTTTACGTGACAGGTAAAAGATAGATAGTTAGGATTACTTTTATCATGCTCATGATATTCCTTATCAGCATCATTCTCTTAGAACATAGAACACAAAATAAAAAAGTAAAGCAACAATTATCTCTTCTACATATGACTTCTGTACTTGTTTGATGCTTATTGTTGGTTGCTAAGCCTTATAAAATTTTGCATGTGGAGGATGTGAAATGAAAAAAATTTTTTTTAGGTTATATATATTTGAAATAACCAAAAAAATTATAAATAACTATATTAATGTCACAGAATTCCACTACAATATATCAAGCTTAGGAACTAAGCAGTATTTTGATCTAAAAAATATATGAATTTTTCGGTAGCCTAAAAACTTCTGTTTGAAGATTTGTATCAAAAGAACAATATGATGTCATAATATTTGAAAACAGCCGAGAAAGCCACTATAGGAAAATTACAAGCTTTATTGGTTATTAACATCTCAGAGAGAGAAGTAAATGTATGTATAGGAGCATTTTCAAAAATAGAAAGAGGTGAGTGAGACCATGTATTTGATTCAGTATGTGAGTGATGCCTCAACAAACAGAAAATACAGCAGGTTAATATTTTACATTCTAGCTTGTTGATATTGTTAATTTGAGATACTGATTTATAAGAAATTACAGACTTTGTATCTGGACGTCACAAACAATTAACTTGAATCAGTGCTGCATTCAACATAACACATGACACACAAAATCAATATTTAGGACTTCTCTTTTAAAATTTACTTTCAAATTAAGAAGTTAATTAATTGATCATACTAAAAATTAAACCACAATCTGCAATATGATACCAAAGATGCTGACATTCATTTCTAGAATAGTACATCAATAAAATTTAAAATGCGAGTCAACAAATGAGATGTGACATGGCCTTTGAATCATGACCCATCAAAGTAAGGTTAACTGCTATTAAAGTACGACTACTATTCTTGTAGTTGGAAAACTAAAGGAAATCATTCTTGAAGAATTAATCAAAAATCATGTTTCATTTTGTGAATTCTGATGCTATCTCTGTTTCTCACATAAAATCGTTTGAGTTGGTGACCTGAATAAAACAAATAATAAAAACCCTGCATTTTCATGGTCTTTTAAATACACACTGGGTTGTTGTTACTTCACATAAAACAATCTGCTCCATTTGTGTATGAATACAGAAATTTAAGATTAGCTATATTTTTACTTAACTCTCTCTCAACAGATAGATCATAGGGCACATATTATATTTTAGTTATTTTCAAAATTTAATTTGAGAGCTTTATTATCATCATATATTAATAAAATTGACACCACAACATAGTATATAATTCCAAAGAAAATGTAGTAAAGAAGGCCAAGTATGTTTTTTGTGCACCATATATCTTCTTGTCTTATTGTTCAGTTATTTTATTATGCTTGCCATGCAACATCTATGCTTGTTAACAAACTAGAAACTCAAACTTCAGATATTTCCAACCTAGAATACAAAATTAGAAACTCCCACTTTTATTTTTTGCTGAGCTAGCTTGCAAACCTGCCCACTACTCCATTCATTTGAAACCTCTTGTCTACTTATACCTAATTTACTTAGGTACCTGTTTATAACCAACATAAATAGTATATTCCACATCCATACTGTTGACAGTTGCTAATAACTGACTTGAAAGGGAAACTTGTACATGACCAGATTTTAAAGAACTTTGAGAAGTCCTTCCTCTGAACAGAAATGAAAGTTTTAAACCCACATAAAGCTTAGTTGGAACACCAGATAAATTACAATGGTTTTATATATGGTGTTATACTAATATGATAATTTTTTGTTTTCTAAAATGCATCTTTGGAATCAACAAAACCTGCTTTTCCCTTTACTGGAGAGAATAAATGAGGCTTAGCAAGTATGACATAAGAGCAAAAGCCAATTATGTATCATCATAAGAACTAGAAATCATTGTTTTACTATATATATTTATTTATTGTTATATTTTAAAAAATATAACTAAATAGCAAGCATTTATGGTTAAATTGTAAAGATATATATGTTCACACACTTTGTACACCTATACTGCTAAATTCTTACTATTCCAAATATCCAACAAGTTCATTGGATCAGACCAAACTTTATGCAGAGCCTTATCAAAAACATTTTCTTACATTTTTATTACCCTAGACAATTATCATTGTAACCACTGTATTATAAAGAATCCAATGAAACCTCTCCCACTATGTTTTCTGAACCAGGATTACTATAAACTTTCCGTGAAAGTGCTGGTAATTGTACCAGCTACGGGTGGTGGTGTATTAAAATGTCATCTAAACACTCTAACGACAGGAGTGGTGATTCATTGCTTTGTAATAGCCAGGTTTCAATTTCAGCTGCTAATAGTAAAATAAACATAAGAAATAGATGTTAGAAGCAGAAACTCTCAGGGGGAGTTTTATGGTGGTGATGAAAGAGGTTAAATTAATTGGCCTTGTATACAGTTATGGTAGAGAAAATAATAGATAAAAATAGAATTTTTTCTGAAAAAAAAAGTTTGATATTTATTTAGGAGGTTTTAAATTGTATAGAAATCTGAAAATTTTTAGATGGAAAAATGTGTGCTAATCTCACCATGAAAATCATTTTGTACTCAGAGCAGCCAACATAAGGCTCAATATACAGAAAAACTTGTATTAAAAATATTCTATCTAAAATTCTGATTTTTTTTGTCCAGAAAAGAATCATAATGCTTATTAAGAGATTTTGTTAAAAGTTATAGTATGGAAACTGATGGTTTTTGAGTTATGTGGTTAATGTAATCCACTGAGTTAGTAATGCAAGAGTTAATTATGATAGATGAACAACAATGCAACATGTAAATTATTAAAAGCTAATTTTGGAGAAACCTGACCATTCCAAAACAAAAAAACAAACAATATGGGGATTGTTTCTTCCTACCTGACTTCATCAGGTTTTGAACTTACCCTTTGCTAAATTTTTTGAAAGGTGGTCGAATGACTGCTCGTCTACCAATAACACAATGTCGACCTATTCTAACATTGGCAAGGTCTCCACGAATAATGCATTCTGACTGGATAATAGTCTATAAAATCACAGATGAAGAATTTTAAAAGTTTCAGTATATTCCTAGTCAATATTTTAGTCTTCAATTATCCTAAATGTTTAAAGAGTTTAAATTATCCTAAAATGAAATTTGAAGTTTAGCAGTATGATTTTGTGTGTTAAATAACAACATTAAGTTATTTTTTCACCTTAAAAATTTATCCATTTAATTACTACACAAAGAAAAATCTGAGCAACAGTATCAAAAGAAAATGAAAAACCATCAATTTAAAAATTCTACTTACTTTACCATTTAGGACAATATTTTGACTACCACATAATACAGAATGACGGCTGACTTTGTTTCCAGAAGCCTAAAAATAAAAATAACAGTCACTTATACAGTTTGATAGTAATCTTTCACTAAATCAGAATTTATATTCTGATAACAGTCCAATTACATCAGAAACTCCAAGTCATAAAAAATATCTTTCACCATTTTAGTCTTTCAAAAATTCCACTAACTTTAGTTTTCTATGCCAAGTGATTTAACCTCATGGGAAACACTGAAACTTAGCACTTACTTGAATAAAAATATTTGTAGTAGAAAGCCCAAACATTATTTTTACTAAAGCTTAGATATACTGTTTCATGTTTTTAAAAAGAAAGTTCTACAAAATATTTCAAAACCAGATTAATGACATTTCTAATGTTTTTATTTAGTACTATGAGCAGCATGAAGTTAAATGTTTTATTACTGTTTGCTTTTATAAAATAGGATAGACAGGATATTAGTAATATGGTTAATCTTGACCACTGGATGGAAAATATTGGATATTAATTATGGAGGAATTAATTATATTATGATGAATATGAATAATAAAAACAGACAGATAAAGCTCTCAGAATAGACAATTTTTTCCACAGTTTGAAAGAAAGCTCAAGATCAGATATTTGAGCCTCTATTTTATTTTTTGGTCTATTGACAATGGGCATATCAGACTGAGGTTTAGACATTTACTAACATTACTCTTAATGTTACAAATGGGTTGTAAGAGCTGCCCTGAAAATTATAAACTAACTAGTCTCACTTCTGTTCTAGGAAAAAATTCAGAGAATTTGACAAGTGAATTTTTTACAAAATCCTCCAGTTAAATATATCATCAGGAAAAGCTAATATGGATTCACTCAAGGAAACTCTTGTTTCACTAATCTAATGATAATTTTTTTAATGATGGAAAGGGTGTAGACTTGAGTGTACTTTGATTAGCAAAGAGTTACTGAAACTAAAGATTAGCTAAATACATCACATCAGTTGAGGTTCGATTAAGCGATGGTAAGGTGAAACAAAAATTTAATAATGTTGTCCAGCAAAACTGGACTTTCATAAGTAATGGTGAACCTGAGGATTAAGTGCTTGGGCTTTTTATTTATTGACATTTACAAGATCATGAATAGTAAAGTTAAATATCTGTTACTATAATGAAGACATGTATGTGCTATAAAGCAGTGTGATTTAATTGGTAATTAAACTGAACAAACAACTGGTAAATTACTTTAATTCTAACAAATGCAATGTAACATATCTGAAAAACAATTATAATTAGAATCACACATTCATCATACAGAAATCTAATGCATAGTACAGATGAAAAAAAACTTATAGCATAGAAAAGTAACTCAAGCCACTAAGACAGAGCTCTGTTTCTAATAATAAAACTAGCAAATGCATTATTTCAAACGTAGAGTTGAGTGTTTCACCTAGCTATTCTTACCATTCCATTTAGCTATTTTCCATGGGCAATGCAGCATCCCCTGAAAATATTGCATATGTGCTTCTATAAAAGCTGTACTACCCAACATGATAGAACCTTGCTAACACTAAGACTCAGTGATGGTGAGAAAACCCACTTATAGAGAAAAATATATATGCAAAAATGGCTGCTTTGGGTTGAGAAAATTTTTATGTAGAGGAGCAAACAATGTTTTGACCTTCTGACCTGATGATGACTGAAAGTCAAAACGTTGTTCGCTCCTCTACATAAAAATTTTCTCAACCCAAACCAGCCGTCTTTACATATATATTTTTAACACTAAGGCTGCTTACAGTAATTCATACATAAATGAAAGCTCCATCAAAAGTAGTCAAAGATAAGAAGGATGAACCTGACAGAGTTGGTTGTTGAAAAAGATACTCCAGAAGACGAGAATGATAAGTACGTAATAGGAAAGACTTCTCCAGCTGGAAAATCAAACCATCCATGTTGTATGGGTAAGAAGCAGATGAGTATTAGGAGAACTCCAGTACTGAATGAGCTAACAGAAGCAAAAAATCCCTCATTATGCTGATATCAAGTAAAATTCTGATCTCCTAACAAAAGACATAAGATCTAAAATAAGGCCAAAGAGTAAGGTGCAAAACTGGTACTCAACAAATCTAAGATAGCATCACAAGAAATGAAAAATAGTAATGTGGATATAAGAATAAGAAATGTCTACCTTGGACATTCTCAATTTCTGGAAAAATGGCCCACCAGAGTGTGATAAACAATAATGTAGTTAAGCAGGAAAGAGCCAAGAACTGACTGAGGCTAAACAGATTGATTACAGAACCCCAATCAGCATCAAGAATACATTTCTAATGAAGGAATCATTGGGATAGAAGAGGTAAATGATGAGAAGGTGCCAGATATAGAGCATGAATAAAAAATGCAATGGCTCAGAATGAGACAAATGAACTGACAAAAAAATATGAAATAGAGCATCACAGTTAACCTTGCATGACACTAAAGTCACAGAAGTACCCCACTCCTCAAAGAAAAATGAAATAGTGAAGAATAAGAGCTGGTCATAAATCAAGAGTAGAAGTAAACAGAAACAAACTTGGTATGAGACAGTGACCTACCCCAGAAGATCCCAACAGCAAAGAAGCTACATACGTGTGAAAAGAACAAAGATGGGAATCACACAAACATGGAGGAAAAGATGGAGAAGGTATCCCTAAGAATAAGATGGAAAACCTCAAAAAATGACTGTCAAAAGAGGAAAATGAAGACTGTAAAACTTAACAAGAAATTAAAAAATGGTGTTAGTAGGGTCCACCTTATAAAGAGGCAACAGAGATTCTAAGTGCAGAGAATTAAAAAACAAAAGACAATCCACCTGATGATAAGCTAAGGTAAAATGAACCAAAGCTCATAGAGAACAGGGTATTCCAGAACTCTCTCTCAAAAGAAAAACAAAAAAGCCCAGCATGAGCCATAATATCTGGAAAATGACTGGGGAACAAATGACCACGGAACATGTTTAGAAAGGGTTGATGCAAACCTAGCATACTACAATACAGAGGTCTGGGAAAGCAAGGAATAAACAGGTGGAAGAAAAATGTCAAAATCTACATTGTCCCAAAGAGGTTCATAGGTTTTGGAGTGAAATGAACAATAATGGAAGAAAGTTAGACAGGCCCTAGTCCTATAGGTTCTCACAAACCTAATTAATTGTAAGTAGAAAATATACATAATTACAAAAATGAAATAGTTTTTATATTCTTAAATTAAATACACGTGTATTGACAATAACAATTTATTAGTTGATATTTATTGAAGGAAACAATAAATTTAACCTAATTTATGACTTATCAGTAAAATAAATGATAATGAAAGCCAAAAATAACAAAGAAGCTTGTAAACCCGGATCTAACATTATAGTGCGAAGAAAGTTTTCTGTTAGATCTTTCTGATACAAACTTTAAAATAAGTATTTTCAAATTTAACTAAACTTACATCATTGAACCCAAATAACAATAAATAATGACAACGATATAAAAAAATTTTCTACAATCTAGAAAAGATTATTTGTTCAAAATCAACAGAATGTATTCAAAACATGTGGACTCCCAAGCTCGAGGCCCATTGAAGGTCATATCTTTCAACATATGAAAACCAACAATTCCTCTGTTAAGTACCATTAAATGAAGCTGTAAGCATGCTAGAAGTATATGATACCATGTTCAAAGAGGAAACATCAACTTTGGTGAAAGTAAAAAAGAAATGTAAAGATCAATAAAGGTAAGTGACTTTTTCAAACTGTTGAAGTAGGGAGGGGGAACAGAAAAGATATTTCCACTTGCAGGAACAGAACACAAACAAAAAATATGATGATGATGGCACTGCTAAATGAGAACTGATAGTTCAGTGAAATCAAATAGAGGGTGTCATGTGCATCAGGAGGGTTGCTGCACAATGATTTACATGGGAGACGCAGTTGAACTACATCAACTGTGAGCTACACAGGATCTCAAGGATTGTGGCATAAGAATAACTTTTGCACTTAGAGGACAACATTGAACAAGAATAGCTACATCTGTGAGGGCATATTGGAATTTTACTTTGCATAATCTAATTTGAATATCTTCCCCACTATAGCATGTATAGGTTGGTCATGTACCAATGTATCCATCATTATACATGTAGTGTTAGATAAAATAACTAGCAAGAGATTTCACATCTACAATAAGTTCAGCAAACATCTCATCTTTTCTTCTCATTTATTCTGCTCTTAAATGTTGTTTAAGAAATTCCATTTTAATTTAATACTTCAACTCTATTTCAGAAGGCAGTAATTAATGCCTGGTATTCGTTAGAAAGCTGCTGACACTGGCACTTTTGAATAAATACCAAAATTAACAGCTTGCTGTTTATTATTCTATCCATTCATTTGAAAAATTATTTCAAACTCCACCTGATATATGCCTCATAAGGTACCTTTCATTCAGTCTGTTGGTTTCCCAAACAATTATTGTTATTAAACTGGTCTACTAAATTTCACAACTTGATGAATTAGTGGTGTAACTCCAGTACCCCAGGAAGGTTAATGTTAACTTTTTTAACAGCATTGGTTTAAATGCTTAACATACTTATTTTTAATTTTTATTATTATGCTTTTATTATGAAGATTATTTTATATTGTCTTAGTATATGGACTTAGGACAAACGTAAAACACCCTAAGCAGGTCAAAGCTAATGAGATACTATTGGGAATACTGCTGAAATTATCACCATTGATGCTAATCAATTGTGTGTTTTCTTATAGCAAAGCCACATCGAGCTATTTGCTGAGCTCACCAAGGGGAATCAAACCCCTGATTTTAGCATTGTAAACCCATAGACTTACTGCTGTACTAGCAGGGGGCTGGTAATCAATTGATGAAACAAAGCATTCTAATATGGTAAGAGCAGTATAATTAATTTATGATCATGTAGGTAGTTTGCTTTGAAGAGAAGTCAATGTCTTTAAGAATTTCATTAATTTTTATTAGAATCTTTCTGCATATCTATAACTTTTGGTTTTATTATATACATTTTCAAATCTATTTTCTGTAAAATTTGTTAGTATTTGCAATTCTTTTGTAAATTTTATGTTTTATTCTTATTATCCTCTTACATTGTTTTTTTTTTCATTTTCTATCCATTTCTTATAATTTTCTTTCACTCATACTGACCATTTTTTAACATTTTAGCTCATTATTCTCTAGATCTTTTAATTTTCTTTCATTGCCTTTTCACTGTTTTATCACTACAGCAAACTTTCAGTATCACTTCAAACACATTTAATATTGAAGTTATGCCTTGATTTTTACCAAAATGTTCCCCACTTCTGACATTAGTTGTGATGGTTTCTGTTGTTGGACAAGTTCTATTTAAATTAGTAGGTAAAAAGAAGAATAAAAAGGTCAGTCCACATAGCATGTGTTTTGTTTCTTGAAGTTCAAGTTCCACATAACTAACAATAAGCCTAACTTCACATGGGTTCGTTAATCAATTATTTGCTGACTTATCTCATACACAAACACAGAGTAACTCTTAGCTATTTCAGTCTTTTCATGGGTTAGAATAATAGTCCTAAATTCAACACCTGGATTGCTTTGAAATACAATACATGTATTTAATAACATAATATTCAGTCACAGTTATGAATTTCAATCTAAAGGTTCACCTTTTTTCATATTACACTGTTACAAGGAAGGATACACAAATCAACTAATTCTTAAAAAAAAAAAAGCAATTTAATGGTTCTCAGTTCAAGCTTGTAAATGCAATTGTATGTCTAAATCACCATGGTACAGCACTTCTGGAAGTTTGTTGAAGTTTTTTTTCTGATCTCTTATCATTTCATTTTACAAAACTAAACTTACACACATGGGCATTTGCGGTGATTTTTCATGATGAAAAAGCTGTGTGAAATTGTGATTTGTATACAAAATTCATATTCATATGCTGAATGAATAAAGAAAGAATTATTTTTCGTATTTTCCAGTTAGAGGAAAGTGCCCCATCTTGCCTCCCTGTTGATGCCAATGCTTATACAAACATTACCATGAGAAAATACACTGAACAGAACTTGGGTATGAGAAGGCTGCCTAGATCTCCCCAAAGTTTCAGGGGCCAAAAATGATTTTAACAGTTTCAGAAAATAAAAAATGACTTCTTCCATTTATTTTTAGCATAAGTAATAAGTACTTCAAACTTAATAATTAACAAAACTTTAAACTTTAAAAAAGACATTACATACATCAAGAAATAAAATTGAAAACTCTATAGAGAATGTCACATTTTCTCTTTCAGAACAAAATCTTATGAATACTGAAATGCAATAAAATAGATTTTAGTAAATTCTGATTTAATACTACTACTACTAATAATAAGGTAGCTTCATCTGTTCTATCCTTGTATCCCATTAGAAAAACATCTTAGAAGTATTAAGAGTGTTACCTAACACCTAGTGTAAACTAGAAGTTTTCAAAATATAATATTTAAGATGTAAATGTTCTGGAGAAGGAAGTAAAGAAGCTTACAGTTACTACTCAAGTTATGCAATATATTCTTTCAATAATGTATCTATGTTTTACCTGCATTAAAATTTATATCAAAGATGTAGGGCAACACATGCAGATAAGTTGAAACAATAATTAATAAAAAAGTTCACATTAACACTGTTGCATACCTATAATTAATCATCTTGCTCAACAAACACATCAGCATCAAATACTGACAGTTTATAGTTCACTGGTATGAACAGTAATCAACTAATATTGTATTTCTAAATATATAGTTTGAATTTAATATTTAAAATATTTTTCTGCTGCATGTATTATGAATGTCTGGCACCAAAATCATATTTTCTTTCCTGAATGCCATAAGCCAATGTTTCTGTAGCTCTCTTTCTTGGTTTCTTTCTTTTGCTTGTTAAATTTTCCTCTTCCTCTATATACAGTGTCCAATTTCTTTATGATTGTGGCTTTGCTCTCTAACTTTATAGTCACAAATTTGAACTTATTTTTCTGATGCAGAAACTCCTTTAGTTCTATATACTATGGGCTTATTGCAGGTTATATGCCAGACCTTCATTGGCTTTTCAACCTCATGATAAGTATTATTTTTCAGTTCATTTTACAAGTTTTACCAAAACTTGTATTTCCTCCAATTTTAAGCTTAACTTCCAGAGCTACAGTTGAAAAATAAGAAGGTGATGGAAAAACAAGAAAACAGTGTATGTTAGTTTGATATAGAATGACAATTAAGGTCCAAATGAATGTTGAATATAGTTATTTCAGATCCAGGTAAATCCGTAATGAAAGGGAAAATTCATACTTATTCAATAAAGAAACACTGAATTGGGGTGCAAAAAGAGACTTTCATATTTCTTCCAATTTTTATTACAAAACGGTTTAAATTTTGTGGTTTTAATATAAAGCTGAAGAACAACAAGGAACCATTTGGTTTTTTATAAGCTGCTCCAACAACTAAACCTTGACAAGAACCTCAAAGCCAGCCCATATTATTTACTTACTTATCAAGCCTCCCTTTGAAATACTAGTAGTCAGTATGTTAAGGGAGTCTTTTCTTAAATTTACTATTTCTGATACATGATATTTATTTGCAGACTCACCAATTTCTCAAAATTTATTTTCCACTTCATTGTAAATTATTTGGGCTTTACCCTAACTTATAGTTCACACAGGTATTACCAAATTCATTATCTTTGTAATACGGTCATCACTCCACATTGTTAATGGTGCTTTATCGTACAATACAGTTAATAAACTGACAGCAGTACTTCAATCCCATGATATAATGACAATTTTTGGAATTACAAGCTGCAGGTAAAAGGCAAAATGGGCCTGCTTTAAGATGACAATGAGGGAGGTATATAAACTGAGATAAATTAAATAATCAGTAGGATGAAGATAATTTTATTATGCAATGTTAAAATCTGTGGCAAAAACAACATAAAAAAGAACACATCACAGAATTTCTTTCTTTCTTCAGAGATACTTACTGATTTTATCTGTGACACTAGAATATCAATGTTAGTTTAATCTAGCTAAACACAATTAAGAACTGCTCATGTAAACACTACATACAGACTGTTAAGGATACTGATGATGTTTATGCATTACCATTTTATCATATTTAATGGAGAGAATGTTAGAACTATAAGACACAAACACAGATTTTGGTATTGTACAAATTATCTTCAGTTGAAACAGTTCTGTTTTTCTAAACAGGGCGGTTGGCTGTTGGAATGAACTGTTTTCACATGTATCAGAAATAGTAAATTTAAGAAAAGACTCCCTTAACATACTGACTACTAGTATTTCAAAGGGAGGCTTGATAAGTAAGTAAATGATATGGGCTGGCTTTGAGGTTCTTGTCAAGGTTTAGTTGTTGGAGCAGCTTATAAAAAAACCAAATGGTTCCTTGTTGTTCTTCAGCTTTATATTAAAACCACAAAATTTAAACCGTTTTGTAATAAAAATTGGAAGAAATATGAAAGTCTCTTTTTGCACCCCAATTCAGTGTTTCTTTATTGAATAAGTATGAATTTTCCCTTTCATTACGGATTTACCTGGATCTGAAATAACTATATTCAACATTCATTTGGACCTTAATTGTTATTCTATATCAAACTAACATACACTGTTTTCTTGTTTTTCCATCACCTTCTCATTTTTCAACTGTAGCTCTGGAAGTTAAGCTTAAAATTGCATGAAATACAAGTTTTGCTAAAACGTGTAAAATGAACTGAAAAATAGTAATTATTCATTAGAGAAAGCAGAATGCAGAGTAATAACAAACACTGCCATATAAATAAGTATATAAACTCCTGTATTGTATAGTTAAAATATGTGGAGAAAATACAGAGAAATATGGAAAATTACAGTAACTTATAGTGAAAATGGGCTAAAATATATGGATACAGAAAGTAAAAGAGTCTGAAAAATCATAGGGATTATAAGGCTAGTGAGAGAATTGAAACAGGCCTATAAATATAACTTATATTCTATTAACTTTATGAATATTCAAAGTACTAGCAACAGAGTACTAGCACTACTGATAGTAGTGAGTTACCCACTACTAAGTCAACATTATTTTCTTCAGCCATGATAATTATTGGGTTTCCTCTATGTTAAATGTGTGATATAAAGTATGATAACCTAATATACTACTTAGTAATTAGTGCATAATCAAGGGCATTTATCAAATATTTGTCCAACTTACCAAATGACCCAACTTCCAAAGTCATTCCATAACATTAAATCCTCAAATACAGGTAGAAATATAAAAGAGCTTAGCACCATCAGCAAACTTCACTAATCTACAAATTATGCCTCTATAAATAGTGACAGAGGATGCATGAATGACCACAGAGTATATTGTAGCTGGAAAATGACTACATGACCATTATGCAGATAATACTATTACAAAATAGGAACATTAAATACTATTAATTGGAACTATGCAAGATGCTTCTTTGCAAAATCTACAAAAGCAGACAACAGTTAATATTTATTTATTCTTACTTGTGTGAAAAAATTTCTACAGAATGTTTTATTTCACAAGAAAAACATACAATCAAGAAAAAGACGTTAATAAGAAAAAGTTGACTGTCACGTTTCTTTTGTTTGTTTGAATACTGGATAATGCAATATTAATATCACAAATGCCTTTGCCTATTTGTTAGTTCTGTGAAACATGAATACTTAATGGCACGTGAAAAACTAGATCATACCTACACTATGTATATAGCAGTTTAAACAATAGATACATGGTCACTGTGTATATAACAGTTTAAACAGCAGGTATGTGATAACTGCATACACAGCATTTTAAACGGTAGGTACATGATAACTGTATATATAGCATTTTAAACACTATGTGCATCTACAACCAATTTTAACTGTGTTTCCTCAACCCCTTAAAATGATTTTATTAGGTAGCCTAAGAAAGAACAGTAGGAATGATCATCAGTGTAGATAATCTAGGACTGTAAAATCTTGGATGGTGAACTGTTGTTCTTAATGATGTATTATTAAACTTCATACAGAGTAAATCCAGATCATCCAGTAATATATAACTGGTGCAAGCAATTATCTGGGTGATCCACCACTTGTAAATTCACTACTACATGACAATATATTATCAGTCAAATGATAGTCAAGATGACAATTGAGAATTTTTATTAGAATTCTCCATCTACTGTTGTACTGAGTTTATTACTTATATAAGTTCAATAGTTGTTTTCAGTATTTCATGGTATATAATTTGTCAAAATTGATCTATTAGCTTATCAGAAATTGTGTTAGTCATTTGTCATAGTACTATTTTGATCAGTTTTCAAAATAGTACACTTCTGACTCTGCATGCTCAACTATACTATTGAAACCTATGGAGAAAAGTATGGAACCTGTTATGTGCTATAAATATATTAACAAGAAACTACTCTTTCTTCATTAATATATAACAAAAACATTTAAGTTGATTCATAAATTCTATAATTTTTGAAGACTATTGTTTTGTTTTTCTTTTCTTACTTCAAAAACATTACTCTTTTATACACAATAAAAAATATTAAAAATTATGAGCTTTTAAATGAGTAAATAATGGAAATACTGCTACATCAATCCTATATTAAGCTCATTTTCAAAAAAAAATCCTATGGGCTGTCTTCAAGTTGAACTTAGAATTTAATAAAAGCTTGAGGAATTAAAAAGAAAAAAAACACGTAGATTTTTAATGTTTGGTAGCAATACTAACACGTCAAACAATTTTGATCATTTATCTTTTACAATGAGTTGTATATTTCATTTTCCTTTCTAGTAAACTGATGTTTACTCTTTATTATACGCACATTATCATTAACGTACAAATGCTAAGTAAATACTGATTTTTGTATTTAAATTACACAATACAATATTTACAATTACGTAGTAATTTCTACTATAAGATCTTACAAAAAATCTTCAAAATAATTAAACTGAATAATAATTTGTCTTACTCTTATTTATGAGTAACAAAGGTAGGCAAAATTAGTAACGATAACATAGCAATAAGCCAATGAAAACTTAAGAGAGGTATTCAACTTGGAATGGAAACGGTAAGTGAGCATTGTATTTGTAATTTATGAAATGTATTTGTAACTTTGTGGTACGCAAAATCTAACTTACCGTTTCAATATATTCATGTTTATTGTACAGATTATCAGGAAGTTCCATGGAGAAAAACTATGCTTACACGTATAACACAAATAAAAGCCCAGTCTATATAAAATTATCTTAAAAGTTAAATTGTATTGTAATCAATCACCAGAAAACAGTTTTGATGTTTACATAATGGCGAACACTAATAAAGTAAGAGGGATCGTCATAAATATTGGGTATATCATTTAACTAAAATTTTAAAAGTAAAATATATTTTTTGTACTGAAAATAAACAAACACAAAAATAATTTCAATACGTCAAAATAATTAAATATTCAATATTTATATTACCTTTTAAACTGTGAACAATGCATAATTCGCAATTATTTTAACAAAACCACCATTCTATATAAATAAAATGCACCATACCTTGCACATTACGCCTTCAAATACGTTTGATAGAATATGTTATTTGTTTTTGTGTAGAATGCACAGAAGTACAATAACTACACAGAATAGGTGGTTATGGCGCTTGACTTACTATCTATGGTCATGGCCTCGAATCCCCATCCCACTAAACGTGCTCGCTTTTTCAGCCGTGGGGGCTTTATAATGTTACAGTCAATCCCACTATTAGTTGGTAAAAGAGTAGTTCAAGAATTGGCTGTGGGTGGTGGTGATTAGTTGCATTCTCTCTAGTTTTCACTGCTAAATTTGGGACTGATAGCGCACATAGCCCTGGTGTAGCTTTGTGCAAAATATAAACAAACATTTTATTGTCTTGAATGTTTTACATGTTCTATAATAATTTCTGTTCGCTGAATCTGAAAATTATATCCATTTTTCCATTATGTACAGATTTTTGACAACACGTCATAAATGAATCATTTTCATTGAAATCAGTTCACGTTTTTTTGCGTTTGTATGTATGTGTGTGCTGTTAGTTAAGCAAAAAACGAAACAATGGGCTATCTGCACTCTGTCTACCACGTCTATCGAAACCCGATTTCTAGCGCTGTAAGTACGCAAACTTACATACAGCTGTGTCACTAGGAGCCACAGTTTGTTATGCTTAAAATATTGATAACAACTGGCTATAGATTTCTCTAGACCAATCGCGACGTGAGAGTCTTATCGATTGCTGTAGATCCCACTAGCAAATATAAACTGTTAACACGCCGCATGACTGTCATTTCTGGGTAGTATTTGTTAATGCTTTTACTTTAATATTTTTTTTCAGTGTTATTTATTCATTATGACAACAAAAGATTGTGTGCATGACCCAAATATAATAATAACAAATTTTCATTGGGGTAAAGGAAATAATAGCTTGATCTAAGTAACAGTTTTTTATTCCCGATTTGTAATTACTACTTAGATGATAGAAAAAATTAATATTATTTTCGAAATCTGTGTAGCTGAATTATTAAAACCAATATATATTTTATGAGTTTAAATTCGCATGCTTGTGCTATATGTGCAAAGTCATCTTTAGATTTAAACTGATATTTTATAGTTATGTTTCTGAGACGTTTTTGTTCGTGGACCATTTTTTTTTACAGACTACAATGGGATTTATACCTTATCCAATTACCCGTAATTACCCTCTAGTAGTACAGCGGTATGTGTCCAGACTTACAATTTTAGAAACCAGATTTCAATACATGGCTAGAAAGGTTAAGGCCTTCGACTCGTAATCTGCGGGTCGCGGGTTCGAAACCCATCGCACCAAGCATGCTCGTCCTTTCAGCTGTGCGAACGTTATAATGTGACGGTTAATTCCACTATTCGTTGGTAAAAAGAGTAGCCCAAGAGTTGGTGGTAAGTGGTGATGACTAGTTGCCTTCCCTCTAGTATTACACTGCAAAATTAGGGACAGCTAATAATTTACACTAAGTCTCTGCAGATCCTTGATACCAATTTCAATAGGAGCATTTTCACACTTCATTTCTAGCGCCTTTTAAACACATAAGTATCCAGCTATTGAAAGGAATGTGGGGATGGTGAAGTGCTTCAGAATGTATACGACAGTGAAAGTAATAAATGTCATCATTCTTTCTGCCCAGTGGTATCTTTTCATCTCCTCCTAACAAGCCCTCTAACAAGTCTAATTAATACAGCTTTGTCATCATGTTGTGCGGTGCAGATATTTACCATGAGGATTTTTCTGCACTTTTCTTGATAACTAAATAATTGGCTACAAACTTGTATATTTTTTCTGAGTATTTTTAATTAACTATAGTTCTTGTGGGTGTCACATTTTGGACTACATTCTAAAGTACTTTGAATTAGTGATCTTTACTATCTTGTGCTTCATCTTTTGAAGATGTTTACATTTGTTTTTTTAAATTAATGTATAGTTCTCTCCAGGATGGTGTACAATGTTAAACTGATACTTCTAAACTATCTGTAGCTATCTTACTATTAGACCTTTTTGATTATAACAACTCGCCAACAACTTTAAAGCTGGATGACTGTTTGTAATGTAAACGCTTTTCAAATAGCTAACCATGGAAATGACATAGGACTTGAACAACACTCAACAGTTCTTTCTTAACAGTACAATATCGCCTTTCTGCTGCATTCATTGCCTTGCTGAAGTTTGCAATTATATATACTTTTTTATTTTTGACTTATATTAACGCCAATTCCATTGGAAAGCTAGTAGCATCTTTATCTAAAATGAGTAAATCTTCAGTGTTTGAATATAGTAACCTAGGAATAGTAGTTAATTCTTTCTTCAGTGTATTGAATATTCTTCATAATCAGCAATCCAACAAAATGTTTTTGATTTTTCGAGTAATTGTATAGCGGACGAGAAATATATCTAAGATAAGTTTCCTGTTGATGAAACAATTTACAGTTCCCTGGATTAAGCTTTAGATTATCTTTTCTCAAATAACAAGACATTTCCTTAGTCCATCATAAGCATTATTAGAAATCTCCCCATGTGCAGTTATATCATTCAAGTAGATTAATACAGTAATTCAGGATACTTGAGAGAAATCATCAGTCATTGAAATATAGTAGGTAGCATTACATAACCGACATCTTAACACAGTGTATTAACATAATCATTTTCTTATAGTAAAGAAATCACTAACTTGCATTTAACAATGTTTACTCTTGACATCAATTGTTGAAAACCAAAAAGAGTATCCAACTTGAATACACCCTGACAGTGGATATATGATTCTTTATGACTTCATTCGCGTTTTCAAAGTCTTGAAAGAACTTTATGAATTAATCTTTCTTATTTGTAAGTACAATAGATGATTCCCCAAAATTATAATTTGATTCCACCACTAATTTTTACTTCTTGGCATTTCTTTCCTTGAAAGCCTCAAACTATTTAGCAAAATGAAGTCGTCAGGTTAGCTAACACATTTGGATTGTATTTCCTGTATCAATCTTATGAGATATTTTACTTGTTCGACCGAAGTCATGAAGATAACTTGTCCATAGTTTCAGTTATACAGTTCTTTTAAGGAGGGTGGTAAATTTTACTCACGTAAAGATTTGACATAAGATTTCCTACATTTTGCCTCAAAAGTAACTGTATTTTACGTTCTTTGATGTGGAAGCTTTTCCCTCACAGCTTCACAACTTGCAATGTCATTCAAACGTGACTCGAATCTCATTGTTTCTTACATTCATCGCCCTAATGATAACATTTTGTTGATGTTTTAATACTTCTGAATTTAATAATCCTTGCTCTTTGAAATGGTGCCCGGTGGGTGGTGATGACTAGCTGCCTTCCCTCTAGTCATACACTGCTAAATTAGGGACGGCTAGCACAGATAGCCCTCGAGTAGCTTTGTGCGAAATTCCAAAACAAACAAACAAAAAAACATTGAAATGGTGCCTTTAGTTATTTATTTACAACTAACTGGTTCAAATTCCCTCACCAACTTTAGAATTTCATTAAAAGTTAAACACATACCTTGCGTCAATTTAATTCTCATATTCTTGTTTGTTATGACCTCTATAAATTGTTCAGATGCCATAGAATAACTGATTTGATCTAAATAATCTGGGTGAAATAATAGGAAAGAGCTTAAAAATTTCTCACACGTTTGGCCATGTCTCTTTTCTTCTTTATAATTTGTTCTTAAACTTTGATTTATCTGCTTCCTGCTGGTGTAACACTCTAAACCTAGTGAGTATGGAAATGCTTGATAATTGTTATGGCTCTAAACTGGAAAGTTACGAATGTCATCAAAGCTGGCTCTTTTCTAATGGGCAGCAATATGAAGAGCGTTTGTTCGCTATTCCTCCCATTCCCCTGGAAAGGATTTCAAAATTAGTCTGATATTCCTCCCATAGTAACATTTCACAATAATTTGTTAATTTCTCAATTGGCCAATGCTTTTGAACTTGCCAGCTAAATTATGCAACTTGGTTTTATATAATCGTGGCTGGGTAATCTAAGAAAATCCTGCAGTCGAAGATGGTATAGCGATGGTGATAACAGGTGCAAACAAAATACGTTATCCTATTTCATACTTGTTAGTAATTGGTGTCTTAGGTTGGAGCTCTTAGGTAGATGCAGAAAGAAAAGTAAGTAACTTAATATTTGTATTTACCAATTTCTCCTAAATGTTGTATTATATAATTAATTTTTAGAATTTCTTCAAAGTTTGTCTGCACTTCTATTTTGTCATTTTAGCTTTTATTTACTTCGTCAATTCTACTATTATAATATCTCTGTAAATCTTCAAAAGCTTTATCGATTTTGATCATCAATCATATTTATTTTTTTGCTTTTAATTCTTCTTTAGATATTATGATTCTTTCATTATATTTTGTCTTAAATTCCTATCTATTTCCTCTCGATCATATTTTAATTTTTTATCTCATTTCTTTTGTTTTTATATTAATAGTCTCAGAATCTAGAATAAAATTCCGATTTCGTTTCTATCATAAAGTCTGAAATTTAAAGGAATGAAGACAATCCCAGTTCATTGAACTGCCGTATTAAAGTGGAATGTTGACTGTAATTCAGAATTTAATATAAATACACCAATATTTCATTAAAATATAAAAGCATGTTGTGCATAAAAAATCGGTTGACTTACAAAGGATTTGTACACAAGATATGCCTAAAATTAATGATGTAAGTTTGACTCAGACTCTGACAAGTCAAAGTAAAAAGTGATGTTTGTATAAAGGCTGAAAATACTTTTATCCTTTATATAGTTTGTACATTATATCTCCAGCTCTCTCATGGTCAGAAGAATCACTTTCATTAATGTTTAAATTTCGTCATTGAGATATTCAACAGGCTTGTGAATATTTCATGGAAATGACTGTGAAAACAAAAAGTCATATGATGGTAGAGGAGAGAAAAATATAGTTTAAATGGTGTTTATGAGAACACAATTTGATCTGTAACACTGACATAGTCTTAACATGGATTTTCTCAAGAGCACAGTGTAAGTCTATTTTAATTGAATAAAGTTGAAATAACTCTGAAGCAGTGGAATTATCAATAGTAAATGAATTCTGCCACTAAAGAGTTAGATATAAAGTGTATACATGTTATGCTTGCTGAAAAAGATGTGCGAAGATAAACCACATGACTGGTACAGGTTCTTGTAGTCAGCATTTTTTGCATACCAAGAAATCCAGAAAGTGAGTATAGGATTTTTACTGTACAGAATAACAATACAAGGTCTAATGCTAGTAAGGAAAAAACTGTGGACAAGAGACGAAGAATCAGAAGTGAGAAACACATACCAGTATATGTTAAACCTGAGAAACTGACTGGTGGAGACCTGTTTACATGTTTGAGAAAGTTTGTATACAACTCAAGGCAGTTCAAAACATTTCAATGACAAGAAGTTTAGGGACTGACGTTTCAAGGTCGGACAGAAGGTTTCTGCTACCTACAGTCAAAAACAAACTCAATGTGTAGCGTAAACGACCATTTGAATTGAAGGAAGTGGTCAACAGAAGGTATGCTGTATAAGATGAAAGAGAACAAAAAGACTGAGAGCTACCACACCAGTCTGTTGAAGAGCTACTTTTACAGGGAAGAAGACCTAATATGTGCAGCTATTGAGGCAATAATTGACATTGCAGCTGTGGTTGCCATAGGTGCAGAGCCAGAAGAGAAAGGCTTTGTTATAGAAAATGAAGACTTATTAGACCTAAGACAGCTCGATTAGAGATAAGACATGTACAGACGTTAACATCAGTGAACAAATGAATATAAGTAGAAGAAAGAACTGTAAGATCTACTTTGCCAGTACACAGATGCCTTCACGGATAAACCGGGCAAGACAGACTTTGTGTAATATGAGACTGAGACCACGACAAGGGATGCAATCAAGGTGAAGCTCTACCAGGTGCCTTATTCAATGAGAGACTTGATAAAACAAGAAGTCGGTATAACCAAAATTATTGGGCCTTAAAATTCAGCCAGTGATAACAGTAAAAAAAAAGAATAGCTCAACCCGCTTATGCAACGATTTCAGGAAGTTGAAGCTCGTGACAAAGTTTGACTCTTCATCAATAACCTTTATGAGGTCCATCCAGGTAAATAGTTTGTTCCCATCTACCTTTGCCATGATAACCTCATAAAGGTTATTGATGAAGAAAAAATCTAAAAAAAGATGAATGCTACAAGTTTGGGAGGATTTGAATTATGTTAATCAACTCAGCAGTGACATTCAACACATGATAAGGAAGATATTACACAAGTCACCAACATCGAGCATTATGTGGATGACACTATCACCCACCCACTCACCCAGATGGGAAGAAACTTGAAATAACTCAGAGTTCAGCTGGTCTGACCATCAATCTTCTTATATAGTAATAGCACAGCTGCTTATAGCATTTAATGTTTTCTACATAATATACACTCGTCTGTCGAAGCATTAGCATTTTTGGGTTGAAATAATCACATGCAAGGTGTTTGTCGACACTTTGTAATTGAAAGTCTGGAGCCATATTGCTACTGCCTGCAACACAGTACACTTGTTTTAAAGTAACATACTGAAGCAAGTTAAACATACATATAAATGTTTGTTATGCTATTGGTTATCATAGTTATTTCCAGCGCTTTAAATAATTGCCTCTTTTTCATCACAGTCCATACGGACAGGTTCAGTTACTTCTATGTGTGTACTACACGCTGGGTTGAGAATATTGAAAGTTAGGAAAAGTTCTACTTATGCCATTTATTTTTGTTTCACATGTGTGAGGTTATTGTATGATGATAATTATGAAATATGTAATGACAATCGGGTTGCTTAAGATAAGAACAATGCTATGATTTATCAAAAAATAGTGGAATCCTTTTAATTCGTTTATTGTTGAACAACTTCACAATGTTTCATTTACTATTTGAAAGAAGCTTCTGTAAATTTGCAAGGTACAAACCAAAACCTTGTTTCTGGTGTTTCCCATATAAAACAATGCTGTAAAGAATTGACTTCACTCAGAGTTAACGTACCTGATTATCACATCGCATCTTCAAGCATAGATGTAATACTGAAAATAAATCTAATATAAATATTAGTGTGCCACAAGTGAGTCAACAAACCCAAAGTGCAAATGCAAAGTATAGTTCCGCGGAAGATTACTTTAGGCAAACAGTAATCGTATCTTTCTTAACTACTTTATCTGTAATCTTTCCCCCCAGATTTATGCTAATTTAAAAAAAGTAGCATTAATTCAGAAACGTATGACATCGAAACTAATACAAAAGTTTTCTGTCTCTCATATCAGAACAAATTATATTTTTTTTATAGGGAATGTTTTTCAAATTCTGATATTTTTTATGATAAATTTCATTAATGGAAGACAAGATGGCTTCTATACCTCTCCTTTCTATATCCCCGTTGCGCCAAACATGCTCGCCCTTTCAGCCGTGGGAGCATTATAAATTGACGGTAAATCCCACTATTCGTTGGTAAAAGAGTAGCCCAAGAGTTGGCGGTGGGTGGTGATGACTAGCACAGATAACCCTCGAGTAGCTTTTTGCGAAATTCAAAAACAAACAAACAAACATATACCTCTCCAGCACATGCTCCAGACACTGTCTGACTGCTTGAAAGCGTCCTTCAATGTAACTAATATCTATACTTCACTGAAGCTTTTTACCACACTGATACTAAGTTTATGTTCAGGTGAATGTTCGACAACAGCTTTCCGCCAGTTGAATAATTACCTGAAACGTAAATAAGCCGAAGAAAGACTGAATACTCTAGCTTTCATACACAATCGCTGTAACATTGCTATAAACACTTAAACTGTATGTAAGTTATTTATGGTAAAACATACTTGAAGAATGGAGCATGCTAATATGTTATTTAAGTAGTGCATATATGTACGTATATCATATCTAATAATTTAATTAACTAATATACTATTGTTGTACAGAGTTATTTAAATTATTAATATAGTTGAACAACTAATAAATAGTCTGCATGTAGAAAATATAGTACTTTATTATAATAAAGGGTATGCATTTATTATGTTAGTTTAAGTTTAGCTCTCTATGTTGTGCAACAATGATGATTTGTTGACTTTTCATCAGATGTTTGTGAATTATACGTTAACAGCAATGTGGCCCGGCATGGCCAGGTGGGTCAAGGCGTTCGACTTGTAATTCGCGGGTTTGAATCCCAGTCGCACCAAACATGCTCGCTCTTTCAGCAGTGGGGGAGTTATAATGTGATGGTCAATCCCACTATTCGTTGGTAAAAGAGCAGCCCAAGAGTTGGCGGTGGGTGGTGATAACTAGCTACTTTCCCTCTAGTTTTACACTGCTAAATTAGGGACGGCTAGCGCAGATAGCTCCTGAATAGCTTTGCGCGAAATTCGAAAAACAAACATAACAGCAATGCAGTTGCTTAAGCTATATTTCGTACAAAGTTGCTTCCATATTTAATCACATATACCACGTATTGTTCAAATATTTTTCTGGGCGGAATATCCATAAACCTTTACAGCATTTGCTGATTGTACTTCGCACAACGTGTGTTGGCTTTTGATTTTACAAATTAGAAACATTGTGCATATGGGCCTGATTTTAGTTTTACTCTACCTGTTGTTTTTCGTAAAACTGTGATTTCTCTTTTTATGGAATAAAACAGCTTTAATGGATTTAATTTCTTTCTTCTTTCTCTGTCCTGTTTCATTTGTAAGGTTTAAAAGGCCTGTAGGTATCCCATACCAGCCGTTTTTACATTTATAAAAAGGTAAACTGTCATGTACGTGAACAATATGCCTCTAAAAAATCCAAATAATGGATACTCCTCACAGTTCACAATCTGTAGCAATCTGGAAAAGTGCACCAACATCAACCATAGCAGTCACAAACATACAACCACAATTAAATGGAATAAGTGAATATTGTCAAAAATATATAATAAAAATAAACACAACTAGTAGTATTCACTAAGTCAACTAAACATAAAAAAGCACAACCACAGATCTATGTGAATGGAGAACTACTCCAGACTGCTACATCTGCAAAATTTTTAGGACTTACGTTCGACTCAAAATTAACGTGGGTAAATCACATAAATAATATTACAACAAAAATTTGGCGAATAACAAATTATGGTAGAAGTCTGATTGCCAAAAACAGTGGAGCTACGGCAGACAACATCATAAAAATATATAAAATATACATTAGACCTGTCATTGAATATGTAGCCTCTGCATGGATAAACTTAAGCAAAAAACTATTTCAAACAAAACTACAAACAATACAAAATACACTACTCACAACAGCTTATAAAGTATCAAGAACAACATCATCAGAATTCATATATAAATACGCACACATAGAAACAATAGCAGATAGACTCCTACATAGTACTTGTTTGTTTGTTTGTTTTGGAATTTCGCACAAAGCTACTCGAGGGCTATCTGTGCTAGCCGTCCCTAATTTAGCAGTGTAAGACTAGAGGGAAGGCAGCTAGTCATCACCACCCAGCGCCAACTCTTGGGCTACTCTTTTACCAACGAATAGTGGGATTGACCATCACATTATAAGGCCCCCACGGCTGGGAGGGCGAGCATGCCTACATAGTACAGTTAATTATTTTGACAAAAACTGGGGAAAAAATGAACTAGTAAGCGAACTAGCAAGTACTCCATACATGATGAGTATAGTCCTAAACACCTTTCCCCAATGAATGTATATTTTCTAAATAGAAAAAAGAAAGCCACCTATAAACTAGACTCCATATTAGTTTAGGGGTTAATTACTAAACATTGAAAGGGTTTTTTATGTAAATGCTTTGTAGTTAATACCTAACTAGTGAAAGTGCAAATAATTATCGAATTATAAAGAGAAATGATTTATTTACACCAAGTGTATGTGTAGATTGTGCATGGACATTGCCTTGAAAGGGGCCTGAGTAAATGCGGGTTATTCTGACCCTCGTGTACAATGAATAAATACACTTGACAGTTGCAAAACCAAAATTTAAAGGAAGGAGGAAGAGGGCGACGAAACCTGACTCTCCTGGGTATATAAACATCAATACCCAAATATCTATAAAAGAGAGAGAGCGAAAGGTAAACTAGGATAAAGATAACAGACAAAGTCAGATTTTTTTTTTTTTTTGGTGATATTGTTACATATCTAATAGTGTGAATGTTAAAGTCGATTATATTTGAATTTATTAAATATTATTTTAAAATTAAGACTAAATGTCATTGTTAGTGTTTACTCTAATCATGTAGTAAAACTGAAAAGTAGTTTGTTGTTTTTTTTTATTTTGCGCAAAGCTACTCGAAGGCTATCTGCGCTAGCCGTCCCTAATTTAGCAGTGTAAGACTGGAGGGAAGGCAGCTAGTCATCACCACCCACCGCCAACTCTTGGACTACTCTTTTACCAACGAATAGTGGGATTGACCGTAGCTATATAACGCCCCCACGGTTGAAATGGTGAGCATGTTTGGTATGACGGGGATTCGAACTCGCGGGTTACAAGTCGAATGCCTTAACCCATCTGGCCATGCCGGGCCGAAAGGTAGTTACTGACGTTAAGTACAAGACATTGATATTGATAATAATATCCAAAGAAAAGGGTTATGTATTATGATAATTTAATTTTGTTGCTACCAAAGCGTAATTGTGGTTATGAAACTATGGTGGATTACTATCGTTGAATGCTTGGGGTTGGCAAATATGGATGACTTTACTTTTAATTAAATTATAGGGGCTGGTTTGTTTACAACTTCAACAATTATTAACTCGACTGTAATTTTGCGTAAGAACTACTTTAAACTAGGATTAGATGGTAACATAGGTCAGAATAAAAGAAGAAAAAGTAAGATGAAAAGTGTAGGTTAGGAGCAAAGTATAAAGTAATTTTAATTGTAGCTAAACAGTTATTAATTATTGTATTGTAATGGCAGAAGTAAAAGAAATAAAATGGATGATTTCAATCCAAAGTTCAGAGTGAACTTTAGTTTCAATCGATTATAATAGAGAATTTTGATGTGAGAGGGAATTATTAACACATGGTCAAATGAAGGCAATTTTGATGACAGGAATTTATCAAAAATGTAGGACGTTTGGACATAAGGTACTAAAAAGAGGGGTAAAAGTGATTTCATATTTAATATGTAAAATTTATGTTAGATCATGTCAAGGTTAAGGATACAATGTTGAATCTGTTTGGGTTTCTGTTAGTGATTATAAGAGAAGGGAGTTTGGAATTTGTTACAGACCATCAGGTGAAACTGATGAAATTAATGAGCTAAGTTACTAATGAGTTAATAATTATTGGATATTTTAATTTTAGGCATATAATATAGAGTAGGAATTACAATTGTTAGAGTTAAGTTATGAAGGAGACAGATTTTCAGAAACTTTTCAGGACAATTTCATTTAGCAATTGGTTAGGTAAACTGTTAGTATTAGGAACAGGGCTATTTTAGGTTTATTATATTAATATATAAATGGTTGATACAGTGAAGATTGGTGAACAACTATGTGAAAAAGATTATTGTTCAAATAGGTTTGATGTTTTGCTTTATATGGACATAAAGAATAATGAGGATTTGATTCCATATTAAAAAAATGGAAACTTAAAAAAGAAAAACATTTATTATGAATTGAACAACTGAATTAGCTTGAACTATTGATTAAATGGAGAATAGAAATTAAAAATAAGTTCTTAGGTATTTATGAGAGGAATGCTCCTTACAGAAAAAAAGTTGGTTTACAAAGGGTATAAGGTATAAAGTTAAGAAAAAATAAATATAAGAAGTTTAAATTGATTGCAGTAATAGGTTTATAGAACTATTGGAGATAAATAATTTGTAAAATAAATTGGGAAATCACACAAGTACATGAATCATTTACTGATAATATAAAACTTTTAATAATATCCATTCCTTTATGCACATTAATGGTAAGCAAAATGTGAGTAGGGTGTTTGAGGGATGATGCAGAAAGGCTAATATCTGATGAATATGAGATATTAAATTATGTTTTTCCTTTTAATTCTACTATTGAAGATTTAAACATAATATTTCCAATAAAATATTAAAATATCCAATTCTGGCCATCCAATCAATGTGTTGTTGCTAGTGGTAGAGCAAGTAGGATTTTAGGTTGTATGTACAGATATGTTGAATAAAAGTCTAAATAAGATAAGATGACATTGTTTAGGCCATGTTTAGAGTACTGTGTTCAGTCTTTGGCTCCTTGCTTTAGGTAATTCATTGAATGGTAAGACTAGGAGACATAAATATAAATTTTAGCAGGGTAAGGGTCATTTCCAACTATGACAATTATTTTCTGAAAATAATGAGGGAGGTTGGCCTTTGCATTAAATTACCTTCAGACATGGTAGATAATTTAAGGGAAAGCTTATTAACAACTGAATGATAAGGGCTGGTTTTGAATGTTTTGTTTTCATTTTAGAATTAAGTGTAGTCTACAGATGGAATGGTGAACCATTTTGAGAGTGTGTGTCCAACTTGCAGATAATCTAAAAATTCTCTTGTGTCCCAATGATAATTTTTAGCAGTAGATTATCATTCATTATTATTCTGAATTATTTTAAATGAAACAGCTTTATGAGTTGCATGTTATTAATAACTATAATAATTCCCAAGAAATAAAATTGATGAATTAGTAACTGTAATAATGGACTTTTAAAGAAAAAAAAGAGTCCTCTTGTTTATTTACTTTTATTCATTGTTTTACTATTAACAGAAAGCATCTTGTGAAATGATAAGCTTGGTTTCATTGTATTATGTAATATTTAAAAAAATAAACAAGGAAAGGAAAATAAGCATATTTTAGTGAGACTTTTGCTGCAGCATCAACAATGAGAGATATTTTATATTAGGTTTGTACTTGGTTGTGTTGAGAGCTATGCATGTAGCACTAGTTTTATCAGCAAGTCTGTTCCTATAATTACAATTTACAAATCTCATCACTGAAAATAATAACTTGCTTAAACATGTTGATGAAAATACTGTTAATACTGCCATTGCAACATTTTTCAGACAGTCAAAAGTTTTAGGAATAGAAATCCAGAGTTTCAGAACCTCATTTTTTGCAGCCTTTTGCATTATTTCAGTCACTAATCGATCTCTTTCAATATTTTCTAGTTCAGCTCTTAAGTCGACAAATTTTTGCTTCCAAATTGAGCTGCTTTGTAAATCAATCAGTTGCATCTCAAAATTAGCCCAGTCAATTCCCTGTAACATTTCCAAATTTAGTTTGTTTAATGTTACACTGTCTGCATACTTTATGAATTTTTCAGTTTCTTCAAATAACCTGAAGTTATTAAATCTTAAAGAAAATTGTTCAAAACATGAACTAATGGTGCTTGAAAATTGCATTTGCAAACTCTGAATTATATTTTCTCACAAGTTTCAAGATCTGTCATGTTTTTTTAGTTTTGGGAAATATTTAAAAGTGCCATTATAAACATCACATTTTAAAAAATGTTTAGTTTGATTTCAAAAGCTTTTATGTTATCAAACATGACATAAAGTATTTTTCAAATCCCTGCAATTTATTGTTCAAATCATGTGAGGAGAAATCTGTAAAACATTAATCTACAAATCTACACAACATCAGATAATTTTTGACAAGAAAATTTTCCATTTGTCTTAAACAAACGAATTTCATTTTAACTCTCAACAAATTGTTTAAGAACAGAACTTCTACTTAGCCAACAAACATTGTTGTACATAAGTAGTTCTATGTATACTGAGTTCACCTCACACAGTAAATTCTCAAATTGTCTCTTTTTTTTTTTTAAAGCATGAGCAGAAAGAAAATTAACTACGTTGGTTAAAATTTTCATCATTTTTTCAAGCTCCTTAAGGCCAACTTTTGCACCCAAAGTCTCCTCATATATAAGACCATGAAAGCCTATCAGTGGATGTCCAACATATTTTGCAAACAGATTTACAAAACCTTCTTTACCATTCATGCTGGGTGCACCATCAGTTGTTATGGAAACCGTTTTGAAAGGTCAACCTGTCGATTGGATAATTTATCTATTACTGCCTTACATATTTCAGTCCCTGTGGTATGCTCAGGTAACGTTACCAAGTTAACCGCTTTTTTGCAGGTTTCATCACCCCAACAAAATCGAGCAATAATGGCTAGCCTAGCTAATGATGTAACATCAGTGCTCTCATCAAGACAAATGGAAAGGAATTTACATAAACCAATATCTTTTGTTAGCTGTTCTGCTATGTTTGTTTCTATCTTTAATATTCTATCTTTTACTGTGTTTTTACTCACTGGCAATTCCTTAATGCACTGAATATTTTTTTCTTTTTCTGGAAAATTGTCAAAAAGGAAAGGAACACGTTCTAGCCATGATTCTTTAATATACTCCCTATCACTAAGTGGTTTTTGATGTTGAGGAATAATCTTTGAAATTTCAAAACTAGTGGCAACTAAGTTAGAACTACCTGAAACAAATTTCATCAAAACATTTGGCTGCATGTTATTGTTGCTAAGTTCTCGAAAAATGTGTTCTTTTTGTTCTTGCTCACTTTTATCACAAAGCCATTTATGAACAGTTTCATAGAGCCACTTTACGGAGGAAGGCCTGCACACCACTGTTTCAGAACATAAGATGAATAATGCTTTATCACCCTTTTTGATCATGTCAAATCTTTCAGTCCATAATTCTTGAAAATCTCTGATGCTGCTTCTTCCATTTGAACATTTTTATTTCTTTACTTGTTAAGCTGACATCCTGATAAGTTGAAAAGGGTAAATACAATTTAAAAATATCTTGTCAACTAACTTAAATATGATGATTTAACTTATTGTAACATGACAGCAGGTGAAAATTTATGTCATTGATTTAAAAATAAATCTATAATTAACTGAAAAAAATATATGCATACCATGCTAAATAAAATAATTTTAACAATATAATTCATACATTTACTGCAAAAAATAAATGCATTTTTATCGTTATTATCACTAAATATCCAGTATTCACTCACAAATATCAGAAGAAAAATATAAGACAAGCAAAGCCAATACTAACAGTTTACTTCTATTTTTACTCGAATACTGATGCATACACTGGGTCTGTGAGGAATTCAAAATATGTCATCCAGTGTTAATGTTCCTGCAACTCCAAAGTTGATGCCAAGAGGGCATGGGATGTCTTTTGTGAATATTTCTCACTGCTCCTCGGTTGGAAAAAATCATTTGCTGCTGCATTTGATAATAATATATAATAATTATCATTATTATATATATATTTATTTATTATGTGTTAGGGTTTAAAGAATCAAGAGGTGGCATTGCATGCTATTTGCCAGCAAAATTGTTTCGTGTGCCACCTTGGGCACAAGTGCCATGGGTTCATCATTACTGGCCTAGATGAACCAACATTTTCTTTATTGCTCTTTAATTTTATGTATTTCTGTGTGTATAATCATGCATCATATGTATATATTTATTTTGGTAAAAATGACCTATGAATATGTTCTATTAATACAACTATGTAGTTTCAAATGATTAAGTATAATTACTGTATGAGGTAAATGAAACCTTTAGAGTTGTTAAGTTTAAGTGTTAATAACAGACTAGTTGACGCTGTGTGTAGATCAAGGTAGTCAATTCAAGTTGTACAGAGAAAGAAAATCCAACATTTTTATTTCTTCCCAGTGCAATATAAAATTTAATGGAAGTATTTTTACTTTGTACTGTATATTATTAAAGCCTTTTTTTTAGTTCTTTACTTTGGAAAGCTACTATTAAAGGAATTTTAAATTTACATGAATTGAAAATAAAGAGCTGAAACATTTTCTAACAAATATCAGACAGAAAAATCTGCTAAAACTACAGAATTTGTTCAGGGAATGAGAATTATTCTATATCAGATAAATGAGTCTTCTTAGTGTGTGCAAATTATGGAGTGTGCAAAATTAGTAAAAGTAAAAATTGTTATGTTAAAAAAAGAAATTGCAGTGTGCTTACATATACAAAAAACAAACAAATAAAACAGTCACTTTTACTAGGTTTTGCTTTAGTCCCACAGATTTCTTTAAGATTGATCTCTGTTGAACTAAACACAATGATTTTGAATTAAGTCTTTACATTAAGTCTTCATGAAACTGAAAAAATAAAACAGGTTTTAAATTCAACAAGTAAACAATGTTTCTTTGCCTAGTCCACAGCATCACATCCTGGTATTTGATCTCTCAGAGCAATGGTCAGCTGATATGTTTAAGCGATGTCATCTCTGCCAACATAGTTATTAAAGTGCTAACCCTTTCAAAGAACTGATAGGTTTGAAGTTTTTTTTTTTTGTATTTATTGATAAGAATAGTAGGACTAGCAAACATAAATGTTTGTAGAGGAAGAGTCATCTTCAAATAAATTTTATTTTTTGAACAGGGTAGTTGACTTTTGGAAGAAATAAATTTAAGGGAGTTTAAGGGAAAGCTTAATAGATATTTGGTTCTTTTTTGTTAGTTTTTTAATAGTTTAGTGGGTGGGTTAGTTTGGATGGCCTATGTGTCCTTGTCTTCTTGACATGTTTATTTAAGTAATGCCCCAAATCTATTTTACAACTAAGTTGTATATATTCCTATGGTAATGAATATTATAATCTATCAAACAAAGTAATCTAATGAGGATTTAATACTTAACAGTAATTAAGAGGTTTGATTTTGAAATACTTTATAGTTTTTTTTTTTTTTACTATTTCTGTTTTCTTTACATGTTTGTGAAAGTGTGAAGAAAAAAAATGAAAAAAGAAAGAACTGTTAGATGTGGACTGGAATATGAGGAGAAGGTTGTGTGGGAAAATTGGCAATTAGGTAAAGGATATATAAAATATATTAGGTTGAGGAATAATTCATGAGCGTTTTTTAAATAATTTCATTCAAGCATTACATGCAAGACTATACAATACTTCAGTGCATGAACACATTACACCCAAAACATTTATTATGATACTTTATTTCATGTAATACTTAGGTATATATTATGCATTGTTTTAAACGAAATTGCAAGAAATTAAATGCGAAAAGCAGATGGTGTCGAAAATGCTCGATTTTGTCCACTTGACAGTCCATTTAATGAGCTGAAAATGAAAGCAAAAATTAAAGACATATGAAAATCAAACACACCATCTATTAGAGCAAAAATTTATCTACCAAATGACATGAAATATTTTGCGAAAGCGTTTCATTTATGAATATATTTTTTTAACTTGAAAAAACGCTCACGAATTATTCCTCAACCCAATATATTTTTAAAAAATGTTTCATCTACATCCAAGAAAGTTACCAGGTATGTAACCAGTCACCAAACTTGAAAAAATAAGATAGAGAAGGTTTAAATTTAATGCTTATATATTCTTTAAAACTTTTCAATACCTTGTAGTCATCAGTAAGAGGTGTGTATGTTTTTAATGCCTGTTTTAGTTTAATTTTAAACACATAAACCTTAATCACAGTGCATGTAGTTGTTACATTACTCAGACTTGTAATAGCTCAATAATGACAACAAAAAAGACAAATGAGACACCTTTACAGAAGGATATTTAACTCATTGAGACCATCTTTAAAGTAAGAAATAATGTTTTCACCAACTTAGATGTTCTGCTTCATCATAGTTTTTCTAAAGGATTTTTTAAAATGTATAATTATATTTAACACCATTTTTAATACATGATTCCTTATAGCACTTCATATATATATAGAGAGAGGCCTAGTAACAAATGGTCCAAAAAAGGAATAATATTCTAGTAAATACATTTGTTTATCAACTCTGGAATTAAATTTTATAATATTAATTATATATTTTTTATGTTTATCTACTTGAACTTATATTGGTGGATTTTCAGATGCACAAATATTTGTACAGATGCATAATTTGTGATACTAGGAAAAGTTCTATGCTTCATATCCATATATATAATAATAAATGTAGAAAATATGGCATTAACAATATTATGTGTAAGTGGGCAAGAATAATCAGCACCAAAGAGCAATAAAGTGAAAAATATGAAAATCTATCCACATAGGAATATAACAACATCAACTTCACTTTCAGTTCTCATAGTGCACCACAATACAAAAAATCTAAAACTTTAAGGGAAAAAAGAAAGTATTTGTCATTTGGTAAACAATTTTATTAGTTTCTGACTACAAAAGAAAAATATTCTTTGAATAACTAGACTGCCTTTAGGCTTTCAAAAATTAAACTTGGTGGCTATAATATTCTGAGGCAGAAGTGGCCATGTGGTTAGTATACAAAGTTGTGAATTGATAGGTCCAAGGTTTGAGAAATGATGATACTAACCCTTTTTTTCTTTGCATCCTGGAGTGCATTATAAAAGTGACAACCTGTTTTGTTGTTCAATTCAGAAAGTGGTGGTGGATCCTGCTGCAAAATTAGGAATGGCTATATTTTAAAGCTGAGTGAGTATCTAATCAGATGTTTAATTCATTTGTGCAGGTTAAAAATTCCAATTACTTAGTCTTCAAGAATATATTTTTCACTTCTCGTTGTATTAGTCAGCCAAGCTGTAAAAAGATTGTTTTAAGGCCAAGCTTAAAATTAATTTTGTTTGCTATTACCCAAAACTGGTTTAAAATGTGGGTAGGTAAATATGTATATATTTTCAAACAACTTGGCAAACACAATTTGGTAATACTACTAGGTATATGATCACCTGAAACACAATGTGTTAAACTATGAATATGATTATTTATTGTCAACTTTAATTCTATTATAGAAATTTCAAATTCTTTCACAACACACACTTACTGGTAGATGCTGACACTTTTATGGTTTGTTCTCACTTTTATTTTGTTTGCTGAGTTCTTTGACAAGTACATCTTTCCATGTAGATAAATTTTCAATCAGAATTAATTTGGTTTTGATCCTAATTCACAAATAGTAAGAATATTTTTGGAGATAGATACACTGAATAGACTAGTGTTCACCATGCTGTTGATGTATGTTTCTCAATAGTAAATTCTTACCTGTAATCCTGCTAGATCATGTGTTTATTAGTTTAGTGTGAAGGGTTCTGGTAACAAGATAATCCATGCTGTCAAGCCTCAATGTATTGACTAGTCATTATTGAGCTGTCAATTGGTAATCAGATGATGCTTTCCCATGATGTCATGGGATATGACAAAAAAAAACAAAAATGCTATAACCATAATACAGCGATAAAATGTTTTAAATTCAGCAATGTTTGTTAGATGGGTTATATCAGCAGAACTTGGTGAGAATAAAAATTTCCTTGGTCATACAGTCAAAAAGTATCTCTTTTGACCCAAATATTAGATGGTGGTTTGGATTACAGCAAATGGAAAAATTTTTTAAAGCTTGGCCTAAAACTTCCACAATATTAAACAACTGAGTCAAGTCCTTCTAATTCTTCTGCACTCCAGAGGAAAGAAGCCCTTAAATGCCTCCTTATAACTGGTTTAAACTAGAAATAGCATGTCTCTCTGCTATTTTCAATATATTGGTATTCTTTTTGTAGTAGGATGATTAGAATTATATACATTATTCCAAATGAAACTTCATCATAGCCTTCCACAAGATGACATTAGGATTGTTCATGAATTCAAAATTATTTCTAATAGGACCAAGAACTTAATTTAATCTTTCAACACAGCTAAATGATTACCAGAGACATTAATTTTTTTTTTATTTACAACATTAATGCTGCCACATCACACACACACAAGTAAAAGTTCTTTCTGAATATCTATGTTCCTTGTGCATAACTTCTCAACAGTGCAATTCATCTTCCACATTTACTCCATTCATAAGGATTTTTAAGAGCTTCATAAGATATGAGAATTGAATAATGTTTTCAGTGTATAATGCTGTGAATAAATTTTCTATTTACTGGTAAAAGAACAGCTTAAAAGTTGGTAGTGGGTGGTGTTAACTAGCTGCCTTTATGCAAAAAAAAGATAATACATGCTTTTGTAAGATATTATGATTTTTAATATTTATATACACATCACATACATAATGATTCTTATTTAGTGGTTGTTTCATTAGTTACATTAAGTAGTCTAAATGAATTTTATGTACATTATTCTTTGTAAAAATATTTGTGTTTGTGTGCATGTAATATATAAATATATGCACACCTACACACACACCTTTATTTAAATGGCAATTACAGTGCTTGACTCCTGGTTGGGTGTCTCTATAAGTATAAAGATTAAAACTTGGAGTTTATAAGTATAACACTTGTTTTTTTTATTTTGTAGTTATTTGAAATCAAGAAATTTTAGATTAAAAAGAAGGAACCAGTTACAATTATTCCTAGAATGTCAACATCACTGGCTGTTTACTTTAATGCCTACTAGACAGATCAGCTGTCAACAAATTGTTAAATTTTTTGTTGGTGAACATTTGCAAATAATATATTTATGTATTTATTTACGTAGACTCATAACGTGTATAATATGTGTATTATGACAAAAAAACAAGTTTTTTTTTTATAACACTGTTTATATAAAAGGTGACTTTTTCAATTACTTATATTAGTTCCATAATGTTTATAACCCTATCAACATTAATTATATAACTTTTGAACTATACATCATATTTTCACCTGACAGTATTATTAATGAAAGTAGCAGTTACAAATTATGTGGAGTTTGTGTAGAGCAGGTCTTGCACACATGTAAACAACCATTTTTTGTCTGCATATCTTGAAAACTTAGTTCAAAGAACTGGAAAACCTGGAACCCTCTGGAACAGCCTTGATATCAGAGGAAATAAACTACTTATAGTCCAATGAAACTACTTTTTATATGGTGTTGTGGTATGATCCATTCAAACAAATGGGAGTAGACTCTGAGATGGTTGGTCCAGCAATTAGAATGTACTCATCTTTTTTTAGTGATTAATGCCCAATGACCCAGGACTGGATGTCAAATGATGTAAAAGTTTATTGAAAAGGTCTTATATGAACATTTTTCTGAAAAGATGACATTTATTGTTACATTTTTGGTACTTTATGAATCCTTTCACATCCTGGAACATAGTTTTTTTCAGACTTACACAACTGTCTTGTTAGAATCACCATATGTGAAAATATTCTCACTGATATGCAGATGATGTTTAATACAACATGAGTTGTTCTTGACAAATGTGTTTAATGTTTGTCTTTTGTTAGAATCTCAGAACTCACAGCATCACAATAATCCTGGCTTACCTAAAAATATAGCTGCAACTAATTTACGTAACAAACAGTTACACGAAATCAAACATAAAATTAACCTATGAATAAGTATAGCAACTACCCATGTTTATTAAGATAAACTAACATATAGTTAAATGTTCTTACAACACCTCTTTTATCATTATTTACATTTGCTGCTTTTTTTGTGACTTTCTGGTGTGTGCTTGTTATACTTTTGGGTCAAAACATATTCAAGTTTTTGATGTGTGTATTCTTTTTGATTGCTCAGTTATCAGGCCTCGTGACCATAAGCAGTAATCGTGTTAATGGCACAACTAGTGGAGCAGTTGGTTCTTCTGATGTTTTTTCAGGTATAGTGATTTCTTTTGCTTTGCTATCTTTTATATTTTTGAGTTCACATTCTGATTCTGCCATTTTAACATAATAATCTGGTTTGTATGAGTTCTGCAATAGCATTCATATTCCTAGGTACTTCTTTTTCTATGATTTTTCCACTTAAATGTTTTCTGTCTCTTGTTTCCTTATGTTGTAAGGGTATGGTTACCATTCTGCATCTTTCATCAGTTTGTTTACATGTGCTAACTATATTGTTTTGCTATATTCTTTCTGAATTCCATAATTAACTGGGCATGTTTACTTCACTACTTTAAATGGTCTTTTCCATAACTTAAGTAGTTTCTTAGTATTTCCTTTTTTAACACTAGTGGAATACAACAAAACCTTATCTCTTATGTTTATATTACTTTCAATTTGTTTTTGCTTTTGCCTTTGCTCTGCTGCTTTTGTTAAATGTTCTTGTGCTATTTCAAAAGTTAATTAATTTTATCATCTCAACATTATAATCTTCACTTATAGCATAACTCATTCTGTTAGATATTAAAATTTTTTACATGGTAAAGCTACATGCCTAAAATGTAAAAGGAAAAGAGGCCTTTTTTGTGAAGATTCAATTTCAGTGATTCTATAGGCCAGTAATAATGGTATTTGCTCATGCCAGGTCTTTTAACTTTTTCTCAATATTGTGTGATCATAACAATATCTGGTTGAATTTTTCTACCAAACCATTAGCAGTTGGTTGATAAGCTGTGGTTTTAATTTTGTTCACCCTCACGGTTTCACAAATTTCCTTCTTTGAGTGAGAATGAAGTTATTACTTCTCTTTGTTGAAAGGTACTGTGGTTATCCATGCCTGGCAATTAATTTATTTACAAATGCTTGAGCAATTATTTGAGTTTTTTTATCTTGTAAGCATATGGCTTCTGGATATTGAGTTGAGTAGTCTGCTATTACCAATACATACTTATTTTCTGCATAGGATGTTGATAGAGGATCTAAAATATCTATAGCTATTAAGTGGAAGGATGTGGTTAACTTTGGCATTCTTTATAATGGGACATTGTCCAGATGTGGGCTTGTTTTTTTGTTTTAGTTTTTGACATTTTATGCATGGTTTGTAATAATTTTTAATATATTTTCTCATGTTTTGCTAGAAAACTCTTGTACTATATGTTTTTGCAAATGCTAGGTGAAAATGAAGTGTCATGAGACGTTCTCATCATTTGTGGGGTACTAGTCATTGAATTATTTCTTCTTTTTGTTGGTTCTTGCTAACTCTTAGTGCATCTGAATCAAGTATGTATTCCACTTCTAGGTTTTTATCCTGTTAACACTTTTTGTCTTAATGCATCATATACTGGGATCCTCTTTCTGCTCTTTGGTTATATGATCTAAATCCCAAGAAGCTTCATAATTGTCTGTGTCAAACTTTGGAATCTTAATCCTATAATGATAAAGACCACCTAGCTAATCTAGACAATGGGACCTTCAATGTCATTAACCATTGTAAAGGTACATGATCTGTATTAATGATAAATTTCCTACCATACAGTTTACAACAGAATGTGTTATTGCCACATACTACAGCTGAGAATTCCTATTCCATTACTGAATATTTAATTCTGGATTTTCCTAACTATTTACTTTCATAAGAAGTAGGTTGTTTCTTTCAATTTGCATCTAACTGAGGTAACATAGTGTCCTTTTGCAATACCTGAGGCATCTGTGGCTAGAATAAATTCTTTGGGGAAGTCTGGATAATCAGTATTGGAGCTTTAAATAATATATTTCTTATTTTTTCAAAAACTTCTTGGCATTTGTTTGTCCAGTGAAAAACCATGTCTTTCTAAGTAAATTATTGTAAAAGTTTGGTTAACAATGCAAATTGTGGATTAAATCTTCTGTAAGAAACCTACAAATCTTATAAATCTATGGATGAAGAATGGCTGCTGTTTCTGGAGTGTGAGTGTGTTATTGTAATGAGTATATGGGCTAACTCTACAAGAACTTTTCACTGCAGGAATAAGACATGGCATTCCTACTACTTTTATCCCATTGTTGGCTCTATCAATACTGTACACTATTACTACTCATGAAATTCACTCCTCAGCTACTGTCGACATGCATCTTTACTGCCAATGGGGTATTCACCCTGATCTTGAATTCCATAGAGGTGAAGTTGTGATGCCTCTTTGTCCCTGAGACAAAGTTCTTGGTGCTTATCTTTGACCGTAAGCTGACCTTTATACCACACATCAAACAGTTACATGTCAAATGTACAAGATCACTGAACATCCTCTGTGTTCTCTCTTCCACCACTTGGGGAGTGGATTGATGTTCTATGTTAAAGATATATTGTGTTCTCATTCGATTGAAACTGGACTATGCATCACTGGTCTATGGCTCTGCCAGGACCTCAGTCTGAAAGATGCTGTACCCCATTCATCATCAAGTACTTCAGCTCTGCACCGAGGCTTTCTGCACTTCCCCAGGTCAGAGCTTATGTGTCTCATGAACCTTCTTTGCACCTTCACCATTTGCATCTGTCTTCACTATATGCTTTGAAACTTCATTCCTTAACAGAGCATTCCACCTGGGGTTGTATTTTCTTTCTCGTGGGCCATACTTTTTCAGAACAGATGATCTGCCATTGCTTCTTTTGGCCTTTGTATCCAGCCACAGTTGGATGAATTGGGTTTGTGACCTATCTTTAAGTCATTTGAGAAAAGCAGATATTCCTGATTGGAAATATTGTCTGTTATTTGCTGAATATCTTTCAAACCATCCTTCCATTCCTATTTATACAGATGTTTCAAAATTAGGTGACTGTATGGGCTCTGCCATGGTTTGTTGTGGTTTGGTGGTTGTGTACAGAATCTCTCTACAGCTTCTGTGTTCATTGTTGAACTATATGCCATTTCTCTTGTCCTGGATCAGATAGAAGTTAAGCAGTATTCAAATTGCATTATTTATACTGACTCGCTTAGTTCTCTACTGGCCCTGGAATTCCTTCACATTAGTTCTCACCCTGTTCTTGCTGATATTCAAAACCGACTGGCTCATTTCTCTCTAACATCCACTTCTATCCAGTTTTTCTGGATAATGAGCCACATTGGTATTTGCGGGAACGAGCTCGCCGACACTGCAGCTAAATCTGTCTGCTGTGGCACTATCACTGCTGTGCCTGTTCCATACATGGGCTATGGTCCTGTATTAAAAGCTTGGTTCCATGCCAGTTGGAAGTTGTCTTGGAGTGAGCAACATCTTAATAAGCCACATTTTACTGTTTTACCATTGTTATGACTCTCAACGACAGCATCATTTTAAACATGAATTGTCCCAAGATTTATCTGTAACATTAGACAGTGTTATTGGCAATGGTGACACTATCCAACTTAGAAATGTTTTTAGTTTTTAAAGACCATTAATCTTTTTAATGCTATTTAAGTTTTTTAATTTGTACATTAGACCTTTCTTAATGTGATTCCCTTTTAAGAATCAAAGTACATCTAGTTCGATTTGAAATTAGAAAATGGCCGTAATGTCAAATAACTCTAAACCAGGACTGGAAAGGCCAACTTCAGGTGACTGATGCTGCCATTTGAACTACCTGTTAGTCATCCTGCTGATTTATAATTAAAATTTTGCTAGAAGTCTATTAAAACTTATTACTTTACTTTGTGAAAATGACCATAACGTCAAATAACTCAACTCTAGGACTGGAAAGGCCAACTTCAGGTGACTAATAGTGGTTTTTGAGCTTACCTGTTTGCCTTCCTAGCAAGTTATGATAATTACAGTTATGCATGCTACAGAAAGTGCTTATTCTGTATGCTTTATAACTTGCATTACAGTAGTTTTTCTCTTACTGCTGTAGACCTAGATGTAAAAATTGGTTTTAATGCTGTTTGTTTTTTTTAATTCAAAGATTAAACTATGTTTTGTTTTAACTTAATTTCCTTTTATGAATTTTACTAATTTTACTTTAACCTTTTACTGGATGTTTTGCACAGACAGCCTAGTTGCTTTGCACCATAAAACACCAAACCAACCAACCAATCCTTTATAGTAACATCATAGAATTTATATTAATAGTTTCTTATCATCTTACCTGTGCATTCAGTACAGGTGTATCAAGACACATTATTTATTATAATTGCTTAAGCTAATATCATGTGATGCTAAACATTTTTTAAGTAGGATAATTTCATAAAGTTTTGTAAACTTCTGCTGAAAAGCTGTCAATCAGTAATAATCATCCATCTGTATGATTCATTTGAAAACGTGAGCTAGAAACTGCTTGTTTAGTTTGCTTGGCCTAACCAATACTTAAGTATCTGCACATTCTCTCACCATATAATTTTGTTGCTCTAAGCTAAAAATGATCCACATTTATTTTAAGGTGAAACTGTAGTAAAAATATCAGACCTATACCTTTTATGACTTTTTGTGTATGTATGAATAAATATTTTTGTCAAATATGAGCAGTTTTTGTTAAATAGTTTTGTACACATGGGTTATATTTACATGAAATGGGATTCATAATTGTGGGTTGAAAAGATATATCAGTGTACCAAATTTGTGAAAAAAATCCAAAAAGTTGAACATGTTTTTCTATAAAATAAAGTTTTCATACTCTTGGTACAAAGAAAAAAGGAAGAAACTCAATAAAAATTGGTATGTTATATATCAGGTATTTCTTAATGGATTTCTTTGAAATATGGGATGTGAAGTAAGAGTCTAATAGAGCACAACCACTAAATATGTGTGATAATTTGGATTACCACAATCTAAACTACAGAAAATGGAAAATTGCTAAACTATCATTCCAGTTAATAATGCACAGTGTTTTTTTTACAATACCATTTGTTTTGATTTTTATGTAGTTATATCCTTTGTGATAATACTGTTGTTAAAGATGTGTTAAAACTGAATGAAATAATAATCTACTCTACAAATAATTTTTGCATGGTTATATCTGTCATTATGACTGTTGATAAAAAGATGTTAATACTTAGTAAAAGAAGTAGTTACTGTTTAAATATTTTGTACAGAGTTGTATTCATTATGATAACAGTTGTTAAAGACAAGTTAATACTACAATAAAATAATTATTTTATATTAATGTTTACAGTTATACATATAGGTTTGTGATAATGCTGTTGTTTAAGGTGCATGCATTAATACTTCATTGAATTATAAAATAATTAGAAATAAACAATAGTTGATTTAATTTAAGGTTTCAATGGCACACAGATGAAGCAGTCCTTTCAGTCAAGCCACACGAAGGATTAATTCAGGCTGGAGATTGTTGTGTAAGTTTTAGAAATCTGTGTGTAGTAGAGAAATAATCATTTTGTAATGTTTCAATTAATGTATTTGTACCTTTTAAAATGTTAGATTTTTGAGAGTGTTCTGCAATATGAAGTTACTGTAAGAATGGCAAGTCAGATGAATGTACATTTTTGACTTGTATTTTAAACATGAAGTAATTATGGGAATTATTAAAGTATATGTAAATTAATGTAATGTTAATAAGTGTTTTCTTCTAAATATGAGGAATTCTGTTGTTAAATATTGGAAATTGGTACAATTAGTAACATTATATTCAAAGAATTAAGACAAAAATGTAAAGAAAAATAATTTATCTATATTACTTTTCACATTTTTTTTTATTATGTGTATTTTCTTCTTGGCAGTTGTGATCAAAATTTATGCAATGTTTCAAAATATATAATTAAATGAAAGGTTAATAACAATATTACATGTGAATGGTATTCAACAAAGTTTGGTTCTGTATGCAAGGTTTAAAAGTATAAAAATTGGTTGTTTATTGAATAATTAAAGTAGTAACTAACGTGCAAAATGTGTATTTTGCCCAGGTCAATTTTGCATTAGAAATGTAAATGTTTGAATCTCCTTAACAAGAAACTTACTTTCTGTCTTATTTTTAATTAGGTTTTGACATAGGTGTTCAAACCAGAGGAAGTAAAGAAATATGAAGTTGGTCTTAATCTCTGTGTATTTCCTAAAGAAAGTACAAGTCAATTAAATAACCAATCATTTTTAGTTTGCTGTTTGGCATATTTTCTTAAGCTGAAGGTAAATATAACTCTAAAAATATGGAAAAAAGTGTAAAAATATTTTATCTAACTCGATTCTGGTTTTGCAGCAGAAATTAATTAAGAGACACTATCTTTAGTCAGGTATTGCTTAGCATCTTTATGATATCATACTAAAATTAGAATATTTAGATCTTCTGTAATAAAAGATATGCAGGTTTTGGATGTGGTGCTGAAATCCAAGTTATGAGATATTGCTTGATTATGCAGGTTTTTTATATATTTTTATTCAAATTTTAATTATTAAAATTATTCTTGGCTAGTCAAGTATCTTGTTTACTCCCAACCAATTTCAAACATGGTATTCTAATTAGGACTATTCAGATCTTAAGTGGACCTTGCAACTTTTCAGTGTATATCCTTGATTTCAGTTATCAAAATCTTACTTCATTCAATAACTTAAGTATTTCATATGATATTCAAGTTGTTTTTAACAAGCAAATTTTTGAAATGGTGTCCATATCTTGATTATTTACATTTTAGTTGACAGAACATCTAACAATTGTCTCATGATGTTGATTTGATCTGGGCTTATCTGAAAGAAAAATGTATTTAATTGTTTTGTGTTTTTATAGAAGTTTGAAACATAATGTGTGTATTGTCTAAGAAAATAAGTATGCTATCCTCGTTTTTAAGGTATTAGGAAAATAATGTTCACTAGAATTATATTGTTTATAAAGTTATTATGTAACCTAAGAAAATGGTATTTTTATTTGAAGTTATCTTATAAATTAGGATGAACAAATATTTTAACAAGAATAACTATTTGATAAATTAACTATTCCTTACAATGTGTAAAAAAAGAGTGTTATTATTGCCTTAACTTTTTTTTACCTTAAATAATATGTTGTTTGATGAGTTTTTATTTTCATTGTTGTTACTTACATGAATTTTTATTTTTTTAGGTAAATATTTGTTTTAAGATTTCCATGCTTGTGTAACAATTGGAAACCAACCAGGTTTTACACTTTCATAACTGGCATAGTCACAAAATGTTTTCAAAAATTGTATGCAGGTGTATTAAGTTGACATTCTTATGTATATGACGTGCAAAGTCTTAACTTGCATCAATTCTTGACTCTGGGTAGAGTTGCATGCTACATTTACCATTTCATTAATTGTATATTTGATTGGCTATGCTTCTTTTTTATTTGTTTATTTTTTCCTGGGTAAGAGGTCATAGAAGGCTGGTATAGAGGCTTTTATAAATTAGTAAATATATGGAATTAATCTTTCATCCTGCAGTTCTGCATTAGTTGTATAAGACTGTGGAATACTGTACATAATAGCGTGATATTAATTCTTTTGTACTTTATGGAATATAATATTTCATTCTTCTCAGCTCCAGCAAACTGCAGGTGACTAGTTTTGGATATCCCAATGTTTTTCATGTTACTTTTAAATATAGATTTTCATTAATCTTTATTTTATATTTGTACTTGAATCTTCCACCCCTTTACTGGATGTCCTAAATTTGATATTTGTTGTGGATGGTGATGTATACTTGATTACAAAACTTGAGTAATGCCTAAATTACAAAACTATTATATAAAAATTACACTGTCTAACCAAACTTTCATTTACAGCTAAATGAGGATGTATTTTATAACATTTTATTGAGAAACATAATTATACTTTGAAGAAAGGAAGAAATATTTTGAAGTAGAGTTCTTTTACAGGAATGGGAAATTTTCTATCCAGATATCCATCATATACCATTTACTTGTATAATAAAGCCACTAAGATTAAAGGCATTCCAGTATAAAATAAATGATGAAATTTTGGTTAATAATTCCTATTAAAAAACAAACAAACAAACACACCATGAAGACAGTTGATGTGGCTATTGTAGAAGTACTTCAGAAACAATTTATATTGTTTTCATGTAGAATGTACTATCATAAATATTTTTAGGTGTAATGGAAAACAGTGATTAAAGATAAATTTGGCTTAAAACTGTCACTAAACTACAGAATACTCTACTTGAAATGTTGTGTAGAAAAAACAACATACTTTCTTAATAAATCACTTGTTTATACTCAACAAAATTTTCAAATATAGTTAAAATTTTTGTTTTCACTGTCGACTAAATGTGTTGAAAGTTTAAAAGTATAAAGTAGTTTATTTATTGTTTGATATGAGACTATAGAAATGGTAACATACCATCACTCAAAAAGTATAAAAGCATCTTCATCCTTGTTCTTTATTGTTTTGTTTTGTGAAATTGAAAAACAGTGTTCTATTAATTTATATTTTTTGCAAATTTACATAAAAACCTTGAATAAAATTAGCAGGAAGAATATTAAACTGTTCATTATTTAAATATGAATTCATGTAAAGAACCTAAACTGTAAAACAAAGATTTGGAAATAGTATATTTTCAGTTGTAGGTTTTTCGTATATAGTCTGTTATTTAAAGAAGTTTGACTAATAAATAAAACAGCTTGTGAAATATTATTACTGTGCATTATTTAATACATTCAACATGTTTTATGTTTTCACAGTATGACAATTTTTAACAAATTTAGGCAGATCCATCTCTGTTGGAACTTGGATATGTCTTAATTGACAGGAAAGTTGAATTTATAATGGTTGTACACAACCCTGGAAATTGTGCACTTTCATTTCTGTTAAACAATAAGGGATATACAGAGGAGTATGGTATGTTAGTATTTATTTTCTTTTTTTCAAGACTTTGTAATTTTTGGTATCAAAAATAAGTAAAATCAAGGTGAAGGCATGGCTTTGTAGTTAGCATGCTTGGCTTGTTATTGAAGACTTGGGATTCAGTGTTTCATTAAAAACTTTGAGCTCTTGAGGTGTACTAACCATCACAGCTAATTTTGCTGTTTGGATAGGAGTATTTACAAAGATGATAAGTGCTGCTATTTGGTTACCTTCCTTCTGATCAACATTTTGAAAGTAGAGATGACTGTGTTTGAACCCTAGAAGCCTCTAAGCTGCTGTTTAGTCCAGGTATCACATGGTGTTTAGGTTGTAAATACCAAATACAAATGATATAAAGAAGTAACTCTTATTTGATAATAAACTTGTATAGTATAATAAAAGTACAAATAAAGTAATCTTTGATGAGAAAGATTAAAAAAAATTAAAATCTTCATCTTTTAACTAAAAAAATTAACTATATCAACATTAAGGGAAGTGATTTTTTATACTCGAGGGATCATATGAAGTTCTTCTAGAGTGGTGAAGGTGTTAGTAACACAGAAATTCCTATCTTGTTTCCAGATATTGTGCTACTGAAAGAGAATTTTTTTTTTCTGCTTTCTCTCTGTCACCTACAAATAATGATAACTATTTGCCTTAAAACAGTGGGTGCCAAATGTTTCAAAATACTTGGACACTTTTTGACAAAATCAGGTGGAGTAATTTTATTTGTGTGTGTGAATATGGATATTTAAATATATGAAATTTTTAGCATATAGTTGAACAGTTATTTTTTGTATGGCATTTTAAATGCTTTTTTGCATACTATCTTTAATAAGATATGTAGCAATAATGTTATTAATTTATTATTCTGTGTTGTTCAGTAAAGGACCTGTGTAAAATATTAAAATTAAATATAAATACAGTCTACCATTCAGTTCACCACTTGTCACTCATTTACAACAATTTCAGAGAACTCAACCTTTCATCAGAAAATGAAATTAAAACTATCATTTGGTTTTATCACCATTGGATTTTATAGATGGGAAATACATAAATTAAGTAATTTCTTTTAGTGTAATGAAACTGTGTCAAAATTGAAATTTATTTTCTGAGCCAGTTGTTAGGATATTGCATGCTAGAAAAGACATGTTTGAACCCATTACATATTTGTAATTTCAGTATCATAGAAGCAGTTGGTTTTGTGAAAACATAATATGAAGCAGCTATTATTTTAAAATGTACACAGTAAAAGCTTAGTTGGTAACACACTGCAGAACATCTTGTTAAAGAATGGACTGTACTACTGGAAGTAATAATGAACCTTTGTTCTTGTTTGAATTAGGCCATCCTCTTCAAATAGAGACTGTTCTGTGCCAGGTGTACTACTTATCAGTAATGCTATATCTACAGATATGTGATGTGCATTGCCATGGAAGCAAATTAATCTTCACTAAGGCTTATGTAAGAAAGTATTTGCAAGTGGACAGGTAAAAACATGCATACTTCAGATACTTCCATACAGAAAATGTATTTGTGATATTCTGAATATTTGACTTGGTGTTGTCAGCAGTTCTTCTATGCTTAACAATTGTAACAGATTAATTTTGTGACTAATATAGATGTGGGAAATAGTTTTATCAAAAAATGAAACATTTAGTAAAAGTCTCATGAAGCTATTGTAGGTGTGGTTGCTTGAATTGTTAAGAAGTATCTTACAAGTAATGACTAGTAGGTTAACCATTTAGCTCAGTTCATAGGTGCTTTCAATCTGGTCACAGATCATTTATCATTCCCTTACTGGATATATTCCACAGAGTGGGCATTAAATTCTCTCATTTTCAGTGATCTTTTCCATGTGGATGCCTTTGCTACAGCCTTCAACACCAAGCTACCTCTCTTTAGCTTGCTTGTATGTTAGTCATCCAGGTATATTTATGTGTATTGTCCTATCCAATTTACTTTATTGGGTAATTTTTCTATATCACTCCACTTGTTGTTAGGTCCTTTTGATTGCTTTTTATTAACCAGCTAGCCTTGGTTTCTATGGTTACAACAACTGGTCCTCTCTGCCACTTGTCTTCCATTTTCTCCCTATTTTTGTCATCAACCTCAGTCCCATATCCTACATTCTATCTTTTGGGTCCTGCATCTTCATACTGAGATTTGTCCTGTCTTTGGTTGAAAGATCTAGTTTCAAACATTGAGTTGCTTCCTTGTTAGCTGGTTCCATTTTCCATGAATCCTACTCTGTGGCAAGTGGTGCCTGACCAGGTATTATTTAACTGGAAATCCACACTGTACGTCTCTGTTGACTTGTACTTTTTCTTTCATGGTTTTTCATGCTTACCATTCAGGAGGGATGTTCCATACAATTTCAAGTAGGTTCCTGACCTTGTGATATTTTGCTTCATAAACATGCCTGTCCTGGACTGTACCACCCTTGGACTGCATGGGTAAAGCAGGAAAGGATTGCTACTCATTCCTGCCATGCATGGATTGAATAACCCAGTATGATATACTTTTCAAATAAGATTTTGTGGTCATCTCTTGCATTGTCTTAGGTGGTCATATTTCTCCAGTCTCTCCACTGTATTGCCACCCTTCTTTTTTGAGTGGAATATGGGAATCCTTACCACTTTCAAGTTCCAAGTCACATGGGTGTTGATTGTGGAGGAACCATGCTGATTGAGTTCCATGTAATAACAATTCAGTTCAAATCTGGATGACAAGATATTCTCCTATGTGTGATAAACAATGTGGAGGAGTGAGAAATATCAGAATGCATTTTACACTGCTGATTGTGAATCCTATTCTACCCTCATGTGGTTGTTGATATCCCCAGCCAGGTTCTGGATTTAGAGTGAACCAATCAATGTAAGTCCTCACAGAGGATTTGTGTTTGTTTTTTCCCTTGATTTCCTATATCTGTGTTGTGGATCACAGTGGTGGGACATGGCATTTTTCTACTTTTGCCCTTGGAAGCTACTATTTTGACATCTGTGGTACTTGCTTTAATCACCACGAATTAAGTTGTGAAGGAAATGTTGTTATAGATAAGGATATATGAATCATATAAAACTGGTCATATCTCATAAAGTTGATTTTCACTAAAACATGTGGCTATATGAAGCTTAAAAATGTGAACTTCATCAGTAGTTATGTCTCAGAAAGTTGATTTTCACTAAAATATATGTGGCTATATGAAGCCTAAAAATATGAACATCATTAGTTTTGTCTCAGAAAGTTGATTTTCACTAAAAAAAGTTTTTTATTTTTATTTTCCCTTTTCTTGTTTTCATCTTTCAAAGCTCTACTCAAGTAAGTGCTTGAGTCTAACAATGCAAAGTGCACATTTTTTCTTTATGTTCATTGGCCTTAAGATTTTGGCCAGCAGTGTATATATATATATATATATATGATAAAAAAACAAGCTTTGCTAAAAATTGCTATTGACAGAATATTTAGTTTGTTTTGGAACAAGACACAAATGATTTTAATTTTTTATGTACATTGGAGTCAAGATGATATCTTTGTATACTGATGGGCTGGAAATTATGTTCAGTTAATAATTCATACAGTAGATGAGAAGTAAGACACTGATAAAGGAGACCCTTTATTTTTTCCATTTGAAACCTGCATTGATCAGTAACCAATATTTTGATCCATAATTAAAGTAGCTAGAGGTTTTACTTTTTTTTTCAGAACTAGGCTTAATATACTAAAGAATCATCATATAAAACTGCTGTTAAAAAGAACCTTGATATATTTGTGCTAATCAATGCTTAATGAAAATAGAAAAATGTGTCCTTGTTTGTTGGTTAGTCAAAACATAACTAAAGTAATTAAAATTATATAATGTCTTTAGTAATTCTCAGAAATGTATTTCTATTGCAAATTTAATTTTTTGCTTATGTACGTGAATGAAGGAAAACTTAAAATATTAACCTACTGTTTCAATGAAAGTTATCTTGAGAAGTTAAGAAGTTGTTTTGTTTTCTGTAAAATGCCTTTTATAGAAGGATAATTAATACAATTAATGCTTGTAAACTGAATCATTAGCGGTCACTTGTTTTCATATGAAATTTTGATGTGTCATAGTGTAATGCAGGAATTTCTAAATAGCAAATTATATCAAATATATAACACTTTATTAGAATTAAAGTGTAGTGTTGTAAATTTTGTGATAAATTGATTACCTTATTTATAAAGATTGTGATAAATATAGTTAAGGAGAAACATTAATAAAAACGATTAAATTTTGCATTATAAAAAGAAATTACATTTTACAAACTTTAAAATGTTTTCTATAAAAATTTGAAAAATCATTTTCCTCATATAATATTCTGATCTAGAGTATTTCAGTGTATAACAATTATTTCTGAACATAAAAGCAAATATGTACAAATATTTAAAACTTATAACAGAATTTAAATAAATGTAAATATATAAACTCAAATTTTTGTGAAATAAAGTTCAACATTTCAGGACTTCATCTTGCTTGCTTAATGACATTGAGTTACTACTGAAGTCTGCTGTTTGGAATGTTATTCAGGATGTTGGAAAATTGAAATTTTAACTTCATATACAGAATATAATATAATTAAAATTTTTATTGATGTAACTGTATCCTTAAATCCATTCTTATGTTTATTAGTTTACTCTGTATGAATAACTCATTATTATTATTACAATTTTTTCCCCTTTTAATCACTTTATTATATTTTTAAAATAAAATATTCTAATATTAATAAGGTCTGTGATATGTATTCTCTTCACTGGTTTAATATTTTAAAAGCAATGTTAAAACAAAATCAGTTTTAAAATGTGAATTTTTTGTAAGAAGTTACATGATTTTGTGCCTGCATGTTTTGTGTGAACTTTAATTGCTTTAGTTTTGTGTCCTTTACTTCTTTAAATTGCTAAAAATATTGTACAGTCCAGTTTGTGAATTGTATTTAATTTTTCATCTATTTTCAAATTAAACACGTTTTGTTATTTTCACTGGCAAATTTAATTAAGTAAAATTTATTAAATTAAATATGTCTTTTAATTTTTCTAGTAACATAACTTGTTGTTAATTGTTTAACATTTATTTGGTATTTCAAAGATTATGAGTAATTGTTCTCTCTATTGTTGCAAGTATTTTCTCAATGCTTTTTTTTCTCTACTTCCAGATTCTTATACTTAGAAACTGTATAAAAAATTCACAATTGAAATTTCTATTTACATTTTAATTATTATAATTTTTAGTAATTCATCTAAATGTATAGTGTGAATAAAGTTCATCCTATTGCAGGTCCTATTTATACTGAAACACAGATTCATTTTTATTTAATTTTCTTGAAGGTTAGGTTTATTTAGATTTATGTTGCTGGATGACAGATCCTTTCTGATTTAAAATAGTAATTGTTTCTTCAATGTAATTTTTTTTTAATTTATCAAACAGGATTTTGGTGGTTGGAAATTTTGTCTTTAGTTATCATAAAGACTAAACAGGATGAACTAAGTTTGAGCTGTTACACAAAACTATAAATAAAAAAATTATGAATTGGCTTCAAAATAAAAAGTAGTTTTTTTACTGAAGACAACTTTCTATAAACAATTATTTTCTTATTAATAGAATAATGGGTTTCCATAAAAACTTCTGGAGTTTAAATACAGCTAGTGTAAATATAACATCCAGGTTGTAAAACACAAGTCAATTTTTTTTTCTGTATTGTTGTGAAGAAGATTCCCCAAAGGTACTTAATTCATGCATTTTAAAAACAACCACGTACTAACAAGTTTCCTCTTTCTAAGGTTCTTTTGTGGCTAACTCTCTTAGCAGGACAAGTGTAAAATTACTTATTGAAACTGAGAAATAGAGACTTAACAATTTTGTATTTATTAAAAGATTTAATATAAAGTCATGTTATTGAAAGTAAATGCACATTTATGTGAGAAATTAATCACACTTGAGTTTAGGCTTACAAACTACTTAAAGAACATGAAAATGAACACTGTCTTTAAAAGAATTGCTTAAAAACGTGAAAAACAATATAGACTGAACTGTAATTAATATAATTTTATTGTGACTTTATTTACTTGCTTTAAAATAATTGCTTAAAAATATGAAAGACAATCTAGATTGATCTGTAATTAGAATTTTACTGTGACTTCATTCACTGTCTTTAAAATAATTGCTTGAAAACATTAAAACCAATATAGACTGATCTGTAACTAATTGAATGTTATTGTGACTTCATTCACTTTCTTAAAGAGAATTAAACAGCTGTATTTGCTGGTATTTTAGATCATAAATCACTTCATTGTTAAATGTTCAAAGTAATTCAAAGTACAAACATGCTTGTTATGTAAAATATTTTTTTCAGAATTTACCTTTCAGCATGTATATTTTATCAATTTGCTATAACAAACAAAAAGGAACCCTACTGAAAGTTATTAAATCGTATTCTGCTAAAATATGATAAAACTTCTTTTGTTAACCATGCATCAAATTTGCATTGAAATTATATATTGTTAATTATAATATGTACATGAGTGCAATAATTGTATTTTTGTCCTTATTGGTTCTGTTTTTTTCAGACACATTTTTCATTAAATATTCCAGGCTTTTTGCTCTTATTTCAATATTTTGTTACCATTCATAGTATAAACTTCCTTATCCTTATTTTCTTGATTATGAAAGAGAACCTGTAACATATCAAACACTTCAATCTGAACTTTTACATTGAATTATAATTTCTCTTTATAATGAAATTACAAGATTTTGAGATATGTGTTCAAGTTTGTGGCATGGTTTCATTGACAGTACTATTCCCCATTACTCTTTAATTTTAACATTACAGCAATGATTGAGGCCTATATATCATAGACATATATGGGCAACCTTAAAAAAACCAACAGATTTATGGTTCATCTCCATCCATGTTTCTCACATCATCTCACATTTGACATTCTTCAGTAGGAGTCGTCTGCTACGTTACTCATAACTGAAGGTACTCTTACAGTCAGTGATGTTAGTTCCATTTTGATCTCAAGTCCAAGGCTCCCAAACATCTTCTGTACCAGGCAAGTCAGCCCCATCTTTATGAATTTAACTGAGTTTACATGACCTACTTATGCTTTTGGTTCCCTATTCCTGACTCGGATCTGGTTGTCTTACTTTCATAATTTTGTAGTTTGAATACACAGTATGTGACTTTTTTTTCTCTAGCTGTTTTTTTGCTAAATCTTGAGTTATCTTGCATAAGAAGCCATGATCACTTGATTCTTTTCTTTCACCTTAGAAATCTCTTCATCTTTTTTGTCTTCAATCTGCTATCTTTGTCACTTACTTGCTTTACTTTTTCTCCATCTGTCAACACTTCTTTCTCTTTCAAAGGATCTACAGCACAGCCATGACATCTTTATTGAGGAAACTTGCAAAAACTTGTTTCCCACCTTGGAATTTTCTTCTTCTTCTATTGTGTTGCAGTTAGTTTGGTGCCTTTGTTTTAGGATGTCTTACTTTCTAAAATTCAATTTATTCAGTCCTATTTCAAGGACTCCAATTTCACTCTTCCTTTCTAATGCAGTTTGGAATGTGTTTCATATACTTCAGAATCTCAAACTGTGGCAACTTATCAGCAGTTCTCTCTACACACTTTGGTTTCTCAAATTTCTTAGGCCAGAAGAGCCAACCAGGCTTCTTGATCTTGAAAATTAATAGTGTAGCTCCCTCTTCTGTTCTTTCTTCTCTTGTTGCTGCTACTTGATATCCCCTCTTTCAGAGATAACTTGTTTCTGGAACATGCCTGTTGGCTTAAGTAGTGGAAGATTAGTTTCTTATTTTGTACTTGAACAAATTAATTGTTCCACAGGTACAGATGAATGCTTTCTCTGAAATTGGTGCTCTCTCTCAGGGATGTGAATGGCCAAGTTTAATGTGTCAGATGCTCTTCACATCTCAGTTCTTCCACAATGGTTAAATATTCAGTTCAAAGCTGTTCCCTTCAGTTTGACTATAGCCTATATGTTTTCAATCAGGTCTGTTGGACTTTTACACAGATACATGAAATGGCAGAGAAGCACTTATTCTTAGAAACTTTGTGTCCTTACTACAGCCTTTTGCTTTTAAGTCCATGAACATCACATTTGGTTGTTATTCTGTCATGTCTCACAATCTTTGGTTTTGATGGTGAATCAATTGTAATGGCTAGACTGGGTCCTTTTCATGGAATGGTCTCTATGTCCTTTACTGGTTTTAGTGGATATGCTCTTTATTTGGAAATCCTCTCATTATTGTCTTTGCAAATCTTCTCAACATCAAGTTTACACATTTATGGTTTCTAATCATGGATTCTATAACTCTGGGAGTGAATGCTCTGAGTCAAGATTGGTTCAGTCTCTCACCTTATACCATTCCTTGTCATGGGCTTTGTCTAATTTCTATTATTTTTGGCTACATAATGACATTTGTTAATGATTTTCCTCTTTTGTCCAGCTTTTTATATTTTTCTCTAACTTATGGATCTCTTCCTTCTTTGGTCCATCTTTGACAATGACACTTGAAACTTGTTTATTTCTTGGAGTGCTTACACATTCTCCTTCCCTTCTTTGAACCACTGGCCACCTGTTCCATGCATTATTTTTCTCTTAAGACATTTATGAGAGATACTGTTCTAAACATTTCCTCACTGCTCCTTTCTCCCCAAAACGTGGGCTGTCTCAGAGAATTTTGAATGTTTTTCCAATTGTTCTTCTTACCTTTCTTCTCTGTGGAGTTTCAGATCCTTATGATTTTCTTTGCCTGTACAGGCAGTTTGATGTTATCTTGCTTGTATTGCTACATTTTGAGGCAGTAAGCAACGTATTTTTTTGCCATGAGATTCCACTTCTTCTTATGACTTGCCACCTTCAACTATACGGTTAAAGACCTTATGCTGCTATTTTATTAATTTATGGGGAATGACACTTTATATTGTCTCCTCCTATCAGATATATCATTTAATGGCTTTTTTTTTCTCTAGTTGTTGATATCCTTTGGATGAGGTTTTGATGGTCAAGATATGATAGCTAATGGCTTTTATGTGTCACATTATAATTGCCATTCTCCACAATTTTTTGTAGGTTATCAAATTTATCTAGTTTTATTATTTTACACACAAGGAATGTTTCTTCTGATAAAAAAAATCACAATCCTTATTTTGTGAATGAATCTGTAATTATTTTCATTTCCATCTGTCTGATATTTCCATCTTTAACCTGAAAGTACCACAAGTAGATAGGAAGAAGATATTTTAATTTTATGCTTTCAGAATTTGTTGTGAAGTTTCTGCAATGATATAATGTATACTATCCCTTACTTGATCTCTTGGGCTCTTGGATAAGTTTCAGCAGTCAGAGTTGTATTCCTGGCAGCTGATGCAGTGAATAATCATAGGTGAGGATCATAACCCCTAGGGTGATGTATCTTTCAGGATGGAAAAGTTATTTTGATGTTGATAGCAGCTTACAGCACCTGGGGTCATGCAGGGTTGTAACTTGTAGCCCTGAACCAAAGACTGACTGCATATTAGGGTGTTGTAATACTTTTAGTTGTTTCCACCCAGAATTGTAAACATTGATTACATCTCGAATCTGTCAAAATTACAAGAGAGATGTCTTAGCTTGACACACTAGGTCCTGTGAGTAGGTAAGCAGATTACACTTCCAGTGTTCAATGGGAAGTAAGAGAGAATCTAGAGTTGTTCCTAAAATATTTTAGGAAGGTCACTACTTTGGAATGGATGGACTGAGGAAGAAGGTATGTAATGCCTGGTCTTGAGCTCAGATGATCTACATCTAGAAGTCACACACTTGGATGAGGAGCAGCATGATTCCTTGGAAACCACTGTACGATTTACGTCACTAATTCGATCAAGTGAACGATTGGATGATCCATCAGGTCAAACTCAAGGTTCAGAAGAGGATCAGCACCAAGGTACTGGTTACCTATGTAGGCATATTGTACTGATTGCGAGAAAGGCATTCTGGGGATAGTCTCTGCAGGTCAGAATAGTATTCTGGTTGAAATGTTCATTGAAGGATGACAGCAGATGTACCAAAGTTCAGCTTTTTCAGGACTGATTGGAACTTGGTTTGTTCCAGGGAGGGTAAAAGGGTGAGAGGCTGAATTTCTGGTAGTATATTAGAAGCAGCAAGAGCCTTACTGGACCTTGCAATACTTCAAGTCTCCCAAATAAGATCACCACTACTGCCAACAAATATTGACTTCTCTTTGGAAAATAGCGATAGATTAGGAGGAAAAGTGAATATCTGGCTTAGTCTAGTAGGGTCACTCACAGAAAGAATACAGCTGTTTTCAATCAATATTTGAAATTGGCATCCTCAGCATGAATTTACTATAGTTTGTCACTCATCAGTGATGACGAGAAACCCACTTGTTGAGAAATTTATATGCAAAAACGGCTCGTTTGGGCTGAGAAAACACTTTACATAGAAGAGTGAACCTGACGATGACCGAAGAAGGTCGAAACGTTGTTCGCTCTTCTATGTAAAGTGTTTTCTCAGCCCAAACGAGCCGTTTTTGCATATAAAGTTTGTCACTCAGTTTTGCACTCCCAGTCAAGCTCAAGACTGCATGAGGGTATGTAGTGAAGGAAATAATAGTACCTTAATGTACGTAAGTTGTATTTCATTGTTTAATCCAGTCAAAGGTTATAGCGGGGATGGGCAATTTATTTTTCATCGTGGCCACAACTGTGGCTAATGAAAACAACGTTGGTTACACTATTCAAAACACAAATTAAAAGATGTTAGTTTAATAAAAATAATTGCATTTCAACTAACCTTTAATGTGAAAATTGATGGGGGTTTTCATCAACAAGATTCGTGAAACTTGGCTTAATATCTATACTCAATGAGCAACTTAGCTCTGCTTCTTAAATTTATGTCAGTAAGCCGAGATCTGTGTCTAGACTTGAGAAAACCTAGCGTAAAAAATATTGACTCGCACACCCATGTGGATCCAAATATGTAAAATAATTTTAAAATTGCTATTTTTAAATTTGGAAGACACCCATTTATCAGAATAGTAAGCCATATCTTTCTCGTAAAACATTTTTGTTTACCTTCTAATCCACACTTATCCAAAGACTAAAACTATGTAATTTCTTTACTTAAAATTTCTAAGTCAAATTGAAATGGAGAACGCAAAGATTCAGATATCAATATCAAATTTTTAAATTCGGAGAAACGTGATTCAAATTTTTGATCCAGTTTACATAGAGATCGTATTTAGCATCAGAGAAATCATAGTTCTTGTTATTTTCCAGAAAACTATTCAACTTTGCAAAATCTATCAAAGCATTCTTTTGTAATTGTTCCACAAGAAGGTTTAACTAATTGAAATTCATGAATAGACTGTGATTGCTCGCTTGTTATTTTACCTCCTACCTGAAGCTTCGTATTCAAATTATTTAAGTGAACCATCATGTCGTATAGAAAGTGCAAATCACACTGCCATGACAAAGTTTCAATTTCAGGGAAATTTTTAATCCTACCTTTTTCAACAAGATACTCTTTTTATTTGAGGAAATAAGGAAGTAAATCATTCCAAGACTTTTCCTCTACTCAACCATCTTACATTCGCAAAATTAGTAAGATCATCAAATGTACAGTCACTGCTTTTCTTCAAAGACGACAATGTCCATCAAATTTTTCAATCCATCGCTTTTAGACATCTGAGCACATAAATTTTCCTGATGAAAATGCAATGGAAAGATGGCAGCGTGGACTTACATTATTTTCAATTAAATGCTGCTTCAAAAGAGAAACAAATTCTAATTTCGCCCTAGTCATGGCGGGAACACCGTGTGTTGTTACAGAAATCAATTTTTTAAAATCCAGATTGAATTTTTTTGACATTTCATAAAAGTTTTCAAAGATCTTTTTTCCACATGTTCGATCTCGTAATCCACAAAGACCAAGTATTTCTTCCCTCACTTAAGATCTGAAGTTACATATCGAATTAAAAATATCAACTGTGCAGTGCAACTAACATCTGTTGACCCATCCAGTGCTAAAAAAAATACAAACAGTTTTAGTTGTTCAAGGAACTGATTTTCTGTCTTTCGCTAACTCTAGCATTTTGCGGACAGTTGTTCTTCGTGGTGTTTTGAATTAAGCACAAAGCTACACAATGGGCTATCTGTGCTCTGCCCACCACGGGTATCAAGATCCGGTTTTTAGCATTGTAAGTCCACAGGCATACCGCTGAGCCACTGGGAGCGTTGTTCTTCGACTTAATTGCAAATTATTTACCTTTTGAAGAATATCATCTTTTATTTTTGGTTCATAATTCTCCAACAAAGTTTCAATGACTACAATCAATATTTCTTTTACAAGTTCAGCATCAGAAAATGATTTCTTTTTTTTTGAGCTAGAATCCAACCTGCTTTATAACTAGCTAACGTAACTAGTTCGATCGATGATAAAAAGCTTTTTAGGCCTTCCTTTTCTTCATGAAGCTGTGCTTTTAGAAGGCTAATTTTATTCATACGATCTTTGCTATCAGTTGGAAATTTCACATCAAATTCGTTGTAAAAATTGTTAAAATATTGCTTAAGAGTTTATACTTTATTATTCCTAAAAACTTTGTTACACAAAAGACACACTTGCTTATTATTTCCTTCAATAACTAGAAATTTCATCTCCTAACTTTAATTAAATTCTCGTTTCACGTTTTTCCAGTCACTCGCCATTCTCTTTTCAGCATTAATGCCAGAATCAATTAAATTGTCTTTATTTTCTGAGTGTTCACCATCATCTGGAGTCTTTCGTTTTCGAATTATGCACTTATCCATATTATTGGACTAAAAACAAAATATATTTAAACACTTGAAAGTTGCACAATACAAATATGTTTGCAAGCGCTTGCAAAACAACGCACACTCGATAATAAACATCTAAACCAGACTGACGTTACAAAATGGGCGGAGTCTGTGGCAGTGATGAAGCGTGCGACATTAGCGATGACGTGAAGCAATGCAGTTGCTGATTATCAAATTTGCGATAAAAAATAAATGATCGAAAGAGTTGATTCTTAAACTCGAGCTCGTCACAATTGTGTTATCCACTGACCACATGTGGCTAGTGGCGATAGAATTGCCCAATCCTGGTCTAGAGCATCGGAGCCATGTGACATAGTTTTAAAAGCCACACATAAAATAAATAATATTTCCTGTTAAAAAAGCAGGCAGCATTAGCTTAGGTAATTATCTGCCAAGTAATGTGTGAAGTTCTGATGTTTGTACTCATAGATGATTAGCTTCCAAGCTAGACACTACAATTATTATGGACACAGTAACCAAAGTGGTAGAAGCCTAATGTAATAGTTACGCTAAAATTGTGTTGATCACACTATGTACGAAAACATATATGAGTTTACAAACATACCTGAGATAGTGTGTTTACGACTAGGCTTAAAATATATATCTAGTGCATTAAAGTATTTCAGTGAGTTATTGGGTGAATATTCTGATATATTTGTGAGGCCAGATGGATAATTGGGTAGAGTGTGTTTTTTATAGCAAAGCCATATCGGGCTATCTGTTGAGCCCACCAAGGGGAATCGAACCACTGATTTTAACATTGCAAATCCATAACTTACCGCTGTACTAGCGGGGGACAATAATTGGGTAGAACGATGGTAATTTAACACCATATAGATACAGGTGACACATGCCCATTGAAGCAACTACACTGCTGATATCCTTGGGGCACTAGAGAAATCATAAGGGCCCAGCATGACCAGGTGGGTTAAGGAGTTCGACTCGTGATCTAAGGGTCGTGGGTTCGAATCCTTGTCGCACCAAACATACTCGTCCTTTCATAATGTGATGATCAATCCCACTATTCTTCGGTAAAAGAGTAGCCCAAGAGTTGGTGGTGGGTGGTGATGACTAGCTGTCTTACCACTAGTCTTACACTGCTAAATTAACGAGGGCTAGCGCAGATAGCCCTCGTGTAGCTTTGCGCAAAATTCAAAACAAAAAATAGAAATATAAGTACCAAAATACAGCAAATGCTGCAAGACAGAATCAAGCAGCCTTCAAGTGTTTGATAATCTCCAATTGTGATTGTCAGGAAGAAGTAAGGTATGCCAATTTTTTGTGTGGACTTCTGATGGTCACCCATTGCAATAACTTTCATTGATGAATTTTCTTTACCATGGAATTATGAATGTCTTGGTACTTTAGAAATCTGTTGATTCAATACTTTGAATTTGGTGTCTGGATATTTACAAGTCAATCTGGGTGATTGGAGCAGGGCTAAGACTTCTTTTCACAAAAAAAGATGGTTTGCAAGAACTCTGCATCATGCCATTTAGTCTGTGTAACCCATGAACTACTTTCACGCAACTGATGGAGTTTACATTTAAGGGACTGCAATTGGAAATATGATTTGTTTATAATGATGATGTTTAGTGCTTGGCCACACTTGAGTTAACATATGAAATCTTGAAGATAATATATCTTTCTGGTATACATAAAAGATTTGAAATGAAATTAGAAAAAATGTTTGGTCCTGAGGAATCAAATTAAGTTTATTGATCGCATTATACAGATAGATGGAGTTTTGACACATCCTGTTGAAGTAACTGCGAGAAAGTGACAAAGTTAGAAGTATCTAGTTTATTTGATTTTATATCATATTATCAACGATTTGTGGCCAACTTCTCGCAGATAATAGCACCATTTTTGGCTCTCACAATAGTGAGAAATATGATCGGGCATTCTGATCTCTAAAACTTTAGTGTTTCAGTGCTGGTCTATCCTCATCAGGACTGTTTTTCTTTCCCTGGACACCAGTATCGGTGAAAATGGAGTTAGAGAAGTGTTATTACAGTTGTAGGATTCTAGTTACATGTGCATGGCTTCCAAATGCAGATGGTGCACAAATAACAAAGAACTTTTCATGGTAGCTGTTTTTGTAAAACATTATTGCCACTACTTGTGTGGAAGGAAGTTCACCATCTGATGGAACCTCATTTTAGAGGAGTTGTTAGTAAACTTTAAAAATCCAAAAGAGATGAAAGTACATTGGCTAACAATATTCCAATAATGTAATTTTATCATTGTCTAAGCCTACAACATAGAAATATAGACATAATATCTTGCTGTGTGGGGAATGTCCTAACCCTGGGCCCAAATAAGAGTTTAATCCCACACTATTTTTACCATGGTTAAAGCCTATCATGCTGTTCAGCAAGGTTAATCCTAAATTATGCTAGTAGCGAAATGTATTGATAGTACAAATGCTAGCATTGATTCCCTTGCTATCCAGGAAAGTTAAGCCTGAACATCACTGGTGTAGGAATGTAAAACAGGTGCAGGAAAATTGTGGCACCTATATGAGCAGCGGTGAGTGCTCGAAGGAGTACTTTACCAGTGTTATTAGCTCACAAGATAGGGTACTTTAACAATGCTGGAGTCAGATGTTCCCGTATATCTTAACAATAAATATTTCAGACTTTTCACAACACAAAAAATTGAAGGGCATTAATGTGTAACTTTATTTGTGCTAATATCTGATAGAAGTTGCTCCAACCACGAGTGAGTTGAGATGTTCAGTGTTGTGTGAATGCCGTACAGAGTGCGTCACATACAAGAGAAACAACCAAGGGAAGATAAACTCTAATATATAATTACTGGATCTCCTCTCCAGAGGTTAGCCTTGAATATTTTCGTTCTACTCCCAAACGCTGTAATATGTTGTCACTTTGTACTTGTTGTAATCAACTATTTTATGAAGTGGACTGGAGTTTATCCACTGATTACTACAAGAGCACAGACCATTTATGGGTGGGTTAGTTAAGAAATGGAAAGCACAATTCAGAGCACTAGTAGGAATCCACATGGATAAGGGAACTAATTTCAATAACCAACTGTTTGTTGAGTTGTTTAAAAGATAATTATGATGAAAACAATTTCACCTTATCACTTCAGTTGGAAGAATGGGTTATACAAATAATCATGTTACTTTAGTTACTTCTCTATTCTACCGTGAGGTATAGAGGGAAAATGTAGGGACTTTTGATGTGCTCTGTCCAGAGCTTCTCTAAAAATAATTCCATGGCGTTTAATTTTACCTATCAGCTCATAATTCTATCTCCTTTTTGCTCTTTTCCTTGCTTTGTATCCACTGTGTTGTTGTATTGTGGCAATTTATTTCAAAGCATCCTAGTGAAGTAGCTAAACCACTTTGTTTGTTGCTTTTTAATATCTTCTAGGACCGGTCTTATTCCTAATCATTCTTGGGCATCTTCGTTTCTGATTCTGTCTCGATGTGATACTGAAAATTTTGTTAATCATAACAGACACAACTGAGAGAACATTTGCCATGTGAGATTCACACGCAATTTACTTAACCTGCTCTTGTTTTTAGATGGGTAGTGTTACTTCCTTTGGATGTTCTACACCACAAGAAGTACCCTTGAGTCCTAAGAGTATGTAAAATTATTAAGACAGATGATGGTCGATGCATATGAATTCATCTGACAACAACTAGAGTAGACAACATGACAACAGAATAAGTATTATGAAGGAATGGGTGTTAGTTATAATGTGGTGAGTAGGTGTAGTTGCAGTATTTCTCAGCTGCAAAAGAAATTTTGATTTGTTCGTACCTAATAATATGATAAGCTGTTTCATTAATGTACGAGTTACAGTGGACATGAGACACAGAAAAACGTGTAACGCATCATTAAGCTGCATCAAAAAATCAGAAACAAGCTTTTGGTGTATTCATTGGCTTTACCAGGAGCCTTGAGAGAAAATGAATGATTCAGAGGTGGACAAAATCATCATCTCCAGTTATCTTAGCTTATATGATGAAGAAAAGAGAGCTGTTAATACTTATCTGATTGTCTTTGACAATCCAGAGGAAGTGTTGCTCGAAACTGAAGCAATTACTATCGCCAGTTCACAGATGGGATACCAACACAAGCCTCTTGATTAACATGGATAGGAATGATTATTAGTACTAGGAAAATTAGGTAGTTGGAGGACAATTGACCAAAAGAATGTAGTGACCCTTATCTTCTATGCGTTGAGTAGTAATATGAAATGCCATGTATTCATTATTTCATATGGCCATTCCTTGAAGATCAAAGCTAGGACAATTGTTATGTCGAGAGCCTGAAGATTGAAAGAAAGTTGTGTTCCTTGCTTTCCAAGCTATCCGATAAAACATGTTATATGCACTACAATGTGTGGTTTCTACCTGATTATTAAAAGCTAGGAGAACCTGGTAGATGAAGAAAGACTTTTAACTGAAAGGATGTGATGACCTATTGCTTTCCGAACCATTAAGTAGTATTGAAATCACAGCGTATGCATCAAATTGTAGACATTATTCTTGACCTTCCAAACTACGATAATCAATAGTTTGTACATCTAATGCATTGATTTCTTAGTTAATGAGCTGTGTCTGGTAGAACACATGGACTTTATATTTGGCTGCTATTCTATCATTGACAGTTAGAGAATCACTAATCTATATTATCATCCAATATTTTAAGAAAATAATTTTAAGGATCTAGCTGAGTAGTGAGAGCTCTGCATGGTTTATTAGCTAGTTATTTCTAAATTTGTTATTGATCCTGATGGAAAGACGCCAGATCTAAGAACAGCAAGAGAACCCAGTTTTTTCCGAGTGTGTGTTGGAGTACACTAGTAAAAGCACAAATCTCAGTCTTGGTAAATCTACTTTTAATTCAAAATTATTGATTCACCTGAATTTTACCAGTGAATATTTACTTTCTGAATCCCTAAATAAAGAGGAGTTGAATTTTATGGCCTCTCGTTAACAGTATCGTCACTACCGATAAATTGACTGTTACTAAAGTTGTTCATATGGTAACTGTGGGCAAGCTGTATAAACCACTAGAGTGCATTATGAAACGTAATGTATAGAATAGTATATGAACATAAACGCAAGTGTGGCAATATGCTGTTGCACTTGTTTGTGTTGAAAACATTACAAGAATCCTCCGTAAGTGTTTTAAACAGACGAAACAACCACACATCGAGAATAGTAAAAAATAACAAGAAGATGCGAAGAGGATAATAAGAAAATAACGAGTGTATGGAGACGAAGAATTTCAGTTCGACATTAAGAATTGATTAATATAAGGTTATCTGAGATGAATAACCTGGAAAATGCCTCCCCCAGTGGTACAGCGGACTTACAATGCAGAAACTGGGTTTAGATACTCGTGGTGGACAGAGTACAGATAGCCCATTGTGTAACTTTGTGCTTAACGTAAAACAAAACCTGGAAAATACAGAGTCGTTTTCATGCTCAAATAACGTTCCAATTTCAATGTTGAAACATATTAAAGATGATGAATTTTTTGTTGGTTTATAATTAAGTACAAAGATACACAATGGGCTATTTGTGCTCTGCCCACCACGGGTATGGAATGTCAGTTTCTATATTGTCAATACGTCTGTATTCTCGCCATCACGAAAGTCGGTTTCTATCATTCAAAGTCCACAGGCATACCACTGTGCCATTGGGGAGCCCACGGAAGAGATACAAATACTAAAAGAGACTAACAATACAGCATGAGAAAGAAAACAAATTGTTCGCATGAGGTTTTAAAGTAAACAGTTTTACCTAGAGATTCTAATACATGTCTTACATGAGGTTTGTTGTAAACATAATGCCACAAATATTTTGACATGGTCAAGCTGAAATATAAACGATCGGGGGATATTGTTTGGAGTATATAAAATTAACAAATAATAGATTAGATATCTTGACAGGTATATACATTTGTTTGGTTACAACAATAATATTTTAAGTCATACAGATTAGGACATTTTAATGAACAAACAGTTTTACTGAACATAATACTTAATAGTTTTAATATAAAAAATATAGTTTTGGAGCATGGAAGTGTTTGCTTAATTGTCATAGTGAGATACAGAACCACTTGTTGAAACCCTGTAATTAATACAATAATTCTTACACTATTTGTACAGGGAATAATGAAGTTCCCAAGGTATGACAATTAAAAAAAACTGACGGGGGGCTAACAGTGAATGGTGAGATTACTGATGCCTAAGAGTCAACTGGACTGCGTAGGATGTAAATTATCCTAACCTCCATTCATTCCTTTGGGAACTTAGCTCTGTCTGTGTGATAACCACACACTAGTTTAAGGATGATGCAGGGTCGAATGAAAATCCAGGGAAACTAGGGGATTCAGAAAGTTTAAGTTCCTTACACATGTATCTAATGAAGATGAGCATGATTACATGTTAAGTTTTTATATGATTTGAGTGAATGTTATTTAGACCAAATCAGTAATTAAGCATTAAGACTGATTTTAACCTATACACTCAAGTGAAACTTTGAAATTAGTTTAATCAATATTTGCTTTTGAAACTAAGATCTTCAGCATTCAGAGACTAGTTTTGGCCATGTTCAGTCTCCCTCTCTTTTGATCGACTAGCCAGTGGTTTCCTTCCTTGTTCTAATTATTGTTTTCCTTTACCAGAGCTATGATATAACCATCATCAACCTTTTAAGCCTTGCAGCTACTCCAATGAGAGAAATGAAGTCATCAATGAAAGAATTTAAGGCTAATTTTACTGTTGGCAAACCCACGAATAAAAACATGTTGCTTGTGATTCTTGTATTTTTAATGAGCGCTTCTGAAAAGTGTATAGTTTCAGAAAGACCATGTATAATTTGTGTAAAGACCTCATAAGTTAGCTTTAACATTTATTTATTTGAAATTTCCTTTAACAAATATATAACAAAGCCCAGAAGGCACCCGAGAGCATCTAAAACTATAGTCCAGTGACTTCCAGACTCTGGCTTTAGGTATGTGCCTTTCCATTATGGAGCGAGCTGAAGTATAGACAGAAAAGTTGACGATATTAGACAGTAACAAATTTGATACAAATCTGTCAAATGAATTTAGGTTTTTAGTCTTCAATCTAAGTGAGGAAGGAGTCTCTAAAATGGAAGAAATGGAAAGAGTAAGTATTTGGTGGAATAAATTAAAGAGAAGTCTCGGGGATGATTCTGTACAAGAAAATACTGTAAAAGCAAAATTTATGAAGCATTAGTTAGGTCAGTTTTTTCTTTACGGAGCAGAAACTTGGTCCATAAGAAGAAAGGAAGAGAATATTGTAAAAAGAACAGAAAAATGTTGAGTGTTGAGAATATCTTTGAGAGAAAGAATACTGAATTATTATATCAGGGAAAATGTTGGAGACTGTAAGGGAAAAGAAAAAGAACAAGGAACCAGACATTTAGTAATAAAAGACGAACGGTGTGCAGTGAGAGCAGCATTAGAAATGCCTGTGGAGGAACAAGGAAGTAGAGGAAGATAGAGAATAGGATGGAGAGATATAGTGGGCGTAGATATTAGAGATGCTTGTGCAACTAGAAATAATACACAGGACCATAATATATGGAGATCGAAGACCCAAGTGGCTGACTTAATGCTACAATGCAGCTATGGTCGTCAGAAGAAGAATCAGTTATTCTACTAAATGGGCTGAAATGTACTTGCCTAACAATACTATAATTCTCAGTTTAGCTAAGTATTGGGTACTTTGTTTTAATGTCTGTAAGGAAGTATATACTGGTCAGTGAATCAACTGTAAGAGTAAGGTGTGTGCAAAATTATGCTTTATACCGAAAATAATTAGCTTTAACATAATATTCTTATTTCTACGGTTCGTCTTCATGAGTCATATAAAAGTTAATGATGAATAACTACCAAGTTTGTAAGATTAATTTGAGTCAACTGAATTGTTCAAGTGCCCTATCTAATGATGATATACCAGCTAAATGAACAATGATTGACTTATTTCTTACTAAATCTGTTGACTTTTAAGAGTGAAGTTGAACTCCCAGTCAACATGATTATTTTCTAACTCCCAAAGCAATGACTGGAGGAATACATGGAATGATTATGATTAACCATGGTCAATGCACATTAGACCATGTCTGTTAACTGGGAAAATGATGATATGACAAAAAATAGAATATTGTTAAAGAAATGTGTTTGTGTGTGTTTTCTTATAACAAAGCCACATCGGGCTATCTGCTGAGTCCACTGAGGGGAAATTAACGCTGTAAATCCGTAGATTTACTGCTGTACCAGCGAGGGACGTTAAAGAAATACTAGTCTGAGTGTGGAAATTAGGGCTGGTTATAATACACATTGAGTTCCAGCCTTTCAATCATAGATAAACTGAATTCTACTTTTTCAGGCAAATCCATGCAATGCAAGGTCCTGTCAAACAGGTGTATAAGCTGAATTCATATGCCACAGATGAGTTATTGGAGCAATAACTGGACCACACACAAAATCAAAGTAAGGGGAGAGAAGAGAGCCTTTTTATTTTATTCATTCTAGTCAATAATCATATCAACAGTGATGTACCATTTCTTTGAATCTTTGTAAAGTAAGTCAATGCTTAGGGCTGAAGCGATAGCATATGTGCTGGTTTCCATTATATTACACTTAGGACTAAGCTCGGGCCAGTTATGGAAGCTCATATAACAAGTTAGGAAGTCTGTATTATCTTAAAACCTAAAGAGAGCCATGGCTTCTAGTTTTTGACATTCTGAAAACTGCTGACAAAATAACAAAAAAAAACACACACAGGACAAAATTAGAAAATCAAACGCTTTTTCTTGATAATAAATCACTATCTGCAAAGATAGACACATAGTTGTCACGTGTATAGTATATGAAAAAATGCTTCACTCTATGATTATCTTTCTATGCGTAATTTTTACAATAGTAACTGATTTTATAACTACAAGTGGAAAAATCTTTAAAAAATGAAAAGTGTGAGTGTTTGCAACAAAAAGTGAGTAATTAAGGTAAGAATGCGCATCGTGTAATAAAACTTGTATTACATTTATTGTGTGTCCGAGTCATTTCTATTATAAGTACTATAGTACATACATTTTTTTTTTCTTTAGTATATTGAAATATAATGATAGAGTTAGATTTAGCCACCCACTCATAGTAGCGTACCAATATAGCCAATCTGACTACACAGATGGTAATTAGCTCCAAGAGGGAAGTTATTCATCACTGTAATACTATATTCTGTTTTGTTCCTTGCCATCAGTCTCACTTGGAATGACTCTAGCGTTTTAAATCAGTAATCAATACAGCTACATAATAATTTTGGTGGTTATGGATGTTTTAATTTTGAAAAAAAAGTTTAACAGTGTTTTGTGTAATTTGCCTGATATAATTACATGTCTAATCTAAAATTAGACAAATAACAAGTTGGCATGTACAGTCAGCCCTGGCTTAGACGAATTACTTTTACTTAGATATCATAGTCAACTTATATGACATGAGACGGTAATATAACACGTTTTAGGTGACTTGATATTTTCCATTATAATCAAATTTTGTGGTGTTTTTCTCAAACTACATCTCGAATTGTATACCTTAGTTTTTTAAACATCATAAATGTGGCAACTGTATATTTGTAAATTTAATGTTCATTGCTACAACTGTGGCTGTTGGAGATGATAGTGAGTCGTGGTATAGCACATTTGTTCTACAATCATTACTTAATAGGATCGACGATCTGTCATTGTAAACTAAAGTATAGATTGTACAGGAGTAACGTTCATGTTTATGAACTTAAGTAAGCTTTGCTGCATTGAAGTGTTTTAATAAACCGTTAATCCTGTTTCATTTTTGCTCTCTACTATTATTTTGTTCACTAAAGTTCATCACTAATACTTCCCTTCTTATTTCTCTTAGTTTTCCTTGGACATGTACCAGAATAAAGACAAAATAAAACTTGTTTTTAGCTATTGTGAAAGAAGCTTTTGTCTACCACGTAACATCCAATGTCATCTGTGAAAATGTCATAATACTCGAATTGTTATAGTATTTAGTCTATTTTATTACCTATTGGTTTAATCATGTCGTAATTCGTGGTTGTGTTTTTCTTGCTTGTTTAAAACGTTTTATAATAGGATTTAAAGGTATATACTAATAATAGCATGGCGTATGTCTCTGTGTCAGAAATCTGTCTGTAACCAAACTTCTGAATGCAGGTTTTTTTTTTTCTTTTTGTAGTGAAACTATTCATTTTGGTGAAATAAGTCTCTCCAAAAAGTACATTTTTATTCAACTACACACACACACACACACATATGTGTGACAATCTCCACTTTTCCTCATGGTTTCTTTGCTATGTCACTGAAGACTTGCCTGATTTATTACCATCGAATATGCGGAAGGTTTAATAATAAGAAAAGGGAATACTGAACTAATTACAGTGATCAATTTATTCTGTAATTTAATCAAAACTTTATATTCCAACTTATTTTTATAAACTAAAAATAACCTAATTGTATATGTTTAATTCTGAATACTTTGTCTTCAATTTCAATATATATTTATTTGTTCTACAAGAGAAAAAGATAACCTAATAAAGTTTATTTAAGTTTTATTTTATTTTTTAACGATTGTTACAAAACCGCTATTACTTTGTTTTTTTCACTTTTCAACTAAATGGCTTGTTAACAAAACACAACAGCTTTCCCTTGTTTTGTATAATTTTGTTATTGGCTGTAATTCAATGCGCTGATTATATATGTGCTGTATACAAAAGCGTGTAGCTATTTTTTTTTTTCTTTTCACGTTTAGGTATACAGAGAGCTACGTGTTTTCAATACATTTGTGCTAGAACTGACTGATATATTTTGTTTGTTGTGTAAATGAAGATTTTATCCAGACAATTATAAATGTGCGCTTATAAGCTTTCTTTTAAAAGCACCAATTGCGCATGCTCGGTAATACTCGTGTGCCTCAGCATTTCTTAAACCTTTCGAGTTTAGGCTGCTTGTCACTGTCGAGAGAATTTACCGGAACGAGGGTATCGATTCCACTGAGAAGGGAAAGGCCAAACGCAGACACAAACAGGCTCTGTTGGATCCGTGATATACGGAAAGCAGCGGATGTCTAGCTTCTCGAGATCAACTGATATATGACAGCTCCCTCTTTGAACGAACTTAGAAGAAACAGTGAGGTAAGGATGATGAAAACTCCATTTAATTTGGATTTGTTAAAATGCAATAAGCTTTTCCTCTCTCTTTCATCAAGTTTATTTGACTCGTTAGTTTCTGAGTATCGACTACAATTCATTTTAAAAGTATTAAAACTACTGTCACAGGTAAGCTTATCCAAAATCTGTATATAGTTGATGCTACATTTGAAGATGCATAACTGTTTGCCTCATGTTTAATACATGATTATTTATTTTGGTACATTAGTACAAAACAGGCTGACGATAAAACTGTGTGGAGCCCTATGTTAATATATCAGGATTTCAGAGCTGGTGAACCAGGTTCAAATCTGCCCGATACCATGCGGGCGTGTTATAAGGATGGTAGGTTATTGTTAACAGTTTCCTTTCGCCATGACTAGTGGTTCAAAATTAGGGAGGAAGGAATTATGAGAAAAAATGTCACAGGCCTTTCCGGGGCTGTGACAAGTATAGTTAAGTAACAAAAACATGCAAGACACGAATTTCTCGACATGATGGACAACATCGGCATGAGAAGGTAAGCACACCCACAAAATAATGTAAAACCACCTCGTCACACACAGGACATTTGTTACGATTGCAAAATCTGCAGATGATTACCCCAGAAACTTAAACCCGCGATATACAGATTGCGAGTTGAGCGCCTTACCACTTGACCATTCCGGGCTACGGTGAGTGAGAGAGAGAGAGAAATACAGGGTGTCCATAAATTATTCATCCCATTACAAACCTTTATAAATTCTCTATCGTATGAGCTGTCTTTAAACGGTTTGTGGCAATTAATTTGAGGCGGTCATGGAATAGGTCCCACTCGCCCGAACCAACAAAAAGGGAACTTTTCATTGAAAAACTCATTGCGGTGCCCCATCTTGCTGAAATAACACATGAGGCTGCATATCCTCAAGCTGAGGTGTAGCATACGCTTCAAACAATCTAGGTAGTTATTAGCCTTCACAGTATTCTCTGTGAAGAAAAATGGTCCAATCATACGGTTATGGGAAAGATCACACCAAACGTTTATTTTGGAACTGTCACGTTCGTGTTCAATAAATTCATGTGGATTTTCTGTTCCTCATATGCGGCAATTGTGTCTGTTGACTTTATAAGACAGACGGAGTGTCACTTCATCACTGAAAACGACATTGCTCAAAAACTGCTCATCTTCATCAATATGGTCAAGAATGTGGATGTTTTGCGAAATAAGTAAAAAAAAAAACTTCTCGAGTTGTGTTACTAATTGCGCAAACCGTTTTAAAGGCCTATAATGGAAAGAATAATTTATGGACACCCTGTAGTATAAGACTGTTAAGCATATCTTGAGAGATCCAAACTTGATGCAACATCGAACAAGATTTACATATATTTGAAACGAAAGCGACAAGCATTGTAATTTTATATTGACCACGAAATGATAATGATTTTAAAATGTGATATAGAGAACATTAAGAAAAATTTTGATTGGCTTTGAGACTACCGCAAATGTTCTTTATAGTGAGAGGTTTGAGAAAGTGAACAGTAAAGTAAATTTGAGCTCAAGCTGCTGTAAGAGAAAAGTATCGAGTGCGAAACGAAGTTTCCCCTCCTTTTGGTCAATAATGAGAAATTATGATTCTACAATGATAGGATATGAAGTCCACAACGGTGTTTTTAACTAGTTTTCAAACTATTCCTTTCTTCTACAAGCACGTTACCTTACTTGATGGTTCTGTAATAGACCTATATTAATTTCGTGTACTTAAAACTGGTCTTATTTGAGACAATTTTGAGATCTAGCCTCTTCCAGGTTGGAAGTTGGAGTTTAGATTGGGCGGACAGAATACTGATGAGGTATTGTCGCCGAGATGTGTTTAATATACTGATTAAGGTGGCTAGAGCCCCCAAGAGCACCTTTAGAGTTGCCTCAGCTTAAGAAATCAACGTGAGTGTACAGTGTAGAATTCGTGAACATTTTGGTCAAGCGTCATGAGTTGGTTTTATTATTATTTTAATCAGTTGTATTAATATAGCAAGATGTAGCTGCGATGATAGTGGTCCGGGGTGCAATGTTGTCAGGTTACAGCGCATAAGCTACAATTATAAAACAGAAGCTTCCATTTCAGAGATTGTTAATAAATTCACCTTTAAATTATTCTAATAGTAAATGTTATACTGAGTTTAATTTGCGAACAAAAACTCATTATCTTCTTTCTTTCATAATATCTTTATAACAAATACTTCAATATAATGTAGTCACTCCTAATTATTCCTATTCATTTTCCCTGCTTTTACGATTCTATACCTAATGCAGTTATTTATTTACTGCTGATTTATTTGTATTTTTAGTATTGTACCTGTGATCTATGTTTTTCCAAACCTCATTTTTGTAAACTTTTGAAATAAGCGTACTTTGTAATAATTTTATTTGTTCATGAATTTCTCTGGAGTACATATAATATTGACATTACTTTTATTGTATATAAGATACCAAGCTACAATTACTTCCTAATGAAACTGGGTCGTTTTTCGTCAATATTTAACTGAAATATATTCAATCTTTCATAATAAATAAGATAATTCAAGAGGATAGATTTTTTAGGAATGATAGTTATTGATAAATAATATCTTGATTTAAGTTATATTTTGTTCCAAAATGTTATTTTTTTTAATATTCAGCACGTGTAATCTCCCTAACGAATAAGAAAGTATCATTTGTTTTCTATTTTGTTTACTAATTTAAGCAATTTCATAAAAACAATTCTAGTAATTATTTCAACCACGTTACAAGATAGTGTTAAAATACTAATTACAATAAATATTTGAGAAACACTAAAAGTTTTGATTATTTGAGGAATGCAGAGTCTGAAATTGTATTTCTAACATGATTGGTAATGACTTACATTTGATATAGATATTATTTAAACCATTTTATAGGCTATGAATAAAAAAGACAGCAAAACATGGTAGACTGTACTGTTTTGATTTTTGTTTTTTAAGATTTCTGTGCTGCTGTACATTCTTTATTATGTGTCATCTAATGCTTTGCATTTTATTGGTAATCTTGTTTCTAAACTTAAAAATCAACACTGTGTATTCTGTGTGACGTTTAGTTTCATTGGTGTCCAACTAGTACATGTAAATGACTACGATAAGCGTCAAATTTAAGAAATTTTACGAAATAATAAATGAATAGTGAAGCAATAAAAACTTGAGCACATACGAGGGCTGTTCACAAAATACGCGAACTGACGTCATAAAACAAAATGTACTTTATTTAGAAGTTACAGGTCTGGGACCCCTTCAAAGTACTCTCCTCCCCAACGCACACACTTATCCCAACGGTGTTTCCACTTGTTGAAACAGTCCTGGTACGCTTCTCCTCCAGTTCTTAAACAGTCCTCCAGCTCCTTCGTCGCATTTGCCTTAATCTCGGGAATCGTCTCAAATCTTCTTCCTTTCAAGGGTCTTTTGAGTTTGGGGAACAAGAAAATATCGCAAGGAGCAAGGTCTGGTGAGTAGGGGGGTGGGGATGAACAGTGATCGAGTGTTTGGCCAAAACCTCACGAGTTCTGAGGCACAAATTTCGCAGCAACGCGGTGCATCTTCAATTTTTTGGTCAAAATCTCGTAACAAGATCCAACTGATATCCCACACTCTTTAACAAGCTCCCTGACAGTCAGACGTCGATTTGCCCGCACCAGGGTGTTGATTTTGTCGACGTGTGGGTCGTCAGTTGACGTGGAAGGACGTCCAGGACGCTCATCATCTTCAATGGACTGTCGACCATCCTTAAAACGTTCATGTTACTTGAAACATGCCGTACGCTTCATAGCAACATCACAGTAAGCCGTGTTAAGCATAGCAAAAGTTTCAGTCGCAGATTTTCCAAGTTTAACACAAAATTTCACAGCAAGTCGTTGCTCCTTCAGGTCATTCATTCTGAAATCCGCCAAACGAAAAAATCGCACTTCACTTAAAACCGCGTAGCTAATACATAAATGAAGGTATCTGCAATCGGGAAATGGCGTCGTAATCAGCTGCTCTGTGCGAACCTAGCGACACCAAGCGGATTCCCCTGGAACTAACTGGAGCCGCGCAATTCAAACAGTCCGCGTATTTTTTGAACAGACCTCGTATGTTAAAAAATAACACTAATCTTAATTTATGACAAATATGTTAGAGAACAGTTTGGACCCCACTGGCCGGATTACTAGCTAGTTAGAACAGTCTAAGTGCTGAAACGTAAAAAGATTTTAACACTTATTTCAATATTAGAACGCAGAAACGGAATATGATAATGCCTCACTGTTAAGGTAGTTAAATGTCCTGGTGCAGTATCCGACAATAAGAGCATACCTATATCAACTGCTATTATACATATTCTAATAAGACTTGTATCAAGGATTAGGTGTCAAACATGTATAAATCTCATATTGTGACTGTTGTGGCAGGTAACCTTTGTATGAGATAAAGGTTACCTGCTACAACAGTCACTACATGAGGTTTATACATGTTTGAGCGGGTAACCTTTGCATGAGATAAAGGATTAATGCAAATTTACAACTTTTCACATAGCACTTTTACGATTATTCTTAAAAACTAACTTTTCATACATAAATTCTTCAACTGTAACAACTCATAGCTTCTTTATGAGATTTTTCTAAGTCCAAATTTTAAACGTTAAAAGCAAAAAGTATAAGCTTAACTATTAAAGCCGAAGTTTTAAGGTAATCTTCTCCTTTGCAAACGTACATGATGCCATAATATGTTTGTATATGAAGAGAGTAAGAGCTTTACTAAACATGTAGTCTCCAAAAGTCATTTAAACAAAAGTAAACAAGAAGGAGTCCTCAACAGCCGCGGCACTTGAAATTATTTTAGGCAGGGTCAGGGTATACTATGAGACAATTTTCTTTGTATGAATTACCTATTTGTGCGCAAGCAACACCAAACGTGGGGCACGTGTATAATCAATTCAGTCTTGTAACTCATCAAGATCTCTACTAGCCAACCCTTAAACTGAAATTCGTTTAGAAAGTGATTGAAAGTGTTTGACCTTTCGAGTTCAAAACTATAATTAGATTTCAAATCGGTCAAATAAAGATGGAGCTATAAGTTAAACTTTTGTACGTGTTAAAATTACAAACTCAGAGGCTGAGTTTGTATTCTATAAGCTGTCGTACCGCGACTACAAAAAAACTAGAATGAAACTAAACAAAAATAATAGAGTAAAATCACAAAATTGAATTGTTTTGTTGTTACGTATTAATATACACAATGGGTTATCTGTGCTGTGCTCACCTCAGATATTGACAACCTGTCTTTTGCGCTCTAAGTCTTTAGAATTACCGCTGAGCCACTAGTGGACAAATTAAATAAAGCTGAAATGAAATAAATCTGATTAAAGCTAGTCAAAAGTTAATTTAAATTGACAGATCATGAATAAGCACAAAATAGTAAACTTATGGAACTTAAAATAACATAAACTTTAATAAAATCATAAACTGAAGCTATGAACGAAATCAGAATTTCTACAAACCTGACAGAATTAAAAAATAGAAGTATTAGACTGAACATAATATAAAATTTAAAAAAATGGGTAAATTGACACATATTACGAAATCAAAGGAATCTAAGAACTCGCTAAGTTGCAAAATAAAACGTTAGCTAATGTATTTGGTCACATTGAAAATCAGAAACAACATAATATGAAATAAAATGATACACGGTTATTCGTCATAATTGTAAGATGACATAAATTAAGTGAATAAAATCAAACAAAGCACGATGTAAATTTGGTATAATGGAAGAGAAAGTAAAATATATAAACATATATATAGAGCTAGTTGAAATAAGATCTATGAAATTATAGCAGGAGCACAACAGCTCTTATGAGAAAATGTAATTAAAATCATGAAAAGTTCAGGTTTTTACAAAAGTTAGTGTTAAAATTAGGATTTGAGACCATAAATAAACAGAGCATTCATAAAACATAATTTCACATATTTTTCTGTTATTTAATGAAATATACAACAAATTAACATTTGAAAGGGGGTCCACCCCTGTATATATAAGAAAAATATACAGATAAAAAAATCCTTTTCCGTCCATCTAATTGATAATACATCCAGTTTACTTAAATAGAATTCAGTGAAATCTGGTTATCTCTGTTGAAACAATTCAGATAATAAAACAAATTCAAATCACAAGGACGAAGATCGTATACGAATGGATACTATACCACCACTTTCATCAATAAACCCCAAGTTCCTCTAGCAGCACAGTGGAATGTCTGTGGACTTACAACGCTAGAAATCGGATTTCGATAACCGTGGTGGGCAAATCACAGATTGGCCCTTCAAGTAGTTTTGTGATTAACTACAAACAAAATTCCAAGATTGAATCCCAGCCACTGATACCACATGGAGTACTCCTTATGACTTCACTTCAAGTGAAAGAATATTCTTTTATTCATAAGCAGAAGCTGCAACTTAACCAAGTTAGCATAGCTTATAAGTTGCTACTTAAATGATAAATTCATGTGAAACAACTATTGACGATATACCCATTACATATATTCCTGTGGACAATGGTTTAGTTCTCATTCGAACATGAGAAGATTGAAATGCCAGCCTATTGACTGTTATTCAGTTGCATGGGACACTATTATGACACATGATAGATGTAAATCTTGGTTGGTTTTTCGTATTGCTGCTCATTGATTTAAAAAGAATCCACTTGATAATGCGTACCATAATTTCATTTTAGCCATCGATTTGAAGATGATATACGGTGAACTGCTCAATTTGAAAACACCCAACACTCGGCACAGTCCTGTAGGAAACTGGCAGTTGAAGATCGCTCATTTGTATGCATAATTTTCTCTGTATTGTGTTATTTACTGATCAGTCATCATGTAAGGGATAGAATGTGATAAAGTATTAACGTAAATGTTGTGGCATACTTGGTGAAGTAATGAATATTGACCAGCATTTGCTGGTTACATTTCTCTATTTTGGACACAACCATCTGTATAAAGGGTTACTATTTCTAAAGTAAATCATGTAACTTTCTTCCAGTGTCCTTTTTGCTATGGCCATTTCCTCCTTTTGATAGGACACGTGGTACATGAGTGTTCATAACATTCTCTGGTACCTTTACATTACTGAAAGTCCAAATGATCTCTTGAGAATCAGTAACTACATAACAGATTAGTTCCTTGTGTCAATAGCTCATAATGACACTACAATGATAACGCAATATTCATAAGTTACTATTAATTTGCCTGATGTTACATGTCTTAGTAACAGGTCAACTACTTTGTGAAGGTCGTCCTCCACTTTGAATCTAAGTTAAGTGCAGTTACTCTCCTGAAGTTCCTGATTATTTTTTCTGGTGTTTGTATGGAAATAGAGTTCTCATTTGTTGTATGGTTTGTAGACACTACTGCTGCAAAGGCTTAGCTCACTGTGCAGTGTTCAGAATTTGGACGGAAAAGGTACACACGCTTACTGACTGACAAGCTAATTTGACAGTGTCCTGTTATACGGGAACAAAAAGTGCTATTCCGTGAGCTTGTATCGTCACAGCGTCATTATTAAATGAACAAGCATACTTTTAGGAGCTTTGAAGTTAATGAACACTAAACTGATGAATAGTTTACTGAAGTAGTGAACTATCTACCGAACATTTAATGGCATTACTTCTTTGTCATTCAGTGCAAGAATTTAGGAGTTGTTTTCATCCAACTCATAAACATTCACATGCTTCATGCCATACAGCATCAATGAAAAAACAAGAACTCCAGTTTTAATAATATTGGTGCCCAGGACGAATGGAAAACCTTTATGAGAATAAGCTAACAAGTAGTTTGAACAAAGAATGATTTATTGAGCGGAATGGTCGATAGAACTTGTATATTCACACAGAATGAACATCACTCTTATTCAATAATAAAATGGTGCAATTGGTCTCAAACTAACGATTGTATTAGGTTGTCCAGAAATAAAAGTCGGAATTCTCACGATGAAATCTAGTTGTTGAATAATGAATAATTTATCGTTAGCTGGTTGGTTTAGTCCAATGTTTGTCGCTTAGAAGGTGTCTTAATCGTCTGCTGTTTCAACTCTACTTAGGGTAAGTTTCGCAACCCCCAAGGCAGCATGGACATGAAGGACTTTAGTCTGATTTTCCTCTACAACTTCAAACTTGGACAAAAAGCTACCAAAACTACATGGAACACCAGCCAGGCATTCGGCCATGGATCTGTTACTGAGCATACAGTTCAGCTTTAATTCCAAAGGTTTCGACACAAAGATGAACGTTTTGAAAACCACGAAGGTCGTGGAAGGAAGCCATCTTTAGATGAAAACACATTAAGAGAAGCAGTTTAGACAGATCCTCACACAACAGTACATGAGCTTGCAGAACAAGCATTGCCAACCATCTGAGTGCGATTGGAATTACGAAAAAGTTGGATAAGTGTGTTCCGCATGAGCTGACTGAAGATCAACAAAATCAGCCTTATAAGACCTGTCAAGGATGACGCTCCAAAAATTGAACGAAGTGGGAATCGAGGTTCTGACTCATCCATCTTATTTCCCAGATCTTTACTCTACATATTTTCATTTTTTCAAGCACTTTGACAACTTTTTGAACAATAAACGTTTTCAAACAAGGCAGCTGCAGAAGAAGCTTTCAGGGAGTTCATTGACCATAGAAACTCTGATTTCTACAGCAGGGGCATAAACAACATCGTTACATGTTGGCAAAAGTAAGTTGAAGCAAATTGTCCTTACTTTGATTAAAGCATGTTTACTAACACTGGTTTGTACTTTTCCAAGCTTCACAGCTGGAAACAACATATATTTTTGGACAAACTAATAAAAAGTAAAATTAAAAAAAGACGTGAAGTTCTAATGTGGTCTCAAGTGTTTGTTGTGTATAGCAGTTCTACCATTCATGCAGCATCCATATTAGTGAGGTATGTACGGATTTATTATTATGTATTTATCTTAATATCAACGTTTGTGTAAGTTAAATGCATATATATGTAGAAATGCATGTAACTTATAATGTTAATTATGCATTGCGAAATTCCTGCCTATTACTTAAATTTGCAGATGATTCTCGAGTGTAAGAATCGAAATATATATTTTACGAAAGTACTAGCGTATTATCCGTATTGTTGGGCCAATTGAAATTACTGGAGCCTTATCTTAACGTTTATAAACCGACGCGCCGAGAGACAGTACACATTGTTGTTTTCGTGATGACGAGAAAAATGTATCTCAAGATGGCTGGTATGGGTAAGATGACCTAAGAAGGTTAAAACCTTGTTCTCTACTTTATTTTAATAAAAGTTTTAATACCCATACTAGTCGTATTGAGGTACATATTGCTGGTTTGTTACAATTGGTAAATTATAAACATCGGAAGCTATAACAGTGACAAACACTAATTAATGGGGAAACTATAACTACTTTACCAGGAACTTTTATGGATTTTGAACATTACAAACCATTGAACTTCACCAGATTAACATCGGACTTTCGTATTTTTATGGGAACATTATATAACTTCAACGACAAAAAAACTCACGTGTGAAGAGCTAGCTAGCCACTCGATAAGTGAACCGTACCGATATCAACTGGAAATTCATTCACTCATCGTCAACTGTCGATAAAATATTCAGTTCCAGACCAGATAGAAGAAGACTCAATATCGTTTGTAAGTTTGTAAAACTTTTGTATATAAATCATTATTTGTAATAACTATTATTATAAATTGTATTATTGTTTGTATATTAAAATATACTTGAGTTAAGAAAGAAAATTGTGCGTACCAATCTTGTTGGCAAACATCATAAATTTGATACATCTCAATATATAAATAACTTCTTAACTTAAATCACTATTTAACTCAGTTTTAGACTATTTTAAATTATAACAGCAACAAGTGATATATGATTGTTGCCTATCGAATTTGCAGTCTTGTATCACAAACACATCAGAAAACTTCGTGAATGAAACACCTAAATTATAATTTTTTGCGTCGAGTCTGGAGTGTTAGCACAACATTCAACCAGCAATTAAAAATGCTTGGGAAAAAAACGTTTTTTTTAACGGGGGATAGTGAAGCATTTATTGTCAGCTATCCAGCAACTCATTGGATCTTGATTCTCTCTCATATTTCCCTCCACCACATGAACCACAGCTTCCTCCTCTCCATCGTAACATAAGTGTGAGTTTAGAAAATGTCCTTTAACAATCATATTGTAGCAACTTTAAAAGTCAAATGTTAACGTAAAATATCCAAAATAATTTCTGTAAAGTCAATCCTGCTCATGATATCAGAATGTAACCTCTGAGTTGTCTGAAACCCTTGATATCCAAGAGGAATGTATCAAAATCCATAATAAGCAGTAGATTCAGGAAACAAAGGAATGAAGACAAAATTTTATGTGCAAAACAAAGAGTGATAAGGTTTATTTTTTACACAGACAATGAAATAATGTTTGTTTTAGATTTCACGCAAACCTACACGAGTGTGCGCTAGGCGTCCCTAATTGTTTATCTTCAAAAATAGATTGAACGGTTTGCTTGTTGGATCAAGTCACTTCTGTATCAGATGAAGATGAAATTACATTTTTTTGTTACATTTGACAAGAATTAGGCAGTTTACTTAAACATCTGAAAACAAAAAAATATCTGTTTGTTTGAAGTTAATCACAAAGTTATACAATCGACTGTTGGTGCTCTGCCCAGAACGGGTATCGAAAACCTGGTTTCTAGCATTATAAGTCCGCAGACCTACCGTTTGTGCCATTGGTGGAAGTGAAAAAAATACAAGTGCTTCTAAGGTAACTGACACGAACTTCTATAACAAGACATTTCACTTCTTCAACGAGAAAAAAGAACATAAGCACATTGGTTTTAAATTGCTTAAACAGGAGATAGGTGTGAAAGAGGGCATTCAATAAAGACCACAAATTCACAAAAATCGTGATAGTGATTTTGATTATAAACTTTTAATCCTAAACAGAACTAGGGGTGTTTAGAAAATTGTTTTCTCTTCACCCCACTTGTGGCAGAAGGTTAATTTGAATCGTTACATCTAAAAACATCACACAAAAACTGATATACTTCTTAAAGAGCTAGTTGTGGAAAAAAGAGTTAAGAATAGTCCTGCGTGATGTTTGGATAGAGCAAGTAAAGAGTAGGAAGGCGGCACATGTGATAAGCACAGAATCAACGGTGGGTATCTATAAATCCTATACCCAGAATTTTTATGTGGAAGGAAAACGGGAGTACTGCCCAGACACCTAATCACACTATTTTGGTAGTGCCTGAGCTATGTACCTGAAACGAGAAGAACATATACAGTGAACACATTACATGCTAATGATTACAGATATAGTAAGAAAACTGGTAGTTGTGCCATGTTTCGGGTGTTGCTGCTAATGCTGAAAATGTTTTTTGTCACTGAAGTTCCTATTCTAGCTATTTTATAGTATTCATTAGCAAAATTTTAATGGGGTTTTAGATGCTGGGTAGAATATGTAGAGAGTCAAGAAAGACAGGTGGGGTCTAATTTCGAAGATGTAGGTCTAGCCGGACGAAATGATATTCGAAGCAAAGCAAAAAAGGCAAAAATGACGCTCTTTGTAAATAGTGATATTAGATCTATCTTTTTTATTATTATCAATATTTTCCTAGTTTTTATTTGTATACATTTTGTTTTTTATTGCATATGTTTATTTTTTAATAATTTATTCCTTGGTTGATTTTTTTAGTGTTTATTTATATGCGACTTTTGTTTAAAAATTTAACTGAATCTTTGTTTAGATTTCTACCAGTTCCATCAGCATATAATATATATGTATTTATGTGTATTCACAATTTTTACACTTTATATTTGGTAGATATAGTCATTTGTTTAATTTTATTTATTGTAAAGTTTATTTAGTAATTCTTTATATTTATTCTATGTTTGTGTATACATTTTGTTTCAATGTCTGTTTTTATGAGTTTGTTCCATATTCTTATAAGATGTTTTTCTCAGAGCCCCATGTGTGAAATAATTTCTATAATTTGCTTATTGTCTACTTTTTCTCTTTATTATCTTTTATACTGTTGGGTTTGTTTTTTGTTTAGTTTTTCAATTTCGCGCAAAGCTACAGGACTATCTACGCTACCTGTTCCTAACTTAGCAGTGTAAGACTAGAGGGAAGTAAGCTACCTAAAGCAATGTATATTGGTCTAACTATGGATCAAAACATTCAAGTTCTATCTAAGGAACTCTGTAATCACAAAACTCTTACTTCCCTTTAAACAAACTAACGAGCATTAAACTACACAACGAACCTTTTTTTTTTTTACTCACTGCAGTTATGAAGTGTGATTTTTGTGTTGTAAGCCCTCAGTCTTACCTTTTTCTTTTGCTCACTGCGGTTATGAAGCGTGATTTTTGTGTTGTAATCCCTCAGTCTTACCGTTAAATCACTGGGGGAAGGATAAACCTTTCAAATAGCTTTAAAAATAAACGGGATATATTCTTTTGAAGATAACCAAAGCTACATAAGAAAAAATTAAATATTTGCATTAAAAAAGTTAGCCTTCAATGGTTCAGCGCAAGTCTGTGGGCTTATAACACTAAACACCCAGCTTAGATACTTGTAGTTGGCAAAAGACAAAGCAGATGAAGACAATACAACTGTAAATATAGATGGAGTAAAATATAATACTATTATGTTTAATATACTAAATGATGAACACACATTTGAAGAATGTATTAAAGTAACACGAGTAAAATTTTCTTTGAAAAATACATAAAATAGAATCTTTATGAAATAATAGCAGCGCTCAAAACATAGATGCTTGAACACCAAATACGACAAGACGATTAACATCAGACCAATTATCTTTAACGTGCGTCATTCAGCTATAATCTATACAAATATTTACCTTGGCTGTTGTCAGGTTGATCGTTTGTTTTTGAATTTCGCGCGTAGCTACACGAAGGCTATTTGCGTTAGCTGTCCCTAATTTAGCAGTATAAGATAGAGGGAAGGCAACTATTTATCACCACCCACCGCCAACTCTTGGGCTACTCTTTTACCAACGAACAGTGGAATTGAAATTCGTCATACTGTAACGTCCCCACAGCTGAAAGGGCGAGCATGTTTGATGGAATTCGATGAGTTGAGTGCCATAAACCACCTGGCCATGTCGGGCCATTAGAATTTCATCAGCAAAGGTTTGGACTTTGCTATTTGTCACATAAAAACACCAACCCGAGAATTAAAACCTGGTTTTCAAAACGTAATTAGAAACATAGCTGGAAAATTAATAATCAAATATCAAAACAAAATATTAATACCAAACTGCCTAAAGCAATGTATATTGGCCTAACTATGGATCTAAACCTTCAAGTTTTACCTAAGGAATTCTGTAAGCACGAAATTCTTACTTCCACTAAAACCAGCTAATAGGCATAAAACTACACAATGATCTTTTTTTTTTACTCATTGGGGTTATTGAAGCCTGTTTTTTAGTGTTGTAAGCCCTCAGTCTTACCGCTGAGTCACTGGGGGAAGGAAAAACCTTTCAAATAACTTTAAAAAGAAACGGCTTATATTCTTTTTAAGATAACCAAAACTACATAAGAAAAAAAATAAATCTTTGCGTTGAAAGAGTTAGCCTTCAGTGATTCAACGACAGGTTTGTGGGTTTATAACACTAAAAATCCAGTTTAGATACCTGTAATTGACACACCAAAAATGGTTCATTGTGTAGCTTTGTGTTACGACCTCAAGTCATAACATAGCGATAGAAAAACTGAATCAAAACCATGAAACAAATCTTAATTCAAAATAGTTAAATACAAAAACCTTTTGATTTTGCGAAAATCAATTGTTTTGAACAACTGAAAATAAGAAAGAAATAGAATTTGCATGGGAAGCACTCTATCACCCAATCTAACAAGTTATTCAGAATTTCTAATTTGTATGGAAACAAAGGCAATGCATACAATGTTATTTTATCTATACAAAAACCTGGGCAGAAAACAAAAGATGACTGGAAAAACCTTACGAAGACTGCAAAAAAACAAGTAAATGTGAAAATTGTGAATCTACATATATTGGCGAAAACACTAGAAAAGGATCATCATACCTAAATAAACAGACGAAAACCTGTTCATAAAATAAGTGAAGAAAACATGAAAAGCAAGATATATAGAAAAGAAGATTTAAAGAGGTATTTTAAAGAAAATTACACAAACCCAACGTACACATTTATAAAGCATGCGTGTGTGTGTTTTCGTATAGGGAAGCCACATCGTGCTGTCTGATGAGTCCACCGAGGGGAATCGAGCCTCTGATTTTAGCATCGTAAATTCATAGACTTACTGCTGTACTAACTGTGGTTGGATACACCAATTTGTATGTGAGTCTAGATGGGCATTTAGGCTGAACACCAATAAATTTTTACCTTATAATTATATTATGTGCACTTCTGAAGCATTAGGGGTATTTATAACACAGAGATATATCAGATGTTGAAGGATGGACTCCTACAGCATTCAGAGAGTACTTGGTTCTCTCCAGAAGTAACTGTCAGGAAGGAGGAAGGTACATTGAAATTATCTGTTGATGTTATTTAAATTCTGAAAAAAAGACCAATGACTGAACACACTGGAAAATGGTCATTTGTTTAGCATGTTATACTTGGTTTTTGGATAGTAGAATGTCAAACTAGAGTATGAAAACAATTCCTAAAGTGTTTTAAGCAGTTATGATGGTTTACACAAATTCTGTATTATTCCATTTGTTTTGTGTAATTACCTAACTTTTTCATGCATTTGATGGCTTTTGCCCTTCAATGGGAAGAATATATGATCTCCGTTGATGATATTTTGATGTTTGACTGCATATTTCAGTAGACTGCTGGAGACTAGATCGTGCTTATTCAAGGGGTACAAAGACAGGCTTAAAAATGAAGCCAGGGAACAGTACACTTATGAATACAAAGGTAGATATCACTTCATGAGAGAGGAGAGAATCATGATGGACCCTGTAAATACAACAGTGGTGACAGATTTACTCCCATCACAAGTCTAAACAAGAGACGTGTATTTCCCTAAGTGTTGTGTTATATCACCAATGATACATGGCAAATTATTTTTAATACTGGTACTCCGTGATTTGTGCTAATTAAAGTTTAGATGCAGTTCAGATGAAATGTAGAATGTAATCGTACATTTCAATCACTGGAGTACTTTGACAAAGACTTCAGCGTTAACATAACCAAGAATCGTTTGTATATTTCTGTTATATAATATCACATCTTTGGAAATGGAACAATATTAAAACAGCTACAGGATAGAGCAGAATATGAAGTCTTATGTGCTTGAACGTAGGTCCCGGAATACAAAGAAATAAATGCATGTAAATGAAGTATTTACCAAACATTACTAGCAGAACTTACATGGTATGAGCTCATCATTCCAGTGATTTAAGTATCTCTGAACAGGTTTATTATTTTTTAAATTCTATAAGTGATGATTGCATCAGGGTTTACTATACTGAAAGAGTACGACAATCCTTATGAATTTCTGAACGGGTTGTGACACAAAAACAATAAATTGTATTACTAGATATTGAAAGTTTATTGTTAATTAAAACTTCTGGTCATGTACACTACGTGGGTTTGAAAGCCATTCCTGTAGTAGTAACATCTAACCTTACAGTATGTGATTATTCAGCTTCTGCATATCAGTTATTACACAGATTATCTGATAGGATGACTAAAAGACAGAGATCGGCCGTGGGTTCTACTTACCTTACACCTGGGTGACTATTACAGATAAAGGAATGCAGTGTAGAGGCACATAGCCTGTGGTACTTTGGGAAGCAGTTACGAGCAAGGGATATGTACAGTACTATTATTATAAACCGCCAAGAAAAAATATGGTTCTTAACCTAGCGATGTAGCTGGTGTAGCTAGTTCTTTAGCTTGAGACCACCGGGGCATTTCTTGCACATGTGTCACCACGTATTTTAGTAGGAAGCTTCTGATATTGCTGCGAGTAACTTTGAATATAGCTGGTCCTCTTCTAATGGATTACCAAGATAATAACTAAATTATGGTTGTTATTGATTACATTACAAGATGGACACAAGGTTATCCATTGATTTATACTTTAGCAAAATTCATTGTTAATGTATTAGTTGAATAATGGATTATACAATACAGAGCATCTGTAGAAATCTACGTCGACAAAAAGTCTAATTTCAACAACCAGTTATTTCAGGAGTTATGTAAAGTGCCAGATGTGGTGAAGATGTTTACCTTATGTAGTATTCCCACTCTGATGGCTTGACAGAATTGTTAATACAAATGATCAATCATCTGTTTATAAAATTTGTTAATCCCAACAAAATGGAGTGATATGAAGACGTGCTATATCTTATGATGATATGTCATACAATGAAGCAAAAGTTGAGTGTTTTTGCTTACCATACCTGTGTTTAGCAGAGAAATATTCTCTATAATTAAAACATTGATCTTAATCTAGTTCAGGCGTAATACAGTTATGGCCCCCCAGTGGAATAGCGGTATGTCTGCAGACTCACACTGCTAAAAGTCTGGTTTCGATACACCTGGTAGGCAGAGCATAGATAACCCATTTTGTAGCTTTGTGCTTAATTTCAAATAAGCAAATAATATAGTTATATGAGAAGTGGTTGATATCTACAGCCATTTTTACATATGAATTTGTACATTGCCAGCTAGATAAATCCACCACATTGCGCAAGAGAAAATAGAAAAAAGAAGGAAAGTATGAAGTTGGAGATTGGATGCAGCTTTCATGTGTTCCTTCAGTGTGAAAATATTTCAATTTTGTCTGGACTAGTCTTTATCTCGTTTTTAAGTAATTCAGTCTGTCAAATTACAAGCTTAAGTAGTTTCACGGTTTGTATTAGCCCATTGAAAATGTTGAAAAGCTTCTTAGATTGTAGGTCACTGAAAAGCTTTTAATGCACTGGTTGTATAAGGAATCAGAGGTTGAGACTGTCGAGTCAGAGGATAATATTTACTATTTTTTATCATCATGTCTCAACAGATGAGGAGAAAGATGATGGAAGTAAATAATGTATTTTTAAGAAGTGTAAGATGAATAAATGACAGTGAACGAGCCACACAATAACTCAGAAATAAGATACGATTTAGTGCTGTTTCTTGTAATTAACTGTCAGACAAGTAATTACAACAGTATGCTGATCATCTGATTAACTGGTAAAATGATGTCATAGCGCCAGAGGTATCAAGTGGTGTTTCATGACAGATTGTCTAATATATGGCAGCCATTTGATTATGTAGAAGCTGGAATGATCAAAAGATTAAGAACTGACAGGACATTCTGCTACTTACATTTTGTTTGTTTGTTTATTTTGAAGTTTTGCGCAATGCTGCACGACGGCTCTCAACGCTAGCCGTCCCTAATTTAGCAATGTAAAACTAGCGGGAAGGCAGCTAGTTATCACCACCCACCGCCAATTCCTGAGCTACTATTTTGCTAACGAATTGATTGTCGCATTATAACGCCCCCACGGCTGAAAGGGCGAGTTTGTTTGATGTGACGGGGATTCGAACCCGCGACCCTCGGATTAGGTGTCTAGCGCCTAACCACCTAGTCATGCTGGGCCTTTACATTTTGAGCAACTGATTAGTATTTGGCCGTGATATATGAACAGTATATAGAGTGACAGCTAAATACCTAAAACATTTATAAACGACATAACTAAAAATTATTGCTATGATTTACGATACATCCAAGTGGTAAAACTACTTTCCAATCCTTGTTTTAAGAGCACTTGAGTAAAGTAAAGTTTTATGTTGAACATCGTAAGATATACATATAAAAAATTACCCAACACAAGCCTCACGAAAGTACAAAATTCAAGTGTCACTTACCAACGTATGAGATTTGTACATGATTTTCACATGCACTTGTTCTTAATCAGCGTATATATCGACTTATGCTGTGATAAATCCTTGTGAAAAAAATATGTCGTTTTATTGGGTTTTACTTGTTTGTATTATTCAGTGTTGCCAACAGTAGCGGGTGAGATCCACACATCAATAAAGGTACTATATTTTAACTGTTTGGCTGCTTGTGGTTACTTAGGCTAGTAAATGAATTTTCCGTTCGAACATTGTATTTAAGCTGTATAGTTCTGAGTGTGAATAGATTTGTGCTTTGAAGGAAAGCACCAATAATAATACAAATTTGATTAATTTTAACAGAAGAATTTTAGCTTGGCTAAACTCTAACGGAAATTAAATTTTCCATGATACCTAAATAGAAAGACACAGTCGAGTTTATTGGGTTACAAATAGTGCTATGGCATTAAGTAGTGTGGCTGGTGTGTGAAACAGCTTCAGTTGCTAGTGTTATGCGAATCACACAGTCTGCTCGGTGCTTGTTAATAACAAGTGATTTCTACGTACTTAAATATAAGAGGTGATTCTTACATACGTAGATATAATGTGTTTTGTATAATATGCACATGATTTTATGTGCTTGACATCATTCATGTATTCTGTATTACATACATGAATGAAATACATGGAGACTACAATTATTAGGTAACAAATGAATAAAATAAAGCTTTTGATCATAGATGTTAAGATAGTGGTATATGAAGTGAAATTGTAGTTACTCACTTGTGTTGCGTCTTAGGTGAATATTGTGTACCTGAGACTTTCAGTGATATTGACAGAGAATGTTTTCAGTTTCCAAATTAAAATGTTTGCAATATATTAGATTTTTCATTGGAGAGGCATTAAAATTAAACATGACATAACTTAATGTGTGATGTTAATAAGTATTGTTTACAATGGGATGAAATTGAAATTTTCAACTATGAGAATTTGTTTATATGAAGCCTAAGACAGCCTTGGTATCCAATGTTTTATTTTATGTTCAACCTTTCAGATGGAAATATTTCATAAACGAGTAGTTTTATAAGTGCAGTTTTGCCTACCTTAGAGCTAGAATTGTGTGAACTGTGATTGTTTGGCTGAAGAAAGTAACACCGAATTAACACTGCTTTGTAGTTGCTTTAGACTATATTTCATTTGTGTAAAATCAAATCTACATGAAAATGATTTTTGTACTAACAAAAGTTCATTGTAAGAAGCTATAGCCAGGGATTTTATGACAGCTGTCATGATTTCTGTTGTATGTAGGAACGTGTATCTGCTGTTTTACCCTGTATTTCGCTATTGAACCAGGATCTGTTTCTATAACAACAAGATAATGGTGGAAGGCTCACACGAATGTAAGTAGAAACTGTTCTACCGAGAACAAATTGGTGGAGAACCTATCATGGCTTTATACTTGTCAAGTATCTCACACACGTGAAACTGGAATGTTTCTGGGAGAAATTTTCTAAAGGCAATGAACATTTATACATGTTCATACGAAAGTAGCGACAAGTATAACTGTGCCAATACAAGTTTTAAATGCACAATTGTAACTAAACTCCTGATCAATCAAAAGACAAACTGTTCAAGTATTTTCAGCCTAGAATTTGCTATCTAAGATAACTACTCCCTCTGAATATATTTTCTGTCCAACTAGAGTGACAAAAGTTAAGAAGTTATTTTGCTTCCATCAAATTAAGCCATTGAAGGAAGATCTTGTACTGTCAGAATATTCTAACATTCTCTCTGATGCTACTGATGGAGTTAACCTGGATTCTAGATATTTAGTGAATACCACCTGCCTATAAATGCAGTGTTGGACTACCTCAAAATATCTGGACCAACCAGGAAAACTCTACTGTCACTTCCACTCTAATGTTATATATACATATATAGGTTTGTGCTCCACCATAAACTCATCAGCTGCAAACACACCCTAGTACCTTGACACACTAACATTAGGTACCAGTGGGACTTACGAAAGACTTTCCATAGCCTCCCTTGATATCTTTGTCATACCAGGTGCTCCAACACCATTCAAAGAAATGGAGATATCAGATAAACGTTTATGTCTTATAGGTTATATCTTGCACTTATTCTTTAAATAATACGTTTATCATTGTCAAATAATTTTCTTATTCTTCTGTCCTATCCCGGTAGTCTGAAGGTTTATAATGCTCAAAAGTGAGATTCTTTACCAGTGGTAGGCACAGTGAAGTCAATTCATTGTGATGATATGTGATTAACTGCAAGAAAAAAATGTCCGTCATATTTCAATTTTTTGTGAAGATTATTTATGATGTATTTATTATTTAAGGTTAGTGCATTGTCACTCTTCTGTGACCATGCCAGTTATCAGATATGACACATATTAAGCATATGTTGTCCATTTTTTACTGTTCCCTTTAAACGCTGAATAAGCAACTAAGTAACTAAGGGACATTCTTCTGCAACTACTTTGACAGAGTAGTGTGCAATTTTACAATCCTGGATTTTAGAGACTGTAAATATGTGGAACTGTGATTTTCCATTTAATGTTGCAGCGGACTGATTTATGAAGCATGTACGAATGTTCACCTTGTATATTTTGTTTCATGTTTATAGACTTATTGTAAATTTAATTACACCAATTTTTTAAAGGTTTACATTTATAGTAGAATTGTCGATTGATAGTCGTTGAAAAGGTTGTATTTGTCGGTCTTATCGATGTGTGATAATGTGAAACCATTTTATCAGGAGGAAGACTATGATACAACGGAAGCACGAAAATCATTTTTAGTTTCAGATTTTTGTTAATAATTTCACTGATTTCAATATTTAAAGTTAGTGTCGGTATGATCAGTTTGAAGTTAAGGGGAAGGAAGCTATGGTATTTGAGAAAATATCATGTTTCTTCTCCTTAATGCTTATAAACGTGAACAATTCTGTTTTCACCCAAAATTTAAAATATAATGTGTACATTCATCTGTGCAGTGTGTTCGTGTGTGTCTTTTTCCGTATAGCAAAGCCACATCTGTCTCTCGGTTGAGTTCACCGAGGGGTTTGTCTTTTGTTTGTTTTTGAATTTCGCGCAAAGCTACTCGAGAGCTATCTGCGCTAGCCATCCCTAATTTAGCAGTTTAAGACTAGAGGGAAGGCAGCTAGTCATCACCACCCACCACCAACTTTTGGGCTACTCTTTTATCAACGAATAGTGGGATTATAACGCCCCCACGGCTGAAAGGGCGAGCATGTTTGGTGCGACCGTCCACCGAGTAGAACCGAACCTCTGACTATAGCGCTGTAAATCAGTATACCTATACAGTGGTCTTTTAATTTAGGTTAACTTGTAGGTTTTTGCAGTAGAGGCTGTATTATGCGCACTATTTTATACTTTTTAGAGCTATATAACTTGAATATTTCCCACTTTATTCATAAGAGGGTTTGCTCTTTCAGTCCCTTAAATGCGTTCTGTAGTATGTTTGTTTGTAAGAACTTATGCGCAAAGATGCACAAATGCCTATCTATGCTACATCCGCCGTGTATATTGAAACCTGATTTTTAGCCTTATAATCACCCAAGCTTACCAGTGAAATATGTACAGTCTTTGTTGTGTGTTTATTTTTATTTAGGGAGTAACCAGGTTAGGTGGTACCGGATGCACTTGAAGATAATTGGTCGTATTCGTTCAGATATACAATAATTAGTTGTCTCAGCTTAGATTAAATACTTAATTAACATTTATGGAGTCTTTCTCCAGATCGTCTAGAGAAATACCATCTGTTGTATCGCATATCTGCCAACTATGCTGTAATGGACAGCTATCTTGCATTTAAGTGTGTAAACACTGATGTTCACTCTTCTTTCACATACTGTCCAGTCTCGTTTATTCAACTCATTCAGGTGAAAAAATTGAGTTTTAACTATAACATTTTCTGTCATTCCTGGCTATTGCGATTAATATTTTCATCTTGTAAGGTTATCAGTATACCTGAGAATACAACATCAATAGGTCATGGTTTGTGTTGTTTAACTTGCAATTAATATTTTAACCTTGTAAGATTATCACCATACCCAAGAATACAACGTCAACAGGTCGTGATTTGTGTTGTTTATCTTTATAATTAGGTGGTCATAAATAACAACCTTTGAAAGCGGTGTCATGAAACTTATCAAACTTGTATTCTTGAAAGAAGTCACATGAGGTGTTTCAGATGTCTCGTTAGTTATGTTGTAAGTGTCAATATTTGTAAAGGTATCAGGGTAACAATACTCACGTAAACTTTTTTCTTTTTAATTCTTTAATACTTACCACATTATCCATATTACAAACATACGGAAATAGATTCAGTTTTCGTTAATTCCTTTTCTAATTATTTTATTTTCTATTCAGTGAAACTTACCGTAAGCAGTTAAAATAGTTTTTTATATAATAAATTATTGGGAAATTCATTCTTTTGACTCAAAACATGAATGAAAATTTGCAGTTTAAAAACACATGTAACAATATGTCTAGGAATGTAACGTGTTTACTGATACTTAGACCACGAATCAAAAAATATCTTATATCCCATAACAAGCGACAAGGAAATACTAGTATTTAATGATATACTTATAAATATTATTAGGACGTAACAAAACTAATAAATAATGAACAAAACATAGTATTTCATTATAAAGTTTATAAACATTATCAGTGAGTAAGAAAACTAAAAATAACAAATAAAATTGATGTATTTATAAATGTTATTAACGGATAACAAAACTAAAACTAACAAATAACAAACAAAAATATTATTTAATGATGTATTTACAAGCATCATTAATTTATAGTAAAACTAACAAATAATAAACGAAAATAGTATTTAATGATGTGTTTACAAACTTTATTAACGAGAAAAAACGCGAAGAATTTTCCACACCCTTAGAAAAATGTCGTAAGTTACTCATTATTTTGCTGACTAAAAATTAACTCTTGTTATGCACAAGCGTTCAGAGTTTACAGTTACTAAAGTTCTAACAATATTGTTTCAGTTTATTAAAGTAAACAGTAATTTTTCATCATTTACGAGACCCTTCTGCAAATTATTTAATAAAATATTGTAGAAGTAGAGTCGAATACTTAAAAGCAAATCAGATAATGGAACACAACCAATGAGAAGAAACATTTTTGTACATTGTAATACACTGTGACGTGTTTTATTTCTTGGGTGCACTTTTTGACAGTGGTTACACTTTCTAGATTAGCTTGATAGCTTATTCACGTCTTTTTTTCAAATATTTATCGATATCACCAAACGAGAAATACGCAATGAAGGCCGTGTTGCTTTTGTTTAAACGAACAAAGATATCCGTACTTCGCGCAACACCAGACATCTCTTTCGTTTGGCATCGGCTTCTCGTATTTTGCTGCCAAGTTCACTTGGAAAGGGTATCATTGTTCGTGACATTAAGTTGGTAAAATTGAATTGATTGTCCGATCGAATAATTTGTCCGATGCTTATCCATTGAAAGTCGATCTTTGGAGCCGCTGCGCTTGAGTTTCTGTCCCACATTTAACTGAAACTGGTCGAACACGTTCCTCAGAACAATATCAGAGAGATAGAAATCTTTGCATTAAATACATGAATATATATATATATATACATGTTTGTTTTGTTACTCCACAGAATAACCATGTGTAAAGTATTACCATAAAAAGCAAATTGAAAGAATGACATAAGCATAAACTCGCATATACGTGTATCATTTTCTCAACTTAAAACGATAGATCTATAACACTATGTAACAAAAACTTTATTTTTTCTTGTTCCTGGGCAGAAAGTATTACTTTCCAATTGCTTATGCCTAAAGTAAATGGAAAAGACCTATTTTTCTCTTCAAACTTTGCTTTTGTGACCTGGGTAATAAAATTTCCAAATTTACCCGTTTTCCAGAACATTCCAGGTAGATTCAGTGCTGAATACCTGATGGAAAATTTTCTCAAACTTACAATAATTTTCAAGAACTTTCTAGAATGTTGTGGAACTTACGAGAACTTTCTAGAACTTTCCATAGTAATATATATATATATTTACAGGGGCTCACCACTCATCACTTCAGTTTATTTCTAGCTGCCTAAGTGAACACATAAACCAATCTGATTTTATCAGAGATGGCATCAAGAAGCTATAATAATTCTCCAGACGCATGTGACCAATTTATCAAGACAAGAGCGTAAACGTACTCTGTGACAGCATCTGCTATGTCTTGTAAAGCCTACAAGACGTATTTTGGCATGCCTGTCAGGGATCAAGACAAACCCTGGGCACCTCATTTTACCTGCAAGCACTGTAAAAATACCCTAGAAGGTAAAATGGACAATTTTTGCTTGCTTGAATAGTAAGATTTTATATTATGCAAATATTAGACCTTTTAAAATTTAAATATCTTTTAATTTATTTTTTTAATTTCCAATAGTATAGAAAATATCACATAAATATTTTTGCATGAACCTCTTACACATTAGTTGTGGATAAAATAAATTTATTTTTCATAATAACAATTTTATTTTGCTTCTTTGCAGGATGGTACAGAGGGGAAAAGAGAGTCATGAAGTTCGCTATTCCAAGAATTTGGCGTGAACCCACTGACCACTCAAGCAACTGGTACTTCTGCATGGTGGACGTTTACAAACGTCGGGCTGGCAAGAATGCATCTGCTATCATGTATCCGGACCTTCCATCATCCATCCCCCCAGTGCCACACTGCCCTGAGCTCCCTGTACCCAAAGAGAAGGCAGCCATCTTTAGAAGAGAGCAGAAATCAGAAAAGGAGGTAGACGTTGAAGATTCAGATTACAATTTCAGAGGTGCAGCTGGTGAGAGAAAGCCATACTACCCCAACCAAAGAGACTTCAATGACTTGATGAGAGATCGTGGTCTAACAAAGTCGAATGCCGAGCTTTTGACATCTAGGCTCAAGGAGTGTGATTTATTAGATGAAAGTGTGCAACTCAGAGGAAGAGTCACCGACGTTTTTCAAGCTTATTTACTCGTCAAAATGGACTCTGCTTCTGCCACAATGTGCAAATTTGCCAGGTTTTACAAATAAAATAGGTTAATTTCAAAATTTCATTATCCAGGTCACAAAAGCAAAGTTTGAAGGGAATAATGACCATTTTCTGTACTTTTACAGCATAAGCAATAAAGTAATAACACATACTATCCAGAAACGAAATTTGTGTTACATATTGTAATTCAAGCATTTTATTAATTAACTATTATAAAATCTTCATGGAATGTTGAATCCTACGTTGCTTTTCTAAATGTTAATGTCTCTTTGTAGTTCAGCAGAAAAATAAACAATGGGCTATCTGTGCTATGTACACTGCGAGTATCGAAGCTTAGTCTCGAGCTTTGTAAGTCTACAGATATCACAGTGCTACTGGGAGGCATAAATGTAAGGGAAATGGCAGTGCACTAGATAGAAAATTACCCGTTATTTTCTTATTCTTTTCTGTGTGACGAGTTACCCTCTCTAACATTACATCATACACATAATACGTTTGCAAGCTATAATTTTGGGTAAAATCTAAATTATGTAACAAATATCACTATGGTTAATATCTTATACTGTTATGCTAATTACAAGACAATTAAGGTGTACACGTTAATTTTAGATTCGGTATATTAAGACCTAAAACGGTGTCTTCTGGATGTTAAGACGAATAATACTGTCCTTTATACGCTAAGATGGACATCACTGTCCTTTATACGTTAAGACAGACATTACTGTCCTTTATACGTTAAGACAGACATTACTGTCCTTTATAGACTAAGATTAACATCACTGTCTTTTATACACTAAGACGGACATCGTTCTCCTTTATATACTAAGATTGATATTTCTGTCCTTTATACGTTAAGGTGGACATCACTGTCCTTTATACACTAAGAGGGACATCACTGTCTTTTATAGACTAAGATTAACGTCACTGTCCTTTATACGTTAAGATAAACATCACTCTCCTTTATACACTAAGATTGACATCACTCTCCTTTATACACTGCTGGCCAAAATCTTAAGACCAATGAACATAAAGAAAAAAATATGCATTTTGTGTATTTAGACTCAACAACTTATTTGAGTAGAGCTCCGAAAGATGAAAACAAGAAAAGGGAAAATAAAAAAAAAAACCTTTTTCTAGCATTTAATAGGGAAAATGTGAACACTATGAAATTAGCCTAAATACTAGCTGGTCAAAACTTTAAGACCATACCAAAAAGAAGTTCTAAACAGGGTAGGAAATGCCCAACAAGAGGTCTCAGTAGTAAATTGCACGGCTGTCATTACGAATAACTGCAAATATTCGCTTTGGCATGGTCGATATAAGCGTTTGCAGAAGGCTGGCTGGAATGTTATTCCAAGTGGTGAAGATGGCTTCACGAAGATCATGCACTGTTTGGAATTGACGTCCATTTCTATAGACTTCCCTTGTCATCCACCCCCAAACATTTTCAATGGGGTTCAGTTTGGGCGAACATGTTGGATGGTCCAAAACAATCACGTTATTCGCCATGAAGAAGTCCTTTATCCTGCGGGCATTGTGGATAGCAGCGTTATCCTGCTGAAAGATCCAGTCATTTCCACACAAGCGAGGGCCTTCAGTCAATAAAGAGGCTCTCTCCAATATGCCAATGTAGCCAGCTGCTGTTTGATGCCCCTGTATAACCTGAAGATCCATTGTTCCATGGAGGGAGAAAGCACCCCAGATCATTATGGAACCTCCTCCACTATGTCGTGTAGAAAATGTCTCCGGTGGGATATCCTTATCGTGCCAGTAACGTTAGAAGCCGTCTGGACAAACCTTTCTCGTCAGGTTAAACTTTTCTCATCAGGAAACAAAACCTTCTTCCACTTTTCTACGTCCCATGTTTGATGCTTCTCACCAAAGTTTAACCGGGCTGTTTCGTGGTATGGAAGAAAGCGTGGCCTTTGAAGACGTTTACGGTTTTTAAAACCTTTTTCTCGTAAATGCTGTCTTATTGTTCTTGAGCTGCATTCTGCGTCCGCAAGGGCCTTAAACTGGTTCGACGATCGGCTGGTGTCTTGCCGGACAACCCGTCGAAGCCTCTTGCTCAACGCTGGCGAAATTTTCTTGTGCCAACCACTTGAAATTCTCGTTCCGTATCCCTCAGGGTCTTTTAAGAAATTTGCAACAGCAGTTTTACTACGCCCAATTTCCCCAACGATGACACGTTGAGAAAGACTTTGCATTTGCAGCTTGACAATTCTGCCACGTTCAAACTCTGTTACCTTTTTAGCCTTTGTCATGTATTTACCCAATGTAACACAGAAGATGTCAGTGGGAAATGCTGACAACGCTAATGTTAGAACACAAATGACTAAATTTCGTTAGGTATTTACCGATTCACGCTTTGTTTTAATATGATCGTATACTTTCGAACAACTAGTATTTAGGCTAATTTCATAGTGTTCACATTTTCGCTATTAAATTGTAAAAAAGGTTTTTATTTTTATTTACCCTTTTCTTATTTTCATACTTCGAAGCTCTACTCAAATAAATGGTTGAGTCTAACAACGCAAAATGCATATTTTTTCTTTATGTTCATTGACCGTAATATTTTGGCCAGCAGTGTAAGTTAAGATGGACATCACTGTCCTTTATACACTAAGATGGACATCACTGTCCTTTATACGTTAAGATGGACATTACTCTCCTTTATACACTGAGAAAAACATCGCTGTCCTTTATACAGTAAGACGGAGAACACTGTTCTCTATATACTAAGATGGACATTACTGTCCTCCACACTTTAAGACGAACACCACTGTCCTCTATACACTATGATGGACAACACTGTCCTCTACAAGTTAAGACGAATAACACTGTCCTATATTCGTTAAGATGGATAACAGCGTTCTCTCAGTTATGGTATTTGAAAATGAAACACCAAAGCTCCACCCAGTAAAGAAACAATTGTACTTCTATCGGTTGATGATATTATGTTTTCGAACAAATTAATTCGTGATTAGACGTTGTTTTTTACTGTCTGTAAAAGCTATGCATTATTTCTTTAGGCCTAAGTTGCTCCGCCCCTTGAGTTTGCTTATGGCTTTGGGCAGAAAGCATAAACGAATATAATAACAGTAGAAATTTCAGATTTAACCTAGCGGTTACATTATAATAATAAAAACTTGACATATCAACCACAGATATGAAAACAATCATTATGTCTAAATAATATTTATATAGTTTTAAATATACTCTTCAAAAAAAGAAATGCAAAAGGGATATTTTTTTTTTATTTTAAAGAGAAATATATGTAATAACGTTACAAGCTCAGAGTATGTGATGTTACACGTGTTAAGGCACTGATTGTCAGACCAAAATGACAATAAAAGTTGTGCACTTTGAAAACGGAGGAAAACAACGGATTTTTCGTCAAAACGCATTCGTGTCCAATAAATTTGTTTGAGAGATCTGCATGTTATGCAAGTGCAATATGTGCAAAATCTCTATAAAAGTGACGGGTTCTCGGTTTCCATAGCTCAGTGTTAAGCCACCGACACGCAATACAGTTACGCCAAGACTGACTGAAGCACAACGCAACAACGCCATTGGTCGCTTGGAAGCAGGCGAATCTCGATCAGATGTTGCCAGAGCTGTGAATGTCCACCCAAGCATCATCACAAGGCTATGGAATCGTCACCAACAACATGGATCAACTCGTGACCGTCCACGATCTGGCAGATCTCGTGTGACCACGCCCGCACAAGATCGCTACATCCTGTTACGTCACCTTCGGGATAGGACCACCACTGCGACGTCTACTGCCTCAACCATACCAAGGCTGCGTAGGATTTCTGATCAGAATGTACGCAATGTCGACGAGATTCTTAGGCCCCATGTGCAACCCATCATGGTGAACGTCAACGACGTTTTTCAATATGACAACGCCCGTCCTCACACAGCCCGACTCACCACTGTCTTCTTGAGACACCGCAACATCAACGTTCTTCCATGGCCCTCCAGATCACCAGATTTAAACCCCATCGAACATCTTTGGGACGAGTTGGACCGACGTCTGCGACGGCGACAACCTCAACCGCAGACTCTACCTCAGCTTGCAGCAGCTTTGCAGGCTCAGTGGACAGCCATTCCACAGGATGTGATTCGTCATCTCATCACTTCCATGGGCAGGAGATGCCAAGCAGTTATTGATGCTCACGGGGGCATACTCGTTATTGACGTTGAGTGACGTTAAACTTCAACTAGTGAGCGTGGACTTCGCCTTTGCAGACTTTGGATGTTCAGCAGTGAATGTGCAAAGTTTCACACATGTCATACAGAACTTCCCGGAATAAACTTGTTAACAATTTGTTTCAAATTTTGCCTTTTGCGTTTTTTTTTTTGAACAGTATATAAATAAATTAGTTATTTGTGTGAAGCAAATGGTTAACGTTTACATTTCTAAAGAAAATGTTCGTTTGAAATTAAGCACAAAGCTACACATTGGAGTATCTGTGCTCTGCCCATCAATGGTATCGAAACCCGGTTTCTAGCGGTATGAGTCCGCAGATATACCACTGTGCCAATGGAGGGTTAAAAATAAATGAATAATATGTTAATAAATATATCATGGTATAATATCTAATTTTTCATCTAAAGGTTCGTGAATCAAAATAATAAAAACAAATTAAGGCTAGGAGATTGAGTTGCTGATAAATAACTTTCATTCTATTTTGGAATCTTTGAATCTTAGAGGGTAGAAATTAAAAAAAAAAAAGTTCTCTATTTCATTTGCTAACATTTTATCTTTTTCCCACGACAAATTTCACAATAAACTCAGAAACTAGCAGTTGGTTCAATATAAATTAGATTTAGAGGGCAAAAGCTTTAGTATACGGCAATTTTTAGACTTATGATTCAATTTAGTTTGTGTAACTATCTCCATAAAAACAGATTTTTGTTTTTCTAGTCATTAAAACACAAAGCAATGTAACTGCTATTCATCCCTTAAATTTAAACTAATGAGTTTAACTTATACAATTAATTTTTATTTCTTACACAATAAATGCGACTCCTTCTTTCACCATAAAATAATAATTCAACAGCAATTTTCCCCTGTTTTGCTCTTGTGAACTAATATCTGAACGAATGACATTATTGACTACTGACTTTGGTAATTTACAAATTAGTCCTAGCTTTCAAGTCAAAGAATGATTACATTCATGTTATGTTAACTGGGTACCTAAGTAAATATTATAATACCAGTGTTTTGAGTTTCAGAAAGCCATGTCATAAAATATCTTTCAAAACAATATAATATTGATAAAAGCATAAGATTTAAGCCGGGTTGGTTTGACATTTTATAAAAAAAACAATAAGTAAAACTAGTTTTTATTTTTGATATTTAAATAAGAATGATAGTGGTATAATTATGCAGAGTGTGAAAGAAAACAGTTGTTGATTGGCTAGATTCATCTTCCAAATGCTCATGATTGGCACATTAATGATTTTATAAGTTCATCTATGAGTAGTTTAATTATTGCAAAATTCTCAAAACATATTCGAGTTTAGAGTTACTCATTAATCGTTATTTATAATTTTAAAAGTATGAAAAGAACTTCATGTGTGTTTTTCTTATAGCAAAGCCACATTGGGCTATCTTTTGGGGTTCCGGGGATAATTGAAACTATGATTTTGGCGTTGTAAGATTTACCGCTTTTCCACCGGGGGACAAGAACTTCATATAACCAGTCTATTGTAAAAGGAACAATTTTTATATTATTCCCCAACTGCTAAAACGTAGTAGTCGTAAATGTACAACGCAAATGAAAGATTACGTGTTTAAATTAAAACTAAAACTCTAAACAACAAGCACATGCCCAATTTTCGTACGAAAATCGCGGTTTCGTTTAACAATAGATGACTGAAAACACACTTGCTATGTAACATCTATCAACAAGATTTATAACTGGATGTAAAGACTGGAAAATATTTCAATTTCAACTTCAATTAAAGATACGTGCTCAACTTGTAGATAATGAAACTCCAACTTGGAAAATTTAATTATATCATATGATATAACTAAACACTACCTTTGGGCATGTGACATTATTTATGTGTGTTATTTTTCGAGGAACTTAGCGAGAATAAATACAGAAGTAGTTGCTGAAGGTAGATTTGCAATGAATAAGTTATACATTATTCTAGTAAAATAGGTAAGTTTAAAGAGCTGAAATTATAAATTGCTAAAACGGTACAAACAAAAATCGATCCATGTGATAATGTGTTGTAATGTAATGTATTGTTTATCACATACAATCAACTCTTCACATTTCATCGTTTTTCGGCATTGGAAATGTTTAGGTGTTTGCCGAAATAACTCCTGAAGCATTAGTATGCGTTTAGATAGGTTACATTGTGTATTGTCTACCTGTAAGTTGCCGGTATGTCTGAAAAGCCTGTGAACATACAGTGAGGTTAGACCGTTTTTTACTGATAGAACTTCTGAAATGATAATCAAAACAAATTATAAAATACATTAATCACAATCTAGATGGTAGCAAATTCAAGAATAGTAGTGGTGCCAAGACAATGCCATTAGATCTCCCCATTTTCCTTTGTGTAACTTTTCATGTGCAAGTTACATGATACCATAAAAACCAAAAACCTTAGCCATGTTCTTACTGAACCATAATTTTTTGCATATTTTCAGCAATAGAAATTTTTAGTAATTTATTTCGGTTTTTAAACAAATAAGCTGACCCGAAAGTTATCAGCGTTTGACAGTTTTGTTAAGGGCTAGAAAGCGCTGACTCAAAAGTTATGAGGGTTTGACAGTATGGTTAAGAGTATGTGATTGATATTTCTTAGTACGTAAATCTGACTCCGTAAAACGTAAAAAAATGTACTTTGAATAATCCATTTAAAAAGAATGGTCGATATGAACTACTTAGTTATTTACGCAGATCTTACTATCATACACATAGTTAATTTCCATTTTGAAACAAGTTATTTGTTGTTAATTAATATTATAAAAAATTAAAGTTTTAATATGTTGTATCTTTTAACAACTTTTATAGATGCATGTTTCAGTTTTTTTCCAATATTTTTTCTTAATAGGTGTGTAAGCTATTCCCCGAGGCACCTAATTGATAATTCAATAAATAACAGTATAATAACATTTCTACTCTTTGCCTATTTTTTGACAGTTAGAGTTCATCAGAATAGTTCTTTATAGAAATACTAGTGTTATGAGTTATTTCTAAAACAATGTCTTCCACTTGAATGGTTAGTTTACTAAAAATTCTCAACCAAATTTGAAACAAACAAATTAGTTGGACAGAGCATTGATGTTTAGAGAAAAGCTTTCACGTGGGCGTGTCTGGTGTGGTCTTGTGGTAAGGCGTTCGACTCGAATTTCTGATGGTCGCTGGTTCGAATCCCTCACCATAACTAACATATTCACCTTTTCAACCGTGGGAGTGTTATAATATGAATAATCATTGCGCAAAAGTTGGTGGTGTATTGACTAGAGTCTATTAGGTTGCTAAACTAGGGACAGCTAGGAGAGATATCCCTCGCGTAGCTTAGCGCGAAATTTAAAACAAACAAGTCCTTGTTAACGACCCTTTATAACACTAACAAATGTATTTGTAATAAGAATAAAAGTAGTCAGTTTGCAATATAAAACATTTTAAAGTTTTTTTGAAAGTTTAATACTTTTATTATGACTTATTTCAGCAATTAAACTTTTCAGAGCCTGTTAACTAAAATCCACAAATTATCTAATAATATTTTGCTGAAAGACCAACTGTGTCTGCATTTTTTAACTTCCCGTTTCCATGTCGGTGACGAGATAGTTACTTCCATTAAGGATTCAGACTGTTATTAATGACCTTACTAAAAAGAACTTGTGTAACTTTATGTGATGAATCAGTTAGACTTAACGCTCGCCGAGTGTTTTAAGAAGAAAAATGTTTCTTTTGTCATAAGATGAATGATCGAATCAACATGGGTGACCCACAAGTCTTATATCTTCGAAACGCCGTAGCCATTATTTTAACTAGCGTCTGCACGGTGTTGTTTGACCAGAGGAAGCTCAATATTTCAATAATTTGTCAGAAACTAAATGATAGGGATTTTACTCTACTTTCTTATTTATGATAGTGATGATGTATAAGTGTTCTACTTAATGTTTCTTTGATACTGATGAATAGGAATATTGTTATAAAACTTTATCAAAAGTTAATTTAAGGTTCGTGATTTATTGAAAACAAAACGTGAGCAGGTGGGATACTGAAACTTAATACACACAAAAAGGAAAATCAAATCAAATTAAACAAGACAACCTGATCTTAACAATCCATATTTCCAAATAGCGATTATATATGATGGTTTCAGCGGCAGTTCACGTTCATTTAAGAAACTTTAAATAGCATTTCTCCTAGTGTATAATAAAAACTAATAACAATTCTAATACACAGTTATATTAAAATCTATAAAAATTTTGTAATTGATAACTTCTCAAATAATTATATAGATCATAAAATTGCTATACCGAAAAATAAAATTACATTAACCTAATCATATTTATTTTACACAAATTAATTTTCTGTAAACTAATCTCATCTACATGATTAAACGTAGGAGAAGATAACCTTACCTGTAATGCTATTTTTACCAGTTGAGATTAATTTCATGAAAAGCCAGAAGTTAAAACATAGATTAGCCATAGAATTTTTAAGATATCGAAAAATGCATTTTTAGTAATTTGGAGCCGTTTTGTTTATAGGGTTTGATAAAACGTCCTCCAAGATGGGGAAAGAAGATTACAAATAACTCATGCAACTATAATTCACAATAAATGCAACATTTACGAATTTAATTTATATCATTTAAGAGATTAAAAAGGTCATGCATAAGTTGTGTATATTATTTACAACAATGTCGCAAATGAATATGGATATTAATGTGGGAAAATGACGTATATTGTGGTCAAAACCTACGGCACAAATATGTGTAACGTTACTGGCAAAAGGTAAGATGCCGTCAAGGGGAAAGGGAGAAGAGTCTTACCATAAGCCACTCATCATAAAGTGATCATGCGCTATAAGAGAAATATGTGAGATAGAACTTTTTCCTTCATGGCACATTTGGGTGTCTATAATTTCTCATTGTTCGAAGTAAACAAAACGAAATTACTTGAACTGCCTTCTTTGTATTCTCAAGACTGTGAGTTGCAAACTTTTTTTATTAACTTGAAAATGACCTAAGAAGGTCGAAGCGTTGTTCTGTACTTTATTTTAATTAAAGTTTTAATACCCATACCAGCCGTATTGAGAATTTGTAACCTTAAACTTCAACGTACTACCTTAGGCCAAAGCTATTCAAAAAATGAAAACAACTTTGATAATTCACATTCACGCCTTTCCATGAGGTGTTTATGCAAAAGGTGATGTGAACACAGTTACGTATAAATGTAAAAACGGCTCATTTGGGTTGAGAAAACTTTTTGCATAGAGAAACAAGTAGAAAAATTGAAACCAGATTCAAAGAACATAAAAAGTCACCTTCACACGTTTTCGAACACTGCAAGTCAAATAAACACAACATAACCATAGAAAACACTCAAATACTAAATTAGGAAACAAACATAAACAAAAGCAAAATTATAGAAGCCTTACTTATACAACAACTCAAGCCCAAAATAAACCAATATAAAGGAACATCTTTATACCTATATTAAAAATAATATAATAAATAATAATAATAAAATAAATAACATAAAATTATATATTCAAACATCTAAGCACGCCCTCTATATTCCGACACTCAGTTGCACAACCCCTTTCAAACATGTGGTCAGCTTCCGGTCAGTTACCTCTTTCTTTCTTTGTGAACCTGACGGTGACCAAAGAAGGTCGAAACGTTGTTTGCTCCTCTACGTAAAAATTTTCTCAACTCAAACGAGCCGTTTTTACATATATATTTTTTCTCTACAAGTGGGTTTTCGCGACATCACTGATTAACAATTACATATAATTCGCTCTGGATAACAGCACATCACAGCAAACGATATACAAATGGCCATTTAACACAAGGGGACCGTTTTACTTAATATTCCCGCGTATGTTACTTCGTTGGTACCAAGATTATTATACATTTAGGATATTTGTTATTTTTATTTTATACAGAAATATAACTGAGCAGCTATAATGGTGTTTTGTTGCAATATTATTGAGATCTGTGAATATTTTTGACATAATGTATTTGAACATAGATATGAAGATAATGAATATTTTCTTATGACGAGAAATCTACTTGAGGTAAAAATGTATTCTCAGGACGGCTGGTATGGGTATCAAAACTTTATTTAAAATGAAGTACAGAACAAAGTTTCCACCTTATTTGGTCATCTTCAGATTAACAACGAGAGTTTGTAACTGCAGAAACTTGTACCTTATATTTTTCAGTCATTCCAATAATCATATATACATATATTCAAGGTTAAATATATATATGTGTGCCTGTTTGTGTGTTTTTTAAGGTTTCATTCTTTGTTTGTTAATCCAGATGTTTCTTATATAAGTATTTAATCATTAACAGGAACCGTATTCTAGTTGATTATGTATTTTTATTATGATTAATTAGCTTATATTTTTCGAGTAGCATCATTATTAATATTGACTACAGTAGTTACATTAGAACATTAAATTTCTTTGAGTTTCAATTAAGCAAGGATCTTCTGTAGTTACAGAATTATTAACAATTTTAGCTGATATTATCTAATACAAAAAATACAGTGATGTAAAGGGGAAAATATAATTTACTTCCCGACAGGCTAATGTAAATTTTGTAAATATGTTATGTTCATCTGATAATCGTATGCTTCGTAAAGAACTTGTGTTACACTTTGTTTAATGTGCTACATGATTTGCGTTAAAAATTAAGTGTCACATAATAAGAGCTTTTTATAATGTTTATAAATATAATTTTAAATGAATCATAACATCACTAAATGTTTTGTGCAGTAAAATTACTTGCACTTTATTAGAACAACGTTTAAGGTTCTTTGCTTTCTTGGAACTGCTTATCCCATCATTGATCGTGCTTAATCTGTTGGCCGTGATTAGACATTATTACCTAGCAATTGACGACCTGTGCAGTGTCAATATTAGATCACATATCTTGTTTAGCTTTCTCTAGATCCATCATTATACATGGATATTGTCGACTTTTTCCAGATCCAACATTACATGTAGACATATTATTCTATGACCACATTTAAACAGACTAAAGGCACAAACGATATTTAGCATTCCATAGAGAGGTTTGACAGGTACATGTATTTAGTCTAAGTGTAAAAGCTGTGATTCCACTTTCTTCTCCCACCTTTATCACAAAACCAGTTGTTAATTTAGAACTATGACTGAAAGATTGTGAGCTTTTGGTTTGTGAGCCTTAATCGACTTGAAAAACAAACAAACAAAACGTTATCTTATTAACGGTACCTGAAACTACAGCCAGCTTTGTAATAATGAAATTTTGGATTGAAAGGTTCTCTTTCTTAATTATAACCTTTACTTTATTTGTGAAGGAATTGCTCCGGTGTGGCATGAGAACTTAAAGTCTCTATTGTGCGAGATTTGGATATTCAGAAGAATAAACTAAAGACTCCATTTTTTGAATGTTCCATCGTTTAGTATTACATCTTGAACACACTGAAGACTCCATTTTTGGAATGTTTCGTCGTTTAATATTACATAGTTTGACAATATTTGTATACAAACGTTTGTTTCTGTAACAAATGTAAGCTAGAGCTATAATGCAACTTCTGGTGGCACTGTCCGATGGTAAGAAATTCAGTGTGACCTAAATAAACAACTAGATTCTAAAAATGTTGCCTTGGCGTCAGGTTTTCTTAATATGAAGACATGATCTTAATTAACGTATACAAACCTTCCGTGCAAAATGTATTTTGTCTTTCGTATTGATAATTCCTAATGAAAATAAGTGAGAAGAAGCATACAAACCAACTTTCATCTATCTTTAATAGTTGCCAGCTTTAATTTTGTTATGTATTTATTACACTATTAAATATACGATGCCGTAAATTTTTTTTGGACCAAGGTTTATAATTTAAAACAATTTATTTGCGAACCATTTGACTCATACCCTCAATTATAAATAAATGAAGCATGCAAGGTAAGATGTATGGCTTGCTCTTGTTTCGATAATTACTTTCTCGAAAGTTTTAATAACACCAGTATAAACTATATCGGAAATATATAATTACTAAATCTCGGTTAATTTGTCGTCAAAGCAATAAAACTAAACAACTGTTACTCAACACAAGTATTAATATAACCGAAATGTTATTTTCGAAAGCAAGTAATGTACGATATTAATATTTTCATTTATAAAGTTACTTGTCTAATAGAGAATCATTGTTTATTTAAGGTCTGTGATTAGTTTCATGCTTCGAACTCAGGGAGTTTCCTTCTTCATCTCTAAATCCTTGTCGCCCTTAATTTGTTCCTCTACATCATGTGAATGTATTAGAATCTTGACCTTGGTATTTTGTGATAGGAAAGTTATTAGAACAATGAAATTAGTTCTGCTCTACATTTATGGTGATGATTAAGGCAAAAAATGTCCAATATATGAAATTATGGTGCGTTTTTATACCAACAACATAACTTATATAACCCCAAAGGCCAAGCTTAGTTTCTTTAAGACACATACAGATAAACGTGTACCTCAAGATAATTTAAAATATATTAATAGTTTTTATTCAGACTGAATGCTTGATTTATACATAAAAATATAGTACAAAATACAGTACAAAGCATTCTGATGTAGAAGGACATTAAAAGTCATTAAGGAGAAGAAAAGGAAAAAGATCGAGTTCAATATTAACTTTTCTAAATTGATTATTGGTGCGGTGAAGGCATCAAACTGAAAGACTATTTGTTACCAATAGTTTTAACTAACTTATATAAAAAAAGACAAAAATTAGGTGACGCATACGATTTTTAAACAAAAGGTTTCATATTACTATTTAATTTGCTACCTAATATAGAGTTTAATACAAAATCTGACCTCTAGCAGTGCACATAGCACTTTATGTTGCAATCCTTTCCGAAAAATTTCAAGTTGTTTCTGTTTTTTTTTATTATTCCTAACTTTGAAATCTGTAGCAGAGCTAACAAATACAGCTCTGTGTGGTTTAAACGTGTTGAAATATTTGGATGCTATTTTAACTAAAGGATATGAGCTTGAGATGATATGGTAAGATGTCTGGAGGAGAGTCACGAAGCAGGTGTTAAGAAGAGAATGATTCTGTGATTTCAGGACTTGTAAACGAGTGACAACGACCTGCCAGATGAGTTGGTTGGTTGATTTTAATTAAGTACAAAACTACACAATATTTCGGTACCACGGGTACCGAAACCTGATTTCTAGTAGTGCGACTCCGCATACATACCGCAATGCTACTGGGGAGGCTCTCAGAAGAAAGAGAACTCCTAAAATAAAAATTCGTTTCTCAACATGTGTTAGATCCTTAGGCAGCCATCTTTTATAGGCTTGTGAAGTGTTTATCATAACCGTAAACGAAATCTAAAATTATTTTCATCTTTTTGTTTTCCAGAAAATCCTTACATATAGTCTAAAGTTTTAACAAATGCTTGAAGTTTGATCATTAGATTACATAATAATAACCAAATTAATTAAGCTTGTAGAATTATATTATTTCTTTTAGAAATAAAGTGAAGTTATCAACGGTCCACACAAGAATTTTTGTTTGTTTGTTTGCTTTGGAATTTCGCACAAAGCTACTCGAGGGCTATCTGTGCTAGCCGTCCCTAATTTAGCAGTGTAAGTCTAGAGGGAAGGCAGCTAGTCATCACCACCCACTGCCAACTCTTGGGCTACTCTTTTACCAACGAATAGTGGAATTGACCGTCACATTATAACGCCCCCACGGCTGAAAGGGCGAGCATGTTTGGCGTGACCCTCAAATTACTCAGTTTTCTCAGTGTAGTGTCGTCCACTGTGGCTAGTTACTTTTAGGTGGAATCTATTTGACTAAATCAGAAAAGAAACGTTTAAAACAGTGATGGTATAAACAACTTGGATAGATATGTTGGTTCATTCCAATATTTTTCTTTAATCTTATTCATCAGTTTATTCAATTCTATTTGGAATCGGTACTGCTTTTACAATTTTGAGTTAATAAGAAAAATCAGAATTTTCGTGGTCATTTTTTTTCATTCTGATAATTGCGCGCGCTCGAATGACCAGTATATTAATAATAAATATGCTTTTACCAGTTTTAGCAAGAACAGTGTGCTCACAAATTATAAAATATTCCTTTAGACAATATGCTGAACCATATCAAACATGCTGATGCGTACCTTTATTTAAGACATTCGTATCACATTTTTATATTGAAATATATATATGTTTTGAATCTTTTTATTACAGAGTTTTAAAGCAATTTGCTTAACTTTGAGACGCAGTATATTTAGGTCATGATAACCTTTTTGCTAATAATAGATAGAAAAAAAACAACAAGAAAATATGTTTAGATAAAATAAAAAATTGATCTGAGTAATATTATTTACTTGCTCCAATTAGCTTATTGTTTAGCAAGAAATGAGATTAGAAGTCAAATGTATTTAAACTTTAAATACACTAATATAAAATATAGATATAATTAGAGTTCCAACAGCTGCTCTAATTAACAAGCAATGCAGGTTATAATTATGCATGTGTGTGTATATATACATATATATTGTAGCTGATTAGTTTGTCAATGTCTTTTATATTTTGTCTAATAGTGTAATATCCTCATTGCGTTTGGTTGCTTTTGCCAGGGACATTATCTGTTTTGACTTAAAGATAGCAAAACGGACTGGTAATGGAAAAATAATTTTCACTTTTGTTACATACGTTTTGTAGTATGATTTATCTCGGGCGAGTTCCCGATTTATTATTTTACTGATTACGATTTCAAATAGCTTGAAATTTGAATTTGAATTTAGAAGTTAATTGTAGAGGTGTTTCAAATTTAATGTATTTGCTAAGAAGATTTCTTAACACAAATATATTTTAAATTCAATTTATAGTAACGGGTATTAGTACTGTTTTTAATAATAATTTATATATAAGAGTTTTACAAACTTACAGACAATACTGAGTTTTCTATCGGGCCTGAAATTAACAGTTCACAATGAGAGAATTAATTTTGTGCTTTAACAGAGGTACACTTCACTTGACGGGAAGCTAGCTAGTTTCTTTATGTGTGAGTGTTTGATGTTTTTCTTTTTATGCTGACGTTAGATGATGTTTTCGTAGAAATACTAACGTCTTTAGTTAATTCTCTAAAGTTTAACAGTTTATAGTGTTCGAAATCTATAAAGGTTCCTTGTCAAATATCTGTCGTTTCCCGATTGATAAGAGTATCACAATTATAACTTCCGAAGTTTATAGTATACTAATTGTGGAAAACCAAAATTATTAAACTGTCTCTTGACGCGTTGTTATAAACTTTTAGAGTAAAGTTCTTGAAAATTCAGTTGGTAACAATATTCGAAGATACGCTAGTGCTTTCGTAAAACGTACATTGTTGATTCTTACACTTGAAGATCTTTTACAAATTTAAAGCAGAGGGGTCTTTCGCAGTACACATATAACAATTAGTTAGATGCACATCTAAATAAATCTTAAACTGAAACGAACACAGATGTTAAAATAAGTGTATAATAATAAATCCTATACACTTTTCAGTGTCGTTGTAATGTTTGTGTTTTGTGTGTATATATATGTATTCGACTTAGCTATTGTAACAATGTCACTAACTTTCTCAACATTAGAAAATATAAGGAAAGGACAAAAAATTTTTTCTTACTTTCTGGATAATGAAAGGCTATATTTCAATGAACTACACTGACCTTTGTGTGTTTTTGTTTGGTGTAATAGGTAGAACCAACCAGTAGGAAGATGACAATCGAGCTGGCTTGGAAACACAAAAGAAATACCCTATTAGCTGTAAGACATTTTCTGATCAGTGATCGTTACGAATGCTGTCAGCAAGAGATGTTTTACTGGCGTCATGCCCATCAGCACTGATCTGTGAATCAGAAGTACAAATACTCACCCTATACGGTTCAGAGATTTAAGATGTTATCATTATTCTCGTGCTGGCAGTGACTCTGGAAGGCGTATAACGTATTTAGTCGTCTCATAAATTATACATGGAACTTTAGAACACTATTTTATTTGAAGGAACTGTGTTTTGTAATGGCAAGGGAAACTTAAGTATTTATCGCCAAATTTTTAACCTTCTGTGAGAAACAGAACATACGACGTATGGAATTGATATTAAAAATAAACTAGAAAAAACATTGTCTGAAACAATATATTTGCTCTTTCACGATATATTTTTAATGGTGCAGAATATACAATTAATTGACCACACAATCTGTTATAACATTTGGTAGTATAATATGCCATTCTTACTTTCAATTTCTTAAAGCTTCATGGATCGAATAAGACATTATTTGGCCTTTTGGCTGTTCCTGACAGCAATCCTATTTTTTGTACGATCACACCTTGCGGTTAAGAACTCTCATCTAAGAGATGCAATTCGTCGTCAGAAACTTGACGATTTAAGCCCAACACACTTCAATGATGACGTGTTTCGTCTTCTACAAAAAGAAGATTACGTGTCCGCTGTTTTACATTACATAGAACTAATGCGTAATCGTAGCGAATCTCATAATTGCAGTACAACGTCGTTGAAAACTCATTTTAAATACCCTCTGTCAAATCATTCGTATACACCTTTTGAAAATCAAGCCCGTGCTGCACTAAAGACATCCAACATTTTGAATAATCTTTTCATGAAGGCTTCCAATGAAACAGAGGTTTTATATAACGAAGCATTTTACTACTCGCTTGTTACAGTCAATGTTGAAAGTGATGATGTTATTCTAGGAAGTGCCATCGCTTTTCAGAAAGACACTTTCGTTTCTCGGACCAAGTCATCCTTAACTTTCTTTGCTCCGTACGCATTTCGACAAAACGATTATGTATCCACCAAGGACTTATCCAAAAGTTACAATATATCTTATGATACTGAAGAATCGGTAGGAAACAAATGGTTTTGGGTTCATGCAAAAAAAAACTTTTCGCAATTTCTCTTGCACAAGTATGGTTCTGAGTTTTCACAGTATTATAGTGATCTTCTCGAAGGTACCAAAGATTTATTAATAGGGATCGAAGACGGTCAGTGGACATCTCCATACTTCGATTGTAGAGGTGAAAATACTTGGATTATATCATTCTCAGCTCCTTTCTTCGGTCGTCAGGAAGACTATTTTATTTTCAAGTAAGTAAAATACATTTTTATTATTAAAATGTCAGTGCTTATTTATTCTTATATTTTGCATTTAATGTTTTCTTTAAAACCTCTCTTCTTCTGAGACTTAACTTTTTTATTGTTTTGTTTTATAATAACAATATGTATATTGATTAGCTAAAATAATAACTAAAAATATTGACAAGAAATTACCTTTATTGTATCATGAATTGTATTATAGTCAGTTTCATAATTTATATTTTCATATTAATCTGTTGGTTAATGAAATTACAAATAGAAACCGTATTCCAAGTTCCACAAAAGTCAAATGAGTAAAAAATTACTAGCACTTGTACTGAACTTTTTTTTCACGCGATCTTATACAATAACGTATCATTACGTAATGTGCAGGAATATGAGATTTTTACTTTTGAAATGAAAATCTGTACAATAAGAATTTTAGTGCAAGTGAAATCAATACTGCTCTAAGTAAACACAATATTCATTGATGTCATTTTCGACGCTTTTTTTCATTTGGCTTGCTATACACCATACAGGCACGCAGTTAGTCGAAATTATTTTAAATTATATTTAGAAGCGATGACAGGACTCTACCAAAAGCAACACAAACAAAGTATATTTGATTAAAGGATTTTTTGTCTTGTCTTAAAGATTCGACTACAGTTCAACCTTCCCAATTTTAATTTTGAGATATGAGTTTAAGTTTAATGTGTGTTCCAGGATAATTCTGACATTAGGTATGAGGGATAAAATAATACGTAAAAATGAAAAATTCGTAAGATCTTTTTCTTACCCCAATGAACAGGGCTAAAACTCATAAAAATAACACAGTTACCAACTACAACAGCATAAAAACTGTTCATTACAAGCTTTATACTTTTTACGAGTTCAAAAACAAAGTAAAGTGAATGTAAAGCTGTAACAAAGGCAGACTTAGTTGAACATGGCGAAACGTCTGATTGTATGTTTACAAAGTGATAAGCATATGTGTTTGAACGAACTGCGAATGTGTATTTTAGACCTAAATGACTCTAGAAAGCAATTTTATTTTAAGTAATGTTCATCTTTTAAAGTAAATTATATGTATTAAGTTTTTGTTTTCGGTGTCAACACTTTTACAAATAAAAAACTAAAGGTCAAATCAAAGCCGGTCATTACGTAGTGACAATGACATTGTGTCATCGTGTAGCATTTGCTTTGCGTTAAAATGTTTGACTATGCAAAAAAAAAAAAGTAAGGCAATTTTGAATGGAAAAGCTAACGTACAATCCAGACTTTTCGGACGAAGGCCTTTCTAATGACATGAGATTTGCGAGGAAAGTTACGGACAGACAAAGGATTCGATATGACCCATCCTATATATTTAGTAATTATATAAAAACGTTAGACTTCAGCTTATGTACAGGCGGTGTTTAAGTTAACGCGATCGTTACTAGGCTCTCGGAAAGTTTAGCCTGAAGGACAAATTGAACTCTATGTCAACACTTTACTTCGTCTTTCGAGAAATACATTTCATACTAAACGGTCTCTGTCTTTAGACGCTTTATTATTAAATTTCACTATTTTTTTGTCTCTCGCTGTTTAAGTCTGTCGCAGGGAATAGATTTATTTCTGTATTTTGTAGCTCCAGGTTTTGTAAAAATGTTTTAACGAAACACCAAAAGTTTACCTTGATATTTAGTCCACAAAGTTTTACGTCGTCATAAAACTTACTTTCTATACAAAACCTGTGATTATTTACGTCGTCATAAAACCTACTTTCTATACAAAACCTGTGATTATTTACGTCGTCATAAAACCTACTTTCTATACAAAACTTGTGATTATTTTATCCATCTACTGTATTCCAACATTTTTTGACAACTACCACGTAGAAGCTTAATTTTAAAATTCCCTAAATTAATTTGTTTACCTCTTACTTATAAGAATGCATTTTGTTTGGTTTTACGCTGAAAACTTTGATACGAAACATCAAGTTTTCTGTTCCAACCACTGATTTTTTTAATTTCTGTAAAATTGGATTTCCTTCGTTTTATCTTCCATTTATGTCGCCAGTGGGTTATACCAATGAATGACAGATCTAATCCCTTACTCAATTCATTTCGTCTTCAACTAATTGATAATTATCCTGTTAAGATATCTCATCATTATTTTCTTAGATGTTTTGAGTCATACTTGTAAATGTTCATGGTTTGTGACTAAATTAGGGTAATAACTAAGCACGAATAATGCTATTATAATCTGTATCATAGAAAAACCTTAGGAAAGAGGGCTAAGTTTTGCAGAAAGTTGCTTTTGTTGTTGTTGCTGTACTATTTTGCTTCTTTTAAATGTTCCTATTTTTTCGCTTTCCGAAAAATCGATAAAATGAATTTTGCAAGGACTGTTATTACTAAGTTTTCTTCTGACTTTTCATTAATTTAATAAGAACTTCTTGCTACTTGGTTTGTCGTGTTTTCATAAGTCGTTTCTTTTATCTCTTATAATTTTATAGTTTCTTCCACATTTCTGAAATCCTGTTTAGTTTTCTTCACTTTTCGACCAGTTATCACGCACACTTTTCAGGACGTACTTTAACAATTATTGCTTCAGTATTCTTTGATAACTTTACTTCAAGTATGATTATCAACGAGTTTCTATATATATCCTACCTCAATTGTATATTAACTGCCTTTACTGAATTTAGCCGAAACCAAGTGTTTATTTGCTAGCAGGTTTTAGTTACTTGGTTTAACTGTTTTTGTTTGTTTTTTTAGTTCCCACTTCCGTTTTCTGTAACGTTTACGTCATTTGTTTGTGTGTTCTTTCTAAAGCCTACTTCTTAACTGATTCTTTTTTGTAGTCAAATAAAACCGTTACTGGCTTTTTATTTAATTTTAGAGCTTATTTCTCCTTTACTTGTTCCACGTTTGAGTTTCATCTTCTTTGCCTTATTTTAGTTTAATCGAGTGCGAAGGAAGAAGATGAATCATTTTCTCTGAGCTCTCTGGAAGTAATGATTAGATAATCTCTAAGTTGCTACTTTCACAATTCTAAAAAGCCCGTTGTTACAGCTTGGAAAAGAAGCACTTTAATGCAATATAACAACACAAACACCAGAAACAGATTTCACGTGAAAATCATCTCTCATCTTGTGGTCAGTGTTTCTAATAAACAGAACTTACAGTATAAAGAAATTTAGATAACTACAGCGAGCAATTACCAAGGTAAATATGACCCAAACAAACTTAGATAGAATCATATTCAATCCTAAGGATCATCCAAACTTTCCACAATACCAAATTAACAAATTAACAGGCATGTTACATTAACAGAAAAGGAAAACCAGAGTTTCTAACTTTTCTATCTATTTTGTATTGCTTGCATACTAGACATTCCAATGAGACTCATCAAGGAGGTTTTTCCAGTAAACTTACATGGTGTATGGATGGATGGGTTCTAGGATTACATTTAAGAATGTGAGAAAACAATTTATAGGGAAGAGATTCATGAGTTACAGAGCGGATACATCTTTTTCACGTAAAACGTCTGATCAAGCACAGGTGCGTGTACTGAAATTTTGAAACGTATTACTTAAATAAATCCCAATAAAACTATATACACTTTATATGTTATGAAAGAGTAATAGCCGTGATATATGTTAGCACAGACTTTCCTTTCTTTGGAAGTGGTGGTCGGGGGAGGAGGAAAACCTTGAATGAAAAAAAAAGTGTAAAATGAATTAACTTTCATTTAGGTCATAATAACCCACTGTGATGATGTAAAAATACTAATGTACTAATGTAACAGTTGGAAAGGCGATAATGGAGGAAACCGATAACCATAATAATTAGCAAAGTAAGGTATGTGTGTGTATGTGTTTGCAAAGATGTAAGAAAAATGTTTTAAGAAGAAATTTTAAATGTTATTTGGGAGCTAAAATTGGCTACAAAGCACCTAAGGCAAAGAAAGAATCTGAATAGGTGTTAGAAGACATGGTTAATTAGAATGAATAATATATATATAAGAACTTTCAAATTCTAATAATAATAAATGATCAAAAATATAAATACAGCGTAAACAGAGGTATTTTATATGGAAATATGTATGTGGGTTATACAAACTAATTTTCACCTAGTTTAAGATTACTTACTCCATAACCCATGATAATCTCACATGGACGAACAGTAGTAAAACTGGAGATCTAATAGGCTTCTTTCAGATCTATGTCTGCACCAGTTCATTACCTAAGAAAACCATCATCAGATTAGTTGAAACCCTGGACAACAGAAAAGTCTTTTTTGGTGATGATAGAAGATACATGGTTGTTGAAACGCACTTTACGTTTGTTGGTTTGAAGTTACGTACAAAACCATACAATGGACTATCTGTGCTATGTCCAGCACGGGTATTGAAATCCGATTTGTAGTGATGTAGGTCTGCAGACATACCGCTGTGCCAGTGAGTTTTTTCGGCATGCTGAATGTTACATTTTTCCCACTTTATAAACTATTTTTTGTTGATTGTTTGCAAGTTATTTAAAAGAAAACGGTTTTTGACCTATCTCTCTGAGAAAGGTTCAATAGTTTTCGTGACACTTGCGTATCTAACGTAAAAGTTAAGAACCATTGTGTCTAGGATGGTACATAATTAGCATTAAATGAATTAGGGTATCTTTGTCTTTTCTGAAAGAAAACAATTTGTTTAATGAAGTAAGTTCGAGTAAATCAAAACTGTGTTCGAGGTATGTGAGGTGTTTTTAATTTAAAATAATAATAAGAAAGAAGACATTTCTGTTTGATTCTTTATTACTAATAATGAGTTCAGAACGGATGTTTTTGTCGAGTTGTATTAGGTTTTCAGTTATCTAACATCTTTTTATCATGACTTGTTTCAATATACATGTACATTTTTGTAATAATTCCTTCAGTAAAAAATTTTCAAAACGACTGTAAGTTGATATTCCATTTACTAGTGAAGATGATGTGGTCTGTCATTTGCTCAATGTTTAGAAGACCGCATTTTAAAGAAATAAAAACATCGAGGAAGCCGATCTAGAAAGCCGATCAATGAAGAGTTAAAAGAGTTTTATAGAAGAAGTTATCAAGTTTCATGTATAATTTACTGCCGCCTGTTCAAATTAATAAATAGTTTTTAAACGTGTTAAGTAGTTCTACGTCCAGCTACAATTCAGTTAAAGTTTAGCAACTTTCTGCATTTACATTTCGCAATAAAAGTAAGGAAATACCAGAAAAGAAAGGTCTCTTTGATGTTTGTTTTAATACTAAAGTACACAGAACTTCAATAAATTGTTATGTCCTATCTAAGAACTTTTGTACTTAACAAACAATTATTATATCGGCATCATATTATAATTTTAAACACATGTCCGTGAATCATCTGGCAATGGAAAAGTATGGTATATAATGCCATGATTCATATTCTTTGATAGATTGTTCAGCCAATTGCCGTCCATTCTACAAATTTTCATCATGATTCATATTTTTCAGTGGAGTAATACATAGCTATAGACTGTAATAATTTAAGAAGTCGGTCAGTCCGAATTAGTTGTGATTGCACAGTTGCATGTGGAAGAGAGATCTAAGTGAAACAAACGAAGCAAATTTTAATGCCCTTGAATCATTTTTGGTAATATATTATATCAATATTCATTCATGTTGAACTATTATAATAACGAATAATTGTTGATAAAGTATTATATCAACATTCATTCATGCTGAACTATTATAATAACGAATAATTGTTGGTAAAGTATTATATCAACATTCATTCGTGTTGAATTATTATAACAAACAATCATTGTTGGTAAAGTAATCAATATTCATTTATGCTGAACTATTATAATAACGAATCATTGCTGATAAAGCATTATATCAATATTCATTTATGCTGAACTATTATAATAACGAATCATTGTTGGTAAAGTATTATATCAATATTCATTTATGCTGAATTATTATAATAACGAATCATTGCTGGTAAAGTATTACATCAATATTCATCATGCTAAGCTATTATAATGATTTTTTTTATAATTACAAGTTAAGTATTAGCTTATTATTTGTTTGTTGTTGTTGTTTTTTCCCTTGTAATTACTAACTGCAATTATTAACGGATTTATCGTTGCTGCACTAGCTAAGGGAGAGAGAGGTATATCTAATTTTTTCAATAATTTTGGTGAAGATAATAATTTTAACTATATTCCTGGTATAAATAGTGTGGTAATAGGAATTATATATTATTCAGATATCTCGAGTTTTTTACACGTTCTTGAAGGACATAAAATATTATTAATGATTCTCGCTTGTACTCAAGACACGAAGATAATACGTGTCTCATTGCCATTGGCATATCAATCTAATGAAGCCGTAATAACAGAATCCTTGATTTCAATAACTGACTTCAAGAAATAAGTATGTGTCACAATTAATACACTGACTGCGTTATAATTAGTAACATACATGTTAATAGAGCTAATAATGATTACAATGCTTTGATTCATCAACCGGGTACCATCATTGTAACAACCCGGCATGGCCAGGTGGTTAGGGCGCTCGATTCGCTATCTGCGGGTCGTGAGTTCGAATTCCTGTCACATCAAACGTACTCTTCCTTTCATAGGTGGGGGCGTTATAATCTGATGGTCAATCCTACAATTCGTTGGTGAAAGAGTAGCCCAAGAGTTGACGATGGGTGATAATGACTAGCTGCCATCTTTCTGGTCTTATACTGCTAAATTAGGGACGGCTAGCGCAAGATAGCACTGGTGAAGCTTTGCGCGAAATTAAAAAAGACAACTTTTACCAGCGAATCGAAACTCTCACCCTTGCTATAAACTATATTATTGGCTATAATCCTAAACGTATCTCACGAAGTATGACAAGCTAAGGAATCTTAGATTAGTCCTAAGTATAAATAATGAGCTAAAATTCAAAATAATTAGAATAATAACTTAAATATAATGAATACATAGTTTATTTGTTTTAGAGCAAAGTCACATTGGACTATCTGCTGTGCCCATCGCGGGGTGTCGAATCTCAAGTGTAAGGCCGTGAATTTACTGCTGACCCAGTAGGAAACAACAAATATATAAATGAAAGCAAATATGTATAAATATATCAAAAATTTATTAAAACTGTTATTTAAACTAACTTCAAATAAAAACTAGAAAATAAAATATTATAAAAACTGGTTAATTGTGTCATGCACGATCACCGATTCTTCTAAAGCGTGCACAACCTTACGTAAAACTTTGTACGATTGTCCCTAAACATCTCCTCGTGAACAATGAAACCCCATTAACAGGTTTCGATACATTAACTTTAGAAAAGCTTAATATCTCATATAAATAACTGAGACTCAATAGAGACACGCATCAGTGTGGTATTTAGGTCCGTTGATATCCGGCAGATAAGTTTAAAACTACCTTCAGAAAAGAGCTTTCGAAAACGAGATGTAGAAAACAAATCGAACACAGACAACAAAGAGCAAAAAAGAAACAAAGAATTTTACAATTAATACAAAATATTTGTTCAAGGTAGGTGTCGTCAGGTAATTATTATACGCACGCTAGCTAACTTACTGTTATCATTCGGTTCTTGCGTACACTACCTGGCTTAGCATTATAATTCAGTTCTTAAACACACTACTTGGCTTAGTATTATAATTCAGTTCTTAGACACACTAGCTGGCTTACAGTCATCGTTCGGTTTTCACACACATTAGCTGGCTTACTATCGTCACTCAGTTCTTACACACACTAGCTGGTTTACTACCATCACTTAGTTCTTACACACACTAGCTGGCTTACTGTTATCACTCGGTTTTCACGCACACTAGCTGGTTTACTCTTATCGTTCGGTTCTTACACATTAGCTGGTTCACTCTTATCATTCGGTTCTCACACATCAGCTGGTTTACTCTTATCATTCGGTTCTCACACAAATTAGCTGATCTACTATTATCATTCGGTTCTTACACACACTAGATGGCTTATTATTATCATTAGGTTTCTACTGTGAGACACGCATAATCTCCATGTATAACTTTTAACTAAGTTGAAAAAAGTAAATGTTTAAATCTTGAAGTATTCATGTCACAAGAATATCGTACACTACAAGCAAAAATTGCATAAACATTTAGAGAAGCAAAGGCGGTAATATTTTAGTCAATAAATTAGTTTCGACGAAATTCTAGTAGAACTATTTACATTTGACTAAATATATATTTTAATTTAGGTTTGGTGAAATTTATAGTTGGAACTAATAATCCGACTAAATATATATTGAACACTAGTTCTGGTGAAATTCAGAGCTGGAACTGATTACCTTATCAAATATTTATTTTGAAATAGTTTTAGTGAAATTCAACTTCATAGCTGGAACTGATTATCTAATTAAAACACATGTTCTGAACAAATTCTGGTCAAACTTATAGTTGTTTCTCCTGCAACAGCAGAGTAATACAGATAGATAATTCGATTCCAACCACTAGTGTTTTAAATAAAACTGACCACAAGAAACATTTCCTAGATCGAAATATCAACAAAGCACGCAATTAAAGATAAACAGCTATAAACTAATTAATATAAAAACACATTAAACTAAGAAAACCAAGACTGTCTAAACTAAAAGTAAATGTAGGTTTCTTTTTATAGGGTCTAGAGTGTTTGGCAACGGAAGAATATTTATCCGTCAATAGGCAAAGCATATACACATGTATACATGCCAGAAAACAAAATAACTCCATAAGAAGTGGTGTACATCCAACAAATAATTATGTATCCTCATATTCTTGATGATTATGATGATAAAATGGCTATTGTGGAGATTAAAATCTGTCTGTATACAATAAATAAAATAATTACTAAACATCCTAAATATATTCACTCGTTATTTCTAGAGTTATAATTTTCTTTTAAATTAATTAGTTCAAACTATAAATAAAATATAAACACTAAATTCTATCGAAATCATTAGTTTTTCAAAAGTGTTTTAGATTTCTAAGTTTTTAGTAACTTTCTCATTTTTCTTAGAATGGCTTCGTTAGTTATCTTAAGAAAATAACAAAGACACAACATTCACAATTCCATCTCTGCCTACAGACTGCTGTACCGAGTGTGTAATATAATTATGAAACAGAAAATGTTGATGAAACACATAAATCTCACAAGTACAGGCAGACTGGCCTGTTTATTAGAACTCCAAAACGCACACTTCACAACTATTTACACTATAATGGGCTGAACAGAACGCGACTACGAATAGGGACAAATAAAAAACCTATTTATTAAAATGTAACAAAATAAATTGAAAACAAAACTTTCAAACAACTAAAAATTTTAGCACTTTGGAAAACCATTAATAAACTAAAAATGTATCTCAGAACGGCTGGTATGGGTATTAACACTTTTCAATTCTCAGGTTGGTGTTTTCGTGTGAAAAATAGCAAAATCCAGAGCTTTGGTGACAATATTCTCTTGCGTGATTGTTAAAATAAGACGTATTAAATTAAAATTTTGCGCGATTACGTATTTTCGATGTAATTTCAATGTTTGCACAGACATTGACCTCGAAGACCGTTAAATTAAAACTAGAAAAAGAAGATCATAGCCATAAAATACACCTTAATTAAAACAGTATAGAAACAAGTGGTTATGATCCTTAGTATAGTGTTGCATGTAACAAAAACTTTAATTAGCCTTGCAAGTCCTCTGCTGTTTACTTTAATAAACATATTAACGATTTCTATAGAAACAAAAGTAGCACAAGTAGCCACGTTTCTCCGTTGATTTGTTTGAATTTCACGGAAAGCTACATGAGGGTTATCTGTGTTAGCCGCCCCTAATTTAGTATTGCAAGACAAGAGGGAAGGCAGTTAGCCATCACCAACCATCGCCAACGCTTGGGTTACTCTTTTACCAATGAATAATAAAAATGAGCGTCACATTATAAAGCTCCCACGGCTGAAAGGGTCAGCTTGTTTGGTGGGACGGGGAATCGAACCCATGACTCTCAAATTACGAGTCAAGCGCCCTAACAGTTCGCTATACTGTAATAAGTAAAGGATTCAGGAAAAAGATAAAAAGAAAAAAAAACTATCCTTGATGACAAGAAACCCACTTGAAATAAAAATGTATCTCAGAACGCCTGGTATGGGTATTAACACTTTTATTGATAAGGAGAGAACCACGTTTTGACCTTCCTAGGTCATCTTCAGGTTAAGAAAGAGAGAGTTTGAATGTGGTCGTCGAGTACAAACAGGTACGGGATTGCAGGGGGCATTGCAGGTGGATGTCCGGCTATTAATTAGTATAAGTATAAAGGTGTTCCTATATATCGATTTAATTTTGGTTTTAGTTACTGTATAAGTAGAGCTTTTTTGATTTTGTGTTTCTTTATATTTGTTTCGCTATTTAATATGTGGGTGTTTTCCATGTTGTGTTTAATGGCCAGTTTCGATATTATATCCCTCTTTACAGAAGTTCCAACCGCTGAAGCCTGCAAGATAGCCTTAGAACTCTATATGCGAGACCCTAACCCATCTATAGACATTCCAAGCAATCAGTTAGCAACCCTCATAGAATTCACCACGATGAAGACACACTTCAGGTTGAACAACCACAACTATATACAAACAAATGGTCTAAGCATAGGCAACCCAGTATCACCAGTTCTAGCCAATATTTTTATGATACAAGTTGAAACACAAGCAATTAACACAGCATTACATCCACCACTATACTGGTACAGATATGTAGATAACACGGTTGCGGGATTCACATCTACAGAACACACACTTAATTTTTTTAATCACATTAACGCTCACCATCCAAACATCAACTTCACATGTGAACAAGAAGAAAGCAATCAAATATCATTTCTTAACCTCAAAGTTACAAGAACCGATACACAATTTAAAACAGAAATCCAACGAAAAATCAACCACATTGGACTATACATTCCTTGGGACTCAGCACAAGAAACAAAACAAAAACTCAACATGCTAAGAAACCAAATAAACACAGCCATAAAACTATGCTCACCAGATAAAATTAACGATGAATTAGACAAAATAAAACAATACTTCATCAACATCAATAAGTTTCCTCCACAAACCGTAGAAAACATTATACGCACACACCTAGACAGAAAGCAAAATCAACCAACAAAAGTAAATATATCTCACGAATCAAACAATCAAGAAACCATATACTGCTGCATACCATATATTCCCGACATCAGCAGAAAAGTAACCAACATTTGGCAAAAAAACTAGTAACAAAATATGACATTTCAGTTAATACCAAATTTATTCAAAAACCAGGCACAAAGCTAAGGTCTATACAATGTAAAAACTACACTGACAAATACCACACCAGCATTATTTATAAAGTACAACGTGATAACTGCCACGACTTCTATATTGGAGAAACAAGTAGAAAAATGGAAACCAGATTCAAAGAACATAAAAAGTCACCCTCACACGTTTTCGAACACTGCAAGTCAAATAAACACATCATAACCATATAAAACACTCAAATACTGAATAAGGAAACAAACATAAACAAACGCAAAATTAAAGAAGCCTTACTTATACAACAACTCAAGCCCAAAATAAACCAATATAAAGGAACACCTTTATACCTATATTAAAAATAATATAATAAATAATAATAATAAAATAAATAATATAAAATTATATATTCAAACATCTAAGCACGCTCCCTTTCAAACATGTGATCAGCTTCCGGTCAGTTACCTCTTTCTTTCTTTGTGAACCTGACGATAACCGAAGAAGGTTTCGACCTTTTAAAAATGATAAATCACATTTAAGGCATTTTTTATAAGCTGGGAGGGCTAAAATATTTTTATTCACATCAAAGGAGCTTCTGACTAAAAGCGTTTTGGAACCACTGTTATACAGTATATATGTCTACACGTATTCAGACTTGAGTAGATTGGTTCCACCGTCAGAAGACTTGAGCGAAAATTCAACAAACGCCGGAGATTAAAACCTGTTTCTCACCAGCGAATATATGTGATATTCAATCATCCAAACAAAAGGAGTTCAAAACTATTTTACAAGCTAGCAATGAAATAAACTTACGCACACTGGAAATTCGATTTGAAAAACAACAACAGTGAACTGGTTCTACTTCTGAAACTTGTGTGTACGACCAAATCTTGAAGAAGGTCCCGTGACTTCGTCATAAATTGTCTTCAAATCAATCTTTGGGTTTTGTAGGTTATGTTTTAAGTTTGTTTTTCAAACCTTATTTTACAGATCTTTTACGCCCTACTTTTGTGTGGACTTGATTATTCAGAACTTAAAAACTCACAGTATCAGTATTCGTTGATAAGTAACGATAAAAGGTGATCCAACCTTATTCTAATACAGTGGTAAGTCGGTGTGGTATTAATGACGTTTGCTATAATAGAGATTATGGGAATATTTAAAATACCTTATTAAGTTAACAATTGTAATAGAAAACTCGTTATAATTTAGACACTGCGTGATCGTACCGGTAATATTTAAAACGCCTCGTTCACTAACTTTTTTTTTTAAAGTATGGTACTTTCATACTTTAGTTAACTCAACATAGCCAGGTGGCTAAGGCGGCGCTCGACTCGTAATCCGAGGGTCGTGGGTTCGAATCCCCTTCACACCAAACATGCTCGTCCTTTCAGTAGTGAGGGCGTTATAATGTGACGGTGAATCCCGCTATTCGTTGGTAAAAGAGTAGCCAAAGAGTTGGCGGTGGGTGGTGATAACTAGCTTCCTTTCTTCTAGTCTTACACTGCTAGATTAGGGACGGCTAGCGCAAATAACTCTCGTGTAGCTTAGCGCGAAATTCAAAATATAAACTTACTTTACTTTTCTTCCTATAGACGTACGACCTTAGGAGGAGTTTGAACTTGAAATCATTTGCCATCAATATCAGAAAACGAGTTTATGATAAAAACATGAGTGTTGTATCTTTGAATATGAAGCCTTGACTGAACTTCAAAAATACTTCTGGCATTGACATTATCTGTGTAAAAAAAAATCATTACAAATGATCTTCAATATCGTTCAAACATCTGGCACTGGCCAGTTAATCCAGAAGGGAAAAATATTTAGACAACATGTACATCAAGCAGTAATAAGCTAGAATAATAAGTAATAAGCAACAGAGGCGTCACCAGGTGCTTATATATTTCGTGGCTCAGACCCATGGGCACAGGAATTTTCGGAGTTTGTATAATATCGATCGTGGTTTTCTATTTTGATGTTTCGGAGCATTGTTAAATAAAACTGGGGCAAACGCCCTGTGCGCCAGCGCTTAGCAACGCCTCTCATAAGCATTAATAAGTATTAATAAGCTGGAATAGCAGTAAAAAGTATTACAAAGAAGAAATAAGTAGATATAACAACTAATAAGTTGAAATAAGCAGTAATAGACTGGTATAACCAAAATACATTAGAGTAAGAAACAACAGAGTGGAATAAACTGTAATAAGTTAGAATAAGAAGTAATAAGCTAGAGTAAACAGAAACAAGCATAATAAACTGCAATAAGCTGTAAGGACTAGTAATAAGTAGCAATTAGCTAGAATTAGCAATAATACGCTGGTATAAACAGTAACAAGTAGTAATAAGTTGTGATAATCAGTATTAACCAATAATAAGATTGAGTTTAATGAAACTAGAGGAAACATAGCTTCATCTTCGTTCTAAAGAATAAGATCAACCAGTCTAGTTCAAATTAAATGGTCAAACAATTCAAAGAAACTCACAGAAATATAGAGCACAGAGTATTTTTACGTGTATTGCTAGGGTTATCATTAAAATATTTATTTGGCAGTGAAGATAATTATTTGCTTGAACAAAGGGCAACTGCCTGTTGTGGAGACACAAGTGTAGAGAACAACGTTTCGAAAGCCTTTCGCCTTTCATCTTTAGGTCTCATCATGAATACTCTGACTAAACGATCTATCAAAGAATATTTGCTTGATCATTTTTAATTTTACGTTTTGTGATTTCTTGAATTGCTTAATATGAAGATGTTTGGATCAACATAATATCTGTTTTGGTATCAATTTATTTTAATTAATTTTCTGTAATTCATCTGTGAGTAATGACAGACTACAAGTTCAGATTTTAAATAATCGGTATTTGATGATGGTTTATATAATTTTTGGATCGATTAAACTTTACTGTACTATATCTTAGGCAGCTTTTATGTTATTCTAGTTTGAATCATCTGATTTCCACTTATCTTCTTTTATCTTTGGTAACATTTTTTACAGGTATCGAAATATTTATTAATTAATATTATGTTTGTTTCGTAAAAGTGAAGATTTTTCTCCTTTTTTTTCAAATATTTTATTTGGTATGTCGGAAGCACCACCACAAAATTAAAAAGGCAGTATTTGGAGCATGCAACATATATCACGTCTACTGTCACATGAATTTTAAAGTTCAACGTGATTCGTGTAAGTGACTAAGAAACATTTTCAAATTTATAACAGAGCTGCCAATGAATAGAAAACACTGAAAATCTTGAAACGTAGCTAGATAAAGTAGAATATGTGAAAAGTCCACACATTCATGTGAAAACTCCATTAAACTTTGTCCAACAAACTAAAAATATATTCTTTAGACAGAGTATTCATAATCAAACTTTGTAGAAATAGATTCTTAACACTAATATTGCATTTCTGGATTTGTTTTATTTTCGTAAGAGGAACAGTTTTTCACTCCATGCAGTCTTTCTATTTCAAGCACAAGGTAACACTAAACAGCAACTGAGATTTCTAACAATTTAAGATTTTTTTATCTATTACGGATTTTGTACTTAAAAGAAAATTGACAAACGTTTACTAACCACCTTACTTAAAAAAAATTATGAAAAGCAATATGGTTTAGATATTAAATCAAGTCATCTGAATTCGGTTTTGTTTAATATTATGAAGAAAGGCAAAAACTTGCTTTTATTTACGATACCTTAAGATTAATCTTTCATAAAAATGATGTGTTTTTCATTTTTCGTTTTTAATACACTCTTACGATGAGCCCCACAGTAGCTCAGCGGTATGTCTGATGACTTACTACGCTAAAAACCGGGTTTCAGTACCCGTGGTGGGCAGAGCACAGATAGCCCATTGTGTAGCTTTGTGCTTAATTCAAAACAACAACATCTTACGATGAATAAAATATTATGTTGCGCACTACTTTTCACGTAGATCTTCTGCCGCCGCAACTGTTATAAACGATTAATTTTCATCTTCTGTAATGCGTTTGTTTGTTCATAACTAAGCACAAATCTACACAAATATTTTACCTATGCTCTTCTGACCATGAGTATCTAGTTTTTAGCGTTGTAAGTCTGAAGACATACCGCTATGCCATGGAAGACATTTTGCGATAGGATAATGCATAAGCAGTGCAATATTCTAGGCCACAAAACCGTCAGAGCTAGGCCTAGTTGAATAAGTACACGTGCACGTTTTATTATATAGAAACCTCATCAAAAATGAGTGAAAACTCGTTATTTGCGTTAGGTTTCAACAATTGACGAAACTTACCATGAAAAACTTAATGTTAAGATATTAAATAATTTAGTGTGCCGAATACGTTTTTGTCAGCAGAAAATGGAAAGTTAATGGCGCTTCCTAAGTAACTAATTAATGTTGTAAAGTTTCGAGATCTTTACTTTCATGAGTAATTCTGAAATATATCTGGACGATTTAGTGAATAAGTATTCTTTCAACAAATAAATGGTGGTATGCGATTCGGCAGTATATACTAATTTTAATTAAATATTCAGTCATCTTTACCATGCTAGTTCATTTAAAATTACGAACCAAAGTCGAGATAACAACGATTAGTTAGAACAGAACATATGACTCTTTGACTTAGTAAGTAGTTTCAGTTGATCGAAGCTCGATTGTTTATACGACTTAAAAGTAGGGTAACTGCATATTCACAACTCTCAAAATCAACGTATGTTATTAACGACACCATTACCAATGGTTGCAATTACTGTTTAAAAATTGACATATTTTGAAAATAAGAGGTACTTTTTACAAAAGATCAATATGCACATAATTCTAATATCTAATATGTTTATTAAGGGACAAAAGATGATGGTAATTCGTAATTCATAAGCAGCTTGGTCTGAGTTTTCTTATCCCATAATATTATGATATTTGTCGAGTGCACTAATTTCATTTCAAGTAATTATTCAGGATATGCAAGTTAACAGGAAGTTCTGACAGTAAATGTATTATAGAGTTAAATTTTGCCAAAATTTGTAAGTAAAAAAGACAGCTTTTTACTCTTGAAACTATCCTAAGAATGTGATGAGAGGCTTATGAAGAATAAGGTAACGTTACTTGTTAAATCTAGTAAATCATTTTACTAGTCAAACTAAGACTAAGGACCTGAGACTGACAGACTAACATTTTATACATTGCTATCCATCTTAGAGCCCGTGCATTAATTACGTCATTTCTGGTCATTCCAATAAACAATAAGGGCGATTATATTGTATTATCTACCAGTGGAAAACATCATTGTCACCTTTACACTGTGTGTTGTATTTTACAGTATTATTTTCACGAGAAAACACATGTGATACTTTACGAGAATGACCTATGAAAATAGAAAACTTTGGCGAAATTGACTTAATCAATCGTTTCCTTGACCAGTGCTCCATTGCAAATCTACATAACCTGCATATATGAACATTTTGAAAAACGTTTAAATGAACTTTAATGAGTTCACTTTAGTAAGTAAAGAAGAATATTAAGTACTTAGTGTGCCTGTAAGCTACAATCTCTAATAATTAATGTTTGATATATTTCCATCTTATTTAGAAATCAGAGATAATTTTAGAAGTGTGATTTTCATATTATTGAAAAAAAAATGTTTGAGCTGGTAAGGTTATTTCTAAAAGCTCCTAAGAATAGCATACAAAAAAATCAGCAACAGAACCTTAAAGTAAATATAAAAGAAATTCATTAATAAAGGCCTTTTTATCGTTTACAAAAATTATAGCACTATAGTATGTTTTTATTTCTAGTGTATTTGACTTTTTATGAACAAGAACTGTACAAAACTCTTGAGAAAATTCAAGATTGTTATCTGAGAACTAAATTACTCGTCGAGTTTGTACATGTTTTATTCTTTATTCTGAGTGCAGTAAATTAAAGTCCACAGGACCTGGTCAGAGAAAGGAGCATTTAAGCGAACGAAATTAAATATAGTTACACTAACTCATAAGCAACAAATGTTTTGCTAAACAATAAATAATTTTGAGATCATAAAGTAATTTTGGAAGGAATCATATGGCGGCGATAAAACGATAGTTTGAAGTCCTTATTGTAAGTTAAAAAAATTAGGTAACTGAATCTCTTTGTGTATTATTCTTTACGCATTTATGATCAAGTTAATTTGTTAATGAATAATAACCACGCATTACCTCGCACTCGAGATACTCGAAAACAAACGAACCACGTGCAAATATAGCCATAACAATCAGGAAAATATTGATGCACATGTAATAGTTCTTAAAACTATTTACTATCAGAGGTTAATCTACTAAATAAAGAAACAGCTTGTACTGCTTTAGGATATAATAAGCCTTAAAATTTTTATTTAATAGTTATATAAAAGTATTATACATTACTCAATTCCAATTAAGTATAAAATGTGAATTCAAAGAGAGAAATGCATTTTTGGACCTTGAAGTGATGTGTAGTATAGTAAGTGAATTTGTGGATAATTACCACACATTTTTTCTGTGAAAGTTAGTTTTGCAAAATGGCTAGAAATCAATAAACATAGTTTTCAAAGGCATTTTAACTCAAATAATTCGCAGGTGCAAAAAAAAAGTGTATTTAAGCAAGCAGTGTTAGTACCTTTTAACTATCTAGTTATGTACCAGTTCAGTATTATTTTTTGTTTCGGGGAGGAGGCAGAGATTACAAACCACATTGGCATTTAACGCTTCTTTCCTATCCTTGTTTAAGTAGATGTGAACATTTACTCATATACTTTATTTGTTTTGTTTCTTATTAAAAACATCTACTATAATCTACAATTCATTTCGAACGTCTATATGCATGAAGTAATTCGTGCTTCAGTTTTTATAATAAGCTGTGAGGAATAAACTAGTTGCTCATTGTTATGAGCATGTTACATCAAATAATTAATTATTTGCTCTTAATTTACAACTGACAACAACAACAACTTATTGTCCTCTCTATGTGTATAGCTAGGCGAGGCCTAGTTTTTAGGTTGTCAAGTTGTGGATTGATACTAAATTTCAGCTGTGAGCGCGTTATGAAAATAATGTTCAGTTCCGTTATACGGTTAAAGGAGTTGGTCCAAGTCATTCTGTTGGCGGGTGTTGCCTATTGCCTGCCCCCCCTCTGATCAATAATTTAAAATTACGAACGGCTATAACATAAATGTGCATATAGCCCACTGCACATAAGGTGACACGCAGATTTGGTACAAGTTTGGCATATATATACATGTATATATTATCATTATATTACATGTGATTAGAACAATTTCTTTTAATACTCTGTTTAATTAAATCATATATTATCTTAGTTTGTCATTTTTGGCTAACTTACGTAAGTTAACACTGTTTAAACCGTCTCTGTAGGATATGCTTCATTAATCTAACTTAGATTGATACTTTCAGTTCACTTACGAGCTTAAGGGAGGGACGAAAAGGTACTTTCACTCAGCGTAGGAAACTGTCCAACGACTAGCAAGTAAAACCCATTTAGGACTCAAATGTGGTACTTTTATGGGAGGACACCCATTTGTGATAGCTTCATATAGTGTAGAATTGTTAAGTATGAATCTCGTAACTAAATATGGCTTCCTTTCCTTTCGCTACATTAAACTATGTGAACTTATAACTATATGATACACTGTAAAGACGACAAGAACATTAAGCATATATATGAAATATCTTTTATTTTATGTTTTTTCGTTTCGTTCACAGCGACGGGTATCATGGTTCGCTGAGCTTGCGTTATACACAGAGAATGCATTGGATAACTTTCCGATCCTTCGAAATAACATCAAAAAATAAAAGCTCTTCGACTTGCTTAGAATTATGTTTTCTAAAGCTACCACTGAAGCATTTATGTGTGCCGTTTTCACGGACATTTTTATTCTTTGTTTATTCTTGTATTCAGTTGAATAACAACCGTACCGTATTAAAGTTATAAAATTAACATCACAAATAAAAGTGTAAAACTTTCTCCCTTTCTAGTGCAATCAACTACCCAGTAACATGTTTCGGGTTCATCTTAACAAATGTATTTACCCATTTTTAATAATCACTTTACTGATTATGCTTGAGTAACAAAGTTTTGTGGAAATAGCAAACTATCGTTAAATTCTCACCAATCAATAAGCATAGCAGTGTCCAATCCATTGAAATCTTAAACAACAAAGAACAATTTAAATACAATCTTAACCTCTCCGGTAACTAAGTTGTTATTCTATGGGTTAATGAAAATAAAAATCGAGTTTTAATACCGGTGTAAAACAAAAAGAAAGTTAAAGTAAGTTTTTAGGAACAAAGATTTACCTACTGCTTTATATAACTTATTTTCTCTATCTGGATTTATTTAGAAAGCTGTTTATTTAAAATTCCCTTTAAAAAAGGTGAGCAGTCAGGCAGAAAGAAATAGGAAGTTTTTTCTTATTATTTATTTCATGTTTATCCTTACTTTGGATATTACGGAGGGTTTAGTATTTTATATTGAAAGGAGTTTGAATATACAGATTTACAAACTTCTTGATAACTACAGTTATATTTCAGCTGTTTATTTTAGTCGCGGCAAAGTGGAGTGTATCAAACCTACATGTTGACAAAGACGTTTTGTAGATATGGTAATGGCATCAAACATCGATCGCTTTTTTTTTTAAGTATCGTGTCAGGCTACTCGAGGTTATTCTGCTGTAGCTATCCCTAATTTAGAAGTGATATACTACATGGATGCCAGCTAGTCAACATGATCCACCGTCAACGCTTGTGCTACTTTTTACCAACGAATAAGCAGATTAAATGAAACATGATAACGCCCCCACGGCTGAAAGGACGAGCATGTTCAGTGAAGGAATTCGAATTTGCGACCCTCAGATTGAGAGCCGAGTGCCCTGACCACCAGGATATGCCATGCAGCGTCACTTTTGGAAAGGTATTTAATAGTCCTTCGCGATACAAAACATTCATATACTCAAATAATAAAAGTGTGTTTAAATTCGTTATATCCTTTGCATTTAAGGCAATAAAAAACAAAGGAATGTGTATCAATTAGAGGCCCCAAGACAATCAAGAAAGAGGGCTGAAACAAGTTATACCTCAGGCGTAGCAAGCAACGCACGATGTATTGTAAAAGGTGAGAATCCACGAACACAAATGAAGCTAGTGGTAAACGCCGTCCATGTGCTCCAAGCAGCATAATGAATAAACTATCTTCATCTGGAAAAGCAACATTTGTCCCATGTATATAAGTTGCTTCAATGAAATATCCAGTTAACCGTTGCGCACCTCAAGTACTTGAATAATGAAATAGACATTCGTGTTCTTCACTACGAAGACATACCAGTCATGTTGCCAGGTATAGAGCTAATGGATTTACGTGCGATCGGACTGTTGAAATAGGCGCTGAAAATCGTAGTTTCTGAACACTAGATGAACTATGAAAATCCGCAGGGAATAGTGATTACGCCTTAGATATGACAAACTTACGACTTAGCCCTTTTGTAATGAAAACTACGCTGTAAGATTATTGTCAAGAAGAATGATAATGAGGTACAGTACACATAAAGACATGGTCAACCTCGAAAATAGTCATCAACCTCTCTGTTGTGTACATGGTTTAAATTATGAAGCTCTCTACTGTTCTTTCATAAAAAACAGTAAATCTTCTGTGCACAAGTATTTGTAGTTTACACTGGCATTGTGAAAATGGACATTCTATACAATTTTACCTTGCTTTTCCTACCTTCTGGCCTAGCATTGCCAGGTAGTTAAGGCGCTTGCCTCGCAATCTGAGGGTCACGGGCTCGAATACCCATCACTCCAAACACACTCGACCTTTCAGCTGTCATAAAATTATAGTAAATTATACTATTTGTTAGTAAAAGAGTAGCTCAAGAGTTGGCGGTGGGTGGTGATGAAGGATAGACCTTCCCTCTAGTCTTTCACTGCTAAATTAGGAACGACTAGCGAAGATAGTCCTCGTGAGCTGTGTACGAAATTTAAAATAAACAAACAAACCCACCACCTTTAGAGTTATCCCTAAACACAAAATTGACAAACATACAGATATCTGTGACTCTTTGACGCTGTCACGCATGCCTATTTATACGTAGATAGAACTTTTAGACTTGTAATCTAAGTACATTTATTTTTGAAGTAGAATCTCGTCAAATAGATGACCTATTAAAGTAAGATATTTAACAGTTCAAATATTTTTATTCTCTTTGTAACTACTTTCAGTTATTCCACAAAACATTTGTCATTTTATGCCTTTTTCCAGTACATTTATTCAATGACAACCACTAAGGTTATTAAAGGATATTTCATAATAGGCGAGGAGTTTCTTTTAACTTATAATAACAAGAGGGTATTCATTAAGTAGCTCTAGTTCTTATTGTACCCCAGTTATACTTACATTGGCAATGAACAAACGTTTAATATTTATTGAAAATAAGCTTTTATCCATCGATGTTTATTATAAAGTTACTACAGATGTTGTCAGGGCTCAGTAAAAGTAAGCTAAGTATGTACAGCCTTTTAGGATAATTGTTTGTAAAATATCTCTCTGTGTTAAAATTCAGTTGTCGTTTATTGAAATGCTCAAAATTAAAATTAAAATTTTAATAAACAAAGATTCATTATACACATTTCTAAAAATGAGACTTCCCAGTTTCAAAATACAACAACATATCCAGTATTAAACAATCCCTATTAGAGTGGAAAAAGTTCACACATTCAACATGTTTCGACTTGTTTACTGCGTCACAGGAGTGCACTATTGTGCAAGCATCAGGCTTATTTATTTCCTTAATAAGGTGCCACAGTAAACACATCGAAACATGCTGAGCGTGTGAAACTGTTTCCAATTCAGAAAAACGACAGCCGAACGAAACAACTTGTGTTTGTTGAAAACCTCAATAATATTACAGAATATTCTATCTTTAGGTTTTTATTTATATCGCCAGTAAATACTTGTTAAAAATTCACGTAGAAAAACGTGCTATGAAACTTTATCTGCCAGAATAACTTGATGAGGCACAAGTATTTTCATTATAATAGTGAGCAAATGTGTTTTATACATTTAACTCGCTTTTTTAGTTAAAAACCACACTGGGCTGTGACCACTTTCAGAGGGGCATTAAGTCAGAGTATATAATAAAACTTGCCCTCATTAGACTGAAGATGAAATATACAACAATTATACTGTACATAACTCATTCTTAAGCAAATATATTAAAGTGATTTGTCCAATTTTAAACATTAAATTTGGAAAAATACTATATAACTTCATAAAGATATCAGTACCAAGGTCACATCTAATACATAATTTTCTCGTTGAAGCTCGATGCATTTAGAACCAATATTAGTTGTTTTTTTATGCATGCTAAATGAGTTGGGGACACATAATACTTTCCACAACACCGTAAAGTCTAAAAAAAACTATCAACAAAGCATTTCCCTCTTCTGTCGTTGAAGTCTCACATTAAGTTATAGAATCTGTTTATCTAGTGACACTAGTAAAGGTTTTACTGAAAACACCTGAAGTCTTAATGTGGCTTAGTGAAATAATGTTTTATCTTTCGTGTTGCTCAACAGGTCGAGTTGATTACGGTCTTTCTGGGTGTACGTAATAGGAATAACACCTTGTTTTCCCTAAGAAAGGCTTTTTAATTATTTCGAATTGGCCAGCAGAGGATTGTTTTTTGTTTGTTTTTGAATTCTACTCAAGGGCTATCTGCGCTAGCCGACCCTAATTTAGCAGTGCAAGACGAGAGGGAAGGCAGGTAGTCATCAACACCCACCGCCAACTTTTGGGCTACTCCTTTACCAACGAATAGTGTGATTAACCGTCACATTATAACGCCCCCACGGCTGAAAGGGCAAATATGTTTGGTGCGACTCTTAGATTACGAATCGAACGCCTTAACCCACATGGCCATGCTGGGCCGCCAGCAGAGGAAAGTTTGCTTTTCTAAAGGCGATATTCTTAAAGTTAGCCCCTATCGGCAAAGCGGTAAGGCTTATAATGTTAAAAACCAAGTTTTGAAACCCATGGTTGGAAAATCACATAGAGCTCATTGTGTAGTTTTTGTCGTTGAAAATAACATTATAATTCGATTTCTGTGCAAGACAAAGTAAACGATCAAACCGTACGGAAGAATGGTACTACCTGCCATCACTTGAGCATGTCTCTGATATTCTTATCTAAATGGATGTCAGCTAGTTATGTCCGCAAATGTAAAACAAGGATCAGCAGAGAAGAGCATAACGTGGCTACACCAGATGTCAAATATGGAAACCATCTAATACTAGGATTTACAATTACCACGACAGTATTGCAACAATTTGGTCAAAGTAACCGTAAATTTCACTCTAATATTGTTCGGTGAAGAAAAGTTTCCTTTATATGTTATGCTTAAATTCCCAGAATAAACAGTAAAAGACAAAGATAACAGTCTTGATGATGATATACTTTGATTTTTATCAGAATACTCAAGCTAAATGTTAAACAAATATAATCCACGTGTGTTCGTTTTTAAAAGAATTAAAGGTAGAGACTGCGTTAGAGGCATTCAGTTTTTAAAAAATATTCAAATTAGGTGAAGAATAATATATCGTTCTCAAAATTGCTGTGAAAATAATAGATATGTGAGTCTGACTAAGGTGGCAGTCCCCCGCTAGTACAGCGGTAAGTCTACAGATTTACAACGCAAAATCAGGGGTTCAATTACCCACGGTGGGCTCACCAGAGAGCTCAATGTGGCTTTGCTGTAAGAAAACAAAACAAAAAGACAAAGCCTAGGGAGGAGAAGACCACGCGCTAAGGAAGGATTAAACTAGTTTTAAAATTCCCAAGTTATACAGAACGACGTTTAAATAATCGCTTCAAGAGGTAATGTTATGTCAAATATTTAATCACGAATTAAAAAATGGTTTATAAAGCGACAATCAAAAGATAGCTTAAAGAAATATTAGTATCCCAGAAATTGCATTTTAAGTCTCGATATAGTACTTTCTGTTACTGATGATTGTGCCGAGATACCGTGGTTCTCGCCTCGATAAACGTGAAGCATGAAAACACTATCCTTTCGGCCGAGGAGTTGTTGACTAGCTTTCTTCCACCTAGTCCACCAGTTCAAAATCAGTAACAACCACGCGCAGATGCCCCTGTGTAGTTTCACACAAAAATTCTGAAGCATAAATTCTATGCTTTATAGTTTGAAAGATGAAGAATATCATTTCGTTTCTTATGTTTGCACGCACGATGGGCATGTGAAAGTCGAAAGCTGTATTCATTTGTTACATGTTCTGATGTGGAAGCAACTGGTCCGTAACACGTGCGTGTATTTTCTTACAGTATAATTCACTGTACACACGTGCCCCAATGGGACAGCGGTAAGGCTACGCACCTACTTTCTTGTATAAGAATGTTTATGTTTCTCAAGGCAACTTATTTATAGACTTTTATTTTTTTTGTTTTCATTAGTTACACGTTAGACATGTTTGATAACATAATACCATTATTTCATAAATGGTAATGAGTAGTTAGAAACTTAGTACCACAGTGATATTCATAGATATATATAGACTGTATATATAAAAAACAAAACAAAAACGTGTTCGCAGAAAGTTGAGAGATATTTGTTCAGCTGTGAAGAAAATAAAAGTTACATTATTAACGTAGGGTGTTTATTGAGGCAATTCACAGAGTTTACGAATCCAAAAGGACACTGTAACTAGGATAAACAATCAGAGAATTCCCCAACTCGTTTTTAGTTTTAGTATGCACTCGCTTAATTAAGTAATTCTAATTAACTTATAGTTACTAATAAGAAAAGCAAGGAGTGAAAATGAAGAGGAAAACAAAGAAACGAGATATGATGTTGATCCAGAAAATTAAAGATAGAAATAAATTCAATAGCAACTCGTCAAACTCGCTATTACTCAGTGATTATTTGGAATTTTTCGAGGTTTATTAATCTTCGTATTTATTTACGTGTGATGTGTAAAAAGTCTGAGATTTAAGCCACAATACTATGTAATTAACCTGGTTATATATATATACACATATACGTGTGTAAATGTAAAAACCTTGAAATCTAAAAAAAATGAAAACGTTACTTGTTACATTACACTGTAAATGATAAAAAATTAAATCAATGATTTTATATGTTAACTGATGTGTTGTCACATCTAGAACCCCTCAGAAGAAGTGAAAACTTTAGATAATATTGGTTTAACTCAGCCCATAAATGTTTAATTGAATTGATAACAGGTTATTGACCTAGTCATTTCATTACACCCGTAAGGAAGTGTTTATATAACACGGAAAAACTACAGGCGGTGTCAACTGTGAAGAATATCATGAAACTAAAGAAAGAATGAGTGCCTCAAAAACCTCCACCCGCGAAAAACAAAGACACATGTGTAACCTCTGGAGATATTCTGTCCAAAGCTCGTTCTGTCCATTACTAAACAAGACTCTCTTAGGATATACAAATCATTAAGAGATAACCTGAGTAACATTTCAAGTAGCAATTCCCAACATGGTTCAAAGAAGAATCTATCGTCAACAGTGTCAGACAAAACATAACGTGGCTGCTCTAGAAAATAATCAAGAAAAATGTAATACCTCGTCAACTAAAAGTCCGATGTAAAAGAGCTCCGAACGAAAGACAATTTAATCATAAAAGAATCAGAAAAAGGGAAAAGTTTCATAACCTTAACCAAAAAATGGTTAAAATATGAAATAGAAGAACACTTTCAAGACACACCTACCTACGAGATCATAAGTAAAGATCGAAACGATACTTCTGGAAAAAGAAGACAAAAAGGTCAAAAACTAAAATAAGAAGTGTTGAAAATGTGAACAGAAGAAAAATCCTCACGACGTTGTATATATGATCGATATGGTATCCTTATATATCATAAACTAGATTTATCTTTAACAGGTTCGCTGATATGTGGTCCACCGGTGGCCTACAACCGACAATTAGCTATGGACCTCGTGACACACCGGTGGGTTACAGACAATTATGTTTCAAAGCCTAATTCCTCTTGTGGTATATGCGTTTGGTGTACTATAACTGTTCATTGGTTCCTCTTCAGTTTATTATGCGACAACGAACGTATTAAAACGCTTGATGTCAACACATGGCTTTGAAGCAGAAAAAATCTTGGATATTCGATTAATTGTTGAAACCATGATTAAAGTGTGTCTCACCACATTTAAACAATCCAAAACATCTCTTTGATTGTTGAAACCATGATTAAAGTGTGTCTCACCACACTTAAACAATCCAAAACATCTCTTTGACAAAATACACTCTTCACACAAATAATATGCGACGACTCCATTTCATGCCCTGCATAGCCAAATGGTTAAAGCATTTGACTCGTAATCCGAGAGTTCGAATTCTCATCAAACCAAACATGTTCGTTCTTTTAGCCATAAAGGCGTTATAATGCACGATGAATACCACTATTTGTTGTTAAAATGTAGCCCAAGAGTTGGTCGTGGGTGATGGTGACTAACTGCCTTTCCTATAGTCTCACATTGCTAATTTAGGGACGGCTAGCGCAGATAGAGTTCGTGTAGCTTTACGTGAAATCAAAATACAAACAAACGACTCATTTCATTTACCTTAAACCTTATCGCTATATATCCATTCGTACCAATCGAAAAAAGCTTATATAATATCATTAACTCCACATTTGTGCTTAAACAGTAATCCTTCCAACGAATATCACCTTAGAAACCATTCGTACACTGCTTAACTATATTCAACCGCTACTTTAAATTAGGAGACACTTTGTAGAAACAAAAGAAAGGAGCAGCGAAAGGAAGGAGAGTTGCAGCCACATTCACAGCAATATTTTTGCATACACTAGAAACAATAACCCTCGGAATATGTAAAAACACAGTAGGGTTAACTCCAGATAAACTGACGATTTTTATTATATTGAAACATGGAAAATATACACTACTGCAGTTTCACAGCTTCCTAAACTACTTTCATTCATCAATCAAGTTCATTTTACAACTTCCCAACATAAAATGAACTTATCCTTCTTAAACGTAACCCTAAAAATTCAAGACAGTCAAGTACAGAGTTCTAGATATATATACATATAAACAAAACGTACGAAGTCGATATATCACACCACTCAGAAAAAGTCAAAATGGGAACAACACGAGAACGAAAAATAATAAATTGAAAGTGTTTCACGCCATTTTAAACAGAAAACCTACCACTACTAAACGGATACTCGATAATGTTTTCACCCCCTCAAAAAAAACAACAAAATACAAAACAAATACACGACAAACCCGATAAGAAAAATTGCATATAAAACATCTTTACAATGAGCGTTCCATTAATAAACATCACGATCACAATTGACAATCAACATGAGAACAAACAATAACAGTTAAAAACATTAAAAGAACAATCAGCGTAACTCCTCGTGCTCAAAAACAAAATGTAAGAAAAAATCGCTACTCCCGAGATTACGAAGCAGAACAATAATACCATACCGAAAACGTAGTCTATGAAATCATACACGATGTATGTGGAGACGCATATATATAAGAGAAGACGGAAAATCTTTACCAACTCTTATCTTTGAACACATTAATGTGTTTTATAGACATGAAAAATGTAAAGCCGCTCAGTACAACATTTCCTACACAAACATAGAACTCCAAACACACAACTGAATCCCGTCCACAGTTTCTTTTTTTTGCATACAACCAAAAATTCTAAATAAAGAAAATATATGGTAACTATCTTCATTCATGAAAACATCCTCAAATAAACAGACGGAGGATGGTACGTGTAAATAGTCTTATTCAAATACACACACCATCTCCATCACTGTTAATAATATATCCTGTATACCAACACTCGCGTGCACTAGCGTATCAGTGTGTCTTGCAAACACTTTGATCTATCTATTTATATTCTACTGTTATCCAATATACTCGCAGACTCAGTGACGATGCACGTAATAGCAGTTTTTTAACAACTGTATTCTTTCATCCTAAAATCTCTGTTTCTTAACCGCTCATTTCTATTCATTTTTGTAGCAAATAACGAAATATGATTACTTTTGATTTATTTCATGGCATATACTAAAGTAATTCGAAACTGTATTTAGTTTCATATTTCTTATAAATAATATATGCCAAACGTTAGTAGAGTAACATAGTTAATATCATAACAATTGTTATAGTGTTAACGCCTTTTACAAGCTGGCGACGCATGAACATAATTTAATTACATTTTTAACACTACGTTCTTGATCTAGTCCTTTAAGGACTTTCTAGGTATAGGGTGGATTATTATCACAGTATTCCAACCACATTATATTCGTCACATCCAACGACGATGTGTTCTGCTCAATCAAAAGTTTTTCAGGTCTCCTGGGATACAACGAGCACGTGAGAGGTTGAAACACTATTTATATAGTTCGCTTGTTACGACAACAAATGCTATAGCGTGAGTTCCTTTTACGAGCCGGTGAAGCATAATTACAACTAATTACGGATTAGATTAAGAATGTAGTGTTAAAAATAAAACAGGCTTAATAATAACTTTTCTAAGTATAATTGCAATCATATTTCCATTTCTGGTATCTAATCAACATTAACATGCTAGTTCTACAATATTTAGGCGTCTTAAAGTTAGATAGAACGGATCAAAGTGAAATATTAGGGAACTGTTATTACAGTTCGCTATAAGTCAAATCCATGAAAATAGAACTTCTATAGATAACATTCGAGAAAGTTATATATAAAATATAGCGCTACCTGCTGACAAGAGAACCTGATTTGGAAAATTTATGCGAATACTTTTGCATTATGCTTCCCTATAATATTATATTTCATACAGCATGCTCTTCCTACGTAATACAATGTTACACAGATACAATTTCATTCCAATTCCGTATAACACACAAGGTACTAATACAATATTACATAGATACAATTTCATTGTAATTCCGTGTAACACAGAACGTATTAATACAATGTTACACAGCTACAGTTTCACTGTAATTCCTCCATGTCAAATATATAGTGCTAATACAATAATATACAAAATAGTTTAATTGTAATTACGTATCACACACACAGTACAATTTTCAGTTGTGACTGTAGTTTTGATATATATTGTGTTTCAATAATTTAAGTTCAAAGCATAATATTTCTTTTATCGATGCAACATTCGTATGCAGTATTATCAACTACAGCTTTTAACTTTCCCACCAGAAAAGAACACTGAATCTTAAATGAAACACATTTGTTTATACCTTATGTGAGGCTTTGTATATTTGGTTACAAGAGATCATTGTATTACTCCTAAAGTGTGTTATTTTTATCAAATACATATAATTTGAAACAGCTTTTGTTATACCTTGTTCGGTTATTACAATTCATTTCAGCTAACAGCGTCCTCTTAAGTTGGTTTAAATAACCTTGCAAATGGAATATAATAATATTAAAATAGTAATACCTACACTACTGCCCAAAATCTTAAAGCCAATGAACATAAAGAAAGTATATGCATTTTGCGTTGTTAGACTCAACCACTTATTTGAGTAGAGCTTCGAAAGATGAAAATAAGAAAAGGGAAAATAAAAATAAAAAACTTTTTAGCACTTAATAGGGAAAATGTGAACACTATGAAATTAGCCTAAATACTAGCTAGTCAAAAGTTTAAGACCATACCAAAAAGAAGTCCTAAACAGAGTAGAAAATGCCAAACAAGAAGTCTCAGTAGTGAGTTGCACGGTCGTCATTGCGAATAACTTCAAACATTTGCTTTGACATAGTCGATATAAACGTTTATAGAAGGCTGGCTAGAATGTCATTCCAAGTGGTAAAGATGGCTTCACGAAGATCACGCACTGTTTGGAATTGGCGTCCATTTCTATAGACTTCCCTTGCCATCTACCACCAAACATTTTCAATGGGGTTCAGTTTGGGCGAACACACTAGATGGTCCAAAAGAATCGCGTTATTCGCCATGAAAAAGTCCTTTGCTCTGCGGGCATTGTGGATTGCAGCGTTGTCTTGCTGAAAGATCCAGTCATTTCCACACAAGCGAGGGCCTTCAATCAATAGGGATGCTCTCTTCAACATGCCAATGTAGCCAACTGCTGTTTGACACCCCTGTATAACCTGAAGCTCCATTGTTCCATGTAAGGAGAAAGCACCCCAGATAATGATGGAACCTCCTCCACTATGTCGTGTAGAAAATGTCTCCGGTAGGATATCCTTATCGTGCCAGTAACGTTGGAAGCCATCTGGACCATCCACGTTAATTTTTTTCTCATCAGAGAACAAAACTTTCGTCCATTTTTCTCCGTCCCATGTTTGGTTATTCTCACCAAAGTTTAACCAAGCTGTTTCGTGGTGTGGAAGGAGGCGAGGCCTTTGAAGACGTTTACAGTTTTTAAAACCTTTCTCTCGTAAATGCCGTCTTATTGTTCTTGAGCTGCATTCTGCGTCCGTAAGGGCCTTAATCTGGTTCGACGATCGGCTGGTGTCCTGCCGGACAACCCGTCGAATCCTCCTGCTCAACGCCGGCGAAATATTCTTGGGCCGACCACTTGAAATTCTTGTTCCGTATCTCTCAGGGTCTTTTAAGAAATTTGCAACAGCAGTTTTACTACGCCTAATCTCACTAGTGATGGCACGTTGAGAGAGACCTTGCTTTTGCAGCTCGACAATTCTGCCACGTTCAAACTCTGTCAACGTTTTAGCCATTGCCATGTTTTTACCCAATGTAACACAGGAGATGTCAGTGGGAGATGTTGACAACGCTAATGCTTGAACACAAATGACTAAATTTCGTTAGGTGTTTACCGATTAACACTTCATTTCAGTACGGTCTTAAACTTTTTAAGAGCTAGTATTTAGGCTAATTTCATAGTATTCACATTTTCCCTATTAAATGCTAAAAAAGTTTTGTATTTTTATTTTCACTTTTCTTATTTTCATCTTTCGAAGCTCTACTCAAATAAATGGTTGAGTCCAACAACGCAAAATGCATATACTTTCTTTATGTTCATTGGCCTTAAAATTTTGGCCAGCAGTGTATATTGAAAACACTCTATTTCACATATGCTTATAGACCAGACATCTTGAGTTATTAACAAAACTAATTTAAATCAATAGCAGTATAACTGTGTTTTAAATGAAGAGTCCCTCGATAGAATAGCTGAAAGTTATGGACTTACACCACTAAATTGTGGATTCAATTCCACGTAGTAGATATGGCAGGTAGCTTAACGTGGCTTAGCTTTAAAGCAAACAAAACGAATTACCAACAACAAATCCTGAAGAAGTATAATGTTTTTTCGTATCTAGTTTGATCGGGGAAAAATGTTTAACTTTGATTCTTTTAGTTCGTGCAAACAAGTTGACTTCTCCCTGCTTCGTCTGAAATTTATTTTAGAAATAAACCAAAATATTGAAAGTGTTGTCAAGAACTGATGATGACGCAGTACAGGTGAAACAACAAAAACCTATCATTCTCAAGCAAGAATCTCTTTTAATTACTTAGTGAAGCTGGGGGTGAGTAAAGAAACGTGTTCGGGCTTTGTGTTTACGCAGTGTATAGAAAAGATTACTCAATCTCAGCAAAAAGCATTTTAAGTGGAACAGATGGCGTACATCAAACCAGTTTCGAAGCCTTGCTTTACATCTTTTCCCCCTGTTAGATTTAGGCTGCTTATTTGAAGAATCAATGGTGTAAGCGTCAAGGCTGTTTTATGTTGTCTGCGACCGGTGTGGTTGTTATTCAGCTAAGCCTGCTTTTTTACCCGTCTGCAATTTAAGCATAGTATTATAGTAAACTCTCAACTACAGCAATGGAGTGATAATAATGTATGATGTTTTTAATCAACAATAGCATGAAAGGAGGATGAATGATAAAGAAAATCGTTATTTTATTTCGAACCTGACAGCTTTCAAAATCCTAGTCTGAAACTTTTAACCTTGATCTTGAAATAAGTTTTAGAAACACAAGACATAAATTTTGCGTAACTACAAAGACAGAAATAAATATTTCATATAAACATTTTATAGCAATATTTGAATATCTGAATTCGCCTCTTAGTAGCACAGTGGTGTCTGCAGACTTACAACCCTAGAAACCGGGTTTCGATACCTGTGGTGAGCAGAACAAAAATAGCACGCTCTGTAGCTTTGTGCATGATTATGACGATAACAATATCTGAGTTGTTTTATTTGCGTTTTTGTTAAAACCAAGACTAAAATAAGAAAACAAGTGATGCTTTTTAGTGTATAGCAGACTATAACGGATTTACCGTTATACATTTATTTCAATAACTACGTTTCTTTCTGTATATGTGTGTTCCAGAAGTATATCGTTCTGAAATATTGAAAGTTGCTCACGAACTTCCATTGGAAGTCATCTAGGTGTCAACAAGACACGTGAGAAAATTATGAGGCATTTCTTTTGGCCACAAATAGGCAAGACGTTTATCAGTTTTATAAAACTTGTCATATATGTCAGTTGGTTGGAAACCTTGGTCACAAAATTTCTGTTACTCTTTTGAAACCAATCCCAGCTTTGAAAGAACGTATCAGTCGTGTGCTTATTGGTTGTGTTAAGCCCAAAAGATAACATTTGTGTTTAAGTATTTTCACGTACTTTGTTTGTTTTTTGAATTTCACGCAAAGCTACTTGAGGGCTATCTGCGCTAGCCATTCGTAATTTAGCAGTGTAAGACTAGATGGTAGGCAGCTAGTCATCACCACCTACCGCCAACTCTTGCGCTACTCTTTTACCAACTAATAGTGCAATTGACCGTCACATTATAACGCCCCCACGACTGAAAAGGTGAGCATGTTTGGTGTGACGGGGTTGCGAACCCGCGACCCTCAGATTACAAGTCGCACGTCTTAACCCACCTGGCCATGCCGGGCCCTTTCACATAAATTAGGAACGGCTAGCGTAGATAACCCTCATGTAGCTTTGCGCAAAATTCAAACCAAACCAAACCACTTTCAGATCAAATAAAATAGGTTTGTAACTTCAAGTTATATCGTTGCTACGAATGGGATTAGCGTGTAGTTTTGAATGACATCGTTGCTTCGAATCAGTTTAGTGAGTGTTTTCGGATCAAATTTTTGTTTCGAATCGGTTTAAAATGTATTATTGAGTATATTTCGAATCTGCTTGTCGTGTGTTTTTGAAGCTTGATGTTGTGCTATGCTTTTTTTTGCGCAAGGTTTCCACTTCTGTAATGAAGAAGAAAAAAGACTTCTTTCTTCTAGATGTTGTTTTCCTTGGTTCAATAAGCGAATATTCTTAAAAGAGTCTATGACATGTTTTTTCTAACGTTTCCTGCAAAATAAAAATCTTTGATATAATAATTATAACAATTACACATACACTACATGGCCAAAAGTATGCAGATACTCATTCTAATTAGTGGGTTCGGCTATTTCAGCCACACCCATTGCTAATAGGTGCATAAAATCAAGAATGCAGCCATGCAATCTCCATAGACAAACATTGGCAGTAGAATGGCTCGTATCGAAGAGATCAGTGACTTTCAACGTGGCACTGTCATAGGATGCCACCTTTCCAACAAGTCAGTTCATCAAATATCTGCCTTGCTGGAGCTGCCCCGATCAACTGTAAGTGTTGTCATTGGGAAGTGGAAACGTCTAGGAACAACAGCAGCTTAGTCACGAAACGGTAGTCCACACAAGCTCACAGAATAGGAAAGGTTGGTGTGGAAGAACTTGATCGGCCTGCGCAGAGCCCTTACCTCAACCCCATCGAACACCTTTGGGATGAATTGGAATGCCAACTACGAGCCAGGTCTTCTCGCTCGACCTCACTAATGCTCTTATGGCTGAATAGGAGCGAATCTTCGTAACCATGTTATAAAATCTAGTAAAAAGCCTTCTCAGAAGAGTGGAAGCTGTTATATCAGCAAAAGAGGGACCAATTCCATGGTTTTGGAATGAGATGTTCAACAAGCACATATGGGTGTGATGGTCAGGTGTCCATATACTTTTGACCATGTAATGTATTTTGTCTTTTACTGAAGTAAATTGTCATAAGAATAAAAAAAGTTAATAAAGAATATTATAAAACACCCTAAGATTTTATTCTAGACAACGTTTTTTAACTATTCACCAAGTCGTTTCGTTGTGTCTCATTTGTCCTCATATCGACTCAAAAGCATGTTATTACTTATTTATGACAAGATGAAATATATTTGAAACGAAACACGTGCTTAATTTTTGTAGATATTTGTCACTTGTTTTATTTGGAGATACTGGGAGTTGTGTGATTGAGAAACTTGTTTTTGCCAGATATTTGTGTTGGAAGATACTAAGAGTCATGTGCTCGAAAATAACACATTCCAAGTTGATGTTTTATGACATCTTTTGACTTTGTGTTTTTAAATGAGTTACAATATTTTTTCATTTATTTTTGTAATTTGCATATTAGTAGAGCAGCCACAATACTGCGATCTATTGAGACTCAGCCTCTGACTGGGAGATTTGTCCGCAAGCAGTCGGACACTCTCCGAGAGCCCTCCATCCCGCTCGAAAAAACGTTGGGGGGCTATAATTTTAACTTGTAAAAGCATCAGTTATCTACTAAAATAATGTTGATATTCACAACTTGAGTTGAATTCTATAGCTTCACCTTTGATAAACAGTAGTTGATAAACAATAGTTGGAGTATTTATACTGTTTTGGTTAAATATTTTTAACAACAGATAAAATTTAAGATAGTCAACTATTTCGTAATGTTATTTTATTTTGAATAGCTTTAAGCAGTTTCAAATTTGAGTCAAATGTCTTATACGTTAAAAAAGTTACTTCACTGTAATTTCGATTTTTAACTGATCTTACGATGATAATAAAGAGTTTTTACGATATCACAAAGTAAGCGTATTAAAATGCAAGCCTAACTTTGAAACACGGAATATGTTTTTGAAAGATGTTAATATAATTTGGCCTGGCATGGTCTAGCGCGTTAAGGCGTGTACTTCGTAATCTGAGGGTCGCGGGTTCGCGCCCGAGTCGCGCCAAAACATGCTCGCCCTCCCAGCCGTGGGGGCGTTATAATGTGACGGTCAATCCCACTATTCGTTGGTAAAAGAGTAGCCCAAGAGTTGGCGGTGGGTGGTGATGACTAGCTGCCTTCCCTCTAGTCTTACACGGCTAAATTAGGGACGGCTAGCACATATAGCCCTCGAGTAGCTTTGTGCGAAATTCCAAAACAAACAAAAAAATATAATTCAACTGTCCGTAAATACATCGAGTTATCATAAACGGACACATTTCCTAGTGATTTCGTACATGCTCCAGGTAGGTTGAACCAGCTCTGCAAAAACGTAGCTGAGAAATCGAAATTAGGAACATTATCAGCTCTATATATAATGTGGCGAACGAGACAGTCGAAAAACGAAAAGAACATTGTTATCAGACATGACGTTCCCTTGGAAACATGAAAACCTGATACGAACAGAAGTTAGTCCGTTCTAGTGACGAAAACGTCGGGCTTACAAATCACAAAATCCTGCAATGACCGAAGGCTGTGTAACTGCGCCTTTTTTTTTTTTTTTTTTTTCTTTCTGCTGTGGTTATACTATCACCCTATTCAGTTAAAATGGATATCAGTAAGAGAAGTAATAGTTCTACTGACGTATGACATTAAAAAATATCGCAGTGTGTTTTGTCTACAATGGTTTCTCCGGAAGATCTATTTTTCTAAATGCATGAAAAGTTAACGTTCTTTAAAAAAAAACAACTTTCCTCGCTAAGCATATTCCTGCCATTTACGGATTCATTTTTCTAACGTAACTTACGTGAGTTTTTATTCCATTCCAAACCGAGAGTGTTTCCACTTCCTAGCTACTTTCTTTCGAGATAAAACTTTACCCTCAGATTATCAAATCCTCTCTTTTTTCAGTTATTAAATCTTAATTTTCATTCACATTTTATTTCTCACGGTGACAAATTTTTAGAATGAGACGTTTTACGAAAGAAATATTACCCAGTTAAAAAATAAAGCTTTTGAAATAATTCTCAGCAAAAATAATAAGGGTAATAGAATGATTTATCTTAAGATTGAGTTAAACGTCGCATACTGGTTATGGTGCTAGATTGCTTATCGAAAGGTCCAAGGTTCGAGCGACGGTATATTCTTGAATACGTTCTGCACGTTCAGCTTGGGAGGTGTTTGTTTGTTTTAATTTCATGCAAAGCTACAAGAGGGCTATCTGCACTAGCCGTTCCTAATTTAGCAGTGTAAGACTAGAGGAAAAGTAGATAGTCATCATCACCCGCCGCGAACTCTTGAATAGTGGGATTAATTGTAACATTATAATGCCCCCAAGACCATTTATGTAAAACAAGAAACAGTAACAGGAAATACGTAATTAATAGAAAGTTCCAACTTTAGGAGAACAGACATATTTATTTCCCAAAACGTATTCTTTGAGTGATCTTGCAGTAAAGTATCATGTGAGATGATGTGCGTAGTAACTCGAGAACTACTCTGACATATTCCATTTAATACAGCTCTACATTAAGACTTTTTGTGAACAATAATTAACTTGCTATAGGTTTATTTTTTGTTTTTTGGATTTCCCTCAAAGCCATACAAGAGATATCTGCGCTAGCTGTCCCTAATTTAGCTGTGTAAGACTTGAGTGAAGACAGTTATCATCACGCCAATGAATAGTGGGGTTGACTACCACATTATACTGCTCCTACAGCTGAAGTGACAAGCGTGTTTGGGGTAACAGGGATTCGAACCCGCGACCTTTTGATTATGAGGCGATCACCCTAACCATTTTGTCTTGCCAAGCCCAATCGTTTTTTGTTGTTTTTTTAATGACGGAGACTTGGAAACCGTAAATATCAGCTTTTCACACAACTTAAACTGGCTTCAAACGAGTCTTACAGTCTTGTACTATGGTACTTTATAGAATCCAGTTGTTGTTGTTTTTTACATAAATTTGTCTTCTGACAGTCAGAAAACATCAACGGAAACAGACTACTGACAGTTAGGAAACATCAGCGGAAACAGACTACTGACAGTTAGGAAACATCAGCGGAAACAGACTACTGACAGTTAGGAAACATCAACGGAAACAGACTACTGACAGTTAGGGAATATCAAAGGAAACAAACCACTGACACTTAGGGAATATCAGCGGGAACAAATAAAAAAAAATTGCCGCTTGAATTCTTGTGAAACCCTGCAGGTGTATCGCGTTGTTATCGACCAGGTCAAGTAAAACGTTTGGACAGTATCTAACTCCAATGAAAATGAAAATTAGCTCCTTTAACGCCAATAAACTGTTATGATACGTATATCTTCCCTGTAGATTGTTCACACGAAATATTTTAATGTTAACTTGTGGCGATTTCTGGTATCGCGTGCTACCACATGTTGTTCGATTAAGTATTTTTGAGTTTTAAAAGTGGAAATTCGATTATTTCTTCTATATTTTCCAACGTTACTCTAAGTTTTACAACTACAAATAATATTATTTTGTTGTACATTTTCAAGGATTTATCTTGGTTTTAAAAGTACAAATACAATTGTTTTGTGGTATATTTTCCAAGGTTACTTTAAGTTTTAGAAATACAAATACAATTATTTTATTGTTTGTTTTCAGGATTTCTTTGTAAAGTGTTGTATGTTTCATAAATCTATCGAAATAATATTATGGAAGTTTTTATTCAGTCTATAAATGTTACTAGGGTTTTATAACTTTAAATATTCTGCATACGCAATCTTAAATCTACTTCTTCAAGACTGAGTAGACGTATTGAGAGAATCAGACTGTAAATTTTGTATATATTTATATCCAAGTCAAGATATTTTAATGTAAGAAAATCACGTTTTGGTTATATTTATACTTCACTCTGTAGTTCACTTTCGATGTATTTAGTGAGCTTTAAGACTATAGGTAAAGAAAGATTAATGTTACTTTCGCTTTTATCGTACATTGTTAATTTAAATTTTGAACTTATGCCTAATAATATTATTTTTCTGAGATCAATAACTGTAGTCAGACGGGGAAGTAACTTTTATATAATTAATACTTGAAACCTTTGGTACTTGGTAAAATTCCATAATTAGAGAACTGAAGAAAAACAAGACAATTAACTGTTTCAAAATACATCAGTTATTCGCGACCATGGTTTTGCCAGTAAAATATTTAGTTTTATTTCGGAATAATATATGTGCATATACTACTAGTACATATTTATCTTCTGTGCCAAAACTGTTAAATAATGCACTATAGATAACTTAGCTGTCAGGCCACAGACGTCCATTTTTATCAAGTATTGGAGTATGTACAACTGTTGATTTGTATCAGGTCTTTTGCCAATTGCTGCTGATGTATGATAAGGCTTTAGGCGACGATACGTAGTTAAAACAAGTCGTGTATCTCATAGATAGTAGAATGTACGTATGGCCAAGGTACTCAAGAGGTGTAATACAAATATGCACAGAAAAGAAAACAACGATAGAGAGTTTTAGTTTGAAACATGATTGCTACTCATTTTTATTTGTTTCTCTACCCAAGAAGTCCAAAAAGAAGCCAATAAATTATCGCTAATATATCAAACCAGAAATTGACATTCCGACCAAAATGTTCATTTTTCTTCTCTTTGTTTCAGTCAGTATAACCCTACAACTAATTTATCACATGGTCAGTTTGGACCTCAATCCACCCTATGTGTTTCATGGCAGTAAATGATGTCATTGCTTAGTCGTAATAACTAGCAGCAATTAAAATTGTAATAATAATTGTAATTTAAATGATTTACCTCTGTCTATATACTAAGTACAAAGTGAAGGGGGTAATCAATACAAAGAAGTAATAAAAATATTTTGTTGGTGAGAAATTAGGAAAAGATGTGAACGCTAAAAATAATGCAAAGAGAAATATATGGATGATAAAACTATACGTCTTGTTTGTCGCTTGATGAATAATCGCTTTTTTACGGATTTTCTCAAAGAAACTGGTATGAAGCTACCACAATTAAAATACAAATGTGTGAAGAGTTTTTTATGAAATAGTTTACATTCAAATTTACCATTCGTATTATGAATAAAGATGTGTAGAAATCGGAATTGATTTTCTCGAGGATGTTAGACTATAATATTAGTATGTTTCCTGAAAAAGGAAACTCAGGTAAGTATTTAGTATATGACCGATAATAAATACTGAATCTTTAGATAATGTTATTTGATAAGGAAAATTCCACTTTTAGAAAAAAGTATTTTTGCAGAAAAAAGTGGCTCAGCTCTAATTTATAACTCGTTAAAGAAGAATTAACTTTTTAAAAAAGTTTCGAGTGGATCAGCTTGTAATACTTTTTCAAGTTACGATTTTTTTAGATCGACTTAGTGAAGAGAGAAATGATAAAAAGTGTGATTCTAAAGACAAATTCTACACGTGTTATTTGATACATTTAGGAATAATATTTTTTGTTAGAAATTTGTAAAATTTGAGAATGGTTATGATAAGTTTTGGTTTGCAATATTGATCTAACACTGTCAATTTTAGGAGGATTTTTACTATTTCGTAGTTTCAACTACATTATGATGTAATTTAAAAATATGTACTAACTCTAAGTAAGTACATTAAAAAAAGCTAAGCATGATACTTTACCTAAAGCTTTTAGACATTTTAAATAAAGTCAAAATTACCTGTGAAGGATAAGGATAAAAATTGCCTTAGAAAAAAATATAATTAACAATAATACTTATAAGGCTTAACCCTTAGGAACATAAAGTCTAAGTAGGACACATATAAACATAATGAAGACCTCTTGTGCATCGGTAGTTTACAACACTGTTTCTTACCTCATTTCAACTAACTATATTGACAAATAAGAAAAAAAAGTATTTATTTTAAAGTTTTAAATGATAGCCAATCGAATAAAAGTGACGCTTTAGCTGGTTATGACTGTTGAAATGTAAATTTTTATATATTTTCATTTTCTTATTCTATTCTCTGACGTTATATTCTTCCTGTTAAGTTTTACAAAATGCACAATCACAAAAGGTTTTATGATTGTATTAAATAAGACACCATCTGCTTAACATATTGATCAGGAAATATCTATATTCCATTTTCTTTGGGCGATATAAACAAACGAAGGATTTTCTGACATGAATTTTAGAATTTTGCATAGATGTTCTATAAACACAATAATATATGTATTTGTTACTATGGAAGTGCTTGATATAATTTAAAGCTGCTGTCCATACTATATATTTTAAATTATCCACTAAATACATTTTAAAACAGTTTATTTTTAGTTAACAAAGTTGTCATGGTTATTCAGAACAATATTACAAAATCAACGTATTCATTTTTTATCTGAGGGTTTGTTGTACATTTCCATCATCTTTAAACCGAGCACCTATCACGGTCTATGTGCGTTGTTTATCTTGCTTTTGTCTTATTTACTTTAGTTACGTCTAAAGATGTCTGCTGGCGAGAATCTTTATTTATGGTCTATGTGCGCAGTTTATCTAACTTTCTTTCTTATTTTAGTTATGATTAGCATGCCAATCTTTAATGTTACATGTCCGCTGATAAAGACCGTTATTCAAGGTCTGTGTGAGTAGCTAATCTTATTTTGTCTTCTTTATTTTATTTACGTCTAAACATGTCCACTTTTACTGTTACATGTCCGCTAGTGAGGACCGTTATTCAAGGTCTGTGTGAGTAGTTTATCTTACTTTGTCTTCTTTACTTTACCTATGTTACATACCCATCTTTACTGTTACATGTCCGCTGATGAGAACCGTTATTCAAGGTCTGTGTGAGTAGCTTATCTTACTTTGTCTTTTTTACTTTACCTAATACACATGGCTGTGGTTTAGCTAGATAGTAGATAGGGACAGTGGAAATCTCGTTAATCCTTTGTTACATATCCGCTGATGAAGACCTTTATTCAAGGTCTATGTGAGTAGTTTATCTCGTGTGTGTCTCTTACTTCTATAAATCCTCTGACTCAACAGCCTTGAAACCAATTCTACTCACTTGTTTAGAAAAAGTGAAACACCAGGAAGAACGTAAAGCGATGTGAAAGCAATAAATTCTCAAATACGTCACATAACTGTAGTTTAAAAAATGTCCACGTGCGATTTTAATGCGTCTCATAAAATTATTTACAGTCGTAAATCATTGCAAGTGACCAAAGACGGTGTTCTTATCTCCTATCCTTAATCTCCACACTTTCTCTTCAAAACGTGTTGGTTTGTTCCAACGTTGAAGTTCGCTCTAATTTTAACACTAGACTATCATTTGGTGTTTTCTACATTGTTTCGTGCACCAAATTTACAGCTTCGGGCTAGTACCTAACGCCAGCAACACTTATTAAACGAGATATTTCAGGATTTCCGTTCAATAATGCAGACTGACAAATTGGTGATTATTCATAAAGACATGAGTGATGGAATATGACGTAAATACTAGAAATAAGTCAATTTGTTTGTTTTTTTTATTTTGGAGTCTTTTAATTTCTTGTCTGGTAATTTCTAAACTTAGAAATATTGAAACAAATATAAGGAAATGCAAAAAGAAAACTGTAAAATTAGCAACACAAATATGAGTTTCAATATAATGTGTTCCTATGAGCTTAGTTCCACGTGAGCACACAATATTTCAGCTGTGAATCTATTAATATTTGTTTCATAGGTTGGTTAGAATTTCGCGCAAACCTACAGGAGGGCAATCTGCTATAGCCGTTCCTAATTTAGCAGTGAATGACAAGAGAGAAGGCATCTACTCATCACTACCCACCATCAAATCTTGGGCTACAATTTTACTAAAGAACAGTGGGATTTACCATCACATTATAGCACCCCATGACTGAAAAGGCGAGGGAGATTAGAACCCGCAACCTTCAGATTGCCAGACGAGCACCCTAAACACCTCACTCTAACAGGCTCGTATTTGTTTCAAATATATATAATCATAGTTTTGTTCAATAATTATTGAAATTCACATCTTGGCTTGGTTTTAATTTTTCACAAACTACTCGAGAGCTATCTGTGGTAGCTTTCCTAATTTATCAATGAGAGAGTAAAGGACAGGCAGATAGTCAACTTCATCTTCCACCAACTCTTGGGCTACTCTTTTATCAACGAATAGTTGAACTGATCGTCAATAACCCCCTTATAGCTGAATGGGCGAATATTTTCGGTGATAGGGATTCGAAACAAGCGCTCTAATCACCAGGCTATGCACGTCTTGAACATGGACAGAAATTTATACACCAGCACGTATTTATACTAAAAGGAAAACGTAAAATAGTTACTAATATGTAAAACACAGTACAACTTCAGTTTCATCAAGGTATCGGCAGTGTACGCTTCATGGCGCAGCTGTTTTTCACTGATATAAAAAGTATTAATAACGCCTTATGTAAATATTACTCTGGTACTATGATATTATACAATTTGTATAATACTTAAAAGTTTATTTATTTAACAAAACGTAGCAAGTAAATTTTTTATCCAAATTTATGAAGTTGAAAATACAGAGTTATCTGTATACAGATGATATACTAAAGTAAATGCATGGAAAGTATTGTTGTTTGTCCATTGTCACGAAGCCAAGTCAATAGCAAACGTCATTATTATCACTTCAAATTTTAAGGTATGCCAAGGAAAAAAAATCTGTAACATGTTTCTTTCTTTCTTTTTTAATGACAGCTTATGTAATGAGCATTACAGACCTGATAAATAACAGCTCTATCCAAGCTACTCATGAGAATGCGACTTCCTCATGGAATTTCTATACAGAATAATCTTATATGAAATTTCCTCTGTTAGACATGAAAAATTGTTTTTTTTACCTTTTAATCTGTATATTGACAAGCACACAAGAATATCATTAGTGAAATAATGGCGTTGGATAGTTTTCCAAAAAACAACTATGATATTTTGGAAAATGGTGTTTTCTTGCTGTTTATTTGGAGACAAAGAATACACTTACTACCTCTCTGTGTGATACGTATACTAATCAATGGTGGGGCTCTTTAGAACTGTGTTCTGGCATTTAAAATCAAGAAATGGGAATTTGGTTTTGATCTCGAGTTCTTTAATATGATCCCCCCGCTTGTACAGCGAAACGTCTAAGGATTTACAACGCTACAATTAGAGGTTCGATTCCCCTCGCTAGACTCAGCAGATAGCCCAATGCGGTTTTGCTATAAGCAAACACATACACAGATTGTTTAATACAATGGTGAATGCACACTTGTAACAGAAACTTTAACAGAGCTTCAGCACTATAGAATAAAGAATTATATTACTGATAATGACATCCGAATTGTTCATTAAATTTTGTAAATGTAACATGGTGGAACAGCGATAAACATATGGACTTATAACACCAAAATCCAGGTTTGGATTCTCTGCGGAGGATGTAGCAGATAGCTCAGCGTGGCTGTGTTAAAAAAATAAACAAGAAATGTTAAAAGTAATTCACGTTAATTGTCTTATAATATTTTAATTATTAACACGGTGGTCACACGACCCACCAGTGTGTCGTGTGTTCTATTTTCTTTTTAAAAGGTCACTTATTGACTAGAACACAATGGCTACATATACACTCTTCCTAAAAAAAGTAATTATAAAATGACTAGTGGGACCCTGGAAAGTATTGGCAAAATAGGCTTGGGAGCCAACGTATTAAATATCACTTCCTAATCACAGTTATTTCTTACGCGATTTTAACATCCACATCTGGAAAAAAATGAGTTGAAAATCAGATGAACAATTTTTATTCTTTAAGGAACCTTTGCATAAATCTTCAGACGGTTTCACTCACCCTTTGGAAACTAATTGCAGGAGAATAAGTCGCAAATAAGATGTGTTTTAAAATTTATTTCAATATTTGTGATTTTTATAAGGTACTCAGTTGTTGCTGTTTCTTTCTTGCTCCTTAATTTGAGGTAAGTTGAACTATATGTTTTCTCATTGTAATATATGCAAATTCAATTTACTAACAATAGAATGTAGTCTCATATTACTGCTGCATATATTTTGTCTATTTAAAGTGAATTCACAAAAATGTAAACGAGATTTTGAATATGAGATCATTACTCCGACATAATATGTCAGCTGTCTTACTAAGCTAGAAGCCGGGTTTCGATACCCCTTGTGAAAAGAACACACAGTTAATTTTTTGGTAATTGCTAGAAAATCTAAGTAAAGAAATAGTTAGAGTATTCATAAAACGTATTATCGATCTTTGGTATTCACAAGCAAAAACGGAAATAACAAGAAAATATTAACCACCGTATAATAGGAGGTTAGAAAATATTTGATTAATAAAACTAAATAAAAGTAGAACAAAAATATAAAATAAATAGAAGAAAACAATTATTTATCACATAAAAATTGTACTGAGGTCAAAATATATTGGATGATCAGTTTCCTTACTTTTGAATTAAAATAATTCTGGCTGCCGGAGTAGTGAGGAAAAAAATTCTTTTGTTAAACGTTTCATATGAAATAGCCCCCCCTAGTACAGCGGTATGTCTCCGGATTTACAACGCTAAAATCAGGGGTTCGATTCCCCTCGGTGGGCTGAGCAAATAGCCCTTTGTGGCTTTGCTATAAGAAAAACACACAAAACACTCATAAGAAATAAACAGTGATGATGGTAAAATATACATTATACCTGATCTAAACGTTACAAATTAAAACACGCTCATACCACTACTAAAAAATAGCATAGTGAAATATATACTATGTAAAAAACGTAAAGTTTCAAAACGAGTCATTCATTTAAAGATGTGATACCTACAAAATAGGGTAAGCTGTAAACACGAATCTTAAAAAGGTCAAATTATGTAAATGAATCAACACTTTAAAGGTAAGATGTCTATAGATAGAATTAAACAAAAATAAGTTCTTTGAAGGTATGATTTGAAACAGCTTAGTTAAAGGTGAATTTTACAGAAAAAAGAAAACTCTGCAGTAAAAAGAACCACTCATACTGATTAATTTTGCAGGTTCACATTTTTTATAAAAAAATATTTGCTAATAAATGAAACATAAAACTTGGTGCAGAAAGAGCTCTTTCCGAGCGGCAATCCGAACGTTTTAATTTTTACGTTTGCCGCCAGGAAAAGTACTGTGACGTAATAGTTGCCAAACAAACCGCCAACGCTAGCGCGTTGAATATAAATAAACATGGCCAGTGCACACGGAGAAACAGAGGCGGAGTCTGTTTTGACTTTGTGTTCTGAACAGTGTCGAGTAGCGCCATATCATTTCGAACCTACTCTGAACGAACCTAGAACAGTTACTTTTGACACAGATCTGACAAGTTCTAGTGATGAGGACAGTTCCACGAGCGAGAGTAGCGGAACTGTGAGTGATGCTGATAGCGCCCAGGCCAGTTGCGAGTCGGTCATACCTCCAGTGAAAGAATGGTAAGCCAAAGTCATGACAACAAATATGGTCTGTATTATTTCACGTGTAATTTTAAGCATCTCTAAACCTGTCTGATTTTATAAATTATTGGTATCACAGACTTGATTTCATTTGTTTATACTTTGCCGACTATGTTAACTAATACTCGGCCCTTCCACAATCATTGTACCTGGTATTTATGACTCGTAACAAAATGAATTTCAATTATACGTCATAATTCTGTCTATAAAATCAAACTAGGTGTTGTAGTCTGAATACTTAATTTATCTAGAAATGTAATTGGAAAAATGGAATTTTTCAAACTTTTCCACATTTAAGAAAGATACAAAAATATCTACAGAATGATCTACCAGCTTTTAAACTTGGAATATACTTTATTTGGGATAGATTTGTCCACTGTCTAGACTAGGAAATCAAGGTTTCACTGACTTTCAGGTGCCACAAATGCAAAACACGCTCATGAATGTGAAATGTGTATGTCTAGTTACATTCTTCAAAAACTTGTACTTTTTAAATTATTATATTATACTAGTTATTGTTTATCGCTTTATACTGCACACATACCTTTAAGTTTGTTCTTTTGTGATGGCAAGGAATTACTTCAGAGGGGTGGAACCTGTACGCTGCAGGCTGAGATCAGTCCTCAGCTCTACACGAGGAAAGATGGTTAGGACGACCCCTGTCTACTGCCGATGTTTTTTCACTCTCAACCTGCCTGGCTTGAAACCCACGGAATCCAAAACAGTGGGATCCGACACAAAACATGAGCGTTCAAAGTGATTTTGACAAAGCTTTGCATGGTGTGAAGGAGTCTAGTTTTCTTATTGACCATCTGCACCCACTGTCGACACTTTGCTGGTTCATTCTCTTTGCACGGAAACGAAAAGAATTGTTTGGTTTCTTTTGAAATTTCGCACAAAGCTACTCGAGGGCTATCTGTGCTAGCCTCCCTAATTTAGCAGTGTAAGACTAGAGGGAAGGCAGCTAGTCATCCCCACCCACCGTCAACTCTTGGGCTACTCTTTTACCAACGAATAGTGGGATTGACCGTCACATTATAACGCCCCCACGGCTTTAAGGGCGAGCATGTTTGGCGCGATCGGGATGCGAACCCGCGACCCTCAGATTACGAGTCGCACGCCTTAACACGCTTGGCCATGCCAGGCCACGAAAAGAAGATTTTGCCTGATGCCGAACCGTTTTTACAACCATAAGCAACGCAGTAAACCATGTTATCATAAAACAAACATAAAGTAGCAATATCAAGGCAAAAATAGTTTCACAAAGTATGTAATCTGAAAAAAGCACCGATAGATTTACATAAAACACCAGCACTGAAAGGAACACAATGGTCGGCGCGCAACGAAGCGTGTTTGGCAACTATTACGTCAAAGTTGTAAAACGTCACGGAAACAGCCGAACGACCAAGAGGAACTTGAGTTCGAGGACCCGCATATTTTGTTTCATTTTTTACTCAAAAACTAAAGTGTTTAAAAATATAGCAACCACACAGGAATTATACCTAACCAAAGTACAGTTTTTAAGGCAATTATTAAATTTGTTGAAAATTCACCTTTAAGTAATATACTTTTGAGGTAATGCGCATGTTCCTTCTAATCTTTCACAATCACAAAACTTTAGAGTAACTAATATAGAACTAATTTTCAAATAGAGGGACATTTTATGATTACGGAATTGTTATAAGCTACATTTTTAATGATGTAACTTAAGTGTTAAGAAAAACCAGACATGAGACTTTATGATGACGTTAAGAATAAAAGGTTTAATAACTAAGGCCTAGAACATATGGAAAACTCTAAGGATGTGATACAAAGCTTTCCAGTATATTCTGTAGTAGATTACATATGCAAGATAGTTAAGACAGTGTAGACAATTATTTGAAGATGAAGAGTGAACTGCCGATGTGTTAGCTGATGCGGTTACTTGCTATAAATAAGTTGCTTTGTTTTACTTTATTTTAACGTCATTTGTAACGAAGGCCTAAAGCAATTTACAGCATTGTGCAAATGACGAAGTTTGTAGAAACGCCCAGGGATGAAACATAATTTATCATCGTTACGTGTATTTGACGTTGAATTATTTTCACCAGATAATTGAAAATAACTCTCACACGAAATATCAATGGTTCAACACTATTATAAGAAGCTTTTAGTCATGGAACAAATATAAGAATGGAAATTCCGAATGAAAGACATCTTCATAAAGTTATTTTTTGTTACATTCAATCATAGTTATGCATATGTATGACATCTTTAAGTTGTTGACTCATTTTTGTAGCTTTGCTTTTTTCTGTAGATAGATATCACATCCTTAGCAAAGCGGGCGCTAGAGCTGACTCTGATTTTTGTCCTGTTACCACAAAAAACAACAACAACATAAAAAGAACATTTTCCTTACTTTGAGAACGTGGGTGCATTATAAAGGTGATGGTCAAATCTCACTATACGGACTGAAAAGATTAGCCTAAGTCTTGGCAGTGAAAAATACTGACTTCCTCTGTTGTCTAGCACTTCACAGTTAAGAACGGCTAGCGGAGATAACACTTGTGTAGCTCTACATGAAATCAATCAAACAAACACATCTTCAACTCTTTGTCAGCAGAATTTTGTCAGCTGTGAGATGTTTGAGGGGTTCCTAGGATGTACAGCCCGTTTCAAGTCACCCCACAGCATCTCAATGGGATTAAGATCTGGGCTTTAACTTGATTATTCCAGGACTCTCCATTTCACAATTTTCAGCCAGTCCTTGGTGGATTTACTGGTATGTTTTGGGTCATTGTCGTGCTGCAGGGTCCAGTTCAGTTTCAGCTTTAATTTTCTTACAGATTGTCTCACATGATCCTCAAGCACCCTCTGATACACAGTAGAATTCATGGTGGATTCTATGATTGTAAGCTGTCCAGGTCCTGCTGCAGCAAAGCAGCCCCAAACCATGACGCTTCCACCTCCATGCTTCACAGTTGGTATGAGGTTCTTTTCCTAGAATGCTGTATTTGGTTTACGCCAAACATGTCCTCTGTTCAGGTGTCCAAATAATTCAATTTTGGACTCATCTATCCAAATAACATTATTCCAGAAGTCCTGGTCTTTGTCTACATTTTCTTGGGCAAACTTCAGTCTGGCCTTGATGTTTCTCTTAGAGAGCAAAGGTTTCCTCCTTGCACACCTCCCATGCAAGTTAAACTTGTGCAGTCTCTTTCTGATTGTAGAGGCATGCACTTTCACATCAACAGTAGCTAGAGCCTGCTGTAGGTCCCGTGATGCCATGTTAGGGTGTTTGGAGACCTCTTTTAGCATCTTGCGGTCTGCTTTCTGGGTGAACTTGCTTGGACGACCAGACCTGGGCATATTGGCAGTTGTTTTGAAAGCCCTTCACTTGTTGACTATTTTTCGGACAGTGGAATGGCTGATTTCAAACGCTTTTGAGATCTTTTAAAATCCCTTAACAGACTCATAAGCTGTTACAATTTTCTTTCTGAAGGCCTCAGACAGCTATTTTGCTGTCATCATGGTGCTCACTCTCACTTCAACAGTCAGGAGCACATCAAAATGTCTGAGGTTTAAATAGGGCAAGCCTCATTCAAAATGCTGAGTAACGGTCTTCTAATCATGTGTACCTGGTTTGATACACCTGTGTGTGAGTTGAGCCATTTTATGTGGGTATAAATGTGGGGGTGTCCTAACTATTTCCTCAGTTAGAATATGCATTTTTGTCGATTTGCATTTTACAGAAGATCTTGAAAGTCTTTTCTTCAGTTGTAATTGTTTAGTTATATTAGTTTAATCTTTCAGTATTGTTACAATTGAGATTACATATCCATTTATCCAAAATTGTTACATATATACACAGGCTTTCATAAGGTTTCCTAATTTTTTCACATGACTGTATTTATCTATAAGACTGCCATGAGTACGTATGTAGGACACGCTATACAACCTTTGCTTAGCCTTTATAGGTATGGTATTACGTACGTGATCTTAAATAAAATCAATAATTTCATAGTAAATCAAAACTTTGTATGTGTTGCATTCAGAAATATTTGAAATAAATGAAGGAATAACAGTTTTAGTTAAAACTTATTGTTATCTATATCTCTAAACTTTCAGTTATTATCATATATCGTTTTTTAAATTAATGTTTAAATATCTGAAAAACAGTTTCAAAGAAACAACACCCTTGACTACACAAGAATTCATAGTTTTCAACGTCAACCAATTAAATTCAGATTATCGAAGTACTGCGTGGATATTTGCCTGAAAGCCATAGAATTACACTATACAAATAAATAATTATAATAACACGTATATACATTGATCTGTTCTCTATCCTAGATTTATATACGTAGAGCATATAGTTTCCCCTCGCACGCACACACACACAACTCTCTAAATTCTTATCCAACTAGCACTCCTTTATGAAACAGCAAACATGGTTACTGCCAGAGATTCGTGGACTTTATGCTCTAATTATACAAAAAATAAAATAGAATTTAATTATAGGCCTACAAAACTTACCGTTGTTTTCAACTGATCAGAGCTTCCAATGTGTTTTAAAATTTGAGGTCGTGTCTTAATCCAAGTAGACACATGCAATAAGAAAAAGTAAAGGTGCTAGTAGGAGAAAACAATATATGGTTGTTGTTCTTTGTAATTAAGCACAAAGATACACAAAGGACTATCTGAGCTCTGCCCACCTCGATTATAGAAACCCAGTCTTTAGCGTTGTAAGTCCGCAGGCATCCTGCTGTGCCACTGGGGGTAAAAATATATAAATTCACAATAGTGTGTTAAAATGAAACATAATAATTTTTTTTTCTAGTTAATGTTTTTCCTTAACGTTATGTGGTACAACTAACAAAGAATGATGCATTGCAGCTTGTAAGAGAGTTTAATGTACCGCTATGTTGGTATGTTGCAAGATATCTGGATTGTTAAATTGAATCAGATTTGTCTATTTTATTCAAATTGCTTGCATGCTTTGCGTGAATATATTTATTATGCCACTTTATTAAATACTCGCGACCAGGTGCGAACATTGACAGAACTTTATGGTTAGGAAATACTGTCTCACGACACTTTAATATCTATACAAGTTTACATAAAATCCTTCTTTTTCTATCTTATTAATATGTTTTACCAACAACCAGATGAAGAATATTTCGCACACATAATCCCTCTTCCTTCTAATCTATCATCAAATGTTTTTAATGTTGTTTTTTTGTATATGTGATGTCAGAATGCTTAGTTCTAAGCTTAAACTTATGCATAACGATTGGGCCAATTGTGGACACACTTTAGATTTTCCTCAAACTTGAGTAGAATCGTGCTAACTAACTACTTAAGGACTGTTCTATAATGGCATATAACGCATGAGATTTCTTTATGGCAACTTTACGTTTTCTTTAACTGAATCTTAGCAGTTCGTGATTACCTCGTGGGAATAGAGATAAGTGATTCCGTAAGGTTCACTGTGAAGATAAGTACTGAGTTGTTTCAGCAGTTTGGGCGAAGAGTTGTAAGGCTACTCGTCAGTTATTTTTATGGTCCAGTGAAACTAAGAAGTTTGACTGAAGAGTGGTAGCTGTCAGGTGCAGTAAGGCTAAATAATTTTAATATCCTGACATGAAACAGCCCTGAAAATAATAGGAAGCTGAAGTGTAACTGCAAAACCTCCTCGGATGAAGTAAGATTTAAATATACACGTCGAGTAAGTTCTGTACCAAATATCTTCTTCCGAAAAAAAAACAACAACACCTGAACTAGTGGGAAAAGATAATAGGTGCTTACATAATGAAGTTAAAACGATATCGAACATTTTATAATTATTAAAAACACAGCAATAAAACGATTTTGTAAAAAGAATTGAAGTTCACGTACAAAAGTTATTGCTATCTATTACAATACTTTTGCTGTTTTATGTACATGGTTCAAATACGGATATCGTTTTTTTCCTGGTTGCCTCCATGTATCTGAGCGGTATTTGTGTGGGCTTAATCGCTAAAATAGAGTTTCGATACCCGCAGATGGCAGAGCACAATTAGTTCATTGGTTAGCTTTATGTTTAATAACAAATAATTACTTCCTGGTTATTACTTACTGTCTCATGTTTGTGTATTAAACGTAATGAAAGCACCAATTCAGCTTCACTGTTATTCTGCTATTATCTAGGATTTTTTATTAATTTGTATTTAGAAATTATCTATAAACATTTTTGAAATCTATATATGAAAAAAACCCTACAAAACTAATGAGTGGGCTTGCGTATGTATTATTTCTTATAGCAAAGTCATCTCGGACTACCTGCTGCGTCCATCTAGAGGAACCAAGCCCCTGATTTTAGCGTTGTAAATCTGTAAACTTACCGCTGTCCCCCATGAAGAACAAAAACTCATTAATTTAATTAAGAAAACTTAACTGATTGAAAAAATAAATGTTTTCCTTTTGTTGAAATAATGTTAAAAGGCGTATTTATAGTTGCATTGCATTCTTCAAACCTGTTTTGTACTTCGACAAGATTTACTAGGATAGGACTGTCTCAGTTACGGATTGAAACATAGACAAGTGTAAATATAATACAAACACCTCAGGACGAGACCAAAAGTTTCTAAATTAGACACTTGAAAATTTGGGATTTTATGGTATATGTTTACGGGCTTGGCACAGCCAGGTGATTAAGACGCTCGACTCCTAAGCTGACGGTCACGGGTTCGAATCCGCGTCGCACCAAACATGTTCTCTCTCTCAGTCGTAAGAGCGTTATAGTATTACGACCGATACCACTATTCGTTACCAAAAAATTAGCCCAAGAGTTGCTGTGGGTGATGATGACTAGCTGCCTTCCTCTAGTCTTAAATTGCTAATTCAGGGACGACTAGCGCAGATAGCCTTCATGTAGCTTTGCGCGAAATTAAAAACCAAACAAACGTTTTATGATATCGAAATAGTTTAATTTGTCATTAGTTCAAGTCCAGATAACGTTTTACGATGTTATGATATCGAAATAGTTTAATTTGTCATTAGTTCAAGTCCAGATATTGTTTCGTAAGGAACTTAAGTTAACGTGCAGAACTTTTTCATTTTGTTTCAGTACAATATAGAAAGACAACTAATGTTTCTAAGTTAAATGCTACAGCTACTACGTCAACGAGATTATTCTAAAGTTCTTTGGTTGAAATGCGTACTTTACTAGTAGCAAATTAAACGATGACAAATCACCATTGTAATTGTACAAAAGCATAAATTCTAGTAGATTATTATATCAGGCAGGTAATGAAAACCCACTGCAGCAGTATCGATTTTGGTCGATAAGTAATGCACTGTCGTCAGTGGCAGAAGAAGTCATTGCTGCAACGTCTACGACAAAGATGGTGAGAGCATTTACAAAAAAAAAAAAGAAATGTCTGTAGGTCACTGCTGTGTATCAGATGCTGACAAACAATAGGAGATTAGATGAATACTTTGATCTACAGAAGTTGTCTGTCGCTGTAGGTATTTAACTGATAAGAAACCATACTACAACATCATTACAGATATTTAGACCGGATCGTTTCAATAATATAATGATAATAACTTATCGGAGCAACGTAAACATCTCTCGCAGCTTTGAAATATCATGAAGGCTTACAACTAGCCCTAATATATATATTATTGTAATTAAGCTCAAAGTTGCATAATGGGCTATTTGTGCACGGGTATCGAAACCCGGAATTTAGCGATGGAAGTCCGAAAACATACCGCTATGCCATGGGGGGGGAGGGTGTATGGATACGTGTTTCGGTTCTTTTGGATATCGATCTGAAAATGATGTTGACTTTACCTTGATGTAGGTAACTGCTCATTACATGGATGTGGACTGAAAGGAAATTAAGTTATGTTAAGATTTTAAAACAACGACATCCATATCTCCATACAGTTGGTAACTAATTTATTCTTAGCAGCCAAAATCTCGTTATGGTCAGTATATTTTAATAATCGTATTTACTGCTGACAAGCACTTTGTTTCAACACATTTTTCATATTGTTATATGAGTTTTGGTTATCTTTTAAACTGAAACTTTACTCTAATTTTCTCAGATATATTTCTGAAAACATATCTCAAAAGTCCTACATTATGACACAAATGTATCTAAATTCATTTATATTTATTCTGATAAAAAACGTGTACTATAGGTATTTCAAAAAACAACAACATTGCAGCGATATACATGGTAATAAACCGTTGCAGAAATATAGATTATATTAAGGAAGTACAGGGAAAGTTGTGGATTACAACAGTACATATCGAGAGAGAAAAGTGTATTTTTATTCGTCAAATGTAATAAACACCATCTAATTTTGCTATATAATTACTGCTATTAGATGTTTTTTGTCGTTAGAAATATATTGTGTGTTTTATGATTTGTTTAGAGGAGTGTCTATGGTGAGCATCGATCTGAATAACGTAGACATTGACCAATGCTCTGAAGACAGAGGGATGTTTGCTGGCACACACAAATGTGAAACTCAAACAACAGAAGTGAGTAAAATTAATTATTTGAATCAAGTTCGTAGTCTGTTGATTACCCTTGAAGAGGAAAAAACATTAAGCAAGTAGAAAATTTCTTTAAGTGATCATTTCGGTAAAAATTAAGTTTAAGCCCAAGAAGGAAATGACGTGTTTTTTATTATTTTTCTTCATCTTTAAGGTTTCACCAGCAAATAATTTTTGTTTAGCATTTTTTGTACATAAAAATATTCAATATTTTTCCAGTTAATTAATGTACAATAAATTTAACTCTTTTTAAATGTCAATATATTTGATTTTATATGCCTTAAATTTTATATATGTATTTAAAAAAACATACTATATCAATTCTCTTCGAGTTATCTGGATGTAAACCAAAGCTTAAGAGTCTGGAAAATCTTAAGATTAACCAGCATTTAATTTTAATGCATGAACATTCTGAAACCTTTCAGCCAAGTTTGTTTTAAAAACACACAATGATACTGTGGAAGAGTAATAAACTTCAACACAAACGTAGATTTTCTCACCCTACTTACGTTCTACATAATTCGGACATGTCTTTCTTTTTCTAGAGTAAAGCCACATTGGTTTATTTGCTGTGTACATCGAGCCTCGTATTTAACATTGTATGTTCGTAAAATTACTACTGTTCCACTAGTGAACATTTGAAGAAGCAATACACTTTTATCCCATTTAAAAAGGCAGAAAGAGAAAGGCCGTTCCAGTGAGAAACTTCAATTCAGTAATTTATTATTTATTCAGCTTTTATCCAAAAGACTGTCATAGCACGCTCACTTAAACATGGTAAACCAATGTTCGATTTGTTGAAATAAACAAAATGGCGTTCATCGGTCATGTACAAAAAGAAAAACGAAGATAAAAATAGGTGGCTGTTCCTTTAAAATACCTGCATAAGAAGTACATTGAAACAATGAAATAAACTTACCTACAACGAAAGTATTTTACTTACCTATTTTTATGTGTTTCGTACTCCCATGTCTTTAAAAGGTTTGTTTAAATCTTTCCACGGATCACACTCTGCAAAGAAACGGAAATGCTATATCACATTAAGGCTAAAGTGTTGGATTTTTTTTTGTAATTCCTCTAGACATAAAAGTTATGTTGGTAAAGTATAAGCAATCGTTGTTCGTTTTATTGCTAGAGTGTGAATATGTTTACTATGTAATTATAACAAACTATATGTTTACCATGTAATTATAACAAACTATATGTTTACCATGTAATTATAACAAATTATATGTTTACCATGTAATTATAACAAATTATATGTTTACCATGTAATTATAACAAACTATATGTTTACCATGTAATTATAACAAACTATATGTTTACCATGTAATTATAACAAACTATATGTTTACCATGTAATTATAACAAACTATATGTTTACCATGTAATTATAACAAACTATATGTTTACCATGTAATTATAACAAACTATATGTTCACCATGTAATTATAACAAACTATATGTTTACCGTGTAATTATAACAAACTATATGTTCACCGTGTAATTATAACAAACTATATGTTCACCATGTAATTATAACAAACTATATGTTCACCATGTAATTATAACAAACTATATGTTTACCGTGTAATTATACCAAATTATATGTTTACCGTGTAATTATAACAAACTATATTTGTTGGATTTTAGTACCAGCCAATGATAAAAGTAAAAATAAATAAAACAACTTTATTTTTCTCTTATGGAGCAAGGCGATTGAAAGAAACTATTTATTCAGAACTGTAGACTTTGTTGGGTTTCGCACAAAATTACTCAAAAGCCACCTGCGCTAGCCGTTCCTAATTTTGAAGTGATAGACTAGAGGAAAGACAACTAGTAAACACCACCACCAAGTGTTCATCTCATTGGCTACTCTATACTAACGAACAGTGAATTGACGTTTTCATTATAACGCCTCCATGGTCGAACTTGTTTAGTGACGGTATTCGAACTCATGGCTCGCAACATGCGAGTCAAGAGTCCTAACAAAACAAACATACGAGAATAATTTGATGTCAGTAACACAAAGTCTACCATGACAATAATGCACTGGACAAACGGTAGGATATACTCTTGCTGTATCTTCTCAAGATTCAGGTATTTTAGGATATTTAAGTTAGTTCTAAATACAAATAACGGTAGAAAACAACATTATAAATACAAAACGAAATTTGAATCTTGAATAGTTTACAACTATTTCTGTTTTGGTTTTTCCTTTTCTTAAGTACAAAGTTACACAAAGAGATGTATGTGCTATACCTACCACGGATATGATAACTCGATTTCTATCAGTATAAATCCGCACACATATCGCTGTTATTGAAAAAATTATAAACAATTATATTACTGACTGCAGCGAAGGATGATAATGGAATATTAAGTTTCTTTTTCTGCACGTAAACGAAATAAAATGATCTAAACACGAACATAGAACATGCTTTGTTACTCTGGTTGTTTGTTTTTGCAGTGTAAAGTAACCATTCTCCCTACTTACCTTTTGAAAATCAATATTACGAATGGTTAGGAATATTGATATTTTATTAATTAGTGTTATTAACAATTTACTTTTGAATGCCTTTAATCGATGATAAGAAAGAGATATAGAAAGTGTGATTTCTAAGGTGCATCCTTATATGTTACTTTAAAATTTCATTATAAATGATGCTTCTCATCAATAAAAAGGCTGCAAAAGAGATGACACATCTTCGCTGTCTTACATCTACTACACCAGCAGAGATCTAACCTATGTTATACTGTCTTTGTGTTCCATCTACTATACCAGCTTAAATCTAAATTTATGTTAGATTCTCACTGTCTTATATCTATTACGCCAGCAGAGAGCTAACATATGCTATACTGTCATTGTCTTACGTCTATTACACCAGTATAAATTTAAACTAATGTTTATATTTTCTTTGTCTTACGTGTACTAAACCAGCAGAAATCTAACATACAGCGGGTGAACAAAAAGAAAAGTCACCCTTTGAAATTGTTGTTAATTTGTTATATATTTTATCACATAACAGAAACATACGTAAAACCATACATTTTCAAAACAAACTCTACGATATCTGTTCAAATATGATCTCACTGGGTTTTGAAAACACCTCAACTTTTCATTATTTTAATTACATATTATGTTATAACAAGTGTTGTCTACGTGATGTAACTTATTAGACCTTCTTATTACTTTTAGCCTACAAAATGATCAGATGCCATAAGTATATACATCAGCAAACATAGTCTAGTTGTTCACACGAATTTTATGGTAAATTCTGTAGTTGTATTACTTCCAACATCACTGGTCTATCATAGCCTGATAGTTACGGCACTCGACTCGTGGGTTCAAATTCCTTTCACCAAACATGTTCGCCATTTAAACTGTTGGGACATTACAATATCACGACCAATCCAACTATTCGTTGGTAAAAGTGTAGCCCAAAGGGTTGATGGCGAGTGGTATTGACTTCCCTCTAATCTATCACTTTAAAATTAGAAACGGCTAAAGCAGATAACTCTTGTGTAGTTTTGCGTGAAATTCAAAAACAAGAGTCAACTAGTGCAGTTTCTAATTTTGAAATGATAGACAAAATGGAAGGCAACTGGTCAACAGCACCCACCGCCAACTCTTACAGTACTATAATCGATGAATGTGACTCGACCGTCATTCTTTTAATGCAGATAGCTCTCTCGAACCCTAACTATTTTAATATAATGTTTCCTATGTAATACTCTTCAAACGATATATTATGGACTAACTAACGAGGAGTTACAAATTTAACATAATTCTCGATCGAGATTGAATTTCAGTCAAACATTGGAAGTTTTATAAGTTTAATTAAACAGTGTAAACATGTGCGTAAGGGAGAGTCAGGTGCATTTAGTGCAATGCATTAGAAAGGGAAATAGATCTGTTATCCTTCAGAGTCAAACCGTAGAAAACGGTGTTTATGTGTTACGGTTTTGTGTGAAAACTTCTATATGTTTTTATAGATGCGTAGATTACCGGCACTGTCACTCGAATAAGTTTATATACTTGTTCCAGACATATAGGTTTTGAAAACATCGCTAGATCTGGTGTTTCTTACTATATAAGTCAATCGGTTCTTAATATTTTTACTAGTTATGTTTCGTGGGTATCAGATGTTGCGGAGTAGGTTTAACCTCGCAGCCATTGAGACGCCCCGTACGGCCATCGGATTTGTTTAGAACTATTAAGTATCTAATGTCATACGTGAGTAGTCTAGGCAGATCACATAACAATTTTAATTACCTCACATACACAGCACTCCTTACATTCTGTGATCTTTATGCATTGAAATACAAGATACCACAACCAAATAATAAATAAATGTTTAATTCGCGAGACACGAGTTTTCTCTCTAGTGTAAGATTGAATAGGTAACATTATATCCACGCAGCATTCATTCAAAAGATTTTATTACAATGTAATTAAGTAGTTTAAACTGTGCCTATTTGGCACAGTTCAAACAGTCTACAATATGGAAAAAATCTAAACAAGGATTCGTTACAACGATAAGGTTAGGTAGTTTACATTATATTAATGTAGAATTTATCCACAAAGCGTACTACAGAATAGTTTTACGAAAGAAGTACATTGCATATCACATTAATCTTAAATGTTCGCTAATAACAGGTGTGGTTATTCTGTTTCTGTGCTTTTATCGCTTAGAAATAATTGAAATAGTACATGAATAACCCTAATACTGCTAATAAACCCCATATTCACACCAGTAGAAGACACTGCTGTATTGTGATTAGATAGAACAAGCAGAGCTCTAAGATACTATAAATTTCTGCGATGCGATGATGTGCTATAAAAGTGATTATTAAATGCACCTACGACAGTGAAATGAGTTTTGATCATTCAGTAAACTGTTGTTACCCTTCAACACATTGGAGAAGGCCAGTATAGACAACACATATCGATGGGATTCTGCTATAAAAAGTGCCTTTCATTGTCTGGATAGTAATTTTCAAAGAGATGATGTATTTATTCTATAATCACATAATTTACTTTATTGTTTTTTTTAATAATTGATATTCTATCCAGCATGAAATTTAATCAAAATATTTGAGAAATTTATTCACTAATTAAAGAATTTATTTGAAAAACAAAAACATTTATTTCCCATTACCAAATTACTATAAGTTGATCAAGACTGTAAGTAACGTAAAGATACTCCCTCACTGTAATGGAACATATTGTAATCAAGGATCGTATTTTTAAAATATTTTTTAAGAAATTAGACACTTTATAAAGTTTGTGTGTTCACATTTATTTCATACAATTGCTTTACTTTTATAGCTTTTCAATAGTAGTTTTATTATTGATATAATAATTTATAACGATATAGTTTATCTTTTTAATTACCTTGTTTCATTTTTTAAATGGTTAGACCAATTAAGTATAACGGCTGATACCGTTTCTTTTTTTTTTGGTATTTTGTACTTGGATTCATTTGTATAAATGACGTAACTGATCGGAATTTTATGATGATGTAATCATTAAATTATTTTTTCAGGATTTTCAATTGCTTTCGTTATTTAAGATGGTTTATCTTTTCCAAATTAATCTCTCAAGAATTTTAACTGCCTTCATTATTTTATTAGGTTTATCTTTTACAAATTAATACTTCAGGATTTTAGATTGGTTTCGCTATTTTAGCTGGCTTATCTTTTCCAAATTAATATTTCAATGTTTTCAGTTGTTTTCGTTAATTTAGCTAGTTTATCTTTTCCAAACTGATATATCGGAATATTCAATTGCTATCGTTATTTTAGCTGGTTCACTTTTTTTCAGTGTGTTCCTATATCTGGGATGGGATTTCGGCGAGGAGCTTATAAATGTTGTTGTAAAGAAGGATATTTTTTTCCTAACCGAACACAAGATAAATCCGTGAACTGTTTCGAAGGCACGGTTGTTGAAAAACATTACGTGGCCAGTTTATTAAATGACAAGTCCGTGGAGAATAAAGGACCTAAACACCCGGAAAGGTTCACATGTCTTCCTTGTAAGCCTGGTTGTGCCAGCTGTGTGGATGATAGCTCTTGCAGCGTAGAGTACAACATTCTTCTGAGAAGCATAGTTCTTGGACTACAGAGTTTCTGCACCACCATCACCGTTGTTCTAACTGTCGTTGTCTTTCGACTAAGGAAGTCCAAGGTAAGAATATATATATATATATATATGCTTGTATCAATAAAAGCCATGTAGGTTACTTATAGGATAATTTGATGGAGTAGGAGACATTTCTGATCTAATCAACTTTGCTTTTGTGAAAGAGAATTTATTAATATTAAACACATTAATAGTTCAAACATTTACATTTTCATAATTACATGACGATATATTTAGAATGGAATAAATACGTCTGGTTTCTTATAATAAGTAGGTATTTATTTTGGTTTTATATTTTATAGATATCAGTAACATTTGTACAAAAAAGTAACTACCTATGCTTTAGTGTTTCTCAAATAACAAGAAAACTTATTCTTCGTGTTCTCACAGTGTTTAAACCGGGAAACATTTTACAAATTTACTTTAAAACAAAACATATTTAACAACCAGAAATACAAGATACACAACCTCCGTTTCTTTAAAGTGAGAAGTGCGTCCGAAAAATTTCATGATGTTGAATATTAAACTAAGAAGTGCGTTTTAATAATTTCATGATGTATTAATATTGAATTGAGAAGTGCATCCTAGTAATTTTATGATACTGGATATTAAACATAGAAGTATATCTTAATGAACTCATGATGTTGAATATTAAATTGAGAAATATATCCCAGTAGTCTCACGATGCTGTATTTAAAGTGAGAAGAGTGTCCCAGTAATCTCATGATGTTGAATATTAAACTTCAGAACATATAAGGTATTTGACGCTTTGATGAAGTTCAGTAAGAGATAAAATCATAACAGTAAACTTCTGTTGTAACGTACATTGTTTGATAGTTTATGTTACGCTATACTGTTTTTTCACTTACAACAAATTGAAAAAAACATTTTACACAGACACTTTGATTTCTTTCCGCACTTTGAGTTAGATCGTAAGATCTAAGTTACTTATCAGGTTACTAAATTAAACGTAATATAGGGGTCTGGTTCTCAACCAATTCAGTCAAAATGTAAGGAAGAAGCTGTGTATGGAAAACACGTTCTTCTTATATTTAAAAATATTATTTTTTCCTTGTAAGTACAAATGACGAATTAAATATTTCTTCATTCTTAAATGTTTTGAGCTTATTCAAACATTAATTTCTCAGTCACGAAGTTTTCCATTTATAAATATAAATAATTTTTATCAATTGGACGTAGTTTATCACATATTTTTTTAATAGACTCACAAATTAAAGTTTTACAAAACACGAACTGAAGGCAATTTGTATCATTAACTGACAAATGCTTCTAATATTAGCCCAATTGCCAAATCCACGCACTGTGCTCAGACTGATGACTTTATGAACTCACTAATCATGCGTGAAATCACGATATATTTAAAATCTTTAATCTTTATTCTTTGACTTGTCCCCCATTATTTATTCACACATTAATATGAAATATACAGTAATTTTGTGTGAAGATTCTCTTAAAAGGGGTTGGGTGACCAAAATCCCTAATTTTCAATGAGATCTCTTAACCACAGAAAAGGACTTTAAAAAATTACTGTTTGTTTTTTGTAGTTAAATAAGCACAAAGCTACACATTGAGTTATCTGTGCTGTATCTACAAAGAGGTAACGAAACCCGTTGTTTTTCGAGTTATAAGAATTAGACTGTGCACTGTTCCATTAGAAGGCTATGAATAAATGAAAATAAACAATTACTGAACTAAAATCTATGAAATAAACCTTTTTATGGAAAACATAATGTTTTAATATTAAAATTGCTCATCTCTGAAGATTTAATTTTTTGTATTTTTGTACATAGAAAAAGATGTATGTGAAACTATTTCGAGGCAAATGTGCTGATAAAGTTGTCTGTGTATATAATGAATAATTATAAAAATCAAAGTCATAAATGGCACAGTAGGATGAATGAATAAGGTTATGGAACACATAATTATTGTGAGAAGATTAGAATAATTTTTGTTAATCTATCCAAGTTACATCAGAATAAGGAGCTTTTCGTGATGGCCCTTCTCACCTTCGCATTCCAAAAACGTTTCTTAAGTCTTTTTTTTTCTTTTGCTATTCCAATTCTTATTAAAATAATGTTGAGCGTGGCCAAGTGTTTAATATGATGGACTTTGGATCCGAGGTTCTCCAGTTCGTTAGCAACCCTAGAGTTTGCGGTGGATTGTGCTGACTTTTCATTTGTTTTTGCTTTTCAACTTAGAAAATGACTAGCGCACGTAACCCTCGTGTGGCTTGGAGCAAAATTCAACAACCACACAGGCCCATGAAGAAAACACTAAAATTAAAACGTAGTAATCTGTTTAGTTGTTTACAAAGCTACATAATAGGCTATTTGTGTTCTGCCCATCACGATTATCGAAAACAGATTTCTAGTTGTGCGAGTCCGCAAACATACCGTTAGGGCCAACTAATCTTAATTAGGCGTAGTTGGAGACTTTATTTTTGTGTAAACATATTTATTTTCATTTCTTTACGTCGATTAGGTAGCTCGGTTCAGTTCGATTATGTCAACAATTTATTAAACGTCTTAGAAGATAAAATATTCGTGAAAAGCAGTAATACACTAGTTGTTCGGGATTATAATCATGTACTAAATATGCTTCCGCAGGGACTCCGAACGTTTGTTTGAAGAGTAAATAAAACCAAAATTAAGAGTAACAAATATTTTTATATTTTGCTTTTGAAGTTCATATGTCATACTGTGTTGTAGCCTACAGAATGCATAATTCTTCTCGTTATTCATGGCATACGCACGATTTACTGACGTCAGGACGGTACAAATTGCAAAATTAAGCATCTCATATTTGATGTCATTTTAGTGTCAACTGACAGATTATTAGCAAGTGATGTGAGTGGTTAAAATAGGTGACCTATCCAGTCGAGGAAATTGCTCTGTTTATATTTCTAAGCTATAAAGTTATTGATATGTTCAGATGAATCTTTAACGTTTTCAACGCACTTCATTTCTAACAAATTACGTATGAAAGTTTTCTGCAATGAAATTTTCACGTGTCTTAAAATTAAAACTGATAATTATTGTTTATCATTTACGCTGCTAGTATAATTTGATAGCTTCAAAACAAACTAAGCTAGCAGCTTTTTTCGTTTCATAAAGGAATACGGAATTTTCTGTTGTAAGCTTCTCAGCTTTATGTTTTGGGTGTAGAATGTTCGTGGGAAAACAAACAAACATTACTTAATATTGTAGGCTTGTTAAACTGTCTCATGCTTCATAATTTTCAACATAACTGAAATTAGAGCGATAAATAAAACTTTTAACACATATACATTTAGAAATTACGTTATTAATGTTTGGTTTTGGAAGTATTTTGACAGCTTTGCAGACTTATTTACACTAATAACTTGGAGCGTAATCCGACATTATACCGTACAGATATATGTAATTCAAACCATGCCTTCTTGCTAAGAAGTATTTTAAACTCATCGTATCTTACGTACTGTATTACTTATAGTAAGAATGAGACTGATACATAATATGTGCAACACAAACTATTAACTCATATCACCTTTAACAATCAAATAATAAATATTCAAAGATACTTGAGACCCTTAAATGATAAACAAACCACATACAAAATTACAAGTTATAGAACCTTCTGAGAAAGTTCGCAGAACAGATACTAAAAATTCATTTCAATCTCATTGACTGGCTGACATCGTTGTACCCTTTTAGCTGTGTAACAAACAGATTTACCGTAGTTATAAGAGCACCAAATAGAACAATAGCACTGGGCTCATGTGCTGGTGCTAACGTTTTCGATACTGAAAATAAATTTTTCGATAAAGTTTTTCACCAAAAAGAAAGATATATTTAACGTACACCAGGTATCACTTTGAACAAAGTATGGTATACTGGGTGGGTGTGGGAGATAACTGATAAGTTCCAAAGCTATAGAAAAAAAAAAGGACAAAGGTATTCCTATCAAGTTATACCTTTACAACACTCCAAACTCATTTCCCTGTGTTATCTAATGCTGGAGTAAAACCAGACTGATAATTACATGTAACTATGTAATTGTTGTAACGATTATCAGGGTACTTACATGTAAACAAACAATAATAAAGTCCAGCTGAGACATGTTTCTTTCATAAGTGCCAATTTGCAATACAAGTTTTAACCGCATGAAATTCTAGCTATTGCCTGAACTAGATGAATTATTTAATAAAATTAATTAAATAATTTATCAACACTTAATATATGCACACGACCACAACGCACATTACATCATCCAAATAACATTGCACGCTATAGTATAGAGTATATACCATCACATGTACAGCACACACGCATATTCACAAGGTGTACAGGCTACCTAAGTGAAGAAAATACATACCATACACACATGCATCATTATTTGCACATGTCATAATATATGGTGCACACTCACACTAATGATATACATACAGAATATAAACACAAATGAATGAGTGATGCACAAGATAATATTACTTTGTTTGAAAAAATGCACAAGCAAGTGAGAAGACAAGGTACGAAAGGAAATGGTGTAATAAAACCTCCTTTATACAACCTCACAAGAGGGCGTTTCCAACATTCGATCTATTCCTACTTCGTTTTTCTGTGTTAACGATATTACGAGTAAATATAAAAATGTTTATGAGTTGTAAAGACAAAACAAGCATACAAGTTGCGGATTCACAGGAATATCTGCTTTTTCTGGTGTCGTGTAAACATTTTCCAGTACTTGTACTGTCTCCAATAATTAGATTTACAGGAACTTATAATCACTGTATGATAAAACAACTAAATTTGATAAGTTTAGTACCCCTGGCTTATTGTTTACAGGATAGGAAGAATAAAGAAAGTAGGCATGGATCGGATGTTGGACACTCCCCCTTGTGAGGATGTATAGAGGACGTTTTATTATACTATGCCCATTCCTACCTTGTTTCCTCACTTGTTAGCGCACCCATTCTTAAACTTTACCAAATGTTAAGTATATTTTCCATTTGTAAAATCACTTTAATGATCTCACTTAACATTTTTATATACATCTTGATGTATTACTCTGATATACATGTTTGTTTGTCTGCCTGTCTGTTGTTAAACATAAACAACATAATGAACTATCTGTGCTGTGCCCACCGCTGGTATCGAAACTCGATTTTTAATATAGTACATCATAAGACTTACTGCTGATTAGCTGGTGGGTACACGTGCATCTGTCAAGTTTGATATTTAAATAAATAAATAAAAGTCAAAAACAAACACAACTATAACTTCACTTAACATTTCAGTTTAAAACAATGTACCAAGAATGTAAGTCTATTATGGCCTTAAGGTTAGAGCACTCGATTCGTCTACTTGCAAGTTCAAATCTCGACACCGAACATACACCTCTTTTAGCTACAGGGAGTGTTCATAAAGAATAACCCCAGAGTTGGCGGTGGGTAGTGTTGACTTGTACCTTACATCTAGTCTATCACTTCTAAATTTGGGATGACCAGCGCAATTAGCTATATAATTCTTAGAAAATTGATGAAACTTATCGTAGCTGATTTTTCAGTTAGGGCCCGGCATGTCGAGGTGGTTAGGAAGCTCGACTTGTAATCTGAAATTTGTGGGTTTGAATCCTTGTCACACCAAATGTGCTCGCCCTCTCAACCGTGAGGGCGTTATAAAGTAATGATCAATTCCATTATTCGTTGATAAAGGAGTAACCCAAGAGTTCGTGGTGGGTGATGATAATATCTGCTTTCCCTCTAGTCTTACACTGCTAAATTAGGGAGAGCAAGCACAGGTAGCCCTAAGTGAAGCTTTGCGCGAAATTCAAAAACAAACAAATCTTTCCATTTTTCTTGAGGCTCGGGATGGTGAGGTGGTTAAAGCACTCGACTCGTAATCTGAGGGGCACGGGTTTGAATCCCTGTCACACCAAACATGCTCGCCCTTTCAGCATTGGGAGTGTTATAATGTGACGGTCAATCCCACTATTCGTCAGTCAAAGAGTAGCCCAAGAGTTGGCGGTAATGAGTAGCTGACTTCCCTCCAATCTTACACTGCTAAATTAGGGACGGCTGGCAAAGATAGCCCTCGTGTGGCTCTGTGCGAAATACAGAACTGAACAAGGGTAATATTCCGTAAATTGATATTGTTGTATCCTATGATTTAAATTATTTTGTACTATTTAGTAGAGGTAATTTTGACATGATGTATTGTGATGCTTACAGATTTCCAGAGCGAGTTTGGTGTAATGTCTTGAAATCACGTTAAATTCGATATAAAAACGGACAATGCAATATAATAATACATGTAAGTTAATTAGTAAATCAGCCAGTTAAACACTAATTTAATTAATTTGTTAGTCATTTAATAACTCGTTTAGTTTGTGTCACAGAAAAGAGAGGAAATTTAACAAGCGACATAGCCTATAGCACGTTATCTAAAATATAAGTAATTCCAGATAGATAAGTAAACTTAGTTTTGCATTATATTTATCGAATAATAAAAGATCATCCACCGACTACAGCAAGCGTTATAACGATGGTGTCAGGAGTGAGATTGTTATGGCAAAATTATATAACCTGTACTAAACTTCAAGATGACAACGTGTGCTCGAAGTGAAATCGAACATTTGCTGGAGATGAAGAAATAGTGGAAAGAAAAACCATCAGAAAGAGACAACATTAAGCAAAAAAAAATCAAATTAAAAGAATAATAAAAAAAATATAGGGAATCTAAAAAGAAGACCAAATAATATAATAAGAGACAGAAATTATAGTAAGATAAAGAGTTAAAAAGAAAATATATAAAGCAGAATTAACAAACAAAAATAAATGTAACTAAGGGCATAATCGAAGAAATTATTGTTAATGTGCAGAAGTTTAATAGCAAAACTGAAGTAACACAAAAAATATTTTAACGAAATGCAGAAAACTGTAATGAAAAACTGAACTACTGCAAAAAGTCACCAGTGATGTGCACAAAGACTACAATGTCAAGACAAATTGGGCAGAAAAGAAAATTAATGACAGAATACAACACCATTCTTCTCTAAATTCACCCAAGAATTTCACCCTTAAACACCATTTAACTATGAAGTGTGAAATAGGAAGAACAATTTTGTCTACATCTCTTACCACTACTGATTTGTCATTTATTACATACAGTAAGACCTTTTTTGATTACTTCAGTTATATCATTGCTTCATTAATTTAAGGAGTTTATTAGACGTGTTCAACACCATCGCCATATTAAGGAACAAACACTCTATCGCGGAAAGATACAATCAGAGGTACATCGGGCTCAGTTATAAATAATTTTCAAGCCAATAGATAGAAAAGGAAACAAAATATCTTTCATCTTATTGCTCATTTAAAAGAACCAGCCTTAACAACTTAAAGCAATCTTGTAGCTGAGAACAGTAACAACTATCTGACTGCCTTATCGAACAGGCTTGGAGTGACACATACATGAAAGAAGTTTCCAAAACACATTTTAAGAGCAGAGTAAGTAAGAACGATGAGACCTTTCTTGTTCTTGCAAAAGGTGTGAAAAGATTTGTTCCTCCTCTTCATCCTACCCGAATGGTGAATTTGTTGGCAAGTGACCAATTCACAATGTCATAGTGAATGAGGATATGTGAATTTAGCTAAAGGAAGGTAGATGTATATTTTTACAAAAAGCTGCCCAGCTGACGATGGAACTTCAATCTGTTAATGTCGCAGCTAAATAACTAAGAAATTATGGCAATAGGTAGTATAGAAACACTATCTCTCTCTGATGAAGGTCTTGGAAACGATTCATGAACTTAAACAAGTCGTCAGAGAATTGTTAATTCTGAATGGAAAAAAATAATTCACCCGACAAATGTTTCATTTGCAGCTTTAAGAGACATTTTATCAGGAACTGCAAATAAAACTCCTTTAACTAGACAACTGTTAAATCAGGATACAGGAAGCAAACCATAGGGTAGAAGGTGTTTCAACAGTAAATGTGTCTATGTAATAACAAGGGGAGTGATAATTAAACTGATTGCGATAACTTAGCACTCAAAATTTGATTTATATTTAATAATGTTAACAGAATTATAACAGCAAATCTAAGTTTAATTTTCTGAATTGATTTTAATGACGTTAAATGCAACAAGATTTTAATGTGTAATTTTTATTTTTTTACCATATCATTCTTACACGGTTCTATACTATATTTCACCATGCTTTTTATTGTATTTTAATTGTGAATAAGTAGTCCAATAGTTTCTTATATTATAAACAGGTTACATTTATTTTAGAAAAATATATTTCTCTTTAAATATTTAAAAGAATAAAATATAAATATTCATCTGCTACACATCTACTTTGTAAAACTGTAAATCTATAGTAATATTTGTTGTCTGACTTTGTTTGGTTGTACGAGATTCCAAGATTTCAGTTCTTAAAAAAAATATGTAGATATGTAAGAATATTGTACGCTCTTTACAAGTTGGGTATTTACACGAGTTAGTCCTAATTTGTACCCTTCGATAGTTGAGCAAAAACAAAAGATATTCATCATTATGTTTTCATAGTTTTGGAATTAAAACTGAAGATGAATGTGCAGAGATTGTGTCACCTGAAGACTTATAAAACCAAAAATTGGATTTCGATACCTGTGGTTGGCACAGCACATATATTTCATCGTGTAGCTTTGCGCTTTACTAAAAGAAATCCAACAAATTATTTTCCCCCCTCTAGTGGCTCAATGGTATGTCTGTGGACTTATAACGCTAATAATCGAGTTTCAATAGCCCATGATGCAGCTTTCGCATTACTACAAATAAAAGCCTAGCATAACCAAGTGGTTAAGGCACTCGACTCGTAATCTGAGAGTCGCGGTTTCGAATCCCCGTCACTCCAAACGTGTTCGCCCTTTAAGGCCGTAGGGGCGTTATAATGTGACGGTAAATCTAACTATTTGTTCTGCTGGGCCGTAATTATGTTTTTGGAAAGCGTATAAGTATACGTGAAAATTGAAATAGTAACTCTTATACTCTTAGGTAGTATAAACGTTTCTTTAAGTGCACCTTACCTCATCATCTTATCTGTTTCTTATAAAACGTGAACTATTCCATATTTCTAGTATGAAGTTTTTGCGTGAATGTTTTCGATATTTACTTGTATAAAACATTTTTTTTTCAATTCAGTAGTATATATTCATGTAGCCTCAGTCTGTCACTATATTTCATTAGTGTCTGAAGATAAAGTTGCTAGTCCAAAATCACCTTTTAAATGAGTTTAAAGCATTGGTCGATTAATTTTTCATCTGGAAAGGATGTGGGCCTAGTAATTAACGTACCAGACTGTGAATTGGGGTTTATGGTTAGTTCGTGCCCTGTTGTTTCAAAATTGCGTTCTAAAGTTGAGTTTGTGGGTGAGTTATATGGTCAACGGCCGAACCCCACAGCTCTATTTGAGTAATTTCAAATTTGGCAATGGATTCTGTCGACTGGGTGCTTTTCCTCTATTTTCTCACTTCAAAATTAGGGATGACTGGCGCAGATATCAAAAACAATGAAACAAAATTTTTCTTCTCGGGTTTAGTTTTATTCCTCCCAGACGAGCTATAAAACCTGTTGATTTTTCAAAATTTCTCATTCATCCTTTGATTAACTTTATTATATTTAGATAAAAACATATTGTAAAAAACAATCCTCCTTTCAAGAAACCAGGGGCCTAATGAATAGTTAATCTGAACAGGATAAAACAAACATATTCTTGCTTGTTTTAGAGTAATATACAAAGCAATATTTAACTTTATAACAGCTGTATTCTTAGCACTTCAGTGAATAACCGTGCATAATAATTTTTTAACAAAATGCCCCATTTAAACGTATTGAGATCGAAAAAGAAATTAAGTGATTATGGTAACTTTAATAATTTAAATATTCCAACAACGACATAAAACAAGTTAGAGGGAAGTTTGTTTTGTCAGTTAATGATGTTAATGATGAATTTTAAACAATATTCAGTCCACGAAGGATGAGGCATGTACTGGGTTTGCTTAAAATTTTAATTATCCGAGTTTAATCCATTTTTAAATTACACTAGTGAGCAAAAATTCCAATAAAACCCAAGTAACATTAGTTAAATTCTTATATAAAGGTTAGATCAGTTGTTATTTTTGAAGTATTTTATGTTTAAATGCTTCTTAATTATCTGAATAATTTGTTAGTGTTATTTATTTTTAATATTTAAATTATTTGAACTTTCTGAGAACACCTAAGTTATACGCTGTCAGTTCCCACTTATGGTGTTTAAGGTTCACATATGAAGATGTTAATAACATATAACTATGTGTAATACTCTTCTATAGTAATTGCATCGCATTTTTGAATCATGAGTGACAGGTTTAAAAGAAAACTACTAACTAATTTTTTTCAAAAGAATACCAGGACCTTGGAATGGTAAGTGAACAGTATTAGGTTCAATTATTTTAAGAAGTACAATCCATGGCTTAACAACTGCCTGACAGATCACTGAAAGAAACTAAAACGTATATTGTATTCGTTTTTTGATATGAAAAAAATGAATAACTTATTATTTTTATAGCGTAACAAGAGGTAAAGAACTGCTATAAGAAGTACAAACAGACCCTGCAGTGTTTGGTGAATGCCAAACTTATTCATGATGTAATGAGAGTATTTGTGGCGACACGGGAACAGCTATGTGGGTTATAGAAAACTCTATTTCTTAATTCACTGGTTTGATATTTACTGCAGATTGTAAAGCCGATGCATATTTATGCAGATTACGAGGGTTATGGTCTTGATAATAAAATTTAATACAAATGACGTTTATTTAGAAAAGGGAAGAAGTGGGAATGTTTTTGGTAAACGCATTTGGTTCTTTTCATTAAGCGATAATATACTGAAATGCATTTTACATTTCAGGAGTCCGAGAATATATTTAAGGAGAAATGAAATTTAAAGTCATTGTAGTGTCAAAATATCTTAAACTTAGACAACGAAATGTTTCTCTCTTATATTTGTCGCTTTGATTATAATATTTGATAAAACTATGTTAAGAGTTGTTCTGTAAACAACTTAAAGTGATAAAAATCAACTACTATACGACAGCAGAAAGAGATTAAATAGCAGCAACTTAATTACTATGTTTTGTAATGATGTACTTTCTCTTTCATACATCAGTTCTGTTCCCAGTAATTTAACGATTACGTTTACTTATATTTCAATAGTTGATTTTCGATTATCTAGATGTCGTCATTAAACCATCTTATCTTTTACCTCAGGCAATGTGTAGCTTTCTGCACAACGCGTTTGTTTCTCTGTACACAATGGAACAATCATTTTAAGGATAGGCAATAAATTCTAGTACAATTAGTGTTCTTCGTAGCTTTGAAAAAATCAAAAATATTGTTTATTTATCTGACAAATATTAGTTATCAAGTTTATAATGAATATCATTTATTTAAGGTATAAATAACATGAACATTTACTACTTGTGATTGATGGAAAATGATGTAAATGCTCGGTATTTTCGGTCGTGAGGAAATAACTTGACCACTTGATACTTGCAAAAGAAAACTTACTGTTAAAGTGTTATTAACGTCGTTATGAAACCATGTCAACAGAGACTACTTAAGCTGTAAGAAAATGAAGTAAATTCTTCTTTTACCCCGGTATTTAATATTGGTTATAATGCAAATTCCTCTAAAGTATCATGACAGAGATGTTACCTGGTGCGTTACAATTGGTTTAGGCATTTTTTTTTCTAAATAATAGAAATATAAACATTGAGAACATTTACTGCCGGAAGGTGTCAATAAGCAGTTTTAATGGTTTCTCGAGATTTAGTGCTTTATGTCTTTCATAAAATTAATTTCCTGAGACAAGCTGAATGTGTGCAGTAAATGGTTTATCAAGTTGAAACGAATAAAGTTATACCTCTCACAATAGTTATTTCGTGAAAAAATATTGTTAAGAAAACTGTGTTTTTTATCATAACAAATCCACATCGAGCTTTCTGCTGTGTTCACTGAGAAAACCATTGCTTTTAGCCCTATATATACGTAGTTTTAATTGGGTAGCTTCAAAACTTGAAATTTTTCGTAATTCTTGTCTTAAGTTTTTTTAAAACATGTAAATTGATTTTGATTTGATTTAAATATCATCAAAAGGATTCTTTATTTTTCAAGTACAACACGTGTAGACATTTCTATACATGTTATATACGCAACTTTTAAATATTGGTTATTTAAAGAATTATACATTTTCTATTTTATTATGAAAATGTACAAGCATTTGTTATATTGCTACATGCGATTTCAGTTTATTAAAAACTGTTTTATATGCCGATCACTAGGTGACACTTTGAAGTATTTTACTTTTCTTTCAGAAGCTATGCCACGAATATAGTTTTCTTATTTCATTCAAAGTTTGTTTCATCTTTTTTGAGAGAAAGATATCCCATAATGCTTAAAATTTTCAGAGCACGTTTTTCCAATTCTTTTTAAGTGTACCGTTAAATATCATATTACCGACTTGTTTCTACAACGTTCATTTCCATTGGGATCCCCATATTGATTCGTGTTGTGTAATTTTCATGCTTTTCCCTCTTATAACAATAGATCTAAAGAATTGACAGAAAAAAGAAATACAGCTAGATGTACTTCCGAAAGATCCTCGCAAGTGTTCTGTTTCAAGAGTAAATAAATCCAAAATTAAGACTAACAAATATTTTTATATCTTGCTTTTGAATTTCATATGTCATGCTATGTCGTAACCTATAGAGTGCATAATATTTCTCGTGATTCATGGCATGCGCACGTTTTACTGACGTCAAGTGTCCTTTATGGGACATCATTTTAGTTTTTACTGACTGACTATCAGACAACACGCTAGTGGTTAAAATAGATAAACCACATAGGGTAACCTCCAGTAATTAGCGAAATTAATTTTAACATTTTTGGAATATTTGTTGTTAGGGACGCTGTAACAAACAAAGTGACGGATCCACAAGAACCTGGTTCTTTGTTAGTTTTTCGAACAAAGTTACATTGGGCTACTTGCTGTGTTTATCGAATCCCTGGGTTTTAACTTGTAAGTTCATAAATGTATCGCTCTAGCATTTTGTTGTGTGTATAAGTGTCAGGTCATCTCCTATGTAATGTCGGATTTTAGATTTAGAAAAAGAGAAAGGATTTAAAACGCTTATAATGTTATTTAATGAATAATGTATGTTCCATTCTTATTAATTACTTTCTGCCAACGATTCACAAGCTTTTGGATGCCATTTCTATAAAGTTCTTTGAGTTTGGAGAAAAAGAATGTATAGAAGGTAGTTTTGACATCTTCATGTGTTCTGAGCTCTTTTCCATCAAGACAGTTCTGCAAAATTCGGAATAGATGATAATCATATCGGGCAAAGTCTGGAGAATAAGGAGGATGTGGAATTTTTCCCAGTCTAGCTCTTCTGTCTTTGCAGAGGTGATCCTTGCTGTATGGGGCCGTGCATTATCCTGGTGTAATACAATACCTTTACGACTGATCAAAGCAGGCATCTTTTCTTTCAGTGCAACATTCAAAAGCTCTTGACAACAGAAGTCTGATGTAATCGTAACATTGAGTGGGAGCAACTCAAAGTGTATCACACCAACAATATGCCACCAAACGCTTAACAAGATTTTCCTAGCGTGGAGGTCCATTTTGGGCTGTACCTCAGCCAGTTTACCTGTACTGAGCTATTGTCTACGGCGCTTAATATTTTTTTTATAATATATCCATTTTACAATTCCAGTCACTAACCTGTCCAAAAGGGTGAGTTACGTTCAAGAGAGTGCAGAGAAATGGAAATGTCCACTCTTACTCTTTGGTTGGCTTCTGTCAAATCATGGGGGACCAATTTTCCAAGTTTTGACACCTTTCCAAGTTGTTACAGATGATGGTGAACTGTTGAATGGGATGAATTAAGCATCCGTGCTAGTTCTTCAACTGTTACAGCACAATCTTCATCAAGTGCACCCAGCACCAAGTCATCATTAAACTCAACAGGACGACCTGAACATGGCGCATCACTTAATCTATAGTCACCTGATCTGAACTTCTGAAACCACCTTCGATATTTTCTTTCACTAAGAGACTCCACACCATAAACACCTTGAGTGTTTCGTGTAATTTTTACTGAACTATTGCCCTTTTTAGACTCGTAAAGTATTATATGCGTAATGTGCTCCTCAGACACATCCATCTTCATAAGGGTTTATTTGATTAATAGTCTGAACATTGGGGTTGATTTATAGTTTCTTTTATTTGTGTGATCATTTTTATACACGTCCTACTATATATTTTAGTCATTAAAGCTTTTTACAAAGACAGAAATGATGATGCACTTTCTGTATTAAATTTTCGGACATTACTTACGGGATGACCTGATAGTTTAGAAAATTTGTTTAAAATTCTCATGAGATCTTCTAGCAATTCTGTGGTTGATAAAAGATAATATTAATTTCATGTTTTAATTTAGATACCTTGTCAGCGAATCGAAAATTTAAACATGTAGAGACATCTAGATTGCAAATAAATTATGTCATTAGAATACTACTCATCTAAAAACTACAAAATCTTTTTAGCTGGTGAAGCTAAAGATATGCATCAAATTTATATATAAATTCTCTGCAGTCTAACTTGGTTTTACGGAATTATTTTATGTCAATAACAACATACATTTTTATTATTTTGAGGTATTCAAAATTTATACGAACATTTCTCACTTTTAATATTAATTTCTGAAAAACGCTCTCAAAATTACTTTTCGTCTATGTAAGCACTACATCAGTATGCAAAATTTCAAAATATTATAATGTCAATGTTTAAGCCTTAATCTACTAGTTGTCTTTTAAACGTACACTTTTTCCGCACATATACATATATCAAACTGTTTTACAGGTATTTGGATTTAGAGTTGTATACATTTATATTAATATTCGGTTTAACAAAATAATATAGTTTCATCAGTGTGTCGGACTGGCTTTCGTTACACAGCGCAGCTTCTCTTATCGATTTCCATCAGGTTGCCACGGAGCTTCGTGTAGCCCGTGTTTTATATTCGCTGCTATTTCACTCTATTAGACAAAATCTTGCCAATTATGCGTAAGGTTTTGTAAACAGGTTGTTAACGTAACTCTTAAACTGTCAGATAGCAAGGTGAAGGTTCAGTGAGTGGGGAAGACAGGAATATTAGATGAGATAATTAACTCACGCGAAATTGCCACTCAGCTACCGATCGTAGGCGAATTGAGAAATATAAGAGCCTAGACATGAATAACATTGAGGCTCCCACACAATCCCCACCTTATTGAAACAGAAAACTATAGTAAAATGCATTAAGAAACAGGCCCATATTACGTTTACACACAGCATTGATAATATGACAAATTACATTTTAATACACTACGCTGGATAGAAAGTGCTTCATTTTGTTAATACTAAAATTTAACCATAACTCTTTGCTTTAGAGATAATATAAACAATTACGAACATACAGATTGCGTGTATTCGTATCTGACTAAAACTGCCTGCATTTTAACAATAGTTAATTACACTGAGTAGAGAACAATTTATGAAAAAAAATACACATATTACGGAGATGCATGTTTTAAGTTTTAAAAGGGTGGTATTACCGAGCACCCTCTGGTGATAAAACATAATATCATAGATAATTTTCAGTAATTTTAATAAATTATGTTCGTGTGTAACGAATTAACTATTGTATATTTATTTTAATATCGATGCTTGTTTTAGCTAAATATATATGTTTAGAAATGTATATAAAATATTGTTAATTGTATATTGCAAAAGTCCCGCTGTTCTCTAAATTTATAGAAAATTCTCGAAGGTAAGAATAAAAAATGTGTTATGCGTGTATGTAATTCTTGTGACTCGTGATGACGAGAATCCCATTTGAAGTATAAATGTATCTCGGAATGGCTGGTATGGGAATTAACACTTTTTCTAATAAAGCAGAGAACAATTCGAACTTCTTAGGTCATCTTCAGGTTAATAAAGAGAGAGTTTGCAACTGACCGTTGCAGAGCACGTCTTAGGGACAAGAGTGTAAACAGGTAAAGGATTGTAGGGGCGTTGCAGTTAGATATTAGATGTCCGAAAACGTGTGAAGGTTTTTTTGTGGGTTTTTTTAATATAGTTTCCATTTTCTGCTTGTTTCTCCAATATAGAAGTCGTGCCAGTTGTTGCACTGTATTTTATAAATAATGTTGGTGTTGTGTTTGTTAGTATAGTTTTTACATAGTATGGACTTTAGTTTTGTACACGGTTTTTGAATAAATTTGGTGTTTACTGGAATGTTTTGTTTTGTTATAAGTTTCTCTTTCTCCAAAATGTTGGTTATTTTTTCGTTGATGTTGGGAATATATGGTATGCAGCAGTGTAAGGTTGTGTAGTTTGGTGTATCTTGGGATTTATTATCGTTTGTTTGTTGTTGGTTGTGTTGTTGATCTTGATGTGTGCGTATAATTTTTAACGGTTTTTGGAGGAATTGGTTTGTTTGGTTTGATTCGAATGTCGGGAAAAGCTACACGGTGGTCATCTGTCCCTAATTTAGCAGTGTAAGATTAGAGGGAAGGCAACTAGTCATCAACACCCACCGCCAACTCTTGGACTACTCTTTTACCAATGAATAGTGGGATTGACCGTAACGTTGTAACGCCCCCACGGCTAATAGGGCGAGCATGTTTGGTACGACGGGGATTCGAATCCGCGATCCTCGGATTACGAAGCGAGTTCCTTAACCACCTGTCCACGCCAGGTCTTTTGGAGGAAATTTGCTGATGTTGATGAAGTGTTATTTTATTAGTAAAAGTAGTAATTTCCATACTAGCTGTCCTGAGATAAAATTCTTGTGATTCGGTATTATTGCCAGCTGAACTTTCGAGAAACTTGCATTTAGGCGAATAAAACGTAACTCGGAGAAACATATGTTGGATTGCTACAGTTAGTATACTATAAACCTCGGTAGCTATAACTGCGATAATCGCTTATTAATCAGGAAACTATAGATATTTAATCAGGAACATATATATATTTTGAATATTACAACTGTTTAACTTCGGATGTTAGTTACAAGGAAATTAGACATCTCCGCAGGAGAAAAGCTAACTTGCAAGCGTTGTAAGGCCAGCCAAGAATAAAGAGCTAGCTAGTTTATAAACTCAGAATTAATTTACTCGTTGTGAATCGTCGATAAAATATTCATTTCGAGACCACATAGAAGACTTAATACTGTGTCTATGTTTGTGAAAAACTTTTATATATAAATCATTATTTGTAATAACCGTTATTATAAATTGTTTTGTTGTTTGTATATTGAAACATATTTGTGTTATGAAAGAAAAGTGTACCAAGTTTTTTGGCAAATATAAATTTGATATAGGTCGACATTCAATTAACTTCTAAATTAAAATTAAAATTTTCGACTATATGATATCGTAATACATAACGTATGTAACATAAATCAGAAGCTCATCCAAGAAAAGGTATATTACATAACAAGTGTAAAAGCTGTTATTGTGGAGTCGTAATTATAACATTTCTTCGTTTTGTCGCGAAAATTTATAGTTAGTTTAACAATATATTTCAATGCTGCTTCTCAATACACTTGCGTAGTTACTTAACGTAGTTTCGCTGCTCAAATTATAGCTTTTAATTCTAAAGTAATTTTGTGATATATGTCAGATGTTAAGGTTGTGTTCGCCGATTATCAATTAAAGGATTTTACTTATACTTCTTTATGGTACAAATATATAGCATGTTGTTGTCGGACTTTAAGATTCTTCCACAGTAGGTATCTGTAACTTGTTTGCGATAAATGCAACGATAAATGAACAGCATGAGCTTCACTTGCTTTCAAAATAGTATATACATTCGAAACTACTTAAAAGTATGTACAACAAGTTTTTTTACACTGTAGAAATTATAGGGATCTCATAAACACCACATGGTTCTCTTGTAAAAAGTACATTTAGGCCTATTCAGTTACTTTAGAATGTCAACTGAACTACCTTTCTCTATTTCTGTGTATAATATCACTTAAATATTTGGCGCGAGATACCATAATCGTACCGTATTGCTCTTCCAGTAAATGTTTGGTCTTCTTTCTTAAAAATATCTTATTCCTTTTGTCAAAGTGCATTCAGACTGATTCAACTGATTTAAAACCACGCTTTGACAAAATAAACTATTATTTTCCCCTCTTTTTCTACTGTTAGTTTTAACATATTAAACATTAGGCCTATCACTTCTATAGTAGTTAACTCGCGTCGTATTTTAGCCTTGACCTCTTTCTCTTTTGCTATTTTCTACTGTTTTCTACTCATCTCAGTCTATTTGTATGATTATTACTAAATCGTATGCTCGTTACATTCTCTAAATCATTGTGTTACAAACGCAACTTCCAATAATCGTCTGCTTTTAACTCTGTTTGTTTTGAATTAAGCACAAAGCTACACAATGGGACACCTGTGCTCTGCCCACTACGTTTATCGAAACCCGGTTTTAAGTATGCAAGTCCGCAGACATACCACTGTACCACTGTGGGGCTTTAACTCTTTTATAACAACAAAAAAAGACTAAACGATCATAAAAATTTATTTACAAACTAAACTAATTAACAATATTTACAGTAAACATTCTTTTATATCTTAACAATATAGAAATGTGAAGCTTTTTCATTTTTTATTCAGTTTTGTAAGCATTTAAAATAGATGTCTCAATAATGTTCTTTTATGCAAACAAATGATACGATTTGACGAACATTTTATATTAGACGTCATAACTGTGTTTGTACTATTTCAAAGATTTATTTCATCCACTTAAAAAGAATATTAACAGAGTCTGTGGTTTCTAAAACTTTCTAGATAAATATTTGGTTCGGCGTTACTGATCGATGAAAATTGAAGCAGGTAGGTTTCTGTACAGCAAAGAACATTTAACCTACATACGTTTCGTATGATATATACTCCCCGCGGCAGAATAAAAGAATACCTAATTATTCATAGACTGATTTCATGCGACGTTTACTTACACTTTAACAAGATACTAATTTTTCCTGCATTAAAAGTAAATCCAAGTTCTTGAAATCTTCTAACTCCAACGTGTTTCTCCAAGCACAATACTACATGCATGTTGTCAATGAAAAAGTAAGTATGAAGTAAATTGACATAAGCACTTAATTACTTTTGATATATGATGGTTTTCATCTCACTAAGTTACTGTAGAAATGAAAAAAAAAAAATGATGTCATGTTATAAGATGTGATGTGAATGACCCCGTTCACATTAAACTTTTGGGATCGTTATTCCCGGCGGATAGTTACAACAACAACAACAAAAAAACGAGAGAGAGAGGTTTGTTTTGAATTTCGCACAAAGCTACACGAGGGCAATCGGTAAGACTCTTACGTCGCGATTGGTCTAGAGAAATCTATAGCCAGTGGTTGTCAACATTTTAAGCATAACAAAATGTGATACGATTTCAATGAAAATGATTCACTTATATATCAGTATATATGACGTTTTATGAATAACTTGCACGTGACCGAGAAAAAATACATATTTTTAGATTTAGCGTACAGGAATTACTGTAGAACATGTCAAAAATTCAAGACAATAAAACCGTCACAGGCATGTGTATTCAGTCTTTGGTTTATTAATCGTGATGATTCTTTGTTAGTTAAGGACTATAATATTAAGATATTTTACATCCCATAAAAACTAAAAATTATGTCTTAAATCTTTTAAGAATTTGAAATAATCTTCATGAATCCTAATAAACACGATTTAAAAATATACTCTTCAAAACAAGAAACGCAAAAGGGATATTTTTGTTATTTTAAAGAGAAATATATGTAGTAACGTTACAAGCTCAGAGTATGTGATGTTACATGTGTTAAGGCACTTATTGTCAGACCAAAATGACAATAAAAGTTGTGCACTTTGAAAACGAAGGAAAACATCGGATTTTTCGCCAAAACGCATGCGTGTCCAATAAATTTGTTTGAGAGATCTGCATGTTCTGCAAGTGCAACATGTGCAAAATACCTATAAAAGTGACGGGTTCTCGGTTTCCATAGCTCAGTGTTAAGCCACCGACACGCAATACAGTTACGCCAAGACTGACTGAAGCACAACGCAACAACGCCATTGGTCGCTTGGAAGCAGGCGAATCTCGATCAAATGTTGCCATAGCTGTGAATGTCCACCCAAGCACCATCACAAGGCTATGGAATCGTCACCAACAACATGGATCAACTCGTGACCGTCCACGATCTGGCAGACCTCGTGTGACCACGTCCGCACAAGATCGCAACATCCAGTTATGTCACCTTCGGGATAGGACCACCACTGCGACATCTACTGCCTCAACCATACCAGGGCTGCGTAGGATGTCCGATCAGACCGTACTCGACCGTCGACGAGATTCTTAGGCCCCATGTGCAACCCATCATGGTGAACGTCAACGACGTTTTTCAACATGACAACGCCCGTCCTCACACAGCCCGACTCACCACTGTCTTCTTGAGACACCACAACATCAACGTTCTTCCCTGGCCCTCCAGATCACCAGATTTAAACCCCATCGAACATCTTTGGGACGAGTTGGACCGACGTCTGCGACGGCGACAACCTCAACCGCAGACTCTACCTCAGCTTACAGCAGCTTTGCAGGCTGAGTGGACAGCCATTCCACAGGATGTGATTCGTCATCTCATCGCTTCCCTGGGCAGGAGATGCCAAGCAGTTATTAATGCTCACGGGGGGCATACTCGTTATTGACGTTGAGTGACGTTAAACTTCACTTAGTGAGCGTGGACTTCGCCTTTGCAGACTTTGGATGTTCAGCAGTGAATGTGCAAAGTTTTATACATGTCATACAGAACTACCCAGAATAAACTTGTTAAGAATTTGTCTCATATTTTGCCTTTTGCGTTTCTTTTTTTGAAGAGTATATTTACAAAATATTTATTAGATGTGGGTGTGTAGCTCATAGAATTACTATCAGATTTTTCCAAGCAACAATTCGCTTTATTTTTTATTTAACTTGTAAAGTTGCCCAAGATTAGATATTTTCCAGAAAACCGGTTTTTATAGATTCCAACATTCTTCAGTTTTTCAACGTTAACATTTTAAAATAAGTTTAAAAATATGAAAAATAATACAATCTGAATACACTGCTGGCCAAAATCTTAAGGCCAATGAACATAAAGAAAAAAATATGCATTTTGCGTTGTTAGACTCAACCACATATTTGAGTAGAGCTTCGAAAGATGAAAATAAGAAAAGGGAAAATAAAAAAAAAGACTTTTTTAGCATTTAATATGGAAAATGTGAGCATTATGAAATTAGCCTAAATACTAGCTAATAAAAAGTTTAAGATCATACCAAAAAGAAATTCTAAACAGGGTCGGAAATGCTCAGCAAGAGGTCTCAGTAGTGAGTTGCACGGCCGTCATTGCGAATAAATGCAAACATTCCCTTTGGCATGGTCGATATAAGCGTTTGCCGAAGGCTGGCTGGAATGTTGTTCTAAGTGGAGAAGATGGCTTCACGAATATCATGCACTGTTTGGAATTGATGTATATTTCTATAGACATCCCTTGCCATCTACCCCCAAACATTTTCAATGGGGTTCAGTTCGGGCGAACACGCTGAGTGGTCCAAAACAATCATGGTATTTGCCATGAAAAATTCCTTTGTCGTATGGGCGTTGTGGATAGCAGCGTTGTCCTGCTGAAAGATCCAGTAATTTCCACACAAGCGAGGGCTTTCAGTCAATAAGGATGCTCTCTCCAATATGCCAATGTAGCCAGCTGCTGTTTGATGCTCCTGTATAACGTGAAGCTCTATTGTTCCATGGAGAGAGAAAGCACCCCAGATCATGATGGAACCTTCTCCACTATGTGGTGTAGAAAATGTCTCCGGTGGGATATCCTTATCGTGCCAGTAACATTGGAAGCCATATGGCCTATCCAGGTTAAAGTTTTCTCATCAGAAACAATTAAATTAGAAGTGGTTAGGGCGCTCGACTTGTAATCTGAGGGTCGTGGGATCAAATCCCCGTTGCATCAAACATGCTCTTCCTTTCAGCCGTGGGGGCATTATAATGTATGACCAATCGCAATATTCGTTGGTAAAAGAGTAATCCAAGAGTTGGCGATGACTAGCTGCCTTTCCTCTAGCCTTTGCTAAATTAGGAACGGCTAGGATAGTCCTCGTGTAACTTTGCGCGAAATTCAAAACAAACAAACAAACAAATTATAGTGGCTCGGACACATCTTCTTGTAGCGCATGATGTATATTTAGTGTTCTACAATGCACATTTGAAAATTACATGAAGTAATTTTTAGCAGAAGGCAAAATTGGCTTACTGAACTACGAACCTGGTTGCAAAAGGCCCTAATTCCAGATTGAGTGTTAAGCTTCTTGTTTTTGTATATATACCAAATGAGGATACGTGTAAAGGAAGAAGAAATAGTATGAAGGATTTATATAATATTCCCCTTCCTTCTTTCTTTTGCTATTAAATCCGTAATTACCTCAAAACACACTAATTGCATACCCTGATTTATGAAAGGTGATATTTTATTTATTTAATCAATGACATACTTGTTTCTTTAAATTCATTTGTTTGTTTTTTTATTAGAGAAAAGCCACATTGATTTACCTGCTGTGTCTATCATGAGAAAATAAACCCTGGCAGTTAGCGTTATAAGTCCTACCAATGGACCTTTAAATTTAAAGCCGAAAGTGTATAAAAAGTGGAAATGTTACTTATTTCAGAGACTTTTTATTCATCTTTTCAGATAAAACTTCTAAAACAAAATACCTTCTGCACATTGTCTGACAGTTTCCAGTTACTACGGTAATTGAACCAGCCAACCCTGAGTAATAGATGCTAACGTGCATCGAGACACAGAAATAATAATCTATATTATAATATTTTTTTATTTATTAATCTATAATTGTAACAACAATAAATCAAATATTTGCTTTTCAACAAATAGAAGTAGACTGTTAGCCCTGCAACAGTTGAGGGAAAAGTTTTGGAAAGTCTGATTGAAGATGCTTTACAAAATAATTTAACAAAGTTTAGAATTGTATGGAATAGTCAACACAGTTTCTTGCCTTGCACATCTTTGTGATATTCTTTGAAAAGGTTACTGTTTATGCAGGTGAGAGCAAGAGTGTATATTTGGTGTAGCTGTATTTTCAGAAAGCACTTGATAAGGCACCAAAAAAAAGGTTTGTAAAATATTATCTTTGTTGGTGCGGGGGTAAGCTATCTAATTGGACAGAAAAGAGACTGGATAGAGAAGAGCAGAGTGTTGTTATAAATAGACTTCAAACAAAATGGATTATTATCCCAAGTGGGACACCTCATGGCTCAGTCTTAGGACTTCTGCTTTATGCTATTTACATCAACAACATAGATGAAGGAATGGTCAATAATTTACTTAAATTTGCTGATTACATTTAATTATAATAAATGCAAGACAATTTTTGAAGATTATCATAATTTGAATTATAAATGTAATTTGGATGGGAATAACCTTAGCGGTATTATGGAAAAAGGGATCTCAATGTAGTGGCTTATCAGTCTCTTTAGCCATCAAAGCAGTATGCTGTTTCTAGTGGTAAAAGGAACAGTATTTTACGTCGCATGTAGAGAAATATTGAATACAAGTCTCAACAAAGCTATAATTGTATTGTGCAGATCACTAGTTAGGATATACTTGAAATATTGTTTTTAGTCTTGAGCTCCTTATTTTAGGAAAGACATTGAATTGTTGGAAAGGGTTCAGAAGAGGGCTGCTAGCATGAAGATAGTTTAAGATCTCTGAAACTTTTCTTATGAAAAAAGCGTTAAATGGGATCTGATTAAAATATTTAAGATTACTAATAGTGTTGATGCATCATATTTTTTCACACATTTGGGAGAGAAGGGCAAGATTAAGGCATAAATATAAAGACTGGCAAAGTAGGAGTCATCCTCAGCTAAAACAGTTTTATTTTTTTAAGAAGAAATGGATTGCTTTCGGATGTGATGAAGGCAGTAAATTTAAGTATGGTTAAGATAAGGCTTTATAAATATATAAATAGTAAGAGCTAGCATTGTTACGGATGTCAGGAACTCAATTTTTATTAGTTTATATATATATTAAGTTCAATATATAGGTGTGTTGAGCTAAGAATTCCTCTGCAGTAGGTGTCTGTGATTTGTTGGCAATAAATCCGATAATACACGAACATCACGCACTCCACCTGTTTTAAAATTAATATATATATATATTCGAAACAAGTTAAATGTATATACAAAACTCTTTACAGTATCTAGATCATAGTTATATCTTGAACACTGTGCAGTTCTCTTCTTCTTGTCAAAAGCTCACTTGGGCGAATTTAATTGTTTTAGAATTCAGTTGTCAAGCCGAATCATCTTTTTCTAATTTTATTGTAATAGTATTCATATATAATTCACTTACCCTATCGCGGAAGCTGCCGCAGCTGTAACCTGTATTTCCTATAATTGTCTGTTTTTTCATTCTTCCAAATATTTGTCTGTATTTCGTCAAGGTCCACATAAGCGGATTTAATTAGCTTAAACAAATTATTCTACTTATCTTTTGCCCCTCAGTGGCTCAGCGGCATGTCTTCGGAATTACAACGGTAAAACCGGGTTTCGATACCCGTGGTGGGCAGAGCACAGATAGCCCATTGTGTAGCTTTGTGCTTATTTCAAAACAGCAACAACAACAACTACTTATCTTTTTCAAATAATTAATCTCACTTTAACATATCACCACTAGGCCTCTCATTCCTACAACGGTTAATCTTGCATATTCTAACTCTCCCATAATTTTACTTTTAACTCTCTCTATGTTCGCTCGTTAGATCGCCGTTATTTATGCATTTATCACTTAGGCCATCTAGAAATCTCCACAGCCTCCACGTCAATGATTGCAAATACAACGTTCGATAACCTCGACATCAATGAATTACAAAAACAAAATTAATTAGATAATAATACTAGTTACACTAAACAGTCTTTTATATCTGATAATGGGTTTTGTTTTATAATTTTGATTTAGTTTAGTGGGTGAGACTGCCTAAATGTACCAGTAGATTCTTTGTTGTTTCTAAATATTATGTTTTTGACGTGTAATTGATGAAATTTTAAGCTGTCGGCATTCTCTGTTGGCGATATATTGTTTTTGTTACGATAATTATAAATGGTTTACAGAAAATTAAAGTAATAAAACTAAAAAAAGTATTTGTGGAAAGGTTGGAGGCCTAAAGATGTAAGAACGAAAATTGTATTTGTCTGTTTTAATCAGAAACCATTCTATAATAAATATAACATTTTAATCAAAAACTTTCGATACTCGTTAAAGAAGTTATATATGTCATATAAACAAAATATAAGAACTGTAAGATGAAAGACACCTTGAACTCAGTTTGACCGTGCAGTGATATATATTTGTAATGATAGTTTGACAAGGTTTGAATGTTGCTAATTATTCCTATACACTCTACTCCTATTTACTGATGAAGGAAAGTGTGGTTCTTCTTGATTCCAGTATAGCCCTTTTCATAACACTTCACACAGCAGAGAATAACAAATAAGTAAAGTTAGAAGTATGACCAACAGATCATAATCATTTTAGTGCAGTCTTAAGGATTTCTGAGTATTAAAGTCAATACCTAGAGTTCAATCAGTATTTATTTTTCTGATTGCTTTTTAAAATAATAATGATATTATAAATAAATAAAGAGCATTAATTTTATTCAGTATTATTATTAATACGTGACGTTCTTTGAGTAATCATTTGTTATTTAAAGAATCCGGATTATAAAGACGTCTTTCCTTAAGGAAACTCTCAAAAACTCAATGGTCAATTGAATGCTTATTATGTTAAAAATCAAGTTTAGATACCGGTTGTGGACCCAACACAGATATTCCACTGTATTCTTTGTGATTTAGAATGAAAAAACTTCTTTTTAAAATGTGCCTTTTTGGTCTAACAATTTCATTGGTTATTTTGTTATCCTACTTGCAAAGTTTTTAAACTTTCCTCCACACTTTAAAAGCTAATTTCAGTTTTAATAGTTAGATAGATACCAAATTTTAGCCCCCCAGTGGCTCAGCGGAATGTCTGTGAACTTACAACGCTAAAAACTGAGTTTCAATACCTGTGGTGGGCAGAGTACAGATAGCTCATTGTGTAGCTTTGTGCTTAATTCAAAACAACAACTAAATTTTAATGACATATTGTGTTGACTCTTTACATCGAGCTATATGCTGAGCCCACGGAGGGGAATCGAACACCTGATTTTAGCGTTGTAAATTCGTAGACTTACCGCTGTACTAGCGGGAGGCGACTCTTTATATAAGTTAATAGTTATGCACTAAAACATACTGATATTTTTAAATGAACAATTTAACCATGTAATTAATTGATTACAAGTGTCGTACTATATTCCTAAATTTATATCTGAAGTTATTCTGAACTAAACTTTTGTGTTACATTGATGGGTATAGTTCGGAAACGAAGCTCTACAAAGTCTGCAGATAAACCTAGTATGTATTTTTTTTCAAATTTTCTGATTTCGATTTTATATTACACGTGTTTAAGAACCGTAAAATATACTGTAGTTCAAATTTCCAAGTGTTTTTACCGTATATGTTTTATACCTAATATTGTTATACCATATATTTCGGAAAGGCTTACCCTTACTTTTACGTCAGATATTATCTTCTCTTTTTTTCAAGTCTGTTATACCGATTTGTTATATACTTTACAGATGATTCACTGTTATTTTATGATCAGCAACACATCATTTACGGAATTGTGTATTCGTAACACCATAACATTTCCGGATAATTTACCATTAATTGTATTGTACATTTTAAAAACAAAGGTGTTACAAAATTATACATCTAAGCACTTTCTCTGTAATAGTACTGAATATTTTACTCCTGAAATCAATATTCTTATCTTTCGAAACATTTTAATCGCTTGAGGTGCGTCAATAAAAAAACGTTTAAAAAATGAAATCAAATCGTTAAGTGTGATTACTTTCTACTGTCTGAATTTTGGTGTTATTTACGTTAACCTTTAATGATTAAACTTTTATTCACATACATACACACACTTTGAAATAACGATATAATATAATGCTCGCAAACATACGCCGCCATCATGAGATGAATACGAGACATTAAACATATGCATATCTGTCACTGAAGGCAGCACTAGACAGGATAAAAATTACATTATGAAAATAGAACACTAGAAAAGGTTAATTATATTTTATTTATATATTATAAAGTTGCAGTTAGGTGTATTCATAAAATATTTTTTCGCGATTATTAAATTATTTTGATGATTATATACTAAACACTAAGAGGCTACAAAGCCAATGTTATGATAGATGAATACTACAGAATTGAGCTTTGTCATACCTGCTACAAATTTTATATTTTGATAGATAATGAATGAAGACTTGGACTTTGTCAGATCTACTACAAAGTTTATATTAAGATAGATGAGGACTTTAGACTTAGGCTTTGTTAGACTGCTACAAAGCCCATATTGTTATAGAAGAAGACTGCAAGCTTGGACTATGTCAGACCTGCTAGAAAGCCTGTAATACGATAGATGAGTACTGCAGGTTTGTGCTCTGTTAGACTGCGCTCATCCCTAACAGAACTTGTTGCCTGATGAGAGTTTTTTGCGGAGTAGCTTTAGCTGCAATTCTCACCTTAAACTTTGTGTTTAAGAAAGTTTGTTCTAAGACGTTTAAATTAAAAATAGAAGGTTACTTCTTTCTATCTTGACGTCCTTGATTAAAAGAGACCATCGGACTGATGTAAGCTAACATCTTTAAAAAGTAACTTACTAGGAATCTCATCAGTGGGGTTAACTAGATAAGTGAAACGCTCTTTCATAACAGTGTGTTAGGGCCTGACGTGGGTTTGGTGATTAAAATTCTCAAACATTCTTTTATAACAATGCGTTTTAGCTCCTGCCGTGAGTTTAATGGGTAAAAATCTCAAACATTATTTTCAATATTTTTTAAAGATACGATAGAAATAAATAAAATGTTAGGATTGAAATAGGATCCTTGAGAGATGACACAGAAATACTTGTGTCTGATGGTTATGAAATGGCTAGGTTATTAAATTCTGCCTTTTCCTCAGATTTTACTAATGAAGACGTAAGCACTATTCCTCATTTTGACCAACAGATAGATGAAAACAAAGTTGAACAAGGCAACTGTATAAATTTTGGATTTGTTAAAAGAAAACTGGGAAATTTTAAAGAACTCTAAGTCTTTTGGGCCAGATGATTTAAAGGAAATCAAGGACTGGATATGTGAGCCACTTGCCACACTTGCCTTGAATAGGTAGACAAGCACCAACATATTGGAAATTATCTAATGTCACACCTGTCTTCAAGGGAGGTAAGAGAAGTTGTCTCAGTAATTATAGGGCCCATTAGTCTTATATCAATTGTGGGAAAAGTTTTGAAAAGTCTGATAAAAAGTACTTTGCAAAGTAATTTCACAAAGTTTAGAATTTTATCGGATAGTCAACATGGTTTTACTAAGGGAAAATCTTGATTTAAAAATCTTTTGACATTGTTTGAAAATGTTACTGCATATGTAGATGAGAGCAAGAATGTAGATTTGGTGTATCTGGATTTTCAGAACCATTTGACAAAGTGCCACATAAAAGGTTTTTAAATAAATTTATCACTATAAGTGTGGGGAGTAAGTTAATTAATTAGATAGAAGAGTGACTTGATGGAAGAAAGCAGCAAGTTTATATAAGTGGAGGTCAGTCAAACTGAATTATTGTTGCAAGTGATGAACCTTAGAGCTCAGTCTTAGGACTATTGCTCTCTTTTATTTACATTAATGATATAGGTGAAGGAATATTTAATACATTACTTAACTTTACTGATGATAGCCAGGTCTAGGGTGTTGCTGGATGTAAAGAGGATGCTGCTGTTTTACAAAAATATTTAGATCATTTAGTGAGTTGGGAAAATAAATGACGAATGAATTTTAATTATTATACATGCAAAATATTGTATGTGAGTTTTCATAATTTAAATTATAAACATAATTTAAATGGAAACAACCTTAACAATGCGTTATGGTTGATCAGTATCTGAAGCCATCCAGGTGGTGTGCTGTTGTTAGTAGTAAGACAAATAGGATTTTAGGTTATATCTACAGAAATATTGAATACAAGTCTAAAGAGTCTATAATTTCATTGTATAGGTCACTAATTAGGCCACATTTGGAGTATTATGTTCAGTCTTAGGCTTCTGACTTTAAGAAAGACATTGTTGGAAAGGGTTCAGAGAAGGGTTACAAAAATGATACCTGGGATGGAGAAGTTATTGTATGAGGAGAGATTAGTGTCCATGAAACTCTTTACTCTTGAAAAATGAAGAGTTAGAGAAAAATCTGATTGAAATGTTTACGATTGTAAAAGGAATTAAGAATGTTGATGCATCGATAATTTTTCATACTTAACAGCGAGAATTATAGAACCAGGGGTCACAAATATAAATTTAGGCAAGATAGAAGCCGTCTTCAGGACAGACAATTTTATTTTTCAAATAGAGTGGTTGGCCTACAGAATGGGTTGTTTTTAGATGCTGTGGTAGAAGTAAATCAAAGTGAGTTTGAAATAAAGCTTGATAGATAAATGTTTGTTTGTTTGTGTTTTATTATAGCAAAGCCACATCGGGCTATCTGCTGAGTACACCAAGGGAAATCGAGCCCCTGATTTTTGCGTTGTAAATCCGATACGATAGATAAATGGAGGATAAGAGCTTGGCTTTATTTTTTTTTTAGTTTGTCTTAGAGGATGGGACAGCTGAGATGGACCAACAAGTCTGTTGTTGTCCTAAACATTATGTTATGTTATAACAACGTGTTAAGGCCTGATGTAGATATAGTGGTTATGAATTCGATGAATCATTTCTCGTGTTTTGTTGTCATAAAATTGACTGACCTCCACATTTTCAGTTCATGAGCGAGTGTGCTATAAAAAAGATAGTCAAATTTCACTATTCTGTTAGAGTAGCTCAAGTGTTGACGGTAGGATGCTATTGATTTAGCTGTTTTTCCCTGCAGTTTCTCAGTTTCAAATTATGATGGTCTAACCCAGATAGCCCTTATGTAGCTTTGCGCGAAACTACGAAAAAACAAACAAATAAAAATAAGTTAAAGTTTTCTGTACATTAAAAAAATGTATAAAAAACATTTGTCATATATAGCGAATCTTGCAAAATACATTTGTTACTGATTGAGTAAAAGCGATAAAAACAAATAATATTTAGCTGTTATTCATGAGTAAGTAAGATCAAAGTCAGTGGTATAAACGTGCATGTGTTTTAAGTTAGATGTTTTTCTAATACATTATCAACACCAGACGCGTACTGAGCAAATTGGCATTACATTCAAATAAAGCAATTTCTTCAACATATTCAGAATTACTGGGTTCTTTATGATGCAGTATCTCAATCTAATGATCTTATATTATATTTTAGTTGAATTACTTATCGTGCAATATTTTAGTTATCTGCAAACACGATGTATTTTTTCCATCTGTGATATTATTTTAATGGTAGAAATTAATAAGTGAATTATATTTTTAATTCATCAGCGTAAAAATAAATGGGGAATGACTAAATGAAAATTGTTTTTTAATTCTTATGATATGTAAATATATGCATATAAGTACAACAACATAAAATTTATTTACCTTACCTTAAAATAACACTCTAAGTATGTTAAAGCCTACTGAGAAGCTACTGGTAATTACAACGGCATGGAGGGTGTGTTTATTCGTGGCAGCTAGAAGTTTGATAAATAGCCAGCATTTGGTTCGATAAGTGTCTTTAATAAGGTCTCAGATGTGAAACTTAATATTCAGTACTTGGCACATTTATAATTCTGAGAGATTCCTTATTATAACTTTATTGCATTGACAATCCAAGAAGAATTCCACGGAGTTATTTGTGGATTCTTAGTATACTTGTAGTTCAGCCACAATTTACCGATCAAACAAAAGTAACCATATTATAAGAAGCCACACTACGTGTTATGTTTAGTTTATTACACAGTTAGAATGAACGATTATATAGTAAAACCTCTTTTTCAGAATGTGCACATTAAAAAGTAGGTTATTGGTTCACTAAACATAGTTTAAGATCTTTGTCTTCATACTTTGTTACTTTGGAAGAGGAAAATTTTTACTCCAAAGAGAAGAAAACAAAATGTAATATGAATAAATGTTTTGTTTTTACGAGTTATTGACAAACTTTCTTTTGTAGTTTTTCTTCAAAATTAAGGATCTTTACAATAACCCAATATTTCTGGGCGTAACTATAAAAAAGTGAACTTACTTTTAGAAAGGGAAACCTTTTTTTTCCATAATTAACAATAACAACAAAAATAGCCATATAAATAAACTTTTACTATTTTTATTTCCTCATTGCACCACATTGTTATGGCTGTTCATGTCATTGCATCGTTTTGCTTGTGAAATTAGCTTGTGTTTTATAAAAAAAAGATCCGTAACACATGAATTTCTTCAAGTAAATACGAATATTTAGTTTAATTTTCATTTTGTTTTTGCCCTACATTTTAAGACATTTCGCATACTCCTCATCCACTACATAAAAGTTTAAATAGCGACGAATGAACGTTTTTTATTATAAGTATTGATATGTAACGTTTATGTTAAATACACTTTGTTGATAAAAAGTAAAACTGTATTTACGAACATAGATCATAAATTTCGGTCACTTTTGACTACAGTAAACAAAATAAATGACAAACAAAATGTTTCTTAAATGTTGGAAACATTTATGTTGTTCTTTCAAAACAGACTGCGTCACTTACTCAGGAGTTATCATAGTGTGTATTAGATACAATGCATACAAAGGTTTTGATAATATTCTATGTTATAAGATTGGATTAAGGTTATTTTTTGCTTGTTCTTTGTTTTGCGAAAAGCAACTCAAGAGCTCCTCTGGGCTAAACATCTCTAATTTCAAAGCGACAGACTAGAGAGAAAACAACCAGTTAATACTATCTTCTTCCAACTCTTGGACTACTCTGAAAGGGCGAGCAGTTTCCGTGAGTGATTTCGATTCCACAATCCGCATATTGTTAATCGAACTCCTTAACTACCAGACAATACCCAGACACTGATTAAGGTGTTAGTAAGAAAATATTAACCCTAAGTGCACGGATGACGGTGAAAGTGCACATGACGAGATCTTTTACTGAGAGTGATTCAACATGGTATCACATTTTGATGGGAGAATTGTCAACTACTTACTTTGTCTTACATTGAGAATTGTCAACTATTTACTTTGTCTTACATTGCTGACTTAGCTGAAGTTTGTGGTTGAGGAGAGTACAACCGACAGGTTTACTGAAATAAAAAAACAACAACACTGTAGATATCCATTTCGGAGATTTTGCAAATGCAATATACAAACTGTACGACGAACAAAATTACATTTTTAGTCATAATGTTAGCATCACCTAGCACTCCGATTTTTCAAAGCCTAAGTCATATTGACGTCTTCAATTTTTAGATGTATCTTGAACACAAACATTTTTGTAACATGTTTCATTCATACATATTACAATAGGTATGATCCATTACGTTTGTGTTAGCATCCGTCACCTAAAGTTGGTTGCCTAGGTTCCGTAATGTTTCTATAGTAAATGAAACTGTACAACGGTTTACAGTGATTATTTTATTTTAGGGTTTTTGGCCGTTAAGAGAAATAAAAATTACTCTGGAATATTACACATATCCATTTCTATACACTTTTAGCCTTTGATTAAACGCTACACGTACTTAGTCAATTAATATCTTTTACAGAGCAAGTTGTACAATTAGCATGTAATAAAGTTACTAGAGATTTAGTACGAAGAGAGGGAGGAAAGATTAAATTATCTTTATACCATGTTAGCTTTCTTAACAAGTATCTTCAGCTAATTTTACTAAAAGTTTGTCATATATCGAGAGGATACACGTGATGGATTCGGAATTATAGTCAGCATTCCTTTTCTATTATGAGGTCTAACCCGTTTATAGTCAGCATTCCTTTTCTATTATGAGGTCTGTCGGACTAACCCGTTACTCGTCATCAGACAGACTAATCACTGTTCTGGTCTGTCGGACTAACCCGTTACTCGTCATCAGACAGACTTATCACTGTTCTGGTCTGTCGGACTAACCCGTTACTCGTCATCAGACAGACTTATCACTGTTCTGGTCTGTCGGACTAACCCGTTACTCGTCATCAGACAGACTAATCACTAGGCTATGTTCTGTCCATTCACGGGTCAGTTAAGAAAAACACTCCTGACATTCTAGTGATCTTTTGTTTGTTTTGAAAATTTACACAAATGAATAAAAATGATATCTGTGTAGTTCGTAGCTTTGTAATGATGGACCAGAGAAATTACAACTAGTTAAAACCACTGATCGCTAACTTTGTGTTTCTTTAATTGATTAGTGAGATTTTACCGTTGCTCTTATAATTCATACACTGTCCCAAAACAATTAGCATATTTTTACAACAATGGGACACGAGACATGAACTCTCGTCATTCTAACCACTAGGTTATACCCTTTGTATTCAGTGATTGTACAGTTCATTAAGGTTTTTCATACTAACCACTAAGCCACACCTTGTGTATTCAACGATCGTACAGTTCATTGAAGTTTTTCATACTAACCACTAGATCACATCTTGTCTCTTCAATGATCATACTGTACATCAAAGTTCAACAAATTCATCAGTAGGTGAAACCTGACCATTTTGGTGACTGTTTATTTTTACAACCTGTTTTTTAAAAATCTTAAAACTATGTTATTCAGTTACCGTGTTGTCTGTCTTTCGTCAAATAATAGCGAACTAGCAATATTTCATTTTTAAAGAAAATGAATGCACTTATTTAATAAATATTCTTTATGTTTACTGTTTGAGTTATAAACTACACGAAAGGAAAATATTTTGATCAAAATTGTTTTTTCCTCTCAAAAACTTTTAAAACAAGACACGTAATTAATTTATTCAGAAACATTGACCAAATGAAGTTATATTAGGTTTTTATTCAATATAGCTATTGCTTGAACAAAAACGAGATTCTGCTTTATTCTATGAGAAAGCAATAATATTGGTATAAGGTGACTTATTTATTTGTTTTTGAATTTCCCACAGAGCTACTCGAGGGCTATCTGTGCTAGCCGTCCCTAATTTAGAGTGTAAGACTAGAGGGAAGGCAGCTAGTCATCACCACCCACCGACCGACAACGTGGGCTACTCTTTTACCAACGATTAATGGGATTGAGCATAACATTTTAATGCCCCTACGGCTCAAAGGGCGAGCATGTTTAGCGCGACGGGGATGCGAACGCGCGACTTTCAGATTACGAGTCACACGCCTTAACATGCTTGGCCATACCGGGTTCGGTATAAATTGACATTAAAAGTAGATATATATATATATATATATATCCACTGACGTTTTATGAACACTATTTGTTAACTACACTGTACTTACGGACGTGAATGTGTTTTTTTCTGTGCATTTTTAGTTAAACTATGACTTGACAATATTTATAAGTACAACTATATGAAAAGCAAAACAAAACAAATGTGGCAATAACGTCCTGTAGAAATGGTGCGGTTTAGTCGTAATACTGTTATTTTAAAGAAACGGCTAATTTCTTGCTCTGTTATAAAAGCAATTATGACTTATTGTTTATTTTCATTTTTTATCTTTGTATATTTTCTCTTTGTACTTATTTTGATTAGAGGTTTTTTTTGCTTCTTCTCTTATTTTATTATTTTAATTAGCTTAAGTCCATACTTGTATATTTATTAGTACTACACATACATGTATGTATTGCTTTTAATTAATCATACGGCTATATAGAAAGAACCAGAAAAAAGTGTGAAAACCATTAGATGATCAGCCATTTTTTCCAGTTTTTTTTGTTTCTGGATAAGTAGGTATTTACTACAACCGTCCAAGATAATAATGTTTACTCATGGAATGATCAGCGTATGAGAAAATGTTCTGGTTACTAACAGTCGACGCACACTCGCCTGAGAACCGACTAAGTAATTATACATGACTTAAAGATCGAAGTATATTGCATTAATTAACTTAAAAATTATTACAAAAAAATAAGTTCGCTGTGATCTTACTTGTATTTTAGGTCGTTGAATCTTTTAATGCTTTCTCTTCTAAGACGACTGCAGGATAATGCAGAATTCCTTGTTTAGGAAACAATCCACATACATTACTTCTTTAATGAGAAGTACGGGATGTGATCTCAACAATATAAAACCCCGTACGGGTTTGTTTTTCTCATATCTTGATGAAATATCATTTAAGACTTATAAAAAGGCCACCTAAGAGATTTATTTACAACCTTTGTTAAAGTAACAATTGTTTGTTCCCTCCCAAAATTTCAAGAGCCTCCATAAAATTTGAAGAGTGTGGTTTTCCAGAGATTGTATCTAAACCTCGCGATTGTATTGAATAATAGCGAGAATGTGAAGTGAAAATACTACGACAAATATGTACAACAGGAGACCAGAACTTACACTACAATTACCTTTTGCGGAAACTTTTAAACATTTCTATTGCGGTCTTTTATGGAATAAGCTTCGCTCACAAACGTTTGAGGAAAAACTCTTCTAGAATAGACCGGTCTTTATAAAATAGAATAGTTGGTTTTACGAAATTTTAAGCCACACAGATTCAAGAAATCTGAAAGTTAAGGAAAAACGTTTTATGTTTTATTCATATCGCTTTGAACAGTTTCGTCGGTTGCTCTTACTTGTTACCCCCCGCTAGTACAGCGGTATGTCTTCGGATTTACAACGCAAAATCAGGGGTTCGGTGGGCTCAGCAGATAGCCCGACGAGGCTTTGCTATAAGAAAACACACATGCTCTTGCTTGTCAAATCTGAAGATCATTATACGTTTTCTTTTTGTACATTAAAATAATTGTACATTAGATTAATCTATTCTATCAAAACTTTCCCACTAAAAACGTAAAACGACCTTATGAGTAATACGTAAAATCCGCTTAAGAACCACTTTCTGTAGGATTAAATTTAATTGTAATGAATTAATGTTTTTAACTGTGGTTATTCCTTGAGCATAGCATGGGGAACAATAATTTAAGAGATATTTAACTGTAATGCAGTGTCACGATTTTCATAACTGGATTATCCTTAATCGAATAAGAACACCTGACGACTAAGTAACAATAAGTAAAATTCACTTACAACCCATTTTATTTTGATGGGCTTTTTCGTTCTACTGAGATTGTGAACTTCATCCTGCTTGAAATGTTTGGAGAATCTTTCATGTTAAAATTTCATATTTTAACATTTACTTTCTAAGTAATATTTTTAAAACTGAAAAAAAATCAATTTAAGTACGAAGTACTATTCATTCTAAACGACCATTGTCTTATTTGTTTGTGTTTCAATACAAAACTACAAATTGGGGTAACTATACTGTATCTAATACAGGTATAAAACCCCAGTGTCCCAACTGTTAATCTGAAGGCTTATAATGCACTGCACAGATAGCCATTTGTGTGCCATAGTGCTTAAAACGAACAAATCGAAACCCGAGTTTTAACATACAAGCCCTCAAGTTTTCCACTGAGTCACTTGAATCCACTGACGGATCAGAAGTAAAAAAAACAAATTAACATTTGCGTTGTTTCGATATTTAGTAAACAGAACAACGAATCGTATGGAGAAGAAATCCGACACGAATAATGATTGCAAGCATATTCACATTGCAAAGCTGATCTATGAAAAATTTGTTAGAATAAGCTACTTTTCTTATTCTAATTCCACAGTAGCACAGCGGAATGTCTGTTGTCTTATAACTCTAGAAACGGGGTGGTTTTGATATCCGTGGTGGGAAGAGAACAGATAACCCATTGTGCAACTTTGTGCTTAACTACAGACAATCTTATTTGATGATTTTTATCTTTATATAAAAAGTGAATTATATACATAAAATGTTTTTTTCTGCATTTATATGCTGAAAAATCAGTATTGAAACGATAAATACATTACTATAATTGTAAATCGGTATTTTTGACGAAAGAGTATTATTTCACCCAGTATTTGAAAACAAGTAATGGCACATATAAAACGTTACATTGAAAATTTTTAATACGGCACTGTTTCTAAAACACACGCAATCCATGTATTATATATATACAGAAATACATACAATATTTGAACACAATGAACAAAAAGATAACTAAATTATTTTGAAAACATGTTTGAGTTTACAGTGTGAAAAATAGATCATTTTCCATTTTTATTCTTGTTGACAACATTGAATATGATTTTTTATAATTGAAGCACAATTTAATGTTCCATTTAGTGTGCTATTTCACGACATTCCTGCTTGTATTTTATCAAAACACTGTTATTAATTTGAAATTTTCTAAAATTTGAAATCGGGAAGTGAATGATTTACGTTTCTTATCTGAGATACTAGAAGTTAAACGAAAAATTCAATAACAGGTAACACAATTACTATTTTTACCTAGAGTGATAACTAAACGAAAACCCATAGGGCACTAAACATGCAAATATTTGATACTGTTTAATTGAATCGCAAAAAAGCTTGTTTATATCTATAGTAGGAAAAGCATATAACAGGTCATTGTTTGAAGATTGAATATTAGATGTATAGTTTAATGAGTTACATCGACGCTGTTGAATGTTGAAAATAAAATTTATGGTTTAAGATATTACTTTTCCATTAAAGTCGCAGATCATACTTGATAAATTAATACAATATTTTTCTATTATTCTAAAGTTAGATTTAGACTTATGGATTATTGTAATTCTGCTATTGGGTAGAATGTTATATTTATAGATCAGCAAAACATTTTGAATTAAAGTTGGAATTTTGAACACCGAAAACTGGCGAACTATTGAAAATCAATAGATTTAATATTTCTTATTCTTGACACAAATGTTTTTATTTCACGTTCACATTAATTTTTCTATTACGTATTTGAAATCAAAAGCACTAAAAATAGCATTACTGATTTATCTTCTATATTTTGTTTGCCATAATTCGTTGCCCAAGAGGCTTTTCGTTCACTACTAGATTGCCTTAAGAACTCGGTAAAATTATGAAAGAAAATATAAACGATATATATATATACGGTACAGAAAAATGGTAAATTGTAATAGCCAAATTACAGATTTCAAACGTTATTTTGAAACAACTGAAGTTTTTACATTCTTTCCAAAAATAGAAATAAATAAAAACAATTTCTTTCTTCTACAAACTACATTTGTGTCTATTGTTACCAATAGTAACTAGAATATGATTTAGAAATGCAGCTGTATTCTAACTATGGTTCCCGACATGGTCAGGTAGGTAAGGCACTCGACTCATAATCTGAGGGTCGCGGGTTCAAATCCACGTTGCATCAAACATGCTCGCCCTTTCAGCCTTTCAGCATGAGGGCGATACAATGTGATACCCAATCCCACTATTCGTTAGTAAAAGAGTAGTCCAAGGGATAGCATTGGGAGGTGATGGCTAGCTGCTTTACCACTAGTCTTACACTGCTAAATTATGGACGGCTAGCGTAGATCGCCCTCGTGTAGCTTTGCGCGAAATTAAAAACAAATGAACTCACTATGGATCTCGACATGTTGAAGTGAGAACCAAATAACTTCTGATACGTTAATAAAGCGATTTTTATTTCACTTTATACAAATCCATTGAAGAAAATACTGATATACATATATAACATAGCGGAGGATAGTTGTCTTTCTGTAAGGTACATTTCATTTTTCTCTGGCTATTCTTTAATTTTTAATTTTCAGAAGAAAAGCAAAAAAGTAATGAGGCAAGAACTGTGAAGCTGAAAACCATTGCAGTACGAAATGTAACACAAATTTATCAAGAACATTCAACGTTATCCATGCTTTGAATAATGCTTTGAATAATCCATGCTTAGATTTGACTCTGAGGAGTTACAACGCGAAAAGACGAATGTCGATATCCCCAATGAGCGAAACACAGATGGAGCAGTATGCAGTTTTATGTTCATCAACAAGTAAAACTCAACACGAACGTTATTTCTGATAACCGTTATTCTATTCCAGATTGCAAAAAATGAAAGTTTCTATACAAAGTATTGTCAGACGATGTAACATTTAAAAAATAATTTATTCTCGTTTTCTGTGTCCCTTCCCCCAGTGACAAAGTGGTAAATTGGAGGGTTGACAGTTCTTAAAATCGATTTTCGAAACCCGTGTGTACAGAACACAGATAGTCCGTTGTTTGGTCTGGCGCTTAACAACAAACAAAACTTTTTTACATAACAGGCTTACCTCCATTATGTATTAATGTACATATTTAATTATTTTGGTAGACGACATTCTTTAATAGTTTTAGGTTCTTCATTATGATTCTCTCGGGTTGGCTCAAGAGTTTTGTAAATACAGCAGTAAAAGTGAAACAAAAATTAACAAACCTTCTTAACAAATAGCTTGAAAGAGGACAAGCATTGAAACTGAATATCTACTACAACTTACGTTCATAATAGTGATATGATAAATATGTCTCTTTATGTGTCATTACGAACTTAGCTGCAAAATGGTATAACTGAATTATGGCCACCACTGGTATCGAAACCTGTTTTAAGACTTCAAACTTACCGACGAGCCACTAAGAGGAGCACTTCACAAGAAACAATAATAGAGCATACAATGTACTAATGATTATATTTGTCGCACGTTATCTAGCACTGAGTATTGTTTTGTTTTTAGAGTGAAGTGCTCAAATGTTTATATTTTATAAAACTTATAACACACGTTATACATACATATATATATTGCAGGATGCGTTTAAATCATTTGGTATAATATTAATTGAAAGCAAAAAAAAGAAAAGTAGTCTTAATGTTATTAAACCTAAATGTTCATATGATAAATGTGATATGAATAATATGGTATAACTTTATAAAATAAGTTATATATTTCACTGTTTTCTACTCTAATAAACGCACATTACTGTTATGAGGATACTTACAAAAGTTTGTTAATGAGAGAATAGCTCAAATTTACATAAGAAATCAATGTATTTGCGAATGAATACGAAATTTCTAATAATTTCTTTGACGAGAAGACAGAAAAGTTCAGATAACTATTTTGATTATACAGTTTAAGTTTATAGAGTGATGTTCTGCTACATTTGGAAAGAAAATTTCAACTAAATTGATTAACTCACACGTTACTTTACTGGAAGTAATAAACAGTACATTTCGACATGCATATGTGACGTTCTTTAATATGGAAGTAGTGTTGGTTACAGTAGTAGTTTCTATTTTAATGCTCGAACATTCTTCTTTTATATTGGTAAGTTCCATTAGCAATAAACTTATTTTATTGTGGGCTTGCATTTTAGTTGATGTTTTATAAGGTTTCGGTTACTTTGTAAGATATTCAAAATAGAAGGAACAGCATGTGAGTTGTGACGTAGACAGTCGTTAATAAATTGAAATTGTTTCATATTAGGGTTCTCTCTGTATTGCTGAGACCTTGACTAACTCTAGATCTTACCGCTTTACTAGGATTGAATCATGTTACTGATATATTATGAATTTAATGTATAAGTTATTGAAACTCAGTCTCAGATTCTCTTATATCACGGTAATTATTGTTTGTTTGTTTTGAAGTTCGCGCAAAGCTATTCAAGGGCTATCTGCGCTAGCCGTCCCTAATTTAGCAGTGTAAGACTAGAGGGAAGGCAGCTAGTCATCACCACCCACCGCCAACTCTTGGGCTACTATTTTACCAACAAAAAGTCACATTATAACGCACCCTCGGCTGAAAGGGCGAGCATGTTTGGTACGATGAGGATTCGAATCTGCGACCCTTAGATTACGAGTCGAACGCCTTAACCCACCTGGCCATGCCGGGCCAGGATAATTATTAGTAAGTCACAAAAAAGGTACCAGAGTTTGCCTAAACGGCATACTAAAGGTAAAAGACAAAAGAGAAACATAGCTGAAGAACTAATTTAATAACTTCTAGAAGGAATAACTCAAGAAGTTGATGAAAGTGAGCCACCTAGAAGCCCAGTCCTTTTTCAAAGCTTGACTTGGATCAAATCCTCTAGACGTTTATTCGGTAAAAAAATTATTAATATGCGATTAAGTCTAGTAGGAATCTTGTCCGTTGTGATATGCCGAAGATGTGTGAAATTAATTTGAGATTCATTCCGTTGTTGAAAGTTTGTTTGTGTGAAGTCCCCTAAAATCTTATCTGTTGGTAAATATTGAATAATATTCTTCAAACATCTGTAAGGGAACATTAAATTTAGCAACAATGTCGCATGATATTCTACATATTAGATTTTTTTCTGTCATAAGTAAATGCTCTACCAAGTAATACAACCAATACTATAAACAGGAAACTTTAACCCGTCATCATAAAACTTCAACAAATTATAATAAAGACCAAAGACAATCAATTATGAATAAAAGGTGAAAAGGCTAGTTATATGGGCATTCATTAAGAGTTTCTTGTGACCTGTGTATAATTATTAACTGGCACACGTTTGTAACACAGCAATTAATTTAATAAACAAAAAGGATACTATCCCTAACGTACTTTCAAGCATAAATTATATAATTAAGGTGCGAATATATCAGACACGTATAGTTCGTGCTTTTATATACAACTACTCACTTTAAACGAAAGTAACAAGTATAACCTTTACATCTTAAAGCACGATGAAGTAATCCGAAGTAGATTAGTACAAAGTGGAGAACTGAGTGATAGAATCGTTAAAGGAAAGAGTACTTTCTATTTGTTTGGCTTTTCTTTTTCGTTTCTAGTATAACACTAAGTGGACATTTACGAGTGGTAGATGAAAGAAAAAACGGTTACTGGTTACATGGAAAAATCGTATATTCCCCATTTGACGGTACCGTTTTGTAGCTTTAAGGTCTGAGGGTTTTTGCATAGGGGATTTTGATATCCAGAACTAAGTACTGGTCTTGTATTATTTCGCAGTGATGTTTGTTAATTAGAAATTAATATGAGTACATTATATCTTTAAGCAGAACTTTTCAGTAATTAAACGTGGAGGTTTTGATGATGTCACACTGTATTTCGTGGCACTGAAAAGCGTTTATTACTAGCATTTGTGAAACCTATTTTATAATAACAATTAAAATAGTTTATTGTTATTATGAGGTGTTTTTGATAACTCATACTTATTCATTTTTTTATTAGTCAGATGTAGGTTAGCAATTAAGTGACAGAACTGCGGACTTTGAGGACATGGGTGCATTATAAGAATGACAGTCATATCCCATTATTGGATTAGAGTAGACCAAGGATTTGCAATGGTTATCTTTGAGTAGTTGCAACAAGAACGAGTATGTTCAATAATCAAATTCGAGCCTGCGACCATAACCATCGGTTGCTTACGTAGGTCTCATTCTACACAAACTGATGAAAACATTTATTAATTGTTTTACATGTAAGAACAATACATTATCAGAATTTTCTCTGCAACTGTGTAGAGGAATTGAACTTGGAATCACACATTTCACTTTCTTCGTAGTAGTAGTTATCCTGTATCAGACTGAAATATTGTACTTCTCAGACACCAAATGCAGTGGATGTTTTAAAACCACTGTAAAATCTTTAAATATTGTCCATTTACGTACAATAAATACGTGTCTGTGTACTAACAGTTATCTACGTATGATTTTTTCATAAATTTCCAAACCTTTTTTACTCTTGTATTCATGCAGTAGCTTTAGAATATCAAAATAAATGCTCCATAGTGGCACAGCAGTGTATCTACAGACTCACACTGCTGGAAACCGAGTTTTAATGCTCGTGGTGAGCAAAGCACAGATAGCTCATTGTGGTGCTTTGTGCTTAATTCTAAACAATCAATCAAAATAAATGGGTCCTATTAATTCCCTCTTGTATATATTATTCTGATATGCAGTATTTTCTAGTGATTAAAACTGAACTGATACTTTTATATTGTATGTTCTGGTAATCAGAAACTGAAATTAGTGATTCTCATGACGCTATATTTTGTGATACGAAGAGCTGAAACGTGTGATGTACTTGTACATTAGTGCCGTTTAAAACCAAAATTGAAATTTTTTGATATTTTTATGCATAACCTTGTGATAAACAAAAATTCAAGTATCGATTACTTCTGTGAAACAAAAGACATAAAATTGCCTTCTATTGCTTTTTTTGGTGTAATCTTTAAAATTCCACACATATTCTTAGATAATCACAAAACGAACTTACTCCTCAAGCAATGGTAACAATTTACAAGAAACGAAGTGTACTTAGGCTTAAGGATAATTATGATTCTTTGCAGGGCTACAAAAAATTGTTGGATGATGATATAAAATGGTTAAGATTATTCAATACATGGGTCGTTATGTCCTGATGAAAGAAAATGGTTGATAAAATTTACCTTATCTCCCTAAATTGAGAGCTAGTATTATGTTTGTTTTTATCTTTTTTTTACATGATACAGTTTATACCTCGGTGACTTAAACGAAATTCTTTCTTCTAAGTTCCACCTGTGTTAGAAAAAACAAGTTCTTTGAAACTTCTCTTTAGTAATAAGCTGACTTTTATTCCACATATAAAGCAGCTTAAACTCACGTTTATGAGGGCACTGAGAAATATTCTAATGTTCACTATCACATCATAAGGAGTGGATAGATATTGTATAGTCAGAACCTATTGTGCTCTTATCTAAAGTAATCTGCATTATGCGTATCTGGTCTATGTTTTCGCTAAATATTTGCATTCAGGGATTTTGCACAGTTCTTCAGTTTAGAGTTTCTTCACATAGTCCCATGAATATGCACTTCAAATCCAATGTTTTGGACTCACTTTGCAATATACTGGGATGCTCAGTTCGTTGCTACACCACCCCACTTAGCAATATGTCTTTATATTGCAGAGGGCTTTGACCTTTATGTAACATTGCTAAATCAGATGGTTAGCTAATTGACCTGTCGCTATTCTCTCCTACGAAGTTTTCATTGAGTCATCCGAAGTAGGCAAGTAATCATTATTAGACATACTGACTTCCATTTCTCGGATGTTCCATACTAGTTGCCCCCCGTTAGTACAGCGGTATGTCTCCGGATTTACAACGCTAAAATCAGGGGTTCGATTCCCTTCGATGGGCTAAGCAGATAGCCTAATGTGGCTTTGCTATAAGAAAAACACACTCCATACTAGTTTTATGGGTGGCTAACAGTTGGGTGAATATAGAGTCTGGAATGGCTTGCTACAATTCTGCTGTTTTTCGCAGTATGTTATCTGTAGAGTGTGTGTTCACTGATGATTTGTTTTCATTTTCGCTTGTCTTGGATCATATCTGTACTTGGTTCTCTAAAGGCCACGGAACTGCTTAATATACGTTCTCACTGGCTTTCCTTGGATATTAAAAAACACATAACCCGTTTCTCGTCATCAAATCTATCCATCTAGCTTTTCCTAATTCTTGATTAGGGGACATTAACTTGTCAACACAACAGCCAAATCTACCGCACTGGCACATAAACCTGTCTGTTTACAGGTTCTTAGTCCCTTATCAAGATAAGGCTTCACCACATCTAGTAGATGATGGGCAAAAACACAAAAAACTTGTCCAGATCAAGTCTATCATCTCTGTCTCTTTAGTCTACGCAAGTCTATAAGTCTGTTTAGTCTGTAGGTATAAACTACTCATGACAAGCTTTCATTGGCCACTGAATCATTGCTTACTTTTGCCAAAGTATGACACTCGTATTTCACTATATTTCACTTTCAGGCTTTTTTCTCTGGCATTCAGTAGTGGCGTTGTTTTAGACATTTTTATCTCGTAATGCTTCTTTAAGGTTGAGTAGTATCATCACTGGAAAAAAAAAACAGTGATTGACGAAGATAGCTCATGGAGTTTTGCAGCTCCAGTGTCAAACCCTCAAATAACGAATCGTGGCTCATCCAGCTGTGTATATCCCATATTTAAATACATTAAAAGTTCAGTATCCTCATGAAGAATGATTCTTTTACAGTTTTAGAACGACATTCACAGTACAACATATTTAAAGAAAATAAAACAAAAGTTACCTTCCCTGCTTTATATGAAAAACAACTGTTAGAAAAATGACTTAGTCATTTTTGTGAATCCGCTCTATCAGTAAGCACGGTAGTGTTTAGTATGTAGGGATGTGCCGGAAAAATGGTCGTCCCATATTGTTGCTTATCATAGTCTCAAATCTGTCTTATAATAATATAAAAGACTTTTATAAACAACCGATATAGGTTTTCGAGGTTTTCAAAAACTATTAAGATCTTCAGTTTATCCAATAAACAACACTAAAAAAGAGAACCGGTATGTAGTGTAATAGCCAGACGTCCTGCTGATTATTTTGATTCTTACGTCAGAAGGGCTAGCTCACTAATGGTTAAAAAGGTTGTGGCGATTTACATCTGAAATTTATTTTATGATGTTATTCTATCTTCTTAATTTATTATAAACAAAATATTATTACACAGTTTTAAAAATAATAAAATGAAATTAATTTAGGAATTAGAGTTGGATGACTTTATAAGAGTAATATAATTTCGACGTGTATAAATAAAATACAGATTAAGCCTACTCTAATTCTAGTTAACACCTTAGTTATGGTATTCAGATTTGATTCATCATTGATTACTGGTATTGTTTCTTATGTACAGATCATATCCAGTTCTATATGGATCTTATTGGAGACTTTACTCTTGGGTGCTGTGTTACTTTATCAAACGGTGCGTATTGAATTTGAAATATTTGTGTCAGATATTAAATGAAACTAACAGTGATTTATACTCATATAATTATGAAATAATGAATCTTCGCAAGAGCTTTTCACTAGATGATATAATATTTACTGGAAGGGCCTACTTGTAGGAAACTTGGCTAGCATATTTGACTGAACGCAATTATTTGTATATTTTGTTTTACTTCAAGCTTAAAGAATTTTATGTGAGAATTCGAATATTTTTCTCTTTGAACCGCTTGGTATTAATTGCTTAGTTTTTATTTTTTCGATTTATTTCCAACTATATTTTTACTCACATTATTGTGATAGATTATCTTAAAACAGTTTTCATCTTCATTACAACATCAGTGACACCTAATACGTTCTAAGCCACGCACGTGGATGTTTGGACAGATTTTGTTAAAACAATCTTCAGGCATGTGAATATTTGACGAAAAAGAATGAACGCTCAATACCTTTGACCATAAAAGTAGTAACAAAACTTGAAAATTTTTAGTCTAATACGAAATTCATTCAGTTAATGATAAAAACCTCATCTCTTCTCTCATAAACAGATGCTTCTTTGCTCTTTATTTCACGAAGCAGGATAGGAGAGTTTCTTTACTCTAAATTATATCTTGTGTCGTAACAGCAAGAAGCATTCACGAATCTTATACAGTATGCAACATTCACGCATCTTATATGTTATGTAACATTCGTGTATCTTATACAGCATGCAAAATTCAAGCATTTATACAGATCCTGATCCAATAAAATATAACCTGTAACATTCATACATCTTATACAGTATGTAACATTCAGGCATTTATACAGTATGCAACATTCACACATCTTATACAGTATGCAACATTCTTATACAGCATGCAACATTCACACATCTTAAACAACTAAAACTAAAACTAAAACTAAAACTAAAACTAAACTAACGTGGCAGGGGTTCAGTTTAGAGAGAGAGAAATCAGAAGAGTTCTCTCCTCAACCGGGGTGTTCAGGAACGTTGTGGTTCCTCTTCGTCCCCTTTCGTGGATTGTTATTAAGATTAAGTGGTAGTTTTTTTATTTTATTTAATAAATTAATTATTGTTATTATTCTTGACTTTTTGGGTGGAGGATGTCTCTCTAAATGTTGTCTTGGGTGGAGGCAAAGGCAGCAGCGGAAAGAAAGGCCGGGACCTGTCCCGAAAGGAAGAAGTTGAGCAGATGTGGACATGAATATAATTCATTCAAATCCAGATCAAATCAAACGGCACGATTCAGGGTCTGGCAAAAGAGTTCCCTGGGCTGGGATCTAGAAATCCAATGCCTAAAGATTTTGATGTGGGGGGAAACGGGAGTGCCCCGAGAAAACCCACTTTCACAGGACAGGCGCCGAAAGTTTTGCCTGTCGTGTGCCCTGTACCTGAAAAAAAAGGAATTCATGTTAATAACATGGATTTTATTTATTTAGATTCTTTGTTGAGTGGATTGTGATTCTTGAAATATGTTGTAAGGTGATATATATTTTGTTGGTGCACTTGATAATTTGTGTAGTGATGCCGTTAGTTTGTTTCTATTTTCTGCTTTTAGATAATATTTGTGAGAAAGTTCTGTTATTCTATCTCTTATAGTTGGTAAATTACTAATTTGGTGTAGATAATTTGTTGGCGTAAATGATGGTAGGCTGAATGCAGATTTTAATATTCTGTTTTGTTGCACTTGGATTTTCTGGAGTGTGTTGTTTGACATATTGTATGTTACTTAACATCCGTACTCTATTAGTGGACGGATGTAAGCCTTGTATATTTGTATAATGGTGTTCGGTGCGCATTTAGATTGTTTACCAGTTATAGTCTTTAGATATGAAATCCTTTTTCTGATTGATGAGTGTATATTGTTTATGTGTTTTTTCCATGTTAGTTTTGTGTCGAAAGTGACGCCAAGGAATGTGATGTTTTTGCTCATGTTAATGGTTGTGTTTCCAAGTGATAGTTTTATTTTTTCTGGATTTTTTCTTTGCTTCTTTAGTTTTCTATAGAATCTTAAACAACATGCAACATTCAAGCATTTATACAAACCTTCATCTAATAAAATTAGCCTGTAACATTCATACATCTTATACAGCATGCAGCATTCACGCATCTTATGCAGCATGAAACATCCACACATATTATACAGCATGCAACATCAATGCATTTTATATAACCTGTAACGTTCATGCATCTTATATATTATGTAATATTTATGTGTATTATACACGATGGAACATTAACACATCTTAAACAGCATATACCATTCACTCATCACCATCTAACTTTAAGTACACAATTCTTAGTCAAATATAGTGTCCAAACTTTAAAATTCGCATTAATTCGATGCTCTAAAACTATTACATAATTTTACTTTCACCCATTTAAGATTAACGAATACCTAACTGCCAATTAGCAGCGTCCTACAATTCACCATCCTCGCTAAATGATGAATTATTGCTTTCCTTTATAACGTTTTACCATTACAAATGTCATCTTGACTTTATATATCCATGTGTGTCTATAAAAATGTCATTTTTATTTTAGGTGCGCCTTACACCATCTCTCTAAATATGTCTATAGAGCTTTATTATACCATTTTTTGCTATTTTATTCCTATTATGTTACCTGTTGATACTGGTAAATACCACTACAATCTCTCTCATTTCTAATATGCTCTTAAACAAATGAAAGTCCATCTTTACGAATGTTTTCGCAAAAGAAATAATGTTTGACAAAAATCCTCTGTCAACTGCGAGAATAAGTATTGTTAAAATCAAATAAATCGGTGACTCAAGACCTTTTACATATTAACGATTTATCGTTACCCGAGTGCCAAACTGTCTTTACGAAATATGGGGCATAAACTTAAGTGATTGCTGAAAAGCTCTGTCGTTTTTCTGTATTTTTTTCAAGAATACTCTTTTTGTTTTTGTAAAATTTCTCGCAAAACTGTAAGAGAGCTATCTGCGCTAGACGTTGCTAATTTAGCAGTGTAAGACTAGAGGGAAAGCAGCTTGTCATCACCATCCATCGCCAGCTCTTAAACTACATTTTTACTAACGAATGTAGTGGGACTGACTGTAACATTATAACACCCTACGGCTGAAAGGGTGAACAGGTTACAAGTTCATCGTTCTAACCATATGATCATACCAGGCTCATATACACTGGCTTCTCTTCTGTTTTAATCTGAAGACATTAAATGATTACGAAGAATATTGTAATTAGTTCTTCTTTTCTTAAGTATGACCTATATGGGGTAGACATAAAATCACCCTCACTGTGAACCTGGCCTGGCATGGCCAGGTGGTTAAAGTACTCGACTGGTAATCTGAGGGTCGCGAGTTCGAATTCCCGTCACACCAAACATGCTCACCCTTTCAGTCGTGGGGGCGTTTTAATGTGACGGTCTATCCCACTATTTGTTAGTAAAAGAATAGCCCAAGAGTTGGCGGTGGGTAGTGATGACTAGCTGCCTTCCCCCTAGTCTTACACTTGTAAATTAGGGACAAGTAGTGCAGATAGCCCTCGAGTAGCTTTGCGCAAAATTAAAAACAAACAAACAAACCACGTCTTAAGTAAGTTAATATTGTTTATCTCTCTAAAATAAATATCTATGATTTAAAAATACTTAAGTACTTTTACTTGTCTCGTTATCACTGTAATATGTGTGCGAACATTTTTCTCCAGTTCATAATACAATGATATTCATTATATTACAGTACTTTGAAAAGCATGGAGATTTGTAAGATTTTATATTTAAACGTCTATTTAAATAAAATATTATCTTTCTGTGTACTGCAAAAGATTCTTACCAATATAGCATTTCTATTATAGATTTATGTAAAGGGTTATTTGTTCACCTTAAGATTTACATAATACGATACAGATTCTTAATTTACACAGTAAAACTAGATCCATTTTCCTTCTATATTAAAGCAATATGTATTTAGTACAAATAATACAGTTAATTGCTGTCGGCGTGTCATAACTTATCTGTATTCAGTAATGCTCAGCCATTATTGCAACATTATCTCAAATATGTGCATTTCAACGCAAGTATGTGCATCTGCATCTTTGGAAGGAACAAATATTAATACAATGAATTAATGACGGCCCCATTCGCTCTGGCAATAGTTGTCCATAATGATTAACATCTTTCTTTGGTGTTCGTTTATTGTAAATAAAGTTCAGTGTTTTATAACTTGTCCAACGTTACTATTTACAGTTTTTGTGTCAACAAATAATATCATTTTCTTTACCCCGTTTTTTTAACCACAAGAGTTTAGTTAGATGGAAATAAACATGCATCGCATTTTATCAAATATACTACTGTTTAACAACCTGAAATAACATTTGTTTTTAACATTTTGTGGGAAATTGCAAATGCTTATCCATTTGCTATTGTAAAGTTACAACATCAGTAAGGTTTATAAATTTTCAATGTTTGAACATGGTGGTCATTTTTGAAATGTGTCCTAAGTTATTTATTGTATGAGTGTAAAGTGTTATAGCAACGCCATCTTGCAGATTTATTCTGTCATGCAGAAATTCATACCACTGAAAAAGAGAGAGAAAAAACAGAACCATTGGTAGAGTCAAACCACCTTAGACCAGAGCTTATGGTTTTTGGTCAATAGTTCCAAAATGACTACACCTTTGTATCTCAGTAGGTAAAATCTCAGATCCGATTATGATCTATGTGTTATGTGATCAATCTTAGAAAAAATTCTTAAAACATTCCAGGACTTATAAACAAAATTGAATCAATGGAAAAAATCTATTAACTACATTCTACGTATGTAAAGGTCACGAAAAAGAGGTGTGAAAAGCAGAGTGTACTAAGTCAACTAATTATCAACTTTTAAATAACAGTTAGGACCACTAGGTCTTTTTCTCTAGTGACCAGAATTAATTTAGAATGGTAACTCTCAAATTTGTCTAGAAAACTACATAAATAACAGTAACTGAAAGCGTGGCCTTAACTTTACCGACACTGCCTAGACCCAAACTTGTAACCATTTGTGCTTGTTACACTTTACATAATAATAACTTCTGATATATCACGTGTATCTTTACAAAGTTTGGTATACCCTTAGTAAACATTACAATATTTTTGCACACAAAAAGTCAGTTTTTTTAATGAAATATTTTTGTTAGTATTTGTTCTTCAAATTGTCGTTATTTTTAACTAGTACGAGAGCAAAGTAATTTTCATCTTGAGATTAAAAGTACTTTTCTTTCTCTCAAGAATTTCTAGAACCTCTTAGTCACGGGGTTTCAGAGTATGCACCCTGAAAGATTCAACTGTTAAACATATCCCATAAATTTTCTGTGTTTATTTTATTTCAACATCTGAAGTTAAACCTACTGCAAATAAAGCTGATATCACTGACCGTCTCTGAGTACGTTTTAGCCCGTCGTTGCACATGGTACTCGTAATGCGACACCTTTGAGAGCAAGAACGCACGTGCAAAACAAAAGTATCATTCATACATGCCCTTGGTGCAAGAACATAATATTGGACTAAGCGGCTTATGTTTTCGATAAAACTTACAAAAGAATATTTCTAAAGGTAATAAACTTGCAATTAGAATGTGTGAAAACATTTATTATATGGTTCAAAGTTGTGCTTGTCCAATAAACATTGTAGGTTCTGAGCCTCGCCGATCCATTTACATTACAGGTGTTTCAGTGCTACTGCTCATCTATTTGATGTCTGTCGAAGTTCGCACCACACGTGTATGTATGGTGTTATCTGGTCACAGAACTGTCAGAATTAGGTAGAGAGTAAAATTTTCTGTATATTGGTTATAAAGTTGAGTTACGTAGTAGTAGGTAGTACTAGTTAAGAACTTTCAAATGATTGGTTTGGAGGTTAAAGCCACTCTAGTATATTTGCTATATATGTTGATATCTCAGCAAATTATAAAGATGGAAAGGCATTAATTTATATTTAACTTGTCTACATCTCAAATTCAAATTTCTAATTCCTTAGATGCTTGTACATGTTGTATGATGGACGTAATAAAATAAAAATTGAGCAATAAAACAACTGAACACGGTATATGACACAAAAACCGACACTTAACATTTTTTCTTTACATTTCCTTTTAAAGTTGTAAGTTAAAACATATATCTTTTTAATGCTTAAATTATAAATTACATTTTGATGCCAATCTCATTGATGTAAGTAGTAAAAATGCTATTTAATAAAAATTTTGAAATTAACTCTCCAAACGTAGCGACACATGCACTTTTACCTTCCGGAGCGGAGCAGGCTTGAAAGTGTGAAGGCCTTCTTCTTATGAGACTCTCATAAGGAAGATGGAAGTGTGTATGCCACAGCAAAGTTCGTACGCATCGTTAAACTTTTACCAAAATACACAATTTTTCAGACCACGAGGAGTGAGCAATTACTCTTCATGTATGTTCCCCTGTGAATATTTTGTAGTCTAGTACCAAAACGACATTTTTTGCATATAAAACTCCGATTTTATACTTCTAAATATACATATATGTATCAATGGCTTGGGTTCAAAAAGATATTTTGTTTTTATGATTTCGTTTAAAGTTTACTTACGAATATAAAGACGTATGTTTTTTATTCGGTGCCAAATTATAATGCTTATTGTATTCCTAGAGCAACATAATCAAGAACATATAATACACGTAAGGGAACCCTATAGCATAATACCAGCATGACAGACTCGCTTTTTGCACTTTGTTATATGTTGAATTCATAAGTTATCAGACTTAATACTTTTCTATATTCTTATATTATTGGTCGCAATTAGTTATAACGAGTCTGGCTGAAGGTAAACAAGTTCAAGGCTCGAGCCATGATGTGCTGCTGAAAACTCTTCGTACTTTCAGATGTCAGGGCGTTAAAACCTTGACAGTAAACACTGCTTTTTGGTTAATCTTAGCCATGCTGATAGCTTTTTCTTCCTTTGGTCACTCTATTCTAAACTTTAGGTCTGTGATATAGCCGTTCTGCTCATAAGACGCTGTTCAAGTTAAAAATAAGAAATACTTTGGGTGAAATATAGTAGAAAAATTAAAATAATCAATGTTGTAACGTATTAGGAAAGTATAAGTAACAGTACCCGTCCCCAGTAATAGGAGAAGTTTAAGTTATTCTCTGTTTAAATTATTTAGTAGACATTAAAAAGATTAATTATACTGCATTCTTCGTTTCACTCAAAGCCAAAGCTCTGAGTTACTTATACACAGCGAAAAGTAATTCTTGAGCATTTCAGTCACATTAAAAAACTACTCAAAAATAACATACGGCAAATCTACATTTTTATTATTTAAATTAGCTCCCCAGTGGCACAGCGGAATGTCTGCGGACATTATAATCTTGTAAGATTATAATCCTCGTTTTGATACCCATGGTGGGCTGATCACAGATAACACATTGTGTAGCTTTGTGCTTTGCTTCGAAATAACACCCTTAAGGTACGTCACATTTTGAAATGTAAATCATAGTGTAGCATTTTCCTAACAGTTTGGTGTAGAGCATCCTTCTTATAAACTGAAATTTGTCATCGACACCCGTTCGATACCTGCAATTAGCACAGTACCGGTAGACCGTTGCGTAGATTTACGATTAAACAAACAAAAACATTGGATATTATTGATAAAGCATACTGCGTGCGCGTATATAATATGCCACAATTGTAAAATGAGTGCGTTGTAAACAATAAACGTATGCGTTCGTATAATACGTAAAATATATATCGCTTCCTCATTTAATTTTCCCGAGTTTGTTTACCTATTTCAAATTTTTGCACAAAGTTACACGAAGTCTGCAAATAGCCCGTTTCTGACTACGAACTGATGGACTAGAGAGAGAAAGAAGAGTCAGTAGCACCTAACATCAATTCTTGGGCTACTATTACTTATCGAAACTGGCTAAACCAATTTCGATAAAATTGAGTAAAGAAACTCATGCGAATCCATAGAGATGAAGTTCAACGTGATATGCATCAGACAAAAGGTTCGAATTACCGAATCAAATGTACGCATATTCTTCTCTAAGAAGGTAAACACGTTTGTGAATAATAATTCTACTCTTTCCTCATACTGTTTTCTTGTTGACAGTGCTGGTGACGCATTACATACTTTGGAGGAACAAAGCACAATTATATATTAATTACAACATCAGAATAACAACTGAACTCATAGATAGCAAAGCTATTGGATAAGATATAATATAGAGCAACATTTCTCAAAGTGTGGTCCGAGGACCCATGGGGGACCCCGAGACCACTTCAGGGGATTCGCGAGGTCAAAACTATTTTCATAATATATAAGCGATACTATTTTGGATCAAACATTCATTGAATTTATTTGAACTTTAAGTGAATTTTAATCTGAATGGTCCATAAATTTAGACTTTTCTCTATTCTAGGAATAAATACACATAAAAATTATACTTAAGCTTGAATAAATTGAAATCTAACATTCTAATAGAAAAATTTGGAAGAAGAGATACGAGTACAGAGAGGAATCAAACAGCAAACACTTGTTCGATCGTTTAAGAAGTAAATATATTTTGTTGTTTTATTCTGCAATAATATTCAAAAACACTTTTGAAAACTTTTCTAAATTTTAAATTTTATCTAAAACCTTTATTATTTTATAATTTAATTATATTTTACTCTAAAATAAAATAAAATTTATTTATAAAATATTTTTCTTATATTTAAGAATGGATAGTTGGCTTAAAAAAGGGAGATTAGAAGCCTCGCTTTCTCAACCCACAGCTGCACTGTCTACGTCCAAAGATGCTGAAAAAAATGAAACTGATATACCAGATAGTTCTCTGACTCAGAGAAGGGAGAAAGCTGCTTCAAAGAAACTGGGCAAAGTTGTAAATAAGAAACTAAAATATGACAAAAGCTATCTTTCCCTCGGCTTTTTAGGTGCTAATAATTTGCTTTATTGTGTCTTATGCAGCATAACATTTTCAAATAGTATTATGGTGCTAGTTAAGTTGCGGTGTCATTTTGAGACCAATCATTCAGATTTTAAAGAAAAAGGAACTGAATATTTTAAATGTGAACGTAATCAGCTCTTTAAAATCCAAAAACTATTTGTCACAGGTTTTCAAACTATAAATGAAAAAAGCCACTGAAGCATCTTACAGGGTAAGCTATCGTATTGCACTGGCTGGAGAAGCGTACACAATAGCTGAGAGACTAATAAAGCCTTGTACAGTTGTACTCTTCGATTTAAAGATTTAGCTGAAATCATGAAGACTGAGTTAATATCTCGTTTGCAGAATTGTACTTTTGCCTTACAAATGGTCAAATCTATAGACGTGGTTGGACTTGTTATTTCGCTTGTATTCGTCCAGTATCAGCACCAATTAACCATAGAAGAAGATCTTTTTTTATGTAAATTCTTGCCAACAAGAAACTGGTGCTAAAATATTTAATATGTTGGATAATGTTTTTGAATCTCATGGTTAATCCTGGAACAGTTGTGTTGCCATTTGCACTGATGGTGCAAAAACAATGGTGGGTAAAACTGCTGGCGCATTAGCACGACCAAGGTAGTGGCACCAAACTGTACTAGTAGTCATTGTATTCTTCATCGTCACGCACTCGCAGCAAAAGAAATGTTAGTTTCACTTAAGAATGTCCTTGATGAAGCAGTACAAATTATTAATTTTATTAAATCTCGACCCTTGAGTACACGTCTTTTTAATATTCTGTTTGACGAAATGGGAAGTTCGCATAAAGCATTATTGCTGCATACCGATGTACGATGGTTGTCTCAAGGAAAAGCACTTGTGCGATTGTTTGAGTTGCGAACTGAACTAGCCGTTTTTTTTTCATGAAACACCATTTATACTTGAAAGAACGACTGACAGGCAAGCTATGGTTATTCCGACTTGGGTATTTGGCAGTCCTTTTCTCGAAAAGTGAGCCTATCACTTCAAGTAAAACCACTGACAATATTTGTTGTCAATGATAAAATTCGAGCCTTTAAGCAAAAGTTAAAATTTTGGACAATTTGTATCCTCTATCGCTTCCCAATACATAAAGATTTTTTTTGACGAAATCGGTGGTGATATTAAAGATGTTTTTGATATTGTATAGTGAAAGTTGTCAACATTTGGAAGATCTGCATAACTCAGTGAATCAATATTCTCCAAATGACCAATGCATGATGCTACACAATCATACATGGGGAAAAGATTCACTTGAAGTGCAGAATAGACCAATGGATTTTAATGTAACAGAGTACGCAAAGTTCATTGATATGGTTTCAGATTCCACATTGCAACTAACCTTTGAGAAACTAGCACTTGTCGAGTTTTGGTACAGTATCAAGAAGAATATCCACAATTATCTGAAAAAGCTGTTAAAATACTCCTCCCTTTTCCAACTACATATCTGTGTGAGACTGTATTTTCTTCATATGCTTCAACCACAACAACAGATCGCAACAGACTGCATGCAAAAGCAGATATGAGAATCCAGCTGTCTTCTATTAAGCCAGACATAAAAGAGATTTGCAAGAACGTAAAACAATGCCAATCTTCTCATTAAAAATGTTTTTTTTTAAAATATGATTATTTTTCATAAAAATATGTTATGTTTATCACGTAATGGGTTTATTATTGTTATTTTAAAATTAATTAATTAATAAATAAATAATTATAAAGTTCTCAGTTTTAATTTCTAATACGGTAAATATCGTTAGATATAATTCACATTAAAAAAGCTCTTTGGGGGCCCTCAATCAAATTTAGGAGTGTAAAAGTCCTGAGACCAAAATGTTTGAGAACCGCTGATATAGAGCATCTGATACTTTACTAAACACTTGAATAAATCCAATATTCTCATGATATATAAAAAGGGAAAGCCAGCAGATAGACCAGGAAGTTACAAATCAATAAGTTTTTGTTAGTTGTTTAGGCAAAACTATTTTGGAAATAATTACTGATAAATTTCTCACATTTCTGTAACTCAACCATACATTACTCAAAAATTCAAAGTGAATTATAAAATTCAGAAAGATTATTGATAACTTAATTAAATATCTTGGAAAAAATCATGAGCCACGGTTGTGGTTCATAATTAAAGACCACCCATTTGTTCTTTATTGTTTTTAATACTGTTTGACCAGCCTACAGCAAAAATGGCTGTGAGTATTGTAATAAACCTTGGATAAAATTACTAAACGCACCACTGCGCGTTGAGGAGGGTAGTTTTAAAGTTTTTTGACAACCTACCAAATGACAGCAGCTATATAATTGTTCACACGCAATCTTTTTAATGTAGTCTGTAGTTTATATGGAGCCTCATGATCTACTACATACATAGCTGCGCGCAGGCCGTAGATGTAATTTAATGCTTATATGACAAACATGGCACATACACGTGCCAAAGCAATTATTAACTTACTGTTGCAATTATACTGAGTTTATCTATCATTTATTTGTGTATAGGGTTCCTGTTCTTTCAGGCACGACGCTGTCAATAGAATCTCAGTTTTTATTGTTTTTGTATCACTGTACTATTGATTTTGCCTATGTTACACAAACGTCTTTAACGCTATACAAACGTTCTCCACACCAGAAATCTTTAAGACGAAATTTAAAAGATAGCATTAAGTTCAGTTCAGAGCATCGAATCGGAAATCACGGTGTTGACTGATAGTAAGTGTAGAATTATATCCAAAACTGCTTGATTGTGAATTTTATAGATACTACAAATAGAATAGCCAACTTTGAAACTGACTATCTGGAGTGACAAAAATCATGCAAACAGGAGATGACGAATATACGGCAATTCTAGTCCTAATGCGACGAAGAAATTTTGTAGCTATGTATTTTATGTAGAATATATTTAGTTTTAGATAAAGTAGCACAACGGTCCACCAGATATTAAGGTCGTCACCGCTGAAGAGGGTCATAGAAATATCACAAATCAAACTCCATCAGTATTGTTTGTTGCTACGTTTCGTTATTATGCACAAAGCTATACAAAGGGAAATTTATGCTCTGCCCACCATAGATATCGAAACCCGTTTTCTAACATTGTAAGTCCATAGACATACCACTGTGCCTGTAGGGGACAACTCCATCAGAAATGGTATGGAAAGGTACGATACTGTAATCAATTCATAATTCTGTAATTAGCTTGTTTTCGACCTTGTAGACCGGCCAGCAGAGAGATGTAATAGGACAGAGGAAATGCAACAATTATAAGAAATATTAAAAATGCTTATTTATATGTAGATGCTGTTATATTATGATACAATTAATAAAGGCAGGAATAGAGACCTTCAGAAAATGACAAAAACAAGATGGGTAACTTAGAGTGAAAATGTAATCGCAAAAATTAAACAAACAAGTTTAAAGTTTGAGACGTAGTGTTTACATTATTCCCTCAAGTTACAAATCCATATTTTGACTCCACGTGTAAATGGTGTAATATTTAGAAGAATCAAAATAGGGATATGTAATTTGAGCAAATAATGTAAATTGTTTACGTTTTTTTAACGATTACATTTTCACTTTAAGCTACTGGTCTTGCATCGGTTATTTTTTCATAAAAGAAAAATTAATAATTACAGACAGACATTGATACTAACTACATTCCTAAAAACATTAGAAAAGTAAATTTACATTAGCTGTTGAGATTTTGATAACAAATTTCACTTATTATTTGAATATCAATGTGGATATATAGATGGTTATTATTGTTATCGTGTATAATATATTTCTTCAGACCTCATAAGAGATTCTTTATAATAGAACGGTCTTAATTTTGATTTCATTGCCTTAATTTTACGAATGAGGACCCACGCTCCATTGGGTTTGTGTTTTTTATTTTCGTGCAAAGCTACACGAGGGTTATCTGCGCATTCCGTCCCTAATATAGCAATGTAAGACTAGAGGGAAGGCAGCTAGTCATCACCACCCACCGCCAACTCTTGGGCTGCTCTTTTATTAACGAGTAGTGGGACTGACCATCAAATTTTAACGCCCCCACGACTGATAGGGTGAGCACGTTTGGTGTGACGGCGATTCGAACTCGCGACCCTTGTATTACGAGTCGAGTGCCTTAACCACCTGGCTATGCCGGACCCCACGCCCTATTTATAGTATATCTTGTTAAGCGTAGCATTGCCCAATACCTTTGTTAGTGTATGTATGTGTATAATATATATATATATATATTTATATATTATTTTTGTGTATACTTCTTAATATGGTTTGCTAGATAATTTTAAATTATTAAACTCCAGTTTTAACTTGTCTTAAGCAATTTTAATGAGTGATCATTGTAATACAAATAGATTTTCATTCGAAGTGTTTTGTGATAGTGTAATATAATAAATTTGACAGTGATAAAAATTCTAAATAATCCTTCGATAAGCATTATTAGAGCTAAACAGGTCTGATTTACTTTTATAAAACTATTGTGAACACATGACGTTATATATTCGGAAATGCTCTTGATAAGTGCCCATCTATAAGGTTTGGCATGATTGCTTCTAAGAATATTAGAATGCCTACTGGGAAAGAAAACTGATGTGTGATCAAATGTTGACAAATGCACAGCTCTGTTTACTGCAAGCTCAAAACATCTGAATAAAACATCTGACGAAGGCGTATTGAAATAAAAGTTATTTGTAAGGATAAAACATTTTATTATACGGAATACACAATCATTAACCAGACGAAAATTTGACCTCTCAACCTTCAACTTTAACTTATAGCACTTCTCTGAAAGTATTTCAACAGTTCGTCAAATACAATTCACAAGTAAAGTTCCATGTCGGCGATTATTTATCCAAAGCATTATAAGTGCAACAAGAATTTTGCCAATTAACTGATATTAAAATTATGTGATATGCTAATATAGTTTCTTTTGTAATAAACACTGCCTGATAGTTACTAATCTAGACTTGTAGATAATAATAATAATAATAAATTCATATTGCATACAATCTCAACTAACATCAGTTACAGAACTAAACAGTGTGCAATAATCACCGTTACTGATGAGCAGCTGTGTAGCTAATGTTAGGTGTATTTCAATTTTGGTGTTAAAAGTGTGATCATCCAATGATTTGTTTCCTTTACACTAATTAATTCATTAACTATTAACTAGTGCATGATTATCTCATTAACTGTATTAACTTGTGTATAGTTAACTCATTAATTGTATTAACTTGTGTATGATTATGTCATTAATTGTATTAACTTGTGTATGGTTAAGTCATTAATTGTATTAACTTGTGTATGGTTAAGTCATTAATTGTATTAAGATGTCAATGGTTAACTCATTAACTGTATTACCATGTGTATGATTACCTCCCTAATGTTATTACCATATGAATAATTAACTTATTAATTGTATTGACATCTGTGTGGTTAACTCATTATTTGTATTAGCATGCGTATGGTTAATTCATTAATTTTATCATCATATGTATGGTCAACACATTAATTGTATTAAGATGTCTATGATTAAGTCATTAATTGTATTAACAAGTGTTTGGTTACTCATTATTCTTATTAACATATGTATAGTTAACTCATTAATTGTTTTAACATGTTTATGGTTAACTCATTAATTGTATTAGTTTTTGTAGTTTTTTCATTATCAAAGCTTATAAAGGCAGGGTAATTATAACTAGCTGGAGTACCCCTACCCTGGACAAACGTTATGTACATCCATAATTAATGAAAGGTTTCTCTATGACGTGAAAAGTTCCTTCCCTTATATATAATGGAAAAATGAGTGTAAAACGCCCATAAAAATCGCAAAACAAAAACATTTGAAAGCACAAGTTCGCAGGAACCTCCGCATGGATAAAAAAAAAACTTCAATATAAATTTGGTGAAGAAACATCAATTGGGGTCAAAGTACATCCTTGTGCAAATTAATTAAAACAAGACAGAAAATTACGATTTTTAAAATTTTTTGCGTTTTATTTCTGAGAAACCAAAAATTACTCACAAATTAATACATGATATGACCGCCTTTATTTTTGAGAAGATCATTAATCCGCTTTGGCATCGAGTCACGAGCTGACTGCAATCACACCTCAATTATGGTCTCAATTAGCTTATCTTTCGTAGAGCAGTCTTTTCCCCGAAGTCTTTCTTTACAAATCGCTAAAAGATTTTCAATAGGATTTAAGACTGGAGAATTTCCAGGCCAGTCCAGCACTTTTATTCGCGTTGTAGTCATAAAATTTATCACAAGTTTCGATGTGTGGCACAGAGCCAGATCTTGCTGAAAAATGCCAGATCCATCTGGTAATCTCTTTTTCAATTCTGGAACGACTCTTCTCTGCAAAACTTCGATGTACTGTGGTTCTCGCATCATACTTTCTACGATATGTAAGCTTCCGACGCCATAGTAGCTGAAAAAGCCCCAAAACATCTTCTTCAAGGGATGTTTTACGAACTGATTGATGTGAGATTCTCGAAGTTTCTCACATCGAAATCTGCGAACATGCAGACTCCTTTGACCCTGTACGAAAAAATTAGTCTCGTCACTGAATAACACCTTCCTCCATTGTTCTTGCGTCCAGTTCTTGTATTTCAGACCGTCTGAAATACCGTTTTTTCTTCATTGAGTTGGTAAGAAGTTGTTTTTTGATTGATCTCCTTGCCCTTCTAACGCAATTTCGAATGACGTAATATTTCTCAAAATTTCGTTATATATCCCAAAATAGATCGACCGTACTGCAAAACACAGCTAATGACGCCGTCTGTGTGAAAAAAAGACTGTTAAAGGAAATCAGCGGGTCCAGCGAGCCTACACTGGCCGCCATGCTGAAAATATTGTAAAATGACCATTTGTTTCAATTAATTCGAACAAGGGTGTAGTGGTAAAAAAAAGCAAAAAAGCCCAACAAATCTGCAAAACGCCTTTTTCTTACAACAGAGCCTCATTAGACTATCTGCTGTGTCCACTGTGGGGAATCGAACCGTTATTTTAGTGTTGTAAATCCGTAGACTTACCACAGTCCCAGTGGGAGACCCGCAAAACGCAAAACTAAGAATTTTTATCTCTAAATGAACCTATGTACCAATATTGGTGAAGATCCATCCACACCATGCGAAGTATTTGTTTGTTTGTTTGTTTTGGAATTTCGGACAAAGCTACTCGAGGGCTATCTGTGCTAGCCGTCCCTAATTTAGCAGTGTAAGACTAGAGGGAAGGCAGCTAGTCATCACCACCCACCGCCAACTCTTGGGCTACTTTTTTACCAACGAATAGTGGGATTGACCGTGACATTATAACGCCCCCACGGCTGGGAGGGCGAGCATGTTTGGTGCGACTCGGGCGCGAACCCGCGACCCTCAGATTACGAAGCGCACGCCTTAACGCGCTAGGCCATGCCAGGCCCCCATGCGAAGTAGTAATATGGACATACAACAAGCAAAACTATTGTATTGATATATATACCCAACTGTCACAGCAATTAAACTACCATAACTTTGATATTTATCCCACAACAACCTATGCAATTTATGTTTAAACGTGAAAAGTTTAACGTGCAAGACAGTCTAAGTTATTTGATTAACTCGCTTCTAATTTCTTTTACTAAAAGACAGTTTTACATTACAGTGCAAGGTATATTTCTTTGCATATTATTTTTAAGTTAAAAGTATTTTATATTATAACGTGGATTAAACTTTTAGGGACACTTGTTTGTTTGTTTTGAATCTCGCACAAAGCTACTTGAGAGCTATCTGTGCTAGCCGTCCCTAATTTAGCAGTGTAAGATTAGAGGGAAGGCAGCTAGTCATCACCACCCACCGCCAACTCTTGAGCTACTCTTTTACCAATGATTAGTGGGATTGACCGTCACATTATAACGTCCCCACGGCTAAAAGGGCGAACATGTTTGGCGCGACGGGGATGCGATCTCACGACCCTCGAATTACGAGTCGCACGCCTTAACCCACCTGGCCATGCCGGGCCTTTAAGGACGCTTATCAATGATATTCTAACGTTATGTGAGCAAAGGAATGAAAATTTAATTACAATACCCAAACTACCTGGTGGTTTTTTAAACCAATTTTAATGCTTCTGGTAGCTTACTTAAACACTTCATAATAATTTTCATCTAATTTAAATTTTTTTCTGAAAATTAATAAATTTAGAACAAACCCGTTCCCTTGTGTTGTTAACTACTATTCTATGTAGGGGAACAAGAAATCCCAAGAAATTGTTGTATAATCTGTATAGGTAGGTGTCATATCTTACGCCTCTTCCTTCTTTTTGTTTTTGTCGTAAAATAAATTAACGAATGAAAATTAAATGGCAAAAATATGCCAAGTTTTCCAGTTGGAGACTTGATTAATAAATATGTTGTTCAAAAACAAACCCAGATTTTTACACTGTTTATTATGCTAAAAGGTGGGTCAGCGATGAGTTTGCGGACTTACAGTACTAAACATCTGTAGTTCAATTCGTCATGAGGGACAGACGCAGATATTGTGTAGCTTTGTATTAAAAATACACACAACAAACAGACAACAGTTTAGGATTGCATGTGAAACGAGACATACAAATAATGAAGGTACGGTTGATTGACGAACAAGCCAGAGGGCCCTTTATATTGATAGCTCTTTAAGTTCGTTAAAATGCGTTCTTTTAAATTTTAAATTTAGTCTTAACCGACAGATTTACACTGTTTCTTGTTTCTTGATTTCTATAGTCAATTTATTTCAACGTTGAAACTTTTGAAGAAATATTATCACTTAGCTAACCAAAGGCAAAGTGTTATTATTTTTTTTAGCTTACAACTCAAAATTGTACTGATGAAAATCATTATTACAAAAACCCATTCAATACTTATCATTCTACGAAAGCAGTAACGATCAAAAATCAATTATAAATTGGGTTTAGTGGTTAGCTTGTTATCCGAGAGTACTTGGTTGCTTCTCTCTTTATCACAAGGCCCAGCGTGGCCAGGTGGGTTAAGGCACTCGACTCGCAATTCGAGGGTCGCGGGTTCGGAACCCGTTACATCAAACATGTTTGCCCCCTCAGTCGTGGGGGCGTTATAATGTGATGGTCAATCCCATTATTAGTTGTTAAAAGAGTAGCCCAAGAGTTGGCGGTGAGTGGATGGTTAGCTGCCTTCCCACTGGTCTTACACTGTTAAATTAGGGACGGCTAGCACAGATAGCCCTCGAGTAGCTTTGCGCGAAATTAAAAAAACAAACAAACAAACACCTTTATCACCAAAAACCACTCTATACTATAAGGTCATAGGTGCAGTATAAAAGTGATGGCAAAATCCCACTGGCTGGCCAGGCGAGAGTAATAAATCACTAGCAGTTAATATTTGACAAATTTCCTTTTTTAGAGTCTAGTATGTCACTTTGAAATTAGGGAAAACGAATCACATGTAATTATTTTGTAGCCCTGCGCTACAATTTTATATAAACAAACCAAAAATTACAGTAAAGTTTGAGTAGTATAATGAGGCACTCAATATACCATGCTGAATTGTAAACTCCGTATGGAATTTAAGAAGAAGAACCTCAAAATAAATTTTTACAGATTTCATAATGTTATTTTTCAAATATGTAATACTGATTAGCTTGTGAGTCTCATATATTCCTACGCTTTTAGTTGTTCTATGTGTGTTACAATTGGTATGGTCTTTCATTTTTGCATCTACCATTTAGTACGAGTTGGGTACAAACTGCTTTATGTCCAGGTAGTTAGTTCTGCTCAGTATTAAAGTTTAGAATAGATAAGAACATCAAATACTTTATTTCTTGTTTCAAGTGTTACAACTGTCACCTGATACCAGTTCGGTACAAATTGCTTTCTGTCCAGATGGTTCTATTATGTATCGATCTTTAAGAAAAATGACATTAACAAATACTTTGTTTTGTGTTTCAAATGGCATAACAATTACCTGGTACGAGTTAATCAGATAATGCGTTTGGCATGATTATTGCCCGTTGCAGAGTTTTGTCTGTAAGAGGATGTACCAGGATTGGAATGTGGAAAAAGAGTGTAGCTTGGATCGCTTACGTCATTTTCACTGGCAGCTAGAATATAATTATCAGACACTCTGCGTTTAAAATATAAGCATAGGTGATTGCATTTGGTTCAAATACCAATAATTTTTTTATCTTTCCAGACATATATTCTTAGTTCGCTGCTACTCAGTTCTAATCAGCACGTTTTCTTCTGAGATCACATACATCCAGTGGCCAATCTGTAATTGAACTCTATTATAATTCTACTACAGACGAAATAACTTGATAAACTTATTTATGCAAATGCATTCTATAATAATTCGATCACAGGGGAAATCAATTGATAAGCTTATTTCTGCCAATACATCCTAGAATAATTCCATTTCAGGGAAAATCAGTTGAAAATCTTATTTTTATAATTAAACTCTATAATAATTTTATTACGTACGGAATCAGTTAATAAGCTTGTTTCTGCAAGTATACTCTATGATCTTTTATTAAGGTGAGTTCATACGCTTATTTTTGAAAATACACCCAATTGTATTTACAGTAAAATATTTATTTTTTGGCTGTTAACTGTTCCGACAATTCACATGTTACAGATCCCTCCACTTTGATATGTGAAACATTATTAAACATCTGTCGTATTTTCTAGATGGTTATTCGCTATTTCGAACCTTCGGTAGTTACCTGTCTTGCTGAGCCATGGTTCAGGGAACTGGGGTTTGCCACATTCTACGGAACGATCGTTTTGAAGGTTTACAGGTAATAACGCAATGTCTTAGGAAGTTGAAAGTTGTAACATTTATGTTCGTAACATACTCGCATACTTATCATTTGAAGTGATACTCTAGGTTAATAGGTTTTGTGGTTTAAAAAGAGCGGTATTAAAAAACCAACCATTGAAGCATATGTAAGTAAAGGTTACTGGTTGACCATAACAGTAAACACTGTATAATTGTGGTTTTGGCCATTTATGGCTCGGTATATAGCATTATTTATAACATTTATCACGTTCTGGGTTATTAGTATCCAAAATATGGTTCACTGATAAAACATACTTAAATACACTGGTACCAACTGTAGCTTCTTTATGTGGCCACTAAAGAGCGTTGTAATTCCTCGGTCATGAAAATATAACATTGATATCCGTGTATCACCGACAAGGTAAACAAGGTCAACGGAGATCACTGTAATTCTAGAGTTAGGAAGACATGAGACTGATATCCATGTATCATTGACAAGGTATACAAGGTCAACGAAGGTCATTGAGATTATTGAAATTTGTTTTCTTTCCTGCAACATAGATGCTCCGAGTGACGATAGTGTCTTAGTTTTCTGTGTAGTAGTTCACGTCTTACTGCGAAATGTTTAAATAATGTATAGGTTTTTAAATGTTGTAGTTCTGTACCCTACATGTAACCATTCTAAAGTACTAATTACGTAAGTTATTGCATTTTATTACTTTTAGGAAACTTGGATTAAAAAAAAGTTAATTGTATGGATCTGAATCAAAAAATATAAAATACACAACATAAATTAATCCTTATAAAATCATCGTTTTATAACAAATTGACTAGATATACACAATGTTATCTATTTATCAATACGTAATAAAACCAAGAGTAAATTATTTTTTGTAAATCCTCACTGTTAACTGCATTTTCAGGAATATCATTATAGCAATAGTGTGTAACTTCAACACGCGTTTGTGTACTTTTGGTATATGTGTGCTATCTTTATAATCGTTGCCTTCTGATGATTTAGAATCTTAGCAGAGTTTCAAACCAGAAGAGCACACCGAGTTTGTGTAAGGAACAGAGACTTACTGAAATACTTGTTGGGAATTATTCTGGTGGTGGTGGGTTATATGGCTGCTTGGACAGCTGTTCTCGTGGATAGCACAAGCAATGGACACACCGCCTTGGAAGAAGGCAAGACTGTGGAAGGACTCATCTTTTTTACCTGTCGAGCACTCTGGTGGGATTACGTTACCGAAGTAGGCAAGTTGAATTAAAATATTTTGCCACAAAATCAGAGATGTTTTCAAATATCCTTCTTGGAAACGATAATAATGCCACACTCAGTCTAAATTTACAAAGTTCAACTGTAAAATCGCCATATATCTGCTCCCACCAGACATTCTTTATTGCATTTATCATGTAAATTAACAATAACGTCAGTTCCAACTGATTCATCAATCTTATCTTTACGTGCGAAGCAATTCTCTAGTCTCAAACACCAAACCAGTCTCCTAGTCTGCCTCCTCGAGGTAGATATAATTCAGTAAACTCAGCTCTATCTAACTCCCTGAAAAGAGCTTGCCTTACTGAAATATGTTTTTACAGGAAGCTGTGTCTACAATATACATTTTTTTGGTAAGATGGTTAAGATATATTTTATCCAGCACGATTTTGCTTAAAGTGTTTTTTCTAATGAATAAAATATCAAAGTTACTCTCAATAAGTCATAAAAAAGATACCAACTTAAATTTAAAAACAAAAATGAAGATGATGCATTCGGCTAAGCCCGTGAAAGAATAACTTGGTAATCAGGCAATACCGTATAACTTTGTAATCAAACAATATAGTACAACTTGATAATCAAAGAATACAGTATAACTTGATAATCAACAGAGTATTTTTTGGTAATGAAACAATATATTATAACTTAGTAATCAAACAATAGAATATAACGTGATAATCAAACAATATAGTATAACTTAGTAATCAAAAAATAGGATATAACGTGATAATCAAACAATATATTATAACTTAGTAATCAAAGAATAGAATATAACGTGATAAGCAAACAATATAGTATAACTTAGTAATCAAACAAAAGAATTAATACAGGTCATGCTTATCATAACGTATTATAAGAACAAATACCTGACGATCTATACTTTCTTTCGTTTTATGGCCCGGCATGACCAAGCGTGTTAAGGCGTGCGACTCGTAATCTGAGGGTCGCGGGTTCGCATCCCTGTCGCGCTAAACATGCTCGCTCTTTCAGCTGTGGGGGCGTTATAATGTGACGGTCAATCCCACTATTCGTTGGTAAAAGAGTAGCCCAAGAGTTGGCGGTGGGTGGTGATGACTAGCTCCCTTCCCTCTAGTCTTACACTGCTAAATTAGGGACGGATGGCACAGATAGACCTCGAGTAGCTTTGTGCGAAATTCAAAATAAACAAACAATCTTTTCGTTAAGAGGCAGAAAAAGTTTCCAGCATTTTTTATTATTTTCAGTTAATTGTTTATAAATGATACTGAATCCCATCCATTTTTGCTACATAAGCCTTTCGTTTACTATTTCCTAAAACATTATATCACCCCAATTTTTTTTTCATTTACTGCTTTATCGTTTCACAAAAGCCTGCCGTTATCGAGCCTCCTATATTGCTGTATCAAAGTAATGTAAGCATTTTGGCTTATCTCATTTGAACTTTTGACAACATTGAGGAGATAGTTTCATCTCTTTGTTTATAGATTATCAAAACTAGTAATGCTACTTCGTATGGACATTGATATTTATCTTTTAATATAAATTGTTTACGTGGAATTTTGAAAAATAATATGTTGTTTCCTCCTTGCTGTTACATTAAGACCTTCCCTCTGAAAAATATATTTTTAGAAACGAGCTATATCCTAACCAAAACTGTATAATTGCCTTATTATGTTGAACAGCTTTTAAAATCTGATAATCTTTAAATTATTTCTTCAAAATTAATTATATATATGAATTTGGTCCGAAGGTAATACGTCAAGTAATTGTTAATGAAAGTCCTTATAAATCGAGTCACGCAAATTCGCACAGCTACAAATCAGGTTTATTCGAATAACAATAGTGGGCACTAGATATGAACTATTTCCAAAATATTTAAATACTATTATTTAATCATATATTTTAAGTCTTTTAAGGCGAAACCATCTAAAAGAACATCAGTTCTAAAACTTTAGTGTTTTTTTTTTCTGGATCTATAAAGAAAAATATAAACTATAACAAAAATCACTCATGCATTGGAACACTTGCGCTAACAATTACATCTGCTTGTGAGCTGGTTGAATGAATTTTAATTTTTTAATTTCGCGCACAGCTACGCAAGGGATAACTGCACTAGCTATCCGTAATTTAGTAGTGTAAAACTAGAAGAAAAGCAGCTAGTCTTCACCACCCATCACCAACTTTCGGGCTACTTTTTTACCAACGAATAATGGGACTTACCGTCACGTTATAACGCCCCCACTGCTAAAAGGGCGGGTATATTTGATGAGACGAAAATTAGAACCCACGACCCTCAAATTAGAAGGTGAGCACCCTAATCACATAACCATGATTAAATGCAAGATTACCTTGTTTATTATAAGCAGGTGACAATGGCAACAACAGGAAAAATGGCTGTTAAAATGTTTGGAATTACATTAGATCACTTCTTACTTGCGAAGGGTAGTGCACTATCCAGTGATTAGCATGTCGCAGTTTAAGGCCGTGTATATAAATCCCACTATTCAGTCTGACAATACTATCTAAGGACTTGACAATAGTTGGCGTTGGCCTCGTGTAGCTATACATGATATTCAATATAACAAACAAACAGCTGTGGTATAAATACTGGTATATAATCAAAACTATAACCTTTTAATAAAAGCAAATTTTGTAATTTGAGTAATTACTTTATTATAAATTGCAATGTAAATTATTCTAACTTCGTAACTCCAGAATTATGATACCTTCTGTTTCTGATATGATCGTTCCATTAACATTTTTAATTATTCAATTGTAAAAGTACAAATAGTTTCAAGTTATTGTAACGCTAATTGTTTTGAATACTACTACTATTACTACTACAATACATTTTTATTGCTGATATTTCCAGCATTTGTCATTGTATTATTGAAAAAGACCTCTTTCACAAACATTCCCAACGAGATTTGCAATGTTTAAAGTATTGTATGTTTCCTGGTCTCGTACAGTTAATCATCTAAGACATTTCTTCTTATGAATGAAAAACATATGTATTGTCCGGTACAATCTAATTTCTCGTTATCTATAACAATAAAACGACATATCTATGGGTCTTTCTGTGTGTTTGTGACCAAATAACTCAGAGTGGAAAGAACCTGGAAATCTGAAATTTTCTACATATACTAAGTGGATCCTGAGGGTGTGTACCTGTGTATTATTATTTTTCCATTGTGTGTGCGAGCTCATTGTTTTGTGAGGTAAGCAAGGGTAAAACCATTAAAAAGAATATGTGACGGTCAGAGCTTCAAGAGAAAAGAATATAGAGACCTAAAATTTTGCACCCCTACTAAGTGGATCCTGAGTACTTGCACTTGGATGTTATTACTTATCTACAAACATGCGCGAACGTGCATAATTTCTTGCGCAAAACCATATAAAAAATGTGACCATCATAGCTCCAAGAGGAAAAACCTGAAATTTTGGAACCATATTATGTGGACCCTGAGGGTGTGCACCGAGGTATTTTTACTTATCTACGTGCATGTGCATATTAGGCAATTTTACTTCTTAACATATATAATATGAGGCGAACACAACTCTTTAATTGGTGATCTTATAAGAAGTTTTAATAAACTATAGTAACAGTTTTAAAAGAGTTTGTTTGGTTGGTTGGTTTGTTGTTATGCGTAAAGCTATACAAAGGGATATCAGGGCTTTGCCAACCACAAGTATGGAAACTCGTCCACTGGAATTCTTTTAAAAGGGTCTCGAATCAACTACGTGAAAGGTTTTATAAGGAGTCTGAATAAATTTTATTAATGGTTTTAAGAGGGATTTGAGTCAGTTATTTGAAGGGAATAATAAGGAGGTTGAATCAACTGTTTTAACACTCTTAAGTATGGTTTAAAACTACTTAAATGTTTCCAAACGGGGTATCCAGGTTTTGCTGACTTCTGTGCTAGATTGACTAAAAGTTAAGTAATTGTAGAATGATTCTTTATCTCGTGTGTGGTTCATATTCCACTTGTATGGTCTTATTCTTTGAGGTAATGAGCTGTTGCAGAGAGTTTATTAATGCACAGATTTTGTAAGTGTATTTGCTCCTGATTTCTGCCCTTTATTTCTCCAGCGTACTGGTGTTTTATTCTTCATGGTATATTACTGTGTTGTGGTTTCAGAATAGGAATACTGTTCTAACTTTGAACTGTTTCAATAGTCTCTGTACATTTTCAGAGAGACTTTGCGTGTATGCAAATTACTTCTTCCTTATTAGTGGTGTTTCTCTTCTTTTTTATTAAGTGTTCAGGGTATCCGATGTTTTGTGAAATTGATTAGGTTTGGGTTATCATGGAGACTACTTATAATAACAATGAATGTATAAACAGCATATATTTTGTTCATTACCGTGTTTTTCAAACTTGATAAGTCGATATGCGAGGTTAATTTCCGTTTTGACCCAAGAACTAGGTTTAAGCTTAATTCTGTTTGTATGCAGTAAATTTTGAAGGTTTTTATTTTTTTAAGTAGGTGCTCTCTTTATTACTTAGTAGGAAAATATCAGTGTTATTTCTTATTTGACTATTGTTATAGTTTGTCAACCAATTATATTTATGTACAAATTAATATACAAAATATGTATTTTATAAATACACTAGAAAATAATTTCTAATTAAAGTTGCCAATACTTGCAAGAAATAGTTATATTTTTCACCAATCAAAGAGTGAAATTTAATCGACTGAAAAAAAACCGCAAATAATCTCGTATTTCACTTCAGATATCAAGAATTTCTTAATCTCGAGGGGGGAGGAGGATGTAATGAAAATGTTACTAGTGTTTGTTTGTTTTTTGTATTTTACTTAATATGTATCTTAAGTCTGAACAAACAAGAGAATTAAAATGTAAATTTTTACGACAATCCTAGCATCTAAGATACAGATAAAGTACATTAATAATATAGTATGTTTTTAATTATTTGAACTAAATGAAGTTAAAAGAAATGTTTAATATCGATGCTATACTAGTTTTAATTTGTTTATTCACTTGTTTAGTTTCTTTAGCAATTCTTGTAATTGAAACAGTTAATTTTATAAAATGCGATTTGAATATTTAGATTAATGATTATTTTAATACATAGAACAATAATAAATTACAGCGAATGCTTTTATAATTTCTTAATGATCTTTGAGCAATTAAAAATAATTTTATGATTTTAATTCAGGTAAATTAATGGTCTCAATTGGTTTGGTTTGAATTTCGCGCAAAGCTACTCGAGGGCTGTCTGTGCTAGCTGTCCCTAATTTAGCAGTATAGGACTAGCGAAAAGGCACTGCCAACTCTTGGGACACTCTATTACCAACGAATAGTGGAATCAACCGTCACATTCTAACGTTCCTAAGGCTGAAACGGCGAGCATGTTTGGTGTGACGAGAATTCGAACACTCAACCCTCAGATTATGAGTTGAGTGCCTTAATCAACTGGCCATGCCAGGCCATAGTTGTCTTAAGAGTCGATAATTAACACTATACTTTAACGAAACAACAACTCACCAGTCAACTAAATTCTTTTTTTGCTTCTATAATCTTAGTTATATAATTACATAATTTATTTAGGATTCTGGAAATTTAATTTGGGGAATAAGTTTAGTGAACTAATTACAAAATCTGTTGCAATCTGTAAAGACGTAGAACTGAGGATGTTCTAGAATGTTTGAGAATGTTGCTGTTGAAATCTCCTACACAGTGCTGTGTTATATGTTTCGTGACCTTCTTACACTGACCTTTAACTGTAAACTGTTTCTTTCTAACAGGTGAGCTTGTCTTCTTGTTGTTTGGAATATATTTAACTTACCGCATCAGGAACGCTAAAGCAGACTACTTTAGAGAGAAAACTGTTTTGTTTGCTGCTATTTATATTGAAGTGATCGTATCGTTCGTTGTACACGCAATAAGGTAAGTAAGAGGATTTTGTTTAAATGTGTGAAATACACCAAGAGGATTTTGTTAAATGTATAAAATATCAAGAGGATTTTGTTAAAATGTTTGAAACATCAAGATAATTTTGTCAAACTAGCCAGCTGCCTTTCTTCTAGTCAGGTACCATTTATTGATTATCGTAATGTAAGAGTTTGTGGTGGGTTCTGTTAACCAGCTGCCTTCCTTTCAATCAGGTCTCAGTTATTTATTATGGTAACGTAAGAGCTTTTGGTGGGTTACTGTAGTTAGTCCTTGTGTTGCTTGTTTGTTTTTTTGAAGTTAAACACAAAGCTACATAATGGGCTATCTGTGCTGTACTCACCACCGGTAATGAAACCCGGTTTCTAGCGCTATAGTTCCATACTGTTTCTTCTATGTCACTGGCGGGCCACAAGGAGGCCTGGCATGGCGTTTTGATAATGGCTTTCGATTTACAATATGCAAATCACGGTTTCCAATATCCTTTATCGTACATGTTCGCCCTTTCAGCCATAGGGGCGTCATAATGTATGGTCAATCCCACTATTCGTTGGTAAAATAGTAGTCCAAGAGTTAGAAATGGGTGGTGATGATTTACTGGTTGATATCTATTTAATCACTTCAAAATCAGGGACAACTAACACAAATTATTTTTCATTGCATGTTCATCCATACAAAACATACAAACAAGTTGCTTAAAGGTGGATGTTAAAGTTTACCTGCTACACAAAGGCGTAGTCAACGGGGACGACCCCACTGAAAAGTCTAGGCATATTGATCACATTTTATTTTTCAGCTTTTATATATATAATAAACTCGTTTTGTACCATTTAAAAATAAAACTTCTATAAATACTATTAGATTTTTTTATTTGCTTTAATTAAGCATTCAGATCAATTTCAGCTTATTAATTTATCGCTTTCCCCTTAAAATTTTCTGTACCACTACCGGTTTTCTGTATTTATACATTCTGTACCACTACCGGTCCTTTGGATTTATACATTCTATACCACTACCGGTCCTCTGTATTTATACATTCTATACCACTACCGGTCCTCTGTATTTATACATTCTATACCACTACCGGTCCTCTGTATTTATACATTCTATACCACTACCGGTCCTCTGTATTTATACATTCTGTAGCACTACCGGTCCTCTGTATTTATACATTCTGTAGCACTACCGGTCCTCTGTATTTATACATTCTATACCACTACCAGTCCTCTCTATTTATACATTCTTCTTCTTCTTGCAGTCGTAAGAAACACAAAACACCATTTAAAACATAACCACTTCCAACCACTAAGGTCCGGTATGGCCAAGTGGTTAGGGTGTGTGTGTTTTTCGTATAGCAAAGCCACAAAGGGCTATCTGCTCAGCCCACCGAGGGGAATCGAACCCCTGATTTTAGCGTTGTAAATCCGGAGGCATACCGCTGTACTAGCGGGGGGCTTCAGGGCGCTTGACTTGCACTCTGAAGGTCGTGAATTCGAATCCCCTTCAATCAAAACATACTCGCTCTTTCAGGTGTGGGAGCGTCATAATGTGACCACTATTCGTTGGTAAAAGGGTAGTCGAGTTGTTGGTGAGTGGTGATAACTGGCTGCCTTCCACTCAGGCCATGTGGCTTTGCTATAAGAAAACACACACAAACACACCCCTCTGGTCTTACATTGTTATATTGTTCAAAACAAACAATCCAACCAGTATTACTTGGCTTTTGTCTTGTACATATCTTCGCTAGAGCTATGTAAAAAACAACTAGTACTTAATTTATAAAACTTTAATATATTTACAACGTATTTGTTAGTCTTCTATTTAACACTGTATGCAAATATTTCCAAATTTCAGATTCGTTAGTTAAAATTGGCACAATAATTTGCCAAACAGTTACACGATTTTATGTAACAAAATTATTGGCACATATTTGCTGCATTATAATTTATCATTCATCTAATTCCTAAATCTGTCACTTGTATTACTTTGTTTTGTCGCTCCGATAATCATACTTTCATCTGTTGTTAACGTTTGCTGCAGTTATTTCGTGGTTTACTTTCACTTCTGAAACTAGATATCTTGCAAACGTATATTACTTCTAAAATTCTATGATTCAAAGCTTAAAAAATAAACATCAACTATGATTATTTTCAGTTTTCGTATATTGCACTGTCAGTCTTTAGTGTAACTTGGGGATAGAAGCAGCACTAGAATGTTAATCCCTCATTTCTTCCACAAAACGTTTACGTAACTCTTGTTCTGAGCTAAAGCTAGTTACCTATTTCTCATTCGTAACTCACGTTAGAGCAGTTGTATTACATTTGTAATTTGGCTGTGCCTCCTCAAATATGGGTTCATTTCAAACCTTAATTATTTCCTCGTCAAAACAAATTAGCTTACCTAGTGGCATATCGGCCGTTCAAAACTGTAATGAAAATCGACCCATCTTCATTCATTCCTGCAGACAAGTTGCCTACATATTAGCTCACATTAAACGGCTCTATCATATGGGTAGCATGATTGTACTACATAAAATAGGGCGTCATTTATTGATTATAGTAGTGTAGGAGTTTGTGGTAGGTGCTGTTGAGCAGCGGCCTTTCCTCTAGTCTGTCACTGTGGTTACTTTTAGTGAGGGATTGGTCACAGCATCACGTCATCGTGACAGAAGATAATGGAGCTTTTGTAAAAACAAAAGTCCCATTTAGAATCAGTGTTATTGAGTTTCCTTTCTAAAATAATTATAATATGTTTTCAAGCTAGAGCAATCCAGTTTGATTTATTGGACAGGAATTTGTCTTCTTTCACACACAATACCGTGGAGAACCAGAGTTAGTGACCTTCTAAGTAAGTATGTCTGGTATTTCTTTTGCTGAACTTTTCTTAAATCTTTCCAGTCTGTTTATGTCCCGCTGAGTAAAAGACAGTCCAATTTTCAGATTCAGCGAATTTTCTGTTAGACCCTCCTGTTATTAATGAACCAATACTTGTTGAGAAATTAGTATATCTCTGAACACTGCATAGGTATTTTCTGTAAAAAGACAAGAAGTTTTTACATATTTTCCATAAGCAAATCTACAAATCCACAGATATCAATAACGAATGAAACTAATATGAGAAATATGTTGTTTAATCAGAATTACAAATAGGAGTGCAGAGTAAAAGATTAAAGTAATATAAATAATTTATGTGAATACAAAAACCCCTGTAGATGAACTGGATTTCACAGTTTGAAATACAGTTATTATCTGTAAAGAAAAATTGTGACTTCAGTGTTTGGTATTTAACTTTAATGTGTGTTAACATTTAGAATCTACTGATCTTTATTTTTCTTTTAATAATATGCTGCTCTTAAACTTTTCTTTAAATTTTATAAAATATCCTTTAAATTGAAAAATAACGACGTTACCTTTCTTTTTTCACGTATTATGACCTCCTCTATCTCACACTCAAACACATTTAATTTTGTATTTTTAGGCATACCATGAGACTTTCCCTCGGTCCAGACTTTGTATTCTTTCTATTTTTCATTCGATGCCAGCTGACTATTTCTGGTATTCTAATCCTGGTATTTGGCCCAAAGGTAAGATATTAAGTAAATAAGCTTTCATATATCTAACTCGTAACAATTCATGTAATATGCTGTTTCAACAACAATAGCTATTATGGCGTTAAATCATTAATTTATGAATTTCTTTTCCTCACTGAAGAAAAAATGACGAAGAAGCTTAACCCCTTAATCCTGTTACATAATAAACCTATCAACTGTTGAATCATTAACAACTTCTAGATACCTTAAGTTTTTCAGTTAAAAGTTTACATTTTATGTAAGCTTTCATTTCAAACGAATAGCTACTGTTGATTTCTGCTTGTTGCTTTATATGAAGAGTTAACCACATATTATAAGAATAATCTTGATATGTTAATACCTTTGCATGTTACTTCACATCGAGTCGTGATACCATAGATAATGTGTTTGTACCTATGTATTTAGTTGAAAGTGAATTCCTGATCATTCAGCTCTCCAATGTTGCCATAGATCGGTTTATACGTCACATCCATCACCACTGAATTATATATAATTCTAGGTAATATAACAGAGCTAAATGAACAGCATTTTGAGGAAAGGAGCTTTCATTAAACTATATGAAACATGTAAGTTACACAGAGGAATATATAAAAAAGCAATAGGCTATTAAACCACACCATAATCTCTCTGGGCAGCATCCTCATACTCACAGTAAAGGTTGTCGTTATGGAAGAGAACCCTCAGAGTCAACAACTATTTTAAAGAAAAAGGTAGTTAGAAAAACTGGAATCATAGCAATACTATTCTCTTTGAATACACATCTGTATGGTCAACTGATGCAGTTTGTTTGTTTTTATTGTTTAAAATCAGTTTAATCTTGATAGTTGACGTCTTAGTACAGTGAAGTTTGTGGAAAGTTTGAAGATGTAAGATCTCAGGGTTGTCCTCGTCATTTTTCACAGAAGCTTGTTAAGACATTGCGTGTGGTACAGCCATTATGCACAATTATGGTCATTAGTGTAGGCTCAAATGGCAGTACAGTGTGTGTTTGTTGGAAGTTAAGCACAAAGCTACACAATGGGTTATCTGTGCTCTGTCCATTCTGGCATTGTAAGTCCGTAAACATACCACTATGCCAGCGGGCAATACAAAACTTATAGCACTGTTTTTATAAAGTGTAACTAGCTATCGTTGTACTAATCAGTAGTAATACTGATGTCTGTGGAAAAATAGATATACACACGTACATATATATATATAATTTATTGCAAATTTCACATAAAAGTATTAAAATTCTCGCTACGTCCGATCATATTCTACCTGACAACTGTGCTGGTTGACAATTGCTTGCAGGGTAGATTTTATTGTAAAAGAAGCCATCATAAATTTATCATGTTCAAAGTATATTAAACTTTCCTTCTTTCTTTCCATTGTACATCTACTGTGTGAGTACGACACTCTCCCAGTGCCTGTTACAATAAATTCAATCTCACATAATAAGTTGTGACTTGACCAACATGTCTTTGTGTTGAACAACATAAATACATATTTCATTCTACAGCTGCTTGAGGCATCAGATTGTTAAATGGAAGAGGAATCTACATCCTGTTTTTCAGATGGATATCATTTTTGAGTATGTTGTGACTGTTGTTTGGGTCAAGTAAATGGCTTTTTCCAGTGATCTTTGTGTTCATGGATTCTCACCTGTTACAATATGCCATTTACTCAGCATGGGTGGAGTATGAATTGTTGTGGTCTCTTTTTGGATGATCCTTGAATCACAAACTGACTTATATTCCTTTGCTTTCCAATTTTATTACCTACATTCTAAATCCCTGATCTGAATACATGATTTTCTCGAAGTGATAAATCTGATTTTCATCACACTCTCTACTGAATGTCAAGCAATGTCAAATGTTGTTCTAATACACTCCTTTCTATCAAGACTTTATATCTGCTGTGGTTGCTACGTGCTTTATGATCTCTATATTCTAAATCGTTTAACATAACGTATTCAATCCTCCATTTTGTTTTTAATTTTACATTATATGTTTTACATGAGACTTCAGAATTCCCCCACAGTAGCACAGCAGTATATCTTCATACTCACACCGCTATACACCGGGTTTCGATATCCGTAGCGGATAGATCACAGATAGCTTGTTGTGTAATTTTTGTGCTTAATTCTAAACAAGCAAACAAAAGACTTTAAATTTTGTAGTTCCTCCCAGTGGTTCAGTGGTAAGTTTGCGGTCTTACAATATTAAATTTTGTGAATTCGATTCTCCTTGGTCATCAGAGTGTATATAACATATTGTACTAAAACAATAAGAACTACTTTTACAGAAAAGTGTTCCACTCCTTAACCTCTGTAGCTAAAAACTTACAACTGACAAATACATAATTTGTTATTAAGTATTTGGCACCTGAATAGTACTTGATTCAGCAATTGGGCAGAAACTCTTAAACTTCGGGCATAGTCATCCCTAATTTAGAAACGCTTCTCAGAACATAGGAAGTCAGTCAGAAGCATGTGCCATCTGTGTGGCTAACCTTGGCTGAATATTAGAATTAACGGTTGCAGTTACAATTATCATAAAGTGCGTTCAGCAGCATATCATGGCTTAAACCTTGAATATTCTAATCGGTCGTCCAGCGTACTGATTATTAGACCACACCCAGCATACAAAAATGGAAATGAAAGTTTCTGAGTGTTACAAGCTTAAGAATCCTGATAAATTTCATTCTTGCCAACCAATTCAGTTAGAACAAAGACTTGTCGCATTCGAGGACTGGAAGACTCAGAAAGTGCGGTGTGGAGCTTGGCTTGCATTTTTCACACATTCTTCCCAACCAGTAAAGCAAGATCAAAGAGTTTTTAATTTATACACTTAACCTTGCATTTTAGAATTCTAACAAAAAAAATAAATGGATTCCAGATTATGTAAACCAAGAGTTATATTTCAAAGTTATATTATTGTCTTATGGTGTGCAGATAACTAACATCTCGCTCTTCAATCTATATATTTCAAACTTTGTAAATTTTGGTAGTTGTAATTCAGTAAAGGTTCAATCAGTGTCATTTCCTTTATAAAAAAAAATCGGTAAATGAGGCTGTCTACTAGATTGCGTTTGTCTTAATTCGAACAAATGGTAAATTAGTTCGAAGTCATGTCTTAATTCAATCCAAAGTGTTATCCTCTACAGAAAGATTCGATAAACTGGTTTATCTACTGTTATGACTGCATATACAGAATTGTTTTATGATAATCATATAGCGTAGAAATGTCTCTATCCTCGTCGTGGCCCGGTATGGCCAAGTGAATAGGGCGCTGGACTCGCAATCTGAGGATCGTGGGGAGTCATATTTGAACAGTATGCCACTGTTCGTTGGTAAAAAGAGTAGCCCAAGAGTTGGCGATGGGTCGTGATAACTAGTTGCCTCCCCTCTAGTCTTATATTGCTAAATTAGGGAAGGCTAACGCAGATAGCCCTCGTGTAACTTTGCGCGAAATTAAAAAACAAAGACACTGTACTGGTCACCAAATATAATGATTGATCAGTTTCAGAGAATTTATCCAACAATTACATTCAGATTTGTCTGAATCTTTCAAAACTTGCTGTGATAGTTTCATCCATGATTTTTTTGTCTTTCAGTACTTACTGATTGTGTATGTTTTGATCTGTACTGTGAGTTCAATAATAATTCAGTTGCTTTTCAACACATATATACTTCTGTGAAGTTAGTTTGTTTTATTTTAGTTTTAAGTAAATACAATTTAATTTATAATTTTTTTTAATGTTAATCAATAAATTTTACCATCAATTCATAAACACAATAATCCTTCAGTTATCTTTTCTTGGCCATATCAAAACAAAGATTCTATTAGTTTAACCTTTTGTCTCTTTTATTCTTGTAACAAATCACTATCCTGTCTTTCCCAAGATTTAACCTTTGAACTCCCTGTGTTATTGAGAAGATCAAATAAATACAAAACCTTGATAAACAACAGAGTCTTTCCCATTATGTAAGAATTGAGGCTTGTTTCATTCACAGATTTTTGTGTTGAGTTCATTGAAAATATTTGTTCACTACATATAGCCTGAGAATCAGACGACATTCTTATATTTACAGTAATTGTAGGCTACATATAAACTGTCCAAATTTTTAAACCTCTAGCTTATACATATTTGTCGATCACCCCATTTATTTACATGTGTAGTATATGCTAATTATATGACGTATAAGATGACTGGGGTTATTTAAGTAAAGAGGCATGGCCATAATGGCCATAACAAGCTACAAAGCAAGAAAATGGGCAGAATCACAGATCTATTTGATGTTTATAGAGCGTTTCATTGTCAGATAAACTGATTTCTCTATAATGATATAATTATAATACGCCCTCTAACTACAAAAGGATTGAAAATGAAATTTTATGAGTTATCTGAATATGAAAAAGTGAATGCCTCTTAAGCTGAGCAAGACATAAACAGACTAGACACATTTGAAGTTAAGTAAATATAATATTACTTGATGACGAGAAACCCATTTGAAATAAAAATGTATCTCAGAACAGGCTGTTATGGGTATTAACACTGTTATTGATAAGACGAGAACAACTTTTCGACCTTCCTAGGTCATCTTCAAGTTAAGAAAGAAAGAATTTGAATGTGACCGTTGACGGACACATGTCTCAGGGACGAGAGTATAAGCGCTTACGGAATTGTAGGAGGCGTGGCAGGTGGATTTTAGGTTATTAATTAATATACCTATGCGGTTAGAAAAGCTAAAAAGCGCTCTTCTGGATTTAAAACCAAGTAGCATTATCTAAGATAGAAAACCAGCTTTAGGAATGGAGCTTTCAATTTCGCGAAAGTTCTATTTTCTTTCTCTCACAATAGTGTGACCATGTGACTAATCTCTCAGTCGTAACAACTAGGGCCTGTGACATAGAGAGATCTCCAATGGAAAGACTTCAGTGCATTTCTGCCGATGGAGAGAATAAGGATAAAAATTCTGTATGAGAGATGGAATTAGAGACAAGGACAAGAAGTCATGTCATGGACAAAGTGTTTTTATGCCAGAAACAGTCGAGAAGCAAATCAGATGGAAATTTCCACTATTTCAGTATTGATAAAAATGGCGAAATACCTCATTATGTACAGAAAATATAATATAATTGCGTATCACTCCCTCCCCACCCCCATAAAGATTTAAAATAAACTACTATTCAACACAAACTAAATAAACAATAAAACCCTAAAACTGAAATATAGCATTATACATATCATGGCAACAACAATGTTTTTTTATTGTTAACAACAGTATATAAGAGGAAAACCTTTTAGCAAAAAAAAAACTACTCTTTAATACAGAAATACATGAAAATACCCTTAAACGCTGAATATACTATTACCCTTCAGTGAAGACTTTTTAACAAAGAACATAATATACAAGTACTCAGTAATAAGTTTAAAAACATATAACTAATAAAAATATAGGTAAAAATAAAACAAGAAGAAAAACACACAAGTATAGTGCTAACTTTAACAGTGAAACAAACAGGACATTTTAACAAAGAATTATAGGTCTCTGAATTATTATGTTGTGTACTTTACGTACTGCTACTTCAAATAACCGGAAATTTTAATTTTATTCAAGTAGTTAATTAACTTTTAATATGTATCAAATTTATGCTATTTTCCCAACAAGACTGATACATAAAATTTCATTTTTAATACAAATATATTTTAATATACAAACATAAAAACAATCCAATTTATAATAACAGCTATTACTAATAGTTATTACAAATGACGGTTTATATACAACAGTTTTACAAACCTACAGACAATATGAGTTTTATATACGATCTAAAACTAAATATTTAATAAACGATCCAAGTCTACAACGAGCAAATTAATTCTGAGTTGATATTTTTGCTCCTCGCTTAAGCTAATGACGCCTTTCTGGCTAGCCTCACACCAGTTAAAAGTTCACTTTTTATCGAAGAAGGTATCTAACTTTCTCGTAAGAACAATAATGATTAAACGGTTTGTAATGTTCGAAATTTATAACGTTCTTAGTCAAATTCTGTAGTTTTCCTATCAGTGGACGTTAATCAGAATGCCTTTAGCGTACTGACTGTAAATATCCAATAACATTCTCTTCTATCTCTCGGCTAGCCGCTTTTTATAGGAATCACGCTTCAACAATTATCTAGCGCGTTTCCGTAAAAAAATATTGTTGATTTTTACTTTCAAAAACGTTCTACAAATTTGGAGAACAGGAGGGACTTTCGCAATACAAAACAAAGAATATACGTTACGTACTAAAATGAAACTATATGGAAACAAGAGAGGGCACTAAAAGAAATGTACAACTGTAAATTTATTCACCTCCCTCCTTAGAGAATTAAAAACTATCTAACGCCAATTTTTAACTAAGAAGTTACATATACATTGTGACCAACACTGTTAAATACATATACAACTTCAAAAATCATGACAGCATATAACAAAATGAATACAAATAATCTTGTGATAATAAAATTACATAGCACGTGAAAATGAAGCAGCACAGATGTAATCAACCCCTTTGACATGGATTATCTTTAAATCATATTATTGTAATGTTAAACTTCTGTTTTTGCTCTTCATTTGGTTAAAAAACGTCAACGGGTTGGGTGATCAATGTAAATGACAATGGGTTGTTGTAAAGCATATATATAGCATATACGTATACATTGAAATGTTCTAACGCTAACATTAAAACCATTTTTCTTCTACAGTTCAATAGTTATTTTGGTAATAATTAAACACTTTATAAAAATAACAAACAAGGTGTTTAAAATATCTGTCATCTAATTGTAATAGAATGGCACCAGCACCACAATCGTTGGCATCAAAAGCTAGTGCAAAAGGCTTATCAAAGTCAAATGCCATCAATATAATATAAGTGCACAATAAATATTTGACCTTTTCAGAAGCAAATTGGCTTGTTTCAGACCGCTTTAAGTTTTTATTTTTCTTCAGTAGGTTTGGTAATGGTACAGAGATGTCAGCAAAATGTTTACAAAACTTTCTATAGTAACCAGCTATCCCTAAAAATCTCATCAAACTTTTCTTATTTGTAGGTGTTGGATAATTAACAATGCAATCAACTTTGGCTTGAATTGGAGCAACTTGACAGTTACCTAACACATGACCTAAGTAAACAACTTTGTCCTTACAAAAGTCAATTTTTGCCAAATTTATAGTGAGACTGTATTTCTTAAGCCTCTGAAAGACACTACCTAGTACACATAAGTGTTATTTCCAGGTGTTACTGTAAATTACAATATTATCAAACTAAATTCCAACATCTGACAGATTGTTAAGGCTTTTGATCATCATTTGTTGAAACGTTGTCTGAGAATTTTCATCCAAAATGACATTACACTGTACTGGTATAATCGATCAAAAGTAAGAAAAGCAGATATTTCCTTTGCTCTATCTCTAAGAGAAACAGCCCAGAATACCTTCAGCAGGTTACATTTTGTGATGTAACTGGCTTTTGCAATTTTGTCAAGATAATCCTCTATTCGAGCAATGGGATAAGAGTCTATCTTTGTCACAACATTCACTCTGCAAAAGTCTGTACAGAATCTAACTGAATGATGATATTTAGGAATCAGTACACAAGGTGAAGACCAATCACTTTTACTAGGCTCTATAATTCCATTTTGTAGTATATAGGATATATTTTACCCATTTTCTAAGCCGTGATTGGATTCATATAATAAAATGTAGTTTCACAGGAGGAGCATCACCTACAAGAACCTCATGAACAGCAATGTTGGTTTGATTAGGAACATCCTAAAATATACACTCATATTCTATCAGTAAAATAGAAAGTTGATTTTTCTTTTCAGGAAGCAAGTGATTGAGTTTGGCATCAAGATTGGCCAGAATGGACGCAATTATTCAGATTGATGTTGCATTCATCTCTAATATTTTCAAACTTATGGGCGTCTGAGTCAAATAGACTGTCATCAATATTAGGAAAACACTCAAGAGCTAAAATATTTTCACATACATCTCAGATGTGATGGAGCTTTAAAAAATTGATATGTTTCTACAACATAGTCTGTCTCATTGATTTTCCAAATAACCTCATATGGACCATGGTACCCAGTTTTTAGTGGGTGGTCCACAGTTTGTAACAATACTAAAGACCATGTCACCGGGATGGAACATACGCTCTTCAGCTTTGTAATCATAAATGTTATTCATTCTAGCTTAGGATGACTTCAAGACACAAGCACTTAACAACCTGGACCAAAACTTCGAAACATAATCCAGTAAGTGCATTTCTTTCGGGTCATCTTCTAACCACTGTACAGAAACTTCAGAGGACCCTGCACTTAATGACCAAACACCAATTTGAATGGGCTAGGCTGAACTGACTCACGAACAGCAAATAATAATAAATTAACTTCTTCATCTCAATCCTTCTCATTATCGAGGCAATAAATCCGAATAATTGTTTTCAAGGTAAAATGGAATTTCTCAAGAGCAGCTTGTGATTTGAGATGGTACGCACTAGATTTAATATGTTTAGTATCAAGCTGTTAAACAACCTATTGAAACAACACAGACTTAAATATATTCCCTGATCAGATTACATTTCTCTGGGCAAGCCAACAAAAGTAAATAAATGGATTAAAACCTTAAACATTTTTAATGCCATTTTTCTTAAGCGTATAACTTCGAGGAATCGAGTGGATGCACACATGATAATCAACAGATACTGGCTCCCTGATAAAGTTTTTAGTAAAGGTTCAATACAGTCAATAATCACGCAGCTGAAGAGTTCTTTGAAAGCTGGAATAGGTTTCAAAGGAGAAATGGGAATTTTCTGGTTAGATTTCCCGATTAATTAATTTTTGACGAGAAAAATATCTCAGAACTTTATACTTTGAGAACGACAATTTGATAAACTATAGCCCAGTCCTCTGAAACTGGCACATTTGGTGGTCTCAGTATTTTCATGAGCACATCATTTTAAAAAAGTAACCATTTTGAACTTTCTCCAGTTCATCTTTTGAGAATTCATATTTAAATAGTGCTGGGATCTGCAGATCCTCTTTTTGATCAGCAATCAGTTTGCTTCTTGCAAACAAAACTTCAGCAGATGAACGTTCTGAGATAGTAAAAGTTGGCCATGGACTTTCAAAAGGGGGTAACATAGGTATCAACAAAACATGTAACAAAATTATGGGATATTTTTTTCTCGTCACACACCAATAAATTGTCACTACGGCAATCATTCACAAGATCCCTGTAAAATCTAAAAAATGTCTGAAACAAATCAATAATATCATCTTTTGAACATATCTCTGCCATTTGACTTTGGATTAATTTCTTAGTTTAAGCTCGAGTTACAGAAACACAAGGGAAACACGTCTGGATTTTTCTCGATAACAACAACATCATCCTTAGATGAAATAGTGATTGGCTCACTAACGATCTTGGGTTCGACAACAACCTTTCCCCCAGCCAAATCGTTTCTCAACATAAGGATACACCATTGTTTTACTTCCACCACAACTAGACCCGAAACTAGGTCTGATGTTAAATGTTATGAACAAGAACATTCACAAATCCACCTTCAGTACACTGAACAATAACAAATTCACCAATGGCAGAACTTGAATCTAAAGGCAATACACCTTCTAACAACAGTGATTGGATCTCATTAGTATTATATAAAATATGTATGAACATGGAATTAACAGTGTCATTTGTCATAGAAACAGAACCAAAAGACACAGAATGTCTACATACCTCTCTAACTTCATCAGCCTTTTCTTCAGTGGCTAAATCAACAACGTTGAGTGATTTGGTGAAACACGTTCATATGTGGAAACAAACACACTGGGTTTCGCCTCCTTCACTTTTTCAACCTCCAACAATCGGACATTACAAGACCAGGATTTTTACAAAAATAACAGACAGGCTTTGATAGTTTAAATAAAACTTTATTGTGACCGACTGAAAATTTTGAGCCGTAGAAGCTGGATTTCCTCTAAGAATCCTCAACTTTAGTGGATAGGACAGGTACACGTTGTTGCTGACATGGCAATAATTTCTTTTTATGATAATTGGTTTTATAAGCTAAAGTGTAATCATTGGAAAAAGCCGCTGCTTCCTGTAATGTTTCAACTTTCTTTTCATCCAAATAATTGTTTAGATTGTCACTTGCACAGCATTTAAATTCCTCAATTAAACATAACTGTCATATTTTGTCTCAACTATTGTCAGTATGCATAGAGTTACACCAGCGATCAAAATAAACTTCTTTTTTGGTGAGCGAATTCCATATACGTTTGGCTATTTTGCTTGTGATAACCTCGAAACCTTTAGCGATAAGCCTCCGGTACTAACTAGTATACTTTGAGGATAGCTGCTCTAACCTCAACATAACTAGTACAATTTTCTTGAGACAGAGCAGTATAAGCTTCTTGAGCTTTACCAGTCAAAACACTCTGTAATAATAACAATAACTATTTTTCGGTAGACCATTTAGTGTTTGAGGAACTTTCTTAAAATGTTGGATATATTTATCAACATCATTTTCACTAAATGGTGATACCTTAATATATAGACTGAGTTCAAGCTTGTTGAAGCTCAATTTCTTTGAGTTTTAACTAGATTTCTAACTTAATCCCAACTCTGGTTGGCTAGTGGAGACACTAAAGTATTTCCCTTATGCTTCCCCAGACAATAAATCATCATCGACTAATATTGAAGTTTATTTTTCTTATTCATTTTTTAACCTCTAGTTGTAAAATTGTGACAGTTTCAAGCAATTCACCTTTATTCAATTTTTCTAATTGTTCGAGAGAGTATGATTCAAGAAAATTTTGACAATCAGACGTAATCAACTCTTGTTGGCACTGATAAATGTAAATTGTAATATGATACGAATTTTAATTTATTTCAAATTTTGTCTTTGAATTAGATCCGAGCCTACAGTTTATTATGTTACGTATTATAATATATTTCGGACGAGTCTCTGATTTATTATGCTATGTATGTTAACTGAAACTTTGAATTTGAATCTGGAAGTTAATAAAATGTTAACATGTATCAAATTTATGTTATTTGCCGACAAGTTTGAAACACAATTTCTTTTTCAACAAAAATTTAATTTAATATACAAATATAAAAACAATACAATTTATAATAACGGTTATTTCTAATAGTTATTACAAATGACGGTTTATATATATAACAGTTTTACAAATCTACAAACAATATTGAATATTACATACGGTCTAGAACTGAACATTTTATCGATTATCTAGGTCCATAACGAGCAAATTAATTCTAAGTCGATATTGTCACACCTCGCTTGATTGGACTCGCATTGCTTACAAGTTCACTTCTTACAGATGACAATATTTAACGTTCTCGTAAAAATATTAATGCTCGAAGTTATTCACTGAAGTTTAACGGTTTATAGTGTTCAAAGTCTATACGTTCCTGATCAAATTCTATAGTTTTCCCGGTTATTACCGGGCGTTGATAAACATTGTAGCTCTTAGACCTATAGCATTCTGACTGTAGCTGTCCAAAAATACAAATCCTATATCTCTCGGCTTGTCATTTTTTATATATCAATCACGCGAAACTCTAGAACCTTCATGAAAGTTCGCTTGCAACAGTATTGTCAGTCACTAGTATTAAATACACGCCTAGTACATTGTTGATTTTACGCATAAAATGATCTACAAATTTGGAGAATATGCGGGACTTGCGCAATATCTAGTCGATAATATATGTCATATGCAAAAAAAGAAAACTGGCTTGAAATAAGCATAGAAATTAAAATAAATGTGTGTGTGTTTTTGTCATAGCATAGCCACATCGGGCTATCTGTTCGGAAACACCAAGGGGAATCGAACCCTGATTTTAGCCTTGTAAATCCGTAGGATTACAAATTAAATATGGTAAATCTTTTACACCACTAAGTAACACTATCTCAGATAATATAAGCAACAACAAATAACACTGTTTTATAAAGGGAGTTTTAGGTCTCCAACGGAAGGTCCTCATTACATTTCTGTTTTCAGATGAGAGGAGGAGGGGAGAGAAGGGGATTGACTGAAAAAAATGGAGAGACAAAGAGAGGAAGCCTCACCAATACCAAGAAATTCTTAAGCCAAGTGTTTTCATTCCAAAAATAGCATAGAAATAAGCTACACAAAATTTCAAAAGTTTCTATATCATTAAAATTGGTGAAAAGTGCCTGATATACACTCATATCAGAAGTGCATATCCATCGAGTAGAGATTATCAGAAATAGCAGTCGAAAGAAAATAAGTATTCCATTAGGGAAAAAACCTGGACATTGGTCACTGGTGACCGATCAAGCGAAAAGACAACCGTGAAGCTTGTCAGACAATGTCCCAGCCTACCAACTCCATCAACGACATTCGATTTATCCCATCGTACAAACAAAAAACATTCCAAAAACTATCGCATGGCAGCTGACCACTGGTCTGCCAGTGTATTAACTGAGATCAGAACTCCAAACAATTAAATTTTTGTTTGCTTGTCTATTTTTACAAGACTTCCCATTACAAACAATTGCATGTGTTTAGTTTGTTTTTGTCAGGTCATTTACAACTTTGAATTTACAGAAACCGAAAGTCACGTTGCAAGCTAAAAATCAGTTTTATCAAATACTCTAATGATTATAAACTGGGGCGAATGTTATTTTATACAGCAATCTTAATTCAAAGTACTTTGCGTAGATTAGCGTAGATTTGCGTAGTACTTTGCGCAAGCTAAATTCTTATTATCTTTTCCATGAACTGAACCTGGGAATTAATTGGGAAGCTTTGAAAGCTATGAAACAATCTTTAGATAGATGCTGTGTGTTTGTTATTAAGCAAAACGATACACAATGATCTTCACATCGTGATTGTCGAAACTCAGTTTTTAACATTATAATCCCTTAAAGCTGAGCTACCGATGAGAAGGTAGGTGATACCGAGAGACCAAATCCTATGAATCCAAGTTATAACACACACACACATGATTAGCGCTCATAACATAACCAATATTGTAAAAGTGAAGAGGTGACTTCTGAAAAACAAATCATATTTTACGAATTAGTCCTGTTATGTAATAATATATTGGTCTTAACTTTCTCATTTGGAAATATAGTTATTAGTCAATTGTTGATTTACAGCGTGGAATATTAGAAAAGTACCAATTACTAAAAGTGTGGCGATACTGCGACATCATACGATACTGGTGTTTTGAAGCTATGTTACCATTATATCTATACATGGGCAGATACGATACGATTTATATATCTTCACGAAATTTGGTAAGCTTTCAGTGAACATTATAAGTTTTTTTCTTTTAGAAAAAGTCAGAACATTTTTATACAGAATTTTTTTATCAAAAACATTACATGTAAAGTAACATAGCAAATTAACAACAACAAAAAGAACATTAACTTGTTAATGGTATTTTATCTTGTTATTTGCCGTTTAGTTGATCAAACCTAAGAATTTGAAAAAGTACTGTGAAGTGTAAAGTACTTAAATAAGACAATGTTAGTATAAATTATAGACAAGCCTGCCAAACTTTGTAACAAACAGTTTGTACAACTTGTGTATCTAGATGACTGTCGTATCACAGCATCAATATTTAGATCCGTGTAGTATCGACTACCATGATGAGATACGTAGCCCTACTAATTACTTTCTATTACTGTACATTACTAAAGTGTGTAATGCATAACACAAACTACGAATCGCGAGTAAATCATTTAGTAATTATTTTTTTATTTGAAAGTTGATTTCTAATGCCAAACGTGGAGAAGACGCGAGCCGCATAAAGCAACTGCGGTTAAACGTTCTAAAGAAAGACTTTTGTGGGCAGTTCCAACCAAATTTCGTTCTGCAATTTTATGTTGTCTCGAGATTTTGTCCACTTTTATTGGCCCGGTGTGGCCAGGTGGTTAAGGCACTCAATTCGTAATCTGAGAGTCACGGGTTCGAATCCCCGTCACACCAAATATGCTCGCCCTTTCAGCCGTGGGAACGTTATGATGTGACGGTTAGTCCCACTATTCGTTGGTAAAAGAATAGCTCAAGAGTTGGCGGTGGGTGGTGATGACCAGCTGCCTTCCTTCTAGTCTTACACTATTAACTTAGGGACGGTTTGGGAATATATAGCCCTCGTGTAGTTTTACGCGAAATTCAAAATCAAACCAACCCAATTTTATTTGGGAAAGATGTTCTATTTCTGTGCTTTTTATTTTTTTTAAACAAAGCTATCAATAATTTTCATGTTTTAGAGCTGTATAGGATAAATGCTGTTTAGAGTTTACAAGAAAACAACAGTCTCTAAAGACAAAGATTAAACAAGCGTTTTTTAAACCCTATTTAATGTTGAATAATCCATTTCGTGAAAGAATATAAAAAAAGTTATAAATTACCTCAAGAAAAACTCCTGTTCGTCGACTATAAAGTTTATTGTAGAAAATGTATATTCTTGTTCAGGTTTGAAACCATGGCCAATGACTATAGGTTTATTGTAGAAAATATAACTTCCATCATCAGTGGTTATATATAAAAAAAGTGTGAGCGCTCAAACCTTCATGGAAATATTGTTGATGATGGAATTTAATTGTATTCTAAAAATGGTTTTCGTATTACCGTGTTTTTAATATCTATTATCAAACTTTGTTTCCATCTGATCGATAATAATTTTACAGTGTGTGCTTTTCTTATAGCAAAGCCAAAGCGGGCTACCTGCTGAGCCCACCGAGAGGGAATCAAACCCTTGATTTTAGCGTTGTAAATCCGTAGACACACCGCTGTACTAGCGGAGGGAATTAATTTTACAGCAAATATTCACTCCTTAGGCAAAATGTATTTTGTTCAACTTGAAGCCTGTTGGTGGATATAATATAATAGCCACTACACACTGTTTAAGGTTAAAGTCACACTCACTTAGCCAAGATCTATCTCTATCTAACAAGCCCGGCATAGCCAGGTTGTTAAGCCCCTCGACTTGTTATCCGAGGGTCGCGGGTTCGAATCCTCGTTGCACCAGACATGTTCGCCCTTTCAACCCTGGGGGCCTTATAATGTGCAGTAAATCCCACTATTTGTTGCTAAAAGAGTAGCCCAGGAGGTGGCGGTGGATGGTGATGACTAGTTACATTTTCTCTGGTCTTACACTGCTAAATTAAGGACGGTTAGCGCAGATAATCCTCATGTCGCTTTACGTGAAATTCAAAACAAACCAAATTCTATCTAACCAGCTTACTAACTACATTTTGAACGCATGTTTGTAGCCCGACAGAGGTCTAGAACTTTCCATACATATGGAATTGTATGATATAATAACATACAAAAAAAAAGAGATAAACCTAGAATGTTCGAGTAGCATGGCTCTATAATATAACAGTTGCGATTCACAACAATTGAACCTCATGATGTATGATTCAAAAACTGTTATGAAAACAGCTCTACAAAGTGTGGTGTACTAGTAATGAGTGGCATATAACAAATCGGTAAGGTGAGGGCTACCTGTAGTGAGCGACATGTAAATAAATAGGTAATTTGATGACTTATCTCTGTTTTCACTATTATCCTACCTATTTTACTACATATGAATAGTTTTGCGTAGGTTAAAGGTACTTTGAATATATATATGTGTATGTTATTTTATATGTATCTCATCAGTAATTCACAAGCCTGCAATGGGTTTATTGTCTTGAAATATTTACATGTTCCGTAGTAATTCTAGTACGTTGAAACCGAAAATGATATCCATTTTCTCCATTACGCACATATTTTTCACAAAACATCGTATGTACTTTCATACATTTCACTGAAATCGGATCCCATTTTGTCATACTTAAAATGTTGGCAACCGCTGGCTATAGATTTCTCTAGACCAATCGTAAAAGACTTATCGATCGTTCTAGAACTCACAAAAGCCACACCACTAGTATATAAAAGATTAACAATCCATGTGACGTGTCTTTTCTGGGCAACATTTGTTTATGCATGTACTTTAACATTATTTTTTCTTTTTTATGTCATTTATTTACTGTTGCGGCAACAAGGGGTTGTGTAAATGACCCAAACATATTCTGCTATATTTGTGGTAAAGAAACAAAGGCAAATCGTTTCAAAATTCGTCAAAAAAAGCACATTACATACATTTTTGGATGAAACATGGGGACCAAGACAAATCATTGGCTCTGCACAAAATTTACAACGTTCAAGTCTAAAAGTTGAGACAGTGGACTAAAAATTAGAAAATTTCTTTGCTTTTTGGAGTTCCGGTTGTCTGACGTGAGCCTAGAAACAACAAGATGACTGCTATATTTGGTCATGTGTCGTGCAAGGCTATAACACTCATAACAAAAAGGAAATTTCTTACATAAACCTTCAATCTTCTATAAGGCCCGTTGCTCATGGACCTGATGTATCTGTATCAACTCCACCGGAGACTCATTATAGAGTTTAATTTGGTTCTGCATCTGATATTAATACAAATTATGATAAGGAATGTTTTCTTTCTGGAACGTTTGGTGAACCCCAATTTGTCATATGGAGTGAACTTAATGATTTAGTAAGAAGTTTGGACCTTCCAAAGGATTCTACGGGGATTTGTGGGTCCAAACTTTGGGCTAAGAACTTACTTTCTCCAGGGACACCATTTTACTGGTATAGAAATCGTGAGAAAAAGAAATAATATTAACTTGTTTATTTTAACAATATTGCTGAATTAATACCAGTGCTAGGAACTGCAATATTTGAACCAGGCGAGTGGCGATTGTTACTTGATTCCTTCAAAGGAAGTGTAAAAAACGTTATTTGATTAACTTGAAGAAGACTTACAAAAATTTCGAACTTCTTTTCGATAAGGTCAAAACAAAGAATTTGATTTGTTATTTTGTTGCAGAGTGCCAAATAATCACTGTATAAAGAAGCAATGGCCTCACAGAGTCAGCCTGATACAAGGATGGAAAAACATTAGATGTGAAAGTTTGGTTGACACAAAAAAATCCCTATTAATTCCACTTCATCTAAAGCTAGATTTGATAACGCACTTTGTAAAAGACTTAGACAAAGATTGCGACTTTTTCAATTATTTTTATGGGCAATTCCCAGCTATTTTCTTTGAGTGATTTACTTTTGGACTTCAGAGTAGGTAATTGAGTTCGGAAGTACAATGAGAAAAGTTAAAACATAGATCTTATTGAAATTTTTTTAGAAAACAACAAGGATCCAAATTACATAAGTTTTGTCAATAACATGTTCAATAAATTCAAAGAGTAAGGTCATAAAACGAACTTGAAAGTTCACTTCTTACACTCACGTATTGACTATTTGCTTTAAAATCTCGGTGCTACCAGCGAAGGACAAGAGAAAAGGTTTCATCAAGACACCATGGAGTTGGAGAGGAGATATAAGAGAGAATGGAATTTCAGCATGATGCTTATCATGGAAACTATATTCAATATATAAAAGAGATACCACAGCACGTAGTTTTGAAATCAAAAGACGTAGATTTCACATATTCGTTTGACATGTTTGTTTGTGGTGTGTGTTTTTGGTAACAAACATAATAATCAAAGATGTTCATTATGGTAAACGAAATAATAATTTGATCTAAGTACCATTTTTTTCTTCCTGATTTGTAAAAAATTATTACGTGACAAAAAAAAAGAGTATTGTTTTCGAAATCTGTGTATCTGAATTATGGAAAATCCGTCATTAAAACGAAACAAATTCACAGGCATGTGTAGTCAAGTCATTTTAAAACTGTTGTATATAACTCATTTAATTATATTTAACAGAAATCTTTGTTTGTTCTTGTCGTTAAATGCCGTATATATCATGCTATTATGTGAGGGTTAGGCGTGGCCAAATGGTTAGTGATCCGTTGCCGCAATGCAATTCACGCTCTCAGTTCATAGATAACTTATAAGAATGACTGTTTAATCACACTATTAGATTAAAGTAGCCCAAGATTTAATTATAGGTTCTGTTGGTTACCTGTGTTCCCTTCAATTTATCAGTCCAAAATTAGGGATGGCTTTGTAGGTATAACTCTAGTGAAGTGGAATGTTCTGAAACAAAGAAAGTTATTATGTTGGTTGAATTTAAAGCGCCAAGCGCGTAAGGCGTGCGACTCGTAATCCGAGGGTCGCGGGTTGGCGCCCGCGTCGCGCTAAACATGCTCGCCCTCCCAGCCGTGGGGGTGTATAATGTGACGGTCAATCCCACTATTCGTTGGTAAAAGAGTAGCCCAAGAGTTGGCGGTGGGTGGTGATGACTAGCTGCCTTCCCTCTAGTTTTACACTGCTAAATTAGGGACGGCTAGCACAGATAGCCCTCGAGTAGCTTTGTGCGAAATTCCAAAACAAACAAACAAACAAAGAATTTAAAGCTTTCTGTAAACAGTTATAGAAACACAGTTACGTTTTGAAACATCTGTTATGTATATAAAGACTTCTTGATTTCTGGTTATTGTTTACCTGTGTATGTGGCATTCTAACATAACAATTACCTAATAAGTGGTAGGTTGTTTTTTTGGTATGGAATTCATATTTTCAGCACAAAAGCGAGCGTACTGGTTTCTTTTGAAGATCTTTTTAGCAATTGTCATTGATGCATATTTTATTGACTCAAAGCACCTGAATATGGTAAAAATATTAACAATAAAAACTAAGGAAAGAAAAAAAACGTTAAACGTTAAAGTCAATGCCTTATTATTATGTTACAATACGCTTATGGTACTTTTACAAGATTTCCGCTTGGTTACATGTATTGTATCTTGGCTAGTAAGTTGCTACTTGTTTAAAAAGGAAAAGATTTGCTACTTTATTGATAAGAACAAAGCTACACTACGGGTTTCATAACCCGCTTTCGAGCACTGTAAGTTCGCAGACATACCGCTGTGCCATTAATGAGCGATTTTTGTTAGTTTATTTTGTTGTTTTTTTAAAAAGAAGAACATTTAAAGTGATCATAAGAATACAGTATCGGATAACTCAAACTGAGTGGCAATTATACCGCGTTGACACATCTGTCTCGTAATAGACAAGGATGTTTGGTTAATTACCTTTCGTTTATAATTTATTTCCACTTTGTAGTTTTGTGTGACAGCATGTTTTATTTTATTTAATCGTGTTTTATGTAATGGTCTTTGTTTCATGTGGCAAGGGTTAATTTCAAAATGTCATGTAAAAAACTGAACTCTTTTTAGTTGTGGTACCACTACCGGCCTCCGGATCCCAGTGCACGGCCACACACTCGACACTTTTCGTCCTTTGACGTCCACGATCACCTTCCGGAAGCCATGAAGCTGCACGAAGCAATCATGTCTAATTGCGAGCTGGACCTTGCTGATATCAATCTATCCGACATGGATCCCGAAGATGTTACAGTAAGCCTAGCTAAGATAGTTTAAACAGAGGAAAAATTATTAGACTTAAATCAATGTTTCTACTACTAAAGACGAGCGGATTATAATATGTAATAAAAAGTTGTATAGACTTATTTACTGTCTAGTCCAGGCCAGGTGAAATAGGTTTAAAACTATTTTGCAGAAGCTGTAACTTCGCCTATGTGTAGGGCCAATTAGAGGTGTGGCATTTGTTGATTTTTAGAGCCCGGCATGGCCAGGTGGGTTAAGGCGTTCGAATCCCCGTCGCACCAAACGTACTCATCCTTTCAGCCATGGGGCGTTATAATGTGACAGTCAATCCCACTATTCGTTGGTAAAAGAGTAGCCCAAGAATTGGCGGTGGGTGGTGAAGACTAACTGCCTTATCTCTAGCCTTACACTGCTAAATTAGGGACAACTAGTTGATAACCCTCTTGTAGCTTTGCGCGAAATTCATAAAAACGAAACAGAATTTTGTTGTATATAATACCACTCTAAAACCTTAAGCATTCTGTTACATATTTCCATATGAACAAGAAAAACTTCTAACGTTTAGAAAATAGAGGCCTAAGAACTGAGTGGGGCATTAGAAGTTTGATTCATGTTTTTATAGCATCAATATTTAGAACGTTCTTGAACACTAAAGCTAGAAAAATCTACTTTTATACAACAGATAATTGCTAAAAATACTTTTTATTTTAACCATCGTGTGGCTAGGGGCGCTCGAGTCGCGGGCTGGAATCGCTGTCGCACCAAACATGTTCTCTCCCTTCAGCTAAAGGAACATTGTAATGTACAGTAAATCCCACTATTTGTTGGTAAACGAATAGCTTAAGAGTTGACGGTGGGTGATGATGACTAGCTGCCTTCCCTCTAGTCTTACACTGTTAAATTGCTGGGGTGAGTACATTTATTATACGTTCAGGTTGCTAAAGAGCATAATAATCAAGAGGTGAGGTCAAATCTACAAGTGTTAGAAAAGTTAATTTAAGAAGATATTCATTATTTCAATATTTTGTTTATGTTAAAAAGAGTGACCATGTAAGATAAACTGTTTTGCACTAAGAAACAAGTGTAACATGTTTAATTTTCATTTTTCACTTTGAAATTTTTCCCCCTTTTGGTTCCCAAATTTCTTCTAGTTTGTTATTTTTCAGTCGTATTGTGAATTTGAGAAGTATTTATATTAGTTATGATTAATAGTGTCTCATGCTATTTTTTCAGAAAGTAACTAAGCACCAATGATTTTTAGTAATTAAATGTATAAGTTTTACATATTTCTTTTTTTTAATTCAACGTTAGAGGGAACTCGCCGATAGTAACATATATATTGTTTATCTACAAGGCTGAGCTTCGTCGTGTTTATACTCAACTTCAAGTTCTCCGTAACAAGACCATGAGGAAGGACAATCCACACATTTCCAAAAGACGTGGAGGGCGAAAAGTAACACACAGAAGGTTTTCATTACAGGCTTTTCACAAACATAAACAACAACATCACGATTACGACCACGAGTTTACCGAAATATCAAAAACTCCCGAAGAGTCAGTGGCGAGTGTAGAGGGCGCTCCGCTCCAGGGAGATAGACTGTCGATCAGAAATGAAGATTTAATGGCTGCTGCATCAGTCAGCTTTAAAAATGGACTTAAGTAGAAAGCACCACTCGGTGTATATTCAAACACTAATAGATGCTAGTTGGGTAATTCAGTAGGCGTTCTTCATATCAATGGAAGAAACTTTTGATTTAAGTTATAGAAACCAGTCTTTGATGCCGTATTAAAAATTTAGAGTGCATTTAGCCTGTAAAGTCGAATCATTTTTACCATTATAAATAGAAATTGATGTGAAAAACATTCACTTCAACATTTTTAAAAGCTCCAAACAATAATATGTTTCATGTTGTGAAAAGTACAATGTAACTGTAAAATAATTTATTGGAATATCTAAACTCTATTTATCTAATGTATACGTTCCTTATAGAGAACATAACCGTGTTCCTGATTTACAAATGTAAAAACTAATAAGAATAGTATTTTTACGTGTTTAGCAGAAAAACCGTTAGTTAAAGTTTCTCATTCATTATAATATAATTTATATTATTTAACTTTACTGGCCTTCATAGGAGAAGAGGAACAATTATTAGATTCAAGAAATGAAATCGTTCGGGTAAAACTAGGTTTATATTTTCTCTGCAGAATAGTTTTATACAGTTTGGTGATAACTGCCTCCTTCTGCTGAAAGCAAAACATGGGAGTTTTGTTTTGTTTGTTAATAAAATATCATATATATCCACTGTTAGATACAAAAGCTTAAATATGTGTTATTTCACGCTAACTAGTTCGTTAAACTGCTTAGATAGGAAAATTACCATAATAATATCAGAGTTTATTTATTTCTGTTATACACAAATGAAACTTCTTACTTGTCTAAATAAAATCTATTTATTATGTGAACAGTTAATGTAATAATGTAGACAGCAGACAAGTTAAAGCTTATAAGGATATAATCGTTAATTACATGAATTCAGCGACGCAAAATGTAATTATTTAAATTGGAGGCATATCAAACATCTAATGATAACATACTTTATAGGTAATAAATGTGGAGAAAAAGGCCAGTAATAAAAAAATAAAACAAAGTGCAACCTTATAGTTTTTGTTGGTCCACTATTGACAACTCTTATACATACATGTACAAACCTGACTGTTTGCAAAGTTTGGATTAAATTGTGTAAAATTATTATGTTAAAAAAGTAACAATTTCGTTCTTTTAAAAAGGGTCTATAAGCGACATAAAGAGCCATTTTTCTAATGCAAGTTTATCATTTATCAGTACTCGCTTATGGTACACTAATTCGATTAATAAGGTGAGCTAAAATTATTTTTTACTTTAAAATTTGTTGAGACCATCTTGTGATTGCTGCACTGAAGTAGAAAAACCCAGAGACCGAACGAATAATAACATATATTACAGCACTTAACTGTAAACATTATTTCTTTTTCTCTGTATCAAATTAAGACCGTTATAATTTATTGGTTTTATTTATGTAAAACGGTTCACCGGCTTTAAATAAAAGTTGTTGACAAACATTGAAAAATTAATCTTTGTTATACGTATCTCTACCATTTAAACCTATATATATATTTCTAAAATAGGACTCAAGTGTATTTATTCAAAGTTCATTGTGTAAGGACCTCAACAGAGTGCTTTAAACACATTTTGGTGGATAAAATAGGATCCTTCTTGTAGGGTAGTTTGGTCACTGTAGACAAGAGATTGACTGTTGACATAATAATGCAGCAGAGCCATAGCTGTTAGTGATAAAGTTAATATTAGTGATATCAAAGTACAGTCGTGGGGAGGGTTAATCTTACGTTTGATAACTAAAGATGTCTACTTGTAAGCGAATTCAATATTATATCGATAGTTGAAGATTGCTTTTATAACATTAAATGTGATATTTGAAAGTTTCTGTGGGTAAAGTTAACTTTATAACCAATAACAGTTAGTGAACTTAATAATGATGTCTGAAAACTGCTAGTGACCAGGTTAGCATTGTATCTTATAACTGAAGATTGCACTTACGATGGTTAACTATTTTATGATAACTGAAGCCATATGTTAGTGAGGTTAATTTTGTATCTCACCATTAAAGATTGTTATTGTTGACGTTAACTTTGGATTTTATAACTGAAATTAGCTGTTGTTGAGGCTAGTTTTGTATCTCACTATTAAAGATGGCGATTTGTAAAATTACCTTAATAACTAAAAGGATTTGTTGGAGATGCAGTTAAAATGTTATATGATAATTGAAAAAAGTGTTGTTGGTGATGTAAATGAAGACAGTTATCACTGTATAAAAATGTTATATATTTCCTGCTTACATTTATTAACGAACAACTGAAGTTTTCTACATTAAAGCAATACAAAGGCACACATAAATCACTTCACAGTAACTTCTTTGTGGGATAACTGGTTTTGTGTTCTGATATGCAGGTTTTATTGAAGTGTTCCCTCAGTTTGCACTTTGAACAACAGCAAATTATGTAGTGATATCTCAACTGATAGTGAAACACTACGATCTTAACATTTACATGATATGAAAACGGTAGGTCTGTATAATCCAGTTAAACACAGTAACAGACCGAGCACTACCCACTGGTTACTGTGCCGAATTGTTGAGATGAGGTTCTTTGGTTTGCATACTTGCGTTAGGAAATTGTATTTTAAAAAATCACATTAAACCCTATCTAAATGTGGGCACGTTATAACAGTGTGACGCTTAAATAAAAAAATCCAACAAAGAAATAGACAAATAATACAAATCTTATAAAATGTGGACTCGCCTTCATAATATTATTCAATTGGTTAGAGATATAGAAAATATATGTGTATATATATATATATGATTGTCAGCAAGACAGTCGGTTTTTAACGTTTATTATGCTGTTTATAATCATTATTTAATAATGTTTATTTCATGCAACCCGGAGATCTAGACTTTCTAAATGAACCAGCAGCTCAGTAGAGAATATAACAAGTCAGTATAGAAGCTATCATAATCAGGCTTCACCAGGTTAACGGATAGCCAGTGGTGGATGTTCCTCTATCCAATCGTCATAAAACGGTTTCTTGTCGATGACGTGGGGAACATGTGAATTGATTCAGATAACTTGTAATGGATATCTTGTTCACAAATGAAGTATGTTTTATACCATAGCTAATAAAGAACTTTACATCTTTGAAGAGTGCAAAGGACAGTGTTTGAGTTGAGACAGAACGCTGTTCCAGTTGTTAACTTGTTAGGCAGATTTGTGCAGTATAGAATTGCTGTTCGCAAATTGGATATTAATTCCAACCGTTCCACTTGTTAATTTTTAAAACTCGAGCCCTGAATGAAAACTAGATCCAATTCTATTTGCACAGAAAAAAAATACACGAATATGGCAGAGGTGCCATCGATATGCTGTTAATCAGTAGTATTACCATGTGAACGATAATTAGTTGATAACACGCGTTCCTATAGTGTTCAAACAGTTAGCAACTTTGTCGAATTAAAAGGTTTCAAGCAAGCTAACTAATCATCATTCTCACCGGATTTAATCCAATTTTTCAACCATGTGATATTTTGGGAAGATTCTTCTATCTACGTAACTCAGACTCAACATTGTTGATGAATTGGAAGCAGAACTGAGGAGTAGTGGGTCATATTACCATTTAGTAACTCTTTCCATACACGCAATATGGCGACTTGCATTAATGTCCGAAGTGATTCTAATTAACAAACGTCTTCTAATTCGGCTGCAGAATCTATAGTGCCAAATAAACGTTTGTGAATGTAAACTTCAACAGTAGACATCTACATGCCATATCACATGACTGGTCATCTATTATTTGTTTGCATAAAAATAAACTCAGAGACACTACTGCATTATTTACTGACAACAATTGTGCCTCTTCATAGCTAGAATATCGAAAACTGGTTATTCTTTAATTGTTCTACGCCTTATAAATATTATTCTTTAATATTTCTAAACTGGTTAATAATCTTCCTTCACCGTGCATAATTATAATACATGTAGTATGTATGTTTTCATAATGAAAGTACGCTGGTGTGAATCATCTACCATAGTGATCGGATCTCGTATTCCTCTTCTGGTGTTTGACATTACTGATTTTGAACTACGTTAGGTGTGTATATGAAGCGTTGACAGACCAATAGTTTGTGTCGCTGTTGGACTAAACGTGTAGTATTAACTCAAACGCAGTGTTTAATCTTCAAGAGTTCAATATTGGGCAATCAAATAATATTACATTTTTGGTTATTTACACATATGTAGTGCTACAAAGAACTTCAAAACTTTTATCCGTAACTATTCATACAGGTTTTAGGTTTATATTTAGATTTTATTTTTGCACCCACTAGAACAGGAAATTTGGTGTGTTTTTCTTGCTTCAATAATGTCTATTGTTAATTATTAATTGAAGAAGTTTTATGAGAATCAGTGTTTCCATTGCATGTCTTTACTCCGTTTTTGTCAAACGCAATTACTCTTTGTCTCATCTTCAAGTGTTTGTTTGTTTGTTTGTTTTGGAATTTCGCACAAAGCTAGTCGAGGGCTATCTGTGCTAGCCGTCCCTAATTTAGCAGTGTAAGACTAGAGGGAAGGCAGCTAGTCATCACCGCCCACCGCCAACTCTTGGGCTACTCTTTTACCAACGAATAGTGGGATGTTTACGCACTAAACTCAGTATGTGTGCATGGTAGATTAAGAAAGAAATAGAACCTGATTGAGGAACAGAAAGTGTTCAACATTAAAGACTATACATATAGCCTTACTAAATGGTTGTTCCAATTGCACTGGATATATATTCCTTGTCTGTCATGCCATATTCTTTAACACTCTCCTTGTATAAACGTAGCTTTTGTTTTATACACAAGAGACTGTTTGAGGAGATAAAAAGCCAGGAGAATTCTGTTGCTATTGCGCTGGCTACAGTCTGGTAGTAACGAATATGTTCTCGTTATTTATTGACTGAAACTCTAAACCGTTGAGTATATTAACATTACCAGTTCCTGTCTGAAACATTAATTCAAATTAACATATTAGGTATAGTATTCATTGTACTTTCTGTATTCAAAAATGACCAAGCAATGGGTCTTTCATACTCTTTTTTTTTTTAATAGCAAGAATATGTAAGTTTGTTGATAAAAGCAATGTTTGCCCTTGAAAATTAGTTAACTTGTGCTTGTAGAAAGGTTTTATTTAAGATGACAGTTAAATTTCTTATTACAGACACGAACTGTGTTAAGCTTTAAGAAAATTTTTGGAATTATGTAACTGTTGCCTTTATTAAAGATATGAATAAAACGTTTATTAATTCAACTCGAATAATTGTGAGTAGATAGACTTTGTTACATGAGGTAATTGTTGTAGTGATAAATCAGTCCGTCTCATTGTACACATTGCTGCCACCCTTCAGATTTTGCACCTGCCTCCCCCAAAGGTACTGATACTTGTCATACTTTTTTCATACAGAACTACGTTTTGTAATATATAAGAAAACTAAACTACTCTCTAAGTCAAGTGTATTCAAGGTGTAAGTTACGTGTATGTTGAAAAGTATCATTTGTAATGTTTAAGAGTTGAATATGTAGTTACCAAAAGAAAGCATTAACTTGATATTAGTGTTTTCATCACCTTATTGTTTAAAGAAATATGAGAGAAACAGGGTCGATGTGAGTGCAGCAGTGCTTTTACACAGGGAGGCAGCTTCTTTATGGGGCGTGACTGTAAAAATTTCTATAATGGCGGAAGAGTGGAATTGTGTAGTGGGCAGCAGAGTCAGCGTTTTCTCATGGCAGTAAAACCCATCCCACCGTCTCTGGTGAGATCCAACACTATGTGATCGACTAGCAGAATAAAAAGATCATAAATATAAAAAATCCAAGAAATAACTTAGCTGTAAATAACATAAATGTAACGGTGGAGCTTACCAACTTCACTACAGTAACAGAACATGAAAATCAGTTCCATAATCCTTTCTTCTTCTCCTATGTGAGCCATATGTTTATTCTAGTTTGTTTTAATTTTTTCTGTGATTTAGTGTAACTTTTCAGTTTGTTGCTTAAAGCATTTGTCATATTATAATTTGAAATAGCCTGAAATTTTAATTTTCAAGTTAATTTAATGCCGATATGTATCACACTTATGATATTTGTCAACAAGATTGATACAAACAGTTTTATTTCTTAACACCGATATATATTATTCAGAAACAACAATACAATATACAGTAACGGGTATTACAAATAATGATTTATATACTAAGTCTTATATCTGGTCTGGAACAAAATTTTATCGACGATCACGATAAGCGAATTAATTATATGTTTACACGTGTCAGTAGGCGCTCACTTGACGGGAAGCTGACCAATTTCTTCGCACGTGTGTTTTTCCTGAAGAAAATATCTAATTTCTTTGTAGAAATACTACCGTTCGAAGTTTATTCACTAAAGAAAAACGATTTGTAATGTTCTAAATCTATAAAGGTTCTTGGTCAAATATCTGTAGTTTTTCTATTTATAAGCGTTTATCACAGTTATATCTTCAGAGGTTTATAGTAACTGTAGCAAACCAACAATATTCTAAAAACTGTCTCTTGCTGCGTCGATTTATAAACTTTAGGCGAAGGGCTCCATGAAGTTTTCGAATACAACAATGTAAAACATGAATTGTTGATTCATACACTCGAGAATTTCCTACAAATTTAGTGAGCAGGCGCAATGCACATTTAACAATGTAAGTTACTTGAATTTCTAAATATTTATTAAACTGAAACAAATATAGATATTAAAATTAATACACAATATTAAATCCGTTAGACATTTAAGTACATAATACAAGTATTAAATGATGTCAATTATCACAACAATAAAATATACTCAGCATCACTTAGTAATTTATGTGAAACATGAGATATAGTAATATACACACCTACCTTTTAACAACCTTCTACCAGTATAGAAATACACACAGCACAGATATTCCAGTGTGTAGATTTGTAATTATCCACAGACAAATAAACGTTCAGAGTCGAACGTTAAACAATCTATTATAAATAATTAATTTTATCTTGTAATATGATTATCTCGGTTACTATAATATGATTGTATAATATTCAACATTTTAGAAATTCCTTTGATGTGTTTTAAACGAATGACGTATTTCACCAAAGTTCAGTGACGACAGTTACTTGAATTTCTGGTTAAATAGCGAAAAATGTATGTTGGCAATTTTTTCTGGTGCACGCGACTTTCGGTGACTCGCAGGTGAATTTAAGGGCTTAGTATTGCTACAAATCGAGTTTCCATACCCGTGGTGGGCAGAGCACAGATAGCTCGTTATGTAGGTTCGCACTTAAAACAACAAACAAACCTGAGCACGTACTTCCATTATATTTGATATTGGTATTTTATACTTTACTTTTGAATTATTCCATAGGATCTGCTTTCATATGGATTTCAAATTTAATTCACACGAGCGCTATGACGTTATTCAACTGTTTAATCATCCCACTAAGCGTTTTGTTTTAATTAAAAATATTCCATCCGTTGACTAAATGTTGACACCTAATTTAAAGGTGGATTTAATTAAAATTGTTCAAAATGACTACACGTGCACCTTTATCTGGCTGGATAACAACAATCTGTTAATGGGAAATTCTTTTAAGGCAGAAAACTCAATGTATGTGATAGAAGAAGGGTTAACATTATAGTAGAAGGACAATACCATACTATAAAACTTACTTTTGAAAAGGCATTCTACATTTGTCGTGTTAAAATTAGAAAATTATTCAAGAGTCCTGTAGATGAAATCAAAAGGGAAAACATGATTCCAGAAACAAAGTTTATGATATGTAAACAAATGTCTAAACATTTTAATAAAACATTTTTACATTAAGAATTTATATGTATTTAATTATATTTAAAAATATGGACAAGCATCGAAGGACGGAAATATAAACGCAAACATTTCTTGACAGAAAGAGATAACCGTGATATTAAATATTAGTAAAGTTTTTTTTTTTTTGGAATAAACAATTTCATTCAAAATTGCAGTTTATTTCTTAAGCCCAATGTTTAAGATAACTTGTAACAAAGCGAACTACTGGACGTTTCGTTATTATTCACCAAAATGTTAGCTTTGAACAAAGTAACAAAGGTGAATATTCTATTCCAAAATATAATTCGTTCTATTTATGAAAAATATAATATTCGTGAAGATTCATGAAATGCAAAAACGTAGCCTAATGACATAAGCACAGCCATAGAATAGCATATTTCAAAATAGACACAATCTATCTTCAGAAAATTCTTATAATAAATTCAAAACAATGATTACGATAATAAGTAAATGTTGAAAGACAATACTTTGTACAATAATTTGTGAAACGAATGTTGAGATTTAAAGGAAGTGAGGAAAAGGGTAAGAATCAGTAATCGAATTTGGATCAATATTTTAGATAGTGAGGTTCTTTTCAATAAAACCACTAAACACTTTAACCAAAGCTTTCAAATATATATGGTCCATAACTAACACTTTTAAGTCCGCAGAAGAGGTTGTGTGCCCAGTAGTTTCACTGGATGTAGTATAAGCGACCAGTTCTGTAGAAACGTCTTACGTATACTCATGGATGAGTATTTAAATCGCGCTTGCTTTTTTCCTATGTAGGTAACTTTGCAGCTATCATACTTACTCGAGTAAATGATCTATGAATGAAATAGGTTTGGTAAGTTGTCCTTCGAAAGGCAAAACATGTTTTATTTAATACGATTATTTAGTGATAATGATTAGTTGAATCTGGATATAGTATTTACGCAACAAGTGGTATGGCTAATTTCTAAGCATTGAGCTTATTATGCAATAAGTTAGTTTTACGAATTTACAACGCTAAAAATCAAGGTTCGAGTCCTCAATATGGACACAGCAGACAAATTAAATGTTACAAATCATACAGCGATTATTTTTAACGGCTGAATTAGGAGATTAAAGTTATAATTAGTAAAATATTCCTAAACGTTTGTGTTTTCCAAATGTGTCTATTAAGACACACTTGAAATTAGTGGTTCTTGAAATTCCCGGGTGAGATTACTGGTTCTAGTAATTTATACCTAAGATTACTGCTTGTGGTGAGCCACACTTTAGATTTCTGCTTCTGATGAGTCACACCTTATATTATCGGCTTTAGTAAGTCACACTTGAAATTACCTGATCTAGTAAATCACGCTTGAGATTATTTGTCCTATTAAATCACACCTTATATTACCGGTTCTACTAATTGACACCTGACATTACTGGTCTGGTAAGTCACACTTGAGATTACTAGTTCTAGTAAGTCACACTTGAAATTACTGATTTTGGTGAGTCTCGGATAATATTACTGGTTCTAATAATTCACACCTAAGATTACTGCTTGTGGTAAGCCACACTTTAGATTTCTATTTATTGTAAGTCACATCTGAAATTGCCGGATCTAGTAAATCACACATGAGATTACTTGTCATATTAAATCACACATGAAATTACTTATCATATTAAATCACACCTTAGATTATTTATTCTAGTAATTGACATCTGACATTACTGGTTCTGGTAAGTCACACTTGTGATTAGTAGTTCTAGTAGATCGCACTTGTAATAATTGGTTCTAGTAAATCACACCTGATATTACTGGCTCTGTTAAGTATACTTATGATTTTTAACAAGTTTTCTTTATGGTAAATTTTTACTTTTCGCTTTCTTAATAATTTAATTCACGAGGGACTTTAAAACGGTCCATTCAATAAGTTTTGCGCAATTATTTTATTTTTATTTTCTTGAGAAAACAACAACATCAGTAGCGATCATAATCCTACAATAGCTGCAAACTGTACAGAATCAACTAAATATAAATTAACACATCCTCTTCATAAGCACATCACTAACACATTCAGTACGCTGCTACTATTCTTAGTGGTGAAGTAAAAAGGTGTTCAAGAATTAATAGGAGCCATAGATTCTCAGTATATTCTTTCCAGTCGTAAGCATCTGTCCACATTGTTGATTGAGAACAGATTTGATGAAGTCCAACAAAAAGTCATCTCTGTTCTGAAACTTGTATCCAACATCAATACATCTGTGTGATTCTAAAACAACAGATGAATGTGCAGCTTTCTTGGAACCACTGGTCATTTTATACTTGACTGGAAAATGCAAACAGTCATGTGGCATGTCGGCGCTTTAAAAGGCGACAAACATCTGATAAAACTGTAGCTCATATTGATAAAATAAATCCTATCGTCTGCTGTTTTATCATTATTCCATATTACCTGACAAAGTATCCATGAATACATTATTATGTATTCGTATTCGATTGCTCATCTCCAATACTCACCCCATGCATGATACTACTGTTTCTACTTTGTCATACTAATTGCATACAACCCCAGATTTAACGAGTACAATGAGCATGCATGCATCCTATCACCTAACTTCATTCAGACTACAGAATGTATATAAACAACACACACTAAATTTTGGCAATAAAAAATTCATAAGAAATTAATGTTTTGTTGTTTTTATTAAAGTCTACGTTTTATTGGGTTCTTCAAGTACTTAATACAGAGAATAGATATTTCTTCTATTTGCAGTAACGATGTGTCTGGTATTTTCTATTTACTTTATACAACATTATGAAAAAAATTAATAATGAAACTTTTACCTTCTACTAAAACACCCATTATAACAATGTGTATATGAAACGTTGACAGACCAATAGTTTGTGTCGCTGTTGGACTAAACGTGAAGTATTAACTCAAACGCAGTGTTTAATCTTCAAGAGTTCAATATTGGGCAATTAAATAATATTACATTTTTGGTTATTTACACATATGTAGTGCTACAAAGAACTTCAAAACTTTTATCCGTAACTATTCATACAGGTTTTAGGTTTATATTTAGATTTTATTTTTGCACCCACTAGAACAGGAAATTTGGTGTGTTTTTCTTGCTTCAATAATGTCTATTGTTAATTATTAATTGAAGAAGTTTTATGAGAATCAGTTTTTCCATTGCATGTCTTTACTCCGTTTTTGTCAAACGCAATTACTCTTTGTCTCATCTTCAAGTGAATGTGTCACGTACACATAAGTAACAATAAAGATCGCTATCTGTCAGACATATCAAATATTCTGTGAATTATTAGTCTTACCAACGATGTCTGAGTCAACCCCACTAGATGTACACGATGTTTAATATTCGTTTTTACTGCTTTTATACGTAATCTATTTATGTTTACGCGCTAAACTCAGTATGTGTGCATTGTAGCTTAAGAAAGAAATAGAACCTGATTGAGGAACAGAAAGTGTTCAACATTAAAGACTATACATATAGACCTACTAAATGGTTGTTCGAATTGCACTAGATATATATTCCTTGTCTGTCATGCCATATTCTTTAACACTCTCCTTGTATAAACGTAGCTTTTGTTTTATACACAAGAGACTGTTTGAGAAGATAAAAAGCCAGGAAAATTCTGTTGCTATTGTGCTGGCTACAGTCTGGTAGTAACGAATATGTTCTCGTTATTTATTGACTGAAACTCTACACCGTTGAGTATATTAACATTACCAGTTCCTGTCTGAAACATTAATTCAGATTAACACGTGATGAACTATACAAGATATAGTATTCATTGTTCTTTCTATATTTAAAAATGACCAAGCGGTGGATCTTTCGCATTCTTTTAATAGCAAGAATATGTAAGTTTGTTAATGAAAGCAATGTTTACCCATGGGAATTACAGTTAAATGTATGAAAAAGTTTTGAAAATTTTCAAAACACTCCTAACTTGTGTTTTTGAAAACGTTTTATCTAAGAGTGGAGTTAACTTCCTTAGCACAGACACGAAGTCCCCTAGTAGCACGATAGTAAGTCTACAAATTAAAAACCCTGAAATGTGGGGTTCGATTTCTGGACACAGCAGTTAGTGCGGTGTAACTTTGCACAGAACATAAACACACAGAAATGAAATACTTTAAGGTAATTTTTGAATTTCTATTGTTGTTGCTTTTAATAATAAATTGAGTAAAATTATTTGCTGGACTTGAATAATTATGTAGAACAGGAAATTCATTTTGACTGAGGAAAAGTTTTATAATTGCCACTTGAGGTAGTTGTAAAGTCATCATTGTTCTTACTTACTTCATAAGTTTATTCTAGTTTGTCTTAGTTTTGCCTTGATTTAGTCTGGCTTCCTTTAGTGCTATAAAGTATCAGTTTTTCATTGAACAATCGTAAAAAAATGTTTCTAGCAACTTTATTTTTATAGTAGAACCACAAGATATAGGGTTTTATTATACAACCACACGAACTTACCACTAAATAATTCAACATTAATAAACAAGATTTTTTTATTCATCACAAGTCAATCCACATGTTCTCCATGTCATTGACGAGAAATCATTTTGTGGCGACAAAATATAGAACCACCCATCACAGGCTATCCCTTAATTAACCTGGTGAAGCCTGATTCTGACAGCTCAAACGCAAACGCAAACTAACGTGGCAGGGGTTTAGTTTAGAGAGAGAGAAATCAGAAGAGTTCTCTCTCCAACTGGGGTGTTCAGGAACGTTGTGGTTCCTCTTCGTCCCCTTTCGTGAATTGTTATTAGGTTTAGTTTTATTATTTATTTATTTATTAAACAATTTTTTGCTCTTTTTTTTGGGGGGGGGTGGAGGATGTCACTCTAAATGTTATCTTGGACGGAGGCAAAGGCAGCAACGGATTCTGACAGCTTCTAACCTGACTTGTTTTTATATTGCTGTACTAAGCTATTGGCTCACTTGGGAAGTTTAGGTCTCCTGGCTGCGCAGAATAAACATTGTTAAATAACAATTACCTTGCTGACAATCATGAATATCTAACTGATGTTCTGAAGGCAAATCCACATTTAATGAGATTTGTACTTATTTGTATTTTGAAGTTCGTACAAAACTATAACACAGTTATTTGTGTTAGACGCCACTATACTATAACGCACCCACAACACGACAGAACGGAATGTTTTAATTTATAATTTTTGATTTAAATATGCAAACCCTTTGTGTTTGTTCGTTTCGGAATTTCGCACAAAGCTACACGAGGGCTGTCTACGCCAGCCGCCCTAATTTATCAGTGTAACACTAGAGTCGAGCTCCTTAACCACCTTTCGAAATGACCAGATATAAGATTGCATGTATATTATGTACAGGTGTTGTCAACAGTGGACTATTAAAAACTATAAGATTGTCCTTTGTTTTATTTTTTATTACTGGCTTTTATTTCATTTGTGTTACCTATAAAGTATGTTAGTGTTACGTTTTTGACATGCCTCCAATTTAAATAATTATATTTTACGTTGCTAGACACATGTTATTAATGATTATATCTCTATGAACTTTCACTTGCCTGCTGTCTACATTATTACATTAACTGTTCACAGAATAAATAAGTTTTACCTTGACAAGTTAGAAGTTTTAATCGTGTATAAAAGAAATAAATAAACTCAAATATAACTCTAAACTTGTCCCGTTAAACTGATTTTCTTCTTCAAATAGCATGTTATGAATTCGAATTCCGTCACTGAGGACGTTTTCTCTTTGATACCTACCTTTCTTTTAATTTATAAATTCAAAATTACACAAGACATGCGCAGACAGTCATTGGGTTGCTTTGCGCGAAACGCAACAAACAAACAAATTAACAGAAAAATTCCCAGTAGTAGACTTTGATAAGGGTAAGTGAATAAAATTATTGAAGATTTATTTTCTTGTTACCAAACGCGAAATTGAAAATAGAATCTGTGACGTAAAGATATAATACATTCTTTGATTCGTCACATCTTTGCTGTTATCTACGATTTCGCCAGTTCATCAACAAGACTTAAAGTCAACACCAGAGGGCACAGCGAATCAAAGTATGAAAAGATTCGTTGATTTTCTTTCTCGCATCCCACCGCTAGTATAGCGGTATGTCTCCGGGTTTACAACACTAAAATCAGGGGTTCGATTCCCCTCGGTGGGCTGAGAAGATAGCCATTTGTGGCTTTGCTATACGAAAACACACACTCTTTCTCGCTACAATTGTTTTCAAATAGATACAGAAAAATGGAAGTTTTTTTTATATAAAATAGCATTAGAATTTGTAGGAAATTAATGAAGAAAGCTAACGAAACACGAGCACATGACTACAACTAAACTGAGGTTTTGGTTCCAGCAATAGTAAAATTCTTTACACGAATATCCACTATGTCTGTATTTATAAAACTATTGGTAAAGGTGAAATCTTCCGCTTTACCTCTATGTATACAGTTAGTTCTTCCACTGTTTATAAAGCTACTGATAACGATAAATATCTCTGTTTATAAATATGCCCGTAAAGAAAGTCATTTTTATTTCTGTTTTTATTGTATTTTATTTCTGTTAATAAAGACACAGGCCAAAGTGAATATCAGATTTGTTTGTGTTGAGAAGGTAATGATAAATATCAAGATTCCACATGATTTTTACACCTTGTCTTGTTCGTAAGGTTTCCTCATACGTCTATATTTACTATTGCTGGTTGGAATAAAATTCCATGTGTACCTCATTTTTCCTTTCTAAAAGTCAGCGTGAAAAAAAAACACTGAGAAATATCACGTGTTCTTTCTGTTCTTAACTAACTGTCTTACCCAAAAACATTCTTTTTTTTATCCTTTGTTTAATCTTTGTAGTAGGTAAGTATTTAACCAATGTCAATTCGCCATCTCTGAAGACAATAAGATGTTTACGTAGAAGCCGACTTGCCTTTTTATGAAGAAAAAAATAAACATCAATTAGTAAATCTGGGTTGATTATAATATTTAACTACAAAAATGATATAATAATTACCTGTCATTTTCTTTTTTCCTGTTATTGTTATTATGCCAATATTTTTGTTGACCCTTAAGCATAAAGAAAGACAAAACGAGCGTAAGGTTAGCTAAAAATGTTGTGTATTTAACAGATAGGCCTAGATTACAAATCATAGTGATGATTTCAAAGAACTTGCGTTCACCTGGAGAAGCTTTTGCATCGTTTTTCCCTGGATTGAAATGATTTTGAATATGATGAAAGGTTTAGTACATAAGAATATTTCCTTATAGGTGATGATATATTATGGACCTATAATTCAGTAACACCGAATTATTATATTACATTTAATACTGCTTGTGTACTGCATTGACATACATGCTGTGTTTGTTAACACTCCTACGAAAAAAATATTTACATCCACTAAAGTGATTTTGGGGCCTATCAGGCCCCATATATTTTTCCAATAGAAACACAGTGATTTAGCAACATTCATTACAAACAACTTTAGAATGGTTCTGACAAACGTTTTTTTTACAATTTGAGCAAACAATTTTCGACTGTCTATCTTTTGATCTGCCGCACAAATGGCATCGTCCTCTTTTTGCCTTCTTTGCAGGCGGTTCACATGAGGTTGTTTTGTCATTATCTTTGCAGTAAATTTCTTTGATTTCAAGCACCAATTGCCGTATAAATTCTCTTCTGGCTCTTGATTTATGTTGACGAAGAAATTCTGGATGTTTTGTCGAATATAGAACGAAAGCATTGTACGCAGCAAGATCTAGAATGTTATAGAATATGCAGACTGACCAGTGCTTTGATCGCCTCTTTGTTGTATAATATCTCACCAGTTGATCGAGAGTGTCGACACCTGCCTTCGTTGCATTGTAAAGATTGACGATTTCGGGCTTTCCATTCTCTTCTACTTCACCAGACTGATGCTGAGAACTCAGTAGTAGCACATATTTTCCTGGTTTGTCTGAGTGCCTGAGAAGAGTGATGTCGTCATGGTAGAAAAACTTTGGCGATAACTCTCTAGATTTTGCATTTATTTCAGGAGGCAGGAAGGTTCTTGATTTCCGTATGGTTCCAACAAGTCCTGTTCTTTTTGTTCGTAGGTACTTGGCAAATGTCATTGTTGTGAAGAAATTATCTGTCGTTATTGTCCTTCCTTTTCCAAGAAATGGCTGTTCAGTTCTCTGACTATTCTTTCTCCTTGATTTGTTTCTGTCGTATTTCCAACCTTTCCAGTATAAATTTGAGCGTTAAGGAGGTAACTTGTCTTTGCATCTGTTAGGCACCAAATCTTTATTCCGTATTTGCTTGGCTTTGTTGGAATGTATGTTCTGAAGCCAACTCTTCCTTTGAAGTTACATAGTTGTTCATCCACTGTAAAGGTATTCGCTTGGGTTGTAACTGTTTTTGCAATTTTCAATGAAAAAATTCCAGACTCCAGAGATGGCGGCATCTTTGATTTCTCTATTTCTTTGAGAGTGGATGTCAAATCTGATTTTTGAGCACATTTTGTTGAATTTGTCTTGTGTAATCAGTTTTCGCAAAAATGGCAAACCGAATTCGGTTGAAAACATTTCGTCTATCGATGCATTTTTGGATTTGCTTATTCCAAGGAAAAGATTAGCTGCGATCCATTTCCAGAGGTCTTCTTCAAAAATTGGTTCTTTCATGAGGGTGTTTGTTGAGTGAATGATCTGTTCCATCATATTATCAGAAATGAAAATTTTGAATGTTTCGAATGGTGTAGAGACTCTTGGAGCAGCTTGCCTTGTAATGCCTGGGTTCCCATTGAATATATTGAGAGCTGCGGTTCTCCTGTTGATTCTTGAAGGTGTTGTTGAATAACTAAAATTCTTATCTTTGGACAAAAGTTCGTTCACTGGCATCGTAGTAAGATCTTCTTGATTACTTTCTTCATTTTCAGAAGGGTACGGCGCGATTTGTTCATCATTTTCGGCTACAGAAGGATGATCATCACAACTTTCAGAGTACGAGGGCTGTTCAAAAAATACGCGGACTGTTTGAATTGCGCGGCTCCAGTTGGTTCCAGGGGAATTCGCTTGGTGTCGCTAGGTTCGCACAGATCAGCTGATTACGACGCCATTTCCCGATTGCAGTTATCTTCATTTGTGTATTAGCTACGCGGTTTTAAGTGAAGTGCGATTTTTTCGTTTGGCGGATTTCAGAATGAATGACCTGAAGGAGCAACGACTCACTGTGAAATTTTGTGTTAACCATGGAAACTCTGCGACTGAAACTTTTGCTATGCTTAACACGGCTTACGGTGATGTTGCTATGAAGCGTACGGCATGTTTCAAGTGGCATGAACGTTTTAAGGATGGTCGACAGTCCATTGAAGATGATGAGCGTCCTGGACATCCTTCCACGTCAACTGACGACTCACACGTCGACAAAATCAACACCCTGGTGCGGGCAAATCGACGTCTGACTGTCAGGGAGCTTGCTGAAGAGTGTGGGATATCAGTTGGATCTTGTTACGAGATTTTGACCGAAAAATTGAAGATGCACCGCATTGCTGCGAAATTTGTGCCTCAGAACTCGTGAGTTTTTGACCAAACACTCGATCACTGTTCTTCCCCACCCCCCCTACTCACCTGACCTTGCTCCTTGCGATTTTTTCCTGTTCCCCAAACTCAAAAGACCCTTGAAAGGAAGAAGATTTGAGACGATTCCCGAGATTAAGGTAAATGCGACGAAGGAGCTGGAGGACATTACAAAAGAAGCGTACCAGGACTGTTTCAACAAGTGGAAACACCGTTGGGATAAGTGTGTGCGTTGGGGAGGAGAGTACTTTGAAGGGGTCCCAGTCCTGTAACTTCTAAATAAAGTACATTTTGTTTTGTGACGTCAGTCCGCGTATTTTTTGAACAGCCCTCGTAGTCTTCGACATTATCATGTTCACTTTCATCGTCGGATGGTTTTGTCAGTAAATGTACAGCTTCATCAAGAGATATCATTTTTGACACGGTTTGAAGATTTCAGCTCCTATATATATAGATTTGTGGATTCTTCTAGAATATTCGAGAAGCTTCAAGAATATTCTAAATACTTCTGTAAAGTTTCTAGAATGTTCTAAGACAGGCGTGGGGCAAACTAGGCAATAATCAGGACCGTCTAAAATTATTGTTGGAGTAAAGTTATTATCCTAAATATCCATCTTTTGAAAAGAAGTTGTAAAATTAATATATTTTTACTATAATTTGCTTTTTGCGGTTGCCCAGGCCTGTTCTAGAATTATTCAGGAAATAAATAAAGTCATTTTTATGTTTTTTGATCTGGGGCCTAATAGGCCCCAAAATACCCTTAGTGAATGTTTAAAAAAAAATTAAATATTATTTCGCAAATGTCTGAAAAGTCAAAATATTATTGCTCCTTAAAATATAAAGGGATAGGGTCAGTTAATGGCAATTTCATTTAAATACAAAATTATTAGCCTAATATTAATAACCTTTCAAGTTGCTCTGGGGCCTATTAGGCCCCAATTTTCGTAGGAGTGTTAACACTGACCAAATTGATTTGGATGATCATCTACTGAATGTCATAGTGTATCTGGTTGGTTTGTTAAGTTCGCTGATGTTGGTATGATAGCTTCACTTATATTTGATATATGATCCTCTACTCAGTGCAGAAATTCTATAATATCCAAAGGAATATGTGGCATATCTATATTCTGCACTAACTAGTATATATTAATTTATACGATAATACATTAATATAAGTGCTGTGCATCAAAAAGATGCTACAATGAAACGGGATTGTAATGAAAGCTTGAGGTTGGGTTTGCACCTGCATCATGGAACTACTCCGTTCTCACAAGACTAGTCCGTATATGTCTAATAACAACGTAATGAGCTTCATAAACACAAGTAGAGAATGACAACAAGTTTAAACTCTATATCCCTGATAAGCCTCCGAAGAACTGGTTTCTTCAGAAATCAGAGGAAGATTAACCAAATAGCTCCAGTGATGAAAGTACTGTATCATGTGACCTCGTGCAAATAGACGAGGAGTAAGAGGACACTGGTACTGTATAATTGGTTCTTCTTGATGATTCTGATAACAAGAAACCATTGGAGATGAATTCTAGTTGCTTTGGTCATTGGCCAAAATACCGACAATGACATTCTAATCATTATGACTGGTATTTATTATTGACTAGCAACTAGAATGGTAAGTAGACAGAATATACCAATTACAGAAACGAAATAACGTTTCTTACTTTATAGGCTATCAAATGGGTTTTCTTATTGTAATATACATACAGTGGAGCATGTGTTAAAAATAGCTACTAGAATATTTTATAGTAAGGACAGTTGGTTATTTCCAAAGTCAACTACTACAAGGGAACCACAAACTTCACTTTCTGATATATTAAGTGATATATGGTAGCAATAACTTGTTCTGACATTCTACAATAATCACCCAACCTTTGTAGTTCATTTGTAGTGATATAAAAAAGCATATCAAATTCTATAGATACAAAGCTACGACAGCCAAAATTGTTAAATGAAAATCCTCGGTTACTATTAGGCTTAACTGTTGAAAACAACTGTGGATTCTAACAAATAAGTTGAAAGGGCGTGCAGTCTTTATTTTTGTGACGAATCTTTTCAGGTGTTTGTTTGAAGAATCTTCACGATCGAATTTGATTTTATGTTGTGCTGGTCTGCTAGATCATGCCTGATGACCTAGTTAGTGTCTCTCAGACTTCTTGAAGTGCACCAAAACATTGTACTCTATGATAGCATAAAAACTAACTAACATGGCTTTCATAAATTCGGCAAACGTTCGAACATCTCTCTAGATTTTTTCTCTTAGACGTTATTCGTGTTTCTCAATATTAGACGACATTCCTTTTAAGATAAATATGGCGACCAAAGATTATTGTAATGCTATGACAGTGACAGTAATTGTGCTATCATTTCTTGCATGCATGCTACATTAAACTCTGTATGTATGATTATATTTTAAAAATGATAACATAGAATGTCATTTGGATTGATGTTTATAGTCGAATAATCCATTTATTTTATAGTTCCATTTCCTGTGACTGCTTTTTTCTGGTGATATCACTTGAACTGAACTGCAGATTTCACCTTAATGTACTTTTGAAGAAGCACATGAACTAAGCGATTGGTGCTAGTTCGTTGCTATAGAAACCACAGAGCGAGAGAGCAGTGACGTCATATAGTACAAACTATGCTTAGATTTATATGTGTAGAAGAAATACAATCCTTTTTTGAAGTTTACACGTTTTTGTGGTACATATTAAACCAGTAGGTATGTGTTACCCATACAAATGTAGTAAATAAGGGAGTACAACTAATTCCCTCAAATAAAACAAACTTTGGCGGTTTGCAGTGTGGAGATACATTTTGTAAATAAAGTAATTGGATTGAGCTGTGCTGTGCTCAAAACAGGTAAAGCCTACACATTAATAATGTAGAGAAAGAATATTTTAGATTTGGGTTTTAGCTAAATTATCCAAAAGCATGTAATTTTTTAGAGAGAAAATCTACATTACACCAGTTGAAACCCGTGATGGGGCTATTGTTTCCGTTGATATTAGTGAAGGAATACCTTGGGAAATGGTAATTGAGATGTGTATAGGTTATGTTTGTTAGTTTGGAAACAAGCACAAAGTTACACAGTAGACTATCTGTGCTTTACCCACCTGGGGTATAAAACCTCGGTTTTTAGCGGTATGAGTCCGCAGACATACCTCTGTGTCACTGGGGAACATAGGTTATGTTACTCGGTCTTTATGTATTTAAATAATAATAATAATACGATAACTTTTTCATTTAAAATGAAATAATCATTCTTTAATAGTTTGATCTAGAAAGAAATGTGTAGTAAATCTATATAAAATAACTTGTAAACTTTGTGGTTAGTACAAAATGTTTTGTCTCTATAAAATCAATAGTAATTTCAGTTATTTATGCAAGTTATATTTACCTTCTATCACAAAATGGTTAGTTAAATAAGGCTACAAGATACTGAAATTACATGATTGTATTTCTTGAATTATACAAATATTAAATTTTAAAATGGAAAAGACAATTTTGGAACACCCTGTGTATCTTACTTCAAAGGTATTCACAATTTAAAATTTTTTTCATGTATTTTCCACATGTAGTTAATCAAATATGTATATTAAGGTTATAAACTCTCTCTTCGTTAATATGAAGACGGCCTAGGAAGGTCGAAACGTTGTTCTCTGCTTTATTACTAAAAGTGTTAATACCCATACCAGCCGTTCTGAGATACAACTGTGCTAAACCTTTTACCAGTAGAAAATCGAAGATTTTCAGTAAGAGAGATCCAGATAAATAGATATTTGAGCTTCCTACATAAGTCTTAGTTTACCTCAAATAAGCTGAAGACATTCTGATCATTTAAATTCAAATTCCTGACACATTACATTGCAGTTTGCTGGTTATTACCATTGGCAAATTAATAATAAGAAATCTGAATCACCACTACTTTCTGCGACGACTGAAAACATCTATTCCTCACTTGTTAACTGCTAAAATTAGAATCGTCAAGAGAATCCTTGGAATCAGGTAAATTCAGGATTGTCAAGAGAATCCTTAGAATCAAGTTTATATCAAGTGGAATTAACTGATAGATTATGAAGAATGGAGCATTTTTTTATCCATAACAATGAAAATGGTTTCTCTGAATTATTTCTGGTGCTTTTTTAAGTCAATCATAATATTTTGAAAGAAACATTTTTTATAGCTATCTTCAACATTTTACACATTACAGATAGTCCAGTTTCTGTAATGATCCCATTACATAAGACCCCGCTGGGATAGCGGTAAGTCTACAGATTTACAATGCTAAAATTAGGGGTTCGATTCTCCTAAGGTGGACACAGCGGATAGTCTGATGTGGCTTTGTTTTAAGAAAAAAGCACACACATAAAATATAATATGTCTGCAACTTGTGTCTGTTTTTTTATTTGTATTTGTTATTTTATTGTGTTCTTCAATTTTATTTTTTGCATTGGTGAAAGATCTGTTACCCTTTGAACTCCCTGAATCTTTTATAGTTTAAAGTTACATACTCCAACCTTTATTCATAAATCTAACGATAACAAGTGTTTCTTTATCAACCTCTAGAGAGGTAGCTTCTTCACACAGGTAAAATAGGAACATATGCGAATGCTTTGATTTAGAATTATGGATAAACTATTGGTTGGAGTATTTAACTCATAGATCAGCAGTCAGACAATAGTTCCACAAGCTATAAGCAGACTATATTGTAGGCAATAATTTCATATATTATGCGAATAAAGCTTTGGTTTAATTATTGACTAGTACCTACTTGTTCTTGTTTTTTTCTGTTATTATTTTTTTTTATCCATTGGAATACCAAACTCAGTCTCAGCCACAAACTTGAACATGTGGCCAAACACCAAAACATCATTTAAGCAAACAGTGCATCTCTCCATCTGGAGCCCTTTCAATGCAAGCTCCTATAGAAAGTGGTCGGTGCCAAGTGGTATAACGTGGAATTTATAGAAGTTATCTCTCATGCTTAAAGTGTTTTAGGTCTTCTCTTTTCAACTAGCGCAACCTGTCAGAATTTCACTACAATATCTAAAATGTTGAACCAACAATAATCTGCTCGTGTCTTTATACATTAATATGCTTATGATAAAAGGAAGGTATCAATGTGAATTATCATCTATGTAAAATCCACAAGGAATATTGGTGTACGCTCCTTCTTTCTGATAATCATTAGTAGAAACAATCAAATACTATACAAAAGTTATATGGCCCGGCATGGCCAAGCGTGTTAAGGCGTGTGACTCGTAATCTGAGGGTCGAAGCTTCGCATCCCCGTCGCATTAAACAAGTTCGCCCTCTCAGCTGTGGGGGCGTTATAATGTTACGGTCAATCCCACTATTCGTTGGTAAAATAGTAGCTCAAGAGTTGGCGGTGAGTAGTGATGAATAGCTGCCTTCCCTCTAGTCTTACACTGCTAAATTAGGGACGGCTAGCACAGATAGCCCTCGAGTAGCTTTGTGCGAAATTCAAAAACAAACAAACAAAAGTTACATGGTTCTGTTCTTCAACATGTACTGTATGTCAGTATTATCAATCGTACTACTAGCGTTCCAAAGAAAAGATCATGGCAGTTGTTTATTGAACGTGCATTGCGTGTATCTTTGTTATGGCGACTTATTATAGTTCAACCCAATCAGATTCATAATTTTGTTTTTCCTGCATTGTTTTTTATTGGTTGCACAATCCTCAACCAACAGATGAATTGGTAGCCTCATACTTGATTTTGGCCATGTTGCAACAAGTGTAACTGTAGCATCATTACTATCACAAAGCCTTATAAATGACTGCCAGTAATTCCAAAACAACATTTGGGCTACACCTCTGATCTAATGTTGCCTCCTTTCTGAATGGGAAACACTTTATTTCATGTTTGGCTTGTATGGCACAAGATTTCTTCTGTAATAAATTATGGAACAGTGGCTATTTGTATGGATGCATTGTTATTCCTACTTCGATATACACTTTTATGGGGGCCCGGCATGACTAGGTGGTTAGGGCATTCGACTCGTAATCTGAGGGTCACGCGTTCGAAATCTCGTCACACCAAACACGCTTGCCCTTTTAGCCGTGGGGGCGTTATAAGGTGACGGTCAATCCCACCATTTATTAGTAAAAGAGTAATCCAAAAATTGGCAGTGGGTGGTGATGACTAGCTGCCTTTTCTCTAGTCTTACACTTTTAAATTAGGAACGGCTAGCACAGATAGCTCTTGTGTGGCTTTGCGCGAAATTCAAAACAAAAAACAAGAAGTGTTTTAAAAAAATACAAGACTCAGTATTATAGACACCAGTTGTAAGTTGTCTTGATTTCAGTAGAGTGTTTGTTATAAATACGAATGCTCTGGATTTTGCTGCAGTCACATTTAGGTGAAAATTGGAAAGAACATCCTATAGCTTATCAGAGAAGAAGACTAGGAAAAATGGAAATAAATTACTCAGAAATAGAACAAGAGAGTTTAGCAGCAGTGTATAATATTAAACATTTCATTATTATTTATATGGAAGAAAGTTTGCCATTATCACAAACCACGGATTCCTAAGGTGGCTAGTGCCTTTGAAGGGCCCATCATCAAGGTTAGCAACATAGTTGTTAGTACCGCAGAATTATATTTTTATTTATACGTAAATTAGATAAAAAAAACATACTTAACATTGCTGTGTTTAGTAGAATTATAACCGGAAATGCAGAGAATTGTGAAAAACAATCGTCTAACAAGGTAAGGAAATGAAATTTGATAGTGATGATACTTTTGAAGTAGTATGGAACATAGGTAGGTCATGTTATTTATGATCAACAGAAAGATGCCACAGTAAATATGTTGAGAAAGAAGAGTATTGCCGGGAGAAGATGAAAAATATATGTTAGGTTTTACAGAAAGTGGAGAGTAAAGAAAATAAAGATAGAATTCCAAGAATAGGAGTACCACACAGTACCACACAAGAAAGTCATGTGTATTTACCATGATCCTGTGATTGCTGTCCACTTAGCATCTGAACATACAGTGAAAGAATTAAATGTTTCTTTTGACCAAACATGAGAAAATATATTAAAACCTGTAGTGAATCAGTGCACAGAATGCCAAAAGAAAAAAACAAAACAATCCATAATTAAGAATTACTCCCTTACATAGAATTTAAAGCCAGAAAATGTCGTTTCAAACGATAGCTATGGATATTGACAGCCCACAACAACCTTACGCACAGGAAATTAGTACATACTAGTTGTTACTGATTACTTGATCAGAAGAAACATGTCTGCTAGGTCACACAGCAAAGACACCTTACTGCAAAGGAATCAGTAAACCACATTGTCGCTAGGTAGGACATACCACAGTATTCACTAACAGACAGAGGTACGAAAACTGTTTAAAAATTAATGAAGTAAGTATGTGAAGTATTAGAAATAAGGAAAATTAAACCCACTACTCATCATATAATTGCTGATAAACTAGTAAAGTTAACAGTACTCTACATTCTCAAGAGGGGTATTGTGGGTATTAAAACTTTAATTAAAATAAAGCACAAAACAACGTTTTGACCTTCTTAGGTCATCATGAGGGTAATAAAGAGAGTTCGCAATTGGCCGTTCCCAGGCACATGTCTTAGGAACGAGAGTGTAATCGGGTACAGGATTGTAGAGAGCGTTGCAGTTAGACGTTAGGTTAATTCTTTGTTTTTTTGTTTTTGAATTTCGCGAAAAGCTGCACGAGAGCTATCTACGCTAGCAGCCCCTAATTTAGCAGTGTAAGACAAGAGGGAAGGGAGCTACTCGTGGGCTACTTTTTTACCAGCGAATAGTGGGATTGACTGGTCGCATTATAACCCTACCCCCCACGGCTGAAAGGACAAGCAAGTTTGGTGCAACAGATATTCGAACCTGCGTCCCTCAGATTCGAGCGCTCTAATTACTTGGTCATGCCGAGCCTGTTAGATTAATATTTAGTATAGGTATAGAGGTGCTCCTTTATATTGATCCAGTTTTGGTTTGAATAGTTCTATAGGTAGGGCTTCTTTGATTTTGTTTATATTTGTTTCCCTACTTATTATCTGAGTGTTTTGTATGGTTATGTTGCACTTATTTCATATGCGGTGTTCAAAAAACATGTGATGGTGTTTGTGTGTGTGTGTTATTTGAATCTGGTTTTAATTTTTCTTCTTATTTCTCCAATATAAAAGTCGTGGCAACTTTTGCATTGTATTTTATAAATAATGTTGATGTGGTGTTTATCAGTGTATTTTTACATAGTATGGACTTTTGTTTTGTACCTACTTTCAAACTCTTTGTTAAAGTGAAGATGACCTATGAAGGTCGAATCATTGTTCTGTACTTTATTTTAATTAAAGTTTTAATACCCATACCAACCGTCTTGAGAATACATTTATACTTCAAATGGGTTTCTCGTCATCACGAATTAGCATAACACTATTAGATATGATATCACAGTATTGTGAACAGGATGAAAAGATATGGGATGAATGGATTCCTTTGTAATTACTAACTTACAGATGTGAAGAAAACGACTTCTATTCTACTGTCTCTAAACATCAGTAGTAATCAGGCAGTGATTACGTGTGATATATTATTACCTAAGGAAGTGAATTGTATATTAGATGGGAACTGTGAAGCAGAAATTATGCATACAACGCAAACTACATTTAAAACAACAAATGAACATTTGACAAAAGTTCACGAGCAGATAAGAAGGCGCAGATTAATGAACTTGAATTCGGAGATAAAGTGTTAGTATATACGCCTATTGTTTAAAACAGTAAAATCTGAAACAAAAGAATTTCATGATAAGAATAAGTAGCTAGTTCATGTTAACCAGTTAAAGAGAGTAAAAATAATCTAAACCACTAGCATATTTTCAGTGTTACTGCGTTTAATTTTCATGATAGAGTTAAAAAGTAGTGTTTTAGTTAATAAAAAATATATTTGAATTTCATTCATTAGTAGCACAAATACATAATTACTGAAGTTTTGAAAAAGCAGTGACATAAGACGTTAATTGCATGAGATATAGCCATCGTTAAACACCTTGGAAGTATATGGCTTATAATTGCGATGCAAAGTAGGTTAGTAAATGCCACACGCTACTAATTTAGTATTATCTATTATGTTAAATGCTAATATATTTCTAGTTACCACTTTTCATGATTATTTGGGATATTTTTGTACGTTTTAATTATTGTTATACAAGTATATATATGCTCAGAACTTCGACAGAAAAGTAAATGTCAAATGTCAAAAGAAATGATACATCTAACAAGCGATCAAGCAACTAAAATTAAAGAATTAATTAAACCAGACCCTAGAAATGTACAATAAGGAGAGTACACGAGTAGCAAATACACTAGCAAATATTACTAATTAGTTAACACATGCTAGAATTGAACAACCTAAAATTGGTGGAGCAGAAGCTGAAATTTTATGTTTATATTTGATTTTTTACCGTAGAAAGCAGCAAGACTGAATTGGCTAGACGAATTCACGTATTTAATGTAACAGCATTTATAAAGTTTTCATATTTCGTATCCCCTAATAAATTAGAAGAAGTATCACATGACATTGAAAGAAGATCAGGACCATATTTACATTTTGTATCCCCTAGACATGGTGATCAGATTTACATGTACTACACGTTGACAGATGGAACTACCTCATTGTAGAAAACACACTCAGGATGTTTATAGAAATGTCGTTAAAAGCTACTGACATGTGTTTAAATTATCCATGATCAGGGTGTAGATTTTTCACACCCGATGGGGAGGGGTGATTTTTGCAACCACTTATGCGGACTCTTCAATTTGCAAATTGGTAATCTCTGATTACGTAAACCTGAAACATGCAGTCACAAAGTAATCTTGTTGCCACGATACTTGCATGTATACTTAGGCCTACTGACTAATACTTACGAATTATCGCTTAAATCGAAAAGCTTAGAAGCACGCCTATATTAAAGATGTACATTTCGGCTACTGAAAAAGCTTACATCTAGGCCTAGTTATGTAATTCGATTGGTAAGAACATGAGAATCACAAGAACAAACACACAATTTGTAGACCTGTGATACAATAAAACAATTCAACAGACAAAACTGTAGGAGGGATGATTGTATACACCATATCTCCCACCTAAAATGAAGGGGGGATGTATACCCCCAGGATCTACTACCCTGTCCATGATAATACCCTAACTTTAACAGTGGAAGGTGAAATATCCTTCATAGCAGTGTCAAACGATCAACACACGCATACACATATGTAGATATACAACAGAGGACGATATGTCAAAATGTATAGATGGACCAATCAAAGTATGCAATCCAAATTTGGGAACATGTTCCATACCAGCCTTATCATACAGCTATGTGATATTTAAATCCTGGTAAGCAAACATGCTCGCCCTTTTTGCCGTGAAAGTGTTATCATGTTACAGTCAATCCAACTATACATTGTTAAAAAAGTAGCCCAAGTGTAAGCCAAGATTTAGTAGTGGAAGATACTAACTAACTGTCAATGCTAAATTAGGGATGACTAATGCAAATAACCATCATGTAGCTTTGCATGACATTAAAAACCAAACCAAAAACAATTATCAATAGTGCATCCAAAACCCAATATTCATCAAATTGATTGTTGAACAGAATATAATAAAGTTAAGACTAAAGACCAATTGTTCAGCACACAGATAGGGAATAATCATTATCTCCATTTTTAGAATTAAGGCTAGGTATACAAAAGCACACTAAAACATAAACACCTCAGCACTTCGAAAATTAATAATAGTAGAAGACTTGCAATTGTTTAAAAAATTATAACTAAACCAAAAATGCAAATGTTAAAAAAGCATACTGAAACAAACTAAATACTTACCATGTAAAAGGTGTGGACTAACAATTAAGGACTTTCAACAGCACATAGAAAATGTAAGAGTTATGATGCCAGAAAACGAAATATATAAGTTTAAAGTAATAAACATAATACTGATAGCAATATTTGTGGTAATGTTATTACTAAGCAATAAAAGTGTTTCATACTGTGAGACAATCAAAGTATTTGTGTTAAACGGTTTAGAGCAACTAAATTTGAACTAGACACAGAAAAATTGAATAGAGAAAAATAAAAATTATATATTGTAAGTATTAATCAATGAAGACAATGAATTATAATAATTACAGAATGCAAAATTATTAAGTAAAACCTGAATAGGTTGATAGGGAAATGCAAAGAAGCTACATTTGGATGCGATAAAAACGATGAACTGATATGTATCAACTGATTTTACTAATTGTGATGCAAATCGTAACGACATGGTCGAGAATACAGAATCAGCTGAAGAAATGAGTGCGTGATGCAGCGAGGTGTGAACTGTCATAAAGATGAAAAGACATTTACATAATACGTGGAAGTGATCCAGAAGACAGATGACAAATGGTGTTGATTCACGTGCATCGAGAACTAATACATTGCACTAGTAACCGACAGTGATGTTTTTCTTCCTGTGTAGTGATTGAATGTATATGTGGAATTACAAAATCACGTGATCAAGAATATCATTGCGGAAATTGACGGGCTCCGCCTCTTAGAAGACTAATTAGTTAAAGAGCAGGCCCAGATGCCCTGCAGTTCATCCAAGCATAATGTATAGTTATTTTCATCCCTTATACTCCATACATCAATGAGAAGCTTGGACTTTGAAGACAGGGAGTTAGAATACGATAATGTATTTGACTTGTTTGCTTATGTGAGGCAGAAATATAAACCAATGGCGCTGTGAAAGACAATCTTTTGAACAAACCGATCATCAGGCTATGCACCAAATTGATTAATCGATGACTAACAACGTCATCCATAACTTGTGAATATCCAGTGACGCAGGACGAACATTTTTGCACAGAAAGATGTGTATGCCTTGTATAAAGGGTTGAGGCATTCGCCAGCCAGTAAGAACGTTTAGATAAATGAAATACAAAAACTTAAAATGTTTTGCTGTTTCTGTACATGTGAAATCCCTATTTTTGTTTACGTGTGGCCAGCGGTATGTATTATGGGAAATACGTGTTTTATAAGCATGTATTATCGATTATGTGCAAATGTTGAAATATTGCATTGAATATAGGCATTGATTTTATTTATTGGATTCTTAAGATGGAGTAATGTTATTGACCAACAAAACGTATATACATTATGAGCTTTGTAAATAGTTACGTTATGTACATTTTGAGTATATTATAAGCTATCCAAACAATGCATTAACAAGAGCAATAAGAGAGAATGTATACCCTCGCCACATCGCTCCTTTTTAAGATTACATGTGCTTAAGTTGGATGATGTCAAATTTCAAGTTCAAAAAATCAAAATATTCTTCACAGATCCAGACTATCAATGATCCAGATCATTGTCTGTTGTCTGGTAAGGAGTTTCAACCTTAATATGCCCATAATTGTTTTTGGTTTGTTTTGAATTTCGCGCAAAGCTATACGAAAGCTATCTACGCTAGCCGTCCCTAATTTAGCAGTGTAAGATTAGAGGAAAGGCAGCTAGTCATTATCACCCAGGAAATAAATGTTCTAGTCATTGCTGACTAACTAGATTTCCAGAAGCGATCTGTTTACCAGATCAGAAAGCAGAAACAATGGTAAAATATTTGTGAATCAAATTGTGACTAAACAAATAAACTACGGTACTTATTAACAGATAGAGGTGCAAACTTTACTTCTAGGCTAATGAAAGAAATGTGTTGTACACTGGATAGATGTTCATAAAATCGAAACTGGTGCTTATCACCTATCTGTTAACAATCTGCTAGAGATTTAACAGAACTCTTATTAGATACGATCTTTCAGTATTGTCATCAAGTTAATATTAGCTTATCTAAGTGCTGAAACAATTACACAAAGTCCTTTGTTTATGTTACATGGATGAAATGTAAGCCTACCTATGCAAGAAACATTAACCCCCAGAAAAATTAACTATGCAATAAATGAAAACTACAAGCTAAAATGATACAGAGAATGTAAATGGCATTTGAAATAGCCAATGAACATTTGTTTTAAGCTGCTAAACATCGTGAGAGGCAGATAAATAATTAAGCGCAGACACGGGCAAGGAATAACTTTACCCTACAGATTTAGAAGTAAAGCTAAATGTACTACTGCACAACATGATTTAGATTCTGATTTACAGTAATCATTAACTGAAGAAGAATCATACTTATTCAGAGGAATAGATGCAAATTCAAACTGTTTAATTAAAGCATATTGGTAAAAACATTTACCCCTCAAAAAAATTGAGATTAATAATAAATGAATTTCAACAGCGTATAAAACACTTTATCAAAAAGTCGTTGTTGACAACACTGTGCCTATCAGTAATCATGATAAGGATATTGTTTTACAAGGTATAAAATAAATTGTCTTGGATAAATCTGAAATTTGGATGGATTATCAAAATCCACTGAGAGAAAAGGGGGTGACAGGAAAAGTTTAAATATGTTATTCTGAAACTAGTTTTTGTTTTGAATTTCGCGCAAAGCTACACGAGTGCTATCAGTGCTAGTCTTCCCTAATTTAGCAGTGTGAGACTAGAGGGAGGGCAGCTAGACATAACACTCATCGGCAATGAATAGTGGCATTGACCGTAAACTATAAAGTCCCCACGACTGAAAGGGCGAACATGTTGTGTGATTTGAAATCGCGTCCCTTAAATTGTGAGTCGAGTTCACTAATCATGTGGCTATGCTTGAAACTACTGAGATATTAGAATGAACAAACTTCGAATAGCAGAATTAAGCAGGCCCCACATAATTAGATAAATTAATGGCAAACTTGGATTAGCTAGAAAGCAAATCGATGATGATAGTAAATTATAAATATTAGTAACAAAATTAATAGCCAAAATTAATAACATGAGCTAGATTTATCGTCCAGATCAAGGAACGAGTGCGTTGAAATGCTGTAAAATTCGTTTTTGTTTGTTTTTTTAATTTCGCGCAAAGCTACACGAGGGTATCTGCTCTAGCTGTCCCTACTTGAGCAGTGTAAGACTAGAGGAAAGGCAACTAGTCATCACCGCCAACTCTTGGGCTACTCTTTTACCAATGAATAGTGGGATTGACCGTAACATTTTAACGATCCCACGGCTTAAAGAGCGAGCATGTTTGGTGTGACAAAGATTCGAACGCGCAACCTTGATATCACGAATCGAGCGCCCTAACTACCTAGCCATGCCGGGTTTATACTTTAGAAACCCGATGACGATAATGTCTGTTAATTCGTAAAGACACTATGAAATACTTGAAATCGATATCTCAAGAGAAACGTCAACCCTGTTAAACCGGCGCACGTAATACAAATCCGACATTGATCGATACGAGCAAGGATGAAGCAATGTGAGACGAAAGTGTTAAAATATTGCAATAGTAATCATGTAGTAAAATAACTGTGTTGTGTGTTAAACTTACTTACTGACTACGAAGGGAAAGATTTGTTTGTTTGTTTGTTTTTCGCTTTCGCGCAAAGCTATATAAAGAACTATCTGCGCTAATCGTTCTTAATTTAGGAGTGTAAGACTGGCGGGAAAGCAGTTAGTCAACACCACCCACCGCCAACTCTTGGACTACTCTTATGATGAATAGTGGAATTGATCGTAACATTATAACGCCCCCACGTCTCTAAGGGCGAACATGTTTTGTGTGACGGGGATTCGAACCCGCGACCCTCATATTGCGAGTCGAGTGTTAAGGGAAAGAAGTTCTAGAACTAAAAGGTTGCACCTCAGAAGAGATCTATATCGTAGTGGAAATGTCTAGCATTCAAAAGATTTAAAAACGAGTTTAAAAGCTAGACAACATTTTTTGTTGACTTATTTTAATATTTTTAATATGGTAACAGATCTTATGTCAATAACCAATATTCAATCAACATATCAATACATAATCGATATGTGCTATCTATGATAAGCTTCACTATTTTATTATTCTGTGCTTGATTTTCGTTTGTGGTTATAGAAATTTGAGTAATATAGTTGGGCTTTTATAACTATATACTAGTATGATTTATCAACTGTAGTATTAATTAAGTTAAATTATTCTTTTGATGCTGTAATGAGTGTGTGGGAGGTGGGGGGTTTGGAAACCAATTTCAAGAGGTAAGTTTATATTACCTACCCCATGTGGTAATACCTTACTTTGTGTCAATTTAACAACTGTTTACAGACAGTGAACTGTGATGTAAACATGGGAAGTTGTGGGCTTGAGCACCCATATATCGCTTTCTTAAACTGCATTTCTTTTGATGATTTTACTTGATTTTTTAATTTTTTTTTCTTGTAAGAGTGGCGAACGGAAGTTGACTAATAGAAGGCGTATCCCCATCTCAATATGAGTTCTACTTTTTCCGTCGCATCCAAAACCTGGTGCATATTTTATATCACACACTATTTTCGTTTTGTTTTGTTTTGCTCAATAATAAACCTGCCTTTTATTACAGGTTTGGGTTTGTTGTTTTAACACAGTTATTCCTTTTGATATTTTGCTTGAATGTTTAAATATTGACTTTCCTACAATCACATACATACGATATTTGGTTTTAACATTTAGTATGTATTTAATGAAACATACCTATACACATTTTTCTATCTAGCAAATTTTAATTTTCATACAGGTATTCTGATATGATATTACTGAAGAAAGCATATATACCAGTAATAGGTAATTGATATCCATTGACTACTAATCTTATGCAAAGGATATGCTAACAGAATAATTAGTTTTAGGGTAATTCAGGTTGAAACATTGCTATACGCCTTGACATAAATAAACCAAGAGGATTATGAACTTATTATAAGAATTTCTTAAGGAGTATTGAAGTATTTGTGGATTGCAAATAATAAGTATACACATACTTAAAGGTTTTCAAGAACTACTTTTCGTTTTTAATGTATATAATGTATTAGTTAGTTATCACCATTAGATTCCATCTAGGAACATAGGGCCACAATCGCTTGCAGATTCTTCAACAGGTATTTAAGTGAGTAAGTTGTTAGCCCATCTAGTATAGATAAACAAGCAGATTGAAAATATTATTTAAAAACCACAATACCAAATACGGAAAATACAGGCTTGAAACATATCGTAAGGGTTGAAACATTCCAATCTTGATCTCGAAAAGAGAAATTTTCGTGGTCTAGGGCAAAACGAACGAATGTGAGAAAACATGCGATGAAATGAACTACGTCACAAAAAACAATTAAAAGAAGGGTGTTGAAAAACAATGGTGAAATACTTAATGAGGAGGTGGGGTTACATGGTTTGTTTCTACACCCTTTCTCAAAAAGTTTGTTACATGTGATATTTTGAGCTTGTTTGTCCCTTATTTGTTATTTTTTTGTGTTTTAAAGTGTGCAATGTCTTTCCTTTTGCAATTATTGGTAAGTACGGTTATAACATGAACATTCGTGTAATATTTCATGATTATGTCTTCTTTATGGAAATTTCTGTAGACCTTAAGATCTGTACCACCAGTTTTGTTTGTTTTTGAAATTCGCACAAAGCTACTTGAGGGCTATCTACGCTAGCCGTCCCTAATTTAGCAGTGTAAGACTAGAGGGAAGGCAGCTAGTCATCACCACCCACCGCCAACTCTTGGGCTACTCTTTTACCAACGAATAGTTGGATTGACCGTCACATCATAACGCCCCCACGGCTGTGAGGGCAAGCATGTTTGGCGCGACTGGGATGCGAACCCGCGACCCACATATTACGAGTCGCACGCCTTAACACGCTTAGCCATGCCGAGCCGTGTACCACCAGAAACGGACGTTTTTTTCTCCACTTCTAAGGCAAAACAAATAAGACCGTCATTTTGTGAAAATATTTATTATCAATCTGCAACTTTCAGTAAACATGCAACAATTACAATTACATTAGAATATTTAACTCATTAATGTGTGTGGCCCCCCACGTGCTGCAATAATGTTCGCTAGGCGGCGTGGCATACTCTAAACTAACGTTACGAGTCTTTGATTTGGAATCCTATTCCACTCTTTAGTCAGTGCTTGGTGTAACTGCTGTAGGGATTTAATGGGATCGTTTCTATTGCTTACTGCACGGCCAAGTTCATCCAAGAGATGCTCTATCGGATTGGTATCTGGGCTTACAGGACCAACACACCACGTTGTTGCGAGAAATCTTGCACATTGCGAACATTATGAGCCGGTGCATTGTCCTGCCGCAGCCGGAAATTGTCCTAGAAAATACCTTGTGCAAGTGGCAGTAAGTGGCGATCCCGGATATTGTGACACAACACCAGTAACGTTTTGATCCTGAATGACCAACTGGCTGATAGCTGCAGAACAGAATGCTCCCCAGACGTCCACAGAACCTCCGCTTCCTGCGACGTTGGGCTGAACATTTTCATCATTCAGCTGTTCTCCAGGAAGCCTGCGCACTCGTATCCATCCGTCAACGGGGTAGAGAATAAATCTGGATTCGTCAGCAAAAACTACGTGATTCCAGCCCGCTGCAGCCTGTTGTTGCGATGTGTAGTTGTCAGTTTAGGTTTCTTGACTATCCGTCTTGCTCTGTATCTAGCTTGCACAAACTGCCAATTACCCATTTAGCGTGAAATCCGAATTAATTGCAATCCACCTAGAGGACATCGTACGGTTTCGACGAGTAATGGTGAGGGTCCAGCGATCATCGCATGCTGCAGTGGCACCAAGTCGTCTTGCAATATCGCCTTGTTTCAACCCAGCATTGTCGTAGGCAACCATCTGATTTCTCACACCTACGTTAGTAGGACCTGACATAATGTCTAAAATATTTACAGAGTAAAAATGTGTTGCCAACAGAGAGGGTACAAAAGTAACACCAAAATCTGTGGCTTTTATACCTCACCTCAGACACTGCGTTGGAACAAGCCTCAGAACACTCCCATGTTCAAAGGATTAAACCGACTCAAAATGAACTTAGGTAATTCAGAGTAGTAAAGAAACAAAACTTGAAAGTTTAAGGGCAATACGCAAAGTGAATTGAGTTCTAAAATGATATAAATGACCAAAAATGAGATTTTTCAAACTTGCAACAACCTTTTTGAGCAAGACTGTACATGCCCTAAGTTAATTGTTTTGGATAATTTCACCAAACACATTAGATAAAGGACAGAAATAAGCTTAGTAAGGACCAATAACAAAGTGTATTTTGAGAACAATCTGATGGAATAGTCCACTTCCATTTGTAGTCCCATTTGTACCAATCTGGTTTAAAGGATTACTTTTGAAAGTAGATCTGCTAAGCTTCTTTAATAATGGAAAAAAACACTAAATTGTGTACATAATTTCGTGTTTCTGGGTTCAAAAATCAACTTCTCTGCATTTATCACCAAGGATTTTATTTGACTCCAGAAGTAATCCAGAATCTACAAGGAGTTCTCCATACAAATTCCCAGTAAGAAGTGATGAACATTAACTGTGCTAAAAAAGAATAGGTTAGAAAATGTTTAAAGTGAAATTAGATGTCTTAGAACTGTTAATACAATTATACAGATTACGATCATGAGTATTTCTTGTTTTGATTTAGTTGATAACTTATGTTGCCCATGTTACTGAACATAATAGAAGGCCGTGTTAATGATCTTCTAGGTCTGTAAAATAAAACTAAATGATACAGTGCGAATTCTTTATTACAGACGTAAGCTTCCTCAAGTTAGTTGCTTGTGTGCTCTGATCTTGAAAACACGACCTGAAGTACAAATTTCTTTGTAACGAGTGTAAAGCCGAATCCAATGACTAAGCTCACGGGCTTCCCACACGCTTGTTACACTTCATAAGATCAAAAAGATCGAAGATGTGTGGATATTTGTTAATTGTAGAACTCTTTGATTTTACTGATAAGTGTTGCTATTACGATTTCAGATTAGCCTGAAACTGAGTTAAATTATAATTTTAATTTAAATGTTAATTAAATGTAGGGATGTATCACACTTATGATATTTACAAACAAGACTGATACACAAATTTCCTTCATTAAAGTAAACATATTTTAATATACAAACAAGAATATAATTTTAATAGAGGTTATTATAAATATGACTTATATACAAAAGTCTTCTATCTGACACTGGCTTTCTTTATCCTATTCACGATGGGTGAATTAATTTCGAGTTTATATTGGTACAGTTCACTTAACGGAGAGCTAGCTAGATCTTTGCTGATCACACAAGTTTTCCACGGATGAAGTTATATGATTTTTTCATAAATATACTAATCTACGAAGTTAATCCTCTGAAGTAAAATGGCTTATGATGTTCGAAATCTATAAACGTTCATTGTCAAATGTCTATAATTTCCCAATTAATAGGTGTTTACCACAGTGATAGATTTCGAGGTTTATAGTACATGAATTGTAGTAAAACAATAATATATACTGTTTCTTTGCATGTCACACTGGTTAATAAGTGTGAGATAAGTTTCTAGAAATTTCAGCTTGCACAACCATACTGACAATCACTAGCATCTACATACACATATAGTATATTGTTGTTTCTTAAACTCGAGAATATTGTGCAACGTAAGTGAGTAGGCAGGGATTTTGTGATACACACAAGTTACATACATTCCTATATATATATTAAGTTTCCTTTATTACATGGAGTGTTTGAATATCTATTTAAAATGTCTTGTTTGTGTTTTTTTTCATAAATACGTTAATAAAGAGTGTCGATGTCTAGAATCATAGATGATTTATAGTTTTATTTAATTTCAGGTAAGTGTGATTATGGCGCCAACCAAAATTTTAAGGTCGAATTAATCCTTTCGTGTGACAAAGAAAGTTGATCCCAGCGGAAGATTGCTATCAAAATTGATACTCACCAGCCAGAGAGAAAAAATCTCACCCATGGTGCTGTTAGGAAGTTGCTAGTTGAAATTAAGAAGACTGACACTGTGAACCATTGACAATAACAAGAATATACTTTGCAGCATTATGTGTGGAAGAAAATAGTCTTTAAGCTTCTTTGGAATTACAAGGACAACATTTGGAACAGTGTAAAATTCGGGCAATCTCTAATTTTTACAATCACTGTAGTATGGAATTGGTTCTGTTTACTTGAAAATAATTGCACTTATGATCAAAACATCGTCTTGTTTTAAAAATATACACCTTACTATAAAAGCTGTAACATGTAATAAAAAGAAGAGAAAAGCGCTTTCCAGTAAGTAAACTCAAAATAAAACTTAAATAGGTAATGTTAATGAAAAATACAGTTGTGAAATAACCTTTACTGTTAAATTAAAATTAATATTAATGGTGTGAAAGATAAAATGAAAATAAGGAATTAATATGATTATATAAAGTTGTTTAGTTAAGGTTAAGTTATATCTAACAAGTAAAATATTGAAATTAGAATTAAAAACATTAAAACGTTGGTAAATTAAACACGTGATTCGGCCTTGATGGAATTATTCACATATTATTGATTCTTCACATATTATTTTAAGTTGTAAAAAAAAACAACTTAAAAATAAAATTAAAACGAATTTAATATGAGATAATTGTTAAATAATGATTTTTAATAAACTTATGTCTGACGTTACAGAAGTGAATTTCTGAACGCTAATGTTTAAATTGGCACCACTGTACGAGACACAAATTGTATACGTACAATCACAGGAACTTTGTCGTCTGTCAATTCCTAGAGATGGTGGATCATGTTCCACCAAAACGAGTAGTTTGTTTTTATCTTTTAATGTTTTGCTTTAAACTTTTATACAAGCAAATTATTGTGCATTCAGAGCCAAGTTAGGTTAGCTTACTACTAAATCTTCTCAATTATCTCCATCATGCCATTCTCTGTCAACACATGCCCAGTTCAGACTTTCTTTCTCTTTATGAATTATGGTACAAGTCCATATTGCCTCACCTGATGTAGAGTTTCTATCTGCGATTCAAACGTATTTTTATAACCCGCTGCTAAATTGATGTTTCAAAGCCTTCTACTCTGTCTTACTTGACATTATCCACATCTATCATACATAGGTTGCTAAACTCCAAATGTTAATTATCTCTTATTCTGTTCTTCAGTTTCCTCTCAAAGTATTGATTAGTAGCTTTTTCCCCGAAGGTTTCTTTAAACTTTCTAATTCTAATTTTGATTTCTTTAGAACATTAACCATTTGATGTAATAAGGCCACATAAGTAGTCACACTCTTTCACCTTTTCCATTATTTTACCTATGAAACTACTACATATTTTTTTACCTTTTTTTCCTTTGCATTTTTGTCACTGCTGCTTTTCATGTTTATCTTCAATGTAAAATCTTTTCCTGCGTCGTTTGGTTTCGTAACCAATTCGTTGCTATGCTGTGTTAGCCAGTATTGCCTTGCCATCTTCAAGATCTCAATAGTTGTTCTCCAATCATTATTCCTTCGGATTTGTTCATGGTTATTTCGTCAATGCCTTTAGGTAGACATTAAAAGTGTTGATGATTATATGCCCCTGTTCCGATTATTGTATCATAGTATTCATTTTCAGCTATTCTTACTGATGCTGTCTCACTCATGTACAAGACAGCAGTCAGCTTTCTATCCTTCTATTCCACTATTATTGTGCTCAAGGTCCTTCCAGAGATAGTTCTCATTACTCTAGTCGTTTCTTCTGCTCCACATCTTTTCCAAAACTCAAACTGATCCTTTACAATTAAAGTCTGCTCTATTTTCAGTCCTTGACTGAATAATTTTTGACATGTGCAATATCTGATTAACTGTTCCGAAATCTGAGAGGTCAATCGTGTTTTGTTTCTTTGGAATTGCTAACACCACTAATCCCAATCTGCATGAGCATCCACATCTCACTTTATTATTATTTTATTTTTATGAATTTCTTCATTAAGACTGGCAAACGAGGGTTAAGACTGATAGATAGTGTATTCTCACCGCAGTGTGGGTCCTACTTTCTCATTCACCTCCAAAACCCAGGTTGCATTTTATATCCCACATTATAGTTTGTACCTTGTGAATGCTTTTAATTTACGCAGCGTCTTTGAAGTTGTTTTTATTTGGGCTTGTTTTGTTCACTTGAATGCGTGTAGTTAGTTAATAATATAAATATACTGTTTTCGTTGCATCTTTGCTTCTTCAGTTTGGTTCTTGAATGTTATTCCTTTCTGTTCTCCCAATTCTCCAGACGTCGTGGCATAGGGACGATGAACATAACAAATCCTTTAGTAATACTTTCGATTTATTAGGTTTAGTAATATTAGCAGATATTTAAACCCGAATTTACAATATTAGCGAATAACTAGGTTTTCTTTATTTAACATTATTAACAAATTTTGAACACTAAAACACACAGAAAGCAAAACATGTTGATAATAAAATAAAATGTGGCCGAAACTTTTAGTGCTATACTTGGTTAATTAGTTGCTACTACATGTAATATAGCTTGTTTTCTGCTGTCATCTATTTATATTACACGTTTGTTAAAAGAAATTTGATCTAAAGGAGATCAAGAATTTCAAAACCTTTTATCACATTGTTGTAAAGCATATTTACAACACTGTCATTCCTTTAGATAGCGAACACCAGGAAGAATAAATACAACACCTGGAAAGTTCTCAGCAGAACACAGTTTGCTTTGTTTTTACTACATAGACAGGTTTCTTTCTCATATTTTCGCAAAGCTACACAAGTAGTTCTTAATTTTGAACTGGCACTCTATAATAAAGGAAGCGGCGTTAAAAGCACCCTCTACGAACTCTAAAACTACTTTTTTTTGTGGTTTGTTTGTTTTTGAATTTCGCACAAAGCTACACAAGGGCTATCTGCGTTAGCCGTCCCTACTTTAGCAGTCTAAGATTAAAGGGAAGACAGCTAATCATCACCATCCACCACCAACTCTTGGGCTACTCTTTTCTAACGAATAGTGGGATTGACCGAAACATTATAATGCCCCCACGGCAGAAAGGGCGAGCATGTTTGTTATGACACGAATAAGAACTTGCGACCCTCGGATTACGAGTCGAGCGCTTTTGTGATTTGACCGTCATTTTTAACCTTCTGTGCAATTTAGTTGCTATAAACACATACAGGTACTACTTACCTTTTTGGTGAAAAACTACACTACTTTCTGTAGAATAGGCCCGGCATGGCCAAGCGTGTTAAGACTCGTAATCCGAGGGTCGCGGGTTCGCATCCCCGTCGCGCCAAACATGCTCACCCTTTCAGCCGTGGGAGTGTTATAATGTGACGGTCAATCCCACTATTCGTTGGTAAAAGAGTAGCCCAAGAGTTGGCGGTGGGTGGTGATGACTAGCTACCTTCCCTCTAGTCTTACACTGCTAAATTAGGGACGGCTAGCACAGATAGCCCTCGAGGAGCTTTGTGCAAAATTTAAAACAAACAATTCTGTAGAATTAATGTCAAAACGGAAAATATTATTCCACTAGCGTCAATAAAAATACTGGGTAGATCTTAATTACCAATGACATTTCACAAACTTGTCACCAGAATTTCTCTTCATATAGATATAGTAATCTTTCCGTTCGAAGCAAATTATTTATTTTTTTTATTCATTCGTTAATTGACAGGTGTACTTAATTCACAAACGTGATATAATATTTAGGTACAACTTTATGTTATGTATATACTCGTGTGACACACTGCAGACATATAACCATATACATAAAATACCTCCTTCTCTCTTTATGTATATATATAAATTAACACCACATATCATAGTATATACTTAGTTTTTAATAGCTTGCCTCAGGGGTTACGCACAGTAACCATAGTAACGTGAAAATCTACTTCAGCGATAGCCGTGCATCTTATACCATATTATTAGCTATTAGCAGATAAATTCAATTTCTAGTAATACGAAAATGATGGTGTTTGCACTATTAATATCTTGACTCCACTCTGCCCTATTATGTTTATTTAATATTTTGCGCAAACTTAATCGCGGGCTATCTGTGTTAGCCGTCTCTAGTTTACCAGTCATAGACGAGAAGGAAGGTAGCCAATCAACACCACCCACCGTCAACACTTGAACTACTCTTTAAAAAATAAATACTGGGATTGATAATCACATTATAACGCCTTAACGGCTAAAAGAGCAAGCAAGTGTAGTGAGGGAGATTCCAGCCTGCGACCCTCAGATCGAGAGTGAAGCGCCCCAACCACCTGTCGTCTATTGTCTCTGTTTTGGCCTCGTTGTTAAGTTAATAAATACGACTTTTAGCTTTTGCTTTAACACCGTTAAACTCAAAGGTACTTATTCAGGAAGCAAGTCTAATTGTGAGTACTAACCGTAAAATACTTCAGTGTTTTAATACTATCTAAAAAAACTTAAAAAGCTGTCCTGTTAAACTGTGGAACATGATACAATAATTTCAATTTATTAGTTGTATAAATCATTTACATTTTATTTCTTGGTTAAGTCTAGCAACTGAATTGTCAAAAGTCTATCACGTAAAATATTTTGATGGTCACAACCTGCAACTGTGTAGAAATTTATATTTAGTAAATTCACATTTTTTGTAGGTCTTTATCCAAAGATTGGAAATAAAAATGCCATATTATCTCAAAAAAGAGTTAATAATCCATATTCATCCGTTAAAATTCAAAACATTTATTTCAAGCACAAACAGTTGCAAAACAAACACAGTGATATTTCATGTCAATACACAAAAGGATAATAATAAACACTTAATATACAACATTTACACAAACAACACTTTGAAAATAAATATATATTGTGTGAAACGATAAACCCATTTAGGTAATCCACATAATTATCTTTAGAGTCTTTATACATCATTTTCTATACATCACTTTAAATATGAGCATATTTATCATTTTATCGACAACAGTTACAAAGAACGCGAGTTGCTATAAATTCACTCTATAACCATTCTCAACATTTCATTTGTATTTTTACAATACAGGAAATTATAACAGATTTGTAGAGTAGTATTTGGTCTGAAACTACACACTCTAAGAAACTACATTTCTGTAATATCAAACATCACTTCCAACAAGTATGTTACACGAAGCGCGATGAAACGTTACATGTTTCCTAATACTGAACGAATAAAGTTTGTCATATATGAATGCTCGCTAAAAACACAATACGTATCTAAAAATATTATGCACATTATTTTATATCTAATGTACATTAATAATGCTGCAGATGTGAATATGTTTAAACGTGTTTTGTAGATATCTGAGAAAATAATATAACAATGGTATCTTTAAATTTATTGATTCATTTGCCTCATTTCTATAGAGAATTAGTGTTAACAGTGTTCTTATAGTTTATGACAAATTACTAATAGCATGATGAAAGTATACGGTAGGCCTAATACAGTGTGAAAATGTTTGTTGTTCGTGATGCCAGTTACGACATTTTAAAAAATCACAAGAAACATGATTTCTGTTCTAATGAAATTATCAGATGATAAGAAAGCAACAGGAGAACAAAGCCAAATCGTGCATAACTTCCTTCAACATAACGACCTGTTTTTTACAATTTTTTTTTCTTATATAAGTCGGAAAACTCTATATTTTTTACAGCTAGTGTTACGTAAAGGTTAAATATGATAAATTACAATGGCTTTAATCTTGCAATAATCTACCATTTATCGAAATCTATTTTAAAAACCTTTCATTTTTAACGTGGAAAATTCCCGTCTTTATCAACGTCATGAATTATTGCTCATAAACAACAGACTGGTTAAAATTCATAAAACGTTTCTAAAGAGTGACTTTTGCATTCTGATTCTCCTTCCGAGGAGCAGCCATATTGTTAAATGTTCTGCAAAGTGAAAAACGATTTCATGTGCTAACAATGAAATGTCATTACTGTTTTGCATAGGTGTATAGCACAACATTTTCTGCAATATGAACTCTATTTATGAGGGTATCTGCGCTAGCCATCCCTGAAATTGCAGTAATACACTAGAGAGTTTATTTGGAATTAAGCACAAAGCTACTATGTGCTCTGTTCATCACGGGTATCGAAACCTGGTTACTAGCAGACATACCGCTGTGCCAATGGGGGCAATGACTAGAAGAACAGCAGTTCCTGACCTGAGCTACTCTTTTAAGAACGAATACTGGGATTAACAGTCACTTTATAATGTTCGCACAACTGAAAGAGCAAGCATGCTTGGTGATGAGGGATTTGAATCCGCAGATTGCCAGTCGAGCGCCTTAACCTCTAGGTCATGTCAGACCGCTATATATGTTTAGATCTATTTGTACATGGTCGATACGTGTGTTTAGATCAATTACACACTTAGTGTGAAAGTATATTTTTGACACATGCTCAATTTTCTGGTACTGTCCAGTTTCTTTTATCCCATGCGAAGTAAAACCAGTGAATATTTCTCTTCATCAAACTTTATAAACTGCCTCACATGACTAAGGACTGCCACATTTTTAAACAGCTACGATAATTTGAAAAATTATAAATTAAATTTACAATCAGATTTATAGAAACAAGGTAGCTTTCCCACCACTTCCCTGTGTCAGCTGTATACTAGAGACCTTATAATGTTAAACATCGAGGTTAGAGAAAATTACTGCGTAATCTAAAAAATTCATAAAATGAACTTATAAAGACAAAAGTTATAACAAATATTTTTGAATGTATATCTACGTGAAATAGTTTTTTTGTTTTTTTACGAAACCGATAAAAATATTTAGTTTCTACTGGACTTATGACAAGTCTAACAAAATTTAGACATAGTTTTGATTGAAGATCACAAAAACTGGACCAAAGCTTGATTAGCTAAAATGTATCATATTATTAGTTACGTAAAATAATATATAAAGATTTGTGGTAAGCGGTTACTGTAAGTTATATCTAATTATAATGCAGGCATATCGGAACGTCAAACACATTGTGAAATGGCAATAGTAAATCAACAAAAAATGTTTGGCAATTAATAACAAAGCTTTAGATATTCACCAATTTCACACTATAAACAGTACTGTACTATACGCATAGAAACATATAAATTGTACATTAATTGTTTGCTGTGTACTGTAGAATCGCATTTTCACATGTAAGATTCGTCATGTACATCCTATGTTGCACACTTTTCGAAATTATGTACATACAACGTGCATAGAAAAAGACTAAATAAAAATTAGTTGTTTGCTATTATAGCACACACACACACACACACAATGTTTAAGGTGGTTTAGAAAAATGTATTCTTAAGATGGCTGGGAAAGGTATTAAAACTTCTTAAAATAAAGCACAGAACAACGTTTCGACCTTCTTAGGTCATCTTCAGGTTAATAAATAAAGTTTGCAACTGACTTGCTGGGCACGTGTCTCAGAGACAAGAGTGGTTTAGAAACGAAACTAGTATGCACGTGTTTGGCGGCAGGTTAATGTTTACGGAACATAAGGTTAGTAGCCTGAGGTAAGGCATACTCGCGCTTTAAATACAGATACATGTGTTTCTTTTTTAATTTCACGTAAAGCTACACGATGGCTATCTGCGGTAGTCATCCCTAATTTAGCACTCTTTTACCAATGAATAGATTACGAGGCGAGCGCCCAAAGACGCGTATTTTTGTGTGAAACTGAGGAGATGCAGTTAGGTTGTTTTGTAATAGCATAATATTTTATGTTTTTTTTAGGGGAAGGTATTTCATACCCATTTATTTTTCTTATCGGTATTCAAATCGACATATACTACCACACTTTAACCATTTAATGCTGAGAAATCTGAGCTCAAATAAATAAACTTTATTTGATTTTCCCTGAGTAAAAAATTTATAGATTTTCTTCGTTGATATATGTATGCTATTTTTTCTTCACCTTTCTCTCTGGCTTTTGAATGAAAAGTGACGAGTAATTCCAAAAACAGTAAAATAATAAACAATTTGAAAATAATGTAACTCGAATCCAAGAATGTTAATTATGAATCAGTATTAAAAAACAAAAAGAAGCAAAATTCTCCAATGCTGCAAGTTAATATTTAGAAATAAACAACTTTTCAAAATGATGTCTGAAAAGAGCATCATTATATTATTGTGGCTTTCAATGCGTATACAAATTCAGCCGTAATAAAAGGAAGTTTTTTTTTATGTAACGTTTTTCAGGCATCATTTCTGTAAATTATAATGTTTTTAAACTCACATCACTAGAAACATTTACCCAACAGTAATCTCAAGATAAACATATTATATGCTTCTTGACTACCCAATATAACCATCAATACCAATTAAATTTAGCCTAATTCACTAAGCACAATTAATTAACGTTACTCGCATGGTAAATTACGTCGTTATAATTTAATTCCACTTAAGTTATTATTTTTATCGGTTTTAGATAATGTATATCTATTCCTTAAGTAATACTTTTCAGTTAAACTTGTTATTTAAAAATAAATCATTATTTACAATGTCATAATATTAAGCACATTTAGCGTTACCTAGCGAACAAATCTTGAGTTTACAATAACGGAGATGTGCGACATTTGTGCTACTTTAACAGCACTGGTAACGTATACATGATTACAAAAATAACGGCACATCGCACCACCTATTTTGTACATAAGGAAAGGTACTCTTCGGGTCAAAATTCAAATTTACAAATTCTCTTTTACATTATAGTAAAACAATTTGTTTTCAACTGCAACTGGGATCCAAAAAGGAATTTGATTATGATTAAATGCGTATTAGTATAAACACAATACTTAAAGCATAAACTAATAAAATCAATACATTGCGGTTTAAACCTTAGAAAGGCTGAAACAAACTTACAGATTTTTAAATGATAGCACTCGAGTGGATTTCATTTAGGTGTCATACTTAATTTGATTGCATAAGAATGATTTTATGGCCCGAAATTCCCAAGTGGGTTAAGGCGTGCGACTTGTAATCTGAGGGTCGCAGGTTCGTATCCCCGTAACGCCAGAAACGCTCCTCCTTTCAGCCGTGGAAGCGTTATAATGTGACAGTGAATCCCACTATTAGTTGGTAAGAGAATAACCCAACAGTTGACTGTGGGTGGTGATGATTAGCTGCCTTCCCTCTAGTCTTACACTGCAAAATTAGGAACGGCTAGCGCAGATAGCCCTCGAGTAGCTTTACGCGAAATTCAAAACAAAAAATGATTCTATTCTTTAAGGATGCATCTTCCGTTAGAAGCAAATGTTCTTTGAGCTACGCTATTCATTTTCCTATTATTAATAACTTATATATTCATAACTGGTATTATGAATAATACCAGTGGCGGCGGCGGCGCCAGGGGGCCTCAAGCCCCCCCCCCCCAAATGAGTCAAGCCGCCTTTTTAATATTGTTACCTACATATATTCATAAAATATGGAAAACACAATCGTCGTTGTTGCTTAACAATTAACATCAAAGAGACATAGATCTGTAGAACTCAACGTCTTCATTACGACGGAAGTATGTGTCATGCGTCCCATAGCAACGTACTGAATGCACTAAAACTCATGCTGCGCTGTATTGCCGCTCCCTGTGTAATGCCATTCTATCTTGAGCTTTGACGAAGAGTAGAAAACCACGTCGATTTCAAGTTACAACAGATCATCAGGGATTTTACTTGATAAACCAAAGGTTTCACAGGTATTTACCCATTTATTTCATTTATCTTTTATTGAAAATTAAAACATTGCATGCATGTATAAGTGTATCGTGTATAAGTCAAAACTATGAAGCATTTAGCCAGTATTGTGTCCTCTGTGAAACCATTTTGCATTGTGTATCAGCCATCCAAAATTGTACTGATGATTGTGACATGCACTTAAAATTGTGACTTACAATCCATATAATGTTGTACTTATGATTAGATAATAACCTTACATGTTAACTGACCAAATATTTCTAAACAATTCTAGAATGAATTTTGAAATTGTCATTAGGCTTAAAAGTGCCTAATTTAATGTAATGTAGTATTTACACTATTGTAACAGGTGCTTGTCACACTTATAGTAATAAGAACAATATCACAATCACAGTTTGGCCTGTATGAATAATGTGAACTTATGAAGAAACCAGCCTTTCTGTGAAAATCAACTGCAAGTTAGCAAACTGTGGTGTGGCAGAGGATGACCTCACAGTGGAGGTCCACCAGTTGAACCGGCTAATTGCCAGGAAGAAAGACAAGGGGCAGGAAGTATCCACACCATTGGAGCTTGCAACCATACTGGAGCCATACAAGGATGCCTTCATGGATCTCCACAAACTTGTATGCATCGCTGTGACCCTGTCTGTCACTTCAGCTGTCTGTGAGAGAAGTTTCTCATGTCTGAAACTTCTCAAGACATACTTGCGCAACAACAGTGGTAACAACCACACCAGCAACCTTACTGTCATATCAGTAAACTCCAGGAGGGCAAAATAACTCGATATTGATACTGTTATTGACACATTTGCTGCCAATCACCAGAACAGGCGCATTGTTTTGAAGTAATATTGACTATAAACACAACATGATGAAAGATAGTTAGCCTGATAGTGACCTTACTTTTCCTCAGAGTGTATTAACTTCACATGGGATAATTCGTTTCTGCTATGTAAACTATGTCTTTATGTTATATTTCTTTTGATTTGTAACTTTATTCTTAATGGTATATTAAATGTTCAATCTAAGCTAATCTCGATTTTCTTTATTATTATGTATTACCTTGGGTGGAATTTAGGTGAGCTTCCTCTTTTACATGTACGCATATTTTCATAAACAGATTATTTCTAATTTGTAATAATGAATTATTAATCAGAGTATGAGTTTCCAATGAAAACTGCATTGAAAACGCAGTTCAAAATAGCACATCTTTCTGAAATATACCTTGGTATTTACATTATTATAATTTACCATCTATACTTCATATTGATGGCATTTTAGGAAGCCCCTCCACAGTTTACCTCAGTCCCCCCAACGAAAATATCCTGGTGCCATCACTGAATAATACGGAAAGTAAACTATTACTTGATTAATTAGCAATAGTGTAAGCGTTTATACTTATTCGCGTTTTGGTTTCTTAATTTCGCGCAAAGCTACACGAGGGCAATATAGCAGTGTAAGACTAGAAGGAATGCAGCTAGTCATCACCACCAACCGCCAACTCTTTTCTCAACAATAGTAGGATTGAACGTACATTATAACGGCCCACGGCTGAAAGGGCGAGCATGTTTGGTTTGACAGGGATTCGAACCCGCAAATTATGAGTTGAGTGCTTTAACCACCTGGCCATGCCGGGCCTATTAAAGTTCAACGGATATGTTTCGTAATAATTTTAATTTTTTTGTTACTACTAATTTCTACATATCAATCTCAGGCAATTACCGTTAACTGATATTTTTTTACTGCACACGTAAGCACAGTCATTTGCACAAAAATTCTTGACTCGTGATTTATACTGTTTATACCCCGTCTATGATGGTGGTTTAATAAAGATAAATAGAGGGGACAGTTTTAACACACCGAGCCCCTTTTTGTTTTAGATGATTCGGCATTAAGACTAAAATCCGTCATTGAGTTATTCCGGTTCCTTAGCAGTAAGTTTAAAGTCTAATAACATATAAAAAGGGGTTCTTATACCTGTGGTGGTCAAAGTACGATTAGACTATTATTCAGCTTTTCACCTAAAGAAAAGCACTAACTCGAAATTTCGTAATCAAAATCAATGGCATATATTTATCATCTTATCATTCCACATTTCATCCTTTGAAGATTTAAAACTACTATAAATATAAAAACGTTTTTTACCTGTTCCTTTTTTTAAATGTTACACTAGATATGTTTATAAAAAAATGAAATGTGTCTAAATGATTAACGCTTCATTATGGCTATCATTTTAATTTTGTTTGTAATTAAGCACAAAGCTACACGATGGGATTTCTATAATGTTGAAACGGCTCGTTTGGGTTGAGAAATTGTTTTACGTAAAGGATGGGATTTCTGCGTCCTGCTCTTCACGGTTTTAGCGTTGTAAATCTGCAGACATGTCGCTGGAAGGCCAATGTTTTTTGTTTTTTTAATTTTGCGCAAAGCTACACAAGGACTATCTACGCTAGCCGTTCCTAATTTAGCAGTGTAAGATTAGAGGGAAAGCAGCTAGTCATAACCACCCGCCACCAACTCTTGGGCTACTCTTTTACCAAGGAATAGTAGGATTGACCGTCACTTTATAACTCTCTCACGGCTGAAAGGGCGAGCATGTTTGGTGCGATGGGGATTTGAACCCGCGACCCTCAGATTACTAGTCGAACGCCTTAAACTATTTTAAGGCTATGCGGGACCAAAGGCCAATGTAAATTATTTTTAAAAAACGCGACTTTACAGTTCGCTACTCTAATCATAAACTAAAAATAATCATTAAATAGCTTTGTAGTCTCACTTCAACAAACATTTTTTTCTACACAGGTTTTTCTTCGTGTCAATAATAATGCAGTAGTTTGTGTAAAATATTATCTTAAAAAACACAAAAGAGAAATGTTTTAAAAGCATGTATTCTGAAATATCAATTTTTTATAATATATTTATAACACAGTATTCCATAACATTTCTGATTTAAGTATGATCCATTAGAATTCCTGTTTTGTAATCTAATAATGAAAATTTGAGAGCAAAATTACTTTCTTCTGCTGGTGTACTGATAAAATTCTGACATAAAAAAGAGCTTTAGGAAGGGTATGTTAACTGCAGCAATTTCTATGACATCTAGTTTCTCTGAAAAGGGATGAAGGTCACCTGGAGGTATTATCTGTTTTTTACTGTCAGTCAGTCAGTGTGTCAGTAAGCACTAAAATGATATCACATAATGGGTGTTTAATGTAGCAATTTGTAGTATCGCAACGTAAGTATAATGTGCAAATGTCATGAATCATGAAAAGAATTAAGCATTGTGTAGGCAACAATAAAGTATGACCTATGAACTTGAAAAGCAAAAGTAAAAAAACATTTGTTACTCTTAATTTTATTTTTATTTACTTTTGAAACAGAACACTTTTGGGGACAGTGCAAATGCACAATTAGTAAATATAAATGATATTAACAAATTGTCGATTGGTTTATTTATTCCTTAAAGCTGACGTTTGAACTACTTGAATTTGATTGGAAAACAATTTGTTATAACAGAAAATATATTACATGTTATGATTCACATGATACCATAAAATTAATTATATTTCTTTTATTGTTACTTAAATAATCCCCATTTAATTTTACAGTGCAAATAAAATTTAATTTTAAAATTTAAAATAATTACAGCTGTAGGACATTTAAATTGAAAATATTTTAATCTCTTAATTAGATGATAGTGTTAAAATTTCCAGGCTAATGTAGTATGTAGTTTTTTAAAAGTTATTTACAGTATTAACATTTACAGAATAATTCCAAAGAAACAGGCATTAACAGGCATTTCAAGAGGAAAAAAGAAATTGCGTGTGTGTGTGTGTAAGAAAATATTCACAAAAAGATTTGGAATTAAAAAACAAAGCACAGTCATTGCATTTGTTTGTTTTAAGTACACATTAAATAAGTAAAAATTCAAATTTTTACCTCTCATTTCAATAGAAAAATTTTATGTTTTACTATGCTAGTTTACCCTTACTCTTTAATTTGAACAGAAATGCAATGATCCCAGGTGCAGTGTCTTAGCAACAGCCAAATAAAATGAGAGTTCTCAGTGAATAGATAAGATTTCCTTTTCTTCTTCATTAGCCAGTCTAATACGTCACATTACAAGAGCTATCTCATGATAGTAGTATCTTTCAGTAAAACACAACAGTAATAATAATAGAACATTATAACCATTTGCAGGTAAAATAACAGTATACATAAAAAAAATTCTTGCAAAATAATATGATAAAAGTATATTTCTTAATGATTAAGAAAATAGCCATTAACAAACTGTATTATTTTCAAAAATACAAGAATATTTTACTTCTATATAATTTTAATAAATATATCATACAAGATAATTTATTAATAAATCAAATAAATAACATTCTGTGTTGTAGACTGTCACACTAAGACAACTAATTAGACAACTAGAATGCACTAAAAAACAAACAGAGTTGTTATGATCATGTTAATCTCAAATTTATAGCATAGCTACAGGGTGTTTGGAAAGTCACTGTGCAGTTTTGTAATCATTTTATTCAGTCTATTTCAAGCCAGCAACTGATAGCAGTGTTTTGAAACAAAATAAGAAGGATCCAGGCCTGTATTGATGCCAATGGGGGTCACTTTCAACATTGTTTATAATTGTCATTCATATTTACCTCCTGTATTCTATGTTGAAACATGTCTGTTAATAAATATATAAATGCACAGTGACTTTCCAAACACCCTGTATTTTCAACTTCAGTATTCAAAACCGTTTCATTAATCAATGTTGATGTGGGCTGGTTAATTGACAGTTTTTTACAATTTAAAATAAACAAATTTGACATTAACTTATCAGGAATGTATAATATTTATTTAAAGGAGGACTTGTGAAAGCAAAAATTAAATCAGAAAGAGATTTTAGTTAACCAAGACAAATCAGTGCATGACTGTTATATCTATTTCACAAAGTTAAAAACAAAATTACTGTTAGCATGTTTATGAAAAATATTAAAGTATTTTGAACAAATTAAAACATAAACTTTTCCATAACATTAAATAAAAATACTTCTATAATAAAATACAAACTAAATAATTAGAGTGGAATTCTGACAAATAAGTTTGTATGTTATAAAATTATTCAAAGTTTTTTGGATAATCTTGGCTAACTAACAATTTTAAAACTCAACTTTATGACTGCAAATTGAAAATACCTTAATTAATTTTAGAAAAATAACTTTAGTAACCCTTAAACAGCAGAAATGTTGTAGGGTTAAACAATAACTTATTAAATTTAATTTGGATGTTGTATGTGCCCAAAGAAAATAACTAAATATAATACAAGACTAAAATAAGCATACAATTATAATATACAGGATATAGTGAGATAGCTCTTAGAAGACTGGTCACTAAGAACATACATTTTATTTTACTGATCTCGTTTGAACTTTGACCCTAAAAGAGTAAAAAAGACACGCGAGTGCGACGTGGGTCACCTCTGGCCCTTCGTGGGCCCAACCCAAACTGTCATATATTTGGATCTGAAACACTAGTTCCCCCTTCTTTTGAAGGCATTCCTGCTATACTGTTGGGTCCATCAGTGAAAGTATATTCATCAAGTTCGTTACGATAAGGTGAAGTGTTTCTTGAACGGCTAGTACTGCTACTGCCTCTGAAGTCCAAGTTGAACTAAAATTACATAAATCAAGCATTTTGATCACTAAATAATTTTGAAGAACCTATGTGTTTTAGTAAAACATAACCAAAAGAAGATGAAAATGAAACTGCGTGAGTTAACATTCAGCCTCTACGAATATCCTTCCAGTTTTTTTACCTATCAAAAAAGGAGCAAATATAGGCTCAGATCTTCTACTTTCTTCAAAAGAAAAAAAAAACCATTATGAAACTCATCTATGTACAGTAATGATAACACATTTAGCAAAGTGTAACAAATTAAAACAAAATATGCTACAATTAACTTGTATGAATATTTGGAATTTCAATGTACCCAGAATGTATGTTAAAAATGACTTAACATTCCACAATTGACAGTATGTTATCAATGTAACTGTTCTTCTTTTAAATCCTTTTGGTTAAAAATAAATTAATATTATTACTTCTTGGATGTTAAGAGTTTTTATTACCAGAAACATAAAGGTATTAGTTAATTAAATAGTTTATTTAAAACTCAAGACTGTATTTACTTTATTTTAACAAGCAAAACAAACACCTTAATGTTTAAAATATAAAACAAAAGACTGGATTCAGTAAATGTGTAAGAATTTCTGCTGTCTGGTTACAAATAAAGATTGATTTTTCATAATGATTTTATATTTAAATAAACTCTTACCTCTGTTGCACATACAAGACAAGTAGTCACAACTTTAGATATTATATTCATTAAATTCTTTGTCTCCTGTATGACATTGTCAACCTACAATACAAAACATTTAATTACAGTAAATCAGCTTATAATAATGACTAAAATCACATTAAAGAAGATGAATTTTGTTCTCATGAAACACATCAGAAGCTAATAAAAACTGTGATTCATTTGAATAAGATTACAGATTGCTGATGCACTAAAACATTTGGATTTACTTGATATGAGCTGATCAATTATTATAACAGTCTGTTGCAGGTCGGGGCATTTTCTTATTTAAGAGAACTGAGTCTATTGGAAAATTAGTATTTTTATAAATATCATTTTTTTGTGCCTATCTTCAATGGATAAGAATTTACTGTTAAGTTAGTCATGTTTACTGTAAATTAATTAAACCTATTAAAGGTGAACTTACTAATCAAATATTAAAACTAGTCTTTTTTTTGTCTTTGTTTTTGTTCTACAATAAGGGTTTCAATTAACAAACATTTTAAATTCATCCTAAAGAAAAAGTGAAATAAAATATGTATAAACATCTGAAATATTACTTTTATATCATAAAAATAGAAATAATAAGCACAAGATATTTACAAAATCATTAAATGACGTAAATATCTTTCTTATTGCTCTCACTCAATGTTCTTAACCTCAGTGTAAGACTACTTAGCTTAAATTTGGGAAAACACCACACATCAGTGTTCACTGTATCTTTACACTAAAGTTTTTCAAAGTGTATAAATAACTTAGAGCACATTGTTTATCAGTGAGAAAGTGTTTAAAAGATGTATTAAGCCAAAAATATAGTCTGTAAAAAAATTACTTTTTTAAGTTTAAATTAATTCAACATCTTACAATTGCTGCATTACCAACTTCTTAAATATTCAAACTGATAAAACCCACAAGAATAGACAAAACTTATTAATTATTCAGCAACTTTTACCTTAGTAAAAGTAGCTGCTTTTCCTACAGTAGGGTTCTTTACTGTGAACTGCAACTGTTGGACAAATGTGGGCACTTTATCAAGGTAGTCCAAGAGTTCCTTTTTATGCTGGCCACCTGGCACCTAAAGGCAGAGTACTCTTAGTATTAAAAACACTGATTGATGTGTGTGACTAAACAAAATGCTTTCTTAGTGTCTACAAAAATAAAAATTTCTGGTATTCATTGGCCTGTAGACAGCAATATAATGCTTATGTTATTGGTTGTAAGAATATAAAAGTTACAATTTTCACTTTGCTATTATTAGAAGAGAAAATACCTTTGACTTTTATTGAAATATATTATGGGTATGCTTAACTGTTATAATAATTTAAAACAATTTTGTTTACTTTTGGCATAATATGATAATCTGATTTTATTTTTTAAAATTTTACATTGTTTACCTATGTGTTGTTATTTTTGATGTTTTGATGTAGATGTTTGTAAGAAGGAGCACTTCATCTTGATGATATCAAGAATCTAGTGATTTGGGAAGTATTGTTTATAAATACAAGTAACCAATTAATAATGTGTAACGAATAATAAATGCAAAGTTAATAAGTATTCATTGAGTGTTTCAGTTAGAAAATGAAAGTTAACATCTAATTCTGCAGTCCAGTTACTGAATGAAATACATGTTTGTTTACCAATCATAAACACCTTGAATGTTTCGTGTAGTTTCTGCTGCATTATTGCCTTTTTTAACTCATAAAGCATTATACACCTAATGTGCTCCTCAGACACATCGATCTTCATAAGGGTTTATTTGATTAATGATCTGAAAAGTGGAGTTGGATTAGTTTCTTTTATTTGTCTGAACATTTTTATACACCTCCTATTACATATATTAGTCATTAAAGCCTTCTACAAAGACAGAAGTGATGATGCATTTTCTGTATTAAATATTCAAACATTACTTATGGGATGACCTGATAAATTCATTTGTTATCATAATGTGGACTGGATTTTGCAAAATGTTGACCAGATAATTCAAAAGAAGCCACCTAATGAAAGAATATTTAGAAACAACTTCTAATATCTGGCCTCTTACTTCTTCATCGTTTTTAACTTTCTGTCTTAGTCTTTTTTGTCATATTTTAATTTTTAGCTGTCCCTTTTTTCTACCTTCTCCTAAATGTTTCATCAGCTCCAATAAATTTCCAGTCTTGAGTCTCCTCAAATTTAAATAATCCCAATTCTGACAACAGTTATTCTAACATGTTATTTCATTTGATGGCTTTTGTTTGATTGTCTAGTAAAAAAAATGTGACATCCAGATAGTGTAATAATAACCAGTTAATCTAATTCTTTTATAAAGTTTGTTACTGGTACTTCGACACAAGATTTAGGCCTAATTTCATAAGCAATATTCAAATTTTCAACAGAAATTTCTAACTGTTGCTACCTATGCCTAACTGATTTAGCTTTGATCAATGAACAAACATGTGACTCATTCCCTAACTGAATAGCAGAATAGATGCAATAACTCTTACTGTTTAATGCTAACCTTAAACACTCATTGAATATTCACTAACTTCTCATTCATTACTCATTATTCATTATTAGCTGCTTACTCATTTTACAAAAAAACACATCCTTGTCTTTATAATCTAACTGAAATTACTAGATTCTTGAAGTCATTAAAATGAAAAGTTCATTCTAGCAAACATTAAAATTATAGTGTACAACATTATACTAATAACTTTCTAGTAATATATTTTAACTATAAGCACTGAATACAGCTCCTCCTCTGTAAAAATCAGATGTCATTGAATTACATTTCAGTTTTCTTCTAAGAAGATAGGCATATACTTGTAGTATTTGCAGTAAGTAAAGAATAAATCTTAGCATTATTCATATATTTGGGATGTAAGTTTCATAGCTTTATAACATATTTTACTTACTATATATAAAATTGAAGAAAAAGTACATCAGTTACACCTAAAATTCTACTTGAGTGCTCTGAGATAACTAATTTGTTTTATATTTTTATTCCTTAGATAAAATACTCAAAGCTTCAACATATAGAAAATTAAGGGGGAAAAATATCAGAGACTAAATATAAACTTCGTTTTATTTCAAACATATAGATAAAAAAAATTATTTCAATTATGACCAACTTTATGCTGTTATGAGAAAACTCATAACATTGTTGAATTAAAATAAAAATCTGTTAACCCTGTTTTGAGCTTTTAGGAAACTATACCACAACCTTTTCCATTAATGGTATGTTATTTCCTGTAATGTAATACACACACTGTTTTGCTTAGAATACCATTTACTTGACATATCATTTTATTCATAAACTTTATACCTGACAATGTCTCACAAATTATTTAAAAACTGTATAAAATTTCAGCCAAAGTTGCACTATAAGTACTCCAAATATCGTATTATATCATCAAAAGTTTTACCTGGTATGAAAAGTGACGAATCAACTTGTAAAGTTTGTTTGCCTCCTCTGCAAAAAATTCTGCTTGGGTGAAGAGATCCTAAAAAATGATTCTTCAGATATTTAATAATGACTAAAAGTTTCATTAAGAACAGATGCACAGTTAAATCCTCATATAGAAGTTCAAAATTGCATTGTTTTATCTTCCAAAAAAGGAACATCTTTTTCAGATATATTTTTAAAATATTTTGTGCAGCAAAGTTGTGTCATGTACAATGTTTTCTATAGGCTTATGTTATATATAACAGCGACTATTTTACAGAAATTACATGCTCTCTATTTTGTATTATTGTAATACAAAGAAGAACATTAGAGGTAGACACAAAAACTTCATCATATAATGGAAATAATTTATACAGATTCAATTTTTTAAAATAGTTGAAGATCTTCAATTTTTACAGTACTCTATATTTAGTTTTTGTTCATTCAGAAGAATTGTTTGTGGATTTAATACTTGATTGTTGACTACAACTTTATTTAAATATTATGTTTTAAGTATTTGCAGTCAATTTTTACCCAAATCATTAATTTTCACCTTTAAGTAGACCACCTTCTAAAGTACAGAAAAACTTAATGCAAAATGAATAATATTAAAGAATTATTATTTTATAATAATAGGTAGTTTTGATATTATATCATAATGGAAGTTTTCACTTGATGTTTCATCTTATAGACATTTACAACATTAATAAAAGCATGTATTGAATTAAAAACTTATCTAACAATAATGCAAAATATAATAGATAATCATTTACCCTAACTTTACAAGATAAATTGGTTAAACATATTCAGCTAGTTAATGCAACCTCAGTATGCTGCATTGCAGTGATAAAACATACAGGACTACATAACTGTATTCTTTAAGAATGATTAATATAGTATCATGATGTGTCGGTGAAGAAGCAAAACTTAAGATAGGCAAAATCTTTAGGAACATCTGGCTTCAAGATTTTGTAACTTGGTATAGCCAATTATAAATGAAGGGTGAGCTAAAATATTCTTAGTTCTGTAGTTAAATGCATTATACAAATGTTGAAATTAGTAAACTTAATTTATCAATATATTTATCAATATAACTAAGGTGTAATTTAAAAAAAGACAAAATATTAATCTTTGACGAAAGTTTAAAACAATAAAACAGAAAAACCTGAACACCACTCAAAACCCTAAAAACAAGCTGCAATACCTTAGTGTTAATGTTTTGCATAACATATTACTGAGAGTGCAGCTAACAATTACACTTTTGGTAAGCACATAGGATTGACTTGCTATATTTTCTTCAATGGAAAAGCACAAATTACACAGGAGAACAGTGCCACTGGATTATCCATTTTTCTTGAGCCAACAGTGCATTTGAAATCAATGATTCAGAATTTTTTAATTGTTTGAAAATTACTACAACAATGTCTTTGGTATTTAGCTTTTGATTTGATTATGCATCTACTCTGTCATTTGATGATTTCTTTCTTTTAAAAAAATCATGAATTTATTTTGATGTTGTCATTTTGTCTCATGTCTTCCATTAATTTAATCACATGACTTTACATACTTTAGTCATGAATACTTGTATGGTTATTTGGTAACAAGGAAGTGACATGACTACAATTTTACTGGGTTTCAAAAAGGGGATAAAACAATTATAGAGGATGATAAATACTGACCCACGATATAACATTAGCCTTTCATCACAGTACTGTGTACAGTTAGTGTTTTTTTCTGATTTTACTTAAAGAAACCCCACTTTATATTTTGTATCTGGTATATCTTAAAAATCACCATCGGTAAATAAAAATTAAAATATAATCACAGATATCCACATACAGTGGAAGGTCTATAAAAAGTATCAAAATATGTGGTCTAAAACTGAACTTATTGTTTCTTCCTGAAGCTTGTTACAATAAAACTCATGGAGTAAGGCCATCAAACAGAGTTTAATAGATAATAAGGAAAGTAGCTTGAAAAGTGCAAATGACCTAGGACATTTTTCTTTTTTAAGGTGAGAATAACCCCCAGTATATTCAATCTTGATTTTGAGTACACTTACTCAAAATGTTTTAAAATCTCAATAACATTCTACAGTCATGCACTTTAGCCCTTGCTTTTAAATGTAGCTCATTACTGTAGGCTCATTTTATTACCAAGATGCATACTTTTAACCTTCTTAATGAGGAGGTTAAAATAACTAGTTTATTTTAGGTGTTTTTAAGTCTGTTAAAAATATCGGTGTCATATATTTAAGTGGCTTATAAACTTTATAGGTTCACTTACTTGAGTTGTTTTCAAATCTCCTTCCCCACGGGTAAACTGGTACATTGAAAAGGCCATTTGAGACATGTTACGTGCTCTAAAAACTATGTCGTTGTTGTCAGTTGATGAATACTTTTCTGTTTCTGCATCCATTTCTGATGTAAGAAGTTTCATTTCAAGACCAAGCTTAGCAATTTTTGCCTGTTCCTTTCCAAAGGAATAAACATAGGTTTCAGAATATATCATTTCTTACTTATTTATATAAACTTCTAGATATTTTTTACTATATATGTAAAATATACATTTACATAAGTAGCTAACCAAACCAGTTATGTGTCACATCCTCCCAATAATGTGTATATTTATCACAAAAGAAAATTATTATAGTTCAAATAAGTTCCAATGTATAAAGGATTATGATTTATCACTGCAGTTTCATAGCTTTCCAATTTTGAAAAGTGAAATCACATGTGATTCAGAGTTATCTTAAATACTCTGTAAGTAAATAATAAAAATTATTTCATTTCTGCATCAGATAAAAGAACTGAAACATAAATATGAAAAGAAGTAAAATATTTCCAACAAATATAATGATATGTTTCAAGCATTTTTATTAAAAATATAAGCATCACATAGAACCATAAAGCAGTTTGATAATTAAAAGTGAAAAATTAATTATTTATTTTTGTTGTTGATGTGTTTAAGAAGTTTGGAAGCTCATGTGAAATCATTTCCAAGTGTTAAAATATATAGTTTTATAATGGAACACACTTTTACTGGAAAAAAGGATTTTTTGTAACTTAATGATTACAAATTACAAGAAATTAAAGGTTAAATGTATGTGTGTATTTTCTTATAGCAAAGCCACATTGGGCTATCTGCTGAGTCCACCAAGGGTAATTGAACCCCTGATTTTAGCATTGTAAATCCGAAGACTTACCACTGTGCTGGTGGGGAAAAAAAGGTTAAATGATTAATTTTAGTAAGTTTTAATAACAAATAATTTTAATGGTATTGTGATACAGTAGGGTTCAGATTTAGTACAGTTACTAAATAATATCTTCTGAGTTGCATTCAATTCAGCAAGGAAGCATGTTATTCTAATATAAAAAAGGTTGGAAAACAAGCTAGAGAAATATAGAACTTTTACCTCCATGTCTAGCTTTACTGGCTTCAAGGGCTTACTTGTAGTACCATGTCTCTGAAATATGGAATAATAATACTGATACTGACTAACAAGAATTAGTGTCACATATAAGAGTGTAATTTAGTCAGAAAAACGAAAACCACGGACATTCATTATAATCTATAAAATTCAATGCTATTAATAACATAAATAAAAACACCAATAAATATTTAAATATATTTAAAATTTTCGTATTAACTGATTAATACCATAAATTAAAAAGATATTTAAATAAAATATACATATTTTAACATTATTTTAACAAATTATAGATGTTTTATAATAGTAAAAATTACACTCATTACCATGAACATAAAACAGTTTACTGTTTTGGCAAAAGATAGTATCCTAGAGAAACTCAAAATAAATTTGTAATAAATGATTAAAGGAACAACAGTATTTTTTCTACAATATTCACCTTTAATTAAATATTTTATAGGCAATAAAACTCAAACCCATATTTAAACTGATTACGTGATCCAAACTCCCATGAAAACATTTTCAAGGTACATAAAATCAAATTTCAGATCAAAGGCAATGAATAATAATTTACACCAGGTCTTGGAAGTGACATGTAAACTGGCTTCTCAGGTATCCTTCCTCGACATAATTCTGCTATTTCTGAAGAAATGGAGGCTACATCATTAACTAATGACTGCCAAACTTCCAGGAAAACATCAAGGTTTTCTTTTGCTATTTTACTTTTTGGATGCAAACACAATGTGTGAGAAGCATTAAGCACCTATAAAATAAAAGGTCAATGAACTTGCATAAAAATAAACTCTCAAGAGTAAGTATTATAATGATTTCACAAAGTTAGGAATGGACATCGTGTTACATTTATATAGAACATTTTAATCTTTACATTACTGAGAGCATGTTTTCATAAAAGTTATTATATTTTAAGCTTTCACAGTTTTATTACCACAATTATTATAAAAATAAAATGAATCTCATAATAAACACATAAATAAATAGTGAAGTACGTCGCTTAATGAAACTATAATATAATGTATTTCAAACTTAACATGGCATATCTCAAATGGCAAGCATGCCCTAATTCCATAGTTTTGAGAAATTTTAAATGTAATTTATATACTCAAAAGTTTAATTTATTTCTTTGTAATGTCACACTTTGTTGTTCTTGAGTTTGCATAAAAAAACATTATTTAAAGATAAAAGTCAGCAGTTTTCATACAATGGTACTTCTTTATTGTTGAGTTTCCCTTCCCACAATAATTTATATAAATTCATACTGCCATACTGCATTTCAACAATTTTTAAAACATCAACTAAAGGGCTTTCAAACTTATTACATTAATCTCTCTGTTGTGTGCTACTGCCATTCTTATAAAGTATATATATCAAAGTTTAAAACCACAAAGACACATTAGTAGAAGAATGATATCAGATGTAATTCAAGGATAAAGGTTTAGAGAAATTTAAATTAATTAAATGCTTTAAAACAAAAACAACCCTGTCATGTTAAAATAAGAATGAAGTTAACCTTAATCAAAGGACTGTTATGCTAAGGTCAAAGTGCACATCAGGAGAATTCTACATAATCTAAAGTTGTTTGAAACTATATAAGAAGTTGCTAAACAAGGGAAAACCTGGCTACTTGGCTTCAGGCTAAAAACAACAATATAAAAAAGCTGAGTTGCTTAGATAATGTCCTTCAAATCAGGATATCAAAAGCTGCCAATAAAGCTGTAATAGCAAAATATTGACCTTATAAGGTTCCATTCTAGTGACATAGGCTATAATTTTATTTACATTCAGAGAAATGTCTCATAATAATGTCCAGTTGGTATGAAGCAAAGAGTAACAAAAATTATCTTTTAAAAAATATAGTAGGATGTATCCTACAGGTATCCTACAAAGCCACAGAATACTCACTTCAACCAATGGTCCATATACAGTTTTAAAAAAGCCAGGTGTACAGACTTTTGTGATGTTTGCTTAAATTAGCTGCCTTCCAAGAAACTCGTAGAGAAACATATGTATATATAAAATTTGTAGCATGTAACCTTTACTATTTAAAAGAAATGAAATATGTTTACAACCATAGATATTCATTTAACTAGGATGTCATAATTATTATTAGGAACTGCATAGAAATTTGGAATAATATATCACAAATACAACTGAAAAAGTTATATCCTATACGACTTATGGAAGTATGAAATTCATAATTATTTCAGTAATTACACTAATGAATTACCCTAAACATAAAACAAAGGTTTTATTACAGTAAATGAAAAAGGCTCTAGTAAGTTTACAACTGGTGAGATCTAAGGTTCTGAACTAATTAATATATATTTGACAAGGATAACAAATTTTATTTAAAAAGAAAAGAACTTCAAACCTGAGTTCCATAAATTTTCAAGCAATTATCCAAGTTTTTTGAAGTAACTTGTAGAGATTCTGTGCTGGCAACATGGTGTAAAAGTTTACAGACCTGAAAATAAAAAAAAAATTTGTAAGTTATATGATGAAACATGTCTTTACTTTCTAAATATTTCTTTTAAATGCTAAACTGAATAGTTAACATTTTGCTATTAGTATGTCTTAATAACTTCACAGCACAAATAGCTCATTGTGTAGCTTTGTGCTTAACAAAAAGCAAACAAATTTAAGCATTTCAATGATAAAGTTATTCACAAATCTCGTAAAAAAGTTATTTATGCAATTACTAAAAAAAGAGGCTCGTTAATAATCCTTAAGTTGTAACAAACAAAAAGACAAATTAAAACAGTTGAACAATTATAACTCGAGAATAGGAATCTGATATGTCCATATTTGAAACTCAAAATTACAAGAACATTGCTGTAAAGTACAAAAATTCATTCCGTGCAGTAACACTTGAAACTTTAATCTAACTACCTCTTGAACATGGTCTGCATGCTCACTGAATTTTTCAGCAAATTCTTCTAACCTGTCCTGATCACCAGCAATAGCTGCATTTTTTAGTTGACTCATAAATTCAGCCTCATCTGTGACTTTGAAAATCTCATCAGCATGATCCAAGGCAGTATCTTGTAGCTACACAGAATTGTTTAAAAAATTATGTATTTTTAAGTTAGAATAATGCACTTTTCTGTTCTATACTAATGGGTATGGTAGTTTCTAGTGGTATCTAACTAAGTTTTTAGAATCATTAAAGAAGAAAATACCATATGCTTTTGAGTTTTATTTCATCACATAGATTTCACGAGAGGAAATTGTTTTATTTTTTTGTTACAATGTGTAGCTTCAGACACTTGTTTAAGGCTGATCTTTTTACACAGCATTGCAGCTGTCATAAAACCATACCACTTTGTTAATCAAATTGCAAATATTTTTAAGAAACATGTATCTTTTTTTTTCTTTGATGAGCTGTATTGTTTACTTTTTAGTTGGTGAAAACTGTTTCAAAGTTGCAATAATAATCTGTGATGATGAGAAAACCACGTGTAGAGAAAAATATATATGTAAAAATGGCTGGTTTGGGTTGAGAAATTTTTTATGTAGAGGAGTGAACAACATTTTGACCTTCTTCAGTCATCATCAGGTTCATCCATACTTGGAACTCAGCACATGAAACAAAACAAAAACTCAACATACTAAGAAACCAAATAAACACAGCCATAAAACTATGCTCACCAGATAAAATTAACAAAGAATTAGACAAAATAAAACAATACTTCATCAACATGAATAAGTTTCCTCCACAAACCATAGAAAACATTATATGTACACACCTAGACAAAAAGCAAAATCAACTTACAAAAATAAATATATCCCATGAATTAAAAAAATCACAAAACCATATACTGCTGCATACCATATATTCCCAACATCAGCAAAAAAATAACCAACATTTGGCAAAAACTAGTAACAAAATATGACATTCCAGTGAATACCAAATTTAAAAAAAAAAACAGGCACAAAACTAAGGTCTATACTATGTAAAAACTACACTGGCAAACACCACACCAACATTATTTATAAAATACAATGTGATAACTTCCACAACTTCTATATTGGAGAAACAAGTAGAAAAATGGAAACCAGATTCAAAGAACACAAAAAGTCACCTTCACACGTTTTCAAACACTGCAAGTCAAATAAACACAACATAACCATAGAAAACACCCAAATACTAAATAAAGAAACAAACATAAACAAATGCAAAATTAAAGAAGCCTTACTTGTACAACAACTCAAGCCCAAAATAAACCAATACAAAGGATATATATAACTATATTAAAAAATATAATAAAACATCTAAACACATTCTCTACATTTCTACACTCAATTACACAACCCCTTCAAACATGTGGACAGCTATTGGTCAGTTACTTCTTTCTTTCTTTGTGAATCTAATGATGACTGAAGAAGGTTTAAATATTGTTTGCTCCTCTACATAAAAATGTTCTCAACCCAAACCAGCTGTTTATATATATATATGTTTCAAGGTTGCAATTTTAAAAATCCTCATGATTTAAACCAAAATTTTTATGTGGTTTGCTCAATGCCTTTGTATAGAATTTCTAGGGAATAATTAACATCAATTATAATTTGTGACTAAATTGCAGAAAAAGTGCAAGTAAAATATTTCTCAAGCACTTAACCCTATATTAGTACCATTGGTTTGCCAGACAACATTAGTACCAAGGAGTTGGATTGCATTTCACCCAGAAAAAAATAGAAAATAAATATGCTTTATTATTATAACTAATAATATCTTGTGCCTGATTTTAAAGCATAGATGGTTAACAGAGAAATAAGAAATTTATTACAAAAGGAGTGCATATTTTATTTAATAAACAAAAACATTCTTCCAAAAGTAAAGTAAAAATGTTTCTAACTGAATATTTTCTTGTAAGTTATTTTGAACAAAAACATCATTAGTTTATTATCGTTAATGAATATACCTAATCTTATCGTTTTTAGTATAATTGTCCATCCTCAATAAAAGAACATAAGTAACTTAAAATTTCATAAAAAATTACTGAGGCAAAACTTCCTTCCTATTTCAAATAAATTAGCTCTAGAAACACTAACTGAATGAAGAACAACAAAGAAATAAAGATATAGGCTTTCCCAGAAATGCACCTTGATTTAGCACCATAGGGTGTTTGTGTGCTTGAGCAAGAACAAAATGTGTGTTACTCTTAATGTGGCTGGGGTAAAATGAGAGAATTTAGGTGTATAATCTGTAAGGGATTTGGGGAACGTAACATGAATGACAACTGCCTCAGCAATAATATATATTTTGTGATGGCAAGGTTAACAAGCATACGTGGGGTTCGAAAACACCCCAACAGAGAGTCAGAAGTATTCTATTAAACCAAATTAATGAACAGAATGTAGATTGATTTGCTAGGGGTATTCTACTTGCCATTTATAGAACTAATCACCTAACCATAATTATGTTGTTCTTTATGATATTTACCATCACAAAATAGTTTTACAAGTAAGACAAATTTGATGATATTCTATAACTGAAATGTTCATCTCACTGTATAATGACGTTTCCTTATTTCTTCTTTGTGTTACTTGTACTTACCATGGACTCTTATAATGAATTAGGTCCACATAATACATACGTTGAATACTAAAGTACCCAAATTCTATTCTTCAATTTCTTTTATATATAGATGTGAGAAACTAAACTTATCAATTTCTTAATATCTTGTTTTAAACAATATTTCAAAACTTTAGAGTGGGTTTCTGTATCTTTTTACAAGTTATGAACAAACAGCATGAGCCCAACCATCAAATGCATTAATATTGCCCTTAAATAGTGTCTCATAACCTTGTACAATAAGCCCAAGATATGGCTGTATTCTTACCATGCTAACTTGCCAGATAGTTCATAAACCTATTAGGTACATGCAGAGATAGAAACATTGAAAACTATGACTTCCCTTTTCTGTTTATGGATCTTGGTGGATGACCTCAGTGGCTAGCATTCTAGGAATTGTTTTTGGACGTTACAATTGTAATATAGTTCTAAACAATGTTTGCTTCCTCTTAATGTATTGTTCAACACTGTATACAGATTTGCTCTTCTACCCATTTGGGAAAAGTCAACTGCTCAGTGTCCAGTAACCGTAAACCAGGAAATGGGTAAGATGTTTATTTATCAATACATAATTCACATGACAAGTCTGATGGTTTATTTGTGGCAAAGAAAATGAGACAAAAGGAGATAAGACATTTTCTTATTGTTAAGCTTGATAAATAAATGTCTAAAGTTGTAACAGGTGGTAGGGATCACAATGTTTTGATACTTAAAATATCAGGTTTTATTAGTAATATATTTCTACACATGTATAAAAAAATGCTAACTGTTTCTATCAAACCTGTTGTTTAAGATCTTTACTAGCCCTTAAAGTCTGAAGAATGGATGCTTCAAGATCTTCACTAGGTGAGATAGAGCCTGCTTGATCCTGCAGTAAAAAATAAGCAAGATCTTGGTTAGTGTTGGTCCAGAATCCTTTAAAGACAGTTTTGTTTTGATATACTACAAACATTTCAATGAAATTTATTGCCTCTGCCATTTCACAGTATAATGACAGGTCCACCAATGATTCATTGAAGTACCAATGTGATATAAAGGAATATAATATTCCCCTACCAACTACTGTAACAAAAATATTTTCCAGATTATTAATTACATAGTTTCTGCACTGCCATAGCAACAACACATGGTTCAGAATATCTAACATTATCTTGTTCTACTCATTTCAGCCATTTACTTTATTGTTAAACGATGTCCTATGTCTGCAAGAATATTTCAGTGTTATGTCTCAACACTGGAATGAACAAGTTAAAACTGGAATATCCTTTGTAAGCTAGCTAATGTTATCAGGGAACAGGAGTAATATAGTTACACCATCCACTAGGCAAAAAAAAATAAAGTGATATCTGAAATCCAGGTGCACTTTCTTTGCTCATTTCTGCTTGGCTGTCATTGAGACTAAGTTGGCAGAGACTTGTTATGTGAGAGAAAAGTAGTCCATTTGTCAATGTATGTATACACAATGTTTTTGTTTTTTTTCATGTTGCATCTAAATAGTTTTCACTGTGAATTAAATGTATCCAATTTGCAACTTAAAGTACAGTTATGAACTATAGAATAATCCCTTTATTTCTTGATCAAATCTGCTGTTGTTTGTGTGTTTGCCTGTTTAATACTTGTCAGGAAATCAGTTTTATCTGAAAATTCCACATCAGTTATTAATTATAATAAAAATACATTAACAGAAGGTTAAAAATGTTACAGATATTAATTTTTATTTTAAAAGTAACACACAAAAATTACTCAAAATTATGATTTGTTTTCAAGAGTTGTAACAATAGCATGCTATTTTAAATACTGATGTTACCTGACATATTTGTTTATTTAGTTTGTATATTTATTTATTATGATTAAATTAGTAGCAGTTCATGGTATTTGTAGCTGATAACCTTAATTTTTAAAACATACAAACATAGTTTTGGTATTCAAGTCCACTGGTATAAAACATAAAAACCAAATGTTCCACAAAATTGCAGGTTGAAGCTGTTATAAAAAGTAAATTAAACACAGACAAAAAAAGAAAAATATGTGAGCAAACAAACAAATAAACAATATCCTTATTCACATGCAACTCATCATTCTACACAGCCTTTAGTTACCCACATAATTCCTTCCTTCCTATGAAAAAATGAAGTTAATATTTAGTTGGCATTTCCTTTGATCTCAATACTGCTTCACACTGACATGGAATGCTTTCAGTGAGTTTGTGCAGATATTCCTGAATGACTGACTGCCATCACTCTTTAAGTACTTTAAAAAGTTCATGTTTGGCTTGTGATTTTTGTTAATAAGTTTAACTCAGCTCACAAATTTTCAATCAGATCGATATCAAGTGATTGACCAGGTCAATCCATAAGATCAATTCTCTTATTTCAAAATATATTTTAATGACTTGTTTCATCATTTTGTAGGCTGACTGGAATAAAAAAATCTAAGAAATTACAGCAGGCCCACAACACCTTTTATGAGAAAATTTAACTTAAATTGTGAAAAAATTTAGATACTTACAGAAGCCACTTTAGCCACAGCTGACTCAATTTCAATTTTTGAATCTGAATCCTAACAATTTTGAGTTTTATGCCCATCCAAAACGAATCCAGTTTGATCCAGATTGGGGAACAATCTGGAAATCCAATCACATGCATGCTCATCCCCATAGGCAATTAGTTTTCTCATGCACAGTACTTGAACATATGAAAATTGATATTTACCTTTGAGATAATGCATGCATTTATATATTTGAGTGTTTTGTTATATTACCTTCATATATGTTATATATCTTGACAATTTTGTTACGTTATAATCATGCCATCATTGTCAATCAAGCGTGTAAGAATACCTATAAATAGATTCACTCTGAGGTTAGCAGTGTCACTGGTACAAATGTAGTTCATCACATTAAATTCCAGTTAAATATCAATGATCATTGTGTGGGTTCATATTGGGCAACAGTGAAACATGGATACCTTTAAGATTCGTCACGACTTGTGGTACCTGAGACACTCTTCAGATACAGAAAAATAGGAAGTGCATGAGTGCGGCCATTATGTCAACTAAAGTGAATCCCATTCGAGCGACAGATGTACAAGAACCAACACAATTCCATGTAGAGCCAACAGTGGATGTAATGGAAGAGACAGAACAAGTCAGAGAAAATGAAGAAAAGACTGTTGAAAGTGTGGAAATAAATATCACAACACTCGAGCCATAGGTCTCAAGCATTCACAAGAGAGATTTCAACCCAACCTTGAAAATGAGAGTACTCAAAGAACAAGAGCACACAAAGAAGTTTTGGAAGCTACATCACAAGTATGTAAAGTTGTTAAAAGAATGTGAAACCACGCTAGAAGGTGTGTGTGAAATAATTATCATGCAACAGATGAAACTTGAACTGGAAACAGAGTTTTCAAAGTTGGAAAATGTCTATAACAATGCTAGAAAATTGACTGATAACCTAGATCCCAATCTTAGAAGAAGCATTGACCAACTGCAAGCTGATAGAGATCTCCTACATGGGACAATTCTGATGAAACTCCCCTCCCATGATGACAAGCACCCCAAATCTCTTCGCTCTTGGAAATCAGTTTCATTCACATCATCAAGGAGCTCAACAAGAATCAATCACCTTGAAGATGATGGGGGCAGCAGCCAATGTGGGCTACCCACAAAGCCAAGCTGGAGGCAAGAGAGCCCTAAATGAGTAAAAAAGATTAATTGAAAGCAATGGAGCTCAAGGGAACAAAGAAAAGAGCTGAAGCAGAATCCTAGATGGAAAGGAAAAGACATTGGAACAATGAAGGATCCAAAAATTGCTGCACATAGAGGATGCCAGATATCAGGTGAATGCAGAAGAACTGAAAAGAAACCAAGAGTAATTCCAAATTGTTTGCAACACAGACAGCCTTCAAAATTCCTCTTACAGACACTGGGTCTAAAACAGCTGCAAGTGTCATCCCTCTTGATTCAGCAAGCCAAAATATGGAATCGAATAACAATGAGAGCACTAACAACTGCATCTGCACACACCTCACAATCCTGCCTGAAACAGATGAACATCATGCAACTAGCTGAATCATTGGCCTCAACTGTCAGCCTCAGTTGCCTCCCATTTCCTGAACCCTCGGTATTCATAGGTGACCCACTCACCTATCATGACTGGAACAGGGCATTCAAGTCCCTCAGTGAAACAAAGAAGGTGAGCAATGCAGAGAAAATACATTACCTCAAGAGATATGTTGGCAGAGCAGTGAGGGATGCAATCAGTGGTTATCTCATGCTCAGCTCAGCAAATGCCTTCAGTGAGCTAAGGGAGTCCTGGAAGATCGACATGGCAATCCATTTGTTGTAACTGAGGCATTCAGAAACAAGCTAGACAAATGGTTCACAATCACAGAAAGGGATGGAGAAGGGACCCATCTTTGTGGAATGGTGCACAAAATTGCACAGCTGCAAGACTGTGAAATTGGCCTTCTGATTGGGTATAACTGCCCACAAGCTTTGGCCCTGAAGAACTTTATTACTGATGAGGGCAACCAGCCATTTGCCATAGAGACTGAATTGGGATGGAGCATTGTGGGTCACATACACCTAGGAGAGGACTCAGGGGACATGGTAAGAGTTTCTCACAAAATATTTGCAAAAAAACTTCCAGAGGCATTTCAAGTTGCACATGGAGGAAGAACCAAATATGAAGTCCACTGCACGTACAAGACATCCATATGGAAAGAAATGTGCACCCCTCTAGAAAGCAACAGGACCCTCAAGTCAGATTTAAATGACATCCATGCAGAAAGAGATCGACTATTCTCACAGGACGACTTAAACTTCAAGAAGATCATAGGTCAGTCCATCCATAAAATGAAGAAGGGTATTATGAAATGTTATTACCCTTCAAGGAGAGACCTAAACTTCTGAACAATAGAGCAATGGCCCTGAATCTCCTGAGCCATCCTTGGAGAAGGTTTTCAAAGGACTCGAGGTACCTTTCAGATTATGCTTCATTCATGAACAACATGATCTGCAGCAGAGATTTCGAAAGAGTTCCAGACCCAGAAATTCCTGAATAAACGGCTTGTACATTCCCCATCATGGAGTGTACTACCCAAAAAATCCAAGTGAGATTTGGGTTGTCTTTGACTGTGCAATGAAGTTTCAAGGAACTTGCTGAACAGCCATCTTCTCAAGAGCCCAAATGTAATAAACAGCTTGGTGGGAGTGCTCTGTTGATTCTGAGAAGAAACCATAGCTTTCACCTGTGACATGGAGAAAATGTTCCACCAGCTCCAGGTCCAGAAAGAAAACAGAGATTTTTTGAGATTCCTATGGATTGAAGACTTGTCCGGGATTGTGGTGGACTACCGAATGAAGGTGCACCTCTTTGGAGCAGTGTTGTCACCAGTCTGTGCCATCTCAGGTCTCAGGCAGCTGGCATATGACAAGGTAGAAAGCCCTCAAGCTGCATGCTTCATTCAAAAAGGCTTTTATGTGGATGATGGCCTAAGAGGGTGAAAACTGTCAGCAAAGCCATCCATCTCATAAAGGAGACCCAAATAATCTGCACAAAGAGAAACATCCATCTTAACACATTCTTACCTAACAAACAAAAAGTTCTGGACTTAATTTTCCCTACAGACAGGGCACCAAAAACAGAAAACCTTAATCTCCCAGAGAAGGGAACCCCATGGGAGAGAGTGTTGGGCATGCAGTGGTGTGTAGAGTCTGATCTGCTTCAATTCTGAGTGACCCTCATGGATCGATCCTTAGCATGATGAGGCATTCTCTCTAAAGTAGCCTCTGTATATGACCCACTGGGGTTTCTCACCCCATTTATTTTGATTGGGAAACAGATCCTACAGCAAATGTGCAGAGATGCTACCAGATGGGATGACCATCTCAGCAACGACTTGCATTGAAGTTGGGAGCAGTGGAGATCCGAACTCCATCATCTAACCCAGGTGAAAAGTAGCCACTGCTATAAACCATAAAACTTTGGTGAAGTCATACATTGTGAGACACATCACTTCTCAGATGCCAACACCTCCAGGTGTGGTCAGCGCTCATACCTAAGGCTCATCAATGAACATGGAAATGTGCACTGTGCACTTCTGATGGGAAAGGCAAGAGTGGCACCACTGAAGCTCATCACCATCCCTAAACTAGAGCTCCAAGCAGCTGTGGTGTCCACAAGAGTCAGTAAACTCCTCAAGTGTGAGCTCACCTGCGAAAATGTAGAAGAGTACTTTTGGACTGATTCAAAATTCGTGTTTGGCTACATCAACAACGACATGTGTTGCCTTCACATATTTGTAGCGAACCAAGTCCATCAGTCCATCATAGAAGCCTCGGTCCCTCAGCAATGGAACTATGTTCGAACAGATCAGAATCCAGCTGACCATGCATCATGCGTTGTCCATGTGGAGATGCTGAACGACACGAGCACCGATGCATTCATCAGTAGTTTGTGGTGCTTCATTGCATTGAGGGGGAATGTGCATTGAATGTGCTCCAACCGAGGAAGCAACTTCACTGGAGCCCATAGAGAATTTGACAAACTCTTGAAGGAATATGAGGAAGGCAAACTCAAGAACTTTCTGATCAGCCATGGATGTGAATTTGTTCAGCATGTTCCCCAATCCAGCCACATGGGTGGTATTTGGTAGAGACAGATTTGATCGATTACAGGTCTTCTTGACAATGCTGCCAGAAGACTTGACAACTCATCACTGCAAAGTTTTTTCTATGAAGCAATGGAAATTGTAAACAGTTGCCCCTTTTCAGTGGAGAATCTCAATGATTTGCTAGGTCCAGTTCCCATTACTCCAAATAATCTGCTCACTCTTAATACTGAGCCAGTGATTCATATCCCAGTAGAGTTTGTTTATGAAGACCTGTATGCCAGAAAAAGGTGGAAGAAAGTACAGTATCTCCCAGAAAGACTCTGGCAGCAGTGGCACAAAGAGTATCTGCTAAATCTTCAGATGCATCAAAAATGGATAACCAAGCACAGAAACCTAAAGTCCAGTGATACAGTTCTACTCAAAGAGGATGAACACCCAAGAAGATGCTGGAAACTGGCAAAAGTCATGGACACTATGCCAAGCAAAAATGGTCTAGTGAGAAAAGTGAAGATACTGGTGGGAGACTCAAGACTCAATGACCAAGGACTTCCAACTAGGAAAGCCAGCTATTTGGAATGACATGCATATATTCTCTTCCTGCTGTTGGACAATAATTCTTCTGAATAATATGTAATTTAGTAAATCGAGTGATTTAGGTGGGAGTATAGCCACAGCTAGCTCAATTTCATTTTTTGAATTGAAATCTTAACAATATCTGAGTTTTATGCTCTTCCAAACAAATCTGGTTTGATCCAAATTGGGGAACGATCTGGAAACAATTCTTGATTATTACAGTTTCACAGTGTGGATGGTATGAATACAGTTCATTACATTAAATTCCATTTAAACATCAGCGATCATCACGTAAGTTCATATAGGGCAACAGCAAGTGTTAAAATTAGGATTTGAGATCATATTTGAACAGATCCCATCAAGCACATTCTAAAAACATATAGTTTTACATATTTTTCTGTTATCTAACAAAATATATAACAAATTAACAATATTTTCGAAATGGGGACACTATTTTGTCCATCCTCTGTATTTAAAGTAACCATTTGAAGTTTCAATTAGAATCACTCGTGTTTGCCCATTGAGGTACATGTCAAACTCTTTGCCCTAAGAAAAATACAAGAATGCTAACATCATACTCATCTTGGCTGATTAAATACTCCTTCTAGACCTTGCTATATTAATGGAGCAAGTCTTCACTATTACTATAGCTTATCATCTTTGTTGTAAGTTTTCCATGGACATTGAAAGTTAGTTACATTCCATGATCACACAGTTTACAAGCTTCACAATAACAGAGAGTCAATAGAGATATAGAAAAAGAAAGCACATTTTGCAATAATAATCTTTAGTCATGGTAATAAAATGCTACTTTTTACAAACTAGTCCAGCTGTCACACAGTGGTGTGCTTGACAGAAAAGCCAAAGGTTTCTGTAAAATAGAGATTGAGCATTGTCATGTGAAGAATGAATGTAACATGCATGACAAGGAAAACAAGTTAATAAAGGAAACACAATATTTATTCACACAAACGTCTACAATATTACTATGTTTGCTGAGTGGTTTCAAATTCTGTGAGGCTAACTTAGTTTTGACTAGTTTTAACTGAGATTGAAAACAGAAATAGGAGACAAGAGTAAGCAAAATATGGAGAAGAAAATGAAACAGAATTATAGAATTATCTCACTTTTAAATTCAAGCAGAAACTTCAGAGGAATGTAATGCATGAATCCTCAAAAATACTTTTCAAATTTCATGTATAACGATCTTTGTTTTGTGTAAAATGAAATGTTCTGATGAAAACAAAAAGAAAACTAACATTGGATTATTGTAAAATAGTAAAATAATATCATATATTATTAAAGCAATTATTTTTTAAGCTTGTAAAGTTTGATTCATAGTATATTCATACTGATTATTAAACTTTCCACTGTTCTTAGTTTTATTGACTGTTAAAAGATTGTTATTACCTAAATCTTAAATGAAAACTCAAAGAATCATTTTCAAACCTTATTTATGTAAATATAAAAAGTTATCACACTTCTTTAAATAATGTTAATTTTTTTGCTTGTTACAACTTAGTTTTGATATTAGTCTGTCAACTATTGATATAAGTTCATACGTAAGAGGAATCTGTACATGTATATATCATTGTATTTCTATTTCATAATCATATGTAAACTAGAATTTATTAAAAATTCATAAGTTTGAGAGTAAAAATTCTGCAATAAAAATATTAAAATATTTCATCAATAAAGTTGGAAAAAAATATCTTTACTTCCAAATATTAATAAAAAAGTTGTTATTTTAGCCAAAGTTTGACATCACGGCTGCACAAGGGCTAGTGGCACATGTATTACTTTTAAAAGATCTTTCTCTAATAAGATATTCCTTAATAATCACATTTCTTTAAATCATGTTAATTTTTTTGCTTGTTACAACTTAGTTTACAATAATACCATGCAAACCTCTGTGTACATGTGATTCTATCACATTCCAACAATAACTAACTGAAGACCTTGGCTTGTCTGTATCCACTATGAAGTTTAGTGGCAAAAATAATTGTTTTCATTATTTTGTGGAATGTAAAAGGTCATTCTTTTTTTTCTTTTTAAATTTTATTCCTAAAGTATCTACATTTCTCCATTATGCACCAAATATTTTGAAAAATTAGAAACAATACCAACATGGTAATCAAAATAAACTTTTCAATTCATATGAATTAACTTCAAGTAGCCCCCCAGTGGTACACTGGTATGTTTGCAGAATTATACTACTAGAAACTGGGTTTCGATACCCATGGTGGGCAGAGCACAGACTGCCCTTTGTGTAGCTTTGTGTTTAATAATAAACAACAACTTCAAGTAAGAGTGACGAATATATATATATATTTTTTTTATTTATACTAATTTGTGTATATTTATATATCATCTTATTTTAGCTTAACCACAACAGGCCAATACTCACAAGTCCTACACCTATTCTGAGTAGCTGGTTTAGCTCTAGTTTAGCACGATCACAGAGTAAAAGTATCTTTTCTCTGTGTTCATGAGAAGTGTAAGCTGAGTCAGTAAAGTCTTGTGTGCGCTCTACCACTGCATCTAAGGCACTTGTCAACTGGTCTCTGTAGGCAGGCCCAACCAGTGTCATTCTTGTCATTTCCACAATATCCTGTTATAAACAAAATTACTTCTCTTATTGTCTTAAGATTTAAAAAAAAGATGTTTGCTAACAAAACAAAAAAAAATTAAAGTAAAATCAGATCTTATATTAATTATATATGAAAATTTGGCATACTTCCATTAAACAAATGTAGCAGTTGGAAAACGTCATACTCTACCTTTTATAATTAGAAAAGACTGTATCATTAATTAAATATTTTATTCAGGTGTTCTACACTTAGGTACATTTTTATAACTAGAAATAAGTAATTAAAAACTTGTGTTACAATCCTCAGTTTAATGTCCCTCCAGTGGCAAAGTGGTATGTCTCCAGACTTATTCCTCTAGAAAAAAAGGTTTTGATACTTATGATGGGCAGAGCACAGATAGTCCTTTGTGTAGCTTTGTGCTTAATAACAAACAAGCAAACAAATTATCACTTTAAATTAGGATAACATGCTAGAGTGATAATTTATTAGAGTTTTCGTTTAATATGGTCAAGATTTTGTATCATCTTTCCTCCTGTATTTAGGAAGCAGGGGTACCTGTCACTTAGGTGAGAAAGAGTTGCCCCTCCCCATGTTTTATACCAGTTGTTAATTTCAGGAACATTACAAGTATTTAAAAGGTGTAATTTGTGCTGTTTGAATGGTTATTGAATAATGCAAGAAATGATCAGAGCAAATGCTTTCAAAATAGACATATTCTATTTTATAACATTTAAAAAATAGAGTAATCAACCACTCTCTGAATCACCAATAAAGTTTGCCTTCTTGTGCCCTGTTAAAATCTGATAGTGTCACTCTTGGTGGGAAGGGGTAATGTAGAGGTTTTTACATATTGACATGAGCTGAACATTAATCTCACATGAATATGTAGAATAGACTTGGCTATGTTTTTACCAAATAAAGTCTACCTTTAATTTGACTCAAGTTGTAAGCCTAAGTTTAACAATATTTTAATAGAAATTATGATACTAATTATTTGTTAATTACAAATAAACTTACAGAATTTTATCACTAATCCATCAAGTTACTGAATAAACACAATAACTTTACAACCAACACTGAACCAAATCACTCATTGAAAACTTAGTACTCAATAACTGACTACTTCACGAAGTCTTGTATTTATACTGTTCCCTTGTTTTTATATACTGCCTTGAAAGTACTAGCTTCTACAGAGGCCTCTTTCACAAATATTCTAGATACATTGCATCATTATCATCATGATTAGCTCTCTCTAGCAAATAACACCTAAACTAAAATATTGAAAATATAGCTTACAACAGTATGGATGAATGTATATTTAATACTTGACTCTCCCAGTAAAATGAATATTTACATTTATATACAATGAAAACTTTATTTTATTCTGAGATGAGATGAAAGAAAAGAACTGTTGTTTCGAAAAGAACCCTACATTTCATAACTTCTATTTAAAAACGCATGTGATAAATCATTTTCATAATGTATGTTAGGTCTACCTCAGATGTTTAAAAAATGTTAACAAAAAGGGCTTATTTTAGGTTTGTGACATTTTTTTATATGATGGAAATCTTGTATTTTTACCTCAAATTTCTTGATAGCATTATGAACAGTGAGGCACTGGTCTAGATCCTGTAGCTTCCATGCAACAACATTGAATTTTTTGCTATGCTTAGAACAGGAACCACTGTTACTTCGTGATTCTGTAGTGCCTCGACTAGATGGAGCTAAATCTGGAATGACTCCATCTTTAACAACAAAATGAATCAGATCCATTGCTCTTCTCATCTGGAGAAATACAGTGTCTCGATTTTCTCGAGCAGTTTCACATTCTGGATGTCTTAGGCATGTCTGAAAAAGTATATATTTTAAGCTTTTGATGCAATTAAAAACATGATTGCATTACCTATCAATTTTGTATGTTAGAGAACATTTAAAAATAGAACATATTGTGATTTTTGTTGATTGCTGTAGAAAACAATTTTTGGAATTTCTGGAAGACTTCTGAATGTATATAAGCCATAAGAACAAACACCTCATAAACAATATTGTTAAGTCTATTTGCACTCACTAATTGTATCACTTTTCTGTAGTTTATCCTTATGGAAATTTTCTATATTTCAATATCAATTATGAAATTTTAAAATTATATGTATAACTCTTAAAATGAATTACTATTATTTAGAAATACAAACAAAATAAAAAACTGTGTTCATTGAATGATGTTTTAAATGTTTAATTAAAATTTAATGAAGATAATCACCTTGGAAGAAGTTAGCAACATCATTGTTGAACGTTCTAATATCTGACGAGCTGCTGCCATTTGAGCTCGTCGACGCTCTTCCTTCAGATCCTGGATAAATTAAATTGTAATAGGCAGTGCAAACATGAAATATAAATATCAAAATAGAAAGAGCATTAATAATATTTTAGCAAACAAATTTTAAATGCCGAATTCCTGTCACTACTTCTTCATATTATTAAACCACTGATAAAAAAATACAGAGAAAATTCAGCAAAGACATAATTAAAATGAGAAAGCTTCTTTTCATAAGGTAATATTTTTTTAGTTTTAAAGTTGTTTAAATTTAAAATATGCTCAACTTCCAATGGCAAAAACATATTTGGTTATATTAATTTACATAGAGATATTAATAAAATAGGTAACAAATCTATATCAGAGTAAATTATTTTCTAGCAACTGACCTCATAAAAAATAAATAAACATGTATTATATGTATTATAGAGGTGTGGTGTGTCTACATTTTGTAATATACCCAACACACTTACATTTTGTCTATCTCCAGACAAATGAGCCAATTCAACCATTTCAGTACCAAACTGGCTGAAAGCTTTCACAAATTCAGTAAAGTTAGCCACATTTTCCAGTCTATTCAAACTAATAGACACCTATTAAAAGAAAGTTTTGTGAATTAGTAAACCATCAATGAATTTAAAATGTACCTATTCCAACCTCATAAGCTAGCTACTGCACTTGACTGGAAGTAACACTTGATGCTGTTTCTTTATACTTACAATGCTTTTATAATGCTGGATGAACATGTTATACATTGATCACAACATTATTGTACTTGTGGATATAGCTCAAAACACATGAAACCTTGAACTATAACTGTATCTAATTTGGACACTAACCACATTATATGATAAAGGTAATGACATTTAATAAAGAACAACAGAGGTAAAAGTACAGACTAAGTGTCATAGCTCAATGAACAGCTTACTTTCTAAATAATGATATGAAGAATGTATCTTTGTATTTAATAATGATACCAGCAAGTTTTTGAAACACTATTCATTGGTAAAATGAATAGCCTAAGAGTTAGTGGTGGGTGGTGATGACTAGCTGCCTTCCCTCTAGTCTTAATTAGGGATGGGTAGCACAGATAGCCCTGCAGATAGCTCTTGTGTAGCTTTATGGAAAATTCAGAAAGAAACAAACAAACCTATATTTTTATCTTTTATATATACTTGCAATAGAACTTTTTGTTCAGTTCACAAAAGAACATTTTGCTCAAGTTGAAGGTTTCCAGATGAGAATGTGTAGTACAGTAAACAAACAAACAAAGCAAAAATATCAAAACAAAAAAAAAGTATAGCTACTAGAAATATTTACATAAGAAAGTTTCACGCATTATATCTTTAAAAGTAGGTTCTTTTATATGTGATCAATATCTCATGAAAAAATGTACCACAAGTATTTGCAAAGTAACATTTATTCACAATACTCACTCTGTCTTTTGCACTCAGCAGCTGTTTGAGCACAACAGTATCAGCTAGTATCAACACTTGTGTTACTGATGATAGGAGAGCTCGTGCAGCTCGAACCATACTATTTTTATCAGCACAGTGACGAGCTTGTCCAATATCTGCCCGTTGTATTTCACATAGCTGTTCAATCATAACACCTAACATAAAGGTATATAACTGATATATAATATTTCACTTCTTAACTATTTGCAATATCAAACAAGATGCTTTGATAAATTATGTCAAATTAAAAATTGTAATTGTTTAAAATTGACTGATGTCCTGTACAAGCTATATACAAAACTGTTAAGCATAATACATATTTGATGCTAAAAGAAGAATTGTGCCTTAAATAGATGTTTTTCACATCTATAAATGAATACAGATAATGATAATGAAAGATGTTTTTGTAAGAATATGAAAAGATTTATAATTGTTGTTTGTCTAACCATACAGGAGTAGCTACCAAAAGAAGTGTTTCAGAGCTATACTTTATAGGTGTAAAATATATTTTATAGCAGTTTTAGTTTTGTAATAATTTAACAGTTTCTTGTTATTTAGGTTCCATGATATAATTGCAGTACTGTGTGCCCCAAAAAGGCATTGAGCTTACTTTGTTTTTTTGTTATTTATGGTAGATATTTTTTTTATTCTACCCAAGACAGTATTGCAGTAACATACAGCATCTGAGTTGAAATAGTTAATACCATAACACCCTTTTATGGACAAACTGCCATCGTGTAAATGATACAGTTGAACAATAATTGTGAGAAAACAAAGGTTATGAGATGACAATGTTGATCAATTAGATAAAGTTTATTAAATATAGGCATGCTTTCTTCAGGGAGTTCTACAATGCGACCATCTAGAAAAGACCCGTATCAAGATTGTCATGTTTATTTCTACCGAGATCAATTCCAAAAGAAAGGAAGCTGTGAGATAAACACATTCTAGTGGAAACAACTATGATTTTGTCTCTGCCCACATGTACATTATGCTTGTTCCTTTAACAGTAAAGATACTTTTCATTTCTAGTAAATTCATTTTCCATTCTCATTATTTCACACACACAGTAGTTATACTCAGTTCATTCATTCAGTCAAAATCAGTCTCATCCTTATTTCCTAAACAATGTTTGTAGTTATTAGTGGATCCATACATCTGATAATGGTCAGAAAATCAGTAAGTAGTTTTCCAGCTGAAAATACCATCACAATAATACAATGAATAGCCACTTTGTTAGAATAATCTGACATACATTTGTAAACACTTCATTTATTTTCAAATGCAAAATATTTACTATACAAAGACACTTTGTCAGCAAGTCCTATTAATAGTGGTGATCAAAAGCAAATACATCAATTTCACCTTTAAAAGAACTAGTAATTAATTTTATGGTATCCTATAGGAATCATAAAAACAGGAGGATTCATCAGATACTGTTAAAAAGCAATGACTGGATTTTATCTGCCTTTCACTGTGACTTAATCAAAAGAAAGAAACTGGAAGGTGAAAATAATTACAGTCAATTTAAAACAGCACTTGAACAAGTGCTTGTTCTGTACATGTGTTGACCAGATAGTAAGAGAAAGCTTATTGACAGTCTCTCACAAATTCTATTATTTGTAGTTTAAATGCACTCTCTTACAATGAAAACAAACAGCAAAGGAAAAGTAAATTTACAAAAATAAAACAAGCACATAATATTACAAAGCAAATTAAATATCATAAACCTTTTAATAATGAATTAATACAGAAAATGAACCTTTTAACAATGACATCCAAATAACAAACAATACCCACACATTTGTCCAATGAAATTTACAAAAGAAAGAAATTAAATAACTAAGTCCAAATAATATGAAATACATATATGCATGAAGTAAAATCCATCATTAATATACATGTACATTACAGTAAAGTAACCCCTTAAAAATAAATATAAATACAGAATGACATAATTAAAAAATTAGTTAAATAATCTTCATTAAATACATATATGTTATATATATGTATATACACATACACACACATAGAAAGTACAAGAAGGAGAATGTCTCACTACACAAGTGCATTATATTCATATGGTAAAGGATCTCTATGCCTCTTTCAAATGCCTTTTGAGTCATCTTCAGCTCATCATGGAGGCACTGCTGCTCTCTCAAACTTTGATGGAACCTCATTACATTTGTATTGATACCATTCTTATGGTTATATATAAACCAGACCTCCATCCACATGGCAGTGGCACTATAAAACCAGTATATAATGCAATATGAATTGCTTTAGCATTTTTCTCAGGGATGTGGAAGGCAGTTTTACTTTCTGCTGCAGCAGGATCATTGCCCATAGATAACTACCCTGTCATTATCCCACCACTGAGGTGATAATTCCTGCTGTTATGATGTTGGGAGTCTGGACTGTTGGCAATCTCTCACTGGTTGATGATGTAGAGATAATTTCTTCTTCTTCTTCCTAGAATACTTTGGATCTGGAAAAGTTCTTTGTGAGTTGGAAATAGAGTTATCATCATATAAATAGATATGCAAGATATGCCTTTATTTTTTCCTCACTGCAGACTGATAGTGGACATTTGTAGCTTTGCCTGTCAGCCTTAGGTTTATTTGTACCTTGCACATTAACATCACAGAATGGATGAGTTGAAGGAAAGCTAATCATAAGCTGGTTTGATCTAATCAATATCTCCAGTGCAGTTGAAGTACCCTTTGGTGATATGGTGGTGAGAGATGCTTGGTGACTTCAGAATGAGCCAAAAGGTAGCCTTGAATCAGATCTCTTATGTCTAATGCATCATCCAGCAATGAATTTTCATCCATGGGCTCTGCCCAGTGCCCGAGAGATCTTAAACACCAATGTATAGTTGGGTATTTTGTGATACTGACATTATATTAAATAAACCTCTTAATAAAATATTCAAGTACAGAATGACATAGTTAAAAGGAGATAAATAGTTTTTACTAAATACACAAACATACACATGAAATATACCATGAGAAGGAGAATGCCTCACCTACAGAAGTTTTGACAGCAGGTCTTCTAACATGGCAGAGAATACTTGTTTTATCATGATGGTTTGATGAATGATCTCTAAGACTCTTGCAAATGCATTTTGTGCCCTCTCCAGCTCACCTTGGAGATGCTGCATTTCGTTTTCCAACTGTGATGGAGTCTCTCCACATCTTAGCTAGTCGTCCTCCTCAAGGTTATATGGCATCCAGGCCTCCATCCATATTTACTCTATATTGTCTTTGATAACACACCAGATGTTACTGGCAACATATACATAATGATCTGAAACTTGCTAGTTGAGAACCAATAAATCGTTTAGGAGAAGAGTGTTAAAACTATTGCCATGGTCAAGTGATATTCTTACAGATTCAATATCACTTGTAGGCAATATATCCCTTCACTTTTGGCTTTATTGGTTTTTGCACTTGACATAATTTAGTTGTACTCTCAGAGGTCATGACTCAGGACAGTATCCCACAACTATCGTGGATCTCAGCCACATTCATCTCACTACTATATGGTTTTTATACAAAATAAAGTCCAGATGCAGTAGGAAAAAAAGTCTTGGAAAGATTGTAAACTCTGTTTTTTTTCACAGATCCTCCACCACATAGGCATGCATACTGTTTCTCTGACCATGGAAGTTCATTAACACTAACATCTTGTTTTTGTTTCTAACTCTTTTCAGCTACAAATCAGCCTAGTTAAAGAAATACCACATAGATGTTATTCCTTGTCTTCAACTTGAAGTCTTCACTTTTGTAGATCATAACTGTGACTTGTACTAAAATATTAAGAAGATATTCAGAAATATTTCAATCTGCATGACTCAAAATCTTTTACTCACAACAAAACATTGGTTACACCAAGTTTAACCTTGATGTGGTACCTCTCACTGTTTGTGAATTTGACTTCAAACAGATAACTTTACTTAATCACAACAATTCTACTCATTCCAGTTGAAATATTCTTAGCTTCTATTAGCAAAACAAATCAAACTATGTTTTTTGCCTATCATAACAAGATTACTATTATCCCTTCTTCAAAGTTCACTACCTGCCGATAATTTCAGTTTCAAAACTACAACATTCTATATCTTACACATTAATGAAAATAACAGACTTGCTATATCTTCAATCAATCGTTCACTGCTAACAACCACAGTTAACCTCACACTTCAAACTTTAACACCATGCTAAAATATTTTCCTTCATTCATAACTTGCTTACTAGGTGTATTTTTAGTAATTGATTCACTTGAAGTACAGGATGCAAATGATTTTGTGTGATGTCCCACACACATATTCTTATTAGTACATATAGTGCCATATACGTGTATTTCCACAATATACATTATCACATATACTAATAATCGTATACATATTGCCCCCATGTGAAAATAATCACAATATTTATTCAACATCAATACAACTAAAGTTAAGTTAAAACAACAATTAACCTAGTGTTCTTAGTGTATTATGCCAATATTTCATCTGCTCAGAAAACTAACTTTGAATGCTTCAAAAAATCATCCAATGATTACTGATGAATCAGTTACTCAGTAAAATTATGAAATTAATCCATTATGACTGAACATTATTCTTTCCTCGTCTAGCGTCACTTAGTAAGAGTGGGAGCAATAAACAAATTTACAGTCTTTACATAACAGCTGAAAAATTAAACAAACCAATCAATTCTGCCTCATATTTGAAACATTAAGACTGAATGCATTCTTGTTCTTTTTCAAGACAGCTACAAAACACAGAAACAATGGAAATATGCTGAAAGGTTCAAACTGTGTTTCATTTAGAACCATAAAGACCAGTTTCAAACTGGTCATAGAAAAAATAAAGAGGAGCCAACACCGTATGATGTATGTGGTCATGATGGCCGATGTGTGTTAATTGGGTACACCATCAACCTAACAGGAAAGTCCATAACCCCAACAATTAAAACAAAACGTACTGTTTGTGTTTTAGTATTTGTAAAACACAAATGTCACAAAAACAAATCAGTAATAACACTGCCACCTAGATAGCAGCACCTTCCTAAGGATATGAACAACAAATATTGAAAATGCCAAACAAACAACACCTTTTGAAGTATAATTCCAATGAGTCCATTGTCAGGCTAAAATAATTCACAAACGAAACCAAAATGATGAATATTTCATTATGCTTGTCATCCAAATAATGATCAAAATGATAAATATTCACATCAAAGCCAAGGAATTAAAGGATTTATACATAATAATACACGAACACAATATTCCAGTATGAACTAAACAAGAGACCATTGCCCAAATTATGAACGAATCAGTTACTTACTGGCCATAAAAATCCTATATATAATATCTCACAATGGAAGTAAGATATGATACAAAGCATCTTAGAGGATATTAGGCACTTGAAAAATTTAGGCTCAAGGTTCATAAGCACGGGAATTTTCAGTATTTCATTATGATATTGATCGTGGTTTTTATTATAATTTTTAAGACACCAACTGGGTATTCAGGGCACTGTCAAATAGAATCAAGACACAGGTCCCATATGCCAGTGCCTAGTGACACCTCTGGAATGGACTAATTTCTGGTACAATGAATGTATCTTGTATTGCTTTCTTTTTTTTGCATTGTACAAACAATTTCAACAATACCGAGAGATTATAGGAATATAACTAAACAATTAAATCTGAAGAAAAGACTTTTCAAGATCTTCTGTAAATGTAATTCTACAAAAATGCATATTCTAACTGAGGAAAAAGTTAGGACACCCTACTCCCTAATAGATAGTGTTACCCCCTTTGGCTGAAATAACTGCAGTGAGACGCTTCTTGTAACCATCTACCAGTCTCTGACATCAGTCTAAAGAAAGTTTGCCCCACTTCTCAATGCAGAATTCTTTCAGCTGTAAGATGTTTGAGGGGTTTCTAGGATGTACAGCCCATTTCAAGTCACCCCACATCATCTCAATGGGATTAAGATCTGGGCTTTGACTTGGCCATTCCAGGACTCTCAATTTCTTAGTTTTCAGCCAGTCCTTGGTAGATTTACTGGTATGTTTTGGGTCATTGTTGTGTTGCAGGGTCCAATTTCGCTTCAGCTTTAATTTTTGTACAGATGGTCTCGCATGATCCTCAAGCACCCTCTGATACACAGTAGAATTCATGGTGGATTCTATGACTGTGAGCTGTCCAGGTCCTGCTGCAGCAAAGCAGCCCCAAACCATGACACTTCTGCCTCCATGCTTCACAGTTGGTATGAGGTTCTTTTCCTAGAATGCTGTATTTGGTTTATGCCAAACATGTCCTCTGTTCTGGTGTCCAAATAATTCAATTTTGGACTCATCTGTCCAAAGAACATTATTCCAAAAGTCCTGGTCTTTGTCTACATTCTCTCTGGCAAACTTCAGTCTGGCCATGATGTTTCTTTTAGAGATCAAAGGTTTCCTCCTTGCACACCTCCAATGCAAGTTAAACTTGTGCAGTCTCTTTCTGATTGTAGAAGCATGCACTTTCACATCAACAGTAGCCAGAGCCTGCTGTAGGTCCCGTGATGACATGTTAGGGTGTTTGGAGACCTCTTTTAGCATCTTGCAGTCTGCTCTCGGAGTGAACTTGCTTGAATGACCAGACCTGGGCATATTGGCAGTTGTTTTGAAAGCCCTCCACTTGTTGACTATTTTCCAGACAGTGGAATGACTGATTTCAAAATCTTTTGAGATCTTTTTAAATCCCTTACCAGACTCATAAGCTGCTACAATTGTCTTTCTGAAGGCCTCAGACAGCTCTTTTGCTCTCACCATGTGGCTCACTCTCACTTCAACAGTCAGGAGCACACCAAACTAAATGTCTGAGGTTTAAATAGGGCAAGCCTTATTCAAAATGCTGAGTAATAATCTTCTAATCATGTGTACGTGGTGTGATACACCTGTGTGTGGGTTCAGCCATTTTAAGTGGGAATAAATATGGGGTGTCCTAACTTTTCCTCAGTTAGAATATGCATTTTTGTAGAATTACATTTACAGAAGATCTTGAAAAGTCTTTTCTTCAGTTTTAATTGTTTTGTTATATTCCTATAATCTCTCAGTATTGTTAAAATTGAGATTAAATACCCATATATCCATGAATGTTAGAAAAATACACAGGTTTTCATAGGGTATCCTAACTTTTTCACATGAATGTATATCACCTAATGGATTAAGTGAGTGAACTAATATGGACGGAAGTTAGAACTGAAAAATAATCTCTAGTATGAAAACCCAGAATACAGACACAAAAAAAATTATTACACTTAGATTACTAGACTAGTTATGCTAAGAAAATACCAAAGATATATCGAGATGTGTATCACTGCAACTCAGCAATAAAGCAAATAAAATTCCCAAACTAATAAATACTGACAGAACCAGTCCTATCAGAAAACATTCAGTTTGATTTATACGAGTCTTCTCATCTCATACATTAGTGGTAAAAAGATAAAAGAGCTCATTGCAGTATAAACTATGACATGAATTTGGATAAGGAAAAACTTGGCTGAGTTTACTAGTCATTCTTCCTACAAACAAATCCGGTATGAAAATAAACATTGTGAAAGCATTTAGAGGTGGGGATCGAAAAAAGTAGGAAAATATTTCCCTGTTCAGATTAGTCATTAATAAATTAACAGGTGAAGATAAAAGTAGGTCCACATTTTTGTCTCCTGTCAACCACTGAGTAAATATACTTGAGTACCCACAAGTAAATAATTCGTAAAGTAAAACAACCTTGAACTACATTGGCTGAGATACGTAATGTTCAATAGTACCTGAAGGTTTGATTATATATGAGTAACTTACCTGGGTAAGTTGTCAAACATTTTGCGAAGACACAGGTTAACTTTAAGGCATTATAAAATTAGATCATATATAAATTTATAAATTTTGTAACTACTTAGTAGCAAACGTTAAGTCTGGGAGCTGCACAATGTACGTATGGTGATAGTTGGAAGAAATTCTTATGCCTTATGATGACGTATCTCTAACGATCCAGTGAGAGACCTTATTGCTTAAAATATTATGTAGTACAAATTAAACATATCTTTATGAATGCGGTAAATTGATTTAATTGTTAAAAAAATCTTAATCTGCAATGGTCTTCAAGAGAAACGTATCTAAATGAAAATAGAAGGATATTCATCTGTGAAGTAATATTAAATTCAAAATGCACTGTATTGTTGCAGTTTATTGTTTATATTTTGGTTGTATTTAGTACGTACCAAGGAGAAGATGATTTTTGTAAAAGGGTGTACTCACCCAGGGTTAATTTTTATTGGAAAATATTAATGTTTGTTTTTATTTTGCACTATAATATTCTGTTGATTTGAATTTATTGATAACGTATAGTCAGCATAATTGTCTCAAAAGCCTCCTCAGTAACAATTAAATGGTAATGAAAGGTATATCACCATTGTGTGTCATTTGCTCGAACCAGGTTGACTGTCATGGAGCACCAGTTTTTTTTTGCCATTATAACACAGTTACTATATGATGTTCCCATCCAATTTTTGATGTTATACATCCATATATTTCTTAGTCTGCTTCTTAGTATTTTTCCTTCTAGCTACACTCTCTTTATTCTATTTTTTCTAATTATAATCCAAAGTTCTAACATTTTCTTTTCTTTGTAACTGATAATTGTGTTCTTCTAGTTTATCATTGCTAATTCTTGTTCATTTGTCTTATATTCTGTCCAAGATATTTTCAGTACTTTCCTGTAGATTCTCATTTGAAATGACTCAATATTTTTACCAATCACTTCATATCTTGTCCACGTTTCAGCATCCTATAGTAGGATTGGCCACACAGCAAGTGACTAGTCTCATTCACATTGTTATGTCAATGTTTCTTGATGTTAATATTTTTGACATCTCCATCTCTATCCTTCTTTGAATATCCACTTTGTTCTTACCATCTTCATCGCTAAAATGTGCTAAATATATAATTTTTTTTTTTTATTTGTTTAATTGCCGATACCTCTATAGTTAGTTTGATTCTAGACACATCTTGGTTCTTAGCTACTTCTATTGATTTGGTTTTCTTAATGTTCATCTTCATTCCACAGACGTTTTCCTTCTTCATTAGCTTTGTTAACTAATTCCTGTAGATCTGATAAATTTATAGTTAGAAGTGCCGTGTCATCTGTGTATGTTAATGTTAATTCCATCGATCATTACTCCATTTATACGTTATAGTTTTCTAAATTTGTTTCCTGTGTATAGGCTGAACAAACTAGATGATAATAAAACATCCTTGTCTCACGCCTTTCTTGATATTAAACTCTGGTGTCACCCCATAGTGACACAGAGATATGTCTGCGGACTTATAACGCTACAAACCAGTTTCCGATACCAGTGGTGGGCAAAGCACAAATAGCCCATTGTGTAGCTTTGTACTTAGTTACAAAATAACAAAGTCTGGTGTTGCACCCTATTCTGTTCTTACTACTGTTGTTTCTTCCCAATACATCTTTGTGACGATCTGGAGATCTTTGTCATAATCGTCTATCTCCTGTAAACATTCTATCATCTTTAACTGTTTTACTCTATCAGAAACTTTAGTTTAATGTATGAAATATATATATACATTTTGTTGGACCTGTACGGTACGTTCACAGAATGTTATCAGATTAAAAAATGCTTCCCCTGTGCCACATCCAGGTCTGAACCCACTCTATATGTTATTTATATGCACTGATTCAAATGTAATTGTCGTCGAAAATTTAAGTTAACTTTTATACCTTCTGCAATCTTGCTTACTTGTCATTTGACTGTCTGACCATCCAGACAGTGTTGTATTTTCCTCTTCTCGTCATGGCGTTTACATGTATGCAAGGGATACAAAAGTGTTAGAGTTTATGACAAAAGTTTAGAATTTGACTCTTATCGGCATTTAATGTGGAACAAAGCAAACTTCAAGAAGCAAGAAGTGACTAAAAGACTCCATTCTGTCTCTTAAAAAACAATTCAGATAATAAGTGGATCAAATAACTAGTCATGATATAGATATTTGTATGTAGAAAAGATAGATCTTTATTAGTTCTTGGCTAATCAACCTCGTAAGGGTAACAAAAAACTTGTTTATGTATTTCGAACTATTCTGGAAACAGCCTGTGAAGTAGAATATTCTGTCCCTGACATAACACTTGTCAAAGATGGACACTCGAGGAAACAGTTATAGCTTTGCCTCTCTATTGAAAGCTAAGTAATTTGGCCCGGCATGGCCAAACGTATTAAGGCATTCGACTCGTAATCCGAGGGTCGCGAATTTGAATCCAGGTCGCACCAAACATGCTCGCCCTCTCAGCCGTGGGGGCGTTATAAAGTGACGATCGATAGCCCTCGAGTAGCTTTGCGCGAAATTCAAAACAAACAAGCTAAGTAATCAGGATCCAGAAATATTTAAAATTTCCAGTTGTTCTTAAGCTAGTTCTTTGGTGAAAGTTATTAAATGAAGACTTCAATGTCGATTTGCTTAAAAATTAAGCTTTTCTTTCAAGTTTAAAGATTCAATAAATTAAAGAAGATTATATTACTATCTTTATTAAATGAAAGAATCCTCAGTAGCTGTGACAGTTGAAATTCTTTCAGGCAGGATTAGAGTAAATGAATCTGTGACCTTTGTTTTCCTTGTTATTAGCCATTTGTTTTGTACGCCACCAATACCAAGCGTTGGGAACGCGTATACCCGATTCAGTTTTATTACTCATCAGGATCTCTACCACCTTACCGTCAAACTGAAATTATTTTAGACACGATTAAAATAATCTATGAGAACATGGGCATAGTAAAATTCATCAATCGAAAGGGTTTTACTTCATGTATACATAAACTATAATTAGATCTCAAATCAGTGAAGAGATGAAGAAGCTATGAGCTAAGAGTTCGTACCTGAAAAATTCAGAGCCACTATTTTATGAGCGGCTAAAAATATCCACTTTCCATTGCTTTCATCTAAAAGGATGAGGTCGACTAAATGTAACTTTCGATAACTGTGTATGCGAAATACAAAACTATAAGCATTTGTTTGAGCATAAAAGTAAATTAAGTTTTTTACTTGAAAGTTATCAATTTTCCTCAAGTTAATCCACCTCAAAATATTTGCACTGTTAATATAAAGTCCATGATTTCGTTTGAGAATTTTTCAGTTGTTTATCTTATTCAATATTTGAATAAACTGTTATTTCATGGTTTTGTAGGCTCCGGCCTGGCATGGCCAAGCGCGTAAGGCGTGCGACTCGTAATCCGAGGGTCGCTGGTTCGCGCCCGCGTCGCGCTAAACATGCTCGCCCTCCCAGCCGTGAGGGTGTATAATGTGACGGTCAATCCCACTATTGATTGGTAAAAGTGTAGCCGAAGAGTTGGCGGTGGGTGGTGATGACTAGCTGCCTTCCCTCTAGTCTTACACTACTAAATTAGGGACGGCTAGCACAGATAGCCCTCGAGTAGCTTTGTGCGAAATTCCAAAAACAATTGTAGACCCCCATTTTTTTAAACAATTAATTTCATTTTCAAAGTTCAAGATTGATCTTTCAAATATATTACGTGTTTTCAGAATTTTATATCTATACATATAATCAAATTAGTTGTTTTTTTCTGAATATCATAACCTTGTTTCTTTGACCTTAAACTTCCAGTTTCTATGACAGGTTAAACAATTCTTGAGATTTTTTATTTTTTATTCTAACTGTCGTTTAGCAGTTTCATTAGCCATAAATTTTGTCGTTGTTTGTTTGCGTAGAAATAAACAATGGATTATTTTATAGAGAAAAAATGGATCTTTGAGTATTGATTACCCAACCTCGCAAGGACAATAAAAAAGTTTATTTTTTACACTAAATAGTCTAACATTCTGTTGATTTTGAATTATGTAATAATGCAAGTTTAACATAATAGTTTGTTTGTTTTTGACTTTCGCACAAAGCTACTGGAGGGCTATCTGTGCTAGCCGTCCCTAATTTAGTAGTGTAAGACTAGAGGGAAGGCAGCTAGTCATCACCACCCACCGCCAACTCTTCGGCTACACTTTTGCCAATGAATAGTGGGATTGACCATCACATTATAACGCCCCCACGGCTGAAAGGGCGAGCATATTTGGCGCGACGGTAACATAATAGTCTTTTTAACCTTCTCAGCAAGTCTTGAAGTGAAGAGATTGTTTTCATCTTTATTTATTTTCATGTGTATTTATTTATTTCAAGTGTTTATTTATTTAAAACATTCAGAGAAATTGTACTCGTGAAGGTTGAAAAGTTACTGTCATACTGGGACGTTTCTTACAACTCATGGAAAATTTGTACTCAGGGAATGTGAAAAGTTGCTCTTTCATGTGTCCACTGGTTGATTATTCAGTATCAGTCTATATATATATCAATAACATATACTATTGTTAAGGAGCAACAAAACTGGTAGCCCTTCTTTTGTTCTTAACTAAAAGCTTCGCTTCAGTTGTTAGTAATGTGAGTAAATAAAGCACATTAGATCTTGTGTTTTAAACCAACACAACAAATATAAATAACACTTTGCGTTCTTCTTTAACCAGACATAAGAAAATGAAATCATAGTAGAGTAAAATGAATCCCGTACCTGCAGCCCTGGCATCTTTACAGGCTTCATACATGTCAATTTTAATCTCAGGATTGTCATCTGCAATAGCTTCTCCCACGGACACAAACCTTTCAACTGCTAGGTTGACGGCTTGACCAACTCGCACAATGGCACGTAAAGCTTTCTCTGACTTAATGGGCTTTTCTTTTGCGTTGACTAGTGTAGTTATCTGAAGGAAATACAAAGTTCAGTTACAGGTAAAAAACGTCGACGTTACTATACTGTAGGCTCTTTAATCATATTTTTAAAACAAGCAGTAACACTCAGAAAAGTAGTACTTGGGGAAGGTGAAAATTTACCTTCGGGTTATTACTTGAAATCTACGTTTGTAACTAAACTGAGTAACCAATTACGATAAGAACGACTAAGATGTGTCCTGCATATCACGATTACCTTTACCATCTAGCCTATTTCATAGACCATACACACATCAATTATGGAACTTAATTATTTGCTGAACTTCTTAAAAGACTGTTTACATCGAGTTCTGTCCATTGCGGGGAATCGAACCCCAAATGTTCGTTTAGTAAATCCATAGAGTTATCACTGTCCCAGCAGAGAACAGTTATTTAGAAAACATCACTGCCAATAATTGGGTTTGTTTTGTTTTGAGTTTCGCGCAAAGCTACTAGAGGGCTATCTGTGCTAGTCGTCTCTAATTTAGCAGTGTAAAACCAGAGAGAAGACAGCTAGTCATCACCACCCACCGTCAACTCTTGGGCTACATTTTTACCAACGAATAGTGGGATTGATCGCACATTATAACGCCCCGCGGCCTAAAGGACGAGCATGTTTAGTGTGACGAGGATTCGAATCCGCGACCCTCAGATTACGAGTCGAGTGCCTTAACCACCTTGCCATGCCGGGTCAGTAATTGGGACAAGAAACTTCACCCGTTGCTCGATCATCATTCAAAGGCAGTTGTGTTTGAGTTAAACGACACAATGCACGAGTTGTGTGTATGAATATTCGAAAAATTTATACGAATGAGCACAGGATACGCAAGCTATTCTAGCGCCACTTGTTGATATACAAGTTACACTCATTTGTAGAAATTTTAAAAAAACTTCGATCAAGAGCTAAAGACGTAAAATAGTTTACCTAATTTATTCTTTGCTGTGTTTGTGTTAACAATCAGTAATCTTTTGAAAGGTTTCCTGTTTTTATACTGAACAGGTACCGTACTGTACGAGTGTTTCTATGAACAAATATCATTCACCAATTTAAAATTACATGTTTATATTGTATTACCCCTTAACATAAAACAACAATAATTTACACGTCACTATTTTCTTCATAAGACACAGTAATGGAAAAGAAATTGTAACCCCTCCTAATATTTGATATGTATGGCACCCTTCCCTCTAGATTCCCCATAATTTCATCAACTCTCTCCACCTCCCCAAGCTATAGTTAGATAGATAGTTTGGCGACAAACATTATTTAGCGAGGCATTAATGATATGAAAAGCTATGAAAGAAAAGAAATTATTATTTTTCACCTCCTAAGCGTTCAAACAATTACGTTATTAAAATGAAAAATTGTTCTACACTTGCAGCCCATGGAAAAATTGTACCTCCATGTCCTCAGTCACGTGCACTACTGATTGATTATTCAGTATTAATCCAAATACATAAAAAACATGTGCTACTGTTATCGAACGACATCCACCATGTAACTCGTAAATATCGTAAATTGAACCAGCCCATAATTTGTACACAACTGTATGTTTATACATTTATATGTACACATTTTCAAAATCTTAATACAAGCTTCAGCGACATATTTCGTTTAAACAGATATGTTTAATCTTAAACTACTTTAACTGGTCAGAAGAATCAGTTCAATTACGCATTATCTATATGTGAATAGATTTCAGCAAATATCTATCATACGTGGAGACAGAGATACTAGAAACCTTGGTCTCACTTTCATTGAATCAAATTACTTAAATGATATGTCGTTCTGGTAAATTCTAATAGTGTTTAGAAATGAATAAAGTTCTAAACGAAATTAGATCTCATTTAGAATCCGTATAGTGTTGGCCGCATCTTGTCTCGAATTTTATGTTATCCAGTAATCATATACCAAGAATGTGGCCACAGAGTAAAGTGTTCTGGTTTTTCTGTTGATGCATCTTTCACTTGCATTACTTTGTTTTATGAAGAAAAAAAAGCGATGTCTTTAACTCGTAAGCAGCGGGAATGTTGTTGATAGCAGCATCAATTGATGATGGTCGCCATTTAAGGGTTAAAGTAAAACTTCCAGTTCCCCGGGGCCCAGCCTGGCCAGGTGGGTTAAGGCGTTCGAGTCGTAATCCGAGGGTCGCGAGTTCGAATCCCCGTCGCACCAAACATGCTCGCCTTTTCAGCTGTGGGGGCGTTACAATGTAACGGTCAATCCCACTATTCGTTGGTAAAAGAGTAGCCCAAGAGTTGGCGGTGGGTGGTGATGACTAGCTGCCTTCCCTCTAGTCGTACACTGCTAAAGTAGGGACGGCTAGCGCAGATATACCTCGAGTAGCTTTGCGCGAAATTAAAAAAAACAAACCAGTTCCCTGTGTTTACACTTGTGGTCAGTTTAATTTACTGCATTCCCGAAACCACATGTTATGATGGTATTAATAAATTTTCATATTTTTTGATCTAGTGCTACTTCGAATACTAAAGAGACAGAAAACATACAAAGCTGCAAAAACGTATATGCCTGATTAGCTTCATTCCAGATAACAGAAATGAACTTATTTTTCTCTAAGTACTCTTATTGTAACATCTATCCAAGGACAGTATTTTTTGTTGTTGTTACAGGTATCAGAGGTCGCGTGGTGTTATTACAAAATATATATATTATGTAGTTTTCTTAAATTAATATAAAAATAACTACACATTGTACTTTCATTAAATCAACGTTAAATGACGAAACTGTGTTTAGATCAATGCTTTTCACAACGAAACATTATTGGGAGTTTATATACGTAGTTGTTTAAAGCGACCACATTATTATTCTTAATATGATTATAATTAAACAACAAAGAGCTAGTAAAAATGTAATCCTGAATTGTCGAGTTTTAAAAACATTATGTCTAGAACCGCGCGATAATTTTAAATAAAATCATCCCTTCGAAGAAAAATATTTTTGTAATGTGTAACTGAACTCTGCTATTTATTTCCCTATTAAATCATTGAAGCATGGTTATTCCAGAAAAATAACATTACTTCCATAATATAATTCAAAAATCTCTATAATAATTTTAAAAAGTGAAAATACGAAACCATTACGCGATACACGCATCGTTGAACTTCCGTGTGAGTGAATTGCTAGTTGTATTCTTTAATTAGATAAACTTACACACACGAGTCATGAAATAAGTACGATGAGTTTGTTCTTGAATTTCACGCAAAGCTACACGAGGGATATCTGTGCTAGACGTCCCTAATTTAACAGTGTAAGACTAGAGGGAAGGCAGCTAGTCATCACCACCCTCCGCCAACTCTTAGGCTACTCTTTTTACCCACGAATAGTGGGATTGACCATCACATATAACGCCCCCATGGCTGAAAGAGCGAGCATGTTTGATGCGACTGGGACCGAACCCGCGACCCTCAGATTACGAGTCGAGCGCCTTGACTACCTTGCCATGTATATATACGGAAATGTGCTTCCCAAGCAAGGAGAATAAGGATACACACTTCTCAGCGATACATTGTCACGCACGTGCTTTCTAAACATTCAAGATTTCTTGCATATATAATTGACTAAAGATATGTACAAGCTTATGCTTTGTGAGCAGACAAAGGTACCTAATTAAAGTGCGCACAATAGAAACTTAGTGTGGTAAACCTCGTAATATCCTCTCGTTGTTTAACACCGCTAGTGTAGAGTGTAAATTCTCACCAATGTTCTCCATATACAAAAGACACTGGATCGTAAATTAGCTAATTTCTTCAATGAATACCTGTTACTTATAATCAAATGATCTTTAATTCTATATTTTATTTTGTTTGTGTACGATATATACAATGCAAAGGTGTTAAGACAAAGTAAAATGTAGATATCAAACTATTTGCAAGGAAAAATGGAAGGTAAATCACAAATGAAAAATCAAAATTACTCTTTATATTTCGTACAACAGAAATTCAGTGGAAGTGCCCGAGATCAACAAACTGTTAATATTTTATGTGTCCCCCTTTTGCTTTTCAGGTATTGGTACAACATATTCAATCACAGTGTCCTTTGGGACACTTTTGTCCAAATGTCTTTAATACTCTTCCACAAAGTTTCTTTGGAAGTAACTTTTAATTTGTCAAGTTTTTGATTTACCAAATCCCAGATCTGCTCAAATGAGTTGAGGTCAGGGCTCTATGAGGACACTGCATCTTTTGAATGACTCCATCAGCTTCTTTCTCAGCTATGTCCCAGCATGATCAGCTGGCTAGGGCGCTTGACTCGTAACTTGAGGGTCAGTCACGGGTTGGAATCTCCATCACACCAAACATGCTCGCCCTTTCAACCGTGGAACGTTATAATGTGACGAACAAACCCATCATTCGTCGGTAAAAGATTAGTCCAAAAGTTGCCTGTGGGTGGTAATAAGTATCTTTCTTCCCTGATAACTTCTAAGTTAGGGAAGGCTGTCGTAGATAGTCCTCGTGTAGCTTTATGCGAAATTCAAAACATACATTTTTCTCAGCTAAGTAACTTCTGCATAGGTTGGATGAGTGTTTGGAATCATTCTTTTCTTGGTAATTGAATCATTTAACAATAATACAGAAACCATTAGGCATACCATCATGGATTAGCATATGGTGATACTTGCACCGGTCTATTATTCCATTTATTTTGGAAATATCCCCTGTCGCCTCAGGAGAAAAACACCACCAAACCACCACACTGCCTACTCCATGTTTCATGTTAGGTGCTATATATTGAGGTAAGTATCTTTCATCTTTCTTCCGCAGAAAGTACAACCTACGGTTTGAACCAAACATTTCATACTTGGACTCATCCGTCCATAACACCCTTTTCCAATCACCGACAGTCCAGATTGTATGTTTTAACACATTTCTGTCTCTTTACAATATTTGAAGATCAAAGTAAAGGTTTTTAAACTGCTACACAACCAAGTATTCCATTCTCGTTGAGTCTTTTTGATACTGAAGGTTTGGATACTTTTCTGTCATTTGGTACATGGTCGTGTATCTCATGCTTGAGATCAGTGTCAGTCTTCCTTCCATCAAGAAAGCTACATAAATGAAGATACTTAACATCAATATAATTGAGTTTAGGTGTTCTGCCTATTATTTTTCTATTTTCAGTTACATTTGTCTGTCTCAATATCTAAGATGTACTTGACAATGTTTGGGGAGAATTTCAAGTCTGCAGCAATTTGTAAATATTTTATGCAAACTCTCTGCTCTACTTACAATTCTCTATGCTTTTTGGGTTGTGGCTTGACAATAAAACTTAATATATATAATGCTAAACACTGATTATTTGTGAAGTGATATTAAATTGATTTCTTCTAGGATATATACTGGTACCATACACTAGTCACTTGCTAGCTTCTTCCTGTATAAATAAAACATTGCATGGTGTACAATGGAATTTATGTCATACTCTAAATTTGATCAATATGTTCATTCAAGCAGAACCCTTATGACATGCCCTTGGTACAATCATATGTGAATTCTAAAGAATGATAAGGGGCCTGACATGGCAAAGCGCGTAAGGCGTGCGACTCGTAATCCGAGGGTCACGGGTTCGCGCCCGCGTCGCGCCAAACATGCTCGCCCTCACAGCCGTGGGGGCGTTACAATGTTACGGTCAATCCCACTATTCGTTGGTAAAAGAGTAGCCCAAGAGTTGGCGGTGGGTGGTGATGACTAGCTGCCTTCCCTCTAGTCTTACACTGCTAAATTAGGGACGGCTCGGTGCAGTGGGCTAACAACCTACTCACTTAAATACTTGTTGAAGAATCCGCAAGCGATTACGGCCCTATGTTCCTAGATGGAATCTAATGTTGATAACTAACTAACTAACTAAAGAATGATAAGTATTCTCATCCTAGCTTATTCAATAGTTATCAGGGATCAGTGAAGTGTTATCATAGTATTAAAATATAATTCTACAATGACATGAAAGAATTAGCTACATAAAATGAAAAGAATGACAAAATATTCTCTTGTCCTAACACTTTTGCATAGGACTGTACAATCAAGGGCTGTCATTTGTGACTTATGTTCTTTGAATCTGGTTTCCATTTTTCTACTTGTTTCTCCAATATAGAAGTTGTGGTAATTATCACATTGTATTTTATAAATAACGTTGATGTGGTGTTTGTCAGTGTAGTTTTTACATAGTATAGACCTTAGTTTTGTGCAAAAACTAGTAACAAAATATGACATTCCAGTTAACACCAAATTTATTCAAAAACCAGGCACCATGTAAAAACTACACTGACAAACACCACACAAACATCATTTATAAAATACAATGTGATAATTGCCACGACTTCTATATTGGAAAAACAAGTAGAAAAATGGAAACCAGATTCAAAGAACATACAAAGTCACCCTCACACGTTTTCGAACACTGCAAGTCAAAGAAACACAATATAACCATAGAAAACACTCAAATACTAAATAAAGAAACAAACATAAACGCAAAATTAAAAAAGCCTTACTTATACAACAACTTAAACCCAAAATAAACCAATACAAAGGAACACCTTTATACCTATATTAAAAATAATGTAATAAATAATATAAAATTATATATTTAAACATCTAACACCGCCTCTACATTCCGACACTCAATTACACAACCGCTTTCAAACATGTGGTCAGCTTCTGGTCAGTTACCTCTTTCTTTTTTTTGTGAACCTGACGATGACCGAAGAAGGTTGTTCGCTCCTCTACGTAAAATATTTTCTCAACCCAAACGAGCCGTTTTTACATATATACAGTTTAACATTGTAATTACTATTCATGTCTTGACAATATTTTATTTAAACTCCACGGTTAAACATTGTAAATAGTAATGAGTAGCTTCTATTTAAAAGAACATTGAGTATTGAACATGATACAGATTGACGTGATCCTAAGAAACAAATATACTTTAATATTGCAAGTAATCAGCGATTGGTGTGGTCGCGCAGCACAGTATAGGGTTAAGTATAAGAAATAATCAGAGGGTATGAAGTGGCCCTGTTGTATTAGGCTAACGAGTTTTATTAATGGTGGTGAAGATAATGGAACGCTAGACAAACAGTTACGATTTACTAAGAATGTGACACATCTAGACTATTTAACAAAGGAACTGTACATTTTGTAGCGCTAGTTGGCCAGATATCAGACAACTGAGACATTAGTCAACAGCAGTGGTAGATGTGAGTATTGTTAATTGTGAAGAATGTAGTTTTTGTTTTCTCAAAGGTTGCAATAATAACAAAGTTAAGAATTTTGTTCATTTCCAATAGCAACCTTGTTTCCATCGTGTAAGTCAGTGTTGGTCGCCATTTTGCGATAGTTTTACAAGCTAAATCCTAAGATCGTTCACCTCTATTCACGAACGTTATGATTGTGCGATGCGTGGAATGCTTGGTCTCTCAGAATAGTCCCCGGCTGGTACAACGGTAAGTCTATGCATTTAAATGCTAAAATCAGGTGTTTGATTCCCCTCGGTGAACTCAGCAGATAGCCCGATGTGGCTTTGCTTTAATAAAACACATACTCTCAGAATACTCAGGAACGTCCGCTAACGTTAGGGTACTGGAACGTAGACAAGGTTTGAAAGCACAAACCGCAGTTAAATACAAAACATTGGAAACTACAACAGTAAAATAAAAATATTTAAATACACTGAGACATCACAGAGAGAGAAGTGATCCTACGTGAACAACAGATTAAGTACGTTAAAACTTCAGACTGAGATGACCTTGAACCGTCAGAACTAATCAGAATGAAAAGACTGTTTAACAGCAAGTACATTTAAGTTCAGCAATATGCCACAGAACAAGATGGACGAGCCTGAAATATAAAATTACGGTTTAAAATGGCAAGACGTCACAGACTGAGATAACTCTGCAGAATTAAACACACCGAGAAGTTAAAAGACTGAGGTGACCTTGAAGCAGCGAGGACTATCAACGAGAACAAGTTATCAGAGATGGGGATTACTCTGAGATAGTGAAGAAGAAAGTAGAGTTAAGAATGACATGTTGTCACAGACCGAGATCACACTGAGGAAGCCAGTACACTTACGTAAGACGATAATGCACAATCAAGGGTAATTCCTAAAAAAGGAAATACGGTTGTGGAAAAAAAAAAAGTCTTCAAAGTAATCTTAGTTGCCTCCTGAAGAGAAAAGTGTATTAACGAACATCACAAACTGAGATCGCTTTGAAGTAACAAGTACAACGATACTTCATAATCTGAGGTGCCTCCTGAAAAGAGAAGTATATTAACGAACGTCAAAAACAGAGATCGCTCTGAAGTTTGGTTTGTTTGGAATTTCGCACAAAGCTACTCGAGGGCTATCAGCGCTAGCCGTCCCTAATTTAGCATTGTAAGACTAGAGGGAATGCAACTAGTAATTACCGCCCACCGCCAACTCTTGGGCTACTCTTTTACCAACGAATAGTAGGATTGACCGTCACATTATAACGCCCTCACGGCTGAAAGGGCGAGCATGTTTGGTGCGACGAGGATTCGAACCAGCGACCCTTGGATAACGAGTTGATGGCCTTAACCACCTTGCCAGCTCCTTGATGATGATTACGTTATTTTGAAATATATGAAAGGTCCCCAAAACATCAGCGATGCAATCGGCACTTATAAGATCTGTAACAATGACGAATCGAACTTGTGTGAATTGGGAGCTTAAGAGACACAGCAATTGATAATGATCCTAAAGAAATCCATGGTGAAATTAACCAAACCTACGAGAGTATGGTATATACATTGGGATAAAACGTGTGCTTGGCCCCTTTTTATTGGAAGAAACTTTAACGAATATTTGGTCTATAGAAATATTAGGAGAGCAGATAATGGCAGAAACTAGTGCTCTCGCAAAGTAGAAGTTTAGCTAATTCCAGAAAGAATGGACTTCGTTCCATTATGTTGCGGTAGCGTAACTAGCTTCATGGATGAACTGGATTTTAGACGTGTTGTAATTTAGTGGGCGTCGATTCTTTAGATCTACCTACCTGATTCTCTGGGAAGTCTTTTCTTGGGGTAAAGTAACTCCACAGTACACTTTCTATAAAGATGAGATGTGTGAAGCCACTGATGGTGAACGGACGAAAACGTGTGCCGAGTTGTAAACAATTTCAAACATTTACAATATAATTCCATTATTTTAGTTTTTGTGGAAATTTATATTCTCAAAAATAGCTCACGATATTCACAATGTCGCATCACGCATCTTGTTTCAGTTGAATGAGATGAAAAATCTGTTTATATAAATGTCACACATGTACTTACATCATGAGAGATGTAGGTATCAAAAACTTGATTCGATGTATTAACACTAATTCCAATAGCATATAAATGTTATGCTTTATGAATAAAAGATTCTTGTAGAGCCTTAGGCAAAATAGTCCGACGTGTCTGGTATGTTTGTTTGTTTTGAAATTTTGTTTTTGAAATTCGCACAAAGCTACTCGAGGGCTATCTGTGCTAGCCGTCCCTAATTTAGCAGTGTAAGGCTAGAGGGAAGGCAGCTAGTCATCACCACCCACCGCCAACTCTTGGGCTACTCTTTTACCAACGAATAGTGGGATTGACCGTAACATTATAACGCTCCCACGGCTGACAGGGCGAGCATGTTTGGCGTGACAGGAATGCGAACCCGCTACCCTGAGATTACGAGTCGCACGCCTTAACACGCTTGGTCATGCCGGGCCAATCTGGTATGTTAATCTTATTACTAGAAATCATATGTAGAAAATATTCAGGATAACTTAATTAGTTATGTCAGCCAGTTCAAGTCGGATATAACTATGACAAAAGCAAGTACTTTAAATAGGCTGCCAATTATCATTATTGTACTTGTTTCCACTAACGTAGTAAAATTGTGGTACTTTTCTTATCAGTAGTTTATAGTTTCCTAACCAGGTGATTTATAGAACAAAGATGACCGGAATAAAGAAATTTGCATGCCGACAATTCTACACAAAGCGCCTTCCTGTTCCGTACGATCGCTTTAGATTAATGGTTTCGTTCCTTTTATTTTCATTCCACGGATATCAGAATACTTAAATAACCGAAAATGAAGGACATCCACTCGGTTCACGTGATATCTTAACTTACAATGGCTGAAGTTATACGCTGCATTAAGCGTTTTAACGTGAACTTAAAGACTTGAGGACACAGACCGTAATAACGATAAGGGCTAGAACCCTAACGTTTTAAGAAGCAGTCTTCCAAAAATACGACATGAAGTGGAAACAAACTAACATTAGATTGGAGTGTCTTCGACTGTAATGCTTACTGAAGTGGTTACCTCAAAGAGAAAGCTCGGTAATTATGTTTAGCGATTTCCTGGCATGCTAGTCGTTATACAACACTGATATGTTCTGACTTCATTAAAAATTAATCCTTGTAGTTTTTTTTTATTAGCTGTGATCACCAGTATTCCTTGCTAAACACTGTTCTAACAGTGATCACAAATATTCCTTGCAAAGCACTGTTCTGATAGTGATCACCGATATTCAACGATGATAATTTTTAGAAATTCTTAAATACTACCCACCCTTTCTTGGTGAGAAACATTGGTCTGACATTCAGAAATGGTGATAACCATGTATTTCTTACCAAACATGGGTCAGGTTTCGAACATTCTTAAACATTGACTTTCACATCGTTTTTCTTTTATAAACACTGTTCATTTTCAGATGCTCAAAAACAGTTTACTGGTACTTAATATTAGAAACTTACAGGTTCTTGCATTCTTACTATTAATTACCAGTGCTTTAATCAAACATCAACAACACTTCTTATTGAATATTGCGTATTTTAAAGTTATATTTTATCTCCCTGAAATACCTTTTTATTTACTAATAACGTGGTCTTTGTTCGTATAAATCATTTTTCTAATTTTATATATATATTTATTCTTATTTAGTCTTGCTTTAATTAATTTAATTCTTATTTTAATTTGTTTATTTGTCCATGCTTATATCACTAAACTCTAATTTCAGTTATCTTTTGTGGAATTATAGTTTAGTGATATAAGCATATACAAATAAACAAATTAAAATATCCTTCATTTTCCCCTCAGGCCGATAGTTATTACTAGATACTAGATTGTCACGTGTATTGTTTTGTGTTTAATGAATTACGTTAATCGCACAGGACCAAAATAATTATATGATCATGAGTGTTTTCCTTTTCTACCCCTTCATGCTTGATAGACAGGATGTTTGTCAATTAATTCTTAGTTTTAATACACACACACATACAAGTGTGGCAATAGTGATATCTAAATTGTTATTTTTATTCCGAAAGACAAAACTCTGTTATTGTTTTCCAGTAACGATAAAAAAGGTAGAAAGTTTTCATTACAACAGAAGATGTGGAAACAGATATGTAACTATGCATTTCCTCCTGATAATGGTAAACAAAACTATTTTAATTTCCAGTGACGAACAACAAGTTTTCCCAACTGTGAAAAATAAAAAGTTATACCTAACTGCATATTTTCACCTGATAATTGTAGACACAAAGATTTACTGTTATTTTCAATTATCTACAAGTTTTTCACACTAATAATTATCAAGTTTCTAAAAAAAAAAAAAAGTTTCAGACTTCCGCATCCGACACAGGAAACAATTTTTGTGTGAAGATTCATCTACTTTACAGTTTTATCCGAAAGGCACTTACGGAGTTTGTGCACACTAAAACACTGTCTACAAAATTTACAAAATCAGAAAAATAAAAGTTACTGATGGGTTTCACCATTTACAACAATATGGTCTTTATTTTCGTAACGCAAACATATTTTCCCTGCCAAAAACAGCTGCGACTGATTTGAGTACAAAGCATTTGCTAAACATTGTTATAGCCAACGCCTTAGTCTATACTGTATGGTACTTCATGGACTAAGTGTCACATTGATTGACCTCCTCAACACCGATGACGTTTGTAATTATTGAATGAGACGTATTCGAAAGAGACGTCGATATTTCGGTACATATTCACACAGTATACACTAATACAGCTGTGACCTGTTGGTGAACAATAATATTTCGGTTTAACCCAATAGAGGAGGAAAAGCTCCATAATCTTATCGACAAAGAATTTCTAGGGCTACAACAAGACGATAGCTAACACACACGAACATTTTACAGCACAGAATCAAGTAAAATTAGCTTGTAGTTTCTAAAGAAAGTAAGTTAATGTTAAAAAGAAAGATTTTTAAAGAAAGATTATTTATATAAACATTAAATATAAGACGGTTTCCAGCCTCAAAATTACATTAAATACGAATAACTTACTATACAAGATTAAAATCAGTTAAAAAACCAGATGATATCCCAAGACAGTCTTACACCCTCTACATGTTTCGACACATATCGATGCATCGTCCTCCGTAGAGATTTTTTTTAGTGTGTGCAAAATTAAACACACATTTGTACGATTACCAGAGGACCGGCTTGCATATTATAGAATTTCCCGCCATCTACTGACATTTACATGAAGTCCCTCATATTTATTAAATAATTTAAATTCACTTCTTTTTTCTTTTTTTACATTTAATTATTTTACTAGATTCACGTATATTCACACCAATTACATTTCCAGGTTTTGCTAAAATAACATTTTTTGTCCCATTAACTGTATGTTTAGTTTCACTGATGTGTTCTGCTAAAGGTGAAACAGTAAAATTATTGTTTTTAACATTTCTTCCGTGATTATTAGTTCTGAATTTTAAATTTCTTCTAGTTTGTCACAGGTAAGCTATTTTACATTCCTGTGGTATTTTATTTATACCAAAGTTTCCATTAAACGAGTCTCATGTATTAAGAATTTGGCTAACTTTATTTATCGGTTTGTATATTGGAAAAAATATTCATTTGTTTTTAGTTTTTCATTATTTGACAGAATAAGTCTGGTATAAATGATAGTGCCAAACATTCTTTTTTGCTTTTTTCAGCAAATGGTTTTAACTTAATGTTTTTATCCCTATTTCTTAGTTTCTTAACAGTTCTGTGAACAACAAAAGAATTAAAACCTCTTTCAAGAGTTATGTGCTTAATTAATAATAACTCATTGTTAATATTATCCCGTTTACGACATAATTTTAGTACCCACATAAGAGTAAAATACATTAATTTTTTTTAGATTTATAGTGACAATATTTTTGATGTGGCGGAATAATTAAAGAAAAATGTTTGCGATAAGTAAATGGCAATTTCCAATTTATACTTATTTACACTCACTAAAACATCCAAAAAAAATAAACAACCATTTGTTTCAGTTTCATAATTAAATATTACAGAATTATCAATATTATTAAGGTAATTAGCAGAATTAACTAGTTCACCTATACCATGCCGCCAAATCGAAATAAACCTAAAGTCGTAAACGACTAATGATAAACAGATTTATGTTTTAAACAAAGGCTTCAATTTCTTATTTGGTCCAAAAAAGGTTTTAAAAAATATGTTAAAATTGAAACTAAGTTTCAAAGAAATTTTAAAAAAAGTGGTCCAAGAGTTGGCGTTGGGTGGTGATGACTAGTTGCCTTCCCTCTAATCTTACACTGCTAAATAAGGGACGGCTAGCACAGATAGCCCTAATGTAGCTTTGGGCGAAATTAAAAAAACAAGCAAACTAAATAAACTTTATGAAATAGCTATAGGAAAATTAAAGAGTTATATAACTCTAACACCTTATTAAAAGGAAAGTTTAAATCTAAGCAACTACATCTTACCTCGTTTATATATATCTTACCTAAAGTTCATCAAACTGGTTACAGTTTCAGGCCTACTGTATCTAATATTAAGAGTTTAGCTTATAATGTATCAAAATTTATAATAAAAATTCTCATTTTTGAAAGATAAAAAGAAATACACAGTTGAGAATTCGTTTGAATTTGTGGAAAGAACTGAACATATAATTTTAGATCAAAAAGATATTTTCATTCCGTTTGATATCGTGTTAATATTCATTAAAGTACCAGTGAAATAAGCAGTTGGATGTCTTACGTATTAAGATTCATCCCTGACGAGTTTCCAATTTATTATGTTACGTCTTACGATTTCAAATAGCCTAAAATTTTAATTTTAATTTAGCAGTTAATTTAATGTCGATATGTATCAAATTTATGGCACTTACAAACAAGGTTGACACACAGTTTTCTTTCTTAACATAAATATATATTAGTATATGAACAACAATACAATTTGTAATAACGGTTATTATAAATAATGATTTACATACAAAAGTGTTACAAACTTACAAACAATACTGAGTTTACTATCTTGTCTCGAACTGAATATTTTATCGACGGTTCCCGACGAGCGAATTAACTCTATATTGATACACAGATACACTTTACTTGAAGGGAAGACAGCTATCTAGAAAACACTTGGGTTTTTCCTGATGAAAATATTCAATGTCCTCGTAGAAATACTAACGTCCGAAGTTAATTCACTGAAGTTATATGGTTGATATGTTCGAAATTTATTAATGTTCTTGGCTAAATATCTATAGTTTCCCAATTAATAAGCGTTTATTACTGTTATAGTTTCCGAAGTTTATTGTATACTAACTGTTACAAACCACCAATATTCTAAACACTGTTACTTGGAGCGTCGATTTATGAACCTAAGACGAAGTTCTTGAAATTTATGTTGGCAACAATGTAAAACATATATTGTTGAATCTTACACTCGAAAATTTTCTATAAATTTAGAGAACAGGCGGAGCTTTAGCAATACACACGTAGCAATATATGTGACATGCATTTCTAAATATATATTAAACTGATACAAACGTAAATATTAAATTAAATATATAATAGTAAATCCGTTACAAATGTTTTGAGAAAAATGAAAGAAAATAATAACTTTTATGCTATGTTGCTTAGCAACAAAATATAACCTAATATTCTTGTTAATCTATGTACTGAAAGTATGAAATGTACGGACAATAAAATTGGTCAAATATTTGATTTCTTAACTTAAGTCTTAGTGGATCAAAAAGGTCTGTTATCAAAAACGTGGTTGATATAACAGAAAATAGCTTAATTCAGAAACGGTTTGATTTTAAAACTAAATCGATATTTCTATATTTACGATAAGTTTAAGTTTTATACACATGGGTTTAGGCTAGATGATCCCACACTACAACTTTAGGCTTATTCTATCAATACTCACTACACTTATAAGGTTTCACGCATCCTCACGTCTCATGGCTCCCTTTCAACCCTATCACTAATATCGTAATGGACAAACAGTATGCTACAATATACAACTGATTATGGTCAACAAGTATGCTACAATATACAACTGATTATGCTTAACAAGTGTGTAACATTTGAAAGATTTACTATTATGTATGGGCCTGGCATGGCCTAGCGCGTTAAGGCGTGCGCTTCGTAATCTGAGGGTCGCGGGTTCGCGCCCGAGTCGCGCCAAACATGCTCGCCCTCCCAACCGTGGGGGGCGTTATAATGTGACGCTCAATCCCATTATTCGTTGGTAAAAGAGTAGCCCAAGAGTTGGCGATGGGTGGTGATGACTAGCTGCCCTCCCTCTAGTCTTACACTGCTAAATTAGGGACGGCTAGCACAGATAGCCCTCGAGTAGCTTTGTGCGAAATTCCAAAAACAAACAAACTATTACGTATATATATTAATATCAATGTTTGCTAAAGTTAAAATTATATTTAGAAATGTACATAGCTTACACTCTTAATGCTTCCCGCTAGTACAGCGGTATGTCTCCAAATTTACAACGCTAAAATCAGCGGTTCGATTCCTCTCGCTGGGCTCAGCAGGTAGCTCGATGTAGCTTTGCTACAAGGAAACACACATACACTGTTAACTCTGTATAGTTGTAGAAGATTCTCAAATATAAAAATCAGCACTATATATTTGTACGAGAACACCGGTGTGATGTCAGTATTGTTTTGCAGGCTGAAATTTCTAGAAATTCTCCACACGCCTATAAATGTAGCAAAACGAGACAGTGTATATATTACTGGTTTGCTATAGTTGGTATACTTTAAACCTTGGGAAGCTATAATTGTGATAAAATGTTATTAATCGGGAACTTCAAATATTTAATCAGGAACGTTTATAGATTTCGAATATTACAAATAGTTAAACAAAGCGGATTCAAACCGGAAATTAATATTTTTACGAAGACATTATATTCTTTCAAAGATGAAAAACTCAGCGTTTAACAAAGAGCGAAAAATTCAGAGCTAGCTAGCTCCCTGTTGAGTGAATTGTAGCTACTTCGACTCGAAATTAACTCGCTTATCATGAACCCTCGATAAGATATCAAGGTAGTTCCAGACCAGAAAGAAGACTCAATATTGTTTGTACGTTTGAAAAACTTTTGTACAAAAATCATTATTTGTAATAACCATCATTGTAAATGGTATTATTGTTTGTATATTAAAATATATTCGTATTAAAAAAGACGTTGTGTGTATTAATGTTATTGGCAAATATCATAAATTTGAAACATATCGACATCTGTTGAACCGCTAAATGTAAATTATCGTTGAACTCAGTTTCAAGCTATTTTAAATTCTAATACGTAACAAACAAGACATACCTGGTTAAGGTTAACAAGTATGCTTCTTCTAGTGCAGATTTCTCTCCCAACAAGAAGGAAAGAAACTGAAATGTAAGTGGAATATTGAAACACAATTCTTCGGTGAATTTTCAACGACGAAAGTTATGTAATCCTTTCTCACTTTAATCAATTATTCTTCGCAAGTAACGTTTGTTTGTTTTGAATTTCACGCAAAGCTATACTAGGGCTATCTGCGTTAACCGTCCCTAAGTGTAAGACTAGAGGGAAGGCAGCTAGTCATCACCAACCACCGCCAACTCTTGAACTATACTTTCACCAACGAATAGTGGGTTTGACCGTTATATTATAACGCCCCCAAGGCTGAAAGGGCGAGCATGTTTGGTGCGACTGGGATTCGAACCCGCGAACCTCATTTTACGAGTCAAGCACATTAACCACCTGGCCATGTCGGGGCTTCGCACGTAACGTAATAACCAAATGAGCGCTGACACATTTCAATTTATTCTTATCGACAACTTTCTATATCCTCTTATTCGTTAACTATAATTTTGTAATTAGTATAACTTGTATTCTGATACACTTCTCTGTGAGGATGAAGTAAATGAATTAGAGAATTTAGAAAATGAAAGGTATTTACTATCAGCAACTAAAAATTGCGTCTTTAATACACAAATATTAGCAAGAAACGTATCAACGTATTTTTCAAGTTGATTCAACATGTGAAATCTGAGGAAATCTATTTAAAATAGCCGTACTAATTTTTCCCCTATAAATCATCAAAAATATAGGTAATTACATCAAACAACTTCTAATAAACAGATAATATTTTAACAGTCCAACTTTACTTTTGTTGCAATTTTGTAGTTATATTAACTGATATGATACTTACTAAGCAAATCTTTCATAGCTCATGGTATTTTGTTTGGTAAAACTTTATATATTTAATGTCTAAATGATTTGACGTTCATCATTCAAGACTTAATAAATTCATTTGATGATTTGTTCTATGAATGTCTTCGTGAAAATAAAAGAAAACTCAACATGTCATATTAAACTAAAACACACGTGAAGATCGAACCTTTAAACTTGTATTTTAAATATTTTACAGAAATCAGTTTACATGTACCCCAATTACCATCAAAATTTTTTGGTGAATTACACTACTGAATTTCCTGTACGAGTTGCAAAATTTTACACATATAAACGAAACATATTTATGGAAAATATACAATATTTATATGTTAAAAAACAACAACAAAATATGGAAGTGCAAATAAAATTTTCTTCCCCATTTTCGTGTTAAAAAAAGACGAAGTAAATATCTATGTTGTTCTGATAACGTAGATTAAATGTTTCTCCTACTGATGACATTTTGACAAAGCCAACTGGCTATAATGCATAAAACGAAGCCTTAATACAAGCTGGATGGACCAGTTAAGAACACAATAACAACGAAATGGATTGTAACGAAAATCAATAGTTAATCTCCTTCATTTGTCATAAGATTCACCAACAATGAAAAATATCCTTCAAAATTGCGAGATAACAAGTACTATGAGAGACTTTCAAAGGCGTAACGCACTAACATGCATTCTGACCCAGAAAAATATTTTCCCTAGGCATCTCGTCCGTAGTCATTATTTTAAAAGATTAAAATACAAGTAAATTATTTTAATTCTATTTTTTAGCGATGTTTGTCTCTTGAGAGATTTCATTTCCAACTAATTTAAACGGGTCTTTTAAAGTCACTCTTTTGTCAATGACATAAATATAATAAGTAACGACTAGAAATAATCTTGCTTTCATTCGGATCCAAAGGGACATAAGCCAAGAATTAGTTATAATCCAAATAACAGCTCTTATTATAAGTGTATTATAAGATTCAGTCTTACTTGAAAATGTTTGTTCTTGGTATGGACAACGTCGTGTGTCAGTAAGAGCAACATATATAAAAAAATCCCTCTGAAGCCCATTGCTGGTAATTCTTCGGATGTCTACATGCTATTAAATGAATAAAGTGACAGGACTGCAAACGAAAATAATTTTGAAATAAGATATAGTTCCAGTAACAAGCAAGATTTCATGATCATAGAATTTAGACCAAAATTGAATACTAATTCATCAACAATGAGATTTTTTTTACGTATAGTAGACTGTATAGCTAAGGACACCAAAAAGTCCCCACCTACTGATGTTGGCATTTTTTAGCGTGCTGTTACAATGTGCTTCACAACATGAATCTAAGAACCCGAGGCACGAGAGAAAGTGCTTCGCCTCTGAGAAAAACGCTTATTTGAAATTAAAGAAAAGTCAGACGAAAATTATTAGTATTTTACGTTATTAAATATAGGTTTACTGTTTAGAACGTTAGATTTGTGGTTAATCTTGGTTAAAATCTTAGGAATATGCCAAGTTTATAGTCATATCTCTACATACAACTTTACATTATTCACCATTTTGCTCTTTCAGTTTGGCAATAGCGACTTTATTTTAGCCTTGTTCGTTAGCTAAAAATTGTTTTAATATTTTCACAAACATTTAGCCCCCGTATGATTGTGGTTTCGGAAATTCAGTCGTATGTAAATTACAGTGATGTTTGCCCTACCCGACCAAACAACAAATACAACTGTGAATGAAGTATGCTTTACCGGATCAAACAAGAAATACAAAAACAATGGGTGAGGTATTATGCTCTGTTGGATCAAAAATTAAATACAATAGCACTGGTAAAGTAACAAGACGATAGAATACCAGTGCATATAAAATTCTTAGAGTAACATGAACTATGGATTGTACGAGTCTTAAATTATTAATAAAATAACAGTTTATATAGTATCACGTATCCTATAAAAGATAGTGCTCTGTTTACGTTATTATAATATGCTAAATGAACGACTGTCTGTCTATTCCATCAAATTCCTTTCATGAACTAAACTATTGAATTTCCTGTATGAGTTGCAAAATAACTTAGCAGTTCATATCTGGAAAATTCTAGGCTAAAGTTAAAAAGAGCTTCATATTAGTTAGTAAGCCTTCACCAGTGATATTGTTGCCAAAATAGAACAATATATTTAATGTTATTCTTTGCAAACATTTGATCAATAAAAAAACCAAACTTCTCAAGATCATAGAATATGTTATAAATATTTGACAACAGATAATAATTAGAGATAAACGCAATGGTTCAGTTTAAAACTATCACTGGAACAAATAAACTACAAACTGAAATGGCATTTCAAAACCAAAAAAAAAGTGAGGAGTAACAAAAATATTTTAATTTCACTGAAGACCCGTGTTTGAGGGTATTTTACCGAGTTTTATGTTAAAGCTCTTATCCATTCCAGTTTTCTCTACAATTATTGAACTAACGTGAGGAAAATTTACGACAATAATATGGTAATCGTTGAAAGCACATTCTTCCATACGCTAATAATTTCTGACAAAGCAATGTAAAAATAATTCTAAAATGTTATATCACCTGAACTTTCACAATGAAACGAACTTAACGATCATTCTAGTCTGACTAAATATATGCTTCCACGACAGTAATACTTTTTATTTTTAACAGGTGACTCCTCAACTTTCGGTAGTAATGATAAGGCTCTATAGCCGTAGTTTTTCAGTTGGATAATAACAAAGTTATCCACGCGAAGTATCAAACAGAACAACTACAAAAGTAAAGTAAAACAGATTAACCAAAGAAAACACTACTACTACAAAACAAGACGATTAGAGACAAGTTCTTCCCAATGGCGATACGCAGCTCTCAGTTCTCAAGCTACGGTTTGAAGATAAATACAGTTTATGTATAATCGCCAATACTGTTGTCCAACTGTGACCCATGAAAATATGTTTCTTTCTTTTCTTTTAAACTAGCGTTGTACCATAAAAATGTTGTTATAATCGTTATAATCCAATCAATATTTCATTTGAAAATAATAGTAAAATTTGATGACGTACCTTTTGTCCATAATCACCCCATTTTACAGTACTCTAACACTCTAAGTTCAATTTTTTAGAGCGCGGTTGAATTCAGACAAAGTCTTTATAGCACGAATAGTTTTAATATTTCATGAAGCTGATAATTAGGTTCAAATAACCTTGTCAAAGCCCAAAAAAATTAACATTACGCGAAGCTAAGAACCAGATTCGAAGAAACCTTCTGGAGACCGTATAGATTCAATATTACATGAAGTTAAGAAATGAATTAAAATACAGATCTTAAAAACAGAGTTGACATTACATGTAACTGAATGTAATGTTAAAATAAAATAAGCAGGTTTTAGATAGATTTGACATTGTGTTAAGCTGATAGATGGATCCTGACATGTTAGCTAATTCCAGTATTGACTGAAACTGAGAAATGTGTTCTAAATATGGCGTGGAAAGGAGTTAACATTGTGCAGTCGTATTACTTGAAACTTTTTCAGGGGGTTAATATTGTTCAATATCAATAAGGTTAAACTCTGAGAAACTAATGAAAAAAACCTTTTTTTTTTACAAGGATAAAAATTAACTAAAGGCATTTAATTAATTCCTCTTTCCAATCTAGTAAATAATTAAGGCTAATCACAAGGTTATAGTTTGAAAGAAATCTTAAGGATACACTGTCGTTAGTACGCTGACTGTGGTGCTGATACACTAAGAAATAATCTACAGCAGTGTCGCAGAATTTAAAAAAAGTTTACCACATCATGAACAACTAAGGCTTCGAAAATCTTTATACGTCATATTTTACACTCGTCATCAGTACAGTAAGTCTCGAAGCAAGTTATATTTTTCTGATCAGATTTTTATAGCTGATTCTCCTTCTAGTGTCAAAACAGTTGACAGACGACAAAGTAAAAGAAAAGGCAGAAGTTATACACTACACGAGTCATCAAATACTCTCGAATTCCTTTCGATCCAACAGCACACTTCTGCGTATATATTAAAGGCAGATGAGATCATTCGTTTTTCATCCGTAATGCTCAAGGTATCAAGTTTTATTTAACAAAGACAAAATCAATAGTGGACGTAACAGAGATAAACTACAGAAACAATATACAATTTATTTAAATATCAAAAAGAAGTTTAAATAAAATTAATAAAAACAGACGCGAAAACCGATTCCACCTGAAAATTACACTTTAGGCTACTTTGGTTTTATTTGTCGCGGAAATTGATTCCCGGATTCAATCACGATAAATCCTTTAAGCTTTTTGCTGATATATTGGAGGGCATAAAATTACATACAGCCCATATTATGTTTCTACTTCCTGATTTATCACTTACTTATAATTTCTTACCTTTTCTTTTTCAAACAAGCCTCTGTACCTTCACTCGTTGTTTGACTTACCATTTAATATAAACTATGTAAATAATAAGTCCCCCGCCAGTACAGCGGTATGTCTACGGATTTACCACCCTAACATCAGGGGTTCGATTCCCCTCGGTGGGCTCAATAGATAACCCGATGTGGCTTTGCTATAAGAAAACACACACCCACACACACACACACACACACACACATACATAAATAATAAACTTGACAAACAGATTAAATTCGGATAAGTATTTTAATCTATAATTATTTAAATAAATGTGTTTATGTAAAAAAAAACCTCATTTATTTATCATTTTTCATCACACATATATTGATGATCAGTTTTGTCTGAATGATCAAACTATAAATGAATATCTATTTCTCATCTTTCTGGATTAAAATAGAAAATACTACAATACCAATTTCTTTTATAGACCCTCGTAAAAGATGTAAGTTTAAGTCCCTCGTTGGTTATGCGGTAAGTTTACGGATTTACAACACTACAATCAGGTGGTTCGATTCCCCTCAGTGGACTCAGCAGATAGTCCAATGTGGTTTTACTATAAGAAAACACACACCCCGAAACGTTGGGTACAACAAAACATAACAAAGTTTATTTGAAGTTGTTGGCTATTTTCAGTTAACATGGTTTCAATCATCACTGAAAAACTTTAAAAATATTACAATATTTCGTACTCAGAGTCGTGATAATTAATACTGAGTTTCCATATATATTTCTGGGCTAACAGCGAATTTTTTAACAAGTATATAGACCTGATTTGCGTAAAATGCTGTAATTTACACATACTAAAACACACTAGAATTTGTAAGAAGTTATAACAATTTTTTTCTTAATGTCACTCAGTTAGCTATAAGATTTAAATCGTAGTATCATATTTTATTTTTAACACGAAATATTACATTACGTAACATTTCACTTACGTTTCACTTCAATGAAGATTTGCATAGAACTGTGAGAATACATTACGGTAAATGAAGTTTTACACAATGGATTATTTCTATTATATCAAGGCCAGGTGGTTAAGGCACTCGACTTGTAATCTGAGGGTCGCGGGTTTGAATCCCCGTCACACCAAACATGCTCGTCCTTTCAGTCGTGGGGGCGTTATAACGTGATTGTTAATACCACTATTCATTGGTAAAATAGTAGCCCAAACAAACCATTCTATTACCTCAAAGCTATATTTTGTTTATAGCGTGTGCCAAGGTGACTGTGAAAGATCGGCACGTATGGTAGTACACATAGCCACGTAAAACCATCTAAGCCTCTTTTGAAACATGTCAAGTAAGGTTGGGTAATTTATCGTATAATTGGAATTAGAAAGGCATTTCGCAGTTTTCATTCTTTCATATTTGTATTGGCCTACTCATTCCATGCATGTAACATGTATTATCAGATACTTTTCCTACTAGAAGATATTCATAGATTCTAATGAAGTTGTTATCAAACTTTACCTTCCGATCCTACCCTACCTGTTCTGTTCTCTGCTATGACCTCAGTCGTGACATTGCTCGTTAGACAGTGTAATTTAGATTAGCTCAAGGATCCTTGCACACCACGAGTGAACTGTGAGCTACCGTCCTAACGTTCTCACATCACAGCTTGTGCCATATATTATTTGTCTTTCCTATACTATTTGTCCTTGGCCTAGCTATTTTGCAGTGGGAACTCTCAAACTTTGTAAAAGTAAAAATAAATCTAGTTCTTAATTCTAATAAACACATGCAACTGCTAAGAAGTAACAAGTAATTGCGCAAACTGCAGTTTTAAAACTAGAATATATTTGTGAAGTAATCGGAATACCGACAAAAATAAAGTAAAAATTTGGAGCATCTTTTTACTTGATGATGAAGTCGATAATACTTGTTTTGTACAGTATCAAAATTCTCAATGTTGAACTTGCATGACCTCGATACAGAAATTCAGATATGCACTTTTTCTTAATGTATCACCACATTAGCTTGTCTACGATCTACTTTCTTGAACTAACAAGTTTATTACGATGATCTACAACAACGGGCGCTAACAAACCTATCTAACTAAAGAAATATCTTCACAGTTAGTTATGAAACGGATACACGAAGAGACATACAAGTTGCAAGAGATAGGCTTAACATTACAACTACTTTTTGTACAGAAACACAAGTTTGGGAATATATAACCCCTAAAGACTCCAGTTTTTAAAACCAATTTTTATTTTTTTGTCTCTCTAACCTTATTTCAATAATTAGCATCTGTAGCGGATGTTCATGGCATATTGTTAAAATTTGTCTGTTAATGTGTTTTTTGTGTGATTTTCGTACCACTTGTGATGCGGACTTATTGAATATTGACTATTTAAGTCAGCCGTTACAGGTGAAAAGTCACATAATGAGTGTTACAAAAAAATGAAATTCGTGTTTAAATTTATATACACTTATTTCCTAACAAAGTTGGAAAGTTTCAGTTTCATATGTCGTGTCTTTAAAATAAAAATAAAAACATGTCTTGACCTAACATTATGCGTTTAAAATACGCCTAAACTAGAAGTCGGAAATAAACACCACGATAAAGATTGTTTTAAATCTAATAGTTGTTTGCTGTGTTATATAGATAACTATATGTTTAATTTCACGCATATCTACTCAATGGTTATCTACCCATCTGTAGTAGTTTGAGTTCTCAAAATCAGTGCCTTATTAAGTAGTAGTGTAAAGTTAGTTTTATCTCAGCCTGTAGAATGCACTCCTTATAAACAAGAGGTAAAGGCTCGAGTTCGAATACGAGGCAAGAAAATACATCATGAAAAAAATTAAATTACTCCAATCACTACCTGTGATTTTGAACTGACAGAATGCGATGTTATTTGACTATTTTCATTGACTTAACCACAAAAACATTGAGCAATAGCTAACTAAAATAACTCTTGTTTTCACGAATTCCCAAAGCTTCCTTGCACAAGGACACTCCTCATGCAGTATATTTTTCTCCGTTCAGACTTGGTTACTAATGTTAATTTTTTGGGGCTTTAAAAAGGTTATTTGAACCTAATTATCAGCTTCATGAAATATTAAAACTATTCGTGCTCTAAAGACTGTCTGAATTCAACCGCGCTCTAAAAATTATACTTGAACTTAGTTCTCAGCTTCGTGAAATGTTATCTCTTTCTGGTTTCTGAGGATTTTGCTTAAATCGAGATACTTTTTCATGCATGTACATATTCGGTTCATCCAGGTTCTAATACTCCTCATGCAGTATATCTTTCTTTCTCCGTTCAGACTTGGTTACTACGAAACACCATGGGATAATGACGAACGATCAGTTTTTGAGCAACAACAGAGTGAATGGTTTGTTTGTTTTCTATGCTCATTCACTATGCAGTTTGTATAACTTTACTGTGAGGCAATAAATGTTTATCCTCAACTATTTCGCGTAACTGTATTATAAGTATATGTATTAATTCAACAAGACGTAAGGTTTTGTTTAGCTTGTTTGTTTTTTGAATTTCGCTCAAAGCTACACGAGGGCTATCTGCGCTAATCGTCCCTAACTTAGCAGTGTAAGACTAGAGTTAAAGCAGCTAGTCATCACCACCCATCGCCAACTCTTGGGCTACTATTTTACCAACGGATAGTGGAAATGAACGTAACATTATAACGCCCCAACAGCTGAAAGGGCGAGCATGTTTGGTGTGACTGGGATTCAAACCCGCAACCATCAGATTACGAGTCGAGTGCCTTAACCACCTGGCCATGCCGGGCACAAGACGTAATGGAGACCTTGAATTCCTGCATGAAACTCACGAAGTTTTCTTTACTTTGTGTTCAAAACCTGTATTAAAATGAAAAACTCAACACATGTTTAGACTATCTTAATCACACTTAATACAGGACGCAAGCTAATCATAACTGTTATTCATTATAATTACTGTTAATGGCCTTTTACAGCACATACAATATTCTATGAAGTTCCAATTAATAGAAAAAATTTCTTAAGAAAAAAATTATCTTATCATAACTAATGTCATTTTTACGACACGTGCAATATCTTAGCCCCAGAATCTGTCGAAAAATTCTTGTTACTGAATACATCCGAGAAAAAAAAATATTTTCTTGTCCTTCAGTAACATGGCGATTTTTCTGTGGACTTGTAACATTAAAAAGCGGGTTTCAATAGTCGTGGTGAGCACAGCACAGATTGTGTAGCTTTGTGCTTAACTGTAAACAAACGAGCATTATCTTCTTACATAAATGGTCAATCTGTCAAACCGTTTATTTTCCTCTGGCACATAGAGTCACTACAACATCACAACATATTCTAATTTTAAAGTTATAGTTGATGGGGTGACCTACATTTTTGGAAAACTGTGTAGATTTTAGGTTCTGAAATATGAGTTAGTTGCAACTGACCCGACAAAAACACACGTCAAACCGAAGGCTTCACGAATAAATTAAACATTTAATAATTTGGCATGTGCCTTAGTAACGTGTCACGCAAGTGCGGAAATTCCAAAACAAAATTTTTTATTTGCACGTATTACAACATTGGATTTTTTTTTAAAATGGTATGTGTGCTACAAAAGATTTTGCCTCGCCTGCCGCAGTTTCGCTGTACCTCTGTACCACTCATTTAAAAGAATGTATTTATAATTTTAAAAAAATTAATTAGTTACTTTGTACAAATCATTTTGTGGTAAAATAAAAGTTTTAATTTGTTTGTTTCAGTGAACCCGACTATAGCAAATACAGATGTTGTCTATTTCACTCTATAAAACCATATATTAAGGTGTTTTATGTATTCTACGTAATTCCACAGACTATCAAATTGATTGCTGGTTTTCTCCTAAATTGTAATAATCTTGTGGTTTAATAAATAACATCCAATTCTCCTGACATCATTTTCATTCAATCCAATCAAATTTTTAAAAAATTACAAAACAAACTACAAAATCTCGTTACTTACTCTCCGTCGACGATGCATAGATGCTTGATTTGTCAAAAACTGTGGACGAATACAATGATTACTTCAAGGAGGAAGGAAAGTTAGAAAAACAAAACAAAAACCGTGTAATTACATAAAACTTTCTGCACGTTTATGACATGGTTTACGGCTAGCAAATCGAATGCTCGGTAGTAGCCTTAGTAACGGCACCAGTGTTCAAACAAGTGTGGCAGGTGTTATCTCTCACTTCATATACTTCCATACAAATAATAATTCTCTGTATAAAACAAATTAATTTCCCACGAGATTTTTAGAGTGAAATTTGTCGTAAAGAATCTGAAAACGAATCAGTTTGGTTCTTATTCTAATTACGATATTCCTATCACATTTATAAGATAAAATTGAACTCATAGGACATCAAATTAACACTTTTTATTTCCTTTTTCTACGGAAGCTAAGAAATTCGTTGCCGTCAAAGGATTGCCAATGTCAAAAGTTCTGATTTTCGCTGAGTATGGAAGTCATCAAAGCACTTTATACCTGAGAGAAAAGCTACTTAAACGTATTTTTGATGCTCAATTCTATTACTTATTTTCGGACTTTAAATTTTTAAGCCACTAGTTATAGTAATATACACAACTATTGTTTCGTTGTGGAAGACTTTATCACTTTACACTTCAGAATTCACCGAATTATTTACTAAAGTAAAAATACGGGTCGTTTATGAAACAGTTCGCTCTGTAGACACGTGACTAGTTGTACTCCGACAAAAGTAACCGCTACTAAAAATAATAGCTATTGTCCTGACGACTGCGATCTCGAGGTTTCTTAGTGCTGGGTAGTACCGACTACAATATTACACAAATGTCGCCAAATCTCTGGAACACAAGTTCCACTTGTTACGATAATGCTGTTTTTAATACAGAGAAATGTCACAAAATTCCATTAACGTTCTAGGACAACCAACATCAACACCACCACAACAAAACATCGCGTTTCACGGCTGTTGTTCGAGTTTAAGAAAGCAATGTAGCAGGAGAACACGCGCTTCCTTCACGCAAGCGTAAAGTAATACAGTAGAAAGGAGTCACGAGGCTGTAACTGCATGGGAAAAGCCACCTTGTAGGTCCTCCTGCACTGCGGTGTAAGAACTATAATTCACTACGGAGGCATGCCCTGCACGTGAGCATGCCTTCCCTCAAATAAACAAACTCGATAGTTCACGTATGCATTGATATACAATTTTAAGGTATGCATATTTAAAATATAGGTTTTAGTTTCTCTTGAATAAAAAGAGGAAGATTATATATTAATTTTTCATAGTTTAGTTCAAAATGACTCCCGTTCTTTCATTCTTTACTTTATAAAAAACACTCGCAAAATATTCCTATTTGCAAGAACTATGTTACGTGTGGTTGATAATAAATTTCTCACTGAACGTGTTTCGGTGTCCATGGATGAATACAGAGGGGGGATGGGGGATGAATCTCCCCACTGGCCATAACAAAATTGTGTAGGTTAATGGGAAATCAGAAATATAAAGTACTGATCATCTCAATTAGAATATTTTTGCTGTATGTTTACTTGTAACTTGTTATTTAGGAATATATGAAAATTCATTGCCACATGCACTATGTTGTGTGATTCAATATAGTGCTGTACGATTACTTGTAACTTGATATTTTAGAATAAAATCAATAAATGAGAGTTTATAGTCATATATGTTTCTTTTCTTTGTTTCTAAATTAATTCCAAGAAATATACGTTGCAGTAACAAGGAAAAGTTTACTTGGGGTCGGGTTAAAGTCACTGTTACTTAGTCGATCATCCCCCACCAAAAAATCCTGTATTCACCACTGTCGGTATCGACTTGCTAACCAATACAACTACCAACATCAGTCCTCGTACATTAACGATAGGAACAACAGTGACTGACACAATGTCTCTTTATATAGATTGTGACAATGAAACTGCATAAATAGTTCAATCGCCGGTTAAAGTTTAAAGATATAAAATAAGAAAAATTAAAAAATAAAAGATTATACGCTGTGGATGTAATGTTAGAAATAATGTTTTGTTAAATTTCGCGCAAAACTATTAGAGGGTTATCTCCACTAACTGTCCCTATTTTTGAAAATATCGACCAGAGATAAGACCGTTAGTAAACAACAGCCATCGCTAACTCTTGGGAGTCTTTTCTTTTCTTTTTTTACAAAACGAAGAGTGAAAGTGGTGGTACCATGATAACGCCTTCCCTGTGACTTTCAATTAGAAAGGAAGTAAGACTGGTTTGGTTTGTTTTGAATTTCACGCAAAACTACACGAGGGCTATCTGCGCAAGCCGTTCCTAATTTAGCAGTGTAAGACTAGAGGGAAGGCAGCTAGTCATCACCATACACCGTTAACTCTTGGTCTACTCTTTTACCAACGAATAGTATGATTGACTGTCACATTATAACGTCCTCACGGCCGAAAGGGCGAGCATGCTTGGTGCGACAGAAAGTAAGAAGGTAATAAAAAAGAAGTTGACGTAATCAACGTTAGCTAAGATACATGAAAAACTATGTATATTACACTAAGATAAATACTACTTACACATAACGGTGCATAAATAACGACAGCAAAATACAGAGTAGTAAATCTACAGCGCATGTTTAACGTGCATAGAATAAAAAAAATAAATTACAGTAGACGGCCTAAAGCACATAGTGAACAGTTAATGAGCAAAATTTTACCGAAAGAACTCAAGATGCGCTTGAGCACTCTGAATAAAGAGGGAGAGCTAAAACAAGTGTGTAATGATGTATTAGAACATGTCATTTACATTTTCTTCAGTGACTTGTAAATTTTATGTTATTATGCCTTTTACAGTGTCACGCAAGAGACGTTTCTCATAAAACCCTCCCCTGTCTTGGCTTGTTCCTTCCTTCTATATATAGTAAATATCCAATAAATACGGCCCGGCATGGCCAGGTTGTTAAGGCACTCGACTCGTAAACTAAGGGTCACGGGTTCAAATCTCCGTCGCACCAAACATGTTCGTCCTTTCAGCCGTGGGAGCGTTATACTGTCACGCTCAATCTCATTATTCGTTGGTAAAAGAGTAGCCAAAGAGTTGACAGTGGGTGGTGATAACTAGCTGTATTCCCTTTAGTCTTACACTGCTAAATTAGGGACGACTAGCGCAGATAGCACTTGTGTAGCTTTGTTTATTTGTTTGTTTTGAGTTTCGCACAAACCTCTGTAAGATGGGAAGAAAACCAGTTAAATAGTTTCAGCAAGAAACTGGTCGACTGCAAATTTGGACACAAATAAAGATATCGCTTAATAAGTATAATTCACGAAGTCCTCTGATGCAAAGTAGTTTGTTTTTTTCTTGAATCTGTTCAAAGTCTGTTTTTTTTCGCTAACAAGAATGAATTATAGTTCACAACAAAGCATTCTCTGACACTGCAGTCCTATGACGGTCACGTCCAGATTTTATAGCGTGTGTCTTATCTCTCGTGAATTCAGGCCATCGCCAAGGTTATCAATTGTTCCCACATTGCGTGCATATTGTAATGTCGGACGGCTTATGGGCGACGTCTATTGTTGATTTTTCCTTGTAGATAATACCCTACAGCATAGCTCTACCAACTTACAAAATAACCAGCTTTACCGGGGAACCAAGCTTAGCATCGTTCCTCATGTTCTTACAAAAATCAATAACAACCAAGCTTCCTAGTAGAATTAGACGCGCTTCATCGATACAAGTAACTTTCTGTTACACAGAAAGGATAGTTTAATTTATAACTGTCCATGGACCATGAGGTCCACCAAAAGATGCAAGATAAATTTATGAAATATTGCACATGAGTTATGAGTTAACATGCCTATTAATTATCGACGGAAGGAACAAAGTTAAGAAAAAAAAAGAAAGAAGTAACATCATCGCTTTTTCTGGTGGTCTTTCACGCACGAGACAACAGGCGGTAATATTATAACGAGTTTACAGAAAACACGATAGGAAAATATTTTAAATGGAAAGATTTGTCTCGATAGATTCATTAAGTGTATCCATTTCATTGTATTTTAACGATTAGAAAAATGTGTATGAAGTCAGAAGGTAATAAGTTTTTATATTATTAAATTATTAAAGAAAATAATGTCATCATTATCACCTGTGTGCATGATTTATGTATAATAAAATAAATAAATCATAATGAACGAGAATTCACGGTAAGACTATTGTAAATTTACCAATTAACGGTAAGACTACTGTAAATTTACCAATTAACGATAAGACTACTGTAAATTTACCAATTCGCTACTTTCGCGCTGACGTACTCTCACTTTTCCGTGTGCTTAGGTGAGTTCATAGTTTACAGTCTTAACAACATCTTTCGATTGAAGATATGAAACGCTTCAGTTAAAGTTAAAAAATTCTCATTAATACTATCGAGAACAACACTGATATGTGTATATATTTATATGCATACATACTGTGTACTTTTATCCATGTATGTGTACATATATATACTATATTGTTTCAGACAAATATACTGAACTTAACAATCGTGCACTTCAACAAGACTCCACTTCAAGTTCTGTTTAATTTTAAATCAGGAATGTTTCACAGCCTTGATTTACTTCTAACTTCATTGTCGATACCTGATCACATAGATATTAAAAACAATTATCTTCATCAACTTGCATTAACGATAATTAACCATGTCACAGGTCAACATATCACAATAAATACATTATTTATCAAACATATCAGCATAAAAAAGAATACAATATTAGTCCTTATCAAATATATCAAAAAGAATACGTAATTTATCCTTGTCAAAAATATCAACATATCATATATATAATACGTTTTTTTTTGTCCATATCAAACACATCAACATATAACACATAATACATTATTTGATCATATCAAACATATCAACACATCACATATAACACGTTAACTGTCCATATTTAACACATCAGCATATTACACACAATATGTTAATTGTCCATATCAACACATCACATATAACACGTTAACTGTCCATATCTAACACATAAGCATATTACACACAATATGTTAATTGTCCATATCAACATATCACACATAATACGCTAACTGTCCATATCTAACACATCAGCATATTACACACAATACGTTAATTGTCCATATCAAACACATCAACATATCACACATAAAACGTTATTTGTCCATATCAAACACACAACAACATCACTAATAATACTTTATTTGTCAGTATCAAACACAGCAATATATCACACATAATACGTTATTTGTCCATATTAAACACATCAACATATCACAAATAATACGTTATTTGTCCATATGAAACACATCAACATATCACACATAATACGTTATTAGTCCATATGAAAGACATAAACATATCACACATAATACGTTATTAGTCCATATGAAAGACATAAACATATCACACATAATACATTTTTGTTCATATCAAACACATCAACATATTACACATAATACGTTATTTGTCCATATCAAACACATCAACATATTACACATAATACGTTATTTGTCCATATCAAACACATCAACATATTACACATAATACGTTATTTGTCCATATCAAACACATCAACATATTACACATAATACGTTATTTGTCCATATCAAACACATCAACATATTACACATAATACGTTATTTGTCCATATCAAACACATCAACATATTACACATAATACGTTATTTGTCCATATCAAACACATCAGCATATTACAGATAATAAGATATTTGTCTATATGTTTTGTTTTTGAATTTCGCACAAAGCCACACGAGGGATATCTGTGCTAGCCGTCCCTTATTTAGCAGAGGGAAGGCAGCTAGTCATCACCACCTACCGCCAACTCTTGGGCTACTTTTTTACCAAAGAATAGTGGAATTGATCGTCACATATAACGGTCCCACGGCTGAAAGGGCGATTATGTTTGGTGCGCGGGGATTTAAACCTGCGACCCTCAGATGACGAGTCGAATGCCTTAACCCACCTGGCCTTGCCGGGCCGTTGTTCATATGAAAGATATCGATATATGAAAACTACTAGGTTATTTATCATTATCAAGCATATCAATATATCATACATAATTGATAATTTTTCCTTATTCAACACCTTTACACATTATACATAATATGTTGTCCTTATCAAACACATTTACATATTATACATAATATGTTGTCCTTATCAAACACATTTACATATTATACATAATATGTTGTCCTTATCAAACACATAAATATATCAACATCGTACTTCATTTGTCCTTGTCAAACATATCAATAAATAACAAGTAGTCAGTTATTTCTGTTTGTCTGACAGATTAATATATCACAAATGTTATTTTTGTCTGTCAAACACATTAATATATCATACAGTATACGTTATTTGATCTTGGAAAGCTGTATATATGGCAATGAATACGTTGTCTAACCTTCTTAAACAGATCAATATATTATGGATAATATATTATTTACAATAATACTTTTGGCTTATTCGGGTTATTCAAACATCTAACACCGTCCTCTACATTCCGACACTCAGTTACACAACCCCTTCCAAACATGTGGTCAGCTTCCGGTTAGTTACCTTTCTTTGTGAACCTGACGATGACTGAAGAAGGTCGAAACGTTGTTCGCTCTTCTATGTAAAATATTTTCTCAACCCAAACGAGCCGTTTTTGCATATATATTTCTCTACAAGTGGGTTTTCTCGACATCACTGATTATGAAAAACTGAAAATTAATTCAATGTCAAATTATGGCACTAGTGAGTACGCCCTAAGCGGGGACGTGATACAGTAATTTGTTAATGGTCATTTCATAAATACCAAATCTCTTATCAACTTTACATTACTAACCATAGATACACTAATAATGCATATTTCTACCAATTGTGAAGTATATAGCATCAACAGATCTGAAGTTATGAAATAAAAGCCACTCGGAGAACGTCAATTTTCAAGTTCTGGGAAAAACGTCTCAAAATTGTCACTTTAAGAGCCTTTGTCTAGTTGACAGAGGTATACCATAACCTGTAAATTATGAAACGTACACCATTAATATTAATAAACACGTGGTGCATTGTTTCCCTTTCCTGGTCGTTTTTGGATTCCTAAAAAATCTCCTTTTGACGTTTCTTCGTATCCGTCACTGTTTTATTACTTTCACGAAAACTTTGTTTTCTGTTCAAGAAAATCACTTTAATCTCTTCTTGTCTACATTAGTAAGTAATTTGTTGGAGAGACTTTTGACACTGGTGTTAAGCGGCTCAAATACCTTCTTTGAAACTATTGACAACAGTATCAGTACTGATAAAGGTGTCCTTGGGGCAACGATTCCATATTAAATGGTTTAAGGACTAATTAACATTCTGAGTGATGCAGTCTAAGCATGTTAACAGAAGCTCATCACTAGATAACCTTTCATAGTTGGACTTGATGGCTTCCATTACACTTCCTGGCACTGAGTGTTTGTGTGAATATCCTGAGCTGGTAGCTTTTTGGAATATATACCAAGAATATTTACCAGTAGTACACAAGTGGTGCTGAGGTTTCATATTGGTTGACATTTTATGATTCCAAGTTGCCCAAACTGCATTCCGCATTCCTCTCCCACACCAATAACTTTACCAGGGAATCTGTCAATAACTCTGAACATTTTATCTTTTTTTTTTCAAATTTCGCAAAGATGATTCTAGCCTTTTCTGAGTATATCCTACACACTAATTGTTTCTCTTCAATTCTGTCTCTACACGGTCTTGACTCCTTCACTGTATGAAAGAATTTACTGTCACCATTGCCGATATGCACCATATCCCTCTCACTTCTTTGAAATGTCCTCACCATACATACTGGTTCCATTAAAAGCGCGGAACTGTCACAGTTTGGTAAGCAAACTCTACGAAGTTCCTCTTTCTCCTTTGCTGTCCTGTTTGTGTTTGAAGAGCTGGAATGACAGTAACTACTTATCAGTTGTAGTCTTGAATCTTGTTGCCATGAAAACGGAATAAAAATAAAGGTACTTAAATGGAAAAAAAAATATTTTTCATACTGTTTTTTTTTTGGAGATTTTAGTCTAACTAAGACTTTTTTGTATTGGACATTGACAATAATAGGGTTAAGGATTCGAAGTATGCAAAGAACTGAATTCTAACATTTTTGACATGTATATATGCATGCTAACTTCAGTTCTTTTTCACTATAAGAGCAACATTAGTTTAAAACTAAACTTGCTTGTCGTCCGTCTTCCTGAGAGTGCAACATTATAGTGTTTAAAATCCACAGAATGTTTTGTTGGTGTGCATTATTTTTTATTTTATAAAGGGGAAAAGTCCCCCACTGGTACAGCGGTAAGTCTACGGATTTACAAAGTTAAAATCAGGGATTCGATTCCTCTCGATGGACTCAGCAGATAGCCCAATGTGGTTTTGCTATGAGGAAAAAACACACAAACAAAGGTGAAAATGTATCGTTCTGCAAAATATCAAAATAGTTTGTGCTTACAAGTGTTTAGTGCACGTATTGTATGTATAACTATACATATACTGTTTGGGAATGCGGATGTTTTATTCCTGTGCTCAACAAATACTGGTTTTGTTTTAATATTACGAGTGCTATCTGTGCTAGCTGTTTTAATTTAGCAGTGTTGGACTATAGGGAAAGTAGCTGGTCAACACCACCCACCACCAACTCTTGAATTAGTCTTTTACAGACAAATAGTGTAACTGATCATAACATTATAACGTCCCATCGGTTGAGAGAATAATGATGTGAATGGCTGTCTGAATCATAAAAGTAACAATGTGATACGGCTATCAGAATCATAACAGTACTGATGTGCTGTGGCTGTCAGAGTCATAAAGAAAGTGATTTGATACGGCTATCAGAATCATAACAGTACTGATGTGCTGTGGCTGTCAGAGTCATAAAGAAAGTGATTTGATACGGCTGACAGAATCATGAGAATAATGATGTAATACAACTATCAGAATCGTGAAAGTAACAATGTGGTACGTCTGTCAGAACCATGACAATACTGATGTCATACGTTGTCAAAATAACAGTACTGGTGTAATACAGCTGCGACAATCAGAAAAGAACTAATGTGGTATGGCTGTCAGAATCATAACAGTAATTAAGTGATACAGCAGCCAAAATCATAGGAGCACTGATGTGACACAGTTGTTAAGTGATGACAGTATAGATGTGATAAGGCTGTCAGCATTATTATAGTACCGGTGAGGTACAGCTGTCAGAATCACGAAAATAACAATATGATACGTCTATAAGAATTCTGAGAGTACTGATATGATACGACTATCAGAACGATGATCTGATAACATCAATATAGTGAACTGTTTTGACTATCAACCTATTAGCTTGTAATAATAGTAATAGCCTAGAATATATTTTCTGATCATAAAAGAACTTTCGCTACATGAGTTCCTTCCTAAAAATTCGTTTTAGCATCAAGATTTATATTCATCTCTTTGACCATTTCCGTAGTAACTCTAAAAATTAACCTATTTTTATCTTCTTAGTGACATGTCTCACATAACAAGTCGTCTATATCGCCAGCAAACAATCTAGAAGGTGGCACAAGTGTTTATTTTTTTATATTCTCTTAGGACATGTGATATCTTCGTTTCTGAGAAAGGAAAGTGTGAATTAATGAGAATTATTCTGTATTTATATATCGCAAGCGGCTTGGAAAAATTAAGAACAATCGTGGAAACAAGAGATTATTATTGTAGGGTTTTAGCGAGGTAATACAATAAATGTCGATAACGGATATTTTATTTTATTATAACGGACAACAGTAATTTGCTATCATTCTGGGTTTGTGAGTGCACAACAAATACGAGGGCTGTTCAAAAAATACGCGGACTGACGTCATAAAACAAAATGTACTTTATTTAGAAGTTACAGGTCTGGGACTCCTTCAAAGTACTCTCCTCCCCAACGCACACACTTATCCCAACGGTGTTTCCACTTGTTGAAACAGTCCTGGTACGCGTCTTTTGTAATGTCCTCCAACTCCTTCGTCGCATTTGCCTTAATCTCGGGAATCGTCTCAAATCTTCTTCCTTTCAAGGGTCTTTTGAGTTTGGGGAACAAGAAAAAATCGTAAGGAGCAAGGTCAGGTGAGTAGAGGGGGTGGGGAAGAACAGTGATCGAGTGTTTGGCCATAAACTCACGAGTTCTGAGGGCTGAATTTCGCAGCAAAGCGGTGCATCTTCAATTTTTCGGTCAAAATCTCGTAACAAGATCCAACTGATATCCCACACTCTTCAGCAAGCTACCTGACAGTCAGACGTCGATTTGCCCGCACCAGGGTGTTGATTTTGTCGACGTGTGGGTCGTCAGTTGACGTGGAAGGACGTCCAGGACGCTCATCATCTTCAATGGACTGTCGACCATCCTTAAAACGTTCATGTCACTTTAAACATGCCATACGCTTCATAGCAACATCACAGTAAGCCGTGTTAAGCATAGCAAAAGTTTCAGTCGCAGATTTTCCAAGTTTAACACAAAATTTCACAGCAAGTCGTTGCTCCTTCAGGTCATTCATTCTGAAATCCGCCAAATGAAAAAATCGCACTTCACTTAAAACCGCGTAGCTAATATACAAATGAAGGTATCTGCAATCGGGAAATGGCGTCGTAATCAGCTGATCTGTGCGAACCTAGCGACACCAAGCGGATTCCCCTGGAACCAACTGGAGCCGCGCAATTCAAACAGTCCGCGTATTTTTTGAACAGCCCTCGTAAGTTTGACAGTCCCTTGTCCAACTCATACACGAGAACACTACAATATTAGTTTGAAACTATGGTGTTTGTTATTATGTGTTTCAGCTCTTAAAACCTCTTTTATGTATGTGCATTCTTTCATAATTTGTCTAGTCATATGATAGCGTGGATGTTGTTACGTTAAATTTTAATTTTCAATCAGTTATTTTGTGGTTATAAAGAATCATTGAAGAAGTTTTATAAAAAATATTACATTTGGTACATCTAATGGTACTTTTCTAACACTGTTTCAAAGTAGATCAAATCGGAAGTATATAAGAGTATAATACACATGTTATTTTATCAGGCTATATATTTTTCATCTATTTATATAATACGTTGGTGTGCGTTCGTGTGTTTTTTCTCATAGCAAAGCCACATTGCGCTATCAGCTGAGTCCACCGAGGGAAAATTAAACCCCTGATTTTAGCATTGTAAATCTGAAGACTTACCGCTGTACCAGCGGGGTACTTATATAAGGTACAAAAACATCTGTATTTGTTTTTTTTTTTGTCTAACTACTCCCAGACCGTTAGACCAACCTGAACCAAACATTGTGGGATGATATTGTTATTAGATGGTTTATGATTCCTCCTCCTCCCCTCTTACTGATGTTATTGAACATTTATTACGTTTGACGTATGTTAACGTTAACTACATTCATAGATGACATCACGTTCCTACGTCAAATACAACATACACACATTATGGTGGGAGTGCACACAAACGTCTCATATAACTCACAGAGTATGCTAGCATTTTCTAAGGCGAAATGCAAATAAAGAAAAAAGGCCGCTGCTACTACAATAACTCAAATGAAACTTATACTACAACAGCCACCGTAAGGCTAATATCAAGGGCCGTTTCTTGCGTTATAACTACTTCTTACTTAGACCCGTAACCTTACAACTTCATCCTGTTGGACACTTCTGCAACCAATAGCCGCCAATTAATTAATCACAAGAAACACTGTGGAAGGACATTAAGAGCATTGTTTTGAAAGCAGGTAACAGAAAACACCCTAACCGCCACTATTCCGCCATACCTTGACCATCGCGCAGTGTATACTCTGTTTTAAGTATATACATCATGGTGAGTTCTCAAACCTTATACAAAACTTTTTTGTGAAATAATAGTAAACACTGCTCTGTTATAAATAAATCGTGTGAAAGTTATAATATCTGTTATTTATCACAGTATTAACTCCCACATTTTTAAAGCTCATAACCCGGACAAAGTCCGTCATAAAATCAGAAAATAACCATATACAGCTACATATAGATGTCTCTCGGTAGGTCTGCAGTAAGTTTATACACTTACATCGCTAAAATGCGGGTTCGATTCCTTCCGGTGAATATAGCGAAAATAGTCCATTATGTAGCTCTGCGCTAAGACAAAAAATATATACATTTTGACAACCATTAGATGGTTAGAATACGTGCTATTTTTACACCGTTTTATTACATTGGGTTGAAATAATTCTCGACACTTAATGCTAATTGATTGATATTTTATATCAATAATTTTATATAATTGATATCATTTTGATTGCTCAATCGTATCTTTCGACAATTGTTTTTTTTTTTAAATTTCGCACAAAGCTAATTGAGGGCTATCTGTGCTAGCCGTCTCTAATTTAGCAGTGTAAGACTAGAGGGAAGGCAGCTAGTCATCACCACCCACCGCCAACTCTTGGGCTACTCTTTTACCAACGAATAGTGGAATTCACCGTAACATTATAACGCCCCTACGGCTGAAAGGGCGAGCATGTTTGGCGCAACCGGGATGCGAACCCGCGACCCTCAGATTACGAGTCGCACGCCTTAACACGCTTGGCCATGCCGGGCCCTCGGCAATTGCACATTTATTGTTTGAAATACAAAGTTTAACCTAGAGCTGTACTGAAGTGCATCTATTATTGGTCGAGAACCTTCGGAAAAGTAAATTCTATTGGGTATTTACTGAAAAAAATATTCCATAGAAAGACTAAGAGCGTTGGAAAAGGAAATTATAAAGTCATTCAGATTTTGTGATATTCAGTATACTTATCTGTTTTGAATCAGTGATATGATGGGAGTTCTTCATTAACGTTTTGTTTCTAACATAACAGAAAAAAGCTACAAATGGACAAAGAAAACTAAAAAAAATTATATCCGATATCAAAATAATAGTAAAAGCTATATGAGAGCATTGTTCAAACAAGTGTGTGTGACACGTGGTGAGTGTGTTACAAAATATTTATTAAAACAAACATTATCCTACATGTTTTGCAATTATGAAGGACGAAATCCTAGAGAAGCATTAATACAAAACCAGTACTTATTCTGTTGTCACGCTTTTAACTTTTGTTATTACAGTAGCGACTAAACCCTTGCTAGAAGAGAAAGGAAACAACTAGTAAATCTTGTGGTGAAAAATGACACTGTGAATCAGGAAGGCGGAAGTATGTTATTGCTTTCCATCTTAAATATGTCATTACTTCCTATCTCAGGAAACCGTCAAGTTTCAGGAGCATGTATCAAGTTGAAGGAATTTGGTTTGTTTGTTTTTGAATTTCGCGCAAAGCTACTCGAGTGCTATCTACGCTCGCCGTCCCTAATTTAGCAATTATGAAGGAGAAAATCCAAGAGAAGCATTAATACAAAACCAATATTTATTCTGTTGTCACGCTTTTGACTCTTGTTATTACAGTAGCAACTAATCCCTTGCTAAAAGAGAAAGGAAACAACTTTTTTACCAACGAATAGTGAGATTGACCGTAACATTATAACGCCCTTAGATTACGAGTCGAGTGCTTTAACCACGTGGCCAAGCCGGGGCATCGATATCCGTGGTGAGCAGATCAATGATAGACCATTGTGCAGCTTTGTGCTTAACTTCAAACCAACTGATTCTGGAACATATTAACGTACGTTGTCGGAATTTATTGTTTGTATTTTACAATGCCATAGTTTTTGTTTCTTTTAACGCTGAATGGGAGAGTAATTTACTTATGCGATAATTAAGGTATGAATAAAAATTATTTAAAATCAACAGATACAAAGTGTGTAATAAGTATATACAATCCGTAGTTTAGGGAATATTGTTGTTGTTTTTTCCACACAAGAGGCTAAACTATTAATCATTCAACAGTTTATTACTTTTATCTACTTTTTCTTCCTTTAGATTCCCTTAAATGCAGGTTTCGAATGTCTGTATTTGTTGTCTCTTTTGAGTCTTTGATACTTTTAGTACATAAATGAAACTAAGATCATAAAGCCTTTTAAATTTTATGTTTAGGCCAACAATGATACGCAAACAAATTTGGACGTTTGCAATTTAACTTAAAATGTTTGTAATTAAAATACACAGAGATGGACACAAAGAATACGTGTTTGTTGCTAAGCGCAGAGTTACAAACTAGGCTGTCTGTGCTGTTCCTACAATGAGTATCGAAACAAAATTTTTAACATTATAAGCCCCAGAACGTACCGCTTAACCATCAAGAATCAAACCATTCTTTTGATTTGATCTGTTTAAATCAAAAGCTATACAGTGATTATCTGCGCTATGTATTACCCAGGATTTTAACGTTGTAAGTCCGTAAACCTACCGCTTATCACAGTTAGATTAGAAAACAACAGATTGAAATTAATATCAGCTGACAATTCTTATACCCTGACAAATCTGGCTGGGAATTTTAATATTGGAAAGTTGCTTTCTCAGTTGAGTGGAATATAAGGCGGCATTACCTTTGTTTTCACCAGCATGCCTGAAGGCCAACCGTCTAGCATGACGTTTTAGAGATTCCTTTATTATTGTTACAGGAGGCCTTCTTGCACTGTGCTGCCCTCTATACAATTATTTTTTGTCACCATATATATATATATTAAATCTAAACTCTCACATGTTTTTGAATCTCGACCCCTCCTTGGGGATAAAAGGAGTAATATTATACTGCATATTTTCTCGGGTAATTAGATGGGTTTTCAGTCTTAATTTATAATTTCTATTACTTCTTTTACTAGAGGATACACTTTCACTGTTTTAAAGCAACATCTTAGTCCAGTAAACTTGGATCCTAAAGATTATGTCTCTTTCTCACAAATGTCATCTTCGGTTATAATCTCTTGCTTACTTTCTTGGATATTCTGCTTCTAATTTTTTCGGTTTCAAGAATTTTACATCAGCCAAGGTTTGTGCTAGCTGCTCCTCTCTTTTATTGGTTTCAAAAATGTTACATCAAACGAACAGTGGAAGTAGGCCAGGGATTTTTCCGAATACTTACCTTCTTTTTTTAGGTTTCAAAAATTCACATCAGACATACAATGGACCAGGGTTTCTTTTTCAATCTTTCGCATCAATCTAATATTGTGGTAGACAGTAACCAACTCTTCAGTCCTGGCCATCTTCAGTTGGTTTTGTTTGTTATTTTATAGCACATGGTCTAGTTCAGCAGGCGCTGTGCTATAAAACAGAGAAAAGATAGAATCGGCTATAATATGTACACTGTACTGTGAGTTTGGATGGTAACTGGTTTGTATCATAATTAATACTAAAAGCAAAGTAGTACGAAAAACTTCTTTAACTACGGAAGTGGGTAGTATACAAATACACTTGTGGTAGCTATAAAGCTACCTGTTTTGGTAAAATTATACATCACCACCAAATACGTGCACATGAAATTTTCAGCTAGAAGCTGATGTAAGTTAACTAATTCATCAGAGTAATGTATCTATTACACAGTGAGAATAACAATCACCCCATACTTGTAGAAAACTAACGTTTTTAACTCCGGAGCCACAGATTACAATCTCCTTATTAAAGAAAGCTTCTCCATTTTCAATGATCGCTATATAATCACTTCAGTTTCTCCCTGTTGTCATTAATATAATCAATTCCAAATTTCTTTAGTTTTTATTTTATTATTATCATTATTTTTCTTCTTTGAAGATGTAGTGTTTACACTTTACTTTCTTTACAATGTTTATTCTTAACATTATTAAACATATCTATGCTGCACATTTTATCGTATTTTGTACTTCTTCATGTGTTGGTATCTCACAATTTCGATAACAAACAACTAGCTTTCTGTTTTTCTATTTAATATATCAATTGATTGGTTTGGTTTTTGGTTTTGCGTCTTCATCAAAGTTGCCACCATTTTGGAAATGCTCTTACATAGTAGTTGGCTGCGGAGCTTTATTGCAGGTTTTGAGACACGAATGCCATCGAATTGCACAAAATTTACTGAATGGTGATGGAAAGAAGTGTTTCATAATAGCATCTGGCATTTGTTTGTTTTTAAATAAGTTAGCATAAATTATGAAGACTTTTCCAAATTATTCATGTCACCCGTAAGTAGTTGCACTGTATAAGCCATATACGCACAGCACTGAAAATGCTTGTCATTCATCAACATCCCCAAAAAGGTCTTCATATTGGATCCTTCATCTGTTCATGAACATGCCTCAATAGGTCTTCATATTAAATCCATTTTCTCTTTCTCAACGTTCCCCAAGTGGTCTTCATATTGGATCCATTATCGCTTCGTGGACATTCCCCAACTGGTCTTTATATTGAATCCATTATCTTTTCATGAACATTCCCCAACTGGTCTTCATATTGGATCCATTATCTCTTCATGAACATTCCACAAATGGCCTTCATATTGGATCCATTATATCTTCCTCAACGTTCCGCTAGTGGTCTTCATATTGTTATAAGAGATAATACGTTTGGTGGTACCAGCTCATTAATAATGTTTTGATATTAAAATATGATGTTACCTTGATGTTGGTGACGAAATAAAAGACTGACTGTATAGTGTAGTGGTTACCATAGCCTTAATTGCGTGCTCATTACAAATATTGATTCAGCCATGAGATTCCACAGAGATATCAGAGTTTGCTTGATTCTGATTTTCTGTTGAATATCTGTACTATGCCTGAGAAGTTTTAAGCCAGTAATTTCAACCGTGTGAAATGAGGCGTTCTTCGCATAAACAGCACGAGCAAACAAAAGGTTAAGTTCTCTGTATTCCAGTTAGACACTATTCTATATATGAGTCCAAATACCCTCGGCCCAGCATGACTAGGTGGGTTAAGGCATGAGACTCGTAACATGATGGTCGTGGGTTCGCATCCCCGTCGCGCCAAATATGCTCGCCCTTTTAGCCGTGGGGGCGTTATAATGTGACAATCAATTCTACTATTCGTTGGTAGAAGAGTAGCCTAAGAGTTGGCGGTGGGTGGTGATAAGTAGCTGCCTTTCCTCTAGTCTTACACTGCTAAATTAGGGACAGCTAGCACAGATAGCCCTTATGTAGCTTTGCGCGTAATTCAAAACAACCCAAACCAGATATTGAAAGTCGGTTTTGAATTTCGTACAGACTACCTAATCACATTAACTGAAACAATTACAAACAGTTTTAACAAAAGCGAATGCACTGTACCTTGCTTTCTGAACAGAAGAACGTGTAAAGTAGATGTGAATGGGGCCTACTCAGGGTCTTTTTCACCTGAGGCAAGGAGGGAGGGGTAGTTAACCATATCTTATTTATTTTGAATGTAAGTAATATGCTACTGTCGGACCTAAACTTAGTTTTTTTCATCACAGTTTGCTGACGATGTAGCAGTCTGGAAAAGTGCCCTCACTCCTTCAATAGCAGCAACAAACCTCCAACCAGTCCTGAATAACTTAGAAGAATACTGTCAGAAATATAGAATAAAAATAAATATTCCGAAAAACCAAGTAATAATATTCATGAGATTAAATAAACTGAAAAAAAAAAAGATTCACCTAAGTTATACATGAATGGATCAGTTTTACAGAGTGCTGCATCGGCTAAATTTTTAGGATTAACTTATGATACCAAATTAACGTGGATAGCACACTGACAAGAATCTGGAAAAGAGCAAATTATACAAGAAGCCTATCGGGTAAAAATCAAGGCACATCGTCTGATAATATAATAAAAATCTACAAAACATACATTAGACCCATTATAGAATACGTATGTCCAGCCTGGATAAACATAACACAAAAACAATTACACAAGCTACAAAAAATACAAAATTCAATCTTAACCTCAGCTTATAAAGTACCTCGCAGTACTTCATCCACATTTATGCACAAGTATGCAAACATAGAGACAGTATCCGATAAAAATATATATGTAAAAACGGCTGGTATGGACAGAGAAAGCACTATGTAGAAGAGCGAACCTGACAATGACCTAAGAAAGTCAAAATGTTGTTCGCTCTTCTACATGGTGCTTTCTCTATCCATACCAGCCGTTTTTACATATACATTTTTCTCTACAAGTGGATTTTCTCGTCGTCACGAAGTATCCGATAGACTCTTGCACAATGCAATAAATTATTATAATAAAAATTGGCATAAAAATGAGTTATTATGTGATCTACGTACATGATGAACATGGCACTAAGTACCTCTCTCCTATGAATATATATTTAAGAAACATAAATCAAGCTGGCCACCACGCACAAGAGGTTTAGAATTAGTACGATATTCACAACGTTTTCTTTTCCTTCTCTTTTAGTTTTTAAGATTTAAAAAATAATAACAATAATGAATATATATGTATATATATCAGAAGAAAATAAAAAAATTAAAAAGGGCAACTTAGACGATATATGGAAATTACCCTGAGATTTTCCATGAATAAATATTAGAGAGAATTTAATAAAAGTAAAATAGTTGTTTTCTTATTCAATCAGTTATGCTTTCATATGAAAATCATTAATTAATATCCTTATGTCATAATACTACTTCATGACTCTTCTCGAAGACATACAAAATAAACCAATTTATGTTGTTAAACTTCCAAGGATGGCTCAGCGATATGTCTGAAGACCATAACGTTGCAAATCGCGTGAATCATCGTCTTTACGCTACTGTTCGACTTTCGCAAATATTCTTAAAACTGTATATACTACCATAAATATATCAGGTACGATTAAATATTCAACAATATAATGATGTTTTCTTGTTTTGGGGGTTTTTGCTGACTATACTTTGTACCTATAACATGAAAGATAATTCAGTAATTTTCTAGTACGCGTATACGCGTAACAGGTTAACAGTATGACATGTTTTAACCAGATGTATTATAAACATGATACTCTTGTTTGAAATAATTAATTAAGAAGACGGAAGGGAAACAGAAGAGTATTCAAATATTTTTCTCTATTTAGGCTTAAAGTGTACATCATGTAAGCTCACAGAGAATGACTTAGGTAAAGTTACAGAGCGAGAAATGATTAAAGGGTTGTTTAAGACAGTGTATATAGACAATAACAGTATTCATATAGTAGTGGTTTATCATCTGTTACGATTGATGTACATAAACGTTGCTGGGGATTCTGCAGATTTTTTCTGCAACTTATACTGTTACACTTAAAAACTTGAGACCTGTGTGCAGTAAATACAATTAATTAATGAAATGTGTTCGTTGATGACGTCATTATAAATAGAAGTAAAATATTGTATAAGTCGATCGTCGCGATAGTTCAATTATCAATACCGTGTTAACTTCATATAGATTTTTTTCTTCTTCAGGCACATTAGGTCTTCGGGGCTGAGCAGGACTTGGATTTTGTCGCTCTTTGGTTTCTGTTTATTTAAGCGTTATATCACGACTGACGAGGGCTATCTCGGTCCCTAATTTAGCAGTGTAATACTAGAGGGTAGACAGCCAGTCATCACCACTAACTCTTGGGCTACTCTTTTACCAACGAATAGTGGATTGAGAGTCACATTATTACACCTCCATGGCTGAAAGGGCGAGCTTGTGTGGTGGGATGGGAATTCGAACCCGCGACTCTCAAATGACATGTTGGACCAAATAAAGAGAAATCTCACAATGTAGAAGGAAGGTAACATTTGTTAAGATCTTAGATTACATTTCCTCGTATGTTTTGCAAATCACTTGTTTCAGTTTTAAATCTACAGATTACACGCTACTCGGCATTTTCCGAGTTACTCATAAACTTGCCGTATAGGATTCTTTCTCGTTGGTTTCTAAGTTACTAAATATTTATCAATTTAATGGTTACTTGTTAATAGTCAAAGTGTCATATTACTTAGCAAGATCCAGAGTTACAAAACGGCAAAGTGGCTTAGTTGGTTAAAGCACCTATCTAATAAACAGGAGATCGCGAGTTCGAATCTCGCCGGTGCCTTTAAAAAGTTTATCAAATTTTTAGGCCTGGCATGGCCAGGTGGTTTAGGTATTCGACTCGTAATCTAAGGGTCGCAGGTTCGAATCCCTGTCGCACCAACCATGCTCGCCCTTTCAGTACTTAGATCTGCATATTCATTATGCCCCCCGCTAGTACAGCGGTATGTCTCCGGATTCACAACGCTAAAATCAGGAGTTCGATTCCCCTCGGTGGGCTCAGCAGATAGCCTGATGTGGCTTTGCTATAAGAAAACACACACCAGAGTTACAGACAAGTCACTCAACAAATTTCTGTGTTACGTGCAACTCATGAAATTTATGGCTTATAGCTACTCGTTAAATATAAGCTTGAATGTCGTACAATTTTAAAGTTTTTAAGTTAAATGCTCAAATATTACTCGTACATGGTCTAGGTTACATCTTACTTGTATTTTAAAGTTACGCCTTACTTGACAAGTTTGTAAGTTATATTTTAACGACCTATGTAAAATAAATGTTTACCAAGATTACACACAATGTAGAGTGATAAAATCGCATTATAAATATCTAATACTTTCTTTAATTTTAATTTAAAGTGTTTTTTTTTATTATTATTGAAATACGACAGCAGCGACATTCCAGTTAGTAACTAGTCGTATGGACGGTACTCCAGAAAGAGTGCTTTATGTTCCATTTGATTTAAAGTTTTAAGTCAGTAAACTAATTTGTTCAAAAACCAAATGATTATTAGAATGTGTAATATCTATATACGTCAAGGCAAAACGCTGTTATATAATAATGAGAATTATCCTCTTCGGTTCATGTAACCTGAAGTGACAATGAGTGATATTTAGCCCTAAGCTCCAAAACAAACATTTGGAAAAGGCTTCTTTATGACTTGACAGTTCGTGACATTTCACGTCAGTATAGAGTATGGTCACTCTAAACAGTAGTAAACGTATCCTGCATCCACTTCAGTATGAAGTATGGTAACCATAAACGGTAAACATAGCCTCGCACCGACGTTACTTGATTGATGTTTCGTGATCTTCAAGGAATGGGTCGAATATTGATACAGAGTACAGCGGACGTTATCATCTCTTATGCTGAAGTCGGGGTCAAAAGTAGCAGCATGTGGAAGCACAAAGGATAATAGAATGTGATCACCATAATGTGTGCAATTCATAGTTCTATTCTAAAGGATGTAGAATTCAGTACATCCATCAAAACTTATTTCTGTCCATGCCACATTTCACAAAGCGATATGCATCACATTCTTACATGAAAATGAGATTGAATCTATCGTTCGACTCTTCCCAAATGAGTATACGTTTGTTATCTGGCGTCAGGTTTAAATGCGACCCACTTATGAAAAAGATATTGCCTCACGTGTCATTGATCCATTATAAATAAGCTGTCGTGTGACTTATTGTCAGAGAAATGCATCTCATTGGGCATCTGACCCACAGGCCTGTGTTATGAATTCTGTTTCTGTTTTTAAACTAAACAGTTGCTATATGAACATTCGATTCAATCTCAAAAGCAGATATCTATTATTACAGTAAACTAGATTCAACGAATAGCGGTCGTCTGGTTGTATTGTGAATGGGATCTGCCTTGTCCAGAAGTTAGAGTATTGTTGGTTGAGAAACAATTGCATATTCTACTGAACACTTTGAGATGCTCGTAGTGAATTCACAAAACTATTGTTATTGGTCAGCTTCTAGCTGTCTGACGATTTTTCACATAATTGAAACCTTCATATGTTTCTGTTGTTTCATCTTCTTTCTTTCTTAGCCCGGCATGATTATGTGGTAAAGGCACTCCGAGGGTCGCAGGTTCGAATCCCCGTTACACCAAAGATGCTCGCCCTTTCAGCCATGAGAGCGTTATAATGTTACCGTCAATCATACTATTCGTTGGTAAATGAGTAGCCCAAGAGTTGATGACTAGTTGCCTTCCCTCTAGTCTTACACTGCTAAATTCGGGACAGCTAGCGCAGATAGCCCTTGTGTAGCTTTGCGCGTAATTCAAACCGATTTTTCTTTTTCGTCTCAGCACTTTTTAAAAACGACCACCATTCCTTCATTTATCGACAGATTGACTTGAAACCTGGTTGGATTATACGTTGGTTCAATACACCCAGATGCCATTTTATTTTCTATTTTGTCAGATCTTTTTAATTATTTTTTAAGAGAGAGGTAAAACAACCCAAAAATATATTTTCTTAAGCTTCTGCTATCATATTTACAGCAGTCACAATGAAAATTAGCACAAATATGTATTTTCATGCGACCAACACACTGAGGTAAAGAGATTGGATTTACCCGCTATGAGTCTTTTGAAGGGGGTCAGAGCTCACGAAAAAACACATAATTTTAGAGCTTTTAGTCAATTACTCGGCCGTATTTTGACCAATTTACATGGAATTTGGTACAAAGATACCTTCTTGCGCTTACCAAGCAATGATATAAACAGTTTTCGATTTTTCTCGTGTAAAAATTAGCCATGTTGTGATTGCGTGGATGAAACACATTGCGTTCGCCCGCGAATGTTTTCCTCTTTTATTTTATTTCGTGTTCGCTACATTAAGTGATCACATTTTTACAACTTGAATGTTTGAAACTTACTATGTTTCCTGTTTTACTGTTTTAACAAATTTATTGTGATAAGTATGAAGTAAACACACATTTTCATATCATGTAAATCAGCAACCATCTAACTATTAAAAATTTTTGAAAATTGTGAAGGTACAGTAAATTCATTTAAGCTATGTTCATTTAACTTCATCACAGCAAACATACACGACAAACAAAGCTACACTGTTTATTTTTCTTAAATGATCAATATAACTCCATTATGGTTTTATACTCACAAATCAATACTAGTAACTTCGAGAATGTTTTGTCATTATAACCAAGTGTGCCCTGACATCTAGTGGTCTAAATGTCAAACAGCGTAGGTGCATTGCGACTACAAAACACATTGAAGCCTGGCATGACCTAATGGCTAACGCACTTGGCTCGCCATCTGCGGGTTGTGGGTTCGACTCCCATCACCAAATATACCCTTTCAGTCATGGGAGCATTACAACATGACTGTCAGTACCTCTATTTTTTTGTAAAAGAGTATCCCAAGAATAGGTGATGGGTGATCTTGACAGATAGCCTTCAAATAGTTTTTCCCTAAATTAACAAAAAAAAAAAAAAAATAAAACCTAAATATTTTATAGAAAATTATTATCTCAGTTTTGTCCTCCAGTATCAGAGCAGTAAATTCGAAGGCTTTCAATGTTAAAACTCAGGTTTCGATACCCGTGGTTTACACAGCACAAAGAGCCCATTATGTAGCTATGTGCTTAACTATAAACAAACAAACTAATATATCTATTTTAATATAACTGAAATATAATTGCACGTCTATGTCCTCTGATCTACATTTAATAAAAGTGAATAATTAATTCCCAGGACGATTCTATAACATGCAAGATTGTACTATATTCAGTCAGTTTGGTTCCTTACAATTAAACGGTTATGGTTCACTACGATTAAATGGTTATGATTCAGTAGATACAGTTAACTGTGATTAAATACATACCGTTCACTGTAACTGTATCTATAAAGTTCACCATTTCCCCATTTAAAAAACTAATATCGTTTCAGTTAATCAAACTCTAGTAGAACTCGATCACATGACGATGACCGAAGAACAAGCATTCTTTCTTCACGTATTTTAATAACTTCGACGTTACTTTTTACCTCTGCGATTCTATCGCTTCATTTTACTTATATTTAACGACTTAAACATGAACAATATTTACACGGATGTACTGGATTTTACCTAAAGTAAAAAAAAAAAAAAAAAGCGTTAAAACTGGTGTTATAAGTATAACCGTGTGTACCTGTTTTCAGACAAATTTATATCTGTACTATCACGTTAAAACTGATACTTATATTCTGGTTGACATCTAATATATTTGCTACCAATGCAAGTTTCTGACAGTGTTTGTACCTTAATGGCAAAGTATTTGAATTTAAACAAGATCATTCTGAGTTGTAGCTTTATTTGTCTATTTCGCAGCATTGTGATAATGCACATAATATACATGATGATAATACACATAATACACATGATGATATACATATGAAATATATCCATCATATATATGACAATATATACGTATATAATACACATTATGAAAATATACCCAATATGCATTATGATCATACACACAATATACACATGATAATATATAAAATAAATCTACTTTAAACTTATTGCCAGCGAGGTTTTTAACATTAATTAAACTAATTTTCAAACTTAAAGTCTCAAAACACCGCTTTAATTACAATATGATTTTATGACTCGATAGTTAGTTTTTAAATCGTACTAAGGTAAAGACAATCTTTCTTTTTCTCTTAGAAAACGAAAGACAAAAAAAAGGAAAATATATTTTTAAACCGTGTCATATGTTTGTTTGTTATTAAGTGCAAAGCTCACAGCTCCCCGCTGGTACAGCGGTAAGTCTACGGATTTATGATGCTTAAAATCAGGGGTTCGATTCCCCTCAGTGAGGTCAGCAAATAGCCCAATGTGGCTTTGCTATAAGAAAACACACACATACACGTAAAGCTCACAATGCGCTATTCATGCTGTTTCTATCGCGGGTGTTGAAACCAGTATTTTAGCGTTTAAAGGCAGTGTTGTGCCACAGGGAGGGAAAAGGCGTGTCCTGTGATTCATCACTGCACTATCTTTACCTTAAAGAACATGTTAATTTGAAAAGACAAGAAGCAGCAGTACCCGTAACAACTAGAAATTGCATGGAAACAAACTGTTTAAAGCAATTTCAAGTTAATAGGTTTTGTCAGATCAAACATTTAAAAACACAAAACCACCATTATAGAGTAACATTATGCAGGTTTCTCGTCGTTTCATTGGTATGCCAGTTGTGTATCATCGTGGTCAGTAATTTCGTCTAAAATATAAACGATTTTGCACTCAGTGGTCCCTTAAACAGCTTAAGTTTATCAATGAACCATGGCTAGACCTCAGAAAAAAATATGTGAAGGTTTCAATTATGTGAAGAATCGCCAGACAGCTAGAAGCTGACCAATAACAATAGTTTTGTGAATTCACTACGAACATCTCAAAGTGTTCAGTAGAATATGCAATTGTTTCTCAACCAACAATACTCTAACTTCTGGACAAGGCAGATCCCATTCACAATACAACCAGACGACCGCTATTCGTTGAATCTAGTTTACTGTAATAATAGATATCTGCTTTTGAGATTGAATCGAATGTTCATATAGCAACTGTTTAGTTTAAAAACAGAAACAGAACTCATAACACAGGCCTGTGGGTCAGATGCCCAATGAGATGCATTTCTCTGACAATAAGTCACACGACAGCTTATTTATAATGGATCAATGACACGTGAGGCAATATCTTTTTCATAAGTGGGTCGCATTTAAACCTGACGCCAGATAACAAACGTATACTCATTTGGGAAGAGTCGAATGATAGATTCAATCTCATTTTCATGTAAGAATGTGATGCATATCGCTTTGTGAAATGTGGCATGGACAGAAATAAGTTTTGATGGATGTACTGAATTCTACATCCTTTAGAATAGAACTATGAATTGCACACATTATGGTGATCACATTCTATTATCCTTTGTGCTTCCATATGCTGCTACTTTTGACCCCGACTTCAGCATAAGAGATGATAACGTCCACTGTACTCTGTATCAATATTCGACCCATTCCTTGAAGATCACGGAACATCAATCAAGTAACGTCGGTGCGAGGCTATGTTTACCGTTTATGGTTACCATACTTCATACTGAAGTGGATGCAGGATACGTTTACTACTGTTTAGAGTGACCATACTCTATACTGACGTGAAATGTCACGAACTGTCAAGCCATAAAGAAGCCTTTTCCAAATGTTTGTTTTGGAGCTTAGGGCTAAGTATCACTCATTGTCACTTCAGATTACATGAACCGAAGAGGATAATTCTCATTATTATATAACAGCGTTTTGCCTTGACGTATATAAATATTACACATTCTAATAATCATTTGGTTTTTGAACAAATTAGTTTACTGACTTAAAACTTTAAATCAAATGGAACATAAAGCACTCTTTCTGGAGTACCGTCCATACGACTAGTTACTAACTGGAATGTCGCTGCTGTCGTATTTCAATAATAATAATAAAAAAAAACACTTTAAATTAAAATTAAAGAAAGTATTAGATATTTTTAATGCGATTTTATCACTCTACATCGTGTGTAATCTTGGTAAACATTTATTTTACATAGGTCGTTAAAATATAACTTACAAACTTGTCAAGTAAGGCGTAACTTTAAAATACAAGTAAGATGTAACCTAGACCATGTACGAGTAATATTTGAGCATTTAACTTAAAAACTTTAAAATTGTACGACATTCAAGCTTATATTTAACGAGTAGCTATAAGCCATAAATTTCATGAGTTGCACGTAACACAGAAATTTGTTGAGTGACTTGTCTGTAACTCTGGTGTGTGTTTTCTTATAGCAAAGCCACATCAGGCTATCTGCTGAGCCCACCGAGGGGAATCGAACTCCTGATTTTAGCGTTGTAAATCCGGAGACATACCGCTGTACTAGCGGGGGGCATAATGAATATGCAGATCTAAGTACTGAAAGGGCGAGCATGGTTGGTGCGACAGGGATTCGAACCCGCGACCCTTAGATTACGAGTCGAATATCTAAACCACCTGGCCATGCCAGGCCTAAAAATTTGATAAACTTTTTAAAGGCACCGGCGAGATTCGAACTCGCGATCTCCTGTTTATTAGATAGGTGCTTTAACCAACTAAGCCACTTTGCCGTTTTGTAACTCTGGATCTTGCTAAGTAATATGACACTTTGACTATTAACAAGTAACCATTAAATTGATAAATATTTAGTAACTTAGAAACCAACGAGAAAGAATCCTATACGGCAAGTTTATGAGTAACTCGGAAAATGCCGAGTAGCGTGTAATCTGTAGATTTAAAACTGAAACAAGTGATTTGCAAAACATACGAGGAAATGTAATCTAAGATCTTAACAAATGTTACCTTCCTTCTACATTGTGAGATTTCTCTTTATTTGGTCCAACATGTCATTTGAGAGTCGCGGGTTCGAATTCCCATCCCACCACACAAGCTCGCCCTTTCAGCCATGGAGGTGTAATAATGTGACGGTCAATCCACTATTCGTTGGTAAAAGAGTAGCCCAAGAGTTAGTGGTGATGACTGGCTGTCTACCCTCTAGTATTACACTGCTAAATTAGGGACCGAGATAGCCCTCGTCTAGGGTTGCGCGAAATTTCGAAACAATCCAACCATTTTTCCTTACCTTAATCACTCATTATAGACTCAATTTTCAAATTTATTAGGATGTTTGTTACTTAATTACTCAGTCGTGATATAACGCTGAAATAAACAGAAACCAAAGAGCGACAAAATCAAAGTCCTGCTCAGCCCCAAAGACCTAATGTGCCTGAAGGAGAAAAAAATCTATATGAAGTTAACACGGTATTGATAATTGAACTATCGCGACGATCGACTTATACAATATTTTACTTCTATTTATAATGACGTCATCAAAGAACACATTTCATTAATTAATTATATTTACTACACACAGGTCTCAAGTTTTTAAGTGTAAAAATAGAAGTTGCAGAAAAAAGCTACAGAATCCCCAGCAATCGTAACAGATGATAAACCACTACTATATGAATACTGTTATTGTCTATATACACTGTCTTAAACAACCCTTTAATCATTTCTCGCTCTGTAACTTTACCTAAGTCATTCTCTGTGAGCTTACATGATGTACACTTTAAGCCTAAATAGAGAAAAATATTTGAATACTCTTCTGTTTCCCTTCCGTCTTCTTAATTAATTATTTCAAACAAGAGTATCATGTTTATAATACATCTGGTTAAAACATGTCATACTGTTAACCTGTTACGCGTATACGCGTACTAGAAAATTACTGAATTATCTTTCATGTTATAGGTACAAAGTATAGTCAGCAAAACCCCAAAAAACCAGAAAACATCATTATATTGTTGAATATTTAATCGCACCTGATATATTTATGGTAGTATATACAGTTTTAAGAATACTTGCGAAAGTCGAACAGTAGCGTAAAGACAACGATGAATTCACGCGATTTGTAACATTATGGTCTTCAGACATATCGCTGAGCCATCCTTGGAAGTTTAACAACATAAATTGGTTTATTTTGAATTTCGAGCAAAGTTACACGCGGGCTATCTGCGTTAGCTGTCCCTAATTTAGCAGTGTAAGACTAGAGAAAAGGCAGCTAGTCATCAACCCACCGCTAACTCTTGGGCTACTCTTTTACCAACGAATAGTGGGATTAATCTAAACATTATAACGCCCCCACGGCTGAAAGGGCGAGCATGTTTGGTGTGACGGGAATTCAAACCCGCGAACCTCGGATTACGAGTCGGGTGCCTTAACCACCTGACCATGTCGAGCCCTTGAACAGCAAGGATAGTAAATGGGCTGAAAGAACAATAAACTTAAGATTCTGGTTGCGGTTTTTGATTTTAGTTCCTCTCGCTACAAAACACTTGAAAGTTTGCTAATACACACACATATATAATTTGTTAGTATTATCCAACAAAAACTTCAAGAACTTAACAGTCTCTTATAAGAAATTCAGTTATAGATATTTCTGCCATGTTTCACACAACGATCAGTGCTTATACATATAACATACGAAACTCGTGTGAACAGCTAAGTTGGGCTAGAACTGCGAAGTTCAAGTTCTTTCAGGGAACGTTATGTTCCAATAAGCGATTCAGATCTGAAAAGTCTTGGAAACGTGTGTCCACAGAAGAGCATACAATTCTCCCAGTTTTTAACAATCTGAGGTTCGCGGGTTCGAATCCCCGTCACGCCAAACATGCTCGCTCTTTCAGCCATGGGAGCGTTATAATGTAACCGTCAATCCCATTATTCGTTGATAAAAGGCTAGCCCAAAAGTTGGCGGTGGGTGGTGATGACTAGTGCCTTTACTCCAGTTTTACACTGCTAAATTAGGGACAGCTAGCGCAGATAGCCCTTGTGTAGCTTTGCATGAGAATAAAAAAACAAACAAACCCAGTTGTTAAAATATTAAAAGCTTCGCAAATTAGCGTGAGCCGTGACTTTGGCAAAGGACTTTATATGATATTTCGTAATTCGCCTCCCAGTGGCTCAGCGGTATGTCTGCGGACTTACAACGCTAAAAACCGGGTTTCGATACCCATGGTAGGCAGAGCACAGATAGCCTATTGTGTAGCTTTGTGCTTAATTCAAAAACAAAACATTTCATAATTCCGAATAATTCTCATTGTTAGTTCGATCTATAGAATCAATTATACATCGCTCTGAAATGAAGTTATCATGTAGCCCAATATATTTAATTTTTGAGCTCACATTAACAGTACTTAACACAAAATTTAAACCATATTTGCGCAAGTCGAGCAATGAAAATGGTGATTTCACACGAGGTAAAATATTCAAATACTTAGACATAACACTAGAACGACTATTTCTAAGGTAGATAAGATCCCAAGAAAGCAAACAGTGACATCACAACATTACGTTTTTTTTACTTTTTTATTTCTTTCTCTTATACAATTGGTCTATGAGGAGTGATATACTGTTTTAACTTTTTTGAAGTTGGATACTTACCCTTCTTATATTAGAACATATCGAGTCGCTCACTGAATGCATAAAGTTAAGGTGATTCTTTACACCTTTGTGTCAAAGATTTGGGTAAGTTTTACATTAATCCTAAATAATCTGGAAAGGTCTATTTGATATGTAATTTTTTTACAGAAGTATCTCACGCAGTATCTAATGGTGTTCTGTATTCTATCACATAAACATCTCATTCCGACTTAATGAACTTCAAGCCAACATATAGTTGAGGATTTCCATTGTGACCTTATGTACTTGTTCTTCATGCCCTTAAAAGTTGGTTTCATTATTAGAACGGCTCATCAGTAATCTTATAAAGCTATAACACAGAAATCAAATCTTATGGTGAACATAGTACAGCTTGTCCAATGTGGTGCTTTGTGTCAAAGCAACTCAGAGTGATAAGATCAGAAACTGTTAATGGTCAAATGTATCCAATGACTAGCATAAAACATACACAAACTATGAGGATTATCGTATATGACTAACTAAAAAATTTTTTTTAAATTTTTAAACAACTGTTTATTCTTTAATTGATAAAACTATATATATATATATATAACTATTTGCTTTGTTGTTGTTAAGTCGTCTTCAATGTGATTCGTTATTGGATCCCGCGGTTAACACAGCTTGGATAGTCCTTTTTACAACATTCCGCTGGAATATAAACAAAGTAATTGTTAAGTTACTACCAGCACAATAAATAATATTCCTTTTTTTTTTTCTGATGTTAGAATGAGTTCGATGACCTGTGAGAATCTGTTCATTACTGATCCTTCAAAACTTTCTATTAAAATCTTTCCTAATTCATCAATTATCTCTACACAATATAACCTTTCCTGCTACTATATTTTCAACTCTTTTCGGAATCCTGATTTATTTTCATTAGTAAAAGATACGCATTATTTTATACCATAATTAAATACGCAATATTTTTTTTTGCGGTTTGTTAGGTTCATTACGTGGTTTTCACCAACCAAAGAATCGTGCTTGAACATACTAAGTGTGCTACTAAATTGTATGTTCTCAACGGTTCTCTAAAGCAGTAGTATTTTGTAAAATCAAGAGGGAGGGGAAATTTCCCTGGGACCTATTGTCTAGTAGTTGGTTCTGGAAAAGGCAGAGGAAGTTAATGTATAGAGAGCCTAGATATCAACCTTTCCCCGGGGCCAATGAATGTTTTTCTGGTGGAAAACACTTTTGATTATTACTTATTTGGAAAACTGTCAAAGACAAATGCCACTCTTGTTTTTTTGTTTACAGAGAACAGAGTGTTTAATCTAAAGTTAGAATAATCATACCAATAAGATCACATAAATGAAACTTGGGTTAGTTTACTATAATGAATTAGTGTGACATTATAAAAAATAACAACCGAGTTACAACTGACATTCAAGTACCCTTTAGCCCTACAATCTTCTGTTACATAGTGCCTCTCTGGCATTCACGAGATTTACTGCATAACTTAACTTCCGTTTCTAAAGCATGTTAGAGGATTTTTGTAATATTCTTATGTTGCAGTAGCTCTCTTGCTTTAGCTTATGTTTAACCAGATTCAATCTATATTTTCTACTTTTATGTAAACTCAACACTTATGACTGTCACATTGCATCGGTTTTAGCCATATACGTTTTGCTCTTAACATTCACGTATTACTACTGCGTTGCATCACAACTGACTGCAAACTGTTTTCTCGTTTGTTTGTTTGTTTCACACTGCTCTAATTTTTTCAATTATCGATTTCAAATCTGCATTTAGTCTGTCACAAATCAATATTAAAAGTTTTTTTGTTCAGTATCAAACCTATAAAAAGTAGGGAGCCTTTCCTAAAGACCTTTCATGTTTGATGTGCTACTGTGGTACTTCCAGATATTCTGTTTTCCCGAACAGATTCAATAGCAATTAGAAATAGTTGGAGATTTAACAGGAAATGCGTCATAAAATTAAACTTAATTTCTTTGACTTTGACTGAGTTTGAAGCAGGAAAAAGGCCGTATAAGAAAGTAAAGCAATCTTTATTTATTTAAGGTACAGTTAAAGACGAGTTCATGAAGATGATGGACAGAACATCTCACATGACCAAACAGAATCATACTAGAATATAATTGTTTGTTTGTTTGTTTTTTAATTTCGCGCAGAACTACACGAGGGCTATCTGCGCTAGCCGTTCCTACTTTAGTAGTGCAAGACTAGAGGGAAGACAGCTAGTCATCACCACCCACCGCCAACTCTTGGGCTACTATTTTACCAACAAATAGTGGGATTGACCTTCACTTATAACGCCCCCACGGCTGAAAGGACGAGCATGATTGGTGTGACGGAGATTCGAACCCACAACCCTCAGATTACGAGTCGAACGCCTTAACCCACCTGGCCATGCTGGGCTTACTAGAAGATGAGAAAACTAACAAACATAATAATATCACCCTTCTTACAACGAATGCGCTACTAACGATAAAATGGTCATCTCAAAAGTAAAACAGAGAAGATGCATCTTCAAAGTATCTAATGAGCCGCAAAAGGTCACAATAACAATATGAACTTTCTGCATAGTGTATTCCACTACACTGTAGTCTTTCCCATAAGAAGGTGCGTGTGATATCAAACGAAACGGGCCCGGCATGGCCAGGTGGGTTAAGGCGTGCGACTCGTAATCTGAGGGTCGCGGGTAGCCCAAGAGTTGGCGGTGGGTGGTGATGACTAGCTGCCTTTCCTCTAGTCTTACACTGCTAACTTAGGGACGGCTATCGCAGATAGCCCTCGAGTAGCTTTGCGCAAAATCTAAAACAAACAAACAATCAAACGGAACGACCCACAACAAGTAACTAGGAAGAAAATAATTTAGCCACTTTCCGTGACACACGTTCTTTTGGTAAAAGTGATATATTAACTTGTCTAAATTAGAAAAACATAGAATACAATTCTCCAATACACGTTTTGACACTTCTCTTGATATTCGACACTGCATTATTTAAATTTAAAAAACCTATTCGCTAGTGACTTATGAAAAACAAAGATATAATTGAAATGATGTTTACAGAAGTATCTGAATTAACACTCACAATAAAACAAATAAATAAAAGGAATGTGAGAAAACGTTTGCAGTGAAGCAAAATTTTTAGCGCTAATTTTACCCTCACATTATAGTTTTTCTAGAGTTTAGCTGTACAATAACAAAACGGATTTTTAAGTATATTTTTCTTACTTGTATTCTATAGCTTTTCTAAAAATTAAAAGTAATAACAGGTTTTCCTGCACGACAGAGAGGTGAGTAGAGTTGACATATCTAATACACTGCATGGCCAAAATTGTGACACCTGACCATCACACCCATATGTGCTTCTTGAACATCTCATTTCAAAACCATGGGCAATAATATCGAGTTGGTCCCCGCTTTGCTGCTATAACAGCCTCCAATCTTCTGGGAAGGATTTTCACTAGATTTTGGAACATGGCTGCGAGAATTCGCTCCAATTCAGCCACAAGAGCATTAGTGAGGTCAGGCACCGATGTCGGGCGAGGCCTGGCTCGCAGTTGGCGTTCCAATTCATCCCAAAGGTGTTCGATGGGGTTGAGGTCAGGACTCTGTGCAAACCAATCAATTTCTTCCACACCAACCTCGGAAAAGCCATGTCTTTATGAATCTTGCTTTGTAGAAGGGGCATTGTCATGCTGAAACAAGAAGGGCCTTCCCCAAACTTTTACAACAAAGTTGGAAGCACACAATTCTCTAGAATGTCACTGTATGCTGTAGCATTAAGATTTCCCTTCACTGGAAGTAGAGAGCCTAGCCCAAACCATAAAAACAGCCCCAGACCATTATTCCTCCTCCACAAAACTTTACAGTTGGCACTACGTATTTAGGCAGGTAGAGTTCTCTTGGCATCCACCAAACCCAGATTCGTTGTCAGACTGCCAGAGTGCGAAGCGTGATTCATCACTCTAGTGAACGCGTTTCCATTGCTCCAGAGTCCAATGGCGGTGTGCTTTACACCATTCCAGCTAACGTTTGGCATTGCACATGGTGATCTTAGGCTTGTGTGCGACTGTTTGACCATGGAAATCTATTTCATGAAGCTCCCGACGAACAGTTCTTGTACTGACGTTGCTTCCAAAGGCAATTTGGAACTCGATAGTGAGCGTTGCAACTGTGGGCATACGATTTTTACGCGCTTAAGCACACAGCAGTCCTGTTTTGTGAGTTTGTGTGGCCAACCGCTTCCTGGCTGAGCTGTTGTTTCTCCTAGACTTTTCCACGTCACAATAACAGCACTTACAGTTCAGCGGGACAGCTCTAGCAAGACATAAATTTGACGAACTGACTTTTCGGAAAGGTGGCATCCTATGACAGTATCACGTTAAAAGTCACTGAGGTCTTCAATACGACCCATTCTACAGCCAATGTTTGTCTATGAAGATTGCATGGCTGTATTCTTGATTTTATGCACCTGTTATCAATGGGTAGAACTGAAATAGCCGACCGAACCCACTAATTAGAAGGAGTGCCCATGCAGTGTACTTAGAGCCCCACTAACTACCTATTTTATTCCTACAATATGCAATACATTTCAATACACTTCAATTTTCCTGATTTTATCATTTTCACTTACGCCATTTAACTTATACGTTATTGCAGTCATAAAGTGTTAGACAGATAGATTCTGGTTGTTTGAAAAAGTTTTACGTGGTCAGACAAACAAGTTCCGGTAGACCTAACTTTTTATAATAAACTATACGTGTGCAATTTTATTAAATAAAATCGCACGTAAAGGAAACAATAATGGTATTTATAACAATGTAAAGAGTATGAAACAGTTAAAAGCTTTCAGTGTATGGCACGGTTTTATGAGTTAAAACAAAGAAAATCAAAGAATAGACCCATAGTAAAAAAAACAACAAGAGTACCTAGAAGGTGTTTATGGCAGTCTAAGAAACGAACTGCAGCTAAAGTATTGCAAAAAAAAAGTAAATATAAAGTTGTAATAAAGGGAATATTGGCTGATATTCTGAAACATGTGATTGCATATACACAAAGTGTTAGCATATGGTTTTAATGAGTTTGTACGTATGTTTTCTTACAGCAAAGCCACATTGGGCTATCTGCTGTGTCCACCGAGGGCAATCGAACCCCTGATTTTAGCGTTGTAAATCCGAAGACTTGTCGCTGTCCCAGCGGGTGGGGAGCCGTTTTTAATGAACTGTACGTATATATTTTATACTTAAATAAATCGAGAAAGCCCATAGTATTTGTATTTAATGTAATGTTCGTTGTTTCAGAAAATTACACGCGGGTTAAGTGTTGTTTGTGCGAAATACTTTGCAAATAAAAAACCTAAAGTGGAAATCAAAAGTAGAAGTGTCATGTGACGACAACGTCATTATGTCATCATGTAGCATACTCGTTGTATTGAAAAGTTTGATTAAGCAAAAGGCAGGTAAGTTGATGCTGAGTGGTAAAATAACTATGCAATACACACTCTTCGGATAAAGGCCTTTTAATTATATGAGATTTGTAGCGTTTGATCATGAAACTTACGAGAAAAGTTCCTGGCAGAAAAATGCAAGCATATTATTTATATAAATTATAATGCCATCGTTCTCTTGGTTCAAGGATAACCAGATCACAGGTTTCGTTTAGTTCTTATATCATTACATAGCTAGCAATTACCATTTATGTAGTGTTTTAGATTTAATAATTACACAAATAAGTCTGTAATTTTTTATATGAAGCACAGTTTAATTAATTAATTTACAAAAGCACAAAAACCTAGATGGACAAATTCGAACACGACTTATTGCATTGTACTACTACAAATGTAACAATAGCGCACCGAACATAAAGTAAGAGACATGCTTGCAAGACTGCCTAATTAAATACTTTCTAAATTAATAAATGATAAATATTTTGTGAATTCTTTTATTACAATGAATTGTGAAACCTTCATAGTTAATGCGTTGTAATGATTCAGAGATCTTTCAGCGAACTGCCAAGTAGTTATTTGGGTTATTAATATTTTACAATTATTAATATATTTTAGAGTCGTCTAAATGAAATTACATGTATGTTTATCTATAAAATATTATAAATAATTGTACATTCTAACTTATAAGTTACGCATGTCACACATCACTGTATTCAAATGCATATTTAATATTCCCTAACCCTTTTTTTTATTAGTTAGTTAGACGAACGTTTCAGGTTCACCAAGAATTAAGATAACGCATACATATGTAGTTCGAACAACAGAGTGTTACTAAAGAAATGTGGCAAGATAGCCACACTAATTCACTCTAGTATGTCATGTGTAATTTTTCTTTAGAAAACTTGATACAAAGTATATTGTACTGACCAAAAGTGACATGAATAGCTCATGCACATTTATAAGGATGGCACTATAAAATTATCTAAATTCTTTGCTTTCTTAATCTGAATCAAATTCTTAATATGCTCAACATGTTCTCAGACCAACAAATTAGTATTTACCTACAGTAAAAACACTTATTCTGTCTAATAAACTCATCCAATTCTTTTGTTTTTGTTAATGAAAATTACTTTTACCTTATTTACGTTTTGTCCAGTCTCTACTTTGCTTTCTTGTGATTAAGTGAAAGTCCGAGTTCCGAATTAACCTTCTAGGTGAAAGGTAAGGCCCGGCATGGTCAGGTGGTTAAGGCGCTCGACTCTTAATATAAAGGTCGCGGGTTCGAATCCCGGTCACACCAAATATGCTCATCCTTTCAGCCGCGGGGGCGTTATAATGTTAAGGTCAATTCCACTATTCGTTGGTAAAAGTGTACCCAAGAGTTGGCGGTAGGTGGTGACGACTAGCTGCCTTCCCTTTAGTCTTACACGGCTAACGCAGATAGCCCTCATGTATCTTTGCGCAAAATTTAGGAAAACAAACGAACAAAGAGGAAAACTGTTGCACCTGAGAATACCACACCTGGAACTAAACCGAGAGGCCACAACATTCAGTTGGAGCTACAGACATGTATTTAATTTTTACGGTGTACACCATTATAAAAATATACTTTAATATAGAGGTACATAAAGTTAAAAAAGTAATACTCTTTAACACACACACTTACATGATAAAATCAAACCTTTAAATGTAGAGTATCAACGTTGGCCATTACCTTAAGTATTTCGACTCTCTTAAGGTAGCCAAATGCCTCGTCATCTAATTAGCGACGCGCATGAATGGATTAAGGAGAATCCCACTGCCCTATCTGCTATCTAGCGACACCACAGCCAATGAACGGGCTTAGAGAAATATACACACACATAAACATATATTTAATTTTATTGGATCTATGAAGGAATTTACATTCTAAAAAAAAACCTATACTCACCGAAGTTATACTTCTATCCTTTCAAAAGTATAGCTGTGTTTTAAATAGACAGTCTTTACATTTATATGCAAGAACGGCTCGTTTGGGTTGAGAAAATATTTTACATAGAAGATCGAACAACGTTTCGACCTTCTTCGGTCATCGTCAGGTTCACAAAGAAAGAGGTAACTGACCGGAAGCTGACCACATGTTTGAAAGGGGTTGTGTAACTGTGTGTCGAAATGTAGAGGGCGGTATTAGATGTATTTCTCAACAAGTGGGTTTCTCGACATCACTGAGTCTTTACATTTCACACATACAAATATTCTTTTTCAATTCTATAAATGCTCACATGTCGAAAACCTAACCTTATATTTTTAAATGCCGTTGGTTATGGATTTTCACTCAAAACTATATAAAGGTTATCTATGTTAGCCGTCCCCATACTCTTTAAGAAGGAAGGCAGCTAATCAACACCAATCGCTGCCAAGTCGTAATTTCCTCTTCTGATCAAAAAAGAGAAATTTGGTCAGCAGCCTTATAACTTCCCAAAGTGCGAAGTGCGACTCTGTAGCAAGTGGAAATAAACCATGGTCTTTCAGATTTACAGTTTGGCACATTAACCACTAAGCCACGCTCAATGTCAAAATTAATCACTTTTATCTTAGTTTTTGCTATGAACAAGTTCTGCAGCTTTATTTCTACACTTTTCACATTAGAATTACATAAACTTTAAGATTCTAGCTACACCTAAGCCTATTGTGTCTCTGACCCTTTTGTTCAATATATTTTACATTTTAAGTATACAAACTTTCCGAGATTTGTACTACCTCACAAATTTTATGAAGCTAAAACTAAAATATTTTAATATTACTTGTCTCCACGGTTTATATATGTAAAACTTCAAAGTTAGTCAACGCAAAAGAAGAACTAAATGAAATAACTCTTTTGCAGATGAGCAAAATATTATGGATACGAACATAAAGAAAGCTCACATGCTCAACAACTGCATCCAAGGGTATGACATGAAAATCCATCCAAGAAAAACAGAATTAATGGTCATCAGTAAAAACAAGAAACCTTTTTATGTGACATTCATATGACAGAATTACTGAATTTAAATATCTTGAATCCTTTTTTTATTAGAAGGAAAAATATGCATAAAATCAGATGGCATATATTGTTGGGCAAGCAGATGTTCATATAGTTATCACCATTGCTAATCCACAAGTATATAACACTGAAAAATAAGAAGACTAGTTGCCTTCCCTCTAATCTTGCACAGGTAAATTAAGGACAACTAGCATAGATAGTCCTCTTGTAGCTTCGCGCGAATTTCAAAAAGTTGCATGAAACACTTGATGAAAAGGTTACATCATCAAATTTACAGTAAGTAACATGAAATACTTAATAAATTAGTACATTAACTCACACAAAGTTACATGGTATAATAAATAATGAAAAAGTTACATGCATCTCAGTAAGTTACATGGAATGAGTGTTGAAGCACTTAAAAGAGGCTACTTTGACTTTTCATAAAAACAACCAAGAAAAGAAAATCTTATTATTAGAAAGTATACGGATACCAAGAGGAAGGCAAGTCACTACAAGCAACTTTCACAGTACGTCAGTCATTCGGTACCACTTTAAAAGTGTTGTCCTGAAATTCAGGAAATCATGCGATCAACAAGTTGGTTAATCATAGCTAATATTATCAGATGAATGCAAGGTCTTCCCATTAGACGGTTAAAAACCGGTAACTGAAACTCAAACTTCCAAGACAGCTAGAAGGTGCTGACCTGACACCTATGAAAGTCCCAATCTATTCAGACTTCTTAAAGTCAACATACGAAATTGCCAAATTGACATGCACCAGTCTGGGCTGCTGCTTGCACCAAAGCAACTAACAATCATCTGATAGGTTGCTATCTCCAGCGCACAAGACCTCCCATCAACGTCTGATTTTGTACAGAATCATAAAAGAAAGAAGGTTGAATAGCGAAAAGTAAAAGCTTCCCATGTCTAATGTCCACCTGCAGTCGGCAGATTCACAAGCATCAGCCATCTTGTTTTACTTAGGGGTATCAAAGACTAACAATCCAGCACTGACTTGTCTTTGTTACAAGTTAAATATTACTTGAATAAGACTATGTAACACAACTCCAGACTTGCTTTTAAATTAAATGAAGGCTCGCATGGCCAGGTGGTTAAGGCACTCGACTCATAATCTGAGGGTCGCGGGTTCGAATCCCTGTCACACCAAACATGCTCGCCATTTCAGTCGTGAGGGTGTTAGTAAAAGAGTAGCCAAAAGTTAGCGGTGAGTGGTAATGATTAGCTGCCTTCCCTCTGGTCTTACACTGCTAAATGAGGAACGACTAGCGCAGATAGCCCTCGTGAAATTGCGCAAAATTCAAACCAAACCAAATTAAACAGATAGACTCCTACATAGTACAATAAATTACTTTGATAAAAATTGGAGGTAAAACGAATTAGTATGTGAACTTGACAGGTATTGCTTACATGATAAAGATAATCCTAAACACCTCTCCCTTGTTAACTTATACATTAGGTTAAAAAGAATAAATAAATAATTGAAAAAGTCACCTACAAACTAGACATAACGTTAGCGAGAGCCTCGCTAATAAACATTAAAAGGGTAGTTTATGTAAATATTTCTAGTAAATTTCTCCTGGTGAAAGAACGATTTATTATGGAACTTTAAAGAGAAATAGCATATTTGGTGAATGATACATGGACATTGCCCTTATAGGAGCTTGAGTAAGTGCGGGTTACTCTGGCCCTCATGTAATGTTTATCCATACATTAAACAGTTGAGATAAATAAAGGAAGGAGGAAGAGGTCAAGCGCACCTGATCCTCCTGGGTATACAAATCTCCATACGACGAGAGAGAGAGCGAACGATTAAACGTTATATTACGGTAGCCCACACAAAAATGTAAAATCAAATCTTACTTCTACAAAGTAATCATTGAAGAGGTGTTCAGTAAACTAAAGCTCGGGAATGGTTCAACTTTACATGTCAAAGTTATTTTAAATAAAATTACCGGAATGTATTTGGCACACCATGTTTCTCTGTCTCTCTCGAAAACAAGATAGTAATTGAATTCACTTTTCTCAAATAATATTGGAAAGTTTACGAATATAGAAATTTTTATTACGCAACACATTCCTTTAACACTTGAACGAGAAAAAACACTTGTACCTTCTAGTTAACTTCAAGTGAAGTGATGAAAGAACAACCTTCATCTCCCTCACAGTTTGTTTAAAAAAAAAAGACAATGATAATAAATATATACTTACGAACACATTTCTTATCATCATCAAGTAAAATAAAAACTATATCGTTCTATATCATTATAGTCCAAGTTAACGACTACAGTGATTAACCTAATATATATGAAAATAGGTCTTTATTTGCATAAATATTTTGCTCTCTCTATTTCCACATTCATGTACGCAATAAAAAATATAAGAAAAAAATCACTAATGGCGTAAAATGCGTGTGTGTTGAAGTACATATTAGTTTAAATTTCACACAAGTCTACACTAGGGCAATCTAGTGGAAAGGTAGGTAGTCAACTCCACCCACCGTCAACTCTTGGACTACTCTTTAACCAACGAATATCGGACAAGTCCGTCAAATTATTATATCGTAACGGTTCAAAAGGCGAGTATGTTTTAAGATATTCGAAGCCGCGACCCTCAGATTGCGATTCAAGCGCCCTAACCACCTAGCCATGCCACTGCATATTGAATTTACGTATATATGTACAGAATGTTAACGCCATCTATTATCTAAAAATCAATTCATTTAATACTACTTAACAAATAATGTAATCACTGGTAAATCGCAATTCGTGTTGCTAACTACAGTGTATACTAAAATTCTGACACAACATGTATGGAGAACACATTACTAAATAACGTAATGTGACAGTCAACTATCAACATACGCAATGATGTAATCTGCTAAGGTTTCACCATTTTTGAGACGCGAAGCCTTCCATAGTTAGAATTGTCTTAAGTTCTTGTTTCTTGTTTGCACCCTTCACCAAATAATAATAAATGTTAATAAGAATTTCATCAAACTGATATTTCAACTTTTTTGCTTCTTTACCTATTGCCAAATGAAGAAGTTCACACAGGCATCTCCTAATCACCATTTCAGGGTTAAGCTACAGAAGAAAACCTGTGACTATTTTTTTTACCTATTATCACACTTTTGTTGTCAACAGCTAATGATATACAATTTGTCCACTTTAAGGCTTTGAGGGCAGTTCTTTTTGAAACAGTCCCACAGAGTTCTCACCATTTGAGTTTTCAATTAAATTGGGACTAGCAAGTAATGCATTTACTACCTTTTCCTTGTTGCCATTGAAGTATTTCAGTACATGAGGGTACAGTTTACTATCAGCATCATTACTGCCATCAGTGGACAAGGTGAATGCCCTACTCACAGTTTACTCAGTTGCACTGTTGGCCATTTCTCTAACTATTGCAGAGGTTTTGAATCTAGAGTATCTTTATTTTTTAGCAAAAGTATTTAAGTGTGGTCTGAAAGTGCAAAGAAATGATTGTGTTCCACAATGAAAGAGGTGATTAAATATTCTCATCACATTTTCTGATTTGCTCTTGAGTTTCATAAAAAATGAGTTCAGTTCATTATTTCTAGATGCTCTTGAACTGTTTTGCCAGTGTTTAGTAGTGTTAAGATGTTTTTCATGTCATTTCCACCTTATTGAGAAATGGAGAAATCACAAACACAAATTGTACATTTTACATAATTCATATCCTTTGAGTGTGATACAGTATCATTAAACTTTTTGAATACACATGCCTAAGCTTCTGCTCATATAAAACACTTTTTTCTTTTTTGGAGTCATTGCAGATGAAGCAGAAAAACTTCTTTCTACCATTTTCCTCTCACGACATGATCAGTGCACTTTATAAACTTGCTATTTACATGCTTTTTTTAACAGACTGTTTCAAGCATTTGTTAAATTGAGACACAAAGTGGAGAACAGTGAATTATTCTTGGAAAATTATTAACAAAAAAAATATGTCAGTGAAGAATTATGGAATTTTGCATAAAATCTTAAAGTAACACAAATTTATACAAACCTAAAATGAAAAGAAAAAAAATATATTGGAAATACTACACCTAAATCATAAAAGTTGGCAGTTCTTTGCATAAGAGACCTATCAAGAGAATGGCAATTGATATACTAGGCCATTTCACTTATGCCTAGAGATGCAACAGACATATTATATAGTGCTCTTCCATTAAACTAAGAATGTAGTAACATTACTAATTATTAGTTTCTTTTGCATTTTTAGACCCTAATTTTCATTTATTCTGATTAAGGAAAAAGTTAATAATAAAAACATTTCTATGAAATTTGTAACATCCATGGGATAGAGAAGGCAAGACCAATCTTTTAACACCTCAGAATGGCATTACAATAAAATGGTTCAATACAGCTTAACAAATATACATTTAGGTAGTTGTAAACAGGGAGAAGGATGCCAGAGACCAAACTTTACAGATAAATTTATTGGATTATTACACCACAGCTCATGAACTTACAATGCTTAATGTCAGGCAAGAAAATAAGAATACCATTGATCCAATAGCATAGTATAAAACCATAAAAGTTTACAATCACTTGAAGGAATATATATGAAATATGTAATACCTGGTATGAAATTTGACAACAGCCCAGACTGACTATTAAAACTTCTAGTGACAACATAAAAATGAAACATGACACAAATCTGGTTAACAAAACATTCTTAAGAGAAGATATAGCATTATTACTTAACATTATAAGTAATCAAAACTTTTACCTATGAATAAAAACTTTTTTAGAATTGTCAAGAAAAGTATTGACATTAACTACCTATTGGACATAACAAACTATTACTTAGAAGCCTAAACAAACTATAGCTATTTAATTAATCAATAATCTGTTACAGAATCATCCTGGTAATCAATGGGCCAGAACTTCCACAAAAACAGTACAAATGTTTACAGAATGTGTCATTTGTTAGAAACTTATCTGCATAAATACTTTAGGGTGTTTCATTTATCATTAAATTATTTTACATAGTATTTTAAGGGAACACTTTCATAAACAACCATGTAAGAATATTAAGAGGAACTGGATGAATTAATGTTTAACTAGAACACCCACCATAAAAGTGCAAAGCTGGTGAAATAAGAGTTAATGAAGTTGGAATTACATTTCTCTAGACAAACTGATAAACAATTAAACATATTTGAAATTCTGAAAGAATTAAAATTTTTAAAGAAGCAATTTTTTTCAAAGCTTCATAAAATGTTCATTGTGATAAAAAGTTTACTCTTTATTGTTGAATCATTATATTGTGTGTGTTTATTCGTACTACATATAAGTTTTCTTGAATAAACCATATGACACTTAATGTCATGAAATTTATTTCCCCCAGAATAATTATTTTAAATATGGAGTTTTCTTTATAATAACCCTGCAGGTAAAAACTTGTCAACACTAGAATGCTTTTTAACAGCTAAGAAATAAGAATAGTAATAAATATAGCTCTGTTGCTTTAGTTTGAATAAACTATTCGCAAACATAGTTCAATCATTACCAAATCCTAACTCACTTTTGGTTAATTATGGTAAATCCTAATTCATTTTGATTAATTATTGTTTTAATGATGAAATCAGTACATTCTTTTCAATATAAAAAAATTGAAACAAGTAATGTAATGAGTAATAAGTACATGGAAAATATTCCACTAAAGGTATATACAAAAATGAAAAATTATTTTCTCTCATATAAGAAAAAAAAAAAGAATAACGTATTTTAAGAATATCAATACTTTTTATACCTTTTAGAACATATCCTTAGGAGACTATAACAATTACCCATTGTTCTCAAATAAAGTGAAGAAGAAATAGATTGTTTAAATTCAAGTGCAGTGATCCTCAACTGGTAGGATCAACCACTTTAAAACATTTTCTCCAGACCACATTAAAATAAAATATTGCAAAAGTGAGCAGAAATGTACTTGGGGAATGATTTATTCCCCAGCAGGCTCAAACTTGGCCTTTAGCTATATTGTCATAACCTGAAGTTGGCCAGTGTAGAAAATAATTGGGGGCCAATTACAATGTTGTATTTGTTGGAAAACAATGCATTAAATAATTCTTTGTTGCTATTTGTTGCTGTTTTTGTATTGTTATATTGGTTTCTATTTGTTGGTTGAGTTCTTTTGAATTATGCAGTAAAATGGATAATGAAAAGTCCAGTCCTTTTAGGGTTAATAAACCATTTGTTTCTTTAACTTCAAGTTTCATGTTTAGCATATCTAATGCTTATCAACAACTTTAACTTCACCAATAACCTACGTCTTTTTTTATAATTTCATACCTATATTTCTCCACTGAAACACAAAATCGATACACTAAGCACTGAATTAACTAGCTGATTAACTGACTGACAGTAACAGAAAAACTAACTAAATCATACACTGATTATTTATTAGTTACCTAATAGACTCAATGATCTAATCTAGCCTAACTCACTCTTTATACAAAATTAATATTGGTTCTTAAACTTTCAAAAAGTTCTAATAAATAAGGGCATGTTCATCATGTTAAGCTTTCTTTCAGCTACACAACAATACAAATTTCTATAAATATCTAGATGAGAGATACAGCTTACAACACTGTCCCTTCCCTGAATTCTGAAGTCTCTTACGCAATTTTATTGTCTAAAATACGCAACTGCACTTTAAACTTCCATAAATAACAATATAGTAACTCTTGCAAATTAACAACAGTAATATTAAAAAATCTAAACATTACAATCATTAGTAAAATACTTAATTTTTTCATTACTGAATTATCATCCTTAAATATTTTCAGTTTTTATTTCTCATCACTTATTATACTACAGTGGTGGTGCCAATGGGTGGCTTGTGCCCCCCTCCCCCAAATGAGCCAAGCCCCTCCAATATTGTTACCTACATATATTCATAAAATATGGAAAACACAACTGCTGTTGTTGCTCAACAATTAAAATAAAAGAGACATAGATCTGTAGAGCCCAACGTCTTCATTAAGACGGAAGTACGTGTCATGCATCCCATAACAACATACTAAATGCACTGAAACTCATGCGCTGTATTGCCGCTCCCTGTGTAATGCTATTCTATCTTGAGCTTTGACAAAGATTAGACAACCACGTTGATTTCAAGTTACAACAGATCATCAGGGATTTTACTTGATAAACAAAAGGTTTCACAGATATTTACCCATTAATTTCATTTATCTTTTATTGAAAAGTAAAACATAGCATGCATGTATAAGTGTATTGTGTATAGATCAAAACTATGAAGCATTTAGCTGATGTTGTGCCCTCTGTGAGATCATTTTGCATTGTATATCAGCCATCCAAAATTGTACTGATGATTGTGACATGCACTTAAAATTGTGACTTACAATCCAATTAATGTTATACTTATGATTAGATAATAACCTTACATGTTAACTGACCAAATAATATTTCTAAACAATTCTAGAATGAATTTTGAAATTGTCATTGGGCTATTTAGAAGTGCCCAATTTAATGTAATGTAGTAGTTACATTATTGTAACAGGTGCTTGTCACACTTATGATAATAAGAACAATATCATAATCACAGTTTAGCCTGTATGAATAATGTGAACTTATGAAGAAACCAGCCTTTCTGTGAAGGTTAACTGCAATTTAGACATTTTGTTTTGGTGGTACTACGACCATTCAATATCCAGGCTGTGGGTTTGTTTTGTTCAAGCAGACGATTCCCGCCTCGAACGCCTTAAGCGTATGATCACCAAGCCGCTGAACATGGTGTACGCTTTGCGCACGGCTAACGATCGGCTCAACCCGATCGAGATCCAGATGCCAGCTGCACGCTCCCCCCCCCACTCACTCCCACTAGCTGCCCACAGTTTTACAACATGCCCTATCAAAGCTGTGTTTGTGTTCCCTAACTAGCCCTGTAATTTTACATTATCACTACCCTCTAATTAAGTACTTGTTCTGTATGGTTAAAGATAAACACTTTCTCCAACAGTATTTCACAGATATGTTCTAGATGTCAGGAGATACACCTTCTATGCCATCATAGACAGGATGCTCAACGAGCTGAATAGAAGATTCTCCTCTGATGCCTGCAGTGTTTTAATGGGTGCAACTGCATTGAACCCCAAACACTCCACATTTCTGGACAAGCAAGCACTCTTAGGAATGGCAGCAAACTATGGTGTGGCAGAGGATGACCTCGCAGTGGAGGTCCTCCAGTTGAACCGGCTAATTGCCAGGAAGAAAGATAAGGGGCAGGAAGTATCTACACCATTGGAGCTTGCAACCATGCTGGAGCCATACAAGGATGCCTTCATGGATCTCCACAAACTTGTATGCATAGCTGTGACCCTGCCTGTCACTTCAGTTGCCTGTGAGAGAAGTTTCTCATGTCTGAAGCTTCTCAAGACATACTTGTGCAACAGCAGTGGTAACAACCGAACCAGCAACCTTGCTGTTATATCAGTAAACTCCAGGAGAGCAAAACAACTCGATATTGATTCTGTTATAGACACATTTGCTGCCAATCACCAGAATAGGTGCATTGTTTTGAAGTAACATGATGAAAGATAGTTAGCCTGATAGTGACCTTACTTTTCCTCAGAGTGTATTAACTACACATGGGATGATTCGTTTCTGCTATGTAAACTATGTCTTTATGTTATATTTCTTTTGATTTGTAACTTTACTCTTAATGGTATATTAAACATTCAATCTAAGCTAATCTTGATTTTCTTTATTATTATGTATTACCTTGAGTGGAATTTAGGTGAGCTTCCTCTTTTACATATATGCATATTTTCAAAAACAGATTATTTGTAATTTGTAATAATGAATTATTAATCAAAGTATGAGTTTCCAATGAAAACTGCATTGAAAACACAGTTCAAAATAGCACATCTTTCTGAAATGTACCTTGGTATTTACATTATTATAATTTACCATCTATACTTCATATTGATGGCATTTTGGGTAGCCCCTCCACAGTTTACCTCAGCCCCTCCCCCCAACGAAAATATCCTGGCACCACCACTGTTATACTAAAATAGAATGACAATCCCTCCTTTATCACCACATAGTTTTGTTATTGAATAAATTACTCTCTGGTAGATAACTGAAGGAATGCACTAATGTTCCCATTCTTTGTAATATATATTGGAAGTGATTTTGACAGAAACTTTAGGCTTTACAGCAGGTTGAATTACATCTGCTAAAGTTGTCTCTAAGTTAATTATTTAGTCATTAACTTGCCAGCAAACTTCCAAAAATGATTTCAGAGGATAGTTTTGGCCTTAAATCACAAACGTCTATTTTATAAACTACATCACATGGTCCTTCTCAACATACACTTAGCTATAGAGACAGTTCTGTCTTCTGATGTGAATTGTACAGGCATATTATTATGACAGAATCCAATCTTATTGCCTTTTCTTCTTAATAACTTTTTATCTTATCACTAGCAGATTTAAGCCTTTCTCAAGTAAAATGATCTGATCTATGATATTGATAGTTTCTTAGTCTCACTGTGTAAGATTACTGAGTAATAGTCTTCAGACGTTTGTCCCAGAGGTGAATTTAGTTCTTTTCCAAGCATCAGCAATGTGTGAGTTGAGATAAAAATAATATTATGTCTTAAGTGTAAGTATAAACAATTTTGATCTCACATTTGCTGATGGTTATCACTGTAAGTAACTAGCTGTTTTAAAAGAATATTGTTTTAATCTTCCATCAGTCAATCAGAAGAGGGATCAAGGGATGTTGTCCTGGGTTTATTCTTTTCTTTCCAGAGATTTGACACATTTCTGCAAGTAAGGCTTATCTAAAGTTGTTTACTTCATCTAGGTGAAGTTCAATAGGCACCTCACATCTTGAAAGATTCACTGTTGAGTTTTCTTAATTTTCCACTTTATGGTTTAAAAAACTTCTGGATGTTTGTAAAGCAACTCTTTCAAATTATACTCCAACACAATACTATTGTGGCTGTCCATATTGCTTCCTCTGTGGATCTTTTCACTCAGTGTGAAGTTCACATGATTTATAGTGCTCCTCTACTGCTTTTCATCATTTAATCCACTAACATTAATGTATTATACCCTTCAGTATCTTCTTAACTATCTAGACATTAAAAGTCTGTGGCAATAATGAAGTGTTTCTAAAATAGTGGATGTGGAAGTATCAACATTCCACTTGTATTTTTCCATTTATGACACAGAAACCCTCTCAGAATAAACAATATTGTTCCCAATACATCTTGGTCTGTATACTGTATCAAGTCAGAGTCAAGTTTATTTGATGTCACTTTTCATCCAGTGATTAACTGACTTAATGCTATTACCTTTTGCTTGTGCATCTTTCAGTTTGCATGTTGTATCACATTATTTCTTCATCATCTTAGATTCTACTTAATTGTACTTAAGGTTTATTATATTTATTAGCTTGTGATTTACTCTTTTTACAGTGTTTACCTTATTCACTGATAACAATTATTCAGAGTAATGTATAAAAATTCCCATAATTATGTCCAGATTCATGCACAATGTTGAAATTGTATTCCTGAAATTTCTGAAGCCATTTTGCTATCTGGCCTTCACAAGTCATGTCATACTTTGTGATTTATCTGGAATATAAACTTTTGTCATATAGGTAATTATAGAAATGACTCATGGTCCAAATTGCACAATGTAATTTTCTCCAAGTTCTTCAATATTTACTTTCTGCAGAATCCATTGCCTTGTTAAGGTAGGTGACTGCATATTCTTTTCTTTTTTGTGTTGTACTTGTGATAATACTGTTACCACTGCAAAATTACTATTATCTGTATATTTATTAAAAGTGGGTCTCAGGAATTGGGTAATAATATTAAAGGAGTAATGATTATTACTTTTTTTAATTTTGTGAATGTTTGTTTACAATCACTAATCAAGTGCAACCTTTTTGGTTTTTCTGGTAATTTATGTAAAAAGCACATTGTGTCAGAAAATTATTTTCAAGAATGATGATATTAGGAGCAGAGTCAAATAAATATGTTTTACCTCGTGAACCTTCTGTGGTATTGGCCAGTTCTGAACCCTCACTCTCCATTGACTATATGTCCTAAGAAAGTAATACATCAATGAGAGTCTCTCTATATGTTATTATGTCATCTGAGGATAGTCTGGAGAAAACACATTCCTTTAGTCATTGAAATCTTATAAGTGTATTACATAACTCAAATAATAAAACAGGACTTAAAACAACCCGCTTCCTATAGTAGCAACTGCCTTTTCTCAACTTGCTTCATCAATCTTCATATCCAAAGTTAAAAAACCACTTTAACCCAGGTCAAGCATCCACATTAAAATCAAACCTAGGGAGTATAGAGGCATTCTTTATGATTTCTTTCACCTCTTTTTCTAGTTCACACAAAAATGTTTAGATCTCTTCTTCTTCAGAAATACAGCAAGTGATGACCAAGAACTATTACTCAATTTTATTACTTTTTGTTCAATGATCACTTTCATTTTTTTTTTTAGAGTCAAGTCTTGTTTTTCAACTGGGAACCACTTGGCCAACTGACATGTTGTGACTGCATCTCTAATATCAATTGTAAGTTTAGTGGTAAGCTTCTGTTGTGAAAATCTAACATCAGACTTCCTACACCTTATTTCTAGGGTGACTGCATCTTATGTTCTTTTATATGAAAGTACTAGCTGTTCAACCTCATCTTTTGCATTGTCATATAGAACTGACTCAGATATCACGGTTTATTGTATTCATGACCACAATGATAATAACCTTATTCTCCAAACCAATAATTCATCACAAGAAGCTAGACTATTTGGTTCTACCATGACCTGTCAACAGGCCTAAAGTCATTTCTAAAAAGTCTAGGTATAAGTTTCTAACTGTCTATTAACAGTATTCATTCTTCATTCATGACAATACCCACACATTATGCTGTGTAGAGAAGCTTCCCACAGTAAGACCACTTTCCCATTTTCTTCTTGTTTGTTTGCATCAATCAATTTGCATATTTCATCTTTGGGAGCAATTACCCAGCTTTCATTACAAGATAAGTCAAACATGATAGTTGTAGAAATAGTATTGAAAAATACACTAAGAATTTTTGTCCATGAATGTGCTGAATCATTTATTTACTAAGTCATACACTAAATAACTAACAAGCTTAATAATCAGATCTATCCTAACCAACTTTTTATATATGGCTCAAATTGTTTTCTAAACTACTAAGCTGTTCCTAGTTACTGTATTAACTCCACGCCCATCACCTAATGTTAAACCTCCTTGCAACTAAACAACCATACAAATTTCTATAATGTTCTGATTACAAATGTAACTAATAACAGTATATTTATAATGTATGCACTGTTAGAAATTTGAAAACAAGATAACTGAAAGTATTGAAAACTTAAATGATTACCTTACAGTTTAAAATGAAAGGTAGTTTATGGAATAAATAGAAAAGGGATAAAAAAAGATAATTAGGCATTACAAAAGAAGAATGCCTGTACTAAACAACTTTGAATGTCAAATTTAATACCAATCTTTGAGGTAAATGACAATGTTGAAGAAGGCAGCAATGTTGCAAATCAGAGATTTTCCCAAATATTTATTTACTGTTAACTTTAAATACTGATTTTTATAACAATTAATATATTTCAGCACTCAGTAAATGTATATTTTATAAAACAACATTATGACCTATAACTCAATAAAATCTTTTTGCTCATTTCATCTAATAGTTTTCTTTAGGTTTCTTCAATTTTGATGTTCATGCAAAGTTACTCAAAGGATATCTCTATTAGTTATCTGTAAGTTTTAATTGATACACAAGAGAGTAAGCATGTAGACAAAAGCACCTGCCATTAAATCTTGAGCTGCTTTTGTTGCACCAAGTAATAGAATTTGACCATTATGTAACATGGTCTAAGGTGCAGAGAATGATTATTTTATTATGACAATGTGAGGTAGATTTGAGCCCTCAAATCCACAGTTTAGCACATTAACCACCAGGCCCTCTCCTTGGACTCCTTCTTTAGAAGTTTCCAGCATACACATTTGTGTCTGATTATGTATGCAGACATACCATTTGTTTACTACCCTCATGTTTACGAGTTCTTAAAAACTTTTAACTATTCAAATGTTTGTACCATTAACACAGAAATGTTGTTCAAGAAAGTCATTAAAGTATTGATGGGCAGAGCACAGCCAGCTCATAATGTAGCTTTGTGCTTAACTACAAACAAACAAAAAGAGCGTATATCATAACGGCTAGTATGGGTATTAACACTTTTACTAATAAAGCAGAGAACAAACTTGTTAAATGCTTAGAATTTTGCAGGAAAACACAACGTTCGCTATAGGACTAAATATTTTGCCACATTATAATGAGCCCCCCCCCCAGCTGCACAGTAGTATGTTTGCGGACCTACAATACTAGAAACCGGGTTTCGATACCTGTGGTGGGCAGAGCACAAATAGCCCATGATGTAGCTTTATGATTAATTACAAACAAACATTATAATGATGTGGGTTCTTATGGAATTCCTTCCTCAGCTTTCATTGACGCGATAATAGTAGTAACACGTGCAGCCTTGCTCAAAATGCTACTCAACATCGTATATTTGGAACAATGGTAAGTTTACGAACTTAAACGCTATAGTCTCTATAGTTCTCCGAGGTGGATACAACAAAGTCCATTTGACTTTGCTCTAAAACAAGCAATCAAAACACTCACTGTAGGGTTAAAAACATAAATTTGCACGGACAATAAAAACTGGAGATTTTAGTGCTATTTCTCATGACAAGTTTAATCAAAAACATGATACGATGACAATATTATTATATGTAGATAACACTGGTGTAACTTTGTTCACTAACACATCATCTTAAATTCTCAATTTACCAGAAACTTTTTGGAGCTGTCAAGCTTTCATGTAGGCTTAAACTTTCGAATTGTTTTAATGTAAGCTATAGTAAAACATTAGGCTTATATTTTGTTTCTATATAATTTTATAATATATATTCTATGAACTAATCAACCTTTATTTTGCTACATCATATATTTTGAAATGAGTTGAATACTTTTATACTAACAGTTGTTTGTTCTGTTCCGCTTGTTTATAAAACAAATGTTTCAGTTTTCATGAGTCATTGAGCAGAAAGATGAAACAAACAGCAAAAAATGGTACACTTTTGAAGAATTCCTTTCTTATCTCAATTTTGTTTCCCATTGACGATTCTTCTGTTTATATCTAACTCCAAATGGTGTTGAATTTAAGCGTTAGTCGATTATTTATATTCAAGATAACGATTGAGAAAGATCACAGCTAACAAAAAAACTGTTAATTCAGGTTGAGATGTTGATACTCTGACTACGAATGCACTTCCTCATTGAACACATTAATATTTCTAAATAATCATCAGTTAAGGAGGATTTTTGTTTCTCATTTAATTTTGTTTTTAAAAAAATACACGAAAAACAAATTAAATGAAACAAAGTTGGTAATACATCCACAATAAACTTGTATCTTCCACACAGATGTTTAACCCTACAGAAAATAAAATCAATATGTAACTAAACGGTTGCAAGAAAACTTGTAGAAGAACGACAAATAAAACATTATAATTCCTAGCAAGAGTTCCAAATTATTCTTTCTTGGAAAAAAATGTCAAAAGGAATGAATTATATAATAAAAGTTTGATAATAAGTTCATACCATAATAAGCTTAACTTATGCTATATTAAATAAGAAAATTATCCAAACAAATATTTTGATAGGCATTTGATCAAAAACTGTATTATGCAACTACATTCACAGAAGACGAAAACCTTTTTTTTTTTTTCTAAATTAAACATTTTTAGAAGGTACAACAAGTGTGGCCAAGTAGTTAGTATACTGGACTGTAAATCCATAGGTCCACAGTTCGCATCTAGATCCCACTAAATCGCGTTTCACACTTTAGGTGTGTTATACAAGTGACGGTCACCTCCCACTAGTCAATTCAAATTAGACTAGCTCAAGACGACGTTGTTATTACATCAGTTTAGAATTAGCGCCAACTGGTGCAAATTGCCATTGTATAGCTTTGGGCGAATATCTGAAACAAATAAACCAAATCTACAAAAATTGCAACTTTTTGTTTAATTTCGCGCAAAGCTACATGAGGGCTATCTGCGATATCCGTCTCTAATTTAAGACTAGAAAAAAAGCAGCTAGTCATCACCACCCACCACCCATTCTTGGGCTACTCTTTTACCAACGAATAGTGGGATTGACTGTTACATTCTAACGCTCCCACGGCTGAAAGGCCGAGCATGTTTGGTGCGACGGGGATTCGAACCCGCGACCCTCGGATTACGACTCGAACGCTTTAACCCATCTGGCCATGCCAGGCCAAGTCGTAACAATAAGCCCTAAAAACAAACGAAGGGCACTAGAATGTCCACAACTTCTCTTAGACTGAAATTAGTCCTAGAAGCAACTACCCCTAATTTTCCATGTTGTTGTTTTTTACAGAATTTTAATTTCTACCATTAAAAGCAGTACATGATAGACATTTAGCTTGTACGATTTTAGTGAACTTAAGGCATCAATTTGAAAACAACAACACAGAATACATTAAAAATAAACAAATATATTTGTATTGTTTAAGTACTGAATGTGGTCACTTTACTTTATAAAAATCAAATGAGACATCTAGTTGATATCGGAAATACAACTTGAAACACAACGTAGTAAGAAGATCTTATTTAATTTTGCAAAAGATTTCATACTCAGCTATAAATGGAAGTTTCTCTTGGTCCCAGAGCTTTCTTTACAGTTTTATAAAGAGTGTGTGTGTGTTTCCGATAGCAAAGCCACATCGGGCTATCTGCTAAATGCTAAATCCACCGAGGGGAATCGAACCCCTGATTTTAGCGTTGTAAATCCTGAGACTCACCACTGTACCAGCGGAGGACATTTTTATAGAGCAAAACTGAAAAAAAAAAGAAGAAAAATCTTTAACGAAGAATGAAACCTGAAGACTAGGGTCCTTGAAAAAGAGAGATTTAAGACATATATATATATATATATATATGGGAGTATGTGACCAGTAATTAAACTTCAACTAGATCCTTAAATGTTATCATTACAACCCAGACCAACTAAATAGTTGTTGTTTTTCATTACTCCACGTTCATTGGTTTCTAACTGCCTCGCCAACACTTAACTGGTCGCACGAAACTCCGGTTTGTTTCGAATATTCGCAAAAACACCTATATAAAAAACCTATATAATTTGCCTCTGTAATTCTGAATTGATAAACCAGAGAGAAGCCAGCCTTTAACAGCCTACTGTAAACCATTATACAACTGTTAACTCATCAAATACTGTTATTTGACTGGCATTCTTATAATACATTCATAAATCCAAAAGGTATGGTTTGGTTTGTTTTGAGGGCCTGGCATGGCCAAGTGTGTTAAAGTGTTCGACTCGTAATCGGAGGGTCGCGGGTTCGAATCCCGGTCGCACCAAACATGCTCGTCCTTTCAGCCGTGGGAGCGTTATAATGTTACGATCAATCCCACTGTCCGTTAGTAAAAGAGTAGCCCAAGAGTTGGCTACCTTCATGTAGTTTTACACGGACTTCGAAATAAACAATTAAAACTCGTTCTTCTATGATACTAGTCTTGTCAATGAAACGTTACGTTAATTTCAGCCGGGATTTTAGTATCTGTGGCGTTTCGATTCTTCTTCACTAAATTTATTATCACTATGCGGTCTCTGTAGTTGGTCGCCCGTACGTGAGTGTACCATATGCTACACTAGTAGTGTATATTGTTTCCTTCAGTTTTGTTTCTTTCAAAGACTTAGGGGTTCTGTCTCTTTCTATCTGCTCATTTTTGTACTACAGATATGAAATAGAGTAGCTTATGTAGACAGTCTTACTCATTATGTAACTCCATCTGTATGTGGGCATGTTTCTTTTTTGTATGCGCTATGTTAGTTTTATAATCTCTGGTTTTCTATATAGTATACACACTTTCGCTTTTAAGATCTTGTAGGTTTCTCATATTCAAAGGGCTCGACATGGCTAGGTGGTTAAGGCGTTCGACTCGTAATCTGAGGGTTTCGTGTTCGAATTCCCGTTGCACCAAACATACCCTTTCAGCCGTGGGGCGTTATAACATGACGGTCAATCGCACTATTCGTTGGTAAAAGAGTAGCCCAAGAGTTGATGGTGGGTGATGATGACTAGCTGCCTTTCCTCTAGTCTTACACTGCTAAAATAGGGACGGCTAGCGCAGATAGCCCTCGAGTAGCTTTGCGCGAAATTCAAAAACAAAACAACATGGTTTGTTTTAAATTACGCACATATAAAAAAGTTTATTGTGACATCTTACATATCTAAACTTTCTTGCCACTAACCTTAGCACATACTGGCTGTCTTTAATTTGATATTTAAAACCAAATCAAAAATTAAATCGTAATTTAACAAGGCGCAACGGAATTTGAAAATTTAACGCCAAAAACCATGCCACTTGCATGGAACAAAATGTAACACATGGAAACCCTTTAACTCTTTTACTGCCACATGTGCAGAGAAACAACTCTCGCAGTGCTGGGTTTATTTTTATAAACACACTGAATCGTATATGGTATTGTATAATCCCACATATCTTGTTTGATATTCTGAGGTGATAGCCTGAAATTTTTCATTGATGAACGATGTCCAGTTCGTTAAAAAGTATTAATAAAGTATACAATAATTATGATTTTTAATTAATTATAAGGTTATTAATTTTATTGCATTCTTTTTTTTCACATTGATTAACACTTTATGTGTATGTGTTCTTTCCAGCGAAAAATTTATGCAGCACTTGGCAAAAACGGCAATACTAGAAAGAGTACAGAGATAAGTTCTACAATTCAACAGTAAAATAAATACATAAAAAGGAAAACAAACATTTTAATACAAATAAAACATACGTACACAAGATAGTTTACTATAAGCACATATGAAATAAAACGTGATATAACACACTCAAATATAATGTACTTAAAGAAACCTGTTATATTTAATACAATGATAGATCTGTTTAATAACAGAATACGTACATACATATATTTAGCAAGTATCGTCCACGCATTCACTAGGTAATGCATGATTTATTACCTTATAAGAAATACAGATTTATCAATTTAACTTTTACAAGTTAAGTTACAGAAGAACAACGTATTTATCTGTTACAAGTTTTATCATGAATTCTGTCATTCCTCACCTTTCTCCACGCATACAATAATTTTTTTTATTTTTATAACCATTAAAAGAAATATATATATGTGTGTTTGTGTGTGTATCATTTTATATTTCATACATGTTTAGAAGGGATACAACTAAACTGAAATCCACTTTTAGATAACGATGTTTTTTATGAATCCATTAAAAAAGGAAACAGATTTTTTTAAAATTACAAGATATATTTTAAACGTAACTTACAGCAGTGAAGAAGGAAAATGTAAATGTTTGTTTTTTATCAATAGGATTTCACACACGTGGAATGCCACTTTTTAGAACTTAACTAACACAAGTTTACATTTTCCAAAAACCGTACCATAAGCAAAAAAAATAAGAAAATGTTTTTTGAACTTTTATAACTAGTCATAGGCGATACCTTCTCTCAACTTTCATCGCCAGTAGTCTCACAATCTGGCTTTAACGAGAAGAAAAGTAAGCGTGCCTTTCACTTTTCAGCTTTGCAAGTTATATAAGGAAGACATTATTTTAATTCTTTAAGCGAAAAAAAAATTACTTTTTGCAGACAGCTTTCAATCAATGCACTATAATCTACCTCTTCGGTGCGATACCTTTATTAATAGGATCTTATTTTTGAGCATGATATATGAAAAAGGTCTAAAATGTGCAAATCAGCAACTCACATGACAATTCCAGCCAATATAAAGTGGTGGTGGAACAACATACACTAAAACTACATTTTCTCATCATTTAGCGTTACAAAAGTAGTGTAGTGTCAACACAAATTGAATGATTTTCAGAAAATTATATAACAGAACTTTCCAACACAAAATATTCATATATTTAGATCGAAAAGTATTTTCTGGTTGGGTATTTATAATGACCAAGACAGGGGTATTCCTTTTGCTTATGGCAAAAGAAAACAAAAGCCACAGATAAACTTGAGGCACGAGGTATACCAAGAAAAACCTGGATAAAATCATACCTCAGATCTGGAATCACAGTGTGTCGTCTTATGACAGGTGAGAATCCACGGACACAAAGATCAGTAGCGAAACCGGAACGGCATGGCCAGGTGGTTAGGGCGCTCGACTCACAATCTGTGAGATGCAGGTTTGAATCCCCGTCACACCAAACATGCTTGCCCTTTTCGGTTATTGAGTGTTATAATGTTATGATAAATCCCACTATTCATTGGCAACAACGTAACCCAAGAGTTGGAGTTGGGTAGTGATGGCTAGCTGCCTTCTTTCTAGTCTTACGAGGTCTGTTCAAAAAGTTACGCGGACTGACGTCATAAAACAAAATGTACTTTATTTAGAAGTTACAGGTCTGGGACCCCTTCAAAGTACTCTCCTTCCCAACGCACACACTTATCCCAACGGTGTTTCCACTTGTTGAAACAGTCCTGGTACGCTTCTTTTGTAATGTCCTCCAGCTCCTTCGTCGCATTTGCCTTAATCTCACAAATCGTCTCAAATCTTCTTCCTTTCAAGGGTCATTTGAGTTTGGGGAACAAGAAAAAATCGTAAGGAGCAAGGTCAGGTGAGTAGGGGGGGTGGGGAAGAACAGTGATCGAGTGTTTGGCCAAAAACTCACGAGTTCTGAGGGCTGAATTTCGCAGCAAAGCGGTGCATCTTCAATTTTTCGGTCAAAATCTCGTAACAAGATCCAACTGATATCCCACACTCTTCAGCAAGCTCCCTGACAGTCAGACGTCGATTTGCTCGCACCAGGGTGTTGATTTTGTCGACGTGTGGGTCATCAGTTGACGTGGAAGGACGTCCAGGACGCTCATCATCTTCAATGGACTGTCGACCATCCTTAAAACGTTCATGCCACTTGAAACATGCTGTACGCTTCATAGAAACATCACCGTAAGCCGTGTTAAGCATAGCAAAAGTTTCAGTCGCAGATTTTCCAAGTTTAACACAAAATTTCACAGCAAGTCGTTGCTCCTTCAGATCATTCATTCTGAAATCCGCCAAACGAAAAAATCGCACTTCACTTAAAACCACGTAGCTAATACACAAATGAAGATATCTGCAATCGGGAAATGGCGTCATAATCAGCTGATCTGTGCGAACCTAGCGACACCAAGCGGATTCCCCTGGAACCAACTGGAGCCGCGCAATTCAAACAGTCCGCGTATTTTTGAACAGCCCTCGTACACTTCTAAATTAGGGATGGCTAACACAGATAGCCTTCGTGTAGCTTTGCGCGATACTCAAGACAAACAAACAGACAGTAGCAAAAGCCATTACGTGTCACTCGCAACTGTAAACAATATAATGAAAAAGGATTCCGATATAAATAAGAGGTCAACAAGTCATGAGTTCATTAAGATATGGCTTCCAGTCATATCTCCTGTTCAACTGTCTTACACCTCAAGCAACTGACGAATGAAATAGGTATTCATTTTATTCCACACAAGAATATATTGGTCAAATCAATAAATGCAGCACTTTTGGATCTCTGTGAAAAAATCCACAGCAAAAAGAATATGTTGTTTTGGACAGCATTTCGACGAAGTCTTTTGTTATAGAAATTGTGTTGCAGAGTTATAGTACAGGTGTACATTGTCATATAGAGCATGATCAAATGTAATTACATGGATCGTAACAACGTGCGAGGCTCCAAAATCGTTTTAATATAATGTACTCAAACTTCGGGAAAAAATTAAAAGGCACTGTCTGGTACTCTTCAACCTAAGACAGCTGATAAGAATCGGCTTATAGTTGGTGGAAAGTTTTTTTTTCTAAATACATGTGTTCCTTTTTGTATCTGACGTGCTTTTTTATTTTTTCAATTTTTAGCTACCTCAGGTTTCTCTTCTCTTTATGTTATGTATTCCAGTATATAAGAAAAATAAAAACTTTAACCAATCAAACATACTGGAATACAATCAAAAACTTTCATCATTTTGAATACCTCAACAATGAAATAAAACAGTCAACAAGTCGAATATATTGGAAAAAGTAGTGAAAAACTCACCCATCAAAAATCTCAAGTTAGAGATGAAAACGATTAACTAATCGAATATCACAGGACATATACTGTAATATTCAACCAGTCAAGTATACCAGCAAAGAACTTAAGTCAAACTTAAATCTCAGCATAATTACTAAACTTTTTAGTGAGTTGTACATATAAGACGGAAAATGAAATGCTCAGTAAGTTGAATGTTTCAACACAGAACTTGAAATTAACGATTTATAGAGACAGATTCTGAGTATTACACTTTCACAATAGTGATAAAACCTTACTGTGAAAAATACTGGAAATTCGATGCTACTATTAGATATACTTACACAGGGTTCTCGAAAATATTTTCTTTCAAGAGTAAATAAAACCAAAGTTAAGAGTAACAAATATATTGTTTTTGGCTTTTGAAGTTCATATTTCATGCTTTGTTATAGCATACAGAGTGCAAAATTGTTCTCATGCTTCATGGCATGTTCACGTTTTACTTACGTTATGAAAGTACAAACTGCAACGTTAAGGTCCCTTGTGTGACGTCATTTTAGTGTCTTTTGACTGACTGACAGACAAGACAGAACTGTCTAGTTGTGAAAGCGGTTAAAACAGGTGACTCCTCCAGATAATTTTACATTCCCTTTCGGGAAAATACTATTTCACTGGCTGACATTCAAAACAAGATATGTAATACTTAGTGATACACTTGTGTAAGGGATATTTAGATTAACGTTCTGATAGGCAATTAAACGGCATTACTTATTACAGATGTGCCGAGTACGACCGAATAAACTCGTTAGTTATGTTTCTGGATGATTTAGCTGTTCGCACCAACAGATAAAATTAAAGGATCTTTCACTGTGGCAAAGACTTAACAACTCAAAAAGTGTGACAAACAATAATAAAATAACAAAATAACAGGTTATAACTGTGCACATTATTTTCGTTATTGCTTTTGAATTAAATGTTTGTGAATCTTTGTGATTCTTTACCTTCCAGAACAAAACTATCAACCACTATAAACGTAATGGAACAACTAACCTCCTGAGTCGCTTTCACGTCACGATTGTAACAAATAATCTTAGAAATCAGTAAGCCTATAATATATTAAGAAATACTACCAATATCAATATACATAATCAACCAATGTTTACAGAATGTTATAATAACCTGATTCTTAAATACTTGTTAGTGAATATACACACACAATTGAAAGAGTCGCCTAATCTGTCTGTTTGACACATTCACTTGAGTTGTATAATTTCACTCTCAGATGGCATATGTTCAAAGAGCTCTCGTTAATTGTTCATAAAATGAAAGACATTTTTTCTACTACGTGTGACGTCTACTATGATATATCCACATATGTAAAGCATTAAATTTGGTAAAGAAAGTCGAAGATCAAGTTTAAATGGCTAAGCACATGGTCAAACGCTTCAAGTTTTGCAGCAATTTCAATTTTACTATCTAAATGCAAGAATTAGGGCTCAAAAGAGCGAAACATTCAATAACAAAATATGTTAGTCGAGCCAAACGAAAGTGACGTGTAATGCCTCGCGTAGCACGAATACCTTTGCATCGTATAAATAGTTCGTGTGTTACGGTTCAAAACTAAGAAAAGGTGGCCCGTCCTCAATTAATAATGTTGCTTTTTAACTTTTATTGGAACAGAATAAAATTACACGTAATAAAGCATATAAGCCTGACATTTTTCCTCTGTTAAAATGGGCCAACCATATGATCTGTTTGGTTCTTGGTAATTTGTTGCAAATTTTGACCCATACACCCTGAAAATACATGATTCAGATACACAAACAAATTATATAACTGATGTTTTATCAAATTGTATTTGTTGTGACGGTCAATCCTACAATTTTTGGTAAAAAAGTAGCCCAAGAGTTGGCAGTGGGTAGTGATGACTAGCTGCCTTCCTTCCCATCATTTATTGCTAAATTAGGGACGGCTAGCGCAGATAATCTTTGTGCAGCTTTGCTCGAAATGCACACCAAACCAAAAATTAACTTGAGATTTTAATTCATCTTCTTATATTCAAGTTAATAATTTTATAGAATAACTTCGTAGAAAAGAGACTATCACACAGTTTTCAACAATATTAGTATAACTGCCTTATCATTAGCGACACCTTTATCTTTCACAAAAGATGTCCATCCCCAGTGGCTAAGTCTAAAGGCTTATAACGCATGGTGGGATGAGCACAGGTAGTCTATTGTGCAGCTTCGGGCTTAACTGCAAACAAATAAACAAAATAAAATGTAAGAGATATACATAATAATACAATGCCATCAGTATAGCCATGCTAGTACTAACAACACACCTTCCTTCAATTATTTCAAATACATCTGTAAAATATTCAGATTCTAAGAACTCATACAAAAAGCTGCATATGATTCTAAACGAACCTGGACAAAACATGTAAATAACATAAAAACTAAAATTTGGCGAAGAATAAACTATGCTAGGAGTCTAACTGGTAAAAATTATGGAACAATACCTGAAAACATCCTTAAAATATACAAAACATATACAAGACTTGTAGTAGACTATGCAGCTCCTGCAAGAATTAACGTAAGTAAAAACCAACTGCAAACCAAACTACAATCATTACAAAATACATTAATTACGACAGCATATAGAGTACCCAAAACCACCTCCTCAAAGTTCATGCACAAATACTCTAATATACAAACAATACCACATAAACTTCTACATAGTACAATAAAATATTTCGACAAAAATTTGAGAAAAAATGAACTGTTATGTAAACTAGACAGGTATTGCATATATGATGAAGAGAGTCCTAAACACCTCTCCCCGATTCATTTATATATTAGATCATTAAGTTAAAATTACGTAAAATAATAATAATAAAATAAATAAAAAATAGTAATGAAAATAATAAATAAAAATAGCGATAAAATAATAAACAAAACAAATGGAAAATAATAAAACAGGTCTTAGTGAATCTGAAAGTACAATATATATGGACATTGCCCTGAAAAGGGCCTGAGTAATGTTCATCACTCTGGCCTTCATGTATTAACTTTAAATATATTAAGCAGTAAGTTGAATGTTTCAACACAATGAAAAGGAAGGAGGAAGAGGTCTAGTGTACCTGACCCTCCCGGGTATACAAAATTTATATACCCAAACAACTAGAGAGAAAAAGAGCTGAAAAAGCTTGGATAAGAAATGTCATAGAAATACGCGTCTTTAATGAATATACTTTTCTTCAGCTCAACTGAGATTATACTGCACATATTCCAACGAACTGGGAGGTCGCGTTTTACTATTGTCCTGCACAGTTAGTGTAAACCCAACACCACTTGTGTACACCAACGAGGATCTTTTGAAACATAAAATTCGGAATTCGATTCCGAAAATTAACACTTTGAGGTCATTATGTATTAGTTAAATGATGTATGTAACTGTGTATTACTTTTGAATATCAAAATATATGAAATATCGTCAACCTTGGTAGAAGCATTGGAGTTTTTAAGTTTTTTTTGTGAATATATACATGTTCAATGAAAGCTGGGAAAACTTTTAACATGATTTCAATTTATACATGATAATTTCATTGGATAATAGAAAATCACTATAATCATACATTTAACAACTGAATTTGTTAGTTCATCTAACAACGTAACACTGATTAAGAAGCAATAACTTCTAAAACAACCTTATTTTCCCAACCAGATACATCACACATTGCAATTATTAAATCCTAAAGAGACTTCAATATCAAACGACAGAAAAGAGGATTAAATACATCTAAGTTTTTATTTTGCCCCTTGAGCAAATATTCTACTTTTAATGACTTTTAAAAGTTTAAAATGGATTCTCATAAAAACAAACCAATTTTTAATGACATAGTTGTTGTAAGGCCTAAGAAGCTTACAAAACGTATTCGTTTATTGTTTAACTACAGTCTGCACAAATAGGAGGGTCTGGCAACTTACTTGGTCAGGTGGTTAGGATGCTTGACTCGTAGATGGTCGCAGGTTCGAATCCCTATCCCACCAACCCTCGACGCTCTTTCAGACGTGGAGATGCCATAATGCATTGATCAATCTCACTACTCTTTGGTGACAGAGTTGCCCAAGAGTTGGCGTGAGTAGTGATGACTAGCAGCCTTCCCTCTAGTCTTACACTACTAAATTAGGGACAGCTAGTGCAGATAGCCCTCGTGTAGCTTTGTGCGAAATTCAAAACAAACAAACAAATTTAATTAATTCAGTAAATCTAGACAATTGTGTAAGCAAGCGTGTGTTTGACAGGGTTTAGTGTAGTTGTAACACCATGTTTAAAGTTAATCAAAGATGTAGTAATATAATATTTAGTTTAAACACCATAACCTTTTGGTCTATCAGTTAAGTTTTCAATACCATTGAACTTAAAACATTTTATTTTGTTCTACTTGTAGCGATATTCGTGTACTGCGAGTTTATAAACGACAGCTCCACTCATTGATAACCCTTGTGAAAACTTTGAAAACAACCCTTGAAAGTACAAATGCGGTTTATAACCATAACTGGTTTTCTTTATTTAAGAAATCCGATAATACTGATGTTTTTTGGAAAATATAGTCTATTTGTAAAATTGGTAAGATAACTTGAAACAGAAATACTCATACTTACTTTACAGTTGCCCTGCACTTTATTATTTTGTTCAAATAAAGGGTGGAATAAAAATAACTCTTCGTGAAAGCATTAGGTGGGGTAAAGGTAGTTATAAATTTTTTATCATGTAGATCTACAATGTAGCCTGAATGGCTTTCTATACAGTATTCTTAACTTTACCGAAATAATAATATTTGCATATAAATATATGTGTGTGTGTGACAGAAAATATCCTTCTGTCTGTCTGTCTTTCTGTCATGTTCTGAATCTTCTGAACAGTTAATCGCAAAGGAAAAAAACATTTCAAGAGTTCATTGTAGGAAAATTATACACCTTTTACGATACCTAAAATTTCATATCGGTATCAACATCGATTGTTCAGTCTTTGCATGTGATGGAAAGTTATCTGAGAAAAAGAAAAACTATTAAGAACAAAAATGTTCTTATGAAGGAATTTCACGAAAAAAACGGAACTTTCTCTACCGACCGATTGAAAGAAATATTTCGAAGATAAAAACATGAATGGAAAAAACGCACAGATGCAAGAACGCATTTGATTATATATTTGTTATTGTTCGTATTACACACACACACACATATATATATATATATTGATGTCAGTATTATATACATGAATGATTTTATTACACAGAAATGTCAACTATTAAAAACACTCCCTTCGCTATTTGTCGTTTCTTGCGCTCACTAAAATGACAAGGGACGGTAGCAACCAGCGGAAAAAAAAAAGTTCCCGCGACTAATTAACGAAGCCGAATGCTCTATTTTGCCAGATACATTCAGTGCATCGAAAGTCAAACATTTTTTACCAAAAGTGCATTGCTGTCAGTCTCCTTTACTTAAAAAAACGCAATTTTCCTTATTGAATTAATACATGGAATAATAAAATACATTTGTAACTAGCCCATTAGACAATCATATTGTAAAGGGTTTCCCATAACTCTGGCCCATATGGGAAAATGGACGTTATGTTCTTAAAGTTAAACAAAGATATATTTTAGGAAAGAAAATACCCTTATGACACAGTATACCAACAACTGATATGTGTATGGCCGTTAATGATACATAATTAGATTAATAAATAAAGAATAAATTATGTATTTTCTCCTGTGGGTCCACACTTCTGGAACACCGTTGACTGCATTTTTTTTAATTCTTTTTATTCAATCATCATAATTTTAGGAAATTTACCGTTCATTTATTTCAATGGCAATCTGTTGGTAACGGCATAAATCAAACTTCACTGTTACTACAAAACTCACTCACTCTTACTTATCAATAAATTAATAAATAAATTCAATCGTAAACTGAAACATCTCTGTTAACAAACTGTTTTCTCACATTTGAAAATAAAACTGCAAAAAAGTAACATGAGCAATCTACTCTGGTAATGTACAAAACAAACTATCAGGCAAAAGTAATTTTGAATATTAAATGCTCTTTATTCCATTTCAAGATCAATTTATGTTCTTGCACATTATAAAGTAATAATACATCATATCAGCATCATATCCAAAATATTTGCTGGGATGGGGAGCTGAAGCTAAAAAAGTAACTATGTAAGCTATTAACAATGATTGGTCACCCCTAAATAATCTTGTAAGTACTTCAAACAATAGCTTACATTTATTATATATTTACGTCAGGCAATTCATAGAAGTTTTTCACAAAATTTTATAATGATTAAATAATAAGTGACGGGTCAGTTGATTCACTTTTGAATTTGAATTTTGAGTATATACGAGTTTTTTTCTACATTCGCAATATCAAATGCACTTTGTTAAATAAATTACTGTTTGTAAACCTTGTTCCACGATTTATTTTTTAGCGTGTATTTTGCCATGTATAGTTATTTTTTATTTGTATGTTTTGGAAATTTTCTGTTTTGTTTGAAGGTTTCTCAAGTCCTTTCATACTGGTTCCAGTTGGAATTGCAACTATGTTTAATGCTTATTACTACACTGGAAATAAGTTTCTAACTTGTAAAACCTCCAACGATATCAGACCAGGCTTGGCCAGGTGGTTAGAATGCTTAACTCGCAATCTCATGGTCAGAAATTTGAAGCTCTGTCCCACCAAAGATGCTCACGCTTTCTAAAAACAAATTTGTTTAGTTTTTCTTAAATGTTAAAACGAAACCCAGTTAACGCTAAAATCAAGAATCGATTGCACAATAACTGCTATGTTTTGGTGGAAACTTTAAACAAAGAAAATTCGTTAAACCACTTTATCTTGTAAAATGTTTCATACGTTTAGAGTCAGACCTATTGTTTCAAAAACATATTGACACTCACGAAGTGTTGTTTAGGTACTGGATGAAAAAAACTACTTTTACTCCGGGTTATTCTATTTTTACCTTTAACGTTCTGATCTCTTATCGTTCTTTTAGTCCTGGAAGAACCAGGTACACTCTAGATCTTGACTGTTGGTTTGGCGAATGTCGTAGATGAAGCCCATGTTAGTTCTCTGATATAATTCGGTCCGACTACTTGACTAGCACTGCGAGAAAAGGCTTGAAACATGTTCATGGCATCTAGGACATTCTGTAGAAACAACAATAAATGCTCTGCAACTATTTATTATGACTTTCATTGGTAGAGGGTCTGTCAGTCACTGAACGATCTTCTTATTATTTCCGCTTCCCAGTTTTCTTATCCTCATTTGATTGGATGCATTTTTCTTCGACAACCCTTTCTCGTTGTTTTAACTCCAACTGGATCCCATCATGATTGCATCTACAATGTTTGAAATTCATGGAAACTTCACACTTTCCAACCATAAAGTGGTAACTAAGACTAGAATAAACAGGTTTTAGGACATTTTCTCAATATATCTTTGACTAGTTTGGTACTGAAAACAGGTCCTCTATAAATAAATCACCTTGCAGACGGTAATGAGCTTTCAACAAAATCTTGATACAAATGGAGAGCAAAACTCGTTTACAAAAGAAGATTTTTCTGAAAAAGGTGAACCCGTGAACATAAAAATTACAATGTTAAAAACTCTAATGTTAAATTATCGTTAAAAGAAAAATTGGTACTTAATTCCTTTGCCGGATATTGTGATGACCAAAACATAATCTCTGCACGATCGACTCCAGATTTTAGAGTTAAAACAAACATAAAAAGGTAACATACACACAAGTATGCTTGTTTGTTTGTTTTTTTAATTTTGCGCAAAGCTACACGAGGAGTATCTGCGCTAGCCGTCTTTAATTTAGTAGTGTAAGACTAGAGAGAAGACTGTTAGTCATCATCACCTGCCGCCAACACTTGGGCTATTCTTTTGCCAGCGGATAGTGGGATTGATAGAAACGTTACAATACTCCCGCAGTTGAAAGGGCAAGCATGTTTGGTGTGACGGGGATTCGAACCCGCGACCCTCAGATTACAAGTCGTGCGCCCCTAACCACTTGGCCATGCTGGGCTATACACAAGTAATTACATGCTATAATAGATTTTAACATCAAAAAGGGTTGGTTAATTTATTGACTAATTATTTTGTAGTTAAGTGCATAGCTATACAATGGGGTATCTGTGCTCTGCCTGCCACGGATATCGAAATCTGGTTTCTAGCGATATAGCTCTGCAGACATACCGTTGTGCCAGTGGGGCACAGAGTCGGTGAACAACACGAAAAACATACGTAATTATTGCTTTTTTGTTATTAAGCACAAAGCTCCAAAATGAATTATTCGTGTTATATACGGATCGAGAATCGAAACCCAATTTAGAAGTTAATGTTTTCCATATAAAAGGCTCTCAGTAAATGTACTAAAACGGTGATTTAAAACTTGAAGGGAAATATTTCGTTGTCATACCTCAGTTATATCCGAGACATACAGAAGTAAAAATAATTTTTCAGATTTTCTTTCTTATCATTAATGTGACATGAAGAGAAGGTTTACTGTTTCTGATTTTTCTTGTATAACTGTCACATGTGCAGAAATTACCACACCAACCAATGATCAGAGGACTATTTTTTTTATTCTGTTAACTGTTTTATTATCTTGCCACGTTTGCTGCCTGACACTAACACATAACCCTGTATTGGTCTCTGAGTATTGCAATAATGTTATTATTTCTCCTTACTAACTTGTTAAAACAAATCCAAATTTAGCATATGACCACTGTTATCATTATTTCATTTCACTATCCACTTTTAAAGTTTTCACTGCAGAAATGTCATTATTTTGTATAACTTTGTAGCTATAATTTAATATCTCGCGGTTTTTTCACCTTTCTATTTTCTAGATGACAAATAACAGCTTATATCAAGCGGTAATAACTCCATCCCAGGATCACCTGAGAATTATACACATTTCGCTCAAAGTCGTCTCTAGCGAACTAATGGACTAAATACCTAGAATATTTTTGTATGAACAGCGTGTTATGAAATGTTAAAAGTTTATCACTACAAAGTTTCAAGAAAATGGTACATGTTTAGGATATATTTTTATTGAATAAACTGCTTCATCTAAATAGTAAATACTTGTAATTAATTTCTATTAGATCATAGATGTATTATATGCATTTCTTCAAATGGTTATGATTGTGTTTTTTTTCAAACAAAAACCTTTAGTATTTGCTGAATTTGTCTTCTTAAATTTAACCAATCCCATCTTGAAAAGTAAGCCCACGAATAAATCATGAACTTTGTTCACTTATTATCTTCCCTGTTGACAGTGATTCCTAACCACGATAAAAGGACCTCCTAATATTGATTAATATAAGAGGATATAATGCGTAGGTCAGTCATCTATTTTCTTGAACTTCCTTGGGAAGATCGGACATCAACAACCCTCCCCCTTAGACATTAGCTGGTAATATAATAAAACCTACATCCGTCATTCTTCACGTGAGCAAAAAGGTCCTGTGTCAATTTATATAATAATTTTTCTATATAGATTTTGACTTTCCTCAACATGAGAAAAATATATTCTGAAGAGCTCACTAAAAACAGTGGAGTGGGGTATAAATTAACTGTTATTTATTGTGGGTTTTTTTTCCAAGATAATTAATTAAATCGTCTCCAGCCATAGAGACGAAAATACTATGCTATAATGATTAATTATATTCAGAAGAAAAAGAAACATATACATCACCTACAGACTGATATTATATGGATTAAAAATACAGCAAGGATAGAAAATGTCTTATCAGTTTAAAAAGCCTAGATAAATAGAAAGACGTGACCTCTTTCTTTCTTATAATTATACTTATTGTCTAACTACAAGGTGGCCCGTAAGTCCCTACCCATCCATATGTTATTATGTTATATTCAATTACGCATGTATTATAAATTTTTCTTTTTTTTTCAAAGAAATATGGCTGATGTAAGACCATTTACACAAGAGCGTATTGTGACAAGTACGTGGGAACATGAGCGCAAGAATACTGGTGACACCCTGGATACATAAAATATATGGATGGGTAAGGACTTACGGGCCCCCCTGTAATGCTGTTAATAAAATGTATATAAATATCATAGAAATACATCTATATCTGTCAAAAATAACCATACAACTTCCTCTGAATGTAAAAAATACACAATATAAAAGTAGTGTGTAACAAGACGATGTTGGCTGTATTTGGTTGAAAATGATTGCAGGGTTAAAGAGTAATACATTTAAACCACGAAACTAATTCCAATTACAAAAGTGGCCAACACGAATAGCGTTCCGACAACTTCCGTGTTTGTTGTATCCCAGGCGGCCTGAAGAGCTCTGGCTTAAAAGAAACTTGTTGTCGGCGATGGATGTGACAAATATCTTGCGGTTGAAACAATGTTATCATAAACTTGTAAGTCTTCAAGATTCATCTTTCATTTTTATCGAGATCTCTATACTGTTTTTACTTTGTTGTGGATATATAACATCTACGAATATAAACGTTCTTTCTATTTCCATTCACGCTTTTAAGATCTTGTAGGTTTCTTATATTCAAAGGCTCGTCATGCCCAGGTGGTTAAGACGTTCGACTCGTAATCTGAGGGTTGCGGGTTCGAATCCCTGTCGCATCAAACTTGCTCGCCCTTTCAGCTGTGGTAGCGTTATAACGAGTCAGTCAATCCCACTATTCGTTAGTAAAAGAGTAGCCCTTGGCAGTGGGTGTTGAGGACTAGCTGCCTTCCCTCTAGTTTTACACTACTAAATTAAGGACGGCTAGCGCAGATAGCCCTCGTGCAGCTTTGCGCGAAATTCATAAAACAAACATTTCATATTCTACCATAACGTCAGAAAAGGCGAAAAACACACAACTTTAACGTAAAAAACATGCACTTGGATTTTCAGTTCATGTCAGTACAACTTGGACTCGACAAATCAAACAAAAGACAAAAAAAAAGTTAAAATAAACTTAGTCCTGTTTATTTATTTTGAATTTCTCGCAAAGCTACACGAGGGCTATCTGCTCTAGCCGTTCCTAATTTAGCAGTACAAAACTAGAGGGAAGGCAACTAGTCCTCACCACCCACCATCAACTCTTGGGCTACTCTTTTACCAACGAATAGTGGGATTGACTGTCACATTATAACATCCTCACGGCTGAAAGGGCAAGCATGTTTGGCGCAACGGGGATGCAAACCCGCAATCCTCAGATTACAAGTCGCACGCCTTAACACGCGTGAAAGAGACAGAACCCCTAAATCTTTGAAAGAAACAAAACTGAAGGAAACAATATACACTACTAGTATAGCACATGGTACACTCACGTACGAGCGACCAACTACAGAGACCGCATAGTGATAATAAATTTAGTGAAGACGAATCGAAACGCCACAGATACTAAAATCCTGGCTGAAATTAACGTAACGTTTCATTGACAAGACTAGTATCATAGAAGAACGAGTTTTAATTGTTTATTTCGAATTCCGTGTAAAACTACATGAAGGTAGCCAACTCTTGGGCTACTCTTTTACTAACGGATAGTGGGATTGATCGTAACATTATAACGCTCCCACGGCTGAAAGGACGAGCATGTTTGGTGCGACGGGGATTCGAACCTGCGACCCTCAGATTACGAGTCGAGTGACTTAACCACCTGGCCATGCCAAGCCCCTCAGAAAGAGAAAGTTTGCACGCCAAGTTTGCGTGTTAATAATCACTACCGGAGCCTAGGCAATTAAAGGGAGAAGTATGGCCTGATGAGTCATATTTATCACTCAATCCCACACTGAAACGTGTATATTTTACATGGAAACGACTCTGTGACGTGTATACAACTTAGTGTAGTAATTAAAAGTCTGCTGTTGGTGCTTTTAGTTGGTTAGGGTTTCGGTTCCATATGTAAATTACGGGCAATTGAGGGGACAAGTAAGAATCACTGCCCTCTAATAATTATCTTTTCCAGACGAACCTGGTCATTTTTGTGAAAATAAATTCATTTATTTCTATAAGTATTATGTACCTGCATGTGTTGGTATGGTTTATACATATATATAATACATATGTGTTAGCTTACTTCCTTCCTCCAATAGCAAACAAATTTACAGTCATGCGCACGTTCTTGATTAGAAATAAAATAACTGCCACATGCTTGTTAAGCATCTAAAAAATCAAATGCTGCCCGAAATGTATCAATACAATCTCAATACAGGAAGAGTTTTCCAGTATTGTAATCCAGTAATGTGTAGAGCCCGGACCTATTAGAAATGGTTTATAAAACACTGCTATGTTCACCAGTGGCACAATGGTATGTTTGTGAACGTACAACACTAGAAACCGGGTTTCAACACCCGCGGTGGGCAGAGCATAGATAGCCTATTGCGTATCTTTGCGCTTAATTACAAACATACAACACTGTACTTTCTACTTATCTTAAGTTACCTCTGTTGGTGTGAACGTGCTTTGTAGTCATTATGAGAAAAACCTAAACACTGGATAGGTAAAGTGAAATAAAAGTGTTATTGCCTACTATTAAGTCTCCCCCCCCCAGTGACACAGCGTTTATATCTGCAGAATTACAACGCTAGAAACCGGGTTTCGATACCCGTGTATAGCTTTGTGTGCTTAACTTCAAACAAACATCAAAAACTAATCAGTTCTTCACATTATATGGCCACACAATAACAGATTTTCGGAATACTAAGTCTATTTATTATTTGATCTCCATAATCACTCCACCTGGACCTTGGAAAGCCGAATAGGAAGCTGATAAGAACTTTCAACAGATATTCGGCAACTACAAATGTTTCACAACTAAATGGGCTCTCATATCCCAAGATTCCTTGTTGATTTCGTTTCTGCTGTTCCGCTTGATGTCGAATGGGTTCTCCTTATTCATATAAATAATCGAGTGTTTGTAATACTTTTTGATCCAGTCCAAAGTGTATCGTGTAAGTCAAAAGTGACATAGAGCCCACACGGGGTGATGCACCAAAACTGAGTATATATGTTTCTAATAATTGCAAATTGTGTTCAATCCAAATATTTTGCAATTAATTTGAAAATCAATGGGAAGTTTGAAAACTTATGTTTTCGTTTAGAAGTTTAACGACGTATAGAGTTTACTTTCACTTAATCCGATGATAACACGAGAAATCTCAAGTTGATAAATTCACAACAACCGTTAAGTTGTAAAAAAAGTTAAAATTTTCCATTTATCAATAGAAATAATGAAGTAAGGCCTTACGAATTATCATAGGAACTAAAAAAGAACGATTGTCGACCGGGATACACTGCTTATGTTCAACATGCAACACATATATAAAAAGTGATATACATATGTATAAAAAACATATGCGCTGTAATATACGCGTATTAGAGAACAACTTCGTACATATACATACTAGAGAGGTCTAAGTATTGATATTAACCTGTATTATGCGATTTAGAGTGAAACATAATATAATTAGGCGTGTGCTGTCGTAATTTTGTGAGCCAAATGATAAACATATTAATGACACCAACACACCAAATTTGTACTTTCATTCATGAATGACCTTCAAACATAAGGCCACTTAATGTGAAACTTCTGTGAATCTTAACCCTATAATTCGAACAAAAATATAGGTAAACCGATACTATGTGACTAAAGTAGACAATATTAACGGATTGTAAAAAAGGTAGGATTTACAAGGAAAATCGAATTTCATATATTCAATTTCAACGGGTCATTACTTATATAGTATGTAAAGTGCGTAAGGCTTTAATGTTAATCTATTTTTCGCATATAAAAATTCGTATGATTATGCACTTTTTTCATACGTAATAATTCCACGTCCTGTCACAACGTTCACATGGCAATATATACATACCTTTTAAAACATTTCTCTTCTAGTTTTAATTATGCACTAAACACAGTGAAACGAAGCATTCATTATTAATAATAAAAGAATTTTCACATTATACCAAATGCTCAAAATACAACTAGCAGAGATAATGTGGTGCTTAGATAATTTGCACTAGTAAATACGGCAACTAAAAGGGCACTCGTATTTCATCTTTTGTTGTCATTGTTCTACATTTTGAGAGTGGGTGCAATTCACTGTATCTGGAAAATGTTTCCGCGCTAAAGCTTCAATGTTTCACTATCTTCAGTTTAAGTTTAAATCTTGAAAAACTTAGCATTTTTGTACTGGAAACGGGTAGCGCAGATAGCCTTCGTTTAACTTTGCGCGAAATTCACAAAACAAACAAACTCAAATTATGGCCGTAAAATGCAAAGTAGATTTCTTTTTCAGCAAGGATACCCACACCACATTACAGCATGGTGGGCATTAAACCATGCCTGTCCAAAACAGCGAGTAAAATTAAAATAAATTCATTATAATATTTCGAGCATATTATCTTCTCATATAGTGACAATGTTGTTAACGATACTGTGTTCGAAAGATATTAGAAGGTCTATATAAAAATATATTGACACACACACACGCACATACACCCATAAATATATAGGAAAAACTAAAATAATATCTATCAATAATAACAAAATAAATAAGGATTAAGAAAGAGAGAAATTCTCAGAAACATTATTGATATTGTTAATAAAAAATAATCAGCCTGTGTGTTCCAAGGTTTCGTTAATACCAAAAGGCGATCCACTGTCATAAGCAAATACTCATTTTATTTTTCGTATTTTATAACTTCAGTCTTACCTGTAATCTTGAAATTACCAAAGAGAACATTGTGGTCTTTGTCCTAGCACGAAACGCTATATTAAAAGTGTTAGTGTTTAAGCTCTTGATATTTTTTTATGTTTCTTAACACGAGCACAAGTTTGCGTTGGGTCTCACCTTCATTGTGTTTTGTACACTACCATTGTTTTAACGTCTTTTGGAATGGAGGATTTTGATTGTGACGTTTCTTAAAGAAGGGTTTTTGTTTATAATGGATTTTGAGTTTGTTGAAGATTATTTTTATTTTCTTCACTAAGCTTCTAATTTATGTTTCATGTTTGCTTCACTAAATGAGTCCGTGTGTTTTTCCTTTGCTTTTCTGTAGAAATAATGAGTTTGAATAATTTTAATGTTTGTTTTTGAATTTCGCGCAAAGCTACTCGAGGGCTATCTGCGCTAGCCATCCTTAATTTAGCAGTGTAAGACTAGAGGGAAGGCAGCTAGTCATCAACACCCACCACCAACTCTTGGGCTACTCTTTTACCAACGAATAGTGGGATTGACCGTTACATAACGCCCCCACGGCTGAATAGGCGAGCATGTTTGGTGCGCCGGGGATGCGAACCCGCGACCCTCAGATTACGAGTCGCACGCCTTAACCCACCTGACCATGCCGAGATAATAATTTTAATGGATAACCGTTTAGTTTTTCAATTTGAAACTGAAACCGACAAAATGAACACTACAGGTTTTCCGAGCTGTACAGGAAAAAAACTTAATTATAACTTTTATTTTACTCTTTTTGTCATCTCCGTAAATACTATTTTCAAAAACTACAAAACTAAATACGTATTTAAAACCAGTCCTTCCCCCAAAAAAAACAAAAACAAAAAACATATTAAAGTGTACATAACGTTCAGGTCTACCCATCTGACTAGTGTTACGTTTATTAAACTGTGTTAATTTTCTTCATGTTTCTATACATACAAATATACATACTTATTCAAATAAATATAAACGTTATTCTCAAGTAATCCTATCTATACAAAGATATAAGAAATACACTCAACTAAGTATCTACATCAGTTTGTAGAGCTTATCTATGTTACATACTAAATGTTTCTAATTAACAATAATATTCGTTCGAAATTTAAACAAATGTCTCTTCGTTCTTTTCATTCCGAAAACTTTTGAACACTTAATCGCTTTAAAATTAGTCCTTCCTTTTGGCCCGGCATGGCCAGGTGGCTTGGGCGCTCGATTTGCAATCTGAGAGTCATAGACTCGAATATTCCCGTCACATCAAACATGATCGCCCTTTCAATCGTGGGGGTGTTATAAGTGATGGTCAATCCCACTAGTTGTTGGTAAAAGAGTAGCCCCAAGACGTGGCGGTGGGTGGTGATGACTACTTGCCTTCCCTCTGGTCTTATACTGCTAAATTTGGAACGGCTAGCGAAGATAGCCTTCGAGTGACTTAGGGTTCTGTTCCTCACAATGGACACAGCAGATAGCCCAATGTAGCTTTGCTCCAATAGAAAAAAAACACAGTTAAAGCTTTTCTATTGGTAATGGTACGAGTTTTAAAAGGTGCTGTTATCTAATAGGGGTATAAAGTCCTAAGTTAAAAGCTAGCTATTATATGCTAAGGATTATATAAGAAATAATAAATATAAGATTGTTATTGGCGACCTTCCTATTGCCCCCAGTGGAACAGCGGTATATCTGCGGACGCTAGAAACCGAGTTTTGTTACCCGTGGTGGGCAGAACACAAATAGCTCATTGTGTAGCATTGTGCCTCACTACAGACAAAAGTACATTCGTATTTAAAATAAAGTACAAAAAAATCAAACTTGTGATGAGTATAAATAAACAAGACACGTGTAATATTTTTACGTGAAATAAGAAAACATCTCAGATACGTTTCTCATAAAATTAGAGGCTGAAAAGGTGGTTCATACAAAACCACTAAATGAATCCTTGCTTTAATTTGATTAAGTTTATAATTACTAATATCATGTACTAATGACTGGCTGTATAACGTACTATTAGAATACGAAAAAGTTATCATATTTAAAAATATTTTATTTAATTAAAAAAGACATCTCATTGCAAATATGAGTTTCCCTTATTGTCACGTTTTAATCATACAATTATATAGCAGTTAAATGTATGTTACTCAAAATTCCGAAAGATGGTATTTTTAAATGAGCTTTATGTTTGTTTCATCTTTAAAATTACTATTTAGGAGATATTTCGTTTCTTTCGTTTTTATTCATAAAATACTTATATGTGTGTGTATGTACACACACATGTATATATTCTTCAATATCATTTTACTACAGTTCCTTTCGTTCTAGACTTATTCTGTATTTCTAGCCTCCTCCAGTGGTATAGTCTGGAGACTTATAACGCTAAAAAACAAGTGTCAATACTAGTGGTGGGCAAAGTATATATAGCCCTCAATGTGTAGCTTTGCGTCTTACAATAAAAATTATATTTCTGTCATTCAGTGCTTGTCGAAAGGTTCGAATGTTTCTTATTGTTTGTTGTCAAAAATGTATTAATATCCACTTAATGAAGCATAATATTATTAATTCATAAGCTTAGAAGAAAAAAGATCACCATGCGATTAAACTTGGATCGTTCCAGATGTTTTAGATGACGGTCTAGTTAAGGTGACAATAAAATAAAACAGGATCTATCAAATTGGACAATATACGTTATAATAAGTAACCGTCATATATAACTGGAAAATTATTTGTTAAAGAATTTATAAGTAGAGATCACAGAGTCAATGGAGAGAGATGTTGAGAGCCCATACTGACCGTCTTTTAATACATGTGTTTGTACCGCTTCTAAAGACATGTGTGGATTAAAACTCTGTACAAAATGCACTGTAAGAATGTAGCAGTTGAAAAAGAATTAATATGTATGTAGTATAACTAAATTTCTTACCTGAGATACTAATGGAATTAATGTTTGCTCGATTGACTTGGTCTTTATTTCCATGCTGCGTAAATCTTTTCTAGGTGCTCCTGCCATTTTGGTTAGCGGCAGTCAAAATAGAAGAGCATGCGCAAGATCTTTTATAATATTCAGTTCCGTCCCCCTATTCTCCCTCTTGTCTTTTCGCTTCTTGCGCTCTGTATTACGTCATTCTTATTCCAAACATAAATTTTAAACTATTTATTTTAAAAATAAATTTATGTATTTATAACCAAAATTGTTAGGCAAGATGTAAAATTATAGAAAATACTTATAATTAGCGAAAGCTAAAAACTGTATAACTATACTTATTGCAAACAGTCTCCGGTCGATGGATCTAGCAATTCTAGTTTACCGAACGCTGAGGTTCTATGAATGGTGCTTGTTAATACGTTTGGAATTTGATATGTAAATTTTCGAGTGAGTCAGACTCTGAGACTTTTGTAATAAAATCGACACTTCATTAATACTATTGAAAATATTATAAAAGTTTGTTTACTTGTCGATTTGTTTTCTGGAATTTCACCATAATTTTTGCAAGTTTTAACAAGAAAGATGTAAATTCTAAGCCTACACGAACAAAGTCAACGTCTTATTACTAATACTAGTACCACTATTAGTGCTAACCTACTCTGTTTTTGAGGTCTGTCATTTCTGTAGGAGTTATGTTTGTTGGTGATGGAATGGCATCTCCAAAGCCTACGAAGAAACATTTGAAGAAACACTGCCGACGTCACCATCACTATCACCATTCCCCTTTTCTTGAGTCTTCACAGGTTTGTACAAAAAGAAAAAGTAAAAATACGTTCTGACTTTATGGTCCGAAATTAGCAAAATTTTTCAAGGGATACTAAGTGATCCTTAGGAGGTTTAACTAGTCCGCGCCAAGGATGTACGATTATGAATATACTTATGTGTATATGTTAATTCCATCTTATCAGTCACATGTGTAAATTTGTTTAAAGAAAGACAATTGTAAATGTGTACGTGCATGTATGTGTAACATTACGTGAGACACCAAATGAAAACCGCAGTTTTTGATTATATCAGTCTTGTAATGTGAATAATAGTTATATTAATCAAATAAACACAAAAATAATGTGACTTGATATTACTGTTTTACTTCTAATCAGAAGGTATTTCTCCATTGAGATATAAATTTGCATCACACTTTGTTTGGATTGATCCCACCATTATTGCAGGTTTTAATAACCTTCTTTTTTTTAATTTCAGGCATTTCAAAGATTTCCTGTAATGTTTAAAAATCAGTCAGGAATCCCCAGAAAGCTAGAGGCTCCATTTGGAAGACCAAATTAAAGATGATACTTTTATGAGACAAAAACACAACTATGGGCTTGGGGAAAAAATCATAAAAATGCATCTTTGGTTACATGATAAATCAGTAAAATTGCATAAAAGTTCTAGTGACCCTGTTGGGTCAATTAGACATTTTCTTTTGCTATTCTAGGTGGCCCATGTATTGCCTAAATGAAATGATATTGTGGAATCTGACATATATGTAATTGTGATCTATAAAGTATAAAAACAATTCATCAAACCTTCTCTTTTTACCACATATGAAAGCAAACTGTTCTATTGGCATATTACTCTATTAGGAAAGTCACATGATATTAATATGAAGTCATTTATGTGTTTTCTGTCTTGCTATCATTAAGGTGATGTCCTCTTGTTGTACTTCCTTCAAGTTTTTCTCAAAATGTTACTTGGATGTAGGGAATCCAGAACTTTAACAATCATAAAACCTTAATTATCTACCTTGTATATCCCACTTTTCTCCAAAATAAAGAAAACATTATTAAAGCCAATTTATCCCCATATAGTAATTTAAGAAAATTTAAATCATTCGGGTTGTGCTCTGTTGAACCGTCTCCAACAACATAATATTCTTTGTGACCAAAAATTGAATGTAATTTTCCAAATAAGATATAACTAGCACATTATAGATTTTTCTTCCCCTATGTAAATTTAGGATCCTTTTTGTTTAATGCACATTGTGTAAAAGTACAAGGCTTTAGAGTCTGGGTTATAATCATCATTCACATAACCTTAACTGTGTTAAGGTTAAAAAACATCTGCTGGGTATCAACCAACTTACAAAAGTAGTCTAAATAGATTAGGAAAATTTAAGTAGTTTTTAAATATAATTAATTATAATCTAAAACTTAATCAGTTTGCTGATAATTCATTGACTAGTGTCACTAATAAAAATAAGAAGTAGAAAAGAACCTAACCTGGAATCTCTGTTTATAACATTAATCCATATCGATTTCCTTGCATAAAAATGTTCTTTCTGTCACCAAGTTAACCCACAGTCTTTTTAACTAGTTTATTCCACATAATTTTACTCGTATGTATGGACAATAAGGGACCATTTCATCCACTAGCAATGTAATTGCACACACTTACACACATGTCTTTAAAAAAATATATAAACATTTTAAACTACTCTTTATTTATCAGGAAATCTTATGAAATGCCAGCTTCCACTTATGCCAATGGCAACATACTTCATAAGCTAAGGATGTTGTTAGGAAAATTACATTGAAACTGTAATAACTGAGGACTGATCTGTTTTTCTTCAGATAGTAAACTTGTGCCTTATTCTGTTATTTTCAGAATACATAATAAAGAAATCAGACCTTTATCTTATGAAACTCACAATTTATAAACTGAATAAGTTCACCTCCTATATTATCTTTTCTTATTAGAAAATAAGTTATTGTAATCTAGCCCTGTAGAATAACTCTTCAGGAATTATACCAGTAGCTATTCTCTGAACCATTCAGGGTAAGTTTGTCCTGAGTTCAAACTCATTATGTGTATGGATATATTTATCTCTTTTTGACTTCTAATCAGTATGTTCATAAATGAACCCTAAACTTAGTTTTGCTGTACAACTAGCAATATAACACATTTTCAATAAATTAAGTGATTTAGATTTAGTTGCACTGTTCAATGTGTTGTCATGTGTATTAAACTTGTTTGTAGTTTTTAATATACTAATTTAAGTTTTTTTACAGCAGTGGTTAAGAAAGAACTTTCTAACTGGACACTGCACATGCACATTGATCAAACTAATTTTATTTTTTTCTCTCAAAATGTATTGCAAGAGCTGTAAAGAATTAGCATAAACACACACAAAGTAATATGAAGTTTTATCCTACACTGTTGTCACATTCTTTTACCAGCTTTAAACATTATTATTCACAATACAAACATGCATTTTCTCTTTTTTTTTAATTCTTTTTTTGGTAACTCAGGTTTGGTTATAACAAAAAATAAACATTTAAAATATGACAATATGAAGTCTAAGTCTGGTACAGCAATGGTCAAGAAAGAACTTTTCAACTGCACAATTATAAAACTTTTTTTTTGCTATTTAACATACTTAACAATGAGAATAGTAGGACTAAAAATACAGATATAAATGTTGGAAGAGTAGAAGTTATCTTCAGCTAAGACAGTGTTATTTATTTAACAGAGTTGTTAGCCTTTGGATATTGTGGAGGTGGTAAATTTAAATGAGGTTGATAAGTATATAAATGATAAGAGCTGTCATTAAGATTTTATATTTATTTATTGATAGTTTAGAGGATAGAAAAACTGAGATGGTCCAGCAGTTTCCATATTGCCCCAAAACGTTGTTTGTCCAGATATAATGCACAATTTTTTCTTCCAAGACCTCCCAGAAAAATCGATTGTGCATTATATTTATGTACAGCCAATTTTGTTGAGCATTTTACTAGAAGCTACCACTGAAAGCTGTTAATGCATTATTAAAGGTATCAAAAAATGTTGCATATTCAATGCAACAAATAGGACAGATGATGACGTGCAATGGAAATTGGAAGAGAATGAAGCAAATCCAATAAATATGATGGTAGCAACAATTCTTAGAATGACAGAGAGATATGTGAAGATTAATATTTGGCTTAATGTGTTACCACTTATAAACTTTCATTAAAATTTGGCAAATTAACAAGTAAAAAAACTTCAAACAAAGATTTTCAAAAATGCTTAATACATTGATGGTTTACTGTATTAAGAAACTATTAAATACATTTTGTACAACTGATATGTTAAATAAAGAGTTATTCAAAATTGTGAATGCATTATATTCAGGAGGTGCATTAGATTCAGGCAAATGCAATATTAGAATCTCATCACTTTGACATACAGCTTAAATGCTTATAATAAGTAGCTTAATTTGTAACTTTCTAATCAACTTATGGTTCCTCAGAAACTTACTTGGTAGCTAGTATTATTAAGAACTAACAGATGCTTGTTGAAATCATTCAACAGTAATTTACCTGAAAATGGTGATGAATAGATACAAATTGTGCAGTAAGTTCAATCCCTTGGATCAGAGTGTATGTGCAATAGGATTGTCTAGTGGGCCATTTACAACTTTCTTTTGTCACTCCATTGTTTATATTTGAATAACAAAAATAACAAAGGAATCCAAATACAATGCACTGTTGGCCAAAAGTTGTGATTTTCAATATAATAGGTGTATCCAGCATATTAGAACACTCAGCTGTGGTAAGTCGCTGCAGGGATTTTCCAACATTTCTTGTCATTTTACTGAACATGTAAAACGAGTGCTGCAGAAGAAAGTGTTCTTGAACAATTGTCACTTCTATAAAAAGTATTAAAAGAAAAAAATATATAGAACCAACATGAAAAACGTGTGTGTGTGTGTGTATGCACGTACATGAATGTATATACACCAGCTACGTTCTTGTCTTTGCTTCTTGCCTTATTTACATTCGTACACCTAACTTTAAAATATTTATTTCAGTCAGTTGACACTGGAAGTTTAATTTTTTGTATAAAATCCCCTCACAAGAAGAAATGTTTGTATTCTTAATTCTTTGTTTTTTCTTGGATTGATGTTAATATCAATATGAAATTTTAGGAACTGAATAATTTATCTGTAATTTATTCTTGAAAATAAGCATTTTGTTATGTAATTTATTTTCTGTATTAATCATTCAGGAGATACAGAGCATGACAATTTAAATATATAGACATATAGTTAGATACTCCTTTGATATTTTTTCATTTAAAACAACCAAACCATGTTTTACACATTTGACACCAAACTACTAATTTTTATAATAAAAATATTTATCCTTTAGTGACGATGAGAAATCCACTTGAAGTAAAAATGTATTCTAAAGACAGCTTGACATTTATATTTCTCAAAATATAAATATATTTCATATTGGCAGTGACTATGAAGTCAGTAACAGCATTAGAACACTAAATTTAATGCTACTACGTGGAATATTAAAGTTTCATTCAATGTAATAAAGGGTGATATTCACATAGTTTTTTTTTCCAGGTATATTTGATAAATAGTTGATCTAGAAACTGTTCACTTTGCCTGACAAGTATGCAGTGCAAAACTGCATGTGTAACAGTAAGGATGGGGGTCATATGCTTCATTTGTTTGTGGTAGCTCAGTTCATGGAATGTTGATCTCACAGTAGTTGTGTGATCTGAGGGTTCCAGATTCTGATTCAAGCTCTAGTCAGTGCAGATCTTTTAACATTATGTTTGTGACTTAAGATTTCTGGTTCATATGAATACTTTTGAGACCAATTCTCTTACCATTTGAGTTATCAAAGCTTAATTAAGGACCAAAGAGCCAACCCCAATTCTGTTCATTACACACATTCTGACTAGGAAGAGAACTGTATGTACTTTCACATGGCTGGTTATACCAAAAGCTTGTAATAAGTTAGAATAATAAAGCTGAGAGTTCTGTTTAATTACTTATTCAACTCAATACATGTGATACTTTATTTTTTGTAATTTACACTTTCAGGAATTTTGCTTTCATTACTATTAACATTCTTAACTTTTAACATTTTTAAAATTTTACTTACTATTTATTATAAAAATAACTTTGTGGTTAAGTTGTTTTTTGTGTGTGGACCAAAACAAGTGAAAAGAATACTACTGTTTTTTTGCAAACTAGTACAGTTTTCTGTCATTTTTCGTTAGTATCAAATCTTGGAACGTGTTCAGAAGGACAGAGTAATTATTACCCAACCTGAAGAAGACAAAAGACGTAGAACTATTATTGTTGAAAGAAAAAATGGATCCTTTGGTTTCACCCTTCAGGTAGACCTGATTATAATATCTGATGAAAAATATTTCATTTTGATTAGCTTTTGATGCTTTATTGTGTGCAGCATGTTTTTGATGCTAATATAAAGATTTAGGAATAATATGTGACAGTTATGGATATGTGGAATATTATTATGGCAATTCTCTCATATAAAATGTGAAAGTAGTAATAAACTTCAGTATAATTTTTGGGACTGGAAATATAACTAAGCAACCACGATTTATAAGCACAATGAAAACTATGAACCAACATTTATTGTACAATTCTATTTCTAATAATGATGATGTTATTTATTAAATTTTGGATAATTTAGAATTTTAAACAGTAGGTAAAAAAAACAACTTGTAGTTAGAAAATGCCTTTTTCTTGTGTAATTCAGTAACATAAAGTGCAAATTAATAGCAAGTAAATTATGTACTTCCTTAAATAAAATGCAAGTAATATCATATTGGCCCTTTTTTATGAAAAAGATATATATATTTGTAAATAAAAACATCAATATTTTATAAATAAAAAATATTTAGGTTTTTTTTTTTACTTTATGTAATGTACTTTATATATCTCTATCAGTCATTTTTATAAAGTAGAACTTCATTTTACTGACGTGGTTTCAGAAATGATACTCTCCTTACCACAGAATAAACAGCTAATACCTCATGTCACTGCAAGAAGTGCTTGGAACAAAACTTCTACACATCATAACTACACCACTGCACTTATTAACTTGTAAGGATGGTTTCATTCAAAACCTTGTATGTGCTCAAAAATGTTTTGCAGTGGTAATAAGTATTAAGTCTATGGAGAGAGAAGTGTATATTAGAAGTGAATTTTTCAAGTAAGGAAAATGTTAATGTTTTGTATCCAACTATTAAACTTCCAAACACTTTTCTAAAATGTTACATTTATTTTCACATGACATGTACGACTGATATAATGTATCAAGTGAATTCACGAACTATAATATGCAAAAATGTTACATTACAATTAATTTGGAATATGTAGAGTAAGAACAAGAATTACCCATATTTCAAAGGGTCTTGATAGTGAGTGACTGTGTAGCAGGAATATTAAAAAAAGAGCGTTCTTTGTTTTGATTTTTTTAACTGACTGTTTATCAGTCTTTTACTAATAGCAACGAAGAAGACAATACCTCAACTGCAAGGAACAACTGTTGTTGCAAACCGTATAAAGTAAACAGTATCAGTCTGTGTTGTATTAGATTTATCTTTCAAGAATGGTCATGATTATGCTACATGGCTATACAGTACAATAAACATAATCTAGACTACTAAACAGTAGTTAAAAACCAGTACAAAAACTGCTTATTTCAGATGCAAGGAGGAAAGCACTTATTCAGTGGTTCTAAAACTGTAGAGCATGAACAATGAATGATTGGAAACATGATTGGGTCTGAGTTGCATTTCATCCTTTTCAGTACTGATGGTAGAGTGGGTCACATGTGGTACTTGAATCTTTTGTTATTCCAATATTGTAATAGTGTGGGGAACATTATGTAGGCAGAAGTTGGGCTTTTGTAAATATGAGTAGAATATTTTAGTTATTTAATTTTTTTTTGCTATCACAGTCATTGGATCTTGGTCAGCTTTGAACTCTTGAGATTATTTAGGCTTAGTTACAAATGTTTGATTAATAATCTCCTGTATCTATAATATTATTTTGTTTTCTAGTTAGCAGAGAATGAAAAACAAGTTGTTTAAGCTTGTTTTTTGAGGTGTAGGTATATACTGAAATGATTTTCTCTGTTTGGTTTGACATGTTTGATTCAAGTCACTGCTGACTTGAATATTGCATATGCCACAAATTCACTGCCTTTACATGAGAAGAATCTTTTCTAGCATTTTGTGGATTCTGTGCTATACCAAATTTAAGTTATTGCTATGACAAAAAAAATCTAAGTTACTATTAGATGACACTTCTATTAATGTTATTAGTTAGTGTACATATTTTAAAAAAAATCATTATTTATAACTTCAGCCAGTACAACTGTAAAACTCATGAATACTTTTTTTTTTTTCACAATTTTGGTATTTTATAAGAACATGTAACTGGCATAGGTTAAAAGATATTTTGGTGAAGTTTCTCAAATTATATGAAGTACTTTTCATATCTTTCTGGTATAAGTTATTTTTATTTAAACCGGAAATTATTATTAACTATTCAGTATGGGTAACTACTCATATTTATAGTTATTACTCATTTGTTGGTTATTTCAGTATCATATGACTATAATGATTTATGCAAAGTAAACCTTATCATACATTATCTCAGGTTACTTAAAAGAGTTTCTGTTGTGCCACCAACTTATTTTGATAGTTCCCAAATGCACAAAATAAAGTCAAAGGAACTCAATACATGTGAGATGCTTGAATGTTCAAAGGTATTATTAACTTGTTCCATACAACAGTTATGGTAAATTTTCTTCAGAATGTGCTTTTTAAATTTTTTTTATCATACTAAAATAAAAAATTGCATAAACTTGTTTACAAAAGCAGTATACCTTTTTATAGTCTGTCAGGATAAGATGTGGATAAAAAATATCTAGCGAGATGATCTTAACTTGAGTTTTCAATTATAGTGTAAATCATTAAATGAAAGGCCTCATCAGCATTGGATATGGCAAATGTAATGTGGTTGGCATACCACTGTTACATTTTTTCTTTGCTATTACTCAGTGAAAAACAACCATATTTCTGTGTATAGAATTACCTTATATTTAGCAATTCTGAAGTTATTAACCATGAAATGTACAACTGTTTGGTCCATGGTTTTATAAGTATAGGTTAGGGTCACTGAGCAGAAAACTGTAATGTAAAATTGTAATGCATTTTTATTTCTGATATTACTCTACCGATAAACATCTACCAAAAACGTTTTCTGTAAAGAAATATGTCAAAGTCTAAAGGTATCCATGTGTTACACTCTGGTATGTGTATTACACACAAAAATATGTGTGTATACTTTTTTCAATTGGTTGTAATAATTTTTTTTCATAAGAATCTATAGAGAATACATGGATGACCAAATTACTGTAAAGTTTTTAAGGGGTATTTACAGTTATGTAACTTACATAAATCTGGTACTTTAAGGAATAGTAAGAATTATCAAATATTCTTCACTACATGTGAGTGTTTAATTAAACAACATACATATGTGTATATTTTAAGTTTGCAAATGTTGTTGAAAACTAAATATGAATTTCATGGCTGTAGGAATAATTTAATGCTCTGATTAAAAACTAATATTTTTAGTTGTGTTTTATTGTTCCCATTATCGCGGTCAACAGTATCTATACTTTATTTGAATTCTTATATATCAGTGATTAAAAAAAAAAAGAATAAAAAAATAAAATTTGTATTAAAATGACATAGTCTGTTTGGAACAAATGTACTAAACTTGATAGAAATACTAGGACTCTGTAGGAAGTGATTTAATAATTGTTAGATAAATATTTCTTTTATAGCTACATCCTAGAAACTTTGTAATACTTAGCTATTAAACAAGATTTTTTAACTTAAATGTAACAATTTCTCTTTTCCTTTACATTTGGTGCTTTGCAGTTACGTACCTGTAACTGTGATATCTAATCCTGATAAGTTCTAATTTCTTTTTTTTTTTTTCATAAAATGACCCAGCACATTGAACTACATTGAAGTGTAATGTGTGTAATTTTTTTCTTAAACTTCATAAAAAAAATTAATTTTATACGATAAGCACATTAAACAGTGCTATTGTTTATATTAAAGAACATGAATATAGAAATGTATGGCTTTTGTTTGTACCTTTACCAAAAATATTATTGATTCAAACCCAAATTAATTACTTTCAAGGTACTGAATTCCTTTTCATGTTTCTGAAATAATGTACTTTTATAACAAAAGAATTTGTGTATATAATTTATGGATTGTATAGAAGCATCAGTATTTTTACTTTCAAGCTTTGCTGTTAGAGCTTAATAAATATTTTGAAGTGACAAAACTATTTCTTTGAAACTTAAATGAAAGCTCATTTCCTCTAAGAAAGTTAAAATTTTAATGCATGTATATGGCTATATTGAAATTAAACTTTATGAATTTATTAGATAGTAGAGTACATGTAATTAAAATGGTTTAAAATCTTATCTGTAATAAGTAATAATATAATTAAAAGGCTGTTATCCATTTTCTAAAAGTTCTAATTACTGCCTTTATACAATAGTGTAAATGATAAAAAGTAACTTTAACAAAGTTGCTTAATTTCTTGTACATGGCTGTTATACTAACTTCTTTTCATTCTAACATGTTTATTGAAGAGATAAATCAAGAAATTCATTTTTTAGGAATATGTATGCAGAATTACACTTCAGTAAGGAAACATGTAGTTGTTGATATTGTCAACAATACATCTGTGTTGCATTCTCTTCTAATATTCTTTATCTTTCTTCTTGTGAAGTCTAGTTCCTTTTGTTCTGACTTGTACTGAAAGAAAATGTTAGCACTTATATCTTTGTCAACAAATCAACACTGCTTCATTTCATTTCCTATATATTATGAAAACAATAAAAAGTTCTCCATGCAAATTACAGCAGGTAATGAAAGGTGTTTAGAAAAAGTGAGAGAAAAACTTAAATTACATATTCTCTTGTATTTACAGTTATTAATATAACTGTATTAATTATTGTTTACTTAAATGTAAAGATACAGTACTCATTTTGGTTTACATAAACATTATAGGTTTGCTGGTGAAGAACCTGTCACATAAAACCAGTAGTTAAGCTTTTGGCCACCATAATTTTGAATATTAATGATATATGAATGATTACTGCCAAGAACTGCATAAAGTTTGTAAGTAACCTTAATCTGTTAACTCTTTCACTATGGGCTTAGTAAAATATACATGAATTTGTCTACACATTTGCACACATTAAGTATTTGCACTATATTTGCAAAAGGTTAAAGAATACGGTTTGGTACAAAACTGTTAAGCAGTTGTTTATTTGTATAAAAGCATACTATTTATATGTGTAATTTTTTTATTTGAAATTTTGGTAAAAAGATATTATAAGTAGAAATTTCTATTTCATTGAACACTAAACAATAAAAATAATTTTTTATCAGATAATACATGAAACTTTCTTTATTTTGTTATCAGTGAAAAAATATCTCACTGAAGAACATAGTTTTCTTAACACCCGTGATGAAAGAAATCAAGAAAATGTTAACTTTTATCTAGCTAACCATGAAATAAAAATGACACTTGAACATATGTGAATGATGATCATCTTGCTTAAGAACCCTTTTTTGTACAGGAAATGTACTTACAAGAAATAAATTAATTGTGAGATATAGTAGATAGTTTTTGAAAAATAACATTTTTTAAAATTAATATTGGGTACAAAATTAGCAGGTGATACAAACATTCATTACTTGATTAATGGAAAATAAATTTTTTGTGGCTCACTCAAATATGTGATATGCAAGTTACAGGGAAAATTTGCACAGGAAGAAATGATACTAATACTGAGTATCCATATCTGTTAGGTTAATAGTTCCAATTGGAAGAGAAAGAGTGAAATAATGTTACCAGAGAGAGTAGAAAATATGAAACTCAGTGTGGAGTTCTTGCATAATTTTTTCCTATACAGTACTATACCTCTCTAACATAACAGCTATCCTTGTTAAGTACTGCCGGGCCCGGCATGGCCAAGCGTGTTAAGGCGTGCGACTCGTAATCTGAGGATTGCGGGTTTGCATCCCCGTTGCGCCAAACATGCTTGCCCTTTCAGCCGTGAGGATGTTATAATGTGACAGTCAATCCCACTATTCGTTGGTAAAAGAGTAGCCCAAGAGTTGGCGCTGGGTGGTGATGACTAGCTGCCTTCCCTCTAGTCTTACACTGTTAAATTAGGGACGGCTAGCACAGATAGCCTTCGAGTAGCTTTGTGTGAAATTCAAAAACAAAATGAACAACATCAGTGCTGCCTTTTGTATGCAATTTTGCTTTCCATACAGAATCTTAACCATCTCCTCTCATTATGCAGTAGTCTGGTGCAGATGTTTTGATATTGTTGATTTTATGTTATAATTTTCTTTTTCCAAAAAAGTGCTTTAATGTTTTTATTCATTTTTTAACAGTATTTTCTGTTGTACTTACCAAGAAATTTATCTTGGTTTGTCATTTATTCTTGTATTCCTTTTTCCAACTTGTTTGCAGTTGATCATGAGTTCAGGACTTCATGTCACAACTTTGTCTTCAATTTCTACTACTCTAAGTGTCATTACACAGGCTTTGGGTCAGGGGTCTTGGTTGAGGATGATATTTTAGCCACCATTTGTCAATATATTAAACTTTAAACAAGTTGACTTTCTTTTTCCAACAATGTTGAAGCTCCTCCTGTATCTGGTGTACATATTTGTGACAAGGAGGATTTTAAAAGACTTTCTCAGTTTCTACCTATGCTGTGCACTCCCAAACACCTCCTAAGGAATCAGATAGACCTCTCTCTCAGCCTTTTTGGACATGATTTCTCAGGTTTGTTATGTTTCATCTCTTTCCCTGTATTCATATGATCCTGTCCCTTCCTTATTACATGATTCTTCATCATTTGATTATCTTGTCATCTCTCCTTCTCCTGATATCGGGGGATGTGCTGAGCATTTTGTTTCTTAATTGAAGGTTGGTGCCAGCATGCCTTGTCCATTATGGGCTTCTAATCATTATGCATTAGCTTATCATGAGGCCAGTCCTCCTTTTCTTGACTCCCAGAACTAGAATCACTTTTACCCCTGTGTGGAGTAGACCCTGATAAATCTATCCATTTATTATTCCACACCCTTGTACTTCCCCCATTCTTCTTTTTCCTTTTTCTCTTGATTATCTCCATTAGTAGTGGTTGAGCAAGAATAACACTATGGCAGAGATACTCCTTCTTCTTCCTCATCCAGATTTGCACATTTATTTATATTTCTCTCCAGGGTAGTGGGACATGGCTCAACCAGCAGGAGGCTTCTGTACAATGGTCTTGGACAGAACAATCATACTATGTCAATATCTTGGAGCTTCTGGTAGTCCTATGTGCTGTGGATAATTTTATTCCTATTGTATTGGGCCCACATACAACAAATATGTCTTGTAGCATGACATGTTCTGGGTGCTTTCAACCTTGTAGCAAATGGGCTTTCTCAACATGGTCAGATTTATTCCACAGAATTATTCCTCTTAGGTTTTCTGGTGGCTTTCCAAACAGTGGAGTACTCTTCATCTAGATGTTTTAACACCAAGTTACCTCTTTTTTTAGTCTCTGGTTCCTCATTTACAGATTCTGGTTGTAGATGCTTTCAGTTAAGACTATACCAACTGGTGCATTTGTGCCTACACACCTATCTGTCTCATTTCTTGGATGATTTTGGACATCCAGTTCACTCTGTATCGAATCCTTTTCATTTCTCCTTACTGGCTGGTACAGTTTTGGTTTCCTCTTCTCTGACAGCTCCAAACTACACCCACCCATTACCTCTTTTGCTCACTGCATCCCTTCTTTGTCAGCCTTAGTCACTGGCACTTCATCCCACTGTTCATGCCCTCCAACGTTACACCTGGAATTCATATGGGCCCTCCTGAGGAAATCTAGGTTGTCAATTCATGTCACTTCCCTTTTAGTCTAGTCCTTTTTTCTGTCTCCTTTGCAGTTTATCAGTGTAAGCAGAACGTTTTTTGCCATTGGTTTTTAAAATGTTGGGTTTCTCCTTTTTTACCCACAGTTCTTCTCCTTATGGATTTTCTTATCTGAATATTTGACCATTGAGTTTCTGTCTCTCTCATTACAGATTATTGAGTAGCTTTGTCCATCATTTTCTGTTTTTCCAGGTACTTTGTTGTGATTTCCTCTCCTAATTTCTTCCTTTTATTGCATTCCTTCTGGATTTATAAATCATCTTGTCAGGTTGCTCATCTGGATTGGAATGTTAATATTGTTCTTCACAGTCTCCTTCCCCCCATTTGAACATTTGTACTCCTTTTCCTTGTATTAGCTATCCCTTAAAACTTATTTACACCTAGTTTTATGCTCTGGGTGTCATTTGTTTTGTATATATTCCATCAGTTTTTCATGTATTCTGTTCCATTCTATTTGTTCTCCTTTATCCAGATTGATCTTTTTTGCCCAAATCTTCATGATGGAAATTCTTCAGACTCACTGATTTTTCTTCTCTCAATTTCCCACTTTTATTTTCACTATAATCCAGATATACTTCTGTGTCCTATCCCTACTCTTCATTTTTATATTGCTTACTTGTCTTTAACCTCTTGCTATCCTTCAAACATCAATCAGACTGACATGGTAAGTTATCATTTTTTATATATTGCTTTTGCTTACAATCATGTCCCCTTTCTGTTTAAAATCCTACTCAGTGGGAAGCATTGCCTGTCCAGATATGCTATTTATCTATTACCAAAATCTACACTCTACAGCTGACAACACATCATTCAAGGGTATATTATCTACCACCTAGTGATTCAATCACTCCACTTTTTTGTGGTAGGTACTGGAGGTTAATGTGGTCCCAGTTCTTATCATCCTGTAGACTGTGGTTACTTAGGATGTTTTTTGCTCCAGCCTCTGCAGTCCAAGCCAAAGGATGATATTGTGCAAGTTACATGTGACTACTTCTGATTCTCCACCTCATGAAGTTGGGTCCTAGAGGTTGATGTTATTTGGGGTAGCTTGGAAAGGGTTGGAGGTTCATCCCACCAATATTGATGTATCCCCATGACCAATATCACATTCTGTTAAGAAGAGATGTTCTACAGAATCAGTAGTATATTTTTCTAGTAGTATCTTGTTTCATCCCTATGCCTCTTCTAGATCATACTAAAACACAGGGACATTTGTGAATAAAAGCAGAATTGGAGTTGCTACCCATTCCTGCCATCTCATTGGTTGAATAAATTAGCAGTGGGGTGTTCTGCTTTTCAAAATAGTTTTAGCATAGTCACTCATCTCCTATGTTGGTGTTTCTATGGATTCTTCATTGTGTTTCTTCCCCCTATTTCTTCTAGTAGAGTATGAGATTCTTTGCCATTTTCCATTTTCTAATTGCTGGAGTGGCATACTGTGGAGGCAACCTCCTGAATCTGATTGCTTCTATTCAGTAAAGAGTAGAGCAGTGGTGTTCTGCCAGTGTAGATCTTACACTTGTGCACTCCATCTCCATTTATTGTGTCCTGGAGGCTGATGTTTCACATTCATGTGCTCCAACTTCTCTGTGGTTCTTTTTGGGAGATGATGATGTTCATATACCACAACAGAATATTCCTTGAATTTGAGTAAATTTGTCATGTTGCTGTTCACCCTGCAGATTGGAATCTTTCATCCTACCATTGACTGGATGTTGGTTCCCATTTCATGGTTTTGGGTTACAGCTGGACAAATCAACATAAATCCTCATTGGTCACAATTCCTTATCCTACCTCAGTTGTGGGTTTTTACCTCATTAATTTCACCTGCATGTGGTGGGCCCTGTAGTTTTTATTTCATGGATTAGCTACAGTTTGTCTCAGCTCTGTGATTAATTGAGTTGTCAGCTGGTCATCATGTACTCCAGCTTCTGTGGATGCTGTTGGGTGAAATGTTGTCCCTCTAGCACTCTGCCTCAGGTAGTGTGCCTTTGTGAGGTGGAGGTTTCACAGAGTGGAACTGATCCAATTTCTTTTAGATTTCAAGTGACCTGCCATATTATCTTTCCTTCCTACATTCAGATGTCAGGCTCCCAGGTTCCTTCTGTTCAACTCGACTAGAAGTGAAGACAGTAGGGACCCTTCTCTTACCAGGGGTCAGATTATGCATGACCAATGCTGCATGGTTTTATACAGGAGTTGACCTTCCAAGTACGGTCTGTCATGCTCCAACCACTCTACATCACAGGACACATTCATTAAATATGCTCTTTCTAATACCTGCCAGTTAATGCAACACCTACTACTTAACTAATAAAGAGTATACCTGCTGCAGAAGTGGTGTGGTCTTTCAAGTGTGTTCCTCTTCCAGTGTGAGTGTTTTTCAGACACTTTAGAAGGATACTTGTCTATATCCATCATACTGATTTCCTCCACACTTGCAGTGTGAGAATCTAGCTATTATGTGAGTGAAGGTATAATATTATATCTGTTATTTTCTTACATTGAAAATGTACTCCTCTCACACTACCTACTATTCCTCCCCACTTAAAACTAGTGCTTACTTCAATCCTGATCTTAAAGTGATGGCTAGGTAGAATTGAATAGTATAGGAAATCACATTCATCAAGAGAGTGTGTTATACTTCTGTTAGTGGAGAGCTGTCACATGATGGTTTATGTGCAAAGATACAGTGAATCACATTGATCATGGAATAAGTGGAAATTTCAGCTCTTGTGGCATGTGAAAACATTTTACATATAGAGTGCAGCACTAATCAAGAAATGCTCTTATGTGAGATAAAGCAAGTATCTATTGGAAATGTTTTGTTAGTGTTGGAAAAACCAGTTCAATACTAAAGCATTTTCACAAGTGCAATCAGAATTTATAAAAGTTTCAGTTAGTTTGTGCAGACATTGTGTATCTTATCAGGCTGGCTTTATCAAGATGTGTGTGTATGTTCTTAGATTAACTCTTGTAATTGTTCTTTAAATTTCTCTATACAGAATTGGAAGTCAGAAGGTGCATCTTTTTTACAAACATTATTTGTGAAAACTCGTGCTTGTTAATAGTTTGCGTTATGATTTAAGCTTAATTGTGCTTTTCTATGTGGATAATAAGAGTTTCTTTTGTTTAGGGAATTTCATACTTTTTGTCAATGCTTATATTTTAATGTTTTGTCTTGGACATTTTTTGATAAAACATTGAAATATATCATTTGTAAAATAATTTGTCTGTTTGTGGACTGACACTGTATGAACTTAGCTACATGTATGAATAAGATGTCCTGGGAGTGTGGAACAGAATATAATATTCTTATTCAAAATTTTCACAAAACATCAAAGAAATACTACGTACTAAAGTTTCAAAACAATTCTTAATTCCTTGTATACAATTTTAAGTGCTGTAGCAAGAATTATTAACATAAGTAGCCTAATGAGAACCAAAATAAAAACTAGACTATAAACTAATTACAACAGTCATGTACAACAGACTGATTTGAAATGTTAAATGTCTTAATTCAGTACATTATAAAACTGTAACAGTTGGAATGAAATGAATCATCATTTGTGAGTACCCTTACATTTAACAGTATTTCCAGTTGTAATCACAAGATTTAACCACTAAGTTAATAAATTTGGCTTTATCCTAGTTCCATGTATGAAGATAATAATGCAAATAAGTTTAAGTTTCATATTAATTAAAAATAATAATGTTGTATGCTATAACCAGCAAAGTGTAATGACATTAACTGTCAAGGAAAATGAAACAGACTGTTATATATATATAAAACATCTGTTGTTTGCTATGAAAATCTGCACATTGTATGTAAAATAGGGGTATATTTATAAATGTTTAAGTATTTGTAATAGAGCACATCAAACATCAGAACCTAGTAGATGTTAAGAAAATTTCTGAAATTTGAACAAAACTATATTAACTGTTGTTTTTGAATATTATACTGTTGTTATGTGTTATATATTACAATTTCAAATAGCCTAAAAATAAGTTAAATGACAGGTTAAATTTAGAAGTTAAATAAGTAAATGTTGGTGTGTATCCAATCTTTCCAACAAGATTGATACAGTTTCCTTTTTTTAATATAAATATATGTTAATATACAAGTTATAACACAGTTTACAACAATATTTATTACAAATAATGATCTTAGTTCACAAAAGCTTTACAAACTTACAACAATATTCAGTCTTCTTTATGATTCAGAACTTTTTTTATCTTATCAAGGGTTCACAGTGAACTAATCAATTTTGATGTATATACAATTCACTTAACCAAGGGTCTAGCCAGCTGTTTATTCTTCTTTCTTTGTCAGTCACACATCAAATTTTCCACCTATGAAGTTACGTAATGTTTTTTAAAAGTTTTAACATCCATAAAAGTTAAATGGTTTAAAATATTCAAAATTTATAAACATTCTTGATTAAATATCTGAAGATTAACAAGTGTTAATCACAGTACTAGCTTTCAAGGTTTATAGTTACCAACTGTAGCAAAACAATAATATGTACTGTCCCTTTATTCATCGCATTGGTTACTTTTATAGACACAAGAAGAGTTTTTAGAAATTTCAACCTGCAGAACAATACTGATAATACACTGGTGTTTACATACATGCATATATTGTTCATTTTTATATTTGAGAATCTTTTACAACTTTAGTGAATAGGCAGGAATTTCTCTACACAAATAAATGTATAAGCTATATACATTTCTAAATATAAATTTATCTTAAGGAAACATCAATATGAAAATAGATATATAATTGTAAATCTGTCGCATGTTTTCATGTTATGTGTTCTTTGTGTCACTAAGCCCCCTTTTTCATCACATGTTAAAAATATGAATTTTTGTTCATTAGTCTTCGTATAGTTAGAGATTACTTAATTTTCAACTAAATATTAGCAAAATACCTAAAAACTGAGAACTAAACAACTATCTTACTCATGATTTGCCCTAGTTCTTTCAAATTAGGTGAATTTATTTAAAAATTGTTATTAATGTTGTAAAAGAAAAGTAGGTAATTACTTATCTACTAGAAGATACAATTAATCTACAGAATGTGCATTTGTTGGAACTTTTTCATTATTTTTGATATTTTGTTCAGTTCAGAAGTATAAAACAGTAGCAGTCTAAGTACTCCACAACTGATTCGTTAGAATGCTATAAAGTGAGCACACTTGTATAAGATCATCAAGTAACCTTAAGTCTGTATCTCTCCTTTCATTGATTCATTGTATATTTTCAGAAACTGTTTTATTGAAATATGATATGCAGATAGCCTCATTTACTTATATGAAGTGCCTCAAAGGATCACTAAAGGATGCATGACCCGAAATTAACAGAATTACTGTATTACCAAAGGAATTTTATATAGTAACAGTTGAACCTGTTGCAGTTGCCAATTCCAGTTATTTGAAGTAAAGTTGACTATGGCATTATGTAGTGTTATTAACATTTTAAACTTGTAAATTGTAATGACTAATGAAGAAGAACTTTGGAGCTTTGTTAAATTTGAAATAGTTGAAGTTATCTATAAATCTGCCATGCAAGAAAAAAATTAATTTCTGGTCTCTTTTCTGTTTTGTATTTAAATGGGTGAAAACAAAAATGAGAATTGAACTTATGATTAGTACTTGATTGATACATAACATTATGTGACGGTTGTAAGAGACAAACAAATTGTTGAGGTTCATTTTCTAAATTTATAATTCACTTCAGCCAAAAGTTAGATGACTTTTGGTATGACTCTATGTATTTTGAACTAAACCATTTTCTAAACTAAATTGAAGTATTCCATCCAAGGGTCAGTGTATGGATGTTTCATTCATGATCTAGCATGATTCTAAGGACTGTGTGTAATGTATGGTCTGTAAAGAAATGGGTATGCTTTGCAATGTGTAGAGCATTATTTTTCAGCCTTTCTTTCATTCAGTTTTTTTAACTTGTGTAAATATATATATAAAAAAATTAACTGATGATAGATATGTTATTCTATGGTGCATAATGTGTCATGTTTTGTGTTGAAAGCAAAAGGAAAAATTAGAATCATGATTGTAAGCATTCTTACAAATCAGAACATTTTGTTGTGGACATAAAGTGGTCTGGGTGGTGTTATTTTTAATTTCTCTGCAATTGTTTTTTGTGTAATCAGGAAATTAAACAACATTTACTGATTCCAATTGTCAAATCAGTAAATATGTAAAAAAAAACTCAACACAATTCTGTGCTTCTTCACTAGTTGATTTAAAAATGTTATTTTTTTTTCCACACACAATTTATTAAACACAATGTTCCAACAATTTTTTAACTTGTTAAAATAATGAATCATAACTACTATATCAGTGAAATATATTAAATGTTTTTATCAAAATAGTTATGTGACTTATATAAAATAAATACTTTAACTTTCTATTCATTACTGAAGAAATAAATCAAAAGCCTACTGTAGTATTGTGACTGTGGTTTAATTTTTATAAGATATATTTTGAGCTTATACCTAAAAAACAACAGTATTAGTATTGTTTGATATTGAAAAGTGGTAATCAAATGTTGTTTTTTTTTTCATTGTTTAAAGCATGAAGTAGCTTATTTTTATCAAGTATATAATTGTAATGGAATATTTTTGAAAGTTACTTATGTTTCTTGTCCAGCTGACAGTTTGTTTTCTAATTTTCCATAGATCTTGTAAATTATATGTTTTTAAGCAGCTTTAATGAAGTATCATCTAAAGAAGTTTTATATTTTCTTAGTGATTTAATAAACTGTTCTCCAAGTTGTACAAGATGTGGTTGAACAGTTAGTCATGGTTTATCTTTTTTTTCAGACATATGGAATCCACCACAGGCAAGACACTGAAGTAGAACTTATAACTTATGTTGATTATGTTGAGTATGAAGGACCAGCTTTTAGGGCAGGAATGAGACCAGGTTAGTTGGTATAAGAATAATAGTTACTGAAAATCTAAAATTGGAAGTTTTATAAGGTGTATGAGTTTCTGGTCTATCCTGATAGAAAAAATGTGTATTTACTTGATGGTCATGTCTTCCACATTCAAATCTTTTTTATCTTAACAGTTCCTGGTGGATAAATCTTTAAACAGTTTTGTTTTAAAAAAAATTGAAATGTTTATTTATTTATTATAGCTTGAAACCAACTTTTTGGTAACTGTTAAATATCACTTACTCTAACAGTTTCTGGCAGAAGTTCCAGCAAATTTTTAACATACTATGAAATCTTGATAGTTTAATTGTTATAATAATTGTTTTCTTATGTTAAATGGGAAAAATAACTGAATCTCTGCTAGAACATGCCATTTTTATTTGCTGTTTAAGAAGTTGGGAATCCCATTGAACGATGCTCAAGAATGATGCACAAAATCATAAATTTTTGTACTGCCTGTGTTCGTATGTGTGTTTTCTTCCATGATTTTTAACTATTGTAATTGACTCTGTTGTTATTACTATTTATTTTTGTACTTTTTGTTCCATCCACCTAATAATTTTTTTTATCCTGTCTAAATACAACAATGAAATACTTTTCACTCGCGTATTTTCCTTTTTATCATGATTTTGGAAATCTGTGGTGCTTCTGTGTCCCAAGGTAGTAATGTTCCTCTTTCAAGAATTCTCTCCACCTGTAACAATGGTGAATGGAGACACATTATCTCTTTATGATGTTAAGACTATTGTGCATCAAGTGGGTAGGTGTTTCCCTTTTGCCTGCTTCTTCATCATTTCTGGTACTTCTCTATTTTCATGCTTTTGACCATCTTTTTCCTCCTCCAGCCATTGCTTCTTATTATCTAATTTGTTTGCTTCACTCATTACTCAGATACGTGGCATTCTGTCATTTACCAGTCACTCTTAATGACTCTGAGTTCCTTTACTTCATGAATCTCCATCTGATAACTTTTTTTATTTCTAAGTTCTCTCTCCCCAGGTGTTTGTAACTATGCTGATGCCTTTTTGTTCTAAATTCTTGTTCATGAGTATTTTACTTCTCTTATTTGTCTTCATAACTCCTTTTGTGTGGCCTGTAGTCATGGCTCTCCTATTTCTCTTGAACCCAAGTATCTTGAGTTTCTTTTGTCCAATTAAGAGTGTTCCCCATTCTCCTTCCATATTTTGTTTCTCACTAACAATCAACTCATTTCCATGTTATATTAAAACATCTTTGCTTTATTTCTACTCTTCACTTATGTGCTCCATCATTATTCAGATAGTTTTGTTAGGGACACCCATTTCTATTTGTTTACTACTTTGACTTCTGTCTTTTTCTCTGTATTCTTTTTGACCTGGTTTTTTAATTTGTGGGATCTCCTCAGTAGGGATGATTTCCTCTTTTCCTCTTATCTCCATGACTTTTGTCTTTCCCCATTTCTTACTGATCAAGTCTACAGTGTTCCAGACTCCTTGTTTTTTGGGTTGCCTTTTTTGAACATTTTTGCCTTAGATGCCTTCCATTCTCTTGTGTTCTAATTTTTTTTTTCAAAGACTTGAGCTGCTTGGTAGGATGATCAGATGTTTTCACCCATCTCTTTTCCCTCTATTTTCTCACTGTATGATCATTCTGAACCTGATGATCTTCTGTGTCCTGTCTGTATTAGTTACTATTATCTTGCTTGGACTACCCCTTTTCACAGAAAATATAATCGCCTGCTCTTACTATAGTAGATTTCCGTAAACGTGTTCTCTTCCACTTACACTGGTTGAGTTTGCTGGCTTATCTGTCTTGCATATTCCTTTTTGGGTGAGTCTGACTGTACACTCTTTCATATTTCCTTCTGCTAGATTTGACATATCAGTCTTTCTTGCTTCTTTCTGTTGACAGCCTTTGGAGAAGATATCAGGCTGGTATGTGTATTCTACCTAATATATTCACCTTCAAGTACATACATCATTGGAAGGTTTCATGTTCCTCTGATTTCACCTCTTTCCAATCTACCCAAAAGCTCAAATGTGGTGAGATTTTCCTGTCGAATTTTCAATCATCATCATGTTTGTACTATTATTTTTCTGCACATTCCAATGCATTGCAAAATGATCACAAGCATAAAAAAAAAAATAACATAAACAGGAGGAGGTAAGACACACCAGACTGAAATTAACAAGAGGAACTACACACTGCATATTTTATGCATTGTGCTGTTGGATCCAACTAAAATGGCTGACATCGTCTCACAATAAGTAATTATCCAAAATTCAAATCAAGTGGAGGAAAACCAAAAAACATCAAACCCATCTACCCACTCTTAAGATGGTGTTTTCTGCAGTACTGCTGTGGTAATTTATCTATAGATGTAACTGGCATATTTGTTTCTACACTTTTATTTAAAAAAAAAAAAAAAAAAGTGGACAACATCAGGTGTTGTCCTGTCCTTGTACTCTGTTTGAACTGTCTTTCTTTTGTTCCAACTGATTGCACTGAATCTAGGTGGGGACTGAACATCAGATGATTGTTGTTTTAATATCAGTGGTCCAAACACTCTTCAATGTTTTCAACTATGCATATTGGTCCCCTTTCCTGTTCTGCCAATGGAGCATACTTCCACAGCCAAATAAGCCTTGGGTTTGCCTTAGTATGGAGATGAGGGCTCCACCTCCATCTACTCTAGTTTCAATATCTAGCTCACGTAAGTATTTCTCCAAAATAAAATGACCTAAAGCCCTAGCCATACTACACGAACATTCTGCCCACCTAAGGAACATGTTACTATAGTACTGGATTTTTTCAATATCCTTTGCGCTGTGTATCTTTAATGAAAATATTAAATAAATCAGTACATAATAGATTGTGCAAAAGAGTATTGTATTTGTGAGAAGGATGCACTCTCCCAGCAGGTGCTTCTTCACTAGGCGAGTTCTAGTGTTGTGGAAGTAACGCCCCTTGAATTTTCCTTTCCTATCCTTTTTTAGAAAAGAGCACATCTTTGTAGTTTGTCTACAGCAGCCTCTTCACCATCATTGATGTGGTATTCTTGTTCTTAGTTGTGCATTACAGTAAGTAACGTTTCTGAGCTTGACATTTTTCTTACTTGAAAATGTATTTTTAATAGATTCTTACCTCTTTATGTTACTTTTAACCCTTCCTTCCCACTTCTGGTATATTTTGTTTGCCTTGTCAAGAATAAGCCTATGATTTTGGAGATTATATTGTAGAGGGTTAGATAATTATTTGTATTCACTTGTATGGTTGGCAAAACTATTAATAACAAATAAAAACTTATTATATTTGATTTTGTCTCAAACATTATTGTATTCACTTGTATGGGTAACAAAAACCATTAATAACAAATAAAAACTTATTTTATTCTGTCTCAAACATTATTATATTCACTTGTATGGGTGACAAAAACTATTAATAACAAATAAAAACTTATTATATTTGATTCTGTCACAAACATTACTAGATTCGCTGTTTGAATTTTTAAGGGTTAGTGTGCATAACTTTCTATTTAGTATTTTTTTTTCTCCAAAGTTTGTCAGTGTTATAAATGTATTTAAACAGCAAATATTCATACAGGTGATGTGATTCTCTCTATCAATGGACAGGACATGGAGAAAGTTGACCATAGGACACTTGTTCATTATATCCAGAACTGTGAAAAGACAATGCGTATGGTAGTCTTGTTTGAAGACTGTGTCCACAAAGTGGAACTACACATGAAATACATTAGATTGAAGGTTTGTAAATTAAGAAATCCCCATATGGTGCATATCTTTTTTCTTTTTTTTTTTTGTCTTTGTTATGTGATACTTCAGAATAGACAGTTGTTTGAATACTTTGATTCTTAAGTCTGTTGTTCTTATTTCTATCCTGTTCTCTTGTACTTCACTCTACACTATTGCATTTTCATTTTCTCAACTTTTCAGTACTAGCCAATAATTTTATAGTGTTTTAACCCACTAATTAATCCTCTTGCTACTGGTAAGTAAAAGAGTGCATGCCAAGACCTTTTACTGAGTTGCATTCAAAATATAAATTAACTACTTTATTACTGGTGTATATTAATAAACATGGCATACAGTGTTCTTTATGCTTAATTTGTGATATTAAAGCTGGCTACTGTCCAACAGGTTATCAAAATCTATAATAAAAAAAATGCAAATGTTTTTTAAGGAATAAATCAAATATGGACAGTGAAGAAAAACATTTGATTGTACATTAAGCAACAGTTAACAGCAGTAAGCTTTATTGATTCACAAATTGCATTTAAGTCTTACACTCTTACTGGCCTGATTCTTTAGCTGGTTTGAAGTGTGTGGTTATTGGATGAGAGTGAGATGTAAACATTTCTTTGTTAGGAAAGGTACAGTCACATTGAGTTCTAGATTAAATGTACATAAAGGAAGATTAAATCCAAACTTGTACTTAATTGTATGTAGCTTTGTACATACTAGGTGTTGATTTGAAAAAAAACCATATTAAAGTAAAAAATATATTTTCCATATACAAGCTAGAACACTTAATATACAAAAATTACTTACAAATTGCAAATATTTTTCTCATTTCTCTTAAGTTATTTAGTATTTATGCTTAAGTAAATTTTAACTTCAAAGCACAAGAACAGCCTTTCTCTTTTTCATTTGTAGCAAGTTCTTCAAGAGAAAGTTTGTGAACTTCAACGACTTTGTGAGAAAGAACATCAGCTTGTCCTTGGTGAGTATAAACTTCTTTGTATTTGTTTTCTTCAAGTTATTGTAAACTTTTATTAGCTCATGTTCCAAATTTAACTCAAGAAGAGAGACTGAATACATACTGATCAAAGTTGAAAGTTTTTGAACTGACTTGTACCACCAAGAAATTGATCATTTTAGCACAGTTCTTAAAGTTGAGCAATAATTTTTTTTTCTTGCTAGAAATTTTTTAACATGGTAAAAAGTAAAATATGATGATTAGTCATCCCAAATGTTTTGTACTGAGACTTTTTATAATAGAGAAAAAGGAAAATAGGCTTTAAATTAATTAAATCAGCACAGTTGAATTTAAAGTAGGTTTGAATTTGATACTGGTATTGTGCAGACCTACCAAAGATTTGCATCTTTTGTTATATGTGGGTTTTGTACTGTCAGAGTAACTCCACAATTATACTTTGTTTTCTTTTGGTACTTTTATACCATTAGTATATTTAGAAAGGTCTTCTCTCTTTGATTACAATAATTTCAACATGAAACATGGATAAAGAAACTAAACAAATTTTACAGTCATGTTGCTAAAGAAGATTTTTCAAGGTTTGAAAATAATCAAATTATCTTTTAGGACTATATTTCAATGCAACAATTATTTATTATGAACGTAGCAAACAAATTTACTGTTCATGAAAGATTGTCTAATGGATTTCAGTTAGTGTTATTGTTAGAAATATCTCAATTCAGTTTTATTATGATTTATACAAAGTGCAAACAAATTTAGTCTTAGAAATAAGTCAAACCTTTCTTAACTGGAAGTTGTAAATAATAAGACTAATTCACCTTTATAACACGAAGTATAAGATTTGTATTTGATCAAGGAAGCAAAGTAATTTGAGTAGTAAAGTGAAATCAAGACAGGGTTACCGATTTATAATAGAAAATTCTTTGTTTTTGTAGTTTATTTTGCCTACTGTAAACTTGTGTGTATCATAGCCTTTTAATATAAATAATACCTAACTGTATTATTCTTGATATTTGCACTGTTATCCAATAACAACAAAAATATTACATATATTTAAACTTTTGTAACTTTTAACTGTTAGTTGTGTGAGTTATAAGGTAGTAGCTATGGTTGATTGTTATGTATTCTTCAATTTTTAATTAGGTTATGTGCTATCAAATTCAATACCCTTTTATTCTCACTATAAATATATTTTAATTGCAGCATGGACTAAACGAGGAGCTAGGATTCCACCTAGTCCACTATTTCCATCCCAAGTGCGTCAAATGATACTGCCCAGTCCATGTAGTCTCCGAAGTTGCAATGGTTCTGCAATCTCAGTCTGTACTGGTAGTGACTGTAGTAGTCACATGAGTTCCTTGGACATTTCTTGGGGCAGCCATAACTTGATGACATCTTCCCTCTTCTTGGAACCAAACTACAACCATCATTTAGGTTCCCAGTCTTCATCTTTAGTCAGTGGAAATCAGTTTGCAACCTTACCAAAAGCTGCTTCCAGTGGAAAATCTTTTAATTGTCCAAGCATGACTGTATCTAGCATGACAACTCCTCATGGATCTTGGGAATGTCTTGAGTCACAATCCAGCACAGGATTATCAGAAAGCACAGATTTTTCTGATTCTTCTAGTCCAAACTCTCCATCCAATATGGTTTCTAGTAACAAGGTGCCTCAAAAATATGATGATGGCACTATTTCTAGTACAGATCTCTCAGAAGATAAAGATATAAGTGGTAAAGAAAATTACACAGATGAAGTAACAAAATTATAAGATTTACTTGGAATGGAAAAGAGGTTTTTTTTTATTATTATTTATTTGCCAACCTAGTAAACAAAAGGATAAAAACTTAAAACTTTATTAATAAATTGTTTAACTTGTTATTGTTTATTATGTGATGATTTTTTTGTAACTTATTAAAATGTATGAACAAATTATGTATACTTTTTATTATGGTTTATTTTTGCATAATGAAGTTTATTTGTGATGGCTAGTATTTAGTAGATTATGTTGTATATAAGTATAATTTGTTTTCTGTTGTTTATAATTTGTTGTTCATTTATTTGTTGTCATATACTACTTTATTTGAATTAGTTTGAAGTGTAGAAATATCTGAATACATAATCAGAATTCATTCCTATAACATCTTATTTTAAAACTTTTATGTTTTGACTAATGTTTTACATTTAGTCGACTGCTTCAGGTTCAGTGATGTCGAGAAACCCACTTGTTGAGAAATTTATATGCAAAAACGGCTCGTTTGGGTTGAGAAAATATTTTACATAGAAGGTCGAAACGTTGTTCGCTCTTCTATGTAAAATATTTTCTCAACCCAAATGAGCCGTTTTTGCATATAAAAGACTGCTTCAGGTTGTTTGTTTATTGCAACAAGTGGACAAAATTATGTTTTCTTCAAATTTTTTGACATTGATTGTATACTTCAAAATTTCGCTTGATATTAAATAAAGTTCCATATTTGGTGATAATCATATTTTTAAAGTGACCTGTTGATATTTTTCACCTCAAACTGGAATATATATATATATATATATATATATAATATATTTATTTTTCTTTGCAATTAATGTTCTAGTCAATTTGTGAGAAGATATAGCTTTTGCACACAGTTTTAAACAAACTGATTGCTTATTTTTAATGTTTTAAGTAACTCCTGATGTATTTAAAACTGTTACTATAGCCCTCATTTTTTTTTTGTTTTTAGACATTATAGAATTTTATTGTTTCCATTATCAGGTCTGTGGTGTTTATTTTTTGTTTCTTAGGGTTTAACCTGGTATACTTAAATTAGGATATTATCTGTATGTTTGTGTATGTATGTGTGTGTATTACCCATTGCTTCTTTATTAATATTGATTAGTTCGGAAAAGCTTATGTGTTTAAAGTAATATTAGTTAAGATTTGGTTTGTTCTCAAACACATGCAAACAAGAAAGGAGGTACACTCCTACTTAACTGTATGTAAAGGTCACATGCTAGTTGATAAGATAAATCAAATGCTAGTGATTCAAGGTTAGATGCAACGTCTCCTTACCTTATCTATTTTATTTATAGATATGTTGATTTCATGATAAATTTATCACTAGATGCAAGGTACTTAAAAAGGTGCTCTTTTTGAAAGAAAAAGATGCAAGGAACTGTAAGTATTATATGCTTACTGGAAAACTTTTACTGTTAATTTATCATTATACATAAGACAATGCTATTTTTTAAGCTTAGAAGGCTTATTGTATTTATATCAGTATTATGGTATAGTTTCATAAGTTTCATCTGAAGAACATTTAACCCACAAAAAATTGGTAATAATTTAAACTTTCCCTGTTTTATTAACATGCTGCTAGTGTAGTGAGAAGGACCTATTATAAGATTTATTCTAGATAAAATATAAGGAGAAAAGGCTATAATAAAATCAAAGTTACAGCCAGTTGGAGGTAAAGTATTTATCAAAGAAATGTATTTAGAATAATTTGGGTACAATTTTACATATATGTTTGTATATATGCTTATGTTTGTGTGCATTCAGGCTTGTACACAGAATGTTTGAAAAGGGGTTTTAATTTGTGAGATCAAAAGCCAATGCATATTGTGCAAAGCATGCTGAAGCTACTAGGGTCTGAGGCATTATGGTTATTTGAAGCCACAAAATGCTAATGCTTTGTCAGAATAATGTATAATATGCTAACTGCCACAGGCAGCTGTGCTATAACTGAATAAGCATAATGTTTTTACATCATAAAACTAGCTGGTTTGGCCAAACTCCATATCTGATAAATTAGAGTTGTTTTTAATCATAAAAATAATTCTTATAAGGTAGAGCTACAGTTTCCTAAGGTTTTAGTAATATCTAAATAAGATAAACCATTTTTCTATGCTATATCATATGTTTTAACATCAGTAACTTGTTTAACTAAAATATGCACAGTTCATAACATGCAAAGAATATCTGAAGATATTTATTTCCATGGTCTGTTTTTATTTGAGCATGATTTTAGATTTCAGAGTTAATGATATGGGCTCAAATTCTACAAAATATTAAATTATAAATGTATTATAAGAGTGACAGTCAGTCACTTAGCTGGACAGTATGGTGCTACTGACTGGCTGCCTTCCCTATGGTCAGTAGTTCAAAAGTAGAGATGGTAGTAAATAAGCTTAGTAGCTTTACCTTAAATACAAAATAAAAACAATTCTATGAATTTGTCAGCAAAATGTTATAAATGACTGCAGTAGAAGTATAAAAAATACACTTGAATAAACTTAGTTATTTACTTAAATTATTTTATAGTTAATAAGTTTGTGTCATAAACTTGTGTAGTAGTTTAGCAAATTTTAGACACAGTACTATAGTCATACAAGTAATATGTATTTCAGATATTTCCTAGAACTACTGTTTGTTTACTATAGATAAGTTCACTTCATGTTTCACTTATCACTAGATGTGATGAAGTTAAAGAGGTGCTTATAAGAAGGGTAGTAGGGGAAGAATATAAGTGCTGTCATGTGATTATTTTGACATACTGTGACAGTTTGGAATCTTAATGTGATATGTTAGAGAGTATTAATGTAGCATATTAGTCTGACTTGAGTAATATACATTTATTTTATTAATTTTTACTGTTAATTTGTTATGAAACATACATTTGTTACATCCCAGTGTGCCAGCAAGTAACAAGCTGTTAGTAACAAGAGTAAAATTTGTATTTTTTATTTTTCATTATAGGACAATTTTCTACTATAAAAACACAAAGTACCAATGAAGTATTTAATTCATGATATTCCAGGCTCACAGGACCAACAAAAACATTAGCATCACAGAGCACACAGGACCAAAGAAAAAAGTTAACATCAGAAAAGAAACTTGTTAACTCGAGCACTTCTGAAAAATAAAATATTTCATTTGTTATAATTTTGGGTGATTCAGGAGTTTTTTGTCTGTCTGTTTGTTGTATGGATGGTTTTGAGCTAATTGATTATTAGAAACAACTAATTTTTATTAATCTTGTATTTTATATAAATGTGCTCAATTTATTTGGCAGATTTATGTAAACAATTGTATTTTTAAGTTTTTACATATTGAAGTTAGTGCTTAGAAGTATGTGAATATTTTGTTCTTATAGGTTGAAAATAGAAATACATGAGTGTTTTAACTAGTACTTAACTACAGGGTGGGCAAAAAGTCTAACCACCCCGTTATTTAAAAGTTCATGTTAACAGTTTAATATTTTTGTGTTTTAGTTGGATTTTATCAAACAGACTGTGGCAAGGTAATAGTATGAAACAACATACTTTGAAACAAAAAATTGTTGAAAGTTTTACTGAGGTATCCTCTAATATGCTAAGGAAGATGTCACTTTTTTTTTTTATCATTGGTTTAACCCGTTCAGTGCCGTAGACGAGATACAGTAACTCGTCCAAGCCGATCGGTAACACGGTGCCACGGATGAGTTAATTTGTTCTCAATAATACCTAACTTCAACGCTAGATGCCAGCACCATACATGCATTTGACCTACTTACAAATTGTTTCACTTTTGATCCAAAATGGCATCAAAAAAACATTACAAAAAGGAAGAAGCATTAGAGTAGTATTGTAGCAGCTGAAATACTTGGCAGTCAACAGGTTAACCATGTTACATACCACATGGTACATATTAGTGTTTTTTTTTAGGAAGTAAGAGTAAACAGTTCAGTTTTCATAATCAAAATACAAGTTATTTTAAATGTTGCAGAAAATACACAATGCCCTTTTTTTTTTAATAGCTTTTATCACCTCATGAAAATGAAGGTCAATGGACACACATTTTGGATTATTAAGTGAACTTTCTGTTGTCAATATGAGATGTGTAAATATGTAAATATGCAATAAATACTTTCTTGTATGTTATTTTTATTTGAGAGGCAGGGTTGCCCAAATGTTTTGCCCACCCAAGGAACAGTGTACATTTTTATGGTGGGATTGTCATCATGTGGTGGGCTGTTGTGTGGCCAAAGTTAATTGGGACAAATTGCTCTGGAGTTGTACTGAATACAAGATAATGTGATACCAAGGTACTCAAATTTTTAATGAATAATTTCAAGTACTGATAAAATTTATTTTTACAATCCTGTTACATCAAACTTCAGTGATAGTTTTGAATTACAAGAATTTAATATTTTAAGACATAGAAAAGCACCTTTCAAGAGGAATAAATATGCTTTGTGTTTGCAAAGTAATAGTTCTACTTGAAGGTTGCATCATCTAATAGATGATATTAAAAATAGTTTGAAGCTTTTACTTCTATCCTTTTACAACTAATGGAAACTTAAGTGTAGTTGAAAACCTCTTCTGTTATTTTGAAATATGTTTTGGAAGTTATAAACATCTTGATATGTTTCAGCTTGTGTTCTGTAATACATGAGAGATGGTAAACATTATCATATGTCTCAGCTTGTGTTCTGTAGTATATGAGAGATGGTAAACATTATCATGTGTCTCAGCTTGTGTTCTGTAGTATATGAGAGATGGTAAACATTATCATATGTCTTAGCTTGTGTTCTGTAGTATATCAAAGGCTGTAAGGGTCATTGTACGTTTTTGCTGGTATTCTTGAATTCAGTTTAATGAAAACTTCTGATATTCTGCAACTATTTACAGTCAAACAATATGACAGTATGAGTGTTTGTTTGTTTTATAAGTAATATTCTAGAGATATTACAACACTATCAAACTCAAATTATTTTCAAATACATTTTGAGTAAACCATACAATATAATACTTTGTGAAGGTATAAGTACAAGAATTATACAGGAGGTTTTAAACCAAATCCACATAATGTACTGTATAAAAAAACCAGTTACTAAAAATAAACTAATGACTCATTGAAACAAGAATCTCACTTTGAAGTCAAAGTAGTGAAAACAGTTATTGGTAAAATCTGAAATATTCACCATGTGACCATAATATTTAAAAGGATTAATGTTTTTCTTGAAATATTTTAATGAAAATGTATACTGTTTTGAAAGAAGTTTTTTATTCATTCATATTTTAATAATTTTAAAAAATACTTTATTTTTTTTACTATTTAAAATGGATAACTGCTTTGGAGATCTATTTAAAGTCAGTTTTATGGAGTTAAAATTGAACATTATGTTCTACTTAATAAACAATACTTTCATAGACTCTTATTACCCACCTTTTCAATTCCTAACAAACTTTAAACCATTTAGAAATAATCTGAGGAGTTAATTAGTTAATTTACCTATTTTATTATTATTATTGTGCACTTCTTTATACCATTCAATAAATGTTTCAGTATTCATTCTTAAAGAATTTTTTAGGTGTAATAAATGTGTTGAACTTCCTTGGAATATACTCTACAAGTTTAACCTGTGACCTCATATCCCAAGTTGGGGAGTCATGGTCATTCTTGTGTGTCATGTTAAATTTTTGTGGTGGTAAAGACTGTAGTATGAAACATTTGCACTTATGTTTTCTGCTTTTTGTAAATACATAAACTGCCATTTGTCTTACTGTGTAAGTAAAGTTTAAAGTGTCACTCAGAAACTTAAATATTGCTTGGTATATTTGGATAGTGAATAATTATTTTTCCAAAGAATAGAACTTGCAATTTTTTTAATGTAATGATTTACACATTAAGTACATATGTACATATTCACAAAGAGATGATAAAAGAAAACTGAACTTTATGATACAAAAAAATAATAATAACATTTTCAGTGCAGTGTAAGAAACATTTTTCTCAACCTTTGTTTTGTGTAGTTGATCTATTATATGGCTTAGTTATATGATATAAGCTTGCCATAAACATGCATTACTATACCATTTTCTAGAAAGGGTGCTTCAGTTATAAAATATAATAACAGAATTTTAGGACTGGTAACTTATTCTTCTTTTCAGAATCTCTTGTAAAAATTGAAATGATCGTGAAGAACACTAAATCAGTTGGAAAACTTTTTAAAACTGTCTATAAAACTTTTTAAAGTGTCATTGAGTAATATTTATAATCTTATGCATGTTTTGTTAATATTTTTGTAAACGATTTTTTCCTTATGAAACAGAATCTGATTCCATCATAGATCAATACAAATAAAAACATGTAATAAATAACATAGAACTTGAAGTTTTCAAAACCTATAGCTACAGATACATACAAATTATTGCTATCACATTCTGCTCTTTCTGTTGCGATATTAATTTGTTTGATCGTAGTCAAGCACAAAACTGCACCATGGGCTGTCTGTTCTGTGCCCACCACTAGTATTTAAACATGGTTTTTATTGTTTAAAAGCATTCAGACGTATCACTGAGCCACTCGCACTCCACCAGGTTAATACTAAAGCTAGAAATAGTATTTTGTTATGTTTGTAACGTAAGAAACAAGAAAAAAGGAAACTAGTGTTTGAACCATAATGAATAGTTGTGTCCATACCCATTTTACAAAATGATTTAACAATTTAAAACTTAAGCCTATAAATTTTTCTTAGTACAGATAGTCGAGTAATAATAGCTCAGTTTAGTGTATGGCCTTGCATTCCAGCTATTACATTAGACAAATCAATTTTTTGTAAACAAGAGCTAATTCATAGTATATTTTAAAAGTTCATGTAAATGAAATTAAAACTTTTATATTTTATGTGTATTTGTACTTATAAAATCCCTTTAAATATTTTATCATAATCTCAAAGTTTTCAACTGTTCTTCTTCTGTACTGAGTTAAATTAAAACAATAAAGAAAATCTCAGCATTCTTGGTCCATTTCCTATTTTTAAACCAAATATACCTGTATCCAAAGATGTAGTCATTAATGTTCTACTTCTCTATTCTGTTGTGTTAACCTTGCATCTTTAATTGCATTGTGGTTTGACTGCAATTTTTTCCTGTAATTTGATTAAATGCTCCGAGTTCTTTTCAACCTTTAACTGACTGAAACATAAAGCTGCTTATCTAAAAAATTATCATAGTTTAAAATCCACTGTGTGAATACAGCTGGTGACTATTGTGAGCCCCCGCTAGTGTAGCGGTAAGTCTACGGATTTACAACGCTAAAATCAGGGGTTCGATTCCCCTTGGTGGGCTCATCAGATAGCCTAATGTTGCTTTGCTATAAGAAAGCATGACTATTCTGAAAATGCAACAACAGACGTTTATTAAATTTACTCTAAGGAAAAAATATCTTTCAATATTTTAACCAAACAACCTTTATTATAAGCCACTCAGTTGTCTGTAATTTGTGATATTTCTTGGAAGTTTACATTTTTTTTTACATTTGGAATACTTTACTGTTTAAAAACTGTAAAATAAGTTTTTAACATCAAACTTAGAAACAACTGAAGTATTAAACTGGAAGGTCCAAAATTTGAGGCTTTGGTAAACTACTAAATATGATCTGTACTTTCACCTTTGGATGAATTATTTTAAAAGTAACAATCAGTCACACTATTCAGTTAAGAGTATCTAGGTTGGCAGTAGGTACTATTGACTGGTTGCTCTTCCTGTGCTCAATAGTTTCTAATTCAGAATTATATTGCCTGTATATTCAGCTTGAATCTTGAGTGTTTGTGATGTGACTGTTTAACTCGTGTGATAACTTATTAAGTTGCAAAACCTTCTCAGTTCTGGTCTGCCCTCTAAGCATTGCTACCGAAAGTTTGTTACAGCACACCAATCTTTAAATCTCATCAGTTTTATACCATTTCAAAATTTATTGATCATACGACTACTATTTACCAGTCATATTGCACCATTTATACTGACACAGATGTCTCTCTCTAGTATTGTAGAACAGTCCTCACTTTCTCAGTTGGTATTCTAGTGTGTAGATGTGTGTTTTAACTTGCTTTCCATGTGAGTACAAAATTTTGATTGTGCTTGATCGCAAATTTGTATCAGTTTTGACTTCTTATGTTTGATTTACATTATTATTCTTTGTTTGTTTTAGATATATTTCTTTTTTTACAAATACTAATTTGTTTCTGTGAATTTAAGATTTATTATAGCAGATGATGAAATTCCTGCGATACCCCCAGGTCTCAGAGTCAACAATGTCTTCTGGGGAAGCACAGGGTTTAGTTCTTGTGGAGTTTGTTCCTTGCATACAGCCAATAATTTGTTCATTTCATGTTATTTTTTGTGAGAAAGGATATAACTACTGAGTGGAAGTTCCAACCAATTGCACCTTCCACCTGTTACCATATTTCCATGTTGTCTCCTACATTAAGTATTGTTCTTTCTCCCAGAAGATATATGGTAGATTTCTCAGCCTGTATTCCTCACCCACAGTATGTGTATCCATATTTAGTGATTTTATGTGAGCTTGTGTGGATTGACATAATTTTCTGATGTGATAATTTAAGTCTTTTATGTCTTCCTTTGCCAGTATATTTGGTAAGTTAGGTCTTATAGTTCTTTTACAGAGCCCAACCCAACATGGCCAGATTGTTAGGGCACTTAACTCATAACCTGAAGGATGCAGGTTCAAATCCCTGTCACACCAAACATGCTCACCATTTCAACTGTGGGTGTGTTATAATGTGATGGCTAAGCCCACTATTTGTTGGCAAAAGAGTAGCCCAAGAATTGGTAGTGGATGGTGATGACTAGCTGCCTTCCCTCTAGTCTTACACTGCTAAGTTAGGGACAGCTAACACAGATAGCCCTTGTGTAGCTTTGCACGAAATTGAAAACAAACCAAAAAATTAAATGAATTTAATTACATAAGGAGTATTGCTAAGGATAGAGGCATTTCAAAACTCTGGATAATCAAATTGCCGTCACAAGTTGCTATTTCATCTTCCAACTGTTAAGTGTTGCATCATTTTTTTCAGTTTGTTCATGAGACTTGTTTTCCAATTTCAAGCCTTGCCATTTGGCTCTACTTCAGCTCTGTGTTTTGTTGACTTTCCCATCACTTTCAGTATTGTGTCTCTTAGACTCTCCTTTTTCTTGGATGACTGGCTCCTGCTCACCTCTTTTCTTAACCAGCCAGTCAGTCATACCTTCCTACTTCTTCAAGAAGTTAATTTGGTAGGATTTCTGTTGCAATTGAAGAAGTTCTTTCTTAACTCACTCAATATTTTATTCCAATGGGAGATTTTCTTCAGTTTAATCTTTGTTGGGCCTAGCCTTCTCCACTTCAGCTCAGGGATGTGGAACAGGCAGTCTCTGTGACTCTACCTTTTCTTCTTCTTACTGTGTGGGGATACTTTCTCCTGTGAATGTGGACTGACTTCCTTGGAAATTATCAGTGGACACTTCTTTGCCAAGAAAACTTCTACCACAATACCTTGGACCATATCTTTATTCTTTCCCTCTGGGATCAGGGCACATCTTGCTTGGTAGCTAGACAGGGAACTGATCTTGACACGTCATGTTCCTGGCATTATGAATCTGATGGTCAATCATTTATCTTGACCTTATTAGGTTCCCTCCATGCAGTGCTTGCTATTCACTGGAACATCAAAATTCTTCTTTTGATCTCTGGTTCCACACTCTTCAGCCCTGGGAGTACATGCATACAGTCAAGATTTGAAGAGTCTTCACCTATATCCCTAATATACAATCAGACTTCTGCAGTCTTTTCCATTATCCATATCACTCTTTGTAACATCTTCTCCATTTCATTTTACCTTCCTCCTTGTTTGTGCACCAGAAACAGCAGTCTACCTTCAGACCTTGTTCTATTTGCCATAGCTTCCACCCCTCCTGTCCTTTAGTACCTAGTCCTTCCCAGTTTTTTGTATGGTTGGTTTGGTTGAGATTTGTCTGTGTCAGCTTCTTCTAGTTATAGGTCTGCTAAATCACCATGCAGTGGAGTACCCAATCCATATCTGTGTTTTCAGCTTTCTTCACCATTATTTCCCTCCTTTTTTCATTCGTTTTATTTTGTACATTCTCCATACCTCTCTGTTTTGCCATATTCAATATCAATTTTGTCCTTTGTGCTCTGTCCAAGTTCTCCGTTTGAACCCATTGCTAGATGTTCCTTGTACCATGTTTTCCTTAATTCCTCTTCCTCCTTGCTTTTGGTCATTGTTGTTGCAATATTTATGCCATGGATGTTTCCTGCATTCCTTCCTTTTTCTCCTGATTAAGCCTTTTTTCCCTAGACATTTGCTACCCAAGCAGGTGATCTGGCCTTCTCTCCTTTGTCTTTATCTTCCACCTGTTCTTCCATTTGGTTCTTGATAGACTTCATCTAGTTTATTTCTCGAGATGCTATGTTGCTTGTTATGTTACTTCCTCTAATGTTGCTGTTCTAAGCTTTCCCTTTGTGTTTAATGATCCAATCCCCATTGCACTCATTAGTTAAGTTCATCAACTCTTCTGACTGGTGTATTCTGATTTCTTCATATATGTCTTTAGCTGCTTGCCTTTGGAGGACAGCTTCCAATACATTCACTACATATTATCTGCATGACCTGGCTGGTTTTTTCCTTGGATGGGTATCATCTTCCTCCTGTGGCAATTTTACACCCATCTGTCCAAGCTTTGACAGGAATAAGTTGAAGTATTACTTTTCCTATATAGTTCTGGTTGATACGTATAATTTCTGGATCTCACATGATGGCAAGTGTTCTCTGGTCAGGTGTTTCATTTAATATTTGCACTAGATATGAATAATTGTCTTACTGTTGAGATGGGAAATTTCTACAAGACAACCTGCAGCTGGTGTGGTGGTATAAGTATCTTATATTTTTTATTTTCTTAACAAAACGTTACTAGTTTTACTTGTAAAGGATCACCACTTTTATGTCCCTTGTGAATAAATCAGATTAGAATTTTTGCTCACACCTACTGGCCTGTGATTCCTATAATTGGGATCTATCTGTTTTCAAAATAGGAAAATTGCAGATACCAGTTGCATTAGTCTTCAGTGTGTTGTTCCTCCAGACTCCCCAACATGTATTCCCCTCTTTCTCTATTAGGACATGGGAGTCCTTACCATTTTTAGTTTTCAGTTGTTGGAGTGATGAATCATAAGAGATTTTCTCCAGAGTGGATTCCGTAGACCAAAAAACAGTCACCTAGCTAATGTGTACCCACATGGTAAGAAGGGGAATATAGTTATTATGATCATTACAGTACCAAACAATGAATTGTGTGATACTATTCAGTATCCAAATTTTGCCTGGGCAGACCACACCTTTTTATATATTTCTCATCCAAGGTACTTCCATTGGATATTTTTTGACCAGATGGCCCACACTTGGCATAATCCAAGGTATCCCAAATCACTTCCCCTATACTTATTTTGCCCAAACTGACATTTGACCAATTCAAACACATTTCAGAATTCTTAAGCTCTAGCCACGTTATTTCATTTTTCTCTATGGCTCATTTGTTGGCATTACACTATGACTCACTGTCATTATGCTAAGTGCTCTCTAAATGTTATCTTGTTCCTTGACATTTATATTTTTTCAGAACTAATAACCCTAAGAAAGTTCACATTGTGTATATTTTATCAGAATGTCTGTACTGAACAGTTGGTCTTAAATTCTGATAAGCATGTGACCAACTCTGCTTATGTCAAGTCCCCCTGTATTCCTCACTACTACGATCAGAGAAAACTAAATATTCAATAAATGTGACCGATATGCACTAAAAAGGAAACCTATCATTCACATAACTTATGTATCTCGTCCAAGATCAGCTTTGAATTATCTTATATAATAACGCATGTTCAATAAACTACATCTATCTCTCTCTGCTTATACTTTACACTGGTTCCATTTGTGAACTGTTTTGCTAACAATTTGATATAATTTCCTTTTATTCACCTGGAAATCTGCATTTTAGAATAAATATCCTGGTCAATATGTAACAACACCTTGTAAATTGGAATTTGTTCTTGGATAGAAGAGTGGCTAACTTGATGAATACATTACGTAATCACAATCACTATACATATTCAATTGAATAAGAATGCAGTTATTCAATTTCTTTGGTTATTATACAGCAAACTACTTCATTATCCACATCATAGCTGGATGGCCAAGAAGTCTGCTTAATTGTGGCAACCATTTAAAATTAACATAGAGTTCAAATATATAAATAATCCACTCCTGTTTGGGTTTGTCTATAAACATAATCTCATTTCGAAACACAAGTTATTACAGCTTTGAGAAATATTCTAATTTAAATAAGTTAATTTTATGATCTCAAAGTTGATAAAGTACCACAGTATAATATGCTGCAGTCTGAATGTGCACTAATTCACAGGAATTTCTCCGTTTCCTTTGTTTTATATGTCCGTAATTGTATCTACTGCTACTGTGGAGTAATATCCAACAGATTTTCCATGTTTTACATTACAGCTGATCTCAATAACTGACAAGACTATTCAGACCACACACTGATTTTATTTCATACCATAAATGATCTTGGTACAAGAGTGAGGAATCTAAGTTTAAGACAAAATATAATTTTCTTAGTGTAAGACTAGCAGTAGTTAGTTTAGACTTACTGACAACTGCAAAGATTTAAAGTCAAGTAATCTGTTGAACTTCTCTCTCTATCCTGTTTGGTTTACCATACATGCTTGATTATACTGTGGTATCACCAACAAGACTGAAATTACACATCTTTTAACAACTACACTTAATTCTTTACTGTGGCAAACTTAACAAAGTCTGTTGTCCTGGTGGCAGGTATATAACATTTCTTGTCCTGGAAAGCTGGTAGGCAATATCTTCTGCTGCTTCAATTCTTCGTAACTCAACCAATCCTTCACCCACTGCTCCAAATGATTTAGCAAGCAGGGAGGCAGCTTCAGTGTCACCTTCTGCAGATATCACTGCAGCACGCTTCTGTTGTTCAGCCTATGGGAGTAAAAAAATAAGAAAACTGGGACAGGATTCACACCATAAATTCTTTAAGGACTGAATACCTAAATAAATAACACAAAAACACTGGATTATCGTATACATGAACTAGTGATTTTTCTGAAAAAATTTTTGGGCAGCATTTCTCATTCTCATAAAATAAACAGTCACACTAATGCTATTTAACATAGAAAAGTATTTTTAAAGATGATTAATAATTGTACATTTTGACATTTAGTAACTTTATTATCAAAATCCAAGAAACAAAATTTATATTCTAATACAAAACAAACTGTTAATCAGTTGTTACTGAATATTAATCAAATAAAATGTAACAATACTATGCAAGAAAGAAGATCAGATTAAAAAGATGTAGCATATTTAATTTGAAAGTTATTTAGTTTACTTCCATGTATAATCTGAGATCTCAGCTTATTAAAGATGTAATGCTTTCCAAAATTTAGATAACTAGACAGGTGTTTAAAACATTTGTGTTAATAACCTGTAGATATAATTTTGACATAGCAGAATACGTTACCTTTTCTACAAGAAAACGGGCCCTCTCGGCTTCTTGCTGAGCAACTTGCTTTAACTCAACAGCTAATGTGAATTCTTTTCCAAATGAAAGATGAGTCTGTAATGTATGAATGAAACATAAAAATGCATGGTTATATATTTAACTTTCTACATAATTTATTATTAAAACATTCACAACTGAGATAGTGATATTTAAACCTTCCTGATGCAAATATTAGTGAAGAAAAAAGTACATAAATCTCACCAAGCCCAACGTCAGATATTTTAGAATATATATATTGCTTTAATTGCATGTAATATTCTCCGAGTATCTGAATAAATACCACTTTTGGTGATCTACGTAAGAAACTTAATTTACATGATGAGTGCCAGAAACAAAAAATAGGGGTGGGTGAGCTTGTTTTGTCTATTTCTATATAATTAAATGATACAAGAATCAAAATGAATAAAAATACACATACATCCTACACTTATATAGATTAGTTCCAAATTATTTAAAACATTTTCTTAAATACTAAATATACATTTGTTGAAACTAAATTTCAAATTACAAGGATACAAGAAAAACAAGTTGAACTAACATGATGTTCCAAAAGCAAAATCTTTCAAAATTACTAAAAATGTTTTAACTAGAAAAACTACAAGACATGAGTATGAAGGCAGTAAAACAAAACTTACAATAGAAATGTCGTCCAAAATCAACCCAAACTGAGCTGCTCTGTCAGTCAGTTCTTCACATACTTTCTGTGATACTACTTCTCTCTGAGTGATCATTTCACTTGCATCAAACTGGGCCTAGCGAGATATACACCACATAATTAGTTTCAATAAGTTTGGTATCAATAGCAACACTACTATTATGAAAGACTAGCCTGACAAGGGAGAACAGTTGAAATTATAGGTTTTTCATAACAGTTAAAACCTTTATTAATAATAATTTTTTAAAACTATTTCGGCAGACATTTTGAATTAATGATTAAATACTTTATACATTCCTGTTTCTTTTTAACAAAGTGCAAGTGATAACCATTATTTTAATGTTTTTACTGATAAAGCCTTTTACATCTCAGGAAATAAGAGGAAATATTACAATTTTTAACAAACACTAAGAGATGGACCTTATGAAAGTTAACAGTATGATAAACAAGCATGCTAGAGGGATTACATCATTTCCTATGTAATGATATATACCTACTTCATAAACTTATAAGGCACATAAGCTGCAATCAGTTAAGGTTTTAGAAAAACAATAAATCATAAAAGTATAACCTGGCATCAATAAAAAAAATTGGATGGAATGATTTATTCTAAACATAAAAGCTGATGCATATTCCAAATTCTTGGCTAGATTGCTGCATAAGTGGTAATTCTTGTCTAATGGAAGTATGGTCGTAAACATTTTGCTTAGCTACAATGTAGTAATGAGTTTGTAAAAAATGAAAATATTTTATCTTTTCATAGCTACAGAAGAACATATCTTTATCCAAGCATATTCAGGTAGTTTTTCTACAATTTTTTAACCAGGTGTTCTGCAGTTAGAAACATTCTTGTAAACCTGATGTGAAAAGGTCAAATACATGTGCTAATTCTCTACCTTAAACAAAGATTATCATAATATGCTTCTTTCACAGGCCATCTCTTTGTCATGCCTTACTGAGTGAAATCCCACCTATTGAAAAGTGAAGGTAAAAATATTTGTACGGTTGTAATGGATTGAATTCAACTTTTTCTGGACCAGAAAGGTATCAATGATATCCCCTGATTTTTTCATTCTCACAGGGGAAATATTTCACCAAATAGTGTTAAACATAGCACATACTTAATACTTGATATCTAGTTTCAACATTAAAAAATTCATACAATTTTCATACAAGTTTCAGTTTGACAAATATTCATTAACATATTCCTTTTAGCACTATTGTCAATTTCAACAGTTACCACTTTCAGCTATAATTCATACAAAACATGGACAAAAACAAATTTATCGGTAGCCTCAATTTTCAAAATGGCATTACCATTTTCTTTGACAGGTTGGTTACTGTAATTTTTCCTAAAATATGCATGGTTGAGATAAATTTTTATAGAACAAGTATACTCTCTTTTCAACAAATAAATTGTTTTACTTACTTGTGTGATTTGAATAAAATAAAGTTAATAAAAAAAAAAAAACATTTACAGGAATGAAAATATTGTCTTCATTTACCATTAGATTCTTTTGTTAATCAGGAACACAACCAGTCAATATCTTTGAAATTAAACATTATACTCAAACCCTTTACACTGATGCTTTATCCAAACATATTTAAATGTTGACTGTACTTATTTTCAAATTCAGTTTCATTAACAACTGGTCAAACCAGATTTTTTGAGATCACAAAAGGGTGACATGTTTTAGTGATAAAATCACTACCAGAAAAGGAACTTCAGATGAGAGATGTGCAAACATGAATAATTATATTCTCAATATACGAGGTCTGTTCAAAAAATACGCGCAGACTGTTTGAATTGCACGGCTCCAGTTGGTTCCAGGGGAATCCGCTTGGTGTCGCTAGGTTCGCTCAGATCAGCTGATTACGACGCCATTTCCTGATTGCAGGTATCTTCATTTGTGTATTAGCTATGCAGTTTTAAGTGAAGTGCGATTTTTTCGTTTGGCGGATTTCAGAATGAATGACCTGAAGGAGCAACGACTTGCTGTGAAATTTTGTGTTAAACTTGGAAAATCTGCGACTGAAACTTTTGCTATGCTTAACACGGCTTACGGTGATGTTGCTATGAAGCGTACGGCATGTTTCAAGTGGCATGAACATTTTAAGGATGGTCGACAGTCCATTGAAGATGATGAGCGTCCTGGACGTCCTTCCACGTCAACTGACGACCCACACGTCGACAAAATCAACACCCTGGTGCGGGCAAAGCGACGTCTGACTGTCAGGGAGCTTGCTAAAGAGTGTGGGATATCAGTTGGATCTTGTTACGAGATTTTGACCGAAAAATTGAAGATGCACCGCGTTGCTGCGAAATTTGTGCCTCAGAACTCGTGAGTTTTTAGCCAAACACTCGGTCACTGTTCTTTCCCACCCCCCCCCCTACTCACCTGACCTTGCTCCTTGCGATGTTTTCTTGTTCCCCAAACTCAAATGACCCTTGAAAGGAAGAAGATTTGAGACGATTTGTGAGATTAAGGCAAATGCGACGAAGGAGCTGGAGGACATTACAAAAGAAGCGTACCAGGACTGTTTCAACAAGTGGAAACAGCGTTGGGATAAGTGTGTGCGTTGGGGAGGAGAGTACTTTGAAAGGGTCCCAGACCTGTAACTTCTAAATAAAGTACATTTTGTTTTATGACGTCAGTCCTCGTATTTTTTGAACAACCCTCGTACAATAATTTATTAAATATAAAACTATTTTGAGATGGACAGGAAAAGATAAAATGCTTTAATTGTGATAAAAACCAACAGAGAAAACTATGCATATTATCCACATATTGATTCCAAACATTCTTAATTCACTTGAAATCATATAAAGCTGCACAGTAGTGTAATATTATATTGTTGTTTGGATTTCATACCATCAAAATGTGGTTTTTCAACAGTTACATTAAATTATTTATCATGACTACAAGTATGCACATAAATAACTTGAATTTATTGTATTTATACTTCTATGTAGTTTTTTTCAATGTTATAAAAGTTCATCACAACACCTTCATTTTTTTTGCCATAAAAGTACTTAGAAATAATAGCTCAGCATATGTATGAGCTACTAAGTAAAGAAATAAGTCTGTGAAGTTTAAAACCATTTAAAACTGAGTTGAAGTTTATAGATCAAGATGAAGTAAAACCTCACAGTTATTACAAAACAAATTTCAAATTTGTTCACTAGGGTGGTCCAATAATATAAAAATGAGAAATTATTTTGCATGATGTTTGCCTACACTAACTACCATAAATGATGTTACAAATAACAAAATGGATCAATCTGTCCATATTTAGAAGTGGTGCAAATTGAACATGACATATTATATGAAAGGGCAAATAAAATAAATGTTATGTTTTTGAATTCAGTAACAAAAAGCTGTGAAAATCACTAGCATTAGCAAACCGAATGAATTTTTAAGTGTCCTGCATATCTGAATAGCATACAACTATAATAATAATGAGAACAATTTATCATATCACTTATGACCTCAAATTTTCCTTTCTTGAGGCTAGAAATGTGTTTTGGTGTAGTTTAACTATGTTTAACAGGTATATTGCTTTTGATCTTTGTCCTCAGTGATAGAAGAATTAAATGTTCAAATACCTCTCTCTGATAAACTGTGACATCATCTGCCATGACACTGGATTGCTGCCTATTAAATCTATAAACCACATTATACATGACCCAATTATGTTGAATTATAAAATACTGTTCGTAACAATATAAAAAAATCGTGAGATCATGCAATAGTAATATTGTTTGACAACTGATAAAGAAAATGTAATTAAAAATTTAATTGCAGAAATAAACTTGTGGCAAATGTCTTCAAATTTCCACCACCCTTAAATATCCATGTATTTAATTCAAAATTCACTCTGAGGTCTGTATCTATATAAGAAATGAAGAATGCATCAGATGCTCTCATTTGTACCTTTTCACTTCTCTTACCACGTAGGAGTGGACCACCCTAATGTTCACATACGGATGTTTATTAATATCTGCTTTTGTCTACAAAATATTTTTCATTTTTGGTTTGTTTTGTTTTGAATTTTGCACAAAGCTACATGAGGGCTATCTGCACTAGCCATCCCTAATTTAGCAGTGTAAAACTGGAGGAAAGGCACCTAGTCATCACCACCCACCACCAACTCTTGGGCTACTCTTTTACCAATGAATAGTGGGATTGATCATCACATTATAATGCCCCCATGGCTGAAAGGACAATCATGTTTGGTGTTATGTGGATTCAAACCCATGATCTTAATTTTTGTTTTGATGTTTAAAATTTGAACTTTAGTAACTGTAATACAAATAACTAATGACAGGTAATTTCTTTTATAAATATTTTAACAATTTTTTTTAAGTCAGAGTTTTAATTTAGATGGTAACATTTATAAAAACTAACTAAATATTTCTCTACACAACTTAAAATATTATCAATTATGTACTTAAGTGTGAACTTAGGGCCTGTGGTTTTTCATCATGAAACACATTTCTACCACCTGCAACTAATTATAACCAGCATGAAATTCAATATTTTTTGTTTTGAGGCTTCTGCTACACTGTTTTGGTTTTCCTGCTGCTACCTACAGAAATTCTGTGCTACCCTTCATGTAAATACATTTTCCTGTATATTTTCTTTCCATATGTATTACAATAAGAACATATAAATGCAAATTTTCAAAACTTCACAAGTAAAATTGAAAATTATTAAAAACATTTTAGGAATTTCACTCGGTTATTAACAACTTTATCACTCTACCCATACATACAACCACAAAATTAATTAGTTTGCAATGCCTGAAAAACTCCTACGTTTTTCTTGTGAATATGCATTATTAACTTATTTTTTATTACCCTCACCCTCCAAGGATATTGCATCTGTCTGTGTGCATGTGTGTGTGTTTCCATGCAAGTATCTTGAAAGGTAATAGACTGACATACATGAGTATTTTACATAAAATGGGATGGGACAGTGCTTACCAAATTTCATTCAGATGCAAAATGGGGAAGATAAGACTTGTACCAAATGTAATGGGCATGTGAAGATTGAGACTCATGCTAGAAAAAAAATATCTGGATCATTAATCATTCTGGATTTGAGAAGGATCTTCTAAGCTTTTGAAGATGACATTTTATGCTATCCAATATAACCATATGCATTCCTGAAAAGGAGCAGCAAGGCAAGGGTATACAATCTCTCTGATTATTTTTGTTACTAAATAGCAACATAATCATTCTTAACATATACAGTTTCCAGTTGAATACTCACAACAACAGCTTTCAAAATTTCATTAGTGATTGATGGTAGAACTCTTTCATCATAATCCAGACCAAGAGTAGTGTATATCTTGGGCAGGCTATCAGCTACTGGCCTGAAGAGGATTCGTAAGGTAATATTTACATTCTGCAAATCTGTGAAAATTGAAAACATTTTTTAAGAAAACATAAATTGTGAATTTCTATTTTTAATTTATTTATTCTCATGGATGGAGTCATGAACTGTAAAAAAAATATTAGTTGTTATTAAAAACTGCACAGAAAAAATCCATCAGTATCATTACTTTTTGAGGTACTAGCTTTCCATTCTTAGATATACATGACCATTTCATTTAAATTTAATGAGTTATTATTCATACTTTTATATAGCACAAGTTAAATTTAATATATTTAGAAGCATCAAATTATTGAAGGTTTGATTACATAACTGTTTACAAATTATTTGTTGCCCAGTTACATTGACATGAACTGATGTCATTATTTGAACCTTCTGAATTTTTCTCTTTACTTTGAGTATTGTTAAATCACAGCATTGCATATTTGGTAATGTTCTAGGTGTAAGTTGCCAAGTTCGTACAAAGAAGTAAGTAAATTGGTAAAAGTGAAAACAGCAAATCCCAACCTCTGATTAATTATGTTTATAATATAAACAAACACAGGTTAAGATTTGTTTTTAACGAAGGACTCTTCCTCATGATTTTGTTTACTTGTTTGGCTTCATTTGGATGTAATTTTTTAATTTCATTATTATTATTTTTTAACTAGTGCCTGGAAAGTAGACAGAGAGATTTACCCAGTCATATTTAATATGCTTTGTAAAAGGGTATTACACAATTCATTTTTATGGGATATAAGCTGCAATCATATAACAACTATAGTACTTGTGGCAATTAAGTAATTTTGTACATTAAACATAAAACAAGGCCTTAGCAAATCACAAGTATCTCATGGCAACAGTACCTTTACTTCCAGTAATTACAGGGACATTTCTTGGCCTTGTACGAATGTCATAAATAATAGGTTTCTGGACCCATGGGATAAGGAAGTGTGTGCCTTCACCAACAACATAATTCTTCACTCCGGTAAAGCGATCAAAAATAACTGCCCTATGTCCTCCATCTACTAAATATTCAAAAATTAAACACTTTAATATCAGTTTGATATCATGCAGTAACATCTACAAAACATACATGAATATTTGAGTATTCTTGCTTCCTTTTTCTTTCAAATTTGTGGCAGAGAAAAGATAAGTTAATTTAAAAAACATATCCACATTCAGTAAGATTTAATGAAGAATACAAGTCTGAATAAAAAGTTAACAATCTGACATATCACAGGGACCTAAAACATGACTGACCAAGGGGAATTTTCAACAGTTAGTTAGCCAACTAAATAGTGAATTTATGTTCCATTTTCTCGCTCCTTTCTACTAAATAAGATACTATATTGAGAAATTATGAACTACAGGAAATACAAAAAAATTGAAAATCTTATATTACTACATAACATTGACTTATATTTTGTTGACATAGCATCAAGAGCAACACAAACTGTTCAACTTGAAAACCCACAATAAATAGATTTTAAAACAACCTTATCATTTTCTTTGTCAAAAACTTATTTTTCTTATTAATAAAAATATTTTTAAAAAAAATTTATTATGTTGAGCAAAAAACAACCAAAATAATATTTCTGGGCATATTTTTAATTAACAAGACTATATACTGTTTTAAATATTATACATTCTTTTATCAAAAAATAATTACAGAAAAGATGAAAAATTAAAAAGTAAGACTGATTTATATTTATTTATGGGAATGTTTCAAAGAAACTAAAATTATTAGCTTATGATCGACATATGGGAAACAGTCCTTGTAAAAATTAGCAACTGCATAAAATGTAAGTTAGTGATTACAGTTGGGACTATAATTTTCAAGTCTGTCACTTTTTTCATTATTGAAAGGGTAAAACTTTTGTATAATTTTTCTCAAATTAAAATCTAAGATCAATTTCAAAGGGATCAAAAAAACTTCATTGCCTCGGGTCCAACCAGTCTTAATTTGTACCAGAATAAATGTACCTCTACAAAATTTCATAAATGAAGTAGCCACTGCCACAAACCCATTTGCAAACAATCAATTATTGTTGAATTGGCTCACCATTATAAAGAGCTGAATTAACGACGCCTCCAGCAATAGCCAGGCCTAAACCAAGTTTACCAATGTTTGTGAAGAACTGTGCTGCCATTTTTTATTGGCTAGAATACACCTAAAAAATGTATTATATAAAAACACATATACTTCAATAGCAATGTTAAATTAGAATGTTTTGAACATCTCTGTAAAATGGGTTTTATACATATATTTACAACCATTTTCCAAATCTGAATTTGTTATATTACTCTTTTAACAAAATGCCTTTCAGGTAGCCAAAACAAAAACTTATTCAAATAAGACTTTTTTTTTAACTTTTCTTGATTTTTTAATCCTAATGATATATTTCTGTAAAATATTGGATTTCCTTGCTTTTAGTTATAAGCTTTCAAAATTCTGCAGATGCACAAGTTGGAATGGAAACTTCCAGAATATCTTTCAGAAAATATACCTTATAATGCATTACCTTAGTTACATAACATTATCATGGTTATACATAATGAACAGACAGCTTGAAATGCAATGGATAACACTAATTTAATAAATGGATAACTACTTACTGAAATGTTTTTGTAAACATCCAATTATGAGAAAAAGATGTAGATAAAATTATTTTGACATCCAAAATAACACAAACAGAATGAAAATGTCAAACATTCCCACACCTAAGGACCCAAGCTTAAAAACTTTTAAGCACCAAATGACTCCTTTTACCCTATACACTGGTATAAAATTTCCAGAAAATATCTCTGATTTTAATAAAATGTTATCAAAAATATAAGTGCTGTAGGTAAAAATCTTAGCTGTTCTAAGGGGCTTTGAAATTATTGCTCCACTATTTAATGTTATCCCAACAATAAATTTGTATTTCTACTGACAACCCTGTTCAACCTAGGATTCTTAGTTTTGTTTTGTTTTTCTTTACAAGATGAGATTTACTTCTCTTTTCTTTGTTTTAATCTAATACTATGCTACATTTTTTTTGTTAATTGCATGGCTTCATGTTCCAGACCACAAAAAAAGTGAAGATATAACTTGAACTAAATTTATCTTTATTGAAAAAAAGTTGTTAAAAAATCAAGGTACTGCTATTATAATAACCATTGTATTGTGAGAGGGCTTACAACTACTGTATTATAGAGATTTAATATTATTTTATCCATAGTGTAGAAATGAACCAAATATTATGTTTTCCAATTGGAATTTCCACTAACCTTAATTTTAAATAGTAGTGTACTTAGCTATTTACATTTATACAAAGAGGATCTATGTATATACAAAGCTAAAGACATACTTGTGAAAACATTAAACATGTAGTCAGTGTTACAGATTAAATTTTCAAACTGAATAAGACATATGAAAAAGAAAAAGCAAATTCAAAGCCTAAGTTTTGGACTAGGCTTAATTTAAACATAAAAGTCATGCAGTGTCTCTTACACTAACACTGGGTATGATAACAGAAGCACAAACTTCTTAGAATTAAGACAAACATTCCACTCTAGTGGTCACGAGGAACAAAATTTTGAATTTTTCATTTTCTCAATATAATATACATCCTGTGTAAATCTTGCTTTTAAACCTTATGAAAACTCTTGTCAACATAGCCAGAGCTCAGCACAGGTTACTACGAAACCTTGCTTTTAAAGTTTCTGCAAATATTTCTTCTCAAGTGTAATTTAAAATAGGTACAAATCAAAGCTCTTTCCAATGAAATAATTGTGCAATTACACTATATATCTGAAAAGCAAAACTTAATAAGATAAGACTTAGGATTTTCAATTTAATTTTTAGTAAAGCCAATTATATCATAAAGGAATTGATTTTGTAAGGCAAAGTAAACCCTTGGGAAAACTAGGCAGAGTTCTGTTTGTTTAAAGTTACATAACATTTTTGGAAAATATGTAACCTCTTGATCTATCTCAGCTGTCCCATCCTCTAAGCTCAACTAAAACTATTAATTAGTAAATATAAAACAAAATCTTAAAGCCAGCCCTTACCATTCATATTTTTATCAAGCTTTTTCTTAAACTCACTTAAATTTACCACCTCTACATCTTAAGCCAACCCATTCCAAAAGACAATCACCCTGTTAGTAAAATGAAACTAAGCTGAATCTGACTGTTACTCTACCAACATTTATATTTGTATTCCTACTCTTACTGTTATCACTATTAAGTATGAAACAAAATGATTCATCAACACTATGAATTATGTTTGCAATCTTAAACACCTCAATCAGATCCCACCAACTAACTTCTTTTTTTCAAGGGAAAACAATTAGATATTTCAGCCTCTTCTCATATGACAAAACCTTCATCCCAGGCACCATTCTAGTAACCCTTCTCTGAACCCTTTTCAACAACTCTATCCTTCCTAAGGTAAAAAGCCCAGGACTAAACACAATATTCCAAATGTGGCCTAACCAATGACCTCGACACAAAATTATAACATCTTCAGACTCATTCAGTAACTTTGTACCTACAACGTAAAATCCTATTTGCCCTACCACTAGCAACAGCACACTGCTTGAAGGGTTTTAGGAACGGGTCAACTATTACACCAATAACACTGTCAATGCTATTCCCATTTACATTATACTTATAATTCAAATTATAACTCACATGCATTATTTATATTTATTACTTTTAAAACCCATCTGCCATTTTTTACCAAACTCACTAAATGATCTAAACTCTTTTGTACATCAGCAGCATTCTCTTCACAGCCAACAACAACCAAGACCTTAATAATACCTGTAAATTAAATAATTTATTGACCACTCCCTCATCTATGTATTGAGATAAATAAAAAATATCAAAGGTTTCAGAACTAAGCTCTGCAGTACTTCCATTTGTAACATTAATTCAATTTGACTGCACTCCATTTGTAACAACCTTCTGCTTTCTTCCATACAGCCATTCTTATTAACTAGTTTATCCTTCACACCACACCTACAGATATCTTTTAACAAGCTTTTAATGTGGAACTTTGTCAAATTCTTTCTGAAAATTTACATCCTTATTTACATAAGCAATAATGTTTTCAAAGAATATCAAAAGATTTGCAAGACAAGATTTTTGAAACTTAAGTGGCTTTCAAAAACATTTCCCACAATAAATGTAAGACTCGTGGGTCCATAATAACTGGGGCAACTTGTATCACTTCCTTTGAAAAAAGGAGTAACATTGGATTACTTCCAATCCTCTGGTACTTACCCACTATTCAAGGTTGACAAAAAATAGTATTAAGCAGCTCACATATCCAATTTTTAACATCCTTCAAAATCTATGGGGAAATATTATTTGGCTCAAAAGCCTTATTTTTTAAACTTCAAGTTTTTTCTTAACCAGCTTAGAATTAATGCAGTTATCTATCTGATCTTTTAATTTATCTAAACAGTTTAAGATGTGGTAATACATAGAATACTGCTTAAATTTTTGTGAGTAAAAACCAAAGAAAAAATAATAACCAAGCCATCACATAATCATCAGATACTAACTTTCCTTTGTCATTCTTCAAGGATTCTATCCCAATTTTAATCTTTTGTTTGCATCTCCCATATTTAAAGAAATCCTTACTGTTAATTTTTACATTTTCAGCTACATTTTTCTCATACATCCTTTGTAATGTCCTAATTTCCTGTTTCACCAGCTTTCTTGATATTCTACAATTTTCAAAGTCTTCTGTCACACTAGCAAGTTTAAATTTCTTACATTTATGATGCTTTTCTTTAATTGCAACTCTTAAATTTTTATCAGCCAAACTGTTTTTTTCTTGCAATTAACTTTTTCTTTCTATAAAGAATATGTTTACCTCAAATATTTAAAAATTTTCCATGTTTGTCAGTGTCTCCAAATAACTGCCTAATTCACAACAGATATTTCTCATGCATCCCTTCAAAATTTGTTTTGAAATTTATAACCAACATATTATTCATTATCTCCACATGCAGCAAACCATCAAACCTAATAGGACAATGATCACTTGCACCCAGATACTTCATTAATTAACACCCATTTAAGTAATTCAATGAAATCTGTTGTAACTCCCAGTAATACACAGGAATTAATGTTATCCTGATGATCAGAACATTAATACAGCTATAACATATAAAAGTTGTATGATTTTATCATAATCTTCTAGATCTTGGATGGATACAATTAAACAACTAATTGGTTTACAAGTTTTATATTACACTGGGGAAAAAATTGGTGAATTCTCTTTCCTTAAGAACACGTTTCTGTGCAACATTATTGGTCTTCAGATAAATTTAAAATCATGCAAAAAAACACTAGCTTCAGATCACAAGCACAAATTTTATGCTAACATTTTTAAAATCCCAAATCATTATTAAATATGAGGCAAACATTTTCACTGATAAGCAGGACTTTGGTATATGACAGATTTTTTGAAGGTTTGAAATCCATAAATATAGATAAATTTCAAAATGTTTGCAAGCTGTCAGAGCATACAAGGCAATTATATGGGAAACTTGGAAGCAATATCACCAGTTAAGGTAATGTTACTTTTCTAATATAGTAGTTGGCTTCCAGAATAATTTGCCTTCATTCATGTTCAAAGCTGCAACACTGAAGGCATTTATAAGGAAAGGAAACAAGTATGTTAGTGAATGTTGAATATAAAATTATAAGTAATTAAGTTTCTTTAACACTATAGTTTGTAGTAAGGTAGTGATACAAATTGGAACATCCTAGCTGAGCCATATCTCTTGAAAGATATCTTATCCCTTGAAATTTAAGTTTAAAAACACACTTTCACCAAAACATAATGTTAATAATTACAGTACAAATCCTAATATTTAGCTTAATAAGTTAATTACCAATGGTTTATTGAATGTAATGTACTTTGTTTCTTGCACTATCTGACCCCTATATATGATCACTAACTTACGGCCCTCTAACGAACGATGGAATTTACGTTCTAATGAAAAAATGTGCGTCATGCTGATTAAATCAGCATGTTCTTTGAATAGTCTAGGCTCTTGAAAGGCGAAAATATTGTAATTTTATTTCTTACATGAAAATAGGTTCGGTTTATATAAATATATTTTCTAACTTTAGTTTAACTGCAAGCGCTAATGGTTAGTCCTAACATCCAGGTTCAATTTCTAGTACTTTGGACTTCAAGTTTAAAACATAATAAAAACTGTGAATTTCATAAAGAATAGAAAAGACCATGCAACTAAAATTGCTCGTTAAAACTTAAAACGGGGAAATATAAGCACTAATTTCTATACATACTAAAACTTACAATTACACAAATATCGTTCGATAGATACTCAAAAATCAAATTACTCTCACTAATTCTAAACACGTGAGATAACTAATGTTTTATACTTTTAACAGATGGCAAAGTTGTCAGCAGTATAAAATTAAAATATATTTATATTTTTTGTAAAAAATTTAAACTTTTTTTTTAATATTTTTATTATTTTATTTTATCCTTAGTATAAAAGAGAGATAATTATGAAATAGAGCTTTATATATCACCATATATATATATATATATATATGTATGTACATATTTTAGAGAAAATTAATATTGATAAAGCTAAGTAAACAAAATCAAAAAGAAAGGCTGAGTTTAAAAAAACAGATCCAACCTTCTAACTAATTGTATTAGTTTGTTGTAACCTAAAAACAAGCCGAAATAAAAATAAATTAATACAAATTGGTGTACTCGAATGCACTGGTTTGTGTTTACAAGTGGTATTGTTACTGTTATATGTTCAGTATGGCCAGGTAGTTAGAGCGATCGATTCGCAATATGAAGGTCGTGGGTTCGAATGCCCATCACACCAAACATGCTCGCCCTTTCAGCCGTGGGAGTGTTGTAGCGTGACGGTCAATCTCACTATTTGCTGGTAAAAAGAGTAGCACGAGAGTTAGCGGTGGGTAGTGATGACCAGTTGCCTTTTAGGGACGACTAGTGCAGATAGCCCTCGTGTAGCTTTGCGCGAAATTCAAATATAAACAAACAATTTACTTTCAACTTTTGTATGCCGAATTCTTTAGAGTAGGTGTCTATGAGTTGTTGGCGATAAAGTTCAACAATAAAGAAACAGCAATATAATACACTTGTTTCAGAACAATATATTAAAACAAATCAATCAGAACACAGACATTGACTGATTAAATAAGTATACTAAATATCTTAATGTTACTTTAACTCTTTGCTACACTGCCAATAAGTTCATATTCATATGAACGTTCAGCATCTTTCTCCACTAGATGAATAATTACCTAAAGTGTACACGAAACAAAGAAAGACTGAGTGCTCTAGCCCTAATACATAATCATTACAACATTGCTATTAACACTGAAACTGTATGTCAGCGATTTATGGAAAAGCACCCTAAAACATTACGACTTTTACAATAATTTACATAAAAGTTGTACATTTGTTAAGTCACTACAGAATCACGAGTTTATATAGCCAGGTTGTATTTTAAAATTCACAACAAAGCTTGAATGTTCAGAAAATAATCGTTACTTTCGCAGTCTAGTGAATCGTTGCAATACTTCTGAAAGATGACCATTGCAAGACATCATACAATCATTTCATTATTAAATATTGATTAATAGCTTGGAAAATTAAGATCATAACTTCCCTTCGTATACTGATTTATGAATCTACCAAGTGTCCTAACTATCCTATGGACTTCCTATCACAAAACACTAATCGATAGCTCGGCAAAAAAGAAAAACTATCACCTTTCAGATCTTTGTCAATAAATCGGCTATCATAATAGCTGCTAAAGTAGCTATTTGCAGCCATAAAAATTAGGAGGCCAACAGCGGCATCTTTACTGATCAGTTTGAACAGTCAAAGTGATACTCTACGGGTATTTCCTTACTTGATTATTCGTGCACTGTTAGATAGGTAGTAAGTACAACAATCTTTCTCCCTATCAGTCGAATAAAGGTCATATATTAAAGTGTTACAATCGTCAGCCTGATTCTCAGAACAACCACTTCTCTAGAAATTCAACAGGTTACATAAGCTTCTTTGTTATCGGTATGTTCAGTGTGCCTATCACACAACTAACAAATGTTATAAATCACTGAGTAAAGCAGTTCATCTACGAAATACAGACTCTTCAAAATGAAATAACCAAGTTGCTTACATGCTGTAAATGCAATTCCTAATTCCGAGTTCAAAGTTTAATTTTCCACTGCTTTATCATATCTTTTGCATAGAACCACTTTACCCAACTTTGTTGTACAACGTTTTTGCAATAGTTATTGTAGAATACAAAAGTATCTCGCATGTATTTGAATATTGCAGTCTCCTTCATGGATAGAGAGTTATAGATCAGATCCACTGAAAATGTAGGTCTCATTTGAATATCAGGAGATTCGAAAAACAGGTCATTTGTTGCTCATTTTTACAATGTGTCATCATGGCAGAAGGTGGATTCTTATTCTAATTAGATTATTTATAATTCATAATTTTAGAAACCATATTATCCATTGTACTAAACCATAAAAATTGGGAAGATGTGATGAAGTGTACATTTTCACCACACTTAGCATCATACACAACTTGACAAATACTGTAACTAACTATTGGAGTTCTCTTCTAAACCTGTGAAGATGTCTTCTTGTGTTCTTAATCTTGTTATACATTGTGTATCCATAATATGTTAAAGTTTCAGCTCACTCTATGAAGTAACTAATAATGCCCTTCATATACTACTTAACTGTAACAGGTTTTGAAAAATAAACAGTTATAATAAGGGAAATTTCATCTAGATGAGAACCTACAAGTGTCTGCTGAATTGAAGTTCTTCCTGGAATTACTTTTTATCATCAAAATATTGTATGTGGTACCACAATGTCTGTTTGATCTTTCCATGTCTTTATGAACATGTGACAGAACATCACTTTACCACATTGATAATGATGCATAGCATTTTCTGAATTCTTCATCTGAAGCTATATCCAATGTATCTCTTACCTTAATGCACTGAAGCTCACTGGCTACACAACATCAGGTACTGCATCTCCTCAAGTCATACTGATGATAGAACATACCTTCTTGAATAGGAATGCAACGATGCAAGTGCTTAATTTTATGTTCTTAACCAGTAGGTTTGCTAATTTTTCATGGTAGCGCTTTGCCTTTGTTCATGGCAACTAACACTAACATTATGCTACTCCTCCAGTTTATTTTCCTAATATTCTTGAAGAATAATTTTTGTGCCTACCCTTATATGGAACTTCTCACTAGTGATAAGTTCATTGTTACTGATGATAATATGTGCTTGAATGTTGCATGGTGAAAGGATTTGAAAATTCGAATGAGCTGACATAATTTAATTAGTTGAAGAAATAACTTATCAGCATTTGCACACTGCTGATTTTGATGATATTGTATAATGAAGTTGTAATATCTTTATTCGTTGTGCAGTCATATCTCCCAAATTTTAAAACTTCATCAGAAATTTCTGGTTTGGTCAGGACACTAATCACTGCATTATTTGCAAGATTTTACAAAATCCCTGAATGCTGTGTGATTATAAAACGTCACTTTTCCTGTATTAACATCAAACTTGCGTATTTGGTATATTAAAATACCATTAAGAGGCTCACAAAAGTAGCCTGAAATATGCAATCAAACGCTAAAATGTCATCTATATATAGAAGAAACATTTTTCATTGCAGTTCTCTAATCTGAAACTCCACCAGCCTTTTGACAGTTACAGGTATGTGTGTGTGTGTTAATAAACTTAATAGTATGCTATTGTGTTCACACAGTCTTAGGCATATTTCTATCATGAATGTTAACTTTACAAAATTGTAATTAGCATATTGAACTAATAGACACATTCCAGGTGGTTGTCATTCATGGTAAAGGAAAAGCATCGAAAAGAATTGCTGCAATTAAGTACTTGAAATATATGCACAATATAAGAGTTTTTCCTTTTTCAAAATAGCCACTAGTTATGATCAAGCACTCTCCGTGGGCTATTTTATTCTATTCTTCAACATCTGTTTGATTTCAGTGCTGTTACCGTCCTTCGTAGTCCAAGAAAGCCTGCACAATGGTTGTTTTATTTGAAATTAATCATGTGCATCTATCTAGTGATGGGTTTCTGCTGTTCTGCCTATCCAGTCATTTAGTCCTTAGACAAATGAGCAACTTCTATGCATGATTCTCTGAGTTTTGTCTCTGTAAGGAGTTCAGATTATTGCAATTCTCAACTGGTGAATGCTGCATTGTATAGGGAGATGTATCATGAATACATTCTGTATCAATTGAGCTACCAGATATGGATCTTGAAGCCAACCTAAATGACTCCTTACTGTCCTAATGACTTGCATGATCCATGTGAAATATTATTTACTCCAGCTGTTAATGTTTATATTTTCGTTATGAGTGTTATCTATTGTGTGCATCTTATATATCCATTTTCTTGTTCACAGGGAACCATGGATAGTGTCTGAAAATTTCCAGTGGTCCATTAAAACTCGCTACAGTTAGTATCAAGACATCTAGGCTTATTAATATCAACATGACTCATCCCGTGTTCCTACATACAGGATTTAACCAGTAAGTATCGCGTTGAAGCAGTTGAGGTTTCTCCTAACTATCCTTCGACCTTTTGGTTCATAAAAGATCGAACAAGAGCATGAATATATTTCTCTGTTTGTTATCGCCACACTTCCAGATTATTGCTCAGTCAATTGCTGCTTCCTCTTCTCCACTTCAATAGAAGTGAATTATTTATGTGGTCCTTTCCAAAATAACAAAATATACTAATGGAACAATGAAACATATTCAAAATAAACCACACAAAAATACTTAGTTACATCATCAAAATTCACCTAATAACATGGTCTGTAATATTTCTAAGTAAAACTGTAGCCAATTGGAGCTTTACAAAAATCACAAATTGGTAAATATATTACAAAGGATAAAATTAACTCATCAAAATGAAAGAGCGTACACTGTGTGCATTTCATCTATCTTTGATTCACTCCTGTTTCTGACATCAGTTAACGATTTTTCTAGGTTCTAGCACATGGGTAAAACAATAAAAATTACTAAATATCAGCCAGTTTTAATGTTATTATAGAAAGCTTGAGTAAAGAGAAGTCACAAACCTTTGCATTATTCAAAGGGCAGATTAATTTTGTCAATATCATAATGTTTGTTGAATTTCGTGCAAAGTTACCCAAGGGCTATCTGCTATTGTATTCCTTATTTTTGAAGTGATAGACTAAATGGGAAGGCAGCTAGTCAGTACTATCCACCACCACTTCTTTACCAATGAACAGTGGAACTGTCACAATATCACACCAAATGGGTGAAAGAGTGAACATGTTCAGTGACGGGTGTTGATCCTGTGACTTGGGTATTGCGAGTTTAACGCCCTTATCACGAAATCATACTATAACATTAAGTTAGTGAAAAGCATAGTATTCCACAGTCTCGAATTTCCCACATCAGTGGTAATTTTATGTTTATTTCGTAAGTCTGAAAATCTTGAGTCATATTGGAATATTTGATTAGCAACCTCAATTAATGAATTAATTTTCAGCTCTGATCTATGTAGGTGGGTTGCTTTGACTGGATGTTATAGAAAGATCCTTGTATATTATATGGTCATTCGGAGGTGGAGGGGGGGAGGATAACTCTCAGCTCCTACTATTTTGCGCAAACTTCTGTACCATTCCTCTGAGAAGGTATAACCCATATTCTATGGAGGTGATGGCAATGAACCGTGGCTAAGCATGTACAAATACCAATAAAATTTGTGACTGTAATACGTGACCTAAGCTCGAAGTTAGTATCAATGTAAGTTTACCACCACCACATCCTTTTTCACAAGGCTATTTTTATTTATTTATTGCTTAGCGCAAAAGCTGTACAATGGAGTACCTGTGCTGTACTCATCATAGGAAATAAATTTGAATTTTAACATTATAAGCCCTTAATATTATTCCCGAGTCATAGGAAGGGATATTAAATACCTGCATGACATTTGCAGGAAATATTTATATACGTAAAAACGGCTGGCATAATTTGAGAAAATTTTTTTATGTAGAGGAGTGAACAACATTTCGACCTTCTTCGGTCATCGACAGATTCACAAAAAAAGAGGTAACCAACATATATCTGACCACACGTTTGAAGGGGCTTGTGTAATTGGGTGTAGGAATGTAGAGGGCGTGCTTAGATGTTTGATTATATTTAGTAATATAGGTATAAGAGTGTTCCTTTGTATTGGTTTGCTCCCCGCTAGTACAGCGGTATGTCTTCGGATTTACTACGCAAAATCAGGGGTTCGATTCCCCTCGGTGGGCTCAGCAAATAGCCCGACGTGGCTTTGCTGTAAGAAAACACACACAAATAAACACACACTGTATTGGTTTATTTTGGGCTTGCGTTATTGTATAAGTAAGGCTTCTTTAATTTTGCGTTTGTTTATATTTGTTTCTTTATTTAGTATTTTGGTGTTTTTTATGGTTATGTTGTGTTTATTTGATTTGCAGTGTTCGAAAACGTGTGAAGGCAACTTTTTGTATTCTTTGAATCTGGTTTCGATTTTTCTACTTGTTTCTCCAATATAAAAGTCGTGGCAGTTATCATAATGCATTTTATAAATAATGTTGGTGTGGTGTTTGTCAGTGTAGTTTTTATATAGTATAGATTTTAGTTTTGTGCCTGGTTTTTGAATAAATTTGATATTAACTAGAATGTCATATTTTGTTACTAGTTTTTGCAAAATGTTGGTTGTTTTTCTGCTGATGTCGGGAGTATATGGTATGCAGCAGTATGTGGTTTCGTGATTTTTTAATTCGTGGGGTATATTTACTATTGTTAGTTGATTTTGCTTTTTGTCTGGGCGTGTGCGTATAATGTACTCTACGGTTTGTGGAAGAAACTTATCGATGTTGATGAAGTATTGTTTTCTTTTGTCTAATTCATCGTTAATTTTATCTGGTGAGCATAGTTTTATGGCTGTGTTTATTTGGTTTCTTAGTATGTTGACTTTTTGTTTTGTTTCAGGTGCTGAGTCCCAAGGAATGTATAATCCAGTATGAGTGATTTTTGGTGGGTTTCTGTTTTAAATTGTGTGTCGGTTCTTGTAATTTTGAGGTTAAGAAATGATGTTTGATTGCTTTCTTCCTGCTCACATGTGAAGTTAATGTTGGGATATATAGAGTTAATGTGATTGAAAAAATTAAGTGTGTGTTCTGTAGATCTGAATCCCGCAACCGTGTCATCTACATGTCAGTACCAGTATAGTGGTGGATGTAATGCTGTGTTAATTGCTTGTTTCAACTTGTGTCATAAAAATATTGGCTAGAACTGGTGATACTGGATTGCCCATGCTTAGACCATTTGTTTGTATATAGTTGTGGTTGTTGAACATGAAGTTTGTCTTCATCGTGGTGAATTCTATGAGGGTTGCTGAGAATGTCTATAGATGGGTTAGGGTCTCAGATATAGAGTTCTAAAGCTATCTTGCAGGCTTCAGCGGTTAGAACTTCTGTAAAGAGGGATATATCATCGAAACTGGCCATTAAGGCTTTATGATTAAGTTGATTTAGATTAGACTTGAAGTTAAAAGAGTCTTTCATGAATGAGCTGTCTGGTGTTACATATTTGGAGAGTGCCCATGCTATGTATTTACCAAGATTGTAATTAAATGATTAATTCGTGGACATTATTGGTCGTAATGGACAATCTGGTTTATGAGGTTTGGGGATGCCGTATATTTGTGGTGTGCGTGAGTCGGTTTTACGTAGGTAGGAATAAAGTGTTTGTGAAATTGTGTTGGCTTTTTTTATTTTTAGTAGTAATTTGTTTAGTTGCGTCTCGTGTGTCTTTGTTGGATTTGTGTGTATTGGTTTAAATTTGTTCGTGTCTGTTAGGATGTTCTTCATTTTTTGGGTGTATTCATTCGTGTTCATTATGACTATAGCGTTTCCTTTATCTGCTTTTAGATTTTTTATGTTTTTGTCTTGTTTTAGGTTTTGAATGGAATTAATGTCTCTCTTTGTAAGATTGTTTTTTAGTCTTCTGTTTTGTAAAATTATGTTGATGGTTTTGTGAGAAAATTCTTTGAAAAATGGTTTAAGATGGTGTTTTTGGAAAATATAAATTTTTAATTTTTTTCTGGGATGTTTGGCTGTTGGATGCCAATAAAAGTTTTCGAAGTTGTCTTCTCTGTGTTGGTTGTTTCCTTGTTTTTGTATAATTACAGGTTTTACATTGCAGATTTAAAGTTTACATGGGTGAGTTACCACTCACCACAGAATGGGACACAGACATGCAAGAAGGTCCTACAAAGAAAAAGAAAGGAGGACTTACCTCTCACAGAGAAATAGAAAAGCGTAAAATGGCAAATGGAGAAAAACGAAATCCCTCAGAAGAAGAAATAGCTAGTTGGCAAAGATAATAAGTAATAAACGTATGTGGGGGGAGTGGTAGATACACTGGCACTAAAGAAGTCCTCCAATGGATAATGGAAAGATGCAGTCTGGGACAGGGAAAAGTGAGGAATAGAAAGGGAAATTCACAAAAAAGACAACCAATCTGGAGAAAAGAAAAATAATCCAGGTAAATGTACCTGCAAATTTTACCATAATGGGTGTTGGATAATTGTCACGGTTTTTGGAAGGATGCAAAGGAAGAAAGAATAGCAGTAATCACCACAGAAGGAATCACTGTATGTCCCAACACAAAAGAAAGCCCCAACAATACAACAATAGACAGTCTGCCTTGAGTATGACAAGTCAGTACAAGACGTTGAAGGCAGTGGTCCAACACAGGAGGAATAGGGGCCTACGTCAGAGATCACTTAACTGAGTGCCCACTTACCTTACAAAGCATGAGACAGTAGTAGCAATAAAAACACTACCATCGACCGTCCATGTATGTACAGAAGGATGGGAATCAGATCCAATCAAATGGCTAGAAGAGAACAAGGAATGAAAGACAAGAAAACTCAAAGACAGACACCAAATTGAAATCTCAATCACCCGAAAAACAAACTCTACCAGAAAGGAGACACTATGGTCTCTAAGAAGGAACATGCAAAAAGTGTTGACCCACTCTAGCCAATCAGGCTAAGTCAGTCTGAATGAGAGGATGAAACGATCACCCAAGTGATCTCAAATGAGACTCCACTAGACCAGCAAACCTACAAAAGACAGCACAAGCGGACTTGATCAATAGGGACGAGGAATTCCCAAGAAACCTACGTCTTTAAATGAGAGATTACCCTATGCAAAATGAAAGAAGTAGAGGAGAGGTTGCAAACCAGAATCACCTTAAACCAAGAGGAATGAGGTATTGCAATGACGATGATGAAAGAAAATGTTTTTGCCTTTATCAACCAACCAACTCTAGCCTCAGCTCCGAGAAGAAATAGGAAAAAAGCCAGTAACATGTTTAGGCACCATCAAAATAGCAGACAAATCAGCTGTGGTAGTAATAGCTATTGAGGTAGAAGGTACTTGAAATTGCATTTGAATGATAAATAAGGTTGATAGGAAAAAAAAAGAAGTTTAAAAAAATAATTCATAAAACCATACAAAATTTGAAAAATGAACAGCTGATAAAAAATAAACACAATCTAAAAATTAAAATATAAACTTTGATAATTAAACAAAAAACATCATACCGAAAAGACATCCAAACTGTAAGACTGACAAAAGAGAAGTGGTTAACACCTACAAGATTAATGGGGTGCTAGTTACATTGCACGTTAGTATGCAGATATCTTATGTTAACATACATGAGAATAAATTGGAGTGTCAAGGTTAGTGGTAAGTAATACATGTGCCAATAGAGGACAGTATAAGTCTAGCAAACTTAGTAAGAGGAGGTAAGATATTGTATCAAAAATAAAGTATTTATTTATATGCTAAACATAGACACAAGATGTGAACCTATATTTTTATTTACATCACTTCTACTATTTTTCATCTTCAGATGACCCACAAGACTACTAAATGAAAGATTTCTATTTAACATAAAACTTCACACAGTATGACTGTGGTAACTGGATTTAATCATTCTCATACCACATTGATAGGGTTGTGACTTCTATATATTACCTGTACATCCAGTGAAGGACATTGCTCTTGACATCCGTAAATGAGGACACTACAAGCAATGATTTCCATGTGGTGTAACAGGTATCATCTACTTCAAAAATGACACAGGAACAAAGGTAACCTTAAACAAGATCAAGGTAAGAGTTTTTCCAATCACGTGTTATGTAAAACCTAACCAGGACAAACTGTGACATATCTTGCAATTAAAGGTCTTTGAACTGGTATTTGTGTGAAAATGAACAGTCTGGAAAATCTTTTGGTAAAACAAACTGAAATCTTTACGTACAAAAAGCCAAAAACTAAATACGTAAATCCGCATACAATGAATAACAGTTCAACTTATGCAATAGTTAGTTTTAAAGTCTTCTTCCTCACAAGATGGATTACCTCAAGACTAAATACTGAATGAACTCAAAGGTTTTATTTCTATAAAAGATGGGAGTGACCTCATATGAAGAAAGCAACTGGATTTCTTTTTCATATTTTGACCTCTGTTCTTCCATAGCACTGGTCACCTATTAGATTCAGTTAGCATCACAGTTTAATCAGCAAATGATACGTACGTTTTAACAAGCTTATTCAAGGCTCTAGATACAACATTGAAAAATTCTTTTGGGTAGAAGATGTCATCTAGCACAAGAACAAAGAGTGGAGGTGACTAAAACAAAATAAAATCAGACACCTTGGGGCACATGTTGATGCCCTTAACGGTGTGGAAACTGATTAATCAACCATTAGAAAGAACATCACACGTAAAACATTATAGATGGTAGAAGACACGGTATATGCCTACATGATTTTCACTCACACTCTTTCTTTCTCTCTCTCTCTCTCACACACACACACACACACATTACAAAGAATAAAATTCAGAATAAATATTAATAATACAAAAACAAACAAAAAACTGGTGATATTTTCACATACCACACATTTCCATGTGGTGACAACAAAAATGCATCATATGTGAATCTAGTCCCACAATGAGCTTTTACAGAAGAATTATCAAGAGAAATTCATTTAAAATAATCCATATAAAGACTGCAAAGGAGGTAAGAAGGTTGGGATCCATGGTTAATCCAGTATTTTTTTATAATACTTAATATCATTATTTTAAAAACTCAATATGCATTCTAATTAACTTAATAACAGCTTCATTTAAAATCAGACAAATAAAAGATCATACTAATCTATCCTGAAAGTGATTAATAGCTCCCCCCCCAAAGGAACTACAGTTAAAAATTAAACTATATAAAATGATACATTTGTGAGAAAGATAGGTTTAATACTTTTCATTCTATTGGTAGACTTAACAGTTTTTGGTTGGCTGATTGGTAATTTATTGTGCAAAACAAGGCCAGTAGAGAGCTAAGAGAATCAGTGTAAATAATACAATCTGTGTAAGCAGTGTCTCACAATAAGCATCATCAGGTCCAACCAATGTACTATCAGACTGAGGAAGAGCAAGACTGAGGTTTACCATACATAGTAAAGGGACAATTATAGTCATAGAAGCAATTGCTCTGCCAAAGACTTGATGGTCAAGAAGGCAGGGGAAGAAACAGAAGTGTTGCATGCACCAGAAAAGCACTCACCATATATTGGTAGGCAGCAAAATTCCTTCTTTATGAGTGGAGACACGTCACACTGCAGAAACACCTTGGTTGAAAAAAAATGGGTGAAAATTTCCAACTTGGGGGTGTTTTTCAATTCCCTCTCAGCAATAACTTCTCATGGAGACTTCAAAGTAGCATGGGGAGTATCCTCAATGGGTATATCCCCAATAGCCTTCAAATTCAAAAGGAATTCACTATGTTTTGGGGTAAATGTTTCTACTAAGACATCCCCAGAATGTAGCTTTTTGAGTAACTTTGTAGAACCAGCAAATCCCTCTAATCCCTTCTGAATTAAAAAAAAAAGAATAAAAGACATTTTCCCTAAAGGTTTGTTTGAGAAAATGAGGTACAGGTGCAGAATGGGGGTGGAGACTATAGTTAAAGCCTTCAAGACATGGTTGTTTACCAATAAGTTTTTTTTTTTTAGTTTTTGGAGGATTTGGGGGAATTCTGTAATTTCCTACTGTGTATTATACTACTTAACTATCATCAAATAATTACTGATGAAAATAAAATTTGTACAACATAATGTACTGTATTTAAAAGCTCAGTTGTGAAATAAGAAGAAATAGGAAAACTTTTCAATAAAATCGAAAATTACCAAACATTTATTAATTAAAAATTATATCTGAAAATGAATGGTTGGAAATTTAGAAGCATAAATGTTTTTTAGAAAGAACAACAAAGCCATTATTCACAATAAAAATCAAACAGATGTTGTATAACTGTGGCCAGAAAAATATTAGGTTCTTGAAGGAGGTCTATATTTCAATTTCCATGTTTATATAACAGAAAAAAAAAAACATTGTTCATTTTATTGTAATGTATTTACAAATTATAACAGGTTCCATATTTAATATGGTTTGAGTTTGATTGGTTTAAATTCTGCTAATTATATATACTAAAATAATGAAACTGAAAGTATGTACAAATTAAAATCAGGAACAAGTGTGTTGTAACTGCATTATGAAAATTATTAACGATTTCAGTGTTGACTCATTGTTATTTAGGGGTAGCACATAGATCAAACATCAATGCAAAACTATCAGATTCTGCCAAAACTTAGAAAAACAAAAATTAGAAAAACACAATCAAAGGAAAAACATACAACTAGGTTAACACTAAAAAAACTGTTGCATTAAGTACAATAAACATACATTTCCACTGCTGTAAATATAAGAATAACTTAATAAATTCAGTTGCATGATAACACAAGTAAATCAATCAGTCATGAATTTATATTTAATTCTAAATTTTTTTAATATACATAACAAGTTCACACCAAACAGTAGAACTTGCACATTGATAACACCAATAAATATGTTGATACAGCTAATTAATAAATTGTCAATTCAGAAATCACAGTACAAATATAAATATCAAATAATTTAGCATCTTTAGCCTTTCCATACAGATTATTACAAACAGATATTTTTATATGAAAACAAAATGTTGGCTATCACATTATATTTATGAACTTTGCAAGTGATGTCTTAGTATCTTCACTTAAATGCTACTTACTATGTACTTTTAATGACAGATTTACTTAGGCTATTAACATTTCTCATTTTCTACAAACACTTTTTCTAAACTTTTCTAGTTATGAAATATTATACACCAAGTGTGAAATTATGACAATTTACTGATTAAGTAAATAATGCCTTTTGGCATATTCATCAAAAAATCATACACCAGAATGTACTTTTCAGTGTCTAAAAGCTACCATTCACTTCTGCTCATCTTGGAAATCCAGTAACATGTTTATAACCTCTTCTTTATCTCATAACATTATTTTACAAGTTTCCACATACCACAACATGCACTTGCTACTTAATATATATTAATTTGATAATGTTTTAAAGAAAACCTTTTCATCAAATCAACAGAAGAAACAACAGATATTGCAAGAAAGGGTAACAAAAAAATATAAACAATTGACTTTCTCTTGCTTCAATATCTGTCAACCTTGTTTTACCTACTTCAGATAGAGACTGCTATAATGAAGTGTTTAATCATATATTCATATGATAGTTCTGTGTTTCACACTGAAGTATGATAAAAAGAACAGAAAAAAAGAAAAAGTTTTTATCTATAAACTCTTGAATTATAACACATCAAGTAACACTGAAATAAACAGAAAATATTATAATAAATAAGAGATTTATGCTGTTCATTTTTACACTACATTTTGTCTGGATAACTTATGATTTATGAAAAGATACAAAGCCCAAACATTTTAAAAACTACAGCACACAATAAGCACATGAACATAGAATATTTATAATGAGATCTATAGATAAGTCGAATTATTTCTACATTTTTCTTATTTGATTTGCATAACAACATATCTTCACTACAAGAAAAATTACCTGTATAAGTGTTCTGACATTGGCAATAAGTGTAAATACACTGCAATGATCAAACTATTCTATATTAAATAATACTTATGATTACATCACCTAATTTAGCAACAAGAATACTATTCATAAGTTCTATGTATATAACAGGAAAGCAATAACTAATGTTACATGAATAAAGTAAAATAATTACAATTAATTAAACAGTAATGTGATAACTAGTATGTCCTAAAGGGACAAAAAGATTTTTATACATGGTGAACACCACATTTACTTTTGTTTCTATATGTGCGTCAAACATTAATATAAAAAAAACAGTGATACACACACACATGTTATGAGCATATCATACTGCAGAACCTAACTTTACACAACTTAGTCTAGAAACTTTGCAATCCTTTTCTTCACATAGATCTAATATTTGACAAACTTATTTCACAAGTTATGTACAGCATTAGGTATTGGTTATGTTAAGATAAAAAAAGATAACATGTAATTTAATTTTTTCCCCCTATGTTAACAGTCAACCTCTCATTGAACTAAATATCTTAAATGTCTAACAACGTTTGTGAAAAACAACTCATTTTACAGGACAAAAATATCATACAATTTTATTCACTGGATCTTTGCTTACAGCTACACTAAGTAAGAACTACAGGATAACAGTTGTGGAATGTTTTTAGCTCTTGAATTAATCAATAAGTTCTTTACTGCATTCATAGTAAAATTTATGATAAATATTGAGAAATCCTTAAATATTTTATTTGATAAAATAGGGACACTTGAAAGAATCTTTACAAATGCAGTATCAAACAGATTTTTACCAGTAGGTTTCAATCTTATTCAAACAGAAATGTTTTCTATACAAAATTGCATAATTTCTTGAAAAAAAAAAACTTTTGTAGAGGAGACACCTAGTGATAATGTTAGGACTCAAACAATGTTTAGAAGAGGTACAATTTCTGGTTATCATTCTCAAGATATATGCATAAGTTGTACTTACTGTTCTAGTTAGAAGTATTTTAATGATAAGAAAATTACTAAAATGTCAAACCATTTCTGTTCATTAACTTATGTATGATTGTACTACAGCATTAGAAAAAACCTCATATTATTGACACTTTCATTTTCAATAAAAATTTTCAGAAAGATTAATAAACAATTTTTTATTAAAAAAAATATATTCCTACTCAATACCCAAGAGTATGACTACATGCTAGATATATCTGTTTATATGAAAGAGAATCAAATTTACAGATATTCTGAAGATAATAGGTAAAATTTAAATACATTTAAGTAGGCATGTTTTTATAAGCTAACTAGAGCATAAAAAACCAATTTATAGGTAACATTATAGCCTAACAGAAGTGTTAACAATGGAATGTAAGAATTAAAAGTCCACAACTGTGATAGAATTTATTTATTAAAGAAGTATAGCTCCTTCTTCTTCCAGTTTTGTGATAAACTTGATAACACGATATTCTTTGTCAGTCTGAAATTTAACAGACGTTAAGATATACCTTGTGAAAATACCAAATAAAATAACAAAACTCAAGACTTAACACACAATTAATAATAACCTTATCTTATTAGGGTAAAAGTGACAAAAAATGCATGATGTCAGGGAAATATGCTGATTTAGTAACACTTGACAGAAAGTAATAAACACCCTATAAACTTAGTGCTTTCAAAAGGTGCACCTTTCTTGTTCACGAGCAAACTGGAAATGGTGATGAAATTGAATGAGTGATATTGTGAAGATCATCTGGCCTTTCAGGAAATGTTTAGTATATTTTTCCATGTACTGTTGTGTGTTTTATTTCCATTACAATATGGCTAGTGATGAGATCATTTTGTAAAAAGTTGTTAGGGATATTATGCCTTACAAATGCTTAAAAACAAATACAATTCCTAAGTGTTTAAGTATAATAAAGATGACACCTGGAGACTAACTGAGAGAGATGTTAAGCTAATTGATTTATGCAAACAGGTGTGAAAATTATCTTAAATAAACAATACATTTTGAGAAAAATTAGAGTTCACGCTACCTAAAAGAACTAAGCTAATGATACAAATTATTTTTCTGACAGAGATAAAAATAATGATCAGAGATAACTCATACCAGGAGTTAGATTGATTTCACAAGGTTGAACAGTGTTTAGATTAATGATCAAACAAGCTTCCTTTATATCTATATCAGTTTTAATTTTGAATCCTGTTTCAGTACCACTGAGAGTAACGTTGTTAACAGAATGACTGGAATAGTGAAAGAGTTGAGCATTAAGAAATTAAGAGATATGTTTAAAAACAACTGCATATTAATATTCAATTATTAATTCAATTCTTCAATAATGTGAAAATTAACCCAATTTTGTCTTAAATATTCTTATATAAACAGAACTATCCAGGTTTTATCAAGTAAAATCATGTAATTATATTCCTAGTATTGTAGCTTCACTTATATAAATAAAAAGGGATAAAACTTAGAAGGCTGTATATTTTTCTTTCCACTTGCACATTGAAAATATAATTTATTAATTTTTTAAGATTAACAATGACCCTTCAAAAAAAACAACAAATAGTTATTCAAAGATAAATGCAAGATGACAAAAAGGCCAAGCATACCTGACGAGCCATGTCGATGTAAGCTAACAATTTCTTGATTCCTATCCACATCCTGTAATGTTGTTTTCACTTTATCTTTTTGTTAATATTATTGATATAGTAAAACTACTTTTTTGTACAACTTATGTAAAAATGAAATATTTTGTTTTTAAGAGTTAAAGGTGATTCTGAAGACAAAAATATGTTATTAACAAATTAAACTAATATCAGTTAAGTCCTTCATATTTTGAAATCCGTCTGCTGAATAATTTAGAAAAAATATATTAGCAAACAAACTTAACTATGCTGAGTAAAAGACAAAACATCATACATATAAATAAATAAGTCAACACTGTACTTGTGATTTTAATTTATTAAACATAATATGCATCTTTTTCTCTATTTGTCCTTGTTTAAGGTTATTGAATTGGAGTGAAATTCCTCCAGGGTAGTGTAATTCAGTGACAAGAAGCAAATCAAATGATAGATTGGGCTTCATAGATATGTTATTTTAAATCAAGTTTAGCAAGTTAATGCAAGTGTTATTGAATCAGATTTTATTGATGTGTGTGAAAAATCTAATAAAATGTTATAGTTGTACTATATTTTTGATCAATCTTATATGTTCTCCTTTAATTCATAACATTCAGTCTGTTTTGTGAAATGTCAAATAACCTACAGGTTATCAACTCTGTATTTAACAGTTAAAGCTATTACAAATTAACAGTGGAATTATGATGTCTTATGCTTATTGGCTAAGGTGTATTATTAATATTTGTACTTTTACAGTCTTCCCATTCTTAAGAACTACTGACAAAAAAGTAATGTAATTGAAACAATAAATAGGTAGAAATTGTGGTCACAGACAACCTACTATGACTTGAAACTATACATATATTTTAAGAATTAAAAATTATACAAATGTTTTTTATTGGTCAAAACAAGTTAAAATTGGTTCATAAACTAAAACAGTTTGCAACAACATACTAATTCTAAAGATTAATTTTAAACTACTAATTAATTTCAATATTATAAGAACTGAAATCAAATGCTAACTGAAATGTTACAATAAACTTTCTTGCTATAGAGCCTGTTACTGCTATGTTAAATACATACCTTTTACCCTCAATTATTCTGGCAATCTTGGAAAGTTCTTCTTTGTTGAAACAATCAGTTTCCTCTAGCACTGTCATCAGATGTTCAGGCAAGCTCAAGTTGGGCACATGAAGCACTGCTGTGAATGCTGTTAACATTTCCATCTCTTCTAAAACTGATTTCCGGCTAGTTGTACAGAAGATTAATAATTTCCTGCCCTTGGAAATAAATAAAGACAACTATTGTGGGTACCTCTCACAAGTGATGAACGATATAAAACAATCTTTTGATGAGATATAGTCTTTCACAAATTAAATAGAAATTGATTTGATACATTAACAACTCCAAAGCTGTTTGCTGTTGAACCTGTTTGTTCACAATATTTAAATAATAAAAAATAAAATAGGTTTAGTAAATTACATTAAATAAACCTCAGAGAACCCTAATACTTCAAACAGGTAGACCTGTTTATAGCCTAAAACATAACAGGTAAAAATTGCATGCTTGTCACAAATAATAGAAATATATTACTGAATATAAAAGATGGAAAATAAAAAAAAACTATATAAAGGTAGCAACTGAGAAGACAAAAGTTCAAAATTAATATTAACTGAAAATAAATATTTTACATGTCAAAGGTCATTCCTTTTGTTTTTAGATAAAAAATTTAATTTCTTTACATTATTTTTAATTAAATACATTGCAAATTTACATTTAATTTTGTATGAATTTGTATTACTGCCTGCTTTGTATACACAATAATACATAACAAGTATTCAATTTTCAAATTGGTCTTTTTGCCTTAAGACAGAAAGTGATTCACACCCATATAACTAACATGCAACTTCAACCCACACCTGCTTAATCAAATTCACTTCAAGTTTTTCAGCTGATATTCACTCTTTACATTTGCCTTTTTCAATTTACCTACCAAAAGGAAAAAACTACCTATCAAAATCATTAAGAGTTTTATTGTTTTTTATGCAAATATACAGTTGCTGGAAAAGTAGAAATTTAACTGCTATTAGAAACTGTGCTTATCATTTCAGTGATAATTTATGAGTAAATACACAAAGTTAGACATACATTTGTTAAAACATATACAAAATTTCAACATTTCTGGAAGAAACAAAACAAAACAAAACAAATGTAATCTTCTTTACGTTCTTTCAAAAGAGAAAATATAATACTTTATGATAAATGTTTTATTACCAAATTATAATACTTTACATTAAAATATATTAGCTACACAGTTCCTTAAACAATAGTTTAAACTTGTTTTGAGCCTCATCTTGGATCACTTGAGCAACATGAAATAGTACAAGATCTAAGCTAAGTATACATAATAACCAAACTTGACATTTAATCAGTCCACAGATAATTCAAACAACTTCTATAATGATTAACAAATCTCTTGACCAAATGATCGGCTGCTATAACAAAAGCTAAGGAAAGTAAAATAACTGATTACAGTATGCAATTACGTGATACCTTTGTGATTTAGTTCTAAAATTTAAAACATGAAATACATGCATCATGACACGTTTGTAGTATATTAATATATATATTCCAACCATGTCTGTATTTATACTATGAAAAGGAGTATGTACAATGGTAAATTAATTATACAATAAATAATTTATTAAAAACAGAACCCAGCTCTAAAACCACTATGTCACAAATGTATATTTGATCAAGAAGCATAAAAAGTGGTCTCTTCAGCTTGTTTATTTAGAAACAGATTAATCAATGAAGAATATTTCAACAAAAAACAGAGTATTTGGTTCAATCATACAACCTGGAGATTTTAAGGTATTAAGTCTGGTAACAATATTAAAAAAATTTGAAAATACCTTTGGTGGGTCTTTCTTCAACAGTACCAAAAGAGCTTGAAGGACCAGATTAGAATAACGAGGACCAATTGGACCATAGTCTTCAGGTAAGAAGTAAGAAACAGTAAATTGATTATTACTTTTTAAAACACTTGAAGTAACTTTTACACATATTATAAATGCAGAATATATCTTCACACAAGAAAAAAAAGTACTACAACAGTTGGATTGTATGCACCCATAATTTAAACGTATCTTAAAAACTGTTCATAACTGCAATTTTTCATTAAAGAAATTTACCAATATTATTCTTCAGATCAAATATTATTTTTAACAGACTAAATCTACAGATATAAATTTTAACACTAAATTTATAAAAGAAAAACATTAAAACTGCCATCTGAATTAAGTCATGTTAACATGCTTTGTTGTAGTAGCAGCTTAAAACATGGATTTCAGAACAGAAATATATGTAATTGAAGTTCCAATAATAATGTTACTTATGTAAAATATCCAAATATAAACTTTCATCTGTAAGGATTATATGACAATTTGAAACAATTGTTTAATGTAATGCTATTAAATAAGAAAGATGTGAAGTCCAATAGCTCAATAATATGTTAAATTGGTTGGTTGATTTGGAGATTTATGGCACAAAGCAAGTATGCTATCTGTGCCAAACATCTGGTAAAAAATTTAAAATTAAAGTGAATTTAGTAAAATTCATAAAAGGAAATAAAGGTAAAACAAAACAAACTTTAAAAAAAAGCATAAATAGCATAAAACCAATGTTTACATCTAGTCTACAGCATTAAGAGAAACACTACAGTGATATAAATTGCAAAGGACTTTATGTAGCATAACTGTAATTATCATAACTCGCCAGGAAGACTAACAGGCAAGTATAAAAATCACCGTCAGTCACCTGAAGTTAGCCTTTCTAGCCCTAGTTCCGAGTTATTTGACGTTATAGCCATTTTTAAAAAGTAAAGCAATAAAAGTTTTAAAAGATGGGTAGCAAAAGTTTAATAATAACTCTCCAGGATGACTAACAGATAGTTCAAATAGCAGTGTTAGTCACCTGAAGTTAGCCTTTCCAGTCCTGGTTTTGATATTACTGACATTTTCTATTTTCAAATCGAACTAGATGGACCATGATTCCTAAAAGGGAATCACATTAAAAAACGATTAATGCATAAATTAAAAAACTTAAATGGCATTAAAACCATTAATGGCCTTTAAGAAACTAAAAACATTTCCAAGATGGACAGTGTCACCATCACCAATAACACTGTCTAATGTTATGGACAAACCTTGGGACAGAACGTGTTTAAAATGGTGCCGTTGTTGAGAGTAATAATGATGGCAAGAAAGTAAATTGTGGCTTATTGTGACCAGAGTGTGACACAGACTACACATTGGTGCATCAGTTCAAAATAAAGGAAAATGATAAGTTAAAAAACTGTGACTAATGCGTAGTCTAGTTAGAATAACTTCCTCTTTCTGATCCTTATGGAAGCAAGATGGCTAAAGTCCAATATAGGGTTTTACTTGGAAAAGCTTTTTTTCATGTTGCTCATTTCAAGTCAACTGCCAGCTGGCACAGGGCCGAGCCTTGAATACAGGACCATAGTCCATGTATGGAACAGGCACACAGTAGTGACAGTGCTAGAGCAGATAGATTTAGCTGCAACCTTGGCAAACTCGTTCCCGCAAATACCAACGTGGCCTGGTATCCAGAAAAACTGGATAGAAGTATATGTTAAAAACAAATGGGTCAGTTGCTTTTGAATATCAGTGAGAACAGGGTGTGAACTAATGTGAAGCAATTCCAGGGCCAGTAGAGAACTAAGCAAGTCAGTATAAATAGTGCAGTTTGAGTACTGTTTAGCTTATATGTGATCCAGAGCAAGAGAAACGGTGTACAGTTCAGCAGTGAACCCAGAAGCTGTAGAGGGGATTCTGCAAACAACCCAAAATCACAACAAACCATAGCAGAGCCCACAGAATCACCTGATTCTGAACCATCTGTATAAATAGGAACGGAAGGATGCTTCAAAAGATGTTCAGCAAATAACAGACAGTATTTCCAATCAGGAGTGTCTACTTTTCTCAGATGACTTAAAGACAGGTCACATTTGGAGACTGCAAGAAGCCATGGTGGGATGAGCTGATCAGTGGATACAGCAATGCTATCTACGGACAGATCCAATTCATCCAACTGCACCTGGATATGAAGGCCAAAAGGAGCAATGGCAGATCATCTGTTCTGAAAAAGTATGGCTCACCAAGAAAGGAAAACACAACCCCAGGTGGGATGCCTGCTAAGGAACGAAGTTTCAAAGTATATAGTAGAGACAGTTGCAAATGGAAGAGGTGATTAGAAGGTTCATGAAACTATGTATAAGCTTTGAACTGTAGAAGTGCGAAAAGCCCCAGTGCAGAGCTGAAGTCCTTGATGATGAATGGTGTCCAGCATCTTTAAGGCCGAGGGTCTGGCAGAGCCATAGAACAGTGATCCATAGTTGAGTTTTGATCGAATAAGAGCACAATATATCTTTAGCATAGAACAGATCCACTCCCCAAATGGTGGTAGATGTTCAATGCTCTTGTACATTTGACCCATAGCTGCTTGATGTGTGGTATAAAGGTCAGCTTACAGTCAAAGATAAGCCCCAAGAACTTTGTCTCAGAGACCATAGGTAGCACAACTTCAACCAATATGGAGTTCAGGATCAGGGTTAATGCTTCATTGCCAGCAAAAGTTCATGCAAACAGTTTTAAAGAAAGAGAAGTTAAAGCTGTTTGCTGTGGTCCACTTCAGTAAACAATTGAGGGCAGTCTGTAGCTGCTGCTCCATATAGCTCATGCTCGATGACTGACATGAGACGTAAAAGTCATCGAGAGCCCATTTGCAACAGTAAGAGGGAGTTGTTCAGTGATGACATTAATCTTTATATTGAAAAGTGTGACACTCAAAACACAGCCCTAAGGGACTCCAAATTCCTTTAGAAAAGAACAGAAATGTGCCAAACCCACACAAACTTGGAATCTCTTGTCCATTAAAAAATGTTTAATAAAATTGGGCAAATGGCCATTTAACCCATATATGAGGTCTGTTCAAAAAATATGCGGACTGTTTGAATTGCACGGCTCCAGTTGGTTCCAGGGAAACCTGCTTGGTGTCGCTAGGTTTGCACAGATCAGCTTATTACGACGCCATTTCCCGATTGCAGATATCTTCATTTGTGTATTAGCTACGCGGTTTTAAGTGAAGTGCAATTTTTTCGTTTGGCGGATTTCAGAATGAATGACCTGAAGGAGCAACGACTTGCTGTGAAATTTTGTGTTAAACTTGGAAAATCTGTGACTGAAACTTTTGCTATGCTTAACACGGCTTACAGTGATGTTGCTATGAAGCGTACGGCATGTTTCAAGTGGCATGAACGTTTTAAGGATGGTCGACAGTCCATTGAAGATGATGAGGGTCCTGGACGTCCTTCCACGTCAACTGACAACCCACACGTCGACAAAATCGACACCCTGGTGCGGGCAAATCGATGTCTGACTGTCAGGGAGCTTGCTAAAGAGTGTGGGATATCAGTTGGATCTTGTTACGAGATTTTGACCGAAAAATTGAAGATGCACCGCGTTGCTGCGAAATTTGTGCCTCAGAACTCGATCACTGTTCTTCCCCACCCCCCTACTCACCTGACCTTGCTCCTTGCGATTTGTTCTTGTTCTCCAAACTCAAAAGACCCTTGAAAGGAAGAAGATTTGAGACGATTTGAGAGATTAAGGCAAATGCGACGAAGGAGCTGGAGGACATTACAAAAGAAGCGTACCAGGACTGTTTCAACAAGTGGAAACACCGTTGGGATGAGTGTGTGAGTTGGGGAGGAGAGTACTTTGAAGGTGTCCCAGACCTGTAACTTCTAAATGAAGTACATTTTGTTTTATGACGTCAGTCCGCGTATTTTTTGAACAGCCCTCGTATATGGAGGTCTTGCATAATGCCATTATGAGCCTTCTTAATGTCAAAGAATATTGATACAAGATGTTGTCATTTAAGAAAGGCTTCTCTTACTGACGTTTCAAGTTGAATCAGGTGGTCCATGGTAGAGCGCTGTCATCAGAACCCACACTGGGTGGGCGAGAGGAGGTTGTTTTACTCAAGGAATCAAACAAGATGAGCATTAACCATCCTCTCTGAGGTCTTATAGAGACAGCTCCTCGAAGCAATTGGATGGTAGTTTGAAGGAATCTTGGGATCCCTCCCAGGCTTAGAGAAAATAGGACAAAAGCCTGACACCAGGCATCAGGAAAAACAATCTCCTGCATGATCCAGTTAAAGACAATCAGAAGAATAGCAAGAGAAGCAGGAGATAGATTAGATGGTGCAGCATTTCACAGTGTAGATCATCAGGTCCAACCAATGTACTGCTAGACCGTGAAGGGCCAGTTGGAGTTTCACCAGTGTAAAGGGACAATTATAGTCAAAGAGACAATCAGCTCAAAAGCAAAGAGGCGATCACTCTGCCCGAGTCTTGATGGCCAAGAAGGTGGAGGAAGTGGCAGAAGTGCTAGATACCTGGCAAAAACTTTCATCTAGAGCACTAGAGTATCGGTGATGCTCCAGGTATCAGCTACTTCTTGGCCATCAGAGAACAAGATCGAGAGAGGGACAGAATTATATTGCCCACTGACCTTTTGAATCTTGTCCCATATGATTTTGGAACCAGTGGTACAAAATATGCTGTTTGTGAACTGAATCCAATGTTCCTTCCGACTTTGACGTCTTACCCACCAAGTATGTGCACAGGTCTGCTGGAAAGTGATGCAGTGCAAGAGTGTGGGATACCTACGAAAAGTACCCCAGGCCCGTTTTTGAGCCTTCTGTGCCATACGGCAGGCAGGATTCCACCACAGACGAGGATATTGTAGAAAATGTGTCGAGGTTTAAGGAATACACTGAGCAACTGCTTGTATAATACAATCAGTCACTGCTGCTACACAGTCTTCTATTGATGACTCACAGATGATGGCAGGATCACATTCTGTGAGAGCAGTGAAAAAGGGCCAGTTTACCTGATCCAGCTTCTACCTGTGCATGCGGGTAGGGTAGCATCGATCACAGCCAGTCTCTGAAAATTATAGGGAAATGATCACTGCCTCTTGCAAAGTGAGAAATCAATAGCAGTAAAGGACTGACTTGGTGCATGAAAATAAGTAGAAGAACGGCTACTGAAAAGAGAAAGGCTGTGATTAGAGAGCACACGCTCTACGAAGCAACCCCTCCTATCAATATCAGCACTTCCCCAGAGAGGATGATGCCCATTAAAGTCCCCCAGGATTAAAAATGGAGACAGCAGTTGTTCAATGAGAGCATCAAGGTCTCACTGATCATAGGTCTCTCCAGGTGATAGGTAGAGAGAACAAACAGTGATGGTACGACACAAGGAAACACAGATGACTATAGCTTCCAGGGGTAGGCACATGCTGATCAACCACCAGTGCCATCCCTCTATACACTCGTCCATCACAACACAGCCTGTCATTTTTGTACAAAGAAAACCACTGAAAGGTGACTGTATCAGCAGGTTTCAGAAATGTGAGAATCCACACCGAGGAGACCAGTAAATTTAACACTTGTAACCATAAAGGCTATATACAAATAATCCTGTAAATAATATTATATAATCACAGTACACAGACAAACTCAGTACATGAACAAGGAACATTGAGCCACAGAATGCATATCAAGCTTAAACTTGTATTACTAATGATTACAGAATGATTTATAAATGTGTAAGTTTGTTATATAGATAAATATATAATTACACATGCAAAAAACAATAGCAGGTTTCATATATCACAATGAATTAACTCAAATTTAACTATGAATTTAGAAACCATTCTCAGAATTGAATCACTGGAAAATTACATTTTTCCAAATATGAATTAACGCCTTATGTGTTGCTTTTTTTTTTTACCAGTTATTTCAATGTTTGAAACTTCACCATTCACTTACCAAGCAATCTCTCAATGTTATCTACCAAAATACAGCTTTGTTGTGATTTGTAAGCATCATCGAAAACCTGGAATTTTGTACATACAAAATATATACATCATTAAATTACACATATAGGTATCCTACATGCACACAAAAATTTATTATTCTTATTAATAGTTTAAGTAAATAAATAAATATTTAATGTACATTATTTTATAAAGAAGCACAACCTGTGTATTTCTTATATTTATTGTAAAAAATAAAATAAGTTACAAATGTGATTACAGATTATACTGAATTTAATGCTACAACAAACAGTTTAAATATACTGGAAATTAGAAATCTATTCACATTTTGTACATAAGTATCACAGTATCTAAGTATTCCCTAATTACTTTTCCAAACACTAATGTTAGAAATGAAATTTACTAGAACAAATGCTGCATATTTCGTGCTATAATTCAAAACTTTTTCATGAATTTCTCTTTTTAAAAGGATAATGTATTAAAATACATCAAAGAACAGAATTACCATGAAACAAGAATATAGTTTCTGTTGTACATTTTAAATAATTTTAGAAGTGTGCTATATTAAAGATACCTCCCTAGCTATGGTTTTTAAGAACATTAATGTTAATTTGCAGCTGCTAAATGTTCCATTATTTTAAAACATAATAATTCTACAAATCTATGTGTTTTCTTTTTCAATCCTAAAACCAAAGTTAGCAGGTTTAATATAAATATTTTTGGTATCCATATATAATATACACTGGTGACATGCATATATATAGACACACACACCAAGCTTATTACACGATGACTTCATCTGTCTTATTCTTCCACAAGACTGAAAGCAGGAAATTGGCTACAAATGTTGGAAGTCAGCCATCAAATTTAAAATGTAGTTAAAATCAGTCATGATTTACTGCTCTTTCTCTTATGCAATTTTATTATCCAGATGATGAATTTTTTCCAGAAAATAAATTTTAGTTTTCAACTGGCCAAAAGATTTTGTTAACAAAGGTTTTTGTGTATAGTGAGCTTATAAACATTTTAGTAATGTTTGAAGATGGATGAATAGGTTCACAAATAATGCATTAATGTATAGTCAAAATGTATACTATTATAACACTGAGAAATTTTATTCTGTAATTAATGTTTTAGTAACTAGATGGTGTTTAAAAACTTCAGTTAACAGAAGGACCAGAAACAGAGTTTTGAAAGGGTAAAGCAAATCTCCATCCAAATATGTGATCAGTTTTACATATCTATTTAATTGTAAGTTTATAACCAACAAAGAGAAATCATTACAAACCTTTTTTATAGCTTGACATTTGGCTGTTTCTGTGTAGCCAACCATGTCTTCTGGTGTGCATAGCTTGACAAAAGGGAAATCTGACTTCAGAGCTAGCTTAGCTCCTAGAGCTGTTTTTCCACTGTTGGGTGGGCCTGTAAGTGCAAAGGAATATGTGTAAGTGAATGGATTTAGTAGTGACATGATTTCTAAGTACAGCTGTAAGGTAGATTGAAATAAGACCAAAACATAAAAACACTTAAATTGCACACAAAATGTGAGAAACTTAATAAGGAAAGTACTTCACTTTCACTTTCTGACACAGGCTTTCTTCTCTCTAGATACACATGATTATATTATCTTTGTGTTTACTTTGCAATTTTCCATAATAATGATGTTCCCCAACTTCAATAATTACTGGGGGGAAAAACCCTTCAATATCTGTTTGTGATATTTACAATTTTATATAAATTAAACCATTTAATATACAGCATATTAAGGTGCATTAATCGCTTACATCTTGTATATAACAAAAATACACTACTTAATATCTGAAAAAAAATTATAAATTGTACAAAAATACTGAATTTCCTATTTAAAATACTAACTACTTGGCACATAGCACAATACACTTAGCCTTTTACTTTTCTTACCTTCAATTAACACACTCACAACACCACGAGAATCGAGTGACCTTGCCTGCTGAATAAAGAGTTCTCCATCCTCTAGAACTGATGTTATATCTGTGCTCCACTGGACAATACCTTGTGTTACCAGATGTTCAATTTGTTCAGCACTTGTACCAAATGCCTGAAATAAATTATATTATACATTTAAAAAATTCCTAATATATCACAGTTGACAAAGATCTGTTGAGAATTTACGTTTTTTTAATGCCAAGAAATTTTTAAAAATATTGTAAAATGAAATGACACATAAATAAAGAAAAACGTTTAATAATAAAAAATATATAAAACTATATCACAAAATATACCACAACTGATGAAAATAATTTTGTGGGAAATTTTAACTATCTTAATATATTCTAGTCAATGAAACTTTAGACTGATGCACCTGTTTAAAATTAATAAAATCTTTTCTAGATAGATAATGATCAATTATCTATATTATCAATTATCAATATTAACAATATTGTTAAGTCACTTTCATCTCTCCTAAATTATATATTATTCTAATAACACTAAACTACAGTTAGTGTTATTATGATAATATATACACATTACAATCTTTAGCATTATGCTAGAGTAAACATTTTTGTTTTTTGGTTCATGTTCTACAAATTTAAATGATAAATAAATCAAAAAGTTAGAATGAGAAATGTTTTCATTGTACAATTAATTTTTTTTTTACTACTTACAGGTTTAATGTCATTCTCCAAAGCATGCATGAAATCTTCTTTTGTTACCATCAATTTTTCCATGGCTTCTGGGTCAACCTGGACTTTACTGGCAGCCTGAAATGTAAAATATTTTTTATTGTGTCTGATTTTCTGATTATAAAATGAAGATACTACAACATTTGCTGTATTATTCATGTGCAGTTTTCAATTTCTGTTGCCTATTTCTATTGATTTTAATTTATCTGACCTTAGCTTGCCTCATAATTTAATTTTTTCATAAAAACTGTAAAATAGTTGCAGCAAATGATGATTCTTTTGCTGTATAGATGTTGGAATTCATGGATAACTGAAAGTACAGATTTAAAATTTTCTACCTTAGTTATGCAGTGTCTCTTTTCTTTCTTAACCTAATCTAAACTAAATGAAAAGAAGTGGTCAAAATTAACACCGTTAGTTGCATTGACTACAACTACTTACAAACAATTACATAAATAATATATATATATATGTTTGCAAGTTTGTGTTAAGTAATTTGAAAGATTCTATAATCATACTGAAAAGGAAACATCAATAAAAACATCACTGGGTATATTAAATGTTTTGATTTATTCTATGCTATTATTTATTAACCGTGATGTACAATTATTGACATTTCATTCTATACTTTAAACATGAGAACCATTAATTTAATCAACAAGTAATCATCTACAGCCTCTAACAGAATAGTACTGACTGTCACTACACTTTAAACATGATAATCGTTAATAAACAAGTAATCACCTACAGCCTCTAGCAGAATGGTATTCATGGTTCTCATGCTTTAAGTATAGTAACAGTCAACACTATGTTGTCAGAGGCTGTAGATAACTACTTGTTTATTAGTGGTTCTCATGTTTTAATTATAATGACAGACAGTACTTAAAACATGAAAACCAATAATAAACATCACAGTACAGCAGGCACATCCAACTTACCTTAATGAGTCTGTTCATTGCAGTTGACTGGGCTGCACGTACCAAGCCCTCTATCTCAGCTCCAGAAAAATTCTTAGTGAGGGTAGCTAATTCAGCAATATCTACATTTTCAGCTAATTTTCTATGTGCCTTCATCTGTGCAGTGTGAATATTAAGAATCTGAACTCTACCATGTTCATCTGGCAGACCTAGTTCATTCAGGACAAAATACTTTAAAATCAAATTCAATAAATTTATTTATTAAATGTGATAACTGAAGTGGCTTAAGTACAGTGATTTCCCTGTTGACCTACTAAAAACAACTGTTTCTTTCAACTTACTTATTTCCATTTGAACCTCCAATCTTCCAGGTCGAAGAAGAGCTTCATCAATCATGTCTCGTCGATTTGTCATACCAATAACAAGTATGTTGTTCAGCGATTCAACTCCGTCAATTTTAGCCAGTAGCTGGTTAACCACAGTATCATGAACCCCTGTGTTTCCTGCCTAGAATGTTTGAAAACACAATACATACTAACGTTTATGAAACTCAAAATATACATACAACACGTACTTATTAGCACCAACATGCTTATTTCTTGCACATGTATATTTTCAAAAGACAACTCAAATAAAATTAATGAATATATTTCCTCTGTCTCTAAAATAAAATTAGAAATTTTTATTTTGTAATCACAAAGATTCTAGAATTAGCAATTTGTAATAGGAGAGACATAAGTTTATTATCCATTGAAAATATCAATATACTGTCTTCTGTAACTTTATTGTTACAAGAATTTTATTTCATTCATTGAAATAAATAAACATAAAAACCTGGTTATTATGAAATTAAGCTCTATCTACTTAAACGTTTTGGACAATATTTGTGTTCCTTAGGCTTGGATTAAACTTCCCTATGTAACTTTATAGTCACCAGGTAACATGTTTTCATAATGGTATATACCACTGTTTTTAACTTCCTTAGCATCTCACTGTAGATAAATATGTTTATACGTCAAACAATGTGCAATCCTCTTTTTAAATTTAGTATTACCACATATTTTCAAGTAAATCACATAAAAATAACATAGCCCTTATAAAACTAATTCCTATGAAGAAAGGCTCTTTTGTTGATCTCTCCTGAATTTACTGGTTATTGGCTTATAGCATTACTTCATTAGTTACTGTCGTAAGCTGCCTATTTATTTCAAACTAGACACAGAGAACAAACTTAAACTGTAGTTCAATAATTTTTGTAATGATTTCTCTTGGATGTTTTATAACCTTTGTAAAACAGAAGAAAAATTAACAGCTTATGAAAATACTTGTTGGAAATAAGGATTATATACTTTAAATTATGATAAACAATAGTAATTAGTGAACTGTTGTTATTACATAATTTTTCTTTTAACTTTCTCTAGAATATGGAAAGAATTTTAATATTTACTAGTCATAGACTATGTTAATCAGTGATTTAGAAAACACCAAAAGAAATAAAATGGGTCAAGATGATCACAGTTGAAAGAGATAAGTTATTAGTTTAGTTCCTGGAAACAGATTTTTTTTTATTCTTACTTATTATATAAATTTTATCTATAAAAATGATAATATCAACTGCTTCACATTAACCTTAAAACATACATATCATTTCACTTCAGCTGTGTTAAAGAGGGCATTGAGAAGTACATATTTATAATTATGATTTAATTTCCTATTTCTCTATCTATAGGGGCATGGATAGATAAAGAAATAAGAAAAAAGGTAAATAAGAAATAAGAAAAAAAGACAAAAATCATCAAAAATCTGGTCATAAAGAGAATGACTAACTTGTATACAACCTTTATAAAAGGATAATTATAAGCCTATCCACTTGTATCTCCATATTTAAGCTTTAGTCTAGCCTTTAATGCAGTGTTAAGATGGAAATTTTTACTCACTCAAATTTAGAACAATTCTACACTTACTACAGAGCCTCTGGCTTTACAAATAGCATCAATTTCATCAAAGATGATAATATGCAATCCACTGTTAGGACCAAGCTGAAAGAAAGGAAGTAAATAAAATTATTATTTGTGGATAAATATAACAGGAACAAAAAAAATTAAATGAATTATAAAAGATAAGGAAATCTAAGTTTAAAAAAGAGAGCATATTGGAAAATGCAAAACCTTGTCTTTAACATTAAAGTTCTATAGCATATTAACATAGGTAAATATGTATGGATTTACTCTGTTAAAATTATCTTGCCTTTAAGTTGTGGTTTTCTGACAACACAATCAGTATCTGGCACTGCTTTAACTGATCAATTATAATGTTTTAATTTATTAACTTTTATTTAATTTCCTTATGAAGTTTTTAAAGTTTAAATCTTACATAGATCACATTTTTTGTATGCAAAAAAATACTTTACCTCTATTTTTACCAAAGAAACATGGTATATACATATATGACAAAATTTGGCAAACAGTGATGCTACACTAATTATTAAAAGTGTTTATACACAAAAATATTAGCTAAATTAAAAGTAAATTGTATTTTAACATAAAAATGAGAGGCTTGAAAGTTGCTTCAAATTATGACTCCAGTTTTATTTTGAACAAGACAGAGAATGTTTATATGCTTTTTCAGTTGATCAACTGTACAAAGATTTTTACTAAAAAAATAACTGAAACTGTTTTCTAAAATTATAAATCACTTTTCTGTTTTAAAACCTTTTACTGCATACTTCAATCTACCCCATGGCTACCAAAAACATTTCTCTCTAGTGTGACATACAGGAATATCCCCCTGCACTTGAAACAGCTGTCAAATCTTGTGCATGTTGCCATCTGTGTTCTATGCCATGAAACTTGGATGTTTATATACTTTATTACAAATTCACCAACTTTGCAGGAACATGTATAGAATTTATGCAAAGACAGATTCTTTATATCTTGGATGTTGTGATCTTAATAATTTATTTTATATTTTGTAACGATTTTAGCCTCCTATTATATGCTTATGCCATTTACTGGACAACATTTTTCTTCTATTTGTTCCTCAATTTTTCACCATCCAGTACAGTTTACAAGGAATGTTACTGTCAGATATAGAAAAATACAGCTTCTCTCAATGCTGAAAAAATTATACAAAGGGTCAAATTAATACTTTTATTTTTTGGTGAATAATTGACACTTTTAGGGAATCAGTCTGAAAATTAATTGCACAATGAAAGGATTAAATTAACTCCTGCTTCTAGTAACTATGTTTTTATAACTCTGGCATTTGTAATTTATTTGTAATCATAAGGTCTTTTACTTTAGCCTGACTGAAGTATACATTATTAATCTATAATTTATCAATTAAAATTGTGGCAGAAAAAAAACATTTTAACATGAAATGTATTACAGCACATTATTATATATTAATGTTTGACTACATACTTTCTTTTCTTCTTCTTCAGCTTCTGCAAAAAGCCTTCTGATGTTTGCTTCTGATTCTCCAACATATTTGTCCAAGATCTGGGGACCATTCACTATCTTTGGCTCTCGAGCATTTAACATCTGACCAATCTGACGAGCCATTAGTGTCTTACCCGTACCAGGTGGCCCATAGAGTAAAATTCCTCGCACATGTTTCAAACCTAACAATTTAGTTCACAAACAATTTAATAACTAAGAGCAAAAAAAACCTGAAGAAATTAAATACAAATTCTTTATAGTTCTTTTACTAGTTATTGATAACACGTAATAAAATATAATGAATTTACTGAACATGAGCTGAATTTTTCTGTGACCAAAAGTAAAATCTGTATATGTAATAAAACACATTGATAATTTATTTGATGACAGAAATTTATTTCAATAACAGCCAGATCTATGTATTGAAATACAAGATTGTAGTCAATTGGAAAACTCACTGAATGAAACAACATAAAAAGTTTTAGTTGTGGATATAAATATATGATATTTAGCACAGAACAGCCAAACTATTGTGAACATTAAGAGGGGAAGGTCCAAGATTTGTACTCAGATCTGTTGCTTTTAGTACAAAACACAACAGTCGCACTATAATTGTTCTTAAAAAAATAAAAAAGTCATATTCTTTAACCCTTTCATAACGTGTTAGGGTTCAAAGGCCATGCCACTGTGTTTGCTGAATTACATTCAAAAGTTTATTGAACTACTATTTGATGAATTTACATCAACAAGTTTGGAATAAAATTGTAGATTATAATTCAATCTTTAATATTATACATCAGTTAATTTCTTAATTTAAAAGTAAATCCTAAAACAACACATTTAAATATATACTTCAGTGAATCAAGTGGCATGTTGAATACAGAGCTGTTTAAAATTAGATGTTTGTGATGTCAAAATACTAAGTATATAATTTCATACAAATTTGGAATTCAAATTATTTATATTGACAAGCTAGAGTATAAAATAAGAACCCATATCTTTTTACTCTGCTGAGATATGGCTTATGTGCTGAATTAAACACAGTGGTCCCATTCAACTCTTTGCATTTTTTGAAACAGTATATACTTTTACTACAGTATATGACATGTGAATAAGTGCTCAACAGCTTAGAATGTCCCTAGAGATGTTTTCTCAACCATTTTAATCTTTGGAAAAGCTACTGTGTTCTTTTTATACAAGTTTTCATGGACACATCCTTGATTTTAGTTTGCTCAAAAGTTTCATGTTTTTTAAAATTTAAATAAATCTTAATTACTAAGCTTAATAAATTATAGTGGAATTCTACAGCATTAGCATAATTACTGATGATTTTGTGGTTATTCAACTGTATGTATAAAACCTAAAAATATTTTGTTTGATATCCTCCATGTGCAAAATTTTAACACTCCTACGAAAAGACGTTTCTAGTCCTGATTTCTCCAAGCCCGTTCCCCTGGCTGTGGTTTCGCTAGATAGTAGATAGGGACGGTGGGAATCTCGTTAATCCATTCATTAATGGGTTTAAATGGCAATTTCATTTAAATACAAAATTATTAGCCTAATATTAATAACCTTTCAAGTTGCTCTGGGGCCTATTAGGCCCCACTTTTAGTAGGAGTGTTAAAAGGCTTAGCAACCTTTCTCCACCAACAATTGAGCACAATGATCATAGCAACAAGAGATAATTGTTTGCTTTACTTCTTGAATTATTGTTCTGTATTTTATGAAGAATAAGGTTGATAATTTATTTCTAAATAGTAATAATCTATACACATACATATAATGTATAATAACTGAAATGTGACTGTATATTAGAAAATACTAGTCCACTCAAACACAGCCAAAAACAGGGAAGATTAAAGATTGGTTTTATATTATTAAATATGCGACCTGATTGCATGTTCACCTCTTCAATGTCATGTAAGGTAGGCACAACAGGAAGATTAATATAATAAAAAATTATAAGTATATATGTTCATATATAGCATTTTGAGACTTAAGTTCCTTAGACTAAACATTTGTATTTTCATGTTATAGTATGTAGTCATTATAGCATTAAAAAACATACTTTAAATTTATTTCCTAATTTTTTATGATGGTTACAAGGTTGGTTAAGTGACAGACCCCATACAGTTAGTGTAGAGAAAATAACATAATATAAATTCTCACTAAAAACAATTATTTGAAATGTATTTCGGAGGTTTTAGAGATTATGCAAATAATATTTGAGATTTTTGGGATGAAGAATAGTTTTTAAATCATAACATAAAATCACCTTGCACTCAAACTAGTAACAAAAGACTGTTTCCACAAACAAAGCTTCAGTAAAAATATTTCATTAAAACTCTAACGTTTTTTATACATAATACATGTAACCTTTACTAAAAGTCTGTCAAATTTTGTGAAGATACACATGCTGTGTAAAAAGTTACAGTAGAAATACTTAACATGTGCAAACATGTATACAAACTCGTATATTATACCAACCCCTTTGTGAAAGGGTTAACTAACTAAAAATGATAACTGAATGGCAAAAAATGTAATACATATTGAGCCTTCTTATAGAGCAGAAGTTATACTAAATATTTAGTTAGACCTCAGATACATGTATATATAAATATATACTTAATTTACTCTAGAAAAAGACTGAATTAAGCCTACACTTTCTTATTTTAATAAAAATTATGTTTAATGTTGTTTAAAATTTTAATTTATTTCTCAATGGAAGTAATTAAAACTATAATTCAAAGATGGTTTTTAATACGAGGCCAAAAAGTACAAATTATCATGAACTACAAGAATCCACACAATAAACATAAACTTGGACTTATAAAGTAAAAAGTTTACAAACTGTTTATGAAATAGATGGATTGTGATATCATACATTTTGAATTAATAGTTTAGGTTTTCTCAGCCATTAAGATGTACAGATTAAATTTTTTTGACACGTCACATGCAGTCATGAATATGAAGATATTTTTCTGTGAACGGTGGGCAGGGGGAACACCTTACACAAAAGAAGTAAGATGGGCAACAACATTGAGAGGAAATGCATCATACATTGATTAAGTTAGTTTGTCTAGTGCAGCCCATTCCTGCAAATATTCCAGAGGAAGCACTTCACAAATTAAGTAATTATGTCAAGGGTGGGTAAGTGCTTTGTATAACTGTGCACATGGTTTTCTCAAATAAAGTCCGCCCAGATAAAATCATACAGGAGAAACACCAGATCAATTGAATATGATACTTTGTCTAAAAGTAGTTTAATCAGTTTAGCTTTCCTTCTGGTTGAGTGGATAAAAATGAATATTGGAAAGTAAATATCAAAACCCACTTGGGAGGAAGTTTTCATGGTGCCCCACCAAACTAGCAACTGGGAACTTGGAGTGGTAAGGATTCCTGTGCTTCAAGGGAAAGGATGCAGTGAAAAGTCTGAAAGAATATTGCAACAATGGGTTCCCACAATTCCTATTCTGAACAGCAGACTGAACCCAATATGTGCAATCAAAGGGTCAGCAGAGATAAGCAAAAATCCCCTTCTGCTTTAGTCATGAAATCCATCATCATGGGTGATGGTAAGCAGCCAGTGATCTAATGGAATTTTTTTCTTCTCAACATTGGGCTTTTTATATATAGTTTCTCTACTGCAAGTTTGAGGCAATATGTACCTGACCACACAACACCCACAAGTTGGAATCTATAAAAATGTTACGATTAGGGAACTAAAAAGAACATATGAATGAAATGAAGCAATCAGATTTTACCCAGCCACACGTGAATGGCTATGTGTAGAATTGCTATACAGGAAATGGGTGATAATGTCAAAACACCTTCCCAGGCAGAATGGGTCTTGAGGAGAAAGGACTGGTCAGAGCACAGGCTAACATAAGAGTAATGGTAAAGGGTCAGGAAAATATTAACAGCATAAATATCCAAACAGCTATGATCACAAATAAGGAGAAGGAAGAAGGTCTTAAAGAAAAGACAGTACACAGCAAAATAGTCAAGGGGAGAATGAGAAATGGCATATGGGACCCATTAACATCCCAATCTGTTAAAACAAAGGAATGTGGAGGACAGATGACATGAAAGAAATGACAATAGAGGTAAAAACCTTACAGAACTGAGAGAAATGAAAGATGTTTGACAGGGTGGCCCAATAATTAAAGTCAAAACAATAAACCCTGGTCAAACATCCAGGTGAAGAATTGGGAAAGTTAAGGGGCTGAAGAACAAGATGAATAGAAGTCTTGGTGAACAGAACAAGTCAGAAAGTAGGCCAATGCCTCTGGTTAACAGTCAAGGATGAAGGTCTGATGGTTCAGGAAAGAAAAGATAGGACTCAAGGAGTCAGGCCAGCCCTAAGCTGTGACAATTAACACAACAAAAGCAAAGCATGAAGATGAAGTTTGATGATGCTGGAACAAATAATGCCCAATCAAGGTTGATGTAGGAGCAGTATAAACAGAGGTAAGGGCAGGGATGTTGCACAAGTAAAGGTTAAAGCAGAATGAACCATAGATGAGTGGGCCAATATGAAGCAACAAAAAGGACTAGACAAGGAGTGGTCTGGATGAGGGATAGATCATTGAATAGGAGTGGGATCAGAGAGTAAGTACAGAGGTTTGAGTGAGTGGCAAACACATCAGTATGAAGTGTTCCAAATTGTGAACACGCACACACACCAACAGACCTATGGATGAAGGGACCACTCTGTAGAGAGTACCTGGTTAAACAATAAATGACTGGCAACCAGATACACAGTGACAGGAGTATGACAAGCAAAAACCTTTTGTGTGTAACATAACCACCCAACCTCTTTGTGTGAACAAAATATGACAATTTCAAAACATAATTTTAATGTGCAGAGTTGCTTATGGTATTACTTGCTACAAAAATTAAAACATAAAATATTTTAGATATACTATATGTCAATTTTAATCAACAAAAAAGTTGACAAATAAAAAAACTATAATGCAAATAAACAAAACTGGTATGCAAATCCTAGCTGTTGGGTTTTGTAGGCTTAAGGTAAAAAAAAAGTTTTATTACATACTAAATGTCACACAAAAAAAAGGTTAATGCAACTTGTAAAATTAGGTATTAAATTTTAGGGTGAATTTATGTCAAACAATGTGTGTGCAAAATGTAACTAAATAAACTGATGAATTAATGTGGCTTGACTGCTTTTCTAATATATTTTTTTCATTAAAATAGTGAAATCTTTATGCTTTTTATTACAAATATAGCATATTTGTATTCTCACATAGCTATTTAGTTCCATTAGTTTGAAAAATATTCTAACTTTACATACAGCCAAAACTATTATTTGTCAGGTAGTCAAAATCAAAGTACAATTTAAACATGTAATATATGATATGTTTAGGAAAATCTATGTGCATAATATTACCCACTGAAGAATACAAAAAGAAAAAATACATTTTATAGGCCAAACTAAAAACTGACTGTTTATACATATTAAGCATTTTTATATCTACTCACCCAATTGCTCCACAACTTCTGGTGGAAAAACTCGAGATGCAAAAGCTCTTCGAAATATGGCATTAAATTCTTTATCTAATCCTCCAATACCCATTTTCTGGAAATCCCAGTCAGGATTGATGATAGATTGACGCACTATTTTACTATGCAAGATAACATTTTTCATGAAAATGCATTAAATAAAAACTGCAGATTTTTAATTGAAATAGTCAAACAAATAAAATTTAGTAACACAAAAAACAAAACAAAAAGAAAAACAACTTTTTGTATTTTTGGTTATTTAATAACTAAACCAAATGTATTTATCTTTACTAATTATAATTGTATAGTATTTAAAATACTTCACTTTTGTTCCAAAACAATCTAGATAATTTGCAAAAAAACAACAAAAACTTTCTCAATGTTTCAACAGAAGAAACACAACCTGTAATTCTTACCAAGTGAAAGAATTAGTTTCCTTGTCAACTTCAACAGAGTTTTATTTACATATAATTTTTAAAAAATGTATTAAAAAGTATTCATTTGTGCTTATTCCATATTAACTGATAAAATACTCACTGGAAATATTCTACAGCAGTTACTCTTTAGAATTTAGGGTTGGATTAGCATAGTTATAGTAAACTAAAGAAATCAATACAGAAATCTAGAGCAGTAAAATACTGGTAGGGTTGTTTAATCTTACTAAATTGCTAAAACATTACAAATTTCTAAGAAGTAATTTATTACATAAAATTAATAATTTATTTGCTATTTAATGCTTGTTTCTTGTTTAAAAAAGAAATTCACAAAATATTGTGTGTAAATTTTCCAATTTCTTAGAACATAAATGTTTACCAGATAAAAACAATTTCAATTCTAGTTTACCATCTCCAGTATTCTCAAGTCCTGTAAAATTTACAGTTTATCCAAATCTTGAAACTTACCTTTTACAGTGGCCAGCAAGAACAACTGCTGAACCTTCTCCTTTCTCAAACACAACAGAGGTGTCTGGTAAAACCAATCCAACTCGGGTCTGTAAATATTTACAATACTTCAGAAAAGCTTTGAATACTATTTTTAAGTTGGAAATTAGATTATTAGAAAGTAATCTAGTATATAAGAAGGAATTTCCATTAAGGCCTAAAATTTCAAATATCAGAAATTATTATGATGCACTAAAAGGTATTATAGTTTTCACGACGATAAGTAATAATTTGTTTTCTGAGAGACTGTATTAATAATTATGTATCTTAATAGGAGGTTTTCAACTTAAAGTTTGATAATAAGGTTCATTATAGTAGTTGAGATGTTGTGTCTGTATTTATTAACATTTCTTTGACAGAAGCAACACAATCAAGTGTTGATATGTTTCCTTATAACACTCTAAAAGTATTGATACCAACAAAAAAGATTGTGTCTATTGCTCAAATTATTATCAGATTAATGATACAGTTACAGGCTCTAGATTGACTCCTTCACTGGCCAACCATTTGTTGGTTAGAGGAGTGTCAACAGTCTTTTACACCATTATACTACTGAAAGTACAGAAATGACATTTTATACACTAATGGATACTGATCATTACAACAAATTCTTAAAAGCATGGCAGTATTTCATTCACTGTTGAAATTGGCAATATCAAAAATTTGCTCTTTTAGTTACATCTTACTTCAAAAATGATCCATAACATCTGTGTATACGAGTATTAGTATCCATTACCCAAAATTGGCTAACTCAATTACCATAACTTTGGTATGATAACTAGAAATAAGACTATTTTGTTTTAAATTTTTTGTCTGAGAAGTGGGAGAAAAAAAAAGCTGAAAATGACATTTACATTTTCTATAAACTTTTAGCTTGCATAACTTAGTCTCTGCTGGACTGATTACTGTAGTTCCTTGTATAACAGCTGGAAACTGTCCAATGGTGTACATAGGCTATTTCTTTTAAGAATTTTTTACCTAGAAGAGTGAAACTAAATACCCTGACACATGGCACATTTACACTATTTTTATAAACTTTTGGCTTTGAATTTAAAAACACAAGTACTTAATCAGTTAAATGAGTCAATTATTTCTTTTCAAGACTTTGTACTTAACATCTATTGTGGTAAATAAGAATTTAATAACAAATGAAAGAAGGAAGTGAAACACTATTTTACATTGTTCTTTAAAGAATTTTTGTTTCCTTACCAGGAAATTACAATATGTGAGAAGCTTATAATGAAAAAGATGCTCACCCATTTCTACTTCAATTTTACAAGCTATATCCATAAATTCTGTTTTATGAAAACTTAATGTAGACCTTATTTCATTGTGCACAATACATCTGTAGCACATACGTACTTTTGCACAAAGTCTGATAATGTTAAAATATTTTCATGCAAAAATGTTTTTCCTACCTGTCTGACAGATAAAATAATTTGACGATTTGAAAATATGAAACTTCATAAAACCACCAATATATGCAGCTCCCTAAATGTGTAATTTTTATAACTGGACAGTATACTGGTAAACATGCTCTGTATGATAAAAAACAGCTGGTCACTCTTCTTCACAGTGTATCCATATACAAGTATCTTTAAAATTTATTTTTAACCTTAGATGTCAATCATTGGTAGTATTTTTTTAAACACACACAGAGAGAGAGAGAAAGAGAGAGTGTGTCTCCACTTACAACATCAAATGCAGTTTACCAATTTATTTGTTCTAGCTACAATCTAGCATAATTTTGACTACAAGAGGAACAATCAAAATGACACGTGAAATAATAAGCCAACTGAAGGTCGCTAAAAAGTCTGATCATAATAGAATACACCTTAAGTGAAATGCTATAGCAGGCCATTCAAATTATTTTAAGATTATGGGTTAAGGTTAATAAAAGAGCATATTCATAAACAGAAGCCCCAACTAAACCATGTCAGGTCAGTACTTAAAACTCTGATTGTTGTATATACTTTAATCTCATTATGATTTTAGAACATTTAATTTTAAGAAAAATCATGCACCAAAATGTCTTACCGTACGTGGTTTTCCACCTCTGACTTGTCCCTTTAGCTGGTCAATATTCAAAACTATAGAAAATATCAAATCGATCTCCTTAAACAAACTCGGAAAAAAACTGATTAGTAAAACTTTTTCTTTATACTTTCAAACAGCAACTATATTAACATTCACTTGCATGTAAGACAGAGGAATAATGTATACTGGTACTGTAAAAATGAACATTATTCTTACATGTTACTTATTCATAGGCTAATTATAATTTATTGATGAATTTTACATTTCTAAAGGATAACTGTGACCTTTCTTAACTTGGTCACTGCAGGGATTAAAGTGATTCAACTTTCTTCTATCATATGTAACATTTTTTGTCAATTTAGCATTTGAAACATTTTTGCTAGCTGTTTATTTAATTACAATAATGTTTTATTTGATTACAACAGATAGCAATTTAGTTTATAAAAATTAAGTCACTCATTAGTTATCTAATTTTGTTTTAATTTATTTGCAACATGATAATACATAATGATAATCTTGTTAAAACAAAATATATTTTTAAAAAACTTAACAAACTAACACAAAAGTGGGCAGTTGGTGTTGGTAATCCAGAATCTTGTTTCTTAAAAGAACATACAGCTTTACATTTTTTTCCTTAGAAGTTAATGCAAGCATTTGATTTCCACACATGTGATTTCCACAGCTTGGGCAGAATGAAATTCCCGAACTTTTTCAAGACCTTTTCTGATCAAAATATGTTATCCCCTAACCAGCCAACAAATTTGAGCTAGAAATGCATTATTAGGTAAAAAAACATTTTTTTGGTTGTGGTGTTATCTATGTGAATGCACAAATTTATAAAATGTAAAGACAGTGTTGTGAATTTAATATAATTAACACAGTTAAGTGACCTGCCTAAACTACTCACGTGTAATGTTAGGTATGTAGAGTTCTGAACTGTGAGATGAACTCTATTCCACAACATGTGATACCCACCAAACACTTTCTGCACAGTTTTCCTGAGAAACATGGACTTGTCTAATTACCACTTACAAACTTCTTCAAAATGACACTACACTATTTATGAAAGTTGTAACAACATCAAAATGAATTGCAGATTACATACTTATCCATGATTGTCTTCTATATTTCTTTCATTTCAGAGCAGAAAGATCTCACAGGAAGATGAAACATCAAAGGTAAATTACAATTGACACTCACAGACTAAGCATACTACAGTTGTTATTGCATACAAAGTCTAAGTTCCATACCAGTAACATCTTCTCCATGGACCAACAAACCAAGATTACAATAAATGAAGTCAAAACCACAAAAGAACAATAAACACCAATATAAAGTTACAGAACTAGCAAACTTAGATGCAGATCATGGATACTTCAAATGCAGGAAAATCCATTAAAACCTTCTTGATTTTAAACTGTCAGACCTAGACTAGACACCAAGAGTGGGGAAACCTAAAATGTCACATCAACAAACACCCAGCTGGATGCCACAAACCGGGTCAACTGTCTTAGTTGGCATTTTTACAGCATAGCCTTTTAAGACAGTTGACCTGGTTTGTTAATAGGATATTTAATTGGCAACTAATCACACTAAACATCTGCTACTATCCCCAATGATGACAATACCACCCACAACGACACCTGTTTACTCCCCCCTTCCTAGCATTCATCAATCTATATTTAAATCCATCTAATATTTTCAAATTACTCATGTTTGACATTGACAGTCCTTTTCTTCCACTTCAAATATACAATCTGGGCACTGGTTTGACAGAATATTCAGCATGCAGCCAGTGAAAGTGTTTTTTGTTTTTTTCACGGTCCTATCACCTCCCCTTATATCTAAATGTCTGGCAGTGGATCTACAGATCCCAGCCACCTTGAGTAGGGCCATTTCTTCATCAGAGGCCATTTGAACTGAAAAATTCAAGATCAAGGGTTTTTTCCCCCCTCTTTTTTACTTTACACTTTCTCTGACATCAGGGTCTCAAAGTGTTTTTCATGCAGTCATTCTTTACTTCTCACAACCGTGACTGGAGCAAAAAAGAATTCACTTCACATTTGATCACTCATGGTTCATATGTTAAACCTAAAAAACCTAGCAAAAAAACATACAATTCACAGCCATTCCTCCCTTATGCATATTGTGACATTGTTTGTACTTTCCTCTTCTTAATTTCATTTCTGCATAATTAAATGAAGTCTAAAAACCTTCCACATGTGCATACACCACTTTTTTAATTATATAGAAAAGGGAGTAAGCTTGTATTTCATGTATATGTACCAAAATTATTAGACTACAGAAATATTGTTTAGCATTAAAAATGTTTTTTACTAAATGGATATAAACAGAATTGAATACATAACCTCTCATATAGGAAGTGTGTGTGTGTTTCCATACAAGCCAAAACCCAAAGATTCTTTTTACACATGTAGCATTATGAATGGGAACATTATATAATACTGTACAAAAGTGTTATGACAAAGTCTAAAATTATATTTCAGGCTACTTTCACAGAACAGTGGAAGGTAAATCAAGGATGGAACATCAAAATGTACAACAGAAACCCAGTAGAAGTGCTTAAGTTCAGAAAACAGTTACTATTTTGTATGTCCCAGAACTGCTATAATAACTGCAGACAGTCTTTCAGGCATTGTTACAACATATTTAATCAGTGTCCTTTGGAATTTTACTCCAAAAGTCTTTCTAATACCTTTTCATAAAATTTTAATTTCTTTGGAAGTAACTTTTGATTTGTCAAGTTTCTGATTCATCAAATCCCTATATCAATTGCATTGAGATCAGGGCTCTGTGGGGGTCACTGCATCATTTGAGTGACTCCAACAGCTTCTTTCATAGCTAAGTAATTTCTGCATAAGGTGGATGAGTGTTTGGGGTTATCTTCTTGGTAGTTGAATCATTTACCAATAATACACAAACCAATGGGTATATCATGATGGAGCAATATCTAATGGTACTTGCATCAGTCTATCATTCCATCTATTTTGCAAATATCTCCTGTTACCTCAGCAGAAAAACACTCCCAAACCATCACACTGCCTCTCCCATTCTTCATGGTAGGTACTGTGCACTGAGGTAAGTATCTCTCACCTTTCTTCCATCAGACATACAACCTATGCTTTAAACAAAATATTTCAAACTTGAACTCATCTGTCCATAAAACCCTTTTCCAATCATCAACAGTCCCGTTTTTGTACTTTTTAGCAAATTTCAGTCTCTTAACAATATTTGAAGGTCAAATTAAAGGGTTTTTTAACTGCTACACAACCAAGTATTCCATTCTCATTGAGTCTTCTTGATACTGAAGGTTTGGACACTTTTCTGTCATTTGGTATATGGTCATTTATCTCATGCTTGAGATCAGTAGCAGTATTCCTTTCATCATGAAAGCTGCATAAACAAATATACTTAACATCAATATCATTGAATTTAGGTGTTGTGTCTCTTCCTTTCTTATTTTCAAATTTACCTGTCTCAGACTTACGAGCTGGGGTATACTTGACAGTGTTTGGGGAGAATTTCAAGTCTGCAGCAATTTGTCGGAGAGTCTAAACAGCTTCACGTAAAATTTTTATATGAACTCTCTGACAATCCCCAAACTTTTTGGGCTCGACATGAGAGAAATATTAATATATATAGTATTAAACACTGTTTTTATCAAAGTTTATTTGTGGAATGCCACTAAATCGATTTCTTCTAGCATATACCAGTACAGTATGCTAGCTCCTTTCTATGCAGTTAAGACATTGCAGTTAAGATGAAATACCACTCAACTGACTATGAGTGTTTAAATGTAATTAAAACAATGTAAGTTTAACAGCAATCACATATTTTAAAGTATAACTTGAACATAAAATTTCTCTAAATATTTTTAAATTGTAACAAAGCTTTTTCATAAATAACATTTACAGTTTTTTTCAATCTATCAACAAACAAAGGTTTTGAGGTGATCTGACCATTTGACACCTGTGTCTCACTGACCATGAGAAAAGCATGGTTATTTGAGAAATAATCCAGCAACTTTCACACTCCTTGAATCCTTTTTGAATATTCAATACTGTCTGAAACATCAACCTGCCAAGACTGTTTGAGAGTGATACAATAAGAAGCTGAAAGTAATTAACCAACAGAATTTACAAAAAGAAATAGGGTTAAGTTTGACCCTCTCAGAGCATTCCCCATAGTTCATAGTGTTTACATACATACATACACATTTTGGTTATGACTGGCACAAAAGACTCAGAAAAGTTAGGGTGCAAATAAACACACATTTCATTCTTATGCATATCAGATTAAAATGTAAGCCCTTTAAGCATTGAAGCTGTTGTATTATGTAGTTACACACAAATGAAATGAAAATGCAGAATATGGAATTGTTAAATTTAAAGTAAATAAATGTAAAAACACGGAATTATAAACAAAGTAAATCTCTGTATATAATATTTTTTGTATAAATACCTTGACTTTCTGGATAATCAGTATCTTTAACTAAGATCTTGAGACATTTTTCTTGATCAAACTTTTGATAAAGCAACATTGTAAAATGGTTATAAACTAGTGAATATTTAGAATTATGATATCAATAAGTGTCAAAATCAACTGTCTTCATTTGCTCCTATTTGACTTATTCTTCCTTTTCCTTTCCCTAATGGTATCAACTCCTTTTTTCACTCATCCCTAAAGTATTAATAAAGTATCAGATCTACTATCAGAAATAACAAAAACACGTTTTTCCCCTAGTGGGTAAATCCATTTTTCAGGTACAAAACATATTTAGACTTTAGGCCTAACTTTTTAATTTTCTGGGCACCTGTACTGAAATAGCTGGAAACAAGATGACTTTTTAAAATTATGGTATCAAAAAGCATAAAACTCTACTGTTGCCACATTTTCTGTATGTGTCTTAAGTACATGTGTGAAAATCACAATTGTACATCATCTGAAACCTGTAATTACTTTATTTAATGCAATGTGTTAGCTGTAGCTCATCAAAGTGAACTTGTTGCACTTACTTTTATGGCTGATTGCCATAGATTATATAGTGGGTTATCTCATGCTTTGTTTACAAAGAATATTTAAACTTTAAGCCGAATTTTTAAAGTGCCTGCTGCAATTAGCATTGCCTTATTTATAAGCCACAGAAAGGTAGAGAATTAACTAAATGTATTTCCTTGTCAGTGAAATAACTGTCTTTTAAGTTAATGTTATAAACGTCATAAGCTTTCACTTGTATAAATGTAAAAGTACCACTGTACAATTAGCCAATAGGAATATTGGGTTTCCACATAAGCTAGCATGTATCAATTTTAATTAACAAATTGCAAAACATTCTTTATGTATTTTTTTGATAAAGACTGTATATTAAGAGTCACAGAATGATTAAATGCCACCTTATATAGTTTCATTATGACTAATTACTGATACTTTATCAGTGCATATCAATCACATTTTAAAATTTTAACTCAAATTACAAAACATTATTACACTAGGAAAAATGCTACAGACTTAACATTTGTGATTATTTTGTTTTGACTTTTAATACATGGAAAGAACATGTTTATCATTAACATAATATATTCTTCTCATATATTGAATATTCATTAAACTAATATCTTCTGATGTATATAAACAAAAATGTAAACAGCTTTGAGTTATTAACCATACACTGCAGCAAACTCAAAATTCCAGTATATATAATTTAAAAAACAACAACAAAACACTGGTTAATGAAATCATCTATTAATCCAGAGTATATTGTACTACTTTTGCACATACTTTGAAACTTACTGTATGTAGGTCCTCTGTATCAGAAGTGCTGAAATATTTAATAATTCATATTCATAATGTATATTCCCTGATCAATCACATTACCTAAAATGTTTTCAGGTTCACACAAACTCTGTTATTCATGAGACTGCCAGGTTACACTTACATATAACTGAGTTTTACATTCCATTCATACATAAAGGATATGAAATAAAAAGTCATCAAAACTGCATAATTTGTTCTACCTTTGAACTACCAGGCTTTACCAAATAATCAAACTTTTCCATTTTGAAATATTTTAAATCTTTCCTATACAAATATAGCAATGATACAATATGCCTGGAGTAGGGGTTTCCAACTCAAGAGTGCCTGGTTTGCAGAAATGGATCAGCTTGCAAATCACATAATTCAAGTTGAATATCAGCTTGTTGATTTTCTATGTCAAGACAAAGAGGATTATTGAACAGCTCTATCATGCTTTTTAGCGTTTCAAATTCTTTGAATCTTGCGTTAAACTCATCTACGATATTTTTAATATTTACACAAAATTCTGAAAAATCAAGTGACTCGTCATCTTTGAATTGTTCTGTTAATTCCTGAAACTTGAAAAGTGGGCCAAGTCATTGTTTTCTAAACAAACTTTGAAAATTCTTAACTTATTTTGAAACCCATTTATGTTTTCCATTAAATCTGATACCATCTGGTTCTGCCCCTGGAGCTTCAGGTCAAGATTGTTAAGATGAGTGGTGATATCTGTGAGAAAAGCTAGTTGTTTCAGAAAATCCTTACTTTTGAGCTCTTCTTCCAACTGTGCTGTATCTGATGAAACAAACTGATTGAGAAATGCAGGGATTTCTTTCTTTATTCCATAGAATTGTTCAAGACACTTTTTAGCACTGAGCCACCTTACTTGGTTGTAAAGAGCCAAATCCCCATATTCTGCCTTCATATCCTCCATAAACTGCTTCATCTGTCAATGTAAAAGAGCTTTGTTTCCTCCTCTTATCATCTTTATAATTTTAATAACAAGTTTAAAAACTTCGTTTTGTTTCTCTAATTTCCCACATAAAGCTCCTTGATGAATAATACAATGAAATGTTGGACAAGTTGTTCATTTTCTTAGGAAAATGAAGAAAAGCCTAATTTTTTTCCCAATCATCACAGGCGTGCCCATCTGTCACTACTGCTGAACACTTACTGAGACCTCCAATTTTATCAACTGAATTTTTCACTGGCTCAAAGATATCTTTTCCTTTTGTGGTCCCATGAAGAGCACATACATTCAATAATTCCTCTTTCATTGAAAAATCTTCACGAATAATGTGTACAGATATTAACAGCTGACTTACGTCTGCTTAATCAGTACTTTCATCAAGACAAAGCAAGAAATAAGTACTCTTTTCAACCAATCCAACAAGAGAGTTTTCTAATTTTTCTCCCATATCAGTGACCCACCTTTGTATGGTTTGGTTGGAAAGTGGCAATGATTCAAGTTTCTCAGCAATTTTGGCATCCTTTGCCATTTCAACATCACATTTCTTTACTAAACTGCCATCAATAAAAGGTTTCTTTGCTCTTGCAAGTTCAAGAGAAACAATGTACAAAGCAGATATCTGGCTTTGTGACAACTTGATAAGCATACTCCTTTGTTGTTTTAATTTCTTGCTGAAATCTGCAATCTGAACTTTGAGTTTCTCCTTGATATTTTTTATACTTTTCTTCATGCGTCATTGAATAATGCCTTTTCACATTAAATTCTTTGGACACTGATATAATTTGCATGCAAACCAAACACTGCAACTTGCAATTATTGTTTGTAATTAAATAATCAAATTCCCAACATTCCTGGTACACTCTATTATCACTGTCAATCTTATGTTTCTTAAAAACTTTGATCATGTTTATATTTACCACAGAACTAAACAGTGATAATTTACAACACGTCAACCTCCACAACAGCACACAGACAGACTGGCAACAGCCACCAGCAAGGCGAGTTCACTTTGTCTAGCAGAGGGGAGGGAGTATATAGCTTAGTGAGTCCACTTTATCTAGTAGGGGAAATGATGATATAATATGCTGAGGTGTATGTGACATAATTTAAAAGCAATTACTATTAAGTTATTACTGTAACATTATAGAGGCATAAATAATAAACATATAGGTGCACACAAAATAAATTTTTAAATTTCATAAGTTGGAGCTTTCATGCATTTTTACCTTGCAAGTCAGAATTTCTCATTTCTTCACTACAAAAAAAAATATTATGAAAGTAAATTATTTTTAATAGACCTTCGACGACCACACAAAACCATGCCACTGGCCGCATGCCACCTGTTGGAAATCCTTGACCTAGAGCATTGTATGTGTTCCTTCTATGACTACTGTCATGATGACTATTCTATCTATGGACTAAAATTTGAAAGATCAAAATACCTTTTTTTTACTGAAAAAAGCTTATTTCTAAAGAATAATTTATTAAGGGCTTTTAAGTAGTAAAATCATGATGTTTAGGAAAACTAGACAAAGCCTTGTCCAGAGCCCTTACATTCTGCTAAGGTGGGAACTTAGCTACCATTTATGGAATCTATTATCCACTCCTTGACAAATGGTAGAAAAATAATAATAATAACAAAAAGTGAGAGTAAGATCAATGTAATGTAGACAAAATAATATTTCTGCACAAAACATGCACATATTGATGTTAAATGCACCACAATAATTTATATGTAATTCTGTGATGCTAATAATTATTTATCTTAACATGCCATTTCAGAAGCATTGCTGGAACACATAAAATTTAATGACTGACTTTTCCCAGTCTTTGTCTATAAAATGAAATTCTCTGATGGTTCCTGGGCTAAAAATACTACATATAAAATTCACCAATTTTTCTCACCTGACATATGGTAACCATTCATGCAAAATTAACAGAAAGAAAGTATTAGCCAATACTATATATGTAAAAATGGCTTATTTGAGTTGAGAAAATATATCAAATAGAGGAACGAACAACGTTTCGACCTTCTTGAGTCATCGTCAGGTTCACAAAGAAAGAAAGAGGTAACTGACTGAAAGCTGACCACATGTTTCATAGAGGTTGTGTAACTAAGTGTCAGAATGTAGAGGGCGTGCTTATATGTTTGAATATATAATTTTATATTTTTTATTATTTTTAATATAGGTATAAAGATCTTCCTTTGTATTGGTTTATTTTGGGCTTGAGTTGTTGAATAAGTAAGGCTTCTTTAATTTTGCGTTTGTTTATGTTTGTTTCTTTATTTAGTATTTTGGTGTTTTCTATGGTTATGTTGTGTTTATTTGACTTGCAGTGTTTGAAAACGTGTGAAGGTGACTTTCTATGTTCTTTGAATCTAGTTTCCATTTTTTACTTGTTTCTCCAATATAGAAGTTGTGGTAATTATCACATTGTATTTTATAAATAACGTTGATGTGGTGTTTGTCAGTGCAGTTTTTACATAGTATAGATTTTAGTTTTGTGCCCAGATTTTGAATAAATTTGGTATTAATTGGAATGTAATATTTTGTTACTAATTTTTGCAAAATGTTGGTTGTTTTTCTGCTGATGTCGGGAATATGTGGTATGCAGCAGTATGTGGGTTCATGATTTTTTAATCCATGGGGTATATTTACTTTTGTTAGTTGATTTTGCTTTTTGTCTAGGTGTGTGCGTATAATGTATTCTACGGTTTGTGGAGGAAACTTATCGATATTGATGTAGTATTGTTTTATTTTGTCTAATTCGTCGTTAATTTTATCTGGTGAGCATAGTTTTATGGCTGTGTTTATTTGGTTTCTTAGTATGTTGAGAGTTTGTTTTGTTTCAGGTGCTAAGTCCCAAGGAATGTATAGTCCAGTATGGGTGAATTTTCGGTGGATTTCTGTTTTAAATTGTGTATCGGTTCTTGTAACTTTGAGGTTAAGAAATGATATTTGATTGCATTCTTCTTGTTCACATGTGAAGTTAATGTTGGGATATGTAGCGTTAATGTGATTGAAAAAATTAAGTGTGTGTTCTGCAGATGTGAATCTCACAGCCGTGTCATCTACATATCAGTACCAATATAGTGGTGGATGTAATGCTGTATTAATTGCTTGTGTTTCAACTTGTGTCATAAAAATATTGGCTAGAACTGGTGATACTGGGTTGCAGATGCTTAAGCCATTTGTTTGTATATAGTTGTAGTTGTTGAGCATGAAGTTTGTCTTCATCGTGGTGAATTTTATGAGTGTTGCTGAGAATGTCTATAGATGGGTTAGGGTCTCAGATATAGAGTTCTAAAGCTATCTTGCAGGCTTCAGCGGTTAGAACTTCTGTAAAGAGGGATATATCATTGAAACTGGCCATTAAGGCTTTATGATTAAGTTGATTTAGATTAGACTTGAAATTAAAAAGAGTCTTTGATGAATGAACTGGCTGATGTTACATATTTGGAGAATGGCCATGCTATGTATTTACCAAGATCGTAGGTAGAAATAAATTGTTTGTGAAATTGTGTTGGCTTTTTTCATTTTTAGTAGTATTTTGTTTCGTTTCGTGTGTCATTTTTAGATTTGTGTGTATTGGTTTAAATTTGTTTATGTCTAACAGGATGCTCTTCATTTTTTGGATTTATTTATTCGTGTTCATTATGACTATAGCGTTACCTTTATCTGCTTTTAGAATTTTTATGTTTTTATCTTGTTTTAGGTTTTTAATGGAATTAATGTCTCTTTTTGTAAGATTGTTTTTTAGCTCTGTTTTGTGAAATTATGTTAATATCTCATGAATCAAAAAATCACAAAACCATATACTGCTGCATACCATATATTCCTGACATCAGCAGAAAAATAACAAACATTTGGCAAAAACTAGTAAAAAAAATAGGACATTCCAATTAATACCAAATTTATTCAAAAACCAGGCACAAAATTGAAGTCTATACTATATAAAACATACACTGACAAACACCACACCAACATTATTTATAAAATACATTATGATAACTGCCATGACTTCTATATTGGAGAAAAAAGTAGAAAAATAGAAACCAGATTCAAAGAACACAAGTCACCTTCACACGTTCTCGAACACTGCAAGTCAAATAAACACAACATAATCATAGAAAACACTCAAATACTAAATGAAGAAAGAAATATAAACAAATGCAAAATTAAAGAAGCCTTACTTATACAACAACTCAAGCCCAAAATAAACCAATACAAAGAAACACCTTTTTCCTATATTAAAAATAATATAATAAATAATAATAATAAAATAAATAATATAAAATTATATATTCAAACATCTAAGCACACCCTCTACATTCTGACCAGTTACACAACCCTTTTGAAACATGTGGTCAGCTTCCGGTCAGTTACCTCTTTCTTTCTTTGTGGACCTGACAATAACCGAAGAAGGTCAAAACGTTATACGCTCCTCTACGTAAAATATTTTCTCAACCCAAACAAGCCATTTTTACATATACATTTCTCTACAAGTGGGTTTTCTTGACATCACTGATTATTAACCAATAGTACAAAATGATGATTATGTCAAAGAGTGACAAGAAACCTTCTTCAAACTTCTGGACAAGTAAAAGCAACTCACTTTTTTCCCCCTCTACCATCCACTTTCTCCAACAAGCTTTCAAAGCTGAATAAAGTTCAAACTTAATTATTAAATTATTATATCAGGTCATCCTTTTAGTAATGTCCAATTTTAGGTTCAGAAAAAGAAAAAGTATTTCAAATGCTTTTAAATGTTATTTAATCAATAATGTATGTTCCATTATTATTAATTACTTCCTGCCAATGATTCACAAACTTCTGAATGCCACTTTTATAAAATTCTTGGAGTTTGGAGGAAAAGAACGTAGAGAGGATAGTTTCAACATCTTCATTGTGTTCCAAGCTCTTTTACATCAAGATAGCTCTGCAAACTTTGGAATAGATGATAATCAGATAGGGCAATGTGTGGAGAATAAGAAGGATGTGTCTAGCTCTTCAATCTTTGCAGATGTGATCCTTGCTGTATGGGACAGTGCATTATCCTGGTGTAAGACAACACCTTTACGATTGGTCACAGCAGGCCTCTTTTCTTTCAGTCTGATATAATCATTGCATTAAGTGGCAGCAACTAGAAGAGGATCACACCTACAATATCCCACCAAACACTTAACAAGACTTTCCTAGGGTGGAGGTCTATTTTGGGCTATTCTTTAGCCAGTTTATCTGTACTGAGCCATTGTCTGTGTCACTTCACATTTTTATAAAATATCCATTTTTCATCTCCAGTCACTAACCTGTCCAAAAAAAGTGAGTTACATTCACTAGGATGCAGAGAAATGCAAATGACCATTCTTGCTCTAAGATTGGCTTCTGTCAAAATGGGAGACCCATTTTCCAAGTTTTGACACCTTTCCAAGCTGTTGCAGATGATGGTGAACTGTTGAATGAGTTGAATTAGCCTCTGTGCTAGTTCTTCAACAGTTACAGCACAATCTTCATCAAGTGCAGCCAGCAAAAGGTCATCATTATACTCAACAGGACTACTGAACCTAGCACATCACTTAAGCTGTAGTCACGTGATCTGAGATTGTGAAAGCTCCTTTGACATTTTCTTTCATTGAAAAACTGCACACCATAAACACCTTGAATGTTTCATTTAGTTTCTGCCGCACTATTTCCTTTATTAAACACAAAGCATTATTTGCCTAATGTGCTCCTCAGACATATCCATCTTCATAAGGATTTATTTGATTAATGGTCTGAAAAAGTGGAGTTGGGTTAGTTTTTTTTTTATTTGTTTGAACATTTTTATACTTGCCCAACCATACATTTTGGTCATTAAATCCTTCTACAAAGACAGAAATGATGATGCACTTCTGTATTAAATTTGCAAACATTACTTATGGGATGACCTGATACACCTGTATAATTAAAATAGTAACACATGTATGGTGGGGGAGAAGCTTTTTAAACATTACCAAACCATGCAAAAATGAAATAAAGAATAGGGGAATGTAGATAGCACTATGCATTGCAAAAAATAAAATTATCTGAAGAATGAATCTGTCATCCCTCAGAGCTCAATCTCAGACAGCAGTGTCTACATGTTAAATTTTTTTGTTTGAACTTCTAAATAAACACTTAAGTATAGTAATACTATCACCCTGTCGATTTTTATTCACTGCCCCAAATACCTGTGTCTTCACTACATCTAGTGTACCTTTGTATTTTACTAGACAAATAAATCAATTTTTCACTTCTGATCAGACCACTCAGTTGAAACTGTCTTTTGTACTGAAGGTGTTTTTTGAATACATGCATTGTAATATAGGTTTAACCCACATAGGTTTAACTTTACAATCATTGAGATGTCCCACATTTGTTCAGAACTCTCTATACCTAACATCATAAATGAGTACTCTAGGGTGGCCACTTTACTGTTTTAATCACCTTAAATGCACAGTACTGCCTTTGCATTTTATGAGCTTTGTGCATTCAAATACAAAACAATATTTTGTATGCAAAACATAAGTATTTTCCCAAGTTTTATCTTATCTTGTAACTTGGGAAAAAGAATTGCAAACTTACATGTTTTAAATTTAATAACCAATTCAATGTTAGTATAGACTTTGAAATTAATTAATACTGCACATAATTCTTCCTTTGCAAAGTGGAAAAAAAGTCAATTTGAGTTTATTTCTAGTTTTATACTGAAAGAATGTAGTAAAAACAAAAATATTCCTCACCACTGACGGATTTTTATTTTACTAACAAACTTCATCATATAATTGATAAATGTTTGATACAGAGCTCTTACTGACAGAATAATCCTTTACTGCTATGTTCTTAACTTGATGAATATCAGTACATCTTTATATCATCTTTTCCTTTGCATGTTACAAAACAAAGATTTTAGCTGGTAATGCAAAGAACATGTAAAATTTGCTTATCTGTGGCTTTGAAAAAACTTACAGCAGAATATTAATTTCAAGTGCTTGTGAACATAATTTAATTATGAAAAAAATTCTATTAATATTAATAGGATTAGCATGGTAAAAAGAAATTTAATACCAAAAGCATACCTTCCATTTCTTTCACCACTAACTTCAGCAGTTTCTTTTCTTGAAATTTGTAGGCTAGCTAAAAACAAAACAAGAATGAAAGAACAGTTGTTTTTTGTTTTTTTATGGATAACCAATTAACTTTAAAATGTATACATTATACTGACACAAAAAGTGACCATAAACTATTTATTCACATAATTAAAATACAGAGTTAATATTTTTAATGAAGTTCAGAAAATAATATAGTAACTTGATCATTATGCAAGAAAAATTAAATATTACAGTTTTACCATTTCTTAACATTTCATAAATTTATTCTACAAAATCAAAGAGACTCACCTCCATGGACGAATGGAACGTCTCTGCCATACAAGTCCAACATCACCAATTTTTTAATTACAAACATTTTTGAAACAGAAAAATTGAAAATTGTCCACATCAATGTTTGGGATCCATAGACAAGTACCTTTGTAGCAAATTCCATGTAAATTGGTCAAACTATGGCCAAAAATCTCCAAATTATGTTTTTTTTTGTATGCTCTGACCACCACCACAAAAAGACTCAAAATGGGCAAACCCAACTTTTCTGCATGTCAATATATTGGATGCACGAACATTTATATTTATGCCAAGTTTAATCTTGATTGTTGCAAATGTAACTGTGCAAAATGTACATTTTTGGTCTTTTTGACCTTTGGCCCTATAAAATCCTTAAAAAAGCTTAAGTTTAAAAAATGACAAAGTTGTCTGGGCATATTGGATCATGTTTCAAATCAATACAATGAGAAATGAAAGAACAGTAGTCGAATAAAAAGTTTTTGGAAGAAGAAACAATATGAAAAACCACACATCTCTCTGCAGAGACAATTATTACATTTTACACTTGTACAGAACAAAAAGAAAAGACAAGTTAGATCAGTATGTGTCTGCAAATTATGTTGTGTTTAAAAAGTTTGAGAAACTATTTGTTGTAGATGTTCACACAAAGCTACACAATGGCTTCTTTACTAGCTGTTACCAATTTTGAATTGATAAATAAGAGGAGAGGCAGCTAGTGAAGAGTACCTGCTCCAAAACCTTGGACTACTCTAATCAAATAATCAGATTTCACTGTAATTCCTATAATCTTTGCTTGTTTTTTGTTTGAATGTCCATGCAACAACTATTTAAGGCCCATCTAGGCTAGCTGTCTCTGATTTTGACCTGAGAGAGTAGAGGGAATGAAGCTAATAAACAGCACCCACCACCAACTCAAGTAACTCTTCTCTGACCAAATAGTAAGACCTAGTCATGCTTGGCCTGGAAACTAACAAGAAGCAGTTTGTCAGTTTTTTTTCTTGTATATCTTTATCCATTCTTCTTAGTATTGAAAACTCATTTCTAAAATATATTGATAATCCTACTCGATTAAATTATCATGATAATATACAATATATCTCTTAATTCAAACAGTTTAACTACATTTTTAATATAGTTTTAAAATTACAAAGATAATGCTACATTACTTCAGTAGTATAAACTATGAACACCACATATATACATACACAAACTGTTATTTGGTACTAGTTATTGTAATTACTGAAATTGAAAACATCACAACTGCTTACCAATTGACCAACAGTAAATGCTTGTTTTGGAAATTGCTGAACAAAGTCTACAGCCATCTGATCAGTATCATATGACTCAGTTGTAGTGCTGGGAAAAGTATATTTTCATTTGAAAAACATGCATTTCCATAGAAACTTTTTCCATAAACATTCTAAATCTTTTTTTTTTATATATTTTATAAACTTTATACTCTAGTAGCTTAACTATTTACAAAATGTTTTAAACATTGTAAGCAAAAATAAGTTATTTCATGTAGTGTTTTCCGTCTTTCAATTCACATACATGATGTTCATTATTCATTAACACTTCTCTTAGCTTACACTGTCCTGTGACTATGACATTTAGCCTTATGTTTTTAGCTCTACAAATCACAAAACATAGCATTATGAGAAGAGAACTTCAAAATCAAATTAATAAATGTCTCCTAAAGAGGCCCTATTTACTACATATTATATTCTAGATTGTTCTATTTCAGTCCTTAATGAAAACTGTTCTAAGAATCTTACTTTTTCATTAGAAAATATTTTAAAACCAACTATCAAAAAGTATCATTTTAACAACACATGTTCTTGAGCAAAGTAGAAGACAATACTTGTGTAGCATTATTTTATTTGATAAATCAGCAATGTTCAATGAACTTTGTGGTTTTGGGTGGTCTTAGCCTGTTAAGAAAAGTTTTATTAACTTATAAAAGTTGATTTCACTTGATGGCAGTGTTTAATCTTCTAGGGAACATTGTTGATCATCTGACTACTAAACTCTATACTCTACCTATAGTCTGTTATGGGTGATGAAGACAGCTAACTCTGCTTAGCTAAGCAATTGATCTTAATTTGTCTTGCTACATATTCTATTTTAATTTCCAAGTTGCTTATCTTTCTCTATAAGCAACACTTATTACTCTGTAAGAGCATAAAACTTCACACATTGCATATGTCGTTAAACATTAATCAACTGACTATTTCACCTGAATAAAAATATCACAAAACAGTTATGTCTATTTTAAGGTGTGTTTCAATATTTTAAGATCTGCTCATGGTTTTTAGATATTTTACCCTGAAACTGAAAAGAGTGTAATTAAAGTTAGTGGACTAGAATGGGTTCATCCACATTGGGAATTTTGATATTCTTGCTTTTTATAATATTCAATATGGTTTTAAGTTAGTTTTTGTTTTTTGAGAGTCACTTTCAAAACATCTTCAGACTGAAACAATGTTCACTTTTAAACCACAAACTGACAAGCAATTAAGTGTTTGAAAGAAAAATTTGAGGTTTAGTTGTAAACTTTATTTATGGATATATCACTCCAGTAATGAAAAAAAGTATTCGGATGAATGTAGAAGTATTTAATCACATTTATGGGTAGATAAAAGAAAATCTTGCACTACAATCAATAAACTGATAATGAAGTTTCACAATCATATTGTTTTACACAGTTCATTAGTTGTTACAAGCAAATCAAAAAGTTCAAAAAATAAAAATGGGACACTTAAAAAATAATACCCATCTTTCAATAACATTTTTTACAGAAATAATTATGTGTAAGCTTACATATTATATCCTACAACACTATCTGAGCCCACCACACCTAAATGAAAGACAACCAGCACATCACTAATTGTAAATTTAATAATTTTCACAACTAGTAAACATTTTAATTTATTATCTGTTCCTTCTGCAATAGTCAGAAATTAATTGCTCTTGTATAATTGCAGCTTTCAAAATGGTCTTTCTTCTGTTTGTACTGACATATTAATCACCAGCTTTTCAAATCTTGAACACCTTTTTCAATTGGAACATTCAAATACATAGTCTGATTTCATCTTTCCAACCAAAAATATGCACAAATGACAAATAATCATATATCAACACTATTTTAATACCAATGGAGGCCTTAAAAAAAATCACAACTTATTGTACCAGGAAGGGTATGTCAAGAAAACTACAAATTAATATATCACTTGTTAACAGTACTTATGAGAAAGAAGAAACAGTGGAAAACAAAAAATTGTTCAAGAGTCAGTTGTACATATATATCAATTGTAAATTTATCTTATTGCAAAAACATACTCAAAAAACATCAATACTCTTGTTCGTTTTTGTATTTTCTTCATATTCATGAAACATTATACAACACACAAATTTATTAGTTGATAAAAATCACAGATATTAAAAACAGTTCACTCCCCATATCACTTACTTCTTCTTTTCCAGGAAATCCACCTCAAGTACAATCTTTGCAACATACTGGTTATTGGGATCAAATATGTATGGTCGAACATCTATTTTTTGACCAATAGACAGCTCTGCCCATTTTCTCTGAAATAATTGAAGATGAAATAAGCAAAGGCTTTGTTATGTCACTTTTAAATCTAGTAAAACAAGGTGGCCTTGTTCTTTGATAAGATGTAAAACTTTATTTTGTCAACTCTAACACATCATCTCCATCAAATTCAAATTGTAAAACTGACCCAGTGGAACTGATCGTCACTTATAGAACTTTGTGTAATCTATTTTTAATACAAGTAATTCATTCATTTAAATTGGTACAATATAAAAATATATAAAGTTTTATAAAAATATATAAACTACATAAATGCAGATAAAAAACTAACCATCAGTATCCCATATTTTTTTAATTAATTGAGAGATTTTGTGCATTGTATACTTCAGACAAAACAATTAAATCATCGAGCTTAAATATACAGCATTCTTAAAATAAGCATAATCAGAAACAAGTTATCATTACAAGGAGGAAAAGGGAGTATAAGAGAAGGGTTGATTGGTTAATTTAGTGTTTTATGGCACAAAGCTTGTTTGTTTTTGAATTTTGCACAAAGCTACTTGAGGGCCATCTGTGCTAGCCGTCCCTAATTTAGCAGTATAAGACTAGAGGGAAGGCAGCTAGTCATCACCACCCACCGCCAACTCTTGGGCTACTCTTTTACCAACCAATAGTCAGATTGACAGTCATGTTATAATGCCCCCACGGCTGAAAGGGCAAACATGTTTGATGCAACAGGGAAAACAAGAAAGTCAGAGAACCCTCGACCCTCAGATTACGAGTCCCACGCCTTAACACGCTTAGCCATGCTGGGCTGTGGCACAAAGCAGCTTGGGTATTTGAACCAAAACATCTGGTAAAAAGTTAAAAAGTAAAGTAGATTTAGTAAAATTCATAAAAGGAAATTAAGATAAAACAAAACAAACTTCAATTTAAAAAGGTAAATAGCATAAAACCAATGTTTACATCTAGTCCACAATGTTAAGAGAAAAACTACAGCAATACAAGTCGTAAAGGACTTTCTGTAGCATAATTGTAATTATCATAACTCGCTAGGAAGACTAACAGGTAAGTACAAAAACCACTGTCAGTTGTCTGAAGTTGGCCTTTCCAGTTCTGTCCAGAATTATTTGAAATTACAGCCATTTTTAAAAAGCAAAGTATTAAAACTTTTAAAAGACTTGTAGCAAAAGTTTAGTGACAACTCACCAGGATGGCTAACAGGTAGTTCAAACGGATAGTTCAAACAGCAGTGTTGGTCACCTGAAGTTGGCCTTTCCAGTCCTGGTTTACAGTTGTTTAATGTTATGGCAATTTTCTAATTTCAAATCAAACTAGATGGACTTTGATTCTTAAAAGGGAATCACATTAAAAAAAAAAGGCCTAATGTATAAATTAAAGAACTTAAATGGCAATAAAATGATTAATGACCTTTAAAAAACGAAAAATATTGCCAAGGTGGACAGTGTCACCATTACCAATAACACTGTTTGACATTATGGACAAACCTTGGGGCAGAACATGTTTAAAATGGTGCCATTGCTGAGAGTCATAATGATGGCAAGAAAGTAAAATGTGGCTTATTGTGACCTGAGTGTTACACAAACTACACACTGGTGCATCAGTTCAGATAAAAGAAAACAATGAGTTAAAAAACTGTGACCAATGCGTAATCTAGTTTGAACAACATCCTCTTTCCAATCCTTATGAAAGCAAGATGGCCAAAGTCCAATACAGGGTTTTATTTGTAAAAGATTGTTTTCGCATTGCTCACTCCAAGTCTACTGCCAGCTGACATGTAGCCAAGCCTTCAATACAGGACCATAGTCTATGTATGTAACAAACACAGCGGTAAGAATGCCAGAGCAGATAGACTTAGCTGTAACGTCGGCAAGCTTGTTCCAATGAATACCAACATGGCCCGGTATCCAGAATAACTGGATAAAAGCAGATGTTAAAGAGAAATGGGCCAGTCAATTTTGAATATTGGTGAAACAGGATGTGAACCAATGTGAAGCAATTCCAGAGCCAGCAGAGAACTAAGAGAGTCAGTATAAACAGTGCAGTTTGAGTACTGCTTAGCTTCTATGTGATCCAGGGCAAGAGAAATTGCGTACAGTTCAGCAGTGAACACAGAAGTTGTAGAGAGGGATTCTGTGTGCAGCCACAACAAACCGTGGCAAAGCCCACACAGTCACCTGATTTCGAACCATCTGTAAAAACAGGAATGGAAGGATGGTTTGAAAGATGTTCAGCAAATAGCAGATAGTATTTCCAATCAGGAGTGTCTACTTTTCTCAGATGACTGAAAGACAGGTCAAATTTGGGGGCTGTAAGAAGCCATGGTGGGATGGGCTGACCAGTGGATACAGCAATGTTATCCAAGGACAGATGCAATTCATCTAACTGCACCTGGATACGAAGGCCAAAAGGAGCAATGGCAGACCGCCTGTTCTGAAAAAGTATGGTTCAACAAGGAAAGAAAACACAACCCTAGGTGGGATTCTTTGGTAAGGAATGAAGGTTTGAAGCATATAGTAAAAACAGTGCAAATGGCAGAGATGCAAAGAAGGTTCATGAGACTATGTTTCAGGTCTGAACTGGGGAAGTGCAGAAACCAAAGACCCTGAAGGTGAACAGGGTCCAGCATCTTTGATGCTGAAATCTGTAGAGCCATAGATCAGTGATCCATAACCTAGTTTTGATTGAATAAGAGCACGATATATCTTTAGCATAGAACATCGACCCACTTCCTAAATGGGGGAAGAAAGTATATTGAAGATGTTCAGTGCTCTTGTACATTTAACTCGTAGCTGCTTGATGTGGTATAAATGCCAGCTTATGTTCAAAGATAAGCCCCAAGAACTTTGTCTCAGGGTTCACAGGTAGAACAACTTCACTGATACAGAGTAAAGGATCAGGATAAATACCCCATTGGTGGCAAAAGTGCATGCAAGCAGTTTTAGAAAAAGAGAAGTTAAAGCCAGTTGCTGTAGTCCACTTCAGTACATGATTAAGGAAAGTCTGTAGTTTGAGAAAGGCTAGATCCAATTAAAAACAATCAGAAGAATAGCAAGAGAAGCAGGAGATAGATGGCACAGCATTTCATAATTACATCATCAGTTCCAACTGATGTATTGCCAGACCGATGAAGGGCCAGTTTGAGTTCCATCAGAATAAAGGGACAATTATAATCATAGAAACAATCAGCTCAAAAAGAAAGAGGTGATCGCTCTGCCTGAGTCTTGATGTCCAAGGAGGAGGAAGAAGAAGCAGAAGTGCTAGATGTCCAGTAAAAACTTTCACCTAGACTATCAGAGATGCTTTGGGTATCAGCTACTTCCTGCCCACCAAAGAGCAAGATTGAGAGAGGGACAGAATTATATTGCCCACTTACCTTTCGAATCTTGTCCCATATAACGTTGGAACTGTTGGTAGAAGATATGATGGTTGTGAACTTAATCCAAGATTCCTTCTGGCTTTGGTGTCTAACCCACCAAGCATGTGCATGTGCCTGCTGGAAAGCAATGCAGTTTGAGAGTGAGAGATACCTATGGAAAGTATCCTAGGGCTGTTTTTGAGCCTTCCATGCCATGTGGCAGGCAGAATTCCACCACAGATGAGGATATAGTGGAATACATTGAGTAGCTTCTTGTATAATACAGTTAGTTACTGCTGCCACACAGTAGTCTAGTGATGGTTTACAGACAGTGGCAGGATCAAGTTCTCCTAGAATAGTGAAAGAGGGTCAGTTTGCATGATCCATCTATCACTGGGACACATGGATCGGGTGGCACTGACCATGGCCAGTTTCTCTCAAAATTATGGGAAATTTATCACTGCCTCCTGGATTATTGTCAACCTCCATGAAAAATGGGAGAATAATAAAGGGGAGCAAATTGAGAGATCAATAGCAGTAAAGGACTGACTAGGTGCATGTAAATAAGTTGAAGAACCAGTATTGAAAAGAGAAAGGATGTGATCATAGAGCATATGCTCTACAGAATGACCCCTCCTATCAATATCAGCACTTCCCCAGGGGGGATGATGCCCATTAAAGTCCCCCAGGATTTAAAAGGGAGACAGCAACTGTTCAATGAGAGCATCAAGGTTTGATTGATCATATGTCTCTCCAGATGACAGGTAGAGAGAACAAACAATGATGGTATGACCCAAGGAAACACAGATGGCTACAACCTTCAAGGGTGTGTCAAGTGGCAAAGACACTTTGGGCACATGCTCATCACCCAAACAGTGCCACCCCTCCATGCACTCATCCATCACACAGCCTGTCATTTTTGTGCAAAGAAAACCACTGTATGAGCAAGTTTCAGAAATGCTTCCTGTAAGAAAAGATATACAGGTTGGTAAGAAGCAATCCTTGTTTTAATGTCATCCAGATTAGAACGTAAACCTAGACAATTCCATCGTATCAAGGTGACCATTTTTATTTACGTGTAGGCAAATTGGGTAAAGAACCCTTCTGTTTACGACCATGTCTTTTTTTTCCTTACTGTCCTTATTCAAGGGAGGTCTATCGATCTCCATGAATCCTGCCCTGGGTCGATTGGGCAGGTCTTTGCTGTTGAAAGGGGATTCCAGTGACTGAGGAGATGAACAAATGATCATTTTGGATCTTGGGGTGGGAGAAGATATATCCAAGGAAATGCCCATACCTGGAACCAAAGAAAGTGGATCTTGGGATTTGTTGGAATTGCGTAAGGGACAGAGATGGGTGTTGAAGTTAATTCATCAACTTTTTTAACCATGGAGGTCAAAAGACTTCATTTGTTTTGAAAATGATTCTTTTGGAGGCACAGAGAGATCTGTCTGAATTAACTCCCACTGCAGTTGTTGAACAAATTCAGCAGCATACGTCCGAGAAAAAGTGGTGGACAGCAAATTTTGAGTCTCATGATAAGTACTGTTATGAATCGTTTTGAAATGCTGGATCTCTTTTTCTTCCATCCATTTAAGACAAGAATGAAAGTAGGATGGGTGAGAGCCATTGCAATTGATGCAATGAGGATCCATTTCACACTCACAGGCATCATAGTCCTTTCCACCACAATGAGTTCATGTCAAGGAATCATGACATTGATGTCTTTGAGCAACCATACCTCTGACACTGAAAACATTGGAGAGAGTTTGGAATGTATAGCCATATCCTGCAGTTATCTTAACTCTACTCGCAAAGATGGAATTATGATGCTGACCAGTATCCTTGTTTTGACACTTACATCATCACATCCACCTGCCACCATCATAATTCCATCTTTGCGAGTAGAGATACGCCTCACTGCAGAAACTCTTTGAGTGGAAAAACCAGCAAGAATCTCTGAGTCAGGGATGTTCTTCAAATCCTTCTGAACAATAACTCCTTGTGACAAATTCAAAGCAGCATAGAGTGTAACCTCAATGGCTATATCCCCAAATACCTTGAATGCAAGAGGAGTTCTCTGTGTTGAGATGTGGATGTTTCCACCAATATGTTACCAGATCAAAGCTTCTTTATTGACTTTGGAGAGCCAGCAAGTCCCTCTAGTCACTTCTGAATAAAAAAGGGAGACATTTGCCTAAAGGTTTGTGTGAAAGAGAATGTAGTACAAGAAAATGAGTTATAACAGGTGTTACACATGTTGAAGATTGCTGCTCAGAGTCTTCAAGACATGGTTGTTTACTTATGGACTGTTTTTTTCACTATTTAAGTTTGTATTTGGAGGATCCATAATAAAAAAAGGAAATTTTGGTGCCCAATGACTCCACCCACCATCGAGCCCTATGAGGGGATGTATTACAATGCCAAACAAGGACACTGCAGCAATGCCAGGGTTTTGTGAGCACTATATCCAAACACCAGCATCAGATACAATATCCACAACATCTGTTGAGAACATCCAACACTGTTACTTGGTTGACCCTAGCCCAAGTGAACCAGCCAATCGACCCAAGGGGGTCACCCTAAGGCTGCCCGTATACAGGAATTTAAGGCCAAAGTGATGTGTTAGGGTTGGACCCCTCAACCACCAGGATCCTCTTCTCCTCTTCACAGGTCACCATGCACGGCAAACACATGGGTGGACATTTAGATCCCAGAGGAGTTAAACTGAAAGAACAGAACCTTCTCTGGGAGATCCCCCTCACCACGTACAGAAATCCACGTCGAGGGGTCTTGTTAGATTCTTATCAGCAGCCTTTGAAACCTGAAGAGATAAGTATGCCCATTGTTCTTGTAAGAATGCTTTTATTTTTTTTCAAAAGACTATCATTTTCATTACAGATTTTATATTTTTCCTTTTACCAAATTTCAAATGTCCATAAAAAATTGGTGTTCTCTAAAGTCCCTTTCCTTTGATAGCATACAAACGACAGCTGGAACCAGAAAAATTAAATGAAGAGATTCAATCCAACCCGTTCACAGTATCAGCCTTGTGAATACGGTACCATATGCATACTATTATTTTAGTGGTAACTGATTAAGTTGTGACAAAGGTAGATTGCATATCATTAAGTTTCCTGCAACTCGTAGTTCTAAATTTGTTTATTTCACGTGGATTTAGAATCACAAAGGAACATTAGTCTTTGTGGGTTGATGTAAAACTTTTCTAATAAACTGTTTTAGATTTAAACAAGTTTTTTTTATGTACCTGTAGAATCACCTTCATCAGACATTGGGTCAAGGACATATCAACACAGACATACTGATATTAAGTTCATTGCTAGGCAACATAACTTAAAATCTCATTTAGATATTAAAAGTCTTCAATTTATAGCTATCATACATAATTTTAGTTTCACTAATTTAGTTACATTTTTAACAAAAGAAATATGCAATGTTGTTTTCTATGTACCACAGTGCAATATTTCAATTATGAGAGATGAAAGCCCTTTGACTTTCTGTGTTTAAAAATATAAAAGTACATGGTTTTTACTTTATCTGACAGAGTTGACAAAATAGCTGTTACAAATTGTATAAAGTTTCTTATGAAAAAATACTGTGACCAGTAGGTTAAACCTTTGCATTAATTTATTACTCATGCCATGGTCAGTTTAAAAATTCATGAGCAAGTTTGATTAATTCAAATTTAGTTTTAAAGAAAAACAAACCATTTTGTCCCTACTTTCCAGGTTCAGCATTATTATTAAAGTGTTATCACTTAGTGATTAGTTATAGAGGATATTTACAAAGAAAATCTCATTTTTAAAATGATCAAAACAGCTTGCTATAATAGAACTAAAGCACATTCAGCTTCATTCAGAAAATTCTGATGTGATACAATGTTTCCAAAACAGTAGGAGATGATTTACAAAATTTTCTTCATTCTCAAACATACAAAACTCATTTGTAAATGAAACTATTACAAACATCATCCCTCCTGAACAGCATTTATCTTCAAAATAACTTGCATGCTAACACTCATTCTATTAAAACTACCAATCTTAAATTGAAGGAGAGAGAAAGAAAGGCAATGCTAGCTTTGAGAGAAGAGCAAGTCAGCTGTGTACGGTAATTTTTAAGCACCTTAGATTACACCCAAACTTTCCTGAACAAAAATGGAGGTTCAATATGTTTTTGGTGAAACATTGTTCCCCTCAAGACATTAAATTCATAAGATATGATAATTTTAAAAATATATATAAGTTTTGTATAATTGTCATTTATCTGTAAGGATAACAGATAGAATGCAGCAATTGTAAGTGTACGTCTTGTGTATGGAAGCTTTTATTATTGTTACTAATTTGTTGGTACTTATAAATTACTGATGTCGAACACAAGATATCACAGATATTCAAAATATTGTTCCAATACAGGTTGAGAAGGAAAAAAATTGAAGAGTCTTTAAGAGATAAGAAGTATGGAAAAAAAAATTGGTAATATCACTAATACACTGGACTGAAATATTTCATGTTCACTTTTGTAATTCAGGGCCAATCGTTTCAATTTTTCATACAAAATTTTAGCCAACAAATACTAACATTCATTTAAATCTTCATTTATTCTCCCATAATAAATACATTATTTTCCCCCTCACCCAAAAGAACAAATCTTTTTCTATCATGTGTCAGCCATTTGTATTTACATAATCAACTTGAAGTGACAATTTTCTTTGGCTTCAATTTTGCATGTTTCAATTCAGACTGAGGTTCACAATCATTCCCAGAAAAATCAATATTTGTTTCTTAATCTTTAGGCCTACTAGAACAACAAGCAATAAAATTGGAAATTCATCAGTATTCTATTAGTCTCAACATTAAATAACTACAAAATGTAATTAACTGTTCCACAAATTTTAATTTTTGCATCTTTAAATCTGTCTGATGCTGACATCAATCTATATTTTGTTGCATTTTTATTATTAAACACTCATCTCATTTTTAGAACAAGAACAGTACAGTCACTGGCTATAAAAAAATCCTTGTGTGGCATTATACATAGTTCGGAATATGGACATCTGCTGGGGATGGGGGCTAGCTCTCCTTCTGAAAAATCGGGAACAATATTTTCTTTATTCATTCAACATATGTTTATGATTTTTTTGTTCACTTCAGACTACCTTGCACCCAAATACAAAATTCTATTGACACCCATGGCTTGACACTATAAACTGTCAATCAGAATATCAGAAAGTGGAAATCACATTATTGTCAGTGCAATGTAGTTCTTCACTCACATTTTGTTGAAGATATTTACTTTGGAGCTAAGATATTAACTCAATAAATCAATTATTCACAAGCATTTATTACAGTTTAGTGTTACATAAAGTAATCAATTAATCAAAATTAGAGTGCCCAATTATTACTATTTATGACTGTTGATTGTTCCAAATGTCTAAGCAATCAAAACATTACCACTATGATTTCTCATTCTTATTATTTTTATTAATTAAAAGTTGTGTTCAGCTTTGGGCTGTCATGATATGTTAATTATAATTATAGGGGTTGTAATATAATTCAAAGTCTTCAAGTTCAATTCTTGTTACTACCAAACATGCTCACTCTTCCACTTGCAGGGACATTATTATTTTTTTTTATTATTATTGGCAAAACTGTTATGGCTCTATGCCACTGTCTTCACTTTGCAATAAAATCTTCATTGGTTTATCTCTGCTTATTAATAACACTGCCCAGGTATCTAAAGGAGTCTGCTTCTTTGAAAGGTTCACCTCCAAGAGGTATTGATTTATTACTTCTAATTTTGAATTTAAAATCCTTTGTTTTGTCTTTATGGATGATTATTCCAGTTTCAACTGATTTTGCTTCTACACATAATGCCATCTTCTATGTCTTACTGTGGCTGTATGACAGGAGAGCCAGGTAACCACTAAAATCCTACTTTACTAATTGTGCCCACAGTGTTTATGAATGCTATCTTTTCTGCCTTCAGTGGTTCTCTTCATAATCCAGTTGGCCACTAGCAGTAAGAAGAACAATATTAGATAACCTTGTCTAACTCCTGCCTAAACCTGCACTACCTTGCAGGAGATTATATCATACAAATTCCAGATTACAGTAATAAACTTCTCTGGTATACATCATAAAGTTCTTCCAATTTGCAGCAGATTTCCCAGTTTATGCTATTAAATACTTGGCAATATTTATCTCACGACACTCTCTACCTATGTCAATTTGCCATTTATTTTGGTACCGTATATATACCTCATTCAAATAATGAAACATGTCAAGAAAGCATCACTAACAGGTTTCCCAGTATTACAAATGTTCAGAAATACTTTGAGCATTAACTATGTTATATGTTTAATTTTCATAATAATAATTAAAAAAATAAATTCTGGTTGGCAAGCCAATTTATGGTATGAATTGCTAGCACGGAGTAAATCAGGTCTCTCCCATCTTACCCCAGATACTGATATGTAGCATCACACAACAATCATGAAAGGGTGGGGAAAGAGTCACTCTCATTTAATGTCTGTGATCTTATTTGTAGTCAGTTGGAGGTATATATTTGGCTCTTAGGCTACAATTGAGGAAGATCCTCAAAATTACAGGGAGAATGATTCACTTTTTCCTAAACCTTCATTTAGTCTGTTAGCTTTTCAGTACCCTTGTGTGAGAGTGGTGAGTTTGAGGACTTACAGTGCTGGGGTCCAAGGTTTGAGTCCCTATGGCAGACACCCACAGATATCATGGTTCATGCTGGGGGGTTTACTTTTAAATTATGTGATAGGATAGTTATATCTTATTTGACATAGCTTTGAAAACTTCATGATTTGGCCTATCATCATCAGGTGGAAGAATTTGACTGTCAAATCATACATCTGCTTTACAAATGTCAGGGTTCTAAGGTGGAATTTGTAGTTAACTTGAATAAATCAATGTCCCCTAATGAGACACAGCAAGTCTATGGACTTACTACTCTAAAATCCAATATTTTGTTCTCCTTTCACTTCAGTTTGTTGGAAGACTCTCAGGATCACCAAATTCATTGATGAAGAGCTAGATTCATTGTTAAGATGCACTTTAGTTCAACTGTTGGCTTCTCTATTTATCCTTGTTGTCCTTGGACTCTCGAATTTCATCAGCTCATATAGAGAGTCAATAGTTCTGCCCTGTTTGTGTGTGTTTGAAGGTGAGGAATCTTCTACAATACACATTTAATAGATTTGTCACATTTCTATATCCTTAGTGTCCTGGGTCAATTGCCTGTTTGAGGACATTGTGCACACTGGTATGTTGACCTCCCAAATACTTTTAGATCATATTTTTTCTATGATGTATCAGTATCTTCATTTGAGTGTTTTTGTCTACTCTCTACAGCTTTCTTAACAATTTCTTAAAGATTATAAGAAGGGCAAGTATCTTCGTTGGTACCTTTACAGGTCCCTTAACCCGATTTCACAGAATCCTACTCTGTGGCAAGTGTGCTTTTATCAAACCAATTCTGCACTAGTTACCACTAACTAAATATACTTTATACAGATTGCAACAGTCTTTATTGAAACTAAGTGTTCTATAAGATTGCCTAGAGACTGATAAGGTGGTATTACTATAAATATGCTGGACTGCCACTCATGTCCATCTCTGCCAATCATTAGACTGATTAAATTGAGGTGAGTATGTTTTTAAAAATTCAGGGAACTTGGTTCACTTATTGCACAATTTCCAGAGCACTGTTCTTTAAGACTCTCAAACATACATGGTTACCCAGATTCTACTAGTGGAGCTAGAAAGTCCTTAATGTAACTGATTTCCAGTCACTGGGATGATGAACAAAGGCTTTTCCTCCACTCTTGCAGAAGAGGGCAAAGTTAAAGGCCCTACTACCTGGGTCCCTGAACGTTTTCCCACATGTCAGTAGACATGACACCAGTCACACAGAAGCCTACTTATAATACAGGTTCAGATTTGATGCTTGGTCTTCTAGGTTGGATTGAGCATGGCCCTTCTTTTTAATCAATATTGGTTCAATACACTGTTCATGAAAGAGGCTCTTCTGTCTCATCGTTATTCTTAATGCATAATGGTCCCATCCCTGGTTCTTTCTTGGTTAAACATAGTTCTTCCATGTCCTTCCCATAATTCTGGAAGCAAATAAAACTTACCTTGTCCACACAATTAAGAAGTTAGGATGAGTATTCACAATTCCAGACCAAATAAGTTCTGTCCCCTCAGGTTTGCCTTTTGGACTTCTTCCAGCTGAGGAGAAGGTTTGTCCACTTTAGTGTTACTTACTTTCTCTTCTTGGATATCTGGTTGGGCCTGGCCTATAGTGTTCATATATCATGTAAAACTTCACCCCAATACAAGAATTCAGTTCCAAGTGAAGAGCATACATGTTCTGGATGTAGCAAGGTTCTTCTACTATGGTGCCCATCTTCTATTGACACATCCATGATCTATGGAGATACATTCTGTATGGGTAATGCTACCACTGGTCCTCCACCTTATAAATGTGGTATTCTAGCTACAAGTGTGAGAGGAGGCAAGCATGTTTTGAAAATTAACACTTTCTTAATTCAAAAATGTATTTCCAATAATACTTACCACTTCTCCAATAAGAGCCTGGGAATCAGTCAGTCTTGAAAATGTGATAACATTACCTGAAACAGGTGCTTATATACAGTACAAGGATAGAGGGTGCATTAACATAAGTGGAGAGTGTCAAGATAACTATTACTAAGGGAAATTGAGTGGGGTATAAAAGACTGGAAAAAGTAAGAAAAAATCAGACCAATACTTAGATGTCCAAAGGAAAAAAAATGCTGGCAGTTGAGTAATACCTACAAGTGTGGGAGGAGGTAAGTATCACTGGAAATACATTTTTGATTTAAGGAAATGTTAACATTTGTATCAAAAATGCATAACTGGCATACCTAATGTATGGTGTATATGTTAATTAAATATAATTATATAAATAACACTATTAAACATCATTAAGAGGAGAATTTGACATGGTGCACATAAATCATCCAAAAACTATTTCTGTGATGTATTTTAATTTACATCATATTCAGCCAACTGTGTATTGGAAACAAGGAGTTCAGCCTCAAATGAGTAGCCCTTATGAGAAATAAATATGCTATATGAAAAGAAAACAGTACATCTTCACTAAAACAACAGATGTTAAATTAAAAAAATTGAAAAGTGACATAATTCTTATTGTTATAATTCATTAAAATTCTCTAGATTGATAATGGTACGCTTAATGCAGTATAATACTGTTTAATAAAAGAAACGTAAAAAAAAAATTATATCTACCTAAATTTAATATTTCCTGAAAACATTCTCAGATTTTCTGGGCTTATGTTGCAATGATAAATAAATATATATGTAATAAAGATAGAAATGTGTGGAATCAGCATTTTGCCAATTTAAAATAATAAACTGTTGTCTCACTTGCACTAGAATATTGTTGTGTACAATACACAAGTTTATACCAAAAATAATCTTGTTCTCCTTTACCTCTAAGAAGTGGCATGTGCCACTTTGTAGTCCTTCTGTAAAGTGAAGACACATTTAAACTATCCATGTGCATGATCATCTCAATATAGTTGTTTTCATATAAAATAATTAACTTGATCCCAAGAAATAAGTATGTAATTTATGTTAACCTGTACTTACTAATCTCACTGGTAAATGTTATAATATTTTTCTAACTTACTATCAATATCATGAAGTACATCATTTAAACAACAATGTTTTATTGAAGGCACTTAACAATATTTCCAAACAACTTTTTTACACAAAGTTAATACACTTTGACATCATAACCAAACTCCAGTAATATTTTTAAACAACACAATAGGCTCACCACAGAGTTTCATCAGGTGTTAGTCAATTGAATTATTGGTAATAAAAGTATTTTCAAAACACATTAAACAATACAAGAGTTTAGACCACTGATGTTTATAGAAAAACTAAAATACTGAAACATCAGACCTCACTATATGGAGTACTTATTTTAAACATTTTTCAATCATGTAAAACAATGTTAATTGTCAAATCTTTAGAATTAGTTCTTAAAAATGTTTCACATAATAGTGAGGTGTATTTGTGTGTATCTTCTTATAGCAAAGCTGCATCAGGCTATCTGCTAAGTCCACAGAGGGGAATCAAACCCCTGATTTTAAAGTAGTAAATCCATAGACTTATCACTATACCAGCAGAGGATGAATAATAAGGAAAGAAAATGCCCTTGTCAAACAAACATTACTGAACTATTTAGCAATAATTATAACTAATGAAAAAAGATCTTACCAGAGGCAGACTGAATCCTATGTTGCCAGAAGAAATACCTTCACTTTTTATTATTGTACAAACATACTTGTGGTTGGCTGCTGTTATAATTTCAATATGTCTAAGGAAAATTAAAATAAGATGCACTCATTATTCCACATTTTGAAAGGATTAGCTAAATATTTTATACAAGTCATGAAAGATATGCTAATCACACAGATATATTAATTTGAGATATATGAAAAAATGAAGTTGTAGATCATATCAAAGAAATTCATTTCATTTTATTAATAACAAACATTTAAAAAATAAATATTAACATTTTTACTATCAAAAATGATATGAAACTGACTAACTTTTTGCTTTGATGTTTTAAGCAACTTTAAACCACATGCAACGATATTATCACAAAACGTTCTTAAAATATAAAACTTATTTTAAATGACTTATGTTCTATTCTTGAAGATTGGCAGTTTACACAGTCTACAGTTTTATACATTCTTCTACAATTAACTATTTAGGAACATTGACAAATATTTATCAAAACAATCAATCTACAAGCTTGGTTTCACAATGAAATAAATTTTCACAATAAAATCTCTTATACTACATACAGTTCACTAAAAATATTTATTATTGAGTATCACAAACCTGTACAGCCAAATATTTTTTGGGCATGAAATTATTTTCAAAAATATTTTACAAAAATTTGTGACTTAAGTGTCTTTGCAAAATTAAAAAAACAAAAAACTTTTCTTTCTATGGCATTAAAGCTTTGTGAATAACATGTATATAAACCTAAGTAATAATAGTACACTAACCTGAAAAACAAAAACAACTTCAATGCTAAACCAAAGTTTCCTAGATTTTCCATAACCTCATAATACTTCTATTTATTGCAAGTAACTTTTGTCTATGACCTTTCCAGGAGGTCTCTTCCTCTAAATTTAACAATAAATCTGGTCTTTAAAGAACATGATCATGGAAAACCTCTTGTCTTTCATGGAAGGTTGTACAGGTTACAAGTCTTAAAGATGGCCTGTACAATTTTAACTGTTTACACATTCATGAAGTAAGAAGATAAGTAAATCTCTAGAATGTTTAAGTAGCAAAGATAAAAAGTTCATTATGCCACTTTTTCTTGTAATATTAGGTTCCCTTTAACAAATGTCTTATCTAACAATGTGAGAATGGAGAAAAAAAAATGTAGAATGGAATTTAAACTTCATTTGTAGTGATTATTTCCATTATTATTTACATACCTGACTTTGTCTGTAAAATCCTGCCCATTCACAACAGCACAGTTGGTTAAAGACAGCTTATCTGAAGGACATCTTGCCACTGTCATCTTTAGAAATATAATAATCATGGTTTATGATTTTAATTGCAGTTCTTTACAAGACAAAATTAAAAGGATTTAAAACATATATATGTGCATGCATGCATATTCTGCTTTTAATTTTCATTAGATTTTTCTTTGTATGTGCAGTTCAATTACAGTTCATATGTAATTTAATGACAAGAAAATTTGTCTATTATATTTCTATATGGTTAAATATGGAATTTAAATATAACTTCTATTTGCTTAAAATTTAATATAAAAGTATAGATATTAAAGTTCCAGTTATTAGTGTAGAACAATTTGAAAGTTGAAACTAGTTTTCTTGTGATTAAAAAAGAAGAAGTGACTTTGTTGAATCCTGTTTAAAATTGTTGGAGACCTCAATAATCTACACACACACACACACACACATACAAGTACTCTGTTCAAGTGGTGGAATGAAAAGATGGAAAATGCCATACTTAAATATAAATTTGTTATTGTTTGTTTGTTTTTTGCCAGATGATGTAGTATATGGCAAAAAAATTAATTTTTTTTAAAGATTTTTGTTGGAATGGTAAATAGATATAAAGAAATAACTTCAGTTTTAGTTCTGTTGCTGCTTTTGATGGTTAGTCGTTGTGAGGGTAAAATCCAGTTGATTAAAAAAAATGATTTTTTAAACTTATTTACTAGAGTTAGCACTCTCATTCTTTAAAAAGACAACTACAAATTCTTTAAACTACTCTTTGTAGCCCAAGCTGTTTAAGCTATTTATCATTGTAATATTTTAACAACTCAATACTATACATTCATATTCTTTCAATAACAAAAGAACGAAATTCAACATAGAGAGTCTAAAAGAGATCTCATTGGCTCATAATGTTTTGTGTAAGGTTCCAGAGATTTATTAGATATTTACAAATGCTGTAAAGCTATATTTACAAATGCTGTAAAGCTAAAGGTTTAAGATATCATCAGAAAGTTTGTCTTTGGTATTCTTAAATAAAAGTGTGTATTTTTCTTATATCAAAGCTATATCAGTCAATCTGTTGTGTTTGCTGAGAGGAAATGAACCCCCGATTTTAGCATTGTAAATCTGTAGACTTACCACTGTTCCTTACATATAGGAAACAGTTATTCTGTAGGTACATCAGTAATATACTAGAAAATTCTAATGTGGTTAATAAATATATAAAGTAATGTGGTTTAAACTTCAATGTCATATCCACATGATATAAAATGTTTAAATGATGAAGTCTTAGAAACTAACTTCTGATACAGGAGACTAAGTTTTCCGACCAAGCAACAAAATATAACTGCACAGCGTAATAACAGTTTAAATATAATTATAAATTTATATATTGTTACTAATATTAATTTGACCCTAGCGACAGTCAGGTTAGTCTCTGTATAGTACTACCACTACCAGTGTCTTTTGTTGCTAGTTGCACTTAAATATTCAACATTACACACACCCACAATATATATATATATATATATAACCAATAAGCCCTTTAATAATTTTAAAGTAAATACCACAGGTCTTACAGGATGAGCCATCTTCGTTTATTTCGTTGTTGATGCTTTATTTTTCTGTACAATTAACGAAAACTGCAGAGAACTATTCTTCTACTAATCGATTCTGCAGACGATTGATATCGTAGCGTCATCTCGTTGTACAACCTTTTCTATTTATGTGCATGCATGTACACATATATATTTACAAATTAGCAAAAAAGTTCTTCAATAACGTATTTATTTCGGATACGAGCTGGGTAATTCACAATCATATAATTATTTAATTAAAAAAAAACGTTTAGACCTAAAATATTTTGCAGCCCTTCTTCAGAGGCTAAAGTGAATAACATACCAAAGTTTAATTTTGACAACACTCGATCTACTTTATTTTAAATTTTGTATAGTTTAATTTTATTCTGTAATCAATCTGAAATAAATTTGTAATATTAATGTAAACATGTAATTAACACTTTCCATTAATAATGAAGACAGCAGTATTGCCTAACTCATCTTACTTCGAGTTTGTTTCTTGTTATTTCTATTTTATGGTGTGAAAAGTATTAAGAAACACCAAAATTAACGATTGTGTAAAGTACAATGAGTAAAATACATATAATCAGTTTTTGCTTTGTTTGATACAATGTTGTCCGATCATTAAGAAAAAGGAAACTCGGCGACATTTGATATCTTATATATATTTCAGTAAACACATCTTTAAAGTAGATTCCACATTTAACAGGTAATTTGTCGGGAAAGTAAACAGGAGAGCAAATTTGGCTTTTGAGTTTGAAAATCAGTCTTTGTTCATTCAAATGAATCAAACAGAAGAGAAGACAGGACGAGAAATAATACCTTTACTGGCTGTGAGTGTGTATTGCTTTATTGATCTGTAAATCTGTTACTTTCTGAATATCTACAACAGATTAATAATGTTATAATGTGACGGTCAATTTCACTTTTCGTTAGTAAAAGAGTAGCCAAAGAGTTGGCGGTGGGTGTTGTTGACTAGTTGCCTTCCCTCTAGACTTACACTGCTAAATTAGAAACGGCTAGCGCAGATAGCTCTCGTGTAGCTTTGCCCGAAATTCAAACCAAACCTTATTTTTTTAACAATCTTTCACATTTCAAAGCACACATGATACCACAGAGGAGGTAAAAACATGGGGTGTGAAATATTTTGAAAGTTCATGGTGAAGTAAAACCTATAACCGAAGAAGATATAAAACATTGGGTATCATTTACATACTACACTATATGTACCATGCATAGTGTTTTCAAATAGATGCTGTGTTGTTTTATTTTGACATAGAACTGTACATTGGGCTGTGTGTGCTGTATTTGCCATGGTAATCAAACACCAGCTTCTAAAATCATATGCCCATAATCTGAAACACCTCGAGACTTCTGAATACCATACTAAAGGTCAAACATAATTACATTTAAACAAATTAATTTAAAAAATTATTATGAGTAATTGAAATAGCCTGTAAGATGGACCCTATAAAATGTTGCAAAAATATTTTATGTCCATACTTAAGGATTCACGAATAGTATATTTCATTTGATGTGGAAACTTGCATTAGGATCATCACTTTAGTTACTGATAACTGTTGTCACTCACTATATTTTTTAACTGCTAAATTAATACTGACGACATTATTGGAAATTACAATATGTAACATCTTTCTGAGAATCACCTTTGTTACAATTACATTTTTCAGTTGAGAAATGTTTTTTGATTTATGGTAACTGATCAATATTTCCAGAATGCCCCATAACAAGTAATCAATTGTGAATTATTGAATGCTTTAGCTTTAAGGTAAACTTAAAACATTCTCCATCATTATCAAGCAGGCACGGAAAATATTATTTCTTACTTTAACTGTGGTCTACACTAATTATTGTAACATTTACCAAATCACGTATATCACTATTTTAGACAAAGCAATTTATCTTCTGAAAATGTTTTCTGTATATTTATATTTACGTATCTATAAAACACACATGAACATATCCATATGCGATGCTTTTCACAGACACATATACCAAACAACATCACATATTAAATCAATGCATATCTATAGACCAAAAGAAACACACTTATAATAACAAGTAGTATGTAACATTTATAATAATGGCCAACTATTAAACCCTGTAGTCACCTTCTCTCTTACTATACCACAGTTTATAAGCAAAAATCTAAATTGCGCAGTTCTATACAAAAACTGTGCAATTAAAACGAAATTAAATAGAAGTGGGCCATACATTATCTTTAAAGTAACCTGGTTCACTATTCGTTTTATCAGTTAGAATATGCGCCAATATACACACTGATTGACGTGGGTGAAATATAACGGCTAATAATAAAAACGTCAGTACTACCACACGTATAATATCGTCATCTCTTTTTCAATAAATACACTAATATCAGCATAATGATAAAAAATTAATTGGATAAAATCCAGAGGAACGAGGACTTTTTTACCCTGATCTGACACGATCCGGTATACTTTTCATGTTATTTAAGAACATATTTAATATAGTGTACACCTAAAAGACTGACAAAAACTTTCTAGTCCTAAAGCTGTGGTGTTGGGTATAAATATATTGTAAATTCACATATTCATACACAATTCTAATAGTACTTTGGTCTTACTTCAAAATCACTGGCATCTGTGTCCATTACCAGTGGATCTTCAAATGTATATGATAAGTACACGTACATTCAACTTGTGTTACACTCAAGTAATAGTTCAATGAAGCACCTTCAAAGTTCACTTCAAAATTTTATCCGAGAGCTCGAAAAACAAGGAATGCAAAATCCTTTTAGCATATTGATTTGTTGGCATTTCTGACCATCATAAAGAGTTACGACAACTATCAACTTACCTCTTCTAGCTCTAATGATATGTTGAGTTTTTGGCTGTCTGCTCTGCAGAAATGATGCATTATTCTAATAAGTTGTTTGAAAAAAAAGATCGCCATGTTATTTATGTTGTTGATGTACATACTAAAATGTCTACACAATAAATTGGAAAGTAAGTCGTAAAACTGTCTTTTGGTTTTGAAAACCTATGACTATACTAACAATTGACCTTTACTGTTCTGGAGGTTTGTTTCAAAGCCACAAATAATCTCCTGAACAGATGTATTGTTCTACAATTGGCTTTTCCTCCTCTAATACAGTATATTCATTGATACCAACTAGGTTTGTACTACACGACACAATTTTCTCGCTGTCCTTCGACTCGTTCTTTACTTAGACTAATCTCCGACACAGCTAGTACGAATGGTTTATCAGTGGTATACAGCTTAGATGAACAGTATGTTTGCTGTGCTCTTGCACAGCACAGGACTAATGTAGCTCGAAAAATAAAATGTCAGAGTAAAAATAAAGAGAATTGCGCCAGGGCTGAGCTATTTCTATGCTGCAGTCAAGCACCAAGACCATATATAGTGTTTAGGCTCGAACTTTCATTCCATTATTTTCTTATAATGTCATATTGTCTCCAGGTGGAACAGCAGTAAGTCTACATTTTTACAAAGCTAAAACTGAAGCTCGATTCCATGCAATGGACACGACACATATGGCCCAACGTGTCTCTGTTCTAATACAAAGAAACAACATTTTTTTATGTGTAATCAGTTTCACCCTTCTGATGTTGTGTAAATTTTGAACAGCAGTGAATTCATGCCTTAGCCACTCCAAACATTCCTGTAAATACTGTGAATTTTGAGTGCTGGAAAATGGACTATACGTCATATCCATTAGGTGTTGTATCATACGTTAAAGACAATTACGTCGGTTGAAAATTAACTGACTATTTCTGTACTGTCCTACCTATCCTAATGATATATAGCAAGTGTTCAAACCAGTCAATTCACGTAGGGTTTAAAAACTTCATAACAATGCTTGATAAACTGTAGTCCTTTTAAACCAAACAATCATATTAAGACTGGATGTTGTTAAGTTGTTAGTTTCCTATGTATATTTCAGATGTAGAGTTCGAATGCTTCAGGTTAACATAGTTTTATAACTATTTGTCATAAAATTTAATGCGTGTGCGTGTACGTAAATCATAAAATCAAACTGTACAACATGACAGTAATATGATAAAACCTTTATGTGTAGTTTTAGCATTTTATGTTAAAAAAAGGTTTAATTTCCAGATTAAGTAGATATAAGTATGTGTGTATGAATACTACTTAAAGATAGCGATTGAATGTAAACATAAATAATAGTCGAACGTCTTAACCCACGTGGCCATGCCAGGCTAATGACAATTAAGGAAATAAAAATATATTTATATCTTAAAAAAACTGGTTTATTATTTTTTTATACAGTTCATATTTTATTATTCGTTATTATACCCGCTATCATCATAACAAATGTTATTTAGTTTCTGGGAATTTTAATACTTGTGTTCTTTTCCAGTATAGGTCAGTGATATCATTTGTTAACATTAACTTTTCTTCGCAAAAATCCAATCACATTGACTTCGTGGTGGATTCTTGGAACTGGCTTCTATAGTGTTATGTGTTATAATACCAGTATATAGTATAGTTATAGTATACAATTGTATGTAAGTCTTACAGTTCAATTGTACCACATTATAATTAGCGAAACACGCGTCATAGAAGAAATGTTTGAATGTTTCACTTATAAAACACCACATAATTGTACTTTTTCAGGACTGCATGTTTATGGGATAAAATAGTGTAACTTTAAAAATTACGTCATGCAAATTAAAGAAATATTAGCTTTAAGGCTTCGATTATTATTGAAGTAAAAAAAACAAACTTCGCGATGTAATCACATGTTCAGGATAATTGATATCAGTTGATCTACTTACCCTCTGATGGTTCATTTGCAAACTATCAGTGTACTCATTATAGATGACCTCATCGACTTCCATTTTGGTCTCCTCATCTTCCAACCCTACTAACACACTCTTTGGTGGCACAAATTGGACTCAGCAAAACACCATCTGGTGCCACGTTGTAGAACTACAACGTCACGTGCTCTTCCACCATCAAAGCAAACCGTCAGCTAGTTATTCTGCCTTTCATGCTTTTTATCTTGCACACTCTTAGCTCGCAAATGAGGGGCATGTTTTTGTGGCAACGGGACATTAAAATTGAACCCCTGCATTCACAGTTTGAGCTCAATAATCCTTAGCCTACAGCAGGCCCAAGCACATTCGGAGACGATATATTATGGAATAAAAACGTAAACAACGCTTTTATTAATACCAACTTTATGGAAGATTTTTGACGATGAACCGAATTGATAAATAAATATAAGGTGAGAATTCGTAACATAACTAGTTGTGCTTGAAAAAAAGCTTAACCCTATTCGGAATAAAGATTGAACTATTTTACTAATTTTTATTATCCTTTTTATAATTTTATTAATTTGATGATTTCTTTTACAAAACTCAGTCACAACCAGATCAAAACTGCTATGTTGAGATTAAATCGAAATACGAATATTTATTAAGATAAAAACAAGTTGTTTTATTATTTAAAGAGTAAAATAATTGTTGAGACATTTTTCCTGATGAATCTAACAGTCGTTACAACACAGAATTTTAGGAGCAAAAAAAAATTGTACATCTATTTAAAATCTCTTCAGAGTCCCACGGCTGCTAAATTAAGATTCCATTTTAGTTTGTAACCAACTGGTATTAGTGTAGATAATGGCGCTTTTATGAATCAAAATACAAATATTTAAAGGTTAAGTGACCTCTATTATGTCGCAACAGGGAAAAACGGATTTTCTTGCCGATATATGTTAGGGCAAGTTATTAAAGCAAGGCATCTGGTGCTGTAACATAAGCCAAGTTGTCCGTTCCCACAATGCCCTTTAGTAAAGAAGCAGAAACCGTTTAGGAAGGTGTGCGCAAGAGTGTGTGTGAGGGGGGGTATATCAATCCGTTGTACAAAACATTTTACGGTTTGTCAGTTAAATTTTAATTCTTAGTGGCATTACAACAAATACATAGTTGCTGTTTAATATCAGTCGTTGGTTTGTTAATTTAAGATAATTACTTTTGATTGGTTTTTGTAAGACTATGCTTTGCAAACATCCCTTTTTGCGACTTTGTGTTTCAGCTTAGAAAGTACGTTTAGGATGAAACGTAACGTATTTCGCATGTGTAAATATCATATAGTAATACAACAGTTTAAACTCTACTTAAAATAATATATTAAATAAAATGGCGGGAAAATGTGTTATTAACTTTCTTTTTTTTACAATGTTTCATGTGATGTTTAGAGTTACAGCAAGTTTTAATAGAAAGATATTCTTTTCTTGAATGTTGATTATGGACGTAACAATTGCTTCACATAAATGGTAAGTACACTGTAAAATTTGTATGTTTTTATTTCAGTGCACAAAGAATTAGCGTCGACTTGTTAAGTTCAAACCTGATTAAAAAAAAAACAACTAATACCAAACACTGTTATCGTGTACGATTTTCCATTATGTTTGTAAAAAACAGTTAATTGTACTGTGTTCAGTTTATATTTCACATAATAGTTTTGACTGTTTGTTTTAGGGGCAAAGCCAGATTGAACTATCTGCTGTGTCTACTGTGATAAATTGAACCTCTAATTATAGCTTTGAAATGCGTTAAACTTACCGTGACTTACAGTTTGTAATGTACGTACCCATGTTTTTTTGGTTTGTTTTTTTTTCGTGAGCTCCATCCATATACTGTAAATTTTGTTTTTTCAGAACGTCTCGGAATTCCAAGTTTTGGATTTTCACCATACATGCGCCTAGTTAATTAAACGATATATTAACAGTATTAGAGCTATGTGGTTTAGACAAACCGGTATTATTAATAACGTGGTTACAGCTCTGCACTAACAGACACTTTGCATGGAACTACGCTAGATATGCCCCCTCTTTCTTACTTTTCACGCCGAGTCTTCGCTTTGAGCCTTTGACAGGAAATAAAAATAACTTGATGTTATATATGTTAGAGCGATATATCGGCGTTAATTACATTGTAAAAGTACCCATGTTGACAATGTGTGTATAAAACGAGAAATTTAGAAATCTCAGTTACTAAACATAACTATCTCGTTTACAAATTTAGCTGGAAGCTGGAATATTAAAGGGTTAAAGGCTGTTACTCACGTAGCTTTATATAACAGTTAGATGGAGATCATCACGATCTCTATGTTAACTCAGAAACATTCGAAATTTAAAGTTTAAGCGACTGCAAACAATGTACACAAAACGTTGTTACGAAACGAAAACCAGACGGGAACTAAACACCAACTATAAAATGCTTGGCCAGTTGCTACACTTCGCTACAATATTTGTTAGAGTGAGAGATGCATAATACCAGAGAAAAAACTTTCTCTACACCACGCATTCATCTGCTGTTGCGTTTAATATAACGAAGTTGGTATCAATACATCTTTGTGTGTTTAAACAAACTGCTTTAATCATAGTCACTGATAAAATGTTTACAGTCGACTCATCGGGACAAAAAAAGAAAAAGGAACTCGACAACACATGTATATCTTGTGTTTTTTAATTTTTTCAAACTTCGTTAGTAGGAACAAATTTTCTTGAAGTCGTAACGTCATATTTTTTCATTATTTATTTGCTTGATTTTTAATTTCACGCAAAGCTGCATGAGAGCTATATGCGCTAGCCGTCCCTAATTTTCAATGTAAGACTAGAGGGGAGGCAGCTAGTCATCACCACCAACTCTTGGGCTACTCTTTAACCAACGAATAGTGGGATTGATTGTAACATTATAACGCCCACACGGCTGAAAGGGCAAGCATGGTTGGTGTAACGGGAATTCGAACCTGCGACCCTCGAATTACGAGGGCCGTGAGTGATGAATATCATACTTTCAGCTGATTGTTGTTAAACAAAAATCTAGCTACCTAGTGAACTATTTGTGTTGTGACAACTGAGGGTATCAAAATTTAATTTTTAATCTTATAAGTCCTCAGACTTGCCAGTGTGTGGTCGGGAGGTAAATATAGCGCGAAGATCAGAGATTATATATTTAAAAAAAACAATTTCACACTCGTATAATTATGGATGAACTAACGATAAACGTAGAGTGTAAAATTTAAACCATACTTATCGACTCTCTTTGTATGATACCAACAACAGGTATATAGCACCCATATTTGAAGTTTCCGCGCCTTTGTACTTCTGTGCATTTCATCTCGTGTGACCGTAAGACCAACGTGTTATACATGTGATAATTGTCTTCTAGTTGAGCGAAAGTTCTTTCGAAATTAAACAATAATAAAGAATAAAATATGTTCGACTCAGAAATTGCTGAGTAAATTGAAACAAGAATCTTCACAGCCAAAGAAAAATAATTAAAATCATTATTTTTATAAACAGAACTTTTAAAATGAGTCATTAGTCTCGAACACTTGTGGTTTGAAAGTACAAAATATTTACATGTATAAATAATTTTACGTTATGATCTGGAGGTTCACTTGCATAGTATCTGTATACCGACCTTTGAACTCCCTCTGTGCGTGAAGCCTCCTTGTGTGACACTACACTTCGTTTCACGTAATTTAAGTTTGTTGTTTTTTTAGGTAGTTCTTGTATTTATCTGGGCAGTTTATTTTGTAAAACGTTAAACGAAGCTGCAGCGTGATGAACGTGCAGTAACAGAGGCTTGAATGGGCTATGAATTTGGTTTTTCCAGTTATTTCTGATATATGCTTAGCACATTGTAAAGAAGGTGTTTTTATAATCAATGTGATTTTTAATGCAAATGGACGCTATGAGAAAAGGATAACTTTAAGTAAGTTTCAAAATAATTAGTAATTTGTATCTTATCATCTTGCCTTTCCTCGCTTCCCACTTACCTTAGTATAAAAATACAGTATACAATTTTTATCTAACTTAATATTTGCTAAGTATTTAGGATTAGAGTTACTTATGTAACATGTTTAGACCAGTAAATAGTAGTTTTACTTATACTTTGTGTTTTTTTTTGCTACAGGAAAACAAAATAATTACGAGAGGTCAAGCGCCTGTGTAAAGATGATTTTTACTGTACATTGCTTAATGTTTTCAGTTACGGCTATACAAACGAACATACAATGCTGTTCTTGGTTGCATATGCAAAATACGAATGGATATAAAAGAAACCATCCTATTCAATCATTGTTTATTTTATGTTAAAGTGGTCTCTGAAATTAGAAGCAAAGAAAGGTACTTAACAAAATGTTAAACAGAGTAAAAATAATCTTTATTTCATATTTAAATTCTATAAAAATGCCATATACACTACACAAAAGACAACACCTTTCATTTCATAATTAACTCTCTACACTTTTCAAAAGAACTTTGCAAGAGGCTTGTGAAAATAAATTACTTGTTAAATCATAGGAGTGTATTTTAGTTAAAGAAAGAACTGAAACTTTGCTTGCCAGTCTAAGAACTTGAGAGAAAGAAAGATTAAGCTAAGTGAGAGAACATAGCATTATATACAAAATTTTATATCTTTCAAAACAGTTGGTCACTTTCATCAAAAAATAAGATATGATGTAATCTCAAGGTATCACTTGACCCTCTAGTGCATGTTAAACATCACAAAATCTTTTCTACGAGAAGACACACGTGATACTATAGGTGAATGACCCAAAACAATAGGTAACTAGTGAAAAACTTAGCTGCTTTCTTGTCCAACATTCTGTGCTAAACTAGATACATAGAATAAAGATGAAAGAAAAAATAATAAAAGATTAAGAAGTAGGCTCACTTTCTTAACAATTCTTACCATTGTAACCAAAACTACATAGCTTAATATAAAAAAAATGTATTGCAAAAGTATTGCTTTCAATTTGTGTAATTTTGCCAAACTTTATGTAACCTTTACTTCCGTTTTGAACTGAACTAAAATATATGCACTGTATAATCTTCCTTCACTTTCTTACTATTTTTTGTAAAATATTCTGTCAGATACATCTATACAAATATTAACTTGGGAAGTCTACGATATTTAAAAAAGTACAATTTTAATTATTGGAGTGATGCTACTTCTATATGTAATGTATTTCACCTTAAATCAGGACAAGACAGTAAGAGTAACGAACCTACAGCCTGTAGTGAATCAAAGATATATATATATATATATATATATATTTTTGCCATAATAAGTAATAGGGCCTAATATATGTTTGGACACCAAATGCATAAATAACAAACATGGCGAAATTCAAGAAAAAGTTGTGTCTCCTGTGACTAGCAGAGACGAAATCACCTATTCTAGTACAAAAACAATATCTCGCTGAAGAGATCCTCCAATTAAGAAATATTTCAAGAAGTGGTGACATTAGTTTCGAGATCTACGGAGCGTGTTGCAGAAGGAAGAGGGTAATAGACCTCAAAATGGCGAAGAAGACATCTATCACGAATGAGAAGCACCTGAACCTAACCGTGGGGAGTTTGTACACTGCACAAATTAGATTTATTTGCCCAAGTCGACAGAACACTAAGTTACACTGTTGTCTGTGTTTGAATATAAACAAAATTAAGATAGTTCACACTCTACAACCAAATAATCGGTTTATGTGTAAGAATTTCGCCATTAACACATCGGTTCTGACAATAATTTTTACTTTTTGTTTGTTTTGGGATAAAGCAACATTTTATAGAAAGGTCAACAGACATGACTGTAGGATATGAGAACCTGAAAAAATTCCCCTTTGCATTAACACAAGCGAGAAAGTTCTAAAAATAATGCTCAGTGCGACCTTCTCGACGATAAAATGATAGGCCATTTTTTATTATTATTACTGCGAGAACACCATAATAGGGTACCACCAACAGACATAACTTTTCTGGGCTTATGTGAAGGACGGCATCTACGGGACAAAGGTGATTGACCTGGGGACACTAAATTAATAAAATACAGATGCAACAGGTACCGTGATGAGCGAAATGCTGGTTAACATACGGATGGAAATCGAATATCAACTCGATATCTTGATAGTCACAAACGGAGTACATGTAGAAATGTACTGATAGCAAATGATGTATGACGAAAAAAAATTACAAACGTGAATATTTCACCTATCGAGAAACACATGTTCGTAAATGTTAATGTCTTATTATGGTTTAAATTTGTAATACGTCACATAATTTTTGGACATTGTATATTGTTATAAAATTGAGGGATTTATCAAATATTATAGGATACATTTAAAGCTTTAAAGTGACTTTTAAAACGGAGCTAGTTATACTTGTTGAAAAATAAAAATATTTGTTGTTATTCTTAGAACATGATGAAGACATCTACATCAATCCACATAAGGAGAGTACCCCACAAGACTCGATGGAATATCCAGATACTTGTCTCGTATGTTCTAGCAGTGTTTGCTTGTGTCCTGACCAATGGCGGCGTATTCGTGGCCTTTTACCGATGGGATTACCTTTGGTTATTTGTAGCATTCGTAGGAATATTCCTAATTTTAGTGGGCGCCATGTTAAACTTAGCAGGCTCCAGAACTATCAGTAATAAAAATCAAAAACGAAAATCAGCTGATGTGGAGCATCAGACTTTAAATGAAAATCCTTGTCCGCCTAATCCGTCGTTAAACAGCCGCAGCTCTTGTTGTCAAGTGGACGGAGACTCGAATGTTCTTGTCTACGAAACTCTTTCAAGTAACGCTGAAAGAAGATCATGTATGTTATCGTCAGCACCATTGTTGAATGTAAACGGCCAAAATTACCTTCTGTTGTCCATCCCCAAAGATCTGTCTGAAGCAGAAACACGTAGGTTGTCAAAAAGGCTAAGTACAGTTGTGCAAGGAGACCTCTCAGATATATTGAAGTAAGGAAAAATATTTTATTTATTTTTTACTGATAAATTTATGTGAATATACAATGTTTATCACTTATGGCTTAATCAGTGCTTCTACTGCTTTTGTAATCAGTAACATGGATGTGTGAGTTTTCTCTTATAGCAAAGCCACGACGGGCTATTTGCTGAGCCCACCGAGGGTAATCTAACCCCTGATTTTACCATTGTAAGTCCGCAGCCTTACCGCTGTACTAGTGGAGGGCAATATGGATGTCAAATGTAGTCTTACAATTTAACAAAATACCCTCCGTCAATCAATACTATATCATTAATTATATCAACATGTTTATGCATTAAATCTAAATTTATTAAATTCCAAGTTACGTTATAAGATCACATTTCGTGCCTCATACAGTAATAAGTTCCCCTCGCTAGTACAGCGGTACGTGTACGGATTTATAACTCTAAAATTAAGGGTTTGATTCCACTTGGTGAGCTCAGCTGATAGTCCGATGTGGCTTTGCTGTAACACACACACACACACACACACACAATAATAAGTCAGTGAGAAAATTCTTTTCGGTAGTATTTATTATTTTAACATGAATGTTTGAATTTATTAAATAATGGTCAGTGAAAAAAAATAGCAATACTAGATGTTTTCGAATCTCTACTATTTGCATCATTTTAGAATTATATAGTCTAAATAAACTACTTTGCACAAAATTTATTATAGATAACTAAATTAATACTGGCAGTTTAAGTTTTTATAATGAATTTAATATCGAAGGTTTAAAAGTATTTCGTAGACCTTTATGGAAAAGTTTATGTTAAAAATAAATTAAGCTTTTAAACATAGTGATTCATCACTAAGTTTTTTAGTTAGAGAGAAATAGAAATAAAAAAATCAAATATTAACATTTATTGTTTGTTTATATGTAACCAACTATGTGAATGTAAGTCTAAACTAATATACTGATTAATTCATTTTCGTTTATCCACAGGAAATCAGAAGAAACCAGTAGACAAAAAGAATCAACTGTATTTTCATCAATGCCAGATAATTGCCAGAACTTGAGTAACTGCAATACGATTACAAAGCAAGATAATTTGATGGATTTGTTAATAACTTGTCAAGTTTTACGTCCGTTACCTGAAAATGAACGAACTTCCCCTTTTGTTCCAAATGTCGATAGTGTACTCAAAGAGAATGCTAAACATATTAGTCAAAATGAACGTAAATGTGTCATGACAGAAAATTTCACGACTGCCAGAGAACCCAAAATTGGTTCTCTGAAAAATAATTCTGGGACAACGTTGTATAATAATAAACAGTCTGTTTCTCACCGTGTTCAAGAACTGAACGAAGATTTAAAAAGAGAATTAACAATAATGCCAACATCTAGACACGAGCAAACCTGTTTCACGCCAGAAGTAGTTGAAGAACGATGCGTGGACATCCAGTGTTGCATTGGAACAAATGTGTATGATTCTATAAGACCTACGGCAAATGACGAAAATACAAATCTTGGAAAACCGGAGCATAATGAACTGGCAAAAGATTGTACCGAAGAGACGGGAGTATCTTTCGCACGAAACGTTGTATATGACTTACCACGAGAACCTAGAAGTTTTCACAGAAAAGAAGTATTGCCAGAAATGGCTATGAACAATTTGCCAGTTGAACAATCGAATGTTTTAAACCTCCAATCAGGAGAAACGATCACAGCAAAAGAAACTTATAATGATAGGTGTTTATCTAAAAAAAAATGTTAACGGTGTCGATTTTAATTCTGAGTGGATCAGCAGGGATGATGTTTCTGGCAGGCAAAGGGAAAAATTTCTTCTGGATGTGTTAGACGCCAATGAGTTGATGAAGAATGTGGATGTTATTTGCTCCCAGAATAAACTGGTTAAACTGATGACAACACAACTGCGTGTTTCAACACCAGAAGAGAAGTTTATTTGGTATTAAAAGATCATAGTTTAATACCGTGTGTTCATGGTAACACAGTGGAAAACCAGTCTTCAAAGAGTAAAGATATTTCAAATAAAAACACTTCCTCATTAAAAATCGATAAAGTCCTTTCCATTGCCTCATCAAAAGGTGTTAAAAATCATCTAGTTTTGCAAACACAAGTAATCTCCGTAAATACTGTTGTAGCTGGTATTCCCAACAATGAAACTGGGAACTCCTCTCTTCAAGAAGATAAACGGAACAATCAAACCTCTAGGAGAGTCTCTCCTCCTCCGGCGTAAGAAAGTGTGGTGGAACAAGCAAAGGGTTTTAATAAAGGTGTTTCACTGGAAAGTTAATAACGGTCAATATTTTATACTAGACCTTTGTAATTGACGAATAATGCCAGCTTTCTTTCTTAAAAGCAGCTCTGTGTTTAATGGAAGCTAAACTGTATAATTCAATACTGATTTTTGGCAAAAAGAACTAATTCACGAGGTCTACTACATTGCTAGTTAGTTTCACATAGATTAGACTGAATAATTTTTTTCGTTATTATAACAATACTTTTTCTTCTTTTTTTTTGGAGTGAAGCACAAAGTTACACAATGAGCTATACGTATGTATTTTGCCTATTAGGGGTATAGAAATCCCGTTTCTAGTGGTGTTAAGTCCGCAGACATACCGCTGTGCCATTAGTTAGGGCTATCATAATATTACAGAAAATACATGATAGAGTTATGGATACTCAGTGAAATAGCTTAAATATTTTATAATAGCTATTAATTATCTGTATGAACTTTATAATCAGAGAGAAAGCGCGAGGAAGGGGGCATATAATTATAGAACTTGTCAAAATGTTTTGTTTTCATTTTAATTAATTTGTTTTTGTGAAATATTTCAATATTACCTAGTATGAGTAGCCTTAATGCAACTTAATGTTACTGAGGTATCGCTTCGCTGAGGCTTATTAAAGGTTTTTGGTTTTTCTGGAATATGTGTATAAAATATGAATGTTTATTTTATTTTGTAGCATTAATTAGATAAAAGCCTAGTGATATATATATATTTACAAATCCATTTCTATAAGAATTGGACTATAAACATACGTAAACACGAAAAACTTCATTACTGTATGATTCATTACAGTTGTCAGAAATTAATAAAGAAAGATGCTTTTAATATCCATATTTAAATTCCCTAGGTTTCAGAATACACTCTCACACAAACGTGTGTGTGTAAGCTCATGTAATGTGCACATACATATACTGTAGCTGTGTGATGTCACAAAAATATTGATTTTGCTGTTGGTATGATACAAAATTATTATTACTGTTATACAAGACAATCAGTTGAGTTATTTGGTATAAAAGTATTGAAATATACGATTGATTAAATACTGGCATTGTTTTGATTATATTCTCGTTTATTCTCCAACAATATTATAAACCGTGAGTAACTAAAAGATTATCCTGCTCGAAAGGTTAAACCCAGAGCTCTTGATGACAGAAACCTACTCGAAGTAAAAATGTATTCTAAAGACGGCTGGTTTGGATATTAAAATTTTAATTAAAATTATTCTGTACTTTATTTTAATTACAGTTTTATTACGCATAACCGTCTTTAGAAAACCAAGAGCTTATTATTCGCGCCCTGTTGCAGCAAAAGCGTATTTCTCATTGTAGTGCTGCGGGTACGCTATAATAGTGGCTACTCTTGTCTAACTGCATTCTCATTATACGTATTCAAGGGTATATTAGCTCTCAACTCATATCAACTTATGCAACCATCTTTAGTTATATATGATCCACATCCCAAGGGACAGATGATACAAAAGTTTGTCCCAGAGACTACATACTGTAAGTATGCTGTCTTTGCCTGAGCCTAGAACTAACGCGAGCGTACAACTTTAATAACTGAATTGTTTCATACATATTTGCGCATATGAGTTTAACAACAGAATTTCATACTTGGAACTTGATTAATAGTGGTTGTCTTGGCTATTATTTTGCAACATTTCCCTTTTGTGTCATTTATAGCTTTTCCATGAGAAAGAAGGCTAGACATTTTTATATTAATTAGTTTATGCAGCACTTCGACTATGTGACAGACCTTGTGACGCCCGGAAGGGATAGCCTCCCTATTTATTGTGATGGAATGACCAATAATATAAGTAACATATGTACTCTCACGGAAACAACACTATTCATTTCTAGTTATAGTTGTTGTACTCTTCCAGTTTCATATTGCATTGCATCCAGAATCTCTTCTGGTGAGAGCTCACTCTTCAATCTAATGAACAACGCTGTCTTTCATTGTTTTTTTTTAATTAATGATGATTCATTTTCACTTTATTTATAACGACTATGATCCCTTTCTTTAAATCGAATCAGGATCAACAATTCATACTTCATAGTACGTAATATTTTCTGTCTTTCTCACTATTTTGTTTACTATTCTGACATATAAACCGTGGGAGCATCATATTTGTTGGTAGAAGAATAGCTCACTAGTTAGCGATGTATGGTGATAACTAGCTGCCTTTCCTCTGGTAAATTAGGAACGGCTAGCGCAGATATCCCTCATGTAGCTTTGCGCAGAATTCAAACCAAACAAACTGTTAACAAGGGCGTTAATTAGTGCAGAATACTTGCATGAATAATTTTGTAACACATCTGAACGTGTTGATTTGTAAGGGGTTTGAAAGTGTATTTTTAACTCACTGTATAGTAACATAAATTTATTAAGTTAAAAAGGACTCTCAAACCCCATAAATATTATATAAACATCCCTATGACAAAGATCTAACTGTACTTCTTTGGTTTATAATCTATAGCAAAAGGTGCAGAGAACCAAAGAATGAATTAGGCCTCTACATCATAGGTTACTTTTCAATTTTATTTGTAGCGAAAAGAACAGAAATCAATACCATAATCCTCAAATGTTTTCTCCAGATACAAAACTGTAAAATGTGGTAGTTTTCAATTGCCACACGGTTCCTTTTCGTATCTTATGGCACTAAATTTTTCGTTAAACTTTGTGGCTGAATTTAAGTAATTTGATGTGGTTGTAGTTTATATTAATCTTATGCTTAGATAACACACGATATCCCATGTCACTTAAACGAGGACAGATAAAAAAAACTTTACAAGCACAAAGGGTCCAAAAGCCAGTTAAAAGTGAGCATAAAGTGAAACTAAATAAAATTCAAAATTAAGTAAGATACAGAACAATTAATTATAGAAGAACTATGGTTAAGAATTAGCCACTTTGAAATAAATAGATTGAATAGAAAACAGCCTTACTGACTACGATCAAGTTAAAAGTGAAGACTTAAAATTCAGATTAAAGTTAAATAATAGTACTAGTTCTCGAGTAGCTTTGCATAAAATTTTAAACAAACCATCTAGCTAGGACGGCAGCTTTTCTTTTACTGGATTAATGGCTAAAGCTTGTTTGCATATTCAGCATTACTGTTCTTAACCTTGCAGTAATGCTCTCTTTGCTAGAACAAAGACTTTTTAACCTTATGAACATAAGATTTTATTTTTTTCTTTTATTTCATTTCTTTTAAAGGCATATTTTAAAAATTCCACTATTTAATACGAAAACAATGCAAAGGTAAAGTACACAACTTATTATTTTTATTTTCAATTCAGAGTGTTCGAAAAAATCTTGTCAGGTTGTACCAGTGGTAGCGTTCGTCCTCATGTGGGAGATTTACGTCTTAGGCACCAAGTGCAATGATAAAATTGCTTTGTCCTACACAGAATCCTCGAGTTAAATGTATAGAAATGAAATCTTGACTTTCAAAGGTTAGATCATAGTTAGAACTTAAATCTAGAGCTGATACAGTTTTATTTAGCTGATACAGTTGCAAGCTGATCATGTAGCTTGTGCGCGTAAGCAGTCGTACACCCGCACGTGATTCGAGGACAGGTTGTTACTTGGAAAACTCATAGAGTGGGTTCATAATCATAGAATATGACTACTAGTGTATTGTTAGCTCGTTAGTGGGGCTGCAAAATGGTTATCTTTTATAACTTGTTATTCCCCAAGTTATTACTAAAACACAGATAAAAAAGCTTTTAGTCAAGGTACCGTAATTCAGTCATGTGCATTTACTTTTGCATAAGGTGAAGTTAGGAGAGCATTATTCCTTCAGTAAAACGTTAATCAGTCACTCACATTGATAAATTTATGGTTTTGTGAAATTTTTATTTTTACTATACCGACTTTCTCAAGTGCTTTGGTAGCTTGTCACTCTGTAGTTGGCTTGTTTATTACTTAGTCTACGGATTTACAACGCTAAAATTAGGGGTTCGATTCCCCTCGGTGGGCTCAGCAGATAGCCCAATGTGGCTTTGCTATAAGAAAACACACACGCACATTACTTAGTCGTGTATATGAAGTGCTTATAAAGTTTTGTTTACAGACTTCTGTAGTGTATTTGAGATTTTAATTTGTACTGTACATCTAATCTACTCCAACTCTAAGTACTACCATACTTATGATATATCTTTATAATTTTAAGTGTGTCTACATATATTAGACTACATTCCTTTTGTGACCAAAGAGTGAAAATGTTTTATTGGAAACCACTTGTTGCTATTTCTTTAGAATTCCAATGATTAAAGTAGTTATAGATTTCTTCAGACTGCCTTTTTAATAATATTTAACACTTACAACAATACACTCGCAAAAGATGTATGTAACCACGCTAAAAACTTAAGCCAGTGCTGACTCAAGTTTAGGAAACTGTTTGTGAAGAATACAAAACTCTTTATCACTTCAACTACCGGTGAAATATATTTGGACCATATGGAATTTACGTGTGCGGTCTATGAATTTGTTGGGTATAGAATCTGTAATAACATGAGTATTTTGAAATGGAAGCGAAAATAACATCACATTGCAATATACACCACATATTACTGTTGGGCTTCTCCCTTTTCAGGAATTTTTGGAATTATCACTTTTTAAACTGCTACACATGATGTTGTATTGTTCTTTTTCTGAGCTTGTTTGTATGTTTTCGTTTTTTGAATTTCGTGCAAAGCTACATGAGGGCTATCTGCGCTAGCCCTTCCTAACTTAGCAGTGTAAGACTAGAGGGAATGCAGCTAGTCATCACCACCCACCGCTATCTCTTGGGCTACTCTTTTACCAACAAATATTGGGATTGAGAGTCAAATTATAACGATCCCACGGCTGAAAAGGCGAGCATGTTTGGTGTGACGGGGATTTGAACCCTTGTCCCTCGGATTACGAGTCGAGTACCTTAACCACCTGGCCATGCCGGGCCTTTTCTGAGCTACTCTGTATCTGTGCTTGACCGCTTACAACTCTTAAATTGCCGAGCCGTTTGTACTCAAGCCTCGCATATATCTTTTGGTCAACCCCTTCCCCTTTCTTGAGGAACCATATCAAAGTGTTCGCGTTTGGAGCTGACATTCCTCATGTCTTCCACGTAGGTTGAACGGATCGATTCTTCAGCTAGATTAGCATTAATCAAAAAAGTGTAGATTTTTCGCTTACACAAACACATATAGAAATATTGATTTATTTTGTTTTCCTCTGGAGTCTTTCTCATCTCATCTAAAAATGTTACCAACTTGCAACACGAACGTTTCACCCATTATAGGTGAACAGCATTAAATTCTAGATTTAGTTAATTTATTTTACATGCTATCTTGTGTCTAAGAAACATAATCCTATCTCAACTAATAAGCGTTTTTTGTTGTTAAATTAATTCTAGGTTTTCCAAATTTAGATATTTTATCCTTTTTTAATTGATCATTAAAATTTCTAATGTTTATAGTTTTAACGATGTGACCTGAACATATGTTGAAATAAATTTTATTTTCCAAATGAGATAACGGCTGCGTTTTTTTAAGTATAAACAATACCGATTTCCAAGTTTGTTTTGGGTAAACTTCCTGTTGTCTTGGGCACGTTCTGCATGATTTCGTGTTAAGTACGAGGAAACAAACGCCATTTGTTTAATTAACAGAACAGTAAAACTAACGCCTAGATTTCATGTTATACACTGACTACGCCCTTTATTAGACAACTCGTAAAGGAAAACTCGTGGTAAAGATGTCCAAGTAGAAAACATCGAAGGTGCAGCCATGTGTGACAGGAATCTCTCGACTTAGGCCACCTAAGTATATTTATTTTTTGCAAATAACAAGGATATTTCCTCCCTTATTAATAAGATCGTATGGAATCTATTAAAGGTCACCTTGGTTTCAGCAACGTGTACGTATTTTCATTATTCATTTATTCTGTTAGAATGAGTATATTCTTTTTATTTATATTTTCATTAATATCATTGGATTTTCCAAGTATTCATAGCGTTCTTTTAACGAAACTGCACAAAACTTATACAAGGTATGGATTTTATAATGAAAATCTAAGATTAATAAAAATATTATTTTAGTTTCACATAGGTTGTATACTTAATAATAATGTAACACGGGTTTCTTAACACAGACAACCGTATATTAACGTTTGTTTTTAATTAGATTTTATGAGGTAGCAACGTCTTTACGAACTTAGTCTTTGCCAATTTTTTTTTTTTTTTTGAGAGCTCAACACCACACGAGGGTTATCTGTACTAGCAGCCCTAATTTAAAGGCGATAGACTAACGGGAAAAAGATACTCAACGCAATCCACCGATAATTCTTGGGCTATTCTTTAAGCAACAAATAGTGGGATTGACTGAACCTTATAACGCCTCTACAGCTAAAATAGGAGAGTATGCTTGCTCTGATGGGTATTCGAACCCGCAAGCCTCAGATTACGAGTAGATCGCCTTAATCACCAAGCCCTGCCTTCCTAAAAAGAACAAAAGAAAAGGTGATACTTATTTTTATTATTGAGATTTTCGTTTTAATAATAAGAGCTACCGAAACTACACGGAACATCAACCAGGCATTCGGTTGTGACTCTGTTACTGAACGTACAGTTCAGCATTGGTTCCAAAGGTTTCAACATAGTGATGAAAGTCTTGAAGACCACGAAGGTCCGAGAAGGAAGCCATCCCTAGATGAAAACACATTTATGGAAAGCAGTTGAGACAGACCTTCACAGAATAATACGTGAGCTTACAGAAAAGCTAGGCACAAGCAAATCAAGCATTGCCAACTACCTGAGTGTGATTGGAAAGATGAAAAAGTTGGATAAGTGGGTTCTACATGAGCTGACAGAAAATCAACAAAATCAGCGTTATGAGACCTGTCAAGGATGACGCTCCAAAAATTGAACGATATGGGAATCGGTGTTCTTCCTCATTCACCTTATTCCTTAGACAAAGATATTTTTTCAAGTAATTTGACAACTTTTTGAAAAATAAACGCCTTTAAAACCTGGCAGCGGCAGAAGAAGCTTTCAGGAAGTTCATTGACCATAAAAACTCTGATTTCTGCAGCAGGGACATAAACAGCATCGTTACGTGTTGGCAAAAATGTGCTGAAGCAAACGATGTTTACTTTGATTAAAGCATGTTTTACGACACTAGTTTATACTTTTCCAAACATCCCAGTTCAAAAACGATATTTATTTCTTGACAACCTAATATTTCTATAACAATTTTCTCCTGAATTCATACATCTCCTGCGAAGTAACTCAAAGGAGCAATCTGTTCAATATAATAGCACAACAAATCAAAGGAGAGGTGGAGACTTCTACATAATAAAAACGTCGCTAGGTGATTAAAAAATGGTTTGGGCCTATAGGCGCATGAATTTTTAGCGTTTTAGTATGATATTGATCATGGTTTTCTGTTCTGATTTTTAAGAAATCAACTGGGACTGAGGGCACTGGCCTCGCGTGCTAGCGCCTAGCAACGCATTTGTTACATTACTTTAGGCTACAGGTGTGAAAAAAATATAGCTAAGTAAAGAAGATCATCAAACCAAACCGAATCTAAAAGTTAATAACTTTGAAATGATCATATTTAGATGAAAGAGCAGAGTTTTTCCTATAAAAAATGCAACGACTTTTTTAATGTTTTATCTCTGAAAGTAAATTGAATTCTAGAGGTTTTATGAAGTTTATGAGGCTTTATTATCACTTTGTATCAAATGGAATTGACAGAAATAATTGCAATTTTCGAGTCATTATGTTTTCCTTTTCGTTCTAAGAATGCTTGCTTGCTCTTTCTTCTTCTTTACCAACGTAGGATTATGTCAAAACATTTTGTTGTTTGAAGTTAAGCATAAAGCTACAGAATGGGACATTTGTGCTCTGCTCAATACGGTATAGAAACCCGATTTATATGGTTATAAGTCCGCAAATATATTGTTATGTCACTAGGGGGAAAATGTCTTCACCTGTTTGGTTGAGTATATTTATTTCTAATGTCATGATCAAACTCCAGTGACCAAAAACGGGTTATTTTTTCCATATAATAACTGTTAGGATGAATTTCGCTGTTCTGTGGTCACTTGTTGAGCGGCCCAGCATGGCCAGGTGGTTAAGGCACTCGACTCCTAATCCGAGGGTCGCGGGTTCGAATCCCCGTCACACTAAACATGCTCGCTTTTTCAGCTGTATGGACGTTATAATGTGACGGTCAATTCCACTATTCATTGGTAAAATAGTAACCCAAGAGTTGGCCATGGGTGGTGATGACTAACTGCCTTTCCTCAAGACTTACACTGCTAAATTAGGGACGGCTATCGCAGATAGCCCTAGTGTGGCTTTGCGCGAAATGCAAACCAAACTAAACCACTTGTTGAACTTACTTTATGGAAGACAAATTCTTATGTTAAAGATCTACTGTTATCTTATTGTGTGAAATCAATATCATTAGACAAAACACAGGAAATTCTAGAAGATAATGAAAAATCAAAAGTACTAGAAAGCCAAAACGATAGTTTTAAACTGAATAAGTTACTGTGAATAGATTCCCGTATTTTGTGTCAGCGTTAATTACAATTACAGTATTGACTTTATGGAAATATTCCCTTCCCGTTGATGATAGGGGTGTTTTATACTTTAATTAATATGAATGTGGCGTAAGTCAGATAACATGTTGCTTAAATAAATTCTTTTTAATGTTCTTAGTAACATGACATAATGTTTGGAGACAACCTCGGCTGTCCTATCTTCTCAGCCAAACTAAAACTATTAAATAAAAAATAAAGCCAGACCTTATCATTATATCTATCTATCACAGGCTGTCTTTTAAACTCATTCAAATGTACTGCCTCCGCAACATTCGATGGCAAGCAATTCCATAGGCCGACCACCCTATTTGAAAAATAAAATTGTCTCAGTTGAAGACGGTTTCCACCTTGCCAACATCTATATATGTGTTTCCTAGTTCTATAATTCTCACTGTTAAGTAGGAAAAATGTTGATCAATCAATAGTATCGATTCCTTTTACAATCTTAAACACTTCAATCAGATCCCCTCTAACTTTTTTTTTTTCAAAATAATCTTCAGTTAATACTTGTTCTTAACAATATAATTTAATACCTTAGTGCACTTGAGTCAATGTTCTCGCATTGTTATTTATCATGAGAACTTGATGATAAATTTTATTACCATGTAACAAGTAAAAACTTAGACCTCTCCATAACACGTTTAAATGCCTAAGAAATATGTTTTCTGTACATATAACGTTGATCTTCAAAAAACAACTTAACAATGGTTACTTTTGACGACATCTGAAATTCACACATAGAGTTTATTCACATTTTACAAAATAAAATTCCAAGATATTTTTATAGAGGCCATATTCAAATTTCTTGGACTGTTAAATCTTGCTACGAATGACCATTTTTGCATTTAACTGGCATTTTCGTCTGTCAAACGTGCTTCACAGTGAAAACTACAAGAATTCAGTACACCAGATTCATAACAGCCGATACAAAATTTGCTGCTATTGTTCGCTTCAGAATAAAACCACATTACAATATCTGCTGTATCTATTACCAGGAATCAAAGCCCACCTTTCGCTTTGTACGTTCCTGAACTTACCGCTTACCCACTGGAGGACTCCGTCATGAAATTATGAGTATTCTGGTAAAGACATTTTTGTTTTTAGTGTAATGTTTTGAAATTAAGCTAATTAACTTCATCAGGATTATTGTTTGTAATTAAGCACAAAGCTACACAATGGACTATCTGTGATCTGTTCATTAAAGGTATCAAATCCCAATTTCTAGCGTTGTGAGTCCGCAGACATGCCGTTTTGCCATTGGGGGTGTTCATGAGGGATTTTTTTTACCGAAACTGAGATTTCAGAATTTTTCCAGTATTTCTAGTACTAAAATTTGTAGAGCTAATATTTTATGATCCTTTAAGGTTTCTGAAACTCGTGCATACTCCATGTCAAGTATTTTAAATGGTTTAATATACAGAGTAATTTAGTTGTGTAAAATACCGTTACGCTTATAAATAAAATATATATTACTGTATGCAAAGAAGTGTTAATCAGTATTAAAGTGTTTCATTATTATCTATATATTAAGTTTTTAGAAATATGAAATTTAATATAGAAGGTTTGCTCTATAGTTCACAGATTTTTTTTCCTAGATTTATTTTCCAAAAGTACACTATTGCCAAAGTCTACTTACTGAACATCTGTACAAGTCTATATATCGTGCATCGTATCTGTGTGTTTACTGTTGTTAACAGTACGCCACTCATAGCACTCCAGTGCCATTTAACACAATCGAAACTCGAAATATTTGGGCACTTTTTAGCCATGTTGTCAGAGATAAACGGGAATCGAAACACAGCAAATAATACAAGATGTAACATAAATAGCTGAGTGGTACTGAGTTTTGTAACTTATGATATGTTGTTTAAGAAACACATAAAACAATTAATGATATTCGACCACACAATTCAAAGTTCAAAAGAAGATTTCCGACAAACTTTAGATACTATTAAACTATTTGTTTTCATGCAGTAGGCACATTAATTTTTCTTTGAAACTGTGCTTTTTAAAAAAAATCCAAATACGGCAATGGTCTGATCCAAAATGTATTAAGTTAATCTTCACTGTCGCAAAAGTTTACATTTTCATAACGAGACAGGTAGAGATAATTTTGGATACACACATTCAGTGTGATTGTACCCATGTTTAGCTACTAATGGAACAAACAATGGCGAGTTAGTATCCTTCTATGCCTGATTCTGGTTTAACTTTTGTAGTTTATACATTGTTTTCATCAGAATGGCTTTTCATGTGTTTGTTTCTTGTTAAGCATAAAGCTGCAAGATGAGCTATCTGTGCTGAGCCCACCACGGGCATATAAACCCGGTTTCTAGCGTTGTAAGTCCGCAAACATACCGCTGTGCCACGGAGAGGGTATAACAATACTACGGAAAATATATGATATGGTTATGAATACTCAGGATGGAGAAGAGAAGCAAAATGATTTTATGTTGTTTCAGGTTCATTGACTAAATGAACTAAAGGGAACCCTCAATAGCCGCTGATGTAATTATATCTCAAATCAGTCAATAGATGGAGCTATGAGATAAAAGATTGTACTTTGAAAAACAAACTCAGAGGCATTCTATGAGCCACTATGTAATGATTAAATACTTTCAGTGAAAAATATTTAGTTGTCTTTTAGATCAACGTGCGTTCTTAAAGGAGGCGTTACAAACTCTTGATTTTGTCATGCTATTATAATTTGATAATTGATAGGATATTAGCTTTCTGTTTTTTGGCGCTATCAGCATTTTATTGGTAATGGATGAGATTCTAACTCCAATATGTGTTAGTAATGGATAGGATACAATCTTGCCATTTATCATATTATTAGCATGTGTTGATAATGTAAGGTATATAACGTGCCATTTTTATAGCAGTATACATTAATAATGAATTGAATGCTAAATTACTGTTTTTATTATAGCATATGTTGCTAATTGGATGAATATTCATTGTTCAGTCCTTCATAGCATCCTTTGGCTCACTAAAGGCCGGTAAAAACTTGTTCTAACTGCTTTGGTTTTAACTCCATTTGAAGTAAAGTTTACGATGGTAACCTGAAGAAATATGCAGGTGGTAGGTATCCTGCAATTCCATTCTGTCTGCAAAATCTATCAGTTCTTTCTTGGTTGATTGTGTGTCTGCTACAGTAATCAGGACAAACAATGCTGTAATCGAGGAAATGTTGAAAGATGGAGTAATACAACCTTTAAAAAGTGTTACATCATTATAGTTGTGACTGTGAGAATGAATGAATATGCCAAGATTCTAGTTTAACTTCTGGTATGTGAAGATTGTCATTTTCGTTGATGTATTTTAGTTTCCACGAATAAATACACGTTTGGTCATGTTGGAAGACGGTCATTAATTCGACATACTAGATCTGACATTACACTGCTGACAAATCAAAATGATGGTTGACTTTTTCGTATTATGAACGTTTTTTATCCAACATTTTCACGAAAACTGCACTAATATTGTTGGCTTTGACCGAGGCTGATACGTTTTTTGTTTTTTTTACATGGATGAAGATTATTACAAATCATTACAGCCGTGAAAATGTGTTTTAGTTGAGATTCTAATGTTAGCTTATTCTTAGCAAAATTTAAACTAATTTGAAATACTGCCAATTCTAAGAGGTTTGGAGATGTGTTGATGATTCCTGAATTCTGGTACTACACAACGAAAAAGAACTACTGCCACAAATCATGTATCATTAATGGTTATTATGAACTTCAAAAAACTGAAAATTATTATTGCAGGCTAGGGTAAAGTATTACAGGAGTACAACTCTTGTTTCTGGTGAAGAAAAATAATGAGAGCCTTTCTGTTTGTCGAATGTTCAGGTGCTTGTAATCCTACAACTATGAAAGGCAGTGCTCATTTCACTAGTGAATGAGCTCCAAAAATGATACATCTGAAACTTCAGGAATATGAGCTAAAGGATCCAGATCTATTGCAGACATTAGTTGCTGTGAAATAGATGTTAAGGTGAATAAATACATAAAACATATTGAACAGTTGTACGCAGAGGATAAGGTGCTGTACTGCTAATATTAACAACATAAATGTGGTGCAATGTCTATAATAAAGCTAGTAGTCCAAGCGCTTCACTACAGCAGAGGATAAGGTGCTGTACTGCTAATATTAACAACATAAATGTGGTGCAATGTCTATAATAAAGCTAGTAGTCCAAGCGCTTCACTACAGCAGAGGATAAGGTGCTGTACTGCTAATATTAACAACATAAATGTGGTGCAATGTCTATAATAAAGCTAGTAGTCCAAGCGCTTCACTACAGGAGATACTTTGAAATTTACACCATTCAAGGACTGGAAGTTACCAGTGGGTGTCATGCACTACAACAAAGATATGGCCATATCTTCTGTGGCACATCTGCGTCGAAGCATTGAGAGCTGTTGTAAACACTGAGTAGTGTGTGAGGCTCAGACATAAAGTCGGTCATCCAAAAGTAACCTTCATTATAAAGTTGTAAGTATTTTTCACTAAAGAATATCCCAGAATATATCTAGTCCTCTAATAATAGTAATCAATATGTGCAGATCCTTATCCATTACTTCATCCAGTGGTCGAAACCTATCCATTGTTTGGCACTTAGCAAAGCTCATTGCAGTTATATTAGTTAAACATGGATATTACATACTGAAAGTCCATATTCAACTACATGATTAGATTAATTTTAGTTGGTTAGATGTTCAGTTAAGTGCATACGTTAGAGTGGATCATTAAATATGGTTCATGACCATGATCTCTGATGCTATGTATTGGTCAAATGATATTTCTATTGGTTTCATATGAGCTCGTGTACTATAATGTCCATACAATATATGTGTCCCAAGAACCCACGAACTTTTCAATCCCATGTTTCTATGAGTATCCAATTTACTAAATACCTATAGCTGTGCATTCCTTTATTAACCCTGTCAGACAAGTGTAACACATACTGCACTCTTCAACTCAACCTCTTTCTTATTCCTATCAACTGGTCGTCACATAGAGAAAACTAGTTCAAGTAAGAAGAAAGGGGTCAAAATTACAATTAACTTCGGTTAGTTGATGTCAACAATTACCTTTAACTGTTAATCTTCATCACCACTTCCATTGTCTTCCCTTAGGAACGATCTTTCAACTATGATTTTGGTGTTACGTTTTTGGAATGATTTGTGAAGTTTATACCATGTGAGTGTTACTTTACACTTTTTCTGGTACAGCCTGCATTTTTATATTTTAATGCTGCATAATGTAATAAAAATATTAATAAAATAATCGATGAGACTGTGTTTGTTTTAATTATTTCAATATGCACGAGTGAAAATATTCTACCATAATCAACTCATTGGGTACACCAATTTTATGCTAGATCCTATGAATTACTGCTACTACTGATAATTTCATCTACTTATGAATATTTTAATTTAGTCCCACTGAAATACTTTTGCAACATCCGTTATGGGAAATTTAGGAAAAACTGAATTTTCTCTCAGCCATAATGTGAGTCTCTTTGTTGCTTTTATTCTTTTGAAGAAACTTCAATAGCTATCAAATATATCAAAATTTAAATTGAGATATTCTATAGTATACTGCGTTTTCTAATAGTAAATAATAACTTTCAGATCAGTCATCATGGTTAACTTGATACTCCTCTATTTTCAGCATGGAAATCAAATTATTTGTCTCTATGTCCATGCTTCTTATTGTTGTATTCTTAAAGAAATTATTTCACTTTGTTTTTTACATAATAGTCATGAGTAGTACTATGCAAAGCTCAAATACATGTGTTAGGTCACACACACATAAATGTATTTATATATATATATTGTTATGTATGTACGCTACTATTACATATTGCCAAATACTTTAGCAGCTTATAACAAATTATCTTCAGCACCCATGTGAATTTCAGCATAAACATTCTCTGGTTACCTTCCAAAGCTGCGTTTTTGGTAACATCAGCATTACCCTTTAAAAGTCATCCACATAAAAATGAAATAAATAACCATTGGCAACATGTGGAAGAAGTAATACTTTTTAGTTGAAAAAATCTAATAAACGAGAATCAGTATTTGTGCTGTCAATATTTGTATACATTCTCAGAGTAAATGCAATTCCGTCATTGCTTGTAGAATTTGTATATTTCCCAAGTACATAAGTGAGAATCTAATGAATGAAAAAATGGTTTGCTGTATGGAACTCTCGCCACTCAGGGGGATTATGGGAGTGATTCTCTCAAAACATTGGATGATGTTTTGCATCATAAAATTCTCTAAGTATCTTGGTAAGCTAGATAACTCTTTAAGTTATTGATTTTTGAATCACATAAATGTTCAGAAATAAGTGAAGTGGTAAACATACATGTAGAGTTTCAATTATATCATGAACGTACATTTGTTAGCCTAGGAATCAAACAAAGGTCACAAACCCTTTCAATTACGATTGTGATCTACCTAGCAACTCTCTTCAGTTGTGTGAATTGTTGATGTATTTGATATTACATTTATTTACTCCAGTATGGCCCGGTCGCACCAAACATGCTCTCCCTTTCAGCCGTGGGGGCGTTATAATTTACATTCAATCCCACTATTCGTTGGTAAAAGAGTAGCCCAAGAGTTGGCGGGGGGTGGTGATGACTAGCTGCCTTCCCTCTAGTCTTACACTGCTAAATTAGGGACGGCTAGTGCAGATAGCCCTCGAGTAACTCTGCGCGAAATTCAAAACAAACAATACTCCAGTATTTTACTGAGTAAATAGTAATTATACAATATAGTACGTACATGGTATTTGATGTTATCATTTTGTTGGTTTTGAAAGCAAGGGTCATGATACCTTTTCATTCACTGACTTTTAAATCATATTACTGTTTATCAAGTGTCAACCACACAGTGTAGTTCACGCTCTGTATTGTATTTTACAATGCCACTTGTTGACTTAAATTAAAGGGTTCAACACCCTTTCAGTCATTAGTTTTTAAAATACCTGACCAAACTCATGAATTTTAATTGGAAGGTTGATGCTGGTGTCTTTGGTAATCCTTGGAGTTATCTTTTTATTCCAGTAAGTCCTCAACTGGTTCATCATAGATAGTCAAATAAATACTTCCAGCTCTATCTCTCTCATTGGATAAGTCAGTATGGCTCAAAATGGTATTCTCATTCTCCTCTAAATTGTCAATCTCAGACTACCGATCCATCCAATGTAAGAAAGTTGTATGTGTTATGTATGAAAATAGCTTGTTGACATACTTTTGCATGCTTCTTGTATATCAAACGGGTAAATTAGATGAAATACGAGGTATAGACCAACCCAAGTTGATACAAGTTGCTTTTGTGTTGCTGGCATGCATGAAAATCAGACCTAGTCTCTACTATGAAACACCTGTTCATTTACCATTTTGATGTAACACTTTTATTGTTAGGCAAACTTATACATATCGATAATATCAGCCCTATACCACTTCAAGTAATTCTGTGGACACCACAGGATGTCTTGTCGTGAAGGAAGACTATAATTACATAATTACATCATCATGGAGTAATATCTCCCACCCAAACATGAACATGTGCCACTTTCATGACCTGGTACTCTATGCAAAAAGTATGGCATGCGCACTTGCATTTGTAACTGACCATACAAATAAACAGGTTACACGTGTCAATGCCTTACTTCTCTAGTAGTGCTTGTCTTGCTTCACGTTGAACCCCTACAAGGTTGGAGCCTTTCAATTTCTAATTGTGGAACTCATAAGTATTTATCATAGTATCCAGCTACCAGTGCTATCTTCTATCTCATGGTTTGACTTCACTATGATGGACACAGATACGGTCTTAACTCTTACAAGGAATTCTATAAATGAACCAGGTCTTGCCATGCAGTGAGATAGTCCATCTCCATTTTTCTGTTTACAGACCAAGGTGATGCACTCAGCATGGCTCAAGCTCGACATAGTGGCGGTGCCTGAGTAGGTCAGTTATATATTAGTTACAGCCACTATAGATGCTGCTGCAGGCTTTCTTCTTTCTAGTGACTAGCTTGAAGATATTACTTCATATTGGGTCATGATGTAAAATGCCTTTTTCATGTCAAGAAGATGTCCCTCACACTTGTGTGATGCTTCATGACTTTCTTGAGAAGCCTCTTGACAAATTAATCCATGAGAATTTTCTCTCAATCTGCTAGTACCACAGTAAAGTATATTTTACCATGTAGTTGTATGGATGACCACTGTCTAACCTACCAGAGAAACAGTTCCGACTGATAGAGATTATTCTCCAGTGGCACTTCCTGTCCTTCTCAACTAATCGTAGGTAATTTTGCCTAACACTGGGGCCATAGTAATCTAGCTGGCAACAACCTTGGAATCCTGTAGAAGCCGACATAGGTGGTATTAAACTCGCCATGTTCAGTTTCACTTAAGCAATCTCATTTATTCTTACTTCTCTTGTGCTGAGACCATTCATCAGTGGCAAGGTCTGATCTACCAGTTTAATTGCACAAGACATTATGGTTATAATGGTTATCTATGGTTATAAGTTGTATAAAGTCAGAGACCTTTAAAGCATTAGCAAAATCGTCTTCTATATTCCACACTTCTCTCAAACAAAATATCTCTCTCTAACAAAAAACTTCTTTCTCTTGGTCAAAAGTAACAGAACAGAAACAACAACAGAAACTCCACAATAAATTCTATGGTCACAACTCCAAAGTTTCTCCTATCTACCTACTCTATGGTATTCTCAATTAAAACTGATTTCTACATGAGTAATGAAATTTAAATCTGGATGTAGCTAAAGGACTGAACTTTAAGCTTAGAAAATAAACAGACTGAACAAGTAATGTAAAGTTAAATACAATCTTTATTTATAGGCAATCAAAAACTCAGCGTGTGTATTTGCATAGACTTCTATTGCTTCCTACAGGCTTAACAATTCAACCAATAACTTTCTTATGAGAAAATGCCTTTCCACTGACCTTTTCACTTTAAAAACCAAACAGAAAGGATGTCAATCCAATGCTGTATATTACCAAGAAATATTATATATACTTATAATGACTAGCACTACCTACATGACTGCTTGTTCTCATATACCATAGTAAAGGCTGTAACCTCAAAACTTTGATAGTTGATGTGACTGCTAATTATTGCAAGGAATCTTATATACCAATAAAATAAAAAAGACATTGCAACTTTTTATTTTCCAGAATTGACGTGGAACTTTATAATTAACATTGACAAACGTTTACTTAACAGCTGATCTGAGACTTCATTTGTGTATTCATGCGTGTATTTAGGCTGATTGTTCACACGCTGCAACACTTTTGGACCTAAAAGATATACCACGGTATTGCTGTGTACTTAATCACTTTATGTTTACATTATGTTTTTCACTTTTAACGCGTTCAAAACTTAACTATACAATCAATAATTAATTAAAAACAAAATATATGAAAAAATCCTAGGTGTTGTCTATTATTACATCAAATAAACAAAAAAAAAACACTTGAAACACTTAAGTACAAAACCAGGATTTTGTTTACTTTCCACTTACTTAAAATCTTCATTACAGAAATTTAAAGCACTTTCTTTTAGGTATTTTTAAGTCTAATTTTACAATGACGATCTAGAGAACTTGCTCCAGTCATTTGCTATTTTTGCTTCAGATTACGTCTAACGCAAAAGACAACTTACTATTCTCTCTTCCTCTATCTTGTAACGTTTGAGATTCATGTTCTTAGAAATCTAAAACACCAACTTTCGCATCAAAGATATTAAGTATCGTCTTACAATGGCCCCAACCTCATGCCCTGGAAAATTTACTTATAAAATCTTATTCAAGAAAATGGTTCAAATCAGTTGTGGTAAAAACACACAAAAACACAATTGAAATCGTAGTTTCTTTCATCGTTTTGAACTGCACAAATACAGTATATGCCAATAAATAAACATTTCCGATAATACGCATGGACCATTTTTATGGTATCGTATGCAAATATCTCGCTTTATAACTACAGGCACATGTATAACTCAGGTAAAAAATAAAGAATATAACCAGTCATGCCACACTAAAACGTTTTGGGAATAAACTATGTTTTAGCGAGTTTGCATAGTTAGATGATTGGAGAGTAAATATATAGAATGACAGTTTAGTATTAGTAACATCGAAAGCAAATTTTTTGCGTAGTCTGACATCCCAAACCAACAGAATACTATTCATGTCATGTGGATAATAACCCAAGTCAAATAGCCACCTCTGTTACAAGAGAATTACGTGCAAACGTGCTCCAACACCTTCAGAAGTTACATTCACACCATGGACTACAATAGCATGGTAACTACATAGAACTTAACTTGAAACAATGTCGACGGAAGTGAACATCACACATTTTTTTTTTGGATGGGGTCTCTACGACTGTAGAGGGAGAGTTCAGTATCATCAAGTATTTCCTTGGATTTTTCTGCTAAAAGACACGAGTATGATTAGCCTTCTTAGAAGTAAACATGAAGTACTAACTTTGTAAACCTTACAGTGAACTAGGTCTAGCACTGGAAAACCTATGATGCCAACGATTTTGTTTTTTGTTTGTTTTGTTTTTGAATTTCGCTCAAATCTACACGTAGGCTATCTGTAATAGCCGTCTATAATTTAGTATTGTAAGTCTAGAGGAAAGGCAGCTAGTCAACGCCACCCACCGCCAACTCTTGGGCTACTCTTTTTCCAACAAATAGTAGGTCAACCGTCACATTATAACGCCCCCACGGGTGAAAAGGCGAACATAGTTTGGTGGGACGGGGATTCAAACCCTCGACCCGCAGATTGCGAGTCTAACGGCCAATGACAAAGAATGAAAAGAAAAGCAAAAAGCAGTGACTGTTTCTTCTTTAGAACGTGACTTTGTTCTATTGACTTTTATAAATATGTTGTTGTCTGCAATAAAGACCAATGCCTTAGATACTTTTCTCAGTTAGAATCAAATGTATGAATCGCATTGACTTTACTTTTCCGATGCATGTTATACAATAACTCAAATGTGAGCAGAGGAATTATTTGTAGCAATACTTCCCAACGATCAACTGCCGAAATACAAAATGAAACGTGTACATATTTTAGTAGTAACCTTTACACTTTTATATCTGCCCCACGACTATAAAAAACAACAACCAAGAAAACAAACCAAATACATTCCTCATTAATATATTAGAATGATGAAGGTTTTGTGAAAATATTAAAAATGTAAGGAAAATTTTATGACTTATCGAAGTGACGGGGAAATTTTTCGCAGAACATCAAATTTACTGGCAGAAGTCTAATGTTTCATGCAAAAATCCTGATGAACTTAATTTTTAATCCTCAGTGATGAAGACTTGGGCTACAGTGCAAATGTTCTTATGCAGAAGTTCTAATGAACTCAGTTTTAATCCTCAGTGGATGAGCACTTGGGCCACAGTGCATACAAAAGTCCTGATGAATTTACTTTTGATCATCGGTGGATGAATGCTAAACTTCGGCAATAGTGTAAGTGTTGAAGATGCGAAGGAGAGTTGAATATTGGAAGAAGGACCAGACGTTCTGAGATGAGTTTGAAAAAGTAAAAAAAAAATCGTTTTCTTTTCCGGACCAAAGAGGTTCTTATACAAATAAAAAGCGAGAGAAAAAGATCACTAGTTATGGAAATTTTCTGTTCAGTAGTAGATGTGCCATAAAATTTCTACACATCGAATCCTTTTATTCTTTAGCAAAAATAAAAATTAATGGTTAACCATGACGTAAGATTGCATAAAGAATTCTCCCCTGTTGACTTGTAGACAAACGTATTAGGATATTACATTTTGATATTTTAGCCTAAACTTTACTGTATTGTCAAAGGCGTGGTTTACATCAACTGTGATTTAATATAACAGTTTGAAATATGAAAATCATAACATTTTACAAAGCAATAAAAATGTATATATTTAAGAGTGTTGATATAACAGAAGGTTCAGTTGATTTCCTGTAGAACAAGGAAACACCAAAAGAGGTAGGACACTGAAAGAATATGTGACGTGTTGCGCGCGCTGTACGATGTGGCGGGTAGGCCAAGGAACGTTTATTTTGTACATCAGAGTTTATACACATATACAAGGTCTTGCATCGGTTGGGCTGTTGCTCATATTTAGTTAGCATACGGTTTGCACATGTTAGCGGTCCTACTGAAAAGGTTAGCATTTTATCCATAGTATTCTCCACTCGAAAATTAAATTATAAGTGAAAATGATATTAGCATACCTGTACGTACAGATAACATGGATACTTATTTTAGGTAAGTTATTAAATTTTGTTACTTTTCAGTATTTAGTGTACTCATATGAGAAATGAAAGATATATTTGCAACTGAATTTATGAAATTGCATTTATAAATTTCACAAGATTGTTGGTAATTCATCTGTTTTAATATTCTTAATGTGCAACACAAAGATAGTTCTCTCCGGTTAATCTTTGTCGTGAATTTTAAGGGTACAAAAAACTAGTGAAAATAACCTTATGCCACCATTGTTTTTGATTAACTGGACTTTTAACGTTTCGCTTTGTAGTATCTTCAGGAGAGCTCCACTAGAACACAGTAACACCCTCTAGTTGAAGAATGCAATAAAATAATTTTAAAAGCTCTTTATATACACGCATCCTTGGCAATACTAAGAAAAAGCACAACTTCATAAACAACAATATTCAAATTATACGTTTGACTCTTTATAGAGTGATGCTGCCAGGCTTTTAATGGACGACAGCTTTCGAAAGAGTTTCTCTGCTTAGCATGAATTTTGGCTCTTTGCTGTTTGCTTACTTGGAATTAAGAACAAAGCTACACACCTGGGCTATCTGTGCTTTACCCACCACGGGTATCTAAACCTGGTTTTTAGTGGTGTGAATCCGTAGACATACAATTTCATTTCCAGTTTCAAGTTACAGATAATTAATTAAAAAAAACAATAAAGAATAAAAATAAATATGTAATATATAATTTTATGTAAAATGGCGCTTGTTTAATCAGAAAATCAAAATTCAATAACTTTTTCTTGGGAGACGAAAAAAACTATCGTCATATTTTAAGCAAAACGGTGGGTGAAATACTTATATGGTATGCTCCCATACCATGTATATTATCGACTTTGTTGTCATCAAGTCACCTGAAAGTAATCATTCATCACTTCATTAATTTTTTTTAATGAACAGTTCTAAGTGTTAGATATACATATAGATAAACTAACCAATAATCCCTCAACAGATACCTTTTATATTTACGGATATACAGATAAAAATGAACACATAGAACGTACATAGACAAGATTGTGGGTTTGAATCGTCATGGTGAACAGAGCAAAGATAGCCTATTGTGATGTTTTGCGCTAAAACCAATCTCAAGAAGTCCAAGAGAAGGATTAAAAACAATCAGCGACACGTGAAAGAATAAGAAATAGTGCTCGTTTATGAATTTTTTTATTACATTGATATAAAAATATGCAATTTTTTATAATTATATAATTTTCCATAAAATTGTCATCAATTTGATATCATGAGGCGTAATTTTGCGTTAAAGAAATCTTCGATCATTACGTTAGTTAGTTAGTTATCACCATTAGATTCCATCTAGGAACATAGGGCCGCAATCGCGTGCGGATTCTTCAACAAGTATTTAAGTGAGTAAGTTGTTAGCCCACTGCACCGAGCCGTCCCTAATTTAGCAGTGTAAGACTAGAGGGAAGGCAGCTAGTCATCACCACCCACCGCCAACTCTTAGGCTACTCTTTTACCAACGAATAGTGGGATTGACCGTAACATTATAACGCTTCCACGGCTGGGAGGGCGAGCATGTTTGGCGCGACGCGGGCGCGAACCCGCGAATTACGAGTCGCACACCTTACGCGCTTGGCCATGCCAGGCCTGATCATTACGTGCATTACTAAATACTAGTTTTGTGTGTGACGCCATCTGTACTTTAATATTTCCTCTGTAAATAATTACATTAAAACAGTTTGAACAAAAAACAAAATACTAATATTCCCCAACATTTATATCTACATACACACTGTATATGCTTATATAAATATACATAGCGTTTCATGCAAAACATTATAATATGTTTAGCCGTGGCAGCAGTTGTAAGTTTCTGTTTAGTTAATACCCCTTTCCCAGTGGCATAGTAGTATTGCGAGTCGAATGCTACTGACAGGTTGGAAGATACTGATTGACAAACATCTGAAATAACAGCATAAATTGGAACAACAGACGAAACTTGCGAAGCCGAACAGTATAAGGTTTCTTTTGATTCCGTAAACAACTGTTCCAGGTAAAAGAGAAAAACAATACACGTGATTTGCTTGAAGTTTGAACCACGAAAATACACCGCAGTGTTTCAACAATGCTCTATTTTTCATTTAAATCGTGGGAAGGAATTAATTAAAACCACTCCATTATAAATAAAGAACATAACTTTTCTTAACTTGAAATGTAAGCTTTATTTATATTTTCGGTATACACAATTCTTTTTCGCTTTCTCCGTGTCGCTAAAACTTCAACGCGCTCATACAATAAATTTCCATAAGGTTATTTAGAAAATCTTCAACTTACTAGTTGCAGTTTTAAAAGGTAAATGGCACAATTTAAAGGTAAATAACGCACGTTTCGTAGGTAAATGGCACCATTTTAAAAGGTAAATGGCACAATTTAAAGGTAAATAACGCACGTTTCGTAGGTAAATGGCACCATTTTAAAAGGTAAATGGCCATACTGTCATAATGGAAATGCAGCGGACGTTTTTTTGTAGCTGTACACGGATTATTTAGGCCTCATTCTTCTTCACTGAATAATATCGTATTTTTATCCTTATTAGGTTATCGTTATTCACGTTCCTTGTTCAATTCTTCTTTTTTATATTGATATAATATTTATATTATACCGAATATATATATATTGCAACCCCTGTAATGCACTGGAATAAACTTTTTGTGGTTGTTTAAAAAGAGTGGTGTGATATGTTTACCTTTAATTCCATTTTAATTGTACCTTTTCCACTTAAACGTTTGTTCCCCGCTAGTACAGCGGTAAGTCTATGGATTTACAACGCCTAAAATCAGGCGTTCGATTCCCCTCGGTGGGCTCAGCAGATAGCCCGATGTGGCTTTGCTATAAGAAAACACACGCACTCAAACGTTTACGTATTTTGTATTTCGGGAAAATAATAAATCTTCCGATTGCTAGGTGTGGAAAAAAATGAAATATTTCTGCATTTCAGATAGCGAAAAGAAGCTCTAGAAACGCCTGTAACACTATTAATGTTTCCTTATGTACATTTTGCACCATTGTTTGTATCGTTGGATGGGCGTTCCTTTCTTCTCTGTGTATTCATTGTTTTTTATGATTCAATTGAACCGAAACAATAGCCGATGTTTTAATACCGGATATAAGAGACGCGATCACTGGAAACTACGTGTAATAACAAAAATTTGAGGAAGTATTATGAGCTATGGTTATTTGAACTGAAGCACACACATAAGTATTTATACTTCTTATAGTCTCACGCTAGTACAGCGGTAAGTTTACGGATTACAACGCTAAAATCAGGGTTCGATTCCCCTCGGTGGACTCAGCAGATAGCCCTAGGTGGCTTTGCTAAATGAAAACACACACACACACACACACACTTCTTATATGCTTTGACTAGTGACTTTAATAGGTTTTAAACACAACGTTAGCACATGATTATAAACCTCAGAAAAATATATCTTTTTTGTGTTGTTGTTTTTTATAAGTTCTCATACATGACTAGTGTTGTCGATATTTTCCCCATAACTGATTATATTTCGTTACACGAAGAAACTGTAGTAATAAATATCCTCCAAATAACTTTTAAAACGTGTTAAATAAATAAAGAAAATACTAAACTTTAAAAAAAATTGTTTGTGATTATTTTATAACAAACGTAAGGTCACCGAATTTAAATTTCTGTATACACGCGTGTTTGTTTACATTATAACTAACCTCGACCGGTTTCAGTAAATAGGAATAAGCAGGAAACATCCATATTTTCAGCAGCGTCTTTAACAACAAAATATTTATTACTAGTTAGTTTTTGTGATAAAAAGAAGTTTTAGTGACTCACTGCTGGTCAATCCTTATCAGACAAACTACTCCGCTATAGTTCGAAACCGGCTCCACTGTGACGCTTGTCACTGGACGTGTGGTAGAGCAGTTTTTTGTTGTTGTTGTTTTTTTGTAACAGTGTATGAATGTGTTATATGAAATCACACAACATAACAAATGGGTCCGCTAGGGTTAGATGGTTAGGGTGCTTGACTTGTAATCTGAGGGTGGCGGGTTCGAATCCCCGTCACACTAAATATGCTCGTTCTTTCAGGCGTGGGGCCGTCATAATGTGATGGCCACTCCTACTTTTCGTTGGTAAAAGAATAGCCCGAGAGTTGATGGTGAGCAGGGATGACTAGGTGCCTTCTCTCTAGTCTTACACTGCTAAATTAGGGACGGCTAACGCAGATAGCTCGTGTAGCTTTGCGAGAAATTAAAAAAACAACAAAACAAATTGTATGTTTCTGACAGATCTAAACATCTGTCAGGCGATTGAGGCCAATTAAGCCATCCAAGAAGAATCGCAAACTTCATGTAAACAATAATAAAAGTTTTGTCTTTGAAAATACAACCTAATTTTGGATAAATGTTTATTGTTATTTATATGGGGATGTTTTTTATTATTATTCTTTAGGTTGATTCTTAAATATTTCCGAGAACTGGTTAAACATTAGTTTAACAGAAGTTTCACAATGTTATAGTGTTATAAAAATATTATATTATTTAAAGTCCTAAGGTAAAAAAAAAAATACGGTCCGGCACGGCCAGGTGGTTAAAGCACTCGACTCGTAATCTGAGGGTTGCAGGTTTGAATCGCCGTCATACCAAACTTACTCGCCCTTTTAGCCATGGGGGGGGGGGGCTTTATAAGTTACGATCAATTCCACTATTCGTTGGTAAAAGAGTAGTCCAAGAGTTGACGGTGGGTGGTAATGACTAGCTGCCTTCCCTCTAGTCTTACACTGCTAAATTAGGGACGGCTAGCACTGAAAGCCATTGGTGTAGTTTTGCGCGAAATTCTAAATAAAACAAACAATCATTCTAATACTGAAACTTGACAGGTATTTTGGTTTTAAAATCCAACAAGCTCTAAGGGGCTTAAGAGACAACAAAGTATATTCGGAGAGCGTGAAATTTTGATTGATTCTTTTCATTAATGAATAGGTTATTAAACTAGTGGCTTAGATTTTATTTAACTGGGTTAAGATTACTAGTGGAGCTTAAAAGTTATTGAATCGTTGTTGATTAGGGTTAGAGTGTGAAGTGAGCGTGAACTTGCTTCCTTTTCTTCCTTCACGCTTCTTTTAAATTCCATTGAATCTTATTCAGATTAACAATAGGGGATTGAAAAATGGGGAGCATTTATAAATTTCTTAATTTGTTCAATCACTTGAGATAATTCAGAACTAACAAATACCTATTTCCAATGGTATCATTGATGTTAAGTCGTAAGTCATAACACATTTGTCAGATTACACGAAAACTTCTGTACATTAGCTCCTTTATTATTTTAATTCTGTTAACTGTCAATTTTTCAAGCATTCCTTAATTAACTTTCAAACTGTTCACATAGAATTATGGACAAATATGTGTGCTGTGCTTACAAGCTCACATTTTCCCAATAATAATTTGTGTTCTATCAGTTAACAGAAGTAGGATACAAGTAATGTGAAAATTAATATTTATATGTACAAACATATCAGTTACAATAATTAAGAAAAAAACACGTTTAAACGTAATAATGAACCTGTTTGTATACTCAGTAGGGCTTATCATGTCTTCTATCGACTGTGGAGCCACCTGGTGGTTGAAGAAACATCTAACTCGTTATAAACGTTCACCTCAAGCTGACCAAACTTTAAACGACCCGTTTCTCAGCCGAAAGAGGTTAAGTGAGGATAATAATGAACTAAAAGCATTGCCTCAAACCCTTTCTCAGAGGATATTTTTACAGAACAATTCTACACAACTGCTACAGTTACATGATGTAAATCCTTTCATATCGCCAGAGACTCAGTCCACGAGTTTCGTCAGGACAGTTGAAAATCAAACACACAACAGACAGCGCGGCGTTTCTTTATCCAGAAGCTCAAACAACATAGACTTAAGTAGTAGCGCTATCACAAGAAGCTTTGGAGAATCTGGCTCAGTTTTGGTGCCCACCCAGTATTACCTTCATATGAAACTGACAGGATTTTTAAATCAGCCTCGAAATTCTTTTGTCGAACCATCCCTTAAAGAAATTTCCAGGAACGCTATATATCACAGGTTCCGTGACTATGGGTTAAAAATTTCGTTACAGAACTTCACAGCTACGGAGGTAGTAGATATAATACCGGTAAGAACATTAAATACATGCGGCGTTAATAATTGTGATTAACTTACACAAACTGTAGTTTAGATTTCAAAATAACGTTTTTATTTTTTATTCATAATACTTGTAAAAAATTGAAGAAATTTAAAAATTAAGACACTGATTATTATTTTTTAATAATGCTTTTAGCAGATCAATGGTAGGTGGTGTCAGACCTTCATAAAGTGTGTTTTATTATATGTATTCCATCATCTTAATATTTTTTTTATCCTGACTTTTGATTTATTGAAATACTCTTTACCTTCTAGCCAGAATTGCTAATTGGTGGAGTCTTAAAAGGAGTCAACATAATTGGAGAGCTTACAGGCCAGAACCGTGGAAGTCCAGAAGATGGAATCATAGTTATTGGAGCGCATTATGATACAGTCTTTTTTACAAATGGTAAAAAGTCTAGACTTCATTATAGTATATTCGCAATGCTGATAGAACTTTCGTTATTTTGTGAACTTTCGTTTCTATAATAGTATGATTGTATATTGCATTACAAAACCTCTGGTTGAAAACATTCAAAATGTAATGCATTTTATATTTGGATAGACCACGAAAAACAATATACAGCCTATTATATCATGTTTTTCTTAAGACTTTTAAGTGTCCATGCATTTGATTGGTCAACCACTTGTAAACTAGTAGAATAAGTAGACGGGATCACGAGAAATATAAAGACCAACTATACCATTCCTTACAGTTCAAGACATCAGTGTGTAATGATATTCACTTATCAGTGATGGCAACAACAAAAGTTTTTAGGACATATTTAATATAAAAATACATCAAAAGGGTAGAATGAAGATAAAAAAAAAAAGGTTTTACATACTGCTGTACTGAGATTGATTATAGAAGAAATGTTAAGATGGCGTGAAAAGAGCCAGAATACTAAAAACTCTGTCCAGCATTTAACTTAAGCCCAGGATCTTTTACATACAAGCGAGTAGTTAAAGCCCAAATGACAAGCATGCAATAACAACTATCATGGGCATTCGCAGAATTTTTTTTCTGCGAGGGGAGGAAAAGTAGTATGAAATTGTGAATTGAATAAAAAAACGTCATATACATATACCGATTGAACAAAGGACGAATTATATTTCTCATTTTCCAATTGGGGTTAAGTGCACTATTTTTCCTCCTCCGGACGCCTGTGACAAGTATTCATAAAGTTTTTCTTCAGTATTATGGCATACAACTTGGTACTTTAAGACAATATTGCTAAACTTGGTACAAACGTTTTAAAATATTAAAATTGTTTGTCCAGTTTTTGATAAAATTGGTGCATTACGAGTATTGCCGTAAGGATGTTAACACTGTTCGAACAATGCTTTGTCAAATGAACTAGTAATGCTTTGCAAACGATACCAAAACAATCCGCTCCTAAGGGCATTATACATGCCCACAATTCATATAGAAGTGATATTTTATAACGTAGGAAAAAGAACTTTAGCTTGTAGCATTAACACAACACATGAGGTTCTCCTGTTCTCCTAATATTGGTTCACAAGTATAAACATTGATTAACCAGAAAAACAAAGGCACAATAAAATATATAATTTTGAGATGCAAACATTGTGTCAGAACAAGTATATCTTTTTTCTTATCATTGCATTATCACCTGTTTATAAAACCTTTAAATAATGAAATATTTGTAAAATGCAACCCGAACACCTACTTATGCGACATATATGTAAAAATATCATGTCAAAGACCTTTAAGGTGTGGGTATAGTAATCCATTTTTTTTACTGTTTATTGGAGTGAGGACAGTCGGTTATCAACACCCCGCCGAACAAGGACTTTTTTTGGTTCTTTGAATCAAATAATGTAGTTTATTGTCACTATTGTAACGTGCCCAGAGATTAAAATACGAAAGTTGTTCAGCGGCATCACGATTCGAACTTCAGACTCATTTTACCGCTCCCTCACTGGACCATTCTCGGGTCGAAATTATTAAAAAAATTATATTTCTTTCAGTTCATCTCTTAAGTAATGTCCGATTTTAGGTTCAGAAAAAGAGAAAGGATTTCAAATGCTTTTAATGTTATTTAATCAATAATATATGTCCCGTTATTATTAATTACTTCCTGCCAACGATTCACAAGCTTCTGAATGCCACTCTTATAAAATTCTTGGGGTTTGAAGGAAAAGAATATAGAGAGGGTAGGTTTGACATCTTCATGTTTTCCAAACTCTTTTCCATCAAGATAATTCTGCAAACTTCGGAATAGATGATAATCAGTGGGGGCAAGGTCTGGAGAATAAGGAGGATGTGGAAGTTTTTCCCACTGTAGCTCTTCAATCTTTGTAGATGTAATCCTTACTGTATGGCTTCGTGCATTATCCTGGTGTAACACAACACCTTTATGACTGATCAAAGCAGGCCTCCTTTCTTTCAGTGCAACTAACTGTTGACAATAGAAGTCTGATATAATCATTTCATTGAATGGCAGCAACTCAAAATGGATCATACCAACAATATTCCACCAAATGCTTAACAAGATTTTCCTAAGATGGAGGTCCATTTTGGGCTGTGCTTTAGCCAGTTTACCTGCACTGAGCCATTTTTTGCGGCGCTTAACATTTTTATGATATATCCATTTTTCATCTCTAGTCACTAACCTGTCCAAAAAATGTGAGTTCCGTTCACGAGAATGCAGAGAAGTGCAAATGTCCACTCTTGCTCTGATGTTGGTTTCTGACAAATCATGGGGGAGCCATTTTCCAAGTTTTGACACCTTTCCAAGCTGTTGCAGATGATGGTGAACTGTTGAATGGGTTGAATTAAGTTTCTGTTCTGGTTCTTCAACTGTTACAACGCAATCTTCATCAAGTGCAGCCAACAGCAAGTCAACATTAAACTCAACAAAATGACTTAAGCTGTAGTCACCTGATATGAACTTTTGAAACCACCTTCGACATTTTCTTTCGTTGAGAGACTCCGCACCATAAACACCTTGAAGGTTTCGCGTAGTTTCTGCTGCACTGTTGCCTTTTTTAAACACATAAAGCATTATCTGTCTAATGTGCTCCTCAGGCACATCCATCTTCATAAGGGTTATTTGATTAATGATCTGAAAAATTGGAGTTGGGTTAGTTTCTTTTATTTGTGTGATCATTTTTATACACGTCCTACTACATATTTTAATCATTAAAGCTTTTTACAAAGACAGAAATGACGTTGCACTTTCTGTATTAAATTTTCGGTCATTATTTTTGGGATGACCTGATATTTTGCTTTTAATCGAAAGAATGATTGCAGTATATTTATAGAATCTATGTACAGAAAATAAAAGTATTATAATAATTGTCAACAAGTATCTTGGGGCTATTTTTGAATAGCATGAAAAAATATCGTATTTGTAAACTTTCTATAATAGATAAAAATTAAGAACTAACAAAATGTAATATTTCAAAAAATAATTATGACTTTGTACACTTTAAGAGTTAGAGTTATATGATTTGAAAGCACTGATTCCGCAATTTTAATTTTTGTACTTACTTTCATACAGTTATTACTTCAAGAATAAATACCACATATTTGCAAATAACAAAATGCCTATAATAGTTTTAAAACATTATTCGGAAATTTTCTTTAGGCGATCGTTCAATTGTTTTTCAAATAATTACCTAATCATCTTCAATTTTAATGATTTCTTTGTGTTTAAGTGCAAAGCTTCTTAATTAACTATTTGCACTGTGCTTATCGAGGATACCAAACCCCCATTTTAGCAGTACAAGCTCTGAAACTTACCGCTGAGCTACAGGTTCCGATTTTGATGAAGAGAAGAGATTCTGCCTAATGCAATCTGAATGGTTGTTTTGACTTCTATAATTAAATAACCATTTCTTTTTGTTATAATTTTTTTTTTCCCATACGTGATGGTGAGGTGGTGTATGTTCGTTTTTGTCGAAATCTTTGCAGATACTGACTTTCATATATTGCTATTACTATTAAACTTTTGATTAGAATAACATTCTTTTATTTTCTCATATTCCACATTAGTTCCTGCCAGGGCTACTTAATGAATTATTTTTTGCAGGTGTTGACGATAATGGATCAGGGGTGGCCGCCATGTTGGAAGCTTCTCGCATACTTTCATTAGCACAATGTCGACTAATGAATACTGTACTATTTGTAGCATTTGACTTGGAGGAATTAGTACGTATCTTACACTATTATTATTTTATTATATTTTACTCAAAATATATCTCCCAATAATGAAATATAAGCATAAACAGATCACTAATATAGAATGAAATGAAATAAGAGTTCTAACCACGCAAACGTGAATACTGAATAAATGTATGCCTTTATATTTTGTCATAAGCATTCTACACATCTATAAATCACACAACAAAATATCTCGATGTACATTTAAACAAGGAAAGAAAGATGAATTGTATCTTATTTTATAATCTCAATGTCTTTGGTTTGTTTGTTTGTTTGTTTTTGCTACCGGTGTTTAAAATTGGTTTTGTACATGAATATTATTCTTTGATTTTAAAGCACAGAATTGCACAATGCTTAATACAAGTATCGAAACTGTTTTTAACGTTACGAGCTTTCAGTCTTATCGTTTAGCTACTAGAGGGCGTGAATGTTATGATCCAGAATTTTCTACATTAAGATGACGTATACCTTTTAAATTAAAAAAAAAATCACATTTTATTTTGAATTAATTTTCAGTTTTCCTTAATTCAGACTAATTCTTCACATCCAATTAAGGTCTGGGCCTATTTTCAGTCACATTTATAGAAATTATCAGAAACGTAAAACATGTCTTTTGTATTTCTTTATTTTTTTATAATATGCAAATTAACCACAGTGGCAATGTTACAGATCATGTACAGAATATGTCTTTGTGCCTATTCTACTATATTTTGAAACTAAAAGTACAGTATGAAGATGTTTTTTTTTCTTATAAAAAGGGCCTACACCTAGATAATACTAAGTAAAGGGTATATACAATTTTAAAGAAAGAAACGATTCGATATGCTTGCATTATATCGCCAAAAATAAAATTATAAAAATATGTGAAAAATAAAAAAATATGCCATTTCTACCATCAGAACACAATTCAAAGAAAATAAAGATTTTTTTTTATGAAAGGAATATATTTTACATGCTCACGAAATTCCACTAAATTAAAAACTAAATTTTCAGTGAATTACATTTATGTTTATAATTATATTTAGTGTGATGGTTTTAGACTTTTTAGTCATGTGTTATGTTTACTATAGGGAGGACTTGGGAGCCATCGCTTTGTCCATGAGTACTTGTTCCCTCGGGAACTTCAGCATGGACGAGGTTATTTTCAAGGTGCTTTCATACTGGACTCAGTTCTCAACTACAATGGCTCAATAGGTTCCCAAGACTTACCAGAAGATTTTCAAACGGTAGGTTTCAGTTTTTGCCGAGATCCCTCTAAGAAATCAAGCAATGAGAAAATACGTTAAAATAGGTGAAAATAGAGAAAGACACTGCAGTCACAGTTCGTTTGTTTTTTCATCTCGAACTATAATTGTTAGAATAGCGTTCATATGTATATATATATATATATATATATATATACATTTCACAGTACAATATATTAGTGAAATGTATTTTGACTTTCAACTGTGGCTTGTGGTACGACACATTTGACCATTAGCTTTAAGAATTATGATCGAAGGGTGATACTACAAGTGTAGAGTAAAAAATATTATGTTACAGTTGAACAATGTTACTTTCTAATTAAGTTGCTTTCACTATGTTATAACGAAGTATAGTTACGTATTAAATCAAACTGTCATCCTTCTGGCAACCGAACAAAAAAGTTAAACTCTTAATAATATATATTTGTTTAGGTTCTTCCAAGACTGACTAGATACCTTCAACTCGGTGGAAGTGTAGGAAACTTTCTAGCAATGTTTTCTCGGGATGGAGTGGACTCAACCATCGCCCAACACTTTCGGAAGGCATGGGAACGCCTAAGCAAAGACGAGTATAGACTAGTCAACACTGCCGTTGCACTCCCTGCGCGTTTCCCACCCGCTTCTCTATTGACCAGTCACCTCAGTTTCCTCCGTAGTGACCATGTGATGTTTTGGTACCATAATAACACCAACTTTCCCACGCTTAGTGCAGTTCTGTTAACCGACACAGGTAATTAAAAGTTCTAATTCCAAGGACCGGTATCTTGCTGCAAGCATAAAAAGTAATTCACGTAGTTTTGCCGTTTTTTAGGTGAAGCTTCTGACTACAATCTCGGCACCTGTTACGGAGTTTTAGTGTAAACAACAGTACTTTTAACACAATAGGATTCTTTACTTTAAAGATCACGATGCATGTGTATTAATTTGTAATTACATATAATACAGGATCGGGATGGTTTTATAGATACAATTCCAGTTTCTGTGGGAAAAGTGAAATGTATATTAGATGATGGGACATTTATCTAAAGACTAGATATATACACTACCTTTCAGTATCAATTTTGGAACAAAAGTTTTATCTGTTCATGCAGCGGTAGTGACTACCCCTATGATCACTACTTTTGAAACGTATCAGAATATAAGCAGTATACTTTAATTAAAATCAACTAGTAGCAGCCAAGATTTGAATATTTTAAACTTTATTACTAGACAAAGTAGTTGGCTTCGCTCGGATTATTAGATTCCTATTTTACTGGCCAACTGTGTCTGAGTATTTGGAACCTACGGTATTTTTCGGTGTATAAGACGCATCCCTATTTTCAAGGCTATCTTCAGGGAAAATTTTTTCATAATTATCATTTATTTATTTGCTCAACATCAGCATAATATTTTATTATTCTTTAGAATACTTCAAAAGTAGTGTCCACAATAAAATAAAATATGGTTGTTTCATACATTTATATCAAAACATCATTCATTCATTATGAAAACTTCCAAAATCTTTTTTTGCATCACTGATTTCACTGAAAACAAGTTCTGAACGTTCACTCTCACTTGTTTTCAAACAATATCATCTCTGGTGCCATTAAGGCAATTGGTCACATCACATTTTTTAAATAGCTTTATTACAGTTTCCACACTTTGGGAAAGAAGAAAAGGTTTGGTACTTTTAAACATTAGAGAAACAAAAAATTGCTTACTTACCATAAACCCCTTCAAAGTCTTTAAAAGCATTATTAAAAAGAAAATAAAACAAGGTTGTTCCATACATTCAACGCAAAAACATTATTCATTCGTTATAAAAAACCTTCAAAATCTTGTGCATCACTGCATTTACTGTCACTGAAATTATATTCTGAAGGTTCACTCTTACCTGAGTCACCACTTTCCCCAAACAGGATATCATCTTTACTACCATCAAGGGAATTGCTTATGCCATATTTTTAAATGCCTTTATTACAATTTTATTCTTAACTCTGTCCCATGAAGTTTTCACCCACTCACGCACAATTGAAATGCTTGGTCTCTTCATTCTTCCTGTAGGAGTCACTTCGTTGTAGACCATCTGCATCCATTTGTTCCACTCCTCACGTATGAAGCAGTTGAAGGACTTACTGATAGATACATCCAGTGGTTGTAATTGGCTTGTTAGCCCACCAGCTATAACAACCAGTTGGGTCTTCATTTGGGTTTTTTTTTTATTAACTGCATCAGTCTTATGTGCTCTAAAAGAATCCCATACAAGCAAGACCGGGGCTTTCAGTAATCCACCCAGGCATTTAGCCCACGCTTTCTCTAGCCACAACTTCATCCAATCTTCACCCATCCATCCCTTGGGATGGACATAAACAAGAACAATACTTGGCAACTTTTCTTTTGGCAAGGTCGTTATTTTAAATATCAGCACTGATGGAAGTTTTGAGCCATCTTGGTGAACATGAACACCACTTGGCAACTTTTCTTTTGGCAAGGTCTTTCTTTTAAATATCAACATTGGTGGAAGTTTTGAGCCATCAGCACAGCATGATAATACTACTGTGTAATGGGTTTTCTCATGTCCACTTCTTTTTATGGTTATACTCTTAGTTCCCTTCTTGTCAGCAGTTTTATTACTTGGAACATTAAAAGTTAGCAATATTAACAATTTGAGACAGCTCAAAATTTGTTCTTGTGTTGATTATATGTGTATGGAATTCTAAAATTGTATTCTCAAATTCTTCTAGCATCCTCTGTGCTATTTTGGTTCTTATTCACATTACTAGGTTTTTATATTTCATGAATCTGTAACACCAAGATGCATGGCCAGTAAAATCATCATAATTTTTTCCTGAGCTATCTGTTTCCCTTTGAAAATTATCATTTTTGTTGAAAGTACAATGCCTTCACTTTTCTGTTCTGTTACCCAAGAGTACAATTCTTCTTTAAGTTCAAGCCATTTCACTTTCTTACCTCTGAAGTTGCATTTACTTCCCCAAGCTGACTGTAACTGATCTTCTTGCTTACGCCAAGTACGAATCATTTTCTCAGTTGGCGGTGGCCCCAAAACTCTTTCAGCTGCCCTATGACCATGTTCCTTTGCATGCTTTATGGCATCTAACTTAAATTGTATATTGTAGAAACGTCTTTTTTGCTTTGACATGGTGTTTCACTTGATATTTTTTTATATTCCCTAAACAATGACTTTTTTGTCACGTAAGTCTCATCTTTTTCGCAATACAAAGGATGAACCTATCAGGCCAATGAGCGGCTGTGATGCGCCTCACACCCTAATTTTCGCCAATCAGCGCGGCCACCATTTGGTTGCTATGGTTCGCCCTTTGTATTCTAAATTCCTCGTATTCCGCCATTAGTCAAAAGACGGCATCACCCAAAGAGGATGTATGAAAGGAGACGGCGTAAGCTTGTTTATGTTCGTTCTGACCTGAAGCCACAAATATACACTAGTGACTAGAGCATGCGCCCTCTATCTCGCTTTGTGTTGATAGGTTATACCAGCGATCCTCGCCCGGCAGCTATCTTGGTCTTACACTCTCCTCATATTTTGAACTCACAATTACTATCAATTTCCAAACTTATATGTTTTTATTGTGTTATTTATGGCCATGACTCTAGTATTGTTAGTACAATGTCTAATTTAAGTTAAAGAAAGGTCTCTCTAAGAGAACACTGTTCGACAGTATCCATTTACTTTAGCCTATGAGAGAAAGAAAAGCCCAGGAAAGTGAAAGATTGATCGCGTTAGTTTCTAATCCTTGCTGTACAAGGAAACTTGTACACATCACATTTTATCACGGCGTTTTCCAAAATTTTCATCCTTGCAGAGCCTTATGATAGACAATGTTGGTTGTTTATCGTCTGGTAGGTAATCTCCACACAACCCCAGATAAAAGTATGGGCTTACCTGGCTGAAGTCCAAAGCCTCACACTAATTAGGAGACCTCAATCTATGACTATGAAGGTATTGCACGTAAAGTTTCTGTATCGAGGGGGTCTCTAAGTTAAAAAGCATAGAGCCAATATAACCCCTAATGTGGCCTTGCCTCAACACATTGTTTGTTCAGTAAATGAGAATTAGAAAGAAATATGATATTATTCTATAGACCTTCATGAAGCAGAACTATGGTGCTTAAGGGTTATAAGGCAGAAAGATTTTGAGTCAGTTCTAAAAAATAATACCCAGGTGCACATGCTCAGGATCTCCTTAGTTTGAGTGAAAAGTTTCAGGTCTCTAGGTTAATTCCTGTTGGAACTATGGCGGTCACATACACAGGCAGGTTATTTTATTTAATAATAGATAACTTTATGAACCAGTAACCAAAACTATTGGACAATTAAAACAAAATTTACAACCAATAGTTAACAAGTTATGCTCAAAATATTTGTTTAGGAAATTATTTTTAGTCTTCTGTAAATAATTGCAATCGTTATTGATAAAATTAATAGAACTTTATTTAGTGTTTAGTAGTTTTAGTTCGTTTGTTAAAACACCAAACAGATTCCAAACGCATGAAGAATCAATACTGTAAAGAGTATCTCAGACAGTTCAAAACTTGCAGTGATGCGTTGCATCTTTCAATAGTATCTAAACAATGTTCACTCTTATTTTTGCATATTTCTTTTGGCCTTTGATACGTAAACTTATTTATGTATTATTATGTATTTAGATTTATATTCTGTCAAAAGAAATAATTGGAAGTAATATTTTTTACAAGTAAAAGTTTCCATTCCCAGTGTAAGAAAAGTTGAAGTTAATCTCTCAGTTTAAATTATTTAATGGACTTTACAAAGGTTAATTGTGTTGTACCATTGGTTTTGCTCAGAGCCAAAGATATGAGCTACTTATACCACCCACTGAGAAAAATAAGTTAAGCATTTCAGTCACACTAACGGCCATTTAACAAAACCATACAGCAAATTTACATATTTATTCTATAAGTTACATTTGGAAATGTGAATTATAGAGAGATTGCTTCTTAAGAGTTTAGTGTACAATATCCTTCCTGCACAATAAAAATTGACATGAACATTATTCATACCTGCTATCTCGTCATTTCAAAATTGAATTTTGAGCTTTGTCAAACGCAGCACGGAAAGAGGCCGCAGCAAACGAGAGACAGACGAACGCTCAGACAGATTCGAAATATGATTTTTTTCGTTTAATGAAAACGTTTGAAATATGTATGTGTAAATGTTTATTAGTGTTTTACTTATCTATTAATTTTTTTTTGTTCTACAAGGGCCTTTCCGAGGACGAATGAGGGAATGTTATCATGCTCCCTGTGATGATGCACGTTTTCTCACGAAAGAAAATATTGAATTCCTTAGAAAGACAACAGATGCTCTTGTACTCACCCTCCTGGACTTAGGAGAAGGCACTTGTGAAGGTCAGGCTAACTTCGTATTCACTTAAATTTGTTCACGAAAATCATATTTTACTAAATCTAATTATGATATAAACACGAAAGCTTTGTTTCTTTGTTTTGTTTTTTGAATTTCACGCAAAGGTACACGAGGACTATCTGCGCTAGCTGTCCCTAATTTAGCAGTATAAGACTAGAGGGAAGGCAGCTAGTCATCACCACCCACCGAAAACTCTTGGGCTACACTTTTACCAACGAATAGTGGGATTGACCATCAGATTATAATGCCCCACGGCTGAAAGGGCGAGCATGTTTGGTGCAACAGGGAAAACACGAAAGTCGGGGAAATACTGAAAAACTATTAGGCCTAAGGATTTTTGCAAAACTAATTTAACTGAACTTGTTTTTTGTGCTCTTTTTACATTATTTTTAATTTGCCCATTGTGACTCAAAATCAAAGCTGTGTAAAATGTAGCACCTCAGATCTATATTTTGTCTCTCACAAGTTATTGCCTAATAAGCTTTTCGTTCAATATCGTAACTCATAAATTAGGCTGGATAAGTTATAAGGAGTGTAGAAAAAACAAATAAACAAGAATCTGCAGCTAAATTATTTTCATAACAGTTACTAGATTGAAGTTGAATTCTCTTCAAGATTAAAAATAAAATGATAGATGATACGAAACATGTAATTGAATAAAATATCTGATACCATCCATGGATATTTCCTCACCTAACAACCATTCAACGATTTATTGGGTTACTTAGTATAGAGAGTAAAAATAAGATAGGAGTAGTAATGTATGAGTGGGCAATAAAATTTCTGTAGTTTATATGAAATACGTTTAGGCTTGCAATATTATCTTATTTCCTTTAAAGTAGCCTGCAGGAGAAATGCCTTTACTGTGTCTGCTTTTGACTGAGTCTTTACACAAAAGAAGACTGGACAAAGGATGACAAAACATACAATATTTATGACAAAAACAAAGTCAAGTTTGAATAGTCCTGTATGTTCAACAGAAGAAAGCTTTGTTAACATTCTTTCACTAATACAATTGTAGCTCCGTTATGCTAGTCCACATTACGCTGAACATACACTATCACGTTGCAACTTCAGTATCGCAAAAGTGTAAAGCAAACAGATGATATCAGCAAATTTCAAATCCTGGCGTACCCTGGTGATTAGGGTACTCACATAATCTGTAGGTCACGGATTCGAATCCCTATCACTGAACACTTTCGCCCTTTCAGCCGTGGAGGCGTTAAAAAGTTATAGTCGATCCCACTATTCGTCAGGAAAATAATAGCCTAAGAGCTGGTGGCGAGTTGTATTGACTAAGTCTTCCCTCTAAACTATTACTGCTAAATTATGGGCGGCTAGCGCAGATAACCTCGAGGAACTTTTCAAAACAAATCAGGCTTAACCAGTAAGTCTCAACACGTTCCACCAGCTTGAAAAATCTCTCCCACGATGTGATGAAAGTCACCATATTTCAGAATGTTAAATAACAACAACAAACAAACAAAAACGAACAAAAAAAACAACACGAAAATCTTCTATGCTGTAATTGCAAACAAAAATGCACTGCATATTACAAAGGATGTCCCAAATACAAGGACACGAAATAAAAAATTTACAACACACGTCACAATACCAAACCTTCGGAAAAAACAACAACATGTAAATTAAATACTCATACCAAACACAAAAGTTAGCTGTAAACCTTCACTACTACCTACACCGTCCCCCAGTGGCACAACGGTGAGTCTGCGATACCCCTGTAGGACAGAGCAGAGATAGCGCTTTGTGTAGTTTTGTGCTTAATTCCAAGTAATCAATCAATCAACTACCTATACCAGTATTACAACGAGCAAGCCCGACAGGGCCAGGTGGTTAGTGTGCTTCACTCGCAATCTGAACATCATGTTCAAATCCCTGTCCCATCAAGCATGCTCACCCTTTCAATCGTGAGAGCATTATAATATTGTGGTCGATCTTACTATTTATTGGTAAAAGATATTTTAAAGTTGGCAGTGAGCGATAATAATTAGGTGTCTTCCCTCTAATCTTTCACTGCTAAATTAGGGACAGTTAGAGCAGGTATCCCTCATGTAGCTCTTGGCGAAGTTAAAAAAAGAAATAAGCAAACTGAAAACTAAATTCCAGATTATACGAACTGAATGATATTTGAAACCAGACTAACCAAACGCCACATTCCCTGGTTCACAAGAAACTTGGAATATATCCAGAGTGACTTGCACTATCCATATGACAAGCCGAATACAAAAACACCCTTACACAAAGAAAAGAGTGTGTGTGTATTTTACTTATAGCAAAGCCACGTTGGGTTATCTGCTGAGACCACCGAGGGAAAATGAACCCCTACAAAAAAAAGAACTGAACAATATTTGAACAAAAACACAAACCAAATTAATGATTAGGCAACAACAATCCGGGACTGGCATGGCCAGGTGGTTAAGACTCTAGACTCGTAATCTGAGGCTCTCGGGTTCGAATCCCCGTCGCACCAAACATGCTCGCCCTTTCAGCCGTGGAGGCGTTATCATGTGCGGTCAATCCCACTATTCTTCGGTAAAAGAGTCGCCCAAGAGTTGGCGATGGGTGGTGATGACTAGCTGCCTTCCCTTACGCTGCTGAATTAAGGAAGGCTAAAGCAGATAGCCCTCGTGTAGGTTTGCGCGAAATTCCCAACAAACTAAAGCGTGCAGAACGTTTATACCCAATTTAATTTTATTACTCATTAATATCTCTACCATCCTACTCTGAAAGTGAAATTCTTTTGGGCAGGATTAAAGTACATTAAATCGTGACATTTTGGGCATAGTTAAATACACCAGTCGAAAGGGTTTGACCTCCTGAGTCCAAAACAGTAATTAGATCTCAAATCGGTAAAGAGATAGCGGAGAATTGCCAGCTAAAAGATTTTACTTGAATAAAAACTAATGCCTATTCTATGAATTATTATGCCGCGGCTAAAAATTTTACTTATACTTTGCTCACACTAACATAATTACAGTGATCTGCCAAAGTATGGATAATTATTTTAAATATTAAGTTTCTTAGTTTACGTAGTTTTTACATTGTTGTTTCAATACTTTTTTTTTGCATTAAAACTTTCTATATAGCTATAGACAGCTACATATCGTATATATCAAGACTTACATATCTTTGTAGAATTTAAATTTTTGTTTATCATACTCATTAAACTAAGAAGACAGAAGACGCTTGGTATATCTTCATGCTACACAATAGAATTGTATTTAGTAGCTTAAAACAATCTGTTCTACGTTCATAGGACTCTCCATTCCGACCATTACGTTTTGGTTTTCTTGCTTATGAGTGAATTATACTTATTTTCAGGAAAGAAATTAAGTGTGCTCACTGAGCTTATTAAGGATTTTCTTATTAGCATCAAGTCTCAGGCTTGCTTTTAGTTTTGACATCAGAGTAAATCAACCTAACACATCAAAAATTTCATTGATCTACTCAAATATAATAGAATATACATTTAATTTTATTTCACTGATAAAATGTAAAACATATTTTTTCGGTGCTTGTGTTAAATTCAAAACAGAGCTTTTGAACATGTGAATATGAAAATAATTGACAATTAATAACAGGTATAAATGGTAATAAATTTTTAAAAAGTCAAAGGATTTACTTTTTGGATGTTGTATATCACTCTAAATTACTTTTCATTTTATTTTGCCCTGGCAGGTCTTCTACCTCTCTCTCTTCGTAACCTTTCCGGACCGATACTGCAATTGCATACTGTACCGGTATTGATTTTCATTTTTGTACTTCGAACGTTCCACGTATCTTAGTGCACTTGATATTAGGCCTATCATAATCAAATGCAATTGTTGTTAAGCGTGTTTTATCCGGATCTTACTTCGTGAGATTAACTGAAATATTCAACAACATTATAGTAATTGACAGTCGATGCTTCATTTTGAGAAAGATATTTCATCAATGTACATCAACTCTTCTTAAAAAAGCACCAGAAACAAAGTGTATTATTTAGCTTCCTTTTGTGAGAGGTATTCTTTCGAAAATGAGTTTTAAAATCATTAAAAATTGTCACTTACCTTTGAATAAAAGGTGTATAAAATAAAAGCAAGTTACCGACAATTTTTATTCCGAATATTTCTAAATAGTGACCTTAAAGTACTGTATTCTCGAATATTCGATGAACCCCAAAACATTTCTATATTTAGAGTATACGCTATCGTTAGTAGTATTTAAAAAAATACTATTAAGTTGTATTTTTAAATCGCCTTGATATTTATTCAGAAATCACAAGTGTTATCTTATGTTTAACAAACAACTTATTACAGAATTTCTAATAAGTATTAATGTAAAATTCTAGGGTTAGATTATTATTTCTATCATGAAGTAATTACGTTTTGGTGTTTACAGAAAGTTAAACGGTTAATTAGAAATAGTTATCAAAATTTGTCAACAGAATTATTATTGTACAGCTACTAAATAAAACGGCCCGGCATGGCCTAGCGCGTAAGGCGTGCGACTCGTAATTCGCGGGTTCGCGCCCGCGTCGCGCTAAACATGCTCGCCCTCCCAGCCGTGGGTGCGTTATAATGTGGTGGTCAATCCCACTATTCGTTGGTAAAAGAGTAGCCCAAGAGTTGGCGGTGGGTGGTGATGACTAGCTGCCTTCCCTCTAGTCTTACACTGCTAAATTAGGGACAGCTAGCACAGATAGCCCTCGAGTAGCTTTGTGCGAAATTCCAAAACAAACAATACTAAATAAAAACCCAATTTTTAGAGAAATCTTGACCATCCTAACAGTCAGCATAAGTCAATTCGTTCCAAAAATTAAATTAATAAAACAACGTTCAGAAAATTACGTTTATTCCATATTGTAATGATTAATGATGCATAGGACAGATTGCGATGAAGAAGTAACTTAAAAATAAGTTATATTTATGAAATCTTTCTGAAAACATTTTAGCGTAGAAAATAAACTAAAGTCTAATCGTGTTCACGTTAGTTCTTTCTTGCTTTTATATATGTTGTTTCAATAATCCTGTAGGCGTCATTTTATTTCTTAAGTAGATATTATTTGCTACACAATGTCATAATATTTTGATCAAAGAAAATTTTCTGTCATTTAAAGAAATAAGTTTCAAAATTTTTGTGTTTTTACAACTTGTTAGGTCATTCATAAGTTCCCTTTAAGAGAATTTTATTTGCTCTTTGGTGTACACTATAGATTATAAAAAAACACAAATGCATATTTTGATTTCGCAACGTTAGACTTTTGTTTAACAAAGAGTTATCATGAAAACATTTTGTTTCCATACCACTACTTCGTAAGTAATTTCTTTAAAATATAAAACTCAGGCTGAAGAAGAGTACAGCAAGACTGTGGAAAATAGTGTTAATTTGAGAAATTATGGAAAATGCAATAATATATTATCTTGTAATTACATACTTCCTTTCGAAATAATTGACTATTATATCAATAAATATCAGGAGCGTAAAAAGCGAGTGGTGTGCATTATGATCCGAGATGTTCAGCACAGTATACATCAACACGATGCTTTAATGTTTGTTACTTCTCTTTAAATCAGACGGGGAAACTTTAATGTCATGTAGTATAAGGAATGTACAGCGAATAATTTTTGAGATTACATACAATTGCTACACAATAGAAAATTTAAAATATCACTAAAATCTAATGCATTATGCTTTCCTTGTTTTACCACCTATATTTTAGTTCACACTTTCTAAAAAGAGAACATTATAATAACGTGTTATGAAACAATGTTGTAAAAGTAATGCTGCATTGTTTTTTCCCGGATGGTTTATAAACCCTTTTTTACCAACATGTTAAAAAATAGGCCCGGCATAGCCAGGTGGTTAAGGCACTCGACTCATAATGTGAGAGTGGCGGGTTCGAATCCCCGTCATACAAAACATGCGCACCCTTTCAGGCATGGGGGTTTTATAATGTAACAGTGAATCCCACTATTCGTTGATAAAATAGTAGCCCAAGAGTGGGCGGTGGGTGGTGATGACTAACTGCCTTCCCTTAAGTCTTACACTTCTGAACTAGGGACGGCTTGCGCAGATAGTTCTCGTATAGCTTTGCGCGAAATTAAAAAAAAACAAAACAACACAAACAATTACAAAATAGACTTATCCTATACGTAATATGTCACGCCCTCTTGTAAGATAAAAGAATAATAATAAAAAATATAGATTTTTCAGATACTTTATTGCAACTTTTCTGACAAGAAAATACATTGTTAAACTTTTAGTGCAAAGCTACACAATGGAAAATTTGTGCTCTGTATACCTTAGATTAGTTGAAAAAGATTTTAGATTTAAGAATACTAATTTTTATGCAAGAAAACCCATTTTCAAGTAATAAATAATATACTATTTTATACTAATGATAAGGAAGGAAACTGTATGAAATGTATCAGAAATTTAATATTTTATTTTAAGAATCGCTTAATATGAGCTCCATAATGATAGTTGATAAGTAACTTCAAACATTATGAAAAATAACATCTACTGAATAAATCATAAATATTTAAATTAGTGGCATTGGATAACTGAAGACACCATACACCAGTGTTTTCTAAACTGTAAGCCACCCCTCCTGGGAGAGGACAGAATTTTAGGGGAGCCCAAAAATAACGATTAAACAAGCAGAAGAGACGGAGATGACGATAACCCAACAAAACGATCAGTTTGCTCTCAAAGCCTTTTTTTGCTTCCGCACTCACTCACCTCTTATCAAAAATTTTTTTATTGGAAAATAATATTATAAACAGATAAAGAAAATATTAATTTTATTCCTATCACTTGAAATTATTTCAATACAAATCTTTATGTCATGTTACATACAAGCATATGTTTATCTAACCGCTTCAACAGTCAGAGAGTTCATGTAACATAATAATATTGCTCAAAAGTTCGAAGCTGTTAATGTGTAGAAACTAAATATATGAAATAAGGGCAGTTTATTTTTCTCAAACTATATGCCTTTGGGAAAGTTCCTCCCAAGTTTCAAACAATTTCATTTACTAATTTTAGTTTGTTCTAAATTTCGCGCAAAGCTACACGAAAACTATCTGCGCTAGCTGTCCCTAGTTCAGCAGTATAAGACTAGAGAAAAGGCAGCTAGTCATCACCACCCATCGCCAACTGTTGGGTTCCCTTTTACCAACGAATAGTGAGATTGGCCGTCACATTATAACGCCCCCACGGCTGAAAGGGTGAATATGATGCAACGGGGATTCGAACCCGTTGCCCTCGGATTATGAGTCGATTGCCTCAACCACCTGGCCATGCTGGGTCTTTTAGTTTTGGAATGAAATATGAAGAACACTTAAATAACGTACTTCAAAATGAAGTAGCTAGGTCTGGTAAGGCTACAGAAGCAGTACAGAATAAAATAACTCATATTCTTGTGTTGAATAACAATGTTCTTTTATACCTTTGTTAGGTACTTATATTTTGTTTCATTTGATGTCCGTATCCATTTTCTAAAGACATTCATCTTAAATCTCTCATCTTATGGACTTAGTACTTTCCTATGGGATTCAGTTTTATTTGCAAAACATCACAATTACGTTTTCAATTAATATTGAGATATGAACAGTATCTTCTTAGTTTATTTATAACACGATTTTCGTTCCACTTCTCTCTGTGGAGGTTATTAAATTTGTATATTGTGGCAACGAGGATTATTTCCTAAGATCACTTAAAATTACAGTGGAGTGGAATAAGCTACAACCAAGATGAGGACGGAAATTTGAGAGTGTGATTTGCAGATAGGTTCTCTGCTGAATCAAAGGCTTTCACAAGGCATAGTAAGATTTATGAGATTTATGACTACATTATCAGTTTATCACGGAAATCCAAGCCACTGTATAATCACTTCTTCTGGTTCCCTACTACTTGCAGGAGCAAAGATAAATCACAATAGATCTAGTCTGGATATCCTAAGATCACTCTTTTGTGGTATTTAAGGGACATCAAGGCTCTTGAAAGAACCTTTTGTGACTAGGAAGTAAGCTGAGGTGTATATAATGGATGAAGTCCATAGTAAGAGACATGACTTGCCAACTGGGACAGCCAGAATCTCACCATAATTTTGTGGACTCTTGAGATAATCAAATATCTTCAAGGCCAACAAGACATACTAACAATATCTTGATAGATGAAGTGGATAAGTAATGAAATGACGGAGTGGGTCCCCATATATTGTAGCATACTGTTCTCGACTTTTCTGAGGAACGAGTGTCTCAGACTTTTGGAGAAAGATGAGGTTTCCTTGAGCAATAATGATGTGACATCCAAATACTCACAACAGGTTCCTTTTTTGCACTACTATTTTGCGATGATGATGATGTAAAAAATTACTCAACAAGCGTGTAAAGGGATGTTAAACGAAAATAATTTCTTTAAATGTTTCACATTGGTTGTTCAAATAACTAGAGTCAGGTACAAGCAGCACAGTGAGTGATACTGAGTTTAAATAGTTCAGGATTTGATGCCTAAGTAGTTGGATGAGGAAAAACACCGTCACCGAGATGAACCACAAGTTTTAACTAGGAGAAATAAAAGCGATCTATAGTGCTATATTCACATTTAAAAACTTGAGGCTCGAGAAAACTCGATCACTTGCTCAGATGATTTAGGAAAGTTACAAAAAATGTCTTTTCTAAGCAATTTATCCACAGATTATAAGAAGCATCCATAAACAAGTTTTTAAGAGGCTATTGATTGAATACATGTATTGCCACATAGTTCTCAAGTTTAATTTTTGATCAAGGCAGTGCTAGAAGTGTCGCCAACGTAGCCGATTCGCCTATGAAATAGCATCATTGGTTTTCATTGACTACCAAAGCTTGGCTGAGATGTTGACCATTAAAGTAGATGCACTCTAAAAGAGCATAAGGCATAGAACTACATTTTAACTGTGGCTTAAAGAGATCACTGGATGTAGAATAGTATGTGTTCTATTCTTAAAGCAACAAACACAGGTTCTGTTCCAGTTAGTGCTTCAGTAAATGCAGAAAGCTCAATAACAAATAATGGCTGCAGCAGCTTTAGCTAGTTTAAACTAGTGGCCCTTGAGTCAGGTCTGGCTATCAGCTCAGGTAAGTATAACAGTAGGTTGTACCGAGAAGCATAGTGGTTGGCTTGAACAATCATAGGAATTCTGGTCACATCGTATATGCCTCTAACAATACATGGACTCAAAGCTGAGTTCCTCGTGAATACTGGAGTAGCCAAGCCAGGCCCATTCTCAACTTTGCTGCATATTAGGTATTCTATGTGAGACTATCACTTTGACCAGTTATCACAAACTTTATTCTTACAAATGGCAACAAAATAAGTGTGAGAGATAGAGAGATGTGCCTCCAATTTTGTCTTGATAATAGTGTTCATTGAATGAAAATATTGTTACTAATATTAGTTCAGGCACTGATATTTTGTGTGTAAAACCATCACAAAAGTTGTCAACCGGAATTGTTTGTGGAACAGGTGAAATACATTTCTATGGAAAGACATTCAGTTCCAACCAAGTTAAATCCAAGAACACTGGACTGCATTAATAACTACTGAATGTTGTTCTACCACTAAAAATGCAAGAGATGTTCCATGATGCACTAAAGACACAGTTTAGAGCATTGTCCCCCCTCATCTGTAGTGACAAAATCAGCACGTAAAATAGTATTTTTTCCAAACTGTGCTTGTAAAAATAGATATATTTTTTGAGTTCCTGCATCATGTTGTTTTTGAAGTGTAACAATGGATAATGCAGTCAGGATTATCATTGGTATGATAACAGATCTACGATATTAAGTATTGCTACAATTTTTCATTCAATACAGTGGCAAAAATTCATTTTGTTGCTCATAGAGTTTGCCGATTAGTTTGTACGACCAGATGTTCTTTTGTTGTACTACAAGGATAATACTTGCTCTATCAGTGGAAGATGTTGTTGTAAATGCTGCACATTGTGGAAGAATGTAAACAACAGCAGTGTCTTACAATGGTAGGGCAGATGCTATCTGGAAATTATAATCTTTCCCGTGTTGAATGAATATAAACAATCATATTGGTGTGTGTTTTCTTAAACAGAAAGCCGCATTGGGCTATCTGTTTAGCCCACCAAGGGGAATTGAACCCCTGATTTTAGCATTGTAAATCCATAGACTTACCACTATACTAGCAGGGAGCAAAACACAGGTAGTGAGTCTCTACAGTTAAATTCAGTGTTTCCCACAAAGTAAGAAATTTTAAACTTAAGTCAACTACACAGAATATTGAGTAATTTAGTTGATAAAAAACATCTTAATGAAAAACACAAACAAAAATAGTTAATCATTTAATGAGTCCAGTAGAAGATCACTGTTCAGTGTCCTATTACAAGTATGAATACTGTGTTCGCCTTAAATATAAATATACAGTGATGTGAAGAAGTTAGGACACCCTATGAAAGCCTGTGTATTTTTGTAACATTTTTGGATATACAGATATTTAGTCTCAATTTTAACAATACTGAGGGATTATAGGAATATAACTAAACAATTAAAACTGAAGAAAAAACTTTTCAAGATCTTCTGTGAATGAATATTCTAACTGAGGAAAAGTTAGGGCACCCCCACATTTATTCCCACTTAAAATGACTCAACTCACACACAGGTGTATCACAGGTGGGGGTGGGCGTTATGTGGCGACGCTGGCGTCGGCCACTCATGCCCGTCGCCTACTGGACCAGGGGGACTTTCCCTTGGAGGACCAGTGTGTGCCCGTGGAGTCAGCCGGGCTGAACATTAAGTGAATTACCCTGCAGTGGGCTCCATTTGAGATGTCCCATGACGTCGTCAAGGACGTGTTGTCGGCGTATGGGACCGTCAGGAAAATAGAACATGAGCAGCAGTCGTGCCCAGGTGTTTGCACAGGGAATCGGCATGTATATTTGGACATGCGGACACCAGTCCCTAACTTTATTGTGGTGAAAGGGTTCCGGGTCATGTGCAATTACCCGGGAATACTTCGACTGTGTCGCTGTTGTGGCCAAGAGGGCCACCTGTTGGCCAAATGCCAGACCCCACGGTGCGGAATATGTCTGGAGTATGGACACGTGAATGCCGCATGTACTATCAGGTGTAGTATTTGTAGTGGTGGCCACACGTCCTCGCAATGTCCAAGGCGTGTGGCGACGTACGCCTCAGTGGCTGCAGGGCCGCAAACGGTTGCACGACCCAAGAAAGCAAGGGCGAAGTGGGCGGGATCGGCGGCTCTTCCTCCCGCGTCATCTGTAGCAGTTGTGGGAGGGGTCCCCGAGGGAGCGCCTGTCCCGACGGATGCAGCGAACAGGGTGTGTCATGGTCCTCTGAGGGGTCCGTGTCTCGCCCACCCAGGACGTGGAGGCTGTGTCCTTTGTGGTGGAAGGTGGTGCCTTGGGTGTTGATCGGGTGGAGGGGGCTTCAGCCCATCCTTCGGGCCCGGGTACGGATGGGGCCCTTGTGGGGATTCAGGTCGGTCTAGATGGCCCTGAGGCGTCTCCCATCTCTGTGGGGGCTGTGGTCTCCCTGTCGGGTGGTTTGGGGGTTGTGTGGGCGCCCAAGATCCAACCACCCCTGTAAGTTCAAGATGGGTCAATGTGGGTGGTCAGGGACTCTGAGGATCCCCTGGCTTCCACTGCTGGTGGTTCTGAGGGACCCTCGGCACTGGCTCTGGGGTTGTTCTGGCCCCTTCCCCCGAGGTGCAGACCCTGACATTGAGCGAGCTGCCATCTCCAAGCTCGTTCATGAGTATGTTGGACTTCCCTGTCTCTCCAGATTGAGTGAGGACAGTGGGGAAGTGTGGGGCCTTGCAGCTCCATTATGTTGCTGGACTTCAGTCCAGATGTTCCTCGCGTGCAGCGGTGGTGGTCGGATGTCAGCGGCCGCTGCTGCGAAGGGGTGGGGTCGGATGATCTCAAGAGGCCGCATGCTCCCATGCCTCAAGTCAGAGTCCTCCTTTCTGATTGGTTGATGGGTTTTTCCTGCCTTACTCTTAACATCCTGGGGGATGTGTAGCGTTGTTCAGCAATTCTACGCATTCTCCTTGTTCAACCGTTTTGCAATTGACGCAATTTTCTTGCAGGAGACCCATTTTGCCTCTCAGAGGGACCATTTTTCGTTTTCTTCTCGTTACCCTGTCCATGCCTTCTGGTCGTTTGGCACTACACGTTCGTGAGGGGTGGAAATCCTTTTCCATCCACATTTTCTTGGGACTATCCTCACGTCGCATAGCAATGCTGAAGGGCAGGTGGTGTACGTTGATGTTGTCACTGTGGATCGTCTATGCACCTGTCTGAACCGGGGATCGGGATGCCTTCTTCTTGGGCTTGGACAAGTTCATGGTTACACAGGCTGATATCCTTGGGGGCGACTTTAACTGCATTTTGGATCCTCTCCTCGACAATATTGGGGGTGATCCTCTTTCTGGTGGTCAGTGTAAGCGGTCTCTGCGTGCGGTGCTGTCAGATTTCGTCTTTTATAATGCCTGGCGTGCACTGCATGGATCTGCTTTAATGGCTACCTGGACCAAACAGGGCGTTTCTTGCTGCCTCGACCAGTTCTATTTGACACCTGGCTTACAGCAGAGTCTTTGCGGGGCTGCTGTTCATCGGGGATGTCTTGTTTTTGGTGTGTCATCATCGGACATTTCTCGCCACTTTCCGGGATTTTGTCCCTGTTTATCGGGGGCCCAGTGTGTGGAGGCTCAACGTATCCTTCCTTGCTGATGATGGGGTGGGAGATGCTTTGCTTGCCCTTGTTCGGGGCCTCTGTTCTGTCGAGTCTGTCACCGGGTCTTGGTGGGCAGGTCTCAAGGAGGCCTGTGCCTCCTTGCTGAGGCAAGCAGGCATGCGGCTTTCACGGGCCCGCCGCCTCGCCTTGCTGGGCAAGCAGGATATCTTGGCTGCCTTGCTTTATGGCAGACCGACAGATCGCTGGGTCCTTTCGAACATCGAGACACTTCGTAAAGATATCGATTTGGATTATTCCAAGCCGTTCCATGCAGCGAGCATCTCTAGTCTGATCAAGTTGCTCGATCCCAGAACTGCCACCAGAGTTCTACTGTGCAAGACACGGGAGATGGCTAAGACCCGACACATCTCCAGTCTGGTGTTGGAGAATGGTCAATCGTCATCTGACATCTCCAACATTCTGGACGCATGCCTCGACTACTATCACCATTTGTTTTTGGCTTCGCCCGTGGACGAAGAGTTGTGGGAGGACATTACTCAGTTTTTGCCCTCCCTCGACCCTTTCTTTCACAACCAGCTAGTGAAACCAGTCTCCATGGGCGAGTGTTGGTTGGCCATTCGGTCCATGCTGCTTGGTAAGTGTCCTGGGCCAGATGGGCTGCCAGTGGAATTTTACAGCCATGTGTGGCATGTCATCAGACCCTCCTTTGTCTGACTTTTTAACGATTGTCTGGCTGTGGGGTCTCTGCCACTGGGAATGCTGGATGGGCTAATTACACTTATCTGTTAGGATCCCAGCCAGTCTGCAGATCTTTCCTCATGGCACCCCATTTCTCTCCTGAACGTGGATGCAAAGATCATTTCTAAGGTCCTATGTGCCCATTTGGGTGCAGTCATGCCTTTATTGGTTCACTGCCCTCAGACTTGTGGCATGCAGGGCAGAAGTATCCAACAAAATCTGGTGCTTCTCAGGGACCTGTTCCATTACATCATGGATCAGGATATCCCTGCAGACTTTGTGTCCCTCGATCAGAGCAAAGCTTTCAATCGAGTTCACCATGGATTTCTGTGGTTCATTTTGGAGAGGTGTGGCCTCCCTCCAGTTTTTGTACGCTACGTGCAAGCCTTGTACGCGACCGCTTCGAGCAGGCTCTTGGTTAACGGGTACCTGATGTCCTCCTTTCCCATCTTACAGGGGGTTCGTCAGGACTGCCCGTTGTCCCCAACACTTTACGTGTTGGGTATCGAGTGCCTGCTCTCTCATCTATACCACTCAGTCTCGGTGCCGGGGGTTCATGCGTGATGTATGTCGCGCATGCAGACGATGTGAACCTGTTCCTCGAGAACCTTACATCCTTAGGTTCAGCACTGGCCATCGTCCTTTGTTACTCTCGGGCCAGTGCTGCCCAGCTGAATGTCCCCAAGTCTCGTGTGCAGGGCTTTGGCAAATGGGCCTCACCTGCCGACTCCCCGTTTGGTCTGGATTGGACCCCTTCCCCAATCACCTGCTTCAGGGTTCGTTTTCTCGCGGGCCCTGGGGCTGCTTGGGAAGAGATGGTTCGGTGGTGGATGATTACCGCTACTGTGTCAACCTGTTTGACAGGGCAGAGGAGAATCCTCCCCTTGGTCTGGTACCTGGGGGCCGTCCTTCCCATCCCGGTCGCGCCAAACATGCTCGCCCTTTCAGCCGTGGGGGCGTTATAATGTTACGGTCAATTCCACTATTCGTTGGTAAAAGAGTAGCCCAAGAGTAGTCTTACACTCCTAAATTAGGGGCAGCTAGCACAGATAGCCCTCGAGTAGCTTTGTGCGAAATTCAAAAACAAACAAATCATCCTTCCTCTGGATGACTGCACTGCTCGAGCCATCGAGCACCATGTCTGTGCCTTCCTGTGAGGTGGGCAAGCCTGAGGCAGTGTCTCGGCACTCCTTGACGTTGCCGCCTCGTAGGGGTGGTCTGGACATCCCATGTGTACGGACCCAGTGTCTTTCCCTTCTTCTGTGTTTCCTTTCGCTGTCTGTCTTTGGAAGGTCACCCCTGTTGCCAATTCTTGGTTGACACGGGGTGCAGGCTCTTTGGTATTCCTTTGAGCCTGCAGACACCAATGTGTTTTGACCCTCCTCCCTGGTACGTCGCCGCTGCAGCTGCGTTACGGCGGTGTCGTTCCGTGTCTTCCGATGTACTGACGGACTCCTGTTCTCTCTACCGCCTGCTGGTCCCCGCATGTACCCACAGGATCGAGCGATACCATCCTTTTCTGTTGTGGGTGTTGTTTGGGGCCGCGTTACACTGCACCATGTTGATCGCTACCTCAAGGCTTTCAACTGGCGTGTAGTGCATAACATCCTGCCAGTGAGGGAGCGTACTTACCTGTGGAACTCATGTACAACCGAGTTGTGTCCAGTGTGTCACACACAGGTGGAGTCTGTCTTGCACAGGTTGGTCTTATGTCCAACGTCGCCAGAGATCTGGGAAAGGGTTGCGCTTTTCCAGGTCCCGTCGCTCTCGGCAGAGATCATCCTGTACCATGTACCTGTTCCCAGCCACTTGGCCTTTACCTTTCAGTACACTATTACCATATTCAAGTACGTCATCTGGCTTGCTCGGAACAACTTGGTCTTCGAGCAGGCTTTGGTGTCGTACTTCTCGATACTGGGTAGAGCCAGATATCGCCTGTTACTCTGCCTAGAAGCAGACTATCAGCGCCTGGGTTCTGGGACGTTTTACCATCTCTAGCGGCCGGACGTCACGCCTCTTTGTTCGTTGGTGGGGGGTCGGGTGGAGATTGGCTTCTGAACTGCCCTGCCTCCACTCTCGCTTCTTGCGTTTTTTGTTTTTTTTTGTATATATTTTCTTTTCCCCTTTTCTTTATTTGTAGATATTCATGTTTTTTTCATTTGTAAATATTCATGTTTGTATACATTTCCATGTTTTTTTGCATTTGTAAATATTCATGTTTGTATATATTTCCATGTTTTTTTTCATTTGTACATATTCATGTTTGTATATATTGCCATGTTGTTTTTTCCCATTTGTAAATATTCATGTTTTTGCTTGTTTATATTTCATGTCTTTCCTTTTTGTCCTGTTTTTTTTGTTGTAAATAAATTCAAAATGAGAGCAAAAGAGTTATCTGAGACCTTCAGAAAGAAAATTGTAGCAGCTTATGAGTTTGGTAAGAGATGGGATTTAAAAAGATCCCAAAAGATTTTGAAATCAGCCATTCCACTGTCTGGAAAATAGTCAACACGTGGAGGGCTTTCAAAACAACTGCCAACATGCCCAGGTATGGTCGTCCAAGCAAGTTCACCCCGAGAGCAGACCGCAAGATGCTAAAAGAGGTATCCAAACACCCTAACATGTCATCACAGAACCTACAGCAGACTCTGGCTACTGTTGATGTGAAAGTGCATGCCTCTACAATCAGAAAGAGACTGCACAAATTTAACTTGCATGGGAGGTGCACAAGGAGGAAACCTTTGCTCTCTAAGAGAAGCATCAAGGCCAGACTGAAGTTTGCTAGAGAGAATGTAGAGAAAGACCAGGACTTCTGGAATAATGTTCTTTGGACAGATGAGTCCAAATTGAATTATTTGGACACCAAAACAGAAAACATGTTTGGCATAAACCAAATACAGCATTCCAGGAAAAGAACCTCATACCAACTGTGAAGCATGGAGGTGGAAGTGTCATGGTTTGGGGCTGCTTTGCTGCAGCAGAACCTGGACAACTCACAATCATAGAATCCACCATGAATTCTACTGTGTATCAGAGGGTGCTTGAGGATCATGTGAGACCATCTGTACAAAAATTGAAGCTCAAGCAGAACTGGACCCTGCAACACGACAATGACCCAAAACATACCAGTAAATCCACCAAGAACTGGCTGAAAACTAAGCAATGTAGAGTCCTGGAATGGCCAAGTCAAAGCCCAGATCTTAATCCCATTGAGATGCTGTGGGGTGACTTGAAATGGGCTGTACATGCAAGAAACCCCTCAAACATCTCGCAGCTGAAGGAGCTCTGCATTGAGGAGTGGGGCAAACTTTCTTCAGACCAATGTCAGAAACTGGTAGATGGCTGCAAGCATCATCTCACTGCAGTTATTTCAGCCAAAGGGGGTAACACTAGCTATTAGTGGGTAGGGTGTCCTAACTTTTTCCTCATTTAGAATATGCATTTTTGTAGAATTAAATTTACAGAAGATCTTGAAAAGTCTTCAGTTTTAATTGTTTAGTTATTGTTGAAATTGAGATTAAATATCTATATATCCAAAAATGTTACACATATACACAGGCTTTCATAGGGTGTCCTAACTTTTCACATGACTGTATATTAATTTGACATTGTATAGCATGTCAGATTCAGTCTGTTTATTCCTTCGCTTTAACTCAATCAGTCTAGTTAAATTCAAAACTACTTCGTAATTTATCCTACAAAAACTTGTATTATAAAGGTAACTGGAACAATATTGTGACCCCTACTTTCTAAGACTCTAGATCAATTTTCGGAAGTGAAACATCGTCTAACATTTTGAATCACTCACTTGATCTAATGAAATTGTGGAAACTCTGCAAAAAAATGCTGCCTGGTATTCATTACATTATTCCTGTGACTGTAGGCTGACTTACAGAGATAACAGATTAATTCTAACTGATGAAGATTTTAGCTGAAACTTCTTAGTTCAGCTAAATTCTGCCAAGTGATTATTTAGTGATTCTTGAAAGGAAGAATGAATTGTTTGAAGGCTCTGAGACTGCAGCATACAAGACAATTGCTACTGAGATGCTATCTCAGAAGGTAACCTGAGAAAGCTATTGAAATAATTTACATGGAAGCCAGAGGCATTCTTTTATAAAGCTGCTAGGGTATGTGATAGTGTGTAATGGTAATGCAAACATATAGCACAATATATATACACACGTGTACGTGTGTGTGGTTTTGCACACATATATGAGCATCAGATAGTCATTCACATGTGTAGTATAAACAATTACACAAAGAACCAAAGAGAGATAAATGATTTGATCTTGATTACAAGATTTTTTACATAAAATTAACTGAAGGTACTATTTGAAAATACAGCGCACCTGCTACTTTCATTAACACTAGTAAAATAATATTTCAATGTTGTTAAAATGTGTCAGACAGTGTAGATTTATGCTTCATCAGAAAAAATAATTTTACCCATTTCATAAAGATCATAAAAGATACTTTAATTGAATCAAACTGAAATATTCATGAGTGGATGATATTATTATTAATAAATGATGTTTAGCTTAGATATGACAAATATAAACTTTGTATACAAATGTTTTATTTTGTTGTGATAGAATATTTACAATCATACTTATTGAAATACTTTATTAAGCATAAAGTTTTTAGGAATATTTTCTTGATACTGTTTCAGTACAAGGTACAATAATAACACATGAAAATACAGGCTGTAAATGTACTAGGAAGTGGTAGCAAGTAATATTCATATGGTGAAAGCTTTGGAAGCTACACCAAAAACTAGTACTAAATTTGCAATTGGATGTTCCTAAAGAAAGATAATGTAAATGCTAGTGGATTCTAATGGTCAAAAGTTAGAATTGACACAGCCTAACCCTAGTCAGCTAATGTGCATGAGAAACTGATGGAAGTCTAGAATTGCTGGAATTTGGCTCTATCCATATGATAGAAAGAGAATTAAGACTAGGATGGAAACTAAGCCATAACAGAGGGCAGCAGGACTAAACTCAGTGGTCAAAGACACAGTGAAGTTTAAAGATTGGGAAGTTCCCAGGTGCTAGGGATATGTCTTCTATTAGTGACATAAGGTTTTACTACACAGACAGCTTATAGAAATATCGTTTGACTTATGTGTGCTGCCGTGAACTCCTCTGTAAAGGATTTTAGAGTAAGTTATGGTTGTTACTGAATAGTTAGGACCCTTTATAGCACTTGAACATAACTGAACTTTTGAACAGTTGGAATTATCCTTATACTTTAGTTTCAACCTGGATTTTTGCTATTTGTAATAAACTCCTTGACTATTGTCTCTACTCTCTTTTTTTTTTTAAGATGGTGATCAGGTACCTTCCTTGTTTTCAATACCTAAGAACTTTTAAACTACATACTAGATTGCCTATTAGATGACAACCAGTATATCCAGGACTTCTTCCCTGGCAAAGTATACTATGCTGCTGTACCTTGAACTCCATGACCTATCATAGTATTAAGCATAAATGACATAATGGAAAATGATGTTTTGCTAGCCAATGCATCAGACATGAAAAAGCTCACTGCAATCTCTTGTCAGGTTGACCCTAGGGCTCTAGTAGCTGAATATTACCTACCAACAGGACAGAACACTGAGGAAGTCAAACCTCTACTGAATGTACTGGTCACTAAGAGGGTTATGGGGACAACCACTTTATGGATCTTAGAGGGGAGAAGTCAACAGTGGTGAGGACAGAGCAGGAGTTGCTTCTAAGATGTTCTGTACAAGAATACAGCATTTTGACTCATAAGATATGCTTATTCCTTTGGCAAGTACACTACATCCCAAAGCTGTAAAAAACGTTTTAGAGAATGGGCTGTCTTGGGGGTTGAACAGCCTCCAGAATGATAAGATGGCTAGAACTATTATAACTGATAAGTGCAGATGAACCAATTTACTTGTGGGTTATCTCTATTACAACCACTACCAAGAATTAATGAGGATGGTAGTAGTGACCACTGTCTATTACAGAGAAATGAAAGGAGAAAAAGGACTGCTACCTTGTCATCTGCTGAGGTACTACTTGCAAAGAAATTCTATAGCTAAACCTAGAGCTAAGGTTAGGACTCCAGACAAAACAATCTGAGGTGTTGACCACCCACTGTAAGCTAGAACAGATTCCACTGTACAGAAAATATCACCAAGAGATTGGTGCCAAATTAACTGATACTTGGGTTCTCTACAACAGGAGGAAGACTAATCGTGATAAACGACAGCATTTCTGTCCTGGTCTGAGGAAGCATAGAGCTCCTTGTTGAACAAGCTTGTTGACACTAAGAAAGACCTATTTAAAAGCCTGGGGACAACTGAAACAGCCAACCATAAGATAACAGTGGAATGAAAGAGTCTACTTGCAGTATGTAGTGTGAACAAGACAGTTCTCAATCTCACATTCATTTCAATTTTAATGATAAATTATTAAATACTTTTGAAAGTATATTTCTGATAATTATATGTTCTTTTTTCTTCAAAAATCTGTCATGTAACATTTATGCAAATGTTGTCTTAACTTTAATGTATGTATATGTAGGTTTTAATTTGATTAGTATTTATGATTACAAGTTTATGAGTATATATGTATATTGTTTTTGTGTGATTAAAGTTAAGCATACTGGCAGAGTCAACTTGTTTACCCTTGTAGCCACCACACAACTCTGAATGTAGTAAGTGTACCTTCACAAAATCCAGCATATTTTTCAGCATCACTTGTAATGCTTTACAAGTGTTGTAGACAATAATTTAGTTTGTCTAATAAGCTATTTTTGTTAATGATTTGTCTGAGAATTAATTAAGCCTTTACTGAGTTAATGCAAAAAAGGTGATTTTCATGCTAAGAACAAAAATTACTTCTTTTCATCTTATGGTTTTCATATTTCATTTGCATAACCCCTATTACTTTGGAGTCCACCACACTTGTGATCTCTATTCATTTAAGGGACTGTACAGCATTATACGAGTACAAAATCTAATTATTTTTCAAAAAGTTGGTAATTAAGAAAACCTGCTCATGACTAAAGCATCTTATTTTACAAGGAACTAGTGCAATGCTCAACACTTCACAGTTTTCACTTGTTCTAAAAAAAGTAGTTCTCAAAACTAAAGGAAAAATGTTATTTTTAATCTATAAATTTTCTCAAGGTAGAACTTGACCAATCTGGTTTGTAGTTTTCATTTCACGGTCACATTCAAATAAAAATTAAAGAGTTCAATAAAAATAAAACTTAACTAAGACAACAACATTACATAAAAACAGAGATCCAAGTGTATCAGTAGTTATATCACAGTTCACTTTACCACAGTATGCAAGCAGCAGTTTTACGAAATATCAAAGATCAGTATATATATATGAATGTTAATGTGAAGCTTAAGCATTGCAATTTATGCCAAATCAGTGTTCTTGATAATGAGTCAAACTAACTAGCGTCGGTAAGTCTGTATAATAACTAATGTTTGTAAGTCTGTGTAATATGAGTCAAACTAACTAGCGTCGGTAAGTCTGTGTAATACGAGTGAAACTAACTAGTATTGGAAAGTCTGTGTAATACGAGTCAAACTAACTAGTGTTGGTAAGTCTGTGTAATATGAGTCAAACAAACTAATGTTGGTAAGTCTGTGTAATGAAGCAAAAGCACACCAAGCCTGGATTTCACTTAAAAATAAAACAATGTTCAATTTAAGTTTCAAGCTAATCTGGTTACTTCTGGTAGGCTTAGTCAACAGAACAATGACATTTTTAAAATAACATGACTACTGTTAATAAGTTTAAGATTATGAGAGCTGCATAGGTATTGTTGAGTTTCTAATGAAAATGTCCTAAGTGACTTCAGAGGAATAAATTAATTTTTATAATCTTGGACAGTAACAGTTGTTCACATCGTTACTACATACATGTGAGATAAGAGCCCTTTTAGTTTTTATTTAAATAACATTTACAGCCACAATTTAAGACACATTAGTTCATGTAAGGTTCATAAAGCCTTGCTCATATCCATTGGCTAAAAAAACTATTAAACACAAAAACATTTCCATATCTTACAAATGCTGGGAATATCATAAAGCAAAGTTACAGACAAATCTCAGTTTTCTAGAAATGAAACAAAATCTGTTAACTTTGCAAGCTGTTCTTCACTAGATGTTGGTTGTTCCTTTGGTGAATCTGTCATAAAATAAAAAGTCTCTTGACTTGTTGCAAAAAGAAGAAAAAATAGACAAGTATATTATCAGAGTTGTTATAAATTTTTTTTGTTCAGATATACATAAAATATTCACCACAGAGCAGTAAATCTTAGAGGGCATTGAGAAACAGTCTATGATCAATACAAGGTGATACATCTGCTTAATGTGGCCATCATTTGTATGTGATGGCCTGCATGCTGTCAGACTGCATGATTTCTTATTATGAGAAACTACTTATGTCAATTAGTTACTGTGGAACACCTGTTATATTGACAGAACTGACAGTTTTCATCCATAAATGATGTCCACATTAACCATTTGACCAGATGTAGAGACTTTCAGTAACCATTGCTGGTAGCCATAAATTTGTGTTCCCCATGGCAGTGACATAACTACAAAAGATAGCCCTCTAGCATAAAATGTAATTGGACCCTTATATTTATTTACCTATAATTGCAATTGTGATTCTGGTTGTTTCAAGCTCCCTTTTAATTCATCCCTTCCCACTGTAGTTAATTCACCATGTCATGATTTTATTAGCATATCCACCAAGAACTATTGCTCTGTGCCAAATAATATTTTATTGACATTTGAACATGCCAGACATGGAAGTCCATGCCAAAAAATGAAATTCAAATAAATGGTTTTGTTGAATAAGTGACTGATGTAACACAACTATATTACTTAAAAGTTGCACTAAAAACCAAAATACTGAATAAAAACTAATGAGTTAATTTACTTTACTTTCTTGAAAATTTTGTTTTAGTCAGTTGTTCAATACAGAGAAACTTTGCTTTAAAGAACAGAATGTATAAAGTAAATCCTACAATAATACGAGATAATTGCTTATTTGCTTATATCTCCTCCTAGACTATTGATTTGAACAAATCAAACAGTTTCATCAACTACAGATAATTTTGGATTTGTCAAGAAGTTATTTCTCTTTTGGAATACATAGATTTCACTGCTCCTATGATGGCTAATTATAGATTAGTCAGTGATAATTGCCACTAGAAGTACCAATAGGATTTCTTCAGTTTTTTCTTTCATTGCGTAAGGTATACATAAATACAATCTATGTACTTTCAGTCATTATTAGCATATTTAGGATAAAAAGCATTGTTTATATTCATAACTTGTAGAATATTAGTTCTGCAACTGCATTTCATTTTCAAATCCCATCAATCACTTGATGGATTTTTTCCACATTATTTATACATACTTTCAAGATAGAGACTTTTATCAAGTCAAATATGTTAAGTCACATGTTACTTACTGCTTTTTTGACTAAAAATAAATAAATAAAACAGAAAATATTATTTTAATAATCAGCCCCAGTGGACAAACATATTTTATTCTTATATACTTTATACTGCTATTTGCCATATTTGAGAAAAAACAAAAAACATTTTTATATTCATAATTGTTAAAAATTTCTTTTATAAATCTCATTAACATTTCCCAAATTTAATATTCACTGATACAAGTGCATCACTACAATACCTATCAATAGTGTGTGCTTTATTATAAGATATCTAAATACACACTTCTTTCTTTCTATTTTATTCAGAATGTGATCCCAACAAAGTACACAAGAATATTACCAAAAACAGAAAGTACAACCAAGAGAAAAAGAAATTGTGAGTGCATACACAACCACAAACCCCAGTAAAGATGTAGCCATAGACAAAACAATAATCATTTCGTATAAAATCAATAAACAATTTGACATTCATAAACCTCTCATTGTACATCACATGGGTATCTTTGCTACTTATAATAATTATTGCAATTACTTTTATTTTGAATGCACATTGGCTTTAATTAGACTGGTTGGTTGTTTGGTGTTTTATGGTGCAAAACAACTAGGCTATCTGAGCCAAAATCTGGTAAAAAGTTAAAGTAAAATTATTAAAATTTGTAAAAATGAATTAAGGTAAAACAAAACAAAATTTAATTTTTGAATTAAAAACATAAATAGCATTATATCCAAATTTTATACCTAGTTTACAGCAGTAAGAGAAAAACTACAGTAATACAAGTTGTAAAGGACTTTCTGTATCATAATTGTAATTATCATAACTCACAGGTTATGTTCAAAAACCAGTGTCAGTTGCCTGAAATTGGTTTCGAGTTATTTGATGCTATGGCATTTCCTAATTTCAAATCAAAATAGATGGACTTTGAAGGTTAAAAGGGAATCACATTAAAAAAAGTCTAATGTATATATTAAAAATGATTAATGGCCTTTAAAAACTAAAAACCTTTCTAAGGTGGAAAGCGTCACCATCGCCGATAACATTGTCTAACGTTTCGGATCTAACCTTGGGACAGAACATGTTTAAAATGGTTGAGAGTCATGACGACGGAAAAACAGTAAAATGTGGTTTATTGTTACCTGAATGTTACACAGACAACACATTGGTGCATTAGTCCCAGATCAAAGAAAACAATGAGTAGTCTAGTTAGAATAACTTCCTCTTTCTGATCTTTATGGAAGCAAGATGGCCAAAGTCCAATAGAGGGTTTTATTTGGAAAAGCTTGTTTCGCATTGCTCACTTAAAGTCGACTGCCAACTGGCATGGAGATGAGCCTTAAATATAGGACCATAGTCTATGTATAGAACAGGCACAGTGGTGATAGGGCCAAAGTAGAGAGATTTAGCTGGGGTGTCAGCGAGCTCATTCCAGCAAATACCAACGTGGCCCAGTATCCAGAAAAACTGGATAGAAGTAGATGTTAAAGAGGGCCAGTCGGCTTTGAATATCGGCAAGAACAGGGTGTAGACTAACTTAAAGATAGGTACACATTTGGGGACTGTAAGAAGCCATGGTGGAATGGGCTGACCAGTGTATACAGCAATGTTATCCTCGGAAAGACCCAATTCATCCAACTGCGAATGGAAAAAAAGGCCAAAAGGAGCAATGGCAGATCGTCTGTTCTGAAAAAGTATGGCCCACCAAGGAAGGAAAACACAACCCCAGGTGGGATGCTTTGGTAATGAATGAAATTTCGAAGTATATAGTAAAGACAGTTGCAAATGGAAAAGGCACAAAGAAGGTTCACAAAACTCCATGTACAAGCTGTGAACTGGGGAAGTGCAAACTGCCCCAGTGCAGAGCAAAAGTCCTTGATGATGAATGGGGTCCAGCATCTTTAAGGCTGAGGTCCTGGCAGAGCCATAAACCAGTGATCCATAGTCGAGTTTTGATCGAATAAAAGCATGATGGGTAAGAGAAGGTTGTTTGAATAATCGAGGAAAACAAGATGACATTAACTATCCTCTCTAAGGTCTTAGAGAGACAGCTTGTCAAAGCAATTGGATGTTAGTTTGAAGGAATCTTTGGATCCTTCCCAGACTTAGAGAAAGGTAGGACAATAGCCTGACAACAGGCACCAGGAAAAACATTCTCCTGCCAGAACTGGTTGAAAACAATCAGAAGAATAGCAAGAGAAGCAGGAGAGAGATAGTGCAGCATTTCATAGCATACATCATCAGGTCCAACCAATGTACTGCCAGACTGATAAAGGGCCAGTTTGAGTTCTACCAGTGTAAAGGGACAATTACAGTCAGAGAGACAATCAACTCGAAATAAAGAGGTGATCTCTCTGCCCAAGTCTTGATGGTTAAGAAGGTGGTGGAAGAAGCAGAAGTGCTAGATACCTGGTAAAAGGTTCCACCTAGAGTATTGGCAATGCTCTGGGTATCAGCTACTTCCTAGCCATCAGAGAGCAAGATCGAGAGGGGGACAGAATTACATTGCCCACTGACCTTTCGAATCTTGTTCTATATGACTTTGGAACTGGTGGTAGAAGAAGATATGCTGGTTGTCAACTTAATCCAAGATTCCTTCTGGCTTTGACGTCTTACTCACCAAGCATGTGCATGGACCTGCTGGAAAGCAATGTGGTGCAAGAGTGTGGGATACCTACGAAAACTATCCTAGGCCCATTTTTGAGCCTTCCATGCCATGTGGCAGGCAGAATTCCACCACAGATAAGGATATCATGGAAAACATGTTGAGATTTTAGGAATACATTGAACAGCTGCTTGTATAATACAGTCAGTTACTACTGCCACATAGTCATTTATTGATGGCTTACAGACAATGGCAGGATAAAGTTCTACGAGAGCAGGGAAAGAGAGTTAGCTTGCTTGATCTAGTTTCCACCGGAGCAAGTGGGTCGGGTGGCATCAACCACAGCCAGTCTCTCTCAAAATTATAGGAAAATGATCACTGACTCATGGATTATTGTCAACCCTCCATGGAAAGTGGGAGAATAGTGAAGGGGAGCAAACTGAGAGATCAATAGCAGTAGAGGACTGACGAGATGCATGAAAATAAGTAGAAGGACCAGTATTGAAAAGTGAAAGGTTGTGATCAGAGAGCATGCTCTCTATAGAGTGACCCCTCCTATCAAATATCAGCACTTCCTCAGAGAGGATGATGTCCGTTAAAGTCCATCAGGATAAAAAAAAAGAGATAGCAGCTGCTCAATGAGAGCATCAAGGTCTGATTGATCATAGGTCTCTCCAAGTGATAGGTACAGAGAACGAACAGTAATGGTACGAACCAAGGAAACATAGATGGTTACAGCCTCCAAGAGTGTGTCAAGTGGCAACAACAGGGTGGGCACATGCTAATCAATCAACAATGCCATCCCTCCATCACACAGCCCGTCATTTCTGTACAAAGAAAACTGCCAAAAGGTAGATATTGGCAGATTTTGGAAATGTTTCCTGTAAGAAATGACATACAGGATGGTAGGAAGCAATCAGTGTTTTGATGTCATCTAGATTAGAACGTAAACCTCAACAGTTCCATTGCATCAAGGTGTCCATTTTTATTTATGTGTAGGCAAATTGGATGGAGAACCCATCTGTTTATGATCATGTCTTTTTTCTTCACTGTCTTTATTCGAGGGAGGTCTATTGGCCTTTATGGATCCTGTCCTAGGTCAAATGTGCATGTCTTTGCTGTTGGAATAAGATTCCAGAACTGAGAACGTGAATGAATGATTGTTTTGCATCTTGGAGTGGGAGAAGAAGATGTATCTGAAGAAATGCCTGTACTTGGAACCAAAGTAGTGAATCTTGTGATTTGCCGGAATATATGTTAAAAACAGAAGTGGGTATTGACGTTGATTCATCAACTTTTTTAACATGAAGGTCAAAAGACTTTTCATTTGATCTGAGAATGATTTTTTTGGAGGCACAGAGAGATCCATCTGCATTCCCACTGCAGTAGTGGAACGAAGTGCAGCAGCATACGTCCGACTTGAAGTGATGGACAGCAACTTTCGAGCCTCAGGGTAAGTAATGTTATGAGTCGTTTCAAATGCTGCACACCTTTTTGTTCCAACCATTTAGGGCAAGAATGAAAGTAGGATGGGTGAGAGCCATTGTAACTGACACAATGAGGGCCCATTTCACATTCATAGCCATCGTGGTCCTTCCACCACAATAAGCATACATTAGGGAACCCCGACATGACGTCTTTGAGTGACCAAACCTCTTACACTGTAAATATTGGAGAGGGTTTGAAATATATGGCCATACCCTGCAATTAAGATATCCTGCCTTGATGGTGGCAAGTGGACGTGGTGATGTAAATATCAGAATGAGGATATTGGTTGGCATTGTAATTCTCGAGTGGAGAAACCAATTAGAATCTCTGACTCAGGGATGTTTTTCAAAGCCCTCTCAACAATAGCTTCATGATTAATTCAAATTAGCATGAGGTGTAACCTCAATGAGTATAACTCCAATTGCCTTTGAATGTAAGAGGAGTTCATTGTGTTTAGATGTGGATGTTTCCACCAATACGTCACTAGATCGAAGCTTCTTTACTAACTTTGTAGAGCCAGCAAGTCCTTCTAATCCCTTCTGAATGAAAAGGGAGACATTTGCCCTAAAGGCTTGTCTGAAAGAAAATGTAGTATAAGAAAATGAGGTACAACAGATGTTACAGATGTTGAAGATTGCTGCTCAGAATCTTCAAGATGTGGTTGTTTACCTATGGACTGTTTTTCACTATTTTATTTAAGTTTTTATTTGGAGGATCCATAATAAAAAAAAGGAATATTTCAGTGCCTATTGACCCCACCCACCATGGAGCCCTATGAAGGGATGCACTACAATGTTAAACAAGGCCACTGCAGCAACGCCAGGGTTTCGTGCGCACTATACCCAAACACCAGCATAAGATACAATGTCAACCACACCTGTTGAGAACATCCAACTCTGGTACTTGGTTTACTCTAGCCCAAGTGGACCAGCCAAATGACCCAAGCAGAGGCAACCCAAGGTTGCCTGTCTGCAGGAACTTAAGGCCAAAGTGGTGTGTTAGGGTTGGACCTCTCAACCACCAGGATCCTCTCCTTCACGGATCACCATGCACAGCAAACACATGGTGGATGTTTAGACCCCAGAGGAGGTAAACTGAAGGAACAGAACCTTCCCTGGGAGGTCCCCTCATCATATATAGGAATCCACAATGAGCGGGAAAAGAAGTAGAAAGCCAGAACTTTGAATGGGGAGATACAGATTCAGGAGACCTAGGAATAAGAACAGAACAGTGAGATTGAGAAAGACATGATCCACAGAAAACAAGGACTGCTGGAGAATCAATCTTAGCCTTAGTCTCCACTGTGAAGAACTCTCCTGAAGTCCTCAGTGAAAAAATGAAGCCCAAGAAAGATCATAGAGATGAGGAAGAGTGAAGTGTACATTAGTTATGAGAGTATCCCATCTTAACAAACCCCAAAGGCATTGGAATCAAGTTAGAAGAGATGAAACAGAAGAAGAGGTAATGGCCAATTTCATGAAAAGAAGAAAAATCTCTCCAGAGCATGATGACTGCCTAATACATAACATAAAGTGATGAGAGATAACATAAGAGGTAGTACAAAAGAGAGAAACAAATGAAAATTGGGCACTAGCAAGAAAAATGAAAGTTAAGCTCCTCCTCTTCCCAACAAGTAAAACAGGTTAAAAAAAAAATCCCAAAATTGGAAATCATAGCTGCACAATGGGCTTTTGTGCTCTGCCCACCATGGGTTGATATCAAAACCCAGTTTTTAGTGTTTTAAGGCTGCAGACATACCTCTGTACTACTGGAGGGCATGAATATATGCAATCATTGCACTGACTGATCTAAGTGCAAAGTGACTTTCATGTGAAAATCAAGAATACTTTTCTTCTCTTGAGAATTTTTAAATATCATTTGCATAATATCTAAAACTTCCTAAATAAAGTTTGTTTTTTCAGAAAAACTATATTTTATCCATTATTTTGTCAGAGTTGTTACAACAAGAACTGTCTAAAGTAACAAAACTGCAAGAAAATGTTTATGATATGACTCTGTAGAGAGACTGGGCCTATCCAATAAATTTGGTAGGTAAATGTAGTCATAATTTAGTGGTATGTGGTATAGATATACAAAGTGTGTAAATGGTTATGAACATGTATATTATTACAATTTACTCATAACATACCCAGTCTTTTTTTTTTTAAACATAGAATAACAAATAAAAATGTACAGAAAACAGTTATTCTAACATTACAAAATTGATTTGTACTTGTACGCTGTACTTGCTAAGCCTAATTTATTCTCTCCATTAGGGGGAGAAGACTAATTTTTGCAGACTTTAAAAATATATTTTAGAAAATCAATACAATTATCAAATTACTATAATGATACACATAAAACCACTGTAATTTACCTGGCTTTCTACCTAAGCTATAAGTGGGTTAAAATCATTTCTGTATAAACCATGGTTTTACTCAACAGACTTGAATGTTTCCAATACAACTATTGCTTTCCTCTTCAAGCCAATTACAAACAACTGTCAGATGTGTGGAAATTGAAATATTCTTTTTCAATTGGTTATAAACATGTACTAAAGAAAAATAGGCATAAGTAAACATGAGGTTTCAAAATAATGTAGTAGTGGGAAGGGCTATCTTGGTAGATTTGTAAATACACTGATATCTTAGCAAATCAAAAAGATAAGACACTCATATTTTAGGCTCTCCACATCTGAAATTTTAGTTTCTAATGAATCATTTACTACAAATGTTGTATGGTCATTGTAATAAATTATAAACCTAGTTATAAGACTAGAGGATATTTAGTTGTTTTCACAACATTTACTTTCAGATTAATAAATTATGATATATACAGTATTAACATTTAAATTACAAGCTACATTTTGATGCCAATTTAATTGATATACATTGTTAACAAAGTTGTTTAATTACATTCTGAAAAATTAAATTTCAACAACATATTAGGTTACGATGTTTTCAAATTTGAAACTTACCAGGTCGTTTGGGTAAGATCATTTTGGATGAAGAATCCACTGACCAGCCATAAGATGACACAACTGGAAAAACAGCACACTAAAGCTCAAAATGTAAACCTCATATGCAGAAGTCAAAATAATACAAAGTGCTATCAACTACATTGGGCAATTAAACATTTTATGATATCTATCTAGACAAGGAGATTACTAAACCCAAAGAGAAGATATATCTTTTGTAGTAGCTTACTGTCCAGTTAACATTTTCTTAAACTGAAACTACATTTTCAATAATACTGACAATATAGCTATTTCTTGATCTCCAGAATCTCCATTTTTTACCCATCTAAGCACTGAAAATGCTTGTTCCAGTCTTTTTTACCCCATTAAAATTACCTAGACAAATTCTAATGTGCAAATTTCTTCACTAACTTCAGTGCACCCTCTATCAAGGTACTGCATATAAACATCTCATTCAGATAATGTAATCACTTTTTTGAGACATAAATTGGCTTTTAATGGGCAGGTGTTGCAGGAGAGTGTCAGTGGAGATAAGTTAACATTATCGAAAATATATTTTCAGTTTAGTAAAATGTTAACTTCCAAAACATACTTACCATCCACTGATACCAAAGATAGAATCCCACATTCAAAAGGGGGAGAGGGCCAGTGCAGGCATGATCAATATATAAAGAGTCTGTATAAAACAGAAATGTACAGAGATAAAAATGGTAAAAGAGTGGGGGTACTACACCACATTCAGAACAGGTATGTTGAACCAAAGAAACAGAACTTATCTAGTATGAAATTATTAACACTCATGTTTTCTCCCTAACCAAGTGGATAAGGATTATTCTTATTCTTGACCCAAAATGATGAAGACATGGTACCTGTACTAAACCAAGAACTTCAGATGGGACAACTTTGCATTTGTAATTATGGATAGATAGTGGATTTCTTCCATGAACAATATACAAAACTAATAATAATCATAAGAAGAGAGCTGTGCACCCTTCTATAGGATAGCTTTGTGTCAATTCTGAATCAGAATTAGAAGTAGGCTCTCACAGAGGCTGGTGCCACTCTTAATGACACATGGAAAAACATCCAGGGGTCTGAGTAGAAGAGACCCCAATTTTGCCCTCTTCTTCAAGAGTGGAGGAGCATACTCAAACACTCCACAGGAAAAGCCCCTGTCTGCCATCCCAATGACTGGAAACTGAAGGTGGTAATGACTTCCATGCTCCACTAGTAGTCTGGAAATAAGAGTATATGATTGAGGAAAATATTCACTTTTGGTTAAAGTCTAACAGATAGGGTCAAAATAGCTACAGGCAGTATCAAAACTGTTCAGAAGAGGAAACTGCAAGATCATCTTTGTAATGAGATAGGAAAGTATTAGTAGTAGTACACACACCAGCCTGCACGTCTTCCAGAGGACAATTCAACTGGGCAGCTAACGACATAGAGACACGACGAATCTGGCGAGATGTGACATGCAAAAGATTCCTTTTCTGTAATGACAATCCACTGCAGATCTTGTAAACCAACTGCAAAGAAACTATCTTGTTAGGGTAATGGAAAACAGAAAAAACATAGTGAATGAATAACCAATTCCTAGTACCCCAAAATGTGTTAGTACAGGCCACATAACACTTGAGGGCCCTGACAGAACATAAATGATCAGGACTGGAGCAGTCATAAAGGTAAGAAATGGTTGACAAACAGATTGGTGAAAAGGATACTTTTCCTTCCATGGTAACCACAGTCTTGCAGTAAAAAAGGACAAATGGGAAATGATAAAGAGTTCTATGTACATGGATTGCAAACAACTCCAACTAATAACTTCCACAGGCCAACAACAAAAACAAATACAACATGAAAGGTAAAACAAAGAAGGTGAAGGTAAGAGATGAAAAGGGGGATGAGACAACGCACATAAAACATGAAAATTCCAATTTGGTTTTTGAAAAGGTTGCTTGGAATACAAAAAGATTTTAGTTGTAGAACAGATAAAACTGGAAGTTCAAAAATCTTTCAATATTTGTAGAGAAAACTATATATGTAAAAACGGCTGATTTGGGTTGAGAACATTTTTTATGTAGAGGAGCAAACAACATTTTGACCTTCTTCGATCATTATCAGGTTCACAAAGAAACAGGTAACTGACCAATAGTTGACCACATGTTTGAAAGAGGTTGTGTAACTGAGTGTAGGAATGTAGAGGGCATGTTTAGATGTTTGATTATATTTATTAATATAGGTATAAAGGTGTTCCTTTGTATTGGTTTATTCTGGGTTTGAGTTGTTGTACAAGTAAGGCTTCTTTAATTTTTATTTGTTTCTGTTTGTTTCTTTATTTAGTATTTGGGTGTTTTCTATGTTTATGTTGTGTTTATTTGATTTGCAGTGTCCGAAAACATGCAAAGGTGATTTTGTGTGTTCTTTGAATCTGGTTTCCATTTTTCTACTTGTTTCTCCAATATAGAAGTCGTGGCAGTTATCACATCATATTTTATAAATAATGTTGGTGTGGTGTTTGGCAGTGTAGTTTTTACACAGTATAGACCTTAGTTTTGTGCCTGGTTTTTGAATAAATTTAGTATTAACTGGAATGTCATATTTTGTTACTAGTTTTTGCCAAATATTGGTTATTATTCTGCTGATGTCGAGAATATATGGTTTCGTGATTTTTTAATTCGCGAGATATATTTACTTTTGTTGTTGATTTTGCTTTTTGTCTAGGTGTGTGAGTATAATGTTTTCTATGGTTTGTGGAGGAAACTTATTGATGTTGATGAAGTATTGTTTTATTTTGTCTAATTCATTGTTAATTTTATCTGGCAAACATAGTTTTATGGCTGTTTATTTGGTTTCTTAGTATATTGAGTTTTTGTTTTGTTTCATGTGCTGAGTCCCAAGGAATGTATAGTCCAGTATGGGTGATTTTTGGGTGGTTGTTGAACATGAAGTTTGTCTTCATCGTGGTGAATTCTATGAGGGTTGCTGAGAATGTCTATTTGGAATACCTAAAAATTGTGGATAAAGCCTTATATAAAAAATCACTAGATGAGGCAAAATTCCTCTCAAATGTCTAAGTCATAAAAGGGGATATATATAGTAGATATTTCTGAATGAAAAGGATTTAAATTCCTTTTAATACACAACTAACCATAAATATTCCATTTCTGTTTGATAATCTGTCATGGTTGGACTTAGGAGAGATTTAGTTAAATACTGAGAAATCTTAGGAGTTAAACCTTTATGTTGAGCAAAAGACTGCATAACTTCCAAGCATGAAAATTGAGTTTCCAAACATCTGGGTGGAAAGTGTCTGATCAAGGTTATCTCAGGAAAGACTGCCAATGTGAAAGTGGTTGAGATGGACATTCCTATAGATAGTGAAGAAGCAAATACCATGTATGAGCTGGCTAATATAGTGTAACCAAGAGAACCTGACAGGGAGTAGAACAAACCACAATCAGAACCCACAGCAATAGATGAAATAAGGAAAAGACATACAGATATAAACCTGTCCAATCCAGACTGCTAATGCTCAAGGATGAGGTACTGGAAACCAAAAACACTGCAGCTGAGAATTCCAATAAATTGCAAAAGCTTCAATCATTGGAGACATGAACTGAGAGCAAATCCACTGAAAAACCTCATGATGTAGCATCTATTTTATTGGAAGAATCCAGATGGGTTGAGACAAGTGATGTGCAATTAAATTCATCACTCCTGGAACATGACACATTAAAAGACTAGTATGATGGAAATTAGGCCAGTACAGAAGATTCAAGGTAGAAAAACCAAGGTTTTGTGAATGTGTGCCTCCTTGATGAGAAACCTGAGGTACCACCATGAAATTGTCAGAATGTATCAGCATAATTTTTCCAGTCATGAGAGACAGACCTTGAATCACTGGCCAGTTTATCTGCAGGGACTTCAAGAACATTGATCTGAAAGAATACACTCATCTCTGTCCAAAAACCCTGGAACTTCTGACCTTGAATATAAACTCCCCATCACTGAAGAGATGCGTCTTTGAACAGATGGATCTTGGGACAAGGTGGCAGAATGGGTATCACAATAATAGTATTGCTCCATTCCAACCACTATTTGAAATAAACAATGCTGTTTTTGAGTAATGAGACAGGATGATCTAAAGGATCAGAATGCATGATCAATAGATTGTACAGTGACTATTGAAGGAACTTCATGCATATTCGTCTCAAAGGAATGACCAGCTTGGGGGACGCCCATTTTCCAAAAAAGAGAGAACCATCTATGCAGTAGCAGAAGGAAACATAAATAAAAGCCTAACAGCTCCTTCCCTGCATTGAAGCCTGATAAGAATTAAGTGAGACTTAAATGAGATTAAAAATCACACTTAGATGGATGAGATATTACATTAGAGACAAAGCAGATTTCTTCAGTCTGATAAGGAAGTCTGCTTTTGCTAGTTCTGAAAGGAGAATCTGACAGTGTTATTCTTCTAACTGATGGGATACAGCCAATCATCCATATAATGATGTGCGCACAAGCCCAAGGAATGCAGGTGACAAGAAAAGACTCGAACAACTCTGCACAAGACATAAAAGTGCTGATACAAGACCAAAAGGTAGAGCTCTGAACTGTAGCACCTGACCTTTGTGCACAAACCTGAGAAAATTCAAAGAAGACTCTGCAATAGGAACATGCAGATAAGCATCAGTAACATTAAACTTGGTCACCAGAACCCTAGTGCAAAGTGCTATTGTACATTAAAAAAAGATTCCATGATACAGTGGAAATGATCTAAAAATTGTGTAAAACCAAAACAGATCAATGATAAGATGTTAATTTCCTGTCTTCTTGGTTTAACAAATAAACTCCTGGAAGAACTGGATAGAGACTCCCTCTACTTCCCTTTTGACTAACAACTTTCTGATCGCCTGGGAATGAAGCTCCACTCACCGTAGTTATGCAAGGTGAAAAGGCAACAGAATGAGTAGAGAATGGTGGAGGTAATGTAAATTGAATAAGCAGCTCAGAGCCAGAACATGGAGTGTCCATGCATCTCTGGTCAAAAGACTCCAGATGTCCAGGAAGTGATGTAATCATGCTTCCACTGTTTGCCTGCTTGCAGGATAATCACCAATGCCATTTTTGTCAGTCATCCCACACTTAAAGATCCTCAAAATTACAGATACATCCTATTATGGGAATCAATAGACCTGAGAACTGAAGGAGGGAAAGGGTGGGAAACACTAAAGGTTGATATCCAAGTAAATGGGCTGTATCAATTTGAAATTCTAACATCTCTGGAGCTCTAGCAAATAACAAGGGATGGAAAAAAGGAGTCTACCATAACTCCCTGAGGGCAGAAGATGGTAAATATTTTCTAACAAAGTGTCTCCATCCAATAAATCCCAATAACAAGCCAGCTAGGAAACAAAACAAAGAACTGACAAAGACAATCTAACTGAGGTCGAGATCAGCAAAATCCCCAAATTGTCTTCAACTGACAGGCTTAAGATAACAGTTGAAGATAAATACCTCATGACAATCATGAGAATAAAACAAATCTGAGAAAAATATGATCTATTAAAAATGATCCCGGGTTCCAATCATGACCCCTACAGGTCCAAAAGGGGGTTCCATCCATTGAGAATATAAATAAACATCCTCCTGCCAATGATATGCCAAAGTTTGTTGATACGATAAACATGGGGGATAGGGCATAGCTATTCTGTTGTGTCAATGAATGGCAAATCTCTCAGCACGAAAAGCAACATCAGAAGGAGGAGGAGGAGAAACCAAGTAGTCACTTGCCATCCTTTCTGCTAACAAAAGAATAGAGTCAAATGCAATGGTGTAGACCTCCAAAACCTCACAAACATGAGTAACCAACCAAAAAAGTGGCTGAAGGTGGTTGATCAAAATGATCCTCCATTGAGGCCAACCTAGTAAAAGGAGGAGCTAGAAAAAGCGAGTCTACATTCTTGCCAGTCATTTCTAAGTCATTTACAAAAGTTGCCTCAGAACCCTCTGAAGAGACAACCTTGGTCTGCATATATATCTCTTTCTCACATCATCAACACCTTTGACTGAGTGACCCTGCCCTGGCTGCTGACAAAGGCCAAATATCAGAGGTGGAAGAAAAGAGAATGAGTTGACCACCATAGTAGAAGCACTAACTCTTGAATTTATGCTCGTCACTATATATATTATTTTTAATTACATAAATTATAAATATAAAAGAAAACACAAAATATAGAAATGCCAACCATGTTCAAAGTGGCAATGAAAATGGTGAATAAGTAAAATGCTTATGCTAATAGAAACCCCTGCAAAATGCTTTATCAAGAAAAGTGATTACATTATCTGAATACGGCATTTATATGCAGTATCTAGATAGAGGGTACACTGAAGTTGGAGAAATTTGCAAATCAGAATTTGCTTAGACTGCAGAAAGCATTTTTAATGCTTAGATGAGCAAAGAGTGGAATCCCTGGAGATCAAGAAATATCTAAAATGTCAGTGGAGATAAGTATGTTTTGGAATACCTAACTATCCACTTATTGAATAAATGAAGGTTTGGTATAACACATTTTGGATTTTTTACCATTGTTTTACACAGAAAGCTTAAAACAAAGTAAATTAGTAAGTACATACATTGAAATATATAAATAGATAATAAATGTATTTGGTTTGTAGTACAATGGAAATAAGAATAAAATGACAATAAGATATGGATTCTTGTGTGTTGCACATGAAAAAGATCAAATACTGTTTGTTATCATTTGTCTTGGTTGTGAGGTTTTGTGTGTTGGGCATGATTATTTATAAAAGATGACTGTGGCTTGTTAGTGATAAATTTCAATGAACGAATGGAACACAGTCCACTTGTTTTAAAATATGTATAATGAAACAAGTTAATGGTAAGCTATGAAGAGTTTATAGTACAAAATGATATGTTATAAAAGTTGGAAGCACATCCTCATGGTAATAATGTTAAAAGTTATTCAATACACTCAGTTTCAATGTATGAATAAAGCTCCAGAAACACATCTACTTGTATAAAGGTATTACTTAATACATATTGACATGCTATTTGTTAATACAAAATTAAAAAAATAGTAAGTAATAAACTGAAAAATTTTACAATGATAATAAAATTATCTTATCAATCAGATAACTTTAATGTTGTAGAGATTACTAAAAAAGCCTTAAAAAAGTTTCTACAGAAAGTATTTTCAATTGTGAAAGTGCCATGTTTTAAGTAGTTTGGGTTATATTAAAATTACAAAAAGGGTAATAAAGATACTATGTTTTTATTAATAATTTTTCTAATTTATATTCTAGATATGTAATATATCTCATACTATGCATTTCAAAAAGGAAAATAAAGTAGCGTATATATTTCATACTATATGCTTAAGAATTATGAAAATAAATTGCTTTTCTGTAACAACAGGAGCAAATATAAATGTATTGTCCTGGTACTCTGAATAAAATTATAATTTGAAATTTAGCTATGTAAAAATACTTCTTGTGTCATTAGAGGTCATTAGTTGCTTCTTATAAGTTGCTAAATTAAAGAATATAATTTTATTCAGTATTCCAAGACAGAAAGATTAACTTCAAGCACCTGAGCTCAACTTCCTCATGTTATACTTAAATAAATTTAAGAGAAATGGAGGAGGACAAGTATATAAAAACTATGTAAGAACTATTGAGGTACAGTTTACAGTTCTTTTAAGAACATTTACTTTTATTTTCTTCTGTAAGGATGAAGGTTGGGAGTTTCATATAGCAGAAATTTTAGGGTGGTTTTGTTTCTACTATAAGAACTTTATAACAGTAACTGCCTTCAGATGGTGAGGAACAGCAGGACTGACACATTGTGGGTGAAAGTACTCAACTCCATACCCTTAATTAATTAACTGATTTCCCACTTTAGTTCACTGGCTTAACATAAGTATTTGGATTTTGTCTGGTAAATGGGATATCCCCAATGTACTTAGAAGCTGTTATCACAAGCATAATCCATTATTACTTTAAGGTAAAAAATATGAAGGACAATATAAACTCAACAAAAACCCTTTAATGCTTATTTTACACACACACACACACACATATATATATATATACATATATCAAAGCCACTGTCTGTTGGTAACAATCAAATTGCCTCAGTGGTTAGGCACCTGGATTTCCAGCAAAAGTCTTATGTTCAAATTCTCATACAGCTGAGGTTTTTATTATTTTAAGAGAAATAAGTGGTCATATTTAGAGCAAGCTCTTTCAATATTCAGAAAAACATGAATATGATGTTTTTATAGTATGTTTTAAAACATACTATGATGTTTTAAACTGAAATTTGTTAAGATGAGATTTCAAAACACTGGATGCCAAAGTGGTTCATGGCTACAGCTCTTAATTCCCATATGGAATTCTTGTGCTCAATTCCAAATTGAGTTGGGAATTTATGTTAAATTATTTTTTTTAAATAAATTATCATATTTACAGCAGGTTCTTTCAATATCATTACACATTAAATCAGGGATTTAAGAAATTTGTTAATATTAGAATTAAAAGACCAAACTACCTCACTTTTTCATTTCAACTGAACATTTCTTACATCATCTATGAAATAAAGTTTATATTATAATTCTGAATAAAATTTAAAATAGTTCAGAAATAATGCATAAAAGAAAACATTACTTTGTGAGAGAAAGAAACAGTAGATGGATGGCACAGCAAAATCAGAAAAGCTTAGCAAAAATTAGGATAACAAAAGCTCCTGAGGCAGCAAAGTGAAAAGCACAACCTCATGCCTAAAGACAAGCAAACAGGTTTAGGCTACTATATGTTTTCTCCATGTATTTAACAGGCACATCAGCTAATGCACAGATGAATGTCCTAATCATACTAACCTTTCACAACCTGGTTTGAAGACATTCCTAAAAATGATGCAGTATCATCTACACCAATAGAAGAATAGGCTTTAGCCACTAATTGAACAGCTCTGGTTTTTGTTGCATCTAAGAAGAATAAAACAATAAGCATGAGCTATTAAATGTAAGCCTTCAAAGTCTATACCTTCATTAAATGAAATATATTCATTACAAAATACTGGCTAGAAAAAAATGTCAACAACACATTTAATCAAAATGTGAAATTTATTAGTGAAAAAACCCCACAAAAACACAAATATATATTTATCTAAACAACAATATTCACTTCAAAATATAATCTACACAGTGTTTCAAAGGCTCATTAACCAGTTACAGATATAAAATTTTCTTGTCTAATTATCTAATTTCTGTGAAACAGTAATACATACATGGTCTGATCAAAAAGTTCTAAGACTTCTTCTGTTACAGGTGCCAGTACAGAGGCAGTGAGCTTCACTGAGGTGTGTACAAAGTACAAATAGTGATCTACCCCATGAACGAGCCATTTCTCCAGACCTTATATCCGTGTTGCAAAAAACTTGTTTAAAGACAGATGTATCTCTTGCCCCTGTCATAATAAAAATGGACAAAAAAGAAGAGCAATGTGTTTGCATCAAGTTTTGTGTGAAAAATGGTTAAGGAGGAACAGAAATCCTTGAAATGTTAAGAACTGCCTTTGGTGATGACTGCTTAAGTAAGGCTGTCATTTATCAGTGGATAAAATGCTTCCAAGATGGCTGGGAATTGTTCAAAGATGATCCACCTCCTGGGTGACTGTTGACATCCTCCACTGATGAAACAGTTGCTAAGGTGAAAGAAAAAATTTGAAGTGATAGATAATTAACCATCTGTGAAATTGCTGATGAACTGGACATTTCCTCTGGATTGTGTGAGGTGATCCCAACTGAAAAACTCTGCATGCGTTGAGTGTCTGCAAAATTTGTTCCAAGGCTATTGACGGATGACCAAAAGTTTCACTGTCAACATGTGTGCAAGGATCTGAAAAGAAGGCTAAAAATCAAGGTATTGTTTATCATGAATTCAGACCTCATGGCCAGACAGTTAACAAGGCCTTTCATAAAGGGGTCTTAATTCACTTGAGGGAGAAAGTTACAGTAAACTGCCATGAGCTGTGGGAGAATGGTAACAAGTTTCTTCATCATGACAATGGGCCTCCACACACTGCTGTGTCTGTTCAAGAATTTCTGGCAGAAAAAACATTCCTGTCATCTTGCCCCGTGTGATTTTTTTCTGTCCCAAAAAAATCAAAATTAAGGTGAAAGGAAAGAGATTTGATGACATTCCAACCATCCATAATAATGTTAAAGCAGAACTTAGTCACATAACAGTTGAAGACATCCAGCATTGCTTCCGAAAATGAAAGCAACGTTGGAACAAGTGTATCATCTAGGGGAGATTATTTTGAAAGGAATGGCATATAATAGTGATGCATATACATTATTCTTTGGAATAAAAGTGAAGTCTCAGAACTTTTTGCTCACACCTCGTATATATAATTTTCTGTAGAACAAGAAGTTTTCCTTCCAAATGACAAAGCCCCCACTTACATGAGCATTCGAAAGGAAAAAAAAAATCAAAATCAAATATACTTTTACTCTTTTTTCTCTTAGACACAAGAGGGATGTAAAGTTCTGCATACTTTGGCAAATACAATTAGTAATGTGTTTATAGTATGTACCAGAAGGCTTATGCTACCTGTACTTAAAAATAAATGCATTTTCTTCTCCATTTTTAAATTCTAACTACATAACCCATAATACAAAGAAGTGGTGACAAACTATCTCTATACAGCAAGTAGAACACACTAATGGTAATACAAGACATAAATTGGTATTTCAAAGTATTTGTATCTGAAAATTCAATATAAACCTTTTACAGTGTTGTTTGAAAACTACAGCAATCTCCTGCATTGCTTCAGAACATACTATTACTTCTAAGATAAGAGACAATAACAATAAACAAACTGACATACCCATTCTGTTCACTGAAGTCACCCAATATTCGTCAAACAAGAAGTATCAAAGCCTACATGTATAGACATAACTTTTGAACTTCATAAAGCCCAGCAAAAAAATTAAAACTTTTATCACACATCATCAAACCACTATTCTGGTAGTTAATAGAAGTTTACCCTAAACATGTCTAAAGCTTAAACAAAATAACAGAAACCCAAAGCAAACAGAAAAGATGATCCCAAAGTGCTGATCATGCAAATATGATCAACTGCTTTGGATGTCTTGTGACCTTCATGAAGATATAAAACTACTTGGACAAAGCTGGTAGCAATTATGACAAAACATACTTCAAAAGAGTTCAATGAAACCCAAACACAGAGGTTTCACAAAAGAAGGCAATGGAGTTAATTGGTAAAGCAAAAACTATTGGATCTCAATTTGAATTTCATTGTTATCATTCCAGAAACCATTACCCCACAGCGAAACATGGATGGAAAAGACTGCTGGGAAAAAGAAATAAACAGAACTAAATGAAGATAAGCTGAGAAAATAGATTTGCTACATTGAAACCACTGATAGGTTTCATTGGTCTAGATCATGGTTGAGCAACTTCATGGCCACTGAGTGTTCATATCATATGGATTCTATCATTTTCGAATTATCCACTTATCCATATAATGGTATTAAAAGCAAAATATATTTAAACACTTGAAAGTTGAACAATAAAACTATGTTTGCAAGCACATGTAAAACAACACACACTCAATAACAAACATCTAAACCAGACTGACGTTACAAAATGGGCAGAATCTGTGGCAGTGATGAAGCATGTGACATTAGCGATGACATGAAGTAGTGCAGCTGCTTATTATCAAATTTGTGATAAAAAAAAATGGTAGAAAAAGTTAATTCCTAAACTCAAGCTGGCCACAACTGTGCTATCCACTGGCAACATGTGGCCAGTGGCCATGAAGTTGCTCACCCCTGAGATAAACCATACCATACAGGTTATTCACTTCTGTCTGTGAACCAATATAAAATGACTTCAGCAGTACAAAAACAAGAGAACAGATACTAAAGTACTAAAAACATATTAAATGGTCTGATAAGTATCCCACAGATAATAGCATAAGGATGTAATGAAAATAGAGGCCATAGAGCCTTCCCATCTTGTTTCAAATATGCAGGTTGCTGAAGGTTAGGTTGGGGAAAGATACAAGGGTTACCTTAGTCTTCTTATCTCTCTCTCTCTTAAAAGACACTTTGAAGGTGCTACTTCTTGAGGAATAGGAAAAGATGAAAACTAATATATACCAGAAACTTTCAGAACCCATGCCACAATGTATTTAGGCTGTTATCAAGGTGCACAGTTTGCCAACATGCTACAAAGATCAAGATTCCTGTTAATCTGGTTAGGAGATTATACTGATAACTCATAAAACTTAAATCACTACTACCAAGTTTTTAAATCTAAAACTCAAAATATCCTCCAACACGTAGCTTAGCCAAGTTTGTAATATTTCTAAAAACTTTAAAATCATCATTTTTGTAGTACCTAGATTAAGTCCTACAAGTTAAAGTCAACACAAAGACTAAAATGAATTATCTGCAACAACAAACAAACAGCAATGTCATGGCAACAGCCTTTGCCTACACCTAATCACTATCATTTTTATGACATCAGACTTTATTCTTTATTGTCAAAAGTAACAATTGTTTTTAGTTTTCTTACTTTAAACTTAAAATTAAAACTCATTGACCCTTCCATTATGGGTTGGGTGGATTTCACCTAGTTCATAAGGTTCCACAAAAGTATCCATAAGAGTAAATATATTATAATTTTGGGTAATGTAAGCATGTGTTAACAAAATTTTGCATGTTATTGGTAAACATTACAAGGGTTTTGTATACAAAGTATTAAGGTTTTGAATTAAGTATTAAAATTTGTTTAATTAAAGTTTTATTTGTAAATTTTTTTCTTTTGGAATGTTGACAATACAACACGCAGAGTAATTTTCATTTTAAGATTAAAAATATATTTATGCATCAGAGTCTTCAAATATTGCAATTGAAATCTTTATAGCCTCCAAATAATTATTAAATGTTTTTAAGAAAAAACTTTATATTTTATTTTCTATTTTCACCATTGAATCAGTATTTCTATATGTGTTTGGTAAATTTTATCAATCTTATAAACACCATAAAAAATTGGGAAATGAATTTTTTTTTTCTACAATGACTACAAATTACAACTTGAAAATACAAACATTTATTTTAAATATCTTATGTGTTATAATATTATATATTCCTATATATTTATTATTTTTATTACACTGACCTTCCAGCTACTGCTGGTTAACATCAAAGATTCAACTTACCAGCACGAAGATTTGTCTTGAAAGAGAGATACCACTTATATTTGAAATTGGCCAAAAAACCATTTAGGGGCCATTCTGAGATTTTGACTGGTTATATATATGTGTGTGTGTGTGTGTGTGTGTGTGTGTGTAAATGTATATAAGGAACCTTTTCTAAAAATGTAAAGAGGTAAGTGGGGCCATTGTGTTTGATTTAGTACAAGAGTAATATCTCAGAAAACAGAAAAAAAATTTTTTTTATTTTATATTCTAGCTTGTCAATATTTGTAATCTGAGTTCCTAATTCATACAAAACTATAGTCTTCGTATTTTGACATCACAAGCATCTAATTTAAACCAGTGCTGTATTCAACATACCACTTGATACACAAAAGTTGATGTTTAGGTGCAATTTTCAATATTTAAATTAAGAAATTTAATAATGTATGATACCAAACTCTGAATTGTAATCTACCAAATATAATAACATAAATTCATAAAATAGTAGTTTCTGCTAACAAAATTTTGAATGTAAGTCAACAAATTTGATGGCATGGCCACTGACCAATGATCCATATGGAAAGGGTCAAGTTCTTCCAATCACAAGAGAACTTACAAATGTCTTTGTGCATAATGACAAAGAGAAGAAATGTTTTTCTATGTATAATCTTGCAAAACATGAAAAACATCCAATTATTAAGCAGCAATGAAATATTCAAAATCATCAAGCTATATGATGACCTTGTATATTAATACCCACTACTTAAGAAATTAATGTAAGGTACAAACCTTTATATTGTACCTATAAAATGTACATACTGTAAGGTCCAATAAGCCTGAGCTCACTGTCAATCTTTCAAATTAAATTGTATAGAAATTAAAACATATTTAGTATTTTCATACACACACACACACACACACACACACACACATATAAATACAGTCTTGAAAGTTGAAAACATAATTAAATTGATACCATAAAACAATGGAGAATAAAAATAAAATATTGAATTATAAAAGAAAATAATACGAAGTACCCACTTGACAGAATTACTGTCACTGACAAATATCAGCAGCTAAAGTTTATGTGCAAAAATAAAACAGCTATGCACACATATAAAAGGAAGTTGTTGATTTTGGGGAGGGAGCAGTGTCTTTCATATTACAAAATATTTGCAATATATAACAATTTTTGTTTCAATTATCTTACATGAAATGGTGAACTCTATTTGTATGATTAGAAAAACTGACTCAATGAATGAACATTGTTCATTAAATACATGCTGGAAACTAACAACTGTTTATTTTGTAATCAAAGCCAAAATACAATCTTAAGCCTTTGCCATTTCATTTATGTCTTAAATTCCTATGTATTCAAGGAATAGAGTACATCAAGACTGGGTCTAAAGTGAAACAATGCATCTTTATTGTTTTATGAAAAGTGCAATATTTAATAAATACAGTAGTAGGTGATATTAAATTACATAGAAACATATATTTTGTTTTATATTTATGTCATACAGAACCAGCAACACATACAACAATTAAAATATCTACTCTTCCACCTGGACTGGATAGTAGGTATCAAATTGTACAGATGTAAGTCTAAGACAATTACTCAGTTGAAAAACTGATATTTTCATATGACCAAACTATTTTTCTAAGGCCAGTTGAATAACGTTTTAAAATATTATTACTTTGTTATAATTCATTTTATGATACTTAATATCAAAATGACTTCTTGAATTTGGTTTAGAATCCAACTATTTGGCACTTTCTCTTCTTGTCTAGAGTTTATGTTAGGGAAAAAACAAATAAAAAACTTTAGAAATGAACCATTAAGAATGAAAAAGATAAGAACAGTGAAAATTCTTTTGTAAGTAAATATTTCTGAAGATATGAACCACTGCAACTTAACACTAAAGCCATTATCAAAATAGAGATAATATAAAAATCAAAACTCAATTATGATACTATATTTTAGACTAATCAGATGGACAAATCTATATTTTACCTTGAATGACATTCATAATTGAGACTAGATGTTCAGGCCATTCCTGTTCTAAACATAAATAAACCCCAGGAAAATCTCGATTCCATAGCTTCTGGCCCACTGCCCAGACATTCCCTATTTCTGGATTAGCCTAAGGTTATAAGATAAAACAACAACATATATTTAATAATAATAAAAGACATTTATATACATAGAAAGTGATGTGTGTGTATGCATAGGTATAATACAAAAACACCTTGCGTGAACTGCCAAACATGGACTTGCAAGATCTGACTGTTAATTCTCAATTTTTACTGAGACAAATTACTAGAAATAGTTTAATTTAAAAACATCAGGTGAGGCTAATAATTTACAATTCTGTGAGTGACTTGCATGGTAGCTCTACATATGTTAAACATTTTACATATATAAAAAAGGTATAAATAATTAACACACAAACTTGTATGATTAAGGGATCCCATTTTATGATATCTTCAATTTTTCAGTAAATCAAATTCTGTTTTGAATCTGAAATACATAAGAATTAAAAGGGCAATGGTCACTCAGAAGAAAGAATAATGAAAATTGTACGCATGGAATCCCATTCTGATAACATTTCTCTCAAATATATTTATTTCAAAAGTAAAACTACCATGGTTACTTGGTTCAAAATTATTCATCTCCTCCATAAAATACAGATACAGTCTATAAGAAATAATGTATAAAAGTTCAACCAAGTTATTAAGAATGACTTAAATAGGAATTGTTTGGATTCATAGGTTGACTGTTTGGGAGTAGGGTGTATGCAAAACATCAGAACTGGATACTAATTAATATCATTTACTCTACCATTGGATACTAATGCATCCAGTTTGACAAACCTAAGTTATTAAAAATGCCTTAAATTAGAAGTGTTTTAATCCAGGAGTTTCCAGTTTGGGTTTGCTGCTTAAGAACAGTATTTTTGAGTTCTGGCTTGACAGTGTTGGCATGCCAGCTAGAATAAACTCAAATGTAAAACACTAATGTGTGTGCAGAATTATTTGTCATTCAAAAGGTAGCATTCTCCTCAAATGAAAATATATTTCTAACAGTTACTCAACTCCATACAAGAAAGCTAGTTTCCTCGAAGTTACACTCATCTACCTTTAAGACATGCATGCCACCAGTCTTGTGAAATTTTCCTCTTAAATTTCACATGAAATATGAACTTGAACTATTGCTTGATGATGTATCATGCAGTAAAACCCTTCAACAATAAGAATGTGCCACATCACCTTGTGCAGGTGCTCCCTCTACATTTACACACAAAAGATCTTCATTCTTTTGTGAGGTAATCAATACAAGTGCAGCAAGAAAGTAGGGAAGAATGGTGGGAACGTGTATGGAGATGAAAATCTATTGTAAATGCATTTTTCAGTTAAAGAAAATATTAACTCCTCATGATCTCTAATCTTTGAATAAATAAAACCTTTGAATTTTATATTGACATGATAGTGGAGAGACCAGAGTGAAATCTATCTACAGAAGTACTCTTCAGCAAGTGTCTGAAGAGTGTTTATGGGGTATGATATCCTGTGACAGGTACACTCTTGTTGGAAGCTAAACCTCATTTAAGATATTCTCTTCATCCATGGAAATATAAGATCCAAAAGGTCTTAACTGTGTCATAATAACAGTCAGAATAGGTACATGAGCATCTCAGTACTTACATGTTCTTAGATGGTCAGTATGTGTAGTGAGGTTGGGGACTGTTCATACTATACCTAGTGTCCAAACCTCCTCAACCAAAAGTCTCTATAGATCAAAACCAATTGTGGGAGAAAGGCACTTGTGATAAATATATGTGCACAGCTTCTTACCTTACCAGTCACAGGAGAAAGGCACCATACTGAACACAACTAGTACGGATACTTATACAACCACCACTTGACCATCAGACTATTATGGACCTCTAATTCTTCTTAAGCAGTTGATGGGGAGCTATCTTAGACTGTCTCAAAAAACAAATTTGGTGAGAGAATACATAAAATGGTTGCTGACTATCAACATCACAATTAAATATTAGTGAATATCATCTACTCCACTCTTAGATACTGTGGGTTCATATCACTGCAGAAGTAGCAGAGATGATAAACAGACATATAACAGCTGGGTATACTGATATTTGTCCAAAACTCACTTGGAGAATGTGATATACATATATGAAATGGGGTGATCTGTACTATGGTCCAGAAAAACCATTATTTCTTTTATCATCATAAATGGACACATGTTCTAGCATGACATTTAGGTCCCAAATAGTGAAAATTATCATTCAAAAGTGTCCTATTGAATAGGAGAGAGAACCTACACAGAGGAGAACCTGACAATATGCCTAGATACCCATCAAGCATCTGCATAACCATGAAACACTATTTTTAATTGCCAGTAAGTACTAAAAAAAAGAAGCAGGCTAATGCACAATTGTGGTGCTAGTTTTTTGCATGATATCCATGGAATGAGTACAGTTTGAATTAAAATATTGAATGTAGTATAATATTACCATAAGCAAAACTAGTTGTCTTGCAGAAAACCCCACCTTACTGACTGAGCCATGGTAGATTGTACAAGCTCATTCTGTTATCCTCGGCTCAATTCATATTTTGGATATGTATACCATGGAAGGCAACACTAGCCACCTACTGGAATCTGAATACTGAACAAAAATGAGGAATGAATAAGTAAATTAATACTCTCATCCCATTACATGCACAGAGTCAACTGAAGAATGCCCACTGGTAGAACTCTGTTACTGAAGAGGAGACAGATGGTGCAGACAGTTTGAGACAAATGATTGTGAAGTAGTCTACATGCCAGCTTAGAGATTTTCCTTAAGCAGTTGGTAGTTATCATAGACTATGTCAGAAAACACATTTTTTCAGATAACATACAAAATGATCATCAACTATCAACATCCAAAGAAGAGTAAATGATCCAGATGAATTGGAGGATCCATCCAAAAAGTGTAAAGGAAAAAGGATTTTAAAAGATGAGGAATCCCAATGAATGAAAAGATGGTGTTGAGAACCCATATAAAAGGAAATGCAGAGGGGATAAAAACTAACAGCTCTGAACAAACATAGAAGTTTGTCCTGAGAAAAATATTTATAAAATAAAGGGGACAGAGGGAAGAGAAATGAGAAAAAAATGGAGAAATACCTTACTGAGTATCCAAAGTTTCAGGAAGGAAGAAATGGTTTATGCAGAGAAGAATTTATAAGTTGTAGAAATGGAAATGTGTAAAATCACTATGAAAGGGAGAAAATATCTATCAGAAGAAGACTTAGCCAAATCACACAGATAAGTGACAAAGGTATTAGGCTTAGTCCACATTCCAGCCTGGATGATCTCATCTGACAGGCTGAGAAACCAAACATAATGGAAAGAAAAACTGTGGAGATGGCAACCTTCCATGGATAAGTCAGAATATGCCAGTATAACAAGTTGACAAACCCAAATATTCAACATGCCAGAGGATAGAGTTCCAGAATATAAGATTCCTTAAAGGAGGCAGGACATACCATATAACATCAAAAGGAGCAAATCAGAGAAAGAAGATGAAAATACTTGAAGAGATGTAGTGCGACAGACCAAAACAAGGTGCTGGAGAAAGAAAGTCAAAACTGTCACCTCACTGATTGTATCCTTCCTCAAAAACATTGTCAAAATGAAAAGAAGAAATCACCAACAAAACATATGAATCTAGTTCCTTGTGAATTTAGGCCTGTGCCTTCTGCAGCTAATGACAAACCAAATTCCTAGGAAGTTGTACCATTAGTATTTTTGACTGTAATAGGAAAGTGAAGATTGAGTGAGAATAGCAGAGGAAGCTAGCTGTGTCAATATAGATGGCCCAATACTACTGGCAGAGAGTAACCATGTGATATGTACATGTTAAGAAATGGTGCAAAAATGATGGTGTATATAGACTGATGTGCTGATCACCAAATTTTTTTTTACCAATGCTTAGAGGGCACAAGGAAATTGAGACAGCTTTATGTGAGACTACTGGAAGTATTAGTTTCAATTTCACTGTCTTGATTCATAATTACTACAATATCTAAAAAAAAAAAATCTCAATTCTTATCACTCAGCACAAGTAATTGATTATAAATTATTCCCAATTTGTTTTAGGCCTGCTAAATTTTATATTTAACTTTTATAACACCACATTTGAAAAACTGTTCATTTACATGTTAAATTTTAAAAAATCTCATAACTCAAATTATGTACAAAAGCACCAATTCTACTCCCAGTGCAGTTCCTTTAAATTGCAAATTTGTTCTTACTATTCTTTAAAATCAAAGAAATAATCTTTAAGACATATGTAACTGATATTCTGCAAGTATCAGGTCAGAAAACTTTCTATATGTAAACCTAATTCTTTGTTTCAATCTTCATTAGTCTGTAGTGATATCTCATCAGGGGAAACTAAATCTATGATTCCACTCTGGGAAGAGCTTCGTGACTAATCTGAGACACCTCTAATAGGATTAATAGCTTACTATAAATGGTCTACCTTTTAAATGAGTATATTTATTCTGCAACTATGAATATTTCAGAGTTTCATACACACAAAAAACAACTCTACACTAGGAATACACTTAAAAAGACACTATATTTCAGCTTTATGTAGTTGTGTTTTATAGCTTTCCTATTAAAAACCAACCCCAATCCTATTTTTTTTTGTTACTATTATTTAAGTGGTCTATAACCATACTATAGTAATTGTATGTGTTGGTAAGTCACATTAACATTATCTGAACTTTTATAAACAATCTTTTTTCCCCTAAAGACCTTAACATTCTACTTTCAAGGTATTAAACCTATTATTTTATCATCTTGAAAAGTATATTTTTTCTTTCACAAATATAATCCAAATTTTCCTTTTTTCCTGACAATACTTTGCTATGGTAATTAAATATAATTTTTTTTTAAATTTAAGAGATGCTTTGACTATATTTCAATTAATTATAATTATTTTTCAAAATGTTCTATTTGTGATTTAATATTTATTGGTGAAACAAAATCTTAAGCAAATTGAACCTGCATAAAAGTCACATTAGCAATTTTGAATATAGTCCACTCTACCACAAGCACATTTTCTTAAATTCTCACATACACGTAGGATCTGGTACTTGATTGCATAAACTGAATTGTATTGTTATCCCTTTTTTTGTATTGTATGAAAAAATAACAATTATAATATATTGTTTTTACTTAAAAATGTAAATTCTTCTTAAGTAGAAATTTAGATGTTTAAAACACAGCATTTATATACACATTAAACTTGTTAATAACACTATGAATAAGGTATTAATTTATATACAAGAATATTTTAAATGACATTTATTTATAAATAGTATTTTAGTCAATTTTGATATTTTTGATAAAATTAAGGTTTTATTTCAAAATCTATTTGATTTGTTGGGAACTAAATAATTTCAATATAAATGTGTATGTGGTTGGGTTGGAGTTCAAATGATTCTCTCTATATACATATGTATACAAACACAAACGTTAGAATTGCAGAAAGAATAAAGGAGCAAGGAAAAACAAAAATACAAAATTCAAAATACAAATTACTTACTTGTTTCACATTTTCTGGTATTCTCTTCCATAAAAACTTGGCATTTGGCCTACATTTTGGTGAAATAATCAAACCAAGTTAAAATATACTAGAAAGGTTAACTAGAAGATACAAGTTTAATATTTCTAAGCCTTTTTCAGTACAGTTAATATCAATACTATCTAGGATTATCACAACTACTACTAGATATAGTCTTAACAGTTACTGGTGAATTCTTTCTAATACATCTGTATCACATTATACAAAAAATGTCAATGTTATGCATCGGGAAGTTAACACAGAAAATACGGGAATGTTGAACAATAAGCATTTTACACTAACACTTCATCAAAAAGGAACACAAATTTTCTTTTATGATATTTTTTATAGATAGTGTTACATATGAATCAGCACTTTCTTTAAGTCTAATAATAATTCATGGCATGAAATAAGATTGTATTAAATTTGTGCTCAAAGCAGAAATTGCCAAACATAAAATATACTCATATTTTATCCAAGTGTGGAACAATGATCCAAATGTCAAGAATAATGAATTACCAAGTAACCTAACAGAATTCAATTTTTTTTCAATAATGAATTACAAGTAACCTAACAGAATTCATTTTTTTTCAATAATGAATTACAAATAACTTAACATAATTCAATTTATCAATAAACAGATCCTATGTTATTTTACTATTGTGGAAAAATTCACTCAATACACAAAACTGAATGCTAATGAGCCATAAGAGATTCTCATTATCAATTAAATCAGATCACTAGAACATTTTTTGTCTTTCATGAAATATTTCTCACAGACTTGGCAATGCTCACACTAGAGTTAAAAAGTTCTACTTCATAACTTTCACAATTTAACAAGTAAATTTATATTTATGCCATTCGTTATCATAAGCATATAGGATGGGAGAAGGGAGCTGAAACACTCTTCAGATTGGCCCTTTTATGAAAATCTGGTCTCATCACCAATCAAGCTACTATCAGAAAAGAAACCTTCAAGATATCTTCAATATCTGTTCAGTGAAGTGAGCAACACTACATATTTTACCACGGATGTAAAGATTTACCATGCAGATGTCTGCTTTGACAGCCTTGACATTACCATATCAGAAATAAAATATTGGTTTGACAAAATTCCTTGTGTATTCACAGATGTTTTCATAGCTGAAGATTACAGCTATGCAACTATTGCAAAATTTTTATGAACTTGAGGAGGAGGTATCAAGGAGTGAGGAAAAAACATGAAAATTAAGAATAAGGAAATTTACTTATTTTATAAAATGTGTTGCTAAGGTTGTTCAAAAGCTCTTTCATAATGGATCCCATGAGTTGCCTGTGTTATACAAGGTTGCATCCATTCTAACAATGATAACAGCAACCTCCTGTTCATCAGGAATCATTCAGTCTTATGTTGAATGAAAACAAACTTACCCTCAAGACAGGTTATTTTCACACAAACTTATAAACACTGGAAGAAATCTAGCTGCACAAGTATATGCCACTAGTTCTAAAAGTGATAAATTCACTTTTGAAATTATTTTTTTACTTCTGTATAATTATGATTTCTTTCTATACTGTTTACTTTCTTTTATGCAAATATTCTTTAGTAAATGTAAACAATTTTGTTTCACAAAAGATTAAATTCTTTCTTCTTAACTTTTAAGAACAAGAGAGAATCTTCAGTATCTGAACAATTGAAATTATTTTAGGTAGGATTACAGTAAATTAATACATTACTACTTTTATCCCTTTTTATTAGATACACTTTTGTGCACTGGCAATACCTAGCATGGAACATGCCTATACTCAGTTCAATTTTATTACTCATCAGTATTTCTACCAATCTACCCTCAAACTGAAATTCTTTACATTGGATCAATGTAAATTAATCTAAAAGACCTTGGGTGTGGTCAAGTATATCAAATGAAAGGGTTTGACCTCCCAAGCCCAAAACTGTAATTAGATCCCAGATCAGTCAGGAGATGATGGAGTTATGACCTAAAAAGTTTGTACATGGAAAAAAACAAAACAACTCAGAACCATTCTATGAACGTCCATGATATGACTAAAAATAATTTTTGAGCAAATATAAAAAATTATTCCATACATCCATGTTCATTATATTGCTATCGCTAAAAAAACACTTTGGGTACTTTTCTAGGAAGTCATACAAGTTCCTGAAAGTCCTGAAATATATAAATCTAGCACATATAAAAAAATTTCAAATGTACATCTCTAAACCTCCAGCCAAAACTACTTAAACAAATACATGTCTCTAACTCACAAACTCTCCATCACACATACAGTATTAAATGTATTCAAATTAACTGAACAATACCATTCCCTTTCATATGTCTATAGTGGAAGCCTGGTGATGTTTGAGTGTCCTTTTGGAAAAAAATATACAACATAATAAAAATTTAAAAAGACTTTAAACTGCTTAATATGTACATAAACCACACTTTTTTCACTGAGATGCAAAACAGGGTATACCATTCCTAAAAAATTGAGCTGTAAAACAAATAAAAGCAAAACTAAATGTTTTTCTTTGTACTTTATGAAATGAGGAGGAGGAAGTTTGATTTTTAAGAGGGATAAGTACATTACTCAAGCATTTTGTCCCTTGGACAAGAAGTTTAAAAAAATTTCACATCTCTATAGCAATTGGGACTCTGGAGTAAAACAAGCGTGTTAGATAAAAACATTTATTTAACTACTATGTTATTAAAAACATTAAAATAAGAAATGAAATTAAACATTTTCTTACTACAAAATAGCAGATACATCAAAAAAATATTTTCAATGAACAACGAAATAAACAAGTTCTTTCCACATTTTAATGTGTTGTTTTTTTATTTTATTATCAGTTTTAAAATGTTTCCTGAAACACTTTAATATTCATTTTGTCACTTGTTTACTTATTTTTACTGTCACATGCAAATAACCATTTAAAACTGTACTGCTAAAATAAACCCCCCATAACAATGTACCAACAACCTTCTTATTTCATTTAGAATAATTTACTGTGGTGAATTAAATGTCAGTGTAACTTCAGTGGGATATTCATAATTCATGCTTGTGATATTTAACATTTCATGTAATTACTTGTGCTTTAAACAAATTCTTTAACTTTTGCACTTTATTACATTCATCTTGAACATTGGTTGGTTGATTTAGTGTTTTATGGTACAAAGCATCTAGACTATCTGCACCAAACACCCGGTAAAAAGTTAAAAGTAAATTTAGTAAAATTCACAAAAAGAAATTAAGGTAAAACAAAACAAAGTTTAAAAAAAACAACACAAAAGCATAAAACCAATGTTTACATCTAGTTTACAACGTTAAGAGAAAAACTACAGTAATTTAAGTCATAAAGGACTTTCTGTAGCATAACTGTAATAATCATAACTCACCAGGAAGACTAACAGGTAAGTATGAAAACCACCATTAGTCACCTGAAGTTGGCCTTTCCTGTCCTGGTTCCGAGTTATTTGATATTATGGACATTTTCAAAAACGAAAGTAATAAAAAGGTATTAAAAATGTGTAGCAAAATTATAATAACAACTTGCCAGGATGACTAAGTAGTAGTTTAAATAGCAGAGTTAGTCACCTAAAGTTGGCCTTTCTAGTCCTTGTTTTGAGTTATTTAATGTTACGACCAGTTCCCAATTTCAAATCAAACTAGACGAAATGAGATTTTTAAAAGGGAGCAACATTATAAAGGTGTAATGTATAAAGTAAAAAACTTAAATGGGATTAAAAAAATTGAAGGCCTTTAAAAAAACTAAAAACATTTCCAAGATGGACAGTGTCACCATCACACAGTCTAATGTTATGGACAAACCCTGAGTAAGAACATGTTTAAAATGATACTATCATTGAGAGTCGTAATAATGATGACAAGAATGTAAAATGTGGCTTATTGTAATCTGAGTGTTACACAAACTACACATTGGTGCATCAGTTCCAGATGAAAGAAAATGATTAGTTAAAAAACTGTGACCAATGTGTAGTCTAGTTAGAATAACTTCCTCTTTCTGATCCTTATGGAAGCAAAATGGCCAAAGTCAAATATAGGGTTTTATGTGGAAAAGCTTGTTTTTGTGTTTCTCACTCCAAGTCGACTGCCAGCTGGCATGGAGCCAAACCTTGAATACAGGACCATAGTCCATGTATGGAACAGGCACAGAAGTGATAGTGCCAGAGCAGATAGTCTTAGCTGCAGTGTCGGCGAGCTTTTTCCCACAAATACCAACGTGGCCCAGTATCCAGAAAAACTGGATAGAAGTAGATGTTAAAGAGAAATAGGCCAGTCGGTTTTGAATATAGGTGAGAACAGGGTGTGAACCAAAGTAAAGTTATTCCAGGGCCAGTAGAGTCAGTATAAATAGTGAAGTTTGAGTACTGCTTAGCTTCTGTGTGATCCAGGGCAAAAGAAATGGCATACAGTTCAGCAGTGAACACAGAAGCTGCAGAGAGGATTCTGTGCACAACCACCAAACCACAACAAACCTCGACAGAGCCCACACAGTCACCTGATTTTGAACCATCTATATAAATAGGAATGGAAGGATGGTGCAAAAGATGTTCAGCAAATAGCAGACAGTATTTCCAATCAGGAGTGTCTACTTTTCTCAGATGACTGAAAGACAGGTCAAATTTGCAGACTGTAAGAAGCCATGGTGGGATGGGCTGACCAGTGGATACAGCAATGTTATCCAAGGACAGACCCAATTCATCAAACTGTACCTGGATAAGAAGGTCAAAAGGAGCAATGGCAGACCATCTGGTCTGAAAAAGTATGACCCACCAAGGAGGGAAAACACAACCCCAGGTGGGATGCTTTGGTAAAAAACAAAGTTTCAAAGCATATAGTAAAGACAGCTGCAAATGAAGGAGGTGCAAAGAAGGTTCATGAGACTATGTATAAGCTCTGAACTGGGGAAGTGCAGAAAGCCCCAGTGCAGAGCTAAAGTCATTGATGACGAATAGAGTCTAGCATCTCTAATGCCAATGGTCTGGCAAAGCCATAGACCAGTGATTCGTAGTCAAGTTTTGATCCAATAACAGCACGATATGTCTTTAGCATAGAACATCGATCTGCTCCCCAAGTGGTGAAAGAGAGGACAGGGAGGATGTTCAATGCTCTTGTACATTTGGCCCATAGCTGCTTGATGTGTGGAAAAAGGTCAGCTTATGGTCAGAGATAAGCCTCAAGAACTTTGTCTCGGGGACTACAGGCAGCACAACTTCACCGATACAGAGTTCAGGATCAGATTGAATACTCCGTTGGTGGCAAAAGTGCATGCAAATGGTTTTAGAAAGAGAGAAGTTAAAGCTGTTTGCTGTGGTCCATTTCAGTAAATGATTGAGGGCAGTCTGTAGCTGCTGCTCATTATACCTCATGTTCAACAACTGACATGAGATGTGAAAGTTGTCGACATACAGCCCGTTTGCAACAGTGAGAGGGAGTTGTTCAGTGATGGCATTAATTTTTATACTGAAAAGTGTGACACTCAGAACACAGCCCTAAGGAATTCCAAGTTCCTGTATAAAATAACAGGAAAGTGTCAAACCCACACAAACTTGGAATCTCCTATCCATTAAAAATTTTTTAATAAAAATGGGCAAATGGCCACGTAATCCATATATATGGAGGTCTTGCAAACTGCCATACCTCCATGTTGTATCATAAGCCTTCTCAATGTCAAAGAATATTGATACAAGATGTTGTCGTTTGAGAAAGGCTTATCTGATTGATGTTTTAAGTCGAACCAAGTGGTCCATGGTGGAGCACTGTCACCAGCACCAGGTGGGTAAGAGGAGGTTATTTGATTCGAGGAACCAAACAAGATGAGCATTAGCCATCCTCTTTAAGGTCTTACAGAGACAGCTTGTCAAAGCAACTGGATGGTAGTTTGAAGGAATCTTGGGATCCTTGCAAGGATCAGAGAGAGGGAAGACAATGGCCTGGTGCCAGGCATAAGGAAGAACATTCTCCTGCCAGATCTGGTTAAAAACAATCAGAAGAGTAGCAAAAGAAGCAGGAGACAGATGGCACAGCATGTCATAGCGAGATGGGTGTTGAAGTTGATTCATCAACTTTTTAAACATGGAGGTCAAAAGACTTTTCATTTGTTTGTAGAACAACTCTTTTAGAGGCACAGAAAGTAGCACGAGGTGTAACCTCAATAGGTATATCCCTAATCACCTTTGAATGAAATAGGAGTTTACTGTGTTTAGGTGTGGATGTTTCCACCAGTTTGTCACTAGATCAAAATGTTTTTACTGACTTTGGAGAGCCAGCAAGTCCCTTCTCAATGAAAAAGGGAGACATTTGCCCTAAAGGTTTGTCAGAAATAGAATGTAGGATAAGCAAATGAGGTACAACAGGTGGTACAGATGGTAAGGATTGCAGTTCAGAATCTTCAAGATGTGGTCATTTACCTATAGACTGTTTTTTCACTATTTTATTAAGATTTTTAATTGGAGTATCCATAATAAAGAATAAATAAATTTTGGTGCCCACTGACCCCACCCACCACAAAGCCCTATGAGGGGACGCACTATAATGTCAAACAAGGACACTGCAGCAATGCCAGGGTTTCATGAGCACTATACCTAAATACCAGCATCAGATACAATGTCCACAACACCTGTTGAGAACATTCAACACTGGTACTTGGTTGACCATAGCTGGAGTGGACCAGCCAATTGACCCAAGGGGGACTACCTCAAGGCTGCCCATCTACAGGAATTCAAGGCCAAAGTAGTGTGTTAGGGTTGGACCCCACAACCACCAGGATCCTCTCCTCCCCTTCACAGGTTCCCATGCACGGCAAACACGTGGGTGGATGTTTAGATCCCAGAGGAGGTAAACTGAAAGAACAGGAATCCACACCGAGGGGTCATCTTGAATACAATAAATGGAATTGCTTTCATTATTATTTCACATTTAAAAACACACAAGTACAAATGTGTAAAGTAATAGTAAATATGATATCATAGTACATTTTAAAATAATTTTTCTCAATAGTAAACACCTCATTTACATAAGATTCTTGGGGTATATAAAATAACTTAATGCCACAACAAGCTAAAAATAAAAACTAACAAGTTACTATATCTTTATAACATCTTCTAAATATTTAAAAACACATCATCACCCACTGAAAACTATAAAAACAATTTTTCAGAATACAGAACATGAAAGATCTATCTACTTTTTACATTTTATTTAACAGGTAACTAAATAATTTGAGTTAACTGATACCTTGAGCAACCAAAATGAATATCCTGTTATAATCTACAAATACTCACAAATCATTTTGTAAAAGATAGATAGCTAACAGTTGACCATACACATGTGGTGAAGCAATCCCACCAGGGCTCTGAAATACAATAAAGTTATGTTACATTATCACTCAAGTTTGACACCAAAAAAATGTTGGATTATGAAAAGAAACTTTTAAGTTTTGAATTTAAAAGGCTTGAAACTGAGTCTTTCTAAAAGATTTATTTAGTAATTGGAATTATATAAAGAGGAAATGGATAAAGTTCTTGAATTAAATGTCATTTTCATCACATTTATGTAGAGTTGATGAAGGTAGGGATAACCATTTTGAAAGTTAATTTTAATGTGGTTTATACATAGCTTGAACATTTTCCATTTTAAACATTTTTCTTTTCAACATTACAAAATAGAAAAAATAAAGTATTAACTGGTCAACATTATTTTTAAAACCTATCACATTTCTGTTTATAAGTTACACATTTTCTACTTAAATCATATAACAGGTATGCAATATCACAAACTAGGATTCTATAATTTGTATTCTATGATTATTATTGCAGTTGTGATATTTCTAAAATAAAATTGAACATGGAGAAATTAGTATTTTAATGATGGTTGAATTTCCTGTTGTAATGTTCCTGCTACACTGTGTTAATCGTTTAACACATAAATACATACATCAAACATGTTTACTTTTATTATTTATGACTACAGTTAGGAAATTAAGTTAATTACCTATAAACATTGATAAGTGTCAACTCATTAATCAAAACTACAATTAAATCAATAATGTCATAAAAAGCAGGATATGCCACGATTATTATTTGACACTTTGGTCTATACAATTTCAAGCTCCTAATACATATGTCAAATATTTTTATTCGTCTTTAGTGAAATGAAGCTACTAGTACTACTCTCTCCATGTTGCTGATTTTTTACTTAAGATTTTTAACGCTTCTTATAATTAAATAGTAAGAGTACTACTTGTACTAATAATCCCACACTTCTATTTCTAGTGCAAAAGTTCGGTGCAACTCCTTGGTCTTAGATTATTTAGTTTTAAAGGAAAAAGATTGAGATACGAGTATAATTTTTGAAATTGCCTCTTCATATCTTTATGTAATAACTACAGTTTCAAAAGTACTACTAATCAATATTAAAAGCACTACTACTTGGAAAACTACTATGTTTAGTCAAATTTTGTTAACTTATCGTTAATGTTCCTCGACTTAAAGACTATACAGTATACTAAGTGCAACGCTCGTATAATAACACTATTTTCGGAATGATCCAAAATCTGAGATTTATAAATAATTATAACATTATTAAATTATAAGACTAAAATACATACATCGAGTTCTTGTTTTTCCAAATCTAGGGCTAACTTATTGTATTCCTCAAAACTATGTTCCCCAGTACCACTTATTCCCACCATTTCGTTAGTCAGTATCTCACACGCCGTCTACAATTCGTGTTAAAAATAACTGGATTTGTTATATCACGGTTGTTCATTTTGCACCACTCAAGTGCTCCTTCCACACGCTAGAAATATGAACATTTGACGTATTTCACAAAATTGCATACCCACTCAGTAATTTTGTTCACTAAACAGTACTAAGAGTTTTATATTCAAACATTAATTTGGGATGTAGAAAACTGCTTATTTTACATTTTCTTAATTTAAAAGCAGCCAGTGTTATATTTTGTAAAATCCAATTCCCTGAAAGAATAAATGAAGTTGAGTCACTTTAATTTACTCATATATTCCATATTATTTCATGATAACTGTTACTAAATCTCTGGCGATTAAGCAAACCTCTAAGGTTAATATGGTTTTACTTTAATATACTATAGAGTGAAAAGAAAGAATATACTTTTAGTGTCATAACAACAGGGCATATTATTGTAAAGTTGCCTATTTTTCTTCTGAAGTGTATGTTGTTCTTTACTTAAACGCTTGTGTTATTAAATGTAAAAAAGGCTTCGTATTTGAAAAAACTGTTCTTTTCTACAATGCAAATGACTTACAACTAAAGGAAAGCCATTAAAATCTAGCCGAGAGAGATTTGAGGTGCTTATTCTGGACATAGCTCACCAACAGAAATTGTTTTATTTGTAAGTGAGATAATGAGCTGTGGAGCAACTGTGAGCCTCTCTGAGCTTACAAGTAACTGACCAGGACGACTATAGGTCGCAGTAAGTCCTGGTATTACACAGTTGAAATAGACGAACTGCAAAGTACACTTTGTCATTCTGCTGCCCTAGAGCATAGATCTATTGTTTATCTGAGTCTCGAGTTTTCTGAGTATCTCCATAACACTTCACTCTGATGTTTAAGACGTTTCTGCCTAGTGTTGGCCAAGAGTCCACAGGAGAAAGTCTTGTGGATAAAACTAAACATATTTCCCCCCAATTTTAAAGGTACTGTTAATGGATGTCTGAACTACTTCCTTAATCATTTCAGACAGGCCACTGTCTTGAATGAATTCAGAGGTAGAAAGTGCAATTCTTGATGCTGAATCTATGTGGTTCATGACGAGTCCGATGAAAAATCTCCAAATTTTAGAGATGAGAAATAGCTTCGACAGTTGTCCAAGAGTCGCCAATGATCTCCCAATTGATATGTCTTGGAGTAAGCTTAATCATCATCAAACATTTCAGAGAACTATATGGTTGCATTCTTAGTTTTCGAGCTATTGAGTGGCACTGTAAGATGCTATGTATACACTACTTTATCATTACCAATCGATCATCAAGCAACTAAGACTATTGTGTAATTAAATTATCATTGACCGCAAGCTATTTGGTGACACACTGTAATGGGCCCGGCATGGCCTAGCGCGTAAGGCGTGCGACTCGTAATCCGAGGGTCGCGGGTTCGCTCCCGCGTCGCGCTAAACATACTCGCCCTCCCAGCCGTGGGGGTGTATAATGTGACGGTCAATCCCACTATTCGTTGGTAAAGAGTAGCTCAAGAGTTGGCGGTGGGTGGTGATGACTAGCTGCCTTCCCTCTGGTCTTACACTGCTAAATTAGGGACGGCTAGCACAGATAGCCCTCGAGTAGCTTTGTGCGAAATTTCCAAACAAACAAACAAACAAACAAAAGACACACTGTAAGGTGAAGTATATATATTATATAGTGTTTTTGCCATTCAGTTATCTGAAGATCCATAGTTTGTTAATTGCTTGACTAACAGGACGAAAAGGGCTTTGCGAGCCTTAATTACCAAGTTATCAAACAGAGTTTCACAATGGAGATATGAATAGGATATTGGATAATCTGCTCGATTAAAACACAGGTAAGATTGCTGGTGATAGTAATTGTAGTACTTAGAAAGTTTACATAACTGAATCGTAGCTAATTCTAAAATCAAGCTGAAAGGGTTTTGTGACCATTCTTATCAAATAATTTAACAAGATAAAATGTCATCCAACGTTTCGAGAGAATCATTCATCCTGTCCAGTTGAGAGTTTTAGGAAACATGCTACAAGGTCCTCATTGGAACTCTTTTTATACACCTGCTAGGCGTATAACTATAATCCGTTTTACATATATTTAAAAATAAAATACTATACACATTTTACAGCCAAAAGGAAAAACAAATCAACAACTTCCATTCATATAACCATACATAATGTCACATTAAACGTATAGCACAATATAATTACTCTATTGATGTGTACGATTTACTGTCAAATTAATATACCAAATTAGAATAATGAATTTCTGAATTGAAACTGTAATTTGCCACAATCAGAAGCCACTACGCTTTGTGGCACCATCTACTGAGAGAATTTTAAATTTGACCAATGGAAAAGAAAATATGTGTAATAAATTTTCGTATTTACACTTTGTTTTCAAAATTCAGAATGGTTGAATTGTTATGAAGTGACTTGGATACGTTTCAATTTGATATGTTTGTTTAATAATGAGAAGGATCTAACAAACCGTTAGATAACTACATTGTTAGACTGTTTTTCTCGTATTTACGATACACAAATCTGTCTGTACACTGCCAAAATTAATTAGCTTTAATAGCAGCACTTTTTTTGTTGTTCAACCAATCAAATTTAGGATTTATCCGAGCCTGCTTACCGGAGGGGATTTCAACGCCCACTGTGCAGTATTAGCCAATGAGCTTGAACATTGTTTCTAGAGGCATATTTTCGTTTCGCTGTCTTTGTCACCTAAACAAGTAGTGTATATAATTGAGGTGAATGAGTTTGTTCAGTTTTGTTTTTAAAAGTTGTTGAGTATGTCAGTATGTAGAGATGTTACGTCTTCTGATACGTTCCACCGTTTTCAAACTGTCACTTGACCGCCTTGTGGAAATGACTATCGTTAGAGTAATACCAAAGTGAATTTTAGACGAGTGAAGTTGATGTTAGTAAATCCAGTATTACCGCGATAAGATAGGCCTAATGAAGCAATGGCTCAAGTCCGACTCCCGGAGTTTATGCACGTTCAACTTTCATCATTTTTCATAGTGGTCATACTCGTAAGCCTACAATATGGAGGTCTACCGGCTCTCGTCCAAGCCAGTCACAGCGAACAACCTATCCCTCAGCATGGTTTGTGCGAACCAATTACGATACCATTGTGTAAGGATATCCAGTACAATATGACAATGATGCCAAACCTTCTAAATCATCAAAAACAAGAAGATGCTGGTTTAGAAGTGCATCAGTTCTTTCCTTTAGTGAAAGTAAAATGTAGTTCTGTTCTCCAGTTTTTTCTGTGTTCAATATATGCGCCAGTTTGCACAATATTAAATTATCCATTACCTCCATGTCGTTCTTTGTGCCTGTCAGCCAAAAATGGCTGTGAAGGTTTAATGAACAAATTTGGTTTTCAATGGCCAGAAAGTTTGGATTGTGCCAAGTTTCCCGAAGTAGATGAAGGTAAACTCTGTGTTGCACAAAATAATACAGGAAAGTCGAGCCATGTGGGAACTCCACCACCAAATAGAGAGAACATCCCAGTAACTTCAAATACAACTAAGAAAGATATAGGATTTGTTTGTCCTGTTCATTTTAGAGTGCCAAAAGGTTTGGATTATGTTGTAAAAATTGGAAAAAAGACAGAAAAGAACTGTGGGCTTCCATGCCATGGAATGTTTTTCAGGAGAGAGGAACGTAAGTTTGCTAATGTGTGGATAGGAACATGGGCTGTATTATGTATGATTTCAACATCATTCACTGTTTTGACATTTATTGTGGATCCAGAAAGGTTTCGATATCCTGAAAGACCTATAATTTTTCTCTCAGCCTGCTATCTTGTAGTGGCTTTGACCTATGTTGTGGGACTTTTTCTTGGAGATAAGGTGTCTTGTAATGAACCTTTTGATCCTCCTGGAGGTAAAACTGGTGTTGAAATGGTACAAACAATTACTCAAGGAAGTAAAAAGGAAAGTTGCACAATTTTGTTCATGTTACTTTATTTTTTTAGTATGGCCAGCTCCATTTGGTGGGTTGTTTTAACCTTAACATGGTTCCTAGCAGCTGGTTTAAAGTGGGGACATGAAGCTATTGAAAAAAATTCTCATTATTTTCATGTTGCTGCCTGGACTGTTCCTGCCATTAAAACTATAACAGTTCTCGCTATGGGTAAAGTAGATGGAGACGTGTTGAGTGGAGTATGTTATGTTGGGATTTGGAATGTCGATGCCCTGCGTGGATTTATTCTTGGTCCACTCTTTGTGTATCTTGTTCTTGGAACTGTGTTCTTATTAGCAGGCTTTGTATCCCTTTGTCACATTCGCACTGTAATGAAACATGATGGTACCAGAACAGACAAATTAGAAAAGCTCATGATACGTATAGGAATCTTCTCCGTACTTTATACAGTTCCAGCTGTTATTGTGTTAGCTTGCTACTTTTATGAACAGACATATTTTGATACCTGGATGTTATCTTGGCAAAACCAAATGTGCAAGCTGCGAAATTATAGTATTCCTTGCCCTGTTAACCAGAAGTATTGGCCAAAACCAGATTTTGCAGTTTTTATGATCAAGTATTTGATGACATTGGTTGTTGGCATTACTTCAGGATTTTGGATATGGTCTGGCAAAACCGTCAACTCGTGGCGTAATTTTTATTTCAAGATTCAGCAACAAGTTTTCTGCACTGAAGCTTATGTATAATTTGTGTGATTTATTACTTTGTTTTACAAATATAAGATGTAATCGTGTCTTTGCTTTCAAAGCAATGCCAGCTTGAGCCAGTTTAATTGCAGTTTTTGTGATGCCATAACCTCATCTATTTTCTGTAGTTTTATAATTAAATTTCAAATACCGAATATTTATATTGTGTAAATTACACCTTGTATTGTGTTTCTTTTAAAGAGTTAATAGAAATTATTATGTGAATTTTAGTACACATGGTAAAAAACATATCTAGACTATTTGTGTTATAAAATAAGATCTGTCTTAGATTCATACTCATTCTAGAAACTGATTTTATTTCTCATATTTTGTGCAGTTGTAAATACTTTAAAGCATCCACTTTTATATTAATTATTTAGTTCAATGTTTTTTCAAATTCTGCTGGGTATAAATAGAATTATTTTTGTGGCTATTATTTAATTTCTACTTTGAAAAGTAGTGTTTATATAGAATTGTATATAGAATAATGTCTTATAACCTACTTTGTGTAATTTTCTTCACAAAAATACCTGGTAGCCAAGACTGATTTTTCTATTAATATTGTTTTTACTAATAGAGAAAAAACTTATTTCACTTTTGTAAAGTCAGGAATTAACATACAGTATTTATAGAGAAGGAACACTAATACATCCTGACAGTATCAACAAAGCCTTTCTAGCAGTAAGCTCTGAAAACTTGAAAGTTAGAAAAAATTCACCTGCAATTACAAAAACACTTGATAGCATTCAAAGACTTACATTTTACAAATGAAATACATAAAATTAGTATCTCAGTGTGTAGGAATATCATACAACAGATTTCAAATTTCCTAATTATTAAAAAAAAATAAAATTATTTAAGAAATGTTAAAATATTACTTATTAATAAGATTTGAATATACTGTCACATATGCCATAGCTTTGAAACATTGTAAGAAACTTTTAATGGCCTTATGGTAAATGTAAACATTAATTATAGTAAGATTTTCATGCTATATTTTATAGTATTCTTGTAACAGCAACATACAGTACCACTTCTAAAAAAAATAGTAAATACAAGTTATTTGAAACTGAATAATATGTATCTAAAACGAGTAGTAAAAGCTCTCTAAAGTCATGACAAAAATAAGTTGTAGATTTAAGTTAGATCTAATATGTGTTGAGCTGACTTTATTAAAGGTTTGTAAGGTTTTTATATCTTATCTGTGCAGAAATAATTACATTAGAAACAATGTAGAACTATGATCAAAGTATGAGAGTTGTAAGAGAAGGTTTACTTTGTGGTTATAAGATGCTTCCTGTCAACTTATTATTTATCAGAAAAGTTAAGGTTACAAATGTTTGAAATACTCTTTTATTTTTTTGTTATTACTAGTTTCAAATTGTGCTGAATGCTGTCAGAACCTTCTACACAAGTCAGTTGCTCTAACACTACTGTTGAAAAATAGGAAGTATTAGGATGTTACCTTAAATTTATTGCCATAATTTTTCAGTTCCAAAATCTGCTAACATTAACCTAGGAAGTTAACAAAAATTAGGCATGAATTTATACTTGAGATTTATTATGAGGCAGCTGAGATATTGGATGAACTACAGCCAAGAGGTCTGTTTTATGTGTAAGAATCTGAGTGGTTTAAAGAAGGATAATAATTATAAGTTTAAGAAATATATGTGTAAGACTGTGCTGAGACAGGATTAAGGTAAAATAACCTATGGATAAGGCTTGCTTAGTCTTTGGAAAAACTAAACATTTAAATTCATCTTTTACTTTGTAGAAATTGTTGATTCTTCTCTTAAACTCCCATGAAATGCTAGCCTCTGCTATTGTTGATGACAAGCAACTGAGGATTTTATAAATCAATTATCTTGCTATAAAATTCAAACTGTCTTATCTACAGCCTAACCTGTTGTTTTCCAAAATTCAAATTTATATCTTTTCATCATCCTTTCTTTCAAATCCAGCACAAAGAAATCAGAATATTTTATCCTGTTAATCCTACATAACTCTGTAAACTTCAAGATCAAATCTTACCCATTCTTTTCTCAAGACTTACTATTTATTTACGTAATAGTGTTTAAGTGTAATAATTTTGGCCTTCTTTCTTAAAAAAACATTAAAATATTTTAATATTTGTTATGCTTAATTGGAGAACATAGTGGGTCATTATGCCTTAAGTTACCTGAAGTGTTGTTTTTTGAAGTACTGTTTAAATGAATTTTAATTTTATACATTTCACTGTTAGTAGAGGTTATACCAGAAAGCTTGCAATTTTTTAAAGTTAATTCCTTAAATTGGGATGCATATAAACAGGCCTCTGTGTGATATGTATATAAATAAACACATGCATACAAGAATACAGCAGCTAATTAATCTGTATGACCAAAATGTTAAAAGTGTATTACTGTGTGTCAAACAGACCAATAAATGACAAAACCATTTTGCATTGTATGTTTACTTAAGAACACGTTAGTTATAATTTTGTGTAAATCTGTACACACAGGTTCTTGAAAAATGTGACGGGATGTTCAACTTATTGTGTACTGGCATTTTGGTTATTTTATGTCAACTTACTTTTGGTTAACTGTATATGGCTTGTATTAATTAACATGTGAATTAATCTTTTACGGCAAGATACATCTTTACATGGTTTGCATAACTCGTTCATTCAACAGATTAAATAGTCACATAAGATTATATGCATTTTATTAAAATGTTTTAGAGGTCAAACCAGGACTGTAGTGGATTAATTTTAGTGTGAAGACCTGCAAGCTATTACTGTAACTTCATTTATGAAATTGGTCTGTATTTCCAAAAATACTTAATGCATACTGAAGAACTTCCAGTTTTTAGCAGCTTTTCTTGTGCCAGTGTTCCTTTCCTTTACTAGTTATTAGTAAACATATTTTTTTTAATGTTTGTTTCTTCTCATTTGTCTCTTTTGACTTTACCTCTTTAGTATATAAAGGACTGATTGATTGTTAACTAAAGTTGAGAGAAAACTTCTGTCACAGTTTTGTAAAGTGATTTATTCTGAGGTTATCTCACCAGCTGTTTTGTTACTACATAATATTACGTACAAGTTTTAAGCATGTAACATCAGATTATGTGAACTGAAACTATATTCTGTACAAACTTAATTTGTAAGTTTACAAGTTGTTGCTCTAGCAAATTACATATTTTTTGTGCTATGTATTTGACAGCTGTTATTTTCTGTGGTATTACAATGCAATTCATTAAAAGTACAAAAGAATGTCCTTTCCTTCAGTGGTTGATAGTACATTTATTTTCTTTGTTGTTACATCCAAAAATGAGATTTTGATAGTAGTTTAGTCTATAGTATTGAAGTATCCCTTGAGAGTTTAACCACAGCTATTCTTCACAGTGTGAAACAGTTTGCTTCATAAAACTGTAGTCTCTGTGGATACTACAGGGACCAGTGAATATTGTTTGCTGTGTACAATTACCATAAACATAATTAGGTTTACCTGCAGTTGCTGTATATAGCATTGAGGAACAGTTTTAGAAAAGTATACAATTAGGCAATGAATATTATCAGCTTTATCAACCAGTTTTTTGTATACAGTTTAAAGTGATTTTTTTTCCACAAATTATTCAATTTTTTTTATTTTTTATGATAATACATCTGTAATTTGGGACTTTGACAAATGTATTACAAGTTTAATAATAGTGGGTTATATTTTCTCTTACTGTCAATTCTTTTGTCCTTGTTTGCAACATTATAGGCTGTTTAAATTACAGCTTCAGGTGCTATCCTTATTTCTGGTCTCCTTGAAACACGTTCAGAGTCTCAATAAACCAACAAATCAATTTCCCTATGAATAATGTTATTTGGATTTGTTATGTCTTTTTAGTTTCTGAATTAGGATTGTACTATCACTGTCACTTACTATGATATTATTCTCCCACCTACTACATATCTGATATGTAGCACATGTATTTTGGAAAACTAACTCCTGTAGTTGGATAAATATTTGATACTAGTTATTACTTGGTAGGTAGTATCAACACACAACATTATAGACAAGACACTGTTTTGTCCTTCAAAATTGCCCCTTCACACGCCTATCCTGGAGAAAAAGTAAACAATTTAAATTCACCTTTTATATTTTTCATGAAAATAAAAAACTTATTGGGGAGTACTTTTCCAAAAATACATATTTTGGAAAATGTATTGTGTCTATTGCCAACTAATACTATTAACTCTGTGTTGTTTTTTTCATTATAAATTCAATTGTAAATTTGTCCTGATAACTTAATAAATAGATAAATACATTTTAGTTGTATAATGCTAAAGTTTCATCCTAATTTACATTGCTAGTTTTTAGAAGGTCATTAGAGACAGCAAATTATGAAAGATATTTATTTAGCTTAGTATAATGAACTAATTTGCAAAACATGAGTGTAATGAACTTGAAATGTAATAATTTATTCATAAAATATTTCTATCAGGATATGCAACAGAAACTGTAGTAGGCAGCTTGTTGTAATTAATTAAACACAGAAAAAACAAATTACAACATGTAATGAAGTGCACATCAGCCTGATCATGTGATGATAAGTTTTTCATGAATATATAACATAATTTCAAATGTTATCTTTACTGTATAAAATGTTTTTCTTATTGGTGGTGATATGAAAATTGGTGTTTCTGATGACTTACTGTTACTTAGTGTCATGTCATTTATATAAAAGGAAGTTACATTTAAAACATTGGTGTATATGTTGCCTGCATTCATAAGTAAATGTTTGTATCACTTTATGTCTAGTTTAGAATATAGCTCTTTCATTGTGTGAGGCTTTGTATAGACCAATGATTGTTGACTTAAGGTGTAGTCCTCAATGCTCAAGTAGGGTATGGTGTGACTATTAATGAGCACTCAAGTTTTTAATGCCATGCACTTTTGTCTGAGGTTTTCTCTACGTTCCTTAAGGTTGTGTTAAAGCTATTTGGGTGGGAAAGAAAATTTTTGCATTGCTTCTGATGTAAAAAAAACAAAACAAAAAAATGTATGAAGGATAAAGTTATTCTGTAGTTGTTTAGTATCAAATAAGTAAAATTATTAATCAAAATATGATATTCTGAAATTTATTTGGCCAAAGATGTAACAACATATTTTAAAGAGCAGTTTGTAAGAAGGAAAATGAAATTTAATTGCATTTACGTATTTAATAGTTTAGTTTTTATAATTTACAACAAATACGTATCTGTAGGTATCCTTGTCAACATTTATGTCATAAGTTTTCAAACCAAAGTTTCACTTTTATTAAAACAACTTAAACCTTTTATGAGATGGATAAATTACATTGTATTTAAAGCAATTGGATTAATCTCAGATCATTCTTTGTTTTTTTTAAATAGAAAGGTTAAAAATTTTAATCTGTAAGATACAATACAATTTACCTAGGATTTTCTTTTCAGTTATATATATATATATATATGTGTACCAAATAATTACTGGCATAAAATGATTTGTTAATATTTGCACAAAATTGGTATACCATATTTCCTCTACCTGTAATGATTATCACTTGAAACTATAAAATATTTGGAAGTGATAACTTAATAAAAAATACTTATGTTAATGAGTATAGTTGGTTATAATTAATGTTAATTCATCATGTTAATCATTTAAACATTTGTTTATTTGCATATAAATAAATATTCCAATATGTAGGAACATACTAGCTTGACAGTACCATTGGAATTTTTTTGTGAGATTAATATTTTAAGGATGTATACAAGGTTTAGCATGTAAGCTATCCTATTATCTAAGTTATTGTTTTAACTATTAGGAATATTATTCTATTGTAAAGGTACTTATTAATGATGCAATTGAAAATATACCTAATTTAAATTAAAAGCTATCAATTACATTTTTAGTAAGGTAGGATCATAGTTGTGTTTTATTTTAGTTTTAAATCAATTATGTTCAAAATAGTGTATTTTTCTGACCAATTTTTATCTTTTAATCAGTATTTGTTACATTTTGGTTCTAATTGTTTATGACATGTCGTTTTTGTAGGATAATAAAGATATTCCAGTTAACAGTATATGTTGGTATTATAAATTTTAATTGTTTAATTCCAGTTAGAGTATCATTAAACTGGTGCATCTGATAATCAGATTATTTTTCAAAATAAGTTTAAATTTTACTAATTTTTACTTTTTACTTTGTATATTTAAAATCTAAAACATAGTACATATATATATGTATGTGTGTGGACTTTTTCATTTTCCAAATAATTATTTACATAAAGTGAAATGTTTCAAACATTTCTTGCACTGATTTTATATAACATTTAAAAAGGAACAGTCAAGTTCAGGAAGTTTCTTTTGGTTTAAATGTATTATTTTTTATTATTACAAATTATTAGAAATATTAAAATAATTACTTAGTTAACACATATCCATAATATAAAGTATACTTAGTTTAAATTTAAAACTAGAATAAAACAAATTACAAATGTGAATGTTTTATGTTCCAAAAATGGAAACTTTTCTACACGTAATGTGACATGGACTAAAGTGATAAACAGAATGTTCATAAATTTCAGTATCAAGATTAAAATGAGCAACATAATTTAAGAATATTTTCCTTTCTTTTCATGAGAATATTCATCAAATGTTTTAATTTGTCAAAACCCAGAACAGTATTTGATGTGGATACAAAATGTTAATTGTGTATTGCAAAATAACTACATGTTTCTTTCATTTTCTGGTGCAAAAGTATTGAAGCACTATTAACACAGTTTTTTGGATAACATTGAATGTGTTTTAGTAATTACTGCTACTGAGAATTGTTTAAATGGTGTTTTAACCACAATTATAATAGTTATTTATGATTTTATGGAAATCCAGCCAAACTCTGAATATTTGTACAGTTCTGAGTATTACTGCTTAAAGTTTATACTAGTGAACATTAAGAGAATTAATTCATTATTCCAACCCATTTCTTTTTGTAAGTACTATTAAATACTAGATGTATGTTGCAGTTTTACTTATACAAGATGTATTCTAGTATTAGGATATTTTTCAAGTATGATATAGAAGTTAATACATGAAATACAGAATTTTATTTGGACATCATAAGGTTATTAAAAATTCCAGTTGTAACTTAGTGTTTTCTATACTTATAGTTATTAATCTACAGGTTCTCAGTTTCTTCAGTTTTCACATTTTTATGTGTTAAATCTTTTACAAAGTTGTTTAATTTTTAGACAGTATTTTGTTTATGATTCCCACTTAAAGGAAATTCATATTGATCTGTATGTTAACCTAAATGTTCATATGTTTGTCACAAACATTTAAGTGTATAACTGTTCTTGTTATTTATTATAACAGCTTGAAAGTTTTCTCTTATTAATTTCACATTTCTAAAAATTTGTTTTTTGTAGGAAAACACTCCATTTATTACTTTACTGCTAATTTGATAAAATATTTAAAATTTTTACAGTAATATAATCCATGTGTGTAAAAAAGACCTTGTTAATATGCATTTTAGTTGTTATTGATTACGTGTGCGTACTTTTGAGTTGTTTATAAATTAACTTTGCTATAAAGATTATAACTACATGACTTTTTTGCAGTTTTACCACATAATGTTTTACATTTGACTTTATATTAGCTGTACTAATAGATACTTTATATTAGCTGTACTAATAGATACTTTTGTAAACATATCATAAGTGCTACTTAGCCACATACATTTTTTCTTCTTGTCTGCAAGTTCAGTTAAAATCATTTTGTCAATCATTATAAAATTACTGACCTCACATATTTATGTTGATATTAATTTTCTAGTCCTAACTACATAGGACATTTATTTACTTAAATTTTCCCCATTTTTAAAGAATACATATTTGCATTGTTTTACATACATGTTTATTTTCTTAGTTTTGCCAATACTATCTTTTGTATCTTTTCCTAGTTTTTGCCATTCTGACTTTTGTATCTTTTCATAGTTTTGTCTGTATTAGCTTTTGTAGATGCAGCTGTTGTTTACAGAAAATGAATGAATTAAAGATAGGTGCTCTGAATGAGGAAGTAACAATTTCAGTTGTATGCATAATAATTTGTAAAAAAATTCTGTAACATTTTGATGATTATAATTGTTTTAAAATGATCAAATACATTGTTTTGAAGGTTTACTTTGAACTGTTTAAAACCAGGTTTTAATGATGTCTGGATATATTTGCTTTACAGGTAAATTGTACAATAAACAAGTTTGTAGTGAATATTTTTTACTTTAATATGTGTGCATTTCAAATATCTGTTAATTTAGAAAGTTATGAATCAGTAAGATAGACTAATTCCTGGTATTTATAATTTGTACTAAATTAATATTATCCATTGTGGTCACAGAAATGTATCCTGCAGATAAACTTATGTACATATGAAGTATATGGTTAGGAATAAAACCTCGTATACACCTACAGCGTAAGTGTGTGTTTTACTTTTGCAGTTATTCATTTCTAATGCTTTGTCATTGATATATATTCTTTCATACAAGTTTGGACTTAATTACATTATGTTAAATCTGGCAGTAGTTTACATACACCGCACAAGATACCTGTAATTTGAGAGGTCTGCAGGTTACATATTGTTGTAACACTGCTCTCTTGTTGGGTGGATTCTTTTATTAAAGTATTTGGTGAATACAATAGATTCAATTCTACATGCTTGCACACTTGTCGGCCCGGCATGGCCAAGCGCTTTAGGCGTGCGACTCGTAATCCGAGGGTCGCGGGTTCGCGCCCGCGTCGCGCTAAACATGCTCGCCCTCCCAGCCGTGGGGGCGTATAATGTGACGGTCAATCCCACTATTCGTTGGTAAAAGAGTAGCCCAAGAGTTGGCGGTGGGTGGTGATGACTAGCTGCCTTCCCTCTAGTCTTACACTGCTAAATTAGGGACGGCTAGCACAGATAGCCCTCGAGTAGCTTTGTGCGAAATTCCAAAACAAACAAACAAATGCACACTTGTTGTAACATGTTGGCCTAAATGTACAAATAAGTTTAATTTCGCGGCTAATCCATCACTAGCACTGATCCAAATACTTCACCGACTGATTCACTACAAGTTTTCTATTCACTGCTTCTTAACTAATTGTTCACTTGTATTTATTGTTGTAGCCGAGTTTCTTGACACGCCGTTATCTGTCTCGGTCAGTTACATTCCCGAATATTATAGGTAGTCTCGGGTTTGTTTTTTCGTAATGTTCTGGGTATTCTAGCTAACACCTAATTTACAGTTTTATACATATAAATTATAACAATAAATTGAATACTATTCGAGAGAAGCTTATTAACTTTTTCCGAATCGTAAAAATATGTATTTTACTTTATTGGCTAACTTGTGTTACGTATTACAATTTATCTCGGACGAGTCTCCGATTTATTATCTTATGTGCGTTAAGTATGACGATTTCAAATAGCAGGAAATTTTAATTTTGATTTAGATTTTAGAAGTTACTTGAATGTCGATATGTATCATATTTATTATAATTACCAACAAGACTGATACACAGTTTTCTTTCTTAAAACACATATATTTCAATGTACAAAAAACAATACAGTACAATTAAATAACAGTTATTGCAAATAATATTTTATATACAAGGCCCGACATGGCCAAGTGAGATAAGGCGTGCGACTCGTAATCTGAGGTTCGCATCCCTGTCGAACCAAACATGCTCGCATTTTCAGCCGTGGGGGCGTTATAATGTACGGTCAATCACACTATTTTTTGGTAAAAGGGTAGCCCAAGAGTTGGCGGTAGGTGGTAATCACTAGCTGCCTTCCCTCTAGTCTTACACTGCTAAATTATGGACGGCTAGCACAAATAGTCCTCGAGTAGCTTTGCGCGAAATTAAAAAACAATATACAAGATTTACAAATTTACTAACAATACTGAGTCTGGAACTGAATCTTTTGGGGGCGGGACAAAGAGAGCGATTTAATTCTATGTTGATACACAGGTACATTTTGACGGAAAACCTAGCTAGCTTTATTCTCAGCTGGACTTACGCGGTTCATGAGCACACTTTTCACCGAGGAAGATATCTAATGTCCTCGTAGAAATACTAACGCCAAAAGTTAATTCTCTGAAGTTGAAGATTTATAATGTTCGAAGTCTACAAACGTTCCTGGTAAAATATCTTTATTTTTCTGATTAATAAGCGTTTATTACAATTATATCTTCCGAGGTTTATAGTGTAGTGACTGTAGCAGACCAACAATTTTAAATCGTCTCATCGCGTGTTTCTCCCTAAAATAACAGTGGCAGTCAGTGCTATTTTACATACATACACACATCGTACATTGTTGATTCCTTCGAGTACGTTCGAGAATCTTCTTCAAATTTAGAGAACAGTTGGGACTTTTGCAATACACATTTAAAATATAAGTTACATGCATTTCTAAATATATATTAAACTGAAACAAATATAGATATTAAAATAGTTATATAATATTAAAGCTGTTATACTTGTTTTGCTTTTTTTGGGTTTCATTAATATATACACTGCTGGCCAAAATCTTAAGGCCAATGAACATAAAGGAAAAATATGTATTTTGCGTTGTTAGACTCAACCGCTCATTTTAGTAGAGCTTCGAAAGATGAAAAGGGAAAATAAAAATCTTTTTAGCATTTGAATAGGGAAAATGTGAACATTATGAAATTAGCTTAAATACTAGCTGGTCAAAAGTTTAAGATCATACCAAAAAGAAATTCTAAACAGGGTAGGAAATGCCCAACAAAGGATCTCAGTAGTGAGTTGCACGGCCGTCATTGCGAATAACTTCAAACATTCGTTTTGGCATGGTCAATATAAGTGTTTGCAGAAGGCTGGCTGGAATGTTACTCCAAGTGGTGAAGACGACTTCACGAAGATCATGCACTGTTTGGAATTGACGTACATTTCTATAGACTTCCCTTGCTATCCACCCCGAAAACATTTTCAGTGGGGTTCAGTTCGAGCAAACACGTTAGATGGTTCAAAAGAATAACGTTATTCGCCATGAAAAAGTTCTTTGTCCTGTGGGCATTGTGGATTGCAGCGTTGTCCTGCTGAAAGATCCAGTAATTTCCACACAAGCAAGTGCCTTCAGTCAGTAAGGATGCTCTCTCCAACATGCCAATGTAGCCAGCTGCTGTTTGACGCACCTATATAACCTGAAGCTCCATTGTTTCATGCAAGGAGAAAGCACCCCAGGTTATGATGGAGGCTCTACTGTATCGTGTAGAAAATGTCTCCGGTGGGATATCCTTATCGTGCCAGCAACGTTGGAAGCCATCTGGACTATCCAGGTTAAATTTTTTCTCATAAGAGAACAAAACCTTCTTCCACTTTTCTACGTCCCATGTTTGGTGCTTCTCAGCAAAGTTTAACCGAGCTGTTTCGTGGTGTGGAAGGAGGCATGGTCTTTAAAGACGTTTACGGATTTTAAAACCTTTCTTTCGTAGATGCCGTCTTATTGTTCTTGAGCTGCATTCTACATCCTTAAGGGCCATAATCTAATTCGATGATAGACTGGTGTCTTGCGGGGCAACCCGTCGAATCCTCCTGCTCAACGCCGGCGAAATTTTCTTGGGCCGCCCACTTGAAATTCTCGTTCCGTATCCCTTAGGGTCTTTTGAGAAATTGCAACAGCAGTTTTACTACGCCCAATCCCACCAGCAATGACACGTTGAGAGAGACCTTGCTTTTGCAGCTCGATAATTCTGCCACGTTCAAACTCTGTCAACTTTTTAGCCTTTGCCATGTTTTTACCCAATGTAACACAGGAGCTGTCAGTGGGAGATGTTGACAACACTAATTCTTGAACACAAATGACTAAACTTCGTTACGTGTTTACCGATTAACGCTTCGTTTCAGTGCGGTCTTAAACTTTTGATCAGCTAGTATTTAGGCTAATTTCATATTGTTCACATTTTCCTTATTAAATGCTAAAAAAGTTTTTTTTTTATTTTCCCTTTTCTTAATGTCGTCTTTCGAAGCTCTACTCAAATAAGTGGTTGAGTTTAAAACGCAAAATGCATATTTTTTCTTTATGTTCATTGGCCTTAATATTTTGGCCAGCAGTGCATACATTAAAGTATGGGATTTTTGAAACTTATTTTTCATTAAAAGGCCTCTAGCAGTTCAGCAATAAGTCTGAAACTTATAACACTAAACACCTGGCTTCGATATTCGTGGTGGGTTTAGCATTGATAGCCTATAGTGAAATTTTACAGTTAGCAATATACAAATTTCATTATAAGAGTTTGCAATTTTTTGAAATATAAGTCAGTATATACATTTTACAAAATTTTTCAAAGAATAGGACAAAACATTAAGCGATATTTTCTGGAGATGTATTAGGTTCAAATATCGAAGAAAATTCTTTTTACCTGACTTAAGTCCTCGTTCCAGGATTGGCAATGTTCAGGAATTTGTTTGAGTGAGACTTTTTAAAAGTAAATTTAAACGTGCAGTAAAGTGCTGGAAGTGCCGAAGGGGAGGAGGTCTTGGTGCATACTTCCACAGATATCTATCGTTGTTTTTTCAAAGAAGTAAAGTGGTGTATTTCTTTGATCAATGTGATGCTGAATTTGACCTGTATCTAACTAGTCAACCAACCATAATGCGTTATAGAAAGCTACTAATTTGCTTAAAACGTGAGATTTTTATTAATATGTGAGAGCGTGAGATTAGGCCCAGATTCGTGAGTCTCACGTTCAATCGGTGTGTTGGAAACTCTGATGTTTCTAGTGTGGAAATATCTTCATGGTATTAAAAATAACAACAATATAAAAGATAAAAAGAGGCTGATGAATAGAATCCAGTATATTTTATAAAATATACAAATAATACTAGTGATTGAATACTTTGAAAAAAGGATAGAGAATGTAATTATGCCAGATGTTTTTACTCCATCTTTATTTTAGTATTAATTGTAATGTTTTTATTATTGTAAAAACGTGTAGGAAAAAAGTTGTATCTGCAATTTTTTTCAAACTATTTCTATTATTGTTAAATTTTAGAAAATGCAGTGAATGTAACTTATAGACTTATCTAATATTGAAGTAAATATATCGGAGTAATGTGTCTCAGAACGGCTGGTGTGGGTATTAACACTTTTATTGATAAGCAGAGAACAACATTTCGACCTTCCTAGGTCATCTTCAGGAGATACATTTTTATTTCAAGTGGGTTTTTCGTCATCAATAATATCGGGATAACGTTTTAACTTGACTAAGTATTAGTAGATGTGGTCTGACATGGCCAGGTGGTTAAGGCAATCGACTCATAATCCGAGGGTTGCAGGTTCGAATCCCCGTCACACATAACACGCCCTTTCAGCCGTGGGGGCGTTATAATGTGACGATCAATCTCACTATTCGTTGGTAAAAGAGTAGCCCAAGAGTTGGCGGTGGGTGATGATGACTAGTTGCCTTCTCTCTAGTCTTACATTGCTAGGCCTTCGTGTAGCTTTGCGCGAAATTAAAACAACAAACAATTAACAGATGCAGCACACTTATTCAAAATCAAAATAACTTCAAGGCGTAATATTTGTGTTACTGTTGCGTGGTTTATACAACTATTGACAATGTCTGACATTGGTTTGCATGTTTGTTGTCAGCAGTACTGGGGTAATGTGTGGCAGGATTTGACTGGCTATTAATACGTTTTTTAACTTGTTCAAGTCATTGAATTGGTGACTCACTTGCCTGTTAACAGCTTCTTTCATATCAAACCTGAAAAAAGAGCTTGGTGTGTTGCAATATTTATCTCTAACCTTCCCTCTACGTAATAAAGCAATAAAAAAAAAGTATAATGAAACTTCGGCCATAAACATACACCAGATATTTATTAGTATTGGGTGTTTTAAACCTAAATTACTAATATACCACACTTGAACTACAAAGCCTGATATTAAGATGTAGCCTTTCTTAATTTAGAACTGCTAAACAGAGGGGGTGCAACAAGTGAGCATTTCTCGAAACTTACGCAACTAGTCTTAACTGAATAGTAACAGTCGTAATATAGTATATTCAGTTATATACAGTGGCTCGAACTTTGAACCATTCAATCGGCGGTACGATTAATATTAGACCACATTCATCTTCTCGTTTTAAGGAGTCAAAGCAGTTACTTTGTAATACATGAAAATAAAATTACTTTAAGAAATATCAAAAGGACCTTAAAGTCTAGTTTCCACAAATAATGAATATCAAAATTGTGTTTTTAAATTTTCATTCAGTACAGTTGCATTTCTTAATTTGAATTATGTATATATATATGTATGTATTAAAGAATATAAGGGTAATTAACAAACCCACAGTCACCTAAGTAGTACTGAGATTTGTGACGTTGTTTGTTTGAGCACATCAACTCCAACCAACTCTTGATTTCTTTTCCAAGTTGTTTTTTTTCACCACTGGCGTTTTTTAGAGCATGTCTGAGGAAAGAGTTATCACCAACGTTTGTGGTAGCTATTACCACAGTTATTTTGCATTAATATTAAACCTTTTGTACTTCCTTGATTCCATCAATAGCTCTAAGACAGTCTTGAGTGCTTAAAACGGTAACATCCAGGGTTTGGTCCCTGCAGTGGGCACAGCGCAGACAACCTGTTGTTTTGATTTGCTCTTAAATCAAATAAATGTCCTTGAATAATTGTTCAATAAATCACCGTTTTTTTTTTCTTTGTTGTTGGCGGATTCATTTTTCCAAATGGTATAATATTTCACTTTCTTGTTCGTGTACTCATATTTCTAATTGTATTTTATATTCGATCGTTATAGTTATATAGTGCTGAATATTCGCCTATATTCTTTGAAACATGTGGTTATCATAGCATATAGTCTTATGTGGCTTTGCTCTGAAGCAAACAAACAAAATAATAATGATAAGAAATCCAATTTAGTTTTTGTTGGCAGGATATTAGAAACCGTAAAATATTAAGTATTTTGTGTGTTGAAACATTTTATTCGCTAGTCATAAATTGCAGTTATCTGCGTTTATCTCTTAACTTAGATATTAAGCAAATATTAAACCATAACATTCCCTATTACGTAACAAAGTACATGTGACTTACACTTTAAAGAGCATGCATACGGTTAAAATCAGTTCATGAAACTTTGACTATTTTCAGTCTTAAACAACAACAATCAGAGAGATTGCATACACTTGCCTCGCTGCTCCTTTTGGACATTATATGAGTTGATAGAGGATAATGTCTAATTTCACCTTCGAAAGTTCAAGAAAACATCTGAGATCTAGGATTATCAACGATCCAGATTAATTTTTTGTGGTGTAATGAGGATTTTCAACCTTAATATGCTGGTGAAATTTATTACAAATCCGATCACACTTTACAAAGTTATTAACTTAAAACCGCGAAAATGCCCTATCTCCCAACTATACAAAATGATTCTGATTTGAATGTCGACCAAATTTGGGGAGGACTGCCCAATTCTGATTTAAAAATTTCATTTACATCAGTCTAATAGTTTTCAAGATGTGTGCACGGAAACAAAGATAGACATATAAACCTGATTGCAATGCCCTCGCTTTCCCTCCAGAGTAAATATCTTTACGGTTAATTAGAAATAACATCGTCTGCCATTTAATATCTAAACGTTTCTTTTGTTTTAGAATTTCGCACAAAGCTACTCGAGGGCTATCTGTGCTAGCCGTCCCTAATTTAGCAGTGTAAGACTAGAGGGAAGGCAGCTAGTCATCACCACCCACCGCCAACTCTTGGGCTACTCTTTTACCAACGAATAGTGGGATTGACCGTAACATTATAACGTCCCCACGGCTGGGAGGGCGAGCATGTTTAGCGCGACGCGGGCGCGAACCCGCGACCCTCGGATTACGAGTCGCACGCCTTCCGCGCTTGGCCATGCCAGACCCCATAAACGTTTCTAAATATCCACTCTTTTGTGATAAAATAGCGAATCGTGACATTTTAGGTGTTATTTACGGTACATAGAACAATATTACTATTTTAATTACAGTGTGTTTTTGATGTCCGTCTTCTCTAAAACACCGTAGTTGTAAGAAATGCTTCAGAATATAATACTGTCCCTCAAAGTCGAATCTATTTCTACAAAAGAGTTGTTGTCGATCAGCCTATACTGTATTTATTAAGGTTTGTTGACAAAGAAATGAACTGATCTTCGTTTATTTCTCGAAAGACGATGAGGTGTCCATTCGTTAGCTTCATTAATTCTCTCTCGTGTGATATTGGTTACGCGTATGCAAAAACTTAACTTGCACTTTTGTTAACAGTGAAAGGGGACCATCGAACCAATTATGTTTGCAGTTCCATAAACCTCTAATTATAATCACATTGAATAACATACATAATATATGACATAAAACCATAACGATCACACTTCTTAAAATATTGAAAATTCCCGGACAAGTACATTATACACGCCAACCAAATTCACACAAAGTACCTGCAGCTAAAAAAAAAAAAATCAATTGATAGCGCTAAGAACATAACGTGATTCAACCTTTACTCAAAAAATTGTGAAAATATTTTCCGGATTACAAATGTGAAGAGAGAAAACGAGGCAAGTCCGGAAATTAAAATAATACCTTTGTCAATTACACTTGGATACAGTTTGTGGAAACGCATGATCACTTCAGAATGTCTTATTTAGTAATTATTGAAATATTTTGTTTAGTTTCATATCGCCCGAGGAGTATAATTTTCGTTGTTTTTTTTATACGCACATTGGCCATCACTACCGCAATCAACTAGTTCATGCAGCGTAAAGTATTTCTTATTATATTTTTACGATAACTCGCAATAACATTTTAAAACTAGTTGAAATACTCTTAATTGAATGATGTTTATTTATATTACAGCACTTGCTACTTACACAGTTCTGAGAACCTCAGTACTGCTTCCCTAGTATTTCAGGCATAAGTTTATCAGGTTCATCCGGTAATTTTATACATATGGTTAACCGGTCACGGAGCCTCAAAGTTTTACAAAACTGTGTTTAATTATTCTTCCCTAGTAAGTTCAACAACTTGCTGGTTTGTTAAGTATACAGATTGGTGTCACCATGCCATGTAGACTTAAGTTTATAACTACTTATCTTGCTGTAGTGACGCAACAAGCACATTTATAACTCAAACCTTGAGAATTGTGTAACAAGCACACGAGATATCAAAGAGAAAAAGCGCAAAAATTATAATTTGTAGTAAACACTCTATAAAAGGGAACACGCTCTTATAACTTGGATTATTAACTACAGATATTAATTATAACCATCTTTCATGAATGATCGACCTCATCCCCCTGCTATATTGTGGGTTTAATGTATTATTAGTATTATTACTGACAAACCTGATTCACTATAACACAGCATCTAGACTTTGTGTTCACAAAACTAACTATATTTTGAACCTGAACGTCCTATATATTTTCAGAACAATGACAACTTTCAGTGACAATGTTGCTGTACTTAATAGCATTATAAGTAGTTATGTGAGATATTTTGTCTTAAAATGCTATAATTTATTACACAAACACAACCGAAACCTAAAATCTGGAAAAGTAATAATCCATTCGACCCTCGAGGAAAGAAGGTCTACTGTCTTTCCGAAAATGCTCGAGATATCGGGTTTTTGATTTTGTGATTCAACTAATATATTTATCCTATCATGACGTTCCAAACTGATGTGTAACATTATGTTCATGCTTGAAAAGAATCGCCCGGCATGGCCAGGTGGTTGAGGCACTCGAGTCGTAGTCCGAGGGTAGCGGGATTGAATCCCCGTATCAACAAACATGCTCGCCCTTTCAGCGATTGGACGTTATAATGTTACAATCAATCCCACTATTCCTTGATAAAAGAGTAGCCCAAGAGTTGGCGGTGGGTGGTGATGACTAGCTGCCTTCCCTCTGACATTACACTGCTATATTAGGGACGGCTAGCGCAGATAGTCTTTAAGTAGCTACGCGCGAAATTAAAAAAAAAAAACCCAAAAAGAATCCATGTAGTCTGAATCGAACTAATCATGTATATCTCTATATTCATTGTCTGATTTTAAAACCCGCTCCCGAATATGCAATAATAATATGATTCGCATCGGAAGGATACAAGCGAAAACAATGAATAAATTTTTTTTTATTGATACGCATATTTTACTTCAAAGAAATATATATATATATGTACAAAATAAATTAACTGTGTAATAATTACCACTATACTTACGTAAGTAAAAAATAAAAATATAATACTATATTCCTCATTCCTACGTAATGACCACCAACACCTTTTTATACATAATTAATTTAGAATGCATAATCTGAAATTCAGGTCCGTAACTTCTTTTTATGTTAAAAACACGTTGTAACGCTAAAGGATGAAATGAGTTATGAAAACGACTCGTGATAAAGAAGAGTAAGTACACAGCATGGTAGAAGAGTTCGATAAAAAACAAAATGATGTAAGCGAAGAAAGCAGAAGAGGTTAGAGATTTATAACCAAAAACGTCCTTGCTTTTATTCTTGTCGATTTAGCCCGGCATGGCCAAGCGTGTTAAGGCGTGCGACTCGTAATCTAAGGGTCGCGGGTTCGCATCCCCGTCGCGCCAAACATGCTCGCCGTTTAAACCTGATAAACGGTTTATCAACCCTCTTTCGTTGGTAAAAGAGTAGCCCAAGAGTTGGTGGTGGGTGGTGATGACTAGCTGCCTTCCTTCTAGTCTTACACTGCTAAATTAGGGACGGCTAGCACAGATAGCCCTCGAGTAGCTTTGTGCGAAATTCAAAAACAAAAATTCTTATCAATTTAAAAAGAGACGTTTAAAGGCATGACAAAACAAAATAAAACTTGGCCGAAACGATTCAGCCCGTAATGAACACTAGGAGGAGAACAATTTGAACCAGGTGTTCAAGCTCAATGACCAACCTGAGACCCAAGCAAGCAAGGGAGAAGTTTAAATTAACAGAGCACCAATGTCACGTTCCTTTTTTTATGCTTTCCGTTTTAAAATTCTATACAAGACAGCAAAGGTATTTTAAAAACAGGAAAATGTGATATATATGTACACGCAACCGCGACGTCACCTCTTTCCTCTTTCCTTGGTTTTCCTCTTGATTTAAATATCTATTTTTAATCATTCCACCTACTTTTCAGTTGACTTTGCTTGTGCTTGCTATGCTAACTATACTACGCATATAAATAAGTATATTCGTTTGTACAATAAAACTTATCTAAATTCCAAGTTACACAAATAATTGCTTGTGTCATAATAATTCAAGTGTATACTAAAATTATCTACGAATGATAATGGATTAGTGCTGTTACTAGGTTTAGAGATATGTTTCTATGAGATTAACCGATCATTCGAAGATTAAATGAAAAAAAAAAACAACTGACGATCTATAGAGGTATTTACTATTTTGTTTCCTAGTGGTTCGCTCTCTCTTTTGAAATTTGATTGATCTTATGTACCCTACAGGGTCAGGTACGCTTTGATCTCTTCCTCCTTCCTTCATTTTTATGACCATGCAGTGTGAGTCAGTATGGCTATTGCTTTAGGGTCAGCGTGGTCTGAGTTTACTCCGGCCCTTTTCAGGGCAATGTCCTTGTACTTGTTTCGTATATTTATCGATATTATTTGCACTATCAGTAGGAAGTCTAGTTTGATGGTCGCCCCTTTTTTTTCCCTCCCTTATATATATGTATTTATTTTTGTGTTTAAAATATATGTTGATCGGGGATAGATGTTTAGGACTATCTTCATCATATATGCGGTTCCTATCTAGTTCACATTATAATTCATTTTATGTCCAATTTTTATCAAAGTACGTTATTGTACTATGTAGGAGTCTATCTACTATCGTCGGTGTGTTTGAATATTTGTGTATGAAATTGGATGATGTCATTCTGGGAACTCTGTATGCTGTTGTGAGGAATGTGTTTTCTATTGTTTGCAGCTTGGTTTTGATTATTTTGTCACTTACAGTAATCTAAGCTAGAGCTGCATAGTCAATTGCTAGTCTAATATATGTTTTGTAAATTTTTAGTATATTATCTGTTGATGCTCTACTGTACTTGCCAGTTAGACTCCTAGCATAGTTGGTTCTTCGCCAGACTTTACTTTTAATTTCATTTAAATGGTTAATCCATGTTAATTTTGAGTCATAGGTTAGATCGAGGAATTTTACCGATGTGACAGTCTGAAGTAATGTTCCATATTTCCGGGGCCCGACATGGCCAGGTGGGTTAAGGCGTGCGACTCGTAATCTGAGGTCGCGGGTATGCATTCCCGTCGCACCAAACATGCTCGCCTTTTCAAGTTTGGTAACAATCGATTTGGTGGTTCGCTAGTTATAAGTGAACATACACAGATTATAAATAATAACCAGCTTGAATGATGTAAAATGACACACAAAAGTGCATAATGAAACTCAGTCGTAGTTATTCTACAGTACAGAAAGTAGGAAATTACACTATTTCACTCTTTTATGAAAAAAAAGGAAAACAATTGTCAGGGGAAGCATACCTCTGGACCTTTGCAGATCACATGCCTGCTTCAGGCATTGACATAAATCTTTTTGTCTTCAAAACATTGAAATACCGTAAGTACTATCTTACATTTACTAATAATGTGCCTACAAATTTGTTTTTCTTCTGTTTGTGTATTTGAATGTCGCTACACAAGGGCTATCTACGCCACCGTTTCTAATTTAGCAGTGCAGCGTAAGACTAGAAGGAAACCAGCTAGTCAGCACCACTCACCGCCAACTAGTGGGCTACTCTTTTACCAACGAACAGTGAGTGAGATTGACCGTCACGTTATAACGCCCCCTCGGCTGAAAGGGCGAGCATATTTGGTACGACGGGGATTCGAACCCGCGACACTCAGATTACGAGTCGAGCGCTCTAAACACCTGGTCAGCTTATAAATACTCGGAATTATTGCTCGAAGGCTCCAATGTAACCATTCTAACGTTAACTTTAGACGTTAAGATATTATTTTGTCAAATTTCTTGAGCTTTCGCTCGATTTCAATAATTTCCGACCCAGCGTGGCTAGGTGGTTAAGGCACTCGACTCGTAATCCAAGGGAAGCGGGTTCGAATCTCCGTCACACCAAACATGCTCGCCCTTTAAGCCGTGGTGGCGTTATAATGTGACGGTCAATCCCACTCACTGTGCATTGGTAAAAGAGTAGCCCAAGAGTTGGCGGTGGGTGGTGATGACTAGCTACCTTCCCTCTAGTCTTACACTTCTAAATTAGGGACGGCTTTGCGCGAAATTCAAAACAAACCAAACCAAAATCTTACTTTAAGTTACCGTATAGAGTTCCGAAACGACGCTGCGAGGGTTTCATGTGTAATGGGGAAAGTGCTGTCAGTTTAACTGCTGTGTGTAAACATAGTAGCTTCTTTTACTTGAACGGTAGGTTAAGACAGGCAGGAACTGCTGACTTTGATTTTTTCTTTTAGTGTTAAATTCCTAAAGCCTTTCATAAAGACAGCAGGGCAATGTTAAAGTAATTCACGTGTTTTCATGCATCTAAATTTTGTGGTTACTATATATTTTGAAAATTAACTTATCTATTGACCTTCAATTGCTGAACAAGAGCAGACGAGTTAATATCCTTTTTACTCAAATAAATTCCACTCTCTATGATTTGAAACTTTCACTGTGTGTCAAGAGATAATATTAGAAAGGAGCATAGATTAAAAGTAAACATCTCATGTAGATGTCGTTATGGCCCGGCATGGCCAGGTGGGTTAAGGCATACGCCTTGTAATCTTAGGGTCGCGGGTTCGAATCCCCGTCGTACCATCCATGCTCGTCCTTTCAGCCGTAGGGGCGTTATAATGTGACGGTCGATCCCACTATTCGTTGGTAAAAGAGTAGCCCAAGAGTTGGCGGCGGGTAGTGATGACTAGCTGCCTTCCTTCTAGTCTTACACTGCTAAATTAGGGATGGCTAACGCAGATAGCCCTCGTGTAACTTTGTGCGAAATTCAAACAAACAAAACAAACAGATGTTATTCAGTTATTAACATATTTAAATATCTCGTGTATATATCACTGTTTAGTTGTAAGTATGTTTAAACATCTCGCGTGAATAGCGTTGTTTAGTTGTATATATAAGCATGTTTAAGCATCTCTTGTAGTCGTTGCTGTTCAGTTATGAGCATATTTAAACATTTTGTATGGACATCGTTGTTTAGTTTTAAGTATATTTAAACATTTCAAGTGGGTATTGCTATCCAGTTATAAGTAGTGCCAATTAGCCTGGATATCAGTCTGTGAGGAGTCTGAACATTAGATATTTCCTACTGTTTTTTTTTGTTTTTGCATTTATTAAATGTCACGACTTGTCTTTACATAACTCCCAGTCAGAGCAAACCAAAATGCGACACAACGTCTTAGCTTAGAGCTGCGAATTACATATATAAATATTCAAATAATGTTTCACTTTTATTTTGGACTAATGATTATCTTATTTTGTTTTCATGTGTTATAAATTTTTATTTTTATTATAGCCAGGGGTCTCAAAAGATGGAAGTCACATGGGCTTCTCCGAACTTCTTAGAGGGCCTGGTTATAAGTGTATTTAAACTTGTGCGGATAATGCTGGTTTGTTATAATTACTCTTAAATATCTAGCGTGGATAGCGCTGTTTAGTTATAAGCATGTTTAAACAGTTTGTGTGGGGAGCGTTGTTTAGTTACATATAAGCATGTCTAAACATTTCGTATGGACATTGCTGTTCAGTTATGAGCATGTTTAAACATCTCATGTGGATATTGCTGTTTAGTTGTAGGTATGTTTAAACATCTCGCGTGAATAGCGTTGTTCACTTATAAGCAGGTTTGGAGTATTTTAAAACACGAACGGGAAATAGTGATTTCCTGAGAAAAGTGTTTCTAAAATAGTTGGAATGTGTAATTCCTCTATATAATTTCCATGTATTTCAATCAGTCGGTTTTATTTTAACAAATAATATATGTTACGTATTAAAATTTATCTCGGACGAGCTTTTGATTAATTATGTTACGTACTTTACGTATTCGGCCTGGCATGGCCAAGCGCGTAAAGCGTGTGACTCGTAATCCGAGGGTCGTGCCAAACATGCTTGCCCTCCCAGCCCTGGGGGCGTTATAATGGTACGGTCAATCCCACTATTCGTTGGTAAAAGAGTAGCCCAAGAGTTGGCGGTGGATGGTGATGACTAGCTGCCTTCCCTTTAGTCTTACACTGCTAAATTAGGGACAGCTCGGTGCAGTGGGCTAACAACCTACTCACTTAAATACTTGTTGAAGAATCCGCAAGCGATTGCGGTCCTATGTTCCTAGATGGAATCTAAGGGTACTAACTAATTAACTTTACGTATTACGATTTCAAATAGTCAAAATTTTAATTTATAAGTTAATTGAATATTGATTTATTATATTTACCAACAAGATTGATACACACAGTTTTCTTTCTTAATAACGGTATATATCAATATACGAACAACAATACAATATAATTAAATAATAGTTATTGCAAATAATATTTTATATACAAGCGTTTTACAAATTTACTGACAATACCGAGTCTTCTACAGGGTCTGAAACTGAATATTTTGTCCATGTTTCAAGATGAGCGAATTAATTCTATGTTGATACACAGGTACACTTCGATTGATGGGAAGCGTTAGTGTGTTTTCTCATAGCAAAGCTACATGGGCTTTCTGCTGAGCCCACCGAGAGGAATCGAACCCCTGATTTTAGCGTTGTAAGTCCGTAGACTTACCGTTGTACCAGCGGAGAGCAGATGGGAAGCCAACTGATTTCTTCAACATGAGTTTTTTTTTCCCGACGTGAATGTCTAATGTCCTCGTAGAAATACTAACGTCCAGAGTTAATTCACTGAAGTTTGTAATGTTCGAAATCTATAAACGTTCCTGGTCAAATATCTGGTGCTTTCTGATTAATATGCTCTTATCACAGCTACAGCTTTCGAGGTTTATAGTATACTGACTGTAGCAAACCAACACTATTACGAAAACTGTCTCTTGGCGCATCGATTTATAAACTTTAAGCAAGTTTCTTGAAAGATCAGTTGGCAACAGTATTTTACTTACACACATAGCACATTGTTGGTTCTTACATCGAGAATCTTCTACACATTTAAAAAACAGAAGGAACTTTCGCAACACATATTTAACACTATAAGTTATATGTATTTCCATATATATATTTAACTAAAACAAACATCGATCAAAAATAAATACATAATAGTAAATCCGTTACACATACTTGACCAAGCATTAAATTTACAAGTTTTGCATGATACAGTGCAGTGTTTCGACGAATACTTTAAATGACACAGTAGTTTAACAACGAAGTTACCAAACACAATATGTTACCTGTACTTTGCCTCGGTTGATTCATCTGTTGATTCATTTGTTTATCGTGCTTCATGAGAATTTTTGAAAATTACCTCTCGAGCTTTATGATTTTCGCGCATTTTCAATGTATTTTCAAACGTTTAACGCGTTGCATAGCAATTATTTGAAACAGCTATTAATAATTAGCATATTATTAAGGTACCTAGTAAGGCATAATGATGATGAATGAATATGACTCTTGTCCATTGACAAATGATGAAAAGTCAAATATAAAAGTATCGAATTAGGAGCAGAATCATAAGAACGATAAACTAGGAAACAGTCGTTAACGACGGGAGGCAAAAATATCATGCATCAAGGATAAACAGCAGAGGGGAAACTACATTTTTAGTGTATAGTAAATAACGTTTGTGAAAAACCATGAACTGCAGCAAGGAACCGCTTAGTTATAATAATAATAGCCTGATCAAGAACTTTCAAAATTCTGAATGAAATATTCCAGTCAGTTGAGGAATGTGTGGATACTTATAGTAACCATATCGTTAGCATTGGAAGAGTAGGGAAAGAAAATCCTTTGTTACGAATAGATCTTTCCTGAACTGTTGCGTGTCTTTTATTTCTATTTTGTTGGTCAAAAAATCATCTTCAAAAAGTCTGAGTAAGTTCTGTTTGGGTCGTAGGCTACACTTGCATAACATCCTAAAACAAAATAAATAAAAATGAAGGGTCAGTGATCAAAAGGTTCAAAGTTGACACATGATAATCAATTTGAAAAGCTTAACGGTACGTCATCGTGACGTTACTCACTGGTATGGCAGGAACAGGGCTAGTTGGCAGTCTCTTTTGTAAATTAACTTGATCTTTCTGATGGCCCAGGAGTCAAATGAGGAAATGGATAGAGGAGAAAATGGTCCCATGGGTTTATTTACTTTAGTAGAAAATTTTCTGGCATAGACTATTGTAAGGATCGTATATTTAACATAAAAGAAATGCAGTTTTTAACATATTTTTTATTGGTGTGAAAATAAATAGCATTGAAAGAAATAGAAATGGTTCAGAATTCATAAAAACGTGATCAAGGAAATAGAAATATACGCCTAAAATATTAAACGCCAAAATAGTTTGGGATTGGCTGTTATTTCTGTAAGCTAAAATGTTTTACATCCAGATGGCTGGCCCAGTTGTCCTGGTTAAATGTATCACCCAGAAAAAATATTCACAAAAGATCCTGATTAAAAAAACAACAGAGAAAGAATAACAAACTAGATAACCAGAATTTTCAACCATGAAATTAAAAAATATATTTGCTAAATACAGACACTATGCATGTAAAAAACGGTATAACCATTTGTTTATTTATTTACATTTTAAACCTGAAGAATACTTCCGTCACACAACACTGGCTAGCCAATTCACACATATCGTACAGTCAACGGTAAAATACTTCGAGACACCAAAGTAAGTGCACGTTAAAACTGCGAGCAAGACCATCACGTAAGTTTGAAAAAATATTTCATCCCCAAGAAAGAAAAACATAGCGCGAAAAGAAACCATAAACCGTAGAACAGTTCCACAACCAATAAAAACATTTCAAAAACTGAAAACCTGATACCAAATACAAACGACCTACACCCTTGTGCAAATTAATTGAAACAAATAGTCTAATTTTACAATATTTTCAGCATGGCGGTTGTTGTAGGCTTGCTGGACCCGCTGATTTCCTTTTATAGTCATTTTCTCACACAGACGGCGTCATTAGCTGTGTTTTGCAGTACGGTCGATCTATTTTTGGGATATATGACGAAATTTTGAGGAATATTACGTCATTCAAAATTGCGTTAGAAGGGCAAGGAGACCAATCAAAAAACAACTTCTTACCAACTCAATGAAGAAAAACGATGTCAATGGGGTCTGAAATACAAGAACTGGATGCAAGAACAATGGAGGAAGGTGTTATTCAGTGATGAGACTCATTTTTTTCGTACAGGGTCAAAAAAGTCCGCATGTTTGCAGTTCTCCAGGTGAGAAACTTCGAGAATCTCACATCAATCAGTTCGTAAAACATCCCTTGAAGATGTTTTGGGGCTTTTTCAGTTACTATGGCGTCGGAAGCTTATATATCGTAGAAGGTATGATGCGAGGACCACAGCACATCGAAGTTTTACAGAGAAGAGACGTTTTAGAATGGAAAAGAGATTTCCAGATGAATCTGGCATTTTTCAGCAAGATCTGGCTCTGTGCCACACATTAAAACTTGTGAAGAATTTTATGACTACAACGCGAATAAAGGTGCTAGACTGGCCTGGAAATTCTCCAGACGTTAATGAAAGAACGCTAACTCACCTATTGAAAATCTTTGGGCGATTTGTAAAGAAAGACTTCAGGGAAAAGATACTACGAAAGATAAGCTAATTGAGGCCATAATTAAGATGTGCTACCGCAATCCAAAATTAGTAAAGATTGCAGTCAACACGTGGACTCGATGCCAAAGCGGATTAATGATCTTCTGAAAAATAAAGGCGGTCATATCATGTATTAATTTGTGAGTAATTTTTAAATTCTCAAAAGTAAAATGCAAAAAATTGAAAAAAAATCATAATTTTCCGTCTTGTTTCAATTAATTTGCACAAGGGTGTGCAGATTCATGAGCAGAAGCACTGGTAAAGTTTGGTTTGTTTGGCTATTCGCGATAACCATGCCTTATTTATCAGCAATAGACAAGAGATAAGGCTTCTAGTTAACAACACCCTTCGCCAACTCTTTGGCTAATCTTTTACCAACGAATAATACGAATGACGGTCACATTATTTGTTTGTTTGTTTGTTTGTTTTGGAATTTCGCACAAAGCTACTCGAGGGCTATCTGTGCTAGCCGTCCCTAATTTAGCAGTGTAAGACTAGAGGGAAGGCAGCTAGTCATCACCACCCACCGCCAACTCTTGGGCTACTCTTTTACCAACGAATAGTGGGATTGACCGTCACATTATACACCCCCACGGCTGGGAGGGCGAGCATGTTTAGCGCGACGCGGGCGCGAACCCGCGACCCTCAGATTACGAGTTGCACGCCTTACGCGCTTGGCCATGCCAGGCCGTCACATTATAAAACCGCTACTTGTAAAAGAGCGAACATGTTCGGTAACGAGGATTTGACTTATAATTAAGCTAAAAGAGCGAAAAATAAGAAGCAGTGACATTTTAAAAGCAGTACCAAACATTACCTGACGTTAATGAAAGAACGCTAACTCACCTATCTCAAAAACTGTAATAGATGTGTAATGTCTATCAACGTGTAAGGTGGTGTGATAGGCAAATGACCCCAGTTGTAATATTATTAACAATTTTTACGTTGGTATCATCTGTACTTTGGAATTCAAAGTAACAATTGGTAAAAATGTTAATCTTCAAGCATATACTATTTACAGAAAAGTTTAAGAATTGCAGTAAACATATTTTAGGTTTTATCACCCATATCAAAAACAAGATAAACTCTAACGTAGTCACCGACCTAATTTCTTATTGTAAGCAACTCACTATTAATGTAAGTTGTGACTCTACTTTAACAAAACAAAATGACCATGGAAAACATTAACATGTCTCCTAAAACTTTCCAAATCTTTAAATATTTGTTTAATTAAAATTTGACAATAATTAAAGAACTGAATGGTAAACTTGAGTGCAGCGGATGAAGGAGATAATTATTTTCCACTTCCACGAACAATAGCTCGTGGAACAAATATGTACGATGCGTATCTGCAAAAATTAAGGCAAGAAAATAGCTTAAACTGATATTCGTTACTCTTTGATCTTACCGCTTTCAAGAAGTTCTTTATATCTCTGACGACCTTGTACGATTAATGAAATTTTAGGATGGGGCCACAGAATTATACTTACGTTTGCGAAAGGTTGTTAAGCTATGAGATATGTATATATTAAACAATGCAATTTATATATTTAAATACAACATTTTATGTATAAAGAAAATGCAGTGTTAATGTTTTTGTATGAAGCACATATTTATAAAATGTATCTTTAATCCACCAAACATGGGTATAAAAACCCGATTTTAGCGTTGTAAACCCTTAGACTTATCACTGTAACATAGGAGTGAATTTACTTTCGTTTTCAATTTAGATTATATATATATATATACACACAGAAGAAGTTGCTGCTGTTTTGAATTAAGCACAAAGCTACACAACGGGCTATTTGTGCTCTGCCCACCACGGGTATCGAAACCCGGATTTTAGCGTCGTAAGTCCGCAGAAACACGCTATGCAACTAAGCAGTGTGTATACAAAAAAGGATACACAAGTAGAAAGCATTCAGTTATTTCTTCGTGGTGCAATAAACTTGCACATGGTCACTAGTAATGAACGAGCAACATAGAAACACAAACGAAGAACACGTAGTTATTGCAACTTATCCCTCTAATTACTTCTATGATCCTGCTGTGTATTTTACACAAAAAATAATGTCCGACATGACCAGGTGGTTAAGGTGCTCGACTCATAATCTGAGGATCGCGGATTCGAATCCCTGTTGCACCAAACATGTTCGCTCTTTTCAGCCGTGGGGGAGTTATAAATGACGGTCAATCCCACTATTGGTGGATAAAAGAGTAGCCCAAGAGCTGGCGGTGAGTGGTGATGACTAGCTACTTTCCCTCTAGTCTTACACTGCAAAATCAGGGGCGGCTAGCGCAAATAGCCCTCGTATTACTTTGTAATTCAAAAACAAATATAAGAAATAAGTAATTTCACCCAGTGTTTTGTTAGCTCTCAACGTTAAGTGTTGCATCAAGAAATAACATAAAATTATCTAATATGTTGTTGTCCACAGGTAGGGAACGATGTAAAAGCACAAAAATCTGTCTCAGAAGGGCTAGTATGGGTATTAACACTTTTACTAATAAAGCAGAGACTAACGTTTTGACCTTCCTAGGTCATTTTCAGGTTAACAAGAAAACACGTTGGCGATTTGACGGTTCAAATATCATCAGCCATTATGTGATGTCATGAATGGTCAGTCCTAACATGAAGGTAATCTTTATTTAGCTATTGATGCAGAGATTAGGTATTAGTGGTACCGATATGAATAACAAGTCTTGTTAATTTTTATACAAAGATCATACATGAGTCATAACGAAATGGCCACTTGTCTTCAGCTTTGATGTAAAGATCCCGTATCATCAGTTTTGGAGTGAAGACAAGTATTTATTAGTCCCAATCTAAAGGAATATATCGGGTGTCCTTATAAAAAACGAAAAGGTATTTTATGTATATTTTTAATCTGCAAGGCCCGTATGTTTTGTAAGTTGACAGAGGACCTGACGTAAAGGTGCAAGTTAAACAAATTATTTTAAGGCCCAGCATGGCCAGGTCGATTAAGGCGTTCGACTCGTAATTTGAAAGTTGCTGGTTCTAATCCCCCTTTCACCAAACATGCTCACCTTTTTAGCCATGTGGACGTTATTATGTGACGGTCAATCCCATTATTCGTTGGTAAAAGAGTAGTCCAAGAGATGGTGGTGGGTGGTGATGACTAGCTGTCTTCTCTCTAGTCTTACACTACTAAATTAGAGACGGCTTGCACAGATAACCCTCGAGTAACTTTGTGCGAAATTCAAAAACAAACAAACAAATTATTTTTCGCGATAGGAAAACACAATATTTTAAGATGAATTACTTCATCTCAGATGTTGGAAGCAACAGTTAAAGTTGGAAGGGATATTGTAGGTTTAGAAAGTACATACTTTAAAGCAACAGAACAACCCGGACAAATTACAGTAAAATCAATGTTTATTATGTAAACATATATGCATACATGCATACGTAAAAGAAGCAGTTCACACTTAGTTTCTGTTTGTTTGTTTATGATTCAGTTGATCGGCTTATTGGTTCTGCTTTAACAGCTACCCATACCATTAAAATACACTGTTTTGTATCCTAATATCCCTCCTCCATCTGTTTGTGCAACATGTTAGATTGTTTTACCTAGTTCTTAAATCAGCATACAGATATTTGTATTACATTTTATTCATTTAATAATGATTTATTTTAAAGGATATGTATTGTTAATTTTTTAGGCATATAGTTTAAACATTTATTTATGTTTAGCAAACATTTTTGTTGTATTCTAAGGCGTTTTAATAAGCACGTTTATTTCGTGATAATTTAATAACTGTATTATTAGTTTTGCAGCCCGGCATAGCCAGGAGGATAAGGCACTCGACTTGTAATCTGATAGTTAGGGGTTCGAATCCCCATCACACCAAAATGCTCACCCCTTCAGCCGTGGAGTGTTATAATATACGGTCAATCCCACTATTCGTTTGTAAAAGAGTAGCCCACGAGTCAGCTGTGGGTGGAGATAACTAGTTTTACACTGCTAAATTAGGGACGGCTGGCACAGTTAACCCTCGTGTAGCTTTGCACGAAATTCAAAACAAACCACTATTAGTTCCAATTACAGTAAAGACATACTTTTTCTTTCTTACTATATTAGGTTTTTACTTGGCAGCTCACTGAATTAAAATACAACATTCATACTACAAAAAGGGGTTCACATGACAAGCTGAGCACAAACCAATTATAACACGATCAAAAACTCTTCAATGATTCTATCTTTTACTCCTCTAAACGGTGATTCAGCTGCATCAACAATAAACTGTAAATTAAGGCTTCATAGTTTATTTATTATATTGTCTGTGTGAATTCGCAGATGATGCTCTCTTGAGTGGAACCAGAGTTCCAGTTTGTTTTCAAATATTAGGTGTATAAGGATGTCTCGCTTAATTAGTAAACAGTGGGAGATCTTTCCACTCTTATTTACGATACAGTTCTTTATATATAGTCAAAAAAGACTGGTCTAGGAGAACTTTATTGTGAGCCTTCCAACATCTGTCTTACTTATACTTTTGTTAATTAACGCACTGTACATAGTTAGTGAAGTCACTCCATTTAAAACCTCTAAGTCTAATAATTGTGTATAAGAACAAATATGTCAGCCCGCCAATTGTCATTTCCTCGAAAAGTACTTTGAAAAGTGTAAAACTGCAGCAGAGATTAAGAATTAAAGAAAGATATGTTTAATAGACATAACAAACTCAAATTATGGAAATAGATGTGACTTGCACGAAACATTGATGATTTGGTTTGAAATTTCGCACAAAGCTACTCGAGGGCTATCTGTGCTAGCCGTCCCTAATTTAGCAGTGTAAGACTAGAGGGAAGGCAGCTAGTCATCACCACCCACCGCCAACTCTTGGGCTACTCTTTTACCAACGAATAGTGGGATTGATCGTCACATTATACACCCCCACGGCTGGGAGGGCGAGCATGTTTAGCGCGACGCGGGCGCGAACCCGCGACCCTCGGATTACGAGTCACACGCCTTACGCGCTTGGCCATGCCAGGCCTAACATTGATGAACAAAAATACAAGAAAAAAAAAAAACTAGCATAAGAAATACTGAATTTGAAAGGTCTGCCTTTCGATACCCATGGTGGAAAGAGCAAAGATAGCCTTTTCGCGATGACGGGAAACCCACTTGAAGTAAAAATGTATCTCTAGACGGCTGGTATGGGTATTAAATCTTTAATTAAAATAAAGTATAAAGCAATGTTTCGACATTTTTTTGTTAACCTGAATATTTATTAAGAAGGTCGAAGCGTTATTTTCTACTTTATTTGAATAAAACTTTTAACACCCTTACCAGCCATCTTGAGATAAATAGATAGCCCTTTGTGCAGCTTTGTGCTCAACACAACAATAGTTGGAAGGTCTATAAATTACGATAAGTTATATTACATTACTATTGAGACTGGCTACCTAATATACCTATATATCATGATGACCACATAGAATCATTGACTGCATGAAATAATAATCAACTTACATATCAGTGTGTATTTTCATTACTTTTCACCAAATGAGCTCTTTGAAGTATTTCAGTGAAAAAAGTACAGAATTCCTTGGGGTATAATACCCTGCAGTAGATCCGACAGTTGAATGAGAGGATAACTCTTGCGTCGACATGACGTCAGGTCAATCACGTCTTAAAACCTAAGTAAGCTATACTTTATCAACTGCACACACACTCTGAGACAATGAAATTAACTGTCAACTGTCAGTTTGTCTGATTGATAAGCGGGGTATACAAGTAAAATATTACTCTTGTCTACAAGCAGGAAGTTTCCACCTGTAATTATTTATTCTGTAAGAAATCAACTTAAAAGCGTAATGCATAAAATTATATACAGTATATTTGTATACAACCTGAGTGCGCTTGTTTTTTGTGTGAAGTGACACAGTTATGTCAGTCACTACAAATTTCGAGTTCAGTTAATTCTGAAATAAACATTAGATCATTAGTTGCCTTGTTAGTTTTTTTGTTTTTTACTTAAGCACAAAGCTACGCAATGGGCTTGCTGTGTTTTCTTTGTTTTACAATTATACTCTGTGTTGATTACAAACTAAAGTTATAATTGTAGTAATTTTTCAGGGAGAATCATACCTTGTAAACCTGTACAAAACTTCGGCGTTTCTTATTTGTGTTTCTCTCCCTCAGAAAATAGTAAAAGAAAAACAATTTTGGTGAAAGTAATGCCACATAGGAACATTAAAGCTTACGTATGCCCACCTTTCTAGTTGTCATGTTTGTTGGAATTTTTGGTACGTTAAAGGATATTTGGTTTCAAAGTAAGTTCTTTCTGCATAACAAGAGGTTTGAGATTTAGTGAATGTGCAGCTATAAGTCACTACACGCATCAGGACATTCAAACAACACAAAAATTAGATAAACAAAAGTTGTCACAAAGGAATAAATTAAACTAAATGAATTTACGAACTATAGGACTGATATTACATTAACCGAAACTGACTTGAATCTTAGGCGAAAATAAATCCTGAAATCCATCAATAAAGAAAACGTAGTAAAGAGCAAGAGACATTTGAGTCTTTTAAGTTTCAAACTAATCTCCTCAAAACATTCAAGGATCTGGTAGCTTACCAATCTCCAATCATCAGCTGTCCAGGATACATGCTTTCCAAGGATCAGGTAGTTTAGCAATTTCTAATCACCGGTTGTCCAGGATACATACTTTCCAACGATCAGGTAAAACTTGTTACCAGATCTCCTGAATACTGACTCCCCATTTAGTTACCACATAGGTAACCTGGAACTGGATAGATGCAAGGTATTTTTTTTAAAACTCGAAGCACTTGGTTACCATAGCAGTAAATGGCATCTACAGTGTTTAAAAAACGTAACAACATAGATTACTAATTATTAACAAATTTATCGAAGGTAAAAATATATGCTGTTTAAACTTATATTTGTTGCATTTATTCACAACTTTTCATGAAGAGAATAACTGTTGTACAGACATTTAAAATTACAGTAAGTTTACATTACGCAACATAGGTAATAAAAGGTAATAACAGAACCTAGGAAAAGCCTAAAACAGGTTTTAAGTCCAGAATTTAAAACTGTGGTATAAAGTTTAGATGAAATTCTGGGTAGGAACTTTTTCAATTTGAATTTTTACCTACATAGTTCGATCTTGTTCATTCGTTTTTGTAAATGAGAATTTTCAAACATCGTTACACACGACTTATCTGTGAATACCCTTTCCTCATTTTGAACTAACAGGCTAGAGGGGAGGCACCCACTGCCATCTCTTGTGTTACTCTTGTCTGACTAAATAACATTATTTGGCTATCATTCTTAATATGGTCCCAGTGCCCCAAAGTATGGAGCACGTTTCTGTGACAACGAGATGAGAATCAGGAATTCTTTGATTAAAATTCAGGACACACCATTAAGTCTCGTCTAGCTAGTTTGTACTACTAAAATATATTGTAAAACTTCGCAAAATATTTTTTAATAATCAGTAAATTAGCAAGGTGGTATAATATAAAATATTATGACAATTAATTTCACACGAATAAACAATCTTTGAAACATCCAAATCCAAAAATAAAACAACCTGTTAATACTTTCCGATAAAATATAGCTACAGATTGATTTTTATCTTTAAAGTTAATAGAGAATAAGAAATGATTTAAACTAGACCGAGTGTGAATTAATAACTGGTAGTAACTGTTAATACAGTGCGTTTGTATTACTTTGTTCATCAACAAACTAGGTAATATCTTTCTGCGTCATAAAATGATTTGGTTATTCTGTTGATCGATATATCAAGTTCACTCTTAAAAAAGCATTGACATCACATTTATTAATTAAACAACGGGCTCATTTTGTTTGATAAAGTTATTTAGTATTATCCTATTGTTCAATAATATGATTAGATATTAATTAATATTATTCCTGTTAAATTACTTAGTTTGTATATTTCTTAATTTCGCGCTTGGCCATGCCAGGCCTATTTATATTTATAATAGCCCTTCAAATGGTTTGATTTATTTTGAATTTCGTGCAAATCTGCATGAAGACTATTTGTGCTTGCCGTTCCTTATTTAGAAGTGTAAGACTAGAGGGAAGGCAACTAACTAGTCATCACCACTCACCCCAATTCTTGGACTAATCCTTTACCAACGAATAGTGGCATTGACCGTAACATTATAACGCCTCCACGGCTGAAATGGCGACTATGCTCTTTCTGATATTTATATCTAGTTTGTTAATTATTATAACTGGATACTACAGAAATATACTAAACACAATGCAGTAAAATATTTCGCTATTTGATGTGAAATTAGAAAAAAAAGGTTCAAAGGCAGAGGGATGGCTACAACTTCCAACATGGCAATTTGTCAAGTCTTGTTACAAGACTAAAGTTAAATTTTTACCAAATATCTAAATACTTTTGAATAAAAAGGCACGTACCTTTAGTAGATTATATTTATACCGAAATCTCTTGCAGCTATTTTACAATACACATTAAACTAACATCCCCAATATGAGCGGTAAATAAAATAAGTTTTTAGCACTGTTAAAGACTTAAAAGATATAATTATAAACATTTTATTCTTACTCACTTAATATATTTTAAATTAAAGATACGAAACATACATTATATGCGATTAAATGTATATAATTAAATTATATAACGCTACAATATAGAAATATTTGTATTAAGTAGGCTTAGTTTTTACCTTCATTCTTGGATTTTTGTGACCCATTATACCAGAACCATATTTTTGTTCTTTTTTATTGACGTAACTGGATAAGAATTAATTGTTCAGAACAAGCCGATGGAACCAATATAATAAAATTATTATAAATATTGGACTATTTAATCTTCAAGAATGATAAATATTACATGTAATCAATGTTGCTAGTTCGATCTCCACCTGCACAAATACAGTTTCACGGTTGAAGATACAATGATGTAAGATGACACCCCATACATTGCAGATAAGGTTCTCGATCGAGATGAAACCTTTATAGACGAATTGCTAAAAACTGTGGTGGGACGTGTTTAGAAATGCAGAAAATTGGGAGTACATAGATACGAAATTCAAACCAGTTTGGGTTGGACTGTAGAGTGGCAAGATAGGAGGAAAGAAACAGTTAGTGTTGACGGATTCCTATTAAGTTGGACTCTTTTTTTTTTACCAGTGACATACCTCAAGGGGCAATGCTTATGTCTTTGCTTTTCTTATTTGTATTAACGATAAGGGCATAATCAGTAAATTAGTAAAGTTTGCTAATGACATTAATTGATGATGTTAAGCTACTCCAGTGAGAGGGGGGGGCTTTGAATTTGAAATCTCTACTGATCATCTAAGGTAGTGTTCCAGGAGGGAAAAGGATATCTGCAACATTTTGTAAAATATTTGGTAATTTTGTCCCCACAGCACTTGATTTTCCATAATCATGTTACCCAGCTGGTTTGAGGCTCGATAATTATGTAATAATGACAAACAGAAACTTAGTGATGCTATTTTTTGTGGGGTGGGGGGAGTTAAAGGTGGGGACATCCAATGAACAAAGTTTTGTTTTTGGGATCATATGGATAATTTTAGATAATGTTTAACTTTTAATGCCAAAATTAAGAAATTCTCTTATCATACGGGTGTATATATATATATATTTGTATACTAAATATTGAAAGAGTTATTTTACCAGAACTGAGCTGTATACGTTGGTCTGCTATAAAGAGATGCACAACTTAATTGTTTATCCGTGTCTTTTTTTTCTAGTTAAGAAGTAAAAACTCAAAAACTTGGTGCACTGGCAGTTCATTGAAAAGTAGGAGGCAAATATCTTACAAAGATGGCGTGTATAATTCCCACTGCATCTGCCTGTTTATACCAATATCGTATCCAGTGTTGATTTTCATTCCATCAGATCCAATTAGTTCAAGATCCTTCCATTTGCGTTCCCTCATACCTCCAAAATATCTTTGCAATTGATGATGTCATCTCCCATACCAGTCATTGGAGTCATGTAATCCATGTAATTACTGCCTTGCTCAGTGTTTAGAACGACGTAAAACTCTTTCATTGTCTCAGTGAGTCATTACCATTCTCTCCAACTTCAACCTTCTTCACAGTTCTGTCATCTCAATCATTGTAAAAAATACATGTAAGTTTCTATTCTAGTTTTCATCTTCCAAATGTTTTATACCCAAATGATTCTCTCTGTTGATGTAGTTTGTGTTTGATCCATAATTTCCTTATAGTTACTTTTTGTTATCAATCCAAGATCCTACAGTAAGATATCTACCAGGCGTTTGCATGCCCTGTCACTGACCTTGTGTGGGAAACGTGAGGTTATGAATTGCAGTTTTGCTCAGCGATTGAATTAGAAACGTTTTCTAAGCTGACATACATAGACAACATGGGGTTTGTCAATTTTCTTTCTCTCAAATGTCTCGCGCAGGTCAGTAATGTATCAGTTACAACTTTGTTCTATTCTCCTTTTCCTTTTCTTCTCTTTTTCAACTATTTCCTGATTCTGTCTATCTTTTTCTCTGCTCGTCCTGTTCTAGCATGTTTCTGTTCCCTTCACATCAACTTGTACACAAATAAACTTTATCTGTCAGCTCTCAGGTCTTTCTTGATAGGAACTTCCGCAATGGAGATCATTTTATGAACTGACCAACGAGTTCTGTACTCGTTATATATATATATAAGAAAGTCATCTTGAATTCTCTGACTAACTGAATTCATGAAAATATTAAAAATAGACCTTCCTCCACTTAATCTATCAAATTAACTGTCAAATGGAGTTTAAAAAGGTTAATTGAGTTGCACTCTTGATTTCAGCCAGAGTCTCTGAGCTACATACACTGCCTACAACGAAGTGTTTTACATTTCAGTTACACCAGGTCGTAACTGTACAGAAATAAATGAACAAACTTTATTCAAACACAAACACATTGTGTGTTTTCGCCTGACAGGACAGAGGGTCACTTTTAGTGGATTTGAACTACTTTTTCTCCAGACTGTATCATCTGAGATCCTGTTCCAGGCTAATTAAACCTCACGTTACTTTGTTAAAATGGTTACGTCAAACTTACTCGAGTGATTAGCTCTATCTACGTGACTGCTCATCCTATTATAAAATAATAGAAGCTGTAACCTTCAGTTATCACCTGATCTATCATTATTGGAAATTGCTATCTACTTCCGTACACAAAATGCAACTGTACAGCCATACCCTCAACCCACATATAATAATATAATATTATTGTATTAATAGTTAATTAATACAATAGTACAACCTAAATAATACAGGCTGAGTTGTAATATCTTAAGGGAATGACAAAGAATAAAGGCAGATAAACCAAAGGAACTTAACGACTTTTTTTACCACTTATTATTGGAAAATGTATATACACTTGAATAACTTAAAATTTCTTAAACTCTATTGTAAAACAAGAAAGTAGAAAATGTATTGTTTGTCTATATACCATAAAAAGATGTTCTTGGAGGTGATTACATAATATATTGTCTATGCTTGACGTCAGGCTTTTTGAAGAACATTGAATCTATCACAGTGCATGAAGCAAATTACACGTAGTTATACGTTTCGTAAAATAGTTATGCTTTATTTTTTCTTTTTAATATTTCTTCTACCTATGGTATTAGTTACAATATTTAATATATCTATTTTATGACTCGTAATTTTTTATTATTGTGTTGTATTATAAAGTTAATTTTCCATTTGTTGATGAATACAAGAACTTGGGACTCACCTAAATCCCTTAAACTAGCCGAATGTCGTAAAATATTTGTGGGATTATGACGGAAATCTAATTGACAACAAAAGTACTCATCTGGTGAAACAATCAGTTCTATGTTTCTATGTAGATTTGAATCCCCATCACGCCAACCTATATTCGCCCTTTTAGCCGTGGGGAAGTTATAATGTGACGATTGACCCACCCATCGTTGGTAAAAGACCAGCTCAAGAGTTGACGGTGATGACTGGCTGCTTTTTTTCTAGATTTACACTGCTAAATTAGGGACGACTAGTGCAAATAGCTCTCGTGTAGCTTTGTGCAAATTTCAAAACAAACAAACAAATAAACAATTAGAATGAAAAACAGTGTATTTAATATATTATACTCATTATTAGTTCTAATTGATGATACTAGCTTGGGTTGATCTGAAGTCTATGTTAATATAATAATAATTAAAAATAACAAATATCAGATATCGTCACTTTTTCTCATAGTAATTTAAAGGATTGCCTGTCTATTTCTTTCAAAGTAGTTTGCTTTAGAGACAAGATTAAAGCACTACAATGAACATAGACAAAGTTTGTTTATATAACATTAAACTTTCTTCGAGCTTTAATCGTATGGAATATAATAATTGTTGTTAATCTGTAGCTAGCTAGTCATGAATATATTCTGAAATGAAACGTGTTAGTGCCTATAACCTGTTATATTTTTATTTTTTGTTCCAAATTTTCACTAAACAATAATTATTTTTCCATAGCATAATTCTTACAATTAATAATCAGCTGATGTGAAAAGTATGTTTTAAAATATTCTGTACAATATGTAGATTCAAAATGACACCGTATAACATAACCAAAATTAAGCATCTTGTATTAGAAAGATATACATGAAATTATTTTTAATTGAAAAAGAATTAGAAATTCTAAATATTCCAAACACGTAATATTTAATGTACAATATCGCTAGAGACAGTTTTTATACTAAAAAGTGTTTATATACTAAAGCTAGTCTTACATCTACGGCGTTACTATAGAGACAAAGTTCATTTCATCCTGATCAAAACTCGCTAACACCCCAAAATTTAGTATTTATCAAAGGACAGAGGTGAAGCCGGTTTTTAAAGGTCAGTGACACGGACTCGCCATGCAACACTAGAAAGAGAGGCAAGGCCATTCATATCATGCTCTCTATATGGGTGTGCTATTGAAATGTCTACAACTCTTGTTTCTTCAACTTTTACGTTCAGATTAAGGTTACCTGTTAGAGGAGGGACTTAACGAATTAACATGCTTTAGGTTAAATGGTTTAGCCTAAACGGCTTGAATGACAAACGATCTAGCTGATGTTATTATCTGTCAGATTTTTAATCGGGTGAAAACGTTAATTGTTAAAAACAATACATATTGTTACTAGTGATATTCCTAGTGTTGGTTTAGGTTTAAATTTTATGGATCTGAATTACTATTTTCTTCTATGCACATTTTATTCTGCTGTTTGATTTGAATATTTTACAAAATATTAAAGAGCCAAGACATCTGCGATCCATAAAGCCTGGTACTTTAAAATAAGCAAAGTAGTTGGCCAGTTTCTCATGTTTTCACATATTAGACATATGTGACAAAAACTAGTTTTGACTGCAGAGCTCTAAGAGTGAACCTTGTATCGTTTGAAGCTGTTTTGTTTGCCAGTCCTTTTGAAAATTATAAGTACAGTACAGCACATTTAAAGTTTTACCAAAACAACGAAAATTGTCACGTTGAGCTTTAATTATGTCGAGTATAAATGATAAAAATTATGAAAATAATTTCTATAAGCTGTTGCATTATTAATGAGTCTGACTAACAAAATGAATAGAATACAGAAAAGTTGCGGTAAGTACGATTATTTCAAACAAAACACGTCTCAGGAAACTAAGGAATGTTAATTTTAACTTTGCTCAGGACTTTATGTCCTTTGTAACTCTTGATGGGTGGAGTTAATTGCATGATTAGTCTTAGTGATTGATTGACACCTGAAAGTAACACTAGATAAAGCATGGATAACAATGTATGTCTGAGAATGAGAAACAGAACATAACTACTAGTACCTTGGAGACTATTGTTTGCCTGAAAACAATCATAATGAATACATTAACTACAGTTACTGGGGGATTATATTAGAAAATTATATTTATTTAATAAACTGTACCAGTAATATCTTTTGCTAGCAATTTGTTTACGCCGTCGCCCGTAAACACCATTAAATATTTTTATTCTCAAGATATAGTAAATGATATTCCAGTATTTGAATGTTATTGTTTTAAAGGTAATAGTTTCCTTTTCAATTTTAAGAAAAGTCGACATTGTAGAATAACGTCTATCACAAACTTGCGTTTCTGACCTACTTTGTAATTTTTATTCATCTATATAAATTTTCTCTCGATAATCAACACTTGGGTAGGGCAGGACCAATAAATAAAATATTGATATTTATGCTATTACTTGAGACAACAAATTATTTTCTATTATGACTAAAACTAATGCTGTGATTGTTAAGAAAACAACTTTTTAGGCGTGATTTATAGAATAATTAAAATGAGATTAAATACTTAACGAACACTTAATAAAAATGAGAAAGTACCACGAACAAAGAGATAATTAGCACTCTTACGAACTTTATAAAATAAAACTTTTGTTGTTTTGAATTAAGCACAAAGCTACACAAAGCTACTTTTGAAATACATTACTAAAACTTATATTTACGTGTAATATATATACCTTTAAATATGAAAAAGTGTTATTCTTTGGAGCACATCACCTACTTATGATTTTATTCTTTGACAATCAATAGAAATTTTCTTTTCTATTTTGGAAACAATGAAAAATCTACAATCCTAACAATGCTGATAAAAATACATACATTTGTTCTTGATATTTTAGATTTTGTTTTGGTGCTTAAAGAATGACATCTTAAAACTCAGATACATAATTACAACAAAATCGTGTAAGTTATTGTAACTGTTTTTATCCAGGTCGCTTAGCTGTGAGTCTGATAGTTCATAGCTCTAAAATTCGGGTTTCAGTAACCGCATTGGGTCGAGCACAAAAATTCCATTGTGTGTCTTTGTACTTAATAAAAAACAAACAACTGGCCAGGTGGTTAGAGCAATCGACTCATAATCTGAGGGTCGCGGGTTCAAATTCCAGTCACACCACACATGCCCCCCTTTTAGCCGTGGGGGGCGTCATAAAGGGACGGTCAATCCGTTGGTTATAAAAGTAGCCCAAGAGTGGGGGGGGGGGGGTAGATACTGATGATTAATACCTTCCTTCTAGTCTTACACTGCTAATTTAGGGATGGCTGGCGCAGATAGCCCTCGTGTAGCTTGACGCGAAATTAAAAAAAACAAGGAAAGAATAAAGAAATTGAAGATAGGAACCTAGAGAGTAAATGATGTATAGAAATTCAGAATAAATATTTTTTTCAAGTGATTGAATTACTTAAAATTTCCTGGAAGTGAAAAAACTCAAAGAAGTGATAAAATATGTTGTAGAAAACAAAGGTGTATATATATAATATTGTTTGATTGATTAAGAACTTCTTGAGGTTTTGGAACAGGATCTTAAATTTAATACAACAAAATGACATGTAACATTAAGTTGATCATTAATATAAACATATATATACTTATATGTATGGTCAGTTTCATGTTATTCTCAGGCATGTTTGAAACTTTACAATTTTCAAGATAATTGCGTTCAAATAAATTTAAGTACAAGCTTGTTTTTGCATAGTGATCACATTTATATTTGTTTGTAGTTAAATACAAAGCCACACAATGGGCTATCTTTGCTCTACCCGCAGCAGGTATCGAAACCCGTTTTCTAACGGTACAAGTCCGCAGACATACCGCTGTGCCACTGGGGGAAAGTGACAAAATTTATAACCAGCCGTAAATACCACACTTGAAAGACGAATAGATTTCTTATCAAAATTGACAAAAGAATGTTAGCATTTTTTATTAAATAAATGGCCCACAACTTGTATAATTATTTATTTTGTTTTTCTAATTACTTGGAACTAGTCCTTTTTAAAGTAAACAGAAATTTTCTATGTGAATTACGAACTCTTAGACTATATTGTAACAAAAGCTTAGTAATTCTGTTCTATTGTTATCACAATATGATTAAATGTATGTATCCGATTTACGCTAATGTATTCCACTCTTACTAAGATGTCGGATTTTGGGCATATTCTGTGAAACTTAACAAAGATTTCTTAATACACTGATGACTTGCAAGATTTTGTTATTGTTATCTGATGACCTGTCATTATCATATTATTATTATTTTAGTACAAGAATAAAATTGTCAGGCTATATAGGAAAGGCTGAATAAGCCAGTAAGATGGCGGTTTACAGTATCCATTACAAGTAACAATCTGAAACTTTACTAGACAGCATAAGAAAGGATGATATGGAAACGAAGCCAAGAAGCTGGTGGTTTACAAATACACGTTAAAAGCTACAACTGTTACGATATGTACATGTTCACCATGTCTTATAATTCCAAGGAATCGAATCCTAAATTTTAGTATTGTAAATCCGCAAATTTACCTCAGACCCACCGTGGGATTTTGTTTGTTTGTAATTAAGCACGTAGCTTTACAGTGTGCTATCTGTGCTCTTTTCACCACAGACGTCAGAACTCCGTTTTTAGCATTTTAATCCGCAGATATACCTCTGTCCCACTGAAGGGGGAGGGTGCTCCACCGGGATTTTCTTATGAAAAGAAACCTATGTTTGTACTACATATAACTACTTTATCCAACGAAAATTATCGGTATTCAACTACTTAATAAATGGGTTAAATAAAGAATTTCTTTTGTAGATTAGAAGAAACCACGATACTTTCAAGTATGCTGGAATACTAAATTTTAAGGGTGGCCGGACTAACAAAATGAAAGAACTGCAGACTTTATTTTCAGATTTATTTTTTACCTTCTTACCTCTGCCACATCTTAATATGCATAACTATAACACCAAGAAATTGATTTATAAATATATACTTTTTTTTCTTTGTGGTTTACAGTATTGCCTATTTACACGTTGTACTTAAAAGTGAAAAATAATTCTTACTACTCTTATCTTGACACTATAGTAATAAAAGAAAATTCATTAATGTTTGTTGTTTGTGTGTGTGTGTGTTGCTGTTTCTTCTAGCGTAAAGATATACAATGGACTAACTATTATCTGGTCACCGCAGGGTAGCAACTTTGGGTTTTATATTTGTAAATCCGTTAACTTACAAATGAAAACATACTTATGTTATTTTTAAGTATGATTTTTTAAATTAATTTGTTATTGTTGTTTTCGTTATCTCAGGTGTATATAATCAGTTTATTAATTATTGTTATGAAAGATTCGAGAAAAAGTGAGCCATAAAAAGAAAAAAAAGAAAAAAGCTAGCAACCACATGTAGCCAAATTCGCAATTTAGCTATCTCTGGAAAATGGCAAAAACTTAAGAAAAGTAATAAAATGTAGCTTATGAGGCACCAAAAATCATTTTACGTGTAATACTCAACTAAAAACGAGTTAACTTTAATCAGAATGTATGCTCCAACTCGTATTGATAAATGCACAGGGCACGGTCCACTTTGAAGCTTACGAGAGCTAAAGTAAGTGGTAAATGTGTGGTATTCTACAAAGCAAGTGTGTTTTAGCTGCATAATATTTTAATGCCTGAATTAAACTTTACAATAAACTGTCTTGTGAAATGGCAGTTATGTGTGAAATCACAAAATTTGTCATTAACCATGCCCTCAAAGAATCCTTCAATAATTTACCCTGCAGGGTGCCAGAAAAGTCTGGAACCATAAGTTATTTGTCGTTTTGCTCAATTTCATATAACTGATTGTGGCGCTGTCAAAGTGTGAGAAGGTCGAGCAAATCCTGCTGTGTGATAAAGATGGTTGTTTTCAGCCGATGGTTGATGATGAATCGAGTGCACACCCTCTAGAGAGAGAGAGAACAAATCATAACTCACCCTCCTGCTCGGAAGTTGCTAGCTAAATGTAAGGAGACTGGACCACTGACACATGAATATGCTTCGCAGTGTTCAAGGAGAATGGAAATGCAGTCTCCAACCCTGTTTCAATTTACAAGAACAACAAGTGGGACGCATTGCAAAATTAGTTAAAGTGTTTGTGGTTTCAGACTTTTGGGGCACACTGCATTAGCTACGTAAGTTTATGTATTCAGTTAAGAATATTATTACATACCAAAACTAACGGTTCTTGCGAAATAGAAAAATTCCCAAAAGCCTAAATTCTATAGTACAAACAGGTAGAGTAATTGTTTAAAATAGAAATTGATGTTCCATGAGGACAATAATGTATTCACAGTTTAGAGTTGTTACGCTAAATATTTTAAAACTCTTTTACATAGAGTTAACTGCCCTTTATAAGAATGATGATTCATGTCCTTCCACACACACACCCCCCTGGAGGTCAGCGGTAAGTTTACAGACTTACAAGGCTGAAACCCGAAGTTTTGATTTCCCGCGATGAACAAAGCCTAAAGAAAAGTAACGATAATAAATGTAAATGTTCTGCATTTGTGTAAATATAAAATTTAATCAGTTTAATCATTTGTTAAGTTTTAACAACAATCGTGCCTCGTACTGTTCTTGGAGTTACTTCCTACACTTTGAAATTGTTCAGTTTGGTGGTCATGATAACATACTGTTGTTTCGCAACGCAAATTTCCTTGTAACAAGCTTTGGCAACAAATCTTTGTTTATTTTATTTTTTAACAGTACCAAAAGACATATATATATTCATTGCAACGGCGTGATAAGTCAGAATGTACTCTTTTGTAACCCTAGAAGTCACACTGGGATGAGGACAGTGCTCCGGATTATTTTAGAACTTAGTTTCAAACTTTCTGTCGTCTTAAGCTGTCAATTACCTGAGCTTATAGAAGTGTTTCTGTAGAGATTGTTGGTGACTTTCTTCTTTAAATTGCTCTGTTCTTTAACTCTTCATCTTACAACAATATAGTTATATTGTTATCAGAAATACTGTGGATCTTTCTTCAGAAATACTGTGGATCTTTCTTCAACTACGAGTTATTGCGGCAGCATTATTCCTATTAAGGTTAGGAATTCGCCAAATACCAAATGATAACCGGACATTTAAACGCCTAACAATTATATGGTTCTCCGGTTACCATGCAGGTCATATAATGGAGTAAATTGAATTGGTAATATAATAAACCTAAATCTGTGTTGGCCAAATAATGGAGTACATTTACAATTTTAATAACGTAGGCCTAGATTTATACAATTCATATAATAGAGTAAATTAAAGTGGTAACGACCTGGATACATACAGGCCATATAATGGAGCAAATTTCTGGCATTATTGTTTTAATTTATAATAAACAAGTGGCGTCTGAATGTCCTACTTTAGTATTTTTAGGTGTCTAAATGCCCGGTGTTTAGTTGTCCTGAATTCACAACAAATATATAGTTGGTAAACAAGCTGCACTTGGCGCAAATTCTTGTAGCTGTAATGACAATCTAATGTAGTAGTTCCAAAACTCTTTCAGTCTGAGGCTCTCTTAATGTGAATAAAAATGTCTACCCCCTTCCGCAGCTTATAACTTATGCATGGTGATTGAAAAGCAGCGCTGTAGTAAAGACAATAACAACTCTTTTCGATATACTGTATAACTTAACTAATTCAGCATAATTTTGATCGGTGCATCGTTTATTCAGATTTAAAATTAATTCAGCATCTTTGTTTTCGGCCAATATTTTGGCATCCCTACAAAAAACTTCACGGTCCTGGTGGGGTTAGCGGCTTCCATTTTAGGTTTGGTTTCTTTTGAATTTCGCGCAAAGATACTCGTTTGTTTGTTTGTTTTTTGGAATTTCGCACAAAGCTACTCGAGGGCTATCTGTGCTAGCCGTCCCTAATTTAGCAGTGTAAGACTAGAGGGAAGGCAGCTAGTCATCACCACCCACCGCCAACTCTTGGGCTACTCTTTTACCAACGAATAGTGGGATTGACCGTCACATTATAACGCCCCCACGGCTGGGAGGGCGAGCATGTTTGGCGCGACTCGGGCGCGAACCCGCGACCCTCAGATTACGAAGCGCACGCCTTAACGCGCTAGGCCATGCCGGGCCTAAAGATACTCGAGGGCTATATGCGCTAGCCATTCCTAATTTGGCAGTGTAAGGCTAGAGGGAATGTAGCTAGTCATCACCACCCACCGCTAACTCTTGGGCTACCCTTTTACCAACGAATAGTGAGATTGACCGTCACATTATAACGCTCTCACGGCTGAAAGGGTGAGCATGTTTGATGTGATGGAGATTCAAATCCGCGACCCTCGGATTACGAGTCGAGTGTCTTAACCACCTGGCCATGCCAGGACCCATTTTAGGAAACTGTGCTCTAATGTATCGGCACATTCAACTCGTCCTTATAAAGTGTAATTAACTGATTGTAATCAAGATTACTTCCACGCACATACACACAAAAGTTTGATTAAAATCTATTCCAAAGAGAATAAACAAGAAATAATATATAAAAGTGAAAGAAAACCTTAAATTTAAATTCAATTTAACTTGCCAAACTATAATACAGTGTAACAATTTTTAACATTTTAATTTGAAGATTTTCGTAAAGTAAAACACATATCGTAAGCCTCTATTCATTATTACTTGGCCCGGCATGGCCATGTAGGTTAAGGTATTCGGTTCGTAATCTGAGGGTCGCGGGTACGCAACCCCATCGCACCAAACTTGCTCATCCTTTCCGTCGTGAGGGCGTTATATTGTGACGCTCAATCTCACTATGCATTGGTAAAAGTATCATATCAATTACCCTAATAATTGTACACCAAACTTATTTATCTTTTAAAAAATGTTCTTAATAATTCTGAAATGAATGAAATAAAAATATTGGAAAAATTTGTCGTATTATAGAGTCAGATTACACAGAGTTGTATTTGTTTGATTACATATTCAATTAAAATTTCCCTAAACCTATATTATAAGGTTAATAACAGCAAACCTTCTGGCATGTTTACGCAATGCCGTTTTATATATATATAACATAGATTATAACAACAATTTAAAAACAACATTCCTTGCATAACTTGTTAAAATATAATCAAACATATTAAACACAGATGGTGATAACGCAAAGACAATATATAACATTTAGGAACCATTCTTTCGGAACGACAGTAGCATTTTTCTTATATTAAACTTTATACAAAATTGTTTCACGCTTACAACAGTTTTATAACTGCTATCGCTACTTTTTAAATACTGTTGTTTGACATTTTAAATTCCGTTTAATTTATTGTTTGCCTTATCGTTTGCTTGCTTATCTAGTTTTTGTCATTATCATTGTTATCACTAGCGCATTGTTTATTTACTTCTAATTTTACAAGGTTAGAACATGTTCATAATTAATAGCTTTCTTCCTGCATTAGTAACTGCAATTAAACGATATTTAATGTTTATGTGATGATTTTACTGTTTTTTTTATTATAAAACTGCTCTTTTTTCTTCTTCTTTGAATATAAATAACACCTTAGAATATATATATAACGTAGCGTGAGGAGGCTTTTATCACAAACAGGTTAATTCATTTTGCAATTAGAAAGTTCTGACACTCACTGCCTTGTAATGTAGATATTTATAAGTAGTACATTCATATAAAAACTTCTATCACAAGAGCTGCCAAAAATATAGAATAACAATTAGTAATAATTAGTCTTAGTTATGAATAACATGCAAACAACAAAGAAACTTTATGACAACTTTGCCTTAGGTGATCAGCTACCTAACGTCGCTTTAAGCGATGTTTTCGGCCATTAACCCAACAATTCCTGACAAGATTGAGCGTACTTAGCGAAATACTAATCACCGAGTCATAAATATTGTATGTAAAATTTCGTGTACTTATTACAGTTAGGCCCGACATGGCCAGGTGGTAAGAGCGTTTGAGTCACAATCTGAGAGGCGAGGGTCCGAATCCCCGTCCCAACAAACATGCTTGCCCTTTCAATCTTGGAGACGTTATAAAGTTATGGTTACTCCCACTATTCATTGGTAAAAGATTATCCTAGGAATTGATGGTGGGTGGTGATGACTAGCTGCCTATAGTCTTACACTTCTAAATTAGGGACGGCTAGCGCAGATAGCATTCGTGTAGCTCTGCGCGAAATTAAAAACAAACCAAACCTGTGACATTTGATTAACTTACCACTACTTAAAAAAATTAATGTTATACATTAACTCTATCCAATTAATTTAGTTTAATAATGCAAAATAGCTTTAAACACACAAAAACTTTCGTAGCAAATAACTTGAGGAAAAATCAGAGGTAATAGAACAATGAACTTATTACCATATAAAAAAATTCAATATTATACACTAAGTCTATTTAATACCACAACCACCTGAAATAGAATTTGGCTCGCTTTATGTGGAGTCTTCAGGCAACAGTTTCGTGTTTATGAACTATTCGCATTTGTTGTTATTGTTTTGAATTAAGCACAAAGCTACACAATGGGCTATCTGTGCTCTGCCCACCACGGGTATCGAAACCCGGTTTTTAGCGTTGTAAGTCTACAGACATACCGCTGAGCCACAAGGGGGGGGCGTACTCGCATTTCTTCGGTCCTATGGGATTTGGCTCGGCATAGCCAAGTGATTAGGGCGCTCGAGTCGTAATCTCAGTGTCACGATTTCAAATCCCCGTCACACCAAATATGCTCGCTTTTCCAGCCATGGAGAAGTTATAAAGGGACGGAAAATCCCACTATTCGTTGGTAAAAGAGTAGCCCACGAGTTGGCTGTGGGTGGTGATGGCTAATCGTCTTCCCTATAATCTTACACTGTTAAATTAGGGACGGCTAGCGCAGATAGCTCTCGTGTAGCTTTGCGCAAAATTAAAAAAACAAACATTCCCATTGAATTTCTGAAATACCTTAAAACTGCAAGCCATACTTTATCTAGAAAAGGTGTTTTTGGTGTTTTGGTTGTGCTTCTCCCTAAAAGTTTCTTTATTACAATGTAAATGTGTATACAAACATTACATTGATTCAAAGGAGATAAAGGGTGTACTCGTATTTAATTAAGGGATCTAAAACAAAACTTACAAGGCACCATTAAGCGTCTCAGCGACAGGTAAATTAATTGTAAAATCACGTGATCAAACACATGCGCATGTCAGACAAAGACTTTGAAGCAATAAGTTATTTAGTTAGTATTCCTCGAAAAATGAGTAGAATAATTATTCTTAAACAATGCTCGTCTGGAGTTACTTCATATTACGTTGATCTTGTGTGACAAGACTTCCAATTGTTTAAATATGATTTGAGCGACATTCAAATCATAAGAAGGATTTTTTGTATGTGCCTTCTTGCAAGTTATTTATCTAAATATATTTTAATCACAATAATTTCATATTAACAATTTGTTGTTTATTTTACTGCTAACATATTACAGAGAAGCTAAACCAATTCGCCATTTTTGTTTTATAACGTTTATAAAGGTTTATTTTATATTTTAATTTGAAATTATATTTAGACTATTTTTTTTGCCAGCACGAGGTCTGCCAGAAGACTGGCGAGCGTTACTGAATTATTACTAAAAAGTATGCATACCAATGCGCCACCATGGAAGGGGGGGATAATTAGTTGACTGGGCGCTGTTCACTAGACACCTTTCCTCTAGTCTTTACAGATCATAAAAACTTAACACCCTCACGGTATTGAAATCTTGAGAATGATTGCAAGCTATGTCCAGTCTTCATGCATGTGCAAGCAAAATGTGGTCATGAAGGTTGGAAAAGGAAAATAGTTGGAGGTGGTAACTTTGGCTTTCTAACTTCATCTAGTCTGTGAGTTTATTGGGATCTATCGTTATGACAATAACGAATCTCCAGCTCCAAGCTTAAGAAATTCAAAGAGGGGTTCGGCTGTGTGTAATGTTTAAGCATTTGCCTCAAGCAAATAAAATTAAAAAACAAAAGAAGGAAAATTAAAAAAACAAAAGAAGGAAATCACACTCTCTGGAGTTCAGAGCTGTTCGAGAGTAAACTTGATTATCAAATAAATTAACAGTGTTATTGTTGGAGTTAATTTTAAACTAAGCTAGATGGTAAGTTCCAGGAACTGTCAATTATCATTCCAGGGAATTTAAACACTACCGAACTAAAATGTTTGATAGCCCATCCCTGTCAATAGTTATTGTGATAAATTACACTAACAAGGAATTTGGTAGAGAGGTCACAAAAATAAATGAATACAGAGATACAAAAGTTAGGAGATACTACTGAAATGTCTACATGTTTACTCACTTACTAAATCCATAAAACACATGCACACACACACTTGCAAACACACACATCTAATGGATAGATAAATATGCAACCTGGCTTGGCATGGCCAGGTGGTTAAGGCACACGACTCGTAATCCAAGAGTCGCTGGTTCGAATGCCCGTTACACCAAACATGCTCCACCTTTTAGTCGTGGGGGTGTTATAATATAACGGTCAATCCCACTATTCGTTGGTAAAAGAGTAGCCCACGAGTTGGCTGTGGGTGGTGATGGCCAATTGCCTTCCCTCTAATCTTACACTGCTAAATTAAGGACGGCTGGCGCAGATAGCCCTCGTGTAGCTTTGCGCGAAATTCAGAAAACAAACCAAGTATGCAACCATAAAAATACATAAACCCTAATGTCATGCTTGGAGCCACGTGTTACAGATAAACGTGGAAGATGAGGAACAGAAAGTTTTATTTACATTACTTAAGTAGTAACTTCGTCTTGTTTATTCATAGGTGACGTTTAATGTTTTACACACTAGCAATGGTTAAAAATACCCTTCTTAAATAAAGCTGATATTTTTGGCTTCTGCCTAAAGTATGATTTTGTCGCTTCTTCAACAGCTTTGATAACAAAACGTTTTGCTGTTGTTTTTCAACAAAAATTAATTTTAGTTTCAGCTCTAAACCTCCCCAATGGACTTTCCGTAAAAGTTCAGTAGAAAATATCCAAGAAAACGTCATTTTAGATTCCAAAGCTAAGCTGCGTGACTAAACTAAGATGCTAACTGAATAATACTTACATGTTATTATTTCAAGTTAACGAATTATAAATATTGGTTCTCGGTGTAAAAGAATTTTATGAGAGTTTCTGGTTAAGCATTTCTTTTCAAATGATAACACCTACAAACATAATGTACTGGAATTTTGATGACATTTTATCCTCTTTCTGTACAAACTATACACAAATAGTTAAGAACTTGGAACCGAAAATTATCTTATGATTTTATGATTGCTATTTTCCTGAAAGAGGATTTAACGTTGAATGAAATGGTGAAATCTTCTAATTATTCATACCGCTATACAGTAGGATCTGTTTGTCAGTCAGGCAGTAGACACTAAGGTGACGTCACATAAGAGACGCTTAAAATTGCAATTTGCTCCCTCGTAACGCCAGTAAAATACGCGCATGACATTAATTACGAGAAGAATCATTCACTCTGTAGACTATAACACAGTATGACATATGAACTTGAAAATCAAGAAATAAAAATATTTGTTGCTCTTGCTTTTGGCTTTATTTACTCTTGAAACTAAGACTTTCGGTGACCCTGAGAAAATACATCTAGTTTTCATTACGTAATTCCTCTATGGGGTCTATGCTACATGCTACTGTAACTCAGCTAAGTATTTTTTTAGTAATTAAGCAGGGTAAGAGATTAACAAAATCTCTTTACATTTAACGACTTCAGTTTACCATCAAACAGTTATATTATATATGTAATAGGATAATTTTAAGTCAGACAGATGAAGTAGCTTACAGTTCAAAGTTTACTTTTATTTCTACTAACTTGTGTATTAGTTATACGAACGAAGCATTTGGGAAATAATATCAGGAAACCATTTCCTCTACCTACGTTGCTTAAGTGCACGTAACGTGCTAGATTTTTTGCCACCTTAAGTAAATTTTCAACATACCCTCTTTATCAATTATACTTTCCGTTACGCAGTTGAAATCTGAGGATATCTGACAGTAAGGGTTGACACCTGACTAAGCGATGGGGTTAAAAAGTTAAATTACAGACATTTCATTTTCATTAAGTTTTATTGAAAAGGAGTCATATTCAGTTTATTTCAAGTTCAGTTTTCTTTTCTTGACAGTTGGATATTCTATCGAAATTATTGTCAGTCTAACCAGTTGTGTTTGTGTCGTTGTTTATTTTAAATAGGTTTTCATCAATTTAAATTATAAAAGTATCTTTCTTCACCCGCCAGGACAGAAAAACATCAAAAAAATCGATAAAGGTGGTCGCAAACGATGATGTTTTTCTGTCCTGGCGGCGGGTCTAAAATGATTCTTTTCGGAATCATTTTAGTTTCATTCCGTAAGAGGGCCTGCAATTCATCACCCAGTTCCGTTGCACTGACATATCTTGCCTCATCGCTTGATAACTCAATTTGTTGATCCTTGCTATGCTTTAGTGAGCCACTTGATCTCATTATTGGCCACTCAGTGGCACAGATCAGTAACATGAACATCAGCTGTGTTTCTGTAGTTGCTAAAACATTTCTGTTACGTATTCAATGGCTGTTTTGACAACATTCTTAAAGACGTTTACCCCAAAGTGTTTCAGCAGATCAAGGAGTTGATCATTCGTGGTGATGAGAAACCCACTTGAAGTAATAATGTATTCTCAAGACGGATGGTATTGGTATTAAAACTGTAACAGAAATCAGAAGAACGTCACTTCCTCGTTGCAACAGTTGGTTATATTTCAAAGCATGATTCAAAGAGGGTGCATTGCATGGAACAAGAAATGCTCTTGGGTTTAAATTTCTCATTCATTCTTGAAAATTAATTAGTTTCTGTTTTTCTGATAGATTCATTGTCATACTCTTAGCTTTGTAGATTTCTCTGTTTTCTTGATAGATCCATTGTCATACCATTTGTTTTGTAGATCTTCCTTTTTTTTTTTTCCATTTTGCTCGGAACAACTTCGATCATACCAACGTTACCCATGTCTGTTAGTTAAAAGCATCTTAGGAAATTTTCGTTAATACTGACCTCACCGTTTCTAGTCGCAAACATCTCAGTAACTGTGACAAACTGAAAAAAATGTTATTTTATTTGTGCGTTGTTTGTCTGAAGTACAGTCGAGCACTATACAGTAATACTTGGTACTTCTTGTAGTATTCAACACGAGTCTGGATTTTATTTGACAGCAATCTATATATTCTCTCCTAGGTAGTGTTTATTCACGATTTTCTTGTGTATAATTTTAAAACACAATATCCCAATATTAAAAAAATAATTGCAAGAAATTTTCACTCGTCATGTCAGACTTATACGTAGAGAAACATGTTAAGTTCCGTGAACTCTTTCTTCCACTACAGATTGCTGATGCTTTGTCTCTTGTTTATTCAGTTAGAGGATTTTTGTATCGATTGTTTGGTTCAATCAAGATTGTTTCTACTGTTAAAATGCCTCCGGACGAGCAGACTTTAAAAAAGTCTAGATACTTTCTTCCATTCTTTTGTTATATTTGACGATAAAATTTCAGCAAAAAACAAAACATCAAATTGCGTGTGACAAAGTATTGAACCCTTTATTTTGATATTTTGCTGTTGACAAGTGACGTAAATGATATAGCTTGTTGCGAATTTTTTTCTTTTGTCATTTTGGAGAAAGCTAGACATTTGTATCTCCTGGACATATTACAGTGAACAATTGTTATTTTTGACCATTTAGCTGGATCATTCATATCAAATACACGTGTATTTTTGTTGTCTGCTTTTTGTTGAAGCAAGAAATTGTAGTTCTGTTTTATTTTATTAGTTTCAGCAATTTTAGTTTCTGAATTTGTTCTAAAGATAGTCTTAATTTTCATTTAAGGTTGAAAAAACGTGAAAAGGGCCCCCTATCGGTTTCTCTGTTTTTATTGCTTTTTCTGGTTTTCTTTTCTGATATTGAATACAAGCTACTCTTTCCCAACAACAAAACTTGTAGTCTGTTGAGTTTACAGAACTTTTAGAAAGTTTTCAATCTGCGCTTCAAGAAAGAGTTTAGAAAAAACCGCACACTATAGGATGGTAAACAGAACTCATCGCTTTTCCGATAGCATTTCAACGCGAACATTCTCAACTAGAAGAAACAAGAAGGGCAGGGCTATTATAATTCATGTCCAATGACGTAGGAGAATTAATTTATCAGTACCGTTATTTTTATTTTGCTGCCCCTTTATTTTCATACCACAGGCCACTAATTACGTCGTCCATTCGACAGCACCCACTCTGAAAATCGCGTGTTTTTCAAACGTAACCCTTATATTAAGCCTTGTTTTATCTTTTAGATAGTTGACATATAAATATTTGTTATTTATCTGAATTTATTTATTACGAACTTAAACCACTTTCTTTTCAATTTATTTCCATAAATTACATTTAGAGTTATCTAATTCCGTTTTCCTTTCTTAGTAGTTTCCGGAGCAATATACCTGTAATCAGTTTTATTATGTACCAAGCTGGCAATAGATTAAAATTTGCGATTTCGATTCCAAACAAAATAATTTTGTAAAAACTATTTAAACACCGCTACACCTTTTATCACGATAAAGGCTGATTTACACAATTTTTATGTTCTTTTTTTGCTGTCTACTAGAACTTACTGCCTTCAGTTGGAAAGAAAACAGTTTCTTGAGAAGCAAAGAACTGTATACCGTGCGTACTTTTATTTGTCCTTGTTTTATATCGAGCCAGTTCGACAATTCGCCGTTCATTTACACTTAGTAAATCTTTCTTGATGATGAGAAACCCACTTGAAATAAAAATGTATCTCAGAACCGTTGGTATTGGTATTAACACTTTTATTGATAAGCAGAGAACAACGTTTCGACTTTTCTAGGTCATCTTCAGGATAACATAAGAAAAAAAAAAAGGTTAGTAAACCATTTTCACTCTATTTGAGCGAAGGACGACGTATGATGATAAATCATTAACTGAAAAAATTCATGATTCTGTGCAGTACTACAAGCGTAAAAGAAACAACAGCATAAAGCGAATCAGTATTTGAAACAAAGAATACTTAATCATTTATTTGAACATTTCTATATTTAATATTATAATTTACGACCGTAACCCATTTTGGGTAGCTTTAATCATACTACATTATTTAACATTATTACTTACAACACTAATCGACATTGGGTAACTGTAATCGTGCTTCAGTACTTCACATTATAATCCATTTGAGTTGCTGTAATGACAATTGAATGTTAACATTGTAATTAACAAAACAAACCTATTCTGGGTAGCTGTAATTATACTTCAATACAAACCAAGCTACTCACATCTCTATTCTTGTTCAGTAAACCAGTACAGACCAAGCTACTCACATCTATATTCTTGTTCAGTAAACCAGTACAGACCAAGCTACTCACATCTATATTCTTGTTCAGTAAACCAGCACAGACCAAGCTACTCACATCTCTATTCTTGTTCAGTAAACCAGTACAGACCAAGCTACTCACATCTCTATTCTTGTTCAGTAAACCAGTACAGACCAAGCTACTCACATCTATATTCTTGTTCAGTAAACCAGTATAGACCAAGCTACTCACATCTATATTCTTGTTCAGTAAACCAGCATAGACCAAGCTACTCACATCTCTATTCTTGATCAGTAAACCAACACAGACCAAGCTACTCACATCTCTATTCTTGTTCAGTAAACCAGTACAGACCAAGCTACTCACATCTCTATTCTTGTTCAGTAAACCGGTACAGACCAAGCTACTCACATCTCTATTCTTGTTCAGTAAACCAGCACAGACCAAGCTACTCACATCTCTATTCTTGTTCAGTAAACCAGTACAGACCAAGCTACTCACATCTCTATTCTTGTTCAGTAAACCGGCACAGACCAAGCTACTCACATCTCTATTCTTGTTCAGTAAACCGGTACAGACCAAGCTACTCACATCTCTATTCTTGTTCAGTAAACCGGTACAGACCAAGCTACTCACATCTCTATTCCTGTTCACTTCTACTTACTCAAACTGCTTATTCAATCTTAAAGGATGTTAATGAACATTTCTTTCCTTTTACAGCCCTGAAGTACACATTTTGAAACAAAACACTACAGATCAGAGAGTCGGCTCATTAATATTCTGGAAACTAAGTACGTGACCCGACGTTTCTGGGCCTGGCATGGCCAAGCGCGTAAGGCGTGCGACTCGTAATCCGAGGGTCGCGGGTTCGCGCCCGCGTCGCGCTAAACATGCTCGCCCTCCCAGCCGTGGGGTCGTATAATGTGACGGTCAATCCCACTATTCGTTGGTAAAAGAGTAGCCCAAGAGTTGGCGGTGGGTGGTGATGACTAGCTGCCTTCCCTCTAGTCTTACACTGCTAAATTAGGGACGGCTAGCACAGATAGCCCTCGAGTAGCTTTGTGCGAAATTCCAAAAAACAAACCTGACGTTTCTTATGATCGTAATGCACAAGTATAAAGCATTATAATGTGAATTTTTATATTTAAAGAAAAGCTGTACATTATAACATGAAATTTTATATTTAAACCAAAGTTATGCAACATAAAGTGAAGTTTTATACTTCAAGAAAAGATGTAAATTATAATATGAAGTTTTATATTTAAAACAAAGCTGTACGTTATAATGTAAAGTTTTCTGTTTGAACCAAAGTTGTACGTTCTAATATGAAGTTTTATATTTAAAACAAAGCTGTACGTTATAATGTGAAGTTTTATATTTGAACCAAAGTTGTACGTTCTAATATGAAGTTTTATATTTAAAAGTTTGAATCAAAACAAAGTTATACTGCATTCATTTATTCTTCATGCGTCACCTGCTGCTAAGCAGTAATCCTGAGGGGTTATAACGCTAGAATTTTGGGTTCGATATCCAAGTCAGACTTTGTGTATCTTTTTTGTAAAACAAAAAATAAAGAATTGTTTTAATGTAAGCTTATTACGGTGGGCGCAGCACAGATAACCCATCGTGTAGTTCTGTGCTAATTAAGAAAGAAACAAAGCTTTTTTTTAACCACATTTCCAATATCATTCTACTATTAAACACCTTTAATGAATATATTTTTAACCTGGTGTTATATATGTGAAGCAAAAGGTATTTTAGGCTAGTGCAATAATACACATTTATGTCATGTGATGATAACACATATAAGGGTCACGAGCAATTTAACATGGGTTCATGTTTGTGTATGTACTGGATGATATCCAACATTGTTGAAGTAAATATATTTTGCCACTTAAATTTCTAATTTTTAGCGTTATATGTAAATCAGGCCTTAACTACTCGTCAGGAAAAGACAGGATAAGGCCATCAGAGTGAAACACGTGTTAATCCATCTCTGGTTGTTTGCACGCTTATTACCATTCAGTCGAGAAACTGACACACGCTTCTTCTCAGTTGGATTTTAAGCCTAGTTCTGGTGACGCAGGATCGTCAGATGGAAAGGAGATGTTCCCGCAGTTTTTCAAGCCCATATCGTCAAATAACAGTCGTCTCGTGGGGTTTTCAACAATAGTTTACATTCTTGGGGTCTCCGGCCAAAATAATCCACGGCTATTAAGGAAATTAGAGGTAGAGTTTATTTATTAATGGATGTGAATAAAATGAATAAATGCGTTATGATAAAACCCAGCATGTGTTGTAACTATGGTGTTCACGGGCTATGTCTCAAAGATTGTGTTTGTTTTATAGCAGATCCAGACTGGACTATCTGATATTTCCACCGCGGGGAACCATACCCCAGATTTTAGTGTTTTACATTCGTAAGATTACCGCTGACTTACCCACCAGGGGACTTGTCTCAAAGAAAACATAAAAGTTATGTGTTGTGACTACAAATATTAACATTAACTTCCGATTAGAGCATGTTTAGTGGAGGGAGTTGGCAGTTGATGTTTTATATCCTTCCTGTCTAAATCATATGCTAAATAAGTGAAAAAAACAACAAAACAGTGATCGTGAAACCACAAAAAATAGAACTTCATCCACCTATTCAAAACAGGCTCGTTTCAAGTGTAATACTTACCTTGGCTTACAAGAATGTTTCTGAAAGGGCGTAATAGTAACACGCAGTTACTCAGAACGCTGTGACGGCTGAAGAGTCTGACGAACTTTGCCTTTGAATTGTTTATGTGTTGAATTCGAAATATTGCAGTTGTTTGTTTAGAAGAATATCATAAAGAAACCAAACCACGAATCTACGAAATAAAAACACAACATCAAGTGACGACGAAACAACAATCACAAATACACAACCAACAAAAACAACACTTACACAAGACAAAATAACATACGCACAAACACTTGAAACAATCACACAACAACAATCAAAACCAAATGAACAGCAAAAACAAACAGACATGATAAACAATATTCCGCAGGTGCAACACAAATATACACATACATCAAAACCACAAGAATATAGCAATTCCACAATGGAAACAAGCACAAACGACAAGACAAACCTAATTGTAAATATACTTAAAAATATTATCACAGACTTCATAGCAGAGTACTCAAAACCCACACAAACAATAAATTGCTTTGATCTTCCAATAAACACAAAAAACAACAATAAATCATACCGTACATATCACAAATATTATCAAAAGTTACAAAATACCTGCTATCGACCTGAATTCCTAGTTGTATATATCAACATCTAAGGTGCACTGGCTTCCAAGAAACAGGAGATCGAAGACATTATTCAACAAACTAACCCAGAAATTGTTATATTAAGTGAAAATTTACTATACAAAAACAATAGATTCAAGATACCTACTTACACAACCACCAGGAAAGACAGATTAAATAAACGAGATAAAACAGAGGAATGTTGCTGCCACACAAAACTAATCTATGAGTAACAGAAATTAAAATGAGCAGCAATAACGAACACATAACTGCCGATATCCTGTTAAATAATAGATCAAACGTTACAATATCAGAAATACATTGTTCATCCACAAAACAAATAGACATAAATTTACTTAACAACATATTTTCCCACACTCAAAACACAATTGTAATAGGAGATTTAAACAGTAAATATATCAACTTTGGATGCAACTCCACAAATACTACAATTTATAGACGAAAATAATATAGCCTTCCCAAATGACGACACTCCCATGCATACTACATGTGCCACTAATACCAGTGACATACTAGACATATGTCTAAGCTCGTACAATATGAGAAAAAAATTAGTAAAAGTTAATGTGGGAAAAGATGTAGATAGTGATCACTTACCTATATGATGTGCCTTCGATAGTCTATAGAAAAGAAAAATTTGACTTCAGAAATGCAAATTGGAAAGATTACCAGAAGGAACTGGACCATCGACTACCAAACAAAATTACGAAAACAACTAACATCAAAACAGATATCGATAAATACTGTCAAATAATCACGGAGTGCCTTGAAACAGCAGCCAATAAAGCAATACTAAAACAACAACATAAGACCGTAAACAATGTACGGAAACCGCATAAACAACTAATAACATTAGTTAAGCTAAGAATCCATGGAAACAAGAAACAGAGAATTCAAAACACAAATAAATAAAATAATAAAACAAATTAGAACAGAAGACAAATAATTAAAATAAGAAAAATGAGACAATTTCTGCTCCCAACTAAATGAAAAAACAGATCCTAAACAATTTTGGATATATTTAAAAAACTCACAAATGGAGACACATCAACAAGAAAATACCCACCACTAGAACACAATAATACCACAGCACATATAAACAAAGAAAAAGCCGAAGCATTCAAACAACAACTACAAAACACGTTCAAGACACATAGTGATCCAGACATGAACACATAATTTTTATAACAAAGTAAACAACTATATAATGAATAACATTGAATATTTGAACCACTGTTTCCAGTGAACAGAAATCACTGTAACATCAACACACACACAATGCTAAGAAAGAAAATTCCTGTATAAGAACTCATAGAAGCAATAACAAAGACAAAAAAACATATCTCGGGTAAAAAACGGCATATAATCCATTCTCTTTAAAAAAAGCACTCCGAAATTATCTGAACATCTCACAGCAATATTTAATTTATCATTATACTTTGGTTATATCCCAGTTTCTTGGAAGCAAGCAAATGTATTAATGTTCCATAAAGAAGGAAAGCCAGCCGATAAACCAAATAGCTACCGACCAATCAGTCTGACCAGCTCTGTAGGCAAACTTCTTGAACGTATAATCAGTAATAGACTCTCCACATTCCTGGAGATAACATCAAAATTACCAGAAGAACAAAACAGTTTTAGAAAATTCAGATAAACTACAGACCGTTTAGTCAGATTAACCGAAGCAATTGTTGATAGTTTCAATGAATGAGAATGCACTGTCGCTTGCTTTCTCGATGCTGAGAAGGTATTCGACACTGTATGGCACAACGGTCTCCGGTTACGAATGCAAGAAATGGGACTACCCGGGGAACTATTCGCTGGCTATCTAACTCTCTGAAAAACAGAATATGTAGAGTTAATGTTGAAGGGACCTTCTCAGAGTGTTTTACTACAGAAGCTGGTGTCCCTCAAGGAGGGGTGGTTAGCCCTATCCTATTCATTATGTACGTGAACAATATGTCACTGACAGATCCAAATAATGGGTACTCATCACAGTTCGCTGATGATGTGGCAATTTGGAAAAGTGCATCAACACCAACAATAGCAGCCACATACATACAACCACAATTAGACAGAATAAGTGAATATTGTCAAAAATATAGAATCAAAATAAACACAACTAGTAGTATTCACAAAGTTAACTAAACACAGAAATAGTACAAACAGAGATTTATATGAATAGAGTACTCCTTCAGGTTGCTACATCTGCAAAATTATTAGGACTAATATTCGACTCTAAGTTATCAGGGATAAACCACTTTAATAACATTAAAACAAAAAATATGGCGAAGAACAAACTATGTTAGAAGTCTAACTAGTAAAACAGTGGAGCAACAGCAGACAATATTTTAAAAATATATAAAACATATATTAGACCCGTAATTAACTATGTATGGATAAATGTAAGTAAAAAACTATTACAAGCCAAACTGCAAACAATACAAACTACACTACTCACAACAACTTATAAAGTACCCAGAACTACCTCATCAGAATTCATGCATAAATACGCAAACACAGCAGCAATAGCAGATAGACTCCTACATAGCACAATAAATTATTTTGACAAAAGCTGGAGAAAAAATGAACTAGTAATCGAACTAGACAGATACTGTTTACATGATGAGGATAGTCCTAAACACCTTTCCTCAGTAAATATATATATTTAAATAAAACAAAATGGACACCTATAAACTAGACTCCACATTGAAAGGTGATTTATGTAAATGTTTTATGGTTAATGGCTATCTAGTGATACTGCAAATTGTTATGAAACTTTTGAGAGAAATGATATATTTGCACCAAGTGTATATGTAAAGAGTGCCTGGACATTGCTCTGACAGGGGGCCTGAATAAGTGTGGGTTACTCTAGCCCTAGCATAACATCTATAAATACACTTTACAGCAGGCCCGGCATGGCCAAGCGTGCGACTCGTAATCTGAGGGTCGCGGGTTTGCATCCCTGTCGCGCCAAACATGCTCGCCCTTTCAGCCGTGGGGACGTTATAATGTGACGGTCAATCCCACTATTCGCTGGTAAAAGAGTAGCCCAAGAGTTGGCGGTGGGTGGTGATGACTAGCTGCCTTCCCTCTAGTCTTACACTGCTAAATTAGGGACAGCTAGCGCAGATAGCCCTCATGTAGCTTTGCGTGAAATTCAAAAAACAAACAAAAACAAACAAACACTTCACAGTTGCTAATACCAATACGAAAGAAGGAGGAAGAGGTCGACGAAACCTAACCCTCCCGAGCATAAAAACACTAATACCTAAATAACCATAAGAGAGAGAGAAAGAACAATATTAGTACGAATATTACTGCATAAGAACCCAACAATAATATTATTGTGTAACATCCAAAAATATTATTACAGTGTTACAACCAGACAATAATATTATTGTGTAATACCCAAACAATAATGTTAATGTGTAACAACCGAACAATAGTATTTTTTTGCTTTCAACCAATCAATAATATTATTGTATAAGAACCGAACAATAATTTTATTGCATAACCACTAAACAATAAAATTATTGTGTAACAATCAAACAGTAATATTACTGTATAACAACCGAATAATAATATTATTATATAAAACTAAACAATAATATACGTATATTGTTCATAAAAAACAGCTGTGATCTTTCATATTGAACGTAAGAACTATTTAAGGGCAAAAGAAGCTAAAGATTGTTGGATGGAAGGAACAAAATGTAGGTGAGAGCAGAGCAGTATATCTAACTTGTTTAAATTGTGATGGAAGGCCAAATGCGTTTTTACAACATAGTGAAAAGTTTTTATTGGTGCAAGTGACGGCAAAAATAATTTCGGTATTACCGTTGAGAATAAAAATGAAAGTCCTAGAATTGGTATTAGTTAAAGAACTTTGAAAATGAGGTGTCCGGCGATCCAAATTTGTCTTCCATTCAAATTTGAAATACTTTGTACTTACATTTCGGGTTATTATTTTGAATATGTAACAGCTTTTAATCAGAATGTTAAAAAAATTACACATATGAGTAATCACGTACTGGATTGTTCCACTAGACGACAAGTTAGCTTAATTTTAAAGGCTAAGGCCTGGCATGGCGAGATTTGCGGATCGCAGGTGTGAATCCCCATCGCACCAGGCATACTCGCCTCTTTCAACCGTAGGGGCATTATAATGTCACGGTCAATCTCCCTATTCGTTGGTAAAACGAAGAGCTGGCAGTAGGTGGTGATGACTAGCTAATTTCCCTCTAGTCTTACATTGCTAAACTGGGGACGGCTAGAGCATAGCCCTCGTGTAACTTTACATGAAATTCAAAAACAAACAAACATCTTAAACGCAAGTTAAATATAATTCATCAATTAACTAAAATTGCAAAATTCCTTTTAAAAGTCTTTTTAAATGTCTACACGACATTTTTCATTTAAACAAAATACACACAGTTATTATGTTTATAATACCACTGAACTCAACGTTTCTTGCCCTGTAGCTGAAATTTTCGTTCAGAATGACGAAACTTAAATATTCTAAGTATATCTGTCAATGTTTCTTTAGAGCCCGCCCTGAATATTTGTTCAGTCTACTTATTTATTGCTTTTTTTGTCACTTCTTAGTCATTGTACATGTCATTTATAAGCATTTGGTAGTTACTCAGAATATTAGAAAAATAGGTTGCGGAAACTTACACCATGATATTATTTATTTAACAACGCTAAAAATGCAGTAAATCGTGCACTAGGTTTTTTATTGTGTTACAAATACACCAGCTAGTCGTATAGTTATATGCATCCTTTAGACGTTTTAATGTCAGTGTCACAACAATATATTTTCGCGTTGAATTACATACATTCCAGACAGATTCTAGTTACACATATACTACAAGTGTTTGTTGGTGTCGTAATTACAGGAATTAAATTTATAGATAGCTTAATTGTAGTATTACAAAAACACAAACTTTACAGAAATATTGGACAACATTTGATGTCAGAAATACAATAATCAGTTATTTAAACACATATGCCAGTTTATAGTTATAGTGTCAGAAATACAACAGTCAGTTATTTGCATATATTTACCAGGTTATATTGACAAATATACAATAACCTCTTTATAGTTATAGAGTATAAGACACAACTAATTACTTATTTCTATACATATACTAGGTTAGAGTTATAGTGTTAGGAACACAACGATCAAATATTAATATGTTTATACCATGTTAGTGAGTGAGAAACACGTCCATCGATCTTTTAAATAAATCCACTATATTTTCTCCAGGATTACTTTTGTGAGGCATAGGAACTTAGGTTTTATTGACTTTTGAAATCAGACTTAGTAGAACTAGAGACATTATAAGATTCAACAGCTTTTAACAAATTCTTCATTGTATTTTAGTAGTAGAAACAGGATATTGCAAAACGTGACAATATTACCTTGTTTTAAAACGAAGATAAAGTTTGAAAAAACGGCAATTTCAACATTCTCTTTATTAGCTTTCTTGAATACAACGTTATAATTATAATGTAATGGCTTTAAAGTAACCGGTTCCATTCAGAGCATACTAGAAGTGACCTGAACTTGTCAAAAATAAATTTGGAAACCTGACCATGAACAACACTAGATGCGTTCAGTGTAATGAGAATACCTGATATCACTTTTACTAAAAGAAAAAACAAAAAACAACTAAACAATATTTGCCATCTAAGCCTCGTGCATATCCTACAATGGACGGAATTACTTGTACGTATATATTTTTTCCTCCAATCTAAAGTTTAACAAAGATTCCAGGATGAAAGGAAGGTTTTTGTTTGTTTGTTTGTTTTTGAATTTCGCGGATTTACACGAGAGCTATCTGCGTTAGTCGTCTATAATTTAGCAATGTAAGACTAGAGGGAGGGCAGCTAGTCATCATCGCTCATCGCTAACTCTTGGACTACTCTTTTATCAACGAATAGTGGGATTGACCGTCACATTTAACGCCCCCACGGCTGAAAGGGCGAGCATGCTTAGCGCGACAGGGATGCAAACCCGCGACCCACAGATTACGAGTCGCACGTCTTAACACGCTTGGTCATGCCGGGCCGCAAATTTATGGAACAAGCCACTTATAATACGATACAAACAAAGTATTTTTAGTTTAGTTGAGGTAGAAGTTTTTGTTACGGACGTAAAACTTATTAATTTATATTAAATAATAAAACTCATGTAATGACCACGAGTTTTGAGATAGCGTGGTGCCAAGCACTTGGTCACAGTGATCTCCTACCACAAATAAATCTTAGCTTTAGCCTAAAAAAGTTAGAGGATTGAGTTGTTTCGTTGGTATGCCTCTCCAGATTCAGTTACGTCAGTTGATACTACTCAGGTACTCCATACCATGCTCGAACCCAGGCAAGGATCAACTATGCAACCACATAGTCTTGCAATGCGACAAAACCACAGTTATGAATGGCCAAGGCTGTCCCAGTCTCCCAGTGGTATACGTATTGTCAAAATGCTCACACCTTGACGCCATTTGAAAAGGAAGAGCAGAACAAACACTTTATCTTATGGAGAGATGGGTCACTGTCAAGTGAACTTTCCTACATCTCCAAACAGGCGTGTCTTGGTATGTACTTTTGAAGAACAAGTTTAAGAAATAGAGTTGATATAGGAGTGGCCAGAGCACTGTCAAATCTCGTGGAACATCAAACACTCTGCGTAAAACTCAGTGCATTCGATACAAACTCTGTTTGGGTGAAATGAATTATTAAACTAGACATGAATGAAAAGGTGATGCTCCGAACATGTTTATGTGGTTCGCTCACAAAAAAAAAAGGTAGTTGTTGCTGTCTTCAGTTTTGACATTACGTGTAAATAAGGTTATTGATTAAGCTTGTATGTCTAGCAGGTAAGCTGATGATCTCAGTAAAGGTTTCCATTATTGGTCAAATAAGCCCAAAGAACTGTGGACTCTGCAACTGCACGTGGGAGAGGAAATCGTAACAGTCCTACGTACACAACAAATGTTTTATGGTTTTACTACAGACTGTGTCTTGTATGTTACGGGTTATCGAGCTCAAGCATAAGTTTGTTTTCTGTACAGAAAACAAGCAGCATTAACTTGAGCAATTATATATCTGAGGTTGGGTAGGTGGATATTTGGAACTACTTTCCAACTATGGACATCAGATATCCAGCTGCGATCTAGAATGGTCATAGCATAGGGAATAAAGTGTAAGTAGCTTATGCTAGCAATAATTCTATGGTTTTGTCACTCACGTCACGTTTGAACGTAGATACTCGAATATCATTACAACTGATGTTGCTTGTTGAGCATCGTATAGATAGTGTAGACTCAGTACAGCAGCAGATGGCCTGTTGTTGGAATATCCTGATGTATCTCTGTGATTGGATGACCAGTTGGGTCGAACCACAGTCACACAGCATCACACAGATACAGATGATGCGTGTCTAATTAGATAACCATTACACCTAGAACACTGGGAAAGTAACCAGTGCTGAAATACAGTGGATGTTAAGTGACAAAATCATACAATCTTCAAAGAGTCCCTGGTTGTCTCCATTAGTAACTGTCAGAAAGAAATAGGGCACACCCAGGTTCATTATTGGTCTTAGATGGGTGAGGTCTGTAAGTCGCGTTGACTTAATGTGAACAAGTGAACTTTAGAAGAGGTTCGTTGGTTCAATATTTTACATCTGGCATCTGAATACTGGCAAGTTAAAATGGATGACGAAAGTAGACCGAAGGGCTGCTTCCGACTTGTGTGAGTTCCGCGTCATGTCGCTGGGCCTGTGTAACGAACTCATCATCACGTTAAAGAAGCTAATGGAGTTTACTCTGAGAGACCTACAATGGAAAATGTACCAGAGTTATGTCGACAATGTTTCGGTGTTTGTTCGCACGTTTGAATTTGCCACTGAGAACTTAAAAATGACATTTAAGAATTTTAATAAAATACACTTGAAATTGAAGCCCGGAAAATGTGCGCTTGTGCGCAGAAGCGTGAAAACGTTCGATCGTATTGTTGATATAAGATGGTATCCTTGGATTCTATGTTGCGGTATTGGGCTTAGCCTGTAACATACGTAGTATAGCTCTTAAGTTAATTCAGTTTTACTTTAATGTATTACAACCCCACCTTGTTGTACGAACCAGTATTTCGTGTACGTTGTTAATTAACCACACAGGTTTGGCTTAGCGTGTATAAATTTTTTGTAAACGATATATATATATATTGAGGTAAATATGTAAAACTAAGAATTGCGTAATACTCAAATATTATGTATAAAAGTCAATATTACTGGATAATGTACATAGTTCCTGAATATCTATTAAACAGCACATACTTCCTGGTTAACATTCATAATTACCATTGGAACTTTATTATTCTATAAGACATTCTCCAAATACTGAGTATGGTTAACGTGCTTAATGATAAATAAATATGCACATTTGTTTGTTTGGAGTTAAAACACAGGCATCGAAACCCTTTGTTTTAGCATAATAAGCCTTCAGACTTCCCAGTACCACTAAAGGATGTCACACAAAGAAATAAAGTATAATTACAAAACAACAATAACATAGAAGTAATTAAGGTACAAACTAGTATGACAGATTTTGTGTAACAGCGTTTTCGAGCGTAGCTTCTTTAAATTTACTAATCATTGATAGGAATTTGTGGGTTATGAATCTAAGCGAAATATCGACTACGATTACAAAGAAATCATCAGAGGCACTTTAGTGTGAAAATATATGAAATTCTCTCTGAGTTAGTGTTAAGGTTATAACAGGAGAATGTGAATAAAGCAGCTATAACACTCAAGTGTTTATTCTACCTGTCTCAAAGTGGACATGAAATAGCTTTGTGACTATTTATAGTAATGTGCCATTAAAACTAACGGCGAGAGTATTTCTCTACCTCTCAATGCTTGTGATATTGTACAATTTATGTTATTGTCTTGAATCCAGTTTAAAGTTATTCTAGCTTTTTTTTAGATTATCTGGATAAAGAAGTTTCGCAACAAATGACGAACACCAAGAGAACACACTATCTGATTCAGACTTTGCATGAGTTTGGGTCACGACATTATTATTTCTACAATTTAAGAGGCCTGCAGCTTTTCTCTGAACTTAAAAATTCACAACAAATCATTGAAGTGTCTGTCGCCCATTATTTAGTCAGTTATCTACGTGAAATGAGTTTGTATCCCACTCGTAATGCATTAGTAGCTTCATGCTCTGAAAACCACTACGTTTACTAGGCAAAGATTTCTTTTTTAAATCTGGATCTTTCCATCTGTATGTCATACATAAATACGTAAATGGAAAATAAGCTACTAAGAAACACTGTAAGAGCGTTGTTTTCTTTTTCTAAGAGATGCACGAACTTGATATGATTTGGCGCTTTTACTTTATTTTGTATGTGGACAACAAAGCCAAATTAAAACATTTAGCCAAGCATGTTAGTTGAGGAATACTGAAATAAAACTTTAGATTAAGCTTTAAGACTTTGACTTTAATGAGAAAGAAAAATGAGAAGCCATTTTTCGACTTTGGTGGCGCAATTTGTACTGGTTTCATTAATTTAACAGCTTCAACGTAATATATATAAATATAAAACAAAGCATGGCTAGTGTTACTGACTGTTTCTTTTTCATAATTTGTCTTCATTTCTACTGAAATATTAACTCCCAAACATAACATGCCACAAAAATGAAGATATTTTGTTAGTGTGCCTAGCGGTAATCTAATCGCCGCGAAGAACGACATTCTTGGTTTCGTGTCGTCCTTCGAACTATTTATATCTCCATCATCGATTGTACTCAATTTGCTGACCTCGATAGAAAACTCTTGTCTGATAGAACACTTCAACTGTAACAACCTTCTGCGAAAAATTGTAGGGTCAGTAGTATACCACATGTTGACAAACATTCCACAGACCCTCTACTCTACGTCGACGCCAGTTTCTAAGAGCACATTTACGTAGACTAAAAGGTTCATTGAAGTTGTAGCAGTTGGCATTATATGGTTTCAGATGCAATCGCTAGGGTTCATGTTTCTTCGGTAAACTGTCTCATAAAAACAGATTGTGTACTTTCGTTAAAGTCAAATCCTTGTTGGTTATAATGTTAATGGTAACATAAGCTATACCCAGTTTTATCATAGTGGCGTTTTGGATAAAAGGGTTCTTTTTTTGTAACCAGCACTTTAATTTTAAAGACGAAGGCGGGCTTCTAGCCAGAAGTCTATCAGCGCTGGCAGTGCTCTGTCGAGATGTTATCGTTAGTAATTCACGGATAATCAATTATACAAGTGCTAAACATGTTTTCATATCTAATATGTCTGTAGTAGCATGTGAAAATCGTCAGTATAAAATACGTTTAACCTACAGAAATGAAACCTACAGTTATTTTCATTTCATTAGATAGTAACTAACGTGCATTTCTCCACTAACAGCTATATAGATTTTTCGCAAGTGGGCTCTTGTCCATGACTACAAGTAAAATGTACTTACTTTCTTTTCATTTATAAATACATTATACAACACAGCAACATCGTGTTGACTTCCTTGCTACTACTTTAAATTAACTTTTATTGCATAATTATTAATTTTAGGGTTTATTTATTGCTATAACTATTGTTTTTACATTGAGAATGAGAAAGATAGGTATACAATTTTCTAAAATTTCTGAAAGCAACTTTCAAATATTAGTTAACACAAGCTATTAAAACAAATATTAATACAACGACAAATTAAAAAAAATAACTGTTACAAAATGTGTACAACATTTTGGTTCACTCGCTTTTAATTTTCCCAAACTTTTAATCGCATTTTTTTTCCTTAGGTCTATTTCAAACATTTCTGTATTATCTAAATCAAGCAGCAGATTATGTTTATTGGAAATATGAATTCTAAGAACTTGTCAGTGGAAATAAAGAAGACTGTGTAATGACACTTCCATCACATTAATCTGCCACACCCAGTGCCGACGAAATATTTTGCCCAGTATCAGGGCTTACATGACTGTCTGGATACGAGCTTTGTGTGTTTGTGTTTTTCTTATAGCAAAACCACATTGAGCTATCTGCTGAGTCTTGGATACGAAATAAATGGTAGTGGTTGAAATTTTTACAATTAAGTTAAGCGTACATTAGTTTCAGAATTTTTATTGAAACGTCGTTTGTGAAGTTTGACCTAGCTGTAAACATAGCTCGTAGCCTGAATGGTTCGAACACCCGTCGCACCAAACATGCTTGCCATTTCAGTCGTGGGGTGTTATAATTTTTCGGTCAATCCCATTATTTGTTGATAAAATAGTAGCCCAAGAGTTGGCGGTGGGTGGTGATGACTAGCTGCCTTCCCTCTAGTCTTACACTGCTAAATTAGGGACAGCTAGCGCAGATAGCCCTCATGTAGCTTTGCGTGAAATTAAAAAAACAAACGAACCGTAACCTGTATAAAACATTATTGAAGAAATAAATTGATTTAATTTATTTAATATAATAATATAAACAATTATATTTACTGAGTGATCCAAAAATCCACCAGCCTAGTGATAGAACATTTTAAAACACTGGATTCAGAAGTGGATTATTATGATGAAAATAAAATAAAACTTTGGCTGAATTTCAAGATGAGAACATGAGCACGAAGCGATTTGAAAATTTGTTAGAGGAGAAAAAGACCGAAAATTAAAACAAGACCAAACAATAAGAGACAGGAGTTTAAGTAAAGAGCCAAAAGTGAAAAAAGAAACGTAATGTATTTAAAGTACAATCGAGAACAAACCTAAATTTGATTGAATATGAAACTATTGGAGATGTAAAGTTGAATTACAACAAGATTGACGAAAAACAAAAGGACATCTATAATGTGAAGAAAGTCTATAATGTCATCTATAATGTGAAGAAAGTCTGTAATGTCATCTATAATGTGAAGAAAGTCTGTAAGGTCATCTATAATGTGAAGAAAGTCTGTAATATCATCTATAATGTGAAGAAAGGTTGTAATGTCATCTATAATGTGAAGAAAGTCTGTAATGTCATCTATAATGTGAAGAAAGTCTGTAATGTCATCTATAATGTGAAGAAAGATTGTAATGTCATCTATAATGTGAAGAAAGTCTGTAATGTCATCTATAATGTGAAGAAAGTCTGTAGTGCCAAAACTGAAGAAGAACAAAACTAAACAAAACGCATCAGTGACAGAATAGAGCATTTGGAAAATTAATTGGCAAATGCAAATATCAAATTAGTCAACTGCATCTCTTTTAAGGATTTCAGTTGAAAACACTATTTACTATAAAACATAAAATAAAGAACCTATTTTTTATACACCTGTTACAAATAGTTGTACCACTTGTAAATACAAGATCTTCATGGCTTACTTCAGCCACGTCACTATCAAGTTCCAGAGTTAGTTGACTATTTCAACAACATTGCCCTATCTAGAAACTAACAACCTATTTAGTAGAAACTTAATTACCGTGGGAATCATATCATACTCAGTGGAAAATAACTTCCACAGTGAATGGAATGAATAGTGTACAAGAAGCCATTCATTCTACTACACATTTAAAATGAACAGTTTTAATAACATTAAGCGACGCTCCAGCTAATAACCTTAATAACTATTTAGCAAAAGTGAACTGTCTTATTCTACATGATTGGAGTAACAGGCTAGAAGGAAGTATTCAAAGCAAAGTTTAGGAGGAGAAAATATTCCTTAGTTGAGGAAGATATGGAAAGGCATAACAAATTATTTACCAAAGTGTTCCACATGATATGATGGATTCATTGTCACAAGTTTAATATTTAGATGCCGTAGCAGACAAGGATTCATGAATTAAGCTGTAGTGAAGTAGGTGTACATTTTTTAGGGAAGCTGGCGATAGAACATGAATTAACTAAAGTCACAGATAAACAACTAAAGGCACTATGTTGAAGTGATGGGATGTGATATCAAGTAATACTGAAACATCAATACCCTCGACAGATTATATAGAAGAAATTACACAGAATGGAGGAAATACGCTATAAGACAATAAATGTTTCAAGTGTAACTTAAAGAATATGTTGCTTGTAGGCTTTAGGAAACAAACTCTTCTCCATCAGGAGAAATACGAACTAGTTAAAGTAACTGAATTATAATTATTAACAATTTTGTTTGAGCCATTTATAAATCAGTATTGAGATAGTATTAATCATAAATTATTTATATCTTTTGCTTGAATTTCACGCAAAGCTACAAGAGGGCTATCTGCGCTAGTCGTCCCTAATTTAGTAGTGTAAGACTAGAGGGAAAGCAGATAGTCATCACCACCAGCTCTTGGGCTACTTATTTACCGACGAATAGAGGGACTGATCAACACATAATATTGGAGGTGACGGGGATTCGAACCTGCGACCCTCATATTAGGAGTGGAGCGTCCCAACCACTTGGCCGTGTCAGGCCATTTACTGGTAAATTAAAGTAAATTAAATTTATAAGAAGACAATAAAATGTATTTTATATAGAACTGATATAGAAATATCAGCAATTCCATATATTTATTTATATTAGATTTACTAGCTGTTCAGTGACCTCAAAGGTTTTGATAGTATTTCTTTTTTTTATTGTATTGCATTAAAAGCTGAGAAACGACTTATAAGTTTCTTATTAAGAATATCAATACGCATGGAAAACAAAACGACATTTATTAGCTGCACGAAGTCACGAGCCATTTGACACACATAAAATGTTTAGTGATGAAAACATGTTCACAAATTTGTAGTAATAACTAAAGCAGTGTTACATACAAAACTGCCTTTTTCAAACTCACAACAGTTTCTACGTTATTTCTAAATATTTCTTATATTAAATGGTTAAGTTACAGTTTCTCAAAGTGATAGCGGCTTAAAGCTTAACAAATGTTTGTTTGGAAGTTAAACACAAAGCTATATATGCGATGTCCACCACGGGCATCGAAACTCAGTTTCTAGTGTTGTAAGTCCCCAAGCATATCGCTGTGCCACTGGAGGATACAGTTTAACTACGTGCTGTTGTTCTTTTGTTTAAAAAAATGTTAATTTTTTTTGTTAGGGAAAAGTGGGGGATGTAGTGACCTTTCTTCTTGAAAGAAAAGCGGATTTGTGACAAAAAGATTCATTGCTGTGTCGGTAAAATAAAATATTTAAACAGCAAGTCTTTCGATCATGTTTAAACGCAGACAACAAGCCTTACCGAAGGCCAGATATAACATCAAGGTCGGATTACTCACATCTCGTGCTCCCTTGTGATCACCACACAGCTCTTCTAAACTGTCTCGTTAATTTTGACTGACTAAAAGATTCCTCCCAGTCTGTTGGCTGTTATGCTTTAGGGGTTTAAGGGGCTGTTTCTTTAGTTCTATACATTTATAAATTACTTTAAAACAATGCAGTTTTCTTCAAAAGAGCATATTCTTCAAGAAATAAACATTTATATTATTTTAAGTAAAATATTGAGATTTATTCTATTTATTGAGTGATATTATACGAAATAATAAAGTGCCTATTAATTCTGCCATTATGACGTGTTTATGGAATACCTATTCGGAACTATCCCGCTATATCTTTAGAAAAACTGACAGTTACAAGCTATAATAGATACTTTTTTCTTTCCCGACATGATTGGGAATGGCTTGTGGGTAAATCCTTTCACTATTGGATGTACAAGGAGAACCGAAGAACGTTCTTACTCACAAACCTAAATGTTTGGATAAAGTTTGTGAAAACTGTAACTTGTCCTTTGTAGTATTCTAAGTTAATTGATTACATTTAAGTGTACTGCCGTACGACATAATTATGTTGTAAAGGTATTCAGGCCACATGATATTTATTTTAGTAATTATCTTACAGTCAAACTGTCCTCATTCGAACTAGCAACGTAGAAAAACAAGGAAAAGAGTTTTTGCTTAGCGTGAAACTGTTAGAGTCGCATTATTTACTTCACAAAATTTCACTTCATTATTCACAAAAAAAGTGTAGTTGGCATTTATAAACAAGGATATGCTCCAATTTAATTCAGGTTTCTAATTAAGTTTTTATGTGCTATTAATAACATGGACCTGTATTGCTCAGAACACGGCATATTTTTTTCTTGTAAAGCAAAAAGGGCTGTCTGTGCTCTGTCCACAGTGAGTATCGAAACCTGATTTTTTAGCCTAATAAGCCTTCAAACTTATCACCGAATCGTTGGAGGCAGTAAATAGTTTATCCCTACTTGTTTCTTTTTTTTAATTTCCCGCAAAGCTACACGTGGACTATCTGTGCCAACTGTCCCTAATTTAGCAGTGTAAGACTAGAGGAAAGAAAGCTAGTCATCACAACCCACCGCCAACTCTTGGACTACTCTTTTACTAACGAATAGTGGGATTAATCGTATATTATAATGCCCCACGACTAAACAACTCAGATTAGGGATTGAACGCTCTAACTACCTGGCCATGCCAGTTTATGTCAGTTCTCACAAAATATATATTTACACACTCTTTCTGCCACAGAGCATCATTTCCTGCCGTTTTGTGTAAAGAAAATGAAAGAATATTAAAGTATTTTCGATATTTAAGATCTCGGAAAATAGTTGTTGAAGAGAATATTCAGTATTTTGTGATCGACTTTCTATAATGTTTGTTGTGTTCTGTTAACCGTCTCTTACGTTCCGTCGGTTTATTCATTGTCTCATTAATGGAAATTTCTTTTAAGCGCGTACCCTCGTTCACTCTGGAAAACACTTCTAATAAATTGATGACAGTAATTCCTCTCCCCGAGCCAACTTATTATCGTTAAATTAATTGTATTTGAATATCGGATCTAATATTATGCTAAACACGTTTTGTGCAAATGTATTAAATCTTTTGTCTGTTGGAATACAATCACAAATAAGTTTTTTATAGGCCGCAGGACAATGACGAACATGAAACTTTTTTTCTTTATGAAAAATTAAGCTTAAATCTTCGAAGAATTCATATGTGAAATAGTTAAAACATTTCAAACCTTTTCACCCTGTGTGGACAATAATATTTAAATGGCCAAGCGCGTAAGGCGTGCGACTCGTAATCCGAGGGTCGGGTTCGCGCCCGCGTCGCGCTAAACATGCTCTCCCTCCCAGCCGTGGGGGTGTATAATGTGACGGTCAATCCCACTATTCGTTGGTAAAAGAGTAGCCCAAGAGTTGGCGGTGGGTGGTGATGACTAGCTGCCTTCCCTCTAGTCTTACACTGCTAAATTAGGGACGGCTAGCACAGATAGCCCTCGTGTAGCTTTGTGCGAAATTCCAAAAAACAAACAAACAAAAAAAAACAATAATATTTAATAGGATGAAAAATCCTCTGATTAGTTAATATTACGTATAAAAAAGCAAGCAAACAAAAATGGACACCAGTCACTAGTTCGTGTTTCGTTTAAAGGAATAAACTTTGAGTCTAATTAAATACTGTGTATACATTTGTTTGTTTTTTAATTTCACGCAAGGATACACGAGAACTATTTGCGTCAGCCTTCCCCAATTATTTTACCAATGAATAGTGGGATTGATCGGACATTATAACGCCACCACGGCTGAAAGGGCGATCAGGTTTAGTGTGATAGGGATTCAAAGCCGTGACCCTCAGATTACGATTCGAGCATCCCCTAATCAGCTGACCATGCGGGGCCTAATATTGAAGGATCGTTGGAATTTATAACATGTTTACTATAACATGTCAAAAATCACAATTATAAAACATTTAGCATCTTGCTCAGTTTACTGTTATGACAATTTGACATCTCATAATAAGTCGTGTGACTGAAGTGCAAGTTACTAGTCATGTGGCATATGCCACATATAGTGGTTTCATACAATGATGCGAATAAGAACAAGTATTGTTGAACTTGCCAACCCTGATATCCTGAAGAATAGTGCCACTAAAACCATACATGATGAGGACGACGCCTTACGATATTTTTATTTACCATACACTGATGATTGTGACCTTAATTTCAGTCTAATTCCACAATATATAATAGTCAAATGTCTGTTTGTCTGTCAGGTTCGGTATATCTTTAAAGATATACCGTAGAAAAAAAATGGGTGCATTACAAAAAAATTATTCATTTTTGAAATTCCAAAAATTTTGTATCGATATGAACGTCAATCTGCAAGTCTTCGTATGCGCTGAATGATTTGTATGCCATAAAGTTATTAATAACGGAAAAAAGTTTATTTTTTGAGGATATTTCACGAAAAAAAATTATTAGAATATTTCCAAGGTAGGAGCATAAACAGCAACAAAAAAAAAGCGTTAAGAGAAGAGGATGTTTGAGAGTGTATTTCTTCTTGTTCGGCTTATTTCACTGAAAAGGGGCAGAAGGGTCTCTGGAGGGTTCACCTATTTTAAATGCTCGAACCGCTATACAGTAGTGTAATGTCTGTCAGTCAGTCGGTAGACACTAAAATGATGTCGCATAAGGGATGCTTAACGTTGCAAATTGTACTGTTGTAACGTCAGTAAAAAGTGTGAATGCCATGAATCACTAGAAGTATTATGCAATTAGTAGGCTATAATACAACATGACATTTGAACTTCAAAAACCAAGAAAGAAAAATAGTCTTTGTTGCACTTAATCTGTGCAACAGAACTCTGCGGCAGTACATCTAGTATATATATATATATATGTATTGTTTTCATGTCGATGTTATATACATACATTATTTTATTGTAATATTCGAATAAATTGATTTTAATTTAATTGAATATACACCTCTTATCGAAATAACAACTGTCAGAAAGCGCTCACTTTCATAACGGTCGTTTTTTTGCGTTCAATAAAATAACAAAGAACGATGTTATCCAGCAGAAAATACCCTAGCGGCTAATCAGCAAAGCTGAATTTTTTATTGTACCAAATGCACCTATTGCATCGAAAAACAAAGATTTGTGCAAATGACGCATTTTATTCAATTTTCTTTTCTTAAAAACAAACGCAATTAATTTTCGTTATTGAAATAACACATAAAGTGACAAAATACGGTTTTAAATGGCACGCTAGACAACCATATTGCGTCTATTTTCTGATCTAAGAGATCTGGTTGAATGTAAATTTTTTATTTATTCATAAATATTTTGTAGGAAATTTACTGCTGAATTTTTTCAACGGACTAGTGAGTGATAAAACTCATTTCTACGTAACTAAAGTGATCGCCACATTCCTTAAAAAGGACGAAATTTACCAAATGGAGTAATTTTCACACTCATCGTCACAAATGTAAGGAATGTTCTTCGGAGATACATCACGTTCCAAAGTATGTTCCCAGACACTAAAGATGTCTTGGAAGCAAATCTTTCAACAAAATTGCCAAGGATAATTGAAAATATTATCTTTATTAACACTCTGTTTTCTAACCAGACTTCTTTTGTTGTTTAGTTATCACACACTGCACTTGAGTGAAATTTTATGAACTGGTGAATAAGCGAACATTTGTAATGTAGACCACATGACTTATTAACAGGTACCTTATATACATATGAATTAACTGAGAAGACTTATTGATATTATTTTACAACAGTGGTTTTATTATAGCTATAGGTGATAGTTTGTTAGCTTACATAATGCAGGAATATTCTTGGTTCTTTTTATTGCCTGTGCAGCATGCTGCTACTCATTGTTAAATGTTCATACAGTTCAGTTGAAACTCTTGTTATAGAAACTCAAACTGTATTTAAATTTAAAACAATTAATTACGTTCATTTAAAGATCAGAACCTACATTAATTTTAATTTAAGACAATTAACTCTGTTTATTAGAGGACTAGAACCTCCACTGTATTTTAACGTGGCCCGGTATGGCCAGGTGGTTAAGGCGCCTAACTCGTAATCTGAAGATAGCGGGTTCGACTCCTCATCACAACAAAGATGCTCGCCTTTTCAGCCGTGGGGGTGTTATAATGTTACGATCAATCTCACTATTTGTTGGTAAAAGAACAGCCCAAGAGTTGGCGGTGGGTGGTGATGACTAGCCGCTTTTCCTTTAGCTATACTGTAGTTTGGCGCGAAAATTCAAAACAAATAAGCTAGTGTAGATAGTCCTCGTGTGGCTTTGCGCGAAATTAAAAACAAACAAACATTTTAACGTAAGACAGTCAACTATGTTTATTAAAGGCATAGAACTTCCACTTATTTTAATATAAAATAATTAACCCAGTTTGTTAAAGTACCAGAATGTCCACTGGAATTTAAGTGAAAACTATTAACTCTCTTTATTAAAGGACAAACAAGCTGTCCCACATTCCTTATTTATTAGAAAAACGTATATAAAAAAGATTGCGAATATTTTGTTATTATTAACAAGAATAGAAATTTTGAACGTGATTGTTTATTTATCGCTAACCAGAAAAACCTCACAGTTTAAACAGTGATTCTTGAATAAAACAAATCTTATCACAAGTTACAGTCAGCAGTGGCAAAGCAGTATGTCTGCGGACTTACAACACTACAAATCGGGTTTCAATAACCGTGGTGGGCAGAGCACGAATAGCCCTTTGTGTATCTTTAGGCTTAACTACAAACAAACAACTTGATCACTGGTGCGATCATTTTCAAGTACACTTTTAAAAATATACTTTACGACCACAGCTGTAACTTACAATCAGATAGTAAACTCAAAACGAAACTCTTAAGGCTCAAGCAGTTCTATCGCCAGCTTAATGATGTTAATTTGTACCTACAACCTATAATGAACCAGAACAGATATCCCAACATCAAATTAGTATCTTTATTGTCGAATCTGCAAAACATTCTGAACTGTATAGTGGAAATGTAAGAAAAGTATACTTAATTAGCTATAGTGAAGGACATGTTGATTTTTAGTTTCGTTCTAAGTACATAGTATACCCAAACTGGAAGTTATTATATTACAGTAAAATTAATTAAACATCGTGTTGTTCAATTAGTTCGGTGATTTCTTGTCACAAGTGATTGACGTTCGAGATAATGATCTAATACTGAACTGAGCTTAGTACTAACAGTGATATCTCCGTTTAGTAGATAATAATCTAATACTGAACTGAACTTAGTATTAATAGTGATATCTCCGTTTAGTAGGACTCAGGATTTTTATAACTATATTCTCTAACTACACTAAAGTCACAATAATTTTCAATCCTGTTTGTTTGAATATTTTTCACATATAGTCAAAAGCAGTAAAATATTTTACTGGCCGTGATATGTATTTAATACCTTAAGATGTAATAAGAATGTGTATCTAAGTCTGTGTACTTAATAGAAATAATGACTAGTAGAATAAAATCATATTTCATACTACTGGCTGGGACCTGTACTTTTTTACACTGCGTATTTTCATAAATTATTTGTCCACATTAATAGGCAAAAAATTAAAGAATAATTGGCGCACTAACTACTGCGAAAAAAGAATGGATATATTTTCATTTTGAACGTCAGTTTTAACTCGTCAGTATAATCGCCAAAGACGCCAAGAGTCTTTGTAGCTGAAATTTGGAATATGTGAATTTTTCAGCATGGAATATATATATATATATACGCAAAAGGAATATTTTTTTTATTTTAAAGAGAAATCTATGTAATAACGTTACAAGCTCAGAGTATGTGATGTTACACGTGTTAAGGCACTGATTGTCAGACTAAAATGACAATAAAAGTTGTGCACTTTGAAAACAGAGGAAAACATCGGATTTTTCGCCAAAAAGCATGCGTGTCCAATAAATTTGTTTGAGAGATCTGCATGTTCTGCAAGTACAACATGTGCAAAATCCATATAAATGTGACGGGTTCTCGGTTTCCATAGCTCAGTGTTAAGCCACCGACACGCAATACAGTTACGCCAAGACTGACTGAAGCACAACGCAACAACGCCATTGGTCGCTTGGAAGCAGGCGAATCTCGATCAGATGTTGCCAGAGCTGTGAATGTCCACCCAAGCACCATCACAAGGCTATGGAATCGTCACCAACAACATGAATCAACTCGTGACCGTCCACGATCTGGCAGACCTCGTGTGACCACGCCCGCACAAGATCACTACATCCGGTTACGTCACCTTCGGGATAGGACCACCACTGCGACGTCTACTGCCTCAACCATACCAGGGCTGAGTAGGATTTCCGATCAGACCGTACGCAACCGTCTACGAGATGCAGGAATCCAACCTCGACGTCCAGTCAGAGGCGTCATCCTCACCCAGCAACATCGTCAAGCACGGCTGCAGTGCACTCCCATATCGGGTATGGCCTCATCGACGATGGAGGCATGTTTGGTTCAGCGATGAATCACGTTTTATGCTTCGTAGGCAGGATGGAAGGACCCGTGTTTACCGTCGCCGAGATGAACGTTTTGCAGCAAACTGTGTGCAGGATGTTGACAGATATGGTGGTGGCAGCGTCATGATGTGGACTGCCATCGCCTACAATGCCAGAACAGACTTTTTTGCACAATCGAGGGAATCTTACGGCTCAACGATACGTCGACGAGATTCTTAGGCCCCATGTGCAACCCATCATGGGGAACGTCAACGACGTTTTTCAACATGACAACGCCAGTCCTCACACAGCCCGACTCACCACTGTCTTCTTGAGACACCACAACATCAACGTTCTTCCCTGGCCCTCCAGATCACCAGATTTAAACCCCATCGAACATCTTTGGGACGAGTTGGACCGACGTTTGCGACGGCGACAACCTCAACCGCAGACTCTACCTCAGCTTGCAGCAGTCTTGCAGGCTGAGTGGACAACCATTCCACAGAATGTGATTCGTCATCTCATCGCTTCCATGGGCAGGAGATGCCAAGCAGTTATTGATGCTCACGGGGAGCATACTCGTTATTGACGTTGAGTGACGTTAAACTTCACCTAGTGAGCGTGGACTTCGCCTTTGCAGACTTTGGATGTTCAGCAGTGAATGTGCAAAGTTTCACACATGTCATACAGAACTACCCGGAATAAACTTGTTAACAATTTGTCTCATATTTTGCCTTTTGCGTTTCTTTTTTTGAAGAGCATATATAACAAACAAACATTACAATAGCACTAAAATCAAACAGTTATATCCTCATATCAGTCCTGGTTGTCAACAAATAATGTCTGTGGTCAGAGCATTCAAGTGCGTTAAGCATATTCCTTTTATCAGATAAAATCGCCCTCAAGTGGCAAAGCGACATGTTTGCGAACTTACAACGTTATAAATTAAGTTTCGATACCCGTAGTAGGAAGGGCACAGAGAGCCCATTTTGTAGCTATAGGCGTAACTTAAACAAACAAAGATAAAAAAATTCATATGCTGATTTTCAATGGCTGCTGGCTGCTTTAATATCAGTATTTGGATTTTGTCTGATAGATGGATTATTCAAAACGCAGTAACCACAGACATTATCTGTTATTACTTAATGTTGACCACTGGGAATGATAATGGAAAGTGATACTTTAATTTTAGTTCTGTTGTAATATTTGTTTTATACTAAGTTCATTATTGATTTATAGTGCTGATTTATTCGTCTACTGACAGTTAATGTAGCCGATATTATTAGAGCTATTTATATACATAAGTACATATATGAACATGTTGCTGTAATGGTTTCTGTTGTTGGAAGACTTTTTCAGTTATTTAGTAGAACGAATAATGGAAATGTAGTGTGTGAGTATATTATGTACGTTTTCATCGCTTTTAATGACAGCGAAACTTTTGAAACTTCCATACGGGAAGTGTAGAGGCGTCCTTTCTTTGGTGGAAGAGATGACATTGTAATGTTTAAGCCTGCGAATGTCAAGAGATTAACAGGTTGTATGGTGGCTCCCAGACAAAATAACGAGAAGTTTCGTGCGAGCATTATACTTGGATTTCAGGGTCTTTTCTACTTTACCTTTATCGTGCGTGACTGGTTCTGGGAAGAAATGTTAATACAGCAGAACCATTGTCCACTTGCCTACACATGTATGCATATTTATTTATTTATTGTCTGTTTGTAATAAGATTGTTTTTACTCTTATTAATACGTGTAAAATCTGTTTATTTCTCACGCAACTAAACAACTCGTTCGAGTTCTCAGGTTCAGGTAAGTCATCAAATTTCCTGTTCGATTCTACTGTTATTAGCTGCTTTATATTATTCTTGTACGAAAATCAGTTTATCTAAGGATATCACAGAAAGAAAATTCAGTCCATTGTAGTAACAAACAATCAATGATTCTGTGACAGGTCTGACTATGTATCTCTATTCTGTGACAGGTCTGACTATATATCTTTATTTCTTGGCCGAAACACAACAGTATTCATAACACTGAATTGAATGACTAACTGGTTAATAATAACACGCGAACTGACCAAGTCTATGGATTGCTTACGCATTAACTGACAAACAAATTAAAATAATTCAAGGTAGCCTAATATACAATTTTTTTAATATAGCGCAAATTGTTTTCTAAATTTTGGAGAATATTTCAGATGTTGAGGCTACGCCCATTAAATTATGTTAAACCTCCTTGGGCCCGGCATGGCCAAGCGTGTTAAGGCGTGCGACTCGTAATCCGAGGGTCGCGAGTTCGCATCCCCGTCGCACCAAACATGCTCGCCCTTTCAGCCGTGGGGGCGATATAATGTTATAGTCAATCCCACTGTTCGTTGGTAAAATAGTAGCCCAAGAGTTGGCGGTGGGGGGTGATGACTAGCTGCCTTTCCTCTAGTCTTACACTGCTAAATTAGGGACGGCTAGCACAGATAGCCCTAGAGTAGCTTTGTGCGACATTTCAAAAACAAACAAACAAACTTAAACCTCCTTACGGCTAAAGAACAAAACAACTTTCTATAAACTTCTAGATTAAAAACAGAGACTCCAATACTGCCCCTTCTTTGATTTTTAAGGTTCCTTGGTAAAAGAAAACAACGGCATAGAAACCGAAATTTCCAGAATAAGCAAATAAAGTAACACAAGTAATGTTCACAAATCTAATCATTACAGTAATTCAGTCATTAAAGAAAGATGTGAAACTTAAAAGCATATCCATAATATTGATTAATGAAACAAAAACCTTCATTTTAATTAATTTATCACCCCTACACTGTCCAGTCATCAAATAGAATGTTTTCGTTGTGATTTGCTGAACTGAATTTTCAACTTTGGATTGTTCCTTCTTTTTTTAACTAAATGAACCATGAGAACAACAATAGAATCCTTCTAATTATAATTATTCTCACCCTTGGTCATTCAGTTGTCAACAGGGATCAGTGAACCCTTACCATAGTATTGAAATTTACATTTTGTAATGACATGAAAAATTAGCTACATAAAATGGAAAGAATGACAAAATATTCTTTTGTCCTAACACTTTTATACAGTATGTTGTGTATTGGTTTTTATATTTTGTACCAGGTTGTATGCTTTATATTGGTTTGTGTGTTTCGTATTAGCACGTATGGTTTACAATAGTTTGTAATTCTTCTACTAGCTTGTATGTTTTGTATTTGTATGTATGTTTTAAGTCAATTTGTGTTTTGTATTATCATGTACATTTTGTATCAGTTTGTGTGTTTTGTATTAGTATTATGTTCTGCATTAGTTTATAGGTTTTGTATTAGTGTATATGGTGTATATTAGTTTGTATGTCTTGTATTAATTTTTATGTTTGGTACCACTTTGTATGTTTTGTATTAATATTCACGTTTTGCATTACTTTGTATGTTTTGTATTAATATTTACGTTTCGCATTACTTTGTATGTTTTGTATTAATATTCACGTTTTGCATTACTTTGTATGTTTTGTATTAATATTCACGTTTTGCATTACTTTGTATGTTTTGTATTAGTTTATATTTTTTGCGTTATGTTTTAGATGGCTGAAGAACTAACGTGTATTTCGGGTTTTCCAAGTTACTTTTCAGAATTGAGTTTCTTAAACTTCAGTTTCTCTGTTTGTATCGCTGTATTTATTTTAATTTTATTTAATCGCTTAAATCTCTTCCTACCTTTCTGTTTCGTTGCGGTATTAGCATGAATAAACTGGATTAAACCTAAATAACACGCACACATTTGTTCATTTTGAAACATAAACTGGTTTACTTTTAAATAATATACACACACACACTATCTTTTGCAGAATAGACTCACAGTACACACCGTCCGTGTCTTGCAGTGTGCTTTTATAAAATGGGTTCAGAGATTAAACAGCTTTCTCAAATACGCACCTCAGGTTTATTAATATTCACTCTAGCGGTTCGCTACTTAGTAGTAGATTCGCACGCACAGAACACACGTACATACAAATATGTCTAGAATTTAACTGAAAAGTAAGATTGGTTGGTTTGATATCAATTGTTCACTGATTAAAAAATGAATAAACACATACAAACAAACAATTACAAAACATCATCTTAGAAGCGTACGATGTACAGTTTTTCCTTTTTTTGGTAAAGCGGTGTTGTTATCACAGATTCAAGCTGTTTTAGGGTGTTATTTTTAATATTTCTTAATATCTCAGTTATATTTGAGTAAAACCTTGTTTTGATATACAGTTGTTGGCAACGAGTCTTAGGTAACGTAATCTTAACATGTATGCTAGTATGATATAATACCGGTGTTTACTAATATACAGAATTGTAGACTTGTTTTCTGAAGTATTACGGTAATATCAATACACAATTATTAGGTATACTCAGTCATTTGTAGTTTATTTTTGCATCTACCTACATATCATCTGTTTTATCCATAGAAGTAAATTTAGTTAGATATCTCAAGTCGCTTGTGGTTACTTTCAGAAGTTACACTTATATTTTATCTTGGTATGTCTCTCTCTCTGGTATTTGGGTATATTTATTTGTATACCCAGAAGGGTAAGGTACACTAGACCTCTTCCTCCTTACAAAAATGTCGTTGATTATTAAAATTTTAGTTGAATTTCCCGCTGAACGTCCTGAGGGGAGGGGGTTAGAACAAAACGTAGAGCCCTCTGTGTTACTCGCCAGAAAACCTTTAGGGCATGTGCCAGGTTTAGTGACAATCGCTTCAGTGATTTGCCAGTTATAAGTCACCAAAACGCAGTGGGGAAGAATTAGTGTACTTGAGTGATATAAAGGGGTTCAGATCCAAACCAAAATCCCCTATGCAACTCTCCGGGGGGTCCTAACGATAGTGATTCTAGTAATTCGCTAGTTATTAGCAGACAGAAGACAAGCACGCAGATAAATATTTAGATGAAGGAAAATGAAATCCGATTTTAATATTAGTAAGATGTTAAGCTACGTATATTTGGTAATTGATTAAACACAAAATATAGATAAAGTTTTTTCGGCAATCTATATAAAACTGAAACTACTATGAAACTGTGCAACGTGCAACCACTCGGGTGTTTAGAAGTTTTAGCTGATTGGTGATTTTCGCTTTCTCAGAACGATTGATCCCTGCTTCTCATTGTATGCCTGGTGGTTAGCATCTACTAATTTGAGCAAGTAGCTAGAAAAAAAAAACTACAAGCAGACAAGAATCACAGTTCCTTAGCTATTAGTCTACGCCGAAACAGCTGAATTTTCACCTTTCAACCTGATTTACGACCAGATGGAAAGACGTTGTGGTGTGAATAGGCTTGGTTGTTTGCTATAATTGTACGAAGAGCACGCACTTTTGTCGGCTGAACAGACACAGTCCGTAGCGTGCGTTTTGTAAAATGACTTCATTGATTAAAAAGCTTTCTTTGATGGACACCAAGTTAATGACGGAACAGTTATGAGGTAATGACATCTGGGGAAAACGAACGAAATGTTTTATCCCCCACATTTTAGAAACAGCAAGAAATTAGAAAGCGCTGAAAGTCAATCACACCCTACTGGTGACATTTATGTTTACGAATATATATATAGACCAGTAGTTTTAAAGTTAGCCTAAGACATATTCAAAATCATTTTTACCATGATGGGTATTTTAAAAAAAAGAGAAAAACTCGTCTACTGTACAAAGAAATTAAACGTCCTTTAATTCGCCTAAGATGTATTTGCAAAAACTCTGTCAAAGTGAAATTTACAGCAAGCAGGACAAATTCAGGCGTGGAGGTACCTCTACCTCATGAAAGGGTAAGGGGCTTGGTTGTTTGCTCACAACTGGTACCCTTTGCACTTCTGTAAATTCAACCGTATTATCAAAAATAGCCGAGAACACAGTTTAAAGTAATGGACTTTGTTGGTTCATATTTCCTTCTACATCCAGTTAAAATTAAATGATTTGTGTTTGTTTCTGTTTTCAACCAAATTTGGTTGTTTTTTTTTCCTTTTACTTTGAAATAATGTTCGTCGATTTGTGTTTCATTCTACTTTCAGTCAGAGTTGGTTGTTTCAAGTTTCATTCCATTTGTTAGTCAAACTTAGTCCGTTCGTATTTTCTTTTGTTTTCAGTCAAAGTTGGTCAATTTCTGTTTCCTTTTGCTTTCAGTCGAAATATTTGATTCTTATAAAATTAACCCCCTCCAGTAGAATTGCTCTCCACAAAAAGTACAAGCTCGTGTATTTATGTTTTATTTCAACATTATGAGTATATAAGTTAAAACTACAATAGCTCATAAATTCCTGGAAAATTCAAAAATATAAAAACAATTGTATTATAGATATTTTTAATAAAATATTATCGTTCAACATAAACTAGAGACGTACCTTGAATACGTCTGATTAAACAGTTATTTATAAGAAATGAGACCGATATGTATTTCTTACGAAATTACGACTCTGACCATTTCCACTCCAAGAACTTTGTGACAACTTATGATAATTAATTATGAAAAGTAAAATAAGATAAATGATATATTTCTCATCCATCAACTAAGTTAAATAACAAGCATGCGCCCAGAAGAAACTGTAAACATATTACCTAAGCTAAAGTTTAGGCGTGCGACTCGTAATCCGAGGGTCGCGGGTTCGCGCCCCCGTCGCGCTAAACATGCTCGCCCTCCCAGCCGTGGGGGTGTATAATGTAACGGTCAATCCCACTATTCGTTGGTAAAAGAGTAGCCCAAGAGTTGGCGGTGGGTGGTGATGACTAGCTGCCTTCCCTCTAGTCTTACACTGCTAAATTAGGGACGGCTAGCACAGATAGCCCTCGAGTAGCTTTGTGCGAAATTCCCAAACAAACAAACAAACAAACAAAGCTAAAGTTTATGTTTCAATAAAAGTTGTGCGTACAATACTGTGCATTTTCCTCCTTTGCAAATTTATACAAGCATAAAAAGTATGTCAAATAATGTTGTTCAGTACTGTTACCTGAATTTTTATAAGTTGTTTATTTCATTAATATATGTATATTCACCATTAACGTCCAACAGTGCTACAACTGTGTATTGTGTTGTGGGTTTAACCAATGCATAACCATTTAGCAATGTTGTAGAAATGTTCTATGTTAGCCTGGGTTTATGCCAAGTGATTATAAATACAATCTTTTTAATTTGGGAGGAAATTTTCCAGAGGACAGTTTTCTGGGTAAAGGGGTTAATTTTTCCGATACCGAAGGATTTATCAGAAATACTTTTTATCAAGGTTGACGAGAATATTTAAGATTCGTGTATTCAACTTACTCTGGTTTTTGGCGAATTTGTTGGATGAAATATTATTTTGAGGTAACTATGATAATTCGATCGGCCCAAAACTAAAATATTTTTTTCTTTCTATTGCATGACTTAAGGGGTCAAAAATATATTCCTCATTATCGTTCGTAAGAACTTAAAATTTCAACGTGGAATAAAATATCCCTATTAACATGAAGGAATATAAATCACTTAACTTTGTTACTATAACGCCAAAATGATCCATCACATCGAGTAATTTTGTATTTTCTTGTTACATTAGTGCAGTTGTTTGTTTTGGAATTTCGCACAAAGCTACTCGAGGGCTATCTGTGCTAGCCGTCCCTCATTTAGCAGTGTAAGACTAGAGGGAAGGCAGCTAGTCATCACCACCCACCGCCAACTCTTGGGCTACTCTTTTACCAACGAATAGTGGGATTGACCGTCACATATACGTCCCCACGGCTGGGAGGGCGAGCATGTTTAGCGCGATGCGGGCGCGAACCCGCGACCCTCGGATTACGAGTCGCACGCCTTATGCGCTTGGCCATGCCAGGCCTTTTTTCTTGTTACAATGCTCAACGTATACATCTGACCATTGAAACAATGACCGAAGTAAGAAAAAAACACTAGGACTTAAAGAAGCAGTTACTATCTTGTCGAAACGTATACGACGCTTAAATCACCTTGTTTTTTGAAATTATGTCCAGTTTGAGCAACTCTGTGAAATTTATATCTCAAAAGACATAATTTATACGTGAGAGAACAATACAGGGGTGAAATAAACTTTATTATGGATTGTGAAGGATGTTTTATAGGTGTGAATTTTCTCATGTATAGCCACCTTAACACATCTTTTTTCATATTATTTTGTAAGTTTAAGTCGTTTCATGTCGTGTGAAGCACATTTATGGCTTATGACATTTCTGTAAAAATTACAATTATTAAAAATGGTGTCTTGCAAATTACAAAAAGAAAAATATCTACCTCTTTGTGGTTGGTAAGAAAATAATTATGATTGCCGTAAAAAGAAAAAAGAATTATTATATGTGGCCGATTAGATAATACGAATATTTCATAGATGCACTGAATGAGTCAGTAAGAGTTGGTATAAGTAGCGTTAATAGTTTTATCGTTCTATCAATTATGCTATTAACCAGCGTCTATAGTGCTACGTCATCAACTTGTTCCGCCTTCTTTTGATTGAAGCTTTGCGTGTACTTTAGGTTAAAAGAAACATTATTTTTGAACAACAGAGAAATCCCTTTTTTCTTGAAAAAAGGGTCAATAGGAAGTGATTTAGAGTAGAAACCACAAGGTTTGTTACCAGCTACGGTTGTTTAGAGTAGAAACTACAGGTGTAAAGTATGTTACCAGCTACAGTCGTTTAGAGTAGAAACCACAAGGTTTGTTACCAGCTACAGTCGTTTAGAGTAGAAACCACAAGGTTTGTTACCAGCTACAGTTGTTTAGAGTAGAAACTACAGGTGTAAAGTATGTTACCAGCTACGGTTGTTTAGAGTAGAAACTACAGGTGTAAAGTATGTTACCAGCTACAGTCGTTTAGAGTAGAAACCACAAGGTTTGTTACCAGCTACAGTCGTTTAGAGTAGAAACCACAAGGTTTGTTACCAGCTACAGTTGTTTAGAGTAGAAACCACAGGTGTAAAGTATGTTACCAGCTACGGTTGTTTAGAGTAGAAACTACAGGTGTAAAGTATGTTACCAGCTACAGTCGTTTAGAGTAGAAACCACAAGGTTTGTTACCAGCTACAGTCGTTTAGAGTAGAAACCACAAGGTTTGTTACCAGCTACAGTCGTTTAGAGTAGAAACCACAAGGTTTGTTACCAGCTACAGTTGTTTAGAGTAGAAACTACAGGTGTAAAGTATGTTACCAGCTACGGTTGTTTAGAGTAGAAACTACAGGTGTAAAGTATGTTACCAGCTACAGTCGTTTAGAGTAGAAACCACAAGGTTTGTTACCAGCTACAGTCGTTTAGAGTAGAAACCACAAGGTTTGTTACCAGCTACAGTTGTTTAGAGTAGAAACCACAGTCGTTTAGTAAAGTATTTGTTACCAGCTACGGTTGTTTAGAGTAGAAACCACAGGTGTAAAGTATGTTACCAGCTACAGTCGTTTAGAGTAGAAACCACAAGGTTTGTTACCAGCTACAGTCGTTTAGAGTAGAAACCACAGGTGTTTGTTACCAGCTACAGTTGTTTAGAGTAGAAACTACAGGTGTAAAGTATGTTACCAGCTACAGTCGTTTAGAGTAGAAACTACAGGTGTAAGGTGTGTTACCAGCGACAGAATGTTCTCCACTTTTCTTTCGTCTAACAACTGGTTCATGCATTTTACATATTCAGTAAAATCAATCACATGTGTAACTTAGTAAAACATAATAGGAATTACCAAAGATGGTTACTAGAAAAATAACGAACCATGGTCCCAAATAAAGATTTTTATTCTTAACGCTTAATGGTGGGTAATTTTTTAGACGTGCAATATTAATACTCAGGAGTTGGTTACTTGAAGTGGACAAAGTGAAGACAATCCGTTATGTAGCTTAGCGCTATAAACTGGTTGGTTGTTTGTAGTTAAGCAAAAGCTACACAGTGAGCTATCTGTACTCTGCCAACCTCGAGTATCGAAACCCCGTTTCTAGCAGTGTAAGTACGCGCCCCACAGTTTAGGAAACACTTAATCAAGATTGAAAAAAAAACAAACTATCCGGATCACGTTTAATGTTCTCTAAATGTTATTTTAAAGTGTGGATGATCCATTCGATACAATAGTTAAAATGTTAGGAAATTTTGAGATGGCTGGTAAGTGTAGGTTATAGAAAAGGACAACACTGATAGATACGAGTGTCGTTGTTGGGCACGTGAGAAGCAACATTTGTCTGCATGTACCAGCTCACGTTATTAGTAGCAGCTGGATCTATCTTCATACAATCAGTGATTGTTAAAGTTGCTAGGCACAACAGTAGCGTTGTTTGGTTTAGAGAAACCTTGACTTGAACCTAACATGTAGAATCATGGTTATTAAAATAGAAAGATACAAAAGAGCTTATATTTAATCTCGGAGAAGCAATTTTCTTTTTCTCGTTACACCATTCACGCTGTTATTGATATCACACACTCACACGTTCATGCATGTTCTACTCTTTTTACACACTTGACGTAAAGTTGTCACATATACTTCTCTGTGTTATTTGAAGATTTTTTTTTTCAACAGTCGACTAACTGAATGAAATTTTAAGTGGTTTCTTTGTACAATTTCTGAGCACCGTTCATAACTTGATATGTTTTAGATCAAACCATCATAAACCTAAAAAAAATTAATATGTCAGTCGAAAAAAAATAGAAAAGAAAAGAGAACACCTAATAGGTAATCGCAAATAACAACGACTATGAAATATCTGATCAAAAACAAATAAATGCATTAATACCATCAGAGGACGTTTCTTTACTAACATTAATACCATCAGAGGACGTTTCTTTACTAACATTAATACCATCAGAGGACGTTTCTTTACTAACATATTTACGTATTTTTTACAGTTCTATAGAACTTTCATCGTTAAAAGCTGCATATCTTAGAAATATAATGAAACAAAATTATGTTTGTAGTTAACGTGTTCTTAAAATGTACACGATTTTATTCTGTTGATGGAATTTTGTATTTAGTACTTAATCGGAAAACGTAAGTCGCAAACTCGTTAAAAACGGTATATATGAAAGAAATACACTAATCTTAACTTTCAATTAGATAATTATAGTTAGCAATTAACTAATTTACATTTTTAAAAATTATCGAAAAATGAAGTAAAAATATTTGCGAAAACAGAAGGTGTAAAGAAAAGTAAAATAATATATACAATAAAGTAGGAGATAAACAGTGGTGGGTGCTGTTGACTGACTTCCGTTTTTCTAATGAGCACTTTTAAATTAGAGACGGTTATGTCTGAATCTTTTGAGTCTCTAACAGGGCCTAAAGACGACTTCAGGCATTTTTAACCAGCTGATCCAGAAAGTTAACCCTAAATACTCCTAAGAAGATATTCTTTAACAACTTAGAATGTATTGTTACTCACTATGTAAAATAATTATTTACTTTACAAGCTAATGTTAATGACTTTTAAAAGACGAATTAATATATGGCGTGTGAAAAACAATGCGTTATTATTTCTTTAGTTCAGACTATGCCCTTGTTTCGCACGTTGCAATAAAATATCCAGTTATGACTTCTGAGACAACACATAATAAATATGAAACCTGTCGCTCAGTTTTTCTGTTGAAAGCTACAAGTTTAACGACCTTAGAAACAATGGTTTGGTTGAACTTCTTGTGTGGGTCACAACACTGGAAACTATACATTTTTATTTCCACCCTATAAATTCACTTGGAGTGGCTGAAATCAACCATGTAAAATAACTTTGGGGCCAATAGAACCATTTCGGACACGGTATTGCTTTGTAATAGAATATTTTACAAGTCTATACTTTAGTTTTTTTGCTGTTACAGATAACACCACAAAACATTAACGGATTTATAACTTGCACTTACACTTAGAAAATGTTATATACCTTATTAAAAAGTGGTGTTTCATGTGTCTGTGTAATATCACCAATATTCTCTAAGTCTGGACAGTGCTATACTTCATAACGTTTAGTTACTTTTTGTGGTTACAAAAGTACAGTCCTCGTTCATGTTTTGTAAATGCTAAGTATCCTTCATTTTCGAAAATCAAATCCATGCCTTTAAGTATAATTATTCTTAATTTATTGTAAAACATAATTAATAATCACACTCTTTCCAACTATGATTTCTAAGTATCAGGATTCTAGTCCCAAGGTGAGACAGAGGAAATTTTGCGGATTTACAACGCAGAAATCCGAAACTGGATTCTCTACGGTGGACATAGCAGATAGTCCAATGTGGTTTAGCTTTGAAACGTACAAAAAATTAAAATTATAATAAACTATTATTATGCACAAACTTTGCACCACTCCTTCATTAAAGTATGACCCCACACCCCATTATCTAGACAGATAGATAGCCCTTTGTGTAGCATTGTGCTTAACTATAAACAAACAATATAAACTAAAGAAACTTGTCTTTTTTTTGTACTATACGTTACAGGAAGTGTATTCTTTGGAATAGAGTAAATTAAAAGTAACCAAATCTTAAAATTTATGTACTCAAAGTTACAGTTATCATAGACATAAGAAATATGATTTAAGGCTTGAGTTATAGGGATATTTTACATAAAAAATATCTAAGCTTTATTCCTCCGATGGGATAGCGTAAGTTTATGGACTTACAACAATAAAATCTGTGGTTCCATTCCACACAATTGACACAGAAGACACCTCAACGTGACTTTGTTCTACAACAAACAAATAGCTTTTGTTTTGCTTAAATATTTTAATTCTCTCCTCAAAAGCTTTTATCAAGTAAAATGTTACTATGGCGTTCGAGCAGTGGACCTAAAAGTTCGCAAATATATAAAAAAAATTGTTAGCATTAGTGTATCAGAGATTTTGTCCGGGACGAAATGGGCTCGACAAAGTTGGGTTAGCCTATCTGAGGAAGCTGAGCATCGTGTAAGCAAAATAGGTTCAGTACGGAGGAAGTATCCCCTCCCTTTCTAGATTATGAGCTTTGGGGAGCACTGTTAGACCCCCGAGCCGTTAACGCATTTCACGCATTTAATTCTCTAAATGACGATAGCAACCATCAAGTTTGATTAATTTAGGCTTAGAAACGCTCATTATTTATGAAATACGGTACATAAACCCTTCCTTTCCTTCAAGTTTACAAAGTGAAACACATCTCTCTCAACTAACATCACTTTATCATGCTCACAAAATCAGGAACACTAATAATAGAACGGCCCAAGTTTCTGCATTAAGCCAATGATAGTAGGCTTAACTATAATTCGGAATATCAGAAATATTAGGAAAGAGGTGTTTGTTTGTTGAATTCGGCGTAAGCTTCTCGATGGCTAGCTTGTGCTAGACGTCCATAATCTCGAAGTGACAACGCAGGGAAAAGTACAACTATTCAACATTATATACCGCCAACCTTTAGCCTGCTCTTTACCAATGAACTGTGGGATTGCAAGTTAGATTATAACACCCACACAATTGGTAGAACGAGCATATTCAGTGGCGAGTTTCGCCCAGACGATCCGCAGATTACGAGTCGAGTGATCTTGCTGTCAGGAAGTACACAACACTGTTTCTTCCACTTTAATAGAAAAAATATATATATAGTTCCTGTCATTTTGTACTGATTTTCGCCGTTCCTTTTTGTATCTCGTATGACAAGATTGATGGAGCAAATTCTTATGAAGTTTTTCTATAACTGATATTCATAACTTCAGTACGAATAAACCAATTTTACAATTTGCATTTTGGTGTTTTAAACTGAATTTAGACAATTTTCTACAAAGAATTATTTTGTGAGGTGTTTTTCCTCAGTGATAGACAAATAGAATCCCCTAAAGCTTTCAGCTATAGTAACCAAAACATTCTGGTTCGACATTTGTCAAACGTTATCGTTTTAAGATTGTTCATTGTAATTTTCATACTTTTACTTGACGATGCTTTGTTTGTTTTGAATTTCTCACAATGCTACACGAGAGCTATCTGCGCTAGTCGTCCCTAATTTAGCAGTGTAAGACAAGAGGGAAGGCAACAAGTCATCACTACCAACCACCAACTCTTGGGTTACTTTTTTACCAACGAATAGTGGCACTGATTGTCGCATTATAACGCCTCCACGGCTGAAATGGCGAGCATATTTGGTCTGACGGGATTTCAAACCCGCGATCCTCGGATTATTAGACGAGTGCCTTAACCACCTGGCCATGCCAGGTTACATGATGCTATAGACAAGAAAAATGAAGAGAGCAAAATAATCAAACGAGTGCAGGATATATATTTATTGTACATAGTACAATATTCCTGCCTTTTAAGTTGAAAAGTACTTCCAATGATATGCAACAGCGTTTTAACTGAATAATTAAAGACTGTATTATATTTATGTATATATATTTGATGCTTCAAGGGCAGGATGAAGTATTAAATTCCAGGATGTCTCTATAAACAATTTAGTCTACAAAGAAAAGAAGTAAGGCAATTCCTTACTGAAATCTCTGACGCAAACTTGTGATAACTTGTTTATAAGGCACACTTGTTATACAATAGTTTACACTTCTTACCACCACTGATTTTTTATTAATTACAAAAATATAATTATGGTGAATTATTAAGCTTGAACAAAGAGTTGATTGATCTTATGTGATTATTTAATGTATGTGGCGCACTGATAATAAAAGTAAACTGGCGTCTGAAAGACCACAACTTGTAACCTAAGTAGGTTATGTGAATTCACAGATTTAGCCTCGAGCGTTGAATACGTATAAATGTTACAAGTGTTATTAAAGAAGTCCACCCTACAAGGCGAAAAGTCAGGCTATAACACGACCAATTCTTTTAGGGGATTTTCATGAATGCAGATGTTTCAATGTGTTTGTATGTAAATACGTACAGTTTCACGTTTCAGTGTTTTTGTATGTAAATAAGTACACTTTTATGTTTCAATGTTTTTAGATCTGAATACGTACATTTCTATGTTTCAAAGTTTATGATGTAAATGCGTATAGCTCTATGTTTCAATGTATTTGTGTGTAAATGTGTACATTTCTGTGTTTCAGTGTTTTAGATGTAAATACGTACATTTCTGTGTTTCAATTATTTTCTATGTAAATGCGTACAGTTCTATGTTTCGATGTATTTTTATGTAAATACGTACAGCTCTATGTTACAAAGTTTTAATATGTTTGTGTTTTCTTATAGCAAAGCCACATTGGGCTATCTGCTGAGTCCACCGAGGGGAATTGAGCCCCTGATTTTAGCGTTGTAAATTCGTACAATTATCGCCGTATAATATGTAAATACGTATAGCTCTACATTTCAATGCTTTTGTATGTAAATACGTACACTTCTATGTTTCAGTGTTTTCATACGTAAATACGTATAGTTCTATGTTTCAATGTTTTTAAATGTAAATACGTACACTTCTATGTTTCAATGTTTTTTGTATGTACATGTAAATACGTACAATCCTATCGTTCAATGTTCTTAAATGTAAATACGTACACTTTTATGTTTCAATGTTTTTTGTATGTACATGTAAATACGTACAGTCCTATGTTTCAATGTTTTTAAATGCAAATACATACAGTCCTATGTTTCAATGTTTTTTGTATGTACATGTAAATACGTACAGTCCTATGTTTCAATGTTTTTAAATGCAAATACATACAGTCCTATGTTTCAATGTTTTTAAATGTAAATACGTACAGTCCTATGTTTCAATGTTTTTAAATGTAAATACGTACAGTCCTATTTTTCAATGTTTTTAAATGTAAATACGTACAGTTTTGTGGTTGTATATCAATAATTCTTTCACACTTTTTCAGTTGTTATTTTTTTATGAAATTGGTAGAATCTGGAAGATAATCAATGAACAAACTTGAATTAAACTATTTCAATATGTTAAAAAACGCAGTTATTGGGTAATAGCTAGCCAAAGGCGATGTATTTGTTCTGACTCTTATGTATGTGAATATATCTCTCTCTTTCTCCATATACATATGTTAATTTACCTACATACGTATGTACGTCCTCGGTGAATCAGGGTTAATCCCATGATGGTCGGAACAAAGATTGGTCACTGTGTAACTTTGCGCTTAACTACAAATAATAAAACTAATAAAAAAAAGAGAAGAAAAACATTTGTGGATTTACAATGTTGTGAACAGAGTGCAAATAACTCATTGAGCACCCGTGCATTAAAAAACAATATTACATACACACTCACACATGTATGTAACGTAATATGTCTTCAGGTATGACGTAGCAGAAAGGTAAAAGTTTGTTACTGTAGCCACTACTTTCTCTGGTGGTATTACAACACATTGACATTATATACAGGGTGGCCCGTAAGTCCCTACCCATCCATATATCTTATGCATCCAGTGTATGTGTGTGCTGTTCCTCATTCTCGCTGCATAATATTATGCGACGCCATGTTCTGTGAGACATTTTCAAGTGTAAATGGGCTTACATCGGTCATATTTCTCTGAAAAAAAAATTTATAATACATGCATAACTGAATATAACATAATAACATATGGATGGGTAGGGACTTACGGGCCACCCTGTACAAAAACAAGTCGTTTTTTGCTTACATACTTTAATGAGCCTGTGCCCTTAAACGTAATTTATTCATATTTTATTTTAATATTCATGAACAAAAACAACTGTTTAACATTCACTTGTCTTAATACTGTTCTATCAGGTAGCAGGAAAAAGATCGTTAGCAGCGTCAAATACAGATAATAATATTAATCACGAACAATTTGAGCAGCGGCACTTAAACCAGACCCCTGGTGGACAGTAGCTTAGGGAACCGAAATACATCTTTAAATGAAAATTTGAAGAAGATTCGTTGTCATTAATCATGGTGATCGAGGCGCACCGGATGAACTAATCACCTATGTAAATAACGCCTTTATTATTCGACATCTACTTATTTGTACGACGTTAGCGAAACTTATGTGATTTATTGCTGATTTTAAACAGCTCGTTTTCTCTGTATCGGCGTGATTCGTCCAAATAGCTGTTTTAAATAACACAGTTTATTGCACGAGAGCGTGTTAATCAGAAGCCAAAAAAAATTAAAAAAGGTAAAACATTAGACGCACGCCTATAATCGTTTTTAACTTTAAATGCTCAAAAGATAAAATCACTCAAGGGGTTTTATGAGCGCTTTATTTAAATTTTTAAACTAACTACGAAATGGAAAAAAAATGAAAACGTTTCTGGACGTCTTCACACACTAAATATAAGAAATCTTGTTACAGTGCTTTCAGTACAGCGTACGACATGCCAAACTATTTGATAAAAAGAGAAGTGAGATTATGTTTCGAAGCGAGATTCTTTTTTAAATACTGCTATTAGAAAATAGCTTAAAGATGGTAATTATGTACGCTAGTGTTTTTCTTGACCACTTTTAAGCGAGATGAAAGAGGTTAAAAGGCTTCATCAATCTTTTGTTTCGGCCACTCCTCTGGGTGAGACCGGTTTGTAGGGATTACCTTCCCGCGTGGGCAGAGGACTTCGACCAAGTATTATTTAAGGCAATGGACAGTAAAGTCCTGTTAAAACTACTGAGGAACTATTTTGCGCTGCTAAACCCATGAAGGTATCCTGCAGCGAGATAAGACACTCGGTCGCACCGTTGGAATGATTTTTAAATTTGTTGTTATCGTGCAGATTGTGGTTTGTTTTGTTTTTAATTTCACACAAGGCTACATGAGGACTATCTGTGCTAGCCGTCCCTAATTTTGCAGTGTAAGACTAGAGGGTAGGCAGCTAGTCATCACCACCCACCGCCAACTCTTGGGCTACTCTTTTACCAACGAATAGTGGGATCAATCGTGATCATATAACACCCACACAGCTGAAAGGGCGAACATGTTTGGTGAAAAGGGGATTCGAACCCGCGACCCTCCGATAAGAAGTCGAGTGCCTTAACCACCTGGCCATGCCGAGCCAAGACACTAGGATCGTACCGTTGAAATGATTTTGAAATTTGTTGTTATCGTGACTGTTTCAACGTCGTGTTTGTCTTAAAACAAAACAGAAACATTATACACTATAAAACTAGCTTCATGACAATCTGATTACCATTTCGTATACAATCTTTCAATATATATATATATATATATATCCATAAAATGATATTTAATGTTTCACTGAGTTTTACAAAATCTTTTAATATATTCTACAGTTCTTTAAGAATGGCTGGCTAAACGTTTCGTTGCTACTGAACAAAATAAATATAGAGTGGTTGACATATTATGATATGCTTTTCTTTACTTTCTTCCCAAATGATCAGGAATACCAAGTCTGCTGAAAATAGTTCTAATAAATCTTTCAGTTGTTATAACTTAGTTGTCTGCATGAGAATAAAACGATTTTTGGCAACAGAGCACAACAAATAAAACGTCAAGTGACATAGTGTTAATAAAAAACCAGTATTGTACGTGCATGGAAATTTTAACCAGTTAAGTTAATATTCACTTGCACATGTCAGATACAATATGAATTGTGTATGATGGGTTTACTGAATAAATTTAATTTTCGTCGTAATGAATCGTAATTTATCAATATATAACTTGTTAGCTTTTCATATCTTTCAAGTTGTTCACTTTGGATAAGTGCGGGCTGTTCCATTCACGTACAATAAATGTCATTATTTGTTTTTATTAAATATTATGGCATGGCTCAGTGGTTAATGCGCTTGACTCGTGATCCGAGAATCGCGTGTTCGAATCCCCGTCACACCAAACATGCTTGCCCTTTCTGCCGTGGGGGCATAATAATGTTATGGTTAATCCCACTGTTCGTTGGTAAAAGAGTACCCCAAGAGTTAGCGGTGGGTGGTGAGGACTACTTAAGCTGCCTTCTCTTTAGTCTTACACAGCTAAATTAGGTACTGCTAGTGCAGATAGCCTTCTTGTAGCTTTGCACAAAATTCAAAACAAACTACGTATTATAAATAAAGAAATGAAATAAGGACGCAAAAAACGAAGTTTTAGAGCAACTACTTTATAAATGAGTAGCTTGTAATGCATAGTGATCTTGTATGGTAGCAGGCTACCTGATTTTTATTTATTTTATAATTTTCGCGCGAAGCTACGCAAGGACTGACTATACGTGCACGACTTTAAACTAATGAACTAGAATAACTACAGTTAGTTAACAACACATACAATAAATTCTTCATCGAGTCTTGTGTCACTGAATAGTGGGATTTGATCACTATTTTTATAGTGTTCCCAAGTCTCCAAAGTACCAAAGACATTTTTTTTCTCTACAGTAACAGGATGCTAACCATGAACTCATAGATCCACAGACTCGTGCGTACTAATTATTTGGACACGTAAAACCTTATATAGTTTTCTTACACAAAGCTATAGAAGAAAAGAAATAATGATAAAAAAAAAAGATTTAAAATCATTTTGCAGCACTAAACATTTCTACAGAAGTATGTAAGATTAGGCTTACAAATTAGGGTCAAATAACTTACAGAATTAAAAAACATGAAGAAAACAGTATTTTGATTATTGTTAGTTGCTTTAATCTGACTACTACTTATATTAATACGAGAAATAGTAAAAAATAGGGGGTGTTCTTTCACAGGCCAGGTGTGTAAGACACTCGACTCGTAATCGGAGAGTCGCGGGTTCGAATCCCCGTCACACCCAACATTTTCGCCCTTTCAGCCGTGGGGGCATTATAATGTGACCATCAATCCACTATTCATTGGTAAAACAGTAGCCCAAGAGTTGGCAGTGGGTGATGAAGACTAGCTGCCTACCCTCTAGTCTTACACTGCTAAATTAGGAACGGCTAGCGCAGATAGCCCTCGAGTAGCTTTGCACAAAATTCAAAACAAACCAAGTTGTTCTTTCATTACTTTGTGCAGGTTGTATTCTAAATCCCTTAGAAGGATTTTCTCGGTTTTTATTGGTGGTTAAGTTGAAAATTAGTAATAATACTAATTGTTCGACTTTTGTATCTATGTATTACATCAAGAAAACAGGGTTGAACTCCTAATTATTTCACATAAGCTAACGGTTTTAAAAAAAATCAAACTCCAACGAACAGATTGAGTGGTCCGACCTTCCAAAACGTTATTTATATTTCTATTACACTAGATCTCATCTTACAGGATAAAATAGTTTGTTTCTATTTCTAGTAGAGTTAAAATAATTTTACTTTATATGGACTGATTTTTACTAGCGTAGGGATATACTTGCTTACATTGGAAGCTTAAGTGGTTTCAGTTCTAAGAAGAGCCAAACAGAATGACGAACAAAGTTAAGTGACCGGGCTCTGTGAAGTAGTTTTACGGGATGTAACATCTATCATCATATTACTGCAGGCTCTTTAAAGACCTTTCGCATTAAGTTCCTCGTGTCTCTCCCCCCATCCCCATCCAAGTCATTGAGAGTGTTTGATCTTGCCGCTCGTGCGACAGAAGTGTAAGTCTAACACAGCTCGGGCGAAATACCACTATTTTGCACCCTCTCTGTGTTGAAATGACACGTTACTATACGTGGTGGTATAGGACATTACTTTTCACTTGACAACGTATATTCTAATAAAATATATTTCAACACGAAACTATTAATATCGCATCAAAAGCCCATAGAACGTTACCTCGGAAAAGAAAATGAAGACAAAAGCACAACATTTTTATTTTTCCAATTTAATTTTTCAGTTTTTAAATGAAAAATACATTAAAAAGTCTGAATCCGACATTCTCAGTTGTTTTACGTCTGGTCATAATAGTTTTTGTAAAGAAAAGGATATGAAAAACGCAGAGTTCCGTTACGTAAATATCGAAGGAGGAAGCTATATTACAATTGATAAAGTCAACATCAGTGTGCATTTACCACAAGAAATAATTGTACAACAATTAATAAAGTTGCCACTAGGGAGCGCTACCTACTGTCACTACTACTGATTTTTATGTATATATATTTACATAGTCACTCAAGAAAGAGTGAACACAAAACATAAAGTAATAACAGTGATAATAACAAAATACAATAAATTTACTGGCCTATAGTGTCTCATCTTCAAAATTTGCAACGAAAGTCACTATCAGTAAAAAATCGTTAATGAAATTTTCTGGAATATTTGGTAAATTAGATCAGTAAATGTAGCAGTGTTAATTCGTGTACTACAAGCAAAACAATGGAAATCTTAAACGAATCTCATTAAGCTGATTTGTGAAAAATATATTTACATATAACTGTGAATCGATTACTGCGTTACCTCTTTCAGCTATATTTTCCAAACTAAGTCTTTATTGTATAATGTGCGTCCTAAGAATTTGTTAAGAACTCTACTAGTTCACAGGCCGCACCCTATCACATTAGGTAATCAATCGCTTATACAAGAATTCAACGGAATTTAGAGTCAAATATACATTCGTCCAGTCAATACTATCGTTTTCTTCTGAAGTGCAGTTGATTGTTTGAGTACTTGACTTGGGAGTTCTTCACAGCATTTCAAGTTACATCAGTTGGAAGGATTTATTTTCATGAGGAATATACGATGGAAGAATTATTCGTTTTTTTTTTCTTCTCAAGAAGCCACTTAAATGGAGATTTTAAAGCACTTTGACCTTCGCCCCCTCCCAGTGGTCTTCTGTAAGTCCGAAGGCTTGTTTCGCTACAAATCGAGTTTTAATACTCGCGGTGGGAAGAGCATAGTAAAAACACGTAATTTGCGATTTCAGTGATGTCGATAAAACCCACTTGTAGAGAAATATATATGCAAAAACGGCTCGTTTGGGTTGAGAAAATATTTTACATAGAAGAGCGAACAACGTTTCGACCTTCTTCGGTCATCGTCAGGTTCACAAATTAAAGAAGCCTTACTTATACAACAACTTAAACCCAAAATAAACCAATATAAAAGAACGCCTTTATACCTATATTAATATAATAAAATAAATAAAACTATATATCCAAACATCTAACACCGCCCTCTACGTTCCGACACTCAGTTTCACAACCCCTTTCAAACATGTGGTCAGCTTCCGGTCAGTTACCTCTTTCATTGTGAACCTGACGATGACCGAAGAAAATCGAAACGTTGTTCGCTCTTCTATGTAAAATATTTTCTCAACCCAAACGAGCCCTTTTTGCATATATAATTTGCGATTTGAATGCAACATAACAGAGACATACTCTGAAAAACACACACAGAATGTATTTTTACAAGAATATTTTTTCCGTAAAAATAAATAAAGTGAAAGTTCCTAAAATGAAACTCACTTTCTCATACATAGGTTTGAGAACTCTATTGGACTGCAACTGTTTGTTGAAAAGTGAATGGCGTTTTCGCTTCTATACTGAGGTCTTCCATTAATAAGATATATATATTACAGAAAAAACAAACAAACTTGCAAACACTCATTACAAACCGTTTCACTCAAAACATTGGTTAGGCCCGAGATTGTTCACAATCATCACAACCTCATAAAGAGTGTTCTCTTTGTTCTGGACTTTGCACTCCCTCTTCAGAACAAAGCACTCCAAAAATAACGGAAAAGTAATTAAATGTTCATTTTTGTCACACTTGCAGTTTCTTCAGATTATAAGCTGTTTTCAGTGAGCTTTCGAATAAAATTATTCGAATCATACACAAGCTTTAATATTATGAAAAATGGTGAGACATATTCTGCCAGATTTTTGGAACGCTAGCACAGTCTTTAACTACACCAGTCTACATATTTTTCTAAAACAGGATGTACCTAGTTTTGAACAATGTTAATTCTGCTCTCAGGCTGTCATTCCTGATCAGGGTTAGTGCAGGTGTGTCCGCTTTTGTTTGGGGATACTTGACTTGTCTTCAGTTGTATTATACATAATGAAGCCGTCCATCAGTTTGACACACACACACGCACACCTTGCAAGCTGTTTGTGAATAAACCAGTTCTCGATTGCATCATCAAAAAACGTCGTTCTATTCTTTTATTAAGTTTGGAACGTTCAAACTAGAAATCCTTTTCCTATGAATCTCCTTTAACTGTGGCACTCAATATTTTGGCTAAGGGCAGTTTATAATTTCATAAAACGTTTTCTTGCTAATTTACTAAATTTCACTTTATTCTTTTCTTTCTATCGCCAGGAAAAAAAAAAGTTTAGATAATGGAGATATGTATTAATAAAAAATTAATTATACGGTTAGAGACGTATTTTCTAAACGTTTCCAACGATTTTATTATATGAGTATAGTATAGATACTATACTATATGTACACTGAGTACATTACATTGAAACATTTTTGAGCCTCACCACGTTGTTGCAGTACATGTCGCTACGACCGATCGTAAGCCATTTAAGGCCCGGCATAGTCTGGTGGTTAGGGCACTCGAGTCGTTACCTGCAGGTTCACATTCCCGATATTGAGCATGCTCGCTTTTTCAGCTGTGAGGGCATTATAACGTTACCGTCAAACCCATTACTTAATAGTAAAAGAACATACTAAGAGATGGCAGTGGGTGGTGTTAACTAGCTGCCTTCACTTTAGACTATCTTTTATAATACAGAGACACCTAGAGCCGATAGCTCTCGAGTAGCTTTGTCGAAATTCAACAATCCAAATAAATAAGCCATTTGGTGCACATAAGCGATTGCATTAAAACACCTGTTTCAACAGTCTGATCGTTGCATGTTGTATCCTGACTGGTTTATCTCTTATGGAATGTTATGAATACCAGTATGCAATAGCTGTAAGAATATACCGTGAAAGCAACTTGTGTTGCTTTTCCATAATTACATCCTTTATAGGCATCGAATGCATATAAACTTCCATATGAAGATCAAACAAAAGTTACGTTTAACATGTCATCAATTTCCCTGATAAGTGAATGACATGACCTTAAAAATTTGTTATATTAAAACAATTTAAACTGTTCCACATAACACGTAAAGGTATTCGTGGGTTCTAACCCGTTACAAAATGTCGCATTTTGCTTGCCATAGTTTCAGTATGACTTTTTCTTGGTTTATTTATGAATGGTCCTCATTCCCCAGGTTGACCCAAGTTCCTTTGTTTTCCAATACCATTAAGTACAAGTGATCTCCCAGTCTTGAAAATTATAAATCAAATTATAACTCTAAATACAGCTTTGTGACCTAAGTACATGAATAATTTGCATCAGATATAAATACCCTTCCCAAAGTCGACCAATACTCAGTGACAGCACATTATCTGTGAAGGCTAAAAAATGTCAAAGTATAGTTTTAATACAAGGTGTTCCACATTGACAATATTCGAGTTGTGGCTGTCACACGAGTTGCTGTTTGTATATTCAAAATAGTTTAAAACAGCTGATAGGTTATACGGCAGGCAGCTAGTCAAGAGCACCTACCACCAATTCTTATAAGACCAAATAGTGGGATTTGACTGTCACTCTTATAGTGCACCAATGACCCCAGGAATCTTCAAGTTCACAGTTCAGGCACAGCTGATCCATACAAAAAAATTCTCAACAAGTGTAAAAAAAAATTTTTATTCATACTAACTTAATATCTTAAACTAAAGTACACAGTTTGCAAAAGTGTTAACACAGCAGTTTCACAGTACAAGACAATATGTACATAGGCTTAAAGAACTTACACCACCATACTTGTACAAAAGTTCTAGCTAACAAACATAAAAAAAATTCCCAGCTCCTGAATATACACATAAATATCTAATACAACAAAAACTGAAGACCTCTGGAGATTTCAGTTTTTCTCACTGGAACGAAGGTGTTTGTTTTCTATACTTCTATTTCAACACTTATTTCTAGCACAAGACAAACAATTACAATCTTGAAACACAACAGAGGTACTTTATTCACCTCCAAAACGTTTTATTCACATACATATAAAAAATGTATTAACAAGAGACAGTAAGTTATATTATGTGACAAAATTATGTATTAGATGAAGTGTACAAAAGTGAAACATTTTGTAATCGTTTTTCAATAGCTCCCATAAATTTAACTTTCTATTTTGTATTTGGACTTTTATTATACAATTTATCTTACACTGTGCTGAATATTCAATACGGTTCAACAGTTACGTTAGAAATTGTACTTTTATATAATTTAACAAATCCCGTTAACATGAAATATATATTTCTTAATTGCAAATTTTTATCAGCATTCTTAGTTTTTCATTTTTTCAGTTATATGACACTTTGAAATTAAGTAAACACAAATTTGAGTCTTCAAGAACATTAAATTATTTTTCTGTAAAATTAATGCATGTTGATACGAGATATAATCATCAAATCTCACTAATAACAATGACAACAAAAAAGTTATTTGATTAATAAATGACACTGAGATCTTTCCTCCATAATAACTAGTTTGACACAGAAAGAGATTCATTATATATTTAGTTATACGATCTTCATATCTCATATGAAGATTGTGCAAAAATTATGTTTAATGTCATCAATTCCCCTGATAAGTGAATGACATGATCTTAAAAAAATATGTTACACTAACACCATTTAAATTGTTTCACATACCAAAAGGTAAGATAAATAAATGGCCAAGAAATTTCTAGCCTAATCTTTTAAACATTATAAACAGGTTACTTCACAGATCTTCCCATGCCCAGAACGTTTATATGTTATGGAACTAATTTCCCATTTATTTGGGTTACACTGACCACTCTGAGTTCAAGCTCCCCACATAAATACTTTAAGCTTATTGCAACAAAAATCACCTTGTTTGCAAAAGAAAATCAAATTTTCTTTTCTACAAAATTAAACCCATTAAAAGATCAAACTGCTAATACATATATCATTAAAAGTAATCCTTTCAAAAAGTATAAATAACCTATTGTGACATCTAAGCAATAAAAACAAAACAAAATAGAACAAAACAACAAACAATAATTTAATGTACCCTAACCACTTGCAATTTTAGAACTTAAAAATATTTTTTAACAAAATAAAGAATTTCCAAGTTTATAAGTAAAAAGGAAATCTGCAAAAAATGTATGATTAACATTAAATCTAAAAATTATACAACACAAAATAATTTCTGCAGATGAGATAACTTAATGTTGATGGAAGTGTGATTACTCGTCCTTCACTGTAATCAGATACCAATGAAAAAAATTAAAGCAAGTTTGAAATTTTAACCTATCAAGTGTTGAAATGGTGACTGTACAAACTCAGCTTGGCACATTAAAAAAAATTAAACTTAAACATAACTTGAATGAAACTTTACAAACAACATATCATCATGTATGGTTATTTTTCTTTAAAAAAGGAATAAAGAAATAGTTACAATATATGTAAATAACAATATAATGCAATCTTTGTAGCTCTTTTCTTGGTTTTCAGGTATTTTGATAATATGAACTAAGACATCAAATTTTCTCTAAAAATCATAGCTGCAGAACAATCTTCATTGAACATTTATTATATGTATTACATCACCTCACGTTCATTTTGTACAAAAACCATGAATAAATACTTTAGTAACTGATTTCAAAGGAAACATAGAAAAACCTATTTTATTAGCCATTTTTGATTGACACCAGGAATACCACTTAACTGGGCAATTGCACATTTGAAACCAGAAGAGCTGTATACATAACCAGCTATGTTTAGTAGTTAAGCATCACTAGGAATAACATTTCCATAAGTCAGTTCACATTTTAAAATAAGATAACAAAATCATTCATTAACCCTGGCCTATTTCAAACAAAACCAGCAGTAAAGTTTATTATCAATTATTTGAGTTTTGTCTAAATGTGGAATAATTAAAATATCTTTATATATTATTTCTCATCTGAATCAAGGAGTGGTACTTGATTATTTACTACATAATTGTTATAAGCTTAACTCTTGACAAAATGCATGTTAGTGACATTTGAGATTTCTTGTTACTGTACTTCAAGTAGAATGTTTTAATAATTAGATTGTACTTAAATTAATAAATTTATTTTTGTTTAATTGAATATTGCAATAATACATGAAATGATAAAATATTTCAATTTGTATAATTATAAATTATTCATTGCAAGATCAACTCTAATTCTGCTTTAAGTTAAAATGGCAAAATATTTGTGTTGAACATTTCAGAAGAATATTCAATTAAATGCTGTATTTGTTGGCAACTTTATATCAACAAAGTATCATGAAAGCAATTTTTCCATAAATTAAACTAAAATAACAGCAATGTATACATTAAGTATTGTTAAGCAAGCAGGTAAAAGGGTAGAGGGAAATTTTCTCAATCAACTTTTACAAAAACTTGTATATATATCATGGCCTTACTTCACAAATGATCTTATCCATTGCATAAAACTTGATGGAAGTGAGATCCTAACATTAAAATACAGTTTTTTAATTTCGTTTCCAAGGTATAGTATAATGATAAATTGGCAATACTTGGCAAAAGGATATTAAGATTTGTACCAGATGCAGGTTTCACTTTGCATTATTGAGAGTTAAAATAATCTATCTTCATAACTTAATAATTCTCATTTTATGTAAATCAGAGATTCTGCCAGAATATTTTAGACAAATTAAACTGTTTCCAGACTCAGTATAAACAGGATAAATAAATAAACATACAATACTTCTTAGCCATTATTGTCTGAAGAAAGAGGACTTGTTTCAAGAAAGTTTAAAAAGGATGGCATAGGAAAATAATAAAGCTATAATATTAATATGGTGCCATCTGTTGTTAATAAAGAACAATATTATCTGCTAATAATTACTAAATGAAAACTGCCACTGTTATGTAATTATACAAATCTAATATTTGCTCCTACGAACAAATAATGCTTATATAATAACATGCTCAATAAATTCTGAGTTCATAAGAACACCAAATCTGTTTTAAAAACAGACTCGATTCAGTTAACTTGTTTATTACTGATTAGGCCCCTACTAGGTTCTAGTTCTAACTCCTCTAATGGAGTTACTAAAAAAATGTCACCTAAAAATGTTTGGGTTTAAAGCCACAACAATCACTAGTCAAGTGAAAGCTTTTTTAGAACAGTTCAGGAGATTTATTGGTTATATTCTAGCTATGATACCCATATGAACCATTATCAGTAGATTAAATTCACCTTTCTATACAATTGTACCAAGTTAAGCCTAAATTACCCTATTACTAATTAAGCCATCTTTCTGTACAATTGTACCATCAAATTAAGCCATAACTAGTCTACTACTGTTAAAACCATCTTCATATACAACTTTACCAGCAAGATAAGCAAACACTAGTTTATTACTGTCTAAAGTGGCAAACAAACATACAACTGCCCAAGGTGTACTTGTAGTTTTTTTTTGGAATATGCAATTTATTTTTGAAGTATCTCAATAAAAGTGGAAATTTGATAGAAAAAAACACTACTTTTAGTTTTGAAAATTCAATAAATATGTAGTGAATTTTACTTTGAGCATATTTGTTTGAAGCAAGTAGCAGCTGACCTTGCTATTAACATGATTATATTAACAGACTTGTAGATATCCCAAAATGTATGGTAACATGGTGTTAAAGTTATAATATGACTAATGGAAAACTTAATATCTTACTTCAAAATAATTTTACGATCATCAAAATGATGAAAATTATATATATATATGTATGTGTTATAATAGCATTTTAAACAATTTAGTTTTCTCACTACTGACAAGTAATGTGTATTTTGGGTTGGTTATATGCTTGCTAACAAAAAAACTTTGTTAATAGTAAATTCAGTTGCTGCTTATTATAACAAAATAATAAAAGTTAATTTCAACTGAAAGTTCATCACTTATTTCTTAAAGGATTTCAATAAAATCTATGCCAGAAAAAAAGTCTGTTTCTGCCACAAGTTATACACTTTATTGAAATATCTTAATCAATGAACTAGATGTTAAAGAAAACACTGTGGGTAGAACCAGGCAAGTGTGTAACCTTAAGTAATCTTTCTGTAAAACTGTTGTCACTATTTTAACCAAAATCAATCTACTGTTGTCAAAAATAATCGTCCTATACAACTGTCTAACAGTTTAAATAAAAGTTATTCTCTTAGGTCTATTACTGTTTAACTAATTATTCTATACATATAGAAAAGCAGCCTAAGACAAAATCAGTCTACTGTTGAATAAGCAAGCTTGCTCTACAACTGTACCGCAAATATAAACCAAAAGGGGTTTGTTATTGTACAAGTCACCTTAATGTACAATAACCTACACTATTTTGAAACCAGTAAAACAAATGTTCATATTTTCTTCTTTACCACACTCTGTAGAACTTATTTTCCTAATATAATTTTATCTATTGTCTAAGCACTTGCTGTAAAACTGACATAAACCAGACATGTAATCTCATTGGACATGAAAAATACATAGAACCCATTATTTATAAAAACAGACTGAAAGTATATCTTAATTAATTAAAAAAAACCCAACAACTATAAAGCAAACCCTATTGAAGTGTTCCATTTTCACTATATTATTTTAATGGTTAAGATTATTCATGGTTTTAGCCACTTGTGAGTATCTGTACAGTAATAAATGTAATGCTACACTTCATAATAAATAGGTAGGAATACTGTACAAAATAAGTTGTACAATTTCAGAAGAACATTATTTTAATGATCGTGACATATTTATGTTAAAATTATTCACTACGTGTGAAGATAAGATGTATGTGTATTTAAAATTCTGGTGTTTTACTAGAATGTATATAAACTGTTCATTTATAAATCACTAAACCACATATACCAGATGTAAAGTTCCACACCAGAAATACAGCTACAGGACTAATTTAACAAAATCAATGTGATAAAAATATTTGATGCTTATAAATCTACACCTATGAATACTTGATTTTGTGTTTTATTCAATCTCCATTAAGAGAGTGCAAAAAAAAACGTGGTTGGTACCACTGTATTGGTGATGTGTCCACAACTATGATTGGTACCACTACTGCACTGGTGACCTGTTCACAATCCTGGTTGGTACCACTGCTGTATTGGCAATGTGTCCACAGTTATGGTTAGTACCACTGCTGTGTTAGTGATGTGTCCAAAATTGTGGTTGGTATCACTGCTATACTGGTGATGTGTCCACAATCCTAAGTGCTAAAGTATATTATGCATATCAGAAGAAACAAGTTAATGACCACTTAATGAAAAGTTTTCCAAGACATTCAAAAGTTATCCAGGTTAAGAGCTTGTAGGCTGCTGTGTTGATGTTCAGATCAAGATGTAATTTTTATAACAGAGATAATGAGCAAACTTCCATACCAAGTAAGAGCCCATCCACCATTCCCAGAAGAAATGCTTAATATCACCTTAGCTTTGCTGAAGTTTCCCTTAAAAAAACAACAACAACAACAAAAATAAAAACACAAATACACAAATTAACTAGCATGACTTAAATTGCTTTAGAAAAGCCAACAGCAATGACAAATATTAAACATATTGTCTCTGTACTTTGCTGGAGGAAGAAAAAACATTTTCTAATCACAAATTAAAACTGTTATATAAAAGAAAAGTCTAAAGAATGTGCAACTATCCTTTATAGTGCACTTATAAAGTGCAACTATCCATATATTGATTGTTCTGTGTTTTAAGTTGAAGATTTTAGGCACAAGGAGGTCTGAACAATGAAAATAAAAACATTATTTTAAGTATACATTTATATGCTAATATAAAAAAGCTACAAATAAGACTCACTGATGTATTTATTCAATATATGGGAAGCTCTGATGATGCATGTTAAATTTAGTTGAGATAAGAGAAAAATTACAGGTATGAAAACCAGACAGAAGCTCTCTGTAGAGGGCAGGAGTCAGGTCTGAAGTGCTATGAGAGTACCTTTGAAGTTTGGTTAACTTAATTATATAAAGAACATATAGGGACACATTAGTAGGAAGGGGTTCAGGTTCGAATGTCAGCCCTTCTATGTTACACTGTATAATAATTACATTCAAATTTTTTGAAATTGCAAGCCAAAAGTAGCACGCGTGTAAAAGATTGAGTTAAGAGACACATTAATACCCCTACAAACCTTTGAAGAAAACAGTACAGGAATTTGTACAAGTCATCTAGTATCAAAATGGCATTTGCAGTAGCCACCTGAACTTGATATATGAGAACACAAATGAATTAAGCATATACGTTATTTTGAAATTGTATTTTGGTATAAAACATATTCCTATGTCAGTACTTTTGAATAGATTGTATCACAATTTTTTAAATAAAATTTGAATGAAATAATAAAAATTTATTAAAGTGGGTCATATATACTTTATATTGTATAAATATAATACATTTATATTTACAAATCACTGATAAAAATGGTTTTACATTATTTTTAAAGATATATTTTAAACATATACTTACTTTATAAGAAATAACTACAGTGAAACAGAAAACACATATCCTTGACTAAACAGTGTCTTAGTAGGTTTAATAAAATAATACTAAAAATATTAAAAAAAATGCTTTCTATATAAGATGTGAACTAGATTCAGAAAAAAATACAACACTTAAAAATATCAGATTTTAAAAGAAAAGAAAAAAAAAGTTGAAAACATCAGTATTTCTGATGTATAACTTAATTTAATCTAGGTTATAAAATTTTGAAACTGGAATATATATATATCTACCATATCACAGATATCCAGAAAATAGGAAAACTACCGTCGAAGCTTAGCAGCTGCTTTGATCACAGACATAGGGTGGTTGTAGGTCTCTGGACTAAGTTTACATCCAGGAACATTGTAGATTGACGACTCTATGAGATTTGGAAAAATAAATGACTTTCAGACTAAATACAAATACTGATTTATTATAAACTTAATACAATGTTTTGTTTATTTTTTAGTTTGTAACATCATATAATAAAGAAGCAATCTTTCAGTCCACTTGGGCTGTCCTATCCAATAAATTAAACTAAATAATTAAAAAGAAAAAAGACATAACAACAAATACCTAAAGACAGCCCTTATTATTTATATATTTACAAAATTTACTGCATCCACCATATCGAAAGGTAACCTGTTATATACACATAATAAGTAAACTGTTTGTTAGAAAGGTTGAATGCTGAATATTAATACCTGATAAATATAAGTTCATCTGAGGGAAACAGTTTCATAATGTGAGAGATACTTTAAATCTAAAGCATTCTTTGAGAACCAAGTAAGTGAATTATGCATGTGTATTTCCACAGCAATTACAAACAGTTACAGACTGGATTTATATCTTCTATATTTTTAGGGTATGAGGCTTCTGCTAAGTAACTAATATAAAGAGTTATTATCTGAGATAAAATACTGCAACTTAATCATAGTATGTTTATAGTTATATCCCCATTTAAAGTATCTTTAATTGTATTTATGAAAGTAAATAATATTATACCTTAAACTGAATTAGTACACTTATTATGCTTCATAATTCTAATAAATTTGTTTTGCAATTAAGTTGCTGATAAAATTTATTTCAAGATGAGTAAAGAAAAGGTAAAAATGTTATACGTTCCCATAAAACTTTGCAACAATTCTGATAAATATAAAAACTATTTTTCTCCATGTTACAAATTAAGTACCTTACAGCCATAATGTAGCTAAAACAAAAAACAAAATATCAAAGCTTAAGTTTATATCCAGGTAAATTATAACATTATAACATTAGTTTTGTTATGTTTGAAATGACATTACATAAACATGAATACAGGATCTTCAGGCAGAAGACATCTAGTCACTTCTATTGAAACCAAAAAAAATGAATGAACTTACGGGTTGGCAACTCGTAAATTTTCCGAGGAAGTTCTTGGAAAAATTCATGATGTAAGGCCTCTGTGGCTGATATTCTCTTGTGTGGTTGTAGCTTTAAATTATACAGGAAATAAAAATCAATTCTTACTCACTTAATTACACATACATACTTAACCATACTGTAAAATAAATGCACAATAAGAAATGTTATTTATAAAGTAACTTGCAGGATACACAGAGAAGCTTTACTAATCATAAAATTTAAGTCACAAATTTATTACAACATGAGACTGGCATTACAACTGTAGACTTTTGTTTCCCCTCTATTTAATTGAGCATTTTTAATACCTTTTCCAAATTTATTTTATATCCATTCAAATGAGCTTCAATGCATATTTAAATTGCACACTCCATTCATATTCTCTGAAATTGTTGCAATTTTATACTATTATTTTGTATCATTCTAAATAATACCTGTGATTTTGTTCCCTACTCTCCACTGTTCTACAGTACACATTTAAATATGTATAGTCTGTTGGTAATTGTGAGTCAAGCAGTATAAAAAATGGTCCTAAAGAAGTTGTAAAAATGTCAAGGGAAATAAATATAATCTGTTTCTGGAGTTTATAGTCATTTCTACATTATACTAAATGTCTAAGTTACTCCAATCAGTACAGTACATGTTTACACGCTAGTCTTTTCATTGTTACATTTTTAATAAGATTTTTTCTCTCTGTTGGGTATTGAACACACTCAATTCTTGGAAAGGAAACTAATAAAAAATATGGATGGAAACACAAATGTAAAGACAGAAACCACTATTACAGTGTTGCATAAAAATGCATAGACAGAAATAGAAAGATAATGCAGAAAGCTACTGCATGATAACATGGAAATACTATAGTAAAAATTAATGCATAAAAATGTGGCGAGAGAAACATTGATAAAAACTTGTAAAAAAAAGTGGAGGTAGAAAAAATGATGAAAACTGCTACATTAAAATGTGAAGATGAAATATAATAATGACAACAGATGCATAAAAATATTAAAAGAAAAAAAGACTGTCTTCTGAATTTGTTACCTGCAACAACTAAAAAAAAATATTCGAACCAGAACAGGTTTTAAGTCTTGATACAGTAATAAACCTATCCAAACAAATTCAAGAAAAAGAGAGAAATGCAAAGTTTTTATTACTTGAAGAAACTGTGAAGCAATTGATTCTGCATTAGGAATATTGAGAAGTTTTGGGAATGGTTTTGAAAGAGGCTGCTGCTTGTAGTTTCCATATATTCCTGAAAAAAATAAGTAGAAAAATAACTCACCTTTAACATGCTCAAAATATATTGTTACCAGATGATCAAAACAGATTATTTGGTGAAAGTTTAAAAAAGATTTGAATTTAATATAAAATAGCTTTATTTTCAAAGCTGTCTAAAATATACAAAGTAATTATGATTACACTAGCTTTTGTTCACATATGAGACAACACAAAAAAATGTTGGATTAATTTAATATAGCAAATACACAATGTCATCCTTCATATAAAGTATCAATTTAACAACTTTTAACCTGAAGACATCTGTCAGGAACTACTTTTTAGTGATATATATATAATAATGTAAATATATGGGTGTGTTGGTCTAAGGATTCTTTTACAGTAGATGTCTTTGACTTGTTGGAGATAAGTTTGAGAATAAATGAACAGCACTTATTTTTAAAATGATATATAAATTTGAAACAAGTTAAGAAATATTTACACTATGGAGATTGTCATCCATTGTATCTTACTCAACACTTTACAGGTCTCTTGTTGTCAAAAGTCCACTTAGGCCAATTCAGTTGTTTTAGAATTCAGCTATTTTTCTCTATTTTTATTACAACAGTATCTATGTATAATACATTTATATCTCTAGAAGCTATTTATAACATACACAAGATGATCACATGCTAATCTTTTTACGGTTAAATTTGTTTTTACGAGGATTGTTCTTACTTTATTTTATAACGATTTCAACTAATATTTGGAAGGGAAAATAATAAAGTTTATACAGAAACCTGATCAAACCAACTGCATAAAAATGTAAAGAGAGAGAAGCCTCAGTGTTTCTAATTTCAAATATTACAGTAATAAACTTACATCTGAAATATTTAAACAAGCTTTTATATGAAAAAGGTGCTTGAGTAATCATTATATTAACTAAGAGATTCCTGTTAGAACTAATAACTTTTGGATTAGGCTAACATCAGATAACAGAAACAGTAATAATGCAGCATTACAAAGCTGGTTTTCAGATATTTTAGAAGTAGCAATTAACCATTACAAAGTATATTACTGATATGTAAAGCACTACAAGCCTGATTTATAGTTAGGGTAACGGGAAACTCCTTCCCAAGTTTCTTCTGTTGGAGTACCAAGTACCTAAAATTATTAAAAATAAAGAATTTAGTACTAAAGCATGAAGTATATCTGCCCATCTTTGGACAAAAGTTCTTATATCACCTGATTAAATAAGAACTGCAACTTTAAGTTTTATCAGCTCACACAAGCTCAGTTAAATTGCCATTAAAGACCATTACATATATGAAAATTATATACAAATACACATATATATTTCTTTTTGTCTGTCTATTTTTAAACATAAAATTACATAACAGGCTGTTCATTCTCTGCCAAATGCATGGATCAAAACCTGATTTTAAAGGTTATATGCCTTTGGATTTACTGCTGAGACTTCAGGTGACTAAAGGTTGGAGACACCTTTTGTATATTTCATTGAGATGCACACCATTGAACTTTTTCATAACAAAGGGTAAAACAGTTTGAGGCACCCAGATTAAGCAGTTAAATTTTGTTCAGTTGTAATAGTATAGAATATGTATTGTTTTAAATCTGTTTAGGTTAAACAATCTTTTGGTGATATAAATTTGTCATGTATTATGACAGCAACAGTTTGAAATAATTATTATCTTTAATCATTTATCAGCAATTTGAAATCTAATAAATATGACAAAAACCTATATAGTAAATCCAAACTGTACACTTTGCATAGAATAGCACACAGAGAAATAACTTATAATAATTTCAGACTAAACACGTCCAACCAAATTTTAACTTTCACACACTACTATATATCAATGTTAATGCACAAGCACTTATATTAAAAACAAACATTAACTCACTAGTTGCAGGTAGTAAACAAAAAGTTAATAATTCCAGTTTAAACAGCACTCTTTACTTTCTATTCAAATAAATGTATACAGGGGGTTAACCTTATACTGGAGAAAGAATGTTCACTCAAGACATGGCTGTAAACTACCAACATCAGTCTGGTTAAGGCTTTGACAAGTTGGGGAGTAATGTAATGCTCATGTAAAAAATAAAAAAACTTTTGTCCTTTGTATTGTTTGCATATTGCACAACTACTATAGCCTCCAAAATGCACATCAAAAGTTTTTTTCATGGTACCTATTCTTTTCTACCACAAACTGTTACTAAATCAGGAAAGTTAGATAAGATAAACAGTTGATACTTCTGATATCAAATGCAAAATACAATGTTGAAAGTTATGTCATGCACATTTTGGCCCTCCCCCCACTGTATGAAAATATAAATAAATACTCACTGATTATATTAACAGTGAACAAAAATAACAATTACCTCTAACTTTAAAGCAGGTGTGTGCAACATACAGTCTACTAGGTGATTTTATAAGGCCCATGATGAGTTCTTAGAATATAATAAAATTAAAGAACTCATTGTGGGCCAAATACAACTGCCTCATGGACTTGATGTAATCCATAGGCCTTACGTTACACACATCTGCTTTACAGGTTAAAGACACAAAGAGGAAAGCTTCAGTCTACAACTTACTTCAAACTATACAGGATAATACATGAAAAACTAGACATTTTAGACCACAATTAAAAAATACATAACTGAGAGATTTGATCTTTATGTTTTATACAACAAACAGTAAGGATATACTCACAAGAGTTAGAGAACATGTTAAACAGTTAAAAATCAATTAGTTCTCTAAGTTTTAACCCATAAAAATGTGAGATAGTACTGAAAAAGTATTTGATATACACAGTTTAGCTGTTTCCAATACTTAATTAACTTAAAACAATAATATTAAGAACTAATGATGACTCATACATAACTTTATTACATAAATGTAAGACAAACACAAGTAAAAATTTGAAAATGAGTTTTACCCTCCATATTTTATCTAGCTGATCATTTGTATCTTTAACACCTGGAAAAGCAGCAGCTCCAGAAATCATCTCAATAAAAATACACCCAACTCCCCTAAGGAAGAAATAAAATAATCATTTGTAAAATAATTTCTAGATGTTGTAGTTCACAACTCTGATGAGAACAAAATAATCACAGTAAAATTATTATGGATGACCCACATGTATAACAATATTTTTCTATCCTTAAGAGAAGGAGAAGAAGTATTAAAATGATTATATTTAATTAAAGTCAAACTGACCATCTATACAATTTCTATAGAAATAAACTCCAATTACTTTGAAGAAAAAACAGCATTACATATAATTACTGTAAAGTAGTTAGATAAAAACACTAAAATTCTTCAAACTCAGGGAAGAGAAATTATAATTTTATCACTTTACTCAAATACACCCTTGTGCAAATTAATTAAAATAAATGGTCATTTTACAATATTTTCAGCATGGCGGCCAGTGTAGGCTCGCTGGACCTGATGATTTCCTTTTATAGTCATTTTTTCACACAGACGGCATCATTAGCTGTGTTTTGCAGTACGGATGATCTATTTTTGGGATATATGACGAAATTTTGAGGAATATTACGTCATTCGAAATTGTGTTAGAAGGGCAAGGAGTCTAGTCAAAATACAATTCTTACCAACTCAATGAAGAAAAAATGGTATCAATGGGGTCTGAAATACAAGAACTGGATGCAAGAACATTGGAGGAAGATGTTATTCAGTGACGAGACTCGTTTCTTAGTACAGGGTCAAAGAAGTCTGCATATTCGCAGATCTCCAGGTGAGAAACTTCGAGAATCTCACATCAATCAGTTCGTAAAACATCCCTTGAAGAAGATGTTTTGGGGCTTTCTCAGCTACTATGGCATCGGAGGCTTACATATCGTAGAAGGTATGATGCGAGGACCACAGTACATCAAAGTTTTGCAGAGATGAGTCTTTCCAGAATGGAAAAAGATTTCCAGATGGATCTGGCATTTTTCAGCAAGATCTGACTCTGTGCCGCACATCGAAACTTGTGAAGAATTTTATGACTACAATGTGAATAAAGGTGCTGGACTGGCCTGGAAATTCTCCAGACTTAAATCCTATTGAAAATCTTTGAACAATTTGTAAAGAAAGACTTTGGGGAAAAGACTGTACTACAAAAGATAAGCTAATTGAGGTGTGGTAATGCGATCCAAAAATTAGTAAAGATTGCAGTCAACTCGTGAACTCGATGCCAAAGCGGATTAATGATCTTCTAAAAAATAAAGGCAGTCATATCATGTATTAATTTGCGAGTAATTTTTGGATTCTCAGAAATAAAATGCAAAAATTGAAAAAAATCGTAATTTTTCGTCTTGTTTCAATTAATTTGCACAAGGGTGTAATTCATGTTTATAAAAATATATTCTATTACCCTGGAGATAAAAAGCATCTTTCTGTTTTGAGATTAAATAAATAATAATCTCTACAAAATAAATGAATTACCCAGGAGAGAACAATAACAAAGACAACTGAAAATTCCTGTTAAATAATATGGTAAATTAATTATACAAAACACAATTTAACATTCGGGAACATCATTTTCCCAAGACTTCCCCAGATTTATCTGGCATCTGGGTAACCTGTCAGAGTAGTTACAGCCATTAAGCCTTGATGAGTAAAATATTTTCACTTGAATACTTTCAGTGGATTAATAAAATTGATCCAATAACGATAAAAGTTTCTTTCCTTTTTGGTTTGTCTCAGATTTTTATGCAAAATTACATAAGAGCCATCTATGCTAACAGTTCCTAATTTTGAGCTTGCAGACTACATCTACTTCCATTTTGGGGTAATATAATAAAGTAACAGGATTTAACTGCTACTCTTATAACAAATTAATGACCCCAAAGAGCAGAATGAAAATATGTTTTTTGTGTGTGGCAACTGGACGTGAACCATGAGTCTTTAAATTCACATTTTGCTATCAACTAGGCCACAATCAGCTCATTACTAAAAGTTAACAGATTATTTAAGAACATTATATTACTAAAAAAATACTTGGGTTCAAAGTGTGGCATAATATCTGTTAAGGTTACATGTCTCAAAGCCCTGATGCTTGATCTTTAAACCTGCAGCACTAATTATTAGGCTGCACTTAGCCGATCACATTAAGAATCTCTGTCTTACAAGAAGCAGCCATACTGGAAAGTAAACTGATTTACTGGATATTCATATAATTTATTTAACAAACTGATGTACTGGGTATTCATGTAATTTATTCAGTAAATTGATTTTTTGGGTATTCATATCATTTATACAATAAACTGATTTATTAGGTATTCATATAATTCATTGAATAAACTGATTTATTGGCATTCCTATCATTTTTTTCAGTAAACCATACTAAAACTACCTTTTCAATAAATCAGTTATATAATGATCATAAAGATACTTACAAGAAAATTAAGTTTTCTTAAGATGCTTGAGAGTGATAAAAACATTAAATAGCTTAGAATTCAAGATTAATCTACAAATGACATTAAAGGAGGTGTTAACTGTGAGAAAAAATTCAGTAACAAAAATGTACAAAGTAATATCAAACAACTAACCACATGTCAAGAGAAGTTGTGTAATCTGTAGAGCCTAGAAGGACATCTGGTGGCCGGTACCACAGGGTTACTACCTCATGGGAATAAGTCCTGCTTGGAACTGATTTTGCCCTTGCTAAACCTGACAAAAAGACTTATCTTCATATAAAACTGTATAGGTACGTGTCTGTAAATATATTTATTTACGTATATAATATTTATACACAACCACTTATCTCTGTATGTAATTGTCCCAGTTGCTCAGGCTGGGGCAGTTCTATACAAATTAGTTGTTCTGTAATAAAACTGTTTGAAATGACAGGAATATTACAACAAGCTATGTACTAGCAACTTTGAAAACTTACAAAGATTAAATTTATTAACTAATTATACACAGATATAAATATATAAATCAAAATATTAATAACTGAAATTGGCTTGGTATGACTTTAAGAAACTGAAATAAAATATGTTGTTATTTGTTAAACCAAGAAACAGTTCTCAGAACATGAATTATGTAAGAAATCTAGAGTTAGCCTCAAAAAACCTTCATCTTTAGCATTACGTTTGCAGATAGTTTGACCAATTGTTAAAATACCCATAGTCAAGCTTCCAAATGTAGATATATAGTATGGTGTATCTTAAACTTAAGGATGCTTTGTTTACTGTGGTGAGGGTAATGAACTTCATCAGAGGATGTGGGCTAACTCGTCGGCTCTTTTGAACATTTTATAGAGAAATCACAGCCAAGCACCTTGTTCTTTACTACACAAAGGTGAGGTACCTTCTCTGTGTCTTTGAATTCCATGAAGAAATAACATAATTTCTTTTAAACCAAGGCAGTTTCCTAGTTCATGCCTTTTAGAATAGACAGTTTATTCTTTCTCTGACAAACTTAGCAGATATGGGAAATAACACTTCTTTTATACATGCTATAGTTTGCCTTTCATCATATTTGATACATAAATTTACATCTGTTTACCAATTTTTCGAAGTCTTTGATGTCTGATAAATGATTTCCATTTGTTATTATAAACTTTTGTATATTTTTACACATATACAAATTGTATCAATACACCTTAGTACAATATAAAAAGACATTACAAGTAATTCTTAAATGTTCTTCCCTACTCATTCCATAGTTGGGTGTTTAGGGACAAAAGATAATTTTACAAAAAATCCAAGATCCTATGGTGTTCCCATGACACACAGTTGAACTAGTTTTTAAGCTACAGTTTGGCCACCAATTTCACTTCTCTTCAAGTCAGAGCTTAAGAATGAACAGCTATAGATGTATTCCTATTTAGAAAATTCTGCCCCTAATAACTCCATTTTACAGTATCTCTTTACACTGTATAATTCATGGCATTTATAAACAAAGTTCAATAACTGAATGGTATTTGAATGTGCTTTTTAATTCAAAAATTTATGTTATACAATTGCAGTTCATTGCTCTATTTCAATGACTTCAATAACTCTAAATCAATACAACTGTAGATGCCATATTCCATATTCATGTCTTTCACTCTAATTACACAACCATTGATGGCCTAGTTATTGGTCGATTATAACCCACTTTTCACATTTATGTTATCAATATTAATGTCTTATAATTTGTTTAATGTTATCTTTCAGATATTTAATGCCCATTTATTTTAATTCCAACAAACCTTTTATTTAGAAAAGACTTCACTGAAACACTGTAACTGATCAAAAAGGAAAATTCTTAAACTTTCACTTGAATTTTCAAATTGATATCCAACTTTTCAAGTAATGAAAAAAGAACTAAATGATCAGCAGTATTTTCTGAACAAATGAAAAACATCTATAATATCCCAAATATGCAGGTATTGCAGAATAATTAATAGAGAGTAAGTATTAAGGGAAATCTTATAATAGATGGAAACAAAAATATCAACTTATATTACATGATCATTAATAAGTTATAACATCTTACAAAGAACGTTTTCATTGTCTTTATCACTAAAACCTTACCAAAGTCTGCCAGTTTTAGTTCACCCTGATCACTAATCAGTAGATTCTGAGGTTTGAGGTCCCTAATAGAAAATAAATTTACATATTAAATATTTAAAGAAATATAATATATTTGTAATATTTTTATGTTAATTAGTTAATTGACTTCAATTAGTACATTACAAATTTCAAACTATATCTGAATTCTGTATTATGAGGATAATGGAGAAAAGACATCTACAGCCAAATACGAATTTTGTCAGAAATATTAAGCCTTAGTGATTTCAAAGGCTTTATTACTTTTTACGTTTAGGCATTTAATGTCACAACACTAAGAAGAATCTACATGTTCCATTTTCCTTCTATTTTCATTAGGTGACCATGTTGCTGTATTTTATTCTTTAATATATGTTGAGATTTCAATCAATGTGTTTATTCTATGATAATAAATATACATTGAACACTACATGAAAATTAAGATTTTCATAAAATGTCAGCAATTGTAAAGAAACAATAAAGAATAATTTTATCTAAACAGGATAATATTATGTGAAGCTAAGTTGGTGAAAATCACAAACTGCTTTATCTGCTTGTGTATATAAGATATTAGATGACCAGGTTTTGAAAGTCAAAAACACTATTCAATTCATTCCTAATGTAAATTAATGCTAACAGAATGTACTATAAGAATACAAGTAGAAATATAAATATGTTTTATGTCAGGCAAAAAAACCCTAAAACATACATATCTATGTGTAAAACATATATTTAATATCAGTTTATATATTTTTCAAGAATTTGAAGAAAATCTGATATCATCTGTGTCCAGAAGCTTTAATAGATATTTTATTTTAAACATACCTGTGTAACACTCTTCTTTCATGGCAATAAACTAAACCTCTTAACAATTGGAACAGAAAGAGCTATGAGAAGAGAAACAAAAAGTTCTGGTTAATTGAGTTAATTAAAGTTTCAAAATACCTTTTATTACAAGGCTAAGAATTATACAAATACCAATTAGAATACTGCCACACAAAGTGTTTCAAAATCTAACAAAATACAGTAATAGTAATACTGTACACATCAACAAGCATTACAAATGTGATCTTCTCAAAATACAGTGATAGTAAACTGTACACTTCAGCAAGTTATATAGGTGTAATCTACTCAAAATACAGTGACAGCTATACTGTAAACTTCAACAAGTGATATGGAGTAACCAGAACCATTTTACATTCTGTTTATATATATCACATCTCTTAATGTTTTAGTATGTTTATTTTCTATATAAAATATTTTTATATTTTTCAGAAAAACTCAATTAGAAATATTACATTCCTACAACGTACTCGAACATTGTTGGCATTCAACCCTCCTGGATGTCGCTCAAGATACTGACTCAAGTCTGTGTGCTGAAATACAAAGTTATATGGGTTGAGAACAATTTTAAAACTTTTTGTATATGAAACATACAACGAATATTCTTTTAAATTTGCTTCAAAAGTACTATATTCTTTCACATGACAATTACACATTGCTGAGAGGAAAAACAAAGTTTCATCATTACCTATACTAATAAAACAGCCTGTGTGTGTGTGTATGTGTGTTAGTTTATCAGCACCATAGCTCCACAAGGAATGAACCTAAAGACCCAAAGCTTTGCACAGATGCTTACGAAATTCTGGGGGGTGTGGAACACCTGAGCATTATATTTATTACAAACAGGCATTTTTTCTATATTAAAATACTTTTTTATTTTCAAGCTTTAGGTCATCTTACTGGATCCTTCATTGACCTTCTGTGCACTTGGCAATAAAACTCTCTTTAAAATAGGTATTTTGGCAACAATCATAACAACAACTGACATCTGGTATATTGTTAAATATATATAATTATGATTAATACAGAATAAAAATAAACTGCTTTTATATAACACACATGAGGAAAATACAATTATGTGGAGAAAAAATAAAAGAATATTTCAATTTTCAAGTAATACATTGTCAAATTAAAGGTTTAATTTTACATCCAAAATCACATAGAAACTGTGTTTTTGCAAGTTTCTAACTATTGTCTTTGATTTTAAATTACAAAATAAGTTGAGTAGCTTGTTAAATCAAGGATTGAACATAAGTTTTGGTTTTATTCTGCACAACATTTTTTTAAAAACTCAGTGTTACAAAAATATTATTGTTTTATAATTTTTAAAAATAAAACATGCATAAAAGTGTGATAGTTCATATTATGTTTTCTGACAATAATGTAAAATAATCAACAGCTTTAAAAAACATCCATAAAAGCACTAGAAATGATCATATTTAAATATCTGTTTGTATCTACAAAAACTATTTTCAAAATGTGTGTGTGAGGTTAAGGAATTTTATTATAAAGGCACTATTTCAAATTTTTTTTTTCTTTTGTATAATGGAACAGGAACCCATGGAACAGCAGCTCCACTGCTATACATGGCTGTGTTAAAATACTATTTCATATTCTTTTATGAGTTACTTTTGGGCCTAATTTTCAGTGTAATATCACTCTTAGTTGATATTTTCATGCCTTTTTAAAATCTAACAGTAGTCGACTTCCATTTTTCAACTTAAATATATATATATTATTTTCCAGCATTCTTATTGCACACATCTCTTGAAATAGAAAACAAAAACTGAGCTCCGACTAACTTGCATATTTTAAATCCAATTTCTGACTAGAAACTTGTACAATGGCTTGTAATCAAGAGTTCATGAAAGTGAATTTTCATAGTCTGGTTATTTATTTCTAAAAACCAACAGAAACATTCATACTCCTAAAAAACTGTGTAGCTGAATATATCATAGTCAAAATCATACGTAATGAAGGATTATTATTCTCAAAAAGTTACTAACTTTAGAGACAAGATTTCAACTTTGTATTATTCTTCAATGTTCATCTTTTTTAACTTAATGTCAGTACTTGTAACAAAGCTAGTATTTTGGACTACTTTCTGAAAACTAATAACAGAAGTTTTGTAAGTATCTAAGAAAATACATCTCTGCACCATGACTTTATTCAGTCATCTCAGTTTTCCACCATTACAACATCTGTTAACAGTGTATGGCCCCAACTTGTATCATGTGTTACATAAAGAGCTAACCTAAGAAGACTGCCTCTTTAGTTATTAACTTGATAATGTTCAAACTAAGGTAAGTGCACAGTACGTTTTCATAAGAACATGTGTGGATAAAACTCAAGATAAATAAACAATTCAGCTGTCAAGGATAAAGGACTTCTGGCCAACTCCATTGACACAAGTATTGTTATTGTTGGAAACTCATCAGGTACTACTAGAATAATACATACAAAATAATATCAATCTATGTTATTAAAACCTGATAAAAAATACTTTTTTGAAATATACAAACAATGTGAAAAAAATATTAATTTCTAATCAAAGTAAGCTATCTAACATAGATAAATACTAAAGATCAACTCACTTACATTCTGACTTATAATGATTAGAATGTTTCAACAGTTCAGTGCCTTTTTGTTTGTGATACTTTTTGCTGTAACTGTTAACCTTTAAGTTCAAAATGGTAAAAGATAAAAATCATGCTTATTTGTTTTACATTTTGCACAAAGCTACACAAGGGCTATTGGCATTAGCTGTCCTTAATTTAGCAGTGTAAGATTAGAGGGAAAGCAGCTAGTCATCACCACCCACCACCAACTCTTGGGCTACTTTTTTTTATCAATAAATAGTGGGATTGACTGTCATATTATAATACCCCCACAGCTGAAAGGGCAATCATGTTTGGTGTTATAGAGACATGAGCCCGCAATCCTCAAATTACGAGTTGAACACTTGAGCAATCTAACCACTTGGCCATGCAGAGCCAGAACAAATAATACATGAAGGAAAAAAGTGAGTAAGAAAAGGAGTTGTAAGCCCTGTATGGAAAAAAATCTAAATCATTTTTATTAAAATCAAACTATTCTTTATATAACAACAAACATAATAACTAATGAAACAGAAAGTACTCACCACATATTCAAAGACAAAAGTAAGGGTTTCTTTTGTGTGGATAATGTCATGAAGAGTCACAATATTTGCATGTTTCAAACCACGGAGTAATGATGCTGAAATAAATAATTTTAGTTGTATAAAATATATGGCAAAACTGCTAGCCTAGTTACAAAAAATAATAGTTATTTTATAACAGCCTGTAAAAACTGAAAACATTGTATATACCTACCAGGTGATTGATAGCACTAAAAAATATATGCATATTAAACATTTCACCAAAAGAACAGCAATTATATTATTTATCATTAATATCTGATCAAAAGCAGGCTAACTCTAAGCATGAGAAATAAAAAATAAAATATATATAACAAACTGACTAGAACTATATAGTATAATAAATAACTGAACAACAAACATGAAATACATACAGATTAAAATTCACCGATTCATCAGCAGGGTACCCTCACTAATAAAGTAATAAGTAAACTTATCTTTTACAATTAATTCTAAAGTTGTATTATTACTTTTAACCTCTTAATACAAAGTAAAAGAAATATAAGCTGTTACTAATAAACAAGAGAAAAATAATTTTTATTCCAAAGTTATTGAAAAGAATAGCTTTATTTGTTTTATCCAAGATTCTTGTAAGTTCAATAATTCTTTCTATGTCTTCTTTCACATAACATTACCTTTCCATTTCTATTTTTCTATGAAGATAACAATACCTTAAGTTCTATTAATCAGGTGTTAGAAACTGATTCTGATATTAATAATGAGAATATAAAATTGAAAGAAAAAGGAAAATAAAATGAACATGAAAAAAAAACACACTAAAAATCCACACACAAAAGTAAAATTGGATTAATTGAAGAAAAATCTACAACAAAAATCATAATATAAAGTTGGAAGAACAAGATGTAAAAGAATAAATGCTTTGTTTATTTGTTTCTAAGGCAAAGTTACTAAGGCTGTCTCACATTTACAATAACTTTGAACTACCCCATATTGGAAGGCAACCAATAAGCAGAATTCACCTTCACCTCTCTGATTACTCTTCACCTGCAAATGAGGGGATTGACCATCATATTATAGCCCCCTCATGACTGAAAAAAGCATGACTGCAGAAAGTTTTCCTCTCACAACCCACAGATTGCCAAGATGAATTAAAACCAGAATGGAAATTTAAAGTACAAAAATAATTAAAATCTTAAATTTTGAAAAAAAAACAATAAATAAAAACAAACAAACAAAAATCACCCAAAATAAAAATAAAAAATATCAAATATTTTGTTTCCATATCAAACCTTCTTGTCCTTTTAGGTTTTTAACCTGAAAGAAAATCTTCATAACTGACAAAAATACAATCATGATCACTGAAACAAAGATATTGTATGAATGATAAACAAAGAAATGGCTCTTTCTTACAGTGTAAGTTCTCAGTGTATGATAATTTATTCAGAACATTTGACATAAAATGCAAACTTTGCACATTTTGTTTATAGTTAACATACAAACTAAACACTTTATGCAGTCACATGACCTGTGTCAACAGAAAACATCTTCCCAATTTACTCATTAAAGATATATTACTACTATAAGAAAATCTAATATTTTACTAGAACTAATAAATTAATGCAACAATTTATTGTAACAATAAATTTTACTGATATGTCATTAATGTTTGGTTGCTGCAGATAAGTGAAATTCTCCAGTGTAAATAATGTATGTAATGAACTAGTCTAAACACTACCAGGATGAGAAATAGTAGGAATTCCTTGTCTTTAACACTCACCTTCTCGGATGGCTGTAAATGGAGTTCCCTCTTCTGTCTGAAGCCGGATCTCCTTAAGAGCCACAACTTTGTTTGTGAGGCTAGAGTAAACAAACCACTTATTAGGTCCTTGTGTAAGCTTGATTAGAATCAAATTGAATCCCTTAAAATAACACATGGGTTATTACTGATAGAATATTGGTGTCAATAAGACTAAATGATACAAATATAATGGCAGGTATGAGAAACTGGTTATATTTGAAGAAGGTGTTCTTTTGTGTGGACAGTTTCTGCTTCATGAATCTCTCTTCTTCTGCCAGAAGAATCAGTTTTACATCATATAACCTTGTAATGTCATAATCTCCTAGATGGTTGCAACTAAGAAGTACAGCTCTATGTGTTAATGACAAACTCTGTTAATTACTTTTTAAATTGTTACATAAAACAGTTACATGCTAATTAACATACATCAACTTGTGTAACAATACATGAAGGCCTTTATGTTATCAAATTTCATTATGACCATTCATTACAGGCACTGTAAAGATGATTTATCAATACCCATTAGTTGTACACTACATGATAGTCATCTGAAACAAGACTAGGTCCACAATTTGCCCAACATTCCATGAACATTTCTTGTAGTTCCATTAAGTTAGCTGCTTCATGTCCATCACTGTCATCATAGAATCCTATGTATGGTCAGCTGTATCAAGAGCAAGTTACTTTTGATGTCAGAAGGGGTCAGAGATCTTTTTGTTTGTTTGTTTTTGAACTTCACACAAAGCTGCATGAGGACTATCTGTGCTACCTGTCCCTAATTTAGCAGTGTAAAACTAGAGGGAAAGCAGCTAATCATCAATAACTACTATCAACTCTCTGGCTACTCTTTTACCAATGAATAGAGGGACTGATCATCACATAATAATGCCTTCATGGCAGAAATGGTGAGCATGTTTGGTGTGACACGGATTCGAACCTGTGACTCTGGAATTACAAATTGAGTGCCCTAACCAGTTGGCTACGTTGAGCCACGCAAAGATCTATCCTAGTGATGGTGGAAACCTAGGTATTATAGAACTAACAGAATCTGAGTATGCATTACACTGTCCTTTATATTGAGAAAAGTAACAAAGAGTGCCTGGTCCATGTTTCAATCAATTATAATGGGAGAACATAATAACCTTGTAATAGATAAAGCCAGAAAAGCTTTTACTGGGTGTAGATAGTGCTGAAAACAACAAAAATCCAAGACACTAAGGTCATCAAGTCCTTTATGAGTAAAGCAGTGCACTCCCCAACCCCAGTCTTCAGTGTTGATATACTTTGTGTGTTGTGTATCTTCAATATTTGTTACTTTAACATACATTTTAAATTTTCAAAGTTTTGGGAAGAGATGTCTACTAGGAAGCAGTGAAATAAAACTGGCAACAAATTAATAATCTTATATTCACAATGCTCTCTGTGAGTGTAACATCTAAAATAAGCAATAACAAATTTCTCACATCCACAACTAGTATAAAATACATCTTTTATCTGAGTGTATTTTTTCATAGTATTTTTTCTAAACTTTCATACAGTTACTGCATGTAGTTAACCTTCTGCATTAATTAAATGTCTAGAGATAAACTTGTTCTAACTGCTGGTTTAACTATACATTATCAAGTCAATTGCTTCATGTTGACTAGTTAGGTTCTTGAATTTCTTTGATTCACTAGGAACATATAAATTAGATATTTCTACATTTCTGTAAATCAATTTTACTCTGGACTTTCATCCTGTTGATTCCAATAGTCAGACGATACAGAAGCAGCTGGAATATTTACTAACATAACACTTTTTTCTTCAATAAATAATCTTGAATTTAACATTACATTTCTGGTTGGTTGATTTCCTTTACTTCTTGCAATAAATTTATCCTACGCTCAACAGTCCTAAAGCTTGTATTTAGCAGAAACTGTTGGTCTTACTGCTGGACAGCAGCGTACCTGAATACCACTACTTTCACAGATCAACATAGTTGTGATAAACAAAGCTAGTCATTATTTTTTGTAATCTGCCACATAAACACAAATTTTGAAGCATAACATTAATATGGTGTGTACATGACTTCTTTATGAAAAAATAACATATTCAAATATTTATTTCAATATTTCTTACAGCTGTTAACACTGTGTTTAAATCCCATTTTAACTGTAATGGGGTAGGTGGACTTAGTAAAATCCACTTACTAAAAATTGTTCATTAAAATATTGTCAAAACGAATGTAGTAATTTGTGAAAATAATGAAATAAAATCTATTATAATAATGCCCAATACTTGTATAATAATAATACTCAACATATGTGTCTTGAAAATGTATGTGCATCTCCTTACCTAAATGTACATGCACTTGACATTACAATGGACTTTGTAAACATACTTTAAAAGACATTTTGTACAACATAATAAAAGCTTATCAGTTTTTAGAAAGGTTTAACATTTGGTCATAGAATAACATTGTAGGGTTTATTTACTGATAATATTCAATATGATAAAGTTTAGCCCTAATTAAACTAAATAAAAAAACAATACAAACACAAACACTAGTTATGGTGTTAATTTATTTTTTTATTAAATACAGTGAGACCCTGCTTAGTACCATCCTTCTTTAAGCTGATTTGTTAATAGAAATCTTGTCTTAAGTTTTGTTTTTTCACTAGAGAGAGAAAAAAACATTATGAAAATTCATAACTCACTGAACACTACATTTTTCACAATAACAGTGCAGTAAACAATTTTTATTTAACAAAATAAAGGAATAATAACATGCAAAAAGTAGACAATGTCCATAACTATCACAACTTTTATGGCATTTCTACGGTTGCAATATGAACTGTTAAAACATCATTCTTCTACACTATATCTTTTCTGAGGGGCAAAAAAAACATTTTCTTAGGAAAACAACGTAACCATAGTATAATACATTATTTAACAGATAAAAACCTTGCCTGTCTATCAGTTACAACTAACATAGTCATAACTTTAAGTACAACTAGTACTTTTGGGCAGTGACAAATCTTGAGAGGATGTGAAAGGTGGGGTCTGATTTTCTATTTGATGGCTCTCTATCCAACACAAGACTGAAGGCTAATAAATATTTGCTTTTTCCCAGGGATGACGATATTATAGTCAGCAAGCTACTTTAAATACACCAGTACCTAAATAAAGCACTTATACATCATTCACAGGTAAGAAACATGTCTTCAGTTGCATATCTGTATATATGTAATGTTAAAATGACTGTTTGGAACTGACTCATTTAGAGATCTGTTTTCAAGTGCCTTTCCTGAGTGCTAAACGGGGTGTTACTGTATTGACCGTATTTCATGAAGGCTTAAGATAAGTGGGCTTTTAGATTTCAATGTTTGTGAGTAGAATTATTTTGTATTATTCTATAAATTCTGTGTTTAAAGAAGTACTGTTGCAATTAAGATACTAATTTGACTGCATGTGTTGTGAAGGTCTTTGATAGCAAACGAATTTATGGATACAAAAATTGCACTAACAGTTAATCACAAATACATAATCACTTCACAAATAGGCAGGTATATAATTGAATCGATTTGTGAGGTGCTACCTGTATCAGTTTTCAATATTTTTATCCAACTAAACACTCGTTTTAAAGCCTTTTCTGTTTAATGAAAGTGTCACTGCTTTGGTTTAAGATGAAATTATATAAAATAAATTTACAGTTTTAAAGTGTAAATTTGTATATTTTCGATACCCAGTTTCTGTTATAAAAACACCAATATTACATCTTTAACATTTACTTTTTCGCTTTGCAAAGAGAGTTAGAAGTGTTTCTTACTTGCTATAACCCTTGTAGACTGTAGCGTAGGAACCTTCGCCTAGTTGCTCTAATTTGACGTACGCTTCGGTCTTTCCAAAGGTTAAGGCTCCCTATAAGAAATACATTTATATAATAACTAATCATTATACTTTGAAAAATATCACATTATTTGCAAAAACAAAACAAATGTATTTTTAAGGTATTATTATACTTTTTAAAATAACTGATAAACTGGATTCATATCGTAAGAATACGTCACATGATCTAAATTGAATTTTGATTAAATAAAGTACAACAATATCATTTGAGTTGTCAGCTTTCTCTTATTCTACAAGTACTTTTGTATGAACTAAGACTAGCTTTCCCCTTCTATGTAATTTTTGGAGTAACTCAAACTGTACTATGTAGAATAATTTCCCAACTAACACTAAATTAGGAGTTTCTTTTGCCACATCTATGAAAAACAGTTTCTCTGAATTTTCGAGATGTATCGCTACTCACCGTTAGTTGTTTGATTAGACTGTTTTAACTAATGTTTCTGTTAAAAATGATCAGGCACTTTTCACATTTAATTTACAACAAAACTGAGACTCTTTTTAACTACAAACAACAAAAGCATGTGACACACATGTGTATAGGATAGAAAACAAACCTAACTGGAAAGCCACATGATTACACTTTTTTATTTAGTTTCATTATTGCTATAACACCACATGTACAGATGAAACATCTGGGAACAATACACTGTGTGCCTAAAGATTTCTGTAAATAGCTTGAGTGTATATCTCTACAGTGAGAATATATGTACATTCATCATGATTATGAATCAACAATAGAAGTTTCTTCAGTTTGCTGTCCAACTGTTTATTATGTTGTAAACTTTAATATAAATGTACGACTTCTCAGTGAACAAGCAAGTTTTAAATATATTTCTGGGAGAAAGCTTGATAAGCAATATCACATCCATTTTCTGTATTTTCTTTCTTTTCTAAGAAATACACTCATGGTTTTATATCTTCAACAGACATGGTTGAAGCAATTTCAATACAATTACATACATGTTAAAATGTATTCATGTTTTCATATTTTCTTTCAACTCTCTCAAGATGTACTCTAATACAACATTGCTGTAACTGCTCACACTGTTTCTTTACTGGACCTTTTTACTCATGCCAGAGTTTGTACTTCACACCAATCTCCATAACTCCTGGAACTAGTATTCTCTTGTTTGTTTGTTTCATGCAAAGCTGGTTGAGGAATAATTGTGCTAGCCACCCCGAATTTTGAAATGGCAGGCTAGAAGGAAGACAGCTGACCAACATCACCCATCACAAAACTCATGGACTACTCTTTAACAATGAATAATAGATTGATTGTCACATTGTAACACAGCCCACTGCTGAAAGGATCAGCATGTTCATTTACTATATTCAAATTGTTAGTTAATGCCCTAAAAAACAGGCCATGCTTGCAATGAATTCTCTTTAACTCATTCATTCGAATGCCCTCATAAAAATTGTGTATCCAATCATTGGAGGGCTGTGGAGATGACAGAGTGCTTCAGAATGTAGAGACTAGAAATATCAATTGTAAATGTTGTTTTTGTCTATATTTTACCAATTTTGAGATACCAATCCCTCTTGCATTCGTATAAGATCCCATTATGCTCAAAATATCTTTGACCTTGGGCTATACAGAGTGACTGTTTGCCACATAGATTCTTCTACATTATTCTTAAGCTACTGAATAATTGGTTTTAAACTTGCATCTTTTGCCTGAGTATCTGTTAGATTAATGTTAGACCACACTAGTTTGTTTTCATTTGTAGGTGCCACATCTCATCCTACACTTCATTGTACTTTAGATCAGTGTTATTATTTTATCCTTTCATTTTTTCTTTCTGGGTTTGTACACTTTATTAGCACATGGTCTTTAGGATAGTGCTTCAACATTTCCATGGTTTATCCTAGGTGATGAAAGATGTCTAAGTTATATTCTTGAAGCTTTTGGAGTCATCTTTCAAGTTAGGTTTCAGGATTATTAAAATTAACCAGCCTTTTAAATGTTGTATAACATGTGTGAGTATAAACTTTTGTCTATATAGATAATAATGACAATGATTTAGGACTTACAGAACACTCAGTAGCTCTTACCAAGGTGCACAATCCCTTCTTTCTGTGGCACAAACACACAATGTAGTAAAATTGTTAAGAGCCAAAGATAGGATAAATTAAACTCAGTTGTGATTGAATAGTTTTTAGGTGTTATGTGTTCATTCTTGTCTGTGCTATTATGAAGGGATGATGCAAATGCCATCCCAATTATCTTGTTTACACTGTCTTAGAAGGATTGATATCAGACATCCATATAGTTACTTTCTCTTTTCTTTGTTTTTTTAAGGCAGTGTTTTAACAGACACAGGAAAGTTGTATTTATAACCATGTTCTAAATACAACGAGATTCCAACTGTAATATTTATAGTTTATCTTTTATTGGCTGGTAATTTCTGTTTCACCCTGTCCTCAAGCTTTCTAGACTAACACCAAATTTCTGTACAAAAGTAACCTTCAAGGGGTAATGATATCATTTACACTAAAATTGTTGTTTTTTTATTACTAATAGTTATTCATTATACTTTAAAACGAATATTCCATTTGAAACTATGTAACCTCATTGAAATTGGTTAACACAATTATTTCCATTTTTGATTTATCATGTAAAAAAAACAAAGGATGTAGCAGAAAGAAGAACAAGAAATTCAAACTTTTTGCTATGATATTTACATACATTAATAGAACTTGTTACTCAGATATTGTTATAATAGAAAACACTGTATAGTATGATAAAATTTCTGATGAACTATTGAAGATATTTAAAATGCATTTCGATGAACACTTCGAGTAATCTCTATATAGGTAGTATCCTGATTCATAATTATTAAATCGAAATTCAGTTTATTCTATTTTTGTCTGTTAACATCTTTCTAAACTTTATGCCTGTGCAAATATGCAAGGATAATGTGAAAGTAATCCCTGCTATCTTGTTTACATTGTTTTTGAAGGATTGATATTAGTCAACTCTACATTTACATCGTTTTTGAAAAGTTTCTGCAATTTTGTACGTGTACAGTCTCAACAGTCGCCAGTAAAGTGTTGGTTGAACTGAATCGTTACTTCTTAAGGCGTTTTTTGCCCTAATGCTCTATTAAGGTTTGATGCAATTTCTTGCAATCCCTATTATGAACCACTATAGAGGTTCATGGTCCACACACACACACAGGCTATACACATGCAAATGTACAATATGCCACATTCTTTTCTTTTATATACTTATTATTAAGAAGACAATAAAGCAATATTGTACTAACCTTTCTAGAGCTTTTCCAACAACAAATTCCAGTAACCATTAGTATACTAGTTGTCAACATACTGAACAACACAAACAGCACCGCACGGGCTTGTTCCACGTGCGCCCCACAAAGCTCCTAATAAGTGTGTGTGTGTATGTTTGTAAGCCTAGCTGAAAAACAAAAGCAGAGCAATATCATTACCGAAACTTTCCCAGAATTCACCACGTGGGTCAGGGACTACTTCACGGTGAGCCGAATTCAGACCACGAATTTTAGCAACGACTTTTCATGTGAAACAATGTTAAAAATGTGCGCAGAATCAAAAATGAAACGCTGACGTTCTGGCAAGCAATAGTTTTGTTAGTGGTATGTATATATATGGAACATACACCGCTCAACTTCTGCTCTACCTTTGACTACAGATGGGAAACACTTGTCTCAACAAAACTCGTATAAATATACAACAAGTTCACGAAGAAAAGAACTACCTATATATTAAGTTAACCGCGAATCTTTACTTAATCCACGATATGACACTATAGAAAGTGAATACTAAAACGAGTGAAAACTATAAAAAATTCTCGCGAATAAATTAAAAGTAAAAGCAGACGTCGTTGAAACTCAAACCTGGGTACGTCTCCAACTCATTTATCTCTCTTATGGCTATTGGGTCAGCACGAAAATAAACTAAAACGGAGCTAAAATAAAACAATCTCGTTCATTAAATAAATATTTTCTTTGCATTTGTTTCGAAGCTACACGAATTAAATATGCGCCTGCCGTCGATAATGTTGAAATAATAAACTATAAGAATGATAGCTAATCAACACAACTGACCACCAATTCTTGCGAAAGGGATCTGACTAGAACTCTTATAACACATTCATGCTCCCAAAGTGCGGATCACGTTTTTTTCCCCTTTGTGGAACTATGAACCCACGAATCAACAGCCCGGCATACTATATTTTGTAGTGGAACAATATTACCTACCTCCACATCAACCTAATTATGTGAAACAAAGAACCTTCTGTAATAACATGAAGGACTTCAAACGTCATATTTTTTCATTAACTAAGTCTTCTAATATTGAGCCAATGAAACCTTCCACACATATTTCTTACAGCTATACGTTGGAAGACAAACGTTAATAAAAGCATTGATCTATTGTATGAGTAATTACATAAAACTTTAGATCTTCTTCAGTGTGTTTACGACAACCACACTAAACATAAGTGGGATAATATAACTTTCTTCCCATACAGTTTTCAATGTTTTATGAAAATATTCCCATAAAGCAGAAAATGTTGTGTCATGGAAATGAGACAGCTCTTGTTATGAAGTCAGTCTTTCAGTTCGGTGCTACAACAACTGACCTTTTGTGTCCATGACAACGAGAAATCCACTTGCAGTAAAAATGTATTCTAAAGACGGCTGGTATTAATATAAAAACTTTAATTAAAATAAAGTACAAAACTATGTTTCGACCTTTTTAAGCCTTCTTCATGTTAGCAAAGATGACCTAAGAAGGTCGAAACGTTGTCCTGTACTTTATTTTAATTAAAGTTTTTATATCCATACCAGCCGTCTTAAGAACATATAGGTGTGTTTTCCTTATAGTAAAGCCACATCGGACTATCTCATGAGTTCACAGAGGGGAACTTTGGAATACATTTTTGATCTTTTGTGTATTAGGTCCTGGGGTGAAGGGCCCCAAAAGCAGGACAACAACAAAAACAGCAAAAAATATATTTTACTTTTTGCTTGATTGCTCATTGTAAGACAAGTGTAATAACATGAAAAAGGCGGTATAGTATCTCACAAACGTAGCAAGTAAAGCTGTATCAGTTATATTAAATTTTTCTTCTACAAGATATTATACATCAGCAACATGTGTTCTTTAAAAAGTCCTTCAGAAAACAATTCGAAAGTTCAATAACAAAAAACACCATAAAATATAATTATGTTTGCATTTTTATTTATCTTATTATTTCTAATACGTCGATTCTTCACCCCACCCTCAATGAAGAAACAGCTCTTAATAAATAAAAGACTAGGAATTGTTAGTACAGGTAGCAATGAGACTTAAACACACTGTTCAATCGTGATGATAACTGTCACGTTTCTAAACAGTTACTGCTGAGGGTTATATAATTAAATCAAGGTAATGTTTGGTGGGACCCAAACAACCTGCAGGACACGATGTGTATTATTATCAGAAGCGATAGTTTAACAATTTTCCATTTTCTGCATCACGGAATATGATGAACCAAACCATTAAATATTTTCGCGTGAATGTACCCTACTGGCCCCTTACTTCACATACCAAATTTCAAGGCAATCCATTAAAAAATACATAAGATGTAAAATCTCAAATTTTTACCTAATTTCTTCCTTTTTTCTTCTTTTCACACCTACAAAAAAAGTACCGTGGGCTATCGGGCTGAAATCTTTACTACAGCTTCGCTTCTGAGAAAAGGTGATATTTCTGTCCTTCGGATAAAAGACGGATGATTTAAAACAGCACAACTATAAGATAAAAGCGCGTATTTTGTTTTACCCATTATGCCCCAAGTTGAACGAAAAAGGAAGTCTGGCTTACTAATAAATGAATATTTGCTATAAAATTATTGTTATTGCTATAAGTGTAGTTACCAATTTGGCCGCCAACTTTGATTTCATTCTTTTAAGTTGCACGCTCAATCCCTTTTTTGGTCACGCCCATTTTTTCACATCTAAGGTTTTTCTTATTAGACATATCTATAAAGGGATCTTAATTCTAGTACAAACTATTGTGTTAACCTTACAACACGTATTCTCAGTTTATTTAAAATCTACACTATATTAACCGGATTGGGACTGCATACCTTTGTATAAAAATAGGCATAACCATACTGAATTTGCAGTTGCACAAGAAATCCACAATAGCACTGTTGCGTTGCATGTATTCCTCTAACTGGCTTCTTCTCTGGTACTTAAAACCACTTTGAATAAGATTTCATCGTATTAACTAATATCAAAATATTGTTAAGTATTTTCATACTATGGTTTGATAGAGCAGGTTTTTTACATAAAGACCAAGAGTTTAGTGCGCACAAACCAGGAATCCCAGAATTCGAGATTTAGCAACCGCTACCGCAAAATGCGCTTTGCATTTAAAGTCATGGTTGTGGTAGAAAAAATACCAAAAAACAGTTAAATCCCATTATTCGCCAAGAAAAACATATCCTACGAGTTGGCGGTGGGCGCTGTTAATACAGATAACTTTTGTGTAACTTTGTTTAAAATAAAAAAAAGAGCAAATTGCTTTTTGGCTTTGTGATAAAAAGTTATATGGAGTTTATTTTTAATAAGCTTAAGTTGTTACACTATCTCGACTTTATTGCTCTATAGAAATCATATAATTTCAGTTTTAATCATATTTTACTTAATCGTATAGAAATCCGTTTATGGTTTTACTTGACATGTAAAATGTTAAAAAAGCATATTGCAACGATGTAGTCAGTACTATAAATCTGCTTTAAAACAGACAGGCAAATCATCTGGGAACGATAAATGAGCGTTTCTGGTTACAGAATGTTTATTGACATATCCAATCTAAATTGACATATTTTAAATACACTTCAAGTATTTGTAGTTCTTAGTATATAGTTCTAAGTAATGACCATACATCACTCAATGTACTGTTAACATTAGAATAATTAGTTAAATACATTCCTATAAGGAAGACATTTATAATTAAGTAGTGGTGAAAAACATCTTGTAATATGACTTCTGCAAGGACATGAAGATTACGGCCCGGCATGGCCGGGATTGACCGTCGCATTACAATGCTCCCACAGCTGAGAGAGCGAGCATGTTTGGTGCCACGCGAATTCGAACCCGCGATTCTCGGATTACGAGTCGAACGCCTTAGCCCACCTGGCCATGCCGAAGAAAGTTTGATTAATCTTCATATTCAATACAACAGAAACTCAGTGGAAGTGCCTGAGTATAACAAACAGTTAATATTTTTTTATATGCTCTTTTTGTTTTAATATCTGCAAACGGTCTTTCAAGTGTTGTTACAATATATTTAACCAAACTGTACTGTGGAATTTCAATCCAAGTGTCTCTAATACTCGTCCTTAAGGTTTCTTTGGAAGTAACTTTTGATTTGTCAAGTTTTTGATTTATCAAATCCTAGATCTGCTCAACTGATTTGAATAACTCTAGCAGTTTCTTTCTTAGTTAAGTAACTTCTGCATAGGTTGGATGAGGGTTTGGGGTTATCATCTTCTTACTTAGTAGAATCCTTTACCAATAATACACAAACCATTGTGTATAGCATGATGGTACTTGCGCTGGTCCATTATTCCATCTATGTTGCAAATACTTTCTTGTCACCTAAGCAGAAATACACTCCCAAAACCATCGCGCTACATCCCCCATACTTTATGGCAGGTGTTTTGTGTTGAAACAAGTATCTTTCACCTTTCTCACGCTGGACGTATAACATACGTTTTGAATAAAATATTTCAAACATGGACTCATCCGTCCACAACACTCTTTTTCAATCATCAACAGTCCAATTTTTGTACTTTTTAGCTACTTTAAGTCTTTTGACAATATTTGAGATCGAAGTAAAGGTTTTCAAACTCCTACACTACTAAATATTCCATTATCGTTGAGTCTTCTTGATACTGTAGATACTTTGTCATTTGGTACATGGTCGTTTCCTCATATTTGAGATCAGTGGCAATCTTCCTTCTGTCCCGAAAGCTACATAACTTACCAGCAGTATCATTGAGTTTAGGTGTTCGAACTCTTCCTTTCCTATTTTCATATATACCTACCTCAGTCTCACGAGCTAGGGTGTACTTAACAGTGTTTGAGTGCTATTAAACTGATTTCTTCTAGCATATATTGGTATAATATGTTAGCGTCTTTGCATATAGTTAAGTCACTGTAATATGGAATACCATGACAGGTATTTCAGACCCTCGATTTTATAAGTATGTTCATTCAAACAGATCCATTATGACATGCCCTTGGTACAAGTACTAGGGAATTCTAAACAAATGATAAATATTCTCACCCTTGATCATTCAGTTGTCAACAGGGATCAGTGAAGCATTACCATAGTATTGAAATTTACATTCCATAATGGCAAGGAAGAATTAGATCCATCAAATGGAAATAAAATATTTATATTTTAAAATATTCTGTTGTCCTAACACTTGTAGAGCACTGTATCTTTCAACTTCTTTCGAACTTATAAGTATTCTGACTGCAAGTAATTTGAGAAATTTATACACATTGTTTTATGGGTATTTAGAACTATACCTACGTGTAACAAAAATTCTGACATAAGTGATATTAAAGAAATGCACATTAATAATAAAGTCTTTAATACTCTGTAAAAGGAGTCGCAGTTCAGAACATAACATACGAGTTTTATGCACATGAAAGCTGATATACAAACTATTTTAGTCTGAATTCTAAAACCCATGCACAAGGGTGAGCATGCTCTGTGACGGGTATTCGAACCCGCAACTCGCAGGTTGCGAGACAAGAGCCCTAACAAAAAGACGATGTTTAGTCTCTTCCCCATAACTACTCCATACGATTAGCACGTTAAGAGTGTTGTTAAAACAGATGGATATGAGGTTAAGGTGCGTCTGCTGAACGTTTCGTTGCGCCTGACAACATGTGTTTTACAGCTAGATTGTACATACACGGCAGTTTCTAAATAACAGTTCACTAAATGGCAAAACAATACACTCCATGGGTACGTTTATAAGTTAATAGAAAAAACTACAGGGCTATAACGTTAACAAACAAGAGACGCCTTCTTCAATAAACCTAAAACACCACGCTGAAATATAATATGCAGGAAACACGGAAGAAAATATCCAAGCGTCTTACAATAAACTATGTTAATACAAGTCCACGTTCTTTAAGTTTACACTATTCTCTTGAAAAGTATAATCCCAAATCCTTGAATTGTTTAAGCTTTTATACTCGAATTTCTAATGACGACTTCATACTCGTAAAACATGTTTAAATATGTTGAACGAACTCTTTAAAACCCACGTGTAAATGCACTGGTGCTCTTTTTTGTTATTATTGTTGTTTAAATCCTCGACAAAAATATATGTACGAGACAAAAACATCACTTAAAAAAAACACACAAGGTTTACTTTTCTCACAGTGTTAGTAACACTTTGGATATAATTTTACGACCGAAATATACACATAGATCTCATATTAGAAATTCTAAATATGTTTCTTATTATTATTTCACCGAGATGAATCGTATTTTAAAATGTTTTAGTGCCATTTGTAGGGAGCATTCATTCAAAGCATCACGAGGTCTGATTTGTTTGTAGTTAAGTACAAAGTTATACAACGGGCTACAGTTTCTAGCGTTATAATTGTTTTGTTTGTTTTGAATTTCGTATAGCTGCTACACGAGAGCTATCTGCGAATAACCGTCCCTAATTTAGCCGTGTAAGAATAGATTAAAAACATCTGAAAGGGCGAACATGTTTGGTGTAATGGGGATTCGGTAAAATTACGAGTTGAGTGCCCTAACCACCTGGCCATACCAGGCTTACTAATGCTATAAATCCAGAGACTTGCCGCTGTGCCACTAAAGGGCAACCAGGCTTGAAATGTTTATTTTAATCCGGATTTTTGACTCATTGCTGCGATTTTTCAGCTTCAAGACTGCTCTTCATTCAACGTAATTGAAAAATAATACATAACATAAAATATATATCAGCTTTAACAAAGTCAATGTATATATTACAGTAAAATATTTTAAAAATCAATAAATAATGGTTATATATTTATATAACATCCACAAATAATTTAAGTCAGATTCTAAGTACTTTGAACATTTATTTAAAAAATAACTTTTTATTGATTCCAATAACACAAAATTGGAAAATAAAAAGAAAGTTTTTATAATAAGCTACAGGAACTTAAGATACATTTCTGATCGTCTTAAGGGTACTAAATAGGATTTCTACCATGCAACGTGCAGAACCCATTCTAAACCGCAAGTTCTGTGTTTGGCCCACGTAACTTTCACTACACTGTGTAAACGCAAGAGAAATATCGTTGTTGTTCAATCGATTTTGCGCAAAACTACTCCAGGGTTATCTATCCTAACTATTCATAATTTTCGTGATGACGAGAAACCCACTTAAAGTAAAAATGTACCTCAAGACGGCTGGTATGGGTATTAAAACTTTTATTAAAATAATTCATAATTTTGAAGTTATAGACTTCAACGATTGTTTAATTGTTTGGAATTAAGCACAAAGCTAAGCTAGACAATGGACTATCTGTGCTCTGCCCACAATGGTTATGGAAACCCGGTTTCTAGCTGTACGTTTTCGCAGGCATTCCGCTGTGCCAATGGTGGTGGTGAAGAGCAAACTTTAACGACAGGGAGTTATCCAACATCACCCAATATTATCTTGTTAGCTACTCTAATAGAATAATGATATTGGACTGTTACTCTTATAACGCGTTAATGGCTCCAAAATGTAGAGTGCGACTTTTTTAGTGTTTAATTTGCAGTAACTGGGTTCAACCAATGGAAACTCGGATCCATAGTCCATCACGCTAACCACTTGACCACGTTCGGTCAGCAAAGAGAAAGGTATTTTTGATTTTAAACATTAACAAACAAGATGAATTCAGGATACAAGTTAAGGGTGTGGTTATGATATGAAGAACTTAATTACGAGAGAAACAGTTGAAGTTCGACTAAGTATCATTATATAAATACATTACACTATTCATAATTAAACAACGCGTACCAAAAACAAAAACAGCAAAAAACACACATATCGTATAGCAGTTATCTATACCCGTGTTTCTTAAAGTGGGTGCCGAGGCCCTGTGGGCTGTGAAGCTTTTTCTGTGGGGAAAGAAGGCGTCAACAGAGAGGCCGAAAACAAAGATATTGAATTAACTTTGATTTTAAATAAACATGATGAAAGTTGCGTTGGATTAATTAAATAATACAGTATGTCGGAAGATGTTATTGCTTTTACTAAGGCAATGTTTTTCAATCACCATGCTGAAGTTATAGATTGGGGGCCCAAAACTTCTTTATTCACATCAAGGGAGCCTTAGACTAAAAGAGTTTGGAAATCACTCGTCTAAACAACTAGTTCTATCAGTCTGGTTCAAGTTTGTTGTTGGTTGATTGTTTTTAGAGCAAATCCACATTGCGTTATTTGCTGTGTTCAGCGCGGAATCGAACCTTGGATCTTAGTGTTGAAAGTCCATAAACTTTCCACTGTCCCACAAGTTAATTCTGTAGGCAAAACTGTGAAAGTATTAGTATGACTGTAATCACTAGTATTTCATTTAAACGTTACTTTCCTGGAAAACGTTTGTTTCGCTGCTTAAATGACAATAATTAGGTCTAACAACAAAGGCATTGACTAGTATGCCATGTTATGAAAGGTTAATCGAATATACTTCAATGTACTAAAGCAAATGATCATTCAAAACTACAACGTGCGAAAAAAACAAAAAACAAAACGTATTTAGTAAATAATCAACATTCTCGTGGGTAGAATTGACGTTTTTTTCATTAATTAAAATTACGAAGAAAGGACTGGGGTATATTATGGGAAATAAAGTTTACAAGCTTTATGATACTAGCTACGTTCGAATAGTGGCAGCATTTTTAAACCAATAGTACATTATTAACATAGGAAGAGAGTAACAGTTGCCACTAACTAAAAAATCCAACATCAGCGTGAACTGAATGAACCTTAACGAAAAATACAACTGACTGCTTCAATCAACTGTAAAGAACATTAACAAAACAAGGAAAGAAAGGAGCTTCTATCACATCACTAAAAAAAGGAAAAAACATGCAGATTGTTAATTGATTAATTAAGAGATCTGCGTCTGATCAAAGGAAGACATCAACCACAGTCTTAAAAAAATTAAAATACTTTAATATTTTTCGATGAATTTTACAATATACTGACCGTAAACTGATCTCAATATATAAATCTTGTTTGGAATTCCGCGTAAAGCTACACCAGGGCTACTTGAGCTGGTTGTTTCTAACTAGAGGTAAGGCAACTAGCCAACATCACCCACCGTCAATTCCTGAGGTAATATTTTACCAACGATCAGCGACATTGAACATAACATTATAACGTCCCAGCGGCTAAAAGGGTTAGCATATTCGACGACGACAAATATTCGAACCAGTGACTCAGAGACTGACAATCGATTGCTCTAACCACCAAGCTATATAAAATATATATTATAGAATCAGAATAAACAACAGTTATATATATGAATTGTCAGTTCTTGATACCATCGTGAGTATGAAGACCACACTGTCCATGAAAATATTATATTTGTGTGGTAATGTTGTCTAACAATAAAGATGTTCTACATGAAAGTTGCATATTTTTGTTGAAACTGATTCATGATCACTTTGACAGAAGGGTGATTTTGTTTCCTGTTAAACCATCTGATCCGTTGTCAAAATACTCTATTAAAAATAAACAACCTAATAAACCACTCGGTCATACACCATTGATGAACTGTATAAACTTATTATAAAGGAAGTTTGGTCGACCTGAACGTTAGGTTTCTCAAGCAAAGTGTGTGTGTCCATTCACGAACAGTATACGACCTAACTAATGTAAAACATCGATAAAATGGGACACAAAATAATGGGGTAAAAATGCCAAAGGGTTCAAAATGTTAGTTCAGCAAGGGCAACAACAAAAGTTAATAACCTTTTATACAAACAAAACTACTGTAATCTCTCCTAGCTATCTCGTCAACGAGGTGTCGATTTCTCAAGACAGCTAAACAATATAGGCATTAAAAGTTTCAAAAGCTTATCTGCTTTACAATAACACACACACACACACACACACACACACACACACACACACACACACGTACTTATAATGAAGATGTATTTTCTTTTATGACTGAGTTTGAGCATATTATAGTTAGGGCATAAGTGTAATTTCATGATAGTACAACACGTACAAACAAAAAGTATATATACATGTGTGTGTATGTATGTGTGTATGCACACATAAGTAAAACAAAAAAGAGAAAATTAAAGTAATAAAATAAAGAAATTGTACTTTTATAAAAAAATACCTTTAAAACCTATGGTATTAATTTATTTACTTAGCGACGTTTCCAGTAAACGCTTTTTTTTTTTAAAGTCAGAAATAAGCCTATCGGTTAATGGCCGAGGTAGAATAAAACCCTAGCGATTTCGATAGGACATGATAACAACGCCATCTGTCCGAAGATAACTGTAGTCTCACGGTAAACAGCCATAGTTTAATATTGATTGTTAAGCTGGTGGGCGGATGAGATAAGGTCACCACTAGAATCCTACTGGACTTTTTAAGCAGTTTTGTCGGAAAACAGTGCGAAAGTTATGCGACTTCTGTTTAGACAGATGGATTTTTCAGTAATTATATGTAAAACAAAATAACTTAATTTATACAAAGTAAAGTAACAAAAAAATGACAAGATCAGGTTATATTGCATGTATATGCTATTACTTTTAATGGACAGTTTGTTTGTTTGTCGTTGAATTTCACGCGAACATACACGAGGGTTATCTACGCTAGCCAATCCTAATTTAGCAGCTTAAGATAAGAGAAAAGGCAGCTAGCCATCACTTACCGCAAACTATTGAGCTATTCTTTTATTGAAAAATAGTGAGATTGTTCGTCACATAATAACGCACCTATGGCTGAAAGGTCGAGCACGTTCGGTGTGACGGGGGTTCGAACCCGGGACCCTCAGATTGCAAGTGGAGCACCCTAACTATCTGGCAATGGTGGGCCTAATGGACAGCTTCCTTTGCTTGTTTTTTTTAGTTCAAAGCCACACGATGAGCTATCAAAGCTTTGTTCACCACGAGGAATCAAACCCAGGATTTTAGCTTTGGAAGTCCGTTAACTTACCGCTGAGCAACCATAAGACAAGGCGAATTCTAACATTTATCGTTAATAGAAACTGAAATATTCGTTGTTTTATCCTGCAGTACACAAATAGAAAAACAATTAAGTGTCGACATGTTGAGCTTCTTGTTGCTCTGTTAGAACGAACAATAAATCATACCTTGTTCAACCCAATAGTCTCTGGTTATTGTGACAACAAATTGATCCATGTAAGTTAAGGTACTTTAGAATTTATCTTAAGTCATCGCAGACACGATGACATCAGTGGGAATTGATTGAACAGAAAGTTGATATTTGAACGCACGAGAGTTTGTTTGAAGCTTATATACATACAAAGTAAAATATACAGTGAACTAAACTGATTTTTTACGTCCCTGGAGCTTCTTTTCTTGCATCAATTCATTCATTTTGTTAGTCTTCTTTCCCAATTAATATTGAACCCTCCATCAACCAGTCTGTGTTAATCTTTTTGTTTTTGTGCCTAAACTGCATATAAAGAACCAATAAATTAACTTCAGTATATTAAAGCAGTCGTTAGCTTTCCGCTGAGAAACTGACAGGATGATCTTCAAGTGACATCTTCAATGAACATCCTTAGGTGCAGTCACGTGGTTAAATTAAGACGGTAAGTTTTGTTTTCTCCTGAGAGAGCAGATGGGTCTTAAATCCAGTCCTTTTCGACAACAGAGATAATTTAGAAAGCCCATTCCGTTTGATTATTTGGTATTAGCCAGTTTTGTAACTAGAAACAGCCTACACAGGGAGAAGGTTGTTTCACGTGTGGAACTTGTGTTGTTTTTAATTATAAAATAATAGTGTTCAATAAGTGTAAATATTGAGAAAATTTAAAGTACGTAGTTTAAAGGTTTTTTTTACTACACTACGACACATAATGCGTGACATTACACCAGCCTAAACGTTATTCTTATACTTAAACTGTTGTTTATTACAGCATAAGATTCCACAAGTATAGCTCGTACAACCAGAAGATCCGCTTTTCATTCATTACTCCAATATGTTTAGTGAAATACAAAAATATATAAAAAATATATTAAAAAAGTGGCATGCACTTCTAACTAACAATCTTTTCGACCTGACCTTACAACAATACCATGACGATTTTATTATTCTTGTATTTTGTCACAATCTTTTGTTGCTATAGTAAAATAGAGTTGACAGTCAAAGTTGTGATGTTTTGTGTGATTGTTTTGAATTATGTGTAAAGCTATACGAGGGATATCTGCGTTAGCCGTTCCTAATTTAGTAGTATAAGACTAAAGAGAAGGCAGCTAGTCATCACCACTCACCGCCAATTCTTGGGATATTCTTTTGCCTGTTGTGTAAACACAAGGGTAGGGGCACAACGTTTCGAAAAGCGGAAGACTTTTTCTTCTACACTTGTGTCTCCACAACAGGCAATTGTCGTCCATTCTACAAAGTTTCATCAAGAAAACACTAGCAATTTTGTGTAGAAGCAGGTAGAGCAGTTTGTATATGAAGGCGGAAAGCTAAAACTGGGCTTATTAGAAATTTTATAATTTTTGCATTAATTTTCTTCAAGTGCCACCTTCATTAGTTCCTTGTACCATCATTATGCGCGTAAACTAAAACTTAAGAATCACTGCTTTATCTTGCATTAAACAAACGATAGACGCAGAATAATTCTTAGAAAAAAAAATCATATGACATTGTTTCAAGGTATTAGGAAAGGCTAATTGACGTTCTTAGATCTTTTGTACTCACTATATGCTCCAAGTTAGAACGAAGGTTGTCACATCCTATTAATTTCACGTCAAGTGTTACATGAAAACGAAAAAAAAATGACAAATCATATTCATATTTGAAAATAATAAATAGCGAGTTTTAGATGTTATGCCATAATATATACAAGTTTTGCTCATGACACTTTGGATATATACCAAATGCAACTCAGATATCAGAATATATATGCTAAAATTTATCAGAAGTAGTACTTTGTTGTTAAGCGCAAAGATATATAATGGGCTATCTGTTCTCTGCCCACCTCGAGTACCAAAACCTGATTTTGAGGGTTATACGTTTTCAGCCTTGCTGCTAAGTCACTGGGAGATAAAATATACTGTAGAAAAGAAAAAGCTAAAAAAATCGACACAGCTATTTAAACTTAACTATATTTCGAAGAAATACAACTTCTTCAATTTTCAACAGACCGGGATTTGATGTTAGGACTATACCGGATTGAACAAAGTTCGGTTTTAGTTTATCAGTGAGGTAACTTAGTTCCACAATACGCCCCATCCATAACAAGAAACTGCTTTTTGTAAGAAGGAAAAGAGAATTTATGTCACCATAACTTCGCAGTAACAGTTCTTCTTTCAAGCAGTGAAGTCACCTACTGGTGAAAGACGATGTACCAAGAAACCAATAACAAGGAATGTACCGAAGAAATGGGTCTCAAAGGCCCTGTCCTGAAGGCAATTACCTCGAAACACAGTAATAACACAGTCTACTAGCTGACAGTGGAAGCTTTGCGATCTTACAAACTCTTTTACCTTCGTAAACAATTTATATTTATATCGCTTGGTTTCGAACACATCTTGATAACAGTGCTTGCTATAGTAAAATTCGACACTTTTGGACAACAAAGACCGGTACTTCTACTAAATTTATACTCAGAATAAATAATTTTTACCGAATGTTAAAGCACTCACTCTTACAGGTGTGTCTAGCGTATACATATTTTTGTATAATTGAGCAAACACCAAGTAAACAGGTAGAACACAAGAGTTTTCTGTAAAGTAGTGAAAACGGAAATTTTATTTGCGTATTAATTCGTTACGAAATGAACAGACAACTGAGGTCGCTTTACCTATTTAATAATTTAAACAGCAGTCAACAAGTAACACTAACAAAGCAAAGAGCCAAACTGAACTAATGGCCACATTTTGTATTCAGTTCTAACTTGAAATTTCTGGCTAAAATACTGAAGAAAACGTGTTCCACGTTTATATTTACGTAACAAAAACTATCTTTCGAGCAACTAAAATATATTAAAAAACAAGTTGCTATCTTTCGATGTTTATTTGTTTGTTTCGAATTTCGCGTAAAGCTACACGAGGGCTATCTGCATTAGCCGTCACTAATTTAGCAGTGTAAGACTGGAGGGAAGACGGCTAGTCATCACCACCCACCATCAACTTTCGGGCTATTCTTTTGCCAACGAATAGTGGGATTGAACGTAAGATTTTAACGCCCCCACGGCTGAGAGGGCGAGCATGTTTGTTAGGACGGGGATTCGAACCCGCGACCCTCGGATTACGAGTCGAGTGCCTTAACCATCTGGCCATACCTGACCTCAGTGAGTAAATATGAAAAGAGATGTACCAAATAGCAAGTTGAATAAAGCACACCCTACATACATATATATAAATTCAGATAATGTTTCAAAAACACCTTTAGGAATATAATATTCTAAGACTTTGTTTTACATCCCCAAAATGAATGAACTAAACATTAATTTTAGTGTCTACTTACATAGACTAGTTGGAGTACCCATCCTATGGACAAAATGTTTGTAGATTAATGAAAGGTTATCTCAGGGCAAGAAATGTTGCTCCTTTTACATGCGGCCTGGCGTGGTTATGTTGTTAAGTCACTCGACTCGTAATCTGAAAGTCGCGGGTTCGAATCCCTGTCATACCAAACATGCTCGCCCTTTCAGCCGTGGGGGCGTTATAATGTGACAGTCAATCCTACTATTCATTGGTAAAAGAGTAGTCCAAGAGTTGGCGTTGGATGGTGATGACTAGCTGCCTTCCCTCTAGACTTACACTGCTAAATTAGGGGCAGCTACCGCAGATAGCCCTCCAGTAGCCTTGCGCGAAATTCAAAACAAACTAAACCAAACCTTTTTAACGTAATTGTAAAAAGAAAACGTAAAAACGCCCATAAAAACTGTAAAACATTATATATTAAACCGCAAATTTTTATGCATCTTCATATGAAACCAACAAACCTTCATGCTACAGTAGTGTGGTCAGAAACACCTACAAAAAGCGCAAAATGAAAAACTTGAAATTTGTGTATAGCCCCGTATGGACCTAATGAACTTTATAAAAATTTTGGTGAAGGTCCATCTACACTCCCGAAGTAGTTACATGAACAGGCAACAGACAGTACTATTAAATATACATATATAACAAAAACATCGCTGTGCTGTAACTTATCGGAATGCAGCCAGAACCTTTTATTGCCAGTAAGAGAGTAAGGTATGACTTTTTTTTAAAGCTATGTCTTACATGTTTCCTCTTACCTCTAAAGAAAATTCTTCCGAAAAGCTAATAACTGTAGCATTTTTTTAGAGAGAGAGGGGGCACCAGTAATCGGAAGAACAACACATAACACACTTTCCCTCGCAAGAAGTGGAACTCCCAAAATCTACAGAAACTTACAATAGAGACAGCTGGCCACAAGAAATGTGCTTCATTATACGTAGTGCAGAATCTTCGTTCTAGGACACATCCACACGATAATCCCCTTAAGTCACTAAGGACCAATCAAACTCGATTCTCATGTCTCTAGCTAATGATGTCACGAACTCCTAAGCATCTACAATTTCCATTCTACTCGGTCAGTTACTTCTGTGTCAACAAAACAACTACACGTCTTCACTTACAGTATTGTTCGTACACTGGCATTTTAAAAACCCTAAAAAACAACTTTCGCCTTTGTCATTTGTCATATTTGTAAAAAATAAAATAAAGAAAAATAAAAGTTCAGAAACTGGTTAATACTGTTCAGAAATGTAGCTCAAACGACGGAATGCATTTGGCTATTGTTCATCTCGTGTTATAGCAGGTTAAGCAAGACGATGAATTAAGACCTTGTTATCTTGTGTACAGAGTTTTAACTTTTTAAATTTTCCAGCTGTTACTAAATTTCTTTCGGCAGTTTTTAAAAAGGCTGGAAACATTTGACTGCACTCGAGCAAAGATGGCAATTGAGACTTACTTTTACTGCCAAGGCTTACAAAATATAAATCATGAATAGATCAAGTTACATAATACTCTGCAAATCTATTTAAAAAAAAACATAAAACATAAAATTGACATTGTCTACAACCTACATTTATGACATTTCTTACAAACATTTTAAATGGGAGATTTTAAAGCACATGTTTTGAGGATCATTTCAAATACAAGAAGTTCAATACATAAATCACTCAATACCAAACATACTCGACCTTTCAGCCGTAGGGGCGTCATAATGTGACCGTCAATCCTACTATTCGTTGGTAAAAGAGCAGTTCAAAAGTTGGCAGTGGGTGATAATGAATAGTTGCGTTCCCTCTAGTCTTACACTACTAAATTAGCGACAGTTAGCGTAGATAGCCTTCGTGTAATTTTGCACGAAAATAAAAACAAACACACAACAGACAAACAAACCATTGTATTTATTACCCACACGTTGGTTAGAGCTCGGATTTCACTTGTAAAGATAAATCTAAAATTATTTTGTTTGACTGTTGCACAAAGTTAACGGTAAGAGAATGTTGCCTAGCAACAGTAGCTACAGCTATTTCTGGAGCTACTTTAGTCTTACAATATACTCCTGGCTCCAAAGTGCGAAGCGTATTTAGCGGGAACAGGATGTGAACTACTAATGCTCAAGGTTTACAGTCCAGCACGTTAATCACGCCCTTCTTCAGGGTCAAAACACTTACCGTAAAACCAAGACCGGAGTAGCGCTGACACCTGACACGATCACCGTTGAATATCACCTCGGATTTTGGTCTAGGTGGTTTTCTCATACGAACTTCTGTCTCGCTGGTTTTGTTTAGTTCCTCATGCGGTACATGGTATTCTCCCGCTGACCACTGCCTTTTCACGGGAGAATGTTGACCTTACAAAATGAAAGTTCACTTACATATCACTCTTATCACGTTTACATTTCTCACATAATTTTTCCTGCGAAAACGCTTTATGATTTTTACATAAAGAATTGTAATATTAACAGAAGACATGAAATCATTTCGACACAGGAAGTACTCTTATTTAACCACGTGTACAAAAACAAAACTGAAATAACTAGAAAAATCCTTCAAGATGCGTGAGATGTTGTTCCATTCTATATTACTTAATCAGTTGTGACGGTTATAAATGTTATGTATGAAAACATAATTAATGAAGAGTTAAGAAGTATATGAAAATAGCCATGAAATATACGTTAGTATACACTTTTCCCAGTTGCACAGTATATAATGCATTAGCAAAAAGTAAATCTAAGACTATAGGTCATTAAACAATCAATCGGCTAATCTTCTTGAGTATATATTAAAGTAATATCCACTATAATTCAAAACACAATCCACCAGCTAGCCTTCGTGAATACATACTAAAGTAATATCCACTATAATTTAGATATATTTTAACACATGGAAACACAAGTAATAATGGGTTTAAAAGTTCATGAAACTGGACATAAAAATTTTGTTGGTATACGCTTTCTCCTGTTGTACGACCTTTTTCTCCGTGTAAAATTTATTACCAAAACGTATATTTGAAACTACAGTTCATTAAAAGGTTTTAGCGCCTAAATGTTTTAAGAAATTACAACTTATCATGCGTAATATTTTACACTCTGGAAAAAAAAAGAAGCTCGAGTTTAATAAATAGTTACATCTTATTTGGTATGCATGACTGGATTACCACAATACGATACAATAAGACACTACCACACGTCACAATAGGCATGATTAGATTAATAAATAGTTACATCTTATTTGGTATGCATGACTGGATTACCACAATACGATACAATAAGACACTACCACACGTCACAATAGGCATGATTAGATTAATAAATAGTTACATCTTATTTGGTATGCATGACTGGATTACCACAATACGATACAATAAGACACTACCACACGTCACAATAGGCATGATTAGATTAATAAATAGTTACATCTTATTTGGTATGCATGACTGGATTACCACAATGCGATACAATAAGACACTACCACACGTCACAATAGGCATGATTAGATTAATAAATAGTTACATCTTATTTGGTATGCATGACTGGATTACCACAATACGATACAATAAGACACTACCACACGTCACAATAGGCATGATTAGATTAATAAATAGTTACATCTTATTTGGTATGCATGACTGGATTACCACAATACGATACAATAAGACACTACCACACGTCACAATAGGCATGATTAGATTAATAAATAGTTACATCTTATTTGGTATGCATGACTGGATTACCACAATACGATACAATAAGACACTACCACACGTCACAATAGGCATGATTAGATTAATAAATAGTTACATCTTATTTGGTATGCATGACTGGATTACCACAATGCGATACAATAAGACACTACCACACGTCACAATAGGCATGATTAGATTAATAAATAGTTACATCTTATTTGGTATGCATGACTGGATTACCACAATGCGATACAATAAGACACTACCACACGTCACAATAGGCATGATTAGATTAATAAATAGTTACATCTTATTTGGTATGCATGACTGGATTACCACAATGCGATACAATAAGACACTACCACACGTCACAATAGGCATGATTAGATTTTAGCTTCTAGATAATAACTCCAAGTTTTCTGTACGTGATCTCACGAATTATGAGAACTTCGAAAAAGCAAAGTCAACTAAAGCCACGCTACTTTTTACAAGAATCATAAAGACACATAATATCATGCTTCGTGTTGCAGGCATTTAGAGGGATTATAATAGAAGCCATTGATGGATACCGTACAAAACTTTACAGATTCTACAAACGGATTATTACAAAACTGTGGGAAGTTAGCATTTGGTTCAACGAAAGTTTCTTCTTTATGTTGTTTTCTTTCTCACAGACGTCAAACATGTAATTCTTCAAAAAAAAAAGAAGAAAAAACCCGGGTATCATCCACTCACCAATCATAAACCTAACTCAGTATATGCTGCTTTGTAAGTAAATTCCCTAAAACAACGCAACAGTTATGTTAAAGTTTAAAGTACAGTATAAATATTTCTACCCTTGTCGATATACGACAAGATCGTCTGTCGTTCTACGATATGTTTGGTACACATTACATGAAGTTTATAGTAAAGAGCTGTATTCGAAACGTCTTTATCTGTTAAATTAACCCGAAAACAGTAGTAAGGGAAGAACTGATGTTTGTTCAATACATAATAAACGTTAAAATCAGAAGTCGAATGGATTACTTTAACATGTTCATCTGTTTCATATAGAAGTTATATATCGTAAAACTTAACGTTAAGATCAAAAGCTGAATGGATTACTTTAACATCTTTCCCTGTTTCATATAAAAGTGATATATCGTGATATTTAACCTGAAGGTCAAAAGCTGAACGGATTTTTGTTAGTATCTCCATCTGTTTCTTATAGAAGTGTTATATCGTGATACTTGTGTAATTAAGGATGTCTTTTTCTCAGAGATAAAAAGTGGATTTTTCTGTAAAACCCTGTTTAATGAAAAGACAGTAAAGATAAAAACTTTAAAACTAATGTGTTTCATATGTATTAGCTCATTACATCTTATAATTTTTATACAACTTACTTGATTTACTAAGCTTTTTGAGATAGGTGTCCAAGTGATTTTGACTGGAGCTGGTCCTTGGTGGTGGAGGTGGAGGAGGAATCTGTCCAGAAAAGATGGTGTCCTCCACAAGAATATTACCATTCAACTCTCGAGCACAACCATTGTCCACGGTGTCTGAAAGCTGACTACTTAGAGTAGTGGTTGACGGTGGACAAAGTACTTCTCTTCGGCCATCGTCTAGGCCATTCAAAGTCACCTTGGTTACAGCAACATTCTACACAAAAACAAAAAAGTCAACACCATAAGCAACCTTGAAAATATTCATTATAATTAATGAATTATGTCGATCAAAACAGAGCATTTTGTAACCCTTTTCGTCAGGAGCTTTAGCGCTTCCCCGTGTCACTGTGGTGTTCTGAGGAAAAGACGCTTTTACAAGCGTTTAGGCAAAACTGTGACATTAATTTTGAAATTAAACCCTCTACTAGATTTAGGTGGAATAAATAAATTTATACATAAATAAATGGTAAACAAGCATATAAAACCTTTTTTATGGGAAAACAAGCGGTAACCAGTCATATTTGTGGAGGACGCCGAAAGTCATACATGTGAGACAGACTAACAATATTCTCCGCACGAAGTAATTTATGCAATTATTCAAGGGACTAGGGGTTTGTGCACGTTAGAAATAAGTCACCGATACCAGGAATATAGCAATTTTTCTTGTTTTTAAATATAAAAGTACTCAGTAATACAGTAAGAATCAGAGATAGCCAGTCATTCTAATACAACAGCTTTGTATATGGTTACACAACATGCTAAATTATATAGAAAATAGTGATCAACATAAAGTTATCAATCGACCATTACGGAGTAACGTCAAATTTATATGGATACTAGTTTCAACACTTTCACGTGTCTCCTTTAGTCCAACGTCTGCTAGACTATTTTGATGGAATATCAATGAAAGTAGGCGTTACGATTGAAAATGCAAATGTTTAGAAGTAATGTGTAATGGGGCCCGCTACTTAACATCTGAAACCAAGCAAGTTTGGAGTGATATAGAGACATCTGATCAAGTTTGGTTTGTTTTGAATTTCGCGCAAAGCTACACGATGGCTATCGCAGATAGCCATCCCTAATTAGCATTGCAAGACTGAAGGGAAGGCAGTTAGTTATCGCTACCCATCGCAAACTATTGGGATACTCATTTATCAATAAGTAATGGGATTGCCGTCAAAATGTAACGACCTCACGCCTGAAAGGGCGAGCATATTTGGTGGAACGAGGATTCGAGCTCGCGACCCTCAAATTGCAAGTAGAGTACCCTAACCACCTGGCCATGGTTTAAAAACGTAAAGAGGAGAAAAATACAGGCGACATAAACCATGAATACAATTGCAGCCCATGAGACTTCGATATTCATTAAATAAATACGTACCAACATAGTTTATTGCAAAGAATCCCTTAAAGGCTGAAGAGAAAGAAGAAATGCCACATATAAGAATGCGCAACAGCTACAAAAATTCATACAACAGATATCTCAAAACCTACTCTTTCTTTGCTGTAAAAATTTGTTTGGCATGCTTTGTATCTTGCTATATATTGCATCACATTATTCTAGTGTCTTAATTGTTATATAAGTTTCATGTGCTGTGGTCCTTGTTGAACACTGTAACACGTTATCCAGGTATTCATATTCAATTTCCTATACAGTGTATGTGCGTATTCAGTTATGCTGTGGTTCTCGCTGAATACTGCAACACGTTCTCCAGGTATTTTATTTCCTATATGTGCGTGTTCTGTACGCTGTGTTTCTCTTTGAACACTGGGACACGTTATCCAGATATTCTGTTTCCTATCTGCGCGTGCTTAATATTCTGTTTTTTGCTTAACACTGCAACACGTTATCCAGGTGTTCTATTTTCTATATGTGCGCGTTCAGAATGGCGAGGTTCTTGCTATACACTGCAACACATTTGATTTATTTATGTTATAAATACGCTTTTACTATTCTGTTTTGGACAATATTCAGCCAAGCATGCAGTGTCATTACTATTTACATGTCTCACCGTTCTACCTCAGATCTCGTGTGTCCACACTGCTCTTTTCTGGTTCTTCATATTTATTATTTAGTCTCTCCTGGGGTCTTCATAACAGCTTACCACAATACGTTTTTGATGTATATCATTTACTCTGTTATGGTACTTTATTTGCAACGATATATCTATCTAATTTTTATTTCTATTTCTTGTCCTGACTCATCTCTTCATGTACATTCCACAGCTTGATTCTGAAAGTAGTGTTTGCTCACTTCTAGTTTGTACATGACTTGTGTGTTTGTCCATATTTTATACGTCTGTGTGTGTGTGTGTGGCTATGTTTCACACGTATGTCTATTTTTACGCGTTTATTGCTCACTACGGTTCCTCAGTTTGTGTAATATAATTGTTTTGTGTAATTTCTAGGCTGCCCCAACGTTTTTTTTTCCCACAAGTAATTTCCTTCATCCGTATCCTTTACAACATTTCATGGATATTATCCTTGTAGTGATGCATCACGTTATTTGTATTATTTATAATGTTCTAGTGCGGTGGTTCTTAAAGTGTAGTCCGGAGACCACTGGTGGTTCTTGTACGTCTTCCATATAGTTAATGTTGGTTCACATTACAAGTATCATCAAAAACAGCGCTGTTTATTTTGTTAGTTCTGATGATATTTTGACGCTTTTAATCGAAAGCGGTTGGTAGGACCAGGAGGTGGTCCGAGGACGTAATATTTCTCTCTGTGTGTTTTTCTCATAGCAAAGCCTCATCGGGCTATCTGCTGTGTCCACCGAAAGAATCAAACCTAGGATTTTAGCACTGTAAATACGAAGACTTACTGCTGTCCCACTTGGGGTCCGAGAGCCACCGTTCTAGTCGAGTATACAGTTCATTGCTCTTCCACACTAAATATATACCTATATACAACCTGAACTACCTTTTCCCTATACAGGTGTCCAAATTACTTGAAACAAGTATTTAAAAACAAAATGAACTTACTTTTAAGAACATTTATTTAAAAAAATATTAAATTTTTATAACATTTCATTTTTGACAGCTGCAACACGTTATCCAGGTGTTCTATTTTCTATATGAGCGCGTTCAGAATGGCGAGGTTCTTGCTATACACTGCAAGAACATAATATTTTCTTGAAAAACGCCTAAAAATTTCAAAAGAAAAAAATACACAATCTAAACTAAAGATTATTGACGTATCCCATTGCTTGTTGTTCATCCTCCTCACAATATAAACAGATTTAGGATACATCCAACATTACTGGTGAACCAATCTTTAATTTCAGAATGCGCTCTGGTATCAGTGTTTTCTCTACGCTGACCAGTCTAACAACCAGTCTATTATAGTACGACGATTATTACGACGGATATAGAACAGCAGCACACGACACGTACATACAGAGTGGTGGACACGGACACACACACAGTGGTGGGCATACAAGCGTTTTGGTTCTCACCAGTAATAAACAGTTTGTTTGTTTTTGAATTTCGCGCAAAGCTATACGAAGGCTATCTTCGCTAGCCGTCCCTAATTTAGCAGTGTTAGACTAGAGGGAAGGCAGCTACTCATCACCGCTCACCACCAATTCTTGGGCTATTCTTTTACTAACGAATAGTGGGATTGATCATAATTTATAACGCTCCCATGACTGAAAGAGCGAGCATGTTTAGTGTGACGAGGATTCGAACCCGCGGCCTTCAGATAACGAGTAATAAACGGATCTGCAGTTTAGACTGAAGTATTTTATTTTGCCACGAAACACTGATTAATCAAAAAATAAGGAGACGTATAAGGAACAAACACACACACGCATACATTGACGTTTATTTATATAGATAACATTCGATTTAACGTACCGTCGAGTATAATTTATCAGGCAATTATCACCATATAACAGAAAGTAACATACAAGTATTAAGATGTACATATCTAAAACCGGCAATAGCTGAGAATCGTAGTTTGACCCTAAGCGTGTAATAAAACAAATATTACTTTTTTCCCAAATTCTTCATCACTATGTCCACATGTTCTCCTTTCATTGAAACTAGCCACCAGAAGTGCAGTATGTGAGAAACTTGCAATTTCAAATATTACAAGTACAAATTAATAGTAAATATTTCTGATTACGTAAACTGCATGTAAAAATTGACTTGCAATAGGTCACGTGCGTTTGGTATTGTTTCTTTCTTGAAAGGAAAACAAAATTCCCACGTGTCTGGTAATAAATAACGTATTTACAATTTATATATTTATCTTTATTAGCTGTTAAGGAATTAAAAACATTACAATATAACATTTTCTGCTTTCTTATCTAGTTAATAGATTTATTGTTGCTGTAGAGAAACAAATCTCACGCAGAAAAAAATAACTTACACAGGCAGACATACACATATACTAGCAAGGGTACCCAAGCCGTTTTATTCTGTTGACTTCACGGGGACGGCGGTACGAGGTGCCTGAGCGTCATATGCAAGTAGGTCTACTAAATATAAACGATTCGTAAAGGTAACGGTGCTACGCATGAGACATTCAGTGTTAGACGTTTGTCTAACTGATTATCAACTCAAACAGCCAGTTCGTCACAAAAGCGTTGAAGTCCATGACAAATAACAGACAGACCGACAACTCTACTTTATATATATATGTCTAATAAAAAACACCTTAGATGTAAAAAAGTGTGGTCATAAAAGGATTAAAAGGAATGAAATCAAAATTGGCGGCTAAACTGGTAGCTATACTTATAGCACTAAGAATTTTTATAACAAATATTTATTCAATCATTGGTTAATTAGGCCACGTATTTTATTTTAACCACCATCATACCCGAAGTTAAACAAAAAATGCGTCCTGGCTAACTAATATTTGTTTGTTTTGAATTTCGCGAAAAGCTACACAAGGTCTATCTGCACAAGACGTCTCTAATTTAACAGGGAAAGACTAGATGGAAGGCAGTTGGTAATCATCACCCACTGTTAACTTTAGGCTATTCTTTTACCAACTAATAGTATCAAGCATAATTATTTACGCTAATTGCTCAGGCTAATAGCAGACGACGCTAAATGCTTTTTAATTAGGAGAATTTTATAAATTTTAACGAATACTTCTTTTGAAAACGTGAGCTAGAAACTGCTAATCTAGTGTAGGCATGCGTAGTTGTTCTTTTTTCAGAGTTGAGAGGTTTTTGTTGAATAACTTTGCACATTTGGCTTATATTTAGATCAAATATGACACCTAATGTTAAGTTATAAAGATTCATCAGTGTGGTAAATTTGAAAAAACAAAACAAAAAACTATGAGAGTTAAATGCATTTGTTGTTGTTTTTCAAATAACTTTTCCGTACGTTTGGTGCAAAGAAAAATAAAAAGGAAGAAATTCAACCCAAACTGGAGAATTAATATCTCTTGTATTTTTTAACATATAATGCTGAAATTTGGTATGTGAAGTAAGGTTCCAGCAGAGCATATGAACTAAAAATATGTGATAGTTACCGTTACCACAACCCAAGCAACAGGAAGTGGAAAATCGCTAAACTATCACTCATGTTCATAACGCAGTGTCCTGTAGGTCGTATGGACCGTGTATCTTGACACACGCCCACAGACATATATACGTACTAGCTGAAGAACTCGCTCAACGCCACAGGGAGGACATATAACACCTTAGAGCAGTGGTTCTTAACCTTTTTCAGTGTTTGCACCCCTTTCAAATCAGTAATCATTTCTCGCACCCCCTGGAAACTTAAATATAAAAATATAAAGCATACTCTTATGTAAAAATATAGATTTGCTTTAATTATTCATGGGCATCCTCGCACCCCTTGGGAATCATCTTCGCACCCCATAGGGGTGCGGGCACCCCTGGTTAAGAACCCCTGCCTTAGAGGGTCCCAGTAAATGTCAGGTTTAGTTAGTGACAATTAGTTCAACAGTTACAAAGTGACACAACCAACGAGACTTTACCAAGTAATGGTTTAGATACATACGTTGACCTGGTAATCGACTGTTTAAAAATACATGATTTTACCACGTAACATATCCTTTTAATTTGGACCAACAACTCTCGTCTTATCTTTAAATAAAACCCGCACAGCAGAAAACCGCCAGTACACTTCCTTCAAGAAAACACATTCACACAAATAAAGACCGTATAAAAAACTACATTACACAAAACCCTGCAGTAAACTAATCTGTTTTCTAGTAACATCGCATTCAATAATTAATAAGAATGTTGACACAATTTAAATTAGTTAAGAAATATAATTTTATGGAAAATATTTAAAAACAGATGATTATTACAAAATTTACGATATATATATATATATGGCTGTGGTACATTATTCAGTGTATTTATACCCTTCGGTATTGCCTTGTACACGTGGTTACTGGTTGGATCATAAAAGTCGAGGTTCGCGTTAATTTGTTTTGAATTTCGCGCAAAGCTACTCCAGGTAGTCGTCCCTAACTTTGCAATGATAGACCAGAAAAAAAGGCACCTAGTCAACCCAACCGCCAACTATTGGGCTATTCTTTCATCCAAGAATAGTGGGATTGAGTGTAATTTTATAACATCCTATCGGCTGAAAAAGCAAGTATGTTCGATGACGGGAATTCGAATTCGCGACCGAAATATTGCGAGTCCAACGCTTCAACCGCTAGGCCCAGGCTCGTGCTTGACTTACGTCACAGCATCCGTCTCTGATAACCAAATTAATATTAGTTTCAAATATGTTTGTCAAGTTCTTTCTCTGACAGACAAAAAAAAAAAAAAAAGACGCAAAATGGTTTTGCGTTTGGTTCAAGATGGTTACACTGCCTTAACAAGTGCCATGTGTGAGAAGTAAGGTAACACGAGAACTACAAATGATCTAGTTTATGATATAAAACACCAAACGTAAGACCTATTTACCACAGAAAGGCTTCAAAACGATAAGTACAAATAACACACTAACACGAAGCATCAAAGTCGACAGTGATTATTACTACGTGCTTATTTATTTATATCGGAAAAAGCTAGTATAAGTTTAAAATTCAAACAAATCGACAACAAGAAATAAAAAACAGATTCAAAAACATAACACAACGTAATAGTTTTTGTACAAAATTAAGTTATCGGTGAAGAAAAAAAACACCTCGGAAAATAAAAATAACTTGTAAACAAGCCTTAAAATTTCAAAATGAAGCCATAAAGGATAAAGGATATAGCTGTAATCTGATTTTCTTGCCTAAATCTTGCTTTACTAAAACTTTGTCATATAGCTTATGCTGTCAGCATAGCTGCCCAAAGCCGACTAGGATATTCTGATTATCTTGAATGTATATTGCCTTCAGCATAGCTGCCCAAAACAGACTAGGATATTCTGATTATCTTGAATGTATATCGCCTTCAGCATAGCTGCCCAAAGCCGACTAGGATATTCTGATTATCTTGAATGTATATCGCCTTCAGCATAGCTGCCCAAAGCCGACTAGGATATTCTAATTATCTTAAATGTATGCCCCTTTCTACGATACAAGTGAAACAGTTTTATCACGCAACATATACTAACAAGCATAACTATCTGAAGTCAACAAAGATATTCTGATTATCTTGATGTATCTCACCTTGATAGAGTACAGACGTACAGCTGTCATACAGTCTAAACACCAGTACAGCTGTCTTAATTTTATTACTGACTATGACAATACACAAAAGTACCAGTTATTTCACATTATAACAATATAAAAAATCATCAGTCCAGATTATCACGTGGTTTCTTATCCTAGTTTTACATCACCTGAATAAAGAGTTTATGCATTTAGTCAAAATGTTGTTAAGAACGTAAAAACCAACAACACAAAATTGTTTATATTTTAATACACTTATAACGTCAACTGTACATATTTAGTCCCAACGAAGTTATCGTTATGTATATTCATACAGGAAATCTAGTATCTAATGTCAAACCAAGTTTTCAATTCAAATTACAGAACATTCCCAAAACCGTCTACTAAAATGAGGAGTAATAGCAAGACGTAATTGATACATACTCAACCGTGAAACCACAGTTGTTTTATTGCTTAAAACAATATAAAATAAAATGTTTTAAAGAATTGTATCGTCCTAGGATGAATTTAAAAGGAACAAGAAAATTTCAAAACTAAATATTTGATCCCGGGCTGTGAACATCTATTACATCTCATCCTTATTACACGTAAAAATAAAATATTATGGACCACGAATGCCTGTTACAACTCATCCTTATTACACGTAACAATAAAATATTATGCGTTGTGAATATTTATGTTACCCTAATGAAATATTGTTCGTAATATGTCTGTGTTCTTTGTAGTAACAACGTTTAATACAATAAAACGAATTCTTTATAATAACCAGTCTTGTTTGAAACTAAAGTTGATCGCACTGAGTTTGTCTAGATCTTTTAAATTCTCACCCCTGTACAATAATTTTGATTAATGTACTCTTACAGTCGACACCTAGTAACATTCAATAAAATGTTCAGTTTTTCTTAAATATATGCTGGCAAATCAGTTTCAATTTTCTCACCCCTCCCCACACAAAACACGCTACTCTGAAACACACAAAGAAATTATACATGAAACCTATGTAACCTCTATAATTAAAATGTATTAATCGTTATATATTTAGAAACGAAAAATCTATACATCTATAGATATAAATAAACAATAATATCTACGAAGGGAAGAATAATTATATTCAGAATCAACAAAGAAAATATCTATAGAAAGAATAATTATACCTACGTACACATAAGGAAAGCATTGTTATAATAGAGATTAAAGAAACATCAAACTTAGAAATAAAACTGCTTCATCACATTTTCATTATTCTATATGTTCTATAATTATACATATAGAACAAATATATTTTATTACTATAGGATACAATTCTATATGCAATAATTGCTGTTATTCGAGTACATACATGCTATATCAAAACGATAAGTCGCACAACAAAAACTGCCAATATAAATTCGCGGTGGAATGGGACAGATTAGAACAACATTTTAACATTGTTTGGCATTGGCAGGTACAGCGATGCCACCGAATAATAGACTGTTTTGGGGAAGACCATGTAATAGTTATTTCCGATGCAAAATACAGTGGTACCTCGGTTCTCGAACATATTGTTTCAGAAAAAAATGTCTCGATTATCGAACATAAACTCGGTTTCCGAACCAAGCTGTCGTGGCCCGAACGCCCGAAATAACCCGACTGATGACCCGAACAACCCTTCGACAATTTTCGGCCCACGCCAAGCTTGCTCAAAACATTTTACCTGCACCTGTCGCTCAATCCACATCCCCGCTAAAATCTGCTGTGAACGTTCTCGTTTTTCTTTTTGTTTTTTTCTAAATATTCTGATTAAATAAGCCACAATGGGATCAAAGAAGGATAATGAAAGCAGCAAACCAAAAAGAAAAGTTGTTAGAGCCACAATAGAGGTGAAAAAAGATCTCATAGCGAAGTATGAGAGTGGTGTTCGCGTGTCTGACCTTGCCACACAGTTTGGTATGGCGAAGTCTACAGTCTGCACCATACTGAAAAATAAAGAGGTCATCAAAGGAGCTGATGTTGCAAAAGGAGTATCAGTGCTTACGAAACAAAGATCACAAACAATGGAAGAGGTAGAAAAACTGTTATTGATTTGGGTAAACGAAAAACAGTTACCTGGTGATAGCATTTCTGAGACCATCATTTGTGAGAAAGCAAAGCAGTTGCATGCTGACCTCCTGAAAAACACCCCTGGAACGAGTGCTGATACAAGTGATGCCTTTAAGGCTAGTAGGGGTGGTTTGAAAAATTTAGGAAGAGCAGTGGCATACATAGTGTAGTGAGACATGGGGAGGGTGCCAGTTCTAACAAAGACGCTGCTGATAAATTTGTTTGGGAATTTAAGGACTATGTAGAAGCTGAGGGTTTTATTCCGCAACGAGTGTTCAACTGTGATGAAACAGGCCTCTTTTAGAAGAAAATGCCAAAAAGGACCTACATCACCAAGGAGGAGAAGTCACTGCTAGGGCACAAGCCAATGAAGAACAAGCTAACACTATTGTTATGTAGTAATGCAAGTGGGGACTTAAAACTTAAGCCTTTGCTTCTGTACCATTCTGAGAACCCGAGGGTTTTTAAGAAAAATAATGTCCTGAAAAGTAAACTAAATGTCATGTGGAGGGCTAATAGTAAAGCATGGGTAACCAGGCAATTTTTTGTGGAGTGGGTCCATGAAGTGTTTGCCCCAAGTGTAAAGAATTTCCTCACGGAAAAAACAGTTGCCACTCAAGGTCCTTCTTGTGATGGACAATGCACCTGCTCACCCACAAGACTTGGAAGACGGGTTGGTGGAGGAATACAGTTTCATTTCGGTGAAGCTCTTGCCCCCTAACACGACTCCTCTCATTCAGCCCATGGACCAGCAGGTTACATCGAACTTTAAGAAACTCTACACTAAAGCACTGTTTTAAAGGTGCTTTGAAGTGACCTATGACACAGAGTTAACCCTCAGAGAATTCTGGAAAAATTACTTTGATATCCTCCATTGCTTGAGGATCATAGACAAAGTCAGGAGGGAAGTGTCTTTGAGGACCATGTACTCAGCCTGGAAGAAATTGTGGCCAGACTCAGTATCAGATAGAGATTTTGAAGGCTTTGAGGTGAGCCTATTGTCGAGAATATTGTCTCACAAGGCAAGCGTATGGGCTTGAATGTGAGTGGTGATGATGTGGAAGAGATGGTGGAAGACCACAACACTGAGCTCACCACGGAAGAACTCCAAGACCTTCAGAAGAAACAACAAAAGAAGGCAACTGAGGAAGTGTCTTCAGATGAGGAAAGGAAGGATGTTTCTAGTTCACTAATCAAGGAAATGTGTGGAAAATGGGGAGAGTTACAAAGTTTTGTGGAAAAATTCCACCTTGACAAAGCTGTAGCAAACCGCAACATAAACCCTTTCAATGACAGTGCTATGTCTTACTTCAGAAACATGTTAAAATGTAGGCAGAAACAAACCTCATTAGACAAGTTTTAGTGAGAAATAGGTCCAGTGAGTCTCAAGCAGGTTGTAGCGGTGCAAAGAGACAGAAAAGAGAAAAAACCCAGAAGGAAAGTTACCTTCCATTAAAACGTCAGGTGACTCCCATTCCAAACAATAATAACCTTCCTACTCTCCACGTTCCTCACAACCTTTCACTTACGCCATCAGCTCTCCTCAGCACAAGTAAAGTGCAGTTAAATTTACATTTATTGTTTTTTGTGTTTATAGTTTTTGTGGTTGACTTTATGCATGTAGGTATTATTATACAGGTATAAATAAGCAATATTTTTACTTGAAATACTTCATAATGCGTAATTTTTGGAGGTCTGTAACGGATTAAGTTCAAGAACCGAGGTACCACTGTATTCATATACTCAAATGAAAAAGCAATTATGACTTCGCCAAAAATATATAACTATTTTTCACTGTAATGAAGATGCTTGCCTTGTACGCCACTCGCATATTAAGTGTCTTTATGATGAAAAATATCTCGGGACATGATATGAAATTTGCTTTGTTGTTGTGCTGATTATTCTTTTTGCAGTGGATTTTATGTCCATTTCGAATATTGTAAAGATATGTTCATATGAAGGATTTTGAATTTACAAAAATGAAATATACAGTGTACTTAAAAGCACTGGAAAACAAAGCATTATGAATCAATTTTAAGTATAAAGAATATCCATGAAGAGATTTGCAACAGGTCATACGCCAGCTCAGGTAAACAGGTTACGGAGTTTTGTAACAGGTGGGAATCCGCAAGCACATACCCAGGCAAGTTGCTCAATACAATCAAGAATAATCTCCATCTGGAAAAGCGACAAATATCACGTGCTCAGATGTTGCTTTCACGACTTATTCAACTTTGCATACCTTAAGAAGTTGGAAAATGAAATGGGTACTCACGCAACACCTATGAAGTTCTGTGCGATTGAATCACTGAAACAGATGCTGGGATATCGTTACCTTTACATACCAGACGGATTATTGAAACAGTAGAAGTGGATGGTGAGCTTTGGACATAACAATCTCGTGCCAGAACCTTTTGCAATGAAAACTAGGTTGTATGGTTAGTCGATAGTTTTTATAATGAGTATGAACAGTAAGTATGGCATGAAGCTGGATTCGTTTTAATATAACATATTCAACTTGTACACAATGATATTACACACTGCTTTTTAAAATTACTTTATGCTATTTAATATACAATATCTGTATTTAAAGTTTTCAAATTACATCTGCGTCTAGAACAAAAAATTTAGTGTTTCTAGATGGAATATTGCATCACATTTCATCCATTTATTCAAAAATATTAGTGGAGTTTTTGTTTGTTTTTTTACATGGCGGGTCAAGAACAATCAAAATACGGATTACAAATCATACTAAATCTGACAGAGTACTTTCTTAGAACCATTGTATGAGCATTGAATTTCTGTACCAACGCTCCAGTCGCACAGTTGGCTTGGATTACGACTCCGAACATCACATAATTTTTTATTTAACAAGATATTTAGTTGATTTTTGAGCAAATTAAAAAAAAAAGAATGGAACAGGAAAATAGAAATATGGGTAATTTTGAATTTCTCTCCACGTGCATATTTCATCTAGTATCTAGATTTCTACCTTCACAGTCGGGCAAGATGAAAATATTCGAAAAAATGTAACATGATGTTAGTGGGATACTAAGAAGTACCACAAAATATTCAAGCATTAGCTGAGCGCATTTCTTTGAGTTAGATGGTTTGTATGCCAATTTCACCAGGTGCTTTATTTTTGGTTTGATTTATTGCTATTGAAATATGTGTTGAGGTTATTTCACTTGTAACATGTCCTGTGTGTGTTTGTGTTTTACCTTTAATTTTTGTTTATGTGTGTGTGTATATACAGGAAAATAAGTGTGAGTATTGTTTTATTTTGTTCAAAAAGTTAATTACATAACTTATATGATAGTTGTCTTTATTAGGGTCATTGTGTGTTTTAACTATAATTTAGGTGATAGTTGTCCATTTTCGAGTTACTGTGTGTGTTTTAAATATGTTTTGTAAGTTTTCTTTAAATCCACCGGCTTTTCGGATGTTCGTATAAGCTGTTTTATTGTCGTACATTCTTGTGGTACAGGTTTTGAGAGTGTGCATTTGTTTCCAGAAGTGTTCTGGGGCATCCCATTCAATTAAACATTTTTAGAATATTTCTTACTTCTTGATGTAGAGCACAACTTTCCACAAAAACAAAATTCAAGATTATTATTAAATTTAATGCATTAAATGTACAAAATTGAAACAGTAGAAATCTTGACCGCGTCTATGAAATGGACTGCTTTTAACAAGAAATAATGCAATCGTTTTACCATTTCTGCCAAGTTTCTCGAGCCGACTGCTACACCTTCTCACTTCCGATCCACTTTCCCTGTCTTATTACAATTTTCTTGGAGAATGAATGCTACTGAAAAATACTCGCAGAGTTTTTACCAGGTTTTGGTCATTTTGTGCATCTTTTCCGCGTTTTCGAGAGAAAAAGAATGGAGAAGAACAGTCTCCTTAAACAAACCAGCAAGAGTTTTAAATCAAGACATTTAAAGCGTATTACAAGCGTTTCAAAAAGAAAGTCCATTATGGACTGAGAGTTCACTTTCACTTGTAGACTTTTCACCGAATCTGTTGGATTTTCATCAAAAGCAAAAGCTGGATATGCAATCTGACTCCCAAAAAATGAGTTAATTATTATTAGTTTATGTAATACCATAACTTTTATATGTTACGTGTTAATTAGATTAAAGAGCAGCCCTTAAGGTTGCAAGAACCAATATAAAAATAAAGGGTAAATAAAACAATTAATGGTGATTTAAATACATACAAGTATTTTCGGGGACAGAAAATAAAGGCAGTTTGAATGATCATAATATTTCTATATCGTCACCGACAACTGAACTTAAAATTGCTTAACAGTACGGTAAGAAGCAGACTGCAGAAGCTAGTTGAAGTAAGAATAAACATCTGTTAAAACGAAGCATTCACACGAATCTGTTAGAGAACTAGGAATGCAAAGACAAACAAGCAGTTTTTAGATCAAAATAACAGTACAAGTCTTTGTATAAAGCTGTAATTTAATGCCGTAATAATTCCTATTTCTATATAACCCCTCTACAGAGTACACACCGACAGTTGCTCTAAAATACACGATACTTATATAACGAATATTCATTTACCTTAACTGTATTTACAATTCAATAATTAGAACTCATTTGCAGGTATTTATTATTCAACAATCAAACAATCATCCCATGAAAAGCTCTGTACTTTCGGGGGTCTACTTTTTACTAACGAATAGTGACCGTCATATTACAACACCCCTAAGGCGGAAAAGTGCGCGTTTCTCAGCGACAAGTTTTTATCCTGCGATTGAGTCAAGCACCAGACATCGACTTATTTCTAAACAGTTCATTCAAATAAATCTTCTACATATATAATAGCGAAATGTCTGTCACGCTCTGTCTGTTCTGAACAGTTAATCGTAGAGAATATATCAAAATGCTTCTTTTGAACGGTACAAACAAAGAAAATTGTTCATTTTTTTTGGAATTTCTACAATTTCTATCGATATCAGTATCGATCTGCAAGTCTTCGTATGTGCTGAATGTTCACACTGAGGAAGAGCTTATTAAGTAAAAAAAAGATTTCTTTTTTGTGAAAGAATTTCACAAAAAAACAGGACTTCCTTCGTCGCTTCATTCATAGAAATATTTCGAAGATAGGAACATGAATGGAAAAGAAACGCATAAAGAGAGGAGTGTGTTTAAGAACATATTTGCTGATTTATATATATATAATAACTTTTTTCCATGTTGGTGTCACATGTATAATTTTATTGTAACATATCGAATAAAGTCATGTTCCTTCTGATACTTTTTATAGAAATGATAACTGTTAAAAAGCACACACTTCGGTAGCGATCTTTTCTGGTGCTCAATAAATGATAAGGAACGGTGACATCCAGCGAAAAAATCTCAGCGGCTACTAAGTGAACCTGAGTGTTCTATTATCGCAGATTCCTCCACTACATCGAAAACTAAACATTTTACCAATAAATATTACAGTTTAATCTTCTTGGCTTAAAAGCATACGTAATTTAGTTTTTCTTACTGAAACAACAAAAGAAGATTGTAAACGATCCACTAAACAATCATATTACACATACGCCATGATCCAAAGCATTGGGTTGATTGCACATTTTACATTTATTCATCACTATTACTAGGAAGCTTATAACTGAATTGTTTCAACGAGCATCTCTTCAAAAAAGCTAACGTAATTTCTACAGAAATTATATTATTATTATAATATATTAAGTTAGAGATGAGCTTAGTGTTATAATAAAGAGTGGAGTAGTACATAGAAAATGAATGGGCAACATGAGTTATAAAATGGTTTGGTTTCTTTGAATCTTCACGCAAAGAGCTACACGACAACTATCTGCGCTATCCATCCCTAATTTAGCAGTGAAAGGCTTGAGGGAAGGCTGCTGGTCATTACCACCCATCGCAAACTCTTAGACTACTCTTATACCAGCGAATAGTGGGATAGTTCATTACATTATAAAGCCCCCAAGGCGATTCGAACGCCCTAGCCATCTGACCATGTCTTCATGAAGTAGAATTCTTGCCTTTACAACGGGTTTATTAAATCTCTAAAAATACTAGGGTTGAAATTACTACTGAACATATGACAAACTACAGTCTTTGGAATGAAAATAAGCTTTAAGTTAATATAAAAAAGATTTGCTGTTTCAAGACTCCCAAGCCAAAACACACACACACACACATATATCACATATTTATTTACGTCAAATCTACCAAGACTATTTTCCCCTGTAGCTAATTGTGAAGTGATGGAAATCAGAAGCACACTACCACCCACCATCTGTGCTACGGTAGTGACTGTCACCTTTATGACAACTTCAAAGCTTAAAGTGCTGGGAATATTTTGAAGTTCCGTAAGGATTTGAACCCAGCTTTGAAATTCAGAACTCAATCACTACTAGTTTATAACTAAAATAATATAAAATCTTTAGCTTTAGTTTCATAATGGCGTTCGTAAAAGAAATTAACATCATACATTACTTATAATATATCCAACTCCATAGTTAATTAATCAAATTCTTCATTAATATAGCTCAAAATACTTTGCCGTAGAGACCACTAAATCAAACAACCAATCAGGGTGCCTTCTCCGGTTCTGAAGGTCCATTACTATTGTTCTTTATTCCTTACCAACTTATCTAATTTACGCTTCTGATCTCTAATCCATTTTCTAATGTCATCGAGCTAAGTGAGTATCTGTCCGCCTCTTGCTCTTCTCCTTACGATTTCACTCAACAGAATCTTTGCCATCCTCCCTTTAGATCTATAGATCTAATTATAAGTCTAAAGTAATATATCTTCCCTACTGTAGTTGGCTTCCCGTCTGTGTACGTGTTAGTATTACGTCATTTGTTTGTACACTGCACAACTCTGATTCTGTTCATAATGTGAAAAAGTGTTCGAAGCTAACTTTAACAAGCTTATTCCTTTAGCCATATTCTTATTATAGTGCAACATGAAACTACTAATAACGATAATTTAGGTTATCTATCCAATATGTTCTTAATGAACTAGCAGGGCTGAACAAGGCTGTATTTAATAGCTTTATCGTGCTCGCGCTATTTCAATATTTTTTATTCGTTTAACATCAAATCAAATTACTTTTATCAAATTTAATTTCAACAGTTTACTCACGCAAAGGTTAACTAGCAGATAGCTTTTTAAGCCTCGATTGCTTAGTTGGTTGGCAAGTTGAAATGAAGCACAAAGCTACACAATGGGCTCTATGTACTCTGTCCCACGCAGGTATCGAAACCCGGTTTCTAGCGGCGTAAGTCCGCAGACATACTGCTGTGACGCTGGGGAGCTTTAAGCCTCATAAATTCTGTAAAAACTATGCATTTTTCTCAGTGTAACCAGATGTTAAAATTATATTTAAAATCTAGTGAAACAGTCTTATAAGATTAGCACAATAGCATTTCAATAATGGATCATCATCTCAGAGTAATAAGGTTTGATTCTATACCAAAAAACAAACAAAAGATAATCTAAAATACAAAACAAATGTCCGTACTTCATTGCTACTTTAACCAAAAGAAATCATTAATTGCTTATTTAACATTCATATATTGCTCTCGGTCATTGATGGCTACATCTCGGACGTTTTGAACTGAGTAGTGGCTATTTTGTGTTGTATACTGGGTTAGTCACAATATGCGTTAGACGGTTAGAAATTAAAAATAAAATGTAACAAGAAATATAAACATTGCAAGGATTTTCTACTTCAGACGCGGGGAAAACTGAATTCCGTTTTAAAACAATTTTACATGAAACGTATATTTAGAAAGAAAATAATACTAAATTATTGTGTACTCGAACCAAATATATCACCACATAAAAAAAACTATCAAGGCAGATGAAAAATATGTATAATCTGTTGTATGACTCGCTTTTTTGGTAAGCTTAAAGCTAAGCCAAGGTTCGATTTCTGAATACCAGTTTTAAAAACGATTGTTTGTTTGTTTTTTTAATTTCGTGCATGCAAAGCTACACGCTAGCCTTCCCTAATTTAGCAGTATAAGACCAGAGGGTTTGTTTGTTTTGAATTTCGCGCAAAGTTACTCGAGGGCTATCTGCGCTAGCCGTCCCTAATTTAGCAGTGTAAGACTAGAGGGAAGGCAGCTAGTCATCACCACCCACCGCCAACTGTTGGACTACTCTTTGCCAACGAATAGTGAAATTGACCGTAACATTATAACGCCCCCACAGCTGAAAGGGCAAGCATGCTTGGTGTGACAGGGATTCGAACCTACGACCCTCAGATTACGATCCGAGGCCTTTTAAAAACGATATTTCGAGAACTGAAGACAGCACAAAACCTTTAAATGTACGTCAATTGTAGTGATTTTAACAGACAATAATAATAACCCGGGCCTCTCCGACAGGGGTGAACAGAAACTTGTACATGTTCAGTGACTACTTGAATTTGTACGGACATTTCATACGAAATACGGCGCTGATTTCTAACGACAGACGTCGAGGCAAGCTGTAAACTGGAGAAAGTTTCACTACACAAATGCCAATCTCTAACTTTAACAATACTACTTTCATTCCTGCATTTCACCATGCCTATGACAAAAAAAAAAAAACTATCTAGAAAATCGTAAAACATATTATACATTTAAAATTTTGTTCTTGATTTTTATTCTATATCGAACTTGAACTTCCAGATGAGTACGAGATTTTTTATAAACGTGCTACATCAAGGTGAACAGTTACTATAAAAACAGAATTACTCGTTTTACAACTACTTTATACACTTAATAGCACAGAAACAGCTTAATTTCTTATAGCATATTTGCTATAAAATAATACATTTTTTTATATTATCGTGCCTTTACTAGAAAACGAATAGAATTATTGAACTTTTCTGAGTAATATTACAAAAATAATGCACATTCGTAACACTTCAATCAGCACATAATATATATAAATACAAAATACAGAAATACGAATATAGATCTATAGTATGTGTATTAATTTAATAAACAATAACATAATAATATAAGGAAATAGAGCAAAGTAAACAACATTACATTCAACACGTTTTCCTGAAAGTATTTAATGTTGGTTCTTTGAAGCAAACGTTGTCGTTTATGAATCGCCTTTGCCATATATAAGCGTGTTTATTTTGTTAACTATGCGGTAATTTGACTTCAACAACAAATATTGTAAAATAAATTAAACATCAAAGGTTAATTTCAAAGTACACGACGACTTATTATTTTATTTCGCAGTTCCTAACAAAATTGGATAGACAGAGGGATATGTAAATACTTCACTTTCTAAAGTGCAGTTATAATCTGGTTTAAGCACGAACACCAGATACTTCACTCCATTTATCAGCCGAACAGCTTCACAACCGATACACCAATCTAATCAGCTAAACATAGACGAAATCAACGTGTAATGGCAGTTTTATGTTCTGTTTCAAACCAATTTAGGTCTCAAACTCCTTGAAAATGGCCGTAGATTACTACGTTAACCTTATTATACTGAAAGTAGTGGAGAGAATATAACAGTGGAATTTTTAAAAGTTGTTCTAACTCATGAAGATGGGGTTAATAAATAATAATAATAATAAAATAAACTTGGTTATTCTCCAGAAACGTACCTAGAACAAGTTTTGTTTGCACTTGTAGGGGTAATTATTATAATTATTTTAATTAAGTACTGATACAGCTACAGTTTTCATTGACGCTATTTGGCTTTATAGGTGGTATAAAATCACCCATCACGAGCCCTAGATAAGGGCGACGAATATATGGAACTTTTATAACGATAAATTAACGAATAACACAAGTACCACAAGTTACTATGGACATACATATAACATTAAAAAATTAAAAGGGCGTAGATTATAATAGGCACATCACGTTCGTCTGTATTTCTTACTTTTCCTTTCCAAAATTTTATTTCTAACTGCAAAATTTCAATTTCTCTTATAGAAAAAATAACGAATAATTTAAATTCAAGTGAAATTTTCCAGAAAGGACTGGGCGTGGTCTAAAATTGTAACTGGCTCATTTGTATATTTTAAACCTTACCGAGGCAGTTTTGCTTACATTAGTTTGTCTGTCGAACAGGACTTTCTGGCAGTCACTATAGTTTTAGTGGATGACTCAGTCTTAATTTATTATTTACTGTACTTCAACATACACAAATCTTGATTTATTATGTACAGTTATTACAAACGTTAGTTAGCATGGACAAGGTACGAATGAAAAAATGGCGACATTTAAAATAATAAACTCATAACTAAATCTTCGGATCTCACGTATTCATTACTATAACTTTTTAAAAATAAAACGAGCTATCTCAGAATGGTTAAACACGCCAGCTGCATAAGAAGAAAGCAAAGCTATCTTTTAACATGATGGTTATTAGCAATATCTTATTAAAATAACATCTTCGTAAATCACGTAGAAACCGAGTTCGACCAAGTTGTTTGGCGATAAATTAAAAATAAATCACGATGCGCAATTCGAGGCCGAAGGTGCGTTATAAGGATAACGGTCAAATCCAACCATTCGATTAGATTAGCCTACGAATTGACGGCGGAGGTATTGGCCAGGATCCTTTCTTATCGTCTATCTCTTCTAAAAATTGGAGATGGACAGTGTGAATACACCTAGTTCTCAAAAGCAATCATTTCGTAGAATGTGATAATTAATTATTGTAAAATTATTTTATAGAGCTACAAAAGTCCATCTATTATCCATTAATAAGGATAGTAATCATTTATATAATTATATGCACTGTTGTTTGAAACGTAAAACAAAATTAAAAAAAACAACAACTGAAAATTTCATTCTATAAATGCAAAACAAGAGGGAATCCTCAATCGCCGCGGTACTTTAAAATTCTTTTAGGCAGGAGCTTTGTAAATTAATCTACGATACTTTGGGCAAGGTCTAATACATCTATCGAAAGAGTTTGACCTCCTGAGTCCAAAACTATAAATAGATTTCAAATCGGTCAAGAGATGACGGATCTATGAGCAAAAGCAAAAAAAGATTCGGTGCCATTTTGTAAGCCGCTATGCTACAGTTAAATGTGTAACAATTTAAAGTAAATACAGAGAATACAAGACTTTGAAGACTGCACAAGTACATGAAGGTAAAGGTTATTTTTTTACCCATAATATTTACCAACAAAATATAATTCCATTTAAGTCGTTCGATTATAATAATTAATTTCAGAAAAGTTCCATTATGGTTAACATTTCTTAATTTGGCAAATAATTTACTTCGAAGATAACTAGACTGGTGGCTAGGGCGCTTGACTCGTAATTCTCGGATTCGAACCCTATCAACGAAATGCTTGCCTTTTCAGCCGTGGATGCGTTATAATGTTTATCACTTCTAAATTAAAAATGGCTAGTTAACCCTCGCGTAGCTTTACGCGAAATTCAACAACTTCAAATAAACCCCACTAAAAAAATTAATGATTTACTTGGTACTTCTATCAGGGAGGATCTGCTGCTCGTATTCTGATGGTGAATCAAATATGCTTCGGTTTCAAAACATTATGTGAAAATAACGTATAAACATAACATGAAATTGGAACATTATTTACTGAATAAAATGGAACAAGTGTACAGTCTGAGGGAAAAAAGGGTTAAAAAGAATTATAATTAAGCATGTGTTTTAAATTAGCAATAACTAGACTACTGAATCCTAAGTAATTACCAATTAGATTGCTTGAAAGTATAATAGACTAATTGTCCTCTACACATAAAATAATTACTTTTAAAAACAGGTAAAATGTATTAACTCGAACACAGTTTTCTGCTTCATCAAATATATTAAAATTATTTGCCAACTCTTTTTGATATTGGTATATATGATATTTTATTCAAAAGGTAGTAACTGGATCCATTTTTACTTAATAAAAAAATTATAAACAGCATGGCATATATCACAAAGCAATACACGATTGTATATTAATAATGTGTATCTGCTTGTTACAAAAATACTGTAAAATCCTTTTGCTGGAAGACAAAAGGAATTAAATTCTCCACAGATTCATTATCCAAACTAAAAACGATAAGTTGATGCGATCTTAAAGCCACAGTTTTACTAACAGATACTATTAGAGAAGCCATCACAAATAATTTAAGGTTATCTACAACGCACATGTGTTTTGTTTGTCAGTGACGTATTATAAGCGGGACAAGTATTTATTCTAAGCGATTCGTAATTCGTGCAACACCATGAAGAATGACAGAACCACTTTATGACGCACCGTTACGGTTTCAGATTAGTTATTAATGTCAACCGTTTCCGGTCTTGAAAACAAAACTTATCCACTAATGCAGTTACAGTTGGTCTTGGAATTGTGCCTCTGTAAGAATGCTTGGTATCAAAAACAATGGTTGTTACAGTCCATCACGTCCATTTTCAAGACACAGCAATATCAGTCTACTGTATTCTGTAATTATAAGCATTTTAAACACGTGTTCTTCTGTTCTTTAGCTGTGAGTTTTGCGGAAGTATTGGCATGTTTATACCAGAACAACCCTCTGGTGACCAGAGAGTGCGTTAAAGGATGTTTCTACCATAAGTAATTTCCTTTGTATGCCATCATCCACATACCTTCCAGTTTTTCCCTCCGACAATGTCGCATAAACTATAAATCATTTTGTTAAGTTAAAAATAAAGTACGTAAATTAAACATGCATATATACATATACAATTTTAAATCTGATGTGATCGAGAGATGTTAAACAGTTCATTATCGTACTTGATACATCACAGTTGGATTATATATTTCAAAATAATCAAACTATATAGGAAATGTGTGTGTGTGTGTATCCATCACCAAAATCAATTAAAGTTGTAACGTTCTAAGTTACGTTTAAGAATTAATATGCAGTATTTTATATTATGTTGAAATCATTTTTCGGATTCGCATCATTGTTTAATTAAACACAGTCGCTATCTCCAAACAGTTCAGATCTAAGAGAATGCAAGCAGCTTACGATAATAATAGACATTATAGTGTTATGTACATCCAGTTCTTTCCACAATATAATTTTTTTTAACGTTTTCCAAGGCTAAATACTGAAGGTCTATTTACTGTGTGACAAAGTCCTGAATCATACTGTTTTGATTTCTTTTGAATTTTGCTCAAAGTTACAGGAGGGCTATCTGCGCTAGTCGTCCATAATTTAGCAGTGAAAGACTGGAGGGAAGGCAGCTAGTCATCACCACTTAACGCCATCTCTTGGGCTACTCTTTCATCAACAAATAGTGGGACTTACGGTAATATATAACGCACCCACAGCTGAAATGGCGAGCATGTTTGGTGTGGCGGGGATTCAAACCGACGACCATAAGATTGCCAGTAGAGCGTCCTAGCCACCTCTGAATCATATATGACATATTCAATGAAGATATATGGAAGAACTCAAAGACCGTTATCCAGTGTAACAAAAAGATCCACATAACAATAATACATCAATTTGAAAGCGCAGAGCATTTTTCATTGTTATATTTAATGAGTGTCAAAAGGTCTGGGCAAAATTCTAAATAATACTAAAAAATTAAAACCTTTTCAAATATTCTTTAAGATCTATAATGTATATCTATACAAATCTTTCCAGTTTAAAAAAGGAACGGGAGTAGTTCAGTGTAACCCTGCCGGACAGGTGAGTCTTATGACATCAAATCCCATTATTCGAAGAAGCAATGGTTACTTTGTTAACAGTATCTCTCACCTGAATTATACTCTTCAAAACCATACTTAAATTTTGTTTTCTTGACCAAAAACCAAATATATTTTTCATAGAAACATCATACTTAAACCCTGGTGAAGATTGATTGTGTAATATTCTTCACAAGACTGAGTTGCTGCATTAAAGCAAAAATGGGAAAAAGGAACCTTCTACTCATTGCAAGGTTTTTAAATTAAAAACTTGTTCTACATTTTTATTTTTCTCTCACATTACCAAAATGCAACGCCACAAGTAAACAGCACTGAAAGCTATGTTTAGCTTATTGCAAGTTTTCAAACAATAATTTACCTATTTTTACCAAAAATCGACAGGGAAAAAATTACGTACAAGTCGTTTTAAAAAATAGTTGCCTAAACATCGAATGATAGCCACGTTATAAGATTGGTGGGGATTGCTGTGACAAATTTGATATCTAAATCGCTTACGGTTCTTATCACGGTTATTCAAAAAAATAAAAATAAGCCTTAAAGCAAAATGTCTGTCGCTTGTAAGTACATAAACTACGGGAAGGGGGGGAATTACTGGAAGCGCACCCGTCACTTTACAGACAAAAAATCAACTACTTCTTAAAAAAAAAAGATATTAAAAAATTCCCAAGAATATTTACGAAACAACTGTGGTAACACATTACAAAATTGATGGTGTGCTTCAAGCCATTAAGATATACTATGCCAATAGCATTTCCGTAAAGTAATACAAATATAAACTGAGAACTAATGAATACAGTGTGACTATCCGTATTAAATCGTCATGAAGTACTTGGAAAAACAATAGATACGTTTAAGACCAAACTTCTTTGCTTTAAGCGGATAGTGAAAAATATAATACAAATTACTGATTTAAACGTATCGTATTATAAAATGGATTAAATATAGTAACGACCGGATATCAGGTTGAAAAACGTCTAGCCTATAAATCTGAGAATATCCGAATACTGTGTGCGCTTAAAAAAGTGTAGTCAATGCTGGTGATGAAACAGATTTAACATGAAAAAACAAATACAACGTTTCATAAATCACGTAAATATACTAACATTAAGTTATCGATTTATCATTATCTAAAACATTCGAATTTTAACCATCTTTAATTCACATACATTATGTTAGGCCTATTATATTTTTCTTACATATATATAACAGGCCTAACATAACGTCTTATGATAAGTATAGTTAATCATAATCATGCTTCGCTAGCTTGTAAAAGACGTCCACACGAAAACTATTGTTGAGACCAATAATTAACCAAACTATATAATTATATTTATCATCTTTGGTATTTTTTGTGTTCTAATTTTGAGCAAGCCTAAGTGTGTTATCTATACAAAATACTTCTAACGTAATTTTTAAGAAGTATGACACTACCAATAATATCTATACAACATACTTCTAAAGTAACTTTTAACAAGTAAACTGCTTGCCAATACATATGCTCCATTTCTTCTTTGCTATATTGACAAGTTCAATACTTTTATTTATTTTTAATAAACAGGAAAACAAACGTGCTTACCTCGTTTTCATGATCAAACTCTGGAATAATCTCTTCTTTAGAGATCGCTATAACCAAAAAAGAAAAAACAAACAAACAAATGTTAATATATCAAATTAACTTTATGGTTGGAAAACCAGAATTTACATCTCAAACCATCACTGAAATAACATTACATTTACCTTCTTTGTTCTTCTAACAGTTATAACTGCAACCGTTTCCATGGGCCTTGAAAGTTTTAACAAGTTTCAATTAACTGTAGCATGACAAATTACTTAAAATTCACGTATTAAAAAGCCATAACCACAGTCTTATCGCAATAACATTTAAAGTTTGGTTTGTTTGTTTTTAAATTTAGCAGTGTAAGACTAGAGAGAAAGCAGCTAGTCATCAGCACCCTCCGTAAACTTTTGGGCTACTCTTTTATCAACAAATAATGGGATTAGCCATCACTTAATAACGTCCCCACGGCTGAAAGGGCGAGCATGCTTAGTGTGACGGAGATTCGAACCTGCGATCCTACGATTACGAGGTGATTGCCTTAACCATCTGGCCATGCCGGGTCACAATAGTGTTTAAAAAAACAATATATTTGGCATTTATCCTAACGACTAATGAAACTGACTTTTTTTTTATTTTAAGTTTCCACCAGTCATTTCTTAACTTGTTACAATGAATGGAATGATATTTAAAAAAAAGTACTAAAAAATATAACGATTGCAGGCCTTGTTACACTCAGCACGTTTAAAATACGTCATAAAGTCCGAAATACGTAACGAAAGTATTACATAACAAAGTCAAATACAATTTATAATTAAGACTAAAGTTATAAAGAGCCAACTAATGTTTAAACCAATGATTCAGTTTAAATGTTTAGTTACATAACCTTCATAGGTACAGTAAAGAAATATTGGTTTACAAACTCATATTTTTTTAATGTTAAGAATATCAGTTATTGAAAAACAAAACTTTACACGGTCCTCAGCGATTAAACATAGGATAATTCGTATAATTCAACAATACTGAATATTTAATAGCTAATATGTATAGATTGTTGGGTTTTTATTTGAGGTTGTTATATATTTAATTCAATACCACTCATTGTACGATACTGTGACTTCATGTCGAGATCTTGAATGTTTAATTCTTACTTTTTGAATGCCATAAACTTAATTCTAGAATATTTTACATTTATTTAACAAATGTTAGTTGTCGGGTGAAGGTTATTCTGTGTGTTGTTCTGGGGTGTTCGTTGATTTAGTTGTTTGTTGTTGTTTTATTTCGAACAAAGCTACAGGACGGCAATTGTGCGCGCTAGCGGTCCCTAATTTAGCAGTGTAAGACTCGAGGGCAGGCAACTAGTCACCACCACAAACTCTTAGGCTACTCTTTTACCAACAAATAGTCAATTGTCCGTCATGTTATAACGTCCCCACAGCTGAATGGGAGAACATGTTCGGTGACGGGGATTCAAATTAGATAACTAATCGAATATCGCTGATCATCTGTGTCCCTGTAAAATATTTCTCAATTTAGTAAAATACTACGCTCTTGTTTTTACTGAATTCCACGCAAAGCTATACGAAAGCTATCTTCGCTAGTCCCCCTTAATATTGAATAGGAGTCCACATCACTCACCACCATCTTTTGAGTTAATCTATTCAGATCAGGTATTAGAATTTGATTGCCACTCTTATAACGTGCACACAGTCACGACGTGCGAAGCGTTTAACGAAACGCGAACCCACAGAACCTCAGCTCCACAGTCCTGCACACAAACCATTCATATTAAACCCGATATGATGAATGTACAACCGATCATATACTATCTCTTCCACATGGCGAGTATTTTGTACGTCATTTTAAAAGGGCTGATAATTATATCCTGGATTCATCAGGATTGATAATTATATTCTGGATTTATCACCCCTTTATAAATATTTTGAGCAGCTGACAAAATTTATTTCTCTTTGCGACCTTGAACGACCTCATAGAAATGTTAAATCATGAGATAAAACTTCATGAGAGAAAGAAAATTTCACAAAGTCTGAGAATCTCTAGAACCATATCAGTAGCAAGCAAGTACGTAAAGAGATCGTCTTTCGCTCGTTCTTATATTACAACAATTGAGGTGAATCAAAGACTTGAGGGCAAATTTCTTTTACAACAATTTTTACAAACATTTTAAGCCTAGTATTATTTATTTTCTTAGTTACCCTTGTCTATTACTTAACAAGCTTCTGAAACAAATCTTTAAAATACAACAAATAAAATGTGCCCCCCCCAAAAAAAATACTGCTTTGTTTGCAATTTTTTGATTTACATGTTTTCTGAAATATCGAAGTTCGTTTCAAACTTTTCTGACCATTTTATAATGTTCTGTTTTTGGCAAATAAAGAAACTTCATATCTTCCAAGATTATTACTTGAGTTCCAACTTCGTTACTCTTACACAAATATAACGTAAATATTTACGTGAGCATGGAATAAACTTTTCACCAATCAGCATGAACTGCAAGCGTGAAGGTTGACACACGTTTAATCTTTTATATTAATATATAATATATACATCTTTGCAACATTACAGTTATTACCCAATTGGTTTATCGTATAAATACAGAACACAACGGTTTCAGGTCAATGGGGTTCATATAAACAAAACTGCCCGACGTTTACATATGTCCAATGACGCAGCCGTCACGTGCAAAAATATTTTTACATATGCAAATAAGATGTTTATAAAAGTTATTCCATAGATTGATCCTATTTGAATATTTTGACATTTTTTTACATTATGATGTCTGGAGAGAAAAGGAATCTACTACAATTTAAGAATGTAAGAAAAAACAATAGAATTTCTTCAGTGTTTATAATAATGTCAAATCCTCATTTTTGAGTGTTTGAACTTGTTTATATCAGAAATACATCTTTATATATTATGACATATTAAAATTCAAAAGCAGTTGAAATACGAGGGGCAAAATCAAGAAACCTATATGAAGATACTAAGGATAACCGATATAATGCTGTGAATGTAACGCACGACTACTTGTTACAGTAGCGAAAAATCAGGCTATTTGCTGTGTCCACCGAGGGGAATCGAGCACCTGATTTTACCGGTGTAAATCTTTGGACTTATTGTTGTCCCATCGCGGGAAGAATGCAAGAGATGAATGTGGACTATTTAAGAATCTGTTCATGTATATGATGACTTTGTTGTGTTTTATGTTCTTGTTTTTTTCGTTGTATTTTTTGTTCTTGTTTTTTCTACATGCCCTATGAAGCATGAAATGGATTTCGTATCACTGGGGGCACCTTAGGCGTCACTACCAATAACAAACAGTAGAACTGTTGGTACTTGAGCACGTGCCGCTATTGTTACTTGTATCTTTGGATATACAACATCAAACGCTTAATCATATTTGTCTTTGGCCAAAAAAATTATAAAGCAACTGTGTAAAACTATCCGGCCAAGAAAATGCTTAAGTAGAAGAAAAAAGAATAAAAATGTATTAAAAAACAAGTATCCCCTCATCAGAGAAGATCAACACAGACACAACAACTAAATGGTCAAACACTACATTCTGAATAAGCATACACATGAAATAACCCAAAATTACCTCTTATATTAACAATGTTATATCTTTTGCTTCTTTATTCTTACACAGGTTTATTGATCTTTGAAGAAATGTCGGAGTTTTTTTTTGTTGGTTTTTCTTTTGTTGTTGCTTTATTCACTAGCAGATTCCGTTTTTTATTTCATTTTTCACATATAATACTGGAAAAAGATAAAATATTCGAAAAATCAGCTACAATGTACATACAGTTAGCTATCTTACAGATAATTAAGTACGCTGATGCTAAACTTAATTTGTTTTTTGTAAGCAGCTTATTTGCACACGTAAAGCTTGTTTCTATACGAAACAGCAATAACATTTCCTGGATGTAAACTTCCACATCAAATTGGAGCAGAATATTTTTCGTATTTCAATGAGTTAATACCTGAATGTTAACTCTGGTACTGTACACTTTGGTTACTTATCTCATTCTTCCTTTTACATTGTCTCTTTCAGATCTGTGACTGACAAACAGAAGTTTTAGTAAACACCAACGAAAATAGTCTGTTTCAGATTTAAGTGTAGACAAAACATTAATCAACAAAACAACATTATTAAAAGAAAGAAAAAATAACTCCCTTTACAGCAATATTAACACTAAAATTACCTAGACGCAACAGTTTTAAGGCTACCAAAAGCCTGCGGCGTCAGACAGTCGCTAGTAATACACGTACCACATAGAAGTAGTTACGCTTTGAATGCACGTGATGCTACTAGGATATTGATCTTAGATTGTCCTGACAAAATGTAACCACGATCATAAAGAAAGGAGCCTTACACATGCAGATGAAACAATACTGACGACTGATTAAATTACTGTCAAAGTACGAAAGATCATTCACTGTCCGCTTCTGTTTTTGTATTCTAGGTGCAAGCATTTAGTTCATAACACGAACTGAATGGAATCTTGATGGTCATGCTTTCTGTCGAATACACTTTTTGAAAGTATTCTAAAATCAAGACTTTTACCTATCATATTTCTTGAATATATTCTAAAACCGAGACCTACTAAATAAACTTCTTGAAGATATGAGTTTTCCCCCACCCTATATACATTCTGGTTTACTTGCTAACTCATATATCTGTATCAAAAAGAAAGTCGTTCACCGATAAATTTGCTGTAACACTAGTTTAAGCAGACATTTGGTTTTATTGGTCAGCAAATAAGGTCTTTGTGTTATACCTTTAATCCCCGTATAAAAATAAAAAACAGACAGGTATCCCAAGATTATATTGGTAGCAATTTTTAATGACATTATAGTTGTGCAGTTATCAGTAATATAATTACCTGATTAGCGCCATGTACTTTTTAACCGTCCGTGGTAGTAAAATAATACAAAGTTTGTAAAAAGAGAAAAAAAAAGGAGGAGGAAATACTGTAATGCATAGTTAAAGTACCATAACCTCTCGTATTTTATAAACAAAGTCACAGCCAACAACAATAAACATCACAAATAAAACGTCACACAGATAGAGAAAACCTTTTGGAAATTTCCAGATAAAACATACACAATAACTTCAGGAAAATATTATCCTGCATAATAATTGAATCCTCCTGGTTAAGGCACTGGAGCAAGTTATGGTATATCTTATTGGAAATCGCCAGTACACAATAAAACACAATGGCGGAGGTTCTTACTCTTCCAGGAACAAATAAAATTATGATTGACAAAAATATTCCGAACGAGGTTAAGTGCATTCATTTTTAAAATGGCACGGTATGCCATTATAGTAGAGAGAAATATCCAATTTATGTTTTTTTTTCATCCTTGGTATCAATTATATCGCCGATAAATTCTTAATGTAATTTATAGTAGTGGACTTGTTTTATTTATTCATACAAAAAACGATGTTAAGGTATAGACTTATTATCCTTTCCTCTTCTTTTCTTTCTCTGACATTCATGTCTTTTGGTTTTTAGCCTAGTTTGCTTTTAACCAGTATTAAAATATGAAAACAAAAGTACTTGTAATTATTCATTCAACATGTTTAACTTGCCAAGTCGAAACAGGTTATCGATATTTATATGGTGATACACCATTATGTAAAGTAAATAATGTAATATATTTATTAATTTGTGGTATAGTTGGTTGAAAATATATAGGGCAAACTCCAAATCATTTACATCTAAGGATTAATATACACAGATCTCAAACTAACAATGATTCCTGCATTCATTTCAAGTAAATTAACATTCATTATGTATTCTCAATACGGCTGGTATGGGTATTAAAAATTTAATTAAAATAAAGAACTTTCTTTTCATTAAAGTTTTAATACCCATGCCAGCCGTCCTAAAAATACCTTTTTACTTCAAGTGGTCGTATCGTCTTCATGAATTAACATTCATTACTTTTCTTATGTTATGATTATTATTTAGAATAGTTTATAATCCTAACTTATTGATAGAATATGAAGATTATTTTATTTCAAATAAAACATTTTATCGATTAAATGAAGATTGTCAAACCCAAACTGCTGAATTTTTAAGAAACATTACTTGCTTTAGACGTTTATTTCAGATTGATAATTATATCATCAACCAGTATAAAAGGATGCATATGTAAACATATTGATAAATTTTAATAATGCTTGTACAGATATGAATTCTGGTTTTGATATAGATATTAATATTTCAAAGTTTGTTATGAAAAGGTTATTCAAACTGTACAAAACTAAAGTATTTATGAAAATTTCTTTTAAATTTTTATTTTTAATATATTTTTCTGAAGTATCTGACTTGCAAAATGGATTAATTTAGGTTAAAATAGGATAACATTTTATTTTATAATATTAATCAAATGAAGGATAAATGAAAGAAAAACTTATAAAATAAAGTTTATTGCAGTTTATTTTAACCCTCTATAATCTACAAGGTTTCAAGATGAAATATTTTCTATTAGGTTGTTATGACGTAGAATTAATTTCAAATACAGTAAACTAATAGGACCTATTCTTTTCAATTAGAAAACATTTACTGAAGACCTTAATCCTAAGGGAAGTCATAATTTACTCTGTAACAACAGTAGTAATAATTTAATTCGTAATAACAGGTAATTTCGAATTTTAAAGAAAAACAAAAAACTACAATTTTAAATGTTTAGTAAAAACCATTGATTATTATATTACAAACTTACTATAAACTTTTATCCTTCTTGCTTCTCTATCTCTTTTTTTTTCTTTGAATGGAAGCAAATTTTTACTAATGCTATGATGAAATCAATTAGTAAATGTTTTAGTTATACAGAAATACTTTTATTGCTAATCTAGAGAAACCCGTGAAAAATGAAATATATATAAGTATTTTACTATACTTGTTCTTTAATTTTGCGTTTGTTTATGTTTGTTTCTTTATTTAGTATTTGAGTGTTTTCTATGGTTATGTTGTGTTTATTTGACTTGCAGTGTTCGAAGTAAATATACTCTTCAAAAAAAGAAACGCAAAAGGGATATTTTTTTTATTTTAAAGAGAAATATATGTAATAACGTTACAAGCTCAGAGTATGTGATGTTACACGTGTTAAGGCACTGATTGTCAGACCAAAATGACAATAAAAGTTGTGCACTTTGAAAACGGAGGAAAACATCGGATTTTTCGCCAAAACGCATGCGTGTCCAATAAATTTGTTTGAGAGATCTGCATGTTCTGCAAGTGCAACATGTGCAAAATCCCTATAAAAGTGACGGGTTCTCGGTTTCCATAGCTCAGTGTTAAGCCACCGACACGCAATACAGTTACGCCAAGACTGACTGAAGCACAACGCCATTGGTCGCTTGGAAGCAGGCGAATCTCGATCAGATATTGCCAGAGCTGTGAATGTCCACCCAAGCACCATCACAAGGCTATGGAATCGTCACCAACAACATGGATCAACTTGTGACCGTCCACGATCTGGCAGGCCTCGTGTGACCACGCCCGCACAGCATCGCTGCATCCGGTTACGTCACCTTCGGGATAGGACCACCACTGTTACGTCTACTACCTCAACCATACCAGGGCTGAGTAGGATTTCCGATCAGACCGTACGCAACCGTCGACGAGATTCTTAGGCCCCATGTGCAACCCATCATGGTGAACGTCAACGATGTTTCTCAACATGACAACACCCGTCCTCACACAGCCCGACTCACCACTGTCTTCTTGAGACACCACAACATCAACGTTCTTCCCTGGCCCTCCAGATCACCAGATTTAAACCCCATCGAACATCTTTGGGACGAGTTGGACCGACGTCTGCGACGGCGACAACTTCAACCGCAGACTCTACCTCAGCTTGCAGCAGTTTTGCAGGCTGAGTGGACAGCCATTCCACAGGATGTGATTCGTCATCTCATCGCTTCCATGGGCAGGAGATGCCAAGCAGTTATTGATGCTCAAGGGGGGCATACTCGTTATTGACGTTGAGTGACGTTAAACTTCAACTTGTGAGCGTGGACTTCGCCTTTGCAGATGTTCAGCAGTGAATGTGCAAAGTTTCACATATGTCATACAGAACTACCCGGAATAAACTTGTTAATAATATGTTTCAAATTTTGCATTTTGCGTTTCTTTTTTTTGAAGAGTATATATCTCACGAATCAAAAAATCACGAACCGTATACTGCTGCAAACCATATATTCCCGACATCAGCAGAAAAATAACAAACATTTGGCAAAAACTAGTAACAAAATATGACATTCCAGTTAATTCCAAATTTATTGAAAAACCAGGCGCAAAACTAAGGTCTATACTGTGTAAATACTACACTGACCAACACCACACCAACATTATTTATAAAATACAATGTGATAACTGCCACGACTTCTATATTAGAGAAACAAGTAGAAAAATGGAAACCAGATTCAAAGAACATAAAAAGTCACCTTCACACGTTTTCGAAGTGTCTTGTATTATATTGTACAATAATATAATAAATAATAATAATAAAATAACTAATATAAAAATATATATTAAAACATCTAAGCACGCCCTCTATATTCCGACACTCAGTTATACAACCCCTTTCAAACATGTGGTCAGCTTCCGGTCAGTTACCTCTTTCCTTCTTTGTGAACCTGACGATGACCGAAAATCGAAAGATTGTTCGCTCCTCTACGTAAAAAATTTTCTCTACCCAAACGAGCCGTTTTTCATGTGGATTTTTCTCTACAAGTGGGTTTTCTCGACATCACTGAATAATAATCATAGTGCACATTATTTACATGAAGCTTTGGAAGGATGAGTGAGAACTTACAGTATCCACATTGTCGATTTTATTATTAGTAGAACGTGTCCAAGTAACAGCTTTAAATCTGCTTTTATCATTCGATTGCTGATTCATTCGGCATACGAGGCTACACTGGCTGATTTCAAACAGCTGGTCCTATACTTGATGAACATTGTTAAAGTAGGCAGTAATAAGGATGCCAATTATTATTGAACTACAGATAAAGGTTTTACGTTTCTTGTTATTTTGGAACAATTGTCTTCGGGCGGAGGTGGGGAGTTTTACGAATGTAGAAATTAAGAAAGGTTTTAACAATAAACATTTCTACAATTACGTTAAGCTTAAAGGGTAGAGGGTCGGGTATTCAATAAATATAGAAATAAAGGTAGTTTTTAATAACATACATTTCTACAATTACGTTAAGTTTGAAAGGTGTAGGTTGAGTGTTTGACACATGTCGAAATTAATAGTAGTATTTAACAATTGTTTCTAGTATGATACTAATTTTAACGTCTTTAGTAATTTATATATATAATGAGTTCAATAAATTTTATTAATAAATCTGTTTATTATATTTAATAAAATTCTTACTTTTCATCATTGTTAAATGGTGTTGACTTAATGGGCTATGTAATCGTGATGCAATTTAAATATTAGGTTTAATATACGTGTGTGTGAGTGAGACAGAGTTAGAAAAGTAAACAAAACATTGGCTTACGTGTAAAGTAAAAGAATAAAGAAAACAATTTCTCTTTAGTTTGGTGTAGTTCTGCACATAACGAACTTGCATTGTTTACGTGGGCAGTTTGTTCGTTTGTTTTTGAATTTCGCACAAAGCTACACGAAGGCTATCTGCACTAGCTGTCCCTAATTTAGCAGTGTAAGACTAAAGGGAAGGCAGCTAGTCACCACCATCCATCGCCAACTCTTGAGCTACTCTTTTATCAAAGAATAGTGAAAATTACCGTTACATTATAATGCTCGCATGGCTGAAAGGGCGAGCATGTTTGGTGTAACGGGGATTTCGAACCCGCGAACCAGACCCGTTTACTTAGAACTCGGTAGACAGCTTGGTACTCTGTGCATACAAATATATTACAGTGGTAGAATGTAGCAACTGAATATTTCTGGAAAGAGGGTCTAGCAGAATAAATTTAAGAGCTGTTGATTTAAGTATTGAAAATCCTTAAGCATGTCTTGGGCAGAATGTTTTTTTTTCTAGTGAATTCGAGAAAATAAACAGACCTTCTTGAGTGTTTTGAGAGAGAAGTCTCATACTGAATAGACTCTCAATTTGTTTTCAGATATTCGCGCAAAGTTACTCAAAGGTTGTCTAAAGGAAAATAAATAAAAATTAAGGGCATTTTACAGTCATACTCTATGTAATCCCTATTTACTTAGGGTATTCCAATATAATGAAAATTTCTGAAGTTATTTCTTCATGGCATTCAGATACACACACACAATCTTTAGAGCGTTCAAAAAGCGTTTATTTTACTGGTTACATTTTTCTAGATATCTTAAAAACATGGCTTTCATGGAATACACTTTAATTTGGGGTACTCCAAAAGTACATTTTCTACCAACAGTTTTTTCCGGTATAACGAAAGCATGCTTCTTATTGAATACACGTTTCATGAGCGAATTAAAAACATGCTTTCAACTGAATTTACTTTATGGGGAATTTTTTTAAAAAATGACACCTATACTGAACACTGTCTTCAAGAATATTGTGAAAGCGTGTTTTTAATGAATATACAATCTTCTGGAAACTAACAGATTTTGGAAGAAGAAAGAAATACGCCTAAGAAGTTATTTCATAACTAAGGCTTTTTTATTATTTTTCTAGAGATATTAGCTCAAAGCTATTCAGGTCTAACCTGGCCGTATTTAATTCTGGAGTGATTTACTAAAGCGAAATCTTACATAATACTATCTGGCCGAATAATGGGATTTGACTATCACCCTTATGACGTAATAACAGTTCCAGACAGTAATTTTTTGCAGTAATGGGCTACGAATAACGAACCTACAGATCACAGGTTGTCACACTAATCAGTGTCAAATCCAGGCCACGACTATTTCAAAAGCAAAAGTCTCTACGAGGTTTTTGTTAGCAGAGATACCAAAAGAAACAATGATTGGAAGATAACCAAGAATCCTCAGGACTACCATGTTATGAAGCGAAACAGGAATATAACAACAATATGCTTAGAATTGAATGCTGGGCGCCAGGAACCAGTATCGAATAAAACGTATGACGTGAGCTCAGTCGTATGAGGATATTTAGAATGGTGTTTTCGCGCAAGCCATTCAGTTGTTCGAAGATTTTGTTCAAACAATGGTGGATGACTGCAAACAGTGACGAAAGGTCAAATGGTCAATAAGTGGACTTACGCGTGTGAAGAAAGGAAGTTCAACGAGGAGAAAAATCCGAAAGCCTTGTTTCAACCGCAAGGGAAGATATTGTGGAAATTTATAACTGTTCAACAGCCTCAAATGTTGCTGGATAGTTACGTATTCACGTATTTCCAAAATCTGTCACGTATTTCCTTTCAGGTTTCTTATAAATTGGTAAATATTTTAAAAAGTATTGTTGAAATCAATGAATAGTATAGCCTTTCATTACAAACACGTCAGAGTTTGAATCGTCTGTATTTAGCTATATCTTCACGGATCACCAGATTTACTGTCAATCATTGAAAACTGTGGACGTTAATTATCTTAAATAATCACCTTTTCCTTAAATAGCAAATAATATATAGCACTATTTCTTCGTATACCTTCAACGTGAAGCGATTTATTCAAAATTATAAGCAGATATCAAAACAGTTTCGATGTATTCCTTCTCAGTATAGGTGTTTAATTTAAATATATTATGTGCGTCTTTACAACTATAATTGAGGAAACATAAAAACAGTGTTCGAACTTGTAGTTAGAAACACATGCATTATGTGCAGCAAGACGGCTACCTTGCACGGCTAGGAAGATCTGCTAAAATGCTGAAAACACGAGATATCGAAAACATGACCTATACACATTTATATTATGATTTCAAAACAACATTTTAATGTTTTGATAAGAAATCAAAATGTTTTAACTATAATACTTCACTGCAATCCACACGTATACTGTAATAAGTGGTGTTTTCTATAAATGTTTTTAGTATTTAACTACATACACACACACACATACACGTACTTTTATTCATCATTTTATTGTTTATTTATTTAAAATTTCACGCAAAGCTACACGAGAGTTATCTGCGCTAGCTTCACCTAATTTAGCAGTGAAGGACCACCCACCGCCAACTCATGGGCCACTCTTACACCAACGAATAATGGGATCGATCGTATATTATAACGCCCCCACAATCGAAAGAACGAGCATATTTGGTGGGAAAGGGATTCGAAACCGTGACCCTCAGATTGCAGGTTGACGCCCCTAACCACTTAGCCATCTAGTGACATACATATGTACGTATATTACATCACGCACAGATGCATCTATTAACACCTGTGTATCTATATACAGTTGCACATTTTATATTCATTATTTACGAGAACAATTACGTCACCTCTAATTTTCCTGAATGATCGAAAAATCTTTTAAATTATTTGGCAGATCAAGAATTTGGTGTCAAAGCAGAACCACACGTATTACCTGAAAAACGATTACAAAGCGCTCGAGAAACGAGACAAATTACCACCACCAGTGGAGAGAGGCGCCAGGCTGGCGTACCCGAAAACAAGCAGACTCAGCTCTGCGAGACTTCACGAGGGTCAATTACGTGCCATTAACCGGATTGCTAGCTGAAAGCCTCAGCACTGTTGATCATACACATGCGGTGATCACTCCCAGGTTCTTATCTGCCTATAGCCAGCTACTACTGCGTTGGATCAGAGCTAATGTCTCATTATCCTAGAACATGGTTGTATTATTCATCCTACGTAAATGCTTAAAAATACACAAGGAACATTTTAAGAAGTTCTCCCAGACTCTCGTCATCATTTCCTCAAGAAACTACAAGACACGTCACAGCTGGAACAAGAAGGAACAACAACAACCAAAACTTCCAGAGCAATGACCAAGTTTTTCTCAAACGACTTTCCAAATGGTAGCATTGATATACGAAGAAAAGCGCCTTACAGCTATTGAAAAGAAACAGTTGAACCTCACTAACCAATAAAGGTGAAATAATTTAGAGGTATAAATAAATTATGTTTACGATTCTTCATTCATGAATATCCTGACCAACAGCTTTATCAATGAAATATAATTTTCCAAACATGTCTTTTAATTACGTTAAAGACGGTAGTATCTCTTTAGCAGTTTTCTTAGAAAGATATAATAAATAATCACTCAACTACTGTTTAAATAATCACGTCCTCTCTCTCAGAGATCATTCTAAAATCGAGATGTACGAAGTAAAAAGTTAGAAAACAATAAAAAACAACAACAGAAACGTATATTCTCTTCATTGTCTAGTCTGAACAGCGAAATTACTTCAAAATTTATTAACCGTTTTAAGATAGTACTACTAACCAGATCATGACAACCAGAACCCCTGATTTTAACATTGTAAATTCATAGGCTTACTGCTGTTTTGACAGGAGAATAAGCAGTACGTCACACCCAAGAACTCTTAACCAGTCCTCAGCTATAAAATATACCATCAACTCTGCTATCAGTCCTCTAGAAAAATGGAAACACATTTGACTTTCCAATATTTATTAACAATACCTAAAATATTACAATAGTTATCGTTTAATTGCATTTAACAAACCAATACCTGAAAATCATTTATCGTGTGTCACAACTGCCCTTCATATTAGTTTTAAAACCAACACTTCAATTTTCAAACAACTTAAGCCCTGCCTATAGCTCTGTGAAACTGTTACCTTAGACTTCAGCTCCTAGCAGCTGTTAATAATGCATTAAGTATTAATACACACATTAACTCTGTCTTTAGTTAAAGAGTAACTGATAATCCTTTTCCACTGGTTATTAACCGTCTTCAGTTTCCTATAGAAACTGTTCACTAATGCATCAGGTGTAGTAGCTTTTAATGTTGCATTCAGATTCTTAGAAGCAATTAATATTGACTCTATTTGTTTAAGTACTTGAAATTTCTTTCCTTCAGTATTTTTTTTACTTCAAAATGAAATTGCTGAACACACTGTCTTAACTTTCCAGTTGTTTACTCTAAATTCTCTAGCTTAAATGTTTCTTTTCAGTAATCCAGTGCCTGTTAAACTTTGTCTACAGCCGTTCAGTAAATGTTAAAGCGCATTCAATCTATTAATTTTGAATGTTTCCTTTAGTATCTCACCCATTAATTCAGAAGTTCGTTATTAACCATGGAGGAAACAAAACTTTCAGTACACCTAATCCCCAGTCTCATACTAGATGTCAACCTGCTTTCAGTTCCCAAGTTGTAACAAATATACCTTGTAGCTACTACCTCAGACTTATAACTATTCTGAACATTGGTTGTGATCTCCAAATACATGCTTTTCTCTTAAGCATTTCAGGAGCTATGAATGTTGTCAGTTTCTAAAAACTATCTTATACCTAGGTTACCTTTTACTCTCGTCTTCTAGAAGTGCTTATTTACTTCCAACTATGAGGATATTGTTTTCAGTTTCTTAGTAGCTCTTATCTCCTCTCCTTACTCACACTAGCTGTTAACCCTCCTATACAGCCTGTAATACAGGGAACTTCTGTGTTTTGTTTCTGGGAGTTGTTATCCTGAAGTTTACCAGTAAGCAATAATCATAATATTAGCCTTCCAATAGCATTAGTCTTTTTTTGGTTATTTTCAGCTCCTATTCAATCTTTTGTCTACAAGAAACTAGTAAACCTACCTTGATTCCACTATACTTGCTTGTAGACTCCCAATATAACATTAATTCTAACTTCAGTTCCCAATATGCTATTACTACTGAATTTTCCCAGTGCAAAATAACGACTTTCAGTCCTTAGCAATTGCTAACACTTGTTTTAGTTTCCTTTAGTTGTCACCCACCCTTGAGTTTGAGTATAGCTCCTAACAGGCTTTCAGACAAAGCAAATAATAGTGCACTGATTTTTATATGGCCTCTTAACGTCTCCTTAGCTTTTCAAACAGCTGATAATCTATTTTGAATTTCTTAACAGCTATTAAAAATGTTTTAGTGTCTTTAGCAACTCTCAACACCATCAGAGTGATTGTTAGCTCTTCCTTCCAATATGTTTGTACCTTTAAAATGTTCTTACTGTTCAAGCAGCTGTTAACCCTGCCAACACTGGAACTTACCCAGACACTCTCTATTACTTAACACAGTCAGGAGTTAACTTTGTTCCAGTTATTTAATGTAGATGTATAATACAGTTTTAGTTTCAGTAGGAGATTTACCTATGTTTGTTTTTCAATTTCCTCTTAACTTTACCTTCACTTTTGCTTATTTAGGTTTGAATATCTTAACACAAACTCACATAAGCATTCTGTGCCAAACAATACCTTAAGATTTATTTTTAACAACAATTGCAACAAAATGGTAAATAAATAAAAATATGTATAACATAAAAAGGTAAAATAGTAGTTACTTTACATATTGTTAAAATACTAAATAAATTTAAAAAATGCATGATCACATCTATGTTTATAAAGTTAAATGATATAAAAATAGTTTACACATATGAGTGTCTAACAAAGAGATTTTGTAACTTAGAGAGAGATTCTTATTGATGTCATGCATCACAAATATCAGGACAGGACATCCAAGCGTGATTGGTTACTTTGGTTTTGTCTGTTTTCAATTTTGCACAAAGACACACGAGGGTTATCTGGGTTAGCCGTTTTCTCTTCTTCAGCAGTGAAAGACCAGAAGGAAGACAGCTAATCACCACTCACCGCCAACTTTTGGGCTACGTTTTTACCAACGAATAGTGGGATTGACCCCCCACAACTAAAAGGGCGAGCATGACTTGTGCGACGGGGATTCAAATCTCGACTAGAAGATTGCAGGTCATGTGTCCTAATCACTTGGTCTTTGTCAGAACAGTTATCACTATGTATACACTGCTGACCAAAATCTTAAGGCCAATGAACATAAAGAAAAAATATGCATTTTTGCGTTGTTAGCCTCAACCACTTATTTGAGTAGAGCTTCGAAAGTTGAAAATAAGAAAAGGGAAAATAAATAAAAAAATTAGCATTTAATAGGGAAAATGTGAACACTATGAAATTAGCCTAAATACTAGCTGCTTAAAAGTTTAAGACCATACTGAAACGAAGTGTTAATCGGTAAACACGTAAAGAAATTTAGTCATTTGTGTTCAAGCATTAGCGTTGTCAACATCTTCCACTGACATCTCGTGTTACATTGGGTAAAAACATGGTAAAGACTAAAAAGTTGACAGAGTTTGAACGTGGTAGAATTGTCGAGCTACAAAAGCAAGGTGTATCTCAACATGCCATCGCTGGTGAGATTAGGCGTAGTAAAACTGTTGTTGCAAATTTCTTAAATGACCCTGAGGGATACGGAACAAGAATTTCAAGTGGTCGGCCCAAAACAATTTCGCCGGCGTTGAGCAGGAGGATTCGACGGGTTGTCCTGCAAGACACTAGCTGATCTTCGAACCAGATTAAGGCCCTTACGGACGCAGAATGCAGCTCAAGAACAATAAGACGGCATCTACGAGAGAAAGTCTTTAAAAACCGTAAACGTCTTCAAAGGTCACGTCTTTTTCCACACCACGAAACAGCTCGGTTAAACTTTGCTGAGAAGCACCAAACATGAGACGTAGAAAAGTGGACGAAGGTTTTGTTCTCTGATGAGAAAAAAAATTTAATCTGGATGGTCCAGATGGCTTTCAACGTTACTGGCACGATGAGGATATCCCACCGGAGACATTTCCTACACGACACAGTGGAGGAGGTTCCATCATTATCTGGGGTGCTTTCTCCTTCCATGGAACAATGGAGCTTCAGGTTATACAGGGGCGTCAAACAGCAGCTGGCTACATTAGCATGTTGGAGGGAGCATCCTTATTGACTGAAGGCCATCGCTTGTGTGGAAATGACTGGATTTTCCAGCAGAATAACGCTGCAATCCACAATGCCCGCAGGACAAAGAACTTTTTCACTGCGAATAACGTGATTCTTTTGGACCATCCAGCGTGTTCGCCCACTGAAAATGTTTGAGGGTGGATGGCAAGGGGGTCTATAGAAATGGACGTCAATTCCAAACAGTGCATGATCCTTGTGAAGCCATCTTCACCACTTGGAATAACATTCCAGCCAGCCTTCTGCAAACACTTATATCGACCATGCGAAAGTGAATGTTTAAAATTATTCGCAATGACGGCCGTGCAATTCACTACTGAGACCTCTTGTTGGGCATTTCCTACCCTGTTTAGGACTACTTGTTGGTGCGGTCTTAAACTTTTGACAAGCTAGTATTTAAGCTAATTTCATAATGTTCACATTTTCCCTATTAAATGCTAAAAAGTTTATTTTTATTTTCCCTTTTCTTATTTTCATCTTTCGAAGCTCTACTCAAATAAGTGGTTGAGTCTAACAACGCAAAATGCATATTTTTCTTTATGTTCATTGGCCTTAAGGTTTTGGCCAGCAGTGTGTGTATATATATATATTTAATATAACATGTTACTGACAGAAAGGATTTTCTTCTTTTTATAATGGTATTCCAGTAATTACGGACAAGTTATTTAATAAGTGTAAAAATGAATTCTTTGTCACGGCAGCCTACCAATAAATAAACAGCAACTACTTATGTATAAAAAACAATTACTAATATTTACACACATTTACTGAAGGCCAGTTGATTGTATTCGTGAGTGAAAATCAACTTCCTATTAGCATTTGACAAAAATTTGAGAGGACCTGTAAGATGAGTATGTAACAGTACGATACAGTAAGTACGCCGAAAACGTGTTTTTCCAATTACGACGAGTTTTTATTTACGTGTAACTATGTTCAAGAGTTCTCGTTTTTATCAGAAAATGGCACAAGCTGAAACAATTTAATAAACTTACTTTTATTTGGTGCTAATTGATTAATTAAAGTATGAATAACTACATAAATTTCTTTAGATAATTAAGATATATATCATAATGCTTTGCGTGTGTGTGTATGAAAAGTGCTAAAACATTAAACCTTTAATTGAAGAGTTTTTCTGAACTAGTTTCGATGTATAATTATGGAAAGAAATTAATATTTACAGCATTTGAACAGTAATAACTGTTTTGCTTTAGGGCGCAAATAGCGCAAAAGAGAATGCAATGTTCGTGATTATAAGTTAGAAAAAATAAACAGTATATTACATCAACAGTAAGAACGATTAGAACATCTAGCTAAAACAAATTTAATATTGCTTCAAAAATGTCATAGTTAGAGTTGGCGGCTATATTCAAGCTTAATTAACCAAGGATTATAAATGATACGTACAAGTATACCAGACATAGAAGCATGAAGAAAGATATACAAAGATGATAAAGAACAACAGGCATATTTGCAGATGATTCAATGACGAACATAAAAGCATTATTAACCAATAATTCACTGATACTTAAAGAACATGTTATAGTTCTATATGTAACAAATTCTGTCAGAACCACTTGCACCTGGTGATGATTCATGTTTGAACACGAGGCAGACTCTTGAAACTTTTTTAAAGATAGATGAGCAACATCTGCAGTAATCTACCTGCCACACAACCATTAACCATAGTCAAAGATTTTTTTGAATCAAATAAGCAAAAAATTAATCAGTTCTTACTGAGCTATTTCATACATTATGGGAATATAGACTGGTTTTGTTTGTTCTGGATTTCACCCAAGAATACACGAGAGCTAACTGCTGGTCATTACCACTCCCCGCCAATTCTACGGCAACCTTTTGACGACGAAGAGTTGAAGTGACAGTAACATTATAACTTCATCATATATGTAACTTATATTTTTAAATGTGTGTTGCAAGAGTCCTGCTTATTCTCTAAATTTGTAGAGCTACTCGAACGTAAGAATCAATAATGTACTACGTGTGAATGTAAAATAATAGTGACTGTTAGCATTACTGCCAACTGTACTTTCGAGAACCTCACGTTAAAGCCTATAAAAAGTATCGAAAGGAACGCGGATAAACAGTGTTATACATTGTTGGTTTGCTACAGTTGGTATACTATATACCTCAAGATATAACTGTGATAAAATTTGATTATTACAAACCGTTCAACTTTAGAGAATTCACTTCGGACGTTAGTATCTCTACGAGGACACTGGATATCTTCTTTGGCGGAAAGTTAGCTTGTAAACCGCATGAGGACAACAAAGAATAGATATGGTTTGGTTTGTTTTGAATTTCGAGCAAAGCTACTCGAGGGCTATCTGCGCTAGCCATCCCTAATTTAGAAGTGTGAGACTAGAGGGAAGGCAGCTAGTCATCACCATCCACTGCCAACTGTTGAGCTACTCTTTTACCAACAAATAGTGGGATTGGCCGCAAATTATAACGGCCCCTCGGATTACGAGTCGAGCGCCGTAACCATCTGGCCATGCTGGGCCAGCAAAGAATAGAGCTAGCTAGCTTCCCGTCAAGAGTACACGTGTATCAACATAGAATTAATTCGTTCATTGTGAACCGTTGATAAAATATTCAGTTCCAGACCAGATAGAAGATTCAGTATTGTTTGTAAGTTTTGTAAAACGTTTGAATATAAATCATTATTTGTAATATCTGTTATTATAAACTGCATTGTTGTTCGTACATTAATATATACGTGTTAAGAAAATAAATTGTGTTTATCAACCTTGGCAAATATCATACATTTGATACATACCTGTACTCAATTAATTTCTAAATTTAAATTTCCGGCTAATTGAAACTGTAATACGTAACATGATAAATTGGAAAATGCATAGGAACAATTACACCACTTAATATATTCACTCTTTCCTCTTAGGCAAATATAATTAATAGTTCACATAAAAGTGCCCAGAACCGATTTAAATACTATTATGAACATAACACGCACACAAACACATGTATATTATATTTCAAGAATTGTTTATGAGTTAGGCCTTGGTTCGCCGTGTTATAACAGATCAATCGTTATCTTTAGGCTTAACAAAGTTCACAAATGATATAGAGCTATCCGAAAAAAAAAAATTGACATCTTTATTCATTTCATAATCAATCAATTAACAGCAATTAATGCTTTTTTGTAGTTTTCATTATTATTATTGTGTAAATCCTGTAAGGATTAGTATTTTTGTAAATTATATACCGAATACATATACATGTGTATATATTATATGATTACACAGAAGATATTAAACGATTTTACGGATAGATTTAAGAACTTTATGCAAAGTGAAACTTGACTATCGACTTATTTGTTAACTTTACTAATCACACTGATAACCAAAAACTGAGCGAAGAAAACATTTGAAAATAAGCTATTTAGGGTAAGGAGTTTATGATTATTTTATATTAATGATAAAACAATATGTCACATGATTTGTACAGAATTATTTCACACTTTTTATTGCATGTGACCTTTCCGTTCAGTGAGGTTTTGATCATAACTCGTACATTTAGTGCCAAATTAAGAATTATATAGTTTGTAAACGATTCAAACAGATGATTTCAAAGCGCATTAGACATCTCAAGTGGATTAAAGCTCTTTATTCGATTTTTTTTTTTGCTAGTCATATTGTGATAGTTTCTCTGGTAATTTTTGTTAATTTAAATAACATCCCAAGATTTAAAATAAATCTGGCGATAAAACAATTCTTTACTTTAACATAAAGAAAATGGTAATCGTTACAGATGAAGGGAAATTTTCTCACAAGACATAATTTAAGAACAGAAAATGAAATTCTTTGATTCTGACGCTACAGTAAAGAATGGATATCACACAATTACTTTTCAAATAGAAAAAATCTCAGCAAAAGAGAATGTATAATTTTTATTTTAAAATCATTTACATATAAAGTTCTTAGAAACGCTAATTGTGGGTCTATACACACACAAACACACGAGGTGCTGTTTCAATTTTTATGTTACATAAAATTGTTTATAGCTGTTTCTGCAATTATTTATTGTTAGAGAACTACAACAGAATGTATATTTACACTTTTATTTTACTCCATGCATGACTTTTATTTTCACCGAGCGTTTTGTAATCTTTAATGTTTAATGTCCATGTTTAATGCTTTCATAATACAATATGCCTGACATGACTAGATGGTTAGGACGTTCGACTCGTAAACTAAGGTTGGTGGGGATTTGAATCCCCGTCACACCAAACATGCTCGCCCTTTTAGCCGTGGGAAGCATTTAATGTGACGGTCAATCCCACTATACGTTAGTAAAAGAGTAGCCAAAGAGTTAACGGTGTGTGATGATGACTAGCTACCTTTCCTCTAGTCTTACACTGCTAAATTAGAGATGGCTAGCGCAGTTAACCCTCGTGTAGCTTTGCGCGAAAATGAAAACAAACAAACATAATACAGTAACATTTTAGCCTAGAGCTAAATGCATGAAAACTTATGAGAAACCGGTTAGAATATTAATTGCACATTAATCTAAATAATACAATTACTTCATCTGATTATTGTAAACATATGACTAAAGAGGTCAAGAGAAAGCACTGAGTAGTAAGTTTAAGAATTTGCATGTTTTACTTTACTTTACAAAGACAGTCTCAACTCGAGAAGTTTCACACCTGTAGGAGACGACGGTAATTTGCGCTGATTTCTTGTATTTCACTGGTTCCATTGAGCACACTATCTTACTGTATAAAGGTACAAACCCCACGCTCAGACTTTGGAGACGCGACTGTACTGTAGATGTATTTATGTCACTTTTCTCGAATGACTAATTAATTTGCATATTATTTCAAATTTCTGAGATAAGCAGACACGTCTTCTTTATTCTCGTCTTCCACAGTAAGCATTACACAAACTACTAGTTCAAACTTCTAAAATTATGTTTATTGAATATGTTTATTTGGGAATGACTAATTATTATAAGAAGTTTTGTCAAAAGTTCAAGTAGTCTGGAACATGTCAGCTTTTGAAAAGGTCAAATATTTATTGTGCACTTACCATGTGCTGATGGCACCTCACTTTAAGCCTTTCGCATTAGCTGTTGATGACAGCGATTGTGGCGCTGGTTCTATTATATTACAATCAGACGACAAAGGTACTTAACACCCTGTTTGTTACTTTCATTAAAACGTGTGCCACTGAAAGAAAAATTCTACTGTGGAAAAAGAAACAATAGCTTTAGGGTTAGCTTTAAAACATTTGAATGTGTATGTATCCCCATCATAATAACCTACTATCATTTACACTGATCACAACCCGTTGACGTTTTTGAACTAAACAGAGAGAATTACAGAAGAATGTTAAATTAGTTTATCATTACAAAACTATGATCTGAGAATAATCTATGATGATGTACTTTCATGCTATGTAATTGCATGAACATAAGATTTGTATTGATTGCGTTATACACTGTCATGATTACTGAAGTTGTATAATTCTTTTATATTACATTTAATGTATTGTTGTCAATGTATACAGAATATCTTAGTTAAAAATTGGCGTTAAGCAAATTTTAATTTTCTAAGGAGAAGGATATGACGGATTTACTGTCAAACGTATTTTCATATTGATGTTTAAGATAAATTTGTATTTAGAAATATTACACAACTTGTACTGTTAAATCTGTATTATGAAATTCCTGCCTATCCACTAAAATTGTTAGAAATTTTCGAGTGTAAGAATTAACAATGTGTATGTACGTAAATACTGGTGTATAGTGTATATTGTTGGGTAAGCTGAACTTTCAAGAAACTCTCCTCACACCTATAAATATAAATATAACCAACGCAGTGGTTTGACTGAACTCTCGAAAGATATAGCTGTGATTGTTATAACGCTTATTAATTGAGAACTTCAGATGTATGACCAGGAACGTTTATTGATTTCAAATATTACAAACCATTTAAAACTTCAGTGGATTCATATCGGGCAATAATATTTTTTTGGAAACATACAACTTCAGCGGTGGATAACTTGGCGTGTGGCTGGCGGAGAACGAAGAACACAGAACTAGCTAGCTCCCCGGTAAGTGAGTTGGATCTACATCAACTTAAAATTAATTCGCTCATCGTGACCCTCAATAAGATTGATATCAAGGAAATTATAGATCAGACAGCAGAGTCGATCTGTATCTTGATTTTAAACGGTCATAACTGTTTATTTTTTCTTTGCGAATAAAGATTCATTGGTCACTTTAAGTATTTTGTTGTTTTCTTTTTCGAGTCCAGAACTTGGAATCGTGCTGTTGATGATTTATATCGATAGAAGAAAACCACAAAGCTCAGACCGTTAATTTTCTAAAAAGGTGTTCAAGAGAAAACCTAACCTATAATACAGTTCTAAATATAAAAATCAGGCATTTGGATTACATCATTGTAAGAGAGTGTATCAATGACAAAATATCTTCCTTGAATGGAACGTAGCTTTAACGAAATGAAATTGGACTCGTGAAAAACATAACAGATTGATATCTTACATTAAAATAAATTTAAGATGAAAAAAAACAACAACTATATATTGGCCTCAGTTGGAAGCCACACAGTTCTATGTTATGTTTCTGTTCAGTATACTATAACAACACAACGGCACACCTACACTCACTACCAGTATGCCACCGCGTTATATCTTGGTTTACCATAGCAACTGCAAGTCAACAGTAATATGTTATACAATGCGAGACAGATCTATAACTTAAAAAAGTAAATCGTAACAATAAGGCATATTGACATCATATAACAATTACGAGTGTTATTAGAAAAATGATCTATAGAACAGTCGCAGAAAAAAAATCATAAAACAAAATGATTGTGTTTTAATAAATACAATCTTGTAATTTCACCATTAATTTATGTTTCATTAAAAAGCATGCTAACTAAATTTTCACACGTATTTTAATTTGTCATTAGATTAATTAAGTTAATAAAAGCAAGTTTAAAATCTTACATACAACAGAACTCATTAAATCCTACTCTAATTATTAACACAATCAAGGCAGTATAGGCCCAATACGGATATTTCGTGACTTACAACATAATACACTTAACGAACAGTACAAGTCAACATTACGCATACGAATAGTAAACCCCTCACAAATTTTTATGGTGATAAAAAAATGTTTGAATGAATTACTCATATCTCCCGTAGATATGAGTATCGAATTTAAACTAACTTTTTTGTTTGTTTGTTTGTTTGTTTGGAATTAAGCACAAAGTTACACAACAGGCTATTTGTGCTCTCCTCACCACGGGTATCGAACATCGGTTTATAGCAGTGTGAGTCTGCAGACATTTCGCTGTTTAACTGTGGGGCTTAAAACTAAATACAGAAAAATTGACTATTATAAAAACTAGGTATTTTAAGCCACTTCTCGGACAGTATTTTGTTTGATTGTTTGTTTGGAATTAAGCACAAAGCTACACAGTGCTCTGCCTGCCATAGGTATCGAAACACGGTTTCTAGCGGAGCTAGTCCGCACACATACCGGAGTGCCACATAATGAACGATTCTTTTTCTTAACTTTAGTTTAGTTAGACTTCTTAAAATGATAATCTATAATCGAGCATAAACAATGTGTTATTAGTGCAATATACATATTAACTTGTCCATTACGGATGAAAATTATCACGCTGGTAATTTAACAGAAGTGCTTGTCTGTGGTTCTGAATCCGAATATATTTATCAACAGCTCATGTGCTTCCTTCTAATGTTTCGTTCGTAACACTGCATATTTAAAGATTATTGGCAAAAGATGTGTTACGTACATTAAATTCAGCTTTCATTTTTCTTTTAACTGCAAAACTTACTTTAAACAATGTTTTGATGTTCTGAAACTTGAAGATAAGGAGATTTTAACTAAATATTGTATGATTTATGTATCGAATAGTTTTGAAACATTCTGAATCTTGAATAAACTCAGTTACGACAACAGTTAAAATTAATACCTCTGAGGTCACTCCGCGTGCACGATGATACAGTGCAAATGAATTAACCAACATCGTGAAATTAAAGAAATATGTAACGAACGCTACAATATTCACAATGGCTGGTAATGTTTTTTTGTGAGCCTTAAATATTTTGTAGTATTAGTATAGGCTCTTTTCTGTGATTTGTTTTAAATAATTAAGCTTAAGTTTACAGTTTTGATCTTCAAAAGATCTAACTGACATCGAGAGTCAAAACTGATGATTCTTTACCGTCAGTATATTTTTTTTTACATTAAAACTTTAACAATATCAATATTAATAAAACGGGAGAAAGAAAAAAGAAAATATGTGTTTAAGTGAAAAATAATATCCACATATATTCACAAAGTTGAATGATAATGCATAACAAACCAAGGGTTAAAATTACAATACATTTATTAAATTAGATTTAGCATTTTAAAGCTAAATTACAATTTTTCGAGACTAGAAGTAATATTATAAAGAATGTGAGGTTAAGTCAAATGGTCATGATCCTTACATCAAACCAAAATGACTAGATAATTTACATTTCATAGAGTCGTTAATTAACCAGCGATCCCTCAGGCCTTTGGATTTACATCTGAAATTTTCTGTAAATTATTTCACACAGGCGCTACAAAAATGCAGCAGCAACAACAACAATTTCAGAAATCCTATTAAAATACAGGTAAACAGCAACTTGCTGCTGAATATGTTGAGCACAAATCAAAGGTTATATTTCAGAAGGAGTGCAAAGGTCGGGGTTAACTTTACTAATAAGCTACGTACACCGTATTAAACTTAAGAATATACTACACGGTTTGGATTTAGAAAATGTCTTGGTCAGCATGCTTGCTTATCACAAATAATAATTTGGCGCATTAAGTGTTATATTATCGTAAATTTTATTACTTTAAAAACAAAACAAAAACATCTGCATGTTTACTTTTAGTCCCTGCTGTTGTTTACGTTGAAATTACTGTCTATACCACAGAGTCCCATACATATCAGTAAGACAGGTCGTTAGTGTAAGACAGCACTTTTGTGGCTAGCATATGCAACATACGATATTGAAAATCCATTTATGTTAATAAACCACTGCTGCCATCTAACTAAGTGTTTAATTAAGGGCCAGACAAGTACAGAGAGAACATCAACAAGCATCATCTGTAATGTCAAGCACCACCAAGTGAGAGCACATAAGCAGTCTAAAAATCATTACCTTGTGAAGCACATAATTTACCATCATGCTTTTGTGTTTGTGATCGCGAAGGGAGAGATGTTCACGTGCTATATAGTACACTCAGAAATTTATCTGACATTTTCCTCCATCTTAGAAAACTATATACATTTACCTTCACCCTCCTACATCCTTACTAATGGTAGTGTTGTAATCTATGTTTTTAATTTTGAAAACTTTTAACGTAGCAAAACATTGTTTTCATTTCATTTTTTTTCAATTCAAGGTTAATAGTTTTCTAAATCTTTAAAAGTTTTAATGTGTGTGAAATATCTTCAGCACCTATATTTTAATGTTTTGATTCAGATATTTGTTAGAAGGAATTTATCATTGGGATGACGACAAAAATCTAGTAATTTCAGATAGTATATCTACCGGTTGAGGTACACTACACATAAGTACGAGTAATTAGTTAGTAACGAGCAGCAAGAATTTTGTGAAGTATTCACTGAATTTATGATTTTAGTGTAAGAAACGTTGTTCACAATTCAGTTTTAGAAATGAGGTTGATCATGTTTATTCAATTTACTTGAACAATTAACAAAGATAAAATGTTTGTGAACTCAAGCCTACAATTTGTGTCAAAGTGAACATAACATGTAGAAAACTATAAACAAAAATTTATCAATTTCTTAATGTTATTTTCTTTACCAGATAAAACAAAATATTCCACTGCAAAACAGAGCACGTCACTACATTTATGTCAAAAGGATAATTTTATTCAAAATACAACTAAACTTTGACTAAACTTCAATTTCAAAAATGACCACACGGTCTTAAAGCAAGATCAGAAGCTAACTAAAGATAGTAAAACAATGGAAAGAAGAACAAGACAAAATTAGAGAAACTAGACAAACTCAAAAGACCAAGACGAAAGAGAAGCTAAAAAAAAAAGTTGTAATATTTAAGTGAGAACTAAAAACAAAAATAAATTTTATGAAAACAAGATCGATAAAGAAGTTTTAGATGTAAAGAGGGATCACAACAAGATTAAAGAGCTATGGATAGACATGAATAAAGTATGAAGAGAGTGTAGAAAATAGCATCATGAGAGAACAAAATACCCAGAAAACAAATTCATAAAAGCAGTCAGTAAACAAGCTATGTCTCTTTATGCATCTACTCCAGAAATTCAATCTAACACACCATCTGCTACAAAATAAGGAAAAGAAGAAAATATTTGCTTTATCCCTATTACCACTATTACTGTGCCATATGCTACTGCAGGACCTTCCTCAATTAAACCAGCCATTTCACTATCAAATCTTGCTCTACAATTTAACTGATCTATTCAACAACATTGCCCAATTGGGAAACCATTGATGAAATGGTTCTATGTGAAGTATATCAGGTTCAGTTCAAAATTATTTCCAAGCTGTACAAGTAGGATCGCATTTAAATTATTAAGTAACCTTGCAGCTGAGAACCGTAACTAGTATAAAACAATAGTGGTTGCATTATGAAACAGGTTTAGAGTAACACACCAGAAGAAAGTATTCAGATCAAAATTCCTGAAATGGGAAACAGAGAGAAGAAAATGTCATAATTAGGATAAAACAAAGTAGACGTTTGGAAGGCCATAGGTTGCAATGAAAAGAATATAGTTTACAGAATACAGAAGGACATGTGGTCAAAGCTAAAGGCTATCCATTGTCTTTGGAAGTAACTTGGTGAGAGACCATCCAACTAGGTAATTTTAGAAAAATTTATCTGTGAAAGGCAAGATGCTAAAGAACCCATGGTTCTTGTTGAAACCATTTCCAAAAAAACATCAAGCATGGACTGGTCAGAGAAATCAACCAACCATCTAACTAGAGAGAACTCCCACAGTGACAGGACTGACAAAAGGGCATCCCATCTGGATACCATAACCCTCAGACAAGAAAATAAAAAAAAGACTCGTGAGTCGACAGTTTAGTTAACTGTTCTACGTGTGTTTTAGGATTATTCAAGGGATTTCACAACCAAGAAAGGAGACATTGTTAGAAGCCATATTTTTAATGTTTTAATTTAGATATTTGGTAGAAGGAGCTCACCAATTTGATGACGTCAAAAATCTATTAACTTTAGGTCAGAAATAGGCAGATAATATGGAAAAGATGGGGGCTCACTGACACTTTCAAGCATTGTAAGGCGTGTTTTTTTTTCGGGGGAGCTAGTTATTAGAAGAAATTATGAGTACTGTATGTTGCCTCTAATATACACAGAGTAAAAATCATTAAAGCAAACAGAGCCCAGTGCTCTGAATGTCAAAGTGAAGAAATTCAACCAAGCGCGGGTAAACGGCGGGAGTAACTATGACTCTCGGTGGGCTCGCCGACCATCATACGTCCAAAGGCAGGGGCAGTCAGCTCCAGACAAAGGAAGGAAAACCTTTCAAACCGTAGCGAGGACTCACCGAATTCGCTAGCTATCTGGGTGCCCGGTCGGAGGTTGCAGCCCTACCCTGTATTAGCATTTTGTAGGGACTGACCTACCCTACATCAGAGCTGGTTGTAATAAATATGGAAAGTTATTTTAATGATAAAAGCTATGGTTTGGCGTTCGTGGGGTGCCAGGGCGACGGCCAAACCCATGCTACTTGGCACCGCCCGGGGATGGTAGCTTCCGAGCGATTCCCCGGCGTCGAGGGAGAGGAAAGCCTAAGATCCGGAATAGAGGTATTGAATGAAACCTATTCCAACGAGCAGACACATATCCAAGGTGTTTTGTTTGCAACGAGTCAGACTGCCAGGGGAGGCAGATGCCGAACCACAGAGGTGGACGGCCTAAGTTATGAATCCTCTGAAAATGAGGAACTAGTGTCTTTAAACAGCCGAACCACAGAGGTGGACGGCTTAAGTTACAGTCCCACTGCCATCAAGGGACAAAGGACAAATTTACCGAATTGTGACAAGGAATTGACGGAAAGGGTAGGGAGGACAGTATTTGTTAACCTACCCTGCAAAAATAAGATTTTGGCTTGTGACCAGTGCCCACTCGAGTTCACGGGTTTTCCTAAATTTGCAGACCATCTAGCAAATATTCATAACTCGGTGACACAAGCGAGATGTATGTTTTGTGGTAAAGACGATAGCCACCATCATGCTATCGCATGTCATATACCGAAATGTCCGTACCGGCGTTCCGTGGCGTTCGCCAATCAGTCTTCCAGCTTCGGCTGTGAAGTCTGCGGCCTGAGATTTAAAACCCAATCAGGCGTGTCTCAGCATAAGAGACACAAACATCCAAGGATAAGGAATGCCGAGCGCATTCAAATGTCTGGAGTTCGGACGCCGTCGGAGCGCCCGCGCCAGGTAGTCTGGTCCGAGGAAGAAATACGAACCCTCCGAGAGATGGTAGTAGTATACTCGGGCCAAAAGAACATCAAAACTCCAAAACAGATCTCTGACAAACGCCGAGATCTCAATAAACAGAAACTGCCCGTCTGCACTGCTTCACACACCATCAAGAGTCGTGGAGATCCTGCTGTCGTCGTTCAGCACAAGGAGCTCGACTGGGAAGGGATTAATATCCCTGACCGGAGTTCTAAGTTCTGTTCGTACATATGTCAGCTGAGAGATCAGAAGGGACTCGACGAAGCAACCTGGCAGGAGGTCGAAGTTGTGACCAAAACATGGGTTGACGAGATCGCCCATTCTCAGACAACCTGGAGAAACGAGAGAACTTCGACGCAGGCTCTTAAAGTCATTAATCCTGCTCGAAGGCCATACAAGAGGCGGTTCCACAGAGTAGAACGCTTTAAAAGGTTCCAGAAAATGTTCGATTTCGAACGAAAACGCCTAGCTGAGGAGATATTAGACGGCCGGGATGCTGTCAGATGTCCACTCAGTAAAGATCAGGTGAAAGACTATTACGATCAGGTCTACGGTGTTGCTAATAATAACGTCAATTTTGACGGCTGTCCACTTCCACCTAGGGCAGACAACACTAATATTCTGGAACCGATAACATCTTCCGAAGTGAGTCTGGCACTTCGAGGCATGAAGAGAGGGGCTCCCGGTCCCGATAAGATCACTCTTCCTTTCTTACTCTACCGCCTTAAGTATGGTATCGACGCCTCCTTGGCAAGTCTGTACAACATCTGGTTATTCACAGGCCGCATTCCCGAATGCATGAAGGTCAATAAGTCGGTGCTCCTTCCGAAAGGATCGAGTAATCTGCACGAGGTCAAAAACTGGAGACCTATCACGATATCCTCTATCGTGCTTAGGTTATATTCCAGGATTATGGCCCGTCGCCTCGAGCAGGCCAGGTCGTGCAGATAAATCCCAGACAGCGTGGTTTTATTCCTCAAGCGGGTTGCAGAGACAACATCTTTCTGCTCCGTTCCATCATGAGGAAAGCCAAGCAACATGGGACTCTGGCTATGGCCTTTTTAGACCTGTGTAAAGCCTTTGATACGGTTGGCCACGAACATCTTCTAGCCAGCCTTGCCAGATTTCATGTCCACCCGCATTTCGTCCGACTTGTGGGTGACATGTATCAAGATGGTGTAACGACTTTTAGGGTTGGTATCGAGAATACCAAACCTATTCGCCTCCTCAGAGGCGTTAAACAAGGGGACCCCATGCCCCTTATTTTGTTCAACATTGCCCTGGATCCTCTCATCCGTAAGATCGAAGAGGTTGGCCGAGGCATATCGCTAAACAAGAAGCTGGATCCAGTTTCTACTTTGGCGTATGCTGATGATATGGCAGTGCTGGCTAAAGATCATGCTAGCTTACAGGAAATGTTGGACACGGTGAACGACTACTGTTTGGGTAACGGCCTCTCACTGAACATCTCGAAGAGTGCCGGAATGCTGATTAGGGGGTCCAGTAAGACCTTTACCGTCAATAATTGTTCTCCTTGGACAGTTAATGGCGAAGGACTCCCGATGATCGGACCCGAACAATCCTACCGTTACCTAGGGGCCAATGTCTGTCCATGGACCGGGGTGTACAGCGAGCCTGTACTTCCTCTCCTCGAGAAGTGGATAGATAACATCTCGAGGGTACCGCTAAAGCCACACCAACGGGTTGAGATTCTCAACCGATTTGCGGTACCCCCGGCTTCTTTACCAACTCGAATTGGGAGCATCGAGTGGTAAGTTATTAAAGGAATTGGACACTTTAATTAAAAAGGCCGTGAAGAGCTGGTGTCATCTTCCGCCTTGCACGACCGACGGGTTACTCTATTCCCGTTATAAAGACAGTGGCCTAGCACTTGTCAAGTTGGAAAGTCTGGTTCCAACTCTTAAGATCAAGACATGTTTAAGACATGTCCATTCATCGGACAAAACAATTAGATATATAGCCCAAACTGAGAAAGTACTCGATAACATCCAAAGCATTGCCTTAAAGGCGGGACTTCCGATCCCAAAGCCCGAACAGTCTTCTGGAACATATCATTCTAATTGGAGAGATATGGAAAGGAAGCGCTGGGAAGGTCTTGCCCTGCAAGGGCACGGTGTAAGTCTCTTCAAAGGTTCAAGATCTGCCAACCACTGGTTACCTAAACCGGTGGGTATGAAGGACCACCACTGGGTGAAGTGTCTTGCTTTAAGGGCAAATGTATATCCCACAAGGGAAGCCCTCAGTCGAGGGAACCTGAGAACTAATAAAGACGTTGCGAAATGCCGGGGTTGCTCTGCCCCGAGAGAGACCATATGTCATCTAAGTGGTCAGTGTCCTAAATTAAAATCTATGAGGACACGGCGTAACAACAAGATCTGTGACCATCTAATAAAAGAATGTGTAAGTAAAGGATGGAAAGTTATCGTAGAACCCACCATTGAGACAGGCAATGGTGAGCGTCGGAGACCGGATCTGATCTTCCATCGTGAGGAAAAAGCGGTGGTTGTTGATGTGACGGTCCGATACGAACTCATGTATAGCTCCCTAGAGGAAGCGTATAATTCCAAGGTCGCCCGCTATGAAGAGCTCGCACCACAAATTAAAGATCTAACTGGTGCAACTTCTATTGTTTTCCACGGTTTATCAATTGGTGCCCGCGGTGCCTGGTATCCGAGAAACACGGAAGTACTGGCGGACCTGGATATAAGATCTAAATATTTTGAAGAGTTCTTGTGCCGACGTGCGATGCTTTACACCCTAGATGTATTGTGGAAGGCGAACAATGAAAAACACCTCTCCCGGTAAGGCAATTACCGCCCACAACACATGACGAAATTTAAACAGCCTCTTGTCGTTAGACCAATGTAGGTATAATGTGCAAATGAATTGATCTTTATGCGTCCTCACTATCGGCATCTGTCGATATCGTCGACCCTGACGTAAAATTGGGTAATTGTAAAATATCGATAGCCAAATGCCTCGTCATCTAATTAGTGACGCGCATGAATGGATTAACGAGATTCCCACTGTCCCTATCTACTATCTAGCGAAACCACAGCCAACGGTATTAACACTTAACAGAATACCACAATTTTTTTAAATATAAAAGTCCTGCAAGTCACTGTGTGCCGTTCGTTTTAATACTAATTTCTTTTTCTTAACAGCTTGTAGCAAGCAGGGTTTAGAATCAGGTGTGGTTTTCCCTAGTTGTTGATAGAGAAAAGAGGATAGTTTAAGGTCATAGGGTAAGGGGCTTCAGCCCACCTAGCTACACACTGTGCACGCTACTGTTTCTGGCAGTATATAAAAGACAAGTTTACATTTTACATAAAATTGATGAACCATTCAGTACTGAATGTAGGGTAATGAATAAATTAATGAGAATTCTGTGAACTATTTAACGAGTTCATGAATTCAGTGTCAGAAACATTGTTCAGTGTTAGGGAAAGATTGATCAAGTCTATTTATTCAGTTATTCGAACGACTAAAGAGAAATTTCTATTAGATTTTATTTTGTGAATTTAGGCCTACTAGTTGTGTCTAAGTAACAACAGCTTGTAGCAAACGTAATAAATGAAATTGATTTGTTATTATTACACAGCCTGGACTTTACATTATTTTCAACAGATCCAATAAGACTCGCCCAAAACTAGAACACGTAAAAACACTTTATCAGGCAAGGATCTCCGGTTTTACAGTAAAACGTAAATATATAAAACATAATATTCTTTTAATTCAAAATTCAGGTACTGTAGCGTTGCCAGCATCAAATGCACGTGGATGCATACGTGCGAAGCATTGATAGGGGTGGGGGCAAGTCATTATAACAAGCGAAAATAAAATTTGAATGAACGAATGGGAAGATATTACTCCGGTATTTCTTTATATTTTGTGCTTATACATTAAATGTTTATATATTTTAAAAAATCGTGAAAATGATGTGGATGCTCGAGATACAAGAACACCTGGTAATTTCACAAGTAATGTTTCAAGAAAGTGAGAGTATTTATAAAAAAAGATTTTAAACAATTCCACGAGATATTTTTAACCAGTGTACAAGCAACACCAGTTCTATACTCACAGAGTCGACCGAAACTGCAGCTAAAACGTTTCTTTAGTTTTTGGATACGTGAAATCGTCGTTTTTCTCTCTCTCATGCTGACATCTACATAAAACAAAAACAAGTATGGATTAAACTGTGTTAAGAAATGAACTATAAGTGTATATCAAACATTGAAAACTTTCCTTTGTTTTCAATTAAAATCATTATATCATTTTAAAATCCCTTTATGTTAAAGGTGTATCTAATTTAATTAAATGATTATTGCTAAACGATAAGGATGTGAACTTAAGTACAAAACCATCAACTAGCAAAACAAACATTCTTAACTACAAATAACTCGATTTGAAAGATAACGACAAACAAAACACAAGCGCGTAAACCTTTCAATGGTTCATTACGTAAGTTTGAACCATAAAAGTAAATTTGTTTGTTATGAATTTCTTGCAGAGCTACACGATCTCTCTCCGCACTAGCCGTCCATAAATTATCAGTAGAAGACAAGAGGGAAAGCAGCTAGTTATCACCACCAATCGCCAACTTTTGATCTACTCTTTTACCAACGAATAGTTGGACTGACTGTCACATTATAATCCTCCACCGGCTGTTTGGTGTGACGAGGATTCAAACCCGCGACCTTTGAGTGCCCCAACCACCTAGCCATGACGGGCTCTGTAAAAAAAATTGTCAACGATTTAACACCACAAATCATAGTTAGATGTCCATTAAGTAGACATAATGCTTTATGGGTAAACAGGTTTGTTTTTTGAATTTCGGGCAAAGCTACACGAGAGCTATCTGCGTTAGCCATCTCTAATTTAGTAAAGTAAGACTAGAGAAAAGGCAGCTAATCATCACAACCCACCACCAACTCTTGGACTACGCTTTCATCAACAAAAAGTGGGATTGACTGTTGTTACATTATAACCCCCTCACGGCTGAAAGGGCGAGCATGTTTGGTATGATGGGGATTCGAACCCGCAACCTTCAGATTACGAATCGAGTACTTTAACCACCTGGCCATGCTGAGCCATTGGGTAAATAAATAATTGTCTATTTTGTGATACATGGGCGTTGTCTTTCAACCACACCCCAAAGAGTGCAAATAATTTTGTTCAACGTTATTGTAAATTTGCTGATGACATGCAAAAATAGAGGATAATTATCGTACAAAGAAGGGTATCACTATGCTGTTATTGACAACAGAAGCCAGACGAAACACTTTAGAATTGAGTAATCATAACAACAAATGTTTTGAAGCTACAGAAAGGAAATACATTATCATAACATGAATGTAGCCACCCACACGAACTCTTTTCATATCAACAGTTCAAAAACAAAATCATTTAACGTTCTTTTAGTAATTCTACTTCTTCAAATTGGCAGAGATAGCCTAGCTGCTTTGTGCTATAAAAACACCAAATCAACCAACCAACTTCTGCAACATTTGTTCAAACTAACCGCTACTGTTTCCGAGATCTCTGAGTAAGATGTATTAATTTTTTACTTTAATTAAAAAAATATCGGTCATGCTATATGTTGAATGTTGTTACCTTTTAGTTTTATTAATATATTTTATTACAAAGATGTTTTTAACCTGACGATGACCGAAGAAGGTCGAAACGTTGTTCGCTCTTCTATGTAAAATATTTTCTCAACCCAAACGAGCCGTTTTTGCATATAAATTTCTCAACAAGTGGGTTTCTCGACATCAATGATAGCGTAATTTCAGTACAAGTTTCACCGTGTCCTATTGCAACTATAGAGGATAATTATCGTACAAAGAAGGACATGACTATGCTGTTATTGACGACAGAGGCCAAACGAAACACATCAGACCAAATGGCACTGCATGCTATCGTGTGTATACACTTTAAAATTGAGTAATCATACAACAAATATGTTTTGTTAATTTTAGATACTTTTGTTTTCAACGCGTAACAATGATAGTGACATTAAAAGGAGACACATATACACTAGCTGACCATTTTATTATGACCCTTATTTTCAATACACCACATTTTGTTTTTTTTCTTTCCTTTGTTGCATTTGAAAAGCTCGCTAAACAGACATTAGATTTCGGTTCTAGATAATAAATCACAGATTTTTATAATATACAAGTAACAATCAAACTAAATATTTATTAACGTTTCTTTCATTCCGTATATTTATATATTTTATATTCACGCCTTTTAATGAAAGAACTACGATAAAACGCGAGAGGTATGGTTCCAAACGAAACATTAAACTTCATGAATATAATTTTAGATAAGTGTATTACGAAGACAACTGTAGCTTTTAATTAATGTATTCTAATTTTCGCTTTAACGTATACAGTTATGCAAGCTACATTTTAAGTACAGAGGGCAACAATAAACAACATATAATTGAAAATTATCCTACAACTTACATAGAAATATGCATCATTTTCTAAGGTGCGAACTGTAATAACAGGATTTATTCCTTTTTATATAGATAAAAATGAATGATTCACTGTATTCTCGTACAAAACTCGCCTATCTAAATAGGATATGCATAAAAAAACTAAGTGCAAAAAACAACGGCGAGTCGTAACCTTATGGTTACTTTGTCTTTAATTTTGCAAGCCGTTTTTAATTGTTTGTTTGTTTGTTTTGGAATTTCGCACAAAGCTACTCGAGGGCTATCTGTGCTAGCCGTCCCTAATTTAGCAGTGTAAGACTAGAGGGAAGGCAGCTAGTCATCACCACCCACCGCCAACTCTTGGGCTACTCTTTTGCCAACGAATAGTGGGATTGACCGTCACATTATAACGCCCCCACGGCTGAAAGGGCGAGCATGTTTGGCGCGACGGGGATGCGAACCCGCGACCCTCAGATTACGAGTCGAACGCCTTAACACGCTTGGCCATGACGGGCCAAGCCGTTTTTAATTTAGCAATGAAAGATTAGTGGAAAGGCTGATAGTAAACGCCACCCAACATTAATTATAATGTTCACAGGGCTGAAAGGGAGAGGTTATTTGGTGTGACAGGGATTCGAAACCGCGATCCGAAGATTATTAGTCGAATGCCCTGACCACCATATCATGCAGGTCCCTAATAGTCAGTACGACGGATTGTGTCCTAGAGTTCATGGAACGCGAACCATGAATGAATAATCATGGTCAATACTTTGTGTGGATTATAAGAGTGATGATCAATTCTCATTATTATATTAGAGTAGCCCAAGAGATAACAGTAAGCTCTGTTAACCATCTCGATTATCAGTTCAAAATCAGGGAAGGCTGACGTAAACAGCTTTTATGTAGCTTTGTGGGAATGTATTAAATAACGAACAGTAAAATATAACAAAGACACAAAATCATTAAAATATAAATTGACCAGGAAAGTGTTATATTGTGACGTTCTAAGTATCCTAAATACCTTATTCATCGCTAAATACTGGCTTCTCGTAAACAAACTGTAGTAATGATACATGGTTTGTTTTGAATTTTACTCAAAGCTACACGAGGGCTATCTTCGCTAATCGTCCCTAATTTAGCAGTGTAAGACTGTAGGGAAGGCAGCTAGTCATCACCACCCACCGCCAACTCTTTGGCTACTATTTTTAACAATTTTGCTACAATTTTCTAAATTACATAACTTCATACATTTATAATAATAATACTCAGTTGTTTTTTATGTCCTGCTCACGTATCTTTATTATTTGTGTGTGTGTTCTTACAGAAAAGCCACATGGGGCTATCTGCTGAGTTCATCTAGGGGAATCGAACCTCTGATTGTATAGTTTTAAATCCGTAGAGTTATCTTTATTATTTGTGTGTGTGTTCTTACAGAAAAGCCACATGGGGCTATCTGCTGAGTTCATCTAGGGGAATCGAACCTCTGATTGTATAGTTTTAAATCCGTAGAGTTACCGCTGTATCAGCGGGGAACCCTTTATTATCTAAATGCGCATGTGAATATAAATATACTCTATTAGATATTTTGTACGGTAAAGTTTAGTTCCAATTAAAGCACAAAATGAACACAAATTAGTGAGTTAATTTATCTCTTTATTGAATGTACTTATTAGTACTTAATACAGTATTAATGAATTTGTTTGTTTATTTGAAATTAAGCCCTTTGTGTAGCTATTTAGCGGTGCGAGTCCGCAGACATGCCGTTGTGCCATTGGGGGGGGGGGAGGCAAGTATTAATGAATGTTAGGCCTAAGACAAAGACTCGTAGATTTCAGTGTCTGCGGTTAAATTCTTTTGTATTATTCCAGAAATCTTGTTTTTAGAAAACTATTGTTACAATAAAAGATACTGACTATTTTAACCGCAATTGTTTCGCGATTTCCGACAGTACACCAATAAAGCATTTAAGAAGAGAACTGTGAAAAGACAAGTTCGCGAAAAATGATAAAAATAACATAAGCTGACATAAACATATTTTGTTGCTTAGAAAGAAAATAACAAATTAATAAACAGGCTTCACGTATATTCAAGCGAAGTCCAGACAGTCATTTAGTATTTTCAACATGGACACCATAGGTCAGAAGTTCTTATAAGGTTCAGGTTTATCCATTCATAACAAAAGAATAAAAACACAGTTGAATAGAGGGCAGTCAACTAGTCATCTGCGAATGACTTCAGACCTTAGGATCCTCAGCCTGGAACTGTAATTACAGGGTTTTAAAAACTAGTGAAACTGAAAGTACATAACATTATCTACAGATTCATCTTAAATGTATATTTACAGAAACGCTCTAGGACACTTTTGATCAGATAAAGCAAAATTACTAATGTTTTGTACTGATTTTGTTAATTCCGCATGACTACTTAAAATTATAAAATGGTCAGTTTCGCTTTCATTGTGATGTATCTTTCTACACATAGGACTTTGCGTTTTTTTTCAATCGAGTGTTTCCGAGGACCTACTACAAGGAACATTTTGACGACTGCGCTCTCGTCTCTAAAATGGCGAAAGCAGTCTTATCTTTTTTTGTAACTTTCCCTTGTGTTAACTAATTACAACCTATTTTCTTAACTAGACAAACATATCCCCGCATGCGTAATAACGTTATTCCCACAACACGTTATTAAAACCGTAGTTTCTGAAACAAAGAAAAAAAAAGGTTCCGGTATTATCTTATTGTCTTAGAGTTTATATATGTATAAATTAATGCATTATTCATCATATACATAGTGTTTTGAAGAAACAATAGCCCCAGTATATATAATAAATTTTAATACAACCGCTTCGAACAGCTAACTTATCGTTAACGATAAACAGGCACAAATTATGAATTATGCATGGTATTTTACCAGAAGACATCACATGAAATTATCAAGAACATACGCGTTACACAATACGATAACCAAGTGATGACGAACAAACAGGTGATAAACGTTAACGTGTAGTTTAAACATTAATTTTATTTATTTTTGTTCAAACGAGTCTCGTTGCGGTTTGCCATTTAAAGCATGCTGCGAAGAGAGAATCTACTCCAAATGGGCATAAATTGTTTGTACATCATATGGATCACACATTAACACACTTAACAAACATTCTATATTACGTGTACGTATATAGTCTTAGCAAACGTTCTATATTACGTGTACTTATATAGTCTTAACAAACGTTCTATATCACGTGTACTTATATAGTCTTAACAAACGTTCTATATCACGTGTACTTATATAGTCTTAACAAACGTTCTATATTACGTGTACTTATATAGTCTTAAACATTCTGTATTATGTGTACTTATTCGCTCCAGTCGACAAGAATATTGAATATTTTTCTTAAAGACAACCAGTTTTTGACGATTACGAATATTTTCAGTATGAATTTCATAATGTCACGTCACACTTTCTACTTTAAAAGGAAGCACGTTTTGTTAGTTTTGATATTGTACACACCTTGTAAACATATATTATAAACTTATAAGTATCGCACAAGACTTTACATGTTATAATCTAGCCTATTTTGTGGTATAATTTTAGTGAGCACTGGCCCACAACAGATAAATGTGGCTAAATGTTAATGAACATTTTTAGATGAAATCACATTAAGGACTTGTTAAGAATAACGTGCTTCAACCCATTCCAGACTAACCGGGATGCCTTATTACTGTATCATATAAACCGCGAGAGCGGCACGTTAAACCATAGTATCCTCTCAATATTTCGCCCAATACATGTTAATACTACAGTTTCGTCCGAGCTGATAAAAGTCTTGCACTTAACACCCAACACCACAACGATTAATCACGTCAAACCGTACTTTAAAACCAGCATAAACAAGTCATTAGATAAAACTTTGAGTAATAAAACCACGAATTTAGCTACATATATACAACACTAGTCTAATTAGAAATACGCAAATCCTTAATAACCACGCTCATAGAAGTTTTGGAACGAAATCATCTAGAAGTTATAAAGGAATAATATTATAAAAAAACAACTTAGATTTTGAAATTCATTATTGAATATCGAAGTACACGTCACACGTTTCGAATAAAACAAACCACATGCAAATCATACATACTACAAAATTATTACAAAACAGTCAAAATTAAACGGTAATGTAAGAACGTATTCCTTAACTTGTTTTAAAATGGTTTCCTTTAACTCCATTTATAAACACGTGTTTTCTGCCGTTATTCGTTATGATACGTTTTAAAGAACTGTAGATTTACGATAATTAGTTATCGTACATAAGCCACAGTGTTGCAAGCTTTAATGATTTGACATGGCTATGAAAGGTTATTTACGTATATTTATCGGTTTCGTCCAAGACAATTTCGTTAGAAAACCAAGTTATGGATAGGTTTTACAAGAATGTTATAAATTATTAACAAAGTGTACTTTAATGGGAAATCAATTTGTTTGCTTGTTTTAGAGCAAAGCCACGTTGAGCTACCTGGCGGCCTTTAACCTCCCTTTCAAGGAAACAATAAGGCATATATCCGCTTACGAAACAGAAAAGTTAATCCTAATTACTCTCCTTTTGGTACTTAACTTGAATCTGACAGTGTTCCTCACAACATTCAATATAAATATCAATAATTAATGTAACAAATAACCCTACACCAACATAGAGTTTTAACTGTCTCACTGCAAGTTTTAACAATTCTGAAATGACATGAAAGTGTCCCAAAGTCTACAAGTGCTAACTCTTTTCTTTTTCTCTTTCGTGCATCTACAAATATTCACAAATTATAAGCTTACATCTTTTTCACCTTGACAGTAATAGAAACTGAAATTATTCGTTATTCCTTTTTATAAATTAGTCATAATTATAGTGACATTACTGCAAGTACACTAAAAGTAAAATAAGCTCAGCCAAAACTTCAAAGTAAAGATTGTTCCAAAATTTAACTACTGCAAACAAAACCCCTTTTTAATGAATTATTCAGAATCGATCAGCATTCGATTTTCTGCACGGTCTTGTCAATAGAAGTTTCACTTTTCTTTTTTAATAAACTACACACGTTCTAAATGAAACATCTTCCCTTTCTTTCTTGCACGAATACAACCTCTGCTGGATAATTCCCTCGACGTCTTGAAGAAACCAAGAGTTTAACGTTCCAAATATATTGAATTTCCGATTATATCTCTCACAAACAGTTGAGCTAAAATGCATTTTATCAATAATCCATTAAATACTTTGTGTTACATTGGCTTTGAAATCACATCTACTAAACCTTTTAATAACGAAATAAAAGTATCACGGTTATTTTCATGCTAAAGTACGTTTGGTTAGACAGACCGCACGTTGATCAAGCATATATTATCGTTTTCGTTCTATGTCAGTGGTTTAGAAGTAATTCAGGAAATTGCAGGTTTTAAGTCGTAACTCATTGACTATAATACGCATTAGCCTATTTTTACATTCATCAATCTATGATTTAGGCCTAATGTGAGCTTCGCGAGACGTAAGCTCGGTTTGCTCTCTTAGATTAAGGAACTTACTACCAATAAAAATTATTAATTTACGTTAACCATGAGTTGGCCACTTGCTTTAAGTTTGTTTTTGTTGTTATTATTAAATATTTCTTTTTACTATCAATAAAAGTTTCAATTAATCGTCAAACATATCAGAAGTTTTTCAAGGCAAGTGGAATTGTCTGATGTTTAATATGTGATTATCATTATTATGTACTTAAAAACGGCTGGTATGGTAGAGAAGGCACTAATAGAGGAGCAAACAACGTTTCGACCTTCTTCAGTCATCGTCAGGTTCAGCCGTTTTTAAATATATAAATTTTCTCTACAAGTGAGTTTTCTCGTCATCACGGATCTTCATTATAAACTGAAAGTCAGGATTTATTTAATGGTGAAAAAAGAAGAACCATCGACAACAGCACTGTATTTCTTCAGCACATATAAGAACCTTGTTATCATGCAGTCCGTATTAATTATGAACATCATAACATCATAAAACGGCTTGATAAACATCATGTAGGGTTGTTGAGTACTTCCATCGGGACCACCGATAAGGGGTTGGGGGAACGAGGGATTAATCCCCAGGTCCGGGATCATCATGGGGCTCTCGTACAAAAGCTTGCCAAACTGATTTTGTTTAAGAGTGCATTGAAATTTGCCCTGAAAAAAGGCTCGGAAAGTTGCATTTTATAGTTATCCGACATTATGGGGATTCACATATACATGATTATCCCCGGGCCCAGAATAACTCTCGATAGACCTGATTCCCATAACATAACAATAGATCTCTGGTACTGATAACCGGTGATTTTTAACTTTTTTTAAAATGTAATGATTGACTGTCACATCAAGTGTTTCACGCATGCACGGGAAGAAATTGAGTAATTGAGAATAACTGAAAGTCGTGGAAGTAAAAGAGTAGTTCATATTTTACTACATCATAAAAAAAGCATATCACACTTTCGTTCTCGTCAACTAGTCAGTGCTGCACAACTGACAGTATTCTAAATAAAATACCAGATTAAAGACGCGTATACTTCTATATCTTCGTTTGGTAACAATTCAAAGAAATTACTCACTAGCGTAGATTATTATAAGTAAAATCATAAATATACATCTTAGTACCTGTAACCATCGTTTTACAACGTTGATAGTTAATACTACTTAAAGTACTGATATAGATCCAAATAAAGCTACTGTATCGGCTAAACTACACCTTCGAATATCTTGCCTCTATTGGAAGTAGATCCAACACGTGAATTTTCCCGCTGGCTTGTACTATGCTTCAGTGAAATGCAATACTGTGAAACGATCAGCACCACGGGGTTCAAAACTGGGTAGCTGTGAGGTCACTGGGGCTTCCGTCCCGACTTTCATATACATCAATGTACTAGATCGTTTCCGTAGAATCTATTAAATCGAAGGCCAACATTACGGGTGAGTTTATCACCCAAAGCGTCTTTGAAGAGTTGGTCCTATTGTGCCCTACATATGGGCAAGTTTTGGAGAAATGTTTACATAACATGAATGAATTGCAATAGTTGTCACGTGCGTTATTTCAAGAAACCGTTTCATTTCACTCTCTTTGAGCGAGTAGTATTTTTTAAACGCCTCGTGTAATGTTTCTTACAACTTGACGTATTATATAAACCTAGTTAAATGTTTGCATTAAATTTAATTTCGAATTAATTCTTAATTAATTCGTTTCTTTCAGAATTTTCGCATAAAGATACACTAGAGATGCACAACGTATAGCTATCTCGAATTTTGAAACATAAACGTAACAACTTAGCAACCACCGTCGACTCTTATTTAATCGTAAGTAATAGACTTACTATTAAAATTGACTGCTATTTTTATAGCGTATCCATGGTCCAAAATGCGGAGCGCGTTTCTGCGGCAATGGACCACCATTCTAAACTATCGAATTCTCAGTTATCCTTAGTTTATGACGAAACTTTGAAATGTTAAAATACCTCAGGGATAACATCTGATACACTGGTTAAAAATGTACATAAAGCGCAAAACTACACAATGGGCTCTCTGTGCCGTACCCACCACGAGTATTGTAATCTGGTTTTTATTATTATTATTATAAATTATAAGACTTGCAGCTGAGCTACCTGGTGGTTAAAAGAACGAATCTAAATAAATAAAACGTACATGCGTTCCACTTCAAAAGAAAACAACTACAAAACTGATCAAAAGCAGAAAACAAAAACCAACAAAAACATACAAATAACAATCTGGGTAAAACTAATTCAGAACAACATTACAGAAAATCAGTAATTGTGTGAAATATTCATAAGTAGCAGAAATTAATAAGTTATAAATCTTATACAACATAACCATTGGGTCTATTTCATGTAAAACACATCATTCTGTTTGACTGTAGCATGTAAACCACTTTCTTTTAATTTTCCAGAAGGCTAACTAACGGAAATATGCACTAGCCGGCCCTAAATTTGAAACGATAAAGGCAGATAGTCTACACCCACCACGAGCTCTTAGACTACTCTTATTAGATCGAATAATGGGATTTGGCCATCATCGATATAACGCATCCACAGCCCTAGAATGTGAAGTTTTGTTGTTTTTTCTTTTTCAGTAGCAAGACAAAAACCATGGAATCTCAGCTACGCACTTCTGCACATTAACCACTGGGTTGTGCTCGTTTAAAACTACATTTACTGAACTGAAAACAAACACTAGATAAAAAAAAAAAGGCAACTGCAGTAATTTCTCTTCTTAAACTTGTAACTTAACAAGGAAAAGGTTCACGACAGAGTAGTAAAATCACCACTAATAGCCTAATCTTCCTTTTCTCCATACTGAATGTGCGAAAGTCCTTGTCACATCTATGTTGTCACGCAGACCAAGGTATCATGGGCACCCTGAAATCGATCCAGTAAACTACAGAACCAAATACGCACATCTTAACAATTACATTTAAGCTGTTGATATGCCTAATTTAACAGGACTAGTGTGGCACAGCACGAAGTGCTTATAAATCGAAACTGTTTTCATAATTTTTGGTACATGAAAAGAAAGGTCAAAACAAATACTTTCAAAGAAATGTCAAGTAGCAAAATCTGCTGCCATAAAATTCTAAATAAAATATAAAAGTTTTGACCCTAAAATAAAATTCAATAAAACAATTAAATGACGTAGACCACTAATTTCCTTGAATGAAGAATAACGATACATATGATGCACATCAAATTATGTGGCCTTTTTATACTATGTCACTTTTGGTATACATTTATAGTGACAGATGTCAGGTGTTGTATGTGTACAAGCCGAATTCTTTACGGTAGGTACCTGTGACTTGTTGGCGACGAATTTCAACAATTAAGCAAACAGCATAAAATAATATATTAAACAAGCCAAACGTATACAGAAATGTTCGTTACACTGTTGGTTGTCACAGTCATATCCAAAAACTCTAATTCTGTCTTTTTCGTCGAACTACACACAGGCTGGTTCAGTTCATTTAAAACACCATTCGACACACAACGAGATACTATGAAATAATACTCAAAACAATTAGAAAAACGTATATGCTTCTGGTAGCATGACACAATAATATAACAATCGTCAGTTCACAACAAGTGCAAACGTACGATGAGTACAGAATTACGTTAATAAATCTGCGATAAACTATCGCTTCTACAAATAACTAAATTCAACACACATGTTATACTTAAGCCATCTAAATCATAACACTCATGTTAACTTACACAGTCATGTACATGTAACAAGACATTACTTGTATAATTTTGAGCCAATCTTCTTAAGAAATTAAGTTGTTATTTGGTTTTAAACCATAGTGTTTGAGAATGGTTTCTACAATTAAGAATCAATCAACTTGTTTCTACAAAAGTCGATTTACTCAACACTTTCTTGAGAAACTCCAATTTTGTAGTCAGCTGTCTTTATTTTTTACTGGAATGCTACAAGAAATGTCTTTTCTTAAACTAAACCTGTAGGTCACTGATCTTTTAAGAAAACTTAAAACTGGCAATCAACATCAGTATTCACAGTGCAATAAAATGATTTATTTTCACTACATGTTTAAAGCCGTCAAATGGTTCATCAGATACAAAAACAAATATATCAAATTTGAAGCTGAAAACAGAAATAAATTATTAAAGAAATTTCCAGAAGCACTCTATACAATCAAAAACTGTATAATATAGTTATCGCCTCCAATACCAGTTTTCGATATAAAAGCATTTGCTGTGGGCTGATTGTGCATTTTTCCTATAAGAAAATACTTAGCTGGTTGACACGCACGTTTCTCATGCTTATAGACGAATCAATATAGATCTAAAACTGTAGAACCTTCGTTAAATCAACGGAGATGCAGTGTTCGACTAATTCATATACATTTAGTCCACATCGAATGCATTCTTATTTCCACCATTAGTTAACATAATCAGATCTGAGGAGTTATGTAGTGTTCACCTCTTAACATTTCTTAATGCAACTCATCTCTTCTAAATAAATTCGATACGATCGCTTAAGCACGTTCCAACAAGTTCTTCAAGGATATACGAGTCAGGTACTGACTTGGCTATATAAAATGTTTTTTTATGTTTGTTAAAATAAATACGAAGTTTTGTATCAAAAAGAAGTCTAAGGTTCAATAGTCCAATGTGCGTTCTATTTCTACTTTCGCATGGATTTCCAAGTGTTTACGTGTGTACCTGTGTGTGTGTATATTTAAAGGAATAAACAAGCGCAGATTACAAATATATCGTAAATAAAACACGCCTCTTTACAACTTTTTTGCAAAAGTCCTCACCAATGTTGGATGTTTTTGTAACAGTTTCGTGTGGTTTTTATTTAATCATAAAATTACATAACTCGAAATCAATGTTTCAATCAAAGACAAAAAAAAAAATGGTTAGATTTCAAAGACCAATATCTACCTTAAGGCATTGTTCTACAAACTGTAGGGCGCGCGAATGGAGAGACGATAACGTCACAAAACTATCATTTTGCTCTTAAAAGTTTCATTTTGCCCTCACATTTACTCTTTAATTACAATCGTTTTTTTAACATCTTAAAAAAGTTATTAAAACATGTTATGATTTACGAAAATAACTTTAACGTGAAAAGAGAAAGGTGAAATGAAAACTATGCTGAGTTGGGGGCACTCCTTTTTAAAAGTTTGGAAAACATTGCCTCACTGTTTATAGTGCAACGAAAATTTCATTACACAGCTAATATAATTAATCCCACACTTATTTCTTTGGTTGAAAAAGTAGTCTTGTTACTGAGTTGTGGAATCGCTTTGAATCCTTTTTTAGAAACAACAAAGTCTAGTTTCTTATAAGAATACAAATGTAGCACTTTATTCAGTTTGCTTGTGATTTTCACGCAGTGTACAAAAAAGTTGATTTCCCATTGGAGTTTAGCTTACTAGTAACAGCTTGAGGTATACAATTAAAGTATATAACCATTCGTACGAACCAACTGCAAACCGTGTTATTTTTAATTTTTAAGAAAATGAAGTACAAATTTTAACACTATGTCACAATCTACAATTTTTCTATACTTAAAGATTAAAGTAATTATCTTATTTTCATTTCTGTTAGTCCTAATATATTTTATAAACTATAACATACAATATAAGCACAAGTTCGTTATAATACATATATCTGACATAAAATGACCTAAATGACTTGCTATCTATACTCTATTTCTATACAAGTATGTCTAGACAAACTGACATGAGATTGGAAATTACGTTTTTGAAAAGTGCATATATACGAGACATAAAACGTTTTCGAAAAACATATCAATGCACGATCATCAGCCGTGTACAGTTTCAAACCGCATTTCACTGCGTTGTATCTATAACTTAAATCTAGACATTCAGACATGTGCGAGTTTCTTACTTTCCACGTGGAGCACCTTTGATGTGAAGAGCATTCATATATAGTGAAACAACTAACTCGGAGATGTTCAGAGAATTTTTTATCACAGCGTTGCAATACTTACGAAACTGTTATAAAGTTCACAATTTAACAAGTATTAAGCATGTAATGCAAAAAGAAAAGAAAAAAACATACAGCTTTAAATGTTGAGGTAAAAGGACAGAATTTACGCTAGAAATTTTATCATACACGAGTTATATGACAGGAATGACTTTACGTATATTGTATATACTAACAAGAATGCTGGTATCGATAGTAACATTAAAATAAATACTGGATTTAGCCTACTAATCTGATTAAGGTAATAAGCTGTACAAAGTGATTATTAGATAACCCAAGAAAAACACAGCTATACTTTCTAAGAAAACTTCATAAACCAAGCCAACGTTTCTTTTGTTTAAATAATACTTATTATTGTTAAGCACTCGAATTTAACAGAATTAGGATTAAATTGGTATGACCATGATTTCACCGAACATTGTCATACGATCTAGGTATACATATTACAATATACTTCAATAATTATATAATTGTACAGAGAATTAATGCAGCGCAAAACATATGGCAGTTATTTTTTTGTTTATTTTATCGTAAATGGATAAGTGCGCATATTATTTGTCTCCAAATCTGAACTGATAGATTATACAAAATCGAGTAATATAGAGAATAAACAACTTCCATTGTTATCTTGTAGAGGGTTTTGACTATCACTCATGCAGAATGCTATAGAAAACAAATAACCGAGTTTACATTTCGGTAGCTTCAACCACTAGACCATACACACAGACTACGTGGATTAAATTCAAATTAGTGGAACTAATAAATACAGGGTGTCCCAAAAACATGTATACACACTTTTAAATGATTATAACTCACTCAAAACTTTCTTTTTTTACAGATGCAACTGATTTAAACTAATGACAGAAGCAAGACTAAGCTTTGAAAAAAGGAAATTTATGTTAAAGTGTTACTGGAAGTGTGAGAACGTAGCTGAAGTGCAAAGATGGTTTAGAAGGGAGTTTCAAACAGATCCACCAACGCGACTCACCATTATTCTTATCAGAAATAAGTTTGAAACAAATGAAACTTTCCAAGACATCCATACATTTTCTTTTTATAATTACATTAAAAAGGTTTGATTTATTTTTTTTTAAATTTCGAGCAAAGCTACTCGAGGGCTATCTGCGGTAGCTGCCCCTAATTTAGCAGTGTAAGACAAGAGGAAAGGCAGCTAGTCATGACCACCCACCGCCAACTCTTGGGCTACTCTTTTACCAACGAATAGTGGGATTGACCGTAACATTATAACGCCCCCACGGCTGAAAGGGTGAGCATGTTTGGCGCGAGGGGGATGCAAACCCGCGACCTTCAGATTACGAGTCGCACGCCTTAACACGCTTGGCCATGCCGGGCCTACAAACCACGTCCAGAAAATGTACGTGAAAATAAGGAAATATTTCAAATATTTCTTTATATAAGCCAAACCCTCCCTGTAGATCCTATATATTATCTGCCAAAATTCTTAACAGATTTAAATGTACCTCGTAACTCAAGCAGAGAAACGTATGTGTATTTATGTGATGAAAGACGTTAATAATATTAATACATCACAAATAATGCAAGTTGGTAGCACTTAGCGCCGTCTCAATGTTTTGCCTACCAATTAAAAATAAAGAAAAATTCGTCCATTGAGTATGTTATCATAATATTTTAAAAACAAAAATAAAATACAGGTTCTACATTCAACATATCATAAAGTGGTTTTCTCCAATAACAATTTCTAGAACACTCTCCAAATTATGCATGTAGTGCACAGGTTATCGATATGTTGAATTATGTCACGCCTCTTCCTGGAGGAAACCATCATTTGATGCATTATTGGATTAAAAAAGAAAGTGAAACACGATTGCAGATACTTGCAGCACAACCTGAAATTTGGAAGTTTAAAGCTTTGTTGTTATTTTACATAGTAATAATAATAACAATAAAATATTAACAGGATTCCTGTTTGATCCAGACAATTTATGTGGAGTAACTTATCTACACATAAAAATAGCCTTTGAACGGGCTCTATCCTGAAAGTTTGCTCTATCAACAAGTATATTCATAAACACCATGTATATATGGTTATAAATTGCATCCATTAAGACCGTATAAATCATAAAAAATGGTATATGTAATACAGTACACAAAAGCAATTTGTCATGGAAAATATAATGAAAAAAAATTGTTACACTAAAAGGCACACAACAATATAATAATCAATAATATTTTAAATCAGGGATTATTTTGAGAATCATATACCATTTTTTAAATAATTTAATATACACACACACACATACTGATATATTAAAAAATAAACATGAAGTCCAATCTATTAATTGATTTACCTCTACTCAGCCAGTTATACTGGTTTTGGGGAATTCCACCCCTCGTTAAATTATTCTAAGCAAAAGCAAATCAGAAGAATAAGACAACCTTTCATTGGGGTGAAGAATATATTATGTGTATAGTGTTTTAAACTCTTTCAGTCACACAGTTATCATACACTAAAACAGAAATCGCAATAACATGCAGCATTGACACTATTATCTAATTATTGTGAATTATTCAACAAGAAAACTTAAAAATGCTAAAAAAAAATAAAAAATCCCTTACACTACCAAACATACGCTGATATGATAATCAAAGTCAAATTTGATGTAAAAAAATCATTCACCAGGTTATTTCTTATTTCACATACGTAAATGTACTTGCATATTATTTAACAAAATGTACACATTCATGTTCTATGTTGAAATCAAATATTTATGAATACATAAAGATGTAAAAAGTACACTGTATTTAACTGGCTTTTCAGGCTATTACGATTGTTTTCTATTGACATTTTCATAATTATTATCCATCAATCTGGCAGAAAAATGTTTTACTGTTTGTTTTCTCAGTGGCATAAACTTCAGCATATAATTAATAGATGCATAAAGCTTACACCTACCACCATTTAAGTGTTATAATCTCTTGAAAACTTGTAACATAATATATAATAACAAAACATTCATGACATTTACAATACAAATATATTTCAAATGTTTGGGTAACAGAAAATTGTAAGCGAATGAGAAATTTGAATACTTTCATTTTATACCATTACTTTAACCAGAACAAAAACATTATTGTAATATGTTTGGTTTCACATTCGACCCTAATCCAGATTCAGTTAGTGGTGAATCTAATGACAAACTAGACTTAAATTTTTTTCTTAACAGAATTCAAAACTTTAGTGTTGAAAGAGAATATACATAATTTAATTAGAAATGAGAAACCTCGTTTGAAAATCTTGCAGATTTTTATTACTGTAAAGTCAATTTAGCATTGATACAATAACCTATAAGAATACAAGTACATAATATATCATTCAAATATGTTATCGTAATATAGATATATAAACCTGCCAAAAATACATTTAAATTTACATTAAAAATACATTTAAGTAAATTTAAATACATAGCAGTAGTGGAAATTAAAACAAATACAATCCAAATGAATGAAAATGTTTGGATATATAAAAGTACAATGGTAGTACTATAAGGCAAGGATTCCCAAACTGGCTCTAAGAAGTTACAATATGGTTTCAGGTGGTTATACCACTTACAAAAGAAATTTCCTTCTAAGTGATATTTACATTTCTTTTTGTTTGATCTTATTCTTTAATATCATTATTTGCAAATAACATACCACATACAACTACATACCAGGTGTAGTAGTAACGACATTAACTTGTGAGTTCATGATGTGGAAAAAAACATTTCCACAGTTAAAGACAACAGCAAATAGAGTTACCAAAAATTAAAGTAACAATTTCTGGGTTATAAGAAATTATTTGCATAGTTGCATAAGGGAGTGCCAAATAAAGAAGTGATAATTATGTTATATAGTATAGAGGGAGTCACCTTCATTAGGAGAGTGTGTCACACTTCTAGAAGTGCACGATTATAGTGTGCTTGTTTGCAATCTACAACGCAGCTATATCACGTGTAAGCACATGATGTTGGGGGCAGGCCTAAAGGCTCATGGTGAGCAAAAATTGCACATATATAGAATGCAACATAACTTGAGGAAAGCTATTAAGTTAGTGAAGGTAAGTTACTTTGTCAAAAGTAATACTTAGAGTTGTGTCACCACATAAAAAACAAATCATTACAATGATTGATGACTGACTGCTACAATCGTACAGTAAGTAATAAACAGAATGTTTAAGGTTAAGAAAAAGAAACATTAGATAATCAATCTATGCATATCTGAAGGTCTATAAAAGGCAAATTATTTTTGCATAATTAGGTGAAATTTGATATTCATGTTAACTGCACAGAAAAGTAAATTATTTTAAACTCCGTGATGGTACAATATTATGGGAACCTGTCTGAGGGTATCGCAACTCCAATTTGCCTTCACTGTATTACTACTTATAGCAGTAAAATGTTCATTTGAAAACAAGTTCATTCATTGTATTCAATAATCAAAATGAAATACAGTACTTGAAATAAACATGAAACACAATAAGAATAAGTAACTGAAACTAGATGGCAAATTCATTACTAGAAAAACAATTACTGCAAGAAATACAAAAATTATCCAATGCACTAGTTTTTTGCATTTCCTTTAAAAAGAGTAGTGCATGTTTTTCTTTCACTGTAAGTTCACATGTATACATTAATGAAATATAATTCCCAGTATCTTCATTATATCCCAGAATTCAACAAAGTTGTTTGTTTACTATTTAAGTCTTCAGTTTCTATATAGCCTTAAACAACCTTAATAAATTTTGCACTGGGACCTTGTGCAGGTCATGTCATGCTTATGAGAACTCTAACTCTCTTGACTAACTAGTGCAATCTCACAACAGTTTCTCAAGCTTTGGATCAGTATCTTGCTGGAGGACAAATCCCTAGTTAACAATGCGAGTGTGTGAATGACATGATACTTAAAAATATGCTAGTAACTACTGGTAGTCAAGGGCACCATCAAGTCTGTATACATCTATCACAACACTGGGAGAATTACAGCCTAAATGATATTTGTCCCTCCAAGTATGCTCCACAGTACATGTCGAATGTTGACCATAATACAATTCTCTTATCTGTTATTGAACAAACTATTTCTGACTGTTGTCAAATAATCTGAATTTAGATTCATCTGTAAAGAGCACTTTCCTCCAGCTTTGTTGATCCAATAGCTTGAAGTCTGATACTCATTTCAAATTCTTGGTTTAGTTATATCTCTTAAGCTATAGTCTTATGGAAATCGTTTACACCTGTATTTACACCTAGATAATTGAGCAAGGTTTTTATTTGCTTGTCATGTATCACATGCATAGAATGTCCCGAGTTACTTAACAACAGCTTTTGAGTGTTTGGTTTCACTATCTTGACCACTTATTTTATCAACTGCACTAGTTCCCATGTACTTTTCCAGTTTCCAAACTTCTACTGAAACGTAAATTTTATCTCAATATAGCATGTAGAATAGGTTTCACCAACCCAAACTTTAATTTCTATTGATTTTTGTGTGTGTCCTTTCTGTCCAGAGAACCATAAGTGAATAACCACATTAATGCTGAGAAAAGTATAAGTGTCTGCTCTTTAACATGCAATATACTGATGTAACATTGTCTGACTGCGTAAATGGCAGTCATAATGAACTATTGACATATGACTGTACTGTGGTGCTCTTAACTTTCATACAATGAAATATTTGCATTTTATACCCATGTTATTAATTGTTCCATTATTCTTCTAGAAAGAAAAGAACACAAGAAAGAAATTCAGATCGGAAAGAATGCCACAAAGTTACTTGGACCAAACAGGAAAGATCACCTTTACATAAGATCTCACACTGATAACTGTGCAAGTAGCTAGGGTAAAATAGACCACACATGATAAGTTGACTGTATACAAAACCAAGCCACTAGAGACTGACATCTCTGTGAGGGCAGGAGAAAGAATCATACCATTGGAAAGTCAACTACAATCCAAAATGCAGTCATTTGTTTGGGGTAGGATAGAGCATCATACCATCTTACATCAAGTTTAGCAGACTGAAGGAATATATCATACCTACCAATCTGTGTTTAGGACACATGAGAGTAAAGTGATAAAATGTTGCATAAATCTGAAAACCTGATATCTAGTCAATCAGAATAATAAAGATGTCTCTGTTTTATGAAATATCTCACTCAAAACCAATTAGACAAGAACCATCCCAGCACATTAAGAACCTCAGGATATGAAAATATGCAATGGACAGTGCAAAAGGAAGTATAGCAACCTACATGTTCATTCATCAAACATCATCTACTTCAGGGTAGTAGTAAACATGCATCCAATTGAGTGAAGGAACAGACTTGCAACAGATGTATGAGGACTTACATTAATTGGTCCAGCTTGAATTCAAAACCTCATGACTGAGAACTTACATCCACATGGGAATAGGATGAGAGATCTCAATCATAGAGGTGATCTACAATTTTGATAGCTCACTCCAAAGCAACAATATCCCCTTGAATAAACCCTTTATAGAGGAAGCTTTAGATTGGAGGACATCTTGCCATCTACTAAAGCAGAACATTACTATCCTACTCCCAACTGAATGGATTCATTATTGGTTGCATCACACATACTGGTTGCATTCAGGAGAATGCTTTCACGGTTTAGAACTAGAAAATGGTAAGGACTCCCATTCTCCACTGGATGAGAAGAGGTGAGAACACAATAAACAGTCCACAAAAACATCAACACCAGAAATAATGAAAAAGATGACCACAAAACCCTATTTTCAAAAGCAGCTCACTCCTGACTTATTCAACCTAGGGAATTGTAGGGATTGGTGGCTATACCATTCTGCTTCATACCCATAATCCATGGATTGGTACAGTTTGGAATGCGCACATTAATGAAGCAAATACATTATGAGGAAAAAACAATGAATAATCTTTTGGAACACTATCACAAAACTTTCCATTTTTGGTTATGGAAACTATAAGTTTTAAGATACCTAGTTCTAACAATGTGGAATGAACTAGTTTAAGTATACATGAACAGACACAAATTTCCACAGAGTGGAATCCCTAAAGAAAAAAGGGATATGCCCCTGCAAAATATGATGTATAAAGACAAAAATATAAGATACCCAGCCACAGTCTCTCCAAAGTCTAAAGAATGGCAACAGGTGGAAGATGATAACCAGAAAAGGAAGAAATATCTAAACCAAGCAGATAGGGAGAGATGACTGTATATGGTATGGTTCACATGCTTGAATGTGAAAGTTTTCTCCAATCGAAAATGGAGATGAGATACCAGGGAAAGAGTAAAACATCTTGAACATAGGAGGGGAAGGAGATAAGGAAATATAAGCCAATGAAATTAAAAGCAGAACCCAAATGGTAAGGATAGAAGGAGAAAGGTCCTGAACAGAAGATAGATGCCAAAGGATGAAGAGGTTGGAATGTGCACATGGAAGGAAGACATGCTGGCAATATAACAAAAAGCATGTATGTTACATAGTAATTTATTTGAATCAGGCCAGGAATATAGGTGGGAAATCAGTGAGAAGGAGGAACTACCCCATGAGCTGCTGAAGTTTTGGGAAAGAAAGATCAATCCAAATAAAGGAGAAAATATGTAGAATAAACAGGGTATGTGAAATGTTGATAGCAAATAAATCCAATTGACAACATCCACAAGCTAAGAAGGAAAGGATTAAATCTAAAGGGATATGTGAAAAATCAGAAATGAGGACAGAGGTTTAAATAGAGGTAAAGTAAAGCAGTGAAAAAACCACATTGAAATCCCAATCTGGAAGGGACTGTGCATTGAGGAGGTAGACTAACCCAGAAGGAATGCAAAAATAGTGAGAAAGTAAAAGTAAAAACTTTATGGTACCATGAAAAATAAAAAGTGTGGGATAAGACAGCTTAATAACCACAACATATGAGAACAAAGCACCCATATCAAGGAGGCAAGTGAGGAAATCCATAAGAACAGGAACAGTCAGATAAACAAGTGAAAACCCTTAACCCAAAGATCACCTGAGAAACATCCATAAGGGAAAGGTATATGGAACATGCTAAAAACAAAGTGACTTTTTATGATAATCCAGGACTCCTTGTGAAGTCACGAATACCACAGTAGTGCTGGTCAGGAAGGCTTGACACAGGATGGTATGGATGATCTAAATCATCTTTGGAATGAGATGGGTGGAAAGATACATATAATGGTATTTGTTAGTCCAACACTGGCTAAACAAACCAACAGCCATTGCAGGTGGATAAGGAACCAGAGACAAAACAAAGGTAACCTGGTATTGAGTTATGTAACAAAGGTATCCAGCTAAGAAATTATCACATTGAAGGCATACCCACTGGAAACTTTAAGGAGCGAGAGACTCCTCCATTGAATAAATTTTGTCCATTCAAAAAAGAGGATCCACACAAGTAGACAACTACCAAGAATGATGGCCCCCAAGAAAAGGAGATCCAAGGTTTATCCACAAAGGGAATGAGAACAGGAGACATCCTTGGTGACTGAAATAAACTACCACCATAAAACTGTCAGACTGGATCATGACCAAGCAATTTCTGACAAGATAAAGAATAAGTAACAAAGTACGATGTACAGCAAGAAGCTCCAGGATACTGGAATGGTAAGACCTCTCAGCTAGAGACTATTCACCTGAAATTTCTTGCTGATCAACCAACTCCAAGCTGTGAAAGGAAGCATGTACAAAAATATCCAACTCTGGACAAGGGAAAGGAAGTAGAACACTTGCTGAAGTGTGGTCCTTGTCCAGCCATCAATGTAGATCGTCAACAAAGGAAGGGAAACAGGGGCATTCAAGGGATCCTGTGTAAGGTTCCATAGGTTTTGCAGAGTACTTAAAATATGTTATATGTCATTGACTGAAAGAGATAAGGGTTTCCATAGAAGACCACATCCCCAAAAATGATAGTACCTTGTGAATAATAATAAAGAAAACAGTAAGGATGTGGAGAACTAGCAAATCCTTCAAATGGAGTCAAAGAGGAGAAGGATGGGCATGACTGTGATGAGCATTTTAAAAAAGACACAAATAGACAAGATATTTGGTAGGGAAGGACTTCTCCAACTTGATTATCCAACCCAACCACGCTGCAGATGAATGTGATGGATAGGCTCTCATTCAGAATCAGCTAACAGAAGCCAGTCATCCATTTAACAGTGCAAGTGCAATCCCCAAGCATCCATATATTTAGCAAAAGCATTGAGTACTTGATAAAAAACATATGGGGCAGAAGAAGGCCTAAAGGTTAGGACACAAAATTGATACACTACCCCATTATAAACAAACTGAAGACAGACACAGGAATTTGCAGATAAGCAGTTGAAATGTGTACCTTGGTCATCCATAAACCTGCAAAAATAAACAACCTTAGGGTGAGAAAAGACTCCATCATATAACAGGCAAGAACCAAATATTAAGGTGGGACAGATCAATCACAGGTCCTTGCTTTTCTTAGGTACTAAAAACAGTGTAAACTGGAGATGAGTGTAAAGGTTCAATGGCTTTATTCGAAAGAACATTCTTTACTGTTTCAGACAGACATTTATTGGTAGTATAATTCTGAGGTAATGATAAAAATATGGGTACCCAATTTAATGGAGAAATGGAAAGGAAGTGGATGACAAGTCCCTCAGATAAATAATACCCAATTAACACAACAATCTTTGGTGAAATTGAGCCAAAATCAGTCAAGCAAGCCCCCACTGAGTAGTCACTGATACTGTTTGCAACATGTCCATCTACATCAAATAATATGACAAATGGAGGAACACCTACAGGTAGGAACTGGTCAAAATTGGAAAGGGAAGAGATGGGAAACAGTAACAGAAGATTTTCTAGGTCAGAATGAGACAAATGATAAACCAGAAATGAAAGGGTTGTTTGCTGTCTCACTGACTCTGTGTGGGATTCTAAAGTCTCATAAATACCTCTGAAAAAGTCTATTGCAGAAAAGGGGCCATATGTAAATTCTGAAGTGATGGTAAATAAACCTGAAACAATACTGCATTTCTTTTCAAAAGATCCCAAGAACAGAAGCCACACATGTAAGGAAAGAGGTGAAGAAAACAAATGTGCCAATGTGGAGGTAATCATGGCGAAGATATTTCTTGTAAAACCCTCAAGATCTCAGTGAAGCACCTTGGAAAGGAGGTGGATAGTGGATTGGTACTGTAGGAGAGTCAACAGGGTAAGACAAAATTGGGAAAACTGCAAAGAAGATAAACAAACCTGATGTTCAAGGTCCACCCCAACACAGGCAAAATCAATTCTAACTGTTGAGGATCAATAAACAGAAATGCAGCTTGATGGTAAGCTAAAGCAAACTAATCAGAAGCCTGTGGAAGGTAAGGCATGCTAGCACCCTTCTAAGATAAAAAATGTTCTGCATGAACCCTAATATCCAAAAAAAGAGGAAATAAAAAATACTGAGAGCAGGAGAGGGTGTCATACAACAAGGAATAAAGGGGATTATAAAAAAACTGGAGAAAGAGATAAAGCATAACATCTGAGAAATCATGTCCAACAAAGCTATATTAGGCCTAGCTAAAAGCAGGAAAAAGGTTGTCAGATGCCATGTCATCCCAAACAGGTTTGGTATATTCAGGAGAAATTTGACTCATGTAATGAGCACTCTCACAATGAACAAGAGCTGATAACTCCATAGACAAGTTCTCCCCACCTGCAGCCTGTCTAAGAGTTCTGGTAAGTATTACTTCCAAAGTGTTAGTTTCTTAAAGATGAACAACCAAACACAACAGTGAGAGAATAATAAAATGAAAAAATAAAAAAAATTGTCCTTTAGTTCATGAACTTTGTAAAAACAAAAATAACAGTTCCACTTCAGAATGAACAAAAATGTTTAATGAAAATTTCACAAAGTTAAAAAATAAAATCATGGTTGAAGAACACAATGAAAAACATCTTGACATTAGCACTACCAAACAGAAAATGATAGTTCAATAGAACTGTATGGATGGAATCACATGCATCAGAAAGGTGTGTTACACTCCTCCTGGTGGACAGTTGTGGCACATCAATTTACATGCAACATGCAGTTGAATCATGTTAACTACAGGGTACGTGGAAGCACAAGCTGTTTTGCACATAGATAGCAGCACTGAACAAGAATAGCTTTCCCATATATATGGGAAAGGAGATAATGTTCTGTATCAGAAGTATTTATTTATATTCATTTTTCTCTTAATATGTTTGCCCTTGTATATTTGTTTTTATCAAGATTACAAAACTATTTGACCAAAACCATATTTACAATGAAGCATTCAAGATAACTAAATGTAACAAACAAACGAGCAAAGTAGATTGCCTGATGTAGTTTGGTGGCTAGGCCATTTGACTCGCAAACAAACAGTTGAAAGTTCAAGGTTCCATTGCTAAACATGCTTATCCTACAAAATTGCTGAGTGGGCACTCACCTAGATGTAAAAATTCTTGGCTTACAAATATTATTACCAAACACCAAACTAGTTGGGATTAAAGAAACAAAAATAAGCCTTGTAGCAAAAAACAGTAATTTAGCCCATCAAAGTCACACTTCATCCAAGTCAAACCAATCTAAATGTGGCTTTACTCATCCCTACATTTACTTGTTCATTACCATGCAAAATATTGTACAATTTTTTACTGAAGTAACTAAACTGAAGAAAGCTTACATGTTTATGTAATACAACTTCTTATTTCTACCCTTGTCGTCACTCCTCCATTCAAATCATGCACAAATTTATCATTGTTCAGAATTTTTTAAATTCTTGCTCATCTGACTGTCAATTTGGTATAAGGAGTACACTGTCACATAATGTAATGTGTGGTTTTAGAGATGTAAAACTTTTATCAATTTATTATTAGTTATACATTCTTTCAACAGTTCAAACAAAATTAAGTATAATGTGTATATGTACACCACCATATCAGTTTGCCTAATTAAAATGTTATAAGGATGTCACTGACCAAAACTCATGGGTAACAAGTCTGCTTTTTTATTCCATACAAGTATTTTAGTTAACATTTGTAATTGGATATAAGTTTCAAAACACATAACAAAACATTTCTAAATTAACACACTTTCTTTATTGTCTTTTAGACATTTTATGCTTCCAAACAATATATATATTTTTTAATCAAACAAGACAATACACGTAACCAACTTTTTAGTGTTATGCACAACACTACTAAATATTACAAAAGTAAAAAAAAATAAGAAAGCAAAATTATAATTCCTCAAATTATGTTAAAGGAAATGAACATTATAGATTTGCTTATCAGTACATTAATGTATCCTTGAAGTTTTTGTGGAATTTATATAGACTTCCAATGTTTTGTAAATATGCTAACTGTAATTGTAATGTAGTCTAATAAATTAAAGAAAAACTGTTAATGCTGTAGTAGTAAGAACAATATAAATATTCAAATGGCCTGTGTAATGGACAACCTAACAGACCAGTAATTCAAGTGACCTGAATAGCTATCCTTGCAATGGTCTGATTCAACTTTGTGGGCTGTATTATTTAACCTAAATATTTTGCATTATTATTTGATTTGAATAACTTCTCTATATATATATATATATATATATATATATATATGAATATATACATACTGAATCTCATCAAAAAAGGTTTGAAACTTCATAAAAGATCAACAATCATACATGGTTTAATTCATCATTAGTAATTTATCATTTTGTTTATCATTTCACATTAAAATCAACTTTTCAAATGTATGAGTATCCTTCAATAATCAAAATATGCTTATTCTCTACTCATTATTTTCATAATTTTTTCTTCATTTATAGTTCTTTGTTTTACAAAATAGTCTTAACACGTATGTGACTTAGTGCTTATTATTTCTTAGCATTTAATACCTGTGTCAATAATTGTCTTGTAAAAATAGTATTTTACAAGAAAGTTATTAACAGTTTTATGTGTAATACTACACATTAAATTTGTGAAAATATTCAGAGTGTCACAAATGTTTCTTTTTTTTAAATATTTCTGACATTTTAAAGATGTTAACTATGAAATAGTATGCCATTATTTCATACATCATATAAATAATATAAAGTACAATAAAGATAGTTTTGTATTTTGAAAAGATTACTTAACAAGCAAAAAGAAATAAAACAAAAACCACGTAATTTGGAATTTGCACATTCTTTATTAGAGACTGTGTATACTGTTTAACATACACATTTATAGTTCATAAAACATTGATGTATTTGGTTTCAGAGGGTAGTCCATGATGTGTTAGCTATAGTAGTTTACTCTGACTGTACAGTTTTATGTATTTATATTAGTTATGTAAGGTAGTTTTACAGTTGCCACACTAATATTAGGTAAAAAGCTAGATGAGAATAGAATGGGAAAGAAAAGTGTATGAAACAAAAAAAGGCATCAGAGAGATAAAAAGTTTCTCTGTTTTTTTTAACATGCTTTCTAGTTTTCGGGAAGATTGTTTGCTCTTTTCTAAAACATATGAAGGATATTGTGCCATTCAGTTCCTTCTTAGGTATGGAACATTTCTAAGTAAATAAAATTCTTAGTGGATATTGGGCTAGATGATGACACATTTTCAAGTTGTCAGATGACTTATGTGCAGTGTTTCCTTAATGGTTATTCAACAAAAAGTCTTATATTGAATGGAAGAACACTATGATGGTTAGAATGGAAACTTTACTCTAATTACTTGGTCTTTCAAGGACCAGGCTTGTACACAACCTTAAGAAAGCACACATTTAAACCCACCCTTTAGTTTTCAGGAATTCATTGATTCCTCTGTCTTAACTGGAGCCTAACCTGTCTTTTTTTCTAAAACTTAACACTCCTACAAAAGTGGGGCCTAATAGGCCCCAGAGCAACTTGAAAGGTTATTAATATTAGGCTAATAATTTTGTATTTAAATGAAATTGCCATTTAAATCCATTAATGAATGGATTAATGAGATTCCCACTGTCCCTATCTACTATCTAGTGAAACCACAGCCAGGGGAACGGGCTTGGAGAAATCAGGACTAGAAACGTCTTTTTGTAGGAGTGTTAAGTTTGTGTCTTCTTCCTTTTGTTCTCAGAGTACATCACAAAGACAATAGAGACTTTTATCCTACTATCTCTTGGTTAATCTTATAAACTTCAATAAAATCATCTTTTACTTTTCTGAAGAGCAAATTAGGTACATGATCTTAACCTATCCCTATAAGATAACCTTTCAATCTTCAGAATTATCTTAGTGGCCTTTTTAATAAATCAGTATATTTTCTTAAATAAGGAGATCAAAACTGTACATAGTATTTCAAGTATCCTATACTGATGTATAATTATCTATTTTGAATTTTAATAAGTATAAATACATTAAACCTTATTAGCTCTACAACTATCAACAAAGTACTACCATGATAGGTTGAGTGAATTATCCACCATAATGTCCAGATCCTTATCTTCAGTATCACTACTAAACTATTGAAAGAGACCTCATCTCAATGAAATGTGTAATCAAAATTATGATAACCCAACTGAATGTACTTACTATAAATAAAGATCATTTGCCAAATATTTATCCAACTTACAGATTGATTTAAGTCATTCTGTAATTATTCAACATCCTCAGTACAGCTAGAAATATCCAACAATTTTCTATTACACATCAAATTTTACTAAATTACTATGTCTATCAATATAATTAATATAAATAAGAACCAAAACCCAAACCTATGACCCTGGCAATCCAATATTAAAAAGTGTTCAGTCTAAGTGGATTTGATTAATAATAACCTTTTACTTTGTCCCATCTAGTCGCCATACAAAAAATTAGTGAAAACAACTGGCATATAATTTCCAGAGCAACTCTTTTAAAAATTAAAATAATATCATTAACTCTTCAGTCATCAGGCACCCTACTTACCTACTTTAAGCAGTAGGTAAAACAATGACCTACAAAAAATGAAAAAGGAAGGTTTCTGTGCAATTCATGTGGGTAAAAATTTGTCTGACCTAACCCTAGCACTTTACCTGTTTCTAATTTTTATTTACCACCAAGGAAATATTATCAGGTTAAGGAATATTACTAAAATATCTCCTTGTAAAACTAAGAAAAGGTAAATAGTTAAAAGTTTGCCACCTCATTACAGCTGATGTTAGGTACAGGCAGATAAATGAAATGGGAATCAAAGAAAAAAAAGGGCATCAGAATGAATTGCTGATGTCAAAAAATGTAAGAAAATAATCTACTTTTTTCTAACTAGTAGATCAAACATCATATATCTACTATGGATTAAAGAATAAAATGATGAAAGGTTCTAGTAACTGAAGTCGACTGTGGTCCAAGTCAGGATTCTGCTGGGAGATTTTTCTCAGCTTACAGAAATTGATCAAGAATTAGGAAAAATGTATTGTGATAATTTTCAGTAGATTTTGATATGTAATGATGTAATGCAGATGGAACAAAATTAATTCTAGAGCTTTGAACATTGGATGAAATACTGTTGCCAAAGAAACTGTAATTACTTAAAACTATTGTGTATTTGCCCAAAATATTCAAGAAGTGTTTTCAAATAAATACACTGTCTTAAGATACTGCATATGATCCTAGTTACCACAGGTGCATGAGAAAGAATCTTTTCTTACAGCTGCAGTTAACTCACCATTATCTACACTCTACCATGTCTCATGAAAGACTGATAGAATCGGCTATATTGTTACTATAAAATAAAAGTGCAAATGAGGTGAACTACACTGAAATAATAAACAATTCTGATGCTCTTTAAGCCAGAAAAGCCTCATTAATATAGGCTTAGCTAATACCTATTTTGTACTGTACTCGTAACCACAGGTATATAGCACTGTTGTTGCTATGTTGTTTAGAATGTTAAAACATTGTTTCAAAATTACATTTTTAGAACAAATTTTTCCCTTTTCTCAGGAAGTGGGGCTGAATAGTGAATGGAGTTGGATCAAAGCTTTTCTCACATTTTCCATAAAAACTGTTAAGTCTAGCCTTGTGGCTGTAAGGTCAGGGATAGCTATTTTTTCGAAAAGAAGCAAGCAAGCATTTGAGGAACTTTGACTCTTGGTATGAAAAAAAGTACGTTTTTATAAGTAACTTAAATTTTAATTATAAATCTGAGATATTTTTTAAGGAAGTAATATTGTTGTGGCATTGTTGTTTGATCTCAGCAGTAGAGTTAGGCAATTAATAAATGTAATTGATTATCTACTACCATCAGTTACATATAATCAATTAATCAAAATCACAATTAAAAATCAATTAATGCCACAAAAATAATCAACTAATCAAAATTACTGCTTCTAATTGTTGCAGTTTTTGATTATTCAAGTAATTTAAATAATGCCTTATTATTTCTCTATTATTTTTATCATTTCAAGGTTGTTCAGCATGATCTAACTCACACAAATAATCACTTAATCATATTAATGTTTAATTACTACTTTTTATTACTCTCATTAATCAAGTTTCATATGAAAACAATTAATTGAAGAGAACTGATTAATGATCTTAAATGATTAATTTATTAAAATATTCTTCCTTTAATCAACCAGATCTAGTCATAAGTGCACATTTCAAACAGCTGTAAAGTCAGGACTTACAAAACCATGTTCAGGTGAAACTTTTGTATCACCTTGTATTCTGAGAACCATAACAAACTATTTTCTAATATATAATAAGAGCATTCAGAATCATACACTAGATCAGTTGTCACATAAGTGACTATAAAGTTAAATATGTCACCAAACTATTAGGTAAAAAGAGGCAAAAACAAAATGTTTTCACAATCTTTCAATTAATTCTGTTCAATAACACATTAAATCATTTAATAAAAAAACAACAAACATCCAAAACATAATACATTAAAATATTTTAATAAATTATCAATGGAAATATTGCAACACTTAACTAAAATTTAATGTCAAATAGATTTAAATTACTTGCTAATTCAATGGATTATTTTTAAGACACACCTTACAACTTTTATCTATAAAATCATACAAATTACTACCAAAACTGTAAAACCAAAAATCATTTAAGAAAAAAAATATTTTAAAAAGTCTAATTTTACTTATTTAATAGCCACAGAGCTAAGAGTACTGTCCAATTTAGATCCAAATCATGAAGACAAACTTCATTTAACTGATAAAAACAGAATTATATTACTTTGTTTGTTGACAACCAGGATGTATTATGCAGTGGGCAGTTTTCAACCAGCATTGACTGCCTTTCATAAAACTGTTACATCTTTCAATTCTGTTAGCTTTATCAATCAATTAACATAGCTGAAAAATGAATTTCAATGGTAATACTGTTTTTGCTAATTTACAAATTGTGAAATATTAAAGACTTGCAATTAATACTGAAACTGTTGCCTCTAAGTATTGCACTTTAGTATCATAAAAAATAATTTTTGAGGGACAAAGCAACAAGGAATAAAAACAGAGATAACATACTTCTCAATAAAAACATTTTTTACTGTCATGTGAAAAAATATAAACAAAAGAAAACAAAAGCCATTAAATTAATTATTGTTTTTTAACAAGCGCTGTGAAAGCAAGCCATTTATCGAGATATATTATTTTCCTCCAACACTCACTTTACTGTAATATTTAACATCCACAAATATGTAATTATCCAAAACATATTTACCCAAACTTTTAGACATCATTGCATCATTAAAAAAGCTAACCTAAAACTTAAAAATTCTTAAAAAAGAATCATCTGCCTCAACAAGTTATTTTCACAAAAAAGAAACAGAACTATAAATCATCCAGTTCTAATGTATTTTCTTACTATTCCAATACAGTCTGAATCCAAAATATATAATAAATAGACATGATTTAAGAAAACGGTTTTCATATCAGATTTGCTTTTCTGTACCGAAGTACTAATTAATATTTTTAAATCCAGTAATCAATCATTTATATAAGGCAAAGTACTAATAATACTAACATATGTTATTAAACATGGATACTGATACTGGCATGATATGAAGTTTTATTTCTTCTATCAACTCTGCTATTGTTAACTTGTAGTCCTATAAAACTCTATTATTGTATGAACTTAGCCTCAGCTCAATAAAATGCTTCTTTCACTAAAAAGTTACTATTGTGGTAAAGTGCTGAAATTTATTCTGTACTTACATGATTTATAGAAATTCAGTAACCTGTAATTAAATTAAAGTATGTATGCCATAATACTATTAGTACTAATATATGTTTTAGAACCTGGATAATGATACTAGTAAACATTTTGATGTAAAGTTTTATTTTTCCATCATCTCTACTACTGTTAATATAAAGTTCTTAATTGTATCAACTTAGCCTTAGCTAAATAAAATTAAAATGCATCTTTCACTAAAAAGGTGGTGGTGTTGTAAACAACTGAAGCTCATTATGTACTTGTCATTTACATCAAATCTGTAACTCAAAACTAAAAATCTAGACATTATAATATAGAGTAATACAGTAATATTATAAGTAAAATGTGATTTTGAACAGGAAACTATTAAACTGACACACTACAATCTTTCTCTTTAAAGTTGCTAATGACCAGATCTTACCAGAACTTGTTTCGTCACTATATACTATCTATATTAGTGTGCATTACTACATTAACATGTCACTACTAACTAGGTTTTATAATAATAATAACAACAATTACTGTAATACTCAGCACTATAATTTATGTGACTAATGGCAGAAAAAGACTACTATTAGTACTAGTTGTACTATACTGCATACTAGTAAAGTATTATTAGTATTATGTGCATTAAAGCATTTGATTCTGGTACTTGATTTTATGACTCTTAATATGTCCGTATCTTACACTAATGTGACTTACTATATTCTATGGTAGAAGTAGCAATACTCACTAATAGTAAAATGTTAGTGTCAGTAACAACTTCTTACTAGTACTTTCTTTAGTAAACTTCAAGTTCCAATTAACCTGGTTTCAGAACAGAATGAAAATTAATGCTATACCTTCTCTTTCTGATGGCTTCCAATTCTTATTTCCTACGCTCAAAGACATAGTAGTCAAATGGGGAAGGAACTGTCAAGGATCCTGAAATAAAGATCCAATACTGTATACATAGAGCAGTCAAATACACGCAACTACCCAACAAACGAAACTGGCCATGTTGACACTTTTACACTCTAAAACCCAGGCCCGCGGCAAGTATCGACTCTTTGCTAGCAGCGCCTCCCTCAAAACCTTGTTTTTCTTATACAAATCCCTTTTTTGTGCTTATTAAAAGATGAAAATATCTTCTTAAAATCAATAAAATTATCAATTTTAATATCAACAATCTAGTTAACGTTAGTAGCTTAAGAACGTACATGTTGAACAATATCCCCTTCATTCCTCAGTGAATTTGTACTGATTTTTATTTTGAGCAATGAAAGAAAGGAAGGGCAGTTTTATAACTATTCAAAAACTAAAAGAAAGATGATTTATCTATACAGCTCGATTCACCAGTTTGTTAAAATTAGATTAGTTTGTACTCGAACCACATTAAGCTTAACACAAGTAGCTCTGGCCAAATTATTTATAGTTCATGGATATATACAAAAGGTTTGTTTGTTTGTTTTGGAATTTCGCACAAAGCTACTCGAGGGCTATCTGTGCTAGCCGTCCCTAAATTAGCAGTGTAAGACTAGAGGGAAGGCAGCTAGTCATCACCACCCACCGCCAACTCTTGGGCTACTCTTTTACCAACGAAAAGTGGGATTGACCGTCACATTATAACGCCCCCACGGCTGGGAGGGCGAGCATGTTTAGCGCGACGCGGACACGAACCCGCGACCCTCGGATTACGAGTCGCGCGCCTTACGCGCTTGGCCATGCCGGGCCATTATATACAAAAGGAATTTTCGTCGCAAATATATTTCATTGTTACAGTGCATATGATGATACATCAAATAATTATCCAGTCATTGCTTCTTATGTTAAGTATATATATACATACTTAAGTTTTTCTAAAGGGTAAATGCTTCTTATGTTAAGTATATATATACATACTTAAGTTTTTCTAAAGGGTAAACCAACATGTGAAATTCTCATCATATATATATTTGAGTATGTGTGTGTGAGTTTGTCGTGATATACTAGGTAAAACTGGCTTATGAGGAACTTAACTATATATTACGTTAAATATAAGATATTTTATTTTAGTAGACTATCTGATTTCCATAATAGTGTATACTTCTTGAAAACGAAAAATTCACTGACGATAAATCCTCTACTTTCTTCTCAGTCATTAAAATTGTTATTTCGTGCTGAGTCATAGTTACATCAGTTTATACATACCTCACAAATACGGTATAATTTTGAATTTATAGATTTCTTTGGAACCAAAATGATATACATTGTACAAATATTTATATTCAATTGGGCCCGGCATGGCCAAGTGTGTTAAGGCGTTCAACTCGTAATCTGGGGTCGCGGGTCGGGTTCGAATCCCCGTCGCACCAAACATGCTCGCCTTTTCAGCCGTGTGAGCGTTATAATGTGACGGTTAACCCCACTATTCGCTGGTAAAAGAGTAGCCCAAGAGTTAGCGGTGGGTGGTAATGACTAGCTGCCTCCCCTCTAGTCTTACACTGCTAAATTAGGGACGGCTAGTGCAGATAGCCCTCGAGTAGCTTTGCGCAAAATTCAAAACAAACATATTCAATTATGTTTTTTGTAGAAAGTAAAGTACAACTATATACGTACTTACAACCACTTGAAAATACAGAAAATTTCTCGATAATTATATTGTACATTTGAAATGTACAGTAATTTTTATCTATCTCCTACGAAGCCAAAGAAAGTCCTTTAAGAACAGTATAGATTCAAACAATGTCAAATGACGTAATGTTTGAGGTACTTTTAGTCACAATGTTATATAGAGCTGCCTAATTACTACATTTTTAGGAAATCACGTTATTAGTTGTTGTAACAGTTTTAATTAAAGTGCTAAAACCCATATCAGCCGTCTTGAGAATACATTTTACTTCAAATGGGTTTCTCGTCATCTCGAGTTGTTATAACTCTTGAAGGTATAGATTTATTATCGCCATCTCTTATCTATAATACAAACTACTAAAATGATATTTATTTGGTTCTGGAAAGCAAATAAAAATGAGAACATAAGAGAAGGAAATTAAATGGAATATATAGGATACAAATTCTATCGCGAATATATGTGTTGTATGTGTGTAAACTGATTGAATAGGACAAATTATCGGGGGGCTAAATAAGCGTTTTAAAATGAGTTTTTCTTCCACTATGAATTAACCTAACTTCTTTCTCTATTTGGCATGCTTCAAAATATTCCTATTTATGTTTATCTTAGTAGTTAATGTGTTGAACTGTGGTTTAGAACTTTAGAAAATCAAAGGTTTAAGCTGAGATATACTACTGAGTACGATAGGTATTTTAAAATGTGAAAGTGTTGTACTTGTGACATGCAATCCCGATATTCGTTAGTTTGCTACAAAGTACAAAGTTACTTAACAGATTATTGTACTGACTGCGAATATTGAAAACCAGCTTTTCGCGTTATAAGCTCTATACTTTCACTTTGCTCCTGGGAGCATTTAGTTAGGAGAAACATATATATGCGTATTTGGGAATAAAATATCATGGAACAGTTCGGAAAATTCACGTAAACATTTACTATTAATTACTTAATTCTTATACATAACATTCAACATAATATTTCGTGATTACGAGAAAACCCACTTGTAGAGAAAATTATACATTTAAAAACAAATGGTATGTATAGAGAAGGCACTAATAGAGGAGAGAACAACTTTTCGACCTTCTTCGGTCATTGTCAGGTTCATAAGAAAGAAAGGGCTACTAACCTGTAGCTGACCTCATGTTTGAAGGCAGTTGTGTAATTGAGTGTAAGAATGTAGAGGGCGTGCTTAGATGTTGGATATATTTAGTAATATAGGTATAAAGATGTTTCTTTGTATTGGTTTATTTTGGGCTTGAGTTGTTATATAAGTAAGGCTTCTTTAACCTTGTGTTTGTTTATCTTTGTTTCTTTATTTAGTATTTGGGTGTTTTCTACAGTTATGTTGTGTTTATTTGATTTGCAGTGTTCGAAAACGTGTGAAAGTGACTTTTTGTGTTCTTTGAATCTGGTTTCCATTTTTCTACTTGTTTCTCCAATATAGAAGTCGTGGCAGTTATCACATTGTATTTTATAAATAATGCTGGTGTGGTGTTTGTCAGTGTAGTTTTTACATAGTAAAGACCTTAGTTTTAAATATATATGTAAAAACGGCTGGCAGGGAAGGCAGCTACTCATCACTATCCACCGCCAACTCTTGGGCTACTCTTTTACAACGAATAGTGAGATTGACCGTCACCTTATAACGCCCCCAGGGCTGAAAGGGCGATTATGTTTGATGCAACGGGAATTCGAACCCGAGATCCTCATATTACGAGTCAAACGCACTAACCCAACTGGCCATGCCGGGCCGGTTTTATATTATTAAACTTTCATTTCTGTCAGATACGCGGGTTTGTTCTGTAGCAGAGATCTGAATTTCAAAATTCTTCCCTCACTTTGTGCCCTGGTTGCTTTATAAGTGTAACAGTCAGCCCATTAGTATTGATGATGAGTAGTAAGGTGCAGCTGATTGGTTACCTTTCTTCTAATCGATAGTTCAAAATTAGGGGAGGCATCAAATAGCCATAGTAGCTTTACCTTAAATATATGTTACAAAATACCTCTCTAACTATGAAAATTGTAGACATCAAATATTATAAGGAATGTCCCCCCCCTGGTACAGCGGCAAATCTACGGTAAATCAGCGGTTGTAAATTTACAACCATAAAATCAGGGGTTCGATTCTCTTCGGTAGATTCAGCAGATAGCCCGATGTGGCATTGCTATAATAAACCCCTCACACACACATTACAAGAAATACCCTAACGTTTGGCACATTTATTATTAAGTTACAATTTTTTCGAAGTAAGAAATTAGACATACATATTTTTTATTAAAGAGGTCAACATTCGCAGGCGAATGCAATATGTCTCCGCCACGTAATCTCAACACGTAGAGTTTCGACACCAGATAAATCGTAAAAAAGAAAGAAAAATCCAAAAACTGTCCATATTACTAATTGTATAAAAGTATCTTTATACCAATTTCTATGTAAATTGGTCGAAACAAGGATGAGTAATTTACCAAACCCCTAAAATCATGAGTTTTGTTAACGTTTTGACAAAATATGCTTTTTTTGTGAGTTCTGACAGTTAAAAATAATCAAAATGGACAAACCAAACCTTTTAAAGTCAATGTATTGGACTTTTATGAAAATTTTCAATGATTCCACTTTTCATCTTGATTGCTATAAATGTGACCGCACAGGAACAGAAACTATACATTTTCAGAATATTTGATTTTTGACTCCATAACGTTCTTAAGAAAGGTTTAAATAAATAAAAAAAACATGTACAAGCACACTGAAATAATGTATATCCATATCAAGATTCAAGCCATCCGCCGAGAAATGAAAATAGGGTGGACGATTCAAAAAAGTTGAGGAGAAGTTTGTTGTTTTTTTTATATCGCGCAGAGCTAAACAAGAACTATTTGCACTAGCCGTCCCTAATTTAGCAGTGTAAGATTAGAGGGAAGGCAGCTAGTTATCACCACCCACCGTCAACTCTTTGACTACATTTTTACCAACGAATAATGGGAATGATCATCACATTATCACCCCTAGTCATCACCACCCACCGCCAACTCTTTGGCTACTCTTTTACCGACGAAAATTGGGATTAATCATCACATTATTGTGCCACCACGCCTGAAAGGGCAAGCATGTTTGGTGTGGTGGGGATTCGAACCCACAACGCTCAGATTACGAATCAAGTGCATTAACCACCTGGCCATACAGGGTTTTGGGAGAAGAAGAAACAATATAAAATATTGTCTCTCTGTGGAGACATAATATGACTTGATTTCCTCTATTATGAAGCATATAGAGTAAGTCACTGTTCGTGTGAGTATGAATTGGTTGTAATTTGGATTTTGCATTTTCTAATGAACAAACTATGTAGATTGACAGCATTTTAAGGGTTAGCTAAAAATAGAGACAAATATGAAATGGAAAGTGGGATTTTTGTTTTATTGTGAACTAATAATAAAGCAAATTATGCTTTATTGTCGTTACATTTTACCTTCGTTTTACTGCGAAATTCAGCTATCATATAAATTAAGTCACAAGGTTATTTATTTTGCTTCTAATTTAACTCTTTTACGAGTAGCCGTTTAAATTCGTGCACTCCTATGGATGTGCTTTTGCAATATCTTCTATAATTTTGATTATAACTTAGACATGTTTAAACATATTTCTAGATTTTCATTGAACAAGAGTGTGTATGTGTGTTTTCTTATAGTACAGCCACATCGGGCTATCTGCTGAGAACACCGAGGGGAATCGAACACCTGATTTTAGCGATGTAAGTCCGTAGACTTATTGCTGAACCAGCGGGGGACTATTGAACAACATCTTAAGAAAGTCATGCTTGCCTGAGTCATGCTACTATTATTTTGTGTTTGTGCTCTCATGGGAATGTTGAAATTTTGTAATTAGAAAGTTAAATTTTCTGACCGGTATCCCCTCGCCATTCATACAAGAATACGTGACAAACATGAATTGTTTCATTATTTATCGGATGTTGGAGTTGGATTGGATACAACTATTTTCCAGCTCGTATATTATGTGCAACAGTTGTATAAAGTTAAACTGTAGTTAAAGTGTGTTTAAGTGATTTTTCTTTTTTTAAAGAGACACAATAGAAAAAGCTCAATAAACTTCAACAAAGTCTAGAGATTTGATTCATTGGTTGAGCTAGCACTAGGGTATCAATAAACTGGAATCTAGAGATTTGTTTCCTTAGTTGATCTAACACGTTTTTATAAATGGATCAAACTCTAGAAATTTGGTTCTTTGTTTGAGTTAGCACTTGTGTATCAATAAATTGGAGTCTAAAGATTTTGTTTCTTGGTCGATCTAGCATTTGCTTATCAATAGATTGACGTCTAGAGATTTAATATCTTGGTTCAACTTGCATTTGTGTATCAAAAAACTGGAGACTAAAGATTTGGTTTTTTGGTTGATCTTTTCCTTTTTACCAATGAATCAAAATCAAGACATTTAGTTCCTTGGTTGAGCTAGCACTTGTGTATCAATAAATTGGAGACTGAAGATTTTATTTATTGGTCAAACTAGCATTTGTTTATCAATAGATCGGAGTCTAGAGATTTGGATTTTTGGTTGATCTAGCACTTATTTATCAATAGATCTGAGTTTAGAGCTTTGGTTTCTTGGTTGAGCTAGTACTTGTGTATCAATAAATTGGAGTCTAGAAATTTGGTTCCTTGGTTGAGCTAGAACATATGTATCAATGAATTTGGGTCTTAAGATGTGGTTTATTGATTGATCTAGCAGTTGTATATCAATGGATCGGAATCTAGATCTTTGATTCCTTTGTTGAGCGAGCACTTGTGCAGCAATAAAATGGAGTCTAAAGATTTGGTTTCTTGGCTGATCTAGCACTTCTTTATCAATGAATCGGCGTCTAGAGATTTGGTTATTTGTTTGAATTAGCATTTGTGTATCAATAAAATGGAGTCTAAATATTAGGTTTTTTGGTTGGTTGATCTAGCACTTGTTTATAAATAGATCTGAGTCAAGAGATTTGGTTTCTTGGTTGATCTAGCATTTGTTTGTCAATAAATTGGCGTCTAAAGATTTGGTACTTTGGTTGAGCTAGAAGATATGTATCAATCAATTGGAGCCTTAAGATTTGGTTTATTGATTGATCTACCAGTTGTATATCAATGGATCGGAATCTAGAGATTTGGTTCCTTGGTTAAGCTAACACTTGTATATCAATAAGTTGGAGTCTAAACATTTGGTTCATCGTTGATCTAGCACTTGTTTATCAATGAATCGAAGTCTAGAGATTTGGTTTTGTTTGCTGAGTTTACAATTGTGTATAAATAAATTTGAGTCTAAAAATTTTGTTCCTTGGTTGATCTAGTACTTGTTTATCAAAAAATCGAAATCAAGAAATTTTGTTCCTTGGTTGATCTAGTACTTGTTTACCAAAGAATCAAAATCAAGAAATTTTGTTCCTTGGTTGATATAGCACTCGTGTAACTATAAATTGTAGTCTAATGATTTGGTTCCTTAGTTGATCTAGCACTTGTTTATCAATAGATCGGGGTCTAGAGATTTTGTTTTTTAGTTGAAAAAGCACTCATGTACCAATAAATTGGAGTCGAAATATTTGGTTTCTTGATTGATCTAGCACTTGTTTATCAATAGATCAGAGTCTAAATATTTGGCTCCTTAGTTGGTCTAGCACTTGTTTATCAATAGATCAGACTTTTGAGATTTGGTTTCTTGATTGAGCTTGCACTTGTGTATCAATAAATTGGAGTCTAAAGATTTTGTTCCTTGGTTGATTTAGCACTTGGTTATCACAGGATTGGAGTGTAAAGATTTGGTTTCTTGATTGATCTAGCATTTCTTTATCACTAGCTCGAGGTCTAGAGATTTGTTTCTTTGTTAAGGAAGCACTCGTGTATCAATAAATTGGAGTCCAGAAATTTGAATTCTAGGTTAATCTTGCACTTTTTTGTCAATAAATTGGAGTCAAAACATCTAGTTTCTTGGTTGAGCTAGAACTTGTGTATCAATAAATTGGTGTCAAAAGATCTTTTTTTCTTTGTTGATCTAGCACTTTTTACCAATGGATCGGAGTCTAGAGATGTGGATCCTTCGTTGAATAAGCACTTGATTTCAATAAATTGAAGTCTACAGATTTTGTTTCTTGGTCGATCTAGTATTTGTTTATCAATAGATTGGAGTCTAGAGATTTTGCTCCTTGGTTGAGCTAGCATTTTTGTATCAATAAATTAGTTTCTAAAGATTTGGTTTCTTGGTTGATCCAGCAATTGTTTATCAATGAACTGAAGTCTAGAGATTTAGTTTCTTGGTTGAACTAGCTCTTGTGTATTATTGAATGAGAATCTAAAGACTTAGTTCCTTTGATGATGTAGCACTCATCTATCAATGGATAGAAATATAAAGATTTGGATTCTTGGTTGATGTAACACTTGTGTGTCAATAAACTGAAGTCAAAATAATTCGTTTCTTGGGTGATCTAGCTCCTTTTTATGAATAGATCGGAATGCAGAGATTTGGTTTTTTGGTTGAGCTAGTACTTGTGTATCAATGGATCGAAGTCTAGAGATTTGGATTCTTGGTTGATTTAGCACTTGGTTATCAATAGATAGGAGTCCATAGATTTGATTTATTGGCTTAGCTAGAACTTGTGTATCAATAAATTGGAGTCTAGAGATTTGTTTCTTTGATTGAGCTAGCACTTATGTACCAATAAATTGGAGTCTAAATATTTGGTTTCTTTGTTGACCTAGCTGTTGTATGTCAATGGATTGGAGTTAGAGATTTGGTTTCTTGATTTTCTTAATTGAGTTGGCACTTGTAAATCAATAAATTGAAGTTTAAATATTTGGTTCCTTGATTGCCCGACTACTTGTGTGTCAGTAAAATTACTTGTACATTTTGCTTGATGTTAGTATGACCAAGAAACCCTATGCGAATATTGTAGAAATTTATGAATTTTAAATTATCACCAAAAATAAGAATTTTGACAATAAAGAAATGTGAAGTCTAGTCCAATATTTTGTTCGTCACTCACCGGTGAGTTAGATTGGTTTCGAGAAAATCCAGCCCTCCTCTGCACGTTTAGTTTTAACAAAGAAAAACTCGAACACCATGTATATCGAGTACAATTTGTGCACAAAACGTTATTGTGGTGTTTTGCCAGTAAAATTAATATTCTTAAGTTTTTATTTCCTCTTTCTTTTACGTACATTATTTCATGTGTTTTAATTTCCACCACCTTTACTGTCACACGATTTCCACCATAAATATATCGTTCACTTAGTTAACTGGCTCATTGTCACAGAGGACATATTTCGTTAAACTCGCACTCTGCAGTTCCTAGATTGCTTTCATTTTAATGTTTAGTCCTCCTCGAATTCACCGTTGTCGATTTTGTTAGGCCTTGAATCGTCATTTGAATATTTGCATGAGGCACTAATTTTGTTTTGTGTGTGTTTTCAGAGTTTATTTAATTGTTCCTAGTTTTTACTTCGTTATGTTCAGTATGTTGTTTTCTGCTAGTTTCTTATTTATTTTATTTTTATTCTACTCGTAGAAGCTGTTTTTTTGTGTTGTTAAATCTCCAACCAGCACATGGACTATCTGCCCTGCGATAACTGCAGAGATATAGCCTATGAATAATAACGTCATTGGCCTTCAGGCTTATTACTTAATCATGTGAAAAACTGCAAAATGTTTCTGTAGTATAACACTGGAATAATCTATTCTGTTTATGTTGGTCTTCTGTGAATCTAACACTAGATTATTTGATTCAAATTAAACTACTACAATTTAATATGGGATTACTCTGACACAAATTAATCTTCTGTCATCAAACACTGGGTTACTCTAATAGATGTTCGTCTTTTGTAATATAACACTGAATCACTGTTAGCAACTGGTCTCCTGTAATCTAATACTAGATCACTGTTTCAGATATTGATATTCTAGACTTCAACACTGGAGTACTCTACAAATTTATGCTCTGTAATCTAGAATTAAATTACTCTAGTACGAACTGGTCTTCTGCAATCTAACATAGAGATACTCTGACACAAGCTGGTCTTATGTAAGCTAACACTGAATTATTCTCATGTAATTTAATATTGTGTTTTTAACACTGAATTGCTTTGATACAAGTTTAACCTTTGTAATGTAACTGGGTTATTCCAACTGAATAATACATGAGAACTGTAACAAAACAAACAGTAATTAAATATTCTGTATCGTGTAAACAATACTATATGTTCGTGTATACACGTGATACTTTAAAGTAACTTGACTGGTTTGTTTTTCTTTGGAAAAAATGAAAAGTATCGACAGCACTGATTACGAAGATCTCTTTTGATATAATATTGTATATCTAATTTTGCTCAATGTACTATAGGAAGATTATTAAATTCTGAAAGAAGATTTGCTCTGACAGTATGTTTTTTTTAAATAGACTATGACTAGTTTGGTTTGAATTTCGCGCGAAACTGCACAAGGGCTATCTGCGCTAGTCGTCCTTAATTTAGTAGTGTAAGACTAGAGGGAAGGTAGCTAGTCATCACCACACACCACAAACTCTCAGGCTACTCTTTTACCAACGAATTGTGGGTCAACCGACACACTGTAACACTCACCACGGATGAAATGACGAGGATATTTGGTGTGACAGGGATTCGAACCCACGATCCTCAGATTAAGAGTCAAGTGCCTTAACCATCCGGCCATGACTGAAAGAGGTTGTAAACAAAATACTATCGCGAACAACTTGGTAACAATATAGCACGTGAATCTGCCTTAAAACAATTACCTGAAACAAATCGTGTTTCACAGATTATTACCTATAACCAAAACTAAAAACACGTATATCCTGGATGCCAGGGAAACATTTATACCTCTTTAACTTAATGATCAACTAAAATCCATTTTTTACGGAAGTTCCTCTCGTTTTTCTAAACAAAAATAAAACATAACATTCACACTTAGTTTACGTCAAAGTCAACTTAAAGTTTTAACCAAGTAGAAGTCTTTCTTGGAATAACAAGTGATAGGAAACTTGTAAGTTCATGCAGGAAACTGACAAATTTTCTGATAAAGACAAGTAAAACCATTTTAAAATCACTAATCCCATAACCTGCTATACTAAAAATGTTATTTATTCAATTCTGTGCTGAAAATTCAATTCCCAATACGTAGATCAAACTGAAACATCTGCAGAAACATTTTTCAATAACCACAAATCATCAATAAAAACAAAGAACTTTCAGTTGTAAAACACTTTAACATGCCTGGACACTCTCTTGAAGATATCATACTGATGGGTATAGAGATACATTTAGATGTAACAGTTTGTTTGGCTTGTTTCTGAGTTTCACGCAAAGCTATCCTAGAGCTATCTGCGTTATCCGTCTCTAATTTAACAATGTAAGACTAGAGTGAAGGTAGTTAGTCATCACCACCCACTGCTAACTCTTGGGCTACTCTTTTACAAACGAGTAGTGGGATTTATCGTACCATTATAACGCCGCCATGGGCGGAAGGGCGGGCATGTTTGGTGTGATGGGGGATTCTGACCTGCAAACCTCAAATTACGAGTAGAGCGTCTTAACCATCCGGCCATGCCAGGCTCAGATCTAACGGAACCGAAAATTAAAGAAGCTTACTGGATAGCACCATCAAATACAGTAACGTCAAATGGCACCAATCTCGATCTCGGGATTGTTGACCTTCGCGAGTCTTCGAAAATATTTCAAAAATAAATTTATAATTAAACTTACGTTATATTAGTAATACTCTATATGGATATCCTTTACATTACATCAGACAATTATTTTCTCTATTTCCCAACACCTTTCGCCATTATTTTATTTTTATTGGTTTGTTTTTTATGGAAACCAGTTAATAATTCGTGTAACTATTATCCCACGTAAGTATTTTATGTACTTTACACACACCTCTTTTTTTAACTTTCGCACAAAGCTACTGGAGTGCTATCTGTGCTAGCCGTCCCTAATTTTGCAGTGTAAGACTAGAGAGAAGGCAGCTAGTCATCACCACCCACCGCCAACTCTTGTGCTACTCTTTTACCAACGAATAGTGGGATTGACCGTCATATTATAACGCCCCAACGGCTGAAAGGGTGAGCATGTTTGGCGCGACGGGGATACGAACCAGCGACCCTCAGATTACGAGTCACACGCCTTAACCCACCTGGCTATGCCGGGCCTTACACACATCTCTTTGGCAGAAAATAAACCTGACACAAACGATCTTTGATTATGATTGGCAAGTTCTCAAGGCCAACTCACATTGAACATTCGGTTTACGTGACGTCTACATATGTACATATGTATTTTATTACAATAATAAAATATTACAGTTTAATCTCCTGAAGAAGAATAGTTAAACATTCGAAAGCGCTCGAGTTGAGGGTCTATTGAAAGTCAATATGTTTCGAGTAATAAGACCTAATATATTTGTACATAAAAATACATCCTTTTTAAACACTAAAATCAACGTTTAGTTGTTACGCAGATATATATATATACATTTATATTTTCTTAAACGTTTAATCTTTAGATGAAGCGTTCTCTGCAAGCGGGAAAACATAATTTAATGAATAAATATCTTGGCGTTCTTTTACAGCAAATTTGTAGCAATAAATATTTCATTCATGAATAGAAATTAGTTCGTAGTTTTGTTTCTGCATTTATGGCAAACTAGTGTTACTTGCTACAGTCTCTAACATTATATTACTAACTATAGAGAAGGCAGTTAGAAGCATCTTACCGTCTACTATACACGCTAGGAAATTGATTGTCACTCTTATAACGCCCCTATAGCCAAAAGAACGGAATTTTTTTTTATCATGAGAAGGATCTAAATCCGGGTCGCCAGCTCTAAAATAAGATATCTATTACACAATATATCCGCATCCTAGTTATGAATTAAACCCTTTTAAGGTTCTTTTTAGTGTTGAAAAGCTTAATATTTTTTAAAGGAGGATTTAACTTCACTAATACATATTTCGAAACCTTGTGCCTCACTTGTAACTCCGCTAGTTTTTGGAGATAGATTTTGCAAGGGCTTTTAACTAAACAGTCTGTATTAGGATGAAATGCCTAGTTAAACATTTCACTGTGCAAATTTTAAAGGTGGCACAGAGTTCTGCGATAATGAAAGTTTTAGAAATAAAAACCGAGACTATTTTAAAACACTCACGATGGAAAGTGATAGTTATGGTGAGTGAGACTCTGTAGTCGAAGCAGATACGATGTCTGATCAAAATGTTCTAAGACTTTTTCTGTTACAGGTGCCAGTACAGAAGCAGTGAGCTTCACTGAGGTGTGTACAAAGTACAAATAGTGATCTACCCCATGAACGAGCCATTTCTCCAGACCTTATATCCGTGTTGCAAAAAACTTGTTTAAAGACAAATGTATCTCTTGCCCCTGTCATAATAAAAATGGACAAAAAAGAAGAGCAATGTGTTTGCATCAAGTTTTGTGTGAAAAATGGTTAAGGAGGAACAGAAGTCCTTGAAATGTTAAGAACTGCCTTTGGTGATGAATACTTAAGATGGCCGGAAATCGGTCAAAGATGAACCACGTTCTGAACGACTGTCGACATCGTCCACTGATGAAACGGTTGCTAAGGTGAAAGAAAAATTTGAAGTGATCGATGATTAACTATCCGTGAAATTGCTAATGAACTGGACATTTCTTTTGGATCGTGTCAGTCCATTTTAACTGAAAAATTCTGCATGCGTCTTCATTATGACAACGCGCCTTCACAGACAACTGTGTCTATTCAAGAATATTTAGCAGAAAAAAATATTCCTGTGATACCACATCCCCCGTATTCTCTCGATCTTGCCTCGTGTGATTTTTTTCCTGTTCCCCAAATCAAAATTAATTGAAAGGAAAGAGATTTACTGCCATTCCAACCATCCATAATAATGTGAAAACAGAACATAGTCGCATAACAGTTGAAGACTTCCAGCATTACTTCCGAAAATGGTAGGAACATTGAAACAAGTGTATATTGGCTGGGGAATATTACTTTGAATGGGACAGCATATATTACTGATGCATGTACATTATTCTTCGGAATAAAAGTGACATCTTAAAAGTTTTTGATCACACCTCTTATCTGCTGAGCAGCTTTAGATCTTACCATATTTTTTATTCACACACTTAATAACATTTATTATTACTACTGTAGACTTATTAGTTATTTCGAGATAATGTGTAATTATACGTATCCAACAATGAACTAGTAATGACCATAACACATTTAAATATATTTACGTCTTGTAGTTGAGTGTTATAATAAAGAACTAACGATATTTGCTGTACAGAGGATTGAGAACATTATGTATAAAACGATGTTGAATTAGTAAATAACCAAGTCGTGTGACAACCACAACTAATATACAGTCGCGATGAAGGTGTTCGTATCAAAACTACATTTTACATCGTGCCTTCTAAACTTGCTCATTTGGTGATTTACAAGAATGAGCGACTTTGGTTTCTTGCATCTCAAAATGCACTACACAAGTTCAAAATAAAATTCAAAAAGATAAAAATATTAATTTTAATTTTTGCTTTTTAATCAATAAGAAGATTCAAACTTAAATAATTTATGTGCTCAAATAAAAACACACTTCGTTTAACAAATTATTTTGCGTCGGAGATATGGTTTACAAAACACATAAATTATATTAATGTAATTTTATCTTAGATCTATCTATGTGCAGTTGGTGTTTATTAGGTCTAGAAAACAGAGTTCATAGTTTTTGTTTAGGATATAATTTCCAATATATCATAAACAAGAACCAACTTTAAATGACCGCGTCCGTTAAACAGCTATAAAAAATTAAATTACTTCGGAAAATTTTCAAAAATAGGTAAAGGAAAAATTCTATAAAGTAAAGAAATAAGGCCTTTAATGCTCGTCTGTAAAGAGTTAATAACCTGCAAAATATTAAACTAAGGCTGCAAGTACTGAAGAAAATAAAAAATGTTGCTTTGAGTGCAAAGATACATAATAAGTTAACTGGTAATAAAACCCCGATTTACAGGGTATACTCTCACGAGCTTTTCACCGAGCCATTTTAGTTAATGAATTAATATAGAAAATTACTCAAAATACCAATTAACATTTATATATATATTCTCCCTCTTACATGTGTAATTTTGCATATATATATATATATATATATTTAAAACGAAGCATGGATTTTATAAATAAATTTATAGATTGGCGTGATAAAGCTTGGATGTTTGAGATTACTTGCGATGTATTCTAGTCACATCTATGTCTGTACTGATATTGATGGTTACAATGTTAGTTGTAGATTCTTTTGAGTAACTAGCATTCATACAAGTCTAGAAGTATGCTGGTATTATGCCCTTCATTTAGTGACTGAACGTGGTTTATCAGTTGATAATTTCGGTTTTCCTTGTAAGGTTGATAGTCACATCATGCAATTCGGTCAGGTAAGAATAACCAGAGAGCTGGTGATGGGTGGTGTCAAGTAGTGTTCTTCCCTCTAGTTTATCAATTTAAAATGAGCGGCTATGCACAGATGTAAGCATGCGCAAAACTTTCAAAATGACAAATAAATAAACACACTCTTCTTTAGCTCGAATTTTGCAAACACTTAAAAGTCCTCTGTTATCGGAAGTATTTCACAACTGCTAACCGAGTGAGAACGGATTCGTGAGAAACATTTCAACGGTCCTTTTCCGTTATTCCAACTCTGACATCTCGCATTCAGCACAACCGGGTTCCTGGCTCCTGTTGTATTTCGCGCAATTTATTACCACTTTTAGGTAAAGACAACCTTGTTATTTAATTACTATTATTTTTCATACAAAGGGACGAGAAACGCTACAGAATATTGCGACATCTATTGAATATTATTCATCGTTAACAGTTAGCTAATCAATATGGCGGCTCCCATTACAATGCAAGTGTCGTGAGTGTTTACTCTTTATTATAAGTTTTAATTATAAGGCAAGGAGTGGCGTAAAATTGTGAATAAGAAAATTGTTACATAATCGTTCGAATGAAAACAAAAACGCTTGCATACAAATAATTGTACATATAAAATTATTTCATTATTTTTGTTTGTTTTTAATTAATCATAAAGCTACACAATGGGCTGTTTCTGCTCTGCTCATCACGGCCATCGAAGCCCTGTTTCTAGCTTTGTAAGTCTATAGACATACCATTGTGCCACTAAGAACGCTTCAAATTATAAAATAGGTAGATAAAAAAATTATAGATAGTTTTTGTTAGAAAACTCATGGTACATATTACGGAATTAAAGCACGTATTTAAACAAATTTCATGTGTTCTAATACTAATTTTCGATTATTTTATTATTAAGTAATCAACTCTAACGACCACATAATGCCATGTAGCAACATTTTCGCATAATATTTTTGTTCTTATTTTAAGGATAAGTTTCATTTTTAGTATTATTCCAAGTTATTTATTAAAAAAACTTATAGTTTTAAATATCAAACAAATAACTGAACCAGTATTTAAAGAAAATAGAAAAATCAGACTTTTGTAACTTTAGTTATGACGGAGATTGCAAATTATATATAGAGGGCGTACACTTCCTACGTCTATTGAGTTTTCTTTCAATTTCTTCTATCGTTTCAAAAACTGTATGGTTAATCATGTCCGGTTTTAGAGGATGTTTAAAAACATCAACTTACTTTGCTTTCAACTTGAATTTAATTAAAAGAACGTGTTGTTAGAAGCATTTTAAAAATTCATATATTCACAAGAACGAGCAATAGATATAATTTAAAGTTAAAATACATCAGGAATTTAAATTTCTTTTTCACAATCGGACAAAAAAAGAATGGAAGGAATTACGAATAAATTGTACACATTCAACGTCACTTATCAACAGTACAGGAAGTTAAATGAGGTTCGTTTTTGTTTTGTTTTGAATTTTGCGCATAGCCACACAAGGAGTTTTTACGCTAAATGGAATTAGAAACTCCTGACGACGAGAACACAGTGTTGGTGAGAAAATAAAGTATCTTTAAATATTGCTCTAAAATAATAAAAAAAGTTTGAGAGCCAAATGATCTAAAATATTTATAACATTTTTAGGGTGGATTTTGTTTGTTTGTAGTTAAGAACAAAACTATAGCATTGGTTATCTGTGCTCTGCCCACCACGGGTATTGATAGTCGGATTTTAGCGTTGGAAGCCCACAGACATACCACTGTGTCAACAAGGTGCATTTTAAGGCACTTTAAGTGATAGGTTATAATAAGTATTTAATATTTAAAGAAACAGAACACAACTTTACATTATTTAATATGTTTGTTTTGTTTGTTTTTGGAATTTCGCACAAAGCAACTCGAGGGTTATCTGTGCTAGCCGTCCCTAATTTAGCAGTGTAAGACTAGAGGGAAGGCAGCTAGTCATCACCACCCACCGCCAACTCTTGGGCTACTCTTTTACCAACGAATATTTAATATGAAAAACATATAAACTGCGAAACACAAATTGCGAAATTATCTTCTTATAGAAACAGATAAATGAAAACTTGTTTTTAGTTGCGAGTTCGTAGTGGTTAGCTCGAACCATAAACCATCAAAACCATTTTTTTTCTAGTCTTCACTCAGAATGGAATTATATTTGTTTGTTTTAAAACAAAGCCACATTGGGATATCTGCTACCATGCGAAATCAGACCGCAGATTTTAGCACCATAAGTCTGTAAATTTATCGCTACCCCATCAGGAGGCCCGTCATGGCCAGGTGGTTAAGGCACTGGATTCGTAATCGGAGGGTCGCGAGTTAGAATCTCAGTCATACCAAACATGTTCGCCATTTCATCCGTGGTGTTATAATGTGTCGGTTGACCCACTATTCTTTGGTAAAAGAGTAGCTCAAGAGTTGACGGTGGGTGGTGATGACTAACTCCTTCCCTCTAGTCCTTACACTGCTAAATTAGGGACGGCTAGCGCAGATAGCCCTTGTGTAGTTTTGCGCGAAATTCAAAACAAACTAAACAAAACCCATTGGGAATTGTGTGTTTTTGTGAACTGGAAGGAATATCACTTTATTACATTTTATTTCTTTTGGTTTTTATTATTTTAACGTATATCTAACTGTTACAAGAAGTTGCAGAATGTTTGTTTGTTTTTTGAATTTTGCGCCAAGCTAAACGAGAGCTATCTGTGCGAACCGTCTCTAATTTTGCTGTGTAAGGCCAGAGGAAAGGCAGCTAGTCATCACCACCCACCGCTAACTCTTGGGCTGCTCTTTTACCAACGAATAGTGGGATTGACTAATACATTATAACGTCCCCACGGCTAAAAAGGACGAGCATGTTTGGTGTGACGGAGATTTGAACCCGCGACAAACGGATTACGAGTCGATGCAGGATGTTACCCATTTTTTACTTTGAATATTTTATTTGAACAATTAACAACTTATAATACTTACAAATTGATGGTTCCATAAGAGTACTACAATTTATATGTTATAGAAAACAAAACAGAATTGTTTTTTTGCGATACTTAATATATCTAAGAGCGGTGCACGCAGAAATTGAAGTGTAATTTATAAAGTAAAAGAAGTAGTTAACTCTTCACTTACAAGTCACTTCGCTAGAGGGCGATACATGTGTATCGACTTCTGAGAGAGAAGGAGGAGATTGATATGATGATATCATAGTTCCACAAAGTATCACCAGAGAGTACGTTGCTATAACCACTCTCCCATGACAAGCAGTCATGACTTCAGATATAATGATGCACATGTCATGTATCAACCTGTTTGTACATGACTATAATTGACAAAATCGTTTAAAAACATTATTTCATTAGTCCTATATTTAATTACAATTTTCTGATTACTTATAAGTAAAACGATCAGAAAGCGACATTTATTTAAATATCATGCAATGGTTTAAAATTTACTGTTTCACTGGCCTGACTTTATGTTATTCAAATATTTTGACAAAATATTTCATTTTACACAGGATACTTTATAGTTTTACAAGGGTGAATAATATTACTATATTTCCACATATAATTACGTCATCAATGTCTAAGTTTAGTTATGATAAAACCATTTTTTAAAACAATCTTAGAGTCTATAGGATTTTAAGAGATCTTCTATAATCCATTATTTGAGTGAAGTCACAATTTGTTGTTTTCAGTTATTTGGTTTGTTTTGAATTTCGCGCAAAACTACACGAAGGCTATCTGCACTAGCCGTCCCTAATTTAGCAGTTTAAGACCAGAGGAAAGGCAGCTAGTCATCACCACCTACCACTAACTCTTGGGCTACTCTTTTACCAACGAACAGTTGGATTGATCGTAACATTATAACGCCCCCACGGCTGAAAGAGCTAGCATGTTTAGTGCAACGGAGATTTGAACCCGCGACCCTCAGGTTACGAGTCGAACGCCTTAATTCACCTGATCATGCCGGGCCGTAAGACTAGAGGGAAGGCAACTAGTCATCACGACCCACCACCAACTCTAGGGCTACTCTTTTACAAACGAAAAGTGGGATTGACCGTAACATTATAACGCTCCCTCGGCTGAAAGGATGAGCACAAGTGGTGTGACGGGAATTCGAATTCGCGACTCTCAAATTACGAGTCGCGTGCCCATGAACTTTCAGTTATATATATTCATTTGTATTACATGTATTTAACAAAGCTGGGCAGTGTTACTAAAAGTTATATACAGATTTCAACGTTTGCGATGTTTGATAAATATGTTTCAATACTTTCGTTCTCTTGAAGGCATTATGTGCTGGATCGATAAGTTTTGGTCCATTTGCGAAACATTTTTAGCAATCAGTCGAGCAGGGTTTTGTAGGCGTAACTTTTTAAAATTAAACTATATGTAAATTAAGCAATAAAATAATGCAATGATAATTTTAATAATATAAAGAGTGTGAAGGAGTGAAGAGTATTCAGTATATGACATGATTTTACGATTTGAAATAACAAAAACAAAAGTCGTAGTAAAGTAAAAAATTAGGTGAAATGTCTTTATAGCAGTCAATGAAACGAACCGAAGCAAAATTATTACAAAGTAAATTAAATATAAAAGCTAACTTTCCTTAATGTACAGAAATGTCTGAATGAGAATTAATAAAACTATAAGCATATGGTTTGAACGAATTGCGCCAACGTATTTTGGATCTAAGTGATTCTAGAAAGATCATAGAAATTATATTTATCATATATATATGATAGTGTTGTGTTTGTGTCTTTAAGGAAATTACAAGCGAATTAGGTATTGTTTGTATGAAATACAATGCAAATATAAAAAAAAAAGAAGCTGAAATCGAAGCAAGTCATCACGTGATGACAGTGATATTTTGCCATCGTGTGGCATACTAGTTGCATTAAAAGGTTTGACTAAGCAAAAAACAAGTAAGATGATTCTGAATGAGAAAGGTCTTTTTAACCATATGACATTTGTAGCGTTTAATCGAGATATTTGCGAGTAAAGTTCTGGACAAACCAAAGCAAGTATTATTTATATAGATTTACCCGATCTGGTCACGTACGTATATTTTATGCTGAAAATACAAGTAAGAACGTAGAGCAACGTCTCATAAAAAACATTAAGTACCGGTGATTTTAGTCACAATAAAAGTAATGTTTCGGTTTCACTGTTGTAACAAGGTTGTCGCTTTGTAGGACAATGACCGCAATCTCTGAAATAAATAATTTTCTCACAAACTAATTTGTATAGTTTCTAGAGTAATGTTGTTTTTTAATAAACTGTTTATAAAACATTATGAACTATCACCAAACATAAAAGGACACTTTCACACTCCTTTCTTCGGTAATGTTCAACAGTATATATCGTTGTTTAGCAATAAAACTGTTTGTTTGTTTGTTTTTGAATTTCGCACAAAGCTCCACGAAGGTTATCTGCGCTTTTTTTGTTGTTTTTTTAAATTTCGCGCAAAGCTACATGAGGACTATCTGCGGCAGCCGTCCCTAATTTAGCAGTGTAAGACTAGAGGGAAGGCAGCTAGTCATCACCACCTACCACCAACCCTTGGGCTACTCTTTAACCAACGAATATAACGCCTCCATGGCTGAAAGGGCGAGTATATTTTGGTTTGACTGGGATTCAAACCGACGACCCTCAGATTTCGAGTCGAGCTCCTTAACCATTTGGCCATGCCGGGTCTAGCAACAAAATTATCGCCCGATTGTTCTTAGGCCGACAATGATGTTTATGTTGTATGCTCAATATTCATGTTGATTTCTCAGAAAGGTTTGTTTTTTTACTCTTTAAATTTTATTACTTCGATAATATAAGAGTAAAATAGTTTAATTCAAAGATTTTATGATATTGAGCTGTAGCCAAAAGCAAAGTACAATTTACATTTATGTATTACGCCTGATGCTTAAATTAGAGCGGCGGCATCCAGCTTTAGTAGTTTTGGTATAAAAACAATACACAGGTGTGTGTGGGTGTTTTTCTTATAGTAAAGCCACATCGGGCTATCTGCTGAGTCCACCGAAGGAAATCGAAACCCTGATTTTAGCGTTGTAATTCCGTAGACTTACCACTGTACCAGCAGAGGACCAATATACAGGTACAGACAGAATACAGTTGAATAATTTAATATTGTTTCTTTTATAGAGCAAAAAAGTACATTTTATATTGTAATAAATTACAAAAAATGTTTACTAGACATGTTACTTCATATATTTTAACTCAAATTTGTTACATATAACTAATTTACCTCATCTTCTCTTTAAAGCAAAAGCTTTTTATGAAAAATTCTAATAAATTGGCCAGTCGTAAACAAGACAATAAAAAGTAAAAAAATAAAATAAAATGTCTTTTTGCTTGGAACTGAAATATGTACAACGCTATTACTCAGATTTTAACATTCACAGCTTGACACAAACTTCAACTAAAGGAATTAAATAATAAATTTGCTATTCAATGTGTGTTAATAAGCAGAAACGAAAAACTGCATTGGAATAACATACCAAACAAAACTGAAATACATTTTTAGTTTATACCAATAGATGACGCTAACATCATATTTTCAAACTGATCAATTTTTCTTTACTTCATAATGATTACAAAGCGCTTTAGACAAAATAATAATCGACAAATCATAGGTTAAAACCAAACAAACAGATAAAAGATCCTACCGGAAAGTATGTTATCAATCAGTCTTAAGTTTCAATAATACAGCAAGCATAATAATAATAATAATGGTAATGCTATTAATATCAGGCTATTAAACAAATCTTTTTTTGTAACAGAGATATTTTACAGTTTTTAATTAATATATATAATTCTTGTAATTTTGTTGTAAAATGTTTGAAATTCTCTAGTTTATATCGAACGATAAAATTAAATGCACAGTAATATAAATCACAGACGTGGAATCATTTCATTATCTTCATAATGGATAACTAGAAATATCTAAAAAAAAGAATTGTTATATTTGTACAATAAGCAAAATATTAGGTTTACATACATTTCTTACTTAAAAACAATGATTTTTTTTCAATAGTTATGTTTGCCTTAATTGCTTTGAAATTTCCAACACCTCCAATTCATTTCAAAATATATAACATGCAATTTTATGGCTCAGAGAAACAGTTTATTAAAGGAGATAATACACTTTCTGTAAAGTTTCTTTACAAACTTATATATATCTGTTTTTAATAATCTTTTTTTCTTCTGTTCTACAAGAAACAGTTTACTTAAGCAGATTGTGTACTTTCTACAAATTTGTTTTTATAAGCTTATGCCTGACCCGGCACGGCCAGGTGGTTAAAGCACTTGATTCGTAATCCGAGGGTCGCGGGTTCGAACCTCCGTCACACCAAACACGCTCGCCCTTTCAGTCGTGGGGGCGTATAATGTTACAGTCAATCCCACTATTCGTTGGTAAAAGAGTAGCCCAAGAGTTGGCGGTGGGTGGTGATGACTAACTACCTTCCCTCTAGCCTTACACTGCTAAATTACGGACGGCTAGCGCAGATAGCCCTCGTGTAGCTTTGCGCGAAATTCAAAACAAACCAACAACCCTTGTTCTTCAAATATTAAATGAGCTCATCCTCTCTTCCGTAGTACCAAATGAGTCCATTCTGTTCTCAAGGACTAAAGTATCATTACAGATGTAAACAATCATACGTACTATATATTCGTGTTTTATAGTAGCTAAAATTATTTTTGTTTGTTTTGGAATTTCGCACAAAGCTACTCGAGGGCTATCTGTGCTAGCCGTACCTAATTTAGCAGTGTAAGACTAGAGGGAAGGCAGCTAGTCATCACCACCCACCGCCAACTCTTGGGCTACTCTTTTACCAACGAATAGTGGGATTGACCGTAACCTTATAACGCCCCCACGGCTGGGAGGGCGAGCATGTTTAGCGCGACGCGGGCGCGAACCCGCGACCCTCGGATTACGAGTCGCACGCCTTTGCTAAAATTATATATTATAAACAATAAACATCTTAGTTACGAAGTGTTTACAGATTGTTAGTGAATTTCGAGAATATGGTGATGTATGGTAACTGGTCTTATCGTGATAGCTCTAGATAAAGAATATGTCAGGTTACGTATATCGATCGTTTCTTTACATATTTTTTATCTTTGTTTAAATAGCATATTATACGCATGACGCTAACTCCAAGCATTATAGTGAACACGAGAATGTCAGGTTTTTGGGTACACTGAAATTAATCTACAAAGTAAGTCAGTGATGGTGCTCAAAGAGAATTATTTCTTTTATTAAACCAATCATTGCAATTCTTTTTCTGCTAAAATTTCACAATAGTGAGAATTTGATTTGGTTATTAACAAAACCCACGTGATGAAAGTTCTAACATAAAAATGATATGTTTATATTCTATTTTTTGTTTCAATATCCGTCCTTCTCGGATGTTTTTTAAGTTGATATAAATTGTAGGGCAAAACCTTTACACCTATTGACTTGAAATTTGGAGAAAACACTTAAGAGAGCTTGTGTAATTTAAAAAAATACAATGAAAACGATTTTGTATTTCATGAGATTAGTTCATTATTTTTGCAAAAACGTTAATCCATAGTGAAAATCCAAAAGTTACATTTAGTTACACATCTCCGGTGATGTTCCCTAAATTAATATCTAGCTTATACTTTAACGTCTTTGTAACACATACCTATTACATATACAGCTTGCTGAGAATAGAAAATGTTAATTCGAAATTATTATTTATGTCTTAAATATTAACATAGATTTATATTATTGGATTACATTCTTCTCAGAAAGACCTTTTGTTCCCCAGTGATGGCCAGAGTACTTATATCCTTTTGTGTAGCTGTGTGCTTAATAATAAACAACCACAACAACTACAGTCTTTAAACGTTAATTTAAGAGTTTATATGATTAAAGAAATACCTTGTCTGAAAGTACTTGACCATAAAAGAAGGGATGACTACGTAACGTTTACTGCAACATATTAGGAAAACAGAAATAAAACTCAGACATTGAGAAGTGTCACAACGACGAATGTTTTAAACTTATAAAGTATGGGTTTATGGTTAAGACAGGCTTCTAATTTTACATAGAAAAGTAAGAAATATTTATGAAATTTGTAGAGTAGAAACACACTGTAATATACACGAAATAGTCTAACAATAGGGTAAGGCTGACCTGATAGGCTCTTGTTCAAGCAAAATTTGTAAACTATTGTTGATTAAACATTTAGGAAACCACCAGACATGTACTCTTAATAGGTTTGTTTGTATTTGGCTTAGTATGAAATTTAACCATGCGAATATGCGCTTTGTCCACCGTGAGGAATCGATTGTTTGTTTCTTTTGGATTTTGTGCAAAGCTACTCAAGGGCTATCTGCGCTAGCCGTCCCTAATTTAGCAGTGCAAGACTAGATGGAAGGCAGCTAGGCATCACCACCTACCGCCAACTCTTGAGCTACTCTTTTACCAACTAATAGTGGGATTAACCGTCACATTATAACGTCCCCACGGCTGTAAGAGCGAGCATGTTTGGTGTTACGGGGATTCGAACCCGCGACCCTCAGATTACGAGTCGAACGCCTTAACCCACCTGGCCGTGCTGGGCTGCGAGGAATCGAACTCTGGATTTAAGAATTGATGTTTAATGTCTCAAAGCAGGTTTAATATTTAATTTATGTGGATACAAATTACCCTAATTAGAAAGCCTTAAATACTTTGCCACCTTAACGCTCAATTAAAAATATACGTTACAGCTAAAAATCTACGCATTTGAAATGAAAATGTTAAAATCATATAAGACGGTGATCAGTTGTACTTGAAGCCAACCAGTCTCAGTTGTGGTTATTATACTCACTATATCTACTTGTTAGTATCATAGGATATTGTAATTCAACCTGATTAAGTAACTACTATTCAGGTATTGGAGGCACACAGAAATTCGCTGTTATAATGAAAATTGTTTTCAGGTACTATGTTTATAGGATTACTAATTCTACTCTCCGTATTCTGTTCTGGATTTATGTATATCAGATAACAGCTTACACAATATTACTGAATAATAGGTTCATAACTGGCCACGTTTGCGTCTGTTAGCAGTTCTACGAGTTCCCTCCTTATTAACCGTAATCCTTTTGTCCTGGTCGCAGGTGTGTGTGTATGTCTGTGTGTACTTAAGTAACACTTCACTGCAAGCTTCGGATCTACCCCTGTTTCTCAGTTTTTCTTCCGTGGACTGCAACAAATTGAAGTCCTGTGCATAGGTTCCTTATTTACACTCGACAGCAAACAATCAATACAAGTCCAACTGTATCCAATACGGGAGGAGGGAATCAGCCCGTTTAAACGCAGAAAGATGGATTGGGTAAATGTACCTCTTCTCCTACGCTGCCAAACATCTGCTCCCCATTTATCAAAGGGATTAAATCTTCAATGGTGTTCGACAGACGAAAGGACATTTTTAACTAACAAGCAAATTTAGGACTTGAGTAGCTACATTGGAAATACCTTTTTTATTGTTATTTCTTTCTTCAAACAAACGCGAATCACTTGTCTGTCCCAGTTGCAGCATTTAAAGTGTATCAAAAGTGTAAACCAATACTTGTCGTATGTCTCGGCACCTGCTACTAAACAAAAAAAATCTATAAAAGTTTTCAGATATGATTTTAGCAGTTCCTTTACCCAATAATAAAGTTTAAACTTTCCAGAAACAGTTTATAGTAGCTTTTTACCCAATAATAAAGTTTAAAGTTTCCAGAAATAGTTTGTAGTAGTTTTTACCCAGTAATTAAGTTTAAACCTTCCTCAAATAAGTTGTATTAGTTCTTTTACTCAATAATAAATTTTGAACTTTCAAGAAACAGTTTATAGTAGTTTTTTTACCCAATAATAAAGTTTAAAGTTTCCAGAAATAGTTTGTGGTAGTTCTTTTACCCAAAGAAGACTGAGTAGATGATATACAGCATGAGATCAGTGTCAGTCTTCTTTCCATCACGAAGGCTACACAAACAAATATACTTAACATTAGTATCATTGAGTTTAGATGTTCTGCTTCTTCCATTCTTATTTTCAAATTTACCTGTCCTGGTCTCAAGATCTAAGATGTACTTGACAATGTTTGGGGAGCATTTCAAGTCTGCAGCAATTTGTGTTAGAGTACAACCAGCATCACATAAATATTTTATGCGAACTCTCTTCTCTACTCTCGCAATCTAAGGTTCACAGACTCGAATTCCTGACCCAACAAACAAGCTTGCTATTTTTGCCTTGGGGGCGTTATAATGAGGGTCAATCCCACTATTCGTTGGTAAAAAAATCAGCCCAAAGGTTGGCAGTAGTGATGAGTAGCTGCCATTCCTCTAGTCTTTCATTGCTAAATTAGGACGGCTGGCTCAGAAATCCTTTGTGTAGCTTTGAGCGAAATAAAACGAACAAACAAAACAAACTCTTCTCTACTGACAATTTTCTACGCTTTTTTTTTGGCCTCGAAATGATAACAAAACTTAATATATAGTGTTAAAAACTGTGTTTGTCAAGGTTTATTTGCAGAGTGTTTTATAAATTGATTTTGTCCAGCATATGCCGGTACCATATGTTAGTTCCTTGTTGATTTTTTTAATATAGTTAAGACGCTGCATGGAGCAGTGTTACATTTTTTTCAAACCTTACATTTCATCAGTATGTTCATTCAAGCAGAACCCTTGTAACGTTAATGTTTAGTACTTTGCAAAAGTTTTAGCGAAGATAATTTTTGTCATTCTTTCCATTTCTTCATAATTCTTCCATAACATTACAGAATGTATAAATTAGCTATATAAAATGGAAAGAATGACAAAAAATTATCTTCGCTAAAACTTTTGCAAAGTACCAAACATTAACGTTTTAATAATTCACACTAAATAAAATAAAAACAAAAATTTTAAACTAAACTCTGGGCTGATGAACATCACTGAATTTTGATTTAAACTTTCAATAACCTTTTTCGTAACATAATTTTTTTGTCTAAATCTAAATTACACAATAAATTTCAGTTATCTTTTTACAATTTGAAAATAAAATAAAGTGGAGATTTAAAATTTATTTATCATTTGTTAAAATTTTTTTCTTGTGACGTTCTACCGAATTTAACCATGTTTTTCATATTTATTAAAAAATAGTTCCTGCTTCAACTTATTTCCACTTATAGTTGACGAACTTTGAATTCAAATAGCAATGACTGAATAAACATTATGCAACATTAAAACAGAAATTTTGATGTATTTATTGTCGCTAAGATCATAGTTCAAATTTTACAATTTTTTTTAGTTGGGCGGGTGTGACCTTTCTGTTAGCGTGCTTGGACCGTACTCTGAGGATTTCTGATTCATGTCTTGTTGCCAAAAAATTACACTCCACACTCTGAGATCGTTGATAAGCTTTCAGTGATGGCCAGATCCCACTGTTGGGTCAAACGAGGGTATTCTAAGAGTTGGCAGTGGGTGCTGTTGATTTGCCGTTTATCCTCTATCCCAGTGATTCTTAATCTTTTTTATCGTCTTACACCGTGAGACTCTCCCGGTTATTACCATGGCCCCTATAATAATTTTTGTAATGGTGAACTTTGCGTAAAGGTAGAATAAAACAAAACTATATAAAGATCCTAATTTATTGAAAATGTTACAAATAAATGACCTTGAGAAATGCTACAAGTGCTAAACAAATGCAAAATCCATGGAATTACTAAACATCATACATCATAGCAAGTTAAGAGCAAGAGAGGAAGATCAAACACACATGAAAATAATTACAATTTTCCTCTTTCTCCACTTAAGACAAATTGACAATAGATGGCAACTCGCCAAGTAAAATTCTACTTGAACCTAAAACAAAATAAATATCCATTTATATATTTATTTATTTATTTTAAGAATTTCTAATTCATGATATAGGCGAAAAGGTAATTTTTAATCTATTTAGTTTAATACTGGTTTGTGTTCAGTAAGTATTTATTAAATTTATGATTTTTTGTTTATTTGTAACAGTATTAGTTAGTGGTATATAATACTTTACATTCTTTATAAGTACTGTTCCCATTTTTACTTTTTTCCTCCTTTTATGTACTGGATTGATTGTACTTAGAATGATAAATTACTTACACCATGTTGTATTATATAGTACGTGAATAAAATCGAATTGAATTGGCCGAGCGTGGACTAATGGGTTTCGTTTCAGAATGAAAATCCAATGGTGTCAGGTTCGGGGTGTGGTGCTTTCAAACAAGCTTCCCATATTGAAGTGTGAGCCCGTTACTGAAATGAAAGTCATTCCCGATATTAACTTAAGAATAGGTATGTTGGTAGCGGGTGGTATTGAATCGTAACCTTTTTAAAATTAGGGATCGCGACGTTAGAACGCTGAGTTCTCTGATTTAGACGTTTATGTGTCACATAAGCTGTCTTTCAGGTTGACAATATCATAGACTATTCAGGGAGAGAGAAAAAGAAAAATCCAAAGAATTCTGTGTCAAGAAAGTTTAAAAACATTGATTATTATACTTTTGACGCTACATCTGTTCGTTTACACTACTTCTTCCCAATGGCAAGTCTGAAAACGCTAAAAACCAGGTTTCGAAACCTATGGTGGGCACAACAAGTTACCCCATTATATAGCTTTGTGCTGAACAACAAACCGAACAAGCTTTGCACTCGTACACTTTTGTTTGTTTGTTTGTTTTGAAATTTCGCACAAAGCTACTCGAGGGCTATCTGTGCTAGCCGTACCTAATTTAGCAGTGTAAGACCCACCGCCAACTCTTGGGCTACTCTTTTACCAACGAAAAGTGGGAGTGACCGTCACATTATACGCCCCCACGGGTGGGAGGGCGAGCATGTTTAGCGCGACGCGGGCGCGAACCTGCGACCCTCGGATTACGAGTCGCACGCCTTACGCGCTTGGTCATGCCAGGCACAGTCGTACACACTGAAAAACAAAACGCATAACTGTCATATAGTAGTACTTCCATTAAATTTTGTAATATGTTAGTTTAGTCAGTATATTTTTGCTCTATATTTAAGCCTCTTTCAGAAACAACAGCTTAAAATCTGTTTATTTCCATACGTTTTAGAAGTTTAAAACCAAGGATCGCGAATTTTAGAAGTATGCAGTTAAAACAGTGAGCACACATGCATGTATGTGTGTGAACGCTTTGCATAGTTTTAACATTTTAGCTTTTATACATAAAAATAAACATAAATTTTAAAAGCCTTCGTGTGGTTTTTTACCGTGTAGAAATAATCTTTTATGCTACTTATTTTATGCAAGTACATTAAGAAAGAAATAGTACTATGAAAATTTACAGAAGCCAATCCTAGACACATGTAAATCAAACTAAAACAGAATGAAGATTGATCAAACTAATCCTTAGATCTAAAGACAAATTAGAACAATAAAACTAAAGTTAATTTCTTTAATTAAGCTGAACAGCTGCAAAACACACAACCTGAGCAATTTTACTTATCACTTTAAAAGTAAATGATTTAATGTTAAAATTTGAAAGTAATATGGATAAGTTAGATGACAGTAAAATCATTAATAGAAAATGTTTCTATTATTTTTCATCTGGGAACACTTGTGAAGTTCGTAGTGGAACATAGTTAGGTTACCGGCCACTAGAGACACGTGTGTAGAACTGATAATGGAAATAGTTATGTGCCTTGAGGGACACTTAGCACATATACACCTTTAGTAACTCGGGTAAAGTAACTGTCATATGTGTGTAATGTATTTCCAAATATATATCTAGATCTTCAAAACAAGACTATTCTGTAGTATGTGAGGGATGAATTATATTGTTTGAAAGTTTCAATACATTTTAGTAGAAGTACCAACAATTTGATGATTGTAAGCATTATTATTACACGAAGTTTCCCACCCCATTTCATACTTGAATTATTTCGAAAAGAAAATGCAAGGAACAATATTCCATAAAGACCCTTTGAGTTTACAGTGATTTAGAAGAGTATATTACTGACAACTTTGAGTCTTGTTTGATATTAGTGTTTTTTTTTAGTGTAGTACGATTATTGTTTCTCCACAGAAACTAAAACTGTGTATATATTTGTGTTGAATGAATTGAATCTTTAAATTTAATGTAGAGAGAAAACTGGACACGCTTGTCTTCCTTTCATGTAGCCGTTGAGTAAAGTAATCCATTTTTAATTTGTGAGTTTTTAATTCTAATTGATGCACGTATAATTCAACAGCTTAGAACGTAAACACTCGAACCTAAGCATGTTACGCCCATCTTATGTTTCCCTTTTATATAGTATGTAATGATATAATAACTTAACTGTTTTACTGTCACCTTCCGGACAAAAAAAGCATGTTACGCCCATCCTACGTTTTTCTTTTATATAATAATTATTCCGTGATAAACGATTTGTAAGCTTAAAACTGTTTCTTTGTAAGACAATATGTTTTAATTAAACATCTATTAGTGATATTTTATTGCACTTTAACATGTTTAATTCTACCTAAAATTTATGATGTAGTGAACACTGTGTGTTTAGAACCCTATCATTATACAGTTTTTTGACTCTTAAACATTTCTAAAAGACTATGGCAATAGATACAGAATGAATAAAGTGTGGTGTAACTTTTAATATCGGTAAAGATATAGATAAAGAATGCTGTGTTAGAAATATAATAAGCCTAATACTAATGGCTTGTGAGAAGTATAATTAGATAATCAATAGTTTTGAAAATGTTTGTATTACTATAGAAGATAGAAAGACCCATGACATGCATGCTACACTTTTATTCCCTTTTCTCTCTCAGTCCTGTCCTCAAAACAAAAATTAAAATTAACTTTAAAACCAATCAAATTCAGGTTCGCGTAATCCAGAAATACGATAACTTTACTTTATTGCTAGAAAGAGAAACATTTGCCACACAGACAGCACAAACGTTTTAGCAAATAATCACATTAACAAAAATATTGTTACAGCTTCGACTTAAAAGATCATTCGTGTTGACTTAAAACAGTCATACACCGTATTTAATCATAACAAACACCTTCAGTCTTAATTTTAATCATAATCACTTTAATCCAAAAAGAAATATGTTTAATAATAATAAGTACGTTATAATAACTGTTATTTTCTTGTTGATTTGTAATTAACATCTTTGAACTTCTAATTTAAAAGCAAGCACCAAAAATCATACTATAACCTTTAACAATGAATAGTATGCATGATAATGCCCTTTAACAAATACTTATTTAAAAAGGTAGGTGCGTGTTTACAATTATCTAAGTAGCCTAAGAAAAATAAGGAAAAGAATATGCAAAATTTAGAGTTACACTGCTCACTTTAGAAGAAAAAATTAAGATATAAGAAAATGCACAAAGAAGAAAAAATCGTTACCACAGGTTAAATTTTCAGCATTGGTATAGATTTACTTTAATGTTGTGCTTTCTCTATTCAAAATGGCATCACAGCAATAGCGGTTGATTTGGCAATGGTGGAAATTAATCCAAAATACAGAACAAAGGATTAAATACCAATTTCATTACACAAAAAATACATGCTGACACATTAAGTATACAGAAAGCCCTTAATTAAAAAAATGTAACCACTGTAAATAAAATCACTTGAATACAAAATCGAAAACTTTTTCAACATCATGAATTAATTATACCATCAAAATGGCACAAATGAAAATTAACCATCCTTCACCTGCATGCACTTACGTGCACAAACGAATGGTGGCATGGTAAGTTTCTACAAATATATAAAATAAAACAGTACTAAAACAAAAGAAAACTGGGACTGTATTCTTTCATAGATGCTACAATTCATTTTAACCGTGCCCGAATATTCCCAATAACTGTTCACTTTTTGTGACTGACTGTAGCCCAAGAGTTGGCGGTGGGTGGTCATGACTAGCTGCCTTCACTCTTGTCTTATACTGCTAAATTAGGGACGGCTAGTGCAGATAGACCTCGAGTAGCTTTGCGCGAAATTAAAAACAAACAAAAGAACATTAACTTGTAAATATCACGTAAATAAAAAAAAAACATTATTTACGTAAATTATGCAAATAAAACATTAAGCAGGAAATTAAAATGTAAGATTTCCAGCTAACCTTCGTGTGACTTATTTATAGCATTATAACTATAAAGAAGGTCGTTTTTCCTTTCAGTTTTATTTTGAATTTAACCAACCATATACTGTTTTACCGCCAGCGTAGCAACACGTTTCAGCGTGTTAAAAATCGCAGTGACATCTGTTGGGCGACGGAGATCGTTTTCTATGTCTTCTTCAACTGCCGAGCCACAAATGCAAATTATATCAAGCACTTCTTTGAATTTTGAAACTGGAGATAAGCGAACAAAGACACTTCCCTTAACCGTGTTCACCAAACTTTATCATACTATGTAAATATAAAAGAAATGAAGATCTTGAACGATCTCAGAGCCACCTCCGGCGCGAGGATTGACTGTTCTTTCTATGTGTGTACGGAGGAAGAGGGGTGCCTTCTTCTTTCAGCTTTTCAGGTGGGGGTCGTGGGAACCCCTGCTGCTTGGGCACGTCCACGAAACTGTTATTGAAGTAGACACAACAGCAGATTTATACCCCCATTTTAAAAGAGATTATATGGTAACACTAGTGTGTTCAACACTTCAGAAATGAGAAGGGAATTCTGAAGGAGGTAGTGCCCAAAGTAAGGGCATTAATCGAGAAACTTTTTTGTTAAAAATTATTAAAACACTTAATTCTCTAATAAGAGACAAAAATAATAATTTTCTTTAGTTGACTCTTTTACATAAACGCACATTTAGTTCATTTTTTAAATGTCATAATAAGAGACATTAACATTTTCTGCAATATTCTGAGAATGGGAGATCTTATTTCGGTAATACACGTATGTCGTGCCGGTGATGTTTAATTTGATAAACCTTCCACAAGGTTTTAGTCTTAATGAATTGGCTTTAAGATAGAAAGAGTAATTAAATATTCTTCACTAGAAATACAGTGAAACTTAAAATGTAATGCATTACATATATATATATATATATGTACGTATAGTCAAGTGTGTTAACGTTTCTAAGCTTGAAAATTCAACATAAATCTAAGGAACAAGTCAAATTAAATATACATTAAAGTGATATGTTGTTTTCCCTAATAACGAATTTCCTCACTGAAATTTTGATAAATATTATAAACCCATCCATAAGGTGCTGTATGTAAGTTAATGAAAGTAATTTACAAGTTATTTCCTCTACGTAAAAGGCATTAATTGGTTTGTTTTGAATTTCGCGCAAAGTTACACGAGGGCTATCTGCGCTACCTGTCCCTAATTTAGCAGTGTAAGACTAGAGTGAAGGCAGCTAGTCATCACCATCCACTCGCCAACTCTTGGGCTATTCTTTTACCAACGTATAGTACGACTAATCATTACATTATAACGCCCCCACGGCTGAAAGGGCGAGCATGTTTGATGTAACGAGGATTCGAACCTGCGACTCTAGCATAATAAGTCGAGTGCCTTAACCACTTGGCCATGCCGGGCCCAAAAGCATAAATACACTACAAAATAATACAACTGATAGACTTACAGCAACACCAGAAGAAACAAAGCAAGACCGTCAGAGATATGTTTTAAAATAATACGAGTGTTGGAAACATTATAGCAAACAATAAGTGTGACGAAGCTGAGTAAACACAATGGTTTGTTTATTTAAGTTCGCGTAAAGCTATTCAATGACTATCTCGCAAGATGTCGCTAGTTTAAAGTGATAAATTAGAGGGAAAGCAAATATTCAACATCGCCCACCGACAATTTTAGGGGCTACTCTATACCAATGTAACGTAGGATTGACCACCACGTTGTAATGCACTCACGATCGAAAAAGCAAGCATATTAGGTCACAGGATTAAATCTCGCGAACCGCAAATTGCTAGTTTAACGCCCCAACTACCAGATTATTCCAGACCCCAAACGAAATGGAAGGGAGGGGATCTTGTAGCATCATAAACATTCATTCTATGAAAAGGAACACATTACAATAGACACATACAGCAGTTACAAAGGTGTCTATTCGGAGTATAGAAATGTAAATTTAGCGATATCATGATAAGCAAGGATCCTTTTCTTAGTGAAGAACAGATGCTATATACGCTTTATTATACTTTTATGTTTTATTTACTAAAAAGCGCATAAAAATCTGGACGTTCAGAAAGATATGGCATTAATAAAAATGAAATAAAAACTTCTCACTCAAAAATACACATGACTGATAGGTTACACTTAAAGAACGTCGAGTTATAACAACTGTTTATATTTCTAAGAAAACATAGAATATCTTATATTGTAAATTTTATCTTTGTTTACAGTATTTCATGCTTTTTAACAAAGAACTATTAATATAATTAAATGGTTTTCACTCAGTTCGCAACTTAAGTGGTTAACGAGATTTAATGTTAAACGTTTTTGCCAGAAACGTTACAAATATATGCGTTAAAAGAATGTCACAGAATTGTTGTCTGATGTTTTCAACATGCCAGAATAGCAAGCTTCCTACATTGTCATTGAGCTAAATATTGTAACTTTATTTTTATTAAGGACGTTAATATGCACATAATAGTGCTCTTAACAGTCATACAGAAGTACTGTTTATATACATACAGTAGTGCTCTTAACAACCATACAGAAGTACTGTTTATATACATACAGTAGTGCTCTTAACAACCATACAGAAGTACTGTTTATACACATACAGTAGTGCTCGTAACAGTCGTACAGAAGTACTGTTTATATACATACAGTAGTGCTATTAATAGATACATAGTTGTACACTTGATATACACAAATAGAACTGTTCAAATACACAAGTAGAACTGTCTACATACACAAATATAACTATTTATATACACACGGTAGTACTGTTGACATACATAAGTAGAACTGTTATGTACACACGGTAGTACTGTTGACATACACACGACAGCACTGTTGATATACACACGACAGTACTGTTGATATACACACGACAGTACTGTTGATATACACACGACAGCACTGTTGATATACACACGACAGTACTGTTGATATACACACGACAGTACTGTTGATATACACACGACAGTACTGTTGATATACACACGACAGCACTGTTGATATACACACGACAGCACTGTTGATATACACACGGTAGTACTGTTGACATACACACGACAGCACTGTTGATATACACACGACAGTACTGTTGATATACACACGACAGTACTGTTGATATACACACGACAGCACTGTTGATATACACACGACAGTACTGTTGATATACACACGACAGCACTGTTGATATACACACGACAGCACTGTTGATATACACACGACAGCACTGTTGATATACACACGATAGTACTGTTGATATACACACGATAGTACTGTTGATATACACACGATAGTACTGTTGATATACACAATTTTAGCTTATCCAGTTTCATTATTTCACAACCCTAAGTGTCGTTGTTTAATAACTTTCAAATAATTTCGAAGCGAGAAACGCTTGATTTGCCACCCTACAAAATCTACATTCGGTAAAATGAAACACATTTGAGCATTTTCAATGTTTTGATCAACTGAGCACGTGTTGAGCTGTTTGTATCTTTTTGGGGAGGAGAACAATTAGTGTGGGCTTTTGAAGTTCACAAACAGTTGAAAGGAAATGTAGATTATTTATTTTTACTAGTGTAATTATTACTACAGCTTTATTAACAAAAACTACAACAACAAAAACAATCTTGTGCTAAGCGAAGGATTGCTTTGGTTCACTACCAAGTTACAGGTATGTAGTTTTCCTCACACTGGTGCTAATCCAAATTTGCTTTGGTTTACTGCCATGTTACAGTTATATGGTTTACTCTTGATACTTATGATAATATACAAAGTACTTTGATTTTGTACCATAACAGCTATGAGACATTCGTCAAACTAAATATGTACAACTATAAAAAAACGCTTTCAAATCCAGTTTCTGATGGTAATCAATTTCGAAATTTAATGAGAATCGACTTCGACATGTAATAACGTTTAGTCTCAATTCCGTATTATAATAAGTTCTTATTTATTTATTTATATCAAATAAAAAAGAAAGAACATAATGCCTATAACAGAGGTAAAAAACAAACTTGCTGCATACTTTAGGCACTGGGCTGTTTCTTTCCCGTAGTGAAGTTTTATATGTATTTAGAGCTGAACGAACATAATTAATCCTAAAGGTACATGTTACTAGTTTTATTTGAATGTTGCGCAAAGCTACACGAGGGCTATCTGCGCTAGCCGTCCTTAATACAGTAGTGTCAGACTAGAGGGAAGGCAGACAGTCATCACCACCCATCGCCAACTCTTGGGCTACTCTGTTACCAACGAATAGTGGGATTGACCGTTACATAATAACGCCCCCACGACTGAAAGGGCGAGATTGTTTGGTGTTACGGGGATTCAAACCCGCGACCCTCAAATTAATAAGTTACTGAATGATTTGCTAGTTCTTCAATCACAATTAATAAGTTTTAATTCTAAAATACAATATTTTCACATTTTAATATCTATTTTAATATACTTTAACTTCTAATAACACCAATCATCAAATAAACCTTATTTTCTCAGTAAATCAAATTTCATTAGGTAATGGAAACAGAGTTCAGCACTAAGTTTCGTGCAACATAGGCTTAATATGAACATTAACAATACATTTTTATACGGTCGGTCAAATTATTTTATAAAGTGTTTTGTTAATTGACTTTAATGGGAAATATAAATCAATAATAACTAAAACAAGATATTTTAAGACGATAAAGATGTTATTAAAATAATTTAACATGTTAACATAATATCTAACTATTATCAGTTTAACTCTTTATGCTTTTATAAATTGCTTGCTCTGCCTTTACGTTCTAAATAAATTTAATAATTGTTCTGTTATGTGCAATATATTAAGCAGGTAATTTTTAATTTTGTTTTTAAGCATTTTTGCTCCAAGTCACACTGGCCAAAGCTGTCCCTAATTTTAAACTGATGGTGTTTAAGAAAGGCAGCAAATCTGCACCACCCAATGTCTACTCTTGTCTGGCCGAAATATTACACTTGACAGTCAACCTCAGAGCGCATTCACAGTTTCAGTGTGAGGAGTACGTTTTTACGGACCATGAATTATAAGATTCACAGCTCAACCCTAGCCATAGTCTTCACTCTGCCTAAAAAGAAAAGTATATATTACAGCTAATAATCACTTGTTCCTGCTCTTGAGCATTTGTAAACAATGTTGTCTGGCTGGAAGACTCTAAAGTAACTTTAGGATGAATGATGATTAAGTGGAAATGTGTTTACAATTTCCCAGCTTTCCTCTTGTTCTTTCCCACGGTGGTAATTTTCCTTCCATCGCTCTGTTTCCGGTGACAAGTTTAACATTCTTCAAGACTGCAGTCGTTAGCTCGGAATGTTTTATGCATTCTCTCAAAGGAAAATGTTTGTGATAACATAATGCATAAGATATTTCATGTTTTCCTCGAAAGATTTTGTGTGTTTGTTTTTGAATTTTGCATAAAGCTACACGAGGGCTATCTGCGCTAGCCGTTCCTAATTAGCAAAGTAAGACTAGAGGGAAGGCAGCTAGTCATCACCACCCACCGCCAACTCTTGGGCTACTCTTTTTACCAACGAATAGTGGGATTGACCGTAGCATTATAATGCTCCCAGGGCTGAAAGGTCGTGCATGTTTGTTGTGACGTGATTCGAACTCGCGACTCTCAGGTTACGAGCTGAGCGCTCTATCCACCTGGCCATGCTGGGCCTTCACATTAAGTTACCTGAAATTTGGTCATCTTAGGGATCAAACATAAAAGTGTTCAAGCTTACCGCGAGGGAACTCAAATGAAGAAATAACAAAAGCGTAAAACTACTTATCAAGTTCCTTATCCACAGTTTCACATTTCAAAACCATACATTTGTTTTTCCAAATTGAGTTAAAAGTTAGCTTGTTTTTTTCAACCAAACACTATTCTAAAGTTTGTGTACGATTGTTAATATTAAATTTTTCATTAATTTACTTCTAAACGTGTAGACGTGTTGGTGTTACCTTAATCTAATTTAATTCTGGATTCTGTTTTTGTTCTTGATAAAAAACAAAACTAACCTAAGGGCAACGAGATCCAGCAAAACCAAGAGAAGAGTCCTAGAATAATCTAGCTCGTTAAAATGTAATTTTTCTTCATTCAATTAGCGACTCATAACATGAAACTGTTACAGACTTTAATAGGTGAAAAAAAAAGCGAACTCTAAGATTTCTGAAAATTTCAGCAAAATCGATTAACGTTGATATAATACCTATTCGGCCCTGCATGGTCAGGTGGTTAAGGCACTCGACTCGTAATTTAAGGGTCGCGAGTTCGAATGTCCCTGGCACCAAACATGCTCGCCCTCTCAGCCTTAGGGAAGTTACATGTGACGGTCGATCCCGCTATTCGTTGGTAAAAGAGTAGCCCAAGAGTTGGCGATGGGTGGTGATGATTAGCTGCCTTCCCTCTAGTCTTACACTGCTAAATTAGGGACAGCTAGCGCAGATATCCCTCGTGTAGCTTTGAACGAAATTAAAAAACAAAATCAATACCTATTCCCGTCGTAAAGCTCTGCTATATAAACCAGTTATAAAAATGGAAGAATAAATTCTGCGACGAGCCAACACCGTTATTAAGACGTGAAATATACTGCTTCCGTTGTTTTCACATTTCTCAGGTTAAGACGCAGAATGATTTGTTATTTCCTGTAAACCTTCGATACAAAGTGACGGATCTGTTGACATAAAACGCTAGACTATGAACGCATATACGATACGCTACAAAGTATCAAGTCCATGTTTGAACCGCTGCAACGAGTGTACTCAACTATGTCATGAATTAACTACACATACACTGTACAAACGGTTTTATGAAACCATGACAGTGACTCGCTTATCTGCACATTAATAATTCGTTAACTACGTTTGACTCGTTTTGGTACATAACGTCCTAATATAATTTACAAGCACGATCCAGAACGTAATAATGAAAGTATTCATTTTAAGTTTTCAGTTTATAGATGATGTATTTGCAATATGTTTATAATGACACAACAGAAATAATTTCTGTAATAATTATAGAACTATGAGAATTTGTTTATGTAGAAAATGTCACATTATCCAAAGTTTAAAATAATAAAGTTTAATCTCAGTATTACAAAGTATATTTCATCATGTACTATGCTTAATGGATAGAACAGGATTCTTAAAGATCCTAACAAACTTTAATAATGTATTCACAAACATATAGCAGGTTACAGAACACAGGTAAATATTTTTGACATTTTAATTTTTAATTAAAACAAACAAAGCATTACTATAGGTTCCATCCAAAAGTGGTATGAAAATGTTTTCTTTAAGCAAATATACTTTAATTAATTAACTAATATAATTTATTTAAATTTACCCTAAAATCTCAAGCTATTATTTGTTTTATTTTCGTTCTGTATTTTGCTTAGTTACGCTCTGCTCTATTGGAAATAGAAGCTTGGTTATATAATAATGTGTTTATGTATTTGTCTTTTAAGTAACTATCATTAATGATGTTGTTATGGTATTAAGTCATAAAATAATAACTGCTTACATTTGATCTTTAATTTTTTTATTATTAGGCCTAATAAAATACTGAGAAAAGAAAAAAGCAGAATGTTATTTTTACTTTTATATAGCTAGTGAAACAACTATGTTTATTCTGGTCCATTGAGAGATATTTCAACAAAAGTTCGTTCAGGTGTTGTACATCTAGCTAAAGTTCTTGTAATTGTAGTTTAAATACTCATAAACTTTCTTTAATCATTATCCAAAGGTAAGCTTAAATATCATAATAGTAATTTAAGATAACTTTACTTTCTCGGCTTCTTTATCGCTACTTATCTGGGGTAGAAGTCATAATATTGTATAAATTAGTGATACAGAAGTTTGTACAAATTTGTATAAGCTTTCTTTGAATATTACTGATGAGAATGATCACTAAAGAAGGTGATATCTGGGATATTAGGATATCACATGGGATGAAGAAGTATCTTCTATTGAACCCAACAGCTAGTAAACATAAATTAGAACCAAAAAGGAAGTTAGTCAATACAGTAAGACACAATATTTGTATGATTGCAACAAATAAAGGTTTCTTTTTCGTTATTTCACACTTTGCCATCTATTTTCATATTTGTCTTCTGAAAAATTTGTTTTTTAAAGCTCCTACATTTTGGCGCTCAATATTTATTTGTTGCTTACACTTAACTTGAAGATACTAAACGTTTATCAGTTTTAACAGCAGTATTGGCGCTTTGTATTAGCACTACACTACTACCGTATTGTATTCACACTATGCATAAAATGTATTGTAGTCAAACTGTGAAATAAAACAATCATTTTGTATCTAAATTGTGAGCAAGCCATAATATAAAAATCAATATTTTGTTCATACTGTAAACAACAAACCACACTGTTCCCACTTTTTATATAACTATCAGACATATAAATGATTAATACGACACATTAATTGCTATATATTTTTAATGCATTTGCAATTTCTTTCAGTTTAAATGAATATCAGACATGTCCTACACAAACAATAATACTCCGTGATGACGAGAATCCCACTTGAGGTAAAAGTGTATTCTCAAGTGCAAAACAACGTCTCGACCTTCTTAGGTCATCTTCAGGTTAATCTCTTAACCTAACAAGACTGGTTTGGTTTGTTTTGAGTTTCGCGCAAAGCTACATGAAGACTATCTGCGCTAGCCGTCCGTAATTTTGCAGTGTAAGACTAAGGGGAAGGCAGCTAGTCATCACCACCCACTGCCAACTCTTGGGCTGCTCTTTTACCAACGAATAGTGGGATTGACCGTCACATTATAATGCCCTCACGGCTGAAAGGGCGAGCATGTTTATTATGAGGGGGGTTTGAGCCGACGACCCTCAGATTACGAGTCGAGTGCATTATTCACCTGGCCATGCCGGGCCTACCTAACAAGTACAGTGTAGTCATGTGTGACCCAAAGAGATTTTAGACAAATAAAAAAAACCAACCACATTATGATAATATATTAAACAAACCACACAGTAATGTTGCTGTAAACAACCCATATATTCTAATATCATAAAGAAACCCATTGTAATCTCAGTGTAAAACAATCACATTTAGTCATACTATCCATTGTAGCCACGTTTCATTGGTCTCGAACTGTGAATTAAACACACATTGATCATAATGAAGCCTAACCGCATTGTAGTTACACAATGAATCATTGACGTAAGCGTAATACAGCAAAATAAACACATTTTGGTCCTTAAACAAACCAGTCGTACCGTTGTATTGTTGTATTAGCCACATTATGGTGACACTGCATAAACTGATATTAGATTAATATAATAACTAATCACATTTTACCTAATAGCAAACCAATCAAACTGTTTTGGAAAGACTGAGAACAAACCAAACTCTAAACGCGTTCTTTTAAAGACAGATTTGATCTCTATTTATGTACGATAAATTATTTCTCCCCGTTTTTTTACAAGAACGTCTCGGTAAATGTGTGTTCACAATCAATGCATATAGCTAAGTATGAAAAGAATTAAGACTATAATAAGTAATTTTGATTAAAATTACAAAATAGGACAAGAAAGTGAAACTAGTTTTAGTTTTGGTTTGTTAAAAGCGTTAGAATAAATCAATTTCGTATTTTGATACTTTAAATACGTTAAATCTAATCTGGTATCATGTACAGTTTGATATATTTTGAGTAAATGTAGTTCAAGCTAGAGCTATGTTCAAGCATAATATTAAATTTTACCAATAAAATAAAGCATTATGCTCTGATTTTCTAACAAATATATGTTTATTTCTGTTTTTGATAAAGTAAAATTTGCCTCTCGTTCTATACTAAATAACGAAAATTTTACAACAAACCTTTCGTATACGTTTACCAGTAAATATGGTTGTTATAAATTAAACACCACGCTAAAGACCAGTTAACGGGTTGTAAAGGCCAGTAGGTTTGGAAGAAGTGCTTTTAAAACACAAATCATGTAGGAAAGAGCACTTGCCTCGTGTTAAACCGGTACAACTTTAAACAATCGATTTTTACGTAACACTTAATGACCCAAAAGATAATTATTACGTGGATTTCTCTGCATTACGTTATCTTGTGAATACGTGCCATAATTAGAGTAAATAACCGACCACACTTTCTCATCTACTGGCTTTGCTTACCCCTAAAATATGCACGTTAAATGTATCTGAATATCACACGTATTCCTTGTTTTTCGAATTTCGCGTAATGCTACTCGAGGACTATCTGCGCAAGCCGTCCCTAATTTAGTAGTGTAAGACTAGAGGGAAGGAAGCTAGTCATAACTCCCCCCACCGCCAACTTTTGGGCTACTCTATTACCAACGAATAGTGGGATTAATCTGCACATTATAACGCCCCCACGGCTAAAAGGACGAGCATTTTGGTGCAACGGAGATTCAAACCCGTGACCCTCAGATTACGAGTCGAACGCCTTAACTCACGTGGCCATGCCGGGTCTGTCACACGTATTAATAAAGTATGGGTTACGTTCATAATTATCTCTGACATTTTATCATGTTTTGTTCAAGCAACCTTTATGTCTATATAAAATAATTACAGACGTGTAGATTGATGTCAACACACTATGCACTGAATATACAATTAATTATTCAAGCAATCGGAGACACATGTGATTGGCATATAGGTTTTCCCGCGCAAATCATAGATTATCCATATCGCTGGTCTGTTGTTCATTAAACTGGAGAGTAAACGAGCAAATTAGGCCCTTTATAGCGTAGTTATAATGTGGAGGTCACGGGTTTGAATCTGTTTCACACCAAATATGCTCGCCCTTTCAGCCGTGGGGTCGTTATAATGTGACGGTCAATCCCACTATTCGTTAGTAAAAGTGTAGCCCAAGAATTGGCGGTGGGTGGTGATGATTAACTGCCTTCCCTCTATTTAAAACAAACCATAATTACAGAATTGGAGAAAAGTACGACGACTGAACGTGGCACAGACATTTCATTCACTACAATGACTGTGGTTTCTCTCGCAAAGGTAATGTTAATTATAGACGATAACAGCTCTTAAAATTTTATCTTATAATATCTTTACGAGCTAAACCATTGTTGTAATAAATGAAGTGTTTTGAAACTCACTTTTATGTTTATTTTTATTATTTCCGAATCCTATGCATTTCTTTCACCATAAACCTTCGCTTACCACAATCAAAATCAAGGAAGCACTGAGTTTAAGACAACGAAATTCGTGCTTTAAAAGTTCTGTTAAGTGAACTTACGTCGTAGCTGAACAAAGTGATTTAGATACTTAAAGTTATTAAACTATGAATTACATCTCGTTCCAACACATACCATAATTTTCCCAACTATAAATAGCTGTTTGTATACATGAATAGAATGTTTTACATATGAGTTCTGTTTATGTATGAATTTGTATTTCAGAAGAGGCTCTATTGATAACTATACAGTTAAATTATACGAACATTTTTGCAGCGACATCTTTATGCTTCCAATTTGCATTTTGGCCCAAATCTACAAAGGGTTTTTATTTAATTTAATAACTAACCTAAAAACACAGAATAAAGCATTACAAAAGCAAACAATGTCTTATAACTAGCATATATTTTCTGGCTTTCTAACTATTCGATAAGAGCCTTTAATAATTCATCTAAGTTTGCCGAGTTGATTCCCATGGCAAAGAAGTTTAGAATTTGCGGCAAAATAGATAATTTTCTGTACAGAAAGTAGTTTCATATGACGTGCCATTTAATAGATCGAAATTTGGGTTTTCTATTGGTTATAAATATTGTAATATGAAGCGTCAGAGAGATCTGTTGCAGTCTTTGTAGTAGAGGATGTAAACAAATAAGATTGGAGGTTATAAAAAATACGCTTTGGCCGAGTAGTGTTTCAGTTATACCGAGTAATTTACAATAAATTCTGTACCTCTCAAGGGGTGGTGCTCCACCAAATTTTTCCAAACTTTTGCTGAAGTTTGCTCCTGGGTTCTGAAGGGTGGTGAAAAGTCTCCAAGAAGACAACCACACACAGCTTTAGGAAAGCTCTTTTCTTTGTCAATGAAATCTCCTTTGACGAGAACTCAGGTGAGGAAAATGATGTCGGTGATATCAAACTCCTATTGAATGAGTAGCTCAAGCTGTTTCACTCAGATTCCGAACTGTCGAATGAATAGTGTTGAATATTTTTGAACACTCCTGTCCAAGTTTTTATATCGGTTAAAATATTTGAATAAATGAATAAAATACACACATATATTGTCGTCTTTCATCATATCTAAACAACCGTAAGAAACTAATAAAAGAAAATAAGTCACAACATTTCTTCTTTTACTTTTATATTTTATAAGTTTTTAGAAAGAAATAACTGCTATGAAAAAGCACGTGGGATATATGTGAGATATTTTCATGTAAGGCTACAGATGTGCCACAGAAATGTTTTATATAGCACAAAGTTCGAGTATAATAACACAGCCTTCTAATACCTCAGGAATACGTTACTATTGCTTAAGTCTAGCTTTATGTAATTATTATTTAGGAGCTGGCGATACGCAGTTACAAAAATTAAAAGTTATGAAAATATGTATAAGCTATTTCCTCATTATTCCAGTTACCTGCTGGCTTAAAGTAAGAAAAAATACAATAAAATAGTAAATTATAGAATTTTTAAACATTTTCTCCATGATTAGTAAGCAGTATTTTGCAGGGGCGTAGATCCTGGGGGGATGGGGGTATACATTCCCTCCTTCATTTTAGGTGGGGGTATGGTGAATACAATCATCCCCCCCTACACATTGGTTTGTTGAATTGTTTTATTGCATCACAGGCCTATAAACTGTATGTTTGTTCCTGTTTTTCTCGTGTTCTTACCAATCGAATTACATAATTAGGCCTAGATGTAGGCTTTTTCAGTAGCCGAAATGTACATCTTTAATATAGGCGTGCTTCTAAGCTTTTCGATCTAAGCGATAGTTCGTAGGTATCAGTCAGTATGCCTAAGTATACATGCAAGTATCGTGGCAACAAGATTACTCTGTGACTGCATGTTTACAGCTTTCAGGTTCACGTAATCAGAGATTTCCAATTTGCAAATTGAACAGTTCACATAAGTAGTTGCAAAAAATCATCCCCCCATCGGGTGTAAAAAATCTACGCCCCTGGTATTTTGTGTGTATTGTTAACTTTCATTATGATTAACTAATGCTTATATCAGTTATTTCAAAAGCGTTTAAACGTTTGTTTTAATATACTTTAAAATGTAATTATATGACAAGTTAATTACAAAATATTTTAGTTTTATTGCGAATGTTTCACCCCATTTTGTATGTAACAGCCAAGTAGTGTTCAACAGGAAAGCTACAAGGAACCTGCAGAAAACAGTTTGCTTCAGAATTTTACATAAAGATACACAAGGACTATCTACACTTAACTGCCCCTTATTTTGAACTTATAGGCTTTGAGGAAAGCATTTAGTAAACAACACCCACCAACGACTCTTAGGCTACTATAATTTGCTCAAATAGTAAGATTTGACCATCACTCTTATAACGCAACTATGGCCACAAAGTAGAAGCGCGTTTACGTGTCTGAGTTACAAATCGTGGATTATCTCTTTATTGCACACCAGCTGTAAGACTCAGTTGATAATTCTCGCCAGTTAGTCAACACTAGGAACTAATTATGATAAACGTGCTACAGATAAGACTTTGATGCTGTCAAAAACTAAAGTAAATACAATCCTTGAATACTTTCCAAAACCTTCAGTTTCAAACTCAAAAACTCAATAAAATAAAACTGATAGCTAAAAATCCGAAGCATAGAAAATCCAATCATTACGAAAGAAAAATATATGACCACTTGGTGAAAAATAATTCTACTCACTGCAATGTTTAATGTCCCTTTACTCTTTACGAAGTTATGTAGATAAAACTGGTATTTTATCCTAAGTGACCAACTTGGTTTATACCCATCCTAAAAACTGTGTTTATGAGAGACATGGAAAAATGCCCCAAGTCCACGTCCGATTTTTTTGACGATCTTTCAAAATGGGTATTGGTAAAGATAAAAATTTGTTAAAATATTTATTAATGGCAATCGACCACATGTACGAAATTGTATAGATTAAACCTAGAAGGATAGTGTCAAAAATACATAAAAAAGCACTTCAGAAGAAACCTGATAAAAGATTCGATCTGAACATGTGTATAGAAAATTGAGATGAAGAGATGATTTACGATTAACTCGAAGAAAATTATGTTGCGTTCGAGTTAGAGGAAAAAGTTGTAACTCAAAAAATAAATCTGGGGTAAATTGCCAATACGATAAACAATGAAACGTCACAAAAACATCACAGAAATTGAAAGTAAAGATTCGGTAAATTAATATAAGTCCAGTGCTTGAGGTGAGAAAGATTTTCTAACACATTTGCTGGTAGTGTTGGGGAAAACATTTCTGAACAAGAATTCGAACCTCTGGAGCTCTAACATGTGAAGCCTAAAATCTTAGACACATACACAAAAGAGAAGAATATTAAAAAATAATTTGATATATACCAACTCTGCCAGAGACCAAATCAAGGTCAAGCTGCATTCATTTATTTTGTCTAAAACACATTCAGAAATAAGTGTATCCGATGGTAAAATAAAATTATGTGCACAGTTAAAGTTTTACTTTCTGAAGATTTTTGTTTGTTCATTTGTTTGTAGTTAAACACAAAACTGCAAAATGCGCTATCCTTGCTGTGCCCACTAATATTATCGAAACCTGGTCTTTAGCATATATATAAGTTCACATGTCTATTGCTGTGCCGCTGGAGGGGGCACTTTTTGAAGGATGGTAGAGAAAAAATACTGAAAAATTATCTTCCATTATGATCCAAAAAGTTCTTTGTACCATAAAGCTTGAAGAAAATTCTCACACCAGCTTTACGACAGTGGTGGGAAGTGCAGTCTCAGAACTCTGATACTGTACTTTATAATGACAGTTTCTTGATAACAAGCAGTGCTAGAACTCTGTTCAGTTTCCACCTGTAGCATATTATTGTCTGATTCAAAACTCTAGAAAGCCTCTGCAAACCCCGAGTTTTTTAAAGAGCATAAATATTTTTGAACTTAAAACATTTTAAATCGTTCTGGTGCTATCAGAAATATAATTGGTGAAAGTGATAATTTGCAGCAAAAGATGACTATAATGTTGCTATACGTACTATACCATTTGTAGTTATGTTCAAGAAAATTGTTCTCATGTAGGGCTTCTTACTATGATATTACGCACTATGAAGAATCCAGAAAATATGAGTGGAACAGTAAGAAACTCTTTTCTTCATGCCACAGATCATCGTAACAATCAATTTTAAAACAATTGTTTCATCAATGGCTGCATATTCATTTATGAACTCATCTTCAGTTAATGGTCGAATGGATGCTGTGAAGGATTTGTGAGGCTTAAGTGATTAAGATACTAAAGAAGCTGCCTAATCAAGACAGGTTAATTAGCAAATTCCATACGCGAGGATCATCTCACAGAAGTGTGATTTTTAAAGTTTAAACGTACAAGAGAAGAATAAGATTTTCTTTCTGCTCTTGAGAAATGACATATGGTATTGTAAATCCTTGATGTGTTTCGAAATAAATTGAGGACAGAAACGTTAAACTATTAGCTGAAGGATTAGCTGGACTTTTGATAAAGCATTTGATTATGAAAAGGCTAAAATAGCTGAAAAGATAATCCCGAGCGATATTGTGGAACAAATAATACGAAACTGCAAACACAGCTATAAATGAAACAAAAAATGTTTAGATATAAGTCAGAAAAAACAAAAATATTTTTATGCAAAGTTGTATATTTTTAAAGTGGATAAAATATAATTTCAACCGATAGTGCCGTAAAATATTCTACTGATTCTCATGAATTACAAAGTTTAGAGGAAATATTACAAGAACTTCTGAAATTAAAACACTTACTGGTATAGTTAGATGCAGATGTGTAAAACATCATTTACATAGTCTGTAGCGCTTTTGGGACTGAGCAATTTAGAATATTGCTTCGTCAGATTGTATACTTAGTTATCAGAGTACAGGTTATCACATGTTGTCCAGAAGCTTTATTTTCAGATACTCCATTTTCATTTTTGGACATTTCAGAAAGGTCATATCCAAGTGTAGTGCATCTCATCTCTGGTTTTATCCTTACTCTCAATGATGCAAAGATTGGAATTGAAGAACAAGATGAATCTAACGAAAGTGGTCTTACAACTTGTCTTGTACTAGCTACTGGATCAAGCAAGAAAGTTGTTTGATTATCACAATGGCATAAATGAGATTTTGTACCAGCTGAACATTGTCGGTTTACTCCTGTGGATAGGGTCTTTATATGGCTTGGAAAACGTGATAAAATAATGGCTTAGAGTACTTTTTGAACTAAGTAAAACAGCATCCATTCTTCACCACGCCATCCAACATTCACTATTACTGCTAGTCAAATTGGAAAAAAAAACGAGCTATCTATGATATTAAAAACATAGCAAATGCTTTTGTTTTCATGACTTTTCCCCAGGGTACTGCATCGTACACTATTTTCCACATAGTATGGTTGCCTTATTGCTATTTTTCTCCACGATCCAAATGTTGGGTTCGACTAATTAGTGAGTATGAAGGAGAATAAAAATCTTGAAATGTAATCAAGCAAACAATCAGACTTTTATAGAAATATATTTGTAATGCCTGCCCAAAAATTTACTATTCAGTGCTGACTTTTTAGTTACAGAGATTATAAGAAGAGGCTATCAGAAGATCAAAGAGCTAAAAACAAGCTTTGAGTACAGAAAAAGTTTCAGAAACTGCTAAGCTGCAGAGATATTATCACCTTAAAAGAGATACTTGAAAATATAAAAAAGCGAAAATATTTATATTTTTAAAAGATTTATTAAACAGAACGAGAATAGCACGAGAATAATTTACAGATTATGGTCTCAACAAACAAACCAGTAGTAGGAAAACATGGTTTCAAATTTAAAAAGTGAGAAGAGAATGAATCCTTGTATCTATAGTCTCAACAAACTAACCAGTAGCAGGCAGACATGGTTTCAAGTTTAGAAAGTGAGAAGAGAATGAATCCTTGTATTTATAGTCTCAACAAACTAACCAGTAGCAGGCAAACATGGTTCCAAATTTAGAAAGTGAGAAGAGAATGAATCCTTGTATTTATAGTCTTAACAAACTAACCAGCATGAAGCAAACATGGTTTCAAATTTAGAAAGTGAGAAGAGAATGAATCATTGTATTTATAGTCTCAACAAATTAACCAGTAGCAGGCAAACATGGTTTCAAATTTAGGAAGTGAGAAGAGAATGAATCATTGTATTTATAGTCTCAACAAACTGACCAGTAGTAGGCAAACGTGGTTCCAAATTTAGAAAGTGAGAAGAGAATGAATCCTTGTATTTATAGTCTCAACAAACCAACCAGCAAGAGGCAAACATGGTTTCAAATTTAGGAAGTGAGATGAGAATGAATCAAACACTGACAGCAAAGAAAATAAATAAGCGCAAGTGAAGAAACAAAAAAACTCCTTTAAAACTTTCATGGCCAGCGACAGTGTCCTGTTATAAATAGCTTCTAGCCATTAAAGTAGAGAAGATATCTTTACCCTGACTAGCAGGAATAATGAGTATAACATATTGTCTCAGTATGGTATTTTAAAATCTGTGATTATCTACAACTAGAGTTATTCTCGTTATATGTTCCCATGTGAGATAAATCCGTAGTTCACACAGTCAAATATGGTGAAGCAAGTATAAAACTATACAGAGCTAATGCTATATGGTGTAGGCTTAGTGCAATTTTAAGCTCCATGGTCCATATCCTCATATCACCAGAAAAACAAACAAACTGCACTCCACACTAAGGTTTGTGGGTGTTTACGAAAGTAGTGACCAAATCTACTGTTTGGTCAAATTGGATGCTGTTGATTAACTGTTTCTTCCTTTCTTCTAGGTCCGGCATGGCCAAGCGTGTTAAGGCATGCGACTCGTAATCTGAGGGTTGCGGGTTCGCATCCCCGTCGCGCCAAACATGCTCGACCTTTCAGCCGTAGGGGCGTTATAATGTGTCGGTCAATCCCACTATTCGTTGGTAAAAGAGTAGCTCAAGAGTTGGCGGTAGGTGGTGATGACTAGCTGCCTATCCTCTAGTCTTACACTGCTAAATTAGGGACGGCTAGCACAGATAGCCCTCGAGTAGCTTTGTGCGAAATGCAAAAACAAACAAAAACAAACCTTTCATCTATTAGTTCAAAACTATGGATGTCTAGTGTAGATAACCCTTGTGCAGGTTTGCAAAAATTACTTCACACAACCAAAAGTGGTGTTTTTCCTTTGACTGAAGTAGAGAGTTAGCGGAACTCTATGATTTTTCACATTCTATTCACTATTATATTAACTAAGATCGTAATACCTACATGATACAAAATTCAAACTTTATCCAAACGTATACCTCAACAAAGATATTATATAGTTATGGTATGATAAAATAGCATAGTTTTAAGTGTAATTTCTTCCTTTCTTTATTTTCGAGTTTTGTTACGCTTAACCCTTAAAAGTTAACGTTAGAATTCCAAAATATAAATTTAATAATCAAGTTATACTTTTTAATAATTTCTCTCTCAGACCATATGCAATAAATAATATAAACCTTATATATAAAGAGAAACTTTATTCAACACAAATAATAAAATATCTGGTTATAAGCGGATTTAAAAGTAAACAGACTAAATAAAATTAGAAAAAAATATATAAAGTAAATAAAGATTAAGAAGAAGAATTTGCAAAACTTAATAACAATAAGGAAATGAAAAGTTAAACTGTAAAAGATAAATATGATCAAAAGTACGTGAAATAGTCTGAAAGAAACTGAATATGGTAAAGTAAGACTAAAGTGAATTCAGTTAAACAATAAATACAACTTGAGTAAACAAAACGTGAATTAAATTGAATAAAATAAAAAAGCAATGTCGATGTTTTGTTGTTTGTTGTAGAACAAGGTTACATTGATATATCTGTTGTGTCTGTTGTGAGATGTGAAATCCACCTCACCTCAGTCACAGCTTTCTTCTTTTCCACTGTAAGTTCTACATGGTCTCAGAAACTGCTTTCTATTAGGATCACAATTTACAAGATTTGCAGAGAATAGAATCAGAGGGCAGAAAAGAATACTCTTAAATTTAACATTGCAATAAGAAATTGTTACTCACCACACTAAAACGTGACTTAATAACTCAGTACGCACTATTAAGGTACACTGTGTCTTGCAGGTAAGTTACAAGCAGTCTGTCGTAAGCAGTAGATCCAAAAAAGGATAACTAGAGAATAACAGTAGCATGGACGGAATATAAAGAAACGGATATCTAAAACTGAATAAATAAATAAAATTTGTATTCACAATAATGCTATGTCTTTAAAACGTGACTGGAATAATGGCGATACTACATCGTTAAAAACAAATAAATTCCTAGTATAATATCGCAAAATATAAGATAACTTTAGTTTATGATTATTCTTTTTCTTTTTTTCTGGAGACTACAACAGCTCATAGTAATCTCTGTTCCATTCTTGAGTTTGAGTACGATTCACACCCTAAAGAAACAGTGATACAGAAACAGGAATAGACAAGTGTAAGTGTTTACAAGCTGTGGAATGTCACAATTTTTATTTAAGAAATAGTTTGTAGCTTTCCATATTCATTTTATTAAAGCTTAAGTTTTCGGTTTTTGTTTAGGATATTTATACAAAATAACACAAGGGCTATCTGCTACGCTAAACTAATTTTGAACTGATAGACAGCTAATGAGTATCACCAATTGATGAACTCTTGGGTTACTCTTATTAAAATTGGGATTTGACTTTTTATTTTTATAACGTTTCCACTGTCCCAATATGCAGAACTCGATTTTTTTTCGACTACAGCGCGCGAACTCTGGACCTTCTGAGCCACAGTCCGGTACGTCAACCATTAGTTCACGCCCATTTAATTTCACCATTTAGATCTGATATTGAACACAGAATTAGTGTGATACAGATGGTGTATAGATATGAAAATTAGCCCGAAGTTCCGTGTCAGCTCGTTGGAATAAGGCTCTAACACGTACAGAAACAATCACAGCACCGGAAAAGAGGTTTGAAAAAACTGGTTCGATACATCAGTGTTTCTCAACCAACGATCCGTCACATCCATGTTGCTGGTCCGTGGGATTTCACAAAAACAAGCAAACACTGAGAGAATTTTTTTTTTTTTGTCGTACTTGCATATTATCGAACTGACCTCTCGTGTCGAAAAGGTTGATAAATTCTGCGATACAGCATACATCAAAATACATGGATCATCTAAGTACTGTTGATACAGAGCAAGAGTACTTCTGGTATATTTTATAGTTAAAAATCAGCAGAAGTCCACTCGACGTTTGTCTGTAAATCGATTGATGAAATATCTCAAGAAATTATTACTTATAATTGCATATTAGTTCTACCTCGGTATCGAATATGTATAAATACGAAAGGAAGATATTTTGACGTATAAAGACATAAACCAATAGTTTAATACATATTTTTGGGACATCCAGTATATCTGAAGGAAAGTATACTATTTTTTAGTTAACGAAATATGAAGGATAGCCATTTATAAAATTTGGATATATAACTATGACTTTCACAAGTATCCGGTAAATATATAAGCTAAAGATAGAAATGTTCAAAATATTAAACCACTACTAAAAGCTTACATAAATATCATGTTTCTATATCTTAAGGGCCTAGCATGGCCAGATGTTTAGGGAGCTCGACTAGCAATATGTGGGTCAAGGGTTCGAATCTCCGTCCTACCAAACATACTTGCTCTTTCAGCCGTGGGGGAGTAACAGTGTGACGCTCAATCTCCTTATTCATTGGTAACAGAGAAGTCAAGAGTTGGCGGTGGGTGATGATAACTAGTTGCCTCTTTCTTGTTTTTCACTATTAAATTAGGGACAGAGAGCACAGACGTCCTTCGTGTAGCTATGCTCGAAATGCAAACCAATCTATACCTTAAATAAATATTTCAGTAAGAGTGAAAGACTGAAGTAAAACAAAATGTTAAATTTTATTTTCTGTTGTAAATATTATTACTTTTGATCAACAGCAGTTGAATACATCTAAAAAAAATGTATTCAACAGGGGAAAAAGAAATTAAACAATATGAATATTGAGATATCCATCCTATACTACCTTTTTAAGAAGGTATTCATTTTTGGTTCAATCAGATATCCTTCAAATTACAATATCTTATATTTCAGAAATATGACAATAATGTTTGGAAAAACCAGTAAAACTATAACTGAAACTATTCAATGTCAAACGTAAGTCATACATTCGTTTTCCTTTCGTTTACTGAGAGACTTTCCTGAATGATGTAATTACAAGAGTAAACATCTAACATTCTTCATCAATTTTTTTTGTAAGCTTAAACTTTTTAATCGATCTCTGAGGGATTTCCCAGACCTGAATTAAAAAGAAAAAAAACAGGAATCAGAATCTAAAAAAACAACAAAAAACAAACACAATCAAGTACATGACTGCGTACTGATAAACTGTTTGATAACGATACCTACCACAGAAAAAAATAATTATCGATATCTTAAAAACTACATATATTTGATCATTATGCCACATAACTTGGAATATCCTTGAGAGATAATTAGATCTTTTTAAGGAGATAAGATATAAAAAACAATATTATTTTTTGGCAGAATTTCTAAAATTATTTGTTTTTATAACGACTAGATATGTATACACATTGATGAATTTGTCAACAACATCACAAAGACTGAAATAGTAAATTCGTTGCATGACATATTGGAAAAACCATACAGAACTAAGCTTTGAGACAAAAGAAGTCGATGTAACATGCTACAAGAACGAAAGCGTCTTTCTGTTATTTCATTATAAATATTGTCAGTAGTGCCTTTCTTAGACATGATTAATTACCAGAATGTCATAAATTAAGCATTACAAAGCAGCACTGTGAAATTCTGTCGTCAATGAAGGGTGGATAGTTATATAACAATACCGTACCTTATACGACGGTGTTTGATGTTACGTATCAAAACGATCAAATATACATTATTATAGAAAATTAATGATCTGTATTAAGTTGTTACCTGCCCACTTTTTTAGCCTAACTCTTATGTGCACTGTCAGGCATTAAGAAATGAAAGGAGTGTAAACGTACCTGAATGTCGTCATTCCAATAACTTGCGTGAAATCAAAATCGATAGACGGAAGAGCTAAAACTATATGAGAATATTATTAACCCTTATCTATGTAAAAACGGCTGGTATTGGTTGAGAAAATTTTTTTAGGTAGAGGAGCGAACAACATTTCGACCTTCTTCGGTCATCGTCAGGTTCACAAAGAAAGAAAGAGGTAACTTTTTCTCTCTCTCTAGGTGTTTGGGTATATAAATTTGTATACCCAGAAGGGTCAGGTACACTAGACCTCTTCCTCCTTCCTTTACATCGTTTGAGTGGACTTATTAATATATTTAAAGTAAATACAGAGGGCCAGAGTGATAAGCATAACTCTAACTCAGGCCCTTTTCAGGGTAATGTCCATGTATATTGCTCTTTTCATTTTTTTAAAATAAGTCTAAAACGTAGGTGGAAAGAGGTAACTGACCGATAGCTGACCACATGTTAAGGGGGTTGTGTAATTGAGTGTAGGAATGTAGAGGGCGTGCTTAGATGTTTGATTGTATTTATTAATATAGGTATAAAGGTGTTCCTTTGTATTGGTTTCTTTTGGGCTTGAGTTGTTGTATGAGTAAGGCTTCTTTAATTTTGCGTTTGTTTCTTTATTATAGTATTTGGGTGTTTTTTATGGTTATGTTTTGTCTATTTTATTTGCAGTGTTCGAAAACGTGAAGGTGACTTTTTGTGTTCTTTTAATCTGGTTTCCATTTTTTTACTTGTTTCTCCAATATAGAAGTCATAGCAGTTATCACATTGTATTTTATAAATAATGTTGGTGTGGTGTTTGTCAGTGTAGATTTTACATAGTACAGACCTTCGTTTTGTGCCTGGTTTTTGAATAAATTTGGTATTAACTGGTATTGCGGGATTCACATCTACAGAACACACACTTAATTTTTCAATAACATTAACTTCACATGTTAACAGTAAGAAAGCAATCAAATATCATTTCTTAACCTCAAAATTACAAGAACCGATACACAATTTAAAACAAAAATCCATCGAAAAATCATCCATACTGGACAATACATTCCTTGGGACTCAGAACATGAAACGAAACAAAAACTCAACATACTAAGAAACCAAATAAACAGAGCCATAACACAATAAGTTTCCTTCACAAACTGTAGAAACAATATGCATACACCTAGACAAAAAGCAAAATCAACTAACAGATGTAAATATTCCCCACGAATCAATAAATTACGAAACCACATACTGCTGCATACCATATATTCCCAACAACAGCAGAAAAACAACCAACATTTGGCAAAAACTAGTAACAAAATATGACATTCCAGTTAACACCAAATTTATTCAAACATGTGGTCAGCTATCGATCAGTTACCTCTTTCTTTCTTTGTGAACCTGACGATGACCAAAGAAGGTCGAAACATTGTTCGCTTCTCTACATAAAAAATTTTCTTAACCCATACCAGCCGTTTTTACACATATACTTTTTGCGTCATCACGGATTATTATTAATCCTTATTTTACAAGAGAATTTTCGACATCAGGTTAAAGGGATAGAGTTCATTTGAGTCATGTTGTTTATTCTGTTTTAACATGATAGGCCACCATCACTGTTTACACTGCGTGGATTGAGCACCGATTTTTAGCATTATTTACCAAGATATCATTATATCTTTGATTTTACCTAATATACGTTGCGGTGGGTTAAACAAGTCAACAAATCAACATGATGATATCAAAATTGTTGCTTTTCTAATGCTGCTGTTTTCATGTATTTGATAAAATTGTGTAACGAATCTATTAGAAATAATGAGGGTGATCAAAACCTTTATATAAGATTTTTCTTTACGTTGTGTTTTGTTTGTTGTTAAGCGCAAAGATACAAAAAAGACCATCTGTGCTCTGCCCGTCTTGGATATTGAAACTTGATATTTAACTGTTACGTCCATAGACTCACCACTATACCACCCGGAAAGTGTTTTTCTTTATGGTGTAAAGTAAATGATCAAAAATTATAATGAAAGTTTTAATAACGTAACTTACCTTAGAGTGTAATATAATTTTGTTTCTTGTTAAGCAAAGTTATAGAATGGCTTATCTGTAACTCGCTCATCGCGGTTATCGAAACCCGATTTTTTACGTTTAGATCCACGATCTTATCTCTGAAGTGATGTTTTCTTCTTTTGGAAATTATATTTTTGTTTATATAAAAACTTTGTACACACTTTGAAATAAGCAGGATAAATTGATACTGTTAAATTAAGTTCAATTTTTCCTTTACAATATAATACAAGGCAAATTAGTGACAGGTTTACGGTGGTATTTTTGTTATCTTGAATCTTTATAGCAAAATAATATTTAACTTTAACGAATCTGTACAGAGAAAATCATTTGTTTTCAAGAAGGAATCTCCTAATATATTAGTGTTGAATCCATATAAACGTAATTGTTCTGTCTTTTATACGTCCACTTAACTACTTCGTGGGGTATGAATGGATATCCACCAAAAGATGTATAAATATTTTTTAGATCCATGTTGGGGTACATACAGATTTTCAGTTTCGTATTTTGCGTTTTGTCGTTTTTATGGGAGGTTTTGCGTTTTCGCGTTTTGTGCCATTACTTCGCTTCAAGTTAATTATTCTTTTCAAACTTCGTTATGATGGTTTGTTGGGTCCATGCGAATATATATGTTTATATAATACCTACAAATTTTCACTTTTGCGGTTTTTATGGGCGTTTTAATGTTTCTTAACACTACGTCGCCTTCTTTTGATAGACTTTCACCAAATGTGGCATGAATGTATGTTGTTCCACATTTTGTATTTTACGGTTTTTATGGGCGTTTTTGTGTTTCTTACAATTACATATAAGGGAAGTAACTTTTCTAGTTCCAAGGTAACCTTTATTTAATCATGACTTCGTAACATCCATTCAGGAAATAGGTGAATACCCGTTAACGAATACATTTTCAACTTCATTCGTGTCACATATGAGTGTGTGAATATTCTTGAAGACAAAAGAAGAAATTTGCCTTATCTTCACGCATTTTGTGTTACCAGCGCTTTCTTCTGAAAAGTCTGTGTGTGTGTGTTTTCTTACAGCAAAGTCACTCGGAGTATCTGCTGAGTCCGCCCAGGGAAATCGAGCCCTTGATTTTAGTTGTAAATCCGTAGATTTACCGCTGTACCAGCGGGGTACAAAAGAAAGTGTCGAGTATATTTATAAACCAGTACGATAATGTGGTATCTAGTTCTTCTGAAGAATGCGATAAGAACCGGTTCTGGATCAAAGAAGGGGTCACAATAAACAATAGATTTAATGAAGTGTAAAGATCAAACGTAGGACAAACGATCAAGACCAAAACACAAAATTAAAAAAAAAAAATTACTTTTTCAATCCTAGCGTTGACATCTACAGCCTTCAACTAAGTATAAATATATAAACATTCACTAATTAATTACAAATTACGCATGCTTTTCCTTAACAATAGAACGTTATACACTTTAGTAATTTTATTTTTTAAATCTACCAATACCTCAGCTATTCCGATGGCGGGCACAGACAGATAGCCCATATTGTAACATTGTGCTTAACTACAAAAAAACACAAATTTACTTTAATATCTATTCAAGTGCTTTATCTTTCTATTGCTTTGATAATTACGTGGAAAAAGCCAGAATATTATATAAGAATAACAGTCTGTTAAATACCCCATTCCAAACTTTTATTCTAATATAAACTAAACTATTACTGCTATAATACATTGCTCTAAAATATCGTTAAGTAACTCAGTCTTACAATTTATTGTTGTATATTTTAGGATATGTGCCGACATTGCTATTATAACACTATCTGTTGCATGTAATTTAATTTCCCATTTTATTCAAGCTTTTTCATAAATAAATTTTATTAATTAATTTTCCAACTGGAACCACATTCATAACATATAGGAACACGAATAGTTAAATTATATTCCATGTAATTCAATTTCCGAATTTTATTATAGCTTTTTGACAAATAAATGTTATTAATTAATTTTCTACCCGTATCCACGTTCACAAAACACAAGAACACGAACAATAAAAAGTTAAATTATGTTGCAAGTATTTTAAATGTTGATTTTATTCAAGCTTCTTCACAAATAAATTTCATTAATTAGTTTACTACCTTAAACCACGTTCATAACAATTAGGAATATGAACATTAAAAAGTTAAATTATGTTGTATGTAATTTAATTAGCGATTTTATTCAAATTTTTTTCATAAATAAATTTTATTAATTATTATTCACCCTCAAACCACTTTCATAATACATAGCAACACGAACAATAAAAGGTAAATTATATTGCAGGCAATTCTATTTCCGATTTTAACCAATCTTTTCACAAATAAATTTTACTAATTACCTCTCTACTTGAAACCACCTTCATAACACATAGAAACAGGAACAGTAAAAGTTAAATTACTTTGTTTGTAATTTAATTTCCGATTTTATTCAAGCTCTTTTCAAAAATAAATTTTATTAATTACTTTTCTACCTGAAACCACGTTCACAACTAGTAGCATCACCGACAGTGGAAATTTAAATTATGTTGCATGTAACGTAATTTCTGATTTGATTCAAGGTTTTTCATAAAGAAATTTTATTAATTATTTCTCTACCTGAAACCACGTTTATAACAAATAGGAGCACGAACAGTAAAAAGTTAAATTTTCTCGCATGTAATTAAATTTCCGATTTTATTCAAGCTTTTTCATCAATAAATTGTATTAATTAATATTCTACCTGAAACCACATTCATAATACATAGGAACATAAACAATAAAAGTTAAATATGTTGCATGTAATTTAATTTCCGATTTTATTCAAGATTTTTCATTAATAAATTTTATTAGTTAACTTTTCACCTGTATCTACGTTCAAAATACATAGCAACACGAACAATAAAAGGTAAATTATGTTGAATGTAGTTTAATTTCTGATTTTATTCAATCTTTTTCATGTATAAATTTTAGTAATTTCTTCTCTACCTGAACGCACGTTCATAACACATAGAAACACGAACAGTAAAAACTAACAGCATGTTACATGTAATATATTTTCCGATTTTCCTCAAGCTTTTTCACAAATAAATTTTATTAATCACTTCTCTAACTGAAATCACGTTTATAACAAATAGGAACACGAACAGTAAAAAGATAAATTCTGTTGCATGCAATTAAATTTCCGGTTTTTCTCAAGGTTTCTCATCAATAAATTTTATTAATTAATATTCTACCTGAAACCACGTTCATAACACATAGGAACACAAACAGTAAAAGTTAAATTATGTTAAATGTAATTTAATTTCTAATTTTATTCATACTTTTTTCAAAAATAAATATTACTAATTACTTCTCTACTTGAAACCACGCTCATAACACCTAGAAACACTAGCACTGAAAGTTAAATTATGTTGCATGCCATTTAGTTACAGATTGCATTCAAGATGTTTCATAAATATATTGAATGAATTAATATTCCATCTGAAACCACATTCATAATATATAGCACCACGAAAAGTAAAAGTTATATAATGTTGAATGTAATTTACTTTCTCATTTAATTCAAGCTTTTTACAAATAAATTTTACTAATTACCTCTCTACTTGAACACGAACAGTAAAAATTTAACTTATGTTGCATGTAATTTGATTTCCGATTTTATTCAAACTTTCTCACAAATAAATTTTATTAATTAGTATTCTACCTGAAATCACGTTCATAACTAATATCCACACGAAATGTGGAAAGATAAATTATGTTGCATGTAATTTAATTTCCGATTTGATTCAAGCTTTTTCATAAATAAATTTTATTAATTACTACTTTACCTGAAACCACTTTGACAACAAATAGGCACACGAACAATAAATTGTTAAATTATGTTGCATAGAATTAAATTTCCGATTTTATTCAAAGTTTTTGATAAATAAATTGTATTTTTTAATATTCTGCCTAAAACCACGTTCATGATACATAGGAACATGAACAGTAAAAGTTAAAATATGTTGCATGTAATTTACTTTCCGATTTTATTCATGCTTTTTCGTAAATAAATTTTAATGATTACTTTTCTACCTGAATCCACGTTTATAACAAATACGAACCCGAACAGTAAAAAGTTAAATTATATTGCATACGAGTTAATTTCCGATTTTATTCCAGCTTTTTTATGAATAAATTTTATTAATTAACTTTATACCTGTATCCACGTTCAAAATATATGGGACACGAACAGTAAAAAAATTGAATTATGTTGCATGTAATTTAATTTCTGATATTATTCGAGCTTTCTCACCAATCAATATTACTAATTACTTTTTTTACCTAAAATCGCTTTAGTAATACATAGGAACACCAACAGTACAAGTTAAATTATGTTGCACGTAAATTAATTTCCAATTTTATTCAAGGTTTTCATAAATAAATTGTACTAATTAATATTTTACCTGAAACCACGTTAATAGTACAGAGGAACACGAAAAATAACGTTAAATTATGTTGCACGTAATTTAATTTCCGATTTTATTCAAGCTTTTTGACGAATAAATATTATTAATTACTCTTCTATCTGAAATAACGTTTATAACATATAGGAACACCAACAGTAAAAAGTTAAATTTTGTTGCATGCAAATATATTTCAGAATATTTTCAAGGTTTGTCATCAATAAATTTTATTAATTAATATTATACCTGAAACCCCTTTCATAGTACAAAGGAACACGAGCAATAAACGTTCATAACATATGGGAACATGAAGAGTAAAAATTAAAGGCATGTTGCATGTAATTTAATTCCGATTTTATTCAATCTTTTTGACAAATAAATAATATTAACTACTCCTGTACCTGAAACAATGTTCATAACAAATAGAAATACGAACAGTAAAAAGTTAAATTATCTTGCATGTTTATGTAATTTCCGGTTTTATTCAAGCTTTTTCATAAATAAGTTGTATTGCTTAATAATCCACCTGAAACCACGTTTATGACACATAGGAACACGAGCAGTAAGAATTAAAAGCATGTTGCATGTAGTTTAATTTCCGATTTTACTGAAGCTTTTTTACAATTAAATTTTATTAATTACTTTTCTATCTGAAACCAAGTTCATAATAAATAGAAACACGAACAGTAAAGAGTTAATTTATGTTGCATGCAATTAAATTTCAGATTTTATTCAAGGTTTGTCATTAATAAATTGTATTAATTAATATTCTACCTGAAACTACGTTCATAATACATAGGAACACAAACAGTAAAAGTTAAATTATGCTAAATGTAATTTAATTTCCAATTTTATTCATACTTTTTCAAAAATAATAATTACCTCTCTACTTGAAACCACGTTCCTAATACGTAAAAACACGAGTAGTAAAAGTTAAATTATGTTGCTTTTAATTTAATTTCAGATTTTATTCAAGCTTTTTCACAAATAAATATTATTAATTACTTCTGTACCTGAAATAACGTTCATAACATATAGGAACAAGAATAGTTAAAGTTGAATTGTTTCATGTAATTGAATTTCCAATTATTTTCCAGGTTTTTTAGAAACAAATTATATTAACTAATTTTGTACCTGAAAACACGTTCATAACACATAGGAACACGAGCAGTAAGAATTATAAGCATGTTGCATCTAATTTAATTTCCGATTTTACTGAAGCTTGTTCACAATTAAATTTTATTAATTACTTTTCTACCTAAAAACTCGTTCATAACAAATAAAAACACGAACAGTAAAGAGTTAATTTATGTTTTATGCAATTTAATTGCCGATTTGATTGAAAGTTTTTCATAAATCAATTTTATTAACTAATTTCTCACCTGGATCCACGTTCATAATGCATAGGAACACGAACAGTAAAAGTTAAATTATGTTGCATGTCATTTAATTACTGATTGTATTCAAGCTTTTTCATAAATAAATTGCATTAATTAATATTCCATCTGAAACCACGTGTATGATACATAGCAACATGAACTGCAAAAGCTAAAAACATGTTGCATGTAATATAATTTCCGATTTTACTCAAGCTTTTTCACAATTAAATTTTATTAATTATTTTTCTACCTGTATCCACGTTCATAATACACAGGAACACGAACAGTAAAAAGTTGAATTATGTTGCATGTAATTTAATTTTTGATTTTATTCAAGCTTTCTCACCAATCAATATTATTAATTACTTCTTTAGCTGAAATTACTTTCATAATACATATGAACACGAACAGTAAAAGTTAAATTATGTTGCATGTAATTTAATTTCCTATTTTATTCAAACTTTTTCACAAATTTAATTTTATTAATTACTTTTCTACTTGAAAGCATGTTTATAACACCTAGGAACAGGCACAGTAAAATTTAAATTTTGAATAGAATAAAAGGATTTTACATTTAAAATAGTACCATGTCATCAAAATTGATTCTCTGAACGGACGAAAGTTATTTAAAACATAAATATTTTACCTATATTCATGTATTGTTTTTAATATCAAAACATATAAATCAGATGATGTCGAGAAAACCCACTTGTAGAGAAATATATATGGTCATCGTCAGGTCGAAACGTTGTTCGCTCTTCTATGTAAAATACTTTCTCAGCCCAAACGAACCGATTTTGCATATATAAAACATATAAAGTAATACCACTTATTCACGTCGTACTTTATGTTCTCAAATAAGTCTTTTTGCCAATCTCAATTGCTTTGTGTAAATGTGTACAGAGCAAAAAACTGTTTTGAATGGTAATAAACAACTTTTGATTAATCTTTTAATTGTAGTTGAAAAATTATATCGGTATGTATGAAGGAAGATTGCAGTTCATAAGTGATTATATAAATGTTCCGAAGTGGTTGTCTTTCTCTGTTTCTTTTTTTTTTTGGAATTAAGCACAATGGTACACAAGGTGCTAGCGTTTCTCTCACCACAATGGGTATCGAAACCACATTACTAGTTGTGCCACTGATGGACAAAATGAGGGTCAATAAAAAGAAATAAACGTCGGTGATGGTTGGGTGCTACTCTAGTTTATCTAGATAACTGGATGGGACCCTTCATACTAGTATAATTTGTTTACTGAGTTACCAATTAGTGCCTTTCTAACATAATGGGGACTGGAATGCTAACTTCAAGTTGTAAGTTTTTAACTTACCACCAACTTGTAGTATCTTATTTTTCTTATTCTTATTTTTATCTTTCAATTAATTATTATTATTTTACTGTCTGCAAACAGTGAAGGGTGATATAGATGTGGGACGTTATGGGCTTGGGTAGCCTCATCTTGCTTTCCTAATTTCTATTTCTATATCTATTGCTACTCTTTCATTTTGTTTTTTTATATGTGACTAGTGAATGATGTATTCCTACTGCAACGTGGGTCCTACTTCTTCAGTCACTCCACAACCTAGGATACATTTTATATCCCACATTATAGCTCATACCCTAGAATCTTTCTTGTTTATTATTTTTGAATTTGTTTTTATTTCGGCTTGTTTTTATGTTATAATAAACTAATATAATTAGTCAAAGGTTTGGATTTGCTGTTTTTAACGCATTCTTTCCCCATGATTTTGTTTACTTAACTTTATCAGAATGTATTAATTTTCACTAAAACATATCTTATTTGTATAACTTCTGCTCTGTAAGAAGCCTCAATGTATATTACGTTTTTTTTTACCATTCAGCTATTATTTTTTCTCTAAAATACACGCACGCACACATTTTATATATATATATATATATGCATTTCGTGTTAACGTGTTTAATGTGTGTATCAGACAGCAGCAATTAGAAAATACGTTAATTACACAGGCTGTGTTCAGGATATTGAATGTAACACATGTTGTTAATGAATAGTACAAAGAGTTTGCAGAGAAACGATAATATGTGAAAAACAGAAAATTAAATTATTAATATTATATTATACACAAACAAGCATTACTCCCAACTGTAATAAAAGTAGATACGTAAGTGTTATTAACCCTTATTAGGAATTAGTAAACAGAACTAATATTAAAGTCTACTTTTAAATGTTTATGTTAATAATGAGATATTTTTAGCAAAAGTAAAAAAACAAAGTCTATAATAATATGTCAAACACATCATTCTCGTTAATAGTTAGTGCCAACGAGACCTTTCGTTAAACACTAGGACTCTACAGGCCGACGGGGATATCGTTTGTATTTGTATTAGTAAATTGTTTAATACCTGTTATGGTTTCAATTGGGTCAAGTTGAGAATTGCAGTTTTCATCATGTTATTATTCCATGTGATTTGTGATACTATTTCTACACACAACACATACATAAAATAGTTTTCTTTCCCATATTTATTGGAAAACAGACATTGTTTTCAAAATTATGATAAAGATGTATAATATACCTGTTATTTCATATTTCCGTCTATAGGTAATTCAAAAATAAAAATAAAATTAGACCTAAATTTAATAATCACTTGTTTAAAACGAAACGTACATATATATATATATATATATATATATCGGTCAAACAGGTTATATTAAAACGATTTTGAATATTCCAGTAAGTAACACATGTGACAATCACAGCTGATATAACATCGCGATGGTACAGCATGCATCTAAAGAAAAGTCTGACTTTAGGTGATATAACTTAGGTAGTGTGATGTAACTGAAAACTGGTTCATTTTGGAAAGAGTATGCAACAGCTTTTGCCGACGCAAATTATCCCAACACTCAGAACTTAAAGATGTAATCAGATGAAGGATTTACATTTTCCTACATTGGAATATTTCTGTATAATAGCATTCTAAACGAAACGACAGCCGTGATTAGGGCGTTTTTTACAAGATCAGTGGAAAAAGCCGCCAAGTGTCCAAGGCGAAAAACGCAATATAAAGAAAAAGGATTTCCATCTGGGAACGAGCAACCACAGTTCTGGTTTACTAAAATGAGAGTTTCAGTCATACTCACCGTTCAATCGTTCCATACTTCAGGAATCTGGAGAATGAAACAGATATTCATGCTATTCCATACAAAGACTTATCGGTCAAATCGTCGGATGCAGCACTGATAGATTCTGTGCAATCAGAATGTTGAACGGTTTGCAAAGATACCGTAAGCCTTGTATATGAGATGTATTATGGGAGGCATGCAGTGAAAATTGGTATGAGTTGGGAACTAAGTAGCAGGACTATTGCAAAGATGCACAAACGTAAGACGGAATATGACCGGCCCTGGTAACATAACACTATAACACGTGATGCGGTTACAAAGTTGTTTTTATACAATGTAAGAAATATTTGAATAGAAAAAATAAAACTGTAACTTCTCTTAAGAGAAATCAGAAAAAAATTCAAAAACGTTCATGAATATTACTTACAGTCACGACAGAAAGTGTTCGTACCCCTGCATCGTGAGTAGTTTTTTCCTCATAACTTAAAAAGTATCACGATTAGGATAATGAAAGAAGGGTATATTATAAATATTATACTAACACACATCTACCTAATTTTTTAATGTAAATTGAACGACAAATAAACTGTTTATAAACAAATAACCAAACATAGGAGGGGCAGAAAGTGTTCGTGCGTCTACTTTAATGGTCAGTTGTGTGGCCTTTCAGGTGAATTACTTAGCACAATCTCTCCTCATAGCCCTCCATGATCGTTTGACAGTACTCAACTGGTATTTTCTTCCAATCTCCTTTACAGAAGCCCTCCAACTCTTGCACGTTTTTCGGATGACGCTGATGAACCTTGGCCTTCAACTCATGTCAAACGTTTTCAATTGGATTGAGATCGGGTGACTGCGATGGCCACTCCAGAACGCTTATATGGTTCCTCTGCACCCAGGATTGCATATATTTCGATGTGTGCTTAGTTCCGAGCATCATTCTTGATATAAGTGCCTAATACATCAACGTACTCTTCTTTTTTCATGATTCCGTTGACGTGGTGAAGGCTGTCTACACCAGAAGAGCTGAAGGAACCCTATAGCATGATCGAGCAACCTCCGTGTTTAACTGTAGGGACGGTGTTCTTTGGAAGATGGCCCGGCATGGCCTAGCGCGTCAGGCGTGCGACTCGTAATCCGAGGGTCGCGGGTTCGCGGCCGCGTCGCGCTAAACATGCTCACCCTCCCAGCCGTGGGGGTGTATAATGTGACGGTCAATCCCACTATTCATTGGTAAAAGAGTAGCCCAAGAGTTGGCGGTGGGTGGTGATGACTAGCTGCCTTCCCTCTAGTCTTACACTGTTAAATTAGGGACGGCTAGCACTGATAGCCCTCGAGTAGCTTTGTGCAAAATTCCCAAACAAACAAACAAACTTTGGAAGATTTCGTTCCCCCTTCTTACGGAAAATATTGCGAACATCATTGTGGCTGAAAAGCTCGATTTTAGTCTCGTCTGATCAAAGAATACTCTTCCAATAGTTAAACCAATACTCTTTCTTGCATACCTCAATCGTGCTTCTAAATGAACAGGCTTTAAATATGGAGTTCTACGAGGGCAGCATACTTTGAATTGAGAAGAGCGTCACATGTTCGTAACTATAGAGGTGCTTACTTCAATCCCAGTTTATCTTACCAGTTTCTGTATGCCATTACGTGTTAAACGAGGGATCTTACTAACTTCTCTGAGAACCTTCCTCTTGGTTCTCTCTGGAATTTTGGTGGGACGTTCGGAACGAGGGAGGTTAGCAGTTGATCCTGTAAACTTAAACTTAGCAATTATGCTTTTAACTGCAGATTTCGGCACATTACGTTGTGTAAGAATACCGGAAAGAGACACACGAGACTTGTATTTTACAATAATTCGGTTTTTAAATCACTGTGCAGTTGTTTCCTGTTCGCCATGATGACCAAGCAGATAATGACGGAGACGGCGCTAAATTGCCGGATGTACATTTTTTGCTGGCTAAATTCCAATAATTATGAACCCAGTGTCTAGTTCTGGAATGGTATAATGTAGTTTATTCGCCAAAATAAACAAAATTTTTACGGGAATATCAGTTTTTTCCCACACGTTTTGAAACGTACGAACACTTTTTGTTCCTCCTATTTTTGGTTATTTGTTTATAAACAGTTTATTTGTCGCTTAAATAACATAAAAATTTGTGTACATGGGTGTTAGTACAATATTTATAATACAGTGTACGTCTATTAGTCTAATAATGATACTTTTTAAGTTATGAGCAAAAAAACTACTTGGGACGCAGAGCTACGAACACTTTCTGTCGTAACTGTATTTTTTCTTTGAAGTTACAAACTACTTTTTTAAGAAATGACTCATATTGTTTTCAAAACTTTTACCAGTATCGTTCTGTATAGAATACAATCCATTAACGATTTATAGAAAAAAAATACAACAACTTTGATTGCAAGATTTCTAGTTCTGTTGTCGTCGAATTTTTTGTTTGTTTGTTTAGAAGTAAGCAACAAGCTACACAATGGGTTATCTGTGCTCTGTCCACCACGGGTTCCGAAACCCGGTTTTTAACGGTGCGAGTCTCCGGGCATACCGTTGTGCCACTGAAGGATGTGGTCGAATTACAGCACACAACAAAACTACAACAAATTTTAATACAATGTGAACGACGTTATTTTAATAAACCGTATTTGGTCATTTCAAAGATAATTAATTATGCTAAGTAAGGCAAACGTATCTATTATTAACACATTAAAACATTTTACCATAGATAAATGAAAAATAAAACATGAATTTTAAATTAATTAAACTAAAAAAATGCTCTGGAGAAAATAAGCTCTTGACTAAAATTTTAGCTTCTCATATTGCGCTGTAAAAAGTGCAAGTTCTATAAGAAAGCAAAACATTCACTCGGGGAACAGAAGGATAAGTCGGTATTAAACAAAGAAATTCTGGTCCTAGAAGCACAAGAATTAAAATCTGGTCTACTACTTTAATGGGATACTAATCCAACAAGAAAAGTGTAATCTTTATCTGTAGATTGTTATCAGATTACTTATGTCTTTGTTTTCTGACTCTCTTTTCTTTAGTTTTGAAAAGAAAATTATTCCAACAAATGTCTTAACTTTTTTGATGCAAGGAGCCAAAGTCCAATCGTCTAAATTAGCAGCTTTTCGTCTAGATTTTATATAAATCACTGCAGAATAACTAAATATAAATTATACTTGGCCAATTCTTAAAAAGAAGTGAAAGCCAAATGCACTAAATATGCGCATATAAAAATCCGTACTCATTTTAATAATCAACAAGAACTTCCCTATTACGTGTTTCATACGAAATACTTTATAATTGTATTAGTAATTAACATAATATTTATGATACTGCATTAAATAGAACACTTCCTCATTACCTTGATGCAAAATTAAGGCACTCGTTTAAGTACTTGAGACAATTTTCTTTTAATTGCTTTACACTATTGTATAATACAAAAATAAAATAAAGCCATATGTTTTATGAATTACAGATGTCACTTATTAAAGGATTTATTTTAAGGCATGCAGAAAAAGAACCCTATTGTTATAAAACTTGTGAAAATCTTAAACGAAATTTCTGTTTTGACGCCATTATTAAGCATGCACTTATTCTGTTTTTAAATCGAAAGAGGAGTTAATTTATCTTATACTAAACTACATAAAAACGTTTGTTGGAGCTACATGATTTAGTTGTTTATTCAGTATCACAGTAGCTGTTGGTTTTTCGTGTGTTTTAATTAAGAACGAAGTAGAAACAGTAAATAATAGAACCTGCTGTTATAAACAACAACTAAATATCAGTTTGAAAATGTGATTGCTTTCTCTAGGCCTCACATTCTTCGCGTAAATTAGTCTCATTAATAAGTATAAGAAGAAAATTTGTAATTGGTAGGCAGTGTCTTCCAATCTCTCGAAACGCTTGGTTTTTACTTTCCAGTTTATATCCGTCAAAATAAAATTAATGAGACTTACTTAATGAGGTATTGGATTTGCCATCAAGCCTTGTAGTGGATGAAAACGTTCCCTTAAGGTACCTTTCTCAACTTTTACTGGTGTTCGTAAGGTGCTTTATTCAAGGTTCCTCACAGAATAAATTATCTCTGATAAAATATAAATTGTAGTTGTTTTATATATTAACAACTGGCCATTAAATCAAAAAGGAAGAAATATGAATATTACTCATCTTTTCCAAACTTCTTTCAATTCCTTTTGCCCCAACGGATTTACAACGCTAGAAATCGAGTTTCGATACCCCTGGTAGGCAGAGCACAGATAACCCGTTGTGTAGTTTTGTGTTTAATTACAAAAACACATCAAATCCTTTTATATATTAAGAATTCTTCGTCCTCATAGGCTAGAAATAAATAATGAATGCTGTCTTTTAATGTGCTCATAATATGTCAAGGATGGTTATTTGCATAGTTATTTTTTGGGCAAAATATTTTGTTTTATTGAGACGTTATTTTAGAAATTCCAAATCTGATTATTCAAACATAGTATCCTGGTAATGTCAAAATTTTCTCGTCTTTATCATTTCTCTTAGATTAACTTCATTTAGTTTCTGTGACGACAAATGGCTAAGAAAACTACTCCGGTCTCTAAGGCAACGCTTTTGAAGGTCCGCTTGTTAAACACTGAAAAACTTTAAGCCCAGATCAATGTAATACATGTTACGATAAATGAGCTCTTGACTGATGCTTATACAATGTATTACTGTGGCTATTGATTCCATATTTTGCTTCCAAAGGCAAAGTGAAAAATCGTTAGGGAAAATATATGAAAACTTTACTTTAAGCAAATGAAACCTTTTCATGGTATAATATGACAAAATAATTCTATATAGTTTTTCTATAAACATTCAAGAATCATCCATTACTTTTTACGAACCATGAAAGTAACACTGAAGAATGTGTCAATAACATAAAGATACAAAACAATTCAGCTGTTTCTGAATATCGTATTAATCAACTGCCACTGACATTGCCGTTTGGACAAACCGTTATCACTAAAGATTATAATTTGCTTCTGTAAAAGAAAATCAATAAATTTCCTGTATTTTTACATTGAAAAACTATTTTTGTGATCTTATATCTTGACACTTTTTTTTTTCTAAATTGTTAAGATAGTTGGACAAAGTTAATCATTTGTCGAGTGATTTTCGTCTGCTTACATGCTTTAGGCTAGATTCCATAAAAGAAGTTTATAACATCAGTACATAGATGATTGGAGGAATATCCAGGGATATAAAGATTAATATATATAAAAAAGAAGGAGAAAGGAAATCTTCACATAAAGATTTCTGTAACCCGATACACTCTTCAATGTAGATTATTTTTGGTTCCATTCATGTAGGCCGAACTTAGGCCTAACAACAATACATACCTCACAATGCTTTGGTTGGTTGGGGAAAATTCCTCAATGCTTTCGCCTTCATGATTCGAATAACGGTGTGGTTGCAGTGTTAGAAGACGACCTATTCTCGCTAGAAGAAATAATTTGAGCTACTTCACCTATGTCATGGAATGTTCTAGTGACGAGATGCTGTGGAACTGCATATAGTTAACCTAAATTTTAACTATCAAAGAAAAAAAGTGTGAACCCACACACACATACTACCTCGAGGTCTTCAGAAAATTTTCAAAACAGGCGATTGTTCTGGGCGGCACCTTTGATATTTTGAGTTCATGCTTAACGAACGCTTCAGCTGTCACCCTCCTACTATACTTCAGTACAGCGTGTTCTGAACATTGGTCCGAGTTTGTCAACAGAAGGTATCAGCTTTTCAGGCCCTCGTACAACTCAGTTTGTCCACTATTTATAAAAGTCCATTTTTTCATCATGCATGCTTATTGTATCTCGACACAGCATGCAGTGTCATCTTAAACGTTTCGTAAATACATTTTAATTAACTTTCTTACAACGAATCAATGAAAAGAATTGTACCACCTAAACACGCACAAAACCTTTTCTTCTCGCAATCGTTTAGAAGTATTACACATTTTAAAATTTATTATATATTATTCAATTTACATAAGTGTAATAATTAAAAAATACTGCTTAAATATATATATATATACATAAGTTTGCCAACATTTATATTTGGTTTATTGTTTAGTAGTAGTAGTGTTAATAATAATAATGTAATGGTTTGTTTGTTTTTGAATTTCGTATAAATCTACACGAGAACTATCTGCGCTAGCTCTCCTTAAGGCCCGGCATGGCCAAGCGTGTTAAGGCGTGCGACTCAAAATCTGAGGGTCTCGCGTTCGCATCCCCGTCGCGCCAAACATGCTCGCCCTCCCAGCCGTGGGGGCGTTATAATTTGACGGTCAATCCCACTATTCGTTGGTAAAAGAGTAGCTCAAGAGTTGGCGGTAGGTGGTGATGACTAGCTGCTTTCCCTCTAGCCTTACACTGCTAAATTAGGAACGGCTAGCACAGATAGCCCTTAAGTAGCTTTGTGCGAAATTCAAAAAACAAACAAGCTCTCCTTAATTTAGCGCTGTAAGACAAGAGGGAGGGCAGCTAGTCATCACCACCCACCGCCAATTCTTGAGCTACATTTTTACCAACAAATAGTAAAATTGACCGTCATGTTATGAAGTCCCCACGGCTGAAAGGGCGAGCATGTTTGGTGTGACGGGGATTTGAATCTGCAACCCGAAGAATACGAGTCGCGCGCCCTAACCACCTGACTATGCCAGGCTCTAACGTGAGAGTTATTAACTGTACGTCTTACTGTTTTTAATATTGAATTTAATACGTGGGCAGAATTTAAAAGCCGATTGAACCTGATCAAATTCCTTATCATAATTAATATGATTGTTTCTCATCTAATACTTCTTAACAGTAGAAAAGTTATTGAATATTATGGAACGTTCGCAATTAAGGCTTAAAAGTCTATAAAGTGCCGAAACTTAAAAATTAGAGGTCAGCGAACTTACTAGAATAGAACTTTCCAGAGAGGATGTGATGATATCCAAATGCGGAAATTTTTACAGTTTAGAAGTTTCTAGAGTTTTATGACAGTATATAAATGTCGCTAACGGTGGTGGGAAGTTAGTATCTGCTGCAGACACTTAACCGACTGTTAAAGGTTATCACGCTCGAGATTTTAGAAAACCTGAAATTTTGTGTAACAGTTACAAAAAAGAAAAAAAGAGCTGGAATTATATTTAATGGTGACTTGTTAAGGTATATTGTATTAATATATTGTTGATTCTGACCAGGTCAATTAATTATGTATGTGATTGTGTCAGAACTGCTTCACAATTGTGTAAATATTGTTAGATTAATAATTGTGTAAATATCGTCTGTGTAAAATTATCGTTGTTGTGATATAATAAACTTGTTAATAATTATTATTGTACATTGCCTCTTCCTTATTTATTGGTTTCACAATCTGTAATTTTTACCGTAACATAATTTAAAACAAATGAAATTTTGTATTACGACTTAGAAAATTCTTTAACTACATTGGAGTTAAAGGATATTTATACAATTATCATTATTTTATGCAGCAGTTTATTATTAAACCTTTTTACGTTCATATTTCAACCCTAACTTTGACGCTAAAATTTAGCTTATTTTCATGCTAATGAGTAGGGGTTTTTAAACAACTTTAACTCATAGAACGAAACTGTGTTTAATTCAATTAAAGAAATGGTTGAACGCTTGAAGTGATATATGTTTTTACATTTGTAATAGATATTGATGGACGAAACAAACATTTGCAATAAGAAAACTTTCGTATACAAAAGTTCGATAACACATTCAAGAAGGAATACCTCAAGCAACGACTTCAACTGACGAACTGATTCAAAACTAAAGGTTACACAGCTGAGTGCGATCTGTTCCTGACAAGATGTAGAAAATTAGATTGTTCTCAGTTCTCGCTAAACTTTAGGTCTGTTTGCCTCTTCCGGATTTCTTTTCATTATTCTACGACTTAAGATGTCGAGCCATTTGGTATTGTTGTTGACGCAGCAGCCGACTTCATTAGCTAAAAATTTCAATGATTCCGTTTCCATCCTTTTTTTTTACCTGACCCCTTTAAAGTTCATGCATTACCGCTGGGGAAACAAAGGGGTAAATAAAGAAGGTTAAGTTGAAAAGATTCAGTTCTGGGTGGATAACACACGTAGAACATTCATTAATAGGAAAGAAGTCGTATTTTACTTTTCGATTTCTTTCATCTCCTTGGTTTTGAGTACTTTAGACAGGCAGTGAATAGTAAACAATCCGTCCTAATAGAATATGTCAGTTTATTGTGTAGCTTCATTTAACACTTATCACTGTTTGAGATTTTTCAGATGCATCACAATTATTAGAAACTACATTAATTTTAGCTCAAATAACAGTACTAACTATGTCATTACTTATAAAATGAAGGAAACATGATTTCTAATTACGTAAACAACGGTTTATATTAATAATAATTGTTATTGGTTCGACATTGAACTTTGTGCATGCCTCCGAAATTTTAGGCTTACGTATTTACGTGTGCGATATTATTGAGATAAGAATGATTTTGGATATGTTTTGCATATGATTGCAAATTAAAAAGAGACTAGTCGTTTGAGAGATTTCTCGTTTCAAACACACCACTCAATTTTAGTATGATAAATAAACAGCTTTAAACACTAAAGTGTAACAGTGATTGTTTAATGTATTTTTATTCTGCTGTTTTTTTTTTCGCTTTTTCAACTATCAATGAGCCCCCAACGGACACCAGTTCTGCGTTACGATATCGTAAGCAGAAGAGTTCTTGCTGTTTTGCATTAAACACAATTAAGAATATAATGTATATACTATAAGAATAAAAGATGTGTTTGGTGCGTCATTTTAAACTCAGCATCTGCTGTTTGTAAAGTCAGTGAGCGATTCATACATTTAAAGTGAACACAAATATTACAAAACATACATATGGAGTATGAAGGTGAATCTTTTTAAGGTGAATCGTCTATATTTATACTTCATACACCTAACAGTGTAATTTCTCACTACATGTTTTATTTATTTTGAAGTATAATATATTTTATTATAATCATTAATTAATGAATAGTTGTATGGGTGTGTTTTTAAATTGGTGTACCCACCGTAACGACAATGAAGAAGTTGAATCATAGAAAGTACATTCAGCACATATATACCACTTGAATATTAAAATCATGATGTTTAATCACGAAAACAAACTGAATAATTTATACAAGGCCAAGTGTACATCTTTATACTGTTATTAACAATATGTGAAGATAAATATGATCGAAAGAAATACTTCTATTTATTCAGTACAGTGTTCTTGTAATTCTGTGACGTACACGAAATATTTCAGCATGTCTGTAAACGGCCGGGTATAGTTTCAATAATTAATACCATTATCCTGTTGTCATACCCACCTATAGTAACTTGAAAGAAAATAATTTAATAACATAGCATTCCTTAACACAAATATGTGTGTAGATTAGTTTTAAAATTAATCAACATTTTTAATTTCTATTTTTATGTAGTTGCATGTACTCAAAGTTATTTCATACCAAAGAATAAATTAAATTAATGTTTTAAAAATTTAGAATAACAAGATTACAAAATAATACAAATTAAACTTTAATTTTAACAAAAACATTTTCTAAAATGTTTACGTAAAGAAATCTCTCAATTTCATGTATATATATAGACAGAAATGTTGTGAAAACAAGAAACCACCTCAAGCCGATTTAAGTTAATAAATTTTCTACATATTTTTATTTTACTATATTTTATGACTAACTTAATAACACTGAAATAAGAGTAGAAATAAGTGAATCCTTATATGATTCAGGCAGAAGAATTAGAAGCTAAAGGATTTTAAAAAATACTATAACCTTTAATATAATTTTTATTGTTTCAAACAGTGACTCTATTTTACTGATTTTTTTGAGAAATTTCGTGTAATACTTTAACGAGGTATGTGCCAAAAATACAATAAATGTGTGTGACATTCCGAAAATGAGATATTTGTACAGGTAAGCCGCAGTCGCAATGTACTGGAAGCTGAAAAAAAAAAGACCTAGTTGAAAAATAAAGAAATAAACCTGAATGTGTTCTTGGTAAGTTTAACATAGGTGGGAGAAAGGTGAAATGAAGGGAACCGAAATATAATACCCCGAAACCCTATGCGCACAGACATATAATGTAATTTAAATAAAATTTATCCTTTGTTTACTCGACCTTCCTATGTGTATTCTTATTTTAATCATTAACGATAGTCCTAGCTTGTCAGATCGCAGAAGAAAGAACCAACACTAGAATCATTAATCTTTAAAAGAATAAAGAAAGGTTCAACTGATGTAAAATGAAAACGTCACAGTTCCTCGATATAGCAACCACATTACATATTGAATGAAAAACACACTGAACTTGTGTACCAAGAATAAATCTTATGTATAATATAGTATAACATATGTCCCATTGTCCGCATGATTTTTTTTTCAAAGTAAACAAAATACCCAGTTTCTGTGACTGGAGAAAGTGGGGTTTAAAAATAAAAGGAAAATTAAGAATTAGTACAACAAACGCTGATTTGTTTGTTCCCTGTATACATTATGAAATACGTAGAAAACGAATTAAATATTTAAAAAAAAGTCTTTGAAAATCGGGTTTCTTACGTTACTTAAAAAAAGAGTTTATCTTTATTTTTTTCCTGATAAATTCTTACAAAACGTTAAGTACGTTATACAAAAGAGATTTTGGACCATTAAAATGTCAATACATTCAACTTACGATCTTACATTTTGAAAATAGCTTTGCAGCTTAGTTTCCATTGTGAAAGACCTGTCATAAAGCTGCTATGTCCAAAGGTCACAACTTATCTGTGACAGCTTTCCATAATACATTTAGAACACAGAGATGTCGTTTGTTTGTTTTTTACAGTGTCATTTTCAACGGTTTGATCACATAGATACCCAGCATGATCACGTGGTTAGAGCGTTCGACTCATAATATGAGGGTCGCGAGTTCGATTCCACGTTACACCAAATATGCTCGCCCTTTTAGCTATTGGGACGTTATAATATTATGATCAATCCCAGTTTTCGTTGGTAAAAGAGTAGCCCAAAAGTTGGCGGTGAGTGGTGACGACTATCTGTCTTCCCTCTAATCAGGAACGCTAAATTAGGGACGGCTAGCACAGATAGCCCTCGTCTAGCTTTTCACGAAATTCAAAAGAAAGAAATAGAGATCTATAAGCGCTGTGGTTGGCGACTTTACTGATGTCTTCGTATAGAACAGTATAAATGCCAATTTTAGTCTCTAGCTGTTTGAAGTAGGCAAAGGCTCAATGGGATGTATGATTAGAAGCCTTATTTTGATGAATCCTTACTCTGTTGGTGTCATCTCTATAAAGAGCCGAATTGTTTGTGTCGTACAAACATCCCAGGATGTTGATCCGAACATAAGCAGAGTTCAGTTTGACTTTTAACTACACATTCGTGATCCCTAACTTGCTTCATACACAGCATCCAGCGATTATCATAAAACCTTATGAAATAAAGGTCCATGACATGCGGTGTACCACTTTTAGAAAAAACATATGCCGCTCAGTAATGCATTGTTTGTCTCAAAGACTACGATAATAGGCCTCCATAGAGAGTAAACGAATAATTTAAGAGAATTTCTTTTTCCCAAAAATTAGTTCTACAACCAGAATAGGCACGTGCACAGCCTGTATATATCCCATGGTACTTGTCATATTCATCATATTCGCATATTGATAGTGTGCTTAGCTGATTTTAAAAGGAAAATGTAATTTCTTCAGTTCAGGCCAGGATGTTCATAGCTTATAATAGAGTTCCTTTTGTGGAAAGGCATTAATTGATTTCTTATGCTAATATTTCATTATAAGCCGAATCACTTTTATTTTGACACTTATTCTGGCCAATGGAGGCATTCTTTGTATGTATATATTATAACTTATATTGTATGAAACGTTACACATTAATCAAGTTAGGGGAGACATCGTTTCGTACATGACTGATTGTTTTAGCATTTTCCATTAGTTATTTCAAATCATTAACGTTCTAAGCTGACCTCTCTTTCAAAACTATTTATCAGCATAATCTTAAAATGCATTACATGCACGTGTGTATATGTATATATATGTTTATGTGTATAAAGTATAAATAAAATAAAACGAATTAAAGTTCCTTAGACGTAATAATATATTTTTAGTTATAGTCACGAGGTGGTTCTTGGTGCGTTTATAAAAATATGAATTTTTTTTATTGTTTATGTGTTGTTAAGCGGAATGCTACACAATGATTTAATAAACATGAACATTCTTTCCTTTTGTAGAAATAAATTCATATTAAACCTTTCCCAACCGGCTAGTTGTTTATTGGCTTTTCTTCAGCCAGTGAAGGACTAACTTAGTTTTATTTAGTTTTAATGATGTTGCCTGAGTGAATATTTCAACTATGCTATAGTTTTAGGTTTAAATATTTGCTTATCTACCCCTAACTAAAATTCCGTTTATCCTTTTGAAGTGCTTTTATTTTATACTTTTCACTACGTTTCAGTTTTATTACACTTTTTAAAAGGACAATACATTTTAATTTATATGGAAGGTATGACTTTGTTACGTCAACAGTATAATAACTTTTGTCAGAAATCTGTTTTCTTGAACCTAAATAAAAGGTAATACAAATAATATGGAAGGTATTAGTCAGTTGTTTATATACTAGAAAATTTTAATTCATGTTTTATTGTAGGAGTTAACTAGGTCTATTAGTTATTTTCTTTTTTCGTTCCGCCAGTTAACTCCTCATATTCACTACTATTTAACTCCTTCTATTTCGGATATTCACATTCATATATGTGTTAAGTGTAGATCGGCAAACTAGGCAAACTGTGTCTACCAAGGATATGAAACTTTTTTTAAAGGCCCGGCATGGCCAGGTGGTTAAGGTACTCGACTCGTTATCCAACGATCGTGGGTTCGAATCCCCCCTCACATTAAACATTCTCCCCTTTCAGCTGTGAGAGGTTATAATGTGACGGTCAATCCCACTATTCGTTGGTAAAAGAGTAGCTCAAGAGTTGGCGGTGGGTGGGTGCCTTCCCTCTAGTCTTACACTGCTAAATTAGGAACAGCTAATGTAGATAACCCTCAAGTAGCTTTCTGCCAAATTAAAAAAAAACAAACTTTTTTTAGAGTTACAGGTGTTTGGACTTTACCTCATTGGAAAGCACAAACGAGTTGTTTAATTTCTAAGTTTATCGCTCGTTTAACTATTTCCTTGTATTAAATGCACTTGTTCCTAAGTTGAACAGCATCAACTTAACTAAATTTTTAAATAACTGTTCGTTATGTTATAGATATTTTAGTTAAAAGAGGCGTGTTGTTTTAACTAACAGATCAACGTTTTCATCAAGTTAAAGTTTAAACCTTATCTTTCCAGAAATTAACGTGATAGTTAGTGCAAAGCACGTTAAGCATGAGCGTGGTTTGATGGTCTCGCGTTTCAGACTTGTAGTCGGGTGGTAATGAGTTTGGGGTTGGTTCACGCTTTGCTGCTGTATTCTAGGGCAAGACAGTTTACTTAATCGCACAATGGAACAAACTGTTAGCTGATGGTAGGACTGACTGGACTGACATTCCGTCCAGAGAAGAATGGGTCATCTTTCTCATACACCTGCTTCTGCTGCTGGGAACACAGTTTGAAAGGTACAGCAAGAAATTAACAAATTTGTGAAGTATCTCACATATTATTAAGTAACCAAAGATCACGAAATCCGAATAGAGTATAGCTCGTCTTATAAATGAAGAGATAATTGGTATTATTTTTCAAGGACGGCGGTTCATTTCTAACCTTGTTAGCCTCTAGAACGAATTGATAAACAAAATAATAGCAAATAAAAATAAACAAGAACTTAGCTAACTAAAATTGTGTATATTTGTGACGTGATATAAAATATTTTACTTTGTTTACATCTTAATTGTTCAGATCTAACAAAAGTATTTGAACACAGTATTAAACACATAGGTTTTTATGTTTTTTCCGTTCAATCAGGACATGATGGGATTTTTTACATCTATTTATATATTTCAATTTCTCACATAAAAGTATAATGAAGAACTCTTGGGCTACTCTTTTACCAACAAATAGTGAGATTTACCCTTACATAATAACGCCCTCATGGTTGAAAGAGCGAGATTGTTTGGTGTGACGGAGATTCAAACTTGCGACCCTCATACCACGAATCGAGTGCCCTAACCACCTTGTCATGCCAAGCCGGGTAGTATATAATAACTTATTGTCTGACTACTGAAGTTAATTGTATTTAAGTAAAATATTATCGTTTAGTAGAGATTCAACCAGCTGTAGACGTTTTCTTGAAATCGAAAACCTGAAGTTTGCCTAAATTAACAACACCAATTTTAACTTTTCAAGGTTGAAGTGATGTTGTGTTGATATATCACAATAATGTCAAGACGTAATTTTTACTGGTCTACCAGAGGTTTATATTATGCATACGATGAGTGACATGATGATGAAGTAGCTTAATGATGAAACAGATTGAGGTTAGGGAATACGTTAAGTAGGAAAAGAATGGCCTCCTAATAAGTTAAGTGGGGAACGAGTATCTTGATGGTAAAGTGGACACGAAATAAAGAATCTACGAAATTAGCTGTCTGATAATGAAGGAAACATGAAATATGGTAGGCAAAAAACGACTGGCATGATCATGAACTGTCAAGAGTTGGACAAGCAATGAATGTTGCGGCGACAAAGTGAAAAAAGAACAACTGGACTAATGACAAATTGGTCATAAAGTGAGCAGCGAGTGAATATTCCAAAGATAAATTAGACGTCTAAAGAAGCGGAAAAAGGAATCGAGAAAGCATGCAAAAAAGTGACTTGACGATGGATTTTGAGGGGATGGATGATAAGGTGTACAAAATATAGAGGGGTTCTGATGACGAATTAGGCTAGATTAATTTAGGCAGTGCACGACTAGTCGATATGAATTGGGTACAAAAATGGTTGTCCCGATAAATATATATGGATATAGGTGCGTGCCCTGTGGATGAAATGAATAAGAAGTATCTGATAGGGCAATTTAGTAAGCAATGATACTTGTAGTAACGTGATATGGCAAGGAGTGATATTTGTAGTAACATGCGCGCAATATGGTTATTTTTTGTGCGCGTCACACTGAGCTTGGTAAACATAAAACGAAAGTAATGGAGGGTACGAGTTATTTCAGTTTGGACGATAGTTTAGTGTAAGATAAAAATCACTAAATGTGTAAATATGAAAGTCGCTTAGAAATGTTGTTCATTTAATATAAAATTTGACGTTTTTATTCTGTGGTTGTTTAAGTTTTTCAGGTTGAGAGTTTTTTTATGTTTCATCGAGTTGCATAGAAGAAATTATTAAAATTATACAGATTATGCTTTAGACTTTTAATAAAAGAATTGTAATAGAAAATAGAAAGTAAACATTTATGTTTTGCTTTGCCTGTTCCGTCAACTTTCTGGAAGATTTTAACCTATACAACAAACACAAAATGACCATGTGAGATATTTCTCTACTACGCCTTCCTGTAGTGCATGAAAATAGGTGTAAATCATAATATTATGAGTATTCTCTGAAAATCATGAGGAAAAATAATCAGTAAGGTTATTAGAGTCTGAATAACTCCTCAGCGTGTAGCTCTCTTATCAATTCCTGAAAAGAATAAAATAAACATTTTTTATGGACATAGTAAACTTCATTTTCACTTTATCTTATATATATATACATATACGTACATGAAGCGCTCTACTTAAAAATGCTGTTACCACCCTGGCTTCGTAGCACAATGGATCGAGAATCGCGAGGTTTTATCACAGCGTCACAGCAGGTTTTAGAAGCCCAAAGCCCGCTCTTGGTTTGCAGCCTTCAGTACTTTAAGCTCATCAATCACGAAAACTGTCAATGCACACTTCTGTCAGTGTACACTTTTATATTGCTTGTAGGAGCCCTACACGAGTGCCACGTTTAGTCAGCAACTTCGAAGCTTAATTTAGCAACACCTGGGTTTAAAGGAACCTGGAGAAATTCCTAGAGAAAATTAGGTCTGAGACAAAACTTACATTAGGTCTGAGAATAAAAAACTTATATTAGGTCTGAGATAAACTTATAAGTTTATATTAGGTCTGAAACAAACTTATGTTAGGTGTGAGAAAAACTTATATTAGATTTGAAACAAAACTTATGTTAAGTCTGAAAAAAACATTATTAGGTCTGAGACAAAATATATTTCGACTACCTGTCGCTGTTTTCCAAAGGTTTTCAGATGTCTTTAGATCAAAAAATTGTTTGAACAATAACGTCTCAGTTGTTTTTCACCTGTGGCCTTACGAACGAAGCATAAACTAGACCCGGCATGGCCAAGTGTGTTAAGGCGTTCGACTCGTAATCCGAGAGTCGCGGGTTCGAATCCCGGTCGCACCAAACATGCTCGCCCTTTCAACCGTGGGGGCGTCATAATGTGACGGTCAATCCCACTATTCGTTGGTAAGAGAGTAGCCCAAGAGTTGGCGGTGGGTGTTCATGACTAGCTGCCTTCCCTCTAGTCTTACACTGCTAAATTAGAGACGGCTAGCACAGATAGCCCTCGAGTAGCTTTTGCGAAATTCAAAACAAACAAACGCACGCCTTACGCGCTTGGCCATGCCAGGCCTTAAAAACATAAAGCAGTCACAATTATAAAGCTAAATTGAACATGCTAGAGCCGGGTATATTTTTACCAGAACGACCCTACTAGAATAGATATACTATAACCATATAAAGTTATAAACGAATACTTGATTAAATATACTAGAACCCTTGTTTCACAGTAGTTACAACATGAACACAAGATTAAACATACCAGAACCCCTTACTTGTTATTATATAGTAGTTGTTACAACAAGAATATGGCATTAAATATATCAAACTCGCTGTTTTGTATAACATGTACGATACAAATACAAGATAAAATACGAGGTCGAGTGTACCAGAATCCCTGTTCGTTTTTGTATTGTAGTTACAACATGAACTCTAGATTCAACATACCAAAACCAATATTTGTTATTGTATAATAATTACAACAAGAATAAAAGATTAAATATGTCAACACTCTTATTTGTTGCTATATAGTAGTTACAACAGGAGCAGAAGATTAAATATGCAAGAAATTACATTTGTTATTATGTATTAGCTACAAAACGAATACAAGGTCGAGTATACCAGAATTCCGATTTATTGTTGCATTGTAGTTACAATATGAATTAAAGGATAACTAAGATAGTGTCAATATTTGTTGTTTCGTAGTAATGCTGAAGTTGAGTTGAGAATAAGTTTCAGTATTTTTAATAAAATACTTTTTTATGGCAAAACATCTCAAGTAGCTTTCTAACAGTTAAGTTTCTTTCTGATGTTCTCGTGACGGAGCTGTTTTCTTTTTACTAACAAGTGTTGGAACGAAAGACGGGTTCTAGCGCCTTAAATCCAGCTGCTTCGAACAGGTGAAACTTGTCAGCCCACTAAGAATACCCACCAAGAATAAATAAAATATCCAAACCTCAATGAAAAATATGAGATCAAAGGGAAGTTATACACTGAGCTTGAGAAGATCAAATTAAGCATTCCAAAACAGGACAGTTTAACCTCTCTTGAAATTTCAACATCAGAGTTGTTCGCGACTCAGAACTCTAGCGCGATTGTGAAACATGGCCAACACTTGTTCCAACAGAATTTTACTTCTGACTAAGTGTTTAGAGCATGGTATTGTTACCTCAAACATCTTGATGCAATGAAAATGACAAGGAAATTGACAATTTCATGGTACGGTTTGCAAATGAAAAGCCTTTTGCATATGACAAAATGACACTGATTCCAGTACAATGAAACATGCTCATTAGTAGGCTAAAGTAGAAATGCAACCAACATTAAGATAAAATTGTATTTTGACAAAATAAAGCAGATTTAACATCTCGCTAACATCAGACTTCCACACAACATAAATTTATCAACTTCTTGAAATGTTTTCAGGGACAACATGTTAACAATGTGAGTCCAACAGATTCCTTTGAGATCAAGATGGAATTGAAACAAGATGCGTCATCATCATCTTTCTTTTTTTCCATCTTGTAAACAATTTAACCCCTTTAGATGCCTTTCATGACAAGAAAGAAGACGTTAGCAATAAAGATAAGCTTTTCAATCTTAGCCATCTCTGATTCAATAAAACGATCACCGTGAAATAGGTTGTTGAGCTTTAGTAAGCATATCATGTTGCTGTCTTTTCTCGTTATGAAAAATATCTTAATGTTATCATTAAAATGTTTCATGAAGTCTAAGAAAGATTGGATCTCTCTTTAAATACCAAGAAAACCCAAATCCTCCACCACTAGCTACAAATACACATGAAGAAGTTCTAATAATCTAAATAAGAGAGGATACTCGTTATAACATAAAACACTCTTCATATCTCAGTACCCACCTTCTGGCCAAGACTGATACTGATGAGGAGGTCCAATATCGTCTCAAGTGTTTTAAGTAAGTCTTCAAGGACCAGGAAATTTTGGTAAAGACTAAGCTTCTTTTATACTATACTAACGTATTTCCAATAGCGCTGTGTTGATTGGAGACTTGAACCACGTAATACCTCAAGGAAATGGAAAGTATAATCAACACTTTTTGAAAGATTCTTTAGATGAAATAAGAAAGCAGATACATCAATATCGGCATTCTGTCTCCCCCTCCAAAAGCAAGTTTTCTTTTCTCAGCTAAGCAAAGGCTAACAAACAAGAGGTGGACAGAAGAAACGTTGCGAGGACATCTTCAAAACCAATATGGCAAAATACAATATCTCAACCAGCGCTTAGAAGACTTTTGCCCTCAATACCTCTCAGTGGAGAGATACGTTGTAACAGGGTTCTCATTAATTTGCGACTCATCGGCAACTTATTGAGAAAGAGAAATGGTATAAATGAAAGGAGCAAACAGTAAACTCACTCAACATCCCTAGTTCTCTCATTCAACCTATAAACATTTGTTCCCATTGTTACAAACTATGTGAATCTTAGATAGGTGTTATAAGTCGTGTATGAATCTAGTAAAGATGGTCCTACTCGCCAGCAAGTGATTGCAAGTCAAACAAAATAAATACGATATTACATATAATAGAACCTCTTATTGATGTTATATAGTAGTCACAACACGAAAATAATATTAAATATGTTAAAGTCGCTGTTGTTGTATAATAAGTACGACACGAATACAAGATAAAATGTGCCAGAATCCCTATTTGTTGTTGCATATCAGTTAGCGCATTGATACAATATCAAATATACCAGAATCTCCTTTTGCTTTTATATAGTAGTAACAACACGACGACAATGTTGGAAGATCTTTGCCCTCAATACCTTTCCATCTTTAGTGAGTATGCCCCAAACTCAAGAAGGAGTTCTACACTGAGCTTGGCAAGATGAAAACCAACATTCAAAAACAAGAAATTAGCATGTGCATTTAGAGATGAATTGGAATGATGCAAAATCATACAAGCTTATTTTCTTTATTCAATTTTATTTACTCAGTGTGATGAATGACCATCTAGCATCTTCTTTGACCTATTGCATTGAAATTGTCAATATACGTATTTTTAACGTCTGAAAAATCTATATATAACCTCTGACAGGTTTAGTGCTCTATCCCTAAACACCTAATTCTTCTCAGTGCTGGAAATATCCTTTGTGTTCCAAGAAATTTGCATAATGATATAATATAATTTACTATATATATTATATTAATTAATACATTTATTTTAATCGATTGGAAATTTGTTGTTTTATTTAGGCAGCCATTTCTTTTTACAAATAGATTGGTAAATTCTAAAATTAGGATACTGAGTTCAACATGCAATTTCAAGTTCATAATGATTACAGTGAGTATCTGAACGACAGATAGGTCAACAGAGTACATGCTGAGGATACACAGTCAAATAAGGGTCTCCAGTAAACCCGATCATTTAAAATGTAAGATATACCAACAGAAGAAAGTTTAGAAACACTAACTTCAGCAATGGGATTCGTAGACAGGAGGGTGTTACGCCTTCATCAATTCCTCCTAAAGGGGCATTGTTGTTCCCTGCTTGCTTTCCACGATCTTCATTAGTGCCCTCACGTTACTTCTCCATGCTAGTATATCTTGAATGAGTTCTTCACATTTATCAATACTGATTTCAAAATTTCTGAACTGACGTTTCAAAACATTCCTAAACTGTAGCTTATGCAATGTTCTCCCCCAAATTTACTGGGCTACCTTCTTTGAAATCACCATATAAGACTATTTTAGGAAATCTGTTTTCCTCCAGTTTGATGATACAGTCTGCTCACATGAAGTGCGAAAATTGCTCCAACAGTGAGCATGCTGGCATTGTTTAAAACTAGAACGTTGAAGACTATTCTAAAACTTCAACGTTGGAAACTTTCCTTCCATTACATGTTCAGGATTCTTCTTAGTTGTCTCCATTGTGTATTAATGAGTCTGTTGAGGTACCATTTATACAAAATGTGCATCTCAAGAGAATAAAGCAGTGTACTGAAGACAACAGGTCTGTATTGTTTGCACTTTGTAACTACCTTAAATCCGTGATGTGACCAGGCTCATGTTGTCTAAATGTCCAAAAGTAACAGAGACAACTTTAATACAATTGTTTATCTCCACTTTTATAGAAGCTGTATCTTTCACTGTGCTTCTTAAATAATTGGATCTGTACACAATTTTATGTCCATTCTTTTTCCAGTATTTTACATTTATCGTTTGTATATTTAGGCCAAACACTTCTTAAGCTACTTAGATTGTTTGAACTCTAACACCCTCTGATTTTTTTCTATATTGAAGCGAACAGTTTTTTCTTATCCTATCAAGGTGTCATTAGTTTTATTTCTTTTCTCTGCGTTAGAGATATATCTGAATTATAGACATATAGTGTTTTTGAATAGTCAAAATCTATGACCAAAGTATAACTTATTTTAGAATCATCGGGTACTTTCATTACATCAGTATTTGATAACTTAAAGTAAAGCCAGCTAATGGTGGCATTATTGCTTCTCTTTAAGTCTTCCATCAAGTAATTATTGACTCATTGTCCATCCGCATAGGCTATCAGCATCTAAATAAGCTAAATAAATAGATTTTTTTTATTATGATCGTAATCTTTCATGTATTTATTATTTGTTTTGCTATATCTATTACAATATTAGCATTACGATTATATCATATTCAGGCAATAATTCTAATAGCAACCAGGATTTAATTGGTATGTTTTCAAACAAGTTGTCGAAAGTATCAGCTAATATCAAAACACCAGTCTTTGCATAAATATCATAATATTCTCCCGTCGTTTGTATCTTAAGCACTTTCCAAATGTTTGGGACATTTTTGTAGTCATCATTTGATATATCAAATTCATTCAATAGAGTGTAAAATACTTCCTTTATAGGTAATTATGTTTCATTGCTTGTATGAAACAAAGCCATATAATCATGAGGATAAACTCCTTTTCTTATTAAAAGATAGAACTTATCTTCTGGAAATACTACTTTGTGTTTTTGAACTGCTGTTTCTTTATTATTTTAAAGGTTTTCTAAACGATTTAATTAATCTTAATTTCAGTTACAAACATTTTTTACTAAATGAAATATATTTTCACTTATTCTTGTAATTAGATAAACTTTATCAATAGAGCATAATTTTTTGATAAACAGATGATTGTCATATCCAATCATATTATGAACAAACGATAGTATGTAAGAAAGATTTCTGTGTAATATATTTTGAGTTTCGTGTGCAGGTCTATATTTTACCCTCAAATATCATAGCCCTTAACTATTCCTTCAACATCTGTTGTCACAAATATAACAAATATCATTATTCCTAAATTATTCTTTTTAACATTATAACTTATTGATATTATATAACATTTCTATTTCTTCAACTTCTCTTTTAAGCATTTTTATGAATTCAGTTCAGGAATTTGATCCTTTAAAACTATAGGATCTTCATAGTGTCTAAGAACTCACAGGTTCATGTTTTTAAAGCATTTACATAACTCTCACAGAGATCTGGATTATTGGTATATTTCTTGTTAAACATTCAAAGCCACTATATACAGCAAAATAAACTCTTAGTAAATTATTTATATTTTCAACTTCAAAACAGAATTATTTATGTTTCTTCAATCTGACTTCAGAGTTACAATACTGTAGATATATTTCATATAGACATATTTTTAATTTATACTTAATTACTTCACTTTTTATTAATCGAGATAAATATTTGATAAGACAATACCGTTTTTATACAAAAGATTATCATGGTGCTCTTATTTACTCTCAGTCATATTTAAGATATCAATAATACATTGTTCAGCATAACTGTGAACTTTTTCTGATGTATTCGTCTTTTTTTTTCAAATTTTGTAATGTAATTTATAGCAACAGGAGATTTAACTCATATAAAAGTTATTTAATATATTTCAGTTGTTTTTTATAACAGTTGATCCTGGATTATTTTTTCATCATCTGTGCAAATATGCTGATACACAATATATAAAACATTTCTACCTTCATTTTAATATTTGTCACAGCTTTTTTGTCTTATATCGTTTTATGTAAGTCGATAAATGAGGAGCCTCTTAATGGATTTTGTTTATTGATCTAAAGATCTTAGCTGTATATACTTTATAAAACCCATTTGTATCTTCTTGATTCAATGTCGGGCATTTCTATCGCGAGATTGGTAGCAGTATCTCTATAATAATATTTCAAATTAGTCGACTTCAAAATTATTTTATTTTTAATATTGAATGTAATTTCTCCTGTTTCTTTTCGCCTACGATAAACACAATGCAGTCTGACGTTAGCTTTTAAATTTGTTTTACATCTTAACTCAATAATCTAATGACGTTTTTAGTTTCATTATTTTTATTACATTCGTTGAAATATTTTTTTCAGTTTTACAAATGATAAACATTTTGGTTTTCTCCATCGATAGAGAAAACTTTTCATTAACATAGACCAGATTTTCTGTAATATTAAATATGGCTCCTTATATTTACCATCAGTGTATGATTTCTGTCATTAATGGAGCCATCAAAACATTCTATAGGTCTCACAATATTTAATACAAAATTCGTTTTTATTAGCTTCTACATAATCACGGGTTTAGCTTAACTCTGTAATTTTATATTTGACAATATTTTTTCCTTAAGTTATTACAATAATAAACAATATTTTTTCCTTAAGTTATTACAATAATAAACAATATTTTTTCCTTAAGTTATTACAATAATAAACAATATTTTTCCTTAAGTTATTACAATAATAAACAATATTTTTTCCTTAAGTTATTACAATAATAAACAATATTTTTCCTTAAGTTATTACAATAATAAACAATATTTTTCCTTAAGTTATTACAATAATAAACAATATTTTTCCTTAAGTTATTACAATAATAAACAATATTTTTTCCTTAAGTTATTACAATAATAAACAATATTTTTTCCTTAAGTTATTACAATAATAAACAATATTTTTTCCTTAAGTTATTACAATAATAAACAATATTTTTTCCTTAAGTTATTACAATAATAAACAATATTTTTTCCTTAAGTTATTACAATAATAAACAATATTTTTTCCTTAAGTTATTACAATAATAAACAATATTTTTCCTTAAGTTATTACAATAATAAACAATATTTTTCCTTAAGTTATTACAATAATAAACAATATTTTTCCTTAAGTTATTACAATAATAAACAATATTTTTTCCTTAAGTTATTACAATAATAAACAATATTTTTTCCTTAAGTTATTACAATAATAAACAATATTTTTTCCTTAAGTTATTACAATAATATCATGAACACAAATTGCTCACATTTGCCATTTACTATTTCTAATTTTACACCATCAAAAGGCTTTAATATACTTGAATGCCAAAAAACAACAACGAGAAATGCAGGGTGCCCTCTTGCTTTAGATAATACTTGCAATCTCAGTTTAAGAACAATGTTGTCAAGATACCCTGACTGGTTTACAAATACTTTATAACTTTTTCTAATTATTTTTCTATTTTATAAAATTTAAATTTCTTATATATTTAACTAATTCTAATTCACAGAAACTTCCTTGAATTTTTTCATCAATTTTTAATTCTATATGTTACAGAATATGTTTGCCAAATTTCAGTTATAATAAACATCTTGATAAGTTGAAGGAGGTATCCGTTTTTGAAGAGTTCTTTATATTTTCAAATTTTATCTCCAGCTTCATGTATAGCAGTAGAAATATGTTTAACAATATGGAGGTTATTAAATACGTTAGTTTTCTTTTGCATTTGTTTTCATTAATTGCTCTATGATATGAATTATTATCATTCTTATTAATTTATCTAAAACATTAGTCCATTTCTTTGTATCATAAGCATTAATATGTTTCCATGTTTAAGTTTTAAAAGATCTATTAAATATTGCTTTCAGTTTTAAAGAAGCGAATATTTTGATCATTGAATAATATTTCTACTTGTTTATTAATGAACTTTGTTTCTTTAACAGTTTCATTTTTATTTCCTCTTTAAAAATGACTTTGAATGCCATTGTTAATTCTTTTGTTTCTTTATAAGTTTGAATTTGTTCAGTTACTTGTCTTTAAAAATTTCTTTGTTATTGGAACAACCCAATCATGTTTTGAAATTGTCAATAATTGTTCGAACATAGTTTGTGTTTTTAATGTAAGGTTTAAATTTACTCATATTACGTATATCTGTTTGTCATTGATAGTCACTTAGTGTTACTAAAACCCTTTTTTTAAATCTATGTCCAGTTGGTTTATGTTTTATATATTCATATTGGTGATTTAAAAAAATTTTTTTTCGGGGTACCCGAATTTTTATTTTTAATTCTCGGATAAAATTCCTTGAATATCCGATTTTAGGAGGTTTAAGATCTAATACTAAAAAGTCGTATTTGTTTTAAAAGTTTGTTCAGTTTCTCTATTGGTCTGTTTTATTTCTTTACTTTGAGATTTTATAAGCTACATAGTAAGATTGTGATGGATAAATTATTGATACATTTCTTGATGACGAGAAACCCACTTGAAATAAAAATATATTTCAGAACAGCTGGTATGGGTACTAACACTTTTATTGATAAGGAGAGAAAAACACTTCTAGTTCTATGTAATCTTCAATTTCTATCAGTTATTTAATTATAAGTTAAACTATGAGTTAGCTACATTTAACTGCATTTCAGATAATTTTAAATATACGTTAGCTACATTAAATCATAAGCAAATGATTAGTGAATAAAATAAAAAATATGTAATCTTATTAAAACTACTGTCAAAATTAACCAAAGAAATACGAATGAAGCGCCCAGACTAGAAAGAGTAAGATCTGAAGGACCAACAACAGAGTTTCATGAAAACAATAATTCGAAACTTAGAATCTCAAACTGGAGCAGATAATCCTTCTATTAACTCCGAGTTATTAGATTGACTTATTTGACCCGTAAGCAGTACGCAGTATTAGAATTTGAGTCAAAGATGTGTTTCGATCAAGAAAAGAGAAAGAAAAATATATAACCAACATCTTTAGAGGTGTAAGCGACATTCATATTCATTGTAATATTATCAATAAAGTATTATATAATAATGACTTTAGAAATTTTTTGTATTTCATTACGTTTTATAATTCATAAATTAATGTTGTAGAAATAAATCTAATGCGTGCAGATGTTAACAGATCAACTCTCATTTTTAAAATACGAATGAAGATTACAACTAAAAACAATCATCCAACTAACTTGAACAAGTGGTAATAAATGAGATATAATATTGTTTTAATTATATAAAGCCAGAAATATTATGAGATAAAGAAAACGAAAGATAAATTTCTTGAAGTGTTAGGTAAAAAAGTACATCTAATTATTTTAACAATATAAAAAAGTTTTGAATACACGAACAATCGCGAACACAAGTGTATTGATGAATAAGAGAATTCTAAGTTTCAATTATACATTAAAGATATAAACAATAACATATCATGTTCTAATAGTTATAGTTGGAAACAGATAATGTAACTTTCGTCAATACATGAAATATTTTTGAGGAGCGAAAATTACACGTTTGTAAAACACTAATTAAAAATTCAATTACGTTGTCGGACTCATCATGTTCATTCAATAGCTAGCAAAATTTACAAATGATTACAACACAAGTATAATATCTAAAATTTTATTTTACATCTACACCTTATAGTCTCCCAGCAAACAAATTTTGGTAAACGATAAGAATGGATTAACTTCTTTGTATGGTGAGGTTGATAAAAAAAATTGATAGACTAGAGTTAACATTTTAACATAATACTTCTTACAATGAAGGTTTTACCATAACATTTTAACATAATACTTCTTACAATGAAGGTTTTACCATAACATTTTAACATAATACTTCTTACAATGAAGGTTTTACCAGCAGTTAGATTCTAACAAAAAATAAAAGTATGGACACGATTGCAGAAAAACATTATTTCAAATATTGATGTAAGGTTTGTTTTCGCGAAAAATTAAAGATATCATATGTTTTTATGATGATGTACCTAATGAAAGTTATAAAGATGCTAGTAGCACAATTTAATTATGGTTATCTCATATTAAAATGTGTTCCGAGCAATAAGCTGAATATAGAAGTTTTGTCTAAAACGTTAAGTTGACGTTAGAATTAACTGAAGTAGTGTTAGACTGGATCAAGATCTAAATATACCTTAAACATAATAAGTGATGAAATATGAAACATTTACGTTTCTCAGCAGTTTCAATAGAAGGAAAACAATCATAACGAGAACAGTATGATTTAAGATTATCTTAATATACACTACTAGCCAAAATCTTAAGGCCAATAAATATAAAGAAAAAATATGCATTTTGCGTTGTTAGACTCAACCACTTATTTGAGTAGAGCTTCAAAAAATGAAAATACGAAAAGGGAAAATAAATAAAAGAAGTTAGCATTTAACAGGAAAAATGTGAACAATATGAAATTAGCCTAAATACTAGCTGGTCAAAAGTTTAAGACCATACTAAAACAAAACGTTAATCGGTCGTAACAAAATTTAGTCATTTGTGTTCAAGCATTAGCGTTGTCAACATCTCACACTGACATCTCTTGTGTTACATTTGGTAAAAAACATGGCAAAGGCTAAAAAGTTGACAGAGTTTGAACGTGACAGAATTGTCGAGCTGCGAAAGCAAGGTCTCTCTCAACGTGCTAACTGGTGAGATTAAGCGTAGTAAAACTGCTGTTGCAAATTTCTTGGAAGACCCTGAGGGGTACAGAACGAGAATTTCAAGTGGTCGGCCCAAGAAAATGTCGCCGGCGTTGAGTAGGAGGATTCGACGGTTTGTCCGGCAAGACACCAACCGATCTTCGAACCAGATTAAGGCCCTTGCGGACGCAGAATGCAGCTCAAGAACAATAAGACGGCATCTACGAGAGAAAGGCTTTAAAAACCGTAAACGTCTTTAAAGGCCACGCCTCCTTCCACACCACGAAACAGCTCGGTTAAACTTTGCTGAGAAGCACCAAACATGGCATGCAGAAAAGTGGAAGAAGGTTTTGTTCTCTGATGAAAAAAAAAATTAACCTGGATGGTTCAGATGGACTCCAACGTTACTGGCACGATAAGGATATCCCACCGGAGACACGACACAGTAGAGGAGGTTCCATCATTATCTGGGGTGCTTTCTCTTTCCATGGAACAATGGAGCTTCAGGTTATACAGGAGCGTCAAACAGCAGCTGGCTACATTGGCATGTTGGAGAGAGCATCCTTACTAACTGAAGGCCCTCGCTTGTGTAAAATGACTGGATATTTCAACAGGAGAACGCTACAACCCACAAAGCCCGCAGGACAAAGGACTTTTTCATGGCGAATAACGTGATTATTTTGGACCATCCAGCGTGTTCGCCCCATTGAAAATGTTTGGGGGTGGATGACAAGGGAAGTCTATAGAAATGGACGTCAATTTCTCTCCTGTCTCTCTTGCTATTCTTCTTGTTTTTAACTGGATTTGACAGAATAGTGCTTTTTCTGATGTTTGGCACTAGGCTGCTGTCCTCCATTTCCTAAGCGTGGGAAGGATCCCAAAATTCCTTCAAATTACCACCCTCTGTAAGATCTTAGAGAGGATGGTTAATGCTCGTTTTGTTTTGTTTCTCGAATCAAACAACCTCCTTTCATCCGACAAATATGGGTTCTGACGATGGTTCTCCACCTTCCACCACCTGATTCGACTTGAAACGTCAATCAAGGAAGCCTTTTTCAAGTGACAACATTTTGATTCTGTATCTTTACCTTGAGAAGGCTTATAATACTACGTGGAGGTATGGTAATATGCGAGACATCCATTCATATAAATTGCATGGCCATTTGCCCATTTTTTTATTAAACATTTTAATGGACTGATTTGAATTTTGTGTGGTTTCGGCACTTCCCCATTTTTTTTCACAGGAGCTTGGAGCCCCTTAGGGCTGTGTTTTGAGTGTCACACTTTTCATCATGAAGATTAATACCAATTCTGTCCTAAAATTGCAAATGGACTCTATGTCGATGATTTTCATACCTCGTGTAAGTCGTCGAACATGAGGTTTATTGAGTGGTAGCTACATACTGCTCTCAGTCGTTTACTGAAATAAACCACAGCAACCGGTTTTATCTCCTTTCTCTCTAACACAGTTTGCATGCACTTCTGCCACCAACGGGATATTCATCTAAACTCTGTCTCGGTAAAGTTGAGTTTCCTGTGGTCCTTGAAGCAAAGTTCTTGGGGCTTGTATTTGACCCTAAGCCGACTTTCATTCCACACATCAAGCAGCTATGTGTCAAGTGAATAATGGCACTGAACATCCTCCGTGTCCTCTCTTCCACCTCTTGGGGAGCAGACTGATGATCTTTGCTAAAGACTTATCACGCCCTCATTCAATCGAAACTGGACCATGTGTCTCTGGTCTATGACTTTGCTAGGACATCGTACTTGAAGATGTTAGATCCCGTTCACCATCAGGAGCTTCGAATCTGTTCGGAAGCTTTCTGCACTGCTCTAGTTCAGAGTTTGTATACTGAGTCTCATGAACCTCTTCTACATCTCTGCCGTTTGAAACTGTCTTTACTTTACCCTTCAAACTTCGATCCGTACCACCAGAGGTTGTGTTTTCTTTCCTCAGTAGGCCATGCTTTTACAGAATAGCTGGTCTGCCATTGTTTGTTTTGGCTTTCGTATCCAAGCACAGCTGGCTGAACTGGGTCTGTCCTTGGATAACATTGCTGTATCCATAGGTCAGCCCATCCCACCATGGTTTATTACCATCCCCAAGTATGATCTTTCTTTGAGTCATTTGAGGAGGATGGATACTCCCGATTGAAAGTACCATCTTCCACTTGCTGAACATCTTTTGAACCATCCTTTCATTCCCATTTATACGGACGGTTTGAAATCAGGCGACTTTGAAATGGGCTCTGACATGGTTTATTGTGGTTTGATGGTTGCTCACAGAATCCACTCAACAGTTTGTGTGTTCACTGTATGCCATTTCTCTTGCCTCGTTTAGCTCTCTACTGGTTCTGGAATCGCTTCACGTTAGTTCTTACCTTGTTCTCGCCGATATTCAAAACCGACTGGCCCATTTCTCTTTATCATCTACTTCTATCCAGTTTTTCGGGATACCAGGCTACGTCGGTATTTGCGGGAACGAGCTCGCTGACACCTCAGCTAAGTCTGTAAGCTCTAGCGCTATCACTGCTGTGCCTGTTCCATACATGGACTATGGTGCTACTTTCAAGCCTCGGCTCTGCACCAGTTGGCTGTCGACTTGGAATGAGCAATGCGATAACAAGCTTTTCCAGATAAAATCCTCTCTTGGACAGTCTTGTTTCCTTAAGGATCAGAAGGAGGAAGTTGTCCTAGCTAGGTTATGCATTGGCCACAGTTTTTAACTCATTGTTTTCGTATATTTGGGACTGAGGGACTCAAGTCACAATAGCTCACATTTTACTCTCGTGCTTTTGTTACGACCGTGAAGGAAGTCACCATTTTAGACATGTTTTACCACGGGTTTACCCCTGACGTTGGACACTGTCAACCATACAAATGTTTTTAATTTTTTAAGGGCCATTGGCCTTTATAACTCTATTTAAGTTTTTATCCGACGTTATGTCATTGTTTTAACTTAACTTCCTTTTACACTTTATACTAATTTTACTGTTATTTTATTTTTACCGGTTGTTTGGAGCAGATAACCTAGTTGCTTTTACACCACAAAATGCCAGCCAACCAGCTAACCAGCCACTGTAGGTATCGAAGTTTGATTTTTATCATTATAAGCTCTCATATTTACTTCAAAGACACTAGGGAGTTTTATAGTTTGAATATAAAAATTGTTATAACGAAGCTTCGTTTTATATTGATTATAGTTGCAAGAAATCATTACATTTTTCATTCAGCCACTCAAATATTTTGCAAGAAATGTGTATAATTAGTTTTAATCACACTATACCCACCACCTGTGTGTTGAACGAAATTTATTTTAAGTATTTGTTTGTTTGTTTTTGAATTTCGCACAAAGCTACTCGAGGGCTATCTGTACTAGCCGTCCCTAATTTAGCAGTATAAGACTAGAGGGAAGGCAGCTAGTCATCACCACCCACCGCCAACTCTTGGGCTACTCTTTTACCAACGAATAGTGGGTATTTTAAGTATAATCAAACATAACGTTGCTTATGGTGTTTATATTCAAGCTCGACAAAAAATAAATAAAACAAACTTATTAATATTTATTTTCTACACGTTACTGTTGAAATGTTAAAATAAATAACTTTAACCATACACTTTAATCATACACGATACATACACATATATATTGTATCTACTTATTACAACAAAACGTTATATTGTAAAATGTTACAGTGAAATTTTAAGAACATATTTTGTTTAATTCATTTCATATTGATTTTATTAGCTAATATAACCTGTGTTTAAATGGCCGTGTCTATGGTTATCTTGCAAGAGCATGTTTCATGTGTAAAAAAAACAACAAAAACACTTAAAAGTAATTTAGCTAAAACCATAGTATAATGCAAAGGATACAACGTCGACTCTTTCTAATTATATAGCCATGTTTATCTAAGATTTATTTGTAATAAGAATTTTCAGCAGTGTTGAGAGCTGTTGAAAATGAATAATTGTTAACTTGTTACGTGGTCCAATGAGTGTTGTTTCTCCTCCTGTTGCCTCCAGTAGCCCAGATGTTTCGATACCCCTGGTGGTAGAACATTCTATAGTTTCATGCAAAACAACAACAAACAAACAAAGTCATCCTTATACTTTAAGGGCTTGTAGCGCTAAAATGTTTCATTATTGTTTTGAAAGAAACAACAAACAAACAAAGTCATCCTTATACTTTGAGGGCTTGTAGCGCTAAAATGTTTCATTATTGTTTTGAAAGAAATAATTTGGAAACCACTTTTCTGTGAAATATTACAAAAGAAAGTAAGGTTGTGTAAAAGTTTTAACTTACTTTTTTGGAAGGAAAAGTAACTTTGTGAGAATTAACTTAAGTTGATGCAATTATAATGGTAAATTACCAGTGTTTTGTTTGTTTGTTTTTACCAGCGAAGCTCAAATCTTCCAGTATTAAACATAATTTGTTTTGATTTTCCAGTATTAAGCTTTTCATATCCATAAAAACTATTAAAACTGCTTGACAAGTCGACTCGTGTTAAATATTCATGGCTAGCGTTTAGTTGCCTCAAAACGAGTCATTCATTTCGAGGTTGTGAGGGCGTAAAAAGACTAATTCAGATCTCAATATTCGATCAGACCAGCGTAGCTCATGAATTAGCACTGGAGGCAGTTTTCTCCAATTGTCAAGCTCACATTAAGAACGGCTGTGCGCAGATAGCTGCTTTTTCTCGAAATTTTTAAAACAAATAAACATTATGTTAATTATGATTCCGCTACTTTCATGTTACTAAACAATGAATGTGAGCTAAAGGGAAGATACGTTTCCTAAAAATATTTTTCGTATTTAAATAAATTAATCCTATGATACTACGTTGTTGACGTAGGAAGCAATATTGAAGTGGCCATATCTCAGCCACATTACTATTTCTATGGGTAAGGGAGCATGCACCCTAGAAAATGTTTGAAAATTCAATGCTATAAGACTGAATATTGAGCTATTTTAAGTAGAAATAAAGAAAACACAAAATGTAATGTATTAAATTAAAAGAACCATATAAAGGTGTCCAGGTCATGGTCTGATTGGCCTTTCCGCTTTCTAAGACCCTGTTAATGTTAACGCAATCTTTTGAATATTTGTAATTCTCTATACAGTCTATACACATATTTATTTACATATTTTTACATGTCTCTAAAACTGTTAATATATAACTATACTTCTTTATTTCTCAATTTTCTCCTCTCTATGTATTTATTTATTCATCAATCATTTGTGTATACTTAACTATTTATCTCTAAGAATGTGATTGTTGAGAAGAATGTTGGTTAAATAATTAATTGTTATTGAAAATATAAATAAAAAATAAGATAGTAAGTTCGGGGAGTATAGGAAGCAAAAGTTAAAAATCAATGTAGTGCAAAAACTTTGAACTTGGAACCGATCACATATGGAACTCGATGTCATTAAGTTACGTGTTCTGCTTTGTGAGCTCGTGCACTTTCACACAAAAAGTTCTCAGCGGCAGTGGCGGCGGGCGGCTCACATTTCCCGAACCCACCAGTCAGCCATAAAATACCACAGGGAAAGAGGTAACCCTGTACCAGAAGTTTTTGATAAGCACTTAACGTGATCAGACGGGCGTTCTTTAAAAATCATTGTTTCAGAATTAAACCTGAGTGTGTTTTTGTTGATTTTTTTAATATTTTTGTCAGAATACCACCCATGCAGATAGAATGTCACATTCTAAAGTTTCTTCGCTATACAAAAGTTATGTATTAGTATGACGCAGAATAGTAACGCGCTTCTCTAACTTCTTTTCCGTTTAATCAATAAAAAAGCTTTTAAAATGTATTTTTACGTCATTAATCTACTAAGCATTGTCTTCTTCCTCAAAGTAAGGGGCCGGCATGGCCAGGTGGTTAAGGCGTTCGATTCGTAATCCGAGGGTCGAGGTTTTAACCGTGGGGGCGTTATAAAGTGACGTTCAATTCCACTATTTGTTGGTAAAAAAATAGCCCAAGAGTTCGCGGTGGGTGTTAATGACTAGCTGCCTTTCCTCTTGTCTTACACTGCTAAATTAGGGATGGCTAGCGCAGATATCTTTTGTGTAGCTTTGCGTGAAATTCAAAACAAACAAACCAGACCTTAAAGCAAATCATTGTTTGGAATAGAAGTAGTTTAAACACCAGGAACTGAATGACTTCTTCCAGTTTTAACTAGAATATAACATTGGGTTTCTTGAAAAAAAAAGGAAAAAAGAAAGAGTGTACACAACGTTTCACTGGAGTTAATTGAAGATCATCAAGTGTTAGCACACAGAAAGTTCCACTGAAACTAACACAGGATTATCAAGTGCTAGCACACAGGAAGTTTCGTTGAAACTAATACAGGATTATTAAGTGCTAGCACACAAGAAGTTTCGTTGAAACTAATACAGGATTATCAAGTGCTAGCACACAAGAAGTTTCGTTGAAACTAATACAGGATTATCAAGTTCTAGCACATAGAAGGTTTCGTTGAAACTAGCATAAGATTATCAAGTGCTAGCAAACAGGAAGTTTCAATGGAGTTAATTAACGATCATTAAATGCTTACCGTGAAATTTTAAGAACACATTTTGTTTAATTAATTTCAAATTGATTTTATTGACTAATAATTATTTCAGAGTAGACCAAGGATTAGCGTTAGGATTGGTTCAGCCTCTTGATTATGAGCTCAATATTTAGATGATTATGAACAGATATCAAACTGATATTTGAAACAGTAGTGATCTCAAGTTTATTCGTTTCGTACTTTCAGAGAGAAACTCTAATTAGATATAATATAAATTTAAATATGTTCTATATCTCTTCAAATGAACAAACTTAGATTATGTATATATAATATTTTTACTTTTATTGCTTACCTCTTGTAGACGGTTCAAACTGTCTAGCGTTCAAACAACGTCAACATATTGTGTTGATGGCAATATAAAGCTAGAAAAATACAAACTATCCAATAGAGTTTTGCAAAAATTTATTATGAGGAAGCGTAAATATGTCTTTGATAATTGAGTAAAGCATACGTAATTACTAAAGCTACATACAATGTCATCTAAAGAATTAGGACAGCACACTTTGAAAGGCATGTGTTGTGTTTCGCCGCTGAGGCCCATATTTAGTAGATAACACATCTACCTCTGACATTAGTTACAACTTAACCGTTATTATTAACAACTGCCACAAATAGTAGACAGATACTTGGTTGTGTAGACAAGGCAGTTTTGATGACGTTTAGAACATGCTCTGATTAGTTAGGGCAAGTTTCAACCGTATTTTTTAAATCCTGATGTCTTGCTTAGTGTTTGTTTTTTAATTTCGCGCAAAGCTACTCGAGGGCTATCTGCGCTAGCCGTCCTAAATTTAACAGTGTAAGACTAGAGGGAAGACAGCTAGTCGTCACCATCCACTGCCAACTCTTGGGCTACTCTTTTATCAACGAATAACGAGATTGACCGTTACATTATAATGCCCCCACGGAGTACGAGTCGAACGCCTTAACACGCTTGACCACTTGCTTAGTGAATCTTGTTTTTAGATAGAAAACTTATACCCAAAATTTCAATGATCAGTAACATTACAACTTAATTAACAAGGTGAAATTATTTAATGTTCAGGTGATTCCATAAAAATGAAATATTAATCAAAGTAGAATAATAAAGTATTGCCAAGATATTTCAAAGAAATAAAGCAGTTAAGGTAACACCAGTATTAATATTCTAGCTTTGAAAAATACCTTTTTCCGACTGGTGTTTACCTTCGGCAGTCATGATAACAGCAGTTTAAGTCTTTCAAATCGAGTTACTCGGAACAAGTTACTTGGTGCGAAATCGAGTCATGTTTTGAATATTGTAAAAAAATAGGCACTTGGTGCGCAATCGAGTCATGTTCTAAATAACGTAAAGAAACAGGCCATAACTGAAGGGATATTTTGGAGTCTGAATTTGCAATTTAAAACTTTATAGGGCAATGGAAGTATTGCGGTCAAGAAACTAAATCACTGTCTTAAATCACTGCTAAACATAGCGCGGAGTAAGATGTATTAATATGCTGTAAAAAGTAAAGTTTTTTTCTTATGGGACTCAATCAATCAATGTTACATTGTTCACAACAGTGCAAGTTCAAAACTGAATAAAACAGATTACACTATAATAGCACTCATTATACAGATGGCACAACAGGCTTGTGTTTCAGATACTTCTCGGGTTATCTTCGAACTCAAGTATTCGAAGTAAAGATGTAATGGGATTAATAGTTTAACTTGATGGTTAATTGTTGGGCATTCCCACGTTCGACCTTTACAGAAGCTAACAGTGTAATACATGGCTTACGGTTACAGAATGAAGTTCCTTGCTGGCCTGCGATCCTAAACTTTCTTTATTACATTACTGTAGAAGATGTCACAAAACCTCTTAATTTGTTTCATAACATACTTCAAAACCTGGATTAATTTAAACGTCACTCATGAACTTACGTTGATATGATATACGAAATAATGTAAAATTACTCACACACTTACCTAGATAAGATATAGGAAAGCATACAAGGATAGACACGAAGTTAATTAGATATGATGTACAAAATCACCTAAAATTACTCATGAATTTCGATAAGATGCAGGAAATAATACAAATTGATGCTTTATATGAGTGAATATGTTCATCAACGTATAAAAACAAATATTCTAGTTGTTTATCTCAAGGGTGCGAAAACCCCGAATCGTAAGATGAAAATGGGTTATCTCGAATGAACGAGAAAATAACTAGTATGAGATAACTTAATTACTTTTTTAATATCTGATCTTGTGGTTCAAGAAGTCCGTAGAGTTTAACGGACTGAAATTAGTTAGAGGATTGAAATTTAAAAAACAAACCTCTAAATTTCTGCATAGAAAAGAAAACTAATATGATTTAATGTTATAATGTGACCTCAGTTCTCAGATTTCAATTTCCACTTCTTTATATTCTTCTTCGAAGGTAGCCTTCCTGTATACCAAAAAAAGGATTCATAATGTATGTTTGGACGAAACGTTGTTGTGCATCAACACACGAAAAGAGCTGTTCACCAGAGACGCTTATCCAGAACTTTCTTTTATTGTCCCCATATTTTAATTTCAGTTTAGTTTTTACCTATAGCTTATTGTTTTATTCAAAATTTACTCTTTTAATTTTATTCTTTTCTATTTCTGGCCTGATGGTTGGGGCATATGACATTCAATCTGAGGGCCGCGGGTTTTAATGCCCCAAGACCAACGCCCTTTTAACCGTGTGTGTGTTATAATGCAACGGTCAATCCAACAGTTCTTTGGTAAACGAGTGGCTCAAGTGTTGGCTGTGAGTGATGATGACTATCTGCCTTCCCTCTAGCCCTACACTGCTAAATTGGGGACGGCGAGCGAAGATAGCTATTGTGTAGCTTTGTGAGAAATTCAAAACAAATTGTTGTATTTAATAACTTTTACTGTGCCCTTACCCAAATATACCTAAAAGTTGACACTTCAGTTACGAAACCGATTGTTAATATTTCATAAAAAATCCCCGAATAAAACTTAGTTCAAATTATAAGTTCTTGCTTTAATTATATCATAATTTCATTCTATGGATCTCAAATACATTGCTTTTATAAGTACACATACTTAGATACATATAGTAGAGAATGTGCAAACGCTCTCTATTTAGAGACAGCACAGATACCTGTATTAAAGGAATACAAAAGTCAATTGGATTTTCTTCTGTACAGGTAACCAGAAGCTAGATATGAAGAGCTACTTGACATAGTCTCTTTTTATCCAGGGTATGTGCTGCTTTTCAGCTATCAAAAGGATCCCAAAGTTGAAAACAGGCTGATAGCCAAAACCAAAGATTCTTATTTTTGCTCGTCATCACCTTATTTCAATAGGCTTAGCGTCTACTTACTTCTAGCAGCATAACTATAACTTTGTAATCATTTGATAGAGTAAAATAGTCTTCACGATTTTTGATTACCTATTTTATTATTGTTATGTGCAAAATGAAAAGGAAAAAATAATAAATCTAGTGGAAACCATATTTTAACTCCTTGAAGTTAGATTTCTTACAGAAAAATGATGTTTTTTATGTTTGTTTTTGAATTTCGCACAATGCTACTCGAGGGCTATCTGTACTAGCTGTCCCTAATTTAGCAGTGTAAGACTAGAGGGAAGGCAGCTAGTCATCACCACCCACTACCAACTCTTGGGCTACTCTTTTACCAACGAATAGTGGGATTGACCGTAACATTATAACACCCTCACGGTTGAAAGGTCGAGCATGTTTGGCGCGACTGGGATGCGAACCCGCGACCCTCAGATTACGAGTCGCACGCCTTATCACGCTTGGCCATGCCGGGCCGGATGTTTTTTTAAAAAGATCAAGTACCTGGTGAAACAGGAATAACCAACCAATAATATATGAAAATTACATGTCTAAATCATGTAGAACGCTCAATGTTTTGTACACTATACAATCGGTGTCTTTACGAAGCCAACCATAATATTGTGTACGAAGTGAAGAGGGGTAATCAATATACATACACGTCACCAGAAGGCAGATATGACGAGCTGCACGGTATAGTCCATGTATATGCTGTTTTTTCTGCTTTCCAGTATCTAGGATTCTATTATCAAAGTAAAACGATCTTCACGTGTTTTGACTACCTATTTTATTATTAGTATATGCAAAATGTACAAATTTTATAATACACTCTATAACCTAGTAACCCATGTAGTCATTATTTAAAAAAGCAAACAAATAAGTATGAGAATAAATATCGCTAAATAAAAAAAAAAAACTATGTACGGATCGCTATCAAATATGGAGAAATTAACCAAAGTAATAGGGAAAGAAGTGGACACATAATATGATCGGTTAAAGAATACAGAGCAGACTAAGTTTTCTCTACTTTACATGGAAAATAAAATTCCTACATTACCGAACGCCTGTCGTGGATGAAACAGAGATCGATATCTAAAGAAAAAGTATCAGAAAATCGTATCTCATTCCTAACGTCTTACCATTGCGAGAAACATAAATGAAAACATAAACTATAAATATTTGATTATGTTTGTGTGCGTTTGGAATAAGGAAAGTATATCTGGCACTATTTCTCTTTAGTCATATTAAATATTGTAGAAACAAGATTGAGAAGTAGTTAGGAGGCCTTTAATATAAATACATTAAAACTTTCTGGTAATGAAGTGTATAAATACATTAAATTAAAACTGATAGAAAACGTATGACAAACACATTACATTCTTATAAGCCTTTGATGTGCATTCAGATAAATCAAACAATGTTGTATCTGAATTATATTGAAATCCCCAAATTACATAAAAAAAACTTTAGTAATACAGGTTTATTGCAGATCTATTGTAGTTTAATTCTAAGACACATTGAACAACATTAAAAAATACAATGTTATCAAAGAGAGATTCAGTATAAATCAGTTTATGATCACCAGTAATTGCATTGAATGTGAAGGAAGAATTAAAGGTGTTGTAGCTAAAAGCAGGCTTATCTTTAAAGTAAAATATAATTTGTTCATCATTACAAGATTTTGTGAATAGAGCTCGTAAACTGTTATGAATTTTCATAATTTAGATTTCTCATTGTTCATTTCAAAAGCAAAATTCACCCAGTGCTTATGGAAATTCAATAATATCCTTGCTACTGATTATAACTTGGAATATTGTTTAATTTAGAAGTAAACTGTTTTAGGGTGTTGACCAACACTGTTTTTTTCCCATTACTTTTATGTTATTATTACACCTAATTACTACTGGCTAATTACTAATGTAACAGTTCCTTATTTAATATGACATTACGTCATTAGTTTAGTTAAATTATTTTCTAGTGATCACTTTTAGTCATATTAACAATATTAACTTTCCTTTCTAAATATTAATACTTGTTATTGAACTTTTACTTTCTAAAGGCTTATTGTGTTTCCTTTTAGGTTTTGCAGAAGTTTTAATCTTATGTAATACTTTTTACGGACATCTTTATGCGTTTTTTACTGAAGATAGTTAGTGTTCATGTTTTAGAGACATCACATACTATGTTTAGCATTGTTATATCTTTACAGAGGGCTTAATTATTATTTATTTAGTATTTTATATTTTTATAAATGTAATTTTTAATGTACTATATAAAAATTACAACTATTAACATGAAACAGTTTCACAAATTGTATATATATTTCTCAAAAATTTACAAATGTCACTCTTCTTTAACATTACACAGTAGGAGTGGCTTAATGAGTTTTCTTTGACCAAATAAGTTTTGAGAAAAATTGGAATAAAATCAGGCATGTTATACTAAGTTTAGTTTTCTAAGAAATTTACTTCTACAACAATAGTTAAAGCTAACAGCTAGTGTTTCTGTTAAGTATGTTATAATATTTAGTATTACGTTCATTAACAATAATGGTTATATTGTTTTTTTGTGTCGCATGTCATTATATTTTAAGTTTAATTATTTTTTATTATTATAGTTTAGTTATAAAGACAGTTTTACATTGTTAGCTTTATATGTGATGTATTGTTGTTATTACAGTCAGTAATATCTTTAACAGCATCATCCTTCTTCCAAGTCTATAGCAAATAGAAGTTGAAAAATATTAAAGCGAACAATTTCCTTTTCTTCATAATCTAATAAATAGAATGGAAATATATATTAGAATTGATATATATGCAGTTTGTTTTGTTACGTTGTTAAGCGTAAAGCTATGCAATGCTGTGCCCATTGTGGGTATTAAAATGACTTTTAGCATTATAAGCCCTCAGACTTATCGCTGAGCCACAGGGGGATGTCTATGCAATAAAGAATGATTAGACCATTCTTTGTAATTTTGCTATTTGACTCAACAATAAAAAGCACTTGTTTGGTTTTATTATTTGATAGTCAATGATGCCGTTGTTCAAAATATAAAGATTTAAAGCTTATTTAATTGTTTTTGTTTATAAAATATTTACCTCACTTTTCTTTGTATACTTAATTCTTTTAAAATCGTGAGATAATTTAGCATTTCATGTATTCCCTAGGCGTTGCTGTCTAATGTGTTTGTTTCCTCCAAAGTAACACATCTTATACATTTCTAATTTTTAGCCAACCAGAACAAATCAGAAACAGTGTCACCTAAACAGAGAGCATTCTTTGTGATCCGTGTCGCGTTTCTTGTGTTTATGCAGACATTTTGTGTTGTATTCTAATCGTACTGTGTACACGTCTTTACGTTACTTTGAGTCAATACATTTTTGTTTGTCATTCAGGAAACTACATGCGCCACAAAGAGAGGGTTCTTTGTTTAATAATAGTTTATTCTGTACATCAAAATGAATTTTTCTCATAACAAAAGAATGTTGAATTAAATTAGATTTTCTCAGAAGAGTTTATATTTGTAGCATTTGAAAAACTGCTATATTTTAAGTATCATAAATTAGAAAACAATATAAATTTATTTGCATATAATAAAGTATTTTATAGTTTTATAGTAATTTACATTCCTGAGAAGCGAATGTAAATGGTCTTAAGCTCAAATTAATTTTTGTCTTGCTCAAGAGTTGAATTTTACAATGAGTATTTCACAGAGCTTACAGTTGATTTTTTATGCTTCCTCAACATGTACACAATACCCAACTATAGGAAATACATGATCAAAATTATTTGGGTTGATCTCTCTTTTAATATGTAAAATGCAAAATAGTAGCTGACATGAGTAATCTGTTGGATACTCCACAAGATATTTTTTCTGACTTAACAGTGAAGAACACACATAATTGTTTCGTTCTTTATGGGATGAAACAGTTAATTCATTTTTGTTCCAGCAAGTATTTAATAAATACACAAACTGAAACCAGTATTTTACATGTTAAATAAAGATATTCATTATTCTCATATTAAAACTTGTACTTGATGGTTTAATCATGTTGTTGGTGTTATATTCATTCTTTGAAAGTATTTCTGAATCTGACATTTGTTTAGAATTAAGAATCTCACCTGCTGCAACTCAGTGAAACTGAATAACACTAATTAAATTACTAACTCTCATTTTTATGCTATGACCAGAACTTTGTTATTGCAAAGCTTTGTTTGAGAATGTTCTGTTTGATTTTGTGACTATAGCTGTAAAGTTTGTAAAACTGTGATCTAGAAACAGTACTTTCTAAGACAATGTTATGTAGAAGAGAAAGCTGATGAGAGAAGATAATAAGAGAGTATCTTCTGGTGTAAGAGCTTCTCTCAGTCCTGATTAGAATTATACTCGCATTCTCGACTTACCTTTGAGGCCGAAGGGTTTTAAGAGTAATTAGAATAAACTCCTATATTTGTTACAATCTGCAGGCAGGATTATAAAGATTATTCATGGAAGTAAAAAGGATATTTGACATCTCAAAACTACCTGGAATGGTCTCTTAGGAATTCTTAGTTATTCAATAACTAGTCCAGCATCTTCAGAAACTAGAAAGTCAAAAAAAGAGATGTGTATGGCAGATGAAGTTTGCCAAAGAGAGCTGAAACACCATCAGGTAGATAAAACAGCAACTTACTACGCTACAGTAAATCCTTAGGACAGTCAAGAACTTTGAAGACAGGAACAAATATTTATATTCCTCTAAAACTTTATTCTATGGCTTAGTTGGATGGCGGATGTTATTATGATGAGCATCACTACCTTTCACAACACTACTGATATATTCACCCAAGGTAAATATATGTATTTAGGTTTAATTATTCCAGATAGGATGAGAAAGGCCTTCCTCAAGTATTGAAAGTATCTTAGCCACAAAGAAGTATTGATGTTCGTACTAAGTAACTAACTGCAGCTACCACTGTTTTACGATGGAAATTAGGTGAGGAGGTTAGTTGAGCAGTTATCATAGTTAGTATCTTAACTACTTTGAATTCTACATCTATGCTACTAATATGATGCTATCATAAGAAAACACAAGATAACTATTTCTATGGTGCTAATAGGTGAGATTCGATATTTAATCTTCTTACCAATAAAACTGGAGTACTGTTCACTCGTGTGGAAGTTTCCACCATCAGGACTTCAAACAAATAACTTATTTAAATGCTTTTAAGAGGATTTTGCCAGTTTCTATTCTAGATTGACTGAACATGTTATCAGTTAGGTGGATATATACTGTACCATTTATCTGTCTTTTCCTCATACGTGATTCATATCTCCTTATTCATTAATTGGGATTTCCCACTGACCTAGTAAGCTATTACAAATGTATTGTTTATTTTGTTTTAGGGTGCCCTTGAAATGTAAGTTTTGTTGTTCTTTTTGTTTCTCCAATCTACATTGAGTCCAGATCTGGGAATGTCGTAAATAGTACTTTCACTTCACTACAGTTTCAAGTGGTTTTTGTGTGTATACTAATTCTAATTGATGTGCCGTAAATTGTGTATACTGCTCTGCCTTTCTGTTTTATATACCATTTGCATGTTTTCAAGATACTTTAAGATAGATAAATATGACAATGTAACAGCAGTTTTATTCCTCCTTATCCTTGACATTTATCTTTCTTGTTTCATTTGTTATCAAGTATGACTAGTCTCTTTTGTGGAGAAAGGCTATTTTGATTTATATTTATTTCTTCTTAACGTCTTTTGTGTTACACATCCTGTTCATTATTGAACTAAATTATCTGCAATGCCCATCTTCACACTATTAGGATGGTTTCATTTATAATCAATGTGTTTTTATGTATCTGTGATTTCAAGTACACACTTATGCTTTGGTTAATTTACTTTAGGGAACTTTAGTCTGACTACTATACAAAGAGGATGCAGCAGTAAGCTTCAACCAATAATTATAATGACTACTTTAATCAATCATTGATATGATCTTACATGCTTCTGATAATATATAGATCCAATGCTGAATTGAATTTCTAATGGACACTGGAGTAGCAATGAGCTTAATCAACCTTACCTAGTTAGATGTGAAAATAAAATTACATATTTGTAGATGCTGATGTTTTATGAATTTATCTTTTGTAGAAAGTCCAATCAGGTTTAATTTTGTTACAGATTAACAACACTTTTGTAGAAAAACATTCAGTGCCAACCAAACCGGGCCAGAAAAGAACTGCATATATATGATATGTATGATTTGTAGAATCATAGCCACCTGCTGTAGTAAAAGAACTGACACAAAATAAAACTTTTTTATTTTCTGAAATTTTATGAGCTGTAATTTACTTGAGTAATGATATTGTTTTATTCTGTAATTACAGACATGACTATTCAGTTTTAAGATAAATTGGTCTTGTTGGAAACAAAAGTTATGCTAACCAGCTATATAGCTGGTAGTGTTGCAGTTGTACCATGTCAATAGGTGAGTATCTGCTTAATAAATTCACAGAATTGCTCACGGAGTTCCCCATGTGTTTGTTGAATCAGATGGCCAACTGAATAAAACTGGTGTATGCTTAATACACCCGCTACACTGGCTTCCTTGGAGTATCAAATAAGTTGTCAGTACTGATTGCAAAAACATTTAAATGATGGCATAATATAACCATTGAGAAGAGCTTGGTCATTACCTGTAGTTTTTGTAAGGACAAATAATAAGACTTTTAGTCTGTACATAATAGTAAAAACTATAACACAAGAAAATATCTTTCCTTTTCCCAAATGCAAAAAAAAGGTCTGAACGTGTTTGAATCGTCATCGATTAGTTGATAATTAATTCAATGAAGTGGATCTGGCTTTTAGTTGCTAGCAAGACAAACTTGACGAAAAGATAGACTGAAAATTGCTATTAGCACTTGATAAGGCTAACTGTACGAATTTTTTACTGTATTTTGATCTCCATAATGCCTCCGCTACTTTTGACGGAAGGTGATGATATATACACACAGAAGTTTATGACTGCACATTTCAAGCTACTCCTGTAAATATGAAAATAGTTCTGCAGTATATTAATTAATATTGAGAGATTTAAGGATGTGAACTTGAAATTCAAACTAGGAAAGTAAATGTTGTTCACGTTTATGGAAGTGATTTTCAGTTACATGTAAGCAAAGCAAAAACGTTAAATTATCAAGTAAAACTTACAATGGCCAAAATTGTTTCTAGCCTGAATGCAAATGAAAAATACGTAGCTTTCTAGGTTTTACATTACACTATAGATTATTTATGTTTAATATTTCAGCAATAGACACACCATTACTACCTGCATTGACTGAAGCTAATATACAATTTATGTAGATGTATGAATGGGCAGAAGCATTCTACTTCCTAATGTATGTTTTCTTCAGAGCACCTGTAAATTGGCCATTCATCCAGGATACTGATATCAGAATACCAGTAGATTGTCCATTCATCCAGGATACTGATGTCAGAATACCTGTAGATTGCCCATTGATCCTGAATACTGATGTTAAAGTACCAGTAGATTGTACATTCTTCGTGGTTACTGATTTCAGTGGTAGAAGTTTATAGAACTTGTAGATTCACATGCAAGCCATATGCTGCCATCTTTGAAACTATGATACTGTATATTAAAACAAAGGAAGTGTTTGCAGCCGTAGTACTCGTCAATTATTGCTGCCACTACTAGAATGGTAAGAAATGCTTTATTTGTGTATATCATGTATCTTTTGAATATTGATGAATTTCAAAACTTTGGAAGATTTCATTGCGAGTTGGATGGCAGCGCTGAAGGAATACAACTTTATTGTACAGCAATATTCAGGTCAAAAAAATAACAGGATGGAAATAATTATGGATTATCTCTTCAACTGGTGAGAGCAGCAAGTATATTGATTGGAATTATTTAGACTCTAGACATTGTACAGCAATCAAATCCATTTCATTAACAGTGGCAGTGAAAGTGTTGAAAGTTCTGTTTGTAGATAAATACCACAAACGACTAATCAATAACTTTGTAGAAACAATAAAAAGGTGATACTTGAAATGAAGGTTAACAAACATGACTATTATGAACTAGTGAATTTTTCATCGATAAATATTAAATATGGCAGTTATATAGTCGAGTCAATTATGACAGAAGGATGCCATGATTATTTGTATCATGAATCGGTGTGGCGTGACAACCAATCGGTGTTGAAGCTAGCGAACTTGAGAGATCTAATCTATAATATAGAGGTTACTTTGATCTCTACTTAAAGAAAAACTGGATAACACCAAAGTGTGTCACGCATTTTCACAATTTAATTAAGTGTTTTTTTCACTGGATTTACATAAAGACACTGAACGATGGTGTAGACACTGTACTATATATATTGATTTACATAACGACACTGAACGATGGTGTAGACACTGTACTATATATATTGATTTACATAAAGACACTGAACGATGGTGTAGACACTGTACTATATATATTGATTTACATAACGACACTGAACGATGGTGTAGACACTGTACTATATATATTGATTTACATAAAGACACTGAACGATGGTGTAGACACTGTACTATATATATTGATTTACATAAAGACACTGAACGATGGTGTAGACACTGTACTATATATATTGATTTACATAAAGACACTGAACGATGGTGTAGACACTGTACTATATATATTGATTTACATAAAGACACTGAACGATGGTGTAGACACTGTACTATATTTGTTTCCGAAAGGATAAAACAACCATGAGAGAGAAAACTTCAGCAAGTTTAGTAGGTTCTCAATGCAGAGAGCTGTCGTGGGAATAATTGACCAAATATTTGATAATGATTGCTTTACTAGGTAAACTGAACTTTTAATTCAGTCATTACACTGGAACAGTACATTGTTGGTGTGTTGGTAGAACACCGGAATACAATTTTGCATCTGGAGATATTCACATTGATTAAATAACCAATTTCAACAGCTAGCTGTTGAGAAAATTGTGTCAAGAGCTAAACGTACTTAAAATACACACTTTACCCGATTATCTCTATACATATTTCAGTATTTAGAAAATATAGTCTTACAGCAAGTTATGTTATGACAAATTAATAACAAAACAAAAGTTCAAGCCTGGTGAATAGGTATATATATCCGTAATTATGGTAGGAGTGGTTCATATTCCAACAACAGCAAAATAAGTCACAGAAATCGCGTGATGGTGTAAGTACAATGAACACATCCGTAAGCTGAAGAACTAAGCCATTGATTACCCTCTTAAGAATTAATTTCTTTGGAAATCAAAGATTGATGAGCAAGTGGACTCTGGTGTTCAGAGCACCATGTTTTATAATCTTGACACAGCTTATGAGGGGAATGTGCTGATGATACATATCTAATAATTCATAAGGTGTAAGATCCTAAACACCATTTATCAGGGTAGTTTGACTGCTCTTCTTTTCGTTATAGTTGAGATTGACTGTTTGTTCATTAAATAGGAGGGTTATATATTGATAAAATCAATAATTGAAAGTAAATTGCATTTCTTGTTTTCTGAGTTATCGAGTGGTTATTCATGGTAGGGTGTCTACATGATGTTGTGTTATTACCACTTGATCATGGGTAGTTAGTTGATTAATAAATCAAAGTCAAAAAGAGTCTCGGCCGTTTCGTTCTGAGCTATTACATTGTCTGGTAGTGCGACAATATTATGATGTCTTGTGACAGCACCTTGATCGATCTAGTAACAGTTAAGATTTTCCCGAGAAAACAACGTAATATTCTCTAGATAAGCAAGCTGAGGTTATGAAATAATATTTTAAAGGAGTTACGATTTATTTTAGTTGTTCGTGATAAGTGGAAATTTTGACATATGAATAACACAAAAGGACAGTAGAACTTTCCAGGGTGATCTTACATGTTACTTAATATGATCTTGTGTTCTGTTGCAATATGATATGATAACTCTACACCAGTCTTCTTGAAATGCTGTAACATAAAAGGTGAAATAATTGACTTGGACTATGAACATCTTATAAAAAAAGTGTATAATCTTTCTAGATTTGGTCCGAGTTAGTTTTTGTGTGTATGTTGTTCTATAGATTGTTCAACTCCGAAATAACAATAGCAATCTCTGAAGTATAGAGTCTCTAGGTAATTTTTATGTTATGATAAAAGTATTTTAATGATGAAACTTTGTAGAATGTACGGCAACTGCCTGTTGTGGAGATACAAATGTAGAGGACGACGTTTCGAATACTTTGCCTAAACAATCTATCAAAGAAAAGTATTTTAACTTTAAATAAACTGGAATGGATGACAGCTGCCTATTATAAAAAAAAAACAAGTATAAAGGACGACGTTTCGAAGTACTTCGTCTTCAGGTCATTGTTTTCAATTGATTCATTGAATACATTGACCTAAAGACTGAAGACTTTCGAAACGTTCTTCATCTTCAGATCAGTGTGTTCAAGATATTGCAGGTCTTTAAGACATCCTGGTGGATCGTGGAGAACGTGCTGTGATTGGTTTGTTTATCCGTGATTGATGTAAAAACTGCATGAAGTTTATTTAATCCAATGGTAGCCATGAAATACTCACCTCTAATCTCGAAACTCTGTTTAGCGAAGGTTTTTTTGTGTCAACGTACAAATATTTTTTTATTTTTCTTGCCTGTGTCGACGATTCTAGTTTTTCGCAGTTTATTTTCTCTCCAGTTGACATGTTATGTTCTACCATGGATGGACTTTGCGTTTTCTGTCTTTGAGCTCATTTATTTTTGTCTAGAGTCTTCTTCCCCTTTTTCCAATATATATTTCCATGCATGAACATGGAATTTCATAGATGACACTTTTTGTGTTTTTTAACAGTAGGTTTCTGTTTAGCTTTAATTAAAATAAAACTTACTGGTTTGTAATGTCGTCGTTTACTCATCAAGACTCATCAAGAATAGTATGCCTAAAAAAACTACAAAAGAAATTTAACGTTGCCTTTTATAAATATAAATATGTGTGTATATGAATATGTTTCGTAGATTACAATAATGAATGTACCTGGGATGGTGAATCATGAAAATACCACCCATTTCCGCTCCTTACATTCCACGATTACTCTCATTTTCATGATATTTTTCAATTGCTGTCGAGCTGTCTCTGTAGGTGGCAGCTGAAAGCTACGTGTGCATTCCTGTGAATTAGTTGCCATGGGTATTCACTGGTTGTTGTAAAATTATGACGTTATTTACAGCAGTTATATATATATATTTTGGTTAATTCTTGAAATTGAAAGTGTTATGAAAAACGTGTTATACTTATTATTTTCGTTTCTTTGTTGAAAAGATACGTTGCTACTATGACAGATAGAGTACTCATGAACTTTACTATTCCATTTTTATAAAGTGAAATCACAATTACTGATTTATCGAGAGTAAAATAGGGCGTGAAGTACTTATAATTTTATTGTACTTTTGAAATATATTTAATTTGTACGATTGAACTATTTTTAAATGTTACAGATATTACAAAAGTTCTATCTTATATTGTTTCTGAACATAGAACTTGTCATACACGAACTATGGGTTAATTATGTTAAAGGCTCGGCATGGCCAGGTGGTTAAGGTACTTGACTCGTAATCTGAGGGTCGCGGATTTGAATCCCCATCACACCGAACATCCTCGCCCTATCAGCTGTGGTAAAATATATAAAAAATAATATACTGTTCGGAAAGGTTTGGGTAACGTAAACCTGTGGTTACACTCGGGGACGTAAAGTATAAGCACTAAAAATTAGAAAGAAAGAATGGCAGCGATAATACTCAGAAGAAACAAAATAAAAACTAAGATTAGATTAAGAATGTTAGTGTCCAAAAGAGAGAACTATAAAGTTACGTTTTCGCGAGAAATATATTCAACTACTCAAAACCGGATGAATTCTCAAATGGTTTTACTTGCTGGAAATTATAATGATATTACTTTTTTCTTCACCTAACGTTGCACTGTGTATGTTAAGAGTCCACATTGTTCAGATTGATGGCTCTGGACATAATTTATGAATGGAGTATTAATTATGACCAGTATTCTAAATTATCTTCTGGTTTATATAGGATAGTGATTCTTCGTGATGGAAATTTAAGATAGATACAAAGTGATAGGAAAACCGAAATATCAAAAAACATTTCTAGCTGGAAGGACAGTAGGTGTGAGAGCGGCTTCCTGGCACAGCCTCTTCACTGTTGTGATGAATCAGTTAACTGCATACAAAGAACCTTAGTAAGAATTTCCTAACTGAATGTTTTAATATTTACAGAACACATATTAAATATTTTAAAGAAATAGTTTAGTAAATTTGTAAATTTAGTAAATAAGTTAGATATTGTTATTTGTTCTAACATTCGTGAAAACTAATTATACTTTGTAACAAAAATGCTTTAAAACTAGTATACTTAACTTTTATGTTACATTTTATATTTTGAGTGACATACTAAAAAAGGTTGCACACAAAACCAAATGACCGATGATTTATTGTGACGAACACATAAAATATTTTACAAAAGTACAATACAGTAGTTGGAGCATCAATTAAAAACTGTTATCCTCTTTATTAGTTTTATAATAAAAGTACAATGAACAATTAGTATAATAAATTAAATCCATCATGTTGATCCACTCTTAATAAACTCATAAAGCATAGTACGAAAATGTATTTTTTTATGTAATTATCTCCGCGCCGATTGGTTTGTTTTGTTTGTTTTTGAATTTCGCGGAAAGCTACACGAAAACTATCTACGCTAGCCCTCCCTAATTTTGCAGTGTAAGACAAGAGGGAAGGCAGCTAGTCATCACTACTCACTGCCATATCTTTTAACAGCTGAAAGGGCAAGCATGCTTGGTGTGACAGGGATTCGAACCTACGACCCTCGGATTACCGGTTGACTGCTTTAACCACCTAGCCATGCCGGACACCTCAAAATTAAAAAAAAAAAACCCAAAACGTTCCTATCTGTTAACTTCGGAACTGATTTTTCACAATATTTGTGCTGTATAACTTAACCAAAAATGGTTAGATTTTGATTAAACGTATGGACTTATGTAGAATATTATTCCTCATTTTTCTGCCAAAAATGGTTTGTGTCCGTTGATAACGACGGACATACGAATACATTTTCTTATTTATTGAGGAGAAAATATGATCAACGCTTCGTGTTTGAGTTATTTTCTCTCCTGGAACGAGGAGAATTTATTTAAGTGTTTAATACTTAAATGTACTCTTCATGTGACATGAAAACTACGATGCGCATGAAAACACGTGGTTAAGGTACACTAAACCTTACTAATATTTATTTATGACAAAAGAAAGACAGAATGAAAAAAAGTATCAGAACGTAGCTGATAATACAGCCACATTGGTTAAAACCGAACAACAAGTGAAGTTTAGATTTTAACTGGAACCAGGGAGGAGTCTTTCTTTTTGAGAGACACCGTGAAAGAGGAAGTATCTCTCGGACTACCAAAGAGACGTGATAGTTTAACAGCAGACCTTCTTATTTTGTAGGAAAACAACAGGCTTCGGAAGGTAGTGGAATGGGGTTTAAGAACGTTCTTATGCTAGTTGTTGAGTCTTAAATCTGCAGAACACTGTATCTTGCAATAGAAACTATGGTCATGTAACAGTCAATGGTTTAACGATCATTTGATATTCTATGAAGCAATAATGCAATAAACATTAGTTATGTGACGTTTAGTAATTATTCAATAGTAATTTCTGCAATCTTAAATCTCTGCTCTTCTAAAGCGTGTCTTATATGACTGTTAAACCAAATGTTTTGTTCCGTGAACGTGATTATAACATACTGAGAATTACAGATTTGAGAAAAAAAAAGACAAAAAAAGGTGAATGTATGTTCCTCGAAATGTTTACCGTCCAGGTATTTGCTTATTAGTGAGTTAATAGGCTGAGCTCTTAACATACAGAAATAACATCTTATAACATGTTCATTTTATGCGAAAGCTATAGAGAGTTAAAGTAGGTACATACTTTACGTAAACTTAATGCTGTATTATTACTATTAAATTACAGAACGTAGGAAGTATTTACGAGGTATTAGAATTCAGAAGGTAAAAATACTGAGACACTCAAATATCGTATAATGTAAAAGATGTTTTGGTAATCTTCTAAACAAGAGCATGATCCATGTAACTGCTGTTTAAAAAGTGCTAAGGGAGCTATGATCACTAGTAAAATAGTTCACATATTCCCAGTTGTGCCGTTTAATCTGATCCCGCGCAGAAAGATTAGGATGTAATAGGAAAACGCACCAGATTTATGATCAAGCGTTGGAATATTTCTCAACAATGTATGTACTACTTTGGAAAGAACTCGTATATCTTGAAGCAATCGATTTTTTTTCTGTTTTATATTCTTTACGCGACGCTTACAAAATTATTGTACCATGCTCTTTCCGTTATTATTTATTTCCTCTAGTAAAATTATATGATACACTAGATAAATAATGGTGGCCTCGCTTTATGTAAAAAAAAAAAACACACGTTACAACCGTTCATACATTTTGCTAGAATTTCTGACTACCTAATAAATCATGTAGAGTTAATAATTTTTTTTTAAAATTAATTTATGGAAGTTGCAACTCTGAAAAATGCTCAGTGGCATTAGTTACTAAGTTATCTTTTTTATATATCTATATTATATGTGTTTTCTTATAGAAAAGGCACATCGGCTATCTGCTGAATATTTTATTTGTCCTATAATTTCGTAGTAGAAAGTTAATAGTGTCATAAATTCATATAAGTGTTACAAACTACAAATTAATACAAGTAAAGTTTATAAGTTTATTGTCGTAGCCCTAAGTTTGTTAATTTTTCACATATTTAGGCTAAACTTTTTCCTTTTTTCTTTTATAAAAACATTTATAATAAGAACAAACCTTTCTATAAACACAAAATATTATTGTATGTTGATTTATTTGCTTATAAACGAACAAAACTGGATTTCTCTATTAAAATATGTTGAACTGTTTTTTATTCTCACTTAAATTCTGTGCAAACGTTTTGCAAAGACATTAGTGCACTTAGAAATATACAATCCCCCGTTGGAAGAGCGGTAAGTCTTTCAACTTACAACGCTAAGGTTAGAGGTTCGAGTCCTATCGGAGGACAGAGGAGATACTCCGATATGGCTTTACTATAAAAAAACACACAAACACTTACATACTTGTATTTATACCACCAATATGTCATCCATTGTGCCAGCGATAATTTTACGAGCTTAGAAAGATAAAATGTGAAGTCCGATGTACCGTAATAGACAGAGAGCAAATTGCGTAACCTAATGTATATAAACAACAACAGTTTAATGTAAATGGTATCAGCAAATGGCTGTTTTTTTTCACATTTGTTTGATCGAAAATTAAATCGTCATGTGAGCATTAGGATTAATCGTTTGCTTTATTATTTGTAACGTAAACTGACATCCAATACTGTTGTAAGCAAATCACTGCTATCCTGAAATTGGAGCAAGATGAAGATTTTTATCAACGAATAGTTGGATTGACCGTCACATTATAACACCCCCACAGATGAAAAGGTGAGCATGTTTGGTGTGACGGCGATTAGAACTCGCCATCCTCGGATTACAAGTCAAACGCCTTACCCACCTGGCACTTACTAATAATAAATGCAATCTAAACTCACTCTACCAGAATGAGTGAATGATATATTTTCTAACTTGAAAATAAAATATCACTGTTGCAGTCAGTTTCTAAACCCAGAGTGGTTTGGCGATATGTTTACGGACTTATAACGCTAAAAGAGGGGTTTCGTTTCACTGTGGTGAACAGAATGCAAATTGCTCATTGTGTAGCCTTGCAAGAAGACACAACAAATAAATAGTTGGTTTCATTAAGGCTTTGGGGTGGTCGGTTTATAAAATAATTATTAAGTTTCAAAAAATTTTTGATGTGGATAATTTCCTTGTGTATCATAAAGAACTTTTACCTTCTTGTAGCACGATTCAACAAAATTTCCAATCAATTACTTTTACTGTAGTAAGAGCAAAACTGTCAAAATGAGCATGTAACTTTTAAAAATCTAGTTTATAATATACGTCTATTAAAACTATTCTACTGAATTTATACTGATTTGTTTTGAATTTCGCGCAAAGCTCCACAAAGGATATCTGCGCTAGCCGTTCCTAATTTAGCAGTGTCAGACTAGAAGGAACGTAGCTAGTCATCACCACCCACAGCCAACTCTTGGGCTGCTCTTTTACCAACGAATAGTGGGATTGACTGTTATATTATAACGAGTCCACGGCTGAAAGGGCGAACATGTTTGGTGTGACGGGGATTCGAACCATCCACCCTTGTATTACGAGTCGAGTACCTTAACCATTGGACCATGCCGGGCCTGCCTGTACTGAAATGTCCAAGAAAGGTGAGCACGATTCATTTGGTTTATGACATGCATCAGTTTTAAAACTACTCTATTGAATCTGTACAGAAGTGTCCAAGAAAGGTCATTAAGATTAATCTTCATTTTTACAGGTGTTAACTTCATGATAAGTTTACAAATTCATCAAATATAATAAAGTAATATAACTAAAATAAACGTATTTTTTAGCTTCCCAGACCTTAGCAAATGCTAACAGTAACTTTTAATATTCATGAACATGTAAGATATGTTTCTCATTATTTAGCTGAGTTAACCAAATAAATTCTTGAACTTGAGTTACCAAGTTGTTCATTAAAATACCCATCTATACATTTTTATGATGATTTGACAGTATTTAATGCGAAACTAAAAGTAAATATTGAATGAAAAGGGTAAACCGTAATTAAAAATGTTCTTTTTCATTATAGATATTATTTGAAAAAATTGATAGTTACTGGTTCAAAATGGCTTCCAACAAATGTGTCGGATTTACTATTGTATATCTATTTTAATATTGCTGTTTGCCTAAGTTAAACTTATATTTATAAATGCACATAATTTATAATGTTAAATGTATGTTGCAAAATCCTGTCTGATCATTAAAATTGTAGAAGATTTTCAAGTGTAAGAATCAACAATATATGATATGTACAAAAACACTGATGTGTTGTTTATATTGCTGCGTAAACTAAAGTTTCAAGAAACACTCCTTACGCCTATATATGTAACCAATGCGAAACGCCAAGCGGTATATAATACTTGTTTGCTATAGTTGATATACTTTAAACCTCGGAAGCAATAACTGTAATTAACACTTATTAATCGGGAACTTCAGATATTTGACCAGGAACGTTTATAAACATCGAACATTACAAACTATTTATTTTCAGCAAGTTCACATCGGGCAATAACATTTTGACGAAAACATTACATAATTTCATCGGTGGAAAAAACTCAACGTGTGACCGACAAAGAATGAGGAATACAGAGCTAGATAGCTCCCGGTGAAGTGAGTTGTATCTACATCAACTCGAAATTAATTTGCTCATTGTAAACCCTCGATAAGGTAGCAAGAAAATTCTAGATAGGATAGAAGACCCAGTAGTGTTTATAAGTTCGTAAAACTGTTGTATATAAGTAATTATTTGTAATAAGCGTTAGTATACATTGTATTATTGTTTGTATAATAAAAAACAAAGAAGACAAAAGAGGTAAGCTAGGTGTGATTCATCAGCTGTAGCACACATTGAATTTTAACAGACGTTATAATTGCTATCAGTTCTAGTGGGTATAAAATCTTTATGCTTCTAGATACAATAGCTGCTGTTGAGTTTTTGTTCCACATGGAATTAGTAAGAAAATATCTTTCCTGGTTAGTAAGTGTAGTCCTAACTTCTTACAGCTTCTACATCTGAGTTATTTGTGGTTTAGCTTATGAACTTGCTGTTAGATTTTATCTTATGATATAAATAAACTCTCGGAAATGTATCCTGTTGTGCAAAACAAGTACTACAGTCTAAAGAGATTAAGGAAATACTATAATACGCCACTTATATAAATTACGTTTGTTTGTTTTTGGAATTTCGCACAAAGCTACTCGAGAGCTATCTGTGCTAGCCGTCCCTAATTTAGCAGTGTAAGACTAGAGGGAAGGCAGCTAGTCATCACCACCAACCGCCAACTCATGGGCTACTCTTTTATCCACGAATAGTGGGATTGACCGTCACATTATAACGCACCCACGGCTGGGAGGGCGAGCATGTTTAGCGCGACGCGGGCGCGAACCCGCGACCCTCGGATTACGAGTCGCACGCCTTACGCGCTTGGCCATGATAAATTACGTAAGATTGAACGAAAGCTATTTGAAATGTTATCGCCCTTATTTCTGCAACCCTAACGAATTACTCATTCTTTAACATTACTCGAGAAATTTCACGCTATAAACGCTATCATACAAGCAATTCTTTCTCTATAATTTTAATAATTTAAATATATATATATATCATATTCGTATTTTTACTAAAATATAATTCCCTCAAATCAAATAAAATAATGTTAAAATTAATGTATTATATTTTAAAAATAGTAGTTCTATGCCACGCAAGATTTTTTCCCGAACTAGGTAAAATAAATATACATACATAAATACATTTTCATCGCAATACACTGCGTCATTTACGTAGCAAAACCTGTTTCTGACTAATGAAGATTGTATTTACCCTTTAGTTCCGTAAAAAAATCCACAAAAGGAAACATTTTAGTGGAAATTATCTTTGTTATTTTCAACGAGTTTTTGTTTTTCATTGTGACAACTTAGAATTTTTTTATCTTAGAGACAGACTTAAAGAAGAGATAATTTCGAGGAGAATAAATGTCATTAAATGACAAAAGTATAAGAACTGTCGAATTATTAAAACAGAAATAATTAAACTTCCTAGTAAGGAGAAATGTTTGTACTCTATAAATACTGAAAATAAATTTGCCCTTGGATTTTTTATGTTTAAGAGTATTTGTTTGTAAACAACGTTTTAGGAGTATATATTAGCGTACAACCTTTCTTGTACAACATAAATATGGGTAAGGCAAGGAATCCTATTATACATAACTACACAATAAATAAGCCCTTTAACAATTTAAGGACGGGAAAATGCAATACACAAAAATACAATGTATCTAAAATAAATTTTAACAAAGAAGTGTATAAACATATTACAGAAGTTAAACCTTATAACATATATGTGTAAATATAGATAATATCGCAAAAGCTAACCCTATAAACGTATACGTGTAAATATACTGAATGAACATATCGCAGATGTTAATCCTATACATACATATTTACATATATTGTATAAGAAGAGTGCAGAAGTTAACCCTATAATATATTCATGTAAATATACTGTATAAACAAACAACAAAAATTAACCTGTAATATATTCGTGTAAATATATTGTGTAAGCAAATCACATAATTTAATCCTATAACATATACGTATATACGTGTAAATATTCTACACTGTACATTTCGCAGACTTTCAGGTTCTTCCTTTGCGACTGAAAATAAGAAAAGATTATATTTTAATTCTTAAACTGATAATACTTTATTATAAATTATAGTGCGTGATATATGAAATTAATTATCGTAATTTGTCACGAAGTTTATAATATCATAATTAAGAGTAGAGTTTCATGTCTCGTTTTCAAGTATAACAACTCACAAGATAGGATAAATGTTCAATTTAAGTTTTTCTCATTTTTCTGTTTGTAAGAATACATTTATAAGTATGTTCAAGAAGAAATCATACTGATTTCAAGTTAAATAGATATGATAATAGGGTGCAAAATGTACTTACATACTCGGAGAAATTGGTCCAGAGAAAAGTTCTTATTTCGAAAATTGCTTATCTTCTCTGAAAAATATTAATAACTCATTATTTTTTTTCTCTAAACGATTCAATCAATTTTTAGCCCCCCGCTAGTACAGCAGTATGTCTTTGGATTTACAACGCTAAAATCAGGGGTTCGATTCCCCTCGGTGGGCTGAGCAGATAGCCCTATGTGGCTTTGCTGTAAGACACACACACACACAATCAATTTTAAACCACAGATTTCTGTGAGTATTTTGGATCCGCTTATAAACAAAACATTCAATATTTATTTGAAATTATTCTGTTTTGTTTTTGAATTTCGCGCAAATCTACACAGCCATCCCTAATTTAGCAGTGTAAGTCTAGAGGGAAGGCAGCTAGTCATCATCATTCCCAGCCAATTCTTGGGCTAATCTTTTATCAAATAATAGTGGGATTAACCCGATAGCCCGACGTGGCTTTGCTATAAGAAAACACACACACACCATTGAATGTTACGCAGCATGACGTAAACATAACGAGTCATTAAGTATCGGTTTATAAGTAAGACAAGCAATATTGTTCATCCTACACAGGGTAATCGTGGGATAAAAGAAAAAAGGCTAAATTTACTTAAATGCTCACTGGTTTTGAGAAATGAATGAAAAAGTAACTGGTCTAATTTTTCAAAGTTGATTCATCCAAGTTTATGCACATTTTAAATGACTTTTGTTAACATTGAATATAAAAATAAAATCTAAGCCTATATCATTATATACATTGCTTTAGGTTGGCGATGACGCAGATGTCCTTTGACGAATACTATAAGACTTCTGGTACAGACTAGTCTTCAAAGAATGCAGAACACATTCGGCTCTCAGCTATCGCCAGGACTTAAGCGTTGCCACAAAAACGAAAAGACAACATTAAACTAAATGTAAAATAGATAGATACTATAATATATACCACTAGATGTATTTTGTTGTATGGATAGGTGGTTAGGGCACTCATCTCGTAATCTGGGGGTCGCGGGTCTGAGTCTGCGTCACACCAAAACTTCTCGCCTTTCAGCCGTGGGGGCGTTATAATGGGACGGTCAATCCCACTATTCGTTGATAAAATAGTAACCTAAGAGTTAGTGATGAGTGGCAATGACTGCTGACTTCCCTCTAGTCTTACACGGCTAAATTAGGGACGGCTAGCATAGATAGCCCTTGTATAGCTTTGCGCAAAATTCCAAAAAAAAAAAAATTGTTATACAGATATTTTACTCATAACGTACATAAATTTCGAAACCAGGACACAACTATCACTAGTGACTTTCCCCATGATGTCATTTTCATGTAGAATTTTTCAACATTTTTATTGTATTATACATCTATGCAGTTTTCACATAACATGTATCCAGAAAAAAAATTAGGTTGATTATTCTAGCTACCTTTGTTTTTCTCTAGTCATGATACATCTCTATTAATTGGAGATATTATTGTAACACCGCACATTATGCATCAATGTAGACGACAGATTTGTCCTTCACTAGTGTTATTAAGTGACATATAAAGGTTCTGGTCTTCCCTTTGTCGAATGACAATGACCGGCCACATGCGTAGTATCTGTGGCTATGGATAAATCCAACATTTTTTGCTAAGTAAAAGATGTCAGACTTACATATTACTATATAGGATCTCAAGGGTTGATTGGAAAACATTATGAGAGAGGAAAATCCATTAATGATGCACGAGTTCAGTGTAAAAAGACATTCTAATGCTCTAACACACTTACACAAAGCGTGTTTTTGTCTATTAAACAAATAAAGACTGTTTTCATACTGTACTGCACATCGTATTTGTTGATTCTGAATATCGCACAAAGCTACACGAGAGCGATAGCAATACAGCAATGAAAGACTAGAAGGAAGACTAAAGATCATCACCACACACTGCCAACTTTTTGATTACCCTTTTAGCAACGAATAGTAGGATTGACTATCACATTATAACATCCCCAAGGCTAAAAAGGATGAGCACTTTTGGTGAGGTGGGGATTTGAACCCTCAACCATCAGATTACGAGTGGAGCACCCTAACCACCTGGCCATGCCGGGCTCGCACATAGTAACTAGTCTATTTATTTCTTAGCTTGAGCTCAGTTAGTAGTTAAATTAAGATTTAATTTGTAATTTATCCTACCGATTCTCTTTTTATAGAACGGGCCTATCTGTGAGAATACTGAAGTAGGACTGAGAATCCATGTTAGAACAATATTAATCTCCAATAAACAAGTATATTTGGTTCTGCTTTTTATAATGCTTTCAGAAAGAACTTAAAGAGGACGTCTTTTTACATGCGAGTTTTTATGTTCATTTACGAAGAAATATTCAGAAAATGTAAATATGTTATTTACGAGTTTTGTTCTCATTTTAAATAAATATGTTCTGCATCGATATATATTACTCTTCGGTTATTGGCCCTTTCATATTTCAATGGACAGCTAATTTTCCCTGCGTAACTATATAAGTGATCAAACTACAGTGCGGAGAACTGAAAAACGTGTTAGACTTTCAAACGAAGGATAATGCTGTTACACTTATGAAAAGAAGTGAAGTTATTGATTGGTAACCAAGAAACATCTGTCGACTGTGGAACAACTGAAAACACTAATTAACTTGAAAGGATTTTTCCAAACTCATTTAGTTGTGGAGTCTCTCCTTCATTTCTAGCCACATCACTGTCCTTTCGTCCAATTTCTAGCCACATCATTGCTGATTGCCTTTAGACTTCCCGTTGTTTCCGTGTTTACTTTCCCTGCATTGTTGGGCTTCCAGCTAAAAATAGAATATCCTTGGGCCATTTGTTTCCAACTTTCTGTTAACTACAATGAGGTCATTACAGCATATTAGTAAGCCGCTAGCATGAAGGTTTTAAATGTAGGTGGGAAGCGCATAACCACGTGGTCTCGCAAACTATCAACACTGGTTTTGTTTGCTTTGGTTACATTTCGAATTCACCCAAAAGATACATGCAATGCATGCCTTGCATATTTGTTACACTGATTTTGGAATATTTAGCAGTCCTAATGATTATACAAGATCCGACAAGATCAGCCACATTTCTCTCAACCAGAATGTATAAAGCTGAATATAAAGTACCAACTCTTTCAAATTTATAATTATTTCCTCAAACACTTAACAATGTTGTTCAGTCTTTCACTCATAACATTTGAGTGGATATAGACCTCATTTGATATCATACTTTAACTAATGGATTACATTATCAGAAGAAGTGGGTGAAAGATTATAGTGAATCTTCAATTATTTTGAAACTTCATATTATATAGAAACGAAATCGAATCGAAAGACCTCAAGTTGTAGAAGATACAGGTTATGAATGACATATTCTAAGTTCAAGTTGATCTTATAATAATTAAACTTCAACTTCTCTTGCAGGAGTTCGATTCCCCTCGGTGGACTCAGCAAATAGCCTGATGTGGTTTTGCTATAAAAACACACACTCACCCTCTCTTGAACATAATGTTTGACGCCTACATTAGGACTAATTAATTGGTAAGATCAATTCTTTAACTGTTAAACTACTTCATATTTTTATCATGTTGTTAGTTGATATAAAGTTAATCACTTATTTTAGGTATTAATGGAAGCTTTGAGAGAAATAAACCACAATAATTGATTATATATTAACAATTTTTTGCTGTATACCAGATGTTTGTCTAATAAAGATCCCTCGTTATTAATGATCTAACTTTTTTGAAGTATTGCTTTTGATGAAAGAGCTGTTGAAAATAAATTACAGTGCATTTTCTTTTCATTTTTAATGTGCTTTTACAGAAAAAAGCATACAACGTATTGGTTTGTTTTACAGAACAACCACATTGGGCTATCTACTGTACCCAATCATGGGAACACGACTCTCCCTTCCCCCCCATTGAACCGTGCGTGTTGTAAGTCCATAAACCTGTTACTGTCCAATCAAGGAGCTGTATAGATGTAAAAGACTTTACATACTTTATTTTTATCCTTAGTTATTGAGACCAGAATGCTTCTAGATTAGTTTCTTTGTTCTTCCGACACAAATGAATATTGTAGTAAGTTCAGGCATAATGGGATTTAAACAGATAACCCAATACACTAAGAAACACAAAAGACTTACACTTCTCGTATAATCGCCGTGGTGAAGTAATTCTTGATGACGAGAAACCCACTTGAAATAAAAATGTATCTCAGAATGGTTGGTATGAGCATTAACACTTTTATTGATAAGGAGAGAAGAACGTTTTGATCTTCATAGGTCATCTTCAGGTTAAGAAAGAGAGAGAGTCTGAATGTGTCTGTCAACGGTCACACTCTCTCTTTTAACCTGAAGATGATCTATGAAGATCAAAACGTTCTTCTCTCCTTATCAATAAAAGTGTTAATGCTCATACCAACCATTCTGAGATACATTTTTATTTCAAGTGGGTTTCTCGTCATCAAGAAGATGAATATTGATCCTCGCGTTAACAAAACATTACGTTAGACTATAAGCAAATCAAATGCTTTTTCTATTTTTAGTTTGAAACCAACATACATTTTCTGTTTCTCGATAGAAGTAAATTACGAAGATACCAAATTAGCTTTGCTGTTAAGGGTGTCTTCATTAGTTGGGTCTGAGACGCCGTCTGCACCCCACAAAATTAGGCTTCACAGGGACGTAGAACGCGCTTCTTTGCCCACCGTCACTAACTGACCGTCCAATTCAGTTCCCTTGTTAATAAGCCGTCCACTTTCGTAAAGAATGAGTCAGCTTTCAGGAAAAAAAATGATGATTCACCTTAACTGATGATGCAACGATGTCGTCTTAGTCACAACAAAATCGGATTTCTCTTCCAGCAAAAACTAGGTTAGCTGCGTGTTAACGTGGGTCTCTGATATCCATAGGGACAGGGGTCTAGAATGGCTAGGCTTTTGTATAGAATTGAAAGCTGGCAAGTGGTTAGGTTTTCACGTTCAGAAATAGAGATCTTGTTGTATATGCTGCTAAGCCCCCATTGGTCCTGATGACCAATAGGTGGTAATGGGTTTGAAGATTAGCTTCCGTTTGGAGTACAGCCACTGAAAATTGATCAATTCATGTACAAAAATCTATCTCCTTAAGATTGGGGATATAGTGTGTGAGTAGGTAAGAGGAAGAATAAAAAAAAAACGTTTCTCCTAACAATCGATCCTTGTTTATCTCACGGAAGCACCGGTCTGATCGACCACATAAGCTACTTCACCCGAAAACCAAAAACAACAACAAACTTGGTTATTTCTTCTGTAAAAAGATTATATTAATGTTTCCTGTGAGAATCTTTCAGACTTCTTTGATGTCAACGACTTCTTATATCAGCAGAAGATGACTACTTGTATTTTAACAAAAGTTAATGATTAAGTAAGCCGAATAAGCAGTTTTATAAGAACAAAAAAGTCGCTGCAAATGAACTTACATACCTTTTGGTACCAATTTTCTTAGAAACGCTGATTTTACACGAATTTTAAAATTCATTTTTCGCAAAGCTATTTAGAAATTTTCTTTATGCTCTTTTAGTTGTTGGTTTTTTTTTTACTTATTACACTCAGGTTACTTTAAATGACAATTTCCCAAAGAGAAAAAATAACAAAAACGTATTGAGTGATAAGTTAAGCCTAAAACTTCGCACATACATCATTGAAAGTCTGTTTTATTTAAATCATTCTTTCATCATTTTATTCTATGAAAATGAAATTTGAAATACTATAAAACATGAGGTTATTAATTTTCATAATGTTACAAATTTATAAGCATTTCAGTCAAACTCGCCTGGAATGTTTCCTAAATAAAATTTTAAGCATCTCTATTTTAGGTTTAGTGCATAATTTTGTACAGCTTAAGAACGTCACATAATTATTTTTATCTCCTAAAATCTTCAGAACACTTTGTATTAGATGCCACAATTCTACTTGATGTCTCTTTTCTGAAAGGATATTGAATGTGATTAGATGAAAACGAAAATTAGAACGAAAAAAAAACTTCAATAAGCTTCATACAGAAATTAGATTTGATATTTACGAATGGTACCTCAATGTTTGTTTTGATCCAGGAAAGTAAAACTAAGAAAGTTTCACGATAAATGAGGATCTTCCATCTAAGCTTCTCTAATCTTTAGTACATCTGGAACTGTCGACAGTTATGCTTACAACAATCGAAGAAAGACTCAACGTGGCTGAATTAAATTACGCGACACCTTAGGCATGAGTTTGATTAAATTAATTTTACTTTTTCGTATTTTCTTCTCATAGCATACACAAATATATCCAACACCTTTTACGTACGAATTGAATGTGGCATGCTATACAGTGTGTTTCCTTCTTCAAGTTTCTCATTTTCCAACAAACTCTTCCACTGACAGACTGAAACTCCTTGCATTAATTACTTATCCTACTTAATGAAATTACATTAGCACGTCGTCCAAAAAACAGACCTGAATAAAATTAAAAACATTTGATAATTTTCATGTGCTTGAATATAATTTGTCTTTTATTTAACATAAATTTCTATTTTTAATAATGCCATTATAATTCAAGATACCTATTCAGTCTACCTGTCGGTCTGTCTGCCTGTCCTCAAAAAACACAAAAGTTGTTTTGTTTTGGATTTTATCAATATAGAATGCAGTTTCATCACCTATTTGGAAAATCATTTTCCAAATAATTGTGTAAACACGAGATTTAGGTTACCCAGGTGTGACTTCTTTTTTGAATTTTAAAAGTTAGCGCTTGATTTTATGAAGTGAAAATCGGATTGAAACTAACATATATAACTTTCATGGGAACTCCATTACTTATGTTATACGAAATTGATGCTGTTAGTAGAAATATTATTAGTATATTTTAAGCATTGGTATTCTCGATGTATATAACCTAAATGTGAACATCTTAAAATCAAATAACTTACACTGAACGCTTAATTTATTCAAAGAGTGTAATTGTGCGTCATTTTTATTTGAAAAAGTTGACAACTGGTTTGTTTGTTGTTTTTTTTAATTTCGCGCAAAGCTACACAAGAGCGATCTGCGCTAACCGTCTCTAATTTAACAGTGTAAGACTAGAGGGAAGGCAGCTAGTCATCACCACCCACCGCCAACTCTTGGGCTAATCTTTTACCAACGAATAGTGGGATTAACCGTCACATTATAACGTCTCCACGGCTGAAAGGGCGAACATGTTTGGTGTGACGAGGATTCGAACCTGCAACACTCAGATCATAAGTCCAGTGTCTTAACTACCTGGTCATGCCGGGGGCCGTTGATGAGCAATTGCTGGTCGTTCGTATAAAAGAAAAAGCAAATCGCATAATTAATACAAAGATATGATGTTGTGAAAATATTGTTAGTTTATGAAAAGATAGCTGGTGGTGTTAGGCTTTTACCTCTAATATATTAGACAAAAGTTTTCTTTTGTTTAATTTCTTAATTTGAAACTCAATTCTTCCTGTAGCCATATTATTTTTTTAAATCGGCGCAGAAAGATTACGTAACAAGCTGATTATGTAAGCTATCTAGTATTTCAATGAAAGAGAAAAACGAAGACTTCGACTAAAGTAAAACCAGAGGGTTGATGAAACCAGATGTTAGAAACTGATGTTGCAAAATCTGCAGATTTTCAAGTTTGGTTGAAAAGAATTATTGCTTCGACATCCAGTTATTTCCATATATTATTCTGTATGGTATAGTAACGTTGATAAAAACAGCGAAACAGAAGTATTAATCAATTAATTTGCGGTTCCTCTCACTAGACACGGCGTGGCCAGGTGGTTAAAGCACTCTACCCCTAATCTGAGGGTCGAGAGTTCGAATCCCCATCACACCAAACATGCTCGCCCTTTCAGCCGTGAGGGTGTTATAATATGATGGTAAATCCCACTATTCGTTAGTAAAAGAGTAACCCACGAGTTGGTGATAGGTGGTGATGACTAGCTGCCTTCTCTCTGGTCTTATAGTGCTAAATTAGGAACAGCTGGTACAGGTAGCTCTCGTGTAGTCTTACACGAAAATTCAAAACAAACAAACTAGCGCAGATTGCCTTCGTGTGACTTTGTGCGAAATTCAAAACAAGCAAATCCTCTCACTATATAAGGAAAATAATTAATATCTAAAAAACGTAAAGAGGTATTTTTGAACAGACCTTACTTACTACCTGTTTAAGTTTTAAATCTCTTCTGTGGATATCCTTCAATAAAACATTTCAAAATGTTTATCTAAAGGCAGTTTTTCTTTCTTATATTTTTTTGCTTCTTAAGAGATTAAAGTTACTAGCATAAGCCCTAAAACTTTCTAATATAATAAAGATAATTCATTCTGAGGGAAAAAACGACGGAAGAACTTGCTGGAATGAATTAACTAGGGCTATGGATAAATTCTAATAACATGTAAATTAAAGCTAAAAGAAATGTAATAACAATATGTTATACACACAATATTTGCTAGTTTCTACTTTCAGTGCCAACCAGACCTTTCACCTAAAAAAAAAAGGATCATCAGGCTGGCTGAAATACGACAAACAGAGTATAAGGTAGCAGAAATATTTCTAGGTTAGTAATCTCTACTTAATAACAAAGAGTGACATTTAGCATTTAATGTCTTACTTTACCATTGTTTCGAGGGATGTTAACAGTGTCGTAGCTGAAAAACTTACTAATTTCAAACTTCCGCAACTAGTACAGAATATATATTAGTTTCAGCTTTATTCAATTTTTTTTCTAAATCTCAATACGTTTCTGCATCTAGTTTGGTAATCACATTCATGCTAACCGAATATCTTAGTGTCGTAAATATATGATAAACCTTTTACAAAGGTAAAATTTACATTATACAATTTAAGCCTCAAGCTATCACATACGAGTTTCTCTATGAACCTTCTAAGAATATAGCCGTTTTCAAACAGGTGGTACAGCAACCTGTACAAATTAAGATGGTTTAGGATCGTGTTTAGAATACTGGTTAAAGTATGTAACCTAATGGATTATGAGATACTATATTATGTAACCTAATGGATTATGAGAAACTGTATTAAGGTTTAGGCTACTATAATATTTTGAGATCTATATTCCGCCTCTCTTTTGTTTTTGACTTTTTTAGCTCCCGTTCCAAACCTTGACCCCAGCAGACAATTAATGGTTACATATTTCAGAAGCTTGGAGAGTTTGGTCACATAAAGACTGTTGTCTTATTAAACAATTTTCTAAATTCACTTGTACTTGCTTATTTTCCTTTGTTGCGTCTTGTGGTTACGTATCTCATGATGACAGTAAACCCATTTGAAGTAAAACAAAATATATTTTAAAGGCTGTTGGTATGGGTATTAAAACTTTAATTAAAATAAAGTACAGAACAACGTTTCGACCTTCTTATGTCATTTTCAGGTTAACAAAGAGAGTTTGTAAGAGTGTAGTGATATTTAAATAAAATCACAATTCTAGTATAAACGATGTTGTTATTATTATCGAAGTAAGTTTTTCGCGGTAATTTGGTGTTTCTTTAAAAATCTAATATTATATAAACAAGAAATATCGCAGTTGGAACCTCACTGTATCGAGAAATTGGTTATAAATAAAATCTTTCTATGTCTATCGAAACAATACATTAAAATACACAGAAGAAACAGGACAGAAGGTATCATATTTCCATCAGTTCTATATCAAGCAGGGGCAAGAATTAATATATAGTAATATATATATATGGCCTGGCATGGCCAAGCACGTAAGGCGTGCGAATCGTAATCCGAGGGTCGCGGGTTCGCGCCCGCATCACCCCAAACATGCTCGCCCTCCCAGCCGTGAGGGCGTTATAACGTGACGGTCAATCCCACTATTCGTTGGTAAAAGAGTAGCTCAAGAGTTGGCGGTGGGTGGTGATGACTAGCTGCCTTCCCTCTAGTCTTACACTACTAAATTAGGGACGGCTCGGTGCAGTGGGCTAACAACGTACTCAATTAAATACCTGTTGAAGAATCCGCAAGCGATTGCGGCCCTATGTTCCTTGATGGAATCTAATGGTGATAACTAACTAATATATATATATAAGTATTCTATCATAGCTAAGTATAATTTATCCTACTCTGCCTATTTACATTTTACTACACTGTATGCTTGTGTGCAAACGCCTTCTCAACCATCTTGTGTAACTTGTTTTAAGAGGATTGCTATTAACCATTCCTACATTTACTCCGTCTTTGAAAAGTGTTTTCTTCAATAAATATACCTGTGCGTTTGTGTTTATAAGGCTCCAAATTAGATGTAAAATTAACGAGGATTACAACTTATCTAAGAACTTCAAATATTTCATCACCTCTTGGGTTTTTCTATTGAAAAGGTAGATGGTTGATATCTAATAATATTTAAATGTGTTCATATCAAAAGTTATATTTCTAAAACTAGATCAAATGCACTTTTTAGGATAAAATACAAAACAAAAAGAGTTTACATATATGTTTTCCTACAATAATATTATTCTGTTTTACATTTTCACTTGAGTTTTTGTACAATAACATTATCCTGTTTTAGATTTACTCTTGTGTTTTCCTACAATTGTATTATCCTGTTTAACACCTACACGTGTATTTTACTACAATATTATTATTCTGTTTTACATTTACACTTGTAATTTCTTACAACAGTATTATCCTGTTTTATATTTACACTTGTATTTTTTTCCTACATAGATATTGTCTTGTATTATATTTACATTTTTATTTTCAAGAATAATTCTGCGTCTTGACTCAATTTCCAACATTATAGTTTCTTCTAAATAATTTACAAACATGCATAGTAATACTTGTAGCCTTAGCAATAATTTTGATTGGACATAGAAGAATATTATTAAATCGTGTTTTTAAAATACTAGAATAATGAACTAAGAACTAATCTTTCAGTAAAGTCGAAATAAAAGAGCAGGTATTCAAGATATTTTGGGGCCCCGCATGGCCACGTGGCTAAGAAACTCGACTCGTAATCCGAGGGTCGCAGGTTTGAAGCCCTGTCACACCAAACGTGCTTACCCTTTCAGCCGTGGGGACGTTATAAAGTGACTGTCAAACCCATTATTCATTGGTAAAAGAGTACCCCAAGAGTTAGCGGTGGGTGGTGGTGACTAGGTGCCTTCCCTTTAATCTTATACTTCTAAATTAGGGATGGCTAGAGAAATTCAAAAAAAGCAAACAAAAATAAAACAAGGTAACTTACCAGACCACACCCGGTCATTTGAGGCATTACATCACATTACTTGTTCTATTTATCATTTAAATAAAAAATGTATTAATAGTTTACACATACTTGCCCTAATAAGCCACTTGATAGTTCAGCAGTAAATATGAGTAATTATAACGCTAAAAATCAATACATGATACCCGCAATAGGCATAGCACAAAAAGTACCATTCTGTTGCTTTGCGCTTAGCAACAAATAAACAACTAACCAAATAAATTATTATTAGCTTATGCTCAATAGGTGGTTTTGCTAACAAAAAAAATATTATTTTAGCCAACAGAATCTGTGGCTGCAAGATATTTTTATTGTCTCATCTTGTACTTTTTTCTGCATTCAATTTTCAGAAAGAATATCCTTAGCAAAGCATGGCTAGTTTCATTGCAGTCTTTCATATTCGTATAACAATATTCCTTTTATTTTTTCAAGTTTGTAGCTTCTAATACTCTGCTGTATGAGAGCTCGAATAGAATAATTGATAGGAAGTAAATAAATCGTGAAACCTCTGGGAAAAAGTGATTAACTTGATAATGTTAATGCCCGAAAAGGCTTATTTCTAACCCTAATGTTTCGCTTCTTGAAACCATTCATTGAAAAGCAATCTAGCTTTAACACTATCGCTTTGACATTTTAAAACATTTTTTTTATTTCTATGTAAGTCAGATGGTTAAAGTTATCGCTATCAACTTATTGTAAAAATAAAAAAATAAAAAAAACCGTATTAGATTAAACCGCCCTTTTAAAAACGTTTTCATATTTTGTTCTTTTGACATCTTCATATAAAATTAAATATAAGTGGTATTAAAAAGCGAGATTTTTTGTATTACCTTTCGATAATGTAAAATGGAACTGAGATAGAATAGACTGAACAAGATGAAAAGTAACATATTCATATTGTAGGAATATTTAAGGTTTTTTTGTTTTCTAAACACGTCTTTTACAGAGTTTGAATAATTTTATCTGTTTTATAAGTGTTTAATACTCGTGTTTTATATAAGTATTTTGCATTTTACAAGTGCTACTTATGTAGTCATAAGTGTCCATCATATTTAGCAAGTGCTATTGTATACGTATATTTAGGGGAGTACTTTGTGTGTTTACAGTATTATGTATTTACACAAATATTTGTTGACTCTCACTACTTTACTGCATGTATTTATAATACATTTACACACATTAATACATAATGCTCTGTAGCAGAACGTAATGTTGATGTGCGTAGTCTTAGAGAAATCTTTTATATGTGTTACACAAACTGCGGATTTAGAATGTTAAAAATCGGGTTTGGATATTCGTGAAGGGCAGTGATAAGATTTGTTTGTGTGAAGTTTGATTTGAATTTCGCACAAAGCTACACGAGAACTATCTGCGCTAGCAGTCCCTACTTTAGCAGTATGAGAATAGAGAGAAGGCAGCTAGTCATCACCACCCACTCTGGGGCTAATCTTTTACCAACGAATATGGGATTGACCGTCACCTTATGACGCACTCACGGCTGAAATGGCGAGCATATTTGATGTGATGGGGATTCGAACCCGCGACCCTCGGATTACGAGTCAAGTGTCTTAGCACCTGACCATGCCGAGCCCGACTAGTAACGTATAATTACGCATTATATATTCCTGATTAGTATTTAATTGTTCAGGGTAGCCAGAGAGAATGATTTTTCTTTCTGACCTCCAAATTCGTAAAGTACAACTCAAAACAACAGTTCACACCACCTGAAGCTGTCTCATTATGTTCTTCTGTTATATCATATTCACGAGGTTTATCTGACTTCAACTTGGCACAGCGTGGGGCCGCTCTGGGAGTTTCTACCCGTATGAGAAGCTCCTTATCCAAAACCGTACGGGCTACTGCGCCCCAATAACTTAGTTGGGAGGATCTATTAGTATTAGAACTCCGGATTAGGCCGATAGCACGCTTCACGTAACGCTGATCACCTTAGACGTGTATTTTGTTATCCATTCATTAAAATCAGGGCTACTGAAAGAGGGCTGTTGATTTCACTTCACGACTTTCTGTCAGTCTGCATTTGGAGTTTTAGGTTGAGAAAAAGAGAAAACAGAATTAGTATTTTCCTACACAGAACGAAACAAACTTCATAATAAAAACAAAAGCAGGAAAAATCCACAAAGTTTATGTGAAGTTTTAGAAAACTATATTGTAAAAAATACCAATCTCAAGTTTATGAACTTATATTTTGCTGGACTGAAATACAGTATCCTATTTTTTATCATATGTATCGGTGTCTGAATTGAATCTCTTACGAAATGGAGCAATACACTTATTTCGTATTGAAAAGCCAATAAAGCTCTCATATTGATCCTTAGTAACTGAATATTGGCAACATAATAAGTACTGTAGTTAACTGGGATGAGATATTTCAACTTACACAGCTGTATTGGTATTGATTTCCTCTTCTTAAATCTATCTAAGTAGCCTGTTTTGACATCTATATGATATCTCACAAACCTATGTTGACATATACAATGTTTAATATACAAGTGACTTAAAACTTGATACAACAAAGCTTCATTTGCTATTAATAATCAACAATTATTGTTTGTAGTATAATGAAAGCAAGAAATAATGGAGAAATTAATTTTCCCACTTTTAAATAGTAATTTTTATTTCACTCACTTTCCAAGTAACTCATATGTATAATGGTTTTGATATTAATGCAACTGATCGTTGAGAGTTAAGGACATATGTAGAATAATTCAAGTGATTGTTAACAGTTAAGAAGATGTGTTAAATAATACATGTAATTATTTAAGATTTAGGAAACATATAGAGTTATGCAACTGATGCCATTAATTACAGTGTTTAAGATGACTCTCATCCATAAAGTACACTTATATTAAAATGCAAATACACCATAAATATATTAAACCTTTTGGTATTAGATAACTTTCCTATATCAGAAGTCCTTCTTACAGCGATATAGCAACTTCTGGTGGCTTGAAATACGGATCAAAAACGTGTTATAAGCACAGTATAACCCTACTATTCTGCGTTTAAACTTAAATCATTTTAGGATTTTTCATAAACACGAGTGACTTAAGATTTCGTTCGCATCTTCCTAATTAGTGGGAACAGATTCTTAAGATATAAGTAGCTCGGGAATTTGAAATCCTGAAATTAATTTCATATTTGTCTGTCACACGCGATTTGTTGGTGTAAATTTTATACGTCAGATTATATCAAGTTTTTCAATAAACGTCGATGAGACCTCAACTTATTCTGAAATATCTCTTGTCAGATACAATAGAACGTGATCGTTGTGTTGATAAGGAGTTCCCCGCTAGTACAATGGTAAGCCTACGGATTTATAATACTAAAATCAGAGGTTCGATTCCCCTGGGAGGGGTCATCAGATAGCGCGATGTGGCTGTAAGAAAACACACACTCTTGATAATGATAAAACCCTGAGAGAAGACGTATAAAACTAAGTTTTGAACTGACTTAAGTTTTAAGTTGTTTTTCTTCAACATTGACGCTTCATATAAAAACAGGCCTGGCATGGCCAAGCGCGTTAAGGTGTGCGACTCATAATCCGAAGGTCGCGGGTTCGCATCCCCGTCGCGCCAAACATGCTCGCCCTTTCAGCCGTGGGGGCGTTATAATGTGAGGTCAATCCCACTATTCGTGGGTAAAAGAGTAGCTCAAGAGTTGGCGGTGGGTAGTGATGACTAACTGCTTTCCCTCTAGTCTTCCACTGCTAAATTAGGGACGGCTAGCACAGATAGCCCTCGAGTAGCTTTGTGCGAAATTCAAAAACAAACAAATCATATCAAAACGGCAGTCTGCAATCATCTCTTTTTTTTTCAATTTATCTATGAGATAATAAACTGATTTACCCAATGTAGTGTATGTTATTAGAGTGAGAACTTTAGTACTTTAGTCTTTTTTTACTTTATAATACAGTATCGGGAGTTTTAAATGGCATAAACTCTGTTTAAGTGTACACTGATCCATGTTAAATTAGTTTTCACTATGCGACACAAATATATTTTAGTAAAACTATATGGGATGGCGTCAACGTTTTGCGAGGAAATGTATTTAAGATATCGGGAAATTAAAATATTATATAGATATATTTCCCTCTTCCCAAAAATAGCACGAGACATTTCTGTATAAATAAATAAAATATCAAACATATGAAAAATATATTTCATACTTTTCCCGCTTCCACGAGGCAACCTTTTAATAACATCTCTACATTTTTATTACAGATGTAGTGTGAAAACACCGAATCAAATTTTTTTATCGTTTATGTTTCTTAATGCATTTTTCGAAACTAACTAGATGACAAACTTTCAATCCATTTCCACTAAATTTAAGAATATTTCTAATGCCGTTAGCAAATCTCAGACTTTAAGTTAGTGGATATGATAAATATGAAACAATTTCTATTCCCTGACAGGCTTCAGTTATAGGGGGGTGTGGGTGGTGGCAGTAATGGAAACTTATGAAACCTCGAAGCTTCAGTTTACTGAGACCCACGTCTCCCTTTTCCTTCTCTACAACTTGCGTAAAGCATCTGTGAAATGTCATATGAAGATTTATGAGTCGGCTTGGGAAAGGTAATGGGCTCTTAAAGTGAAACGAACGACTCTCCCTAAGGAAGCTGTATTCTCTATAAAAGATGAAACATTAGTGGAGTGTGGGATGTGTCTCTAGGTTATATTTCCTCGTAACTATATCGCATCTACCGTTCTCTCAATTCACCTCATATATCATAAACAACAAATATCAACGAATGCACGTTACCGTAGTAACATCCTTCTGCTGGCATTCTAATAACTACGTTCTTGCAACATCGAGGCTCGGTTGGAAGAGAAAGCGGTTAGCATCAAAGCGTACGTTTCTATGACAACGATAATGTCTATTTGATGTGCTTGGACGGTGACTGACCATGGTTGAGTAGCATAAATATGATTTGGGAGAGGCGAGCGAGTGTCGAAATGTGCTACTATTACACTCTCTAGAGCCTTAAAACACCAACATATTCTACAGAGAGAGAATGCCATATTAGGAATTGTTCGAATTCCTCAAGCTGAGACAGAAACAACGAGTGATATCTTCGTCACTGTATGCGACAAAAGACCAAAATAAATTGAAATCAGTCGGGTAAGGGAAATTTGGAATGTTGGCATAATGCCAACAGCAGTTAAACTGCAGTAACATAACGCACAATATACCATTCAGTAAAAACTCGGTTAATTACAATCGTAGTGATTTCTTAACAGTAAGTTTGCGGTTATCACTAATATTTCGTTCAACAGGAATAAGTGAATTTTCATGTTACCAGTTATCATAATTGGTCAGCCTTTACTACAATTATATTCGTATTTTTAAATGACCAGATTTTAAACATAAAATAGAATCGGCTTGGCAATTATTTTTTATGTGAATTTTATCTCGACATATTAATAACTTTTCCACAAATAAGCTATTTCTGGTGCTTATCTATCAAGTGAAAATTGAATGTCCACAAAGTATACATATATACACAGCTTAAATTCTGAGAAGTTATACACAAATCATAATTAAAATATTTATAAACAGTGGAGTCGCAATATGCGAACGAAACTTGGAAATGAATACCTGACAATATTTATTTTAGTCTTATACAACAGTGTGTACATTATGAGAGTTACTACAATTTTTATACAGCATACCTCACGAACATTACAATATAAAATACAAAAGATGAGAGTTTAAGTTTGTATACGATATTAATAAGAGCACAACAGTCTGTTTGTTAAAAGTATAAATAACAATTTATAATATTACGCAATATAAAACATGAAAGTTGCGATGTGTATAAAGTAAGCTTACATAAAGTTGGAATGCACTATATATAATAAAAGTTTTAACATATTTAAAGTAGATATATAATGTCAACCACGATATTGATAAAGAAACATAAAAAACGTATAGTATGTATAGTAAAAGTTTTACTTTTTCATTCGTGTTTCCATAATGTAAAATAAACATTATGCAAATTTTAAGAAATAAAAAAACAGTTCAAGTTTTACTTAATATTGCGGATTAATGGTTTTATTCCCTCTTTTTAGACAAATAAAATTATGCTTAATCAAATACAATTTAAATTAAACCTAAATTATCCAAAACAAATTAATTTAGGTAGATCTTTCTAGTTAAGTTTAGGTTAACAAAATATAAAAAAGGTGTGTTAATTTGAAGAAATGTCCCCCAGTGGCTCAGCGGTATGTATGCGGACTTATAACGCTAAAATCCGGGTTTCGATACCCGTGGTGGGCAGAGCGCAGATAGCCCATTGTGTAGCTTTGTGCTTAATTCAAAAAACAACAACAATTTGAAAAAATGTGTGTTAAAGAACCTTATTTTTACATTAAATAAAATTAACAGAGAATAGCCATAGTCATTGGAAAGTAAACAACAATCATGTTGTGTGTTCCATCATCAATAAAAGTTTCACTTAAGCTTATAAACCGTTGTTTGCCTACATATGATTATATTAGCATAATGTGCTTCCTTAGTTAATTATAGTCATAATCACTGTGTAATGAACGTTTTACACATGAGGAATTTTTACTTATTTTGACGTGTTATAAGGACACAGTTTACATAACCTTCGAATCTGTTACATGAACAACCTGATAATGTTTTCACTATTTTCTTGTATTACTTTGAGCAATAGTGTTAAACTCTTAACTCAATTCGAACGTCCGATCGGTTCGAGAGAGAACTTCTGAGTGTCTGGTAAGAAAAGTTTTTAATTTTTTTCATAAGGAAGTGTACATGATGGACATCGAACACACCAGGCTATCAAATCGATAAGTAAGAAATGTGGTTAAACCTGTTGAATAAATGTCAAATGTTTCTCTGAAATTGATCTTTCTTTTCTCTTCTTTCAAATAGCGAAACCTACAAAGTACATGGAAGTTGCTATTATAACCAAAATTGTTCGCTTATGAAAACTTCAATACCCGTGACTAGTGGGATAGCAATTGAGATGTAGATGTGGTTCAAGTTTATAAACAACAATCAACTACAGCTCTGCAAATTGCTTTTTACGATAAAACTACTTCGCAACTTTTACAGGCCGAATTGGATAATATAAGCTTAGCTGTAAGTGTAAGCTTTGTTAGAAGACATTAAAGTCAGAATGGTAAAGTTCTCGATTAGATATCTTGGTTCACTCCGATATAGCACTTAAAAATTATTATAAAATCTCATTTGTTCAACACATCAATATATTCAGAGTTGTAGGTGTTCCTTTTCAACGACACCTGCTAGTACAGCGGTATGTCTCCGGATTTACAACGCTAAAATCAGGGGTTCGATTCCCCTCGGTGAACTCAGCAGAGAGCCCGATGTGGCTTTGCTATAAGAAAAACGAACATACACTCGTTTTTAATACTATTGTATTCACAGGTGTACCTGGCCTTAACGTCCATCTCCGTTGTCCAAGTATCTGTTATGAAGCACTCGTTAGAGTTGTCTACTCTTTTCTTAGAGTTGTCAGATTTATCAGATCGGTTTCCGTTGCTGAAATCAAAATAATGAAGGTGGATTTTTGTACGATAAAATAAAAATCAACAATCGGAATCGAACTATCACTGCTGGGTGGGTGTTCTAAATATGTAATTTATCAGGCTTTAAATTCAGAAATCTTTATTTCAGTATTTTTGTATTCACAGCAAATATTGTCTGGACGCTTTAGCTACTTCGTCTTTTTAAAGGCAATCTTGTCATAGACACTTACTAGAACATGCAATGATTATGATTTAATTCTCATTATTAAAAAAAATCAAATTTAAGCTTATATAGTTTAGAGTTAAGAGGTTTTATCGAGTTTACAGTCAATTTTCGTTCTTCAGAAGAATGAAAAATATATATATTCGTTACCATGTTTTGAAAGACAAACTTTAGTAATTTTGTTGATCAACTTGTGCGACGCATGAGTTGGGTAAACAATGACTGCTGTCTAATTAATCAACTTAAATTAATGCGTTGATAGAAGTATTCAGCATAACTGAAAATATAACAACTGTATTTTAAAGGATTCTGTCATTTTATGCAAGTAAATTTGCTGTTTAAAAACTATAAAATGTCGTTTGTTAACACAAATTATATTTACTCGCTAAGTAAAATATACAATGTAAATTTCTAACTTATCAAAGCTGTTTAAATATTTTAGAAAACTGACAATTTCAATCATCTTCTTTCGTGTAAAAAAAAGAGGAAAGCAATGATGAAATGACTATGGTTTTTAAAATATAAATTATATTTAAAACTATTAAATTTCTTTTGGAAATAATACATGGACATACGACAATAACTCACGTTTACCCTGGAATAAATTTTCTGATATTTGAATTGTTTAATTTAATCACTGTTTCTGTTATTTATTTCCTATTCCTCTACTGTATTAATATTCTATTAGGGCCATCAACCTATTTTTCCTGTATGCCACTGCAAATGTTGTCACTTTCAATTTGACAAGATTTCAGAAACTCAAGTGAAAGTAGATCTTGAAATGATTTGCATTTATATTGGTTTTTTCTGCTCCTCGGTGAACTTAACTATCAAAACTCTATTACGTGTTCTTAAACTAAGCTTAATCGAAACTATGAAACTTCGGGAAGTCTTTTTTGAGGTGACAATCTGGTACTGACAGTGAGTCCAGTTTTTGGTCAGTTTGAGTAAACCATTCATCCAGTTTACATGTGAGACGAAAAATCAGATTTAGGTGTCCATTGAAACATAGACTTAAAAATCCAATTCAGCTGGGCCACAAATGCCGTTTTTTTATTGTTCATGCAACGCAATACTGAAGTGCATTGGACTAATCTCAATACGTATAACTATCGTAACGATAGTTCATTTCTTCAATATCAAGTAATCTAACAGAAATAAATTCAGAATGCAAATATTTATTTTTATGCAGGTGCATATAAAGAAAAACAATTTCTCAAGAACACAATACGCATTCGCAATATAGAGCTATATATAAAAGCAAACTGGATTTCCCGCCCTTTTGTCATATTTCTGATGAATTGCAATTGAACCATATGACTCACTTGCCTGAAGGCAAAATACCAGCTAACCACCTGGGGAACTCGGTTCCTTTTTCATTATGATTTATGCCCCCTTATATCAACATAGTATTTCCCAGTTTATTGACGTGGTTTACTACAAGAATCCTAAGTCTTGGTGACTTGTTCAACCAGCCTGAGGTCATTTTTATTTTCTCACGTCACCAAATATATTTCCTCTGGCACTACAACAAAGTACATCATCAACGGTTGGGTTTTAGCAGATATGGTTGACAATCAACCACACTTGGGACTAGGGTTGATAATGAAAGCAGAGAATCTTGTCAAGTATGAGATACACGGAAGAGAAAACTAATTAAAATATTATGTCAATTACCACGAAATAAATAGTAATATTATATTACACGCAAAGAGTAAGCCTAATGAAAGGTGTAACTCATACGGGACTTCATCACTCCACGACTATATTATAAGCAACTCTAAGAACTCTTGAATGGAGAAAGGAGAAAATTTTAGGTACATAATACGCTTAATACTTCTACACATGAACAAAATTTGATTGAAGAGTTACGTAACTTCTGTCTTAAGTTAGTGGATAATATTATTTCCTGACTGAGCCTTTTCGCCACCCTCTAGTACAACGGTATGTCTACGTATTTACAACCCTAAAATCAGGGGCTCTACCCCCTCGGTGGACTCAGCAAATAGCCCGATGTGGCTTTGCTATAAGAAAACACACGCACTGAGCCTTTTCAAAAGAATTTATCTAAGAATAAATTAAATTGTAGGATAAAAGTACATATAAGGAATTTTTAAATATCTTTACAAATACGCAATTTACATAAATACGTTTCTTTTGCGTCTAAGCGATTTTCTGAGAACATTTTGCTATTGCTGTACAACTAGGTACTCAAGTCCATGATTGTATTCTGTTTTAAATGTAAATTAATTCAAAATTAAGAGTCATAAATGTTTTAGTTTACTGCTTTTGAAGTTCGTATGTCATAATGTGTTCTATTCTACAGAATGCATAATTCTTCTCGTGATTCATGGTATGCGCATGTTTTGCTGACGTTTGAAAGGTTAATAATAATGTATACCATATTTAAGACTTATACTTTGGAATAGGCTTACATATTATCCTGAATATCACAATTGAACAATAGTATCCGCTGATTTTTTAATGCTAGAAATAAACGACTCTAAAACATGGAAATTTCTACTGTCATTACGGTTGGTGTTCTAGTGGAACTCTCCCGAAGAAGTTATAATGAGAGACGTTGAGTGTACAATCAAAGAAAAATAACAAATTTTGGTGTTTTAAAGTTGTTTATTTCCGGATATTAAATAACATTGTTTATATAGTAATTCGGGCTAGCAAAGAAGAACACAATTATTTATTGTTCGTTTACAGTAAATATAGTGTATACTATAACTATTTTTCTCACATACTAAATAATACATAATACATAATACTTCGATTGGAAGCAATGCTATCTCTAAGAAACATTGCTATACTTTGAATGCTTAAAACTCATCTGTAGCATAAAAAAAATCGAAACATTCAACGTGTATATACATTTTTAGAAAATATTCGTCTAATACTTTGGTTAGTTTTGACGAAACATATTATCTATAGCAGTCGAATGTGGATGATCATTTCGCCATGAAAGAAACCATGTAAAGGATACTGAAAATGCAATATGTACTTACTAACTTTTATCAAATTTGATGCATTAGCATACACATAAGCTATAGTAACGTGTGCAATCACAAAGTACAAAGATGTGTTCAAGTTATACTGGACAAAAACAGATGCATATTCAAACTACGGAGAACATGCAAGAGGTACACTCTAGAAGGTTTAATAGCTACATACACACATGTAAATGAGGCTGAATGACCACATCAAGACGTGTACTCGAGGTTGAATAGCCATTTAAAGACAAGTGCTCGAGGTTAAATAACCACATAAAGACATGTATCCGAGGTTAAATATTTACATAAAGACATGTATCCGAGGTTAAATATTTACATAAAGACATGTATCCGAGGTTAAATATTTACATAAAGACATCTACCGAAGTTGAAAGCCATATAAAGACACGTACTCAATATTGAATACACACGTAAAGATATGAACTTAAGTTTGGATAGCCACATAAATACTTACACTCAAGGTTGAAAAGTCAAATAAAATCGTGTTCTCAACCTAAAGTAAGCTAGAATTTGATTAATCAATCAATAATTACGTGCTGGGACATTCACATTTGTAACCAAATGCTCACGCATGACAGATTCTGTCTATTATTGGTCCAGCAAATTTCTATTGTATCTTTCTGTAAAGTGTATTCAAATAGCAAATATAAAAGAAGGTTATAAACAGGTTAAAACCACGAAATTGTGTATTACCATGTGACATTTCTACACTTTGTTTACCCAGTGTAGATATAAATAAATATTTATTCGAAAGATAGTAGAAACATACAAACTGAGTTGAATACAAAACTACTGAGTAACAGGGTAGGTTACGTTGTTAATATTTGTTGTTAATACAGTTCTGTATTATCAGAATTGTAGTTGTGACCTACGTCATTTGTATATTACAACATTTGTATGATGTCATATTCTGTTATATTAATCGTACAGGTATTACATGGGATGTTGACTTTACTTCCAGGTTCGTGAACAAGATACAAATGTTATACTGGTTGTTTTGCTGGTTTGGTTGAGAACTTACAGTTCCTGCATCTCCACTCTTGGTGTCTGGATACTGCTGTCTTTAGTGAGCTCTAACTACCTGTGTAACTGGAATATCGCACATGAACGGAACAAGGAACACAGTCCTTGAGGCGTAAAATATATGACAGAATAGCCCTATACACGTTAGTGTTTGTTCAGCCTGGTTATAAGACTTGTTTCGAGGATAAATTTGGTTGCCAAAGATTAATTGTTCTTCCAATATCGGTTGCTTGGTTTATAAATATGGTAGAAGACAGTCTGTTTCCAACTTTTTAAAATAAAGAATAATATAAATACAATTACTTCCTTCGTTCATATTCCCCTTACTTTATAATGTGCATAACATATTGTCACTTCAGCATTTATTGTATTATTATTATATGCTCAGTGTTATTAGGACTTATAATAAACATACACATTTGTGGTCTCTTTTAATCTCAATAAATTTGTTAATATTGTTTCATAATCTCAGTCAACAAACACTCAGCTAGTCATAGGGGTAGGAGATTACCACAATACAAGCGAATACACCCCTAAATTAGAACAAACACAAGCAGACATGTACTCGTGTTAGAGAGATCACACAAAGACATACCTTCTACGCTAGAGTCAATACAGACAGACATGTTCTTAATTAGTGTGAACACACACGGTGTCTAAGATAGAGTAAATACTGACAGACAAGTTGGTGTGAGCACACACAGACACTCTCCCCCGAAACTAGAGTAATCACAAACATATATGCTCTCTAGTTAGTGTGAACACACACGGTGTCTAAGATAGAGTAAATACTGACAGACAAGTTGGTGTGAGCACACACAGACACTATCCCCCGAAACTAGAGTAATCACAAACATATATGCTCTCTAGTTAGTGTGAACACACACGGTGTCTAAGATAGAGTAAATACTGACAGACAAGTTGGTGTGAGCACACACAGACACTCTCCCCCGAAACTAGAGTAATCACAAACATATATGCTCTCTAGTTAGTGTGAACACACACGGTGTCTAAGATAGAGTAAATACTGACAGACAAGTTGCTGTGAGCACACACAGACACTCTCCCCCGAAACTAGAGTAATCACAAACATATATGCTCTCTAGTTAGTGTGAACACACAAACACACACCCTTGAGCTGGAATAAATACTGACAGAGGAGAACTCAAGTTGGTGTGAGCACACACAGACATACCCTTTATGGAGAAGACTTTAAAATAAACAAGTTTTCGAGAAATAACGAATACATATACATCAGTACCCTTGAGGAAATATGAACAGATATGTATCTGACGAATGAACACAGGCAGACACATTCATGAACTAAACAGACAGAGACAGACATGTGCTTAAGCAAGAGCAGACACTGACAAGAATTCCACAGACACAGAACACACTTGAGTTACTAAACATGGAGAGACATTCTCCAAATACTATCATCATATACTGAAGTTAGAATGTGTAAAACAGTGATATACTTGAGTTAGAGACTTAGTGGAAGGGTAATAACTGTATCCAAATTGGACAACAAAGACAGACGGCGAGCTGGAGTGAACAGAGAAAACCAAATATTAATTAACCCGGTGTAGATATAAATAAATATTTATTAGAAATATAGTGAACTAATACAAACTGGTCCCCTGCTAGTACAACGATAAGTCTACGGATTTACAACATTAAAATAAGGGGTTCGATTACCCTCGATGGACTCAGCACCGATGTGGCTTTGCTATAAGAAAACACACACATACAAACTGAGTTGAATATAAAACCGTTGAGTAACAGGGTAGGTTACGTTGTTCATATTTGTAATTTATTATGAATTTTTATTTATCACGTTCTGATAAAAAATGAAGATGTCTTTTAAATTAAACACGAACAACAAAGTAGTAAGAAAAAATAAGTTTCAGACGTCCTCAGCTGTAGAAAGTCTCGTAATAAGTGAAGTTTAAATATAATTTTCTCCAATAGATGACACTCATTACCTTCTGAAAACAAGAGACAGTGTTAAGTGCTAATACATTTGGTAGTTGTGACCCGAAACTTGGCCACGTGATTGAAGTCAATGTTGACGTCGACTTCCCCGATATCATGTCATTAGTGGTGGTAGTGCGCTGCAGTCACGTGATCAGATCATCCATCATGAAACCAATGACAGAGACAAACGAGTTTGTAGGCACAAAGCTCGAGACCTGGTCTCGGAGGCATGAACGGGGCGACTAAGGAAACTTCGCAGCTGTAGCTTTTACACCCATAATTCTACCACCCATTGTAGTTCGTTGTTTTTTAAATGCTGTCCAATATCTACATCACTTGGAAAACTCGTGTTAACCGCATACATATTTTATAACAGCTTTGATGGTGAGACAACTATCACAGAACTACATTATAACTTCATCTCCTTTTGAAATACACAGATTAGTGTAGCTACTTTCAAACCAACCAGATATGGTTTTGGTTATTTTACTTCTTAGTAACTCATAATAATTTAAAGATACAATTTAAATTTCGAGATCCCTAGACAACAATCAAACCAAGTATTAAATAGCCCTGTAGAAGAAATCACTGTTAATTAACGGTAAAAAGAAAGATAACCGCACTGCCAAACCTTTCGTGGTGAAATAAGTTAAAAACTTCAAACTAACCCACGGTATTTTATGTTAAATGTTATGGAATTTACCATCAAAACTATTTTAACCTCTAACTGGTGTATTTTTTACTGTTATTCTACAAGAAAATATTCTTGAATCAACGGTTATTTCATATGAAATAAATGTTTTACTATGTATTTATTGTATTTTTTACTGTCATTCCAAAAAACAATACTTTTAAATTAATGAGTAATTCATATAACACATACATCTATGGATATATTTCCAGCGTTTTCTACGGTGAATCTACAAAGCAATATTTTTAAAACTAATGATTGATTCTCATAAAGTAATTACTTTATCGTGTATTTCAATTATTATGCATGCCATTCCACCAAGAGACACCTCTTAATAAATATTTAATCCCCATAAAATATATTTTATGCTGTACTTGTAGTTGTTCTTTGCCGTTAATCTGATAATTTAAAAGAATTGAACAATTCACATAAAACAATAGCTTTGTTGTAAATTTTAAGGTGTTCTATTCCTTTTTTTTACAGTTTTGTACATAAACACTTTAAATGGCTTATCCTCATATAGTGAGTTGTGATATAGCTATGTAAATTATATACAGATAAATTGTGACTGGGTCGTCTGCATGGTCAGGATCAGAGCGCCAAGGAAAATTCAACTGTGTATAAAAATACCAGTCTTTTTCTTATTAATGTTTTAAATGGTTTCACAATGAATTTAGTGGACATAGCTGTGTTTTAAAAACTTGTATTATATATTAAAATACTTACGTATAGTCCCAGTAAAACCAGACTTTATTTTTAGACTATTCATCACGTCAATGTCATGTTTTTAACTATACCTTAAAATGCTGGTTTCAACATTGAAAAATAACGGTTAATTGCATGTATTTTTTACGGATTTTTTTTTACAATGTTCCACACTTAATACGTACGTTCTCTACCAACAGATAATAGGCAAACTCCTTACTTACCTACTAATTGTTTAGTAATAGCTTACCTAAGCTTCTAATATTTTGCTCTGATGATTTCCAGAGATTGAAAGTAGGCATGAAGGTTATTAGGAGAATAACGAGTGAGTGTGTGTTCTTATATCGAGTACACTTAATGCTGTTCAATCTCATAAAATAAATAAAGCAAGAATTATGGGCATTAAAAAAAAAGTAATTCATCCGTCGAATAACGGACAAGCGTCAGCAAAACGTAGCCATCACACATACAGGCACATCCTTCATGTACTAGGGCAGACTTATGAATAATCTAAAATCAATCCATGTCGGAACGAACGATTTACAATCGGAAAGACGCACGTGAGCAATTTAAGACATGTTTTAGTTTATCAAGTGACGCAGTAAAACATGTTTAAATTGAAACAGAGCAGCCATTTACAACCAATATATTTATTTATTTTGCTATTTGTTAGTAATTAACAGATAATGGAAACGGTCGAATAAGTAAAACACAAAAGCATGGATATGGTCACACATAAAAATATAAGATGATAAATACTTTCCTCTTCTATTTGAAAGTAGAGATTTTTTTTTCAATGAAGGACTACATATTCTTAGAATTAAGACTCTAATAACAGCATTTTAATGGCAAAACGTACCCAGGATTTTATTTTTATATCATACCTTAAAGGAACAGATTTGAATTAATTATTACATGGGAGGTCTGTCATACACTTTTAATTATTTGCTTCAAGCACTGAATACAGAAGAGATAGTTGTCAAAGTGATACAGAAAGAAAGACGAGAATTCATTAACCATGTTAATTATATTGTAAGCTTATTTTCGAGTACCGAGATTACTGTAATTTTAAGCATAAATTTTTAATTATAGTGACTCCGACGTGTGCCGAATTATAAAAATTATGAAAATTTTCTTTTCGGAATTTCAGTTGCAATGACTTTAATTTAAACGAATCACCAAGGTATGTTAGAGTGAGTAATTAGAAATTAGCTTTTTTCCTTTCTTTTTGTTAGCACAAAGCTGCACAATGGGCTATCTTTGCTCTGCCCACTGCTATTATTGTACCCTGATATTTAAAGTTAATAAGCCTTTAAGGCTTACTTCCGAGTATGAGGGACAAATAAATAGCAGAGTACTAATTATTTCTGATGAGTACATATACTCTTTAAGAAAAGCTTTTGATAAATATTATATTAAATGCAAAATATAAAAAAACAGTAAGTTATTTAAAATATAACGATTTGTCAAACTCGAATCAGATTAGAACAGAGTTTTTCACTATCTGCATTGAGTATCATTACAAACTTAATTTAAAAGTTTTAACTTATTAAAGTTGACAAACACTTACTTGCAATTTAAATGTAGGTGTATTTCGTTTTCACTTGTGAGTTTATTCTTTACTTCAAAACCATAATAATAACAAATTTAAAATACTATTATTTACTGCCGTATTGTTGTGACAAAAATATTCCTTATTTTGTTGAGTTCTCACATTTTATTCAATTTAAAGAGTTCGATATCATATGCAGTCACTCTTTAGAATGGAAAACGGTTATTTCACCTTTATGTCAGAAGTACCACATGCTCACATAGTAATTTAGCCTGTTTCACACGTTTCGTAACTCTGAAGTGAATAGTGACTCCTTAAAGAATGGTTCTTACGTCCGAGTAGATCAGTAAAAGCTTACATATAACCCTGACAAAAACGACTACTGAAATGTAATCTCAGTAACGAGAACTACCACACTTATTTAAATATCATATAAAACAGTTGTTTTACGAGTTTAAAGCCGTTAACAGAATGTCCAAATATTTGTGTGAAAAAAATTATTTCTTAAAAAACAAAGCTGCACCACGGACTGTTCATGACGTGTATGTTACTGGGATCGCACCTCGAATTTTAGCGTTATAATATCACAATTTCGCACTTGATCCACCAAATGTGACTTCAAGAAACTGAGGAACTCATGTTCACTGAATGCTTCTGTTAGTAAAATTCGTTCGTTTTCTGATAATGAAACAAGTTTTGGACTTCACGATCTGACGGTGTAAAATAATTGATAGTGAATAAGATCATGGTGAAAAAAAACTGCTAATAAGATGATGGTATTAAACAACTGGTAAGGAATACGACGGTGGTGTAAAACAATTGACAGTGAATAAGATGATGCTGTAAAACAATTGCTAATAAGATGTTGATGTAAAACAGCTAGTAAGAAATAAGATGATGGTGTAAAATAAATGCTAATAAGATGATGGTGTAAAACAACTGGTAAGGAATAAGATGATGGTGTAATACACAACTAGTACTGAATAAGATAATGGTGGGAAACAACTGGTAGTGAATAAGATGATGGTGTAAAACTATTGATAAGGAAAAATATGATGATGTACAATGACTGGTAGTGAATAAGATGATAGTGTAAAACTACTAGTAAGGAATAAGATGATGGTGTAACACAACTGGTAGTGAATAAAATGATAGTGTAAAACAATTGGTAATACGATGATGATGTAAAACAATTACTAATAAGATGATGGTGAAATACAACTGGTAGTGAATAAAATGATGGTGTAAAACTGCTGGTAAGGAATAAGATGATAATGTAAAATAACTGGTAGTGAATAAGATGATGGTGTGAAACAACTGGTAAGAAATAAGATGATGACGTAAAACAATTGCAAAAAGATGATAGTGTAACACAACTGGTAGTGAATAAGATTACAGTGTGAAACAATTGCTAATAAAATGGTGGTGTAAAACTACTGGTAAGAAATAAGATGATGGTGTAACACAACTAGTAGTGAATAAGATAATGGTGGGAAACAACTGGTAGTGAATAAGATGATGGTGTAAAACTATTGATAAGGAAAAAAATGATGATGTACAATGACTGGTAGTGAATAAGATGATGATGTAAAACAACTGGTAAGGAATAAGACGATGGTGTAAAACAACTGCTAATAAGGTGATGGTGTAAAACTACTGGTAAGGAATAAAATGATGTGTAATACAACTGGTAGTGAATAAGATGATGCTGTAAAACAATTGCTAATAAGATGACAGTGTGAAACTACTCGTAAGAAATAAGATGTTGATGTACAATGACTAGTAATGAATAAGAGGATGGTGTAAAACAAATGGTATGGAATAAGATGATGATGTGAGACAACTGGTAGTGAATAAGATGATGGTGTAAAACAATTGCTAATAAGATGATGGTGTAAAACAATTGGTAATAAGATGATGGTGTAAAACAATTGCTAATAAGATGATGGTGTAAAATAACTGCTAATGAATAAGATGACGGTGTAAAACAACTGGTAATGGATTGTGGATGAATTGGACTTTGATTAAAAAACAACAGAGCACATTCTCTAGGTTTAATATTTTTAATATATTTAGATGTAAGTGCATACATTTTTGGTGATGTCGATAGTAAGCGAAACCATTTAATACAGAAAGAGATGAGATCCTATATGGCATGACTGTTGTATTTTTTATCATTTATTTCTCTCTTTTTCTGACTTGTTTTCACTGTGTACGCCAAAGTAATGGTAGAACTGTTGTTGAAGGGGTGCCAAGTAGACTGAGAATGACAACGATGGCTTTCCTTACTAAAGAAATATATCTGCACTGACGTCAACTCGAACATGCCATTCCTCAAACGTTTTCCTTCTTTTGACGCGTAACGCGGAAACAGTCGTAAACCAGCAAGTGCTTGCAGTCAACTCTACCTTTCACTCTATACACCATTCCTAAATAATATATTGAAGACATTTCAAACCTTGAGTTACTCACTCAAGTATGGAAGCGAAAAAAGTAAAAAACAAGAAAGAAGACAAAAGTAAAGTGTCATGAAAAATGAGAGTATTTATAACTACTTCTAGCTTGTACTATAGACAAAATATAGCATGGCATAACACAAAACTTAAGATGGAACATTTAAAAAAATGATATTTTGTCGTTTCACGGGTCACATTATTGGGAAATGTTTAACCTATAGTTAATATTAAACACATGGAGTATATTACTTTGGCCACAAAGACAACAAGCTACGAAGAAACAAAGTAGTTACGTATTTCTGATCGAACTAAATGCAATAGTCTTCATTAATGAAACCCTTTTTTTTGGTCTTTATTCCCTAGAGTATTATATGTTTTCATGTTAATTCAAAATCTCTGTTGCTTATATCCATCTGCTCTTAGAAATAAGAAAAAATAAATGAAATGCTTTAGTTCACAATCACTGGTGGTTGTATACCAGTGTTGTAGCTTTCTGTCTATTCTAAATGCTCGTCTCTGTTTCATTTCAGAATCACTGATAGCTGTACACCTGTGTTGTAGCTTTAAGTTTCTGCTAAGTACTTATATCCGCTTTGGTTCGCGATCTCTGATTGCTCCATATGTGAGTTGTAGCTTTCTGTTGAGTGCTCGTCTCCGCTTTAGTTCATAATTTCTGATGGTTGTATACCGGAATTTTAGCTTCCAGTCTCTGCTTGGTGCTCATTTCTGCTTCAATTTAAATTTTCTGAATAAGGTAATGAGTTAACACTTTCAATTCAGCTCTAAATCCCTGTTTTTGTTTACCTTCGTTTTAGGTCAAGATTATTGCTGTACACCTTTTTATTAACCAAAACCTTTCTTTAATACTTCTACTTGCTATAACTATAGCTCCTAGCGAACATATTCCTTCCGAACATTTTCACTTGATTATTGAAAGTTAACGTCACATTCGATTGCGTAAACTTTTCAGTTTGGGCAGATGTGAAGTTAGCGTTTTGGATGATTTAAAACTTTAGTTAGCAACTTAGCATTACTTAGCAATATGTAATGATACACAATATACGTATTAGAAGGTGTAAGCTGCATTTTCAGTTTACGATATTGCGAAGTTAACGAATGGATATTTATAATTACATGTAAGACGGTGTAAATTTAACAGTCAGTATGGATAACGTAACGTTCAAATATGAATGCTGTGAAAAATTTTTACTCTTGGACACGAGTGCAACACGATGGATAAAAGATTAAGGCTATCCTTATGTTAAAAACAATTAATGTATCCTTATTGAATTTTATACAGTAATAAGTTTGAAAAAGGTTTATGTTAAAATTATTGTTATTCAATAAAAGGCATAATAGTTATGAATTAAATAACACATTTTAAAGTCATACATTAAAAATGCGGGAAAATAATTTTTTAGGTTTAACTATCGTGCTTAGCATTAAGAATCAGCGATATTTCTTAAATGATACTATAGAAGGTGGTCATTGTTGTTTCGAATGGTTAGCTCAAAGTCACCTATGCTATGTGCGAAAAACAAAACGTTTGATTATTAATATGTTGTGGAAGCCTTTTATAAGATGGCGAAGCATGATTATAATTAATTACACTTGTCGTGTGACAATATTTCTAGACCTATTACATTTTTAAACAGTATATTCTTCATATAGTCCCTTAGGGACGGATTTTTCAAGAATTACAAAAATATATAATAGTAGTATTTCAATCATACAATATTCACCACATTCATTACCGACGATACGTTTCGCACAATCCATAACTCTTTAAGCCGACTGGGTTACAACAAACACAGTAGGTCGGAACAATGTTCGCACAAGTCATTTATTACAACAATAAATATTACAGCATGAACGCGTTTTACAAGCTGGCGAAGCGTGATTATAATTAACTATACTTGTCATAAGACATTAGTATTAGGTCTATTATATATACATATATGATATATTCACTTCTAATTCTTATAAATCTCTAAGGGACTAGATAAAGAATACACATGTTGAAAAATATAACAAAAATGACTTGGATTTTGCATGTTATCTCTAAACTGTGAGATGTTATCTCTTTAGAGCTAATAGCGTAATCTTTTGCACTTCTTTGTAACCGTCACATTTACATAAAATAATTATATTTACATAAATATAATATATTTATTATTATTATACTTCATTTAAAATTACTTTTATTTGATAATCTTACCCTTCTAACAGCTCTCAAACTGAACTTTCATACATTTACTCAGTCAACTACGATCTCAATAGATATAATTTCACCGGCTTAATTTCACGTTGTGATATGGATCTAAACAATAAACCCTATTTTTATCTTCCTTTTTTTATGTCTATGCACATTTTCTTTTTTAACTAGACCAACTTCCTGTTATGGTGTCTCAATATCTTTTTGCTTATTTAAAAACATTAAATACTTTAATAAGATTAAATTTATTTTACATCCCGAAACTTAAACTAGTATGAGACAAGGGTATAAACTAAGAAGGTGTGTAAAGATATAACAATATTATATTTGATATGGTGTTATACCAGATAATAATATAAAATAACAGCGCGTGTAAAGCTATAGCAATATAATATTCAATACGGTGCTATATAAGGCAAGAATATAAATTGACAAAGTGTGTAAAGATATAAAAATATAGAGTTTAATATGTTATTATGTCAGACAAGAATATAAAATAACAAAGTATGTAAATATATATAAATATAGTGTTTCATACTATGTGATATAAGGGATATAGATACAATAACAGTGTTAGAAACGCTATATCTATTACGTAAGGCTACGGTAACAAAGGATTACAATGTTAGTACGTCTAAACAATGTTAATACGCGTGTATGATACACTTTAATGGTATAAGGAAAGAATAATTAATAGAATTATAAAATAGACAGAACCAAGAAATCTTAATAAATACATGTTTATCATCTGTATGCAGGTAAATGAATTAATGAATATTGACAATTTCTTCATAAATATTAAAATTATTATGTTTGATTCAGATTTTCGAATATCTTGGTTTTATTGGCATTAGAGTCAAGATATCATGACATTTACAGACTGTTCACGAAAAAACTCGAAACTAATTATTATCCTTGGAACTCCTTTTGATATCACTTCCGTTAATAGTTTCAAGGTTTAAAATGTCTTGCATTAGACTTTACTTTTCATTCGTTTTAATGCTTTTACAATGACCTTAAATAAACTGTTTCTCAAAAACATTTCTCTTTGTTCAAGTATAATATTGTTGCAACTATGTGAAACATAACAAATCTACAAAAGACACGGTCGGTTGTACTATGTTTTTTCAATCATGTAATAACTGTAACAAACAATTCTTTGATGGAAAACCGTTACAGATTATTTAACTTGTTCTGTAGATTTTCGCAAAAAAACAACAACAACAAAAACACTTAAAATTGTATTGACTATAAACAAATGTAATAAATGGTTCACTCATTTATTTGTGTTAATTAACGTGTTGAGAAGCGACACCAGGCCTTATATATCTCTACAAAGTAAAGTGACTTTTGTCATGATTTGCGGCAGTTCTCTCAAAGGGACAAAAGCAAAGTAACATTAAAATGAAAAAATCATGGAATCAATGTTTTGGGAATATTCATTTTCATGAAAACAGTGGTTCTGACAGTATTGTTTGCCCTGAAGTCAGTGTTTTAGGGAATATTTTCCGTTATGAAAATATTGTTTCAGGTAATATTTTTCTGAGAAATTGCTATGATTCTGTGGTTTAGTTTACAGTTTATTTATCCTGATGTTTCTGTAAGGTTTATAAAAATGAAATTCTTGTATAAAAGGTTTCTTAATAAAAGGTTTTGCTGAAGAGTAAAATCCAACATATATGGCTGCCCCTTTGTGTGCATTTCTGTATACATTTTTCATAGACTGTTTGACAGGATTGGATACCATATTACACTCTAGCCTAACTGGCTGACAACTGAGAGACCTCTTAAATAAACTGTGAAAAATTAAGATAAACTTTTAAAAACACTTCATATAATGATCAGAATCTTCTATAAACGGAAACTATAAATATGAAACATTGTTTTAGGAAGTTTTGGCTGTCACAATCAGAATCTTCACTAAACGAAAACTATAAATATGGGATATTGTTTTAGGAAGTTTTAATTGTTAGATAGTCTGTGATAGAATGTGCTTTAATTAAAGAACGTTTTATAAAAAATTCGTTCTACTTTCGTAAACTTGGAGACAATGAAGCACAGTGTCCCTACAGAAAGGATCTATATGGGTTACACTCCAGCTTTAGCTCTTAATAGAAACATTCCGAACTCACCCTAGGTTTCAATGTGTTTTTTTTATAGGTTTACTTTTTCTTTCCTTATTATTCAACTAATTACTTTTATAGGGTAAGCAGCTTCTGGTTTCATATTTCTTCCTGAGGCACAGAATGGCAAAAGCTGGTGTTTAAGGCCTTTGACTCACAATCTGCAAGTTATAAGATCGAATCCTCTCATTGAACATGCTCTCATTTGTTTGTTTTTGTCAGCTGCGACAAAGTTATAATGTGGCAGCCAATTTCACTTTTCGTTGGTAAAATAGTAACCCAAGAGTTGGCGGTAGGAAGTTTTGGCTTTCCCTCTAAGTCTATCGCTTTTAAATTAGGATGGCCAACGTAGATAGCCCTAGAGTAACGCTCCCAGTGGCACAGCGGAATGTTTACGCAATCACATCGCTATGAACAGGGAGGGTTTCGATAACTGTGGTGGGTAGAACAGAGATAGCCCATTGTGTAGCTTTGCGCAAACACTAAAAGCAAACAAACCGTTCTGAGCCGCACGCTTATTTACTAGCAACAGTTTCTATGATGAAGTACTGCTGTTTACTTTTAGTATTTTCCATTCAAAAGAAGGTTATTATTGATTTTCGGGAAAATACGGAAAAAATCATAGATTATTCATCAAAGAAGATGATGTTCAGTTGACGTTTTGAATGTGGTTGTATATCTCAGATAACTTATAATTTTTCTGATAATAAAGTTTTAGTTTTTTTAGCATTTATTGTACAACGAAATGTATGTATATATACGAAACTATGATATGATTAAGTTGAATCTTGTCATAAATGTCTATATAACATCATACACACACGTATACATATATTGATTACACTATATTTAAAAACTGACAAATTATATCATAAATGTTCATCAGATCATTCCATCCACATTAATCACTGGTATCATGCTTTATAAATGTGTATGTGTAGAAAATTTTAGCCAAATGAACTATACATGACGCTCAGTTATATTAATTGAGGCGTTTGTCTGATGGCTGATGTATTGTATTATCAATGCACCTTATTAAGACTAGATTATCTCAAGTCCTGTATTCAGTTTAGTACAGATACTACTTTCCGAAACGTTTTATTACAGTCTTTAGAATATATCTGTTGTTGTTTTTTAATTTCGTGCAAAGCGACACGAGGGTTATGTGCGCCAGCTGTCCCTAATTTAGCGGTGTAAGATTAGAGGGAAAGCAACTAGTCATCACTACCTACCGCCAACTTTTGGACTACTCTTTCACCAACGAACAGTGCGATTGATCGTGACATTATAACGCCCCCGCGGGAAAAATAAAAACAAATTCATTACTCAGTAATTTAAGTTTATTTGCCTATAATAACCTTGAGTGTTATTGAGAGTTTTGTTAATCATACTAGAAATATAATCAAAAATCATTATTATCAATAGCTTAATAATATTATTTTGTTTGTTGTTAAGCACGAAGTTACATAATGGATTATCTGTGCCCATATTGAACTCGATGTTTTAAGCCCTCAGATTTATCGCTGAACTACCAGGGTTCTAGTAATATTCAAAAACAAGTTAAATGAATGCTCTTCATATGACGGGAGATAATGATTAAATTTCTTCTCAAAGTTATATGTAAATAGATATGTTATGAACATGTTTTCTAAGAATTATTCATAATCTAGTAATAATAGCATGTGGATGATAACTATCTTATTTTTGGTATTTTATGAAAACAATATTTTTTATGGATATATACTCTTCAAAACAAGAAACGCAAAAGGCAAAATTTGAGACAAATTGTTAACAAGTTTATTCCGGGTAATTCTGTATGACATGTGTGAAACTTTGCACATTCACTGCTGAACATCCAAAGTCTGCAAAGGCGAAGTCCACGCTCACAAGTTGAAATTTAACGTCACTCAACGTCAATAACGAGTATGCCCCCCGTGAGCATCAATAACTGCTTGGCATCTCCTGCCCATGGAAGCGATGAGATGACGAATCACATCCTGTGGAATGGTTGTCCACTCAGCCTGCAAAACTGCTGCAAGCTGAGATAGAGTCTGCGGTTGAGGTTGTCGCCGTTGCAAACGTCGTTCCAACTCGTCCCAAAGATGTTCGATGGGGTTTAAATCTGGTGATCTGGAGGGCCAGGGAAGAACGTTGATGTTGTGGTGTCTCAAGAAGACAGTGGTGAGTCGGGCTGTGTGAGGACGGGCGTTGTCATGTTGAAAAACGTCGTTGACGTTCACCATGATGGGTTGCACATGGGGCCTAAGAATCTCGTAGACGGTTGAGTACGGTCTGATCGGAAATCCTACGCAGCCCTGGTATGGTTGAAGCAGTAGACGTCGCAGTGGTGGTCCTATCCCGAAAGTGACGTAACCGGATGTAGCGATCTTGTGCGGGCGTGGTCACACGAGATCTGCCAGATCGTGGACGGTCACGAGTTGATCCATGTTGTTGGTGACGATTCCATAGCCTTGTGATGGTGCTTGGGTGGATATTCACAGCTCTGGCAACATCTGATCGAGATTCGCCTGCATCCAAGCGACCAATGGCGTTGTTGCGTTGTGCTTCAGTCAGTCTTGGCGTAAATGTATTGCGTGTCGGTGGCTTAACACTGAGCTATGGAAACCGAGAACCCGTCACTTTTATAGGTATTTTGCACATGTTGCACTTGCAGAACATGCAAATCTATCAAACAAATTTATTGGACACGAATGCGTTTTGGCGAAAAATCCGTTGTTTTCCTCCGTTTTCAAAGTGCACAACTTTTATTGTCATTTTGGTCTGACAATCAGTGCCTTAACACGTGTTAACATCATATACTCTGAGCTTGTAAAGTTATTACATATATTTATCTTCAAAATAAAAAAAATATCCCTTTTGAGTTTCTTTTTTTGAAGAGTATATTTTGTTATCTCTTTTAAATATTACTTGATTAGTTGTTGTTTTGAATTAAACACAAAACTACACAATGGGCTATCTGCGCTTCGCCCACCAGGGATATCAAAACCCGGTTTTTAGCGTTGTAAGTCCGCAGACTTACCGCTGAGTCACTGGGGGGCTACTTAATTAGAATTTTGACTTACGTATGCGTTTATTTTATGTTCATGTTTTCGTCTTGACAAATCCTTATAGAGTGAAAGGTGCGAAAAACTGATTCTCAAATACATATTCTTACTTGGTCAACTGTATGACTCCACAAAACTGTGATAGTAAAGGCGATGAAGTGTATTACGAGTTTCGGGACGGGACATTTTTTGTTCTTTTTTACTTTTTTCTGTTTTTGAATTTGTTACCCTGCTGAACTGAAAATCTGCTATTTAATTTGGCCATTTTCAAAACTGAAACGTTCTTCGGGTAAAACATGTGCATCATTATAAAGTTGCAGTCGATGGTTCCGATTGGACAAAACTTAACAATGTTGCGTCAGTGTATCTGCTAAACAACCAAGCAAGTGTAATGGGGAATTTCAGTCAACGATTTGCGTGCACAATCAATACCAATCGTGGGAGAAAAGGGTGTATACCTCATTCGATTTTATTTCTCATCACGATTTCTAAAACCTATCTTAAAAGCAAATTACATGCCCAGAGTAGGGCACCGTCCGTATATATATATATATATATATATATATATATATATATATATATATGGCTGAAAGAATAAAAAAAAAACAACTTGTTTGTAGCAGCATAAAGTGCCGTCGTTTCGTGCAAGTTCAGTATCGAACGATACCGCAACGGCCGAGATATTGGCGTGATAGATATCGGCTTTCTGTCTTTATATATTGCGTACAATTCTAAAATTGGTGTATTTGATTTGCAAAAGAAATTTCTTAAAAGCGTGTTTCATATCAACACATCACAAAGTTAGAGGGTGATCTTAATGAGACAAAAATCAAAATCTAGCAGTCGACGTTTTAGGAAAAGTTTAAGATGCACTAACGTCTAACACTATTGGACACACAAAGAAACGCGAGTGCTCCACAGTTACAGAACTGTAATTTTTCCCAGGGAATACAATAGGCTTATCAATATACATCATTGCCACTCCATAGGTTGTTTCTCTTTATAAAATCATCATTTCATGTTTCAACCTTGAATAACATATTTTTAAAACCATCATTATATCAAACGATTCAGCAGCGGTATGGTATTCACCAGAAATGAGGAACTGATTAAGATGATAAGATCAGTTTTGATGTAGCTGATATTGTATATGAATCCAATCAGTAAGAGAACTAATATAGTCGAAAGTGAAGTCATTTTATAAGTCTTAGAATTTTTGCAAGGTTTTCCTAATTTTCTTTTTTTCAGGTTAACTTACATGAGAACGCCAAGCCATTAGGGTACATGTGATTAGTTTTAAGTTTTCTTGTGCTCTATGTACGCCTCCTTAAGATAAAGAGTAAATATTATAATGGAAATCTATAAGAAGACCAGATAAAGAATTAACAGATAAATTTTAATTATGTAACTTGATGAGTTGAGTGAGTCTCTTCACGTAAAAAGCTTTTATTTTTAATTATGATAATAGTAGCTTATGCTTGTTATCTTCTCTCGATAATTATGATAATAGTAGCTTATGCTTGTTATCTTCTCTCGATAATTATGATAATAGTAGCTTATGCTTGTTATCTTCTCTCGATAATTATGATAATAGTAGCTTATGCTTGTTATCTTCTCTCGATAATTATGATAATAGTAGCTTATGTTTGTTATCTTCTCTCGATAATTATGATAATAGTAGCTTATGCTTGTTATCTTCTCTCGATAATTATGATAATAGTAGCTTATGTTTGTTATCTTCTCTCGATAATTATGATAATAGTAGCTTATGTTTGTTATCTTCTCTCGATAATTATGATAATAGTAGCTTATGCTTGTTATCTTCTCTCGATAATTATGATAATAGTAGCTTATGTTTGTTATCTTCTCTCGATAATTATGATAATAGTAGCTTATGCTTGTTATCTTCTCTCGATAATTATGATAATAGTAGCTTATGCTTGTTAACTTCTCTCGATAATTATGATAATAGTAGCTTATGCTTGTTATCTTCTCTCGATAATTATGATAATAGTAGCTTATGCTTGTTATCTTCTCTCGATAATTATGATAATAGTAGCTTATGTTTGTTATCTTCTCTCGATAAAAAGATAAGAACAAAACTTCCAAGAAATAAATTAGTTGACTTTTGAAAACACTGGATAATTTATAGCATTAAGAAAAATTGGTGTTATATTCTAAACCCTGATATTTTAAAACCCGTGTGTTTTCTCTCTCACCTTCTCAATCGTTTGTTTGTTTGAACTTAAATACAAAGTTACACAATGGGTTGTCTGTGCTCTGCCCACCATGGATATTGAAACCCAGTTTCTAGCATTGGAAGTCCACAGACATGCCACTAGAGGGGTCTTTCTCAATCAAAAGTGTGTTATTTCGACCCCTAACGGAAAAATGAGAACAAGAAACTAAATGTTATTAATGATTCCGTTCGGCTGATAAGGGTTCCGTAAGATATTGCAGTGAAAAGCGTTTTTGAAAAAAGCGTTTTGAAATTCTGAATTTTATATAATGATATATGTCTTGTATTCAGTTCTGTTTGTAAGAATTTATTCTGAGTTCTGAATGATGCGTTAGTTAAAACTGTAACGCTTTATCCTTGTATAAACTAAATATATCGTTATCCAATCTTCTAATTCTTTCATAGATTTTATGAAGGTTTCAAACAGCCAGTTAATCAAGAAAGTTACTTAAAACTATATATTAGAGTCATTATTGTCTGAGAATGTACGGCACGTTGTGTTACAATATATATATATATATATATACGCATAATTTGTTTCTGCGCATCACTTTCAAGACTACCATGTAGGTTCTTCTACCTGGTAAGAGGCTTATTGTTTGCTCTTAACTTCTATTGTTTTTTTCTCAAGCGTGAATCAGGTCTAACCGTGAAATATAAGTTCTTTATCACTTGAATAACAGAATTTCGTTCGTGCAATATTTAAAAATTATGTGTTTAAAAAATTAAAAATTTGATTATAATAAAAGTGGATGAGTGTTATAAATCTTTATATAAGAATAAAAATAGTAATATTCAATGTTTAAATAATATTTTACTATTTATACTTTTTAGTGTTTTCTTTTTATAGAAGAGCCACACTAAAATTATTTCAAAAACTTAAGGACGATCATTCTGTTAAGTCATGTTGCATTGTAGAAAGCTTCTATTTTAATTTTATGAATAATTTGTTTGGTTTGTTTTCAGTTTCATCTCTAATTTGGCAGTGAAAGACTAGGGGAAAGCAACTAGTTATCAACACTCACCGCCAACTCTTGGGCTACTCTTTTTACCAATGAATAATGGGATTGACCTTCGCATTATTACGCCGATCCCCCTTCCCCACGGCTGAAAGAGCGAGCATGTTTGGCTCATTTTTATGAATAAAATGAAAACAGATCAATGTGTAGCTAAGTAAGTCTGCAAGTTATTCTACAATTCGTGCTAATTATAATTTTGCAAATTTAATGAAAACTAATTCTATAATATTTGACAAATGAAATGTTAGTGAGTGAAGTTTAATAAAATCGGTATTATTCTGAAGTTTTAGGTTTATAAAAAAAGTGTAAAATCTAATTATTCAATGACATAGTAAATGTAAGGTGTTTTGTAGCTAAAAGATGGTGAATTTAAAAGTTTAGTTAATGTAAACCTGCAATTAATCTAGATGCAAAATAGGAGTCAGTGTATTAATTCTTAACATATATTTATGCATTATGCACTCGATTGATTTGTCACATGTAGGTTTAATACTTAAATGAATTTAATCCTAATTATACATAAAATATGTAAACGTAGAAGTAAAACCAGTCAGTTCTTCTGTTGTACCTGTGACAAAACAAAAAGAAATATCTCCGCAGTATTATCAGTTGTTATCAAACTTACACTATGGGCGACAACTCTTCCTCTGATGCGATTAAGTTTGTCTCTTTAAGACACCTTAAATGTTTTATTGAAAGTATTGTTGGTAAGCAGTTGCGTGTGAACGACTTGAGATGTGGCGTGGGCAACATACAATTGGGTGGCGCGTGGACTGAATCGAAAATGTTCTACTCGTATTTTCTAGGTCTTCTTGAACCGTCAGGCGTTCCGCACGACTTCCTCTGGGACATCAAGGTGGATATTTATTTAGAATAAAAAGGCTTTCTGGAAACAGTGAAGTGTGTGGGTCGAAACTCTTGTAATTTCGTTATATATAGAAATGTACGTTACACTAAATTTAGAACCAAACTGTGATGGTTCGAAATTGTTCGTTACGTTTCACTTTTCTTATCAACTTTTGTTCGTGTTAATCCTGATACAATATTATTTACCACAAGCAATAAGAATGTTTCTTTTGATTAATTTTACAATGACAGATGTAACTAGGCCTAACTCGCAAGTCAGAATAAATTACTATCATTTGTAAATGTCTTAAACGTTGTGGTAAATAAAAAAAATGTATTTAATATACTACATATATCACAATTATTGTCCAAAGGTTTCAGTATAAACTTAACAAATAGCATGTGTCCAGCATACTGCGAATGTTTGTTCAGTTTTAGAATATTGAGACGTAGAACACACTTTACCTCCCTTATTTACTGGGAGGATCTTTCACACACACTCTCACGTCCTATCAAGTTCAGTTTAACATAAAACAGAAAAGTTTAATACAACTAAAAATGAGTTCTCTGGTGAAGATATGACTTCCAGTGTAAATATTCAGGGTAAATAACGTTAGGTTTTGTAATGTTTCGCCGTTTCCTGTTTTATTTAACTTCCTTTAGAAGGAACCAAAAAATCATAATGCTTCAGTACAGTACACCACAAAATTTTCGTTTTACTTTCCGTTTCTTCAGTTATTGCATCACGTAACGCCACATGTAATATGACAGTGAACATACAATGGTACAGCCTTGTACTGAAACAATATAATCGTAGAACTAGTAACATGTTTGTGGTAAATTACACGTCTTGTCTGGTTGAATTAAAAACGCAGGAAGTTGTTTTCCAACTGGTTATAGTTGGAAACATTTTTGATTTCATATATTCTATCAACTATGGAAATTTACTACAGAAATAGATATATATATATATATATATATATATATTCACTTGAATTATTTTAATGCCTTATTTATTAGCAATTATTTGTTTGAGTTCTCCGATTGAGAAATTTACATCTGTCAGAGTCAACGTACAGCACGATGTTCACGTGCATTGTAATAAAACGAACATTTGTGTGTTTTTCTTATAGCAAAGCCGCATCGGGCTATCTGCTGTGCCCACGGAGGGGAATCGAACCCCTGATTTTAGCGTTGTAAATCCGTAGACATACCGCTGTACTAGCGGGGGGACAGCGAACATTTGTTATCACATCCACATAGCTCATATACTAGTAACTTCCATACAGTACGTGACAAATGTTCACGAAAAGCCCTAAATTCTCAGAGTTTAATACCTATGCAGAAAAGCCTTACACGACCGAATTTCTGGTCCAAGTGGTAGTTATTATTATTACTTTAAATATATACATACTTGATCATAAAATGTTGTGATTAAATTTCCACCCACTTGCACAAAATACTCTAAACGTGTTAACTATAGACTAAATAGCAAATATCAATTTTTAAAGATAAGGAAACAACGTTCCATTACACTGTTTCGTGATGTACTGAATTCCGATGTGTGGATCTTCTCATTTGTAGTCGGTAAATACAGAACAAACTGAACAACAACATGTGTAGTTTTACCTCATTTATTGTTTTATATATCACATAAGAGGAAAAAACTCTCATTTAGTGCTGACATTAGAGATTTGTACATGGATAACATTAAAGTTAATACATATATATGACTAACAAAATATACCCTGTTGAAATGAAAAATTATCAACAACAAATACACACAAAGATAACGTTAAGAACATAAACAATTTTTGTAATATTTTTAATCCCAACGTATATCAAAAAACTTGAGACTGGCAGAGTTAAAACGAGTCCTACTTTCTTAGCTGGAGAAATCTTGACGTACATCAGGACAAAGCCTAGTCAAATGACGACTTTTTGTTTTTCTAAACCTTATCGTGACTTATTGAAAGAAAAGTAAAATAAACATTCGTGCGCATAGAATTTTACACTTATGCGCCTCTGTTGTTTACATTATTGAAACATGCTGAATTTTATAGGTTATTTACTACGAGATTGACTTAGTGGTTTAAAAATACACTATTTAATTTTTTTATTAAATATTTATATATCAAAAGGCGTTAATAAAGTCTTACGAATTATTGCGTCACTCAATGCACACTGTTATTTTCAATTTTGCGCAAAGCTACTCAAGGGCTATCTGCGCTAGCCGTCTCTAATTTAGCAGTGTAAGACTAGAGGGAAGGAAGCTAGTCATCACCACCCACCGCCAACTCTTGGGCTACTCTTTACCAACGAATAGTGGGATTGACCGTCACATTATAACGCCCCCACGGCTGAAAGGGCGAGCATGTTTAGTGCGACCGGGATTCGAACCCACGACCCTCGGATTATGAGTCGAACGCCTTAACCCACCTGGCCATGCTGGGCCTACACACTGAATGATAAAGCTTTCAGTGGATACATTTCCATCAAAATTTAGAGTACATATAGTCTTAACAAACTTCATATAGCCAGTTGTTTTACTTTAAGCGTCATTGATAATGTTGTGCGTTTTGAAAACAAAGAAAACAATTAAGTTTAATTTTATATTTCTACGAGTCTTACTTTTTAAGTTTACTTTTCACTTATTTAGAACGATGAAAATGAAATCAGAGTGGTAAATAACTATTACCGATAAAGTATTGTACTAAACTGTTAGAGTAATAGATAGTACAGTGCAAAATGTTTCATCATTACTCTGTATTCATAACACTTCTTTAAAAGAAGAAAGAGAGTGTAAAAAGCGCCAATATGTCTCTTCGACATACAATATAAAACAGTTGTAATACTTCGACATACGATATAATCAGTTATAATACTTAGCAAAAGTAATCACTCAAAGCTATATATACACACAGAAAGTTATCTAATAATTAAGTTTATACAATATATTGATTATAATTAAAAGCAATGCACGCACCTTCTTAAAAACGCAGTAAATACCCTGTTTTGTTCCACAACGTACAAACATATACAAACAGTTATTAATTACAGCAATAAAAGACAACTGGCTTCTATATAGAATCTATACAATAGCCAGTTTTTAACTAAACCTAACGCTTTTATATCAAAAGTATTATTCACTCAATATATAATTATAACATAGATACTATCGTTAATTCGGTTCTGTCCAACGAAACTTCTCCCCAGACTTAATAAAGAGTCAGGGTAGAACTACACACACAAATGGGCAAAATACAGAAATACCATATATATGACACCTTTTTTTTTTCAATTTTGCAAATTACTATTAAATGCTATCACACGCATTTGCTACTACAGTAATCTTAGAAGATGAAAAAAAATGCGTTATGAAACGATGCTATTTAAATCATAAACAATAAAGTTTAAGTAAACGGAAAATAGATACGTGAAATTTCAACTAACAACGACACACATAACACACAAATATCAATCTTAGTTAAGTAAAAAAGGTTTAGAAAGAACTTTATATTAATTCTTTCTACGACTACAAGTTCAAAGCCTCTATGAAAAATTATTATGAACAACGGCGTAAATTTTTTTTTTCAGTTTTAGCTGAAAACAAACTTTAAATTCAAAGTAGTTAATAACTAATCAAAGAAGGCCGATTTTCGCACATTAGGAGGTCGTTTTCTTTTGTTTAAAGTGGACTGAAGTAGCATTTAACAAAATGCTTATTTACTTGTGGAAACGACATTTTTTCTCTGCGCCACAAGCGAAATGCTAAAACCCTTTAACAAATATTTCATAAAAGTTTATGGTCATGGGAAAATATTTCCTGACGACACTTATATATTTCTTATAACATTTCTTTTATTGATTTGCGATATAAATAGCGTGTAATAATACACTTTCTAAATGTACTCCAAAGGCTGAAAAAACTATAGATAAATAAATAAACGCCAGTCTTTAACATAAGGCGACCTAAAATAAGCATTGAGGAAACGCACGTGACATATAAGCCTTTTTTGTGCCAATGCCCAAGTTCATAAATTCACACTCTCGTAGTGGAAGGGGCATTTCGTGGTCATAAAACATTTTTACTACCTGTTATCTTTTCCTATCTACTGTCGATAGTATTATTCTGCGACGTACTTACTTGGATTTATGTGGACTGATTTGGGGATTAATAGGTCTTCTAGACACAAAACTTTTAACCTCCACGAATCATTTATACCTACAACGATTGTCACTAGAGGGAGCCTGTGTATCAAAAGATTCACGAGGAAACAATGAAACTCGAGAAGTACGACGAAACATTAAAATAAAGTAGTACAATTTCACGATATCAAACGAAACACACTAAAATACTCACTACATTACTGGATAATGCTATACATAATTTAGTGCAATATAGCATCTAAGATTACAGAAAGTTACAATCACACTGGCAGTTGTAGGAATATCGCAATTCATGAAATCTTGTGCAAAGAAAGGTTACCAACTTCGCCAAAGGCGTTTTTTACTCACAGAAAAAGCTCTGTTAACTTGGTTTTCAGTCTAGCAGATTAGAACTAAAGCTACTATTAAGAATTAAGAATTTTTATCTACTTTAATATTTCGTCTTCAGGTAACAAGCACAATTCTGCGAACTTTTTTTTTTCGTAGTTTTTCCATAAATAAATTGCAACATTAATCAGCCCATATACATGGCCAGAAACGTTCTTTTTTAGTTTTATTTCAACATTTTTATGACGGAATGACAGTAAGAGACCTGCAGTAATATTATAGAAACTGACAGTTTTTTTTATGGTGCATTTTCTTTACTCTATATCCTTAGCATGCAAAACATTACTGCAATGTTGATATTCAACCTTTTCCTATGTGTATAAAATAATTTTCTTAGGCCTTTTAGTGTTGTTGCAGCCTACATTTACCTTGAATATAAATGAATAGATATGTAAATACAACTAATTATACTTACTTACAGAAGAAAAATCGTACCATATCTATTACTTATGAACAATTATTCTATTTTGTCTTCTTGAGCCAGCTATGGAGGGTTAGGAAACCATACACAATTTCAAAAAACCAAAATAATTTATGTGAAGCTCTTCAACTTGTTAAATAGACAAAACTTTAAAAACTCACCTAATAAAATAATTAATGTTATTACACAAAAGATATCATGATATGCACTAGTTCACTGTCATTTAACTCGAGGAATCTGATGTTTTCCAAGAAAGTGTAGACGATTCATATGGTCTTTCCTAGTAGACTGCCACCTTTAATAGTTTTCTTCAATCGTTACTGTGAAGAAAAAAGGTCATTATACGTGGGTCAAGGGTAATTGTTTATTGGGTGGAGCCACTTGTCCCACGTGATTTGTCGTGTTGATTTGTTTGAAAGTTCTGCCTTGCTGGCTGTTCTGATGTTTTTTCCCACATAGACGTCCATAGAACCTCCGCCAGGAATCCACAGTTTTCCCGGACCAGATCCAGAATCCAGAAGTGATTCCTACTACGAGACACATAAAGTACTTGAGCATGAATACGGAGTAATCAGGACGTACATCCGGGTTACTGCAAGGACAGTTATGCCTTCTCTCCCAGGCTTCCCGGAAGTGTTGTTCGTAGATGTAACAGCCGATGACGATAGTGGCTGGCACCGTGTATAGGACCGAGAAGACTCCAATCCTGATCATTAACTTCTCCAACTTGTCTACTTTAGCTCTAGCTTGTTGTCGGATGACATTCCTGATGCGGAAAAGTGCCACGAATCCAGCTAAGAGAAAGGATGTTCCCAAAAGAAGGTAGACACAGAGAGGAGTCAGTACAAAACCTCGCAGGAGAGTCAAGTCCTGATTCCCAACGAAACAGATACCAGCCACGGGGTCTCCATCCACTCCGTCCACGGCTAAGATGGCGATCGTTTTAACGGTTGGTATTGACCAAGCTAACAAGTGGAAATATAGCGAGTATCCAGCAATAGCTTCGTTTCCCCACTTTAGCCCAGCTGCCAGAAGCCAAGTCAAGGCTAAGATGACCCACCAGAGAGAACTGGCCATTCCAAAGAAGTAAATCAATAGGAAGACGATGGTGCATGCTGCTGGTCTGTCAGAGTCCTGATACCGAACAATTGGCCCATCACAAGCCAGCTCTGCATGTCCCATGCCCAGTCGGATCAAATAGCCTATGGAAACCATCAGGTAACAGCCGGAGAGAAAGATGATAGGACGTTCTGGATAACGAAATCTCTGCATGTCGATCAGAAAGGTAATGACGGTCAAGCTAGTGGAAATAAAACAAAGCACTGCCCAGAGTCCGAGCCACATAGTGGCAAAAGTATGTTCGTCTGTGGAAAAGAAGGTGCCATGACAGGGGATAGCACAGTTTAATACATTACCTGTCTCCACTTTATTGTAGTAATTTCGTTCACTGCTTTCTAAGAGAGTCACCATGGGAGATCGACACAGACATCCACAATCAGCATTCCCACTGGCTGGTAGAGGTGGGAAATTAGGGCTAGGCTTGGGTTGAATAGGCGCCTTAGAGATACTTTTAGGCCAATCATTATTATTATGATTATCAGGTTTCTTGCCTATTTCCGATCTAATGTTAGAAGATTTTGGTTTAGCCCCTTCCTTCTCATCCATGCACAGATTATTGGGGTCTCCATAGTTGGGTAAGTCTTCACAATTCATCCTCTCTGGCCACGCGAACCCGTACTGTCTCATAATAGGTGCACAACCTGCTCGTGACCGTTCACAGACTGACTGACAAGCAGGAAGTGAGCTGTGGTAATCTTCCATACAGATCGGCGTGTACATAGAGCAAAGAAAGAAACGGAGGTCATCAGAGCACTGAATTTCAACCAAAGGCCAGAACTGATGCACCTCCATTCCCGCTTCTTCTTGAGTGTCATGATAGAACTGATTAGGCATGGACGTGTAGTTGTAGCCAATATTTTTACACATGGGAATAGTTATTTCTTCACATTTCAATTTTTCAGCAGCACATACGACCATAGAGGCTATTAACACGAGTATGCTAATCTCCAAAAGACTTATGACTCGTCTGAAGGTCATTGCGTAAACTTTGGAAGAACTTGAGTGGAATTGAAGATCAGTACCTTTTCAGTGTGCTATCAGTATGTTTTCTTAAAGAGAATCATATCTTGCTGCTATTTTTAAAACTTTACTGGTACACATAGTTTCTTTTTATTCTTCTTCTATAAACATACTTTCTCTTGATATAACAGCGTTGTTAGTTCTTTTATGTCACTTAAGTGTTAATATCAATGAAGAGACTTCAAGTCTTATCATTATTCATTTAAAAAAAAATAAGAGTCGTGATTTTCACAGATTAAATCCAACCTCTTGTACGTGGCGAGTAAACAAACGTAATCCATGAGCTAGCGACCCGCTTGTCTCCACCATCTGCACACAGATCACGACTCCTGTCAGCTCTCTTCTCGTATAGGTTCTGTTCATGCATGAAGATTAAGCTGACGTCATCACTTAGCAACCAATCACAAAGAGCTTCAGGCCGCAAGTCCTCCATTCACTGACGGAAGGGCAGACTTCACTATATAGTCGGAACCGTTTGCCTAGAAAGAAACAGAATAAAATAATTAATATCTGTAGGTAATTAAAAACAAATTGTTAATGAAAAGAAAATAAATAAAATGCACATTTCCACACTAGACCACTTAATACGCACACACAAGCAGTCGTGTCGATTCATGTATCGTATTTTTATGCTCGTGTTTCACTTGTGTTACGATAACATGACGAAAGATACATAACAAAATTGTAGTTAGGTTGAATGATAAGAAACATTTCTCCTTTGTAGAAATACAAAGGTTGATTTTGTATCTAGGTTGACGAATGAAGGTTATCTTTGATTAAGAAAATTTAAGAGAAAGTTTTTAAAAATTTCGAATCTTTGAAATTTATTCGACGTTTCTTTACTTATCTATTTTTAGAGTCAAGTTTGCAGAGCCGTTGTTTATTGTCTAAAACCTGTATATGTAACAAAAAGAAATATACAGGAACTCAGAAATACTACATTCTAACGATTATATAATAGTTACTAACACAGACAACAGTAACGAACTTATCAACGTGAAAATAATTTACACAATACCTGCCCCAAAGGTTTTGACATTATAGCTAAATGTCTAACTTCAAAATGTGACACAAATAAAGAGGTATTTCAATAGTGCATGATATTAATATTTTAGTCGAACATTTTACGAAAATATACAGCGCAAATCTGACCACACGTAAAAAATTGTCTTTTGTAGTTGTACAAAACTCCCAACATTTTATACATTTTCATGTTCGCTATTAGCCAATTATATTTTCCTTAAATGTCGCTTACATTTTTGTTACGAGAGATAAGAACACTAATTTTAAGCACTGATAAACATACAGAATTCTATTAGATAAAAATAAGCATGTTCTTTGAAAGCTTTCTAATTTACCAGTCCGAACTGACATGGAAAAACTCCCAGACACAGCTGTGTCGGGCTACCAATCAGTATAACGTTCTACTAAAGCCTGATTTCGAGTAAATAAACTTGTCAGGCGTCAAGCCCACATTATTCTGAGAGTTCTTTTGTGAAACTGTCCACTTGGGGACGAAGGGGGGAAGGAGGGAGTGTGTTTATTGAATCTTTACAAAGGAGAAGGTGTGAAGGATGGGGTGACTGTACTTCACAAAATAAGAACGACCCCCACAGTGTTAACACAATATAGCAGATGAACCATAACGAGGCGTGCGGCGTGCCTCAGGGCTGATGTACCCCATAAATAAGAAAGGTTGGACATGCTTAAGGCTCCAAGGAAACTCAGAGTTTTATTCATATATTAGTGAGATTTACTGATAGAATCAGCGGTTTCGCGAGACAAGTGATGAACCATGAAATTACAATTCACCTTAGTGATTTTCATTATTTACTTTTCTCAGTTATGTGAAGGAATAGGAGATTTTTCGAGAAACAAAAATTATTTATCCGCATGCAAATATTTCAATTTATCAATGAATATCTTGATTAAAGTTTTTTTCAATTTTTAAGGGTAGTTAAAAAGAAATAAAATATATAACGTGGTAACTGATATTTGTACTTTTATTTTTAATGTGATATTTTACGTTTAATTTCAAAAGCCAACTTCCAGAAATATAACTCATGTTGATGATTAATAACCGTTGATGAGTTGAGGATAACTAAAAGAAATGGTTAAGTTCCAACTCTTATTATTGATGCAGCTAATTTACCAGTGTGATAACATATTTTGATTTACGACACCCTAGGAGTAAACTAAAAAACGCAACAAAAATGATACATCTAAAATCTGTAACACAATAAATCCCGCTGCTAGTAGTTCAACTATTTGTGAAAGCGGATAACAACTATCGTGTAACAGTTTTAAGACGTGTGATCATAAATGTTAATAAAAACTTTTGTAACCTAGAAGAGGAACTAAAAATTAATTTTCCACTTTCACTTAAAACAGGGCTTTACTTTGATATAAATCGCAAAGAAAACTACAAACTCTAGGAAATATTTAGGTGTACAAGGCTCAACGAACAGCCTTTAATGAACGACTAGCCTCGACCGAGGAAACGTTTGAAGTAGTTTCATGCCCTTCATTTAAATTTTCTTTAATATCATTTCCATAAACGGCATTTAAGATATTTGTAAAAAACAACTTCACGTAGTACAGAAAAAAGGAGCTAAAGGTGTTTATAGCAGTCTAGTAAATGAACTGAAACCAAATTATTGAAAAGTAAAATATAAAAGCTTGTAGTAACAGGTAAACCTACAGCTGAATATGCAGGAACGTCTGAACTGCGTATTTATAAAATAAGTATACGGTTTTGAACAAATTGCGCATGCGTATCAGATCTAAACAAGTCAAGAAATAATATAATAATTGTATTTAATATAATGTACATTTCTCTTTTAGAAAATAATAGGCGGGTTAAGTGTTGTTTATGTGAAATATTTTAAAATTAAAACTAAAGTTAAAATCGAAGCCAAAAATCCTACCTTGCTTTTAAAACAAATCAAACTTACGTGTTACCTTGAGGGGTGGACAAAGAAAAAAACCAGTACGTCTACTTTATAATCTTCTACTCTTTCCACAAAGTCCCTTTCAGGTAAAACTTTGGTAAGTTTGTGATTACAAGACAAAAAAATAACATGCTGTGAAGGGTTTTTCTCAAGGGCTATACTGTTGGCACGTACTCTCAGTAGTCGAGTGATCGAGACAAGAATAACTGATATAAAACCAGAACTGGATAACCTAGACAAATCCAATTCTTTGGCCAGCTGCATATCGGCCACTATGCTATCACGTCCTCTAGGTCAGGCGCGAGGAGGACGTGAACAGCTCACAAACGAAGCTAGTCTGAACTGTTTAACTGCTACGAAGGAAAAGAGCAAAAATCAAAACACAAAGTTGTACCAACACGCCTTTCTTGAAATGTATTCACCGGTAATGTAAGACCAACTAATGAAAAAAGTGGATAAATATACGTCTTATTGTAGATGAGTAAAACAGTGTTATAGATTTACAATAAAGTTACATTATTATTTACTGGGGTTAGAAACTCCAAAGAAAATACGGGCAAAGGCTTTATATATATATAGTGAAGTTTTAAATACACGTCAATGGAAAGTGTAGAAATTTCTTCTGTATTTATCATTCATCTGAAACGCTGCAAAACGATACAAACGGATACGATGATCTTAATATGATATCAAAACAAACAGCTCACCATAAGCAAAACTAACTGAAGACGATTTTAGTATACACTTCCAGAAGTTAAATATATGTGTTCATAACGTACGGACCCGACATGGCCAGGTGACTTAAGCTATGCGACTCGTAATCTGAGGGTCGCGGGTTCGCATCCCCGTCGCACCAAACATGCTTGCCTTTTCAGCCGTGGGGGCGTTATAATGTAACGGTCAATCCCACTATTCGTTAGCAAAAGAGTAGCCCAAGAGTTGGCGGTGGGTTGTGATGACTAGGTGCCTTTCCTCTAGTCTTACACTGCTAAATTAGGGAAGGCTAGCGCAGATAGCCTTCGAGTAGCTTTGCGTGAAATTAAAAACAAACAATCCTACTAGTTTTACACTGCTAAATTAGGGGCGGTTAGCGCACATAGCCCTCGTGTAGCTTTGCGCGAAAATGAAAAGCAAGCAAAAAAATTAATAAGACTCTACATGAAACCTAAAGCACCAGCTGCCCTTTTTATCTAATAGTTAATACAATATTCATCTGGACAAAAAAAGTGTTTGTTTTGAATAGTACAACTCACTCTAATATTTCAACGCACTTTTCACTGTGTACCTTATGATGTCATTACTCCAAAATCAGGGATTTTATTTCATCCTCGTCGGGCATATTTATAAAGAAATAATTTCCTACTATGTAAAATACTTAACATATATTCGTATTACTGAAGTGTTGTTGTTTCAGACATTCTTATTGTGGTATTAAGTACCCGTATTCACCAAGAACTAAAATAGAGTAGTTTTTCAACTTCTTAGTAAGCATCTGAAAAATGTAAAGTTCTGAAATTAGACAATTTAAATTTACACTTTAATAACTTGTAATCATCCTCAGTTTGTTACAAATACGCCAATCACTGACATGATTATCGTATAAGTGGAAACATAAAAACATCAGAACAAATGTGTTTCCTAAAAATGTTACTCGTATTATACATAATGGTGGAAAAAATATACTGCATCACCCATTTTGTTTTTCAAACTTGAGTTCCTTTAATTGTTTTACGATATTGTACATTTTGAAAATTAGTGTAAAACAGTTATGGACAATATGTGTTGTAAGCTGACTCATATTGCATTCATTCAAATACATAGATGCATCTTTATTAACAAACCAACCGAGACAAACGTATTACAGCAGATGATCAACCAATGCGAAAATGTTCTACGTGTAAAAAACCTAGATTTAAAGATAACACTACTATTGTATGTGTGTATGTTCTTATAGTAAAGCCACATGAGGCTAGCTGCTGAGCCCACCGACGGGAATCGAACCCCTAATTGTAGGATTGTAAATCCGGTGACATACCGCTGTACTAGCGGGGAACACACTAATATTAATGTAATTGACATAAAGTAATTCGTTGTGCCTTCGCTGGTCTTAACTGACTGACATCGCTGTGGCACGGGGAACAAAATGTAGACGGAGGCAAGTACATGATGCCCCACAGGGGTCATTCATTACCTTCCATTAGTTTCGATAGGATTGAGAACAGAACTGTTGTTCGTCCAGCGTAGTGTCTTGATCTTACCCCTTCGAAGGCAATCCTTCATTTCAAGCAATAAAATAAAACATGTCTTTTCAAAACACATATAGTGAAAATTCTTAATTTCACGTCTACTGCATAGAATGGATGAACACTGAAAACCTTTTTAGGCTTATGGTGTGGAGCAGAGAGATTCTGGAATGTGTACTCGTCAGCTCCACCAAAATTCTCTAATCTGAGCTCGAGAATCTCGATGTCATTACTGACAGTGCCTTTCGCAAAATGGACTCCCACACCGTGATCATAGGGAGCTGTCTGCTCGCATCACCTGACTTTACTGATTCTTCACATGCAGGTTAAACTTTGATCCATTTGAAAAGACCACTTCGCTCCACATTTTTTTCAGTCAGTCAGCATGTTCTTTGGCTCAGTTGAGCTTCATCTTTGTCGTCTAGCTGGTGAAAGAGAGGATTCTTTCTTGGCCATCTTATTGAAAAACAAGTTAAATACAGACGAGATCGGGTAAAGCGCATTGTGACAGTGGCCCTTGAAGTTCTTGCTATGATATTTTGAGATCTGTGAACGACAGTCGACAAATCCGCAGAATTATACGTTTCAGAATACAATAATCAACTGCTGCGGAAGCTATCTTCCTACACTTCCACTTTTGCCTCTCCATGCAGCCAGGCTCTATATTTCTGCATCCAATGGCTCAGAGTAGATTGGTTAAATTTAAATATTCTTGTAATATGCCCTGTCGAAGGTCCCTCTACGCTCAAAGAAACGATAGCATATTTCTCAGCAGAGTTAATTCACAATCCTTGGCCACGTTGTAGCACACAGGCTTCGAAGCTGACTCTCAGTAAGAACTTATGTTTATAGTCAAGAAATGGCTGATGCAATACTTAAGTAGGTTATAAAGCTACTGATAATAGAAATTAGTATTACATTACTCATGAAATACATTTGTACCTACATGCATTAGAGCCTCAAAACAGACAATGATTTCGAGGATGAATGTGTAAAATATCGGATGCTCCAATAAATGTTTCTATTACTGTAATGTGGTGTTAAAATCGTGCAAGGTGCTTACAAGGACAATATATTGTTTTATTCTTATAACTGTATATTTGAACGTGCGTAAATAGGTTCTGAAACAACAAAATAAAGGTTTTTTGTTTTAAGTATATATCTTGTTTGAAAGACCAAAACAAGTAGATACACCTACACACGTGCGGCCAAACCAACTGAAAAGGTAATATTAATGTGGTGTATAATGAAGACTTTATCGTTTAATTTCTCGCCTTGAACTGTTGGTACCCGACTGTGTTTTAACTGTTTGTAGGAATACATAAAATAAAATGCACCTTTGTTTCTTTAAAGAAAAAACATGCTTTACTTTCAGAAAATGACTTACACGCATATATATACAAACCCTTTCATTTAATTTTAAATTAACAAAACTTTAATTCAGTTACATGCAGAACCCATAAAATAAAAATCTTATAACAGTTGAGCAATTTATAATTTGACATAAAACTCCGCTAACCAAACAATAGCAGTGAAAGCCATTCAATTTACCTATGTAAAATTTCTGGTTAAAATGTAGGATTTTTTTTATCTTTTCCAATCTAGCTACGCACGTCGAATCAATATTTACATAATAGGAATGTTATTTCGAAACGCTTCGAGTGTTATCCTTCTGATGGAAGATTCGGAGAGTTAAACAGATAGAGATTTGTAGCCAATGCTCCGGGTTACGGAATAGGACAGACCAGACTACGTGATGGAAAACTCTATTGGTGTATAAACGCCACAGCTTTCTATTTAATAAGGTATACTAGTGTCACAAGATCTTTTGAAATAAGTAATGAAAATAAGGTTAACAAAGATATGGACTCAGGTATACTCGGAACTTCAAGAAAAAAGCCACTGAAAAGAAACTCGCGAAAAAACTGGTTACGAGTTCGCATTACCTTGGATAAATATATAAATCTGGTAAGTCATTTTAATGTAATAAATTCATACACGTATACAAAGAATCCATTACTTACAATTAATGTATTTCACAAACGAATTTGGTACATCAAGATTTACGTGTTTTTTTTTTTTTGTTGTTGTTGTTGTTTAGCGGACAGTTGTCTCAGTTAATAAAAATAAAAATGTTCTGATAATTCACAAGCCCAATTACTATATACGTTAAAGCCGTTAATACGTATTTACACTATTTTTTATAAAATCAGAAAGTCTAAATTGTAAAAATTAGTTATATACGGACACGTTTTTTCGAGTCTAAAAAGTTAGTTTCTGAATAGTGGTGAAGTTAAAATGAGTAAACAAATATTACATTATTAATCCTTAACCTTATTTGTAAATATTTTAAATAAGGTTGATAAATAACCACACTTACTTATTCTAGATCACACCATAACAGTTACGTTCGTGCAACTCACGTTGTAAGCAGCGACTCAACCACTACACTCTTTTTCCACTTGACCACTCATACTTGTAGTTTTCTACAATTTGGCTACTTCACTTGGTCCAACAGTTTCCTTATTGGTACTAGAATGAAAGTACACACACAGAAAGACTTAATTTGTCTGTCGTATCCTAGCCGGCCTGAAGTATTTGGTATTGGGTGAAATACTTCGCGGACATTGGATATGGCAGATACAGAGTGGTTTAACATTTATTACAAATTCTTCTCTGCTTTCACTCACAGAAGTAAAGAGAATGGTTTAGATTTTGAGATCTTTATCAAGGTATGCCGATATTATTTGACATCTAATTCGTGTTTAAACAAGAATTATGTTGCTAGAAGGTTTAATTTTTGTATCTCAATCTAACTCATAGGACTAAAGTGTTTGTTTTTTTCTCCACGGACAGCTGTTCTCGTAAAAAAACAAACGAAAACGTACATTTCAACAGTCGCTATCAAAATAAAATCTAAGTTTTTGTATCAAAACAAACGAAAACAAGTAACACGAAACACTAAATAGTTCGCGTCTTTGGTTCGATGCAGAATATTCAATATATCTTAAGCGTCGATAAAAATAAAAAATATTCAGCCCCATAACGCAGGAACCAGGAACAATAGGCAAACCTCAGCCAGTCTTTGTATCGTGAAAAACAGTTTGAAGAAATATATAACACCACAGGGTATTAGATTTAAGGCACGAAGAAAGTATATACCAGCTACAATGAACAATTAGAAGCTATTCATTCTTTGTTGTTTTAGTGTATTCACACACAAATATGGCTGTCAAGGGAAACGGTCGATACCGTTATGAAGTATATTGAATCGAACAATTCTATTTAAACATGCACGTGATAAGTCATAGCACTGTTCACAGGAAAAGCAAAGAAAAAACAACACACAACAACTCCAATGCCGAAAATGTTAGAATAATTCTGTTGGTAGCGAATTTCAAATGGAATTTTGTGCATATTATATGAAAATAAATGATCTCTGAATAATGAAGTATTTTTATTCGGTAAAAGCCAGTAGGTGTGTTAGAAGCAGAGAGTGGCGTAGCCACAAAATACCCCCCCCCCCCGCAACTCCGGCGGTGGCATACGTATGTCACCGCACAACAGCGTTTTCGTATTTTTCGGTACTAGACATAACAAATATTTCAGTTAAAAATATTCAAAGACGATAAGCGAAAGCACTTACGACGTGAGCGCTATCTACTGAATTCCATGGCAAGTTACATATTTAAAAGTCAAACTTTTAATATAATGATTGTTTAGAGAAAAGTCACATTGGGCTTTCCTCTGTACCCACTGCGGGGAAATGAATCCCGAATTTCTGCATTGCAAGTTCTTAAGCGCTTGGAATTTTTATTTTCTCTTTAAAGGAATAAATGGAAATTTACTGACAAGTACGGAAACTACTAAACATTATTTTATAGCTTATTTACATTCCAAATAATCCAAGTATATTCTTCTACATTTATTTTATTTACTAATGACGAACATACGTATCATACCAAAGAACTAATACGTACTTTTAAGAATGAGCGCATCACTTGATAAGGAATTTAAAATGCATTATTTCATTTTCTAGAGGCCCGGCATGGCCGAGCGCATTAGGCGTGCGACTCGTAATCCGAGGGTCGCGGGTTCGCATCCCAGTCGCGCTAAACATGCTCGCCCTTTCAGCCGTGGGGCGTTATAAAGTGACGGTCAATCCAACTATTCGTTGGTAAAAGAGTAGCCCAAGAGTTGGCGGTGGGTGGTGATGACTAGCTGCCTTCCCTCTAGTCTTACACTGCTAAATTAGGGACGGCTAGCACAGATAGCCCTCGAGTAGCTTTGTACGAAATTCAAAAACAAACAAACAAACAAACATTTTCTAGATAAGTACTAACTACATCGCTTTCTTTTAGGCTCACGTCTATTTTGGAAACAATCCAAACAATGATTTAGAAGTATTACCGTAGAGTATGTACACTATGAAAGTCCTGAAAAAAAGTGTAATGTACTGAAACTCCTACTTAATTTAATTTGCCCGTTTCCAAAAAAGTAGATTTTTCAGAGACTGCACGATTCCGTACGTACTAGATGGATAAATAATCATTAAGCGTAATTACGTTGGTTATTTCAGACCGCAGCTATTTCAAATAAATCAATGTGTATTTTTCTCAGGCATTTGAAAGTACGGAATAAATTATTCCCCAGTCTTCCGCTGGAGTTGAAATTTCAAAGTCTTTTATGAAGCGCTAAACTAAATGAAGAATAAGCACCATTAAGAACGCAATTACGTAGACATCAATGCATAATTCAGCATACACTAGAAATAGAAACCGATTTAAATAACACGCTAAAAAGAGTTAAATACACACACATATTACATATATGTCGTTAAGCATCTTCATCTGGTTGTGGTTTGAGGTCTCTGGACATTGCACTACAAGGAGCATGCGCAAGAAGGAAAGCCATGATTTGTACAAAAGACTATGATATAGAATACATTAGAGCATTACAAAAGGTGCCAGCAAAATGAAGTTATCACTTTTAAGATATATTTTTAAGCACGTATGTTCCAAACTAACGCTGTTGGTCTCGTAGAGTTTATGTAGAAATGTCATCGATTCAAAAACACAACTTATTGTAAAATGCTAAACTCTGTAGCCTTATGCAGCAGCTAGCTATCCATCACGTACGTCAAACTCACAGCATGCAAGCCGTAGATCAATATTGTTGCCATATACTCTCATTTGATCAATAGTTAACTCTGTATGAAGATATGTTCAACCAGACTAGCTGCATTAGCAATTTCAAAGAAGAGATGAAACAAAGATAGAAAAAGAAACTTCGCCTACGTCAGAGCAGAATTATTCTATTCCACGTATAATAGTCATTGAGATTAGACCAAGATTACCACGTGATTTATGGACGTTGCCAAGCGAAGTGAAAAGAAAACTAGTTGCCAAATACGTTAGGCGGAACTGAAGATATTTTAATGTAAACTGGCAAAACAGCAAGAATTTATTCATAAAAAAGCAATATTAAACATCACATTTTTGAAATATAAGAAACGTTTGCATAAATTGCCGATTTAGAAATGATTCACTGTTTGTGCTTTAAGGCCAACAGATGGCGCTCCAAATTACGAATATGGCCTATCCGGGTCAGCTTCATTTTCATAATTCCAACTAGTAATGAGAAACGCTAGTTATCAGAAACAAACATTATATATATATACACACACACACACACACTGCCACGATGTATGTATGTAATATATATATATATGTGTGTGTGTGTGTGTGTGTGTGTGTGTGTGTGTGTGTGTGTGTGTGTGTGTGAATACGTATGTATGCGCGCATATAGAAGGTTTTATAAATATTAATATTTGTTCGTTGACAACTAAATTCCTCCACGAGAATTTGCTTGCTAAGCACATAGTCGTGAGCTATATACTTACATATGTTTGTTAAAGTAACACTCAAAACACCATGTAGTGCATCTGTAAATCAACCACAAGTTGCATTCCGTTTGTTAATAAAGCAACTGATGCTTTCTTTAAATAGGTACGGAATACCGCACGCATGGACTTACAAACACAAACGTTGTTTATCCCGTCTGCATATTAAGTGGTTTGTTAACACGCACACACAAAACCTAACAAGTACAGAAAACGTATCACTTCGAGCGACATGATACATATCAAACCATCCACTGGTCTTTATTAAACTCAGAGACGAGAAACTGGAACTGGCTTTTAATACAGTTTAGAAAAATTATAAAAATTCATATCATGAATAAAGTAAAGTGTGCGAAAGACTTAACTGTCCAACAAAATGACGCCGGATACAAACTGTTATACATTCATCAGAAAAATGCCATCACTGAATTCCAATAACTCGTTGACACTCTAAAAGTGAGTGCAACTATGAATACATCATCTAGTCAGGGTTGCTCTTCTATTGCAGCGCAAAGCAACACAATAAACTATCAGCGCTATGACCGCCGCGGATAATCCAACCCCAGATTATAGTGTTGTAAATCCATAATGATACCAGTCCCCTGAGAGGTTATTCCAGGAAGGGAAGAAAGGTAACAAAATATAGGTTTCCCCCCCAAAAAAAAATAGAAATAAATGTTTTCTAGCTTTTCTACATATTTAAGAATTATAAGAAAAAATCTCCACTGAAACAGGTCGTATTTAACAAGTAAGGGATAACAGTAATACAGCGAGATTCTAAGGATTGTTGTTGTTGTTTTGAATTAAGCACAAAGCTATACAATGGGCTATCTATTCTCTGCCCACCACGGGTATCGAAACCCGGGTTTTAGCGTTATAAGTCCACAGACCGCGGAGCCACTGGGGGGAGCGATTCTAAAGAACAAGAAATAATAATGATAAATTTTATCAACATCCAGTTTATATTCTTTAGCCATGAATCACTCTGATACCTAGTCTAAAACCTGAGGTTAGTACTATCACATTCGAGTGACATTATATTTCTGGAGAAGACAATGTCTGTCTCGAGATAGCTACAATTTATCTCTATACATTTAGTCATTTAACAGACAATTACTGGTTTAAGCAAGTTTACTGGGTTTGTTTGTTTGTTTTTCAATCTGCGCTATCCGTCCCTAATTTAGCAGTGTAAAACTAGGAGGAAGGTAGCTAGTCATCATCACCCATCGTCAACTCTTGAGCTACTCTTACCAATGAATAGTGGAATTGATCGTTTTGTTATAATGCTCCCACGGATGAAAGAATGAGCATATTTGGTGGGGCAGAGATTCAAACCTGGGATTCTCAGATTGCGAGACAAGCGCCCTAACCACCTGGCCATGCCTCAGAAAATTATATATATAAAATCATGAATCTTTTTCTAACCACAGTATCAAATTACTCTGCATATTGAATATAAAAAGTGTATAACTTGAAACAATGTATCACTGCCATCAGAGACCCTTTTACCGAGATGCACGTTTAATAGTCTGATCCTTTCGAATTTTATTAAATAGCGACATTCACACGGTGGGATATTTTTTTTTTTTTTTATGGCATGTCGTCGAAACGAATTTTTGATATCGACGTAATGTTACATTGATATGAAAACTGTTACCAATTCCAAAGAATCCAGTTGAGAAATACAATATAACATAGCACTGAATAATCTCGTGGCCGTCAATAAATATCTATAAGATGGTCAAATATAAAGGTTAGAGGTTACCTCGTGCCAATCAGTAAATATTTATAAAGTGCACAATGTTGATATCCTTTGTTCATGGGTTATTTGATTTGTGGTAAATATCTTGTGCATTGAACTTGCTCTGTCCACGAGTAAAGTTAAAAACAACTTATACGAATATACGCCCAGACAATCGCTTTATAAGTTATCCAAAATAGTGACGTTCTTCTAAATTAAAAAATGTAAAGAGACCATGATGGAACAATCATCTTCAAAATTTGAAGAAAACAAAGACTATACAGACTATACATAGAGAGGGAGAGAGAGAAAGATTTTTAATAGTTCGCTTGTAGAGGTTATTTGTTACGTTCAAAGTCAAATATTAATTAGAGTCTAAACTGATCAAGAAAAATGAGACCATTATCCGAGTGATTTTTTAGACTAGGACTACTTTAATATTAACCTTGAATGGCTGGAGATCAAAACGTTCGGATCCGCGAAACTTTCAGCCATCAATCGCGATATTAAGTTCAAAGCATCCACGCAGGCATAGGGTGCTACTGACTGGGAGCCCTTACTCCAGCCAGTAGTTTTAAATTAGGATGGCTATCGTCTACAAGTCTCTAACACTTTCGACAATCTACCGCAAAGATAGCAATAGTAAATATAAAAATATCTTTGGTATATTTTCATTTAAGTAATAACTTTACAATTTTTTTTTTTTATTTACTTAAAATTACAGACGATTTTGTTTTCCAATATAAACTTTATATTTCTTTCAAAACAGATCCTTGGGATTGGTTTCATATGTATTTATTTTATTGATAACATTTCGTTTCTTAAACGAACTGGTAACATTTGTTACACGGTGCTTATGTTAAACAACAGCGAGGTTTGGTGATCTTGTCCAGAGTTTCACTTATTGCTGTATTTCTGGAAGGATAGTGTATTTGGAATATACCTGAACTGAAAAGTACTGGTAGAATAATTATGAACACCTGATTTAGAGGTATTTACCGAAATAACTTTCACACAAACTGTTTGAAAGTCTTACGTTTGAAATAAAACTAGAACTAAAACAAACAGAAGTTAGAACAGCTATGGTTACCTCTGACTGACTGCAGATAGCCAGTCAGCCGTAAAAAAATCTGCTCCTAATCAGACAGAAAAGTGAAAAACCAACAACAAATATTAGTAAATACAAGTTGTTAATCAGTAGTGGTAATAAGTTAAATTTATCTTGATACTGGTATTCCGGTGGGTCATCAGTAAGTTTGATGAAATCCGGGGTTCGATTCCCTACAATGAACGAAGTGCAAATGGTATATCATGTGTATGAATAGTTAAGTGAAGCAAAAATACTACCAGTAAAAGAAAGAAAATTAGAATTTACCTTCCAAATTCCAATAACTGGTGTTTAGCATTTACATGTCGCATATACTTTATAGTATGTCACGTATACAAACGTTTAACATTTGGAAGACAATCTATAATATACACAGCCCGTCTCTGTAAATCGGCCGAACTTTGTATACTCAAGAAATTAGCTCTTTTAAAAACATGCGATAAGTTTCAAGACTTTCAGTTTATCAAAGATAAAATAAATGAGTCTGGTGCAGCGATTTGGTTTGTTTTGAATTTCGCGCAAAGCTACTCAAGGGCTATCTGCGTCAGCTGTCCCTAAATTAGGCAGTGTAAGGCTAAACAGAAAACACCTAATCATCACCACCTCACTGCCAACTCTGGGGCTACTCTTTTATCAATGAACAGTGGAAATACCGTCAGGTTATACTGCCCCCACGGGTGAAATGGTAAGCACATTTGGTATGGCGAGGATTCGATCCCGCGACCCTAAGATTACGAGTCAAATGCCTTAACCACCTGGCCATGCTAGGCCTTGATGTAGCGAAGCTACGTCAGTTTTCACACAATATCTGGTAGGAGACCAACCATTATTAGCTGAAATCTATAGTTGAACAATGAGCCTTGGTTACCCTATACACAACCTTAAAAAACCAGTGCAAGTGTGATGTATGCAAACGTAAACTGTAACGTTTAAATTCATAATTTATGACACGAAAAACAAAACTGTAAAAGAACAGTCGATAAAGACTATTCATAGCGAGTGGTTATTGATCTTACTTCTGTTCATCTTGAAAACAGCAAAGAAAAACATCTTTTCTCGCCCTCAAACTCAACAAACAGTATGCACGCGCGTCATACGACGCCTCTTCCCACCCTAGACGGTTGATCCCTACTGCTAAGGTCTGAAGTGATGTCGAATGCTGGCCCCCATTTCGGCGGCGTCCTTAGTCATTTGTGTCACATAAATTTGCGCTATGGTCGAACCTAATGACCTACAGTGTCTAGAATGTCCACAAACCCACTGCAGCGCGTGCCAACTGTCATGGCAGACCTAGGAACGCCTCTAGTTTATTCTGATTAATGGTGAAAAATATTATATTCTCCGCCCTGCAAAACAACAAGGTGTGCGTCATTAGTAAAAACCGCCCTCCTACAAAATATAAATTCACTTACAATGGAAACTAGGTGTTATTTCTTAATTTCCATAAGGCAAAATAAAATAACAACAAGATACATAAACTTTGATTAGTTCATATCTAAAATCTGAAGAAAATATTGGGACTTGCTTACTTTACTACCATGTCCACGCCACTTTTCCTTTATCTTTGAAAATATGTATATATACACTATAACAATGAATGTTTAATAATTAATTAAATCATCCATTTCCGACCGAGTTCTCGCCGCCGTTATAACATTCCATACTTATAATTGATTAATTTATTATGTGGGTGAAAGGAGATTTCTGACGTAACGTTCTATAATTGATTAGTTCGTCTACGATAGAGGGCAGGCCAAATTTACCTTTATTATTCGGTTCGTGTGTGGGTGTTTTCTTATAGCAAAGCCACATCGGGCTATCTTCTGAGCCCACCGATTGGAATCGACCCCCTGATTTTAGCGTTGTAAATCCGGAGACATACCTCTGTACTAGCGGGGGTCATATTTCGGTTCTATAGAGTGCATTCCAATAATCTACTTTTATTAACAAATGATTAATTATTTTATATTCAAACGAAGATGTTTAATGCGGAGTTAGAAATTAGATATTTCTACTTAAACATGCTGCCAATATAACACTACACGACCCACATTTAAACATGACAGTAACCTCTAAAACAACTTCATCTCATTTTATATTTATATAAGAATCTGCAATATAGAAGTTTCTCACATCAGTAGTTCAAGTGGTGTAAACATTATCTTTACCCTTGAATTACTTTCAAAAAGTAAACATGAAGCCTGAACTATCACCACAATAGACAATGTTCGAACGTTACTGAGCAACAGAATATTTACCCACGAAGTTATAATGAACCTGAGGCTTGCTAAACAGTATTCCAGTCTCACTGTTCTACCATTTGTTCTCAAGTCATGCTCGTTTTTAGAACATACGACGTTCTTAGGTTAAGTAGCTATTTTTCTGGCCGTAAATACAATGATAAATAACTACTGCTTCTTCAGTTTTCCTAATGGAACGTATTGTTGTTACTTTCTCAGAAAGTCTACTGTTGAACATTTTTAACTATGTTGTATTTCTAAAATTAGACAGTCAAATTGTCACAGCAAGTACGAAATTAATGCAACACCAATTTTTTAACGTTACATGAAAGTCTTCACTACGTACCGAAACGTAATACTACTTAGCGTTACATTTGTAACGAAGTGTTGACATGAAAATACGAAGACTTCAAATACTCAACTAAATTCTTGCACGTGCCATTAACCTTGCCATCAACAAACTACTCAGAGAAAGAAGAACATCATTGTCTCCAAGCGACATTTTCTTCGTACTGAAGACCTTAAACCAAAAATACTCGCAACCTAGTTTAGATCACTTTTCTATTTAAATCATCAGCTAATCGTTATCGGGAGAAGCTCCAACCAAAAGCGAAAGAATCACTCACGGAATGTGACCTGACGACGAAACGGAGAAACATCATATTCTCTGGCAATCTCAAAAGAATCGTGTTTACTTAAGAACTATAAGCAAACCTAAGAATTTTGGAGGTTTACAAATATGGCATTGAGTAAAAACGTGCAATATTCTGGCAACACATTTAATGACGAAGAAAGTGAAAGTAGTCACAACAGAAGAGGTAGTGATTCCACAAACAATGGAACGTAATGAAGCAGGTTTCACAACTAAGACAAACAAGAACAACTAGGAAACGAGTGCCCATATTATAAACAAGAAACCGAAACAGGTTTCAATTTACCGAAAGTGGAAAACTGAGAAAAAGATAACGAATCTCATAAAATAAACAAAAACTGAAATGTTTTTATACATGACAAAGACTAAACCGAGGCCTTAACAAGATCACTTCTTTTATTTGCCCTTGGTTTTCTATAATACACTAGTTGGTCACGTTCTTCGAATTTCAATAAAAGTAGAAAATATAGACTTAAGGACATGCAGACACTAAACACCTAAAAAATACACTGCAAAACAGATATCTTGTAACATCAGATTTGAAGAAACATATCCCTTCTTATACATTCGATCAACTATTCGGAATTCCAAGGTGTATATTTTTTACATTATTAATAATATTGCGATTAAACCAAATCCTATATTCTTACATTACACAAAAATGAATCCTACTAGGCTTTAATTTAAGGAACATTTGTGACAAGAACCATGCAATAATAAATGTGTGTGTGTGTGTGTGTGTGTGTGTGTGCGAGAGAGAGAGAGAGAGAGAGAAATGTTACTAACTTAAACGTTTAACATTTTATCTTTACTAAAAATGTGTAATAAACAAAGATAGATGATCTTATTTACTTCTCTCCCATGTTTATCCGTTCGTAAGCTCGTGAATTTCAATGTCTTAATAAGCATTCCTCCATTGTATGCGATATTCATCTAACAATATTTCGAAATCTTAATCAGAAATGTTTACAAAGGTACGGATAGCAGGAAAAGAAGGTGCTCAAATAATTTTCCAGCATCAATAGAAATACAACTGAATCTGATACAACTGAATCTGATACAACTGCTTTTTAAGATTACAAAATACTGGCAATTAATAATTTGCGCTTATGTTGCGATTTAAGAATTTTGCTAAACAAGAATGAAATGAAAGGTTCTTAAAGTTACGAACTTTGATGCTCTAATGTGGCAAACTGAAACAATCTTTAGCAATCATCTGTTCATATATTTTACAGTTCTTTATTACAGTGTATTTCCTGTAGTCAGCTGTTCTCGGGAATGAATTGACTTAACTACCTTTAATATTAATACAATAACTACACTTTAAACGTCATGTTTAGAAGAAACCCGGAAGAAAAAAATTCAGTCGTTACTTCTATTAATATTATTTTTTATCTAAATATCAAGTAATTAAACCTTTTCATATTGTTTAGATTTATTTTTAATATTTGCATTATTGACAAAGATACTGAGATTTTCTGCCAAGATCTCTAATTTTTAGCTACTGCATTAAACGGGGGGAGGGCAAGGTCAGCAACAGCACCCTAACGCCTACCATTTACACTAAGCGACTGACTTTCACTATTATATTGCATCCATAGTTCAACGTGTGTGGATGTCACACGCATTTGAACTCAGCTCGCTATGAAACGAAATACAAAGCTCTATCCTATGGCTAATTAGTACCAAACTTTAAAAGAAATAGTTTAAATTAATCGAAATAGATAAAGTGAACAAATGTTATTGGATTACGCGTTATTTTTACTTCTGGTGACAGACAGATTATTAACTTATTTTATAAAATTATAAAAGATACAATGTCACCAATCGTCAATAGGAATATAAGCTGATTGATTGAGTGCTTTATATTAAAACGAGTTTCGAACCTTAACTCGTCGTCGTAGTTCATATCACAATGTTCGGTCCTCATGTTTATAACCGTCAGCGTATTAAAACCCTTAGTTGCAAGGCTATCATTTCTCAAACACACTGCTCATTTCTCCCAAAAACATTCGACAGAACACTGGTTTCCTAGCGCCTGTGTCAACAGTTCGATCACAGAATAATTCACAGGTGTTAAATTCAACAACATTATCAGAACGTCTTTGTCGAAATAAACGTTTTCACTCTCCAACTGCTAGAGAACAGGAGAACTACAGCATAACCGGAAGCCTCATTTTGATAATTTCATACCCTCTTTATAGTTTCTTTGCGTATGTGGAAGCTCGTGTTTGTTGCATGTCGTTGCTTCTTGCTTACCGTGGTTGAGTCGCAACTTGTTGCAGGTCTTTTGCATGGTCCTGACCACTGGTTGATTCATATTCTTTTCAACGTACGAGGAATATACCAGTCCAAAAATTTCTGATTCCTGATACGAATACAGCTTTACGATCTGAGAATACGAGTACGCTCTTGAACACGACGTCATTTTACAACTGTGAAACAGGTACACAGTTTTATAGTTACAGCGTCTGTACGATGTATGGGCTGAATAAATGGCCCAAAGCAAGTACGGCAAATTGCTTTCTCACTTTTATCTTTTATTCATTTGCATATGAGCTTAAAAGCACACAAGGGGCAACCTGTTATCCTGTCCATGGTGTGAATCCAATTTTTAGCGTTATGAGGCCTCAGAATTATCACCGAACCACCGGGGGATTTTAAACACAGGATGAAAAAAAAAAAAAAAACACAATAATAATGTTTAAAAATATTCACGAGAAACAAATTTCTCCAATCTATACAGTATACGATTTAAAATAGATACTTTACACTTTAAGTAATAATGTATCTATACACTTTAGTGGGTACTCAAACTTGATTTCTAGAGTTAAATACTCTTCCACTTACTGCTAAGCCACTGCGGATGGCTATATGTATAATAATATTATCAGATGCATCGGAATATTTTTAATAAAGCCCAGATAACGTTAAATTAATCCCAGGTCGAAAGGTGATGTATGGACATAAATAAGGTACCATGTTTAAATTTTACTTTAACTTGAATTATCCTGTAAAAATTATTAGCTAGACAGATGTGAGTACGTCGTGTTTATCCACTCCATCAGTACTTGTTAAACTTGCGATACATCGCATTTTAGCACAAAATGGATGACTATCGAGGATGTATTATAGAAACTATAATTAAGAATATTATATTTAATCCAAAAGTTTCAAATGTTGCCTAAATAGCAACCACATATCCAATTTTTCAAATTCACATTTTTCCCCCTTTCTCCAAAATCTAGTTTCTCTGAATACTTCAATCAAATACTCAGGTAACCTCTAACAAAATTTTTACCAGAAATAAGCAGCAAATTTTCTTTTATACTTTAACCAATTAAATTTTAAATAACATTCAATTAAAGAGTGGTTTTGTTATTGTGAAATGTTGCCCAATTAACTTTATAACATTCAATTAGAAAGTTTTGCATTATATTTATATAAAATAAATCTTACTTTAGTCATTATAACCGCCCCATAGTTAACATACGTAATAAGACAAATGATTACTTGGTATTTTATGAGCTGACAAAAAGTACAGACGGATGCTAGTTCTTTTCGGGTTTGTCTACATTTCAAAAGTTTTGATTTCTAGTAGCCTAAAACTTTTAAAGAGATACCACATCGCATTCATGCAAGATATATAAATAACGAACAAAGTTATTTCTATTGTTGTAATGTACTTTCATTTTAAGCAACAAATTATCACACAAATGTTAAAAGAAACTTAATATATATAGTTCTAAGACTGTTCCTTCAATCTCATTAAATGTCCTTATTTATAAGAAACGAAAAGTTTTAATATTGCACTTCCAACTGTTACCTCTCAGTAGAATAAACTTTTTCGAACCTCATAAAAGCCGATGTAAAATATCACCGCGATTCTGAAGATAGGGGAAAAACAATACTTGTATAGAATTTCCCCAGTAACATATCGAGTGTTGGAGACGCATCCATTTGTAAGTTTAATGCGTCTCCAACACTCGATATCTTACTGAGGAAATTCTGTAAAAGTACCAAAAAAAGTACTTTTTTCGAAATTTAGTTAATCGTGCAAATAGAACCGATTTTCGTTACATATTACGCATTCACTTCGGAATTTGTAACAATATATACATAAAAAAGTAATAACGACGAAGGTAAATCGCACACTATCAATACATTACACCAATTTTGAAAATGGAAAAACACATGTAACATCTTACCTTACTCTTTTCCGGTAATAAACGGAGAGATGCAAGTGCTGTATGCTCTTACTAATAGCATCAAAAACCACTTTGATGCACATTGAAATAGGTAAAATGTCTCTCGAGTGCCTCATGGAAAGAAATATATACTTGTAGTTCGTATTTTCCACGTTCTTCTCGCTCGAGAACCCCTTTCTACGTCTTATAAAGCAAGGTATACTCGAAATGAAAATCGATGGCGTCCTCTGCCTCACGTGCCACACATCTCATACTCCTTACGTGGGCTGACTAGTTGTTACAACATTGCGCACTCCCTTCCAATATAGCACTACCAGACATGCGGGTAAAACGAATATACTATTTATAATAGGGGTGAGAGGTAGACAGAGTAAGTTGCTCCGAGTTCTATTCGAGGATGGGGGTTGCCGTAGCGACAGCACGGCATATCTTTATGCACTCACTTTCGGCGCGGAACATTCGATTTTAACTCACGCAATACGTGCAACGCTCGATTCATACACCGTAAGTATGTGTAAGGAAGAATGAAGAAATTAATCATTTTCGATTTCTGTTTACCTGTTCTTTTTTATGTTCTTTTTCATTTATTATTGTTGTTTTTTCAGAAGTAGTTTTTGCAAGGCTACAAGTGGTAAAAGCTGTGATCAGGTTATATGTGTATGGATATTTACATTAACGGATATTTCCGCCCCCCCAGTGGCTCAGCAGTATGTCTGCGGACTTACAACGCTAAAAACTGGATTTAGATACTCGTAGTGGGCAGATCACAGATAGCCCATTGTGTAGCTTTGTGCTTAATTCAAAAACAACAACAACGGATATTTCCTATGTCTTTAAAACATTTTCACGATATATTCCGACGAATACAGATGTTAAAAGTCGGATAAAAATTTTATAACGAAACGTAGAACAAAATTTTAATCGGAAGCGTACAAAAGTTCCCAATACTTGCAAACTTCTCAGAAGCTTGAATCCAAAAGCAAAGTTTATAAATGAACCAAACAACTGCGCAATCAGTTTATAAAGTAAGATTCTCCAATGACGTGTGTATCAACTGTTGTTCAGTACGAGTTTACATCCTTTGTTTAATCTAGTGTTACTAATCTTTAGCACATACATCATTGGTTGCAGTGGAGCCACAGATGGGACTTTGCAAGGAGCATCTCCTCGTATACATCTACAGGTGGGAAAAGGTGAAATTAAAAATGAAATTGATAAAGAAAAGAAAGGGGATAAACACACCGACAGTGTTATTTAGTTATTGATACCAGGCTATACTATGGTTATATTGCGGTTTAATGTGTTATCGTAAAACGATTTTAAAGCCTCGACTTATCTGAACAGTCCACGGTATCTCACCACCCGGTCTTCCTTTATCTGACAATCAGATAATTTTTATTTGCTAAAATCTCCGTCACAAGAGTATAATACTTAAACTATATTGCTACTTACTGAATTAGCAATATGAAAAAAAAAATATGTTAAAAAAGCTTATATTTATTTCGATAGCCAAAATACAAAATATACTTAAATGTATCGGGAACAAATGCTACACGAGATATGCCTGAATTTAAAATAAACACAAGATGAACTTGTAAAATACTCGTTTCAGATTTGTTCACATAAAATCCTAATATGTGCATGAATTTAACTTTAAACTAAGTTATTAGAATAAATTAAATGACAAAATATTATTATAGCATTTCCTTGTGTTGCTACTTCACTGGCATAGCAAAATATTATCAACAAAAATCATAGCATCAACAGCCAGCCATACATCACGAATCTTGTCGCACGATACATCATGTAAACCAGGAGTGTGCAACAGGCGGCCCGCGGGCCACAACCCGGCCCGCCAAGCCATTTAGTGTGGCCCTAGTTGTTGTAATCTAACCATGTGGCCTGATCTGTAATCCAACGCAAATGGAATATTTTTAAAAGCATCGATCCTACGGGATTCCCAGGCTTCGACTCGACAAACTTCTAAAATTATCGTTGCTAGAGAGGAGCAGGCCGAATTCGATTGGTCGGCCTCCTTAGGGCATGAATAGGTGACGTGCACTAGCACTATTGTCTACGACTCAACGTCATGTCCTGAACCTCGCCTTCGCCCGCTGGCGACAATTTTCCCTAACCTCTGCTGTCCGTCATTCATTATTGGTGAAAATTTTATTACCTTTTACAGTTACTACAAGAGATTGAAGGTAAATTGATTATTATTTAGCATATTGTTGTGACTTTACTGAATTTATTAAAATTTTTGCTTTCAGATGCATCTGATTCTATGTACAGTGTGACCTCGTTATTCGCGGGGTTACGTTCTTTACCCTCCCGCGAATAGCGAAAACCGCGAATATTGGACGCAGTTTTAAAACGTATATGTATGCGATTATATACTATATGAAATGCTTCCCAAACACTAATGATACTTATACTCATTGATGCAGTAATAATGTAGCAATATTGCATACTGTTATGTATTTCACTAAATTGTACCGTGCGTTACCGGGCTGTGCTTTGCCGTTTGCGTTGTTGGGGAAGCTGAGGCAGTCAGCCAATAGCAGTCCAATCTTGTTTGGTGAAGACGACAATTGATAAAAACGGCTTGATTGAGTAAATACAACAGAAATCTCCTCGAAAAGCCCTTTCAGTCTCTGTGACCTACAAAACGCAGTTCGCGCATAACCCGCGAATATGGGGCCGCGAATGGCGAACCGCGAATAGGCGAGGTCACACTGTATTTTGCTATTCTCAATTAATTTAAGTACCGGAAGGCTATGATCGGGATGCCAATTTAGAAACATGTGTTTCTGTCCATAAGAGGTTCCATGTGTAAATAAATTCTATGTTTTTTCTACATTGCTATTTTCGTGAGAATAATTTTTGTTTTGATTTCAGGGCTAGTAAAATGTCAGCAGTTAAGAAACGAAAAATTGATGATGAGGGAAGGTTATTCAACAGTGAATGGTGCACAAAATATCTTGTTGTCCCACATAATCAAGGTGTTGTCTGCCTCGTCTGTCAAACTACAATTGCAGTCATGAAAGAGTACAATATTAAGCGACATTACGCAACTAAGCACTCCTCCCAGTTTGATGAAATTGTTGGTCAGGCACGAAAGGACAAAATTGAACATTTAAAACATCCATTGAAAAGCAACAAGGTGTTTTTACCACTTTCAAGAAAAATTCAGAACTGGTGACAAAACTGAGTTTTAAGCTTTGTGAATGTATGGCAGAAAAGGAAAGCCTTTCAGTGATGGAGAATTTATTAAAATTGTTTAACAATATTCACAGAATATGCATGTCCAGAGAAAAAATATTTGGTGGAGCAAACTAGCCTTTCCCGCTTTACTGTCTCACGCAGGACAAAAGATCTTTCAGAGGACATCAAAGAAACTTTGAAAGAGAGATTGAATTCGTGTGAAGCTTTCAGTCTGGCTTTGGATGAAAGCACTGATATCAATGACACATCCCAACTTGTCATTTTCATCAGAGCTGTTACTGCAGGCTTTGATGTTTTCGAAGAGTTTTAGATATGGCAAGCCTTTCCTCCACAACCACAGGACAGGATATTTGTGAACAAGTGCTTAAGGTTGTAGAAAAGTTTGAACTGAATCCTTATAAATTATGTGGTGTTACAACAGATGTGCTCCTTCCATGACAGGTAGGACAAATGGATTCACCAAGAAATTTCTAACTGCAATTGGAGCACAAGACGTAGTTGTAAGCCATTGCATTATTCACCAAGAGAGCTTGTGCACCAAAGTTCTGGATTTTGCAGAAGTCATGAAAAATGTCGTCCAATGCGTAAATTATATTCGAACACGAGGATTAAATCATCGACAATTTAAAACTTTTTAGATGAGCTGGACAGTGAGTATTCAGATGTTTTGTACTTCTCTGCTGTACGTTGGCTTAGTAGAGCTGCTACTTTGAAGAGATTCTGGAATCTGCGAGAGGAGATTAAGTTCTTCATGGAGAGCAAACGTCAGAATGTGGACTTCTTGAGCAATGAGAACTGGCTGAATGACTTAGCATTCCTCACAGACATTACACAGCATCTGTCTGATTTAAACTTAAAACTACAAGGGAAAAGTCAACTTGTGAATAAGTTGTTTGAGCATATTTGTGCTTTTGAGAAGAAATTGGAACTTTTCCAGGTTCAGTTGAGAAGAGCCATATTGACCCATTTTACATGTCTTGCAACCAGGAAACTGGAATTTCCTAATCTGGATTGCACCAAATATGGAACCAGTGTACAAAAGCTGCGTGATGAGTTTGCAAACAGATTTCCAGATTTCAGACAAACTGAAATTAGATTGAAATTGTTCGCTCAACCTTTTGATTTGGCAGTGGAAGACAGTCCTGATGATTGCCAAATGGAACTCATTGAACTGCAGGCTGACATGGACACTAAAAGGAAATTCTCTGAAAACAGTTTGCTAGACTTTTTACAAACTCTGTGTACGTGAAAAGTTTCCCAATTTGTCCCGTCATGCACAAAGAATTGCCTCCCTTTTTGGTAGCACCTACTGCTGTGAGCAATTTTTCTCCAAAATGAAGCTCATCAAAACCAAATGTAGAAGTCAGCTGACTGATGAACATTTGACCAGTCAGTTAAGAGTGGCAACCACTTCTGTCAAAGCTGATATTGACAAGCTCTGCAAGGACTCTAAATTTCAAGTGTCGCACTAAAATGATCACTCATGCAAAAATATAAAATATTATTGCTTGCATTTTGAGAATTTTTTTAAATTTATTGTGCATGTACACGAATAAGCTTGTTTTTTTAAGTGGCCCCGCTTGATTGATGAAGTTGGTTATATGGCCCACCGACGAAAAATGTTGCACACCCCTGATGTAAACGATTGTATATTAATTCCGTATTTTATTTAAAGTAAAGAAATTACGTGTCCTTTATGATATAACAATAAGACAAGAACGACTCTGAAAGGCGGCTTCAGGGGAGGGGTGTGATAGCCAATTTGCTGTACTAACCCCAGTCTACACTTATGGTTACGTGGGGAGAGCGCTCGACTCGCATGTTCGAATCCCCGTCATACCAAACATTTTCGCCCTTTCAGCTATGGGGTCATTATAATGTTTCGGTCAATCCCACCATTCGTTAGTAAAAGAGTTGCTCAAGAGTTAGCGGTGGGTGGTGATGACTAGCTGCCTTTCCTCTAGTCTTACACTACTAAATTTGGGACAGCTATGGCAGCTAACTCTCGTTAAGCTTTGAGCGAAACAGTCAAAAACAGACAGTTAGGTCTTCTCCCTCCAAGTACTTAAACTGGTCCACTTCATGCTCCATCTCAACTAAAAAAAGGCTGTTGTCGGATCTGCGAGCGTTTTTTTAAAACTGTGATTAAATAAAATCTCTGTCCGTTGCGTTGTACTGTGTTCAGATTCTTCTGATATAACTAAAGAAACTACATTGTAAAAATCATGGTATCATTCAAGTTTTCTTTATTACATAGCCGAGAATCCATCTGTGTGGTTAAGAATTACTTTTAATGTATAATCATGAGAAACCTTCTGTCCAAGATGACATATGTTGTAGTGTCTTCTGCTGAAATACTTCGGGAAGTCCTTGGCTCAAAATTATAGTATGGATTAGGATCTTATTTTACCTGGTGACGGAAAGCCGCTGTTAAAGACGTTTTATTGTGATTGAATTCTTATGTTGTTATTTCCGTCGGGCAAAGGTACACAATGGACTATTGCACTCCACTCATCACGAGAAATCCAAGTCCGTAAACTTACCTTTGACCCTGGAAGGAAAAATTCTTCTGACGGAGTTAAATGAATACTCTCTGTCAAAATAATGATATCTTGAAGGATTATTACTTCTATAATTAAATAAAATATCTGTCAATATATTAATTACCCTGTGTGAAGATTTGATTCTTTTTGTCCGATGTGTGGAACGCGTAGTGTTATTTTTTACGTAAGTATAGAAAATCTCTGACAGGAAGTTTAACTATGTGAAGATTCTTCTGTCTTATATGCTGTACCTTGTACGTTATTCTTGTTATAATTATATGAAATCTCTGTCAATTGCACAGTATGTCGTACAGCGTCGACTTACTCCTCATATAAACATGGAAAGCCTCTGAACAATATTTTTTACTTTATGACCTTTCTTTTAATATACTTAAAGAAATTGCCTCTACAGTATTTAAACCGTGCTTGGTTTCGTGTGATATGCTTCAAGAAATCCACTGTCCGAAATTTCGCGCGGTCTGTAGTTTTTTATGTCATAATTAAGAAAATTCCACATCCTAAAATGTGTACCATACGTAGATTTCTTTGATACAGTTAATAAGTTTTCTGTCCAATATATTATTCCTTGTAAAATTGCTTCAGGTATAATTTACAAAATATTCTGTTCAAACTTCTCTCCAATGTAGAGACTGCATGCAGTTACCTTCAAGAAAAAAATAATTATACGTAACTCCTGTACGACATTTTGTTCCATATGAAGTATAATTTGGCATATTACTCAGGAAACTTTACGTCCATTATTATGTACAGTGCATATTTTTTCTGATAATTAAAACGTTTTTTGAAGACTCCAATTTACAGTTACTATACACTGATGTAATTAATAAAACCCTGCGAGAAGTAATTTCTATAAAGTAAATGTTCTTTTGATGGTACTAAATAAATTATTTCTTATCATTATACTTTCCTAAAAGTGCTTGTTTTGATCGATATTATATAAGGTATAATTTCGTTTTTATATTTTAAAGAAATCGCATCTCATCTCTGTCCAAACGAGCAGAATTTATCTGACATAATTAAAGAAAATCATTCTCCTAAACATCATTCTGTATATATGTATATTAATATTAATATGATCGAAATAAGGAAATTCCTGTCTAACATGTTGTTTCATGTCGAATAGCTTCTAATAAAAATCAGGAAATCGTTTGCCCAAGATAATGTACATTATGTAAAATCGTTTGATCTATTTAACAAACAACCTTTTGTTAAATATAATATACATTTCAGAATTGCCTATGACATATAATTAATTGATTTTCCTATTAAAGCTGTCGGACTGTGTACAGTGTTATCTGGTATTGTTATGAAGATAGTGCTGTAGAATGTAGGATTGTTCATAATTATCAAATGAAACCCACTTTAGAAGATATTGCATACGGTAGGGTTTATTTCGATATTGCTAATAATTTGATATTTTTTCCAAGTATTCTGTACTGTATAGAATATTTCGGGTGTAATTAAGGAAAACTTTTGTCTAAGATGTTTTAACGTGTAGAATATCTGCACACGTAATTAAGGAAATATTTTGTATAAGCTGCAACCTGTGGAATTCGTTTAGATATAATTCATGAAAAACCTCAGTTTAAGATGCTGTATCGTGTAGAGTTTAATCTTATACAAACAAAGGAAACCTACTATCAACGTGATATACTGAGTAAAGATTTTGTTCATTGCTTGATGAAATCCTCTATCAGATACATAAGTGGTTTAGAATACATGGGAATGTACTTAAAGAAACTTCTGTCAGACGAGATGTTCGTATATTTTTGTTAATATTTTGTGGAATCTCTGTATTCAATCTGCTGAAGTGTGTAGAGTTCTTTTTCTTTATATTTAATAAAACTTTATTTTAAATATATTCAAAAGTGTATGTTTTTCTTTACATGATAACTAACTAAATCCTCCCATCGATACGATGTACAGTGTGGGGTTGCTTCTGAAACAGAGTTTGAGGACATTATATTAAAAGAAATATTTTAGCCTCACCTCATTGTTACAGTCAATGTTATCAATGTCCGGTCATGCTCTACATGACGATTGTGCATCTAACAATGATACTGCAGCACAATTTCCATTTCTAAAGATTCCGTCAAAACGCTGTCATCTCTAAAACACATCTCGATTATTTGCTTGTTTTTCCGTTTACATCTAGTGAACGAGAACAATGGTTTTCGAGTGTTCGTTTTAACAGAAATCCTTAGGTGCTGCTGCATCTGGCAAATTGAGCAGGATGTTTGAGAAAGTATTAACGCTTGTTTAATTTTTCAACGGCTTGAGATGTGGGTCGAGTGACCAAATATGTCGTGAATACAACTTATGTATACTTATAAATAAGCGGAGATTTTTCTTTTATTACGTTGTATATTAGAACACATGGTCCGCTTGTACCAGTGAGATTTATTTCTTTGACGTTTACCTGTTACAAAATATTGCACTTTGCTTACCATGCTTAAGGCACGATTTTTTACAGGTCCCTTTGTAAATAGTACTGAATTCTCATATTGATTCACATTCCTTTGCCTTTCAATGGGATTAAGTACAAGGAATATCCACGCCTTCGAAAGTTTATATCCCCAAGCTGAGCACATCTTCATGATCAGGTGTGTGAATATTTTTTTCAGAAAGGATTGTTAAATACGTTCTCCTCATCTCGAAAACAACAATGACAAAATTTTTGTGACATAACACTAGTTACTAAAGGCAAACACAGTCAAAATGTAGTCCTGGTACATACCGCTCCACTGCGACCTTAAATCGTCTTTGATTGTCACATGACTTGCTAATTTGCACATTCTAAATCGTTTTAATATAACATACACGAACCTCTGTATCGTTAAAGAAATCCTTTGTAAGTCTAAAAACAGGGTTTTGATAACTGTGTTGGGCAGAGTACCGATAGCCCTTTGTGTGGCTTTGTGCTTAATAACAAACAACCTTCTGTATGTTGCTGTACCAGTTAGCTTTTCTTGGGAAATTAAGGAAATCCTCTACTGTAACTGTTTAATTAGGAAATATCGCACTATATTATAGTTCTATTTATTTACTGATATATTTAAGGGTGTTCTTCGTTGAAGGTGTTGTTATACGTGAAGACTTCTTCAAATATTTAAGTCAGTTAAGTCAACTCTAAGCCTAATATAATGTATCATGTAGTGTTTGTTCGGATCTATTTAAGGAAACTGTTATACATGATGCTATGGAACGTACACCGAGAATCACCGAGTAGAATAACTTTTGCTAAAAGTAATGAAATGAAACCATCTATATAATATATTATTTTACTAATATCTTTAAACAAAGCTGTTCTATGAACTATGTTATGGCATGAAGAATTACTTACAGCAAATGGTTAAGTTCGTTATTTAATTATACCATTGTGTACAGCGTTTCCACATACACAAGTAAACTTTTTGTAAACCACAATGTAATATGTAAATAATTTGTTGTACATAATTAAGGTTAGTTGAATTTTGTACAAAACTACTACTTGAGTAAAACTTAAATTAAAAGTAGAAGACTAGGTTCAAGACTGATTTCTAGCCAATATTGACCACCGCCAACTCTTGGTGTACTCTGTGGAATAGTGGGATTGAACGTTACATTAAAACTCGCCCACGGCGAATAGGGCAATCATATTCGGGGATGGGATAAGAAATATTAAACCCTTAGATTGCGAATCAAGCGCCCTAATCATCAGGCATACAATTAAAGAATCCCTTCTTTCAAGATGGTTAAATGAAAGGATTGCTTTGATGTAATTAATAAAATTAATTATGCGTTTAAGCTGTACCTTGTGGAGTTACATTTAATATCATATGTCAACCCTCTGTCGGGGATATTCAGTATTATAACGTTTCTCTGATTTAATTAAGGAAAACCCTTGTTGAATATTCGAACAGTATACTTTCTTCTTTTCTTTTTTATTTATTTGTTCATTGATTCGGCATGGCCAAGTGGTTAAGGCACTCGAATCGTAAGCTGTGGGTCGCGGGTTCGAATACCCGCCATACCAAACATGCTCGCTCTTTAAGCCGTGGGGGCGTTATAATGTCACGGTCAATCCCGCTATTCGTCGGTAAAAGAGTAGCCCAAGAGTTGGCAGTGGGTGGTGATGATTAGCTGTCTTCCCTCTAGCTTTACACTGCTAAATTATATAGTTAGCGCAGATAGCCCTCATGTAGCTTTGCGTGAAATTAAAAACAAACCTTTTTTTTACTATTAAAGTAACTTCCTCTGCCAGATATGTTGTTCCACTAAAGTTTCTTCTAATATAATTAAGCAATCCTCTACATAAGATGTTGAACAATACAGAGTTTCTTTTGTTATAATCGATAAATTAGTTTGTTTAGAGCAACAACAGCAAATTTTGAATTGTTAGATTAAAGGGAAGGGAAGGTAATAAACAGTACTCACCGTAAACATTTAGGCCACTTCTGCCTGATCGAACGATAGGATTTAACAGTCGCACTTGCAGCACACCCAGTCGTAAAGTTCATAAGACACTTTAATGTCAACGGTTAGCGAAACTTGAACCTTCCTTAAATTCAAATTGTTTGTTTTTGAATTTCGCGCAAAACTACACGAGGGTTATCTGCGCTAGCCGTCCCTAATTTAGCACTGTAAGACTAGAAGGAAGGCAGCTAGTCATCACCATTCACCGCCAACTCTTGGGCTACTCTTTTACCAACGAATAGTGAGAATAACCGTCACATTATAACGACCTCACGGCTGAAAGGGCGTACATATTTGGTGCGACGGGGATTCGAACCCGCCACCCTCAGATTATGAGTCGAACACCTTAACCCACCTTGCCACGCGGGGCCTAGATTCATATAGGGGCACACTAACCACAAGGCTACGCCTGGTTATAAATAAAGAAATCAGTGTCCCATATGGAGCTCTTGCTGATATGAAATGTCAACACTTTTGTTCAATGAGCATTGCTGTGAAATTTCGTATAATGTAGTTAGTTAAATCCCTTAAAGTTTATCCTGATGTAGTCAATGGTCTGCCCTCTGGATCTGTAATACGTAGAATTTCGGTTCAAATAGTGGTATGTTGTTTTAGTGGAACTTTAGGCAGAATAGAAATAATGGACTGCAACTGGCTGTTGAAAGAAATTGATATGGCATTTCGACTTTAATACTGAAGCCTTTCTCTCTTCAGGCCTTAGTTCAGAAACCGAAACATCGTCTCATTTTATATTAGTAGCAGGTCTATTAATGTTCCCGAACCTAAAATATGGAGCAGTTATTTTGAGATAAGTGATGAAACCTTTTATCTCTCTGTCCAATCTAGTTTATTTACTCAGTGGAATTTGTTTCTGGTATAACTAAAGAAACCATCCACCCAATATATTATCTGCGTAATGCCGTAATTTTGACATCCAGGAAAATCCATTGCTTAATTATGTAATCAGTTCTACTGGAAAAGTTACCAAAAGTCAACAATAATAATGCGAGTAATAAAAAGTGTCTTAATTATGAAAAACAGGCAATCCGCAAAATATTTAAAGCCTACTTTGCCCTGTTTTGCAGTGCGTGAATAAAAAATCCGAAATTAATTCTTTAAGTCTTTCTTTGATATATTGTTTAGACAGAATATTTATAATGAATACACTAAAATAAACGAAAATTGCATGTTGTAAAAAAAACGACGGAAAGACACAAGTGTAGAGGATGGTGGAAAACTTTCGAAACCTCGTCCTTTACACTTTTGTTTAGTAGAAAAGGCAGTTGCTGTCCATTTAAGTACACACACCAGTTCTGTTGTTCAAAGCGCTGAGACAATACGAAATCTTCCGCCAAAGATGTACCTTGCAGAGTTTGTTCCTAAAAAACTAAGAAATTTCTTGGATATTTTATAACGTTGGGTGTTCCCACTGTTGTAATTAAGGATTCAATTTTTAAAGAATTATGTTATGATTATGGAACTCGTCTGGGACATATGTTTTTACTGCTTTTATAAATTTTATTGATAAGGTAAAGCCTTCTTTTTGTAAGGTATTGTAACATAAAACCTAATGAATAAATAGTGGCAAACTCTTCACAAGACGTTCTATTAAACGGTACTTCTGTACATAAATAATGGCAACGTCATCACAAGATGTTCTACTGTACGGTACTTCTATACATAATTAATGGCAACCTCTTTACAAGATGTTCTATTGTTCGGTTTTTCTTCCGTACATAAATAATAGCAACTTCTTCATAAGATGTTCTATTATAAGGTATTTCTGTACATAAATAATGGGAACCTCTTCACAAAATGTTCTACTGTACGGTACTTCTGTACATAAATAATGGCAACTTCTTCAAAAGATGTTTCATAGTACGGTACTTCTTCTCTACATAATTAATGGCAACCTCTTCACAAGATGTTTTATTCTATGGTACTTCTGTACATAAATAAATGCAATCTCTTCACAAGATGTTCTATTGTTCAGTTTTTCTTCTGTACATAAATAATGACAACCTCTTCACAAGATGACATATTTTTCGGTACTTCGTCTGTACATAAATAATGGCAAACTCTTCACAAGACGTTCTATTGTTCGTTTTTTTCTCTACGTAAATAATGGCTAACTCTTTACAAGATGTTTAACTGTACGATACTTATTTTGTGCATAAATAATGGAAACTCTTCACAAGATATTCTATTGTACGGTACTTCTTCTGCACATAAATAATAGCAACTTCTTCATAAGATGTTCTATTATAAGGTATTAATATACAGAAATAACGGTAATCTCTTCACAAGATATTCTATTGTACGGTACTTCTTCTGTACATAAATAATGGCAAACTCTTTACAAGATGTTCTATTGTTCAGTTTGTCTTCTATACATAAAAAATTGCAACATCTTCACAAGATGTTTTATTCTATGGTACTTCTGTACATAAATAAATGCAACCTCTTCACAAGATGTTCTATTGTTCAGTTTTTCTTCTGTACATAAATAATGACAACCTCTTCACAAGATGTCATATTGTTCGGTACTTCGTCAGTACATAAATAATGGCAACATCTACACAAGACGTTCTATTGTTCGTTTTTTTCTCTACGTAAATAATGGCAACCTCTTCACAAGATGTTTTACTGTACGGTACTTCTGTACATAAATAATGGCAACCTTTTCACAAGATGTTTTATTGCACGGTACTTCTTCTGTACATAAATAATGGCAACCTCTCACAAGATGTTCTATTAAATGGTACTTCAGTACATAAATAATAGCAACTTCTTCATAAGATGTTCTATTATAAGGTGTTTCTGTACATAAATAACGACAACCTCGTTACAAGATGTTCTGTTTTTCGGTACTTTTTTGTACATAAATAACGGTAACCTCTTCATAAGGTGTTCTACTGTTTGGTACTTCTTCTATACATAAAAAATGGCAACTCTTCACGCAACTCTTCACAAGATGTTCAATTGTACGGTACTTCTTCTGTGCATAAATAATAACAACTTCTTCATAAGATGTTCTGTTGTAAAGTACTTCTGTATATAAATAATAGCAACTTCTTCACAAGATGTTCTATTATTGGGTACTTCTGTACATAAATAATAGCAACTTCATTATAAGATGTCCTATTATAAGGTACTTCTTCTGTACATAAATAATAGCAACTTCATTATAAGATGTCCTATTATAAGGTACTTCTTCTGTACATAAATAATGGCAACCTCTTCACAAAATGTTATATAGTTGGATATTCCTTCTGTACATAAATAATGGCACCCTCTTTACAAGACGTTCTATTGTTCAGTTTCTCTTCTGTACATAAAAAAAACAAACTCTTTTCAAGATGTTCTACTGTACGGTACGTATTTTGTACATAAATAATGGCAACCTCTTCACAAGATGTTCTATTGTACGGCACTTCTTCTGTACATAAATAATAACAATTTCTTCACAAGATGTTCTATTATACGGTATTTTTCTGTACATAAATAATAGCAACTTCTTCACAAGATGTATTATAAGGTACTTCTGTACATAAATATTCTATTATAAAGTATTTCTGTACATAAATAATGGCAACTTCTTCATAAGATGTTCTACTGGACGGTACTTATTTTGTACATAAATAATGGCAGCCTCTTCACAAGATGTTCTATTGTACAGTACTTCTTCTGTACATAAATAATAACAATTTCTTCACAAGATGTTCTATTATACGGTATTTTTCTGTACATAAATAATAGCAACTTCTTCACAAGATGTTTTATTATAAGGTACTTCTGTACATAAATAATAGCAACTTCTTCATAAGATGTTCTATTATAAAATATTTCTGTACATAAATAACGGTAACCTCTTCATAAGGTGTTCTATTGTTTGGTACTTCTTCTGTACATAAATAATGGCAACCTCTTTACGAGAGATGTTCTACTGTACGGTACTTGTGTACATAAATAATGGCAAACTTTTCACAAGATGTTTTATTGCACGGTACTTCTTCTGTACATAAATAATGGCACCTCTTTACGAGAGATGTTCTACTGTACGGTACTTTTGTACATAAATAATGGCAAACTTTTCACAAGATGTTTTATTGCACGGTACTTCTTCTGTACATAAATAATGGCAACCTCTCACAAGATGTTCTATTAAATGGTACTTCTGTACATAAATAATAGTAACTTCTTCATAAAATGTTCTATTATAAGGTATTTCTGTACATAAATAACGGTAACCTCTTCACAAGATGTTCTGTTTCTCGGTACTTCTTTTGTACATAAATAATGGGAACCTCTTCACAAAATATTCTTCTGTACGGTACTTCTGTACATAAATAATGGCAAACATTTCACAAGATATTTTATTGCACGGTACTTCTTCTGGACATAAATAATGGCAACCTATTTACAAGACGTTCTATTGTTCAGTTTCTCTTCTGTACATAAAAAATGACAAACTCTTTACAAGATGTTCTACTGTACGGTACTAATTTTGTGCATAAATAATGGCAACATCTTCACAAAATGCTCTATTGTACAGTACTTCTTCTGTACTTAAACAATAACAACTTCTTCACAAGATATTCTATTATACTGTACTTCTGTACATCAATAATAGCAACTTCTTCATAAGATGTTCTATAATAAGGTACTTCTGTACATAAATAATGGCAACCTCTTTACAAGATGTTCTATTGGTCAGTTTTTCTTCTGTACATAAATAGTTGCAACCTCTTCATAAGATGTTCTACTGGACGTTACATTTGTACATAAATAATGGCAAACTTTTCACAAGATGTTTTATTGTACGGTACTTCTGTACATAAGTAATGGTAACCTCTTCACAAGATGTTCTATTGTACGGTACTTCTCCTGTACTTAAATAATAACAACTTCTTCACAAGATATTCTATTATACGGTACTTCTGTACATTAATAATAGCAACTTCTTCATAAGATTTTCTATTAAACGGTACTTCTGTATATAAATAATGTCAACCTCTTCACAAAATGTTATATTGTTCGATACTTCTTCTGTACATAAATAATGGCAACCTCTTCACAAAATGTTATATTGTTCGATACTTCTTCTGTAAATAAATAATGGCAACCTCTTTACAAGACGTTCTATTGTTCAGTTTCTCTTCTGTACATAAAAAATCACAAACTCTTTACAAGATGTTCTATTTTACGGTACGTATTTTGTACATAAATAATGGCAACCTGTTTACAAGATGTTCTATTGTACGGTACTTCTCCTGTACTTAAATAATAACAACTTCTTCACAAGATGTTCTATTAAACGGTACTTCTGTACATAAATAATGTCAACTTCTTCATAAGATGTTATATTGTTCGATACTTCTTCTGTACATAAATAATGGCAACCTCTTCAGAAAATGTTATATTGTTCGATACTTCTTCTGTTCATAAATAATGGCAACCTCTTCAGAAAATGTTATATTGTTCGATACTTCTTCTGTACATAAATAATGGCAACCTCTTCAGAAAATGTTATATTGTTTGATACTTCTTCTGTAGATAAATAATGGCAAACTCTTTACAAGACGTTCTATTGTTCAGTTTCTCTTCTGTACATAAATAATGTCAACCTCTTCATAAGATGTTCTACTGGACGGTACTTTTGTAAATAAATAATAGCAACTTCTTCACAAGATGTTTTATTATAAGGTACTTCTGGACATAAATAATAGCAACTTCTTCATAAGATGTTCTATTATAAGGTATTTCTGTACATAAATAACGGTAACCTCTTCATAAGGTGTTCTATTGTTTAGTACTTCTTCTGTACATAAATAATGGCAACCTCTTTACGAGAGATGTTCTACTGTACGGTACTTTTGTACATAAATAATGGCAAACTTTTCACAAGATCTTTTATTGCACGGTACTTCTTCTGTACATAAATAATGACAACCTCTTTACGAGAGATGTTCTACTGTACGGTACTTTTGTACATAAATAATGGCAAACTTTTCACAAGATGTTTTATTGCACGGTACTTCTGTACATAAATAATGGCAACCTCTTCACAAAATGTTATTTTGTTCGATACTTCTTCAGTACATAAATAATTGCAACCTCTTCACAAAATGTTATATTGTTCGATGCTTCTTCAGTACATAAAAATGGCAATCTCTTCACAAAATGTTATGTTGTTCGATACTTCTTCTGTACATAAATAATGGCCACCTCTTCAGAAAATGTTATATTGTTCGATACTTCTTCTGTACATAAATAATGGCAAACTCTTTACAAGATGTTCTACTGTACGGTACGTATTTTGTATATAAATAATGGCAACCTCTTCACAAGATGTTCTATTGTACGGTACTTCATCTGTACTTAAATAATAACAACTTCTTCACAAGATGTTCTATTATAAGGTATTTCTGTACATAAATAATGGCAACCTGTTCATAAGATGTTCTACTGGACGGTACTTTAGTACATAAATAATGGCAAACTCTTCACAAGATGTTTTATTGTACGGTACTTCTGTACATAAGTAATGGTAACCTCTTTACAAGATGTTCTATTGTACGGTACTTATTTTGTGCATAAATAATGGCAACTCTTCACAAGATGTTCTATTGTACGGTACTTCTTCTGTACATGAATAATAACAACTCCTTCATAAGAAGTTCTATTGTACGGTACTTCTATATATAAATAATAGCAACTTCTTCACAAGATGTTCTATTATAAGGTACTTCTGTAGATAAATATTAGCAACTTTTTCATAAGATGTTCTATTATAAGGTACTTCGTCTGTACATAAATAATGGCAACTTCTCACAAGATCTTCTATTAAACGGTACTTCTGTACATAAATAATGGCAACCTCTTCACAAGATGTTCTATTGTACGGTACTTATTTTGTGCATAAATAATGGCAACTCTTCACAAGATGTTCTATTGTACGGTACTTCTTCTGTACATAAATAATAACAACTCTTTCATAAGAAGTTCTATTGTACGGTACTTCTATATATAAATAATAGCAACTTCTTCACAAGATCTTCTATTATAAGGTACTTCTGTAGCTAAATAATAGCAACTTTTTCATAAGATGTTCTATTAAACGGTACTTCTGTACATAAATAAAGGCAACGTCTTCACAAGATGTTCTACTGTACCGTCTTTCTGATCATAAATAATGGCAACCTGTCGCAAGATGTTCTCTTATAAGGTATTTCTGTACATAAATAACGGTAACCTCTTCATAAGATGTTCTATTGTTCGGTTTGTTTGTTTTATTTGTTTTTTTTGGAATTTCGCACAAAGCTACTCGAGGGCTATCTGTGCTAGCCGTCCCTAATTTAGCAGTGTAAGACTAGACGGAAGGCAGCTAGTCATCACCACCAACCGCCAACTCATGGGCTACTCTTTTATCCACGAATAGTGGGATTGATCGTCACATTATAACGCCCTTTCGGCTGGGAGGGCGAGCATGTTTAGCGCGATCCTCGGATTACGAGTTGTTCGCCTTACGCGTTTGGCCATGCCGGACCTGTATTGTTCGGTACTTCTTCTGTACATAAATAATGGCAAACTTTTCACAAGATGTTTTATTGCACGGTACTTCTGTACATAAATAATAGCAATTTCTTCATGAGATGTTTTATTATAAGGTATTTCTGTACATAAATAACGACAACCTCGTCACAAGATGTTCTGTTTTTCGGTACTTCTTTTGTACATAAATAATGGCAACCTCTTTACAAGATGTTCAATTGTACGGTACTTTTTCTGTACATAAATAATAGCAACTTCTTCACAAGATGTTCTATTATAAGGTACTTCTGTACATAAATAATAGCAACTTCTTCAAAAGATGTTCTATTATAAGGTATTTCTGTACATAAATAACGGTAAACTCTTCATAAGGTGTTCTATTGTTCGGTACTTCTTCTGTACATAAATAATGGCAACATCTTCACAAGATGTTTTACTGTACGGTACTTCTGTACATAAATAATGGCAAACTCTTTACAAGATGTTCTATTGTTCAGTTTTTCTTCTGTACATAAATAATTGCAACCTCTTCGTAAGATGTTCTACTGGACGGTACTTTTGTACATAAATAATGGCAAACTCTTCACAAGATGTTTTATTATACGGTACTTCTGTACATAAGTAATGGTAACCTCTTCACAAGATGTTCTATTATACGGTACGTATTTTGTGCATAAATAATAACAACTTCTTCATAAGATGTCTATTGTTCGGTACTTCTTCTGTACATAAATAATGGCAACCTTTTCACAAGATGTTTTATTGCACGGTACTTCTGTACATAAATAATAGCAATTTCTTCATGAGATGTTCTATTATAAGGTATTTCTGTACATAAATAACGGTAACCTCTTCATAAGGTGTTCTATTGTTTGGCACTTCTTCTGTACATAAATAATGGCAACCTCTTTACGAGAGATGTTCTACTGTACGGTACTTCTGTACATAAATAATTGCAAACATTTCACAAGATGTTTTATTGCACGGTACTTCTTCTGTACATAAATAATGGCAACCTCTCACAAGATGTTCTATTAAATGGTACTTCTGTACATAAATAATAGTAACTTCTTCATAAAATGTTCTATTATAAGGTATTTCTGTACATAAATAACGGTAACCTCTTCACAAGATGTTCTGTTTCTCGGTACTTCTTTTGTACATAAATAATGGGAACCTCTTCACAAAATATTCTTCTGTACGGTACTTCTGTACATAAATAATGGCAAACATTTCACAAGATATTTTATTGCACGGTACTTCTTCTGGACATAAATAATGGCAACCTATTTACAAGACGTTCTATTGTTCAGTTTCTCTTCTGTACATAAAAAATGACAAACTCTTTACAAGATGTTCTACTGTACGGTACTAATTTTGTACATAAATAATGGCAACATCTTCACAAAATGCTCTATTGTACAGTACTTCTTCTGTACTTAAACAATAACAACTTCTTCACAAGATATTCTATTATACTGTACTTCTGTACATCAATAATAGCAACTTCTTCATAAGATGTTCTATAATAAGGTACTTCTGTACATAAATAATGGCAACCTCTTTACAAGATGTTCTATTGGTCAGTTTTTCTTCTGTACATAAATAGTTGCAACCTCTTCATAAGATGTTCTACTGGACGTTACATTTGTACATAAATAATGGCAAACTTTTCACAAGATGTTTTATTGTACGGTACTTCTGTACATAAGTAATGGTAACCTCTTCACAAGATGTTCTATTGTACGGTACTTCTCCTGTACTTAAATAATAACAACTTCTTCACAAGATATTCTATTATACGGTACTTCTGTACATTAATAATAGCAACTTCTTCATAAGATTTTCTATTAAACGGTACTTCTGTATATAAATAATGTCAACCTCTTCACAAAATGTTATATTGTTCGATACTTCTTCTGTACATAAATAATGGCAACCTCTTCACAAAATGTTATATTGTTCGATACTTCTTCTGTAAATAAATAATGGCAACCTCTTTACAAGACATTCTATTGTTCAGTTTCTCTTCTGTACATAAAAAATCACAAACTCTTTACAAGATGTTCTATTGTACGGTACGTATTTTGTACATAAATAATGGCAACCTCTTTACAAGATGTTCTATTGTACGGTACTTCTCCTGTACTTAAATAATAACAACTTCTTCACAAGATGTTCTATTAAACGGTACTTCTGTACATAAATAATGTCAACTTCTTCATAAGATGTTATATTGTTCGATACTTCTTCTGTACATAAATAATGGCAACCTCTTCAGAAAATGTTATATTGTTCGATACTTCTTCTGTTCATAAATAATGGCAACCTCTTCAGAAAATGTTATATTGTTCGATACTTCTTCTGTACATAAATAATGGCAACCTCTTCAGAAAATGTTATATTGTTTGATACTTCTTCTGTAGATAAATAATGGCAAACTCTTTACAAGACGTTCTATTGTTCAGTTTCTCTTCTGTACATAAATAATGTCAACCTCTTCATAAGATGTTCTACTGGACGGTACTTTTGTAAATAAATAATGGCAAACTTCTCACAAGATGTTTTATTACACGGTAATTCCTCTGTACATAAATAATGTCAACTTCTCACAAGATGTTCTATTAAACGGTACTTCTGTACATAAATAGTAGCAACTTCTTCATAAGATGTTCTATTATAAGGTATTTTTGTACATAAATAACGACAACCTCTTCACAAGATGTTCTGTTTTTCGGTACTTCTTTCGTACATAAATAATGGCAACCTCTTCACACAATGTTATATTGTTTGATACTCCTTCTGTACATAAATCATGGCAACTTCTTTACAAGATGTTCTATTGTTCAGTTTTTCTTCTGTACATAAAAAATGACAAACTCTTCACAAGATGTTCTCTTGCACGGTACTTCGTCTGTACATAAATAATAACAACTTCTTCACAAGATGTTCTATTATACGGTACTTTTGTACATTAATAATAGCAACTAGTTCATAAGATGTTCTATTATAAGGTATTTCTGTACATACATAATGGCAATCTATTTACATGATGTTCTATTGTTCAGATTTTTCTCTGTACATAAATAATGGCAACCTCTTCATAAGATGTTTTATTGTACAGTACTTCTGTACATAAGTAATGGTAACCTCTTCACAAGATGTTCTATTGTACGGTACTTATTTTGTGGATAAATAATGGCAACTCTTCACAAGATGTTCTATTGTACGGTACTTCTTCTGTACATAAATATTAGCAACTTCTTTATAAGATGTTCTATTATAAGGTACTTCTTCTGTACATAAATAATGGCAACCTCTCACATGATGTTCTATTAAACGGTACTTCTGTACATAAATAATGGCATCCTCTTCACAAATGTTATATTCTTCGATACTTCTTCTGTACATAAATAATGTCAACCTCTTCACAAAATGTTATATTGTTTGATACTTCTTCTGTACATAAATAATGTCAACCTCTTCACAAAATGTTATATTGTTCGATACTTCTTCTGTACATAAATAATGTCAACCTCTTCACAAAATGTTATATTGTTCGATACTTCTTCTGTACATAAATAGTGGCAACTTCTTTACAAGATGTTCTATTGTTCAGTTTTTCTTCTCTACATAAAAAATGACAAACTCTTTACAAGATGTTCTATTGTACGGTACTTATTTGGTGCATAAATAATGGCAATTCTTCACAAGATGTTCTATTGTACGATACTTCTTCTGTGCATAAATAATAACAACTTCTTCATAAGATGTTCTATTGTACGGTACTTCTGTACATAAATAATAACAACTTCTTCACAAGATGTTCTATTGTACGTTACTTCTGTACATAAATAATAACAACTTCTTCACAAGATGTTCTATTATACGGTACTTCTGTACATTAATAATAGCAACTTCTTTATAAGATGTTCTATTATAAGGTATTTCTGTACATAAATAATGGCAACCTTATTACAAGATGTTCTATTGTTCAGTTTTTCTTCTGTACATAAATAATGGCAACCTCTTCATAAGATGTTTTACTGGACGTTACTTTTGTACATAAATAATGGCAAACTTTTTACAAGATGTTTTATTGTACGGTACTTCTGTACATAAGTAATGGCAACCTCTCACAAGATGTTCTATTAAACGGTACTTCTGTACATAAATAATCTGTACATAAGTAATGGTAACGTCTTCACAAGATGTTCTATTAAACGGTACTTCTGTACATAAATAATGGCAACGTCTTCACAAAATGTTCTACTGTACCGTACTTTTGTACATAAATAATTGCAAACTTTTCACAAGATGTTTTATTGTACGGTACTTCTGTACATAAGTAATGGTAACCTCTTCACAAGATGTTCTATTGTACGGTACTTATTTTGTGCATAAATAATGGCAACTCTTCACAAGATGTTCTATTGTACGGTACTTCTTCTGTGCATAAATAATAACAACTTCTTCATAAGATGTTCTATTGTACTGTACTTCTGTACATAAATAGTAGCAACTTCTTCATAAGATGTTCTATTATAAGGTATTTTTGTACATTAATAACGACAACCTCTTCACAAGATGTTCTGTTTTTCGGTACTTCTTTCGTACATAAATAATGGCAACCTCTTCACAAAATGTTATATTGTTTGATACTCCTTCTGTACATAAATCATGGCAACTTCTTTACAAGATGTTCTATTGTTCAGTTTTTCTTCTGTACATAAAAAATGACAAACTCTTTACAAGATGTTCTACTGTACGGTACATATTTTGTACATAAATAACGACAAACTCTTCACAAGATGTTCTCTTGCACGGTACTTCTTCTGTACATAAATAATAGCAACTTCTTCACAAGATGTTCTATTAAACGGTACTTCTGTACATAAATAATGGCAAACTTTTCACAAGATGTTTTATTACACGGTACTTCTTCTGTACATAAATAATGGCAATCTCTTTACAAGATGTTCTATTGTTGAGTTTTTCTTATGTACATAAATAATGGCAACCTTTTCATAAGATGTTTTACTGGACGGTACTTTTGTACATAAATAATGGCAACCCTTTCATAAGATGTTTTACTGGACGGTACTTTTGTACATAAATAATGGCAAACTTTTCACAAGATGTTTTATTGTACGATACTTCTGTACATAAGTAATGGTAAACTGTTCACAAGATGTTCTATTGTACGGTACTTATTTTGTGCATAAATAAAGGCAACTTTTCACAAGATGTTCTATTGTACGGTACTTCTTCTGTACATTTATTTTATTTTATTTTATTTTATTTTCCGTGTTATAAAAAGTAATTATTGCATGCTGCGTTAACCAACGTATGTGACGAGATCTCGTGGGATTGTTTTATATTGAGTTGTTTGGAAAAACTACTATGCCACACATGTACTAGATTGGACATAGCCTAGTCATTTGTCTACTGGACTGTGTATGCTATGGTTCGTGTCCCTTTGCCTGAAAATAAAATTGCGTTATGCACTTTTGGGGCATTAGTACGTTTTTAAGAGACGTAAACATCCCACTATACAATCAAAGAAGCTCAAGAGTTGACGGTACTTACTGTTGAGTAGTCACCTTTTCGCTAGCAGTGGACGCTATATCTTCATTCATGACATAAATGCGAGTGGATGACATATCTCCAAACATGACATTAATACCATCGGATGATGTATTTCTAGCCATGACATTACCTTACTTTTTCCTAACTTTTATGTTTTGTTTTGTTTTTAAGTTCCTTTATATAAATATACGACAAATTTATTTTGATGTTTAAACCCTTCTACCTTTCTCTGACTTTTCTACTGTCACATTAAAGTTTTCACCCTTGTTTGTCCATATTCTCAAGAACATTTTCTAGTGTGCTTAAAATTTTGCTGATCGACTTTCTATAGATAGAGTACCATTAGTCACCTTATACCATGCTGTTAACTTACAGAGATATACATAGAAATAACGTGTTGTATGGCAAGCATTCTATTTCTGTATTCGTAGCTTTTGTATACGACAAGAATAAAACATAAAACAAAACATTTTTTTATTGAAGTACACAGGATTTGTAATATTTAATAAAGCGAACACCTTCTTAAAGTTCTCTGGAAATTAGCTCTGATTTATTGGGACATTATTACAAAAGGCCGAGGTAGCAAGTTTGGTTAGCTAGCTAATTCATCAGTATAAAATCAATACGTTGTTCGCACACTAATTCTGCCGCCAGTTCTTTGCGCTGACGTAGATATAACGAATAGCTTATGGTAGCATGCAAGCCCTAAGCTCCCGTGATGGATGACATCCAGAGTGAATATTTCTAGGAACTGGCACTAAAAGCTAGAGAACATGCAAATCATGCTGCTATATAAGAACGTATAAGCATGTGCTTAACTCATCGGCTGCTCTTTCACGACATTTAATGTTTGTACATGAATTTCTAGCAGTCGAGAGCTTGTAGGATCACGATATAATGCTGTATTTGACATATATTATTATGTCTTCTTCGAATTTTCAAAACATGCAAACAAACAATTTGAATTTACAAGGAATCACATGAAAATTTTGTAATACGAAAATAAATAAATATTTTTTCCACCACTTCAAAGTGTTATTGTTTTGATGATACAATTATTCTTCAGTATACCTATAGATACTTTCAAAGATGGTCTTTAAATAGTTTGATATAAATGACTAATTATTAGGTAGCGATCATCAAAGACAAATTAAATTAAAGACGTAAATAACTGTGTCAGAGTTATCTGCTGTGTATACTGAATGGAATCAAGCCTTTCATTACAACGTTGTAAATCAGAATACTTATCGCCCGGCCACCAATGAACTTAGGCATACCCACTTTCTGATCATAACGTTACTCCTAATGGCACATTAGGGAAATATTAACTTTTATTTAACGTAAACAGAAAAATAAACGAAATTTTAAATCAAACACTTGCAAAATACACACAACTAAAGTTTCTGGGGTATATCGTGTTTTGATTAGTTTACTTTGGGTATAAAATAAAACCTTAAATCAAACACATGCAAAAGGCACATGAATAAAATTTTAGAGGCCTGGCAAGGCCAGGTGGTTGGGGTGCTCGATTCCTAATCTGCCGCTCAAGGAGTTCAAATCCCTGTCCAACCATACATGCTCACCTATTCAGCCGTGGGGACATTATATATGGTGATTAATCTCACCAATCATTGGTAAAAGAGTAGCCCAAGAGTTGGCGGTGGGGGGTGATGATTAGCTGCCATACACTGCTAACTTAGAGATGGCTAGCACAGATAGTCCTCGTGTAGCTTTGCGCGAAATTTAAAAACAACAATCAAACAAAGTTTTTGTAGCATATCGCGTTGTGATTAGCTTAGTATGTGGGTGAACTATCAAAGTGCTCTGAGAATATATTTTACTTATTTGAATGAAGATACATATTTTTATCCACTGATTATGTTCCTAATAAGATTGGCTTGTTTTAAATTTCGTGCAAAGCTACTCGAGGGCTATCTGCAACAGCCGTCCCCAATTTAGCAATGTAAGACTAGTGGGAAAGCAGCTAGTCATCACCACCCACTACTAACTCTTGGGCTACTCTTTTACCAACGAATAGTGGGATTGACCGTAACATTATGACGCCACCACGGCATGTTTGGTGCGACAGAGATTCGAACCTGCAACCCTCGGATTACGACTTGAGTGCCTTAACCACCTGGCCATGCAGGATCTCTTAGTGAGATAAGACTCATTAAGTTGAACTGTTCCGATCTGCAATGTGTACGGATGACATATTTTTCCCACTATAATTAAATGAACTAAACATTCACTTTTATCCTGTCATTTTTAATTTAGTTTTGTAATCTGGTTTGATCTTACAATGTAATGTCTTTAAACAATTTTTGATGTTAACGTGTATTGTTTATAATCTGATTTTCATCTTATAGTATAGTGTTCATAGTCTGACTTTTATGTTGCTATATATTGTTCATTGCCAGACTGACGCCACAGTACTGTGTTTGTAGTACGATCTTGAATTTACAATATAATGTCCGTAGACAATTTTTGATATTACAGTGTAATGTTTATATTTTAGTTTCGATATTATACACATACACACACACACGCATATACGAGGTCTGTTAAAAAAATACGAGGACTGACGTCATAAAACAAAATGTACTTTATTTAGAAGTTACAGGTCTGGGGCCCCTTCAAGGTACTCTCCTCCCCAACGCACACATTTATCCCAACGGTGTTTCCACTTGTTGAAACAGTCCTGGTACGCTTCTTTTGTAATGTTCTCCAGCTCCTTCGTCGCATTTGCCTTAATCTCGGGAATCGTCTCAAATCTTCTTCCTTTCAAGGGTTTTTTGAGTTTGGGGAACAAGAAAAAATCGCAAGGAGCAAGGTCAGGTGAGTAGGGGGGTGGGGAAGAACAGTAATTGAGTGTTTGGCCAAAAACTCACGAGTTCTGAGGGCTGCATTTCGCAGCAACGCGGTGCATCTTCAATTTTTCGGTCAAAATCTCGTAACAAAATCCAACTGATATCCCACACTCTTCAGCAAGCTCCCTGAGAGTCAGACGTCGATTTGCCCGCACCAGGGTGTTGATTTTGTCGACGTGTGGGTCGTCAGTTGACGTGGAAGGACGTCCAGGACGCTCATCATCTTCAATGGACTGTCGACCATCCTTAAAACGTTCATGCCACTTGAAACATGCCGTACGCTTCATAGCAACATCACCGTAAGCCGTGTTAAGCATAGCAAAAGTTTCAGTCGCAGATTTTTCACGTTTAACACAAAATTTCACAGCAAGTCGTTGCTCCTTCAGGTCATTCATTCTGAAATCCGCCAAACGAAAAAATCGCACTTCACTTAAAACCGCGTAGCTAATACACAAATGAAGATATCTGCAATCGGGAAATGGCGTCGTAATCAGCTGATCTGTGCAAACCTAGCGACACCAAGCGGATTCCCCTGGAACCAACTGGAGCCGCGCAATTCAAACAGTCCGCGTATTTTTTGAACAGCCCTCGTATATATTCTATTTTCGATTTTACATTGTAAAGTTTATATCCTGTTTATGACGTTATAGAGTAGTGTTTATATCCTATTTTCGATATTACATTGTAAAGTTTATACCCTGTTTTCGACGTTGCTGTGTAGTATTTATATTCTCTTTCTAATGTTATAGTGTACAATTAATATTGCGTTTGTGAGCTAAGTGTATGTCATTATTTGTAATGATTATCTCACAGTATATGTTTTTAACCTGTTAGAACCGTAAGTGTACTCGTTAGAAGTCTGTTATTCAATATACAGATAGTCTAAACGATATTTATTATTTAACTGGTTTGCGTTAAATGATATTTTGATTAATATTGTGTGCGTAAATGAGCTTGTAAGATTTATTCACAATTTCAGTAAAATATTACATTAAAAATATTTCTAATAACCTAAAGCAATTTCTATCACAAACTCTTTTCTTTAATTGGACCAAAACTGCGTTATGATCTACAGCTTGAAGTATATTTTCAAAGCTATTTTATTTTAAACTTATTAAGGTGATCAATAAATACCTTTATGTAATTAAACATACACAGAGTGAGTGAGTTGTGGCTGCTGTTTACTCAGACGTAAACACATTCTGTAGGTAAACATTATTAGACACAGTTCAATTTACGTTACGTTATACGCGTGCCTATAAAATGCTACAAAGACAAATATTCACATTGGATGTAAAAGCAATTAATCCTTTTAAAGGTATAAGTGAAACTGTCATTTATCACAATGATGGAAAATGTCGTAGAAAACTTCCATTAGGGTGACATTTCGAGAATTATATATTATATTCCAGGTGTAAATGATCATTACATGTAATAAGAATAACGAAAATTTAATGTAAAATCGCTTCTAATTAAGTAGTTTAAAAAAACAAATTCCAAAACAAGGCTCCCATATGTGTGTGTATCTAACTATCTATCTATATAAACTATTATAATACTTCATAATTCTGAGAGTGTGTGTGTGTGATTTTATAGCAAAGCCACATAGGACTATCTGCTGAGCCCACCGATGGGAATTGAACCCCTTATTTTAGCATTGTAAATCCGTAGACTTATTGCTGTACTAGCGGGGTGCAATTCTGAGAGAATACAACCATTCTGCAACATTTTATATCAGGAAGAGGTCGCGCAGGTAGCCCTCATGCAGCTAGCTCGTTCTGTGCGAAATTAAAAACAAAAACAATCAAAAATTTTATACGTTCTCACTGTTGTGATGACAAGATTTGTTTACATTTTATTCAGAATTGAAGGAATTATTAGGAAAATAACTGTCTTGTTTTCTGAAATCAGAAATAAAATATTTACCTGATTTATATGATACACATATTAAATAAAATATTTACTTGACTTATATGATACACAGTTTGAATAAAATACTTGCCTGATTTATGTGATACACAGTTTAAATAAAATATTTACCTGAATTATATGATACACAGTTTTATCCACTTCGTGACTCACAGAGCTCTCAATCTTCTTCATTTGTCCCTCTTACTTATACCCCAAGGGTAATGTGCACTGAAAAACTCCGTTAGGACACTCACTCATGGTACTTGATTACATGTGCAACGTGTGATCCTGCTAGCTTGAGAATTGGGTATGAACATAGTTTCAAAATTGGCGCCACTATAATCCATAGCTGGGCTGGAAACACAAAGTCTGAAAATCTATTTATTGCCATCATGTTTGGGTGGCCTCAAGGATGCGTTTTAACCTTCCCTTGGTAGTAGGGCTGTGACATATAGATAAGAACACCCCACCGACACCCCTAGTCCGCCTTCCAAGTTTAGTCCTACTAGCTCCACAACCATGTGAAGAGCTTACTGATAAACAAACACACCCTACTAATTAATATAGAACGTTTCTTTCCTGTATCATTTAGCTCTACGGCCTTGCATACTTGACAACTGAAGTTTTAGAAGCAAACGGACAAATTACCATTGGAGTTATTCACTAAGTAAATGGAAACTGTAAACTTTAGCAAAACAACACATAAGTTTTTTGTTATCAGTGATGTCGAGAAACCCACTTGTTGAGAAATTTATATGCAAAAACGGCTCGTTTGGGTTTAGAAAATATTTTACATAGAAGAGCGAACAACGTTTCGACCTTCTTCAGTCGCCCGGCATGGCCAAGCGCGTAAGGCGTGCGACTCGTAATCCGAGGGTCGCGGGTTCGCGCCCGCGTCGCGCTAAACATGCTCGCCCTCCCAGCCGTGGGGATGTATAATGTGACGGTCAATCCCACTATTCGTTGGTAAAAGAGTAGCCCAAGAGTTGGCGGTGGGTGATGATGACTAGCTGCCTTCCCTCTAGTCTTACACTGCTAAATTAGGGACGGCTAGCACAGATAGCTCTCGAGTAGCTTTGTGCGAAATTCCCAAAACAAACAAACAAACACTGCAAATCAAATAAACACAGCATAACCATAGAAAACACTCAAATACTAAATAAAGAAACAACATAAACAAACACAAAATTAAAGAAGCCTTACTTATACAACTTAAACCCAAAATAAACCAATATAAAGGAACGCCTTTATACCTATATTAATATAATAAAATAAATAAAATTATATATTCAAACATCTAATACCGCCCTCTACATTCCGATACTCAGTTACACAACCCCTTTCAAACATGTGGTCAGCTTCCGGTCCGTTACCTCTTTCTTTGTGACGATGACCGAAGAAGGTCGAAACGTTGTTCGCTCTACTGTTTGTTTGTTTGTTTGTTTGGAAATTTCGCACAAAGCTACTCGAGGGCTATCTGTACTAGCCGTCCCTAATTTAGCAGTGTAAGACTAGAGGGAAGGCAGCTAGTCATCACCACCCACCGCCAACTCTTGGGCTACTCTTTAACAACGAATAATGGGATTGACCGTCACATTATACACCCCCACGGCTGGGAGGACGAGCATGTTTAGCGCGACGCGGGCGCGAACCCGCGACCCTCGGATTACGAGTCGCACGCCTTACGCGCTAGGCCATGCCGGGCCGTTCGCTCTACTATGTAAAATCTTTTCTCAACACAAACGAGCCGTTTTTGCATATAAAGTTTTTTGTTATGTTTGAGATATGTGATGAATAATTATCCTTGGATCTACACTCTCTGGTGGCAAAGCAAAGATTTGTTAGACTATGTGTATAGCCATCTAAGTATAAGATTATTTTTAATCAGTGTGAAAACTGTATTTGTGAAAAACGGAAATTGCTTTTATCTCCGGTGCAAAATTACACTGTCACGAGTGGGTCGCTTTTTGTTTCCTTAACTTCTTGACAGTCCGTGACCATATTTGATAGAAATTGGTCTGGCCTTGAAATATCACAGCCTAAAGAAATGTGCAGTGAGCCGCTTGAATAAATTTTATTAAATCTTCAAAGTAAAACTGAAATAGCACAACAGGGTACCTGCCAAAATATAAGTAAAATAAAAGCAAAAAGTATATTCGTGACTGGATAGCAAATAGAAACATGACAGTTCACCTTTCTGTGCTCACAACCGTTGGGAGGATTCTAATAATTCATGAAGAAAACAGCATAGAATAGAGTATTAAGTTTTATCAAGTGAGGACCATTTCTGTTAAAAGATAAACAATATTGGACAAACAGAAGTGTGATACAAACGCTGATACATCAGTATCAATACACGTGAAATATTAACATGCCTGAGAAAACTCGTGACAGTTCTATATATATATATGCAAAAACGGCTTGTTTGGGTTGAGAAAATATTTTACATAGAAGGTCGAACAACGTTTCGACCTTCTATGTAAAATATTTTCTCAACCCAAACGAGCCGTTTTTGCATATATATTTCTTTACAAGTGGGTTTTCTCGACATCACTGATTATTATTTCGTAACAGTTCTGAAATGACTTGATTAAATAAATATTCTAACACTAATATAATACAAACTTTCACATAGCAGTCGTGATACTAATGTAGTTAGGTGTTTAAATATATATATTTGTTTCTAGAAAATGGCGGTTCTTGATCATTCCTGTATAAACTTCAACATTACTTTGAAACTTGTTCCTAAATATCAGTAAAAGTTTCGTCATATTTCCTTTCTTCTTAGGTTTATCAGACTTTTGTAAGAATTAAATTACAGTGCTTAATCTAGAATTAATTTCTATGTTCCATTTGGTAAATGTGAAAAGCTTTTCACGTCATGTTATGTTTAATTCTATTAAATACTTAAAAATTGAACTCTTTGTGTTTTCAAATATACACAGTTATGTTTAGTTAACACAAAAAACGACATTTATAAGAACTATCTATTACCCAATTTTTTTAAATTTACTCATAAATACTACACTAATGAACATTTTGGAAGGTTAATTAAAGTCAAAGGAAGTCTTGCAACATCTTATGACAGGAATGGCATAAATGCATTCATTCTAGTGTATAGGAAACTGGCCATACAAGGATATTTTGTAAGAATGGCTGTCTACCGACCGATATTAACCAGATTTTATCACCGTCACCGTGTTGCTTGGGCAAGACAGCATGCCAACTTATAACTAGGACATTGGCGACATGTCATCTTTTAAGATGTGTCATGTTTCCCATTTGTTAAAACTGATGGTAGTATTCATGTTTGTCGTTTCCCTGGAGAACAGACGAGGAAAGACTATCCTTCCCACAGAGAACACGTACGAGGTGGTTTATTACATGCTTGAGCAGCTATTCATCACAATGGAATAACTGCTTAACATATTCTCCATGGAAACATCAATGTACAGACATCACATGAGAAGAGATTTCTGTCATATGCTAAATCAAGTTTGGCAACAACTTTGTGTTCCAAGATGGCAATGCCATTGTCAACAGTACACATTTTGTACAAGACTGTCTCAATCAAGAGAATGCCACGAGACTGGCATGGCCAACATAGTATCCAGATTGTTATCCTATTGAGAACTGTTGGGCATAACTGAGCGTAAAAATTGCTAACCACGAAACCAGCTGGAGTAGCTGATTTTCAGCGCCTTCTAGTGACAAGTTAAAATAAAATCACAGTGTATTACATCAAGAATCTAATGGACAGCATGCGACATCACCTTGCAGAGGTAATTAGAGCACAAGAAGGATCAACCAAGTACTGGATATTTAATATGGATTGACACAGGGTTAGAGATGTTATTCACAATAATTTTATGTTATATTTTGTGGTTATACATGTTTTGGTAAACTTTTGTTGCGATATATAAAATTTTCAATTACAGATCTCTTTACAGGTGTTTGGTATAACAGTTTACTGTTCCAATAAATCGTTCATGATGCTTATAGAACCTATTTCATTATACACATTACATATGCAGACGTTTAATATAACATGCATTTCTCAGTTTGACAGCACTAAGTGTATATGTATACCATCTTAATAATAATGACTTTATTTACTACAAAATATGCAAACATTTTGGACAAGACTATTTATCTACGATTTTCTTACTGTTGTAAAGACAGTAACGAATCCATGTCGTCGATTCCCAGAAACCTCTTAGGATTTTTTATCTTTGTATCTTAATCCACCTGTGTTGTTAATGTTGGAAATCCTGTTGCCTTATGATGCAATTATACAAGTTATGACTCCGTAAAAATATATGTTTTTCTAGTGTCATGTAAACACTTTACAATACATATGTCGCCTTAAATAATTCGATTTACAGAAAGTTATAATAATTGTGTAATAAAATAGCTAAAGTTGATAAGTCTAGACTACTGGGATCATTGTATACAATACACAAAAAATAAACGAAGTAGGTATTGACAGATTGTCGGACGTCCCACCTTCCAATGTTGTACAGAGAAAGTTTTATTACACTATACCCATTCCTACCTTGTCAACTCACTTTTGTTGCACAAATTCCTACATTTTCAATTTTGTTTAATGTTTTTTCCACTTGTACAAAATAAATGTCGAGATATCTCTACCTGTGAGGTTATCTCACTATAACTGTACGTATGATACACACATTTATTTATATTTTTGCGTGTGAGATTAATTAATTTCCAATGAACATTAAACAAGCATTCGGGTTTAAGCGTGTGAAGTTACAAAATATATGCATCACAATGTTTGAGATAATTTTATGTAACCTTAAGTGCACTTGTAGCAGGCGCTAAGACCCTGTCTAATATTTGACTTAAAGATAAGCAGTACATTTTCAGACCTCATGTGAGGAGGTTAAGTCATTTAATCTAATAACAGAAAACGTGTTCAGAACTCTGCATTTAAAGTGGAATCATATAATCAATGAGTTTTGTGTTGGTACAATTATTTTGTGTGTTCTATGTTAAATCTATAGATTGCTATAATAAAATATATTGATAAGTCAGTATTTTGTTTGTTGTTACAAAAGGTAAAAAATCTGATTTATATAAAATATATTTCCCTAATAAGGTGGAATAATGCTACTCGAGGACTGTCCGTCCTAGCCATCCCTAAGTTAGGAGTGTAAGACTAGAGAGAAAGCACCTAGATTCAACACCACCCACCACCAGTTCTTGAGCTACTATTTTATCAAACCATAGTGGGATTGACCGTCACATTATTGACGATCCCAAGACTGAAAGGGCGAGCATGTTTTGTGACGGAGGTTCAAACTCGCAACTAACTGGTTGCAATCAAAGTTCCCTAACCACTAAGGCACACTAAAACTGTAGTTGGTTTCTGATGAAGCGTTTCTGAGCAAAACTGTGACACATTAAACGTACTAAAAGACAATAAGTGTATTAAAAAGAACCAATAAAGCTTCCCTCTAGGACCAACAAAGTTAAAATTCTTATACATCAAAAGACTTAGATATTTCTTTAGTATTTATTAAATACGATAAAAGGACAATTTGACTAAAAAAAGAGACAGTTATGAACTTTCACCCTTAACTAGTAATAAAATAATTAATAATCTGCTTATCTGGAAAATCTAGCAAAGAGTTTTGTATGGAAATAAAAAAAATTATCTCTAGAAAAATAAAATAATTTACATTTTTGTCCTTACCCAAATTTAAATGGGTCATAGTGTACGTATCTGAATGTGTGTTCACTTCCTAAGAAGTATGTTCAGCATGTTGCTTATGTTCACTTCCAGAAAAATTCTCACGAAAATATTCCGGAAATAATATAAACTCTAATAAAATGTTGGAATTGGTGGGAAAAAATAAATGTTATAGCATCACCGGAGAGACATCCGGTCAATTATCACTTAGAGTAGTTACTGTTCGACAACTGAAAAAAGTTGTGGTAAACTTGAACTGACTTTCTTGGTATGAAGAGAGAAAAAATTCGTGAACAATCTCTGTAGTGAAGAGATGAAAAATGCATTTTATTGAATACTTTTGTTGTATTAGAAAAGTAACAGAATCGAAACTTACAAAAAATCAGTTTTGAAGCAACAATAAAATATTTCCCACATTCCAAAGGACAGAAAATTACATGAACTTAAATAGTATGTGAAGTAACAATGTTATCTGATATAATATCGAAATAGTAATATGAAGTAACAGTGGTACTTAATATAATATGTAAATAGTAATGTGTAATAACGATAGTATCTAATATAATATGTAAATAGTAATGTGTAATAACAATAGTATTTAATATAATACCCAAATAGTAATATGAAGTAATAGCGGTATTTAACATAATACCCAAATAGTAATATGAAGTAATAGCGGTATTTAACATAATATCAAAATAGTAGTGAGAAGTACAATTAGTACCTGATATAATATACAAATAGTAATGTGAAGTAACCGTAGTATGTAATATAATATCCAAATAGTAGCGTGAAGTAAATAACCAATATGATCTATTTAACCAAATATTCTACGACTACTTTTCTGCTTAAAATTCATATTATTATTATTTGACTTTCCTTACAATGCCTTCTACATTTTGTGAGCGAGTTGGTTAGTTGGAAGCAATTACATGTCAACTTTTATTATATTTGACAATTAATGTTTAAATGTTTTCTAATACACTTCGTTTGGATATTCCAAAATCTAAGAAAGTATTTTAAAATGCAAAACTTAGTTATTCTTTATTGTAATAGTATTATTTAACCTCAAATTTTAACCGACTTAATTGGAACCTGTTTTATTAGCAACAAATATCTAACTGAAGGTTTTGTTCACTATTTTTAATACTTGCTTTGCTAGTGTTACCAAATATTCTGCATATTTCTGAGTCACTTTTAACCAAATCTAGTTTTAGAAACTTACAATAGTAATAAGTGTTCAGTTAATATGCTTCAGTTTTCTCCTTTTTTTGTAAATTTTTTAAAATAAAAGTTAACATATGAAATGCTTTACTATCAATATAATGTCTTCCTTGGATGCGTCTTTCATACGATCATCCATCTCAATTTGCTGAAAATCTAAATTTCTATTGAAAATTGGAAACTATATTCTCGCAAAGATGATACCGAATTTCAGAGAATGAATCAGTTATCACCATTTGGCTTTTGTACTCGTCATCCGAGTGTATATTAAAATATTATAACGTCATTACGGGCAACAAACAATTCAATGCCATTGTTCATACCAGCGACAACATTATAAACTTGTAAGTTACACCTTTCAGAAGATATTTAATCTAAAGACACTATCTAACGACATTCTTTTAAATCATACCACTAGAAAATAATTTCACTCTTTGTGATGTATGTTTTCGTTAATGCGTACATATCACATGCATATAGTAAAAATGAGTGGATATTTTTATGTTTCCAACCTACATTTGCTGAGTCGCAGTATATCAGTAACACAAAACAGATTTGTTGCTAATACATGCGAGTGCTACACCTTCTAAATTAAATGATATACAGAGGTTGATTACGTTACATTAAAATGATTTTGAAGCCTTATCATGTAATTACAGTTCATGTCTCCACGTCCGGTCATGCTCTGTTTAAAAGCCGTGCATTATGACAACATCTCTCCAGTTGCAAACTCTCTCCTTGTTAATCTGAAGATGACGTAGGAAGGTCGAAACATTGTTCTGTGCTTATCAATAAATGTGTTAATACCCATACCAGCCGTTCTAAGATACATTTTTACTTCAAGTGGCTTTTTCGACATCAAGAACACCTCTTCAGCATAGTTCCCATCGCAAAAGGCCCTATCGTAAAGCTGTTATATCCAAAGGACAAAAGAGACGCCACTTTCCGTGCGTGCTTTCTAATGTACTGTTCCATTTCACAGAAATCCAAATGATCTGCATCCTCTGAATAGAACAAGTTTGTTTTCATGTTTGTGACGGTTGAACGAGATGCATGATTGAAAGCGTGTGTTAGTGAATTATTCTTGTTTCTAGATCAGTCTTTATTATGATGTTTACTGTTGCCTGGAGAATCTAGATGACTTTTACTGCCGACCTTTGTGTGAGTGGGTTTTTACCTGTTACAACACGAAACATTTTAATTACCACATCTAAGGTACTTCTTGTTGCAGGGATCTTTCTTTTTGATTCTGGAAACCCAAGTTGATCCATATTATTTTTTGTTTTCCTGTACAATTGCACTTAAGGAATATCTTCATTTCTGTAAATTCTAAATCAACGACCTGAACGCATGTTTTCGACCTAAGTGTGTTTGACTAGTATGTTTTGGAAAGGACTGCTATATATGCTTCTCCGATTGGTGTTCTGTGTTATCACACCACATCAAGCAGGTCCAGTATGACCAGGTGGTTAAGGCGCTATCTCGACTTGTAATCTGAGGGTCGCGGGTTCGAATCTTCGTCACACCAAACATGTTCGCCATTTCAACCGTAGGTGGGGATATAACGTAACATTAAATTCTAATATTCATTAGTGAAAGGGTAGCCCAAGAGTTGGTAGTGGGCGGTGATGACCTTACACTGTTAAATTAGAGACGACTAGCGCATATAGCGCTCGTGTGGTTTGCGCGGAATTTAAAAACAAACAAACAAAATACACAACCTACGTAACGCCAAATAATAGTAAAATATAGTTCTGATGGATACCGTTCCACCACACTTTATATTAGCTATGAGTATCTTGCGACTTACAGATTTGCATATGGAAATATTATTAATGTAACGTTCTCAACCTTCTGTAATACATTTTCAGAGGTAAGAAGAAAGAACAAGAGTTGTAGCCTCGATACCATCTGGCAATTTAAATTAAGGTAGTATATAACAGCAATATTTTATATGACACACCATGTGCCTACAGATAAAGACGACAAATGTACACGATAAACTCATTTGGTGTGGTGTATTTTTATGTAACAGTAAAGAGATTTCTTTCTCTTGTTTGTTTTAGAGAAAACGTGTTTTGCATGTATAACATAATCAAGTAGAGAAAGTTTTGCTATTTTATGCTTCTGAATCATACTAGATTTTTTACTAACACTTTAAAGTAAATACTGAACTGTTTTTTATTTAAAGGTCTAAGTGCTGCTAGTGAACTTGCACATTTCTTTTTTGTCTTTATTATTTTGTAGAGAATGGTAAGCCTTGAGATTGGTTTTAATATTCGAGTTTGATACTTTTAATGCAGTTTTAATCTCAATATTTTGAGTTTACCTAATTATAAACTAATTTTAACCTTCTTTTATAGTGATTTGATTTTTTTAGTTATTACTTTCATTAAACTTAAAATTTGAAATACTGGAATTTGCCTTTAAGGGTCCCTCATGGCCAGATTGTTAGGACGATCGACTCGTAATCTGAGGGTCGCAGGTTCCAATCCCTGTCACACCGAGTATGCTCGCCCTTTCAGACGTGGAGGCGTTATAATGCGACGGTCAATCCCTCTATTCATTGGTAAAAAAGTAGCCCAAGAGTTGACGATAGATAACGATAACTAGATGTCCTTCCTCTCGTCTTACACTGTTAAATTAGGGACGGCCAGTGCAGATAGGTCTCGTATAGCTTTGCTCGAAGTTCAAAACAAATAAACAACCAATTAGCTTTAAAACTAACTTTTTATATGTTCCAGTCTTTAAACCAATTTGTTCAGAACAAGTAATGACCTGAAATTTACTAAATTATTGATAATCATTTGTATATCTTAATATTAAAATCACTTAATTTATTAACATAGTCAACCCTTAAACTAATGTCAATATAAACGATCTTTCTAAGTTTTGTTTTTACAGTAATCATATGTATGATAATTATTTTCATAATTAAAATACCAGATTTTAAAGCTTACTACTGTTGATATATAAATATTAGATTAACTGTTACTGATCTTCAAATGTACAACCACTAAGGAGTATTGGAAAATTCCACATTCTATTTTATATACCATACTTTATGTAACCATTTTACAGCCAGGCTTTCGATAAAAGTAAATAATTTATCTTCCCGTAAGTTTGGTTAGAGATTTTAATACTTACTTATGCTCTACTTGTCCCAGTTAAGGGAATTAGAAAGTGTTTTCCTTAACATATCATTAGTAAGAATTATTTTACATTTTGTTATGGTTATTGATATTGGTAATTTTAAAAGAGTATTTTAGTTGGTTGCTTTAGAGCTAGTTTTGACGTGCTGTTTCATAAGACCAAATTCTGTAGCTACAACGAACATATGTTGCTATTACATTTAACATTAAAACTTGACTAACCTGGTTAAAATATACTAAGCTGGCGTAATTTGAACGTTAATGTAACAACCACCTTCTTTTGTAAGTACATATATATTATAGCAATAGAGAAAGAGCTGTTTTAATTATAAGACAACCAGTTAAGAAATAATAAATCTTACTAACCATAAAATCAGTAAGAGGAGGAAAATATTCCGTAAGTACGTCAAGTTTTAAAATAGCTCCATCAAAATCAAAGTAGACTTTCATTAATATATCAGAGGTTTTCAGGTTAATACGTCTTTTTACAAACTTAAAAAAAAATAGTCAAATAAGTAGATTATTTCTTAGGCATCAAGAAACAAATCTTTAAGAGAAACTGTCTTTGCGTACTATGTTTAATTGAGCATTTATAACTCTCCACATACCTAGAAGCCGTTGTAAGTCACTTAGTAACGACATAAATCTAGCACGTAGAATGTAAGTACATATTATTCGAGTTCCAAAAAAATACCGATTAACGAATAGAATATATATATTAATTTAATTAACTTAATTTTGAATATTTATGTAATTATGTTCATCATTTTTTTAATAATCGTCTTCTCACATATTGTGCTGGTTGCAAGGCGATAACAACAATTTAATAAACAAGTTAAAATGATTGAACTGATAATGTATTATTTTTATTAGATTCTCACAGAGCAGGGGTAGAGGTGAATTAAACTGTAAGTTTATGGACTAACAATGCTAATATAAGGGATCCAATTCAACAGGTTGCACCAAACGCAGATAGCCCATTGTATAGCTTTGCATTAAAAATCAAACTTACTTTATTACAGAAAGTTTTAACATCCTAGAATGAGTAAAATACCTTAGACTCTACTAGGAATAATTCATTAATGATTTTTGCTGTCCATAAGCGGTGGGGATATTGGAGCAACTGGGGTCTTATTCAACATCTCGATGTATCGGATGCTTCGAGTGAAGTATAATGAAACCTTTATACGAGTACAAAGATAAACCTCTCACTCAGTGATAAAAATAATTCTCTAAAACAAAAAGTAGATGTCTTCAGCCTTGACTCAGATATTGACATCAGATGGATGATACTCTTCTGGAAATTGTTGAACTGGTTTGCTTGTGTAACAAGATAATTTTTGTTTTAAAGAGAACTATCCATCAGTCTTTACGTTAAAATTTTCATACGTTCAAGTACTTTTCACTGGTGTACTATGGATGCAACTTGTATCACATAGTAACAGTTTGCTGTTGTGATATCTTGCAAAAATCAATCGGCCTATCTACTGAGATTTAGAACATGGCAACACTTTAAGTACACGTATGAGACAGATGAGGATGTCAGCTAAAATTTTAAAAAACTGGCGTTTGGTTTCGACTGAAAGGACTTTTCAGAACTTACATTCTTAACACCGAGGTCAACTGTTGTAACGAATGTTGGTGAAAGTATGCTTATAGAAACTTCCTGGGTAAAGAGACAATATTGCAAGTAATTTTTGTTGTGTCAGCAGGTGAGATTGAACCACTTGTTCTGTTCTGAGTAGGTTTTAATGTGCGAACTAACGATACCTTGTATTGTGTCAATATGTGAGGCTGAACCAGTCTGTCTGTCCTGAGTAGGTTTTGATATTCTGAGTTAGGTGCGTATACGTATATTAGTCTTCCTAAAGTGCCGTGAGGAAATCATACTCTAATTAAACATAATTAATTGACATCTAATGAAGAAAATAGAAGAAATTGCATCGTTCTGTTGGTATATTGTCTGAGTTATTCCTCCTGCTTATTTGTTATGGTGGGTTTCTTCACCCTATATATCTGTACTATCGCATAAAGCATAGCGATTCAAACAGTTTGCAATTTTTTGACATTTGAAATAAATCATATGAAATATGTCAATTTCTATAACATTGTTCTATATACATATGGTCGTATTTTCTAGTTAATGCAACAAAATATTATCTGGACAGGTAACTCTGACGAGAAGGACAATTTTTTATTTTTTCTGTACACAATTATTTTTATTTTTGTTACATCATTCGAATTAGTTTTGGTGTAATCCTTTACGGTGGCAGCTGAAACCTGCATATGCACTTTGAAAGCGCAACTGATCTGACATTAGTTGCTATTATTATACAACAGCACGTAAAAAGTATATGCTTGGAATATCGATATTAGTATATCTCGCAAAGACCGTAGTGAAGACTAGAATGAGAGAAACCAAATGAAATAAGTTATGTTCTTAATGGTGGTAAACTTTGTTTTTACTTTGACGCTAAACTGAAGTAACTACAAACATGTAAGTTTTCCACTGAGAAAAGCTATAGTTTGGTTTGGTTTATTTTTAATTTCGCCCCAAACTACACGAGGGCTATCTGCGCTAGCCGTTCCTAATTTAGCAGTGTAAAACTAGAGAAGAGGCAGCTAGTCATCACCACCCACCCCCAACTCTTGGGCTACTCTTTTACCAACGAATAGTGGGATTGACCGTCACATTATAATGCTTCCACTGCTGAGAAACAAACATTATTCATACTAACTTTTGAGCTTCTCCTGTCTGTCCGAATCGTGGGAGTGAACCATCTCAATTCACAGCCTCAAAGGGCAGAGCGCATTGTTTATTGTTTTTATCACTTTCTTGGCTATAACTGAGAGCAAATTATGGAACTTCAGATTCACTGTTCAGCACCGTAACTACAGGACCATGCTCGGCTTTTTCATTTAAGAAATAGATCTGTTTACGTTTCATTTACAATTCATTTTAATTATACTCAAGTGAAAGCTTTGTTCGATTTGTTCGGCAACTGTATGCTCGGTTTGTATTTTCTGTACTTATTTTATCGAGTTTCGCTTTTGGGTGTCTTTTTTTTTTTACTTTATGATTATTACACAGTTTGAGTTTGTCATAAATCGTTCATTTTTTATTACTTTGAAACTGTACACATCTGTGAAATGGTAAATTTTCCTTTATGCATCTTCATAACTGAATGACTGTCATTTTCTCAACTCTATCTTTGTACTGTGCTTATGTTGTTTTACTTACGTCATGAGTTCAATTTGTAACCATTCAATCTTGTGGTGTTCAGCTAACTTTGTGTTTATTCAGCTTTAGTTTATCTTTGCAATTAAATTTTAATCTTGTCCTCATTTCTTTGTTTTATGATGTGATGACATATGCATTGAGTTCGCTATAAGTTGTGTCTGTTTCGAATTTCGCACAAAGCTACACAGAGGCTACATCTGCTAGCCGTTAGTGCTTTGGCAATGAAAAACTAGAGCAAAGGCAGCTAGTCTTCACTACCCTTCGCTAACTTTTGGTCTACTCTATGAAATAGTGGGATTGACCGTCACATTATAAATCTCCCAGGGCTTTTATAAAAAGGCGAGCATGTTTTAATAGGACAAGATTTAATTAGGACAATAGGACAATATTTTTTTCAAATGTATAAGTTTCATTGTGTTTAGGTTTATTTTAGTTGCCTTTTGGAGTATTTATATTTAAAAAGGATTTTATTTACTGTAAATAAGTAACTATTGTATCTGTGGTTAAAGAAAGAAGATTAGTTTGTTTTTGAATTTCGCGCAAAGCTACACGAGAGCTGTCTGCGCTGGCTGTCCCTCATTTAGCTGTGTAAGACTAGAGAGAAGTCAGCTACTGATTACCACCCACCGTTAACTCTTGGGCTACTCTTTTACTAACGAAGAGAGAGATTGAATATCACGTTATAACGACCCAAAGGCTGAAAGGGATTCGAACCCACGATTCTTGGAATTCAAATGGAGCGCCCTAACTACCTGACCATGCCGAGCCTGTAATACTGTACTTTCTAGTCACGTTTTATAAATTTCGTTACAAGTATTCTGCTTATATATCCTGTAGCACTAATCATGAAGATAAAGGCTACTGTAATAACTGATGGATAATTCTTAGGCTTGGTTGATCCTATTTCTAGGTCATGCCTTCTTGTGTGAGGTTTCTTCATTTGGATGATGTACACAGACTAGCTGCAGTTAATTTGAGTTAAATACTTATCGCACTTGAAAATATACAATGGAAGCAATAGTTAACGTAGGAATTCTAGTATTGTGGGATACAACACGTGGTATACCATTATTCGGGACATTTTGTTTTTTCTTTCACTTGTATTTACTTCTTTTATTTTGATTTATTTCCTAGTTTACATTTTTTGAATGTGTGAAATATTGTAAATTACTTAAAACTTTCACTTAAGCATACATCACCTGAATTTCGCTCACACAATAGTTGTAATATTGTTGCAAAACCTACAAGAATAAAAAATATTTGAAATACATATATTTTTCTACTCTCACAATTCCGACTGGAGCACAGTACACATCATTAGAAATAAATAAAACGGCCGGGAACGCCAGAGACTGTATAAGATGTTTTATTTGCTCTATGTTCCACATTACTCCGTCGAGATTACAGATAATGTATGCTCCTTTTATACTTATTGGTTTTAACACCTCACACCGACTGATATGTATTGACTAACTTAAAAATAGCTCCGGCATGGCGAGGTAGTTAAGGCGCTCGTAACCTGAGGGTCTAGGGTTTGGATCTCCGTCGCACCAAATATGCTCGCCCTTTAAGCCATGGGGGCGTTATAATGTTACGTCAACCCCACTATTCGTTGGTAAAAGAGTAGCCAAGAGTTGGCGGTGTGTGGTGATGACTACTTGCCTTCCCTGCTAAATTAGGGACAGCTAGCTCATGTAGCCCTCGTATAGCTTTGCTCGTATAACTTTAATAATGTTTAGTAAGTACCAATATCATCGAAAGATTTTACATAGTTCTAACATAGTTAAAAAGTATTAAAATTAGAAAGATGATGTAGAGCTAAACAATGAGAAATTATTGTTTTACATAACACGAAGTTAATTCACCGTTATATTCTTAAAACTACAAAGTGTTTTGTTGCAATTAAGAATTGAAAATTCTAATAAAACGAAGTGATTTGCTTTTTTAAAAAAAAACAAAAAAACACCAAGACTGGAGGACAGAGACATCTATAGGATTTTAATATCCAATCGTTCTTAGTTTTCCCAGAACTGAATGGTAAAATACATAATTTTCTAGAAAGACTTGCAAAAAGGTCTTCTGGTTTAGTGATTTTCAAACGTTTTTGAGTCAGAACCCACTTGAGATCACTGGTGGCGACCCAGGGATTGAGAAACGCTAGTCTAGAATGAAAAGTGTTATCCGAAAAGCTGTATTTCAAATCTGAACATGGTTAATCATTTATATTTTTTACAGAATTATAAAAGTAAAAAGACTGAATGGGATAATGCGTTATGGAGTGACGAAAGAAAGGCAGAATATTTTGGAACTCAAGGGAATTTTATGTCAAGACACGTAACCACAGAGCTTGAGCAAGAGTGGCTGAGCAAAACATTTAATCAAACTAGCGGGTCAGTAACAGTGTTGGGATGTTATTCTACTGTAAGGTTAGGATATATTGATGCTATTGTGAAGAGGGAACAGTATCATGACACGATGGTTAGTTATGCGACGCCCAGTGGACGTTATCTTTCGGTCCTAGTTTCGAATGTTTAGAGCATTGTGGTGCAGCACTGACTGCTTCACTGGATAAGATATATAGAGAGAAAATAAGGAAAAAATGTTGATATGAAAGGTACGGAAGCTGCAAAGTGGGTACGAAATAATCTGGTATTTGAGAAGTAATGTTCTAAAAGTGGAAAGAAAAACCCAGTTGATAGACTAAAAGAAAAAGAGATGGAGTTCTTAGTGTTTAAGTTGTTTTGATATCGGCTTGAGGAACCCCTGCTTAATACCAAATACTTAACTAGTATGGTCTGAAATTAACCCCTGCTTAATAGCAAATATTTAATTTTTGGTCCGAAATGTACTTCTGTGTAATATTGAGTATAAACTTAGCATGTAAACTAAAAACAATAATTATCTTTTTACAATTTTTCTTAAACATCTGAATTTTGTTGCCTTAAATTCAATGTTATATATGAACGTTACGTATGAAATAGTCCTAAAATTATATACAATTTATTAAATGTAAACACTTTATTCCCTAAAACATTTATGAGCATTTTCCTTGCATCTGAATCTATGTGTTCTGATGTATGTTTTTAAATAAGTTAGAAAAATCATTATTTGATTTCATGAAAATATCAAATTAAAGCCATACATTGGAAACCATAAAAATGCATACATTTCATGTTTTATGTGACCTAGTTCTCTGACAGCAGATATGATACAAAGATTTTATCACTTCTAATACTCACTAGAAACTACTGGGATCGAATAACTTTAAATATATTGCGTAGACTTGGTCTATCATCGGTCCTTCATCATTTCCAAGAGTTGCAATCTACTGTTCATCATTTTGAACAACCAAAAGTTGAAATTCATTCTTTATCATTTTATCCAATCAACAGTTGCGATCCATCCATCATCATTTTCACCAATCAACAGTTGTGATCCATCCTTCAGCATTTTCACCAATTAACACTTGCGACCCATTCTTCATCACTTTTACTAATCAACAATTGCGATCCATCCTTCAGAATTTTCACCAATCAACAGTTGCAATTCACTATTAAACGTTTCCAGGCCAGTGTTTCATTATGGATCTCAACTTACGTGGTTCTTACTATGATATCGCCAAGAATTAAAAATCAATAATCGCGTTGCACACTTTGAGGCCGTTGTTCTTTATAAGAGTGACAGTCAAATCCAAGTATTGGGATTTACAAGAGTAGCCAAAGAGCTATATTCAATATAGCTGCTTTCCGTCTAGTTTATCACTTAAAAATTAAGGATGCTAACTAGACCTGATAACATCGATTAATTTGCATGAACTTCAACAAACAAACAAACCATTGTTACCAATAAACAAAATATTTAATTCTTCCTTTATTAATTGCAACAAGTAGCAAATTCATCCGATTCTGTATCACTTCCACCAGAAAAGAAGTTCAATCGAATCTTCATCATTTGTAACAAGTACTAAATTCTTCCAGGTTATCAGCACTTCTACCAAACAGAAAGTTCATTCAGGTCTCAATCATTTCTAGCAAGTATGAAATTATTCAGTCTTTCATCACTACATGAGACAGGAAGTTAAGTTGACCCTTCATCACATGTAGCAAGCATGAAATTCTCCCAGTCTTTCATCACTTACAGCAGACAAGAAGTTAAGTTGGTCTTTCATCACTTGTAGCAAGTATGAAATTATTCAGTCTATCATCACTGCATGAGACAGAAAGTTAAATTGGCCCTTCATCACTTGTAGCAAGTATGAAATTCTTCAAGTCTTTCACCAAACAGAAAGTTCAAATGGGTCTCATTTTTGGAGTGATGTTTGTTGGACAGAGAAACATGTAGAGCCAGATTTAACTAATTTATCTTGAAAATAAATGTGAGAAGCAAACAACAACAAAACAAACAAATAAACAAACACTGAGTGATATTCATTGGTAGTGAACCATTTTTATAAACTGTTAAGTAGAAACAATTTAAATACAATATTATTAGTAGCTTTCTCATGTTTTCTGTAACACGTCTTTACTTAAACTGGAGTTTATGTAGCAGAATGTTTTGTACAAAAGTGTTGTATTTGAATGATTACAGTTTTATTGTTCTTGTTATATACTACAGCGCAAAATCTAACGAGTTTCTTTCTTAGATAAACTAATTGAACTAAGATACAACCTTACGTCTGTAACCCATAAAATTTAGACTAAATCTTAGGACCAAAACTTTAAAATAAATCAGCAGAAGTGGTACATAAACAAATTCGTTGTTGCTGAAATAACGTGTGATATTTGAAATATTCCCAATGCGTTGAAGCATTCTTTAATTTTAGTCAATAAGAAAAACATGGAAAAAAAGTTGTGAACAATGGCTTGACTTCCGTCGTTGATACAACAAAAGCTTATACATTTTGTAACCTTACTGTGTGTTACCTCATTCTTGTATTATCTAGAAACACACACTTCATGATATTATTCTTGGATTTCTTGATTAATTAAATAGATAATTTTTATAGATGGTTAATCGTATTATTTCTAGTTATGTATTGAGTCATCTCCACAGAAATATTTAAGAATCGATTCAGAATTTGGTTTATCATATGTTGTTTGAGTTAAAAACTCTGTAGTTGTATTTGATTTTCATGATCTACAAGTTAAGTCTGCCGTATTGAAATCTACCATGATATATGAAGTAGATGTGGAATGTATCACCCTGTCGCAGCCTTCTCTCCTTACGCACAGGATGTGTTAATTAGGGATAAAGCTACGCGCCACACATGAATCAGTAAATCTTATTAGATAAAGACCAAAACGTTTGAAAGTAGTATGGTGTCTTGGAACCGAGAAATTTCACACTAATAGACTGCTCATTAATTTCACACTAATAGACTGCTCATTAATTTCACACTAATAGACAGTTCATTAATTTCACACTAATAGACTGCTCATTAATTTCACACAGATTAACAACACAGGAGACAAACTAATAAAAAAACAACGACACACAAGTGAGCTTGCTTTTGTATGTTGTAAATCAAAAGTAAGAAAACAGGCGCTAAATCAATAAACCTTGTTAAACTGAAACACGCATGTACATTAATTTCGTACTTAAAATGCAGCTTGGATGTGTCAAAATACAGCCTAAAATCTAACACATGCAACAGATATGCAAAGTTATAAATTGTATTTAATTTGGATGTGACAAAATACAGTCTAAAATTTAACATATCCAATAGATATGCTAAATTATAAGTTATAAGGGGGGGGGGCGAAGATATACACTGAAGAACAGGATCTGTGTCGCTACATGCTCACCTGTTTTGAATAGTACATGAAACACTTTTTAGTATCTTTCGTAACACATATCACATATATCCGCGTTAACACAGGCTTTGAATAACAGCAAATTTACGTGTTTTATTTCAATAATGGGCATTAGGTTTTGATTATTTTGATTCAACTCACTTCAAGATCATTCTCAGTTAACACATTCACAGTTTCCCATTAGGTAATATTTATGTTCACGCTAACGTTGTTATAGATAAACCTTGTTTGTCTCCAATTTTTAAAGCATTTTGCATAATATGAAACTTACTCTTTTTTAACCTTTTTGCTACTTACCTCCATTACGAGGTTTCTAAATAAAGGTAAAACCGTTTTTATCTTGTACTTTTATTTCTTGATCACCATAAATTTTAATATATATTTAGGAGAACATTATGTACCAGTTAGATCAAAATTAAATACGCTTTTCATTTTCACTTCTTAGTGACTTTAATTAAGCAGTACGAGGTAATTCGCATTGTTTTAAACAAGTGTAATGGGTTTTAAAATACATGTCACTTGGAATGATGAATTAATGTCAAACCTTCACTGAGTTATTATACTGTAGCTACTATTGAACTAGGTGTCGCTTTGCATTTTCGACTATTAACCACGTAGAGCTTCAAATCAGCCCTTCGGAATAACATGCCAACCTTTTATGGTCATTAAAAAAGTTACGATGTCGTAAATGTCATCCAAGATAACTGTTGTTCTCTAATTATCAACAGCTTAGAGAACTTTCCATTATCCGGTGATAATAGTATGTAACTTCTTTTGATTAGGATATCATTTTATTAATTCAGTTAAACACTAATTTATTCCAAATAAAGTAAAACAAGCCACAAACATTTTTATTACACAGAGTAAAATGGGATTTAAAGTTGGACATTTTTCATTTATGCAAACGAAAATTCTCGGTGTAATTTTAGAAGATCACAATCTAATTTGATGTATTAACTCAAGGAAGACGACTGAAAATATTTACTTCAAACAGCAAAACATATAAGGTTACAGAAACGCTGGCATTTGTAAACGCCTCCGTACAAGAAATTAAATGCGATAATGAGGAATTTGAAGAATGGTTATGAAAAATCATAATTTATATCGTTAAAGCATTAAAGTGTGAAAAAACATAAAATTTTCGCTTGTTTCGTGATTTAATTATAATTATACTATGAAAATAATGTTATAAACTGAGTTATAACTAAGTTTATCACTTTCGTCTTTTTATGTGATTTTAACAGCAAAACATTGTATTACGTTAGTTGTTTTAGCTATTATGAAATTATCTTGTTTTCGTATAATTATCAAGAATCTTACGACTGAATTTTATATTCTTTGTATTATCTTAGGGCATTTTCTGTTGAAATACTGAAAATAATACTAGGTTTTTTCATAAACCAATAATAATGTTTAGTTATCCATCGTGAAAAAGGGGACCATATGAGACAATCTGAAATTAAAACAATCTATCGTTTTCTTAGTCCTTACAAATATCTGCTTCTTTTTACTTCCATTGATCCAAATTCTATGATTTGAAACAATGAGAAAAGATAAACCACTGGGTAGATTTGTGCTTAACCATAAACAAACAAAATAAATTACATTACAATGTTATCATTTACGCTTTACAAACTAGAAGCCATTGGTTTATTTTTATTCAATATGTTTCAAGTTCCCTTTATTTGATACTTTCCTTTTTAACTCCTTGCAATCCAAGTTAAGTTTAAGTTAGGAAATATGTTGTTGTTTTTATTTCCTTTGATATATATAACTTTTTCCCTTTACCTTGGGTCGCTTGATTTTTTATTAATTAAACGATCTATTTCCCTAGCAGTATTGAGAAGACAGGTAAGAACGTGTTCACAGTTAACGAAGTTCTGAAAATATTTAAAAATTATGAAGTTTAACAACCTTACATATTAGAATATTTGATATAAAATACTGTAAAGCCCGTGATCAAAAAATGTTAAATTATTGATAGTAAATAACCGTTTGGAGATACTTATATTAGACATATTGCTAATGACTTGAAGTTTTATAAAGAGATTCAACGATGGTTACTTCGTGAAGAGCTGTATCTTTTGTCCTCTCTTCTAATTTCTTTAAAGAACGCTTTTGCTGTAGTATGAGCGATGATATACTACCGTACAAGTGCGTTTGATTCATCTAATCAATAGTACACCTGACATAAAATCCATTGGCATGAAGCCCTTCTATATCAAAGGCGTACAATCAAGGGTTCGCGTGACAGCACCCAACAGAACCACGTTTGGCGTTTCATAGTGCCTGAACTAGTAAGCTTGGATCATTTGTTTTCTGCCATCATACAGTCCAGATCTAATCTATCAGTTCTGAAGACTCCTCCCCTTCAACCCCAGACCTTAATGAACAAGATTAGTTTTAAAGAATGTATAGTTATGAAGAAGGCGTTTTCGACTAAAATGTTTTTTCTTTTTATCGTCAGCGTGGTCTAAAAAGAAATTCACCGAGGATTATTGGTTAAAAAGAAGTAGCTATATATGCCCTACATATAGCATCTGTAATTTTAAAACAAACATTTGTTTTCAAACTTTAAGAATGTACTCTTGAATCTTTGTAAAATATATATATTGATTTTTCTTTGTTTTCTGAATGGTTACATTGCTTATTAAGTACTGTTATCATTTATGTTAGTTAGGAGACGAAAATATACATTTCTTGAATAATGTACAGATTACAACAAATCATAAACCTATTGAAATGAACACACGATCAATTGAGTAATAGTGTTAAAGAGTCGCCTCCTCCTGACTTTTTTTTTTGCACATTACTAGATACATGCGTTCAGTGTAAGTTGGGGCACTGAGAGAACAACATAATTTTTAAACATTTGAAATATGTGTTGTGGCTGCCATGAGTATCGAAACCTGAATCTTAGCGTTACAGTTAAAATTTAAACAACTACTCAGAAAACTAGCGATTAGTTAGTTTATTTTATTTTATAAAACACATTCCAGTATTTCTTTTAACTACAAGTTAAATAAATATTTCAGAAGGCTTAGTTAAACGCAGTTATTATAAAAGGCATACTTTAAATACTGTTCAAGATATCTTGATGCAGAATAGTAGATTTTTATGGTAGTAACAATTGTTTGTTTGCTTTTGAATTTCGCACAAAGCTACTCGAGGACTATCTGTGCTAGTCGTCCCTAATTTAGCAGTGGAAGACTAGAGGGAAAGCAGTTAGTCATCACTACCCACCGCCAACTCTTGAGCTACTCTTTTACCCACGAATAGTGGGATTGACCTCACATCATAACGCCCCCACGGCTGAAAGGGGGAGCATCCTTGGCGCGACGGGAATGCGAACCCGCGACCCTCAAATTACGAGTCGCACGCCTTAACGCGCTTGGCCATGTCGGGCCAAGGTAGTAGCAAAATTAATGAGTTGTTATATAGGATTATATTGCATTTACTCTAACCGCCTTATATTTAAATATTGTTAGACCTTTTCTATTCTGAGTATTAAAATATTAAATGAATATTTCTTGTGGTTTAAATACAACAGTGTATTTACTGAAAACATTCTATAGAATAATTCATTACCTATATTGTTAATCATTACTGTAAGGAAGTAGATTTTCTTGTTATATTTGTGCTGAAAAAATTTTTTTATAACTTTAACGAGTCAGCATCCCTTTTAAAACTTCTATGATTCATCAATTATTTTGGTTACACTTAATTTTCATTCATGGGCAAGCAATTCTTCATCGCTTATCGCGGATTTGTGGTTCTTTAATTTCATATTTAAAATTGTATTTAAGTTGCTTTTCATTCATCACAGTAAAATCTATATTTGTATAAGTATTTCAAAAATATTTAGCATTACCTTTATGGTTTGGTCTTCAAAGTTATTCAGCGGATGAAGTGTTTAATTTTTTTCTATCACCATGGACAATTTTTGATCGTGTGTTTGTTTGTTTTGAATTTCGAGTAAAACTACACGAGCGCTATCTGCGCTAGCCACTCCTAATTTATCAGTGTAAAACTAGACAGCTAGTGATCACCACCTACCGTCAACTCTTGGGCCACTCTTTTACCAATAAATTTGGGGATTGACCGTCACATTATAACGCCCCCAACGGTTGAAAAAATGAGCATGTTTGGTGTGACGAGGACCCTCAGATTACGAGTCGAACGTCCTAACCACCTGGTCATGCTGGGCTTATGCAAAATTACAAGTTTCGGCGAGAAGAAAACGTGATAGCAATGGAATTTTCCAGATCCAATTGCGTGACGATTGATGAAGTGAATGATCGAGTGGGCATAAGGTTTCTTTTTTACCAAAATATGTAATTTTAGTGAGAAAAAAATAAATGAATATAATATTTAGTTTATTTGTTTTTGTTTCTACTTGATAATAGATAAAAACAGTATAACTGTCATAAATATCAGTTTAATAAAACATACAGTTTCGTAAAGGCTGAATATGTGGCATTTGATGTAATTGTGTCCAAGGGCCAACTTATTAACAACAGTATCTATAGCCTTGTGAGAGCTTGAATATTTTGCATTTCTATTTGTAAGTATATCGTCCTGCTAACAATCATAAAGATTTAAGATAGAGAGAGAGAGGATAAAAATAGGCGTTATAAAAGTTTCCCATTTACTATTTACAGTTAGTACGATTTATACATTAAAAACCTGTTTTGAAAACGACATACTATATCATTATTCATTTTTAGTATCTCTAGCTTCATGTTTCTGTTTTTAGCTATTATGAAATGTAATGTATAGGAAATATAGTTTAATACATTTTGTATAAAATACATGAAACGTGTCTCTAAACAAAATCAGCCATTTTCTGGCTACGTAAATAATGAAAAGAAAGTAAATTAAAACTGTCTTATTGGATAAATACATACATTTTTAATGCGCTTTAATTAGTTTGATATATAGATTAGAATATAAAGAATTTCAACAGTATATGTATAAATTAAATTAAGCATAAGAAAACAGAATTTCCTGGAACAACAGATACTCTGCGTGCAAGCTAAAACTAATATATAGGGATATAGATATACATACAGATACAACAGATACTCTGTGTGCAAACTAAAACTAATATATATATATATATATATATATACACACAGATACTCTGCGTGCAAACTAAAACTAATATATATATATATATATAGATATACATACAACAAACCATGAAATTCACAATATAATTCGTCAAGCCGCAACAATCTCATTGAAAGATAACACTTGCATATTTAAACACTTTATGTATATTTGGATAAACGGATATTTCAGTGAAATGTCTGTCGAGATTATGACGATGTTATACATCAAACACAGTATTTGTGATGTTTTGTCATTTAGTCTAGAATAATGTTCAACATGATATTAAAATCCACGTTTGTAAATCGTACCGTTGCTACTATAACCAAACTATAATTATATTAATGACACAAAATTATTATTCATTTAATTTGAAAATGTGATACTATTTTTTTTTCAAATTTGGTATGACCAAGTAATAAAGAATAAATATACACAAAGCAGTTAAAAAAAATTCGTTTCTGAATTAATGTTAGAAATTCATTAATATCCCAGCCATTTAATAAAAGAAATCTCAATATGATCATCAAAACACGTGATTACCTATTATAATAAGTACGACATAATCAGCTCTTTATATTATAGGACCCTCTGGTAAACCCATAGGAAACTATTTCTAAGCCCTCTGGTGTATCTACTATGAACTATTACACCATCTAGTAGCACTTAGGTAACTCTTGTGTCCTGTGATGACACCGTAGGGAATGAGGGTGATTCACATTACGTTATATATCACATAAGATCCAAAATTTATCTAAAACTTTAATCGGGACTAGCATACTAAACTTCTCACTTGACATTGTAATACAGCTGTTATCACTAGGTTTGCACTCGGTACTACCTGCACTGGTCGGCATTCGTTAAAGAAACAACATACAATTCTAGAAATGTTGGATTACTACAGCATGGGAAACACGGACACATCTCTGTTTAAAACTAATAAATACATTGGCAAGCAGGACTTGTGTAAATCTGATCGTTGAAGCGACAACAAAAATTTGAAAACCAGAGAGTGGAGTTTTTGGTATACTGATTGGTAAACACATAACACGACTGATGAATCAGAGTGAAATTCTGAATATGAACTAAATTTATTGAATGCTAGTGCATACAACTAAAACTGAAAAAAAAAATGTAGTCAAGTTTTGGAAAATACAGAAACTCAACCAAAGATTAAAGAGGCCAACATTCATGACATATAAAATCTAAACTTGTCTTTATGAATGTTTAGTACCTGCAAGAAAGCAGCTAGTAGCTTTGTACCAGATCTTATGTAAGAAGCTGGTTGACACACATGAATAGTTCATGAAAACCACAATTTGTGCTTTGTTCCTTGAAAGACTGAGCAAAAGACATTTTTTTAAATTGTCTATATCTTTGTTGAGGACCCACGAAAAGCATCTCTATACTAAATTTTATGTGAGATGATCAAAACAAAGTTAAGTAAGTGACAAAACCCCCTAAAATTATGAGTTTATTTAACCTTTTGCCACCCGTAGAATTGTCAAAATTAGCATATCCTATAGTTTTCACGTATATCTATAAGACTTGTAAAAAGCATCTTTGTACCAAATTCTATACAGTTTGGCAGAATAATTGTAAAAAATCCTAAAATTATAATTTTTGCACCATTTTGGCCCTTTTAAGATGACTCAATGTGTTGGACGAATGAAAATTTATATTTAAGATAATTTTCATCCTGACTGCTGTAAATGTGAGCGCATAGGAGTTCAAAATATACGTTTTTGGATTGTTTCACTTTTACGCCATAAAATCCTTAAAGATGCCTAAATAAAAAAAAAATATCCGGATATATTGAATGAGAATATAACCCTACCAAGTTTCAAATTTATCTTCCGAGAAATCAACGAATTGCAGTCGATTTAAAGGTATTTGAAAAAAACAAACAAACAGGCAAGCAAAAGAAAACAGAAAAACTGTATGTCTCTCTATGGAGATATAATAATATAGACAACAATCACGTTAAGACATAATACTTATATATATATATAAAATGCTAAAATCTCATATTAGGGTACAATGCCTAAATTCTAATATATATATATAAAATATTATACTAATATTACAAAGCAACTAATGTACTGGCTACATTATTTTTTAAACTCATTTAAGGTAACTCTGTGCTTCTTATCAACTGTTCTATCCAGGCACGTGCTCTCAAGATGTCAAATCACAACTATCGATTTACGCGTTGCATGTGTGAAGTGTTATTATTAGTTGCTTAAACGACTGCAGATTACTCAAGACTATTTCTCATACGTTCACATGTCTTCTGATCTACTGTTATTCTACTCTACTTGAGAGATATTTATTTACGATGACACCTGACTTTTTCTTCTCAAACTATCATATGTCCAAGATATGTCAAAGAGAATCCATATGTCCAGGATATGTCAAAGAAAATCCATATGCCAAGTTTGATATTGTATGCTCCTTCTAACCTCCACCGCCCATCAGACTGGGCAATAAATCTCTGTGAACAGATCTATCCTTTTTCTTTTCTTCTATTTTTTCATTCTTTCTCCTGTTGTCTTTTATCTTTTCAAAGCACATCTCAATGTGAGAAATACTAGAAAGTTGATATACTGCTTGCGAAAATAAATTTCACATATGTGATTCTTTGATGAGTGCAACTCAATGATGATACTGAACCACTTGGGACTATGTATCCTATATTATATTTCTGTAATGTTCTATATCTGAAAAAGTGATTATAAGGTATGACCTGAAAATCAACAAAGCCAACTTTCAGATAATAAAGCAGCTATCAATAAATTAAGTTCATTTTATTATAGAATTTATTGGTAACCCTAATTTATTGATTGGTGTTAATATATACGGCATTACAATAGGTTAAGACGTTAATACCGCTGAAATATAATTTCCAAGTCTAACTTGCATAATTTCAAATATTCGTTTCGAAATCTTTATCGTGTAATACGAAAAATAATTTTATTTGATCTCAATTTGAAAATCCATGCTGAATAATAACATAAAAAAAGTAAAAGAATCATGAATTCTATTGCATTTGTGTTACGTTATCTTAGCCATAGCTTGAGCAGAAGTTTGAATAGCACCCACTGAGTGCAATAAAAAGGAATGAAACAATAAAACTTAATATTATATTATTTGTCATTACATGAAATATGGAAACAACCAGCAACAGATATTTAACCAATTCCACATAAATAATTCTCGTTGATCAAAATATTTTCAATAAACCTTTTTTTCAAATGACTAAGCCTCATCACAAACCTTGGTATTTCAATGAACAAGTATCGTTTTATCTCAAGACACACCAGAACATTTAGTTGCTTATTGAATATTTCTTTTATCCTATACGCTGACTGTGTACGTGCCGCTGGTTATCTCCGCCTCTCTTGGATAGAAAAACCAGTGGTACAGAAGACCTGAAAGAGAAGCGCTTTTGGAAGCCGAAAGCGTCAGTTAATCTGGACTGTAACTCGTGTGTAAGAAGATCACATCAATTGATTTGGTTCTCCGCCCTGCCTTTTGTATTCTTCCTAGTTTAATGCAGCCGATAAGAAGCTTCCAAGATATCCATATTGACGAAGGATTCAGGTAGACTGAGTTATTTCCGCTTGATACACAAACGTTCTACAGAAATTCCTCAGTCTGTTAACGTAAAATGCAAACATTAGAATGATAAAGAATCGAGCAAGATATATAACAGCGTTCTGCGAGTTCTAACAGTTAGAGTTCGTTCGTGTGCAAGGATTTATTTCTCCAAGTTATCTTTATCATTGTTTTCGTTGCTGTGGTTGAAAAACGACCTAATTCTTAAGAAATAAAATTGCATCTATGTTTTTGCATACTAATATTTTTAATCACTACTACACATATCATGATTAAGTGTGGACAGTAAAAGTGTGTGGAACGGATATCATTGTTGCCATGGTTACTAGCCCATGTGATTTTTAGTTTGTAATTATGCGAAAAGCAAACAAACAAATATACTCATTATGGGTATTGACATCAGGCCATACGAACTTCTAAATCTCATTATTAATTATTTACCTTTTTACAAGCTATTAATTGTTAATTAATTGAAATTTGATATTTCAATGGCTATTCTGTTGCCGACTTCAGAGAAATACTTTATGTTACGTAAAGAGCAGAGATTCTATCCTGTCTATATTATAATTAAAATTAAATATTTCGAAAATTTCAAGAGACGTATAAAGGTTTTTCTTAGTTCTATAGCTAGGGTGATGGAGTGAGTTGTTTGTTGGCTGGGTAGATAAAAAAGCATTTTGATCTTTATTTGTTTGTGATTTTCATTCTGTTAGCTTCGTTTATTTGTACTGAGTTTCGCCCAAATCTGGACAAGAACTATTTGTGCAAGCCGTCTCTAATTTACCAAAGTAAGATTACCACTCACCGCCAATTTTTGGGCTACTCTTTTACTAACGAATAGTGGAACTAACTTTCAAATTATAATGATCCCACGGCTGATATGGCAAGCATGTCTGGTGTGACTGGGAGTTGAGCCCTCGATCCTCATTTTAAGAGTTGAGAGCATTAACCAACTGGCCATGTCTGTCTTATTATTTTCGTATTATTTTATTTTTGTTGTGTGGTCTTTTCTCTTTGATATAATAGTTTATTACAGATAGGTTTATATTACAAACTCTTGTATGTCTATTATCCTCTGAATTCTTCCATTTATTGGTTGGTCATTTTGTTTCTCTAATGTGTATATGAGTTTATCTATACCCGAATATTGTAAATATTATTTCATCTGGCTGTTAGGTAGTTTGGCGTGTACTGATCAGTACGATTGTATCATGTTTACATATCATAGGTATGCTTTCAGGAAGATCTTTGGACGTAGAATAATATAACTGTATTCTAATATATTTCTTTCGTTACATAGTACACATGATATCCATTGTCAAGGAAGTTTGTGGCGATGTGTTTTTCTTCCTATAATCTTCTGTGTTATATACTGTTGAGAGAATTTGATTTAGAGTCGAGTTATTTACCAACAAGTGGAATTTCCGATACACACCATCTAATTTTAAAATAACATCTTAGTTTACGTAGATGACCAAAAGCGAGATAATCTTGTTATAATTATTCATTAATTGTGTTGGTTTCATGAGAACATATTATATATATTCTACCTCTATTAATTCCAAACTGGTATGGTAACTGATACCACAACTTTTAATATAAATTTATGAATACTTTAATATTCCCTCATTAAGCATATCTGTTATTAATATTTATACATTAAACTACTGGAGAGGGGGGACATCAGGGACGCACGAGCTGTGGTAACTTGTTATTGATGATGTTATTGGACTCTCATCATCACAAACTTTTAATACTTAATTCTGATATTTCATCTGGAATCATATTTTTGCATAATACTAATAAATATGTGTTGTATTGACTGTTCTTTCTGCTAACTGTATACGTTATATTATCCTAAATAAGTTGTTCTTAACTAACTTAACAATATAAACTTAGGTATGAAAAAAAAGCATTCTCAACTTTTGTGTAACTTTCTTCTGTGTTATCATACATAATATAGAAGTAACGTGTACTATATGCTTCATTGAGTATATTTTTATAAATCTTTCGCAAAAATTAGTTTGGCTGTTAAGATATGTTTCACTTATAAAAACATATTATGATGAAAATTCAACCGTCTTGAAAAAAATCAATGTTTCATGTTTGATAACAAAATTTTATTAAGCAAGTGGCAACAGCAATGGTAACAAATGACAACGGTGATGGTAAAAATGACAATACAAATGGTAATATTTATCAACAGAAACGGTAACAAGTGGCAACCGGAATGTTAACAAGTAATAACAGCAATGACAGAAAGTAACAACAGGAATGGTAACAAGTGAGTAATGTTAACAAGTAATAACAACAATGATAGAAAGTAGCAACAACAATGATAGAAAGTAATAACAAGAATGATAGAAAGTAACAACAGAAATGGTAACAAGTGACAACAGTAATGTTAACAAGTAGTAATAGCAATGATAGAAAGTAACAACAAAAATGGTAACAAATAACAACATCAATGGTAGCAAGTAACAACAGTAACGATAAAAGGTGACAACAAGAATAATAGAAAGTAACAACAGCGATGGTAACAAATAACAGCAATAATGTTAACAAGTAACAACAGCAATAATAAAAGGTGACAACAACAATGATAGAAAGTAGCAACAACAACGGTAACAAGTGACAACAGTAATATTAACAAGTAACAACAGTAATTGTAGGAAGTGGATCTCGTTCGTTTCTTTTTACTACTATTTTTAACTGCTTTATTTTGACAACGACCCCTAACAATTAAAAGAGTTCTGCTACCTTTCTTAAGTAATTTTATCTACACTACCTTAAATTAAATTGGTTCCTGTTTTAAGTATTATTAAAAAAAATTCCAATAAGTGTGAAGCTCGTGACTCTTAAGTATTAAGTGCTAATTAAGAACTAATTTTACTAATATCTGCCCTAACCCGGACTTGTGGTGTAGATAGTTCCATAACTTACGTATTTCGTTCACGATCAAGGGAAAAGAGCACGGTTACAGAAGGATTTTTCAATTACTTTTGATTGAATTTTCATTGACACGATAAATAATGTAAGTTAGCAACCTTTATTTTGACAAGTTCTTTGGAATACAAGAGAGTGTGCTATTTAATTTCGCGCAAAACCACCCGAGGGTTGTCTGCGCTAGCTGTCTCTAATTTAACAGTGGAGAAACAGAGGGAAAGCAGCTAATCATCATCACCCACCGCCAACTCTTGAGTTACTCTTTTGCCAACGAATAGTGGAATTTAACCATAGAAATGATAACGCTCCCACGGCTGAAAGGAAGAGCATGTTGGGTGCAAGTGAGATTCGAACCCACGACCCTCAGATTAGGAGTAGCACCCTAACCACCTTACCATGCTGGGCCGTTTACAAGAGAGACTGATATGAATTGTTACAACATGTTCCTCAATACACATATGTTTCAATGTCTGTTAACCGTTTTCCTAACTTACAACTAAACGCTTTTCTGTCACCCAGTAAAGATGCACACACACATTAACAAAACACACATATACACTCACCCACTCACAAACACGCATTCACAATGCAAACACATTAGCTACTAGGCGCTACATGATGTATAAATATTTACATTATTTAACATTTTACTTGCTCCTGAAGTAAATATGGTACATCTAATGGGTCATTTTATGTAACTAAAAGAAGTTTTGCATATTCTACACGAAACAGTCAGTCGTTTCGAATATGAGAAATTCGTGTATCGACTTGATTTTCAGAAAAAAGACCAGTTAATTAATAATACAAAAACTTAATTCACAAAATAAATTTACTTTGAATTTGAATTTATACTTTCCCTCAAAAGGGGTCTCCTCTTTTAACCATTCGCATCACTGTACAGTAGTGTGATGTCTGTCAGTTGATCAGTAGACATCACATAAGGAACGTTTAACGTTGCAATTTGTACTATCGTGACGTTATCAAAACATGTGCATGACATGAATCACGAGAAGAGTTATGCACAGCATGATATATGAAATTCAAGAGCAACAAATAAAAATATTCGTTTCCCTTAATTTTGGTTTTATTTACTCATGAAATAGAACACTTTCGGGACCCCGCAGAGGTACATCTAACGGTACAGTATGGTTAATGTATAGCTGTCGCTCTATACCTGTTTCTTTTTCATCTTTTTAACTTTCAGAATCAGTAAAGTGACTTGATAATTAATACACAATGCGTATATTTTAAGAATGCACAACGGATGGCATCTATTACGTATTGTTTCTTTAAAACTTTAGGTATTATTAACTAATTTATCAAAGTAAAAGGAGACACGGTGCTTCAGATTATGATATGGAAACCAAAGCTATTATTAAGAGATAATAACATCGTCACACAACTGGGATTCTAGGTTCATTCAGTCACTTCATAACATCGAACTTTTAATTATTAACCCTCAAAAAATGCTCAAAAATTTATATATAACAAATATTACATAAAAATATTACGTAGGTCCTAACTAAAACAAAATCTATCTGAATTGGTTCTTACTAACAGAATAAAAAAACGACAGCAAATAAGTGACTTTTCAATTGATAAGAACATAATTTCATTATAGTGCAATGCTTATTAAACTGTTTCTGGACCATTCTTATGAAAAATGAATGAACATGTTGTATTTATTAAATTATACAAAAAAAAGACTTAAAAGTGACATAACATTATCGATTACAATAGTCACGTGTTTATGGTTTGTTAGACTAGGCATTTAGATAATAATATCTGTTGGAAAAAATTATTTTGTCGTCGGATTTTGTAAAAGCGTAAGAAAGAGAGATGACTTCAACTTTACGAAGTTTTTGTGGAGCTATATTTAACTTTCACTAGAGATGACACAAAATGGCTGATCATAAACTTTTTTTGTACTTCATAATGTATTGAATAAACCGGATTACACTATAAAATACCCCATTTACTTTGAGCGAATAGCAGTCAAACAACGAGAAACAGTTTTCTATAAGAAATTAAACATTTTAAAAAGAATTAACATAACAATTTGAATGAGTTTTATTGCTTTATGTTATCAACAGAAGTTTTATGCTATTCACGAGATATTTATCAGAAGTAATTTATCCGCTCTCATTAATCAGTATTTTGCAGCATGTTACATATCACAATGAGGCTAAAGAGCGTAAAACAAATAATCCGGTCTGCGACATTTATTATCAAAGAAACTCGTTCTCATTATGAGCTCTTGTTTCTCACCTTGTTGCAGGGTTTAAGAAATTATCTGCTGTTTATTTTTTCAATAACCCTAAAATGTAAGTGTATTTGGTGTGTCTGGTGCCTTGTGACAGACGTTTGGCCTGTCGAGAGTCGGGCTGGTCTTCTATCGAAGTAGCTGCAGTCCCGTCAGAACAAACCCTCATCCGCAATTTGTGATTGGCAGCTCATGCTGATATTCAGCATGTGACTATTGTTATCCATGTTGGCACGGAAAATATGAATTTGAAATATTTTTCTATTGACAGATACGACTTTGCACCTCGACAGGAGGTCAGTGTAGAATTGTTGGCAGCTACCAGCTAGTGTTTAAATATGTCCATTTCTTATCCAGAGTGTTGACAGTGTAGACCAACTTTTAGTATAAGGTAGACTTTGAGTGGCTTTTTATTCATTATTCACTCGAGCATTTTCTTCCCGAGACCTCCCGTGTTTAATGTTTAAAGTATGAAAACCAAGATTGATGTCTGGTGAGAACGTGAGCTTATATAAAAACCTGTTTACACTTCCCCACCTAGTTTTATTTGTACCTTGCAGAAAGCATCTCTTGCAAACACCTGTACTGACACGAAATATGAGGTCAAGAGCATTTGTTTATGGTCTATATAACTAAGTTATTAACATTCCCGACCCGAACAATTCTGTTTACACAGCGGCAGTTTTTATCCATAGCAAACACGTTTAAGAAGAGGTAAGAGTAAATATGAAAGTTACAGTTATATTCCATTACTACAAACTAACCCTTAAGGTGTGTGTGTGGATGTCAGATTTGACCGAAAACTGGTTTCTTCTATGTATTTACTTAATAACTGGAACTAACGTCCCGTGTAACTTGCCCACACGAATGATTGCCTCTTTTGTTTGTTTTATTTTATCTATAAGAATAGCCATATTATTTGAATACTTCTTTACGACGAGGTTTTGTAACACTTTTAAACGTAATTTTAACACGAGAAATAAACAATCTTATAACAGCAAATTTCTTATTTTCTTTACATGGATACTCAACGTTTCGTTTTACAGTTACTTCATAAGCGTTTCGTCGAAATACAAACCAGAAATAACACTACAAAGTTTTGAATTGTTCAAATAATAAACAATAAATTTATAATACAGTTAAAAAAGCTGTGAAACATTACTTTTCTAGCTAAACAGAAACAACAATTTTGGTGTAGTAATGTCATTTATTCCTTGTGTTAAAATGTCTGTTATACACCATTATGAGGTACAGAATTTAAACAATTTTAAATTATTAGGTTGTTCGAAAAATAATGGCGGATTTTTATATCAAAAGCGTAGTGAATTATAGGGACAAGAAGTATGTTTTTATCACTTCATATATACCATTGAAAAACAGTAATTTTTATTTTTTTCTAAAACTTTATTTCCAATATTTCAGACAATTAATGATGGAGAAAAAGGTGTGCATCATTTTTTTGCATGAATTAAAATTTGTTCGGCCCACAATGCCCTGGTGATTAGGACGCTCTACTCGTAATCCGAGTGTCGCGAGTTCGAATCCCTAACACCGAACATGTTCACTTTTTCAGCCGTGAGAACGTTATAATGCTGCTGTCAATCCCACTATTCGTTGGTAAAAGAGAAGCCCAAGAGTTGGCGGTGGCTAGTGATGGCTAGTTGCATTTTATCTAGTCTTACAATGCTAAATTACGGACGTCTAGTGCAGATAGCTCTCGTGTAGTTTTGCTTGAAATTTCAAAACGAACAAACAAACATTCAAATTTGGTCATAATGTATCATAAACAGCTCACAATAGCAACCAAGAAAGGTAGCGAAGGAACCACCTCCAAACGTACAGTACAGTGTTGGTTCCAAATGTAATTGAGATGTTAATCTTGAGATAAGGAAAGCAGAAGACCTCCTTCTGCTGTTTGAATCAACCAAATGAGAGCATTAGTGAAAAGAAACCCACGCCACAAGAATTGGATGTTGGCATTTCCACAATTTCGGACCATCTTGAGCAAATTGGAAAAGTAAAAAAGGTCGACAAATGGTTTTCACACGAAGCAATCGCCGTCTTGAAATGTGCTCTATGCTGATTTTGTGCAACAGGATAAAGATTCAACAAAAGAGCAGCAGCAGAGAATGGTTTTAAATGATTTTCTAGTTCTAGGCCTTCAGAGCTTTAACGCCATGACATAAATGATCTTGTTTCCCATTGGTAAAAGTGTATTTTACCAAAAGACTTCATTCACTAGGTTCCTATTTTGATTAATAAAGTTGCTTTTGTTTTTTTTATTTATTATTAAAGTTAAAATTTAAAATCTGCCATTATTTTTCGAACAACTTAATAATTAAAGCTGAATTATTTTTAATCTTTCTTGTTCTTACTTCTGTGTCAAAAAGAATCTACGTCTAATACAATTAACATCATTTACATTTTCGTTGGATAATCCTACAACTCTAGATTTTTTTTACAAAAATAAAAACCTTAAATATCACAGAAATAACCAACGAAGATTCAACAGTACACAGCTGTCATTGGGCTTGCTGTAACAAAACCAATAAAGATAAAACTTTTCCATTTACACACTGTAATGTAGCTTCATATCTTAGAATCTTACCAGTTCAATAGTTTCACATCAAACTTAGTCATTAGTTATTTTTAATCACTAAGTCTCACATTTTATCAAGCCATCAATCAGTACAAATTAATACGTACTGCAGAATTGATAGTTTAAAGATAGTGATTCAGGTGAGACTACATAAACAGGAAATAAAGCATTAGCAAGTAGGAATGGACCTCAACGCTAAACCATCTTCATACTTATACATAACCTTTTAAAATTACCTGTTTGTTTATCTTATCTGTGTAACATGTTATTCGACGATCAATATTTCTTTTAACGAGCTTGAATTATGTGATGAAAGGAAATGATATCTTACCAAGTGACTTGAAGCTACCAACAACTATTTTCAGATGTAGATAGTTGTCTTAACTTTTGTGAATAAAGTACACTTTTTTAAAGAAACATTATTGCGATTGAAATAAAATCGATAAGAAAAATAAATTCCGGAACCAGAAGGTAGACCTAGGAGTTTTTGGATAACTCAGACAGATAGGGCATTAACCCTCTTGCTTAAAGGTCCTGGGTTTACTTATTTTCATTTAATGTTTCTTAGAAAGCGTTGATTTATATGTTACTCGAGTATTCTAGGCTCATCCACATTTGCGAAAACGTCTACACTCGTGCAAAAATAGTTTAATACATAACACGCATGTAATTCTTGACATCTGATATTGTTTTCTCTTCTCACTGCAAGTTTTGTTCTAATATGTTAGAAGTGCGAGTGTATAAAACATCGAGATAAAGAGAGTGAACCACTCGTTATAAATTGTTGAAGCTCAATTCACGGATATACATTATAGCATGCGTAAATCTATGCTCATCAAACATAACGTTAAATACTAGTAGCATATTGTTACTATAAAATATGGTAAAGTCGATAAGCAAAATACGTACATATTTGAATTAATTCGTGTTTTAGGATAGTATTTTACTTTTATAAACCTAGTATATTACAAAAAAGAACAAAAACAAACTCCTCGAGCCATTAAACTCTTTAATAATGTCTTGAAAAAGACTCTTTAATAAGTACAACAAAACAAGAAAAAAAAAAGAGTTAAATACATAAAACAATAGGTACTTGTATATTTTTATTTTTCAAATAAAACCTCTTATACAGCTCATGAAAAATCAAGTTCTTGAAGTCTCTATCTTCATGGACAATTAGGAGACCTCCAATTCTGCTTACTGATATGTAGGCAACCAAGTAACACAGTGGCACTTCTTCAAAGCTTTTCTATAACTTCTTCCAACAAAACAAACAAACTTTATATTAACAAATCTTTCAGGAGGTATAAAGCCAGTGGACCCGATTATGCGTTCATTTTATGATATTAAGCTTTAAGAAAGAGGAGTCTATCTAAGCTTTCACTTTTGATTACTATAGAAACTCTTCTCTCAGTAGGGAAAGCAACTGTATTTAAAACGCTAACTGAATAAATTATATCTGTTATTTTTCCACATCTAGCAAATCTAATCAAAAACTAGCTTGTAATTTGGTTTGTTTACCACACTTAAATTATAAACAGATGAACTGCCACCAAATCTACAAAAATGTTTTCGTCAAATATTTTACTAGCAGAGAAATATGTATAAATTAACTTAGACTGTATAAATATTCATGTTTTCTTAGAAAAATCGTATAAAATACATTTACAAAATAAAGTTCATAAATACTTCTAAATTTTCAAACTTGTGTTTCTACCCCAGCAAAAAAAATCACCAGATTTATTACATTTAAACATGCACATTGATGACGTCAAAATTATGTCTGTATTAAAAGAATAACCAAAAACAGTTCCAATCTTCAAAATTAATTAACTAGAACTAAATTAATCCCATAAGATTGACATCCACTTCTTTCACGTTCACAGCTTTAGAATTAAATAGCTATAATTAAAACAACTCCATATGACTAACGCTCACTGTTATCACTTTATTACCTATCTTCAGAATTAGTTAGCTGTAATTAAAACGACTTCATATGATTCACGTCCACTGCTTCCACTTTATTTTACATATTCCTTTATGATCTTCTACGAAAATAACAGCATATTCGTAGATAATAATAACCACTGCCAACAGTTAGTAAAACGATTTTTATGAACCTTAAGATGATAGACCTTTAATCAGTGATGACGAGAAACACACTTGTTGAGAAATTTATATGCAAAAACGGCTCGTTTGGGTTGAGAAAATATTTTCTCAAACGAGCCGTTTTTGCATATAAATGATAGACTTTACTTGAAAAGCAAGTTTTCGAGCCGCTTTTACAAAACAAACACATTATTTCTTAGAAAATATTTACTGAATAAAGCATGAGTATAAAACAAACAAATAATAACATCCCTTAGAATATATTTGCAAAAAAAAACTTAGCTCCAAGGAAACCAGTTGTTAAAATTTAAAATTAATGGATGGCCTTTATAATGTAATAAAGGAAATCGATTATGAAAAGAAAGCATAACTTCAAAGAAAACAGTTACTGAAATAAAGAATTGATTCGAAGAAAAACCATTGTTGAAATAAAAGTATACTTCAAGGAAAATACGTTACTGTCACAAAACATTGCATAAAGAAACAACACTTACTATACAAAATTAAGAAAGAATTTGACAGTATATGGAAATCAGTTATAAAACAAGTCGCCTATAAAACAGTTAGTAAATTCAATGAAATTGGTTACGCAAAAATATAACTAAAACAGCTACAAGGAAACCAGTTAATTTTAACAGCATGTGAGGCGCAGAAGTACATTTTGCCAATAAAACCTTTAAGGTTTTCAGAAGATGTAGCTCACAAAATATGCTCCAGAAGGTGTACAGTACATAAAAAAAGATCTCTGATGTGTTATTCTTCCAGGTCCTCTCTAACACGCTTACAGGAAGAAGTCCATTTACCAAGAGACCAGCGCAGATGTTGTCTTCACTATGCGATAAGGCATTTTAGCCTGAGTAAAAGTATTTCTATGGTCAACCAAACAGAAGACAGGAATGAATAACTTAGACAACTGAAAGTTTTTATTTTAGATAAAACGGATAAAGGAAATTTGATTAATCGACAAAACAGAAGTACCGTTATCGATAAAAATAAATGATACAGACTATTATACAGTTACAGACGTGTTATAAATTATAGTGATAGCAACAACAAAAACACTAACAGCACGAATGTACATCAATCGTTTCTTCAAATAGTTATTTATCTCACAAATTAACCTTATTTAATAGTTTTATTATTAAATACGAAGAAAATAATAATATTTCAATGTAGACTGTATGGTAAACTCTTAAAAACAGTAACAGTGAAATGTTATTTTAGAATGGAGGTATCATCTTAAGATCACTAATACTACATATGAACAACCATATTTTCAGGACTAGCGTGTCTCTGGTTATTATTTATCATATTCATTTCGTAATATATTGTGCATTTTAACCTTCATCTTAACATTTAGTAAAAGGAAATTACTTTCAAGATCGCTATTTTTAAAATGTATGAAGTTTAATATAAAACAACTTTTACCATACTGAAACAGTAAAAAGTGCAATGAAAGGCTTTGTCCTACAGGAAAGACTGATGTAGGTTAGAAATAAACAAGAAATACTACATAAAAGAATCTCAAGTACCTAGCAGAATTTTGATAAACGGGCTTCAGTTTGTGGTTAGTAAAAAAAAAA